>NC_132999.1:44134700-46634700 GCF_048564905.1 Vicugna pacos
TGAGCTCAGCAGTAGAATCTACCTTTGAAGGTTGTCATGAGGTTAAAGTGAAAGAATGTACATAAAACACTTGGCACATTGTGTGGCATTTAATGAAGGTGGAGATCGTTGTTCCATCAGCATCGTGATTACTTTCTTCGCTTCGGCAAGTAGCTGTCTGTCTTGTGCCCTGTCCAGGTGAGAGGCCTGCATCTTGTCATGGACACAACCTAAGAGCTGTGTCCCGCAGGGCCTCCGGGGCCAGGCCTGCACGGATCTGTGGGAGTAAGCTCTGGCAGGCGGAGGCGTGGTCTGTAATTGATCCCAGTTAGAGCTGGACAGGCCTGGTCTTCTTTGGCCGGGGCCTCAGGAAGCAGGGTGCTGTCTGATTTATGTCCCTGCTGCACTGAGGATGACCTGGTGCCCTCTCTACGTGTTCCAGCATCAGACAAGGCCATAAAATGGAATTGGTGCTGCACGTTTGTTGCTCGCAGGGCCGACTTGTACAGTTGCACCCAGCTTAGGTCAATCCCCTGCAGGACCCACTCTGGGAAAGGTTTGTGTGTGTGGCCACCCTGTGCGGTCAGGCTGCTGGGAGCTCAGGGACTGTGTACAAAAGAAAAACCACAATCTCATATGCTCCCGTGGCTTCAGTGATCAGCCACTTGCGAATGACCCCCAATCCACATCCTGACCGGAAATCTTCCCCCAGCCTCAGACTCAGCTATCCAGTAGCCGGCTGGGTGCCTCCTCCCGCACACCCAACAAGCCCCCAGTTGAACTCATCATGTTCCCCTCTCTGCTGCTCTTCTCCCCCTCACTGGTGGGCACCACACCCAGGCTGAGGAAGCCTCTTCCCCCCTGGCCCAGTGCAGCATCTTTCTACACCTCCTTTATAGCCCTGACCACCCTGTTTTGTAATTAGGACCATTTACTGCAGGTTTTACCATCATCTGTATCTCTGTCTGTCTCCTCTAATAAACAGTGAACTCCCAGAGACAAAAGCCTGGGTCTGACTCATCGCTGCTCTCCCAATGCCTAGAGAAGAGCCTGGCACAGAGGATACACCATAAACCTTTGATGAATGGATGGATGGATAAATGGATGGGTGGGTGGATGGATGGATGGATGAAAAATTGAATGAACATAGATGGGTATCTTTCAAGGGAGTTTCTAAATAAAGAAGAGGGCTTCTTATGAGGAACCCCTGAAGTTCCACTGGGAATAGTGAAATTAGATATTAGCATCTTAGAGCAAAATTAACCCTAAGTGTGCACTCTGAGCTTGGCCATGTGCAGACAACTGAGACCCAGAGAGGTTAAATAACTTTCCGAAGTTGAACAGTGGTTTAGTAGCAGAGCCCTGGACTGGCCCCAAACCCCCTAACTTTATAGTCCACGGCATTTTCCTCTCTCGATGCTGAGCTTAAGAGAGCTCTTCACAGACTCCCAAGCTTGGCTTCCAAAAATAGGCTATAGAAGGTTTTATTAACAACAACATAACCCATAGCAAAAAACAAAAAAAACATTGAGAGGAGCTTCTCAGAAATTTCCAGTTCTAAGAGCAAGACTATATGAATGTGTGGCCCTTAGCCTCTCTCTAAGCCTCAGTTTTCTCATCTGAAAAATTGGACCTAACAAAATGCACCTGCCCTAACAAAATGCATTGTTTTTCACTTTAGCCTCTTGTATTATTATTCCCAGTTATTTGCTGGACTCTTGGTAAGAGGATTATCCATCTCTGCCCATTGCAATGAGACTTGCAGTGCCTCTCTGGGGGGTGGGGGGGGAACTTACCTCACTGCCCACTTGGTGTCAGCCTGGGCCATTGGCTTCCTTTGGCCAATGGAACAGGAGTGGAAGTGACGAATGCCACACCCCAGCAGAAGCTTTAAGAGCCATTGCAAGGTTCATCCATAGCATTTTCCCTCCCATCTCTAGACTGCCTTAGGAGCTGCTCCTTCAGTCTGAGACATAAAATGTGAAGACATATAGAACAGAACCTCAAATGACCTGCCACTGTCATGTAACGTAAGTGAGAAATCAACCTTTACTGTTGTCAGCCATTGAGACTGTGGGGGTGCTTTCTGCTGCTCAGCCTAGCAAATGCCAGCTAATAATCTTTTGCTTATAACACAGACAAACTCACTGGGGACATCTTTAAAAGGAGGGTGGGTTTGTGGTAAAGATATCTGTAAAATGCAGCAAATCCCAGGTAGTCCTTGGGCTAAGTGGTAGCTAGTGGGCCGAGTAAGCTGTCATAATAAAGAGACTCCAAAACACAAGTCTTAAATCAGATGCACACTGACTTCTCTCATAAAACAGTGCAGAGGTAAGTGGCTGATCTGGAGTTGTTAGGCAGCCCAGCTCCATGGGTTTGTCCAGAGGTCCTTCCAACTTGGTGCACTGCTACCTTCTATGGTGTTATCCTCATCCACTCCACGTCCACATCCCAGCCTGCAGGGAGGGGGAAAGAGAGGGCAGAGACGACCAGTGATCTTTTATCGGATGTACAGAGAAGTTGCCCCCATTACTTCTGCTCACAATCTGCTGACCAGATCTTACTTAAATGGCCAAAGCTAATACAAGAAGACTGGGAAATTACCTTCTAGCCAGGCGGCAATGTGCCCTGATGAAACGCAAAAGGGGCTTCCTGTTAGTAGAAGGAAGAAGGGGATAATTCAGCGGTGTTCTGGAGTTGGCTCACCAGGTTCACAAGAGTCAATTGCATGTGTTTTCCCCCCCGGATTTCATATTCACTGACGTGAAAGGAAATCAGCCTTAGTGAGAGTATTGACACCACAGACATTGGCAAACACTACCAATCTGGACACCAGCCCCCACCCTCCCCATCCCAACCTGCCGGAAGAGCCCGTTACTAAACATTTGCCAGCGCCAGGGATAGTGGATACTGGGAGGCAACCAGAAAACTCTGCCATAGTTGGTCCACATTTTCTTGTTGTCTCTGCTAACTTCTCTCACTCCTTAGCATCCTCCTCACCTTCTGTTCTACAAGAAGTCCTCCCTGGTTCAAATTCCTGAGTACAGCTTGTCTGTTCTTGTCCCTTCCTTGCTCTAGATTGCCTGCCCTGGGGCCAGAGGCCCACACTTGGGCTACTCAGCTCTGCCCGGGGGTGGAGGAGCAGGGTGGGGACCATGCACAAAGCTGCCTTCAGAGGCACCAGAAGGTGACACCGTGTGTGGCAGAGTGAAAGCACTCTCCCCGCCCCTACCACCAAGCTCAATCTGTAGGAGGCTTGCCTTGTGTCATTTTCCTAATATTCCTTTTTGTAAGGAAAAATATTCTTATTCTGGTAAAATAGACAAAGACAAAATTTACCATCTTAACCACTTTTAAGTGTCCTGCGCAAGAGCATCAAATACCTTCCTGACACTCGGTCACCACCATCCATCTCCACATCTCTGACACTCCTTTTGTTCCTCTTGTGATGAGATGGCTCAGTTTGGTAAATGACACATTTACTGAGGCAGCAGAAGTCCTCTGGCTGAGGCCATGCCTTGTATCATGAGGGCATCATTTTGTAGTAAAGACAAGACAGCAGAGATTTGCAGGAGACCTGAGGTCCACATCCGAGGAACTAGGAAAGATGGCTGGCTGAGCAAAGGCAAGACAATCCAGTAGAAAAGAAAGAACACAGGCTTCAGAGTCCAGCAGAACCCATAACCCAGCCCTGTCCCTTCTCAGCTGGGTGGCTTTGGCTTAACGCCAAGTTCACCTAACGCCACAGTCTTCATTCACACTGCGCCTTCTGTGCCCCCAAACAGTTCTTCCCTCTCTTTGTCTACTTAATGTCTGAAGTCCTTCAGAGGCCTCCCACCTAAAAGCAGGTCTCTGCGTGATTCTCCCCCACAGCACCCTGATCTTTCTTTTTGTAGCACTAGTCAGGCTTTTATGATATCCACTATTTTTATATCTACTATTTTATCTACTTCCTTTCTAATTTTTCATCTGTCCCTGCACTAATTGGGACACTCCAAGTTAGTGTTGCTCAGTTTTACCTCCAGCACTGAGCCCAGGCCTGGCATAAGCAAATGTATGTGTGTAGCAGGATGGCGGGGGTGGGGGGAGGGGGCCTGTATAGAGCAGTGGTAGAGCAGGTGCTTAGCATGCACAAGGTCCTGGGTTCAATCCTCAGTACCTCCATTTTTTAAAAAAAGTGTTAAATGAAAGAATGAATGAGTAAAAAAGTGAGTTAAGTTAGCTAATGTCTCTAAACTTAACTACGAGCAAGGAGAGTGTTTAAAATATCTACCTAGTAAGGCAGGGGCTGGAACACAGCAGGAAGCCTGCCAACTGTTGAAGCCAAGTTCGAGAGCAGCGAGTATGCTGGAGGTCCCTGCTGTGCCAGGTATTAAACCTTTCAGTTGCTGGATGGTGCAGGAATCTGGAGGATCCCAGGGGTGAAAGTGGGGTGAAGGAGAGTTGGAGGGGCACTCAGAGGATTTGGAACAGCAATCGATAAACACGTGTCACTAAATTAGCAAGCATTTGAGGCCGCATTGGTGCAAACAGGCTAAATGCTCCTCGCCGTCTGTGAAATGGAAGAGCTGATACCCAGCTGATCAAAAGGGGTGCTGGGAGAGGTGACATCAATCAGCTCCATGACATGCTAGGGGAGGCAGGCCTGAGACAAAGAAAACACCAGAAGCTTAGGAAATACTAGGACTGAAACAGCTGCCTTCACCTTCCTGCTCCCCACCCCAACTCCCAGTCCTGAGAGAGATAAACAGGCCTTAGTAACGAGTGCCAGGTGTCGGGGGGAATTCCAGCTCCATTTCGAAAGTGTGCCAGGGTCTGAGAAATTGCGAATATGAAAGTACAAAACGGGACCAGGTGGCCAGAGAGACTGTGGCTCTCCAGAAGTTTCCTCTTTAATTAAGGGAAGTTAGAAATAGCGGTCCCTCCCATGGAAGGGCTGCCCAGGCCCCCACTCGTGTGCAGGACCCTAGGCCCTTTCCTCCTCTCTGTGCTTCTAAAGTTCTCTAACCCAACAGCTCATTCAAAATAGGGACAGAGGCTCCAGAACTGGGCTAGGGACCTTTGGTCTCAAGACTCCAGATCAAGACCCTTGGGTCTGCTTCTCCCTTGAGCAGTCCTTGAGAAACAGACCTCTTGAGCATGGGGGAACCAGCAGCTGGGGGAAGAGCCTGCCTTCCAGGAGAAAACAAGAGATACCCTACATCAGACCTCAACTCAAAGAGGAATTTATAAGGTTAGAGGATGTGTCACAGAATCCAAAGCTGGGAGCTGCAGTAGGGAGGCAATCAGGAACCTCAGTGCCCTGAGAAATCCAAGCATTGGCTTTGCTTTTCTTTCTCATGACAGACTAACTGGCCCTTCTTCCTGGTCTGCAAGACAGAAAATGTCCACCACCAACAGCTCCTGCATTTATATCACCTTCATTCAAGGGAGCAGGCGGAGTCAAGTAAGGCAGCAGGGCTTCAGCACCATTCCAGGGTCCTGGCAATGGGATGTGATTGGCTCAGCTTGGGTCAGATGCCCGCCCTGACCAATCATCTGTGGCCTGAGTTGGGGAGGGGGGCAGTCACAGCTGTGTTTGGCTGTTCTCGCAGCCCTGTGGATACAGAAGGGACGGAGACATTCCTAGGACAGGGATATTGGGCGGGGAAGTAGACAGAGGTACCATCTGCATGTGATTTATCCAGTGTCACAGCTAGAAAATGGCATACCAATTTCAAATGACTCCTATGTTCCATTTTGCTCCACTTGAGGGTTATGAAATGAAGGTCATTGTGCCTGGAGGAAACAAGAGGCGAAGCCCAGAGCCTCAGACATTAATAAGGTTTCAGAGACCCCAAGTCAGTGAGCAGAACGGTGCTTCCCAATCCCGGCTTTCCTGTTAGACATAAGCAGAGAGGAATGTGTGTCTAGAATGGGTCCTGGCAGGTAGAAGTCCTTGATAATTATTTATGGAAGGAAGGAAGGTAGGGAGGACTGGCTGTGCTTCTAAATCACTTGTACAGCTTGGTGCAAAGAAAGATAACAATCATAAGTAACATTTTCTTAGTATTCTAAGACTTTGCATTATTAAATTATGAATCTTCACAACCATCATTTAGCTGAATATCATTATTCTCTTTCATAGTTAAGACACTGAAACTCAGAACGGTTAAGAAATTCACCCATGTTCACAGAAGTTAGTGGCAGAATCATCACAAACTTAAGCAGCCTGGCTCTGATGGAGCCTCCATGCTCAACCTCTGCACCACATAGCCTCTCAGGTGCCAGCAGCCCACCCCAGACTTAGAGAACCAGAACCTCTGGGGTGGGACCTGGGAATCTGCATTTGAACAGGTTTCACAGCTGATTCTGATGCACAGCCGGAACTAGACCTAAAACTGTAAGCCTAGACATTAGCAGTAAGCCTGGGGCCATGTGACTGAAACAAGTAAGGCTGCTTCCAGGCTTTTAAAGTCTATCTGATCACATGAACATGAGGCTTGCTGAATAATGTTGACTGATTGTATCCCCTTTGTGAGGAAGGAACCCAAACCCAGATCAATTACAAAGAAGCCTCAAGGGACCTGCCAGCTGAAGGCCAGCTCAAGGGACCTGCCTATATTTTCCAAAGGGGGTCCAGCCACAGGCCACCGTCCTCAGGAGCTCTGGGGATTGACTGTGTACCTGCCTAGTTCCTGGACTTTGATCTCCCATTTGACCTCCTTCTCACCCCTGCTCTGATCTGACAACTCCTGCTGGGTTGACCCCATCTCTGACCCCAGCCTGCCCCAGTTTTCAGCCTCACTGCTCCAGGCTGCTATCTCACAGGATGACAGCTCGAGGCAGGACAATATTTGTATCAGCCACCAATAACGGGAGCAAGATAATTCTCTTCTATAAGGTCATGACCAATGGAATATTTATGTCAAAAGAACTGTGACTTTCAGAGTGGAATTCAGGTGTCTTAACTGTCACTGAGTGTTGGTATATGGAAACAATGAGAAATAAATAGCCCATGGTATGAACTGGAGCAATGTTTTTTCGTTCATTAACAAATGGTTATTGAGAGCTGATTCCGTGATGGTTTCTGTGTTAGCACTGGGGCAAAAAAGATGAACAAGATGTTGTGTCTGCCCCCCAAGAAATTCCCTTATGCTCAGTTTCTCTGTGGGATTCAGAGAAGATGATGCTTCCAAGATTACCCAATGAACTGGACCAAAGAGAAGAAAGTCAGCAGGATTGCCCTTTCACAGAGGGGATGGTTCTAGCTTTGTCTGAGGTTCCAAAGTCCCTCAAATACTGGACCAGCCTATGGAAGCTTGAAGGAGCTGGTAATGAGCCTCAGAACTCAAACAACTTTTAAAAACCTAGGATCTTTGTAGATGTAATCAAGTTAAGAGGAGATCATACCAGAATAGAGTGGGCTGTACTCCAACAGCCCACCCACCACCTTATAAGAAGGGGGAAATTTGGACACAGACACACAAGGAAAATGCCACGTGATGATGGAGATTAGAAGGATGCGTTCACAAGCCAAGGATTGCTGGCAGCTGCCAGAAGCTAGAAGAGAAGCACTGAACAGATTCTCCCTCTCAGCCCACAGGAAGGAATCAATTTTGCTGACATCTTGATTTTGGACTGCTGATCCCCTGAATAGTAAAAGAGTAAATTTATGCTGTTCTAAGACACCTAGTTTGTGGTATTTTGTTACAACAGCCCTGAGAAAGTAATATGCCTCTCCAAGGCCATTATTTGGAAATCACCCCACTGATGGAGGTTATCAGAGCCCTGAAAAGCACCAGTGGCCCTGACATCTTTCCAAATGTTCACTAAAGATGCGCTATCATTGTGTCCCTTGTGGATTTCTGGGGTAGGGGGGAGCAGCAGCCTGACTCCCCAGTGAGGGAAGGAGGAAGGCTTTCCATGTGATTATTTAGCAGGAAGAGGATGTTAGGGGGTGGGGAGAAGGGTTGCCAGCTGCTTTTCTCCCCCACTGGGGACAGCCCAAGAAAAAGGGGGCTTTCATCACTAGAAGAGGATGTCACAGTCATTCAGTAAATACACGTGGAGAACTCACTGCACTGGGCACTGGCAGGGACTGGTAGACAGCATGGGTGGGGGAAGAATGCCAAAGAAATATAACACCCTGTCCCTGAGTTCTATGAGCTGGAGCTGGAAGCCTGTAGCATGGTGGGCTATTAGCACAGACTTGGCAACCAGACAGTCCTGGCTTGAATCCTGGTTTTGCCACTGACTTCCATTGTGATCTTGGACAATTTACTTAATCCCTCTGGGTCTTCATTTTACTGTAAGTATTAAGTAAAATGATGCATATAGTACACCCTATAGTAAGCCCTAGAGATATATTTCAGGGCCAAAGTAAGTGCTTAATAAACGTTAGTTCTTTTCATTATTGGAGAGCACAGACATTCACTAGAAACAGCTCTGTAAAAAAGCAAGGTGATTGTGATCAAGCAGAACCTCTGTCCAGTTCAGACCCTCATCTCCTCCTACCAGACGCTATCTGACTGAATGTTCAGAACAACTCTGGGAGGCAGTGAGTCTCTTTTTACAAATAGCATAACTCTGATTCAGGGATGTAAAATAACTTAGCCAAGTTCACAGAACAAGGAAAGTGGCAGAGTCTAGGTTCAGACTCCCAAGCACTTATTCTTCCTACTGCAAGTCAGAGCGGGTGTGGGGCAGCATATTGTTGGGAGACGGCCTAGAACACTTTTCTTAATGCTGTGGTTGACTCTATAGAAAGCACATTGTTTATATTGAACTTACATGTTTGTTTTGTTTAATTAGCAAATGTATCTCTAGGGCTTACTAAAGGGTGTTCTTAGCACTTTATGTTAGTAACTCATTTATATTCACAAGAGCCTATACAGTGGGCACTATATTATTCCCATTTTGCAGATGTGGAAATTGAGACAGAGGTTAAGCACGTTTGCCAAGGTCACACAGATAGTGATTAGTGGAAGCAGGATTCACACTTGCTTCTTCAGCTCCAGAGACAATGCTCTTAGCCACTGTTCCATACTGCCTTATCTTTTGGGGTGGTGGTGGGTGGGCTGTTGAAGTGTGTACATAGGAGAAAGGGGAGAGGATTAACACTGCCCCCCACCCCCCACCACACACACATACAAGCCACCCTTTGGTGCTATTGCTGCAATAAGATAGTGAGTAATTTGACCCCATAGGGTGAATGGCAGGATGGGGGCTGTTTAGCCCTGGTATTCTGAGTCAACAGCTTCTCATCCCTGGCCCACTTCCTGAAAACTCTTTGCGCCTTAGCTTTGGAAACCCTTTGAGCACAAAGAGCTCATTTCCTGTGGCCAGGAAGGACGGGAAGAGTTCCTGATGACAGCTCATCTCCCTCATTAAGGCGCTCATAAAAGTGTTTCAAGAAGCCTGACTTATGGCTCCGCTGTTTGTCAAAATCCCCTTCTGCAAGGAGCAACTCCAGTTATTTGGTGCTAGGAGATGTGCAGGAGAAACCAGCTCCTTTGAGTCCAAGAATTATTTATGATCCTAAGAAGACAGAATGTCATTTGGAGAGATAACAAGCCTTCACCAGCACAACAGACTGTTTAATATGCCGCAAGGGATGAGAGACAGCTCCAGAATTCCAAAGTCAGCTAGGAAATCTTGAGAAATTCTGTACATGTGGGTTGCCTGTTCCTATGAAACTCCTGTGTCAATAACAGCTAACAATTATGGAAGTTTTATCTCTGAGCCAGAGATTGTGCTAGATGCTTTTCATACATTAATTTATTTACTTCACGCCGTTCCTATCTTATTTTACAAACGAGGACATTGAGGTGCATAGAGGTTAAGTAACTCATCCAAGGTCCCACAGTTAGTGAGCAGCGAAGTCAGGATTTTCACCCAAGTATGTATGTTTGTCTTCTTAAGCACCAAACAATGCAGCTTAGGAGGAAATTCAGTTCTAAGTCAGCCCAGTGAGGTGAATTGTACATATATTCAGAATTACATTTGATAATCCCTTAGAATGCTTATAAAGTTTAGTATATTTGGTTTGAGGCTTATAGCCTTGTCTAATAATTAGTTAGAGCACCACTGAGCTAAACTAAAGGAAGGAGCAGAAGGAATGTCTATATGCAGATGTGTATGCTTTTAAACTATATGCAGATGTGTATGCTTTTAAACTATTTTGCTTTTTGGTACACTATCGAACCCCTAGGGGTAAAAATGAAGAGCCAAGAATTATAGTGTCCTTAAGCCACTTGCATGGGAGACTCTATTTTCTTTTAATATTTAGCCTCTGTGACCCTAACACATATCATTTGTCATGTGATATTTTGCTGGATTAAGAGAGGACATAGTCACATCTTAAGAGGAGAGAGAAAATTCTGTTAGAGAAGGGGTTCTAAAGTCCAAGTCTAAATTAAACGAACCTGGTACAATGAGACTCCATGAGACCAGATTTGGAGCTAGATAAACCTGGATTTGACCCCTCATCTGCTACTTTCTACCTGCATAACCTTGGGCAATTTGCTTAAGTTCTCAAAGCCTCAGTTTCTTAATGTGTAAATGGTCATAGCAATACTGCCATATTGAGAAGACTGAATTTAAGTTTATAAAGTTAGAGAGCTTGAGTGTGTCTAAGTCATAGTAATTAAGCATTAGTTTTTTATGGTTTTTTATTTATTTATTTTTTGGGCGGGTAATTAGGTTTATTTATTTTAACGCGGGTATTAGGGTTTGAACCCAGAACCTCATGCGTGCTAAGTGTGCACTCTCCACCCTTTCCCTAAGCACTAGTTCTTAATAGCTGTTTGACCAAAGGCAGATCACCATCACTTCTCTGAGCCTCATTTCTCCTCATCTGCAATATGGGCATAATTGGTCTGCCTACTAATCTCAAAGGTCATTGTAAGGAAACACTAAAGCACTGTACAGACTTTGAGAATTTTCTTAGCTGCTTGGTATACCTGGAATTGTGAGGTACTGGGAGACCCCTGCTGGAGAAAATAACTCAGGAGAGTCCAGGGCTCGAAGTCAGAAATGGACTCAGTTCTCCACTTTTGTCATTTGGGTGAGCGACATACCCTCTCAGAGCCTCCTTTTTCCCTTCTATCAAGTGGGGTTAAAAGCATTACGTCGAGAATCATATTCTGCAGAGAAGTGCTAGGCACGTGGTAAATGCATAAATGTTTGCTAAATCTCAATCCTGAGAGGAACCAAATCCAGCCCCTCTCCTTCCGCGGAGTGGGAAATGTGCGGATTCCTCCACACGGAGCTCAGGTAGGGGAGATGCTCTGTGCCTCCCCACTCCCCCGCCCAGCCAGCCGTTGCCATGGCCACCGGTTCAGGCCCGGAGCAGCACCTAGGCGTGTTCAGCCCAATCCCCGCCTTTCCAGAGTGACCATTGGCTGGAGAGGACACGTGATGCGTGCTGGTATGCTAATATATGGTAATCGACCCACGCCCCTCCTCCCCGGGCCTTGGCCGAGTAGCCAGCAGGGTGCGCGGCGCCGAGCCGAGGGGGCGGGCTGAGGGGCGGCCCCCGGGAGAGAGCGGCCAGGTGGAGGAGGAGCGCGAACGCGACCGCAGGTAACGGGCGGGCGCGTGCGCGCTGGGGCCGGCTCACGGCGGACTGGCAGCGCGCGGGGCACTTGGGCGGCCGCGCTGCCGGCTTAACCCTTTGGGCACCCAGCTGTCACGGCCGGGCTGGGCCGCGCGGGGCGGGGCATTGCCGTGGGCACCGGCAGGCAGGCGGCGGGCGGCCTGACCCGGAATCCGCGGCGTGGGGCCTTCGCGGGGGCCGAGCAGCCGGGGCCGGCGGATCGACCGGCCGCGGCGCACCCGGGGGCCGGGACCCAGCCGCAGCGAAGGCTACCGGGCGGCTCCGGGGCCGGGGCTCGCGGGAGGCTGCGGGGAACCGGCTGAAGTACCGACAGTCGCGCGGTTTCTCTAGGTTGGTGGGGGGGCGCCGAGCCCCCCAACCCCGCGCAGAAGCCAGCGCCTCGTCAGCTCGTGGCCTGGCGCGGCCTGCGTCTCCTCCGCGCGTCCCGCAGAGTGCGAGGAAACCCGGGGTGGGGCCTGACCTCGGCGCCCCCTCCCCAGGCGCGGCCTGACAGCCCAGCCGGCGGCACTTTTGACCTAGAGTCAAGCTGAAGCCCCGGTGGGACCAGGCAAGAGAGGTGCTTGAGGGGCACCAGCCGAGGGAAATGGGGATTGTCGGTGCTGGGAGGAGAGGACAATCCCCTAAAAGAAAAGCAGGCCCCAAGGTTTGCCAGGTTTCAGAAGGAAGGATGCCCCAGAAGGGCACTGACCTCTTGTTTTCTGTGCTGGGTGATGACCTGACACTCATGGGAAAAGGTCAGTGCTGGCACCTAGTTCGGGTCTGTCATGTCCAGAGAAAGCGGCTGTTTTGCGTGAGTTTCTAACAAATTTCTTATCAGGCCAGGATTAAATTCATCTTCCTCCCTTACCCTCCTCCTAGGTCTGCTACGGAAGTGTGTTCTTTTAATTGTCCACCATCCCCCCCCCCGCCCCAATTCAGTAAGATTGGTGGCAGCTTTACGCTTACAGTGTAATGTAGCTTTCACTACAATATAAATGGTAGGATGGACCATGTGCCACTAATATTAAGCTTGCCCTAGGAGCTTCTTGGAAGTGGGGGGGTGGGGGTGGGAGGAGGATGATTCTAGCACCAGTGCAGATGAAAAACTGGCTAATGTGCCAGTGATCTCAATAGAATTTCCTTTACGAGTCTGAAGTCCTTTCTTCTAAACCAAGGCAAAATGTGGTTATACAGGAAAAGTACCAGGAACCAATTTGATTTTTTGCAAGTGAAGTACAAATTGCCCTTTCTTGTTGCTCTTGATGGCTTTTTATCACACAACAACAAACATTTGCTATATGCCAGGCACTCTGCTGTGTCTTGGGGATGCAAAGATGAATAAAATAATTAGTCATTGTCCTCAAAATAAGTAGTGGGAGAGACAGAAATAAAATTGCCAGTGAAAGTGCTAACAGCATAAAAGACGTGTATATAAAGAGCTGTGGAAGCACAGAGGAGGGAACAATTAGCTATCTGAGAGGGTCCAGGAAGGCTTACCAGAGAAGAACACGTTTAAATAAGGTCTGAACAGATGAATAGGAGTATGTCTTGCAGAGAAGATTGGGAAGGATGGGAAAGGCAGCCAAAGCAGAGAAAACTTAAAAGAGTATGATATATCTCTAGGCAATGCCTTTATATTGCAGCCAGGGCCTTTTTCCTTCCTCGAGAAAGTAACTTAGAATTTCTAATTCCTACCACATTTTCCAGTGTTCTCCATGTTTTTGCCTCATCATTTTTTATTTTTTTGAGCTTTCCTCCTGGTCTTTGTCATTCATATCTTTCCAAAAGAGTCCAACATATGGAGGTGGGAAAGGGATAGTTTGCAGTAGGTCCAAGGTAGGGAGCCTGAAAACTGGGCATAAGGTGTGAGACTAGAGGCACCATCCCAGGGGGGCAAATCTAAACCATACAATACGAGGAGGATATAGGTCCTACGTAGGGAAGCCATGCCAGATGTCAAATCTGTGAGGTCAGATATCTGAGACCCGGGGAAATGAGTAATCAGATCAGAAGCTGGAAGGATCTGGAGCAAGAGAGGATCTGGACTGTGGTGTGGGTCAGGACGAGCAGTTCGAGACTGGGACCATGAATCACACGGAGATGATGGAGCCTGCTGGTACGTGGTGCCAGCTGCGTAGAGCAGGGTTGGATCTGACTGGTTCAAGCAACCACAGAAAAGGGCAGCGCCATCTCGATAGACTATTTCCAGAACTTGCTTCTTTTTGTTCTCTCTCCTTCCTGACTATTATCCTCTTTGGATCCCAGTTTCCACCTATGCTTCACTTTTATTAGGCTTCTCTTACTAAGGTCTTAGCTACCAGAGCAGAGAAAATCCTGTTCTGCTGCCTTAGCATCCACTTCTAGAGCTATAAATAGTCCATTTTACCTCATAAGCCATCAAGTAGCCAGCCCAGTTTTACTTCCTGATCATCTGGGGACAGAGCAAGGCTGAGCCCAGAGACCTCATTCTGAAAACTCACCTAATGTTTGAATCAGATAAAGTTCTTTTAGTTTTGCTTAAACCAAAATTTATTTTCAGAATGCATTGTGGTGAAATTTTGGCAAATCCCCTGCCTTGAACTCTATGTAACAGATCAAGTCACGTAAAGAAGGTGACAGTGCGGGGATATGCCTAATGTGCCCTGTTGAGACTGACAGTTCTCTAAGTGCCTGAGAATCACGGGTGCTATTTAAGCAATCTTCTCGATCAACATGTTTCCTGAGCACCTGCTTGTGTGCAAATACTGTGCTGTATTTGCACTTTGGAAGAGACAGGAAAATGAGATAGGTGGTGTAGTCTGGGGATTATTCTCAGCTGAACAAGAATTCAGGTCCCAATTCTACCAGTTACTTGCTGTATGACTTGGGCAGGTTATTTGACTTGTTTCTTCATCTGTAATGATGCCACCTACCTCATATACTTGTAAGGATTAAATGTGAAACAATACTTCAGTAAATATGCAAAATGCTAAACAAATGATATAGGAGTTAGAAAGAGGAAGATCATTATGGACTATTTTTTTCAGAGTCAGGGTGAATTTTGTTAGAAAGAGAAAAGGAAAGTGGAAGAGGTTTCTAGGTGGGAAAAATAATGTTCATAAAACACAGGATCAGAATAGGGAAGAAAGTTTTCATGGGTCAGCCGATGAGA
The DNA here is from genome assembly GCF_048564905.1 of Vicugna pacos. Taxonomy (NCBI): domain Eukaryota; kingdom Metazoa; phylum Chordata; class Mammalia; order Artiodactyla; family Camelidae; genus Vicugna; species Vicugna pacos. Next base: position 44,149,409 of record NC_132999.1, read on the forward strand.
TCTTGCCGGTCAGCCGGCAAGATCAGAAAGTTTAGCTGGAGAAGTTGTAAGAATGGAAGGGTTGGTTGTGGTCAAATTTTAACAGGCGTTGAATGCAGAACTAAAGAGTTGTGATATATGGTGGAAAACTCTGAATATGTTTGGTTAGGGAAGTGTGGGATCATGAAAGTAGTATTTCTTTTGGTAGGTTAGTATGGAATTTTTATTCTAGCCTTTTTTTCTGCATTTTTTTCATTTTTTAAAAATTGAAGTATAGTTGACTTACAATGTTTACAGGTATACATTATAGTGATTCATTTATACATATATATATAAATATATTCTTTACCCAATTCTTTTTCAGTATAGGTTTTTACCAGATAGTGAATATAGTTCCATGTGCCATACAGTAGGCCTTTGTTGGTTATCTATTTTATATATGTTAATTCCAAACTCCTAATTTACCCCTCCCCCCTTCCCCTTTGGTAACCATTAATTTGTTTTCTATATCTATGAGACTTTCTGTTTTGTAAATAAGTTCACTTGTATCACTTTTTTTAGATTAACGTAAGTGATATCGTATGATATTTGTCTTTCTGTGTCTGACTTTCTTCACTTAGTATGATCATTGCTCGGTCCATGCATGTTGCTGCAAATTGCTTTATTTTATTCTTTTTTATGGCTGAGTAGTATTCCATTGTATTTACATATACCACATCTTTATCCATTCATCTGTAAATGGACGTTTAGTTTGGTTCCATGTCTTGGCTATTGTAAATAATGCTGCTATGAACATTAGGGTGCAAGTGTCTTTTCAAGTTAGAGATTTTTCTAGATGTATGCCCAGGAGTGGGATTGCTGGATCATATGGTAACTCTTTTTAGTTTTAAGGAATGAAGGTAGTATTTTAAGAAGATTCTCAGTAACATTGTGGAGAATAAATTTTAATAGGGATAGAAAAGGAACTGTATAACCAGTTAGCAGGTTATTCAGATAGTTCAGATGTGATAGGATAAGGAATTGAATTAGGGTGATGGCAGTGGAAATAAAAAGAGATGTGTTCAGTAACTATTATAAAGGAAACATAAACAGGAGTCGGTGACTGATAGATATGAAGGACCAGATTCAAGGAAGAATTAAATATAGCCTTGAACATGGGGGACAATGTCCACAGAAATAGGACAGACAGAAAAGCCAGCTTAGGGGAGAGAAGTAAGAGCTCAGTGCTAGATATCTTGAAGTGATACTGGAATGGTGGATGTGTCCCATAAGTCTTTGGAAATGAGGGGTAAAGGCTAGTGCTCAAAAGAGAGAAGTCAGGGGTCTTATATGTAGGTGATAATTGAGGCCATGTGATTAGTTTAGTTCACACTTCTTAGTGGGGTAACAGCATAGAACCAAGGCTGAAGCATGGAGATTGCCCACATTCAGGAAAGTAGGAAGAAGAAATGGAGACAATATGGTGAAAAATAAGGAATGCCAGAAAAGCATAAGAACCATATAATTTATTCACCCAACAAATGCATTCTCTTCACAGCCATTTATTAGTGTACGTGATGGATGCAAGGCTGATTAGCCTTGCTGTTAGCCATGAGGGTGTCGTATCACAGAAGTCAAGTGAAGAGAGGGCTTCAGGCTGGAGGAATCAGTCAGCAGTATGAAATTTTACAGAAAAAGTGGGAAATGTCCATATATTTAGTAAATGGGAGGTGGGGGGTAATTAGTAACTTTTTGAAAAGAATAGCTTCTGTTCTGTGGGGAGTGGCCATAGGAATATTAATGCCAGATTAGAGAGGATTGTGGCATGAGATGCGGATAAGAAATGGAGACAGCGTGTAGATCACCCTTTGTATGTTTGGCAGTAAAAGGAAGAAGAGAAATAGGAAAAGGGTTAGAGAAGACCGAAGAGTCAAGCAAAAGATCTGCTTTTCCCTATCTGCTATTATATCATTGTCCTAAAATATTCTCATCCTTTCATATCCTTAATGGCAGTTCAGCAATTCATTTCTTAAACTTATCACTTTGAGAATTACCTGTACATTTCATTGAACAATAATAAGATAGCTACCATTTACTGAGTGCTTATTACTATGTGCTAAGCACTTTGCACTCTCTACATTATCCCATTGGATCCTCATGATACTAGATTACAATCATACAGCCTCATGGAAGCATGGAGAGGCTAAATGATTGCATGTGATCACATCATTAATGAGGGGCAGAGATGGCATTTGGACCTAGCTCTGACTCTAAAGCTCTACGAAAGGACCACGCTGTACTGACTGTCCCCAAAGGCAGGGCCGGCTTCATGGGTTTGGGACCTGTGTGGTCTCCCAGGGCCCTGCATTTATGAGGGCCCCACACTTGGCTTAATGCTCTGTTGTTGCTGTCTTGAAATTCTTAATAATTTTTTAAACAAAGGAACCTGCATTTTCATTTTGCACTGGGCCCCACAAATTATGGAACACATTCTACCTGAAGGTATCAGTACTATCTGCTGAAGCTGGGAAAGCGTTTTGTGCTGTGTCCTTCTTTTTGGTTGCATAGCCTAAAGTCCTTGCTGTGTCATGGTACATGATCGCGTTTTCCTGTCATTTGTCATTTTGGACTCCTGGTGTAAAGAGCACATAGGGGGATATTTTGAAGTTCAAGTAGGTAGCCAGTATGAAGAGAATAGAGACTAAAGGAGGTAAGGAATTATTTACCCAGAAGGGCTTCTGGAAACTCATTCATCATCTCATGAGAGTATTATTGTCCAGATCCTGTTGTTACCCCTAATTTAAATAAGAACTGGTTAATCTCTATTCATTTTGGAGGCAGATGTTTACATTTGCTAGGAAGCCAGGAAGACCATTTTCCAACATACTGAAACAGAAATTGGGGCTGAATAGATACAATACAATTTGTCTGCCCTGATCCATTGTCCTTTTATCCAGGCCGATGCCCATGCCAGGGGCTACCCAGCCGGTTTGAACCACGTGGCTTGTTTACCATGTTCGTCTTGAATGCTCACATCCCACTTTTGCCTTTGTTGCCCACTCTGTTCCTTCTTCTACTCATAAGGATCATGAAAACCGGAAAAACTTCATTGTTGATACAGTCTGTCATTTGTGGCTTTATAATCACTGCTTGGAACCGACAACAAATTAAATTTTTCTGGTTTTCATGGTTATTTCTCTCTCAAAAACAGCCTTTACACATCCTCAGATTCCTCCCACTCCTGGTCTCTCTTAGTAATCATTTGACCAGGTACTGACCACGTCCTGACACCACTCGATACCAGCTGACCACTTGACCAAGGCCTGACACCATCCAACCTAGATGCCTTTGCGAAGACTATCAGACAAGGCTGAGGTTCTGTTGCTTCCTGCTGTCACCTGTGTCACTCCCGTCCCAGAACAAGAACGCTTACTCTTACTTTCTACTCCCAACATGGGTCTGTGAGCCTAAGAGGATGAGATTAACAATAGGAAGAGCTTCAGAGTGTGATCTATGGTGTCCGTCATGAAATAGCTTAGATGGACAGGTGTCCTCCATGGTCTCCTGTTTGTGCTGCTAGTAGGGTCACCTGTTAGGCAACCTCTAGGGTGCCTTATGGAGACCCTACGTCTCATTATAGCACTTACCGAATCATTGTAGTTGCTAGGGACTCTGTCTTTTTCACATCCATAGCTTCAGTTCCTAAAACCATTTCTTAACATAGTAGATGCTCAATAAATGGTTGTTAAATATACTTAAGAATTGGCTTGTACTTTTCTATACTTTTTACTCTATTCTTTAGAAAACATATGTATAATGCAAAGTACCTAGCTTGGTGCCCTGTGATAAATACACCCTTCATCTCTCTATCTAGAAGCTTGTGTATTGTTGTTGAAGATGTGAAAAAAAGCATGGTGTACGTCAGAGACTTCTTGACTTGCCAACTCACCTTCTCCAGGGAAGACTTCTTGAACTTGTTTCTATCTGTAAGTCCCTGCTCCATCCATACTCTGGAACCAATCCTGGCCTTTGTAGGAGCTCATATAATGAGCCCCTAGCCCAGAGACGGAGCCAACATCAGTTCACTATTTAAATATCTGACAAAAAACATAATGAGGGCAGTATCGGGGTCTGGGCTGATCTACTACTGTATTCCCAGCACCATGCCCTGTTAGATGTTATAAATACTTGGTGACTGAAACAGTGATGCTCCATTCTTGATATTCACATCCCATTCCTTTACCCAGGTCCTGAGCTCTGATCACCCAGAGTCTTAGATCTGACTTCATCATTCCACATGGCCCAGAGTTTTTGTCTTGGTCCTTGTCTCATCTCTTCCACTTCCTTATCAAAGCTGATCTTGCTTAACTCAGAACTAAGTAAAGTGCCTCTTCCTCTCTTGATCTTCCTAACCAATAATATTGGCCAGATGCCCTTAGGAGAATATTCTTTTCCCTACATATAGCCAGAAATATCCAGCATACATATTTGATGTGTTTTAAAATATTTGAACTGAAGAGAATTACATTTAGATTTCAAAAGAAGTGAGTTTCGGCCAGAAAACAAGTTCTAAAATTTTGTGCGCCTGTTAAACTGATTAACTTGTAAGCTTCAGCAATTCAGTGCAAATTAATTTTTACACCAACCAGCAAATCAAGGGAGGAGAGGGAATTAAATGAGTGTGTAAATATGGTTGCCAGGGAAACTTTCCCTGACAGAAGAGAGAACCTCACAGGAATTTATACAGGCCCAAGAACCAGTGTAACCTGATCTTTCTCTGTTCTCTTTCTGATGGGGGAAGAAAATGATGTAGAAATCATGAGTATAGATAAAGTGGCTTGAGGCTTTTCTAGAGACTTGAGGGGTTAAATTCTCCCTCTGGAAGCAGGACTAAATATTTTCTCCAGGGGAAAGAGGACTGTTATAAGGCACCTGTTCCTTCTGAGAAAACATCTGGAAATGCAGAGCTTCTCTGAATCCACCTGTGAAATAGCATTCATTCATTCAACAAATATTTATTTAGCTCTTTTAAAATGGCTCATCACCCATCAGGGAATATGATTATAAGAGACTGATAACCATTGGAAGGTATTGTATTACACCTAGTGGATGTTCCTTAAATTTTATCTAAATTAATTTTTTGAGTAGAGGGTGATGTGGACTTAAATATTTAATGCTATTTTAAAAAAATAAAATTCTATTTCTGTAGAAAAAGCATGAACTTGATTATATCTTCTGCCATCTCTATTCACAGATGGTCACTCCTGAAGAAAACCTAAGTCACTGATCCATAAAGCTACACCCCAAGGTGAATGTCATGTAGTGACAGTGTCATCTAAATTATAGGTGGCATCCCAGCAAAGGACAAATCTATCTTCTTGATGGCTCAGATCACAAGAGAACCTTCTTATTTTAGCTAAAAATGATGGATAGTTTGAGGCATAAAATCCTGGCTATAAAATGCATTTGGATTGAAATACGTAACACTGTCCTATACCCAAGGCCTAGCGTTCAATGTCTTCTTTTATCTTGGACGTACTGGAGTTTTGCACTGAGCACAGTGCCTTTCACTGGGCTGTAGAGGATCATGGTTAGCAGCATGGACACCAGAGCCACACTGCTTGGGTTCCAGCCCTGCCTCTACCCTTCATTAGCTATGACTTCACAGCCCCCTTCAAGTCTTCACCCTCTGTGTTCCAGGATTCCTGTGCATAGTGGGGATAATAATATTACCTACCTCGAAGGATTGTAGAGTTAAACAAGTTAATATGCGTGCAGTGCATGTAGGCGCTATGTAAGTTTTCCCTCTTAACTATTTTTCCTTTATAGGGACCCTATGTAGGGTTGATTGCATTTGAAGGAGGAGACTGTTGAGATGTAGGGAGACATAATTTCCCTAAAGTTGTGCACTAAGTTTGGGCTCAGGTTATTTTCATCCTTAATTTAGGGCTGAAGTGTCCCACTCTACTTAATAAAAGACAGAGAAAATGAAAATTCGAGAACAACAGAGGAGCTTGGCTCTTGGAGCATTTTGAAATAGGCGTTACTTCGCAGAAGAGGGTGACACTAAAGCATCTGAAAATGCAATTGCTTTCCCAAAGGCAAAATAAGTGTGAGAAATGGTTGGCAATAATATAAGATAGGGATGCTATACGAGTCAGGCCTGCAGCATATCCAGCCCAAGGTTCTATCTCTGATCGTGGACACAAGGGACAGTTGGAGGGGAGTATCAGAGCTGCCATCCATGATGAAACCTTCTAATTATAGGGATGGACCTGCCCGTCCCTAACTGTCTTTTAATATCCTGCTGTGTCTTGTTCACCCAAGTGTTTAAACTTTATTTCTACCTTTGTTCTTTAAAATCTGTTCTTTTTTTTTTTCAGCAAAACATTTTTAAAGCTTCTGTACCCCCATGCTAGTTGCTCAGGATGCAAAGATGACTTGAACTCAATCCTGCCCCCCCCCAGAAGTTTCTAAAGTAAGAGAGACATGGAAACATCGATTATGGTATTGTACTTAGTGCCGTAATAGAAGTATGGACAAGGTGCTTTGAAAGTTTAGAGGAGGGGTGATTTGAGTTCTGCTTAGAAGTATCACCTTCTGGAGAAGGTGACATTTGAGATGACGTCTGAAGATGAGGAGTCCCTCAGGCGGACAGTGCATCTCAGGGAGGAGGGCAGTATGTGCAAAGGTGGGGCGTGGGTACAAGAGCGTAGTACACGTGGGGGATTCCAGTCACCCGGAGTGGCAGGAGCCTAACGCATGAGGAGGGCAGGGCCAGAGACAAGGCTGTGAAGTAGGCCAGCGTCAAACATGGAAGGCTTGTTTCCAGGCTAAGGAATTGGGACTTGACATTGGAGACCACGGGGAGCTGGGGGAGCACTTTAGGAGAAATGTGATCAGATCTGCCTTTTCAGAGCATCCCGTCCATCTGCAGTGTAGAGGCTGGGTTGGGCAGGAGTGAGATTGGTGACAGAACCCTGCAGTTAGAAGGGAGCTCTAGTTCAGCTTCTCATCTGCTGCCAGTATTTTTACTATCGACCGTGTGCATTTCCATTTGTTCATTCAATCCAGATTATTGATGACATGCAGGTGCTGGGCTAACTGCTGGAAGTACTCAGATCAACAACCATCCATATCTTGGAGTGGCTTGCAGTGTTTTATTTGTCCTGAACCAAAATTTTTTTGAGTTTTCAGCTTTCCTGGTCTATCTTCTTCACCTCAGTCCCAGTGCGGGTGTCTCGGGCGTAAAAAGGAACTGGTTTGTGTTTATCTTGTCTTCTCGATTTTATTGTCCCCATCGTAACTCTTTCCTCTCAGCCTTCATCTCTCCAGAGTGTAAAGTTCCAATCATTAAATGAATTCCTACAGAAAATGAACCTATTACATCCCTTGTTTAGACTTCTGTTATTTAAATTCTTAATTTTCTCTCATTTCCCCGACACCTCAAGTGCTGTATGTTAGCAGTCTTAGTCCCACATTAAACTCTTTGGACCCTACTTCCTGTCCTTTACTGGCTTACAAAGTCCTTGCTTTCTTCATTCTTCTTGTTCCTCAAAGACGTGCATGCCAGAACTGCAGGCTGTGATTTTCTTTGCGTTTTCTGTGTGGTGTTAGGGCCTTTCACCTATGAGATCACAGCCCCCAAAGGAAAAACTCCTCCCCTCTTGAAAAACCAATAAATTGAAGATGAGTTGATATTTCTATTTGCAGTAGAATAGAAGACAGAGTTTTATGAGAAATAGTAGTATTTATCACATAATGATAAATTGTGTTTACAGTTTATTGAGCACTTATTATATATGCTAATTGCCATGTTAGAACATTATTTAATCCTCACAGCAACTCTGCAAGGCAAGTGCTCGTATCACTCCCCTTTTACTGGTGAAGAAAATGGCTTGAGAGGTGAAATATCCATCATGTAACTAATACAGGTTAGAGCCAGATCTTGAACTCAGGCCTATCCAGTTCCAGAAGCAAAGTCCTTCACTATGGTCTCGTGCAGGGTAGACATGCAGGGTAGACATGCAGGGTCTGAGTGCAGGCACCTGTGGTCATTAAGAGTGGGCCAGTCATTTTCAACCTCCCTTTAGTCAAAATTGCCATCATCAAATCTAGTTTCTCCCAACTTTCTTGATTCTTACTAGTCATTTTAATAAGCTATTTTATTTGGATCACAGAATGGTATAGTAAGTTTCTAGTAACATCCCCCCAAAAAGTCTAATGTTTGTCATAATTTCATAGGTTTGAGTTTGCATCTTATGGTGTAGAGGTGTTATGGTTCATTGTGGATACTATGCTTATAGTGTGGGGACCGACCTCCAGGTGGATACACTGTCCCTGGGAATATAGTTTCATATCCTAACAGGTGTGTTGTAGAGAGAGCTAAATGCCCTTTATAAAAATGTTGTTTGCATTGTAATTTCCACACAAGATCAATCTACCCCTGGTGCTGAGTGTAGTAGACTGAATGAGGGCTACCCAAAGATAATTAGGTCCTAATCCCTGAAACCTGTAAATGTTATTTATGAGGAAAAGGGGTCTTTGCAGATATGATTAAGTTAAGGATCTTGACATGGGCAGATTATTCTGGGTATCTGGATGGGCCCTGAATCCAATCACGTATGTCCCTATAAGAGAGGGGCAGAGAGAGATTTCACTCAAATTGAAGAGGAGACGATGACATAACCAGAGAAGCAAAGATTAGAGTGATGTGGCCACAAGCAAAGGAATGCTGGCAGCCACCAGAAGGTGGAAGAGTCCAGGAATGGATTCTCCCTGAGAATCTCCAGTGATGCAGCCTTGCCAACCCCTTCATTTCAACCCAGTAAAACTGATGTTGAACTTCTGGCTTCCAGGACTGTGAGACAATAAATTTCTGTTGTTTTAAGCCACAGAGTTTGTGGCAATTTGTTATGCCAGCCACAGGGAACTAATATAAGGAGAATAATTTATTCTTGTCCTGCTTAGTTCACTTTGAGGGCAAATATCATGACTTCATAAAGGTCACTACCAACTAATACAATGTGCATGGTAATAATAATTTCAGCAAACACTTGTGTAGTTCTTACTATGTGCCAGGCACGATTATAAGCATTTGAAATGTATTTACTCATTCAATCTTCTTAACAACCTTATGGGGTTGGAGAGAGGGGTTCTATTATTATCTTCATTTATAAATGACAACTTTGGAGCACAGAGAAGTGGCCAATTTATGTAACTAGTAAGTAGTGGGACCAGGATCTGAACCCAGGTAGTCTGGCTCCAGAAGTCCACTTTGAGCTCGGGAGGCATTCAACAGAGGACACTGGCACAACGTCTAAAGCCTTTTCAAGCCCCTGGCCACTTCCCCTCCGTGTTTTCTGCTGTGTTCACTGCATTTGTCTTCTTCCATGTGTGGTCCGTTAATATCTTTTCTCTTTTTCAATATCCTGTGTGGTTTTGGTGTCAGAGTACTTATGGCCTTGTAAAATATGTAGGTGCGGTTTTCCTTTTCTATTTTCTGAAAGAGTTTACATCGCATTGATATTATTTCTTTCTTGAATCTTCAATAGAATTCACCAGGAAAACCATCTGGGCCTGGAGTTTGCTTTGTGGAAAGATTTTAAACCAAGAATTCAAGAATTCAAATTCTTTAATAAATAAAGGGCTATTGAGGTTATATGTTTCTTCTTGAGTGAGCTTCTGTCTTTCAAGGAATTTGTCCATTTCACCTAAGTTGTTTACTTTATTGGCACAAAGTTGTTCATACTATTTCCTTATTATGCTTATAATGTCTATCTGATCTCTTTCATTCCTATTATTGATGATTTGTGTCTTCTGTCTTTTATTTTTCTGATCAGTCTGACTAGAGGTTTATCAATTCTATTGATCTTTCCAAAGAACCAGCTTTTCATTTTGTTAATTTTTCTCTATAGTTTTTCTGTTATCTTGTTGATTTCCACTCTACTTAAGGTAGAAGCTAAGATTAATAATTTAAGCTCTTTCTTCTTTCCTAATGTAGGTGTTTAATGCTATAAAATTTCTTCCAAGTAATGCTTTAGACATATCCCATAAAGTTTGGTGGAATATTTTTGTTTTCATTTGGTTCAAAATTTTTTCTAGTTTCCTTTGTGATTTCTTCTTTGAAGTGTGTTGTTTTGTTTCCAAATGTTAGGATTTTCTCAATAGCTTTCTATTATTGTGTTCAAGTATAATTCTGTTATGCTCAGAGGATATACTTTATGTGATTTTGATTCTGTTAAATTGAGACTTATTTTATGGTCCAGAATGTGTGTCCTGTTGTCTTTCCGTGGAGTGTTCTGTATATCTAAATTAGACTGGTAGTATTGTTCAAGACTTTTATATATTTATTAATTTTTCTGTCTACTTGTGTTATCAATTACTAAGACAGGAGAATTTAAACTTCTATAACTGTAAATTTTTCTTTTCCTCTTTTTAGTTCTATCAGTTTTTGCATTATATGTTTTGCAATTCTGATGCTGGATGCATACACATTTAGGATGGTATATCCTCTTGATGAATTGACCCCTTTATCACTATGAAATTATCTTCTTTTTCCCTGGTAATATTCCTTGTTCTGAAGTCTACTTTGCCCAATATTGATTCAGTCCTTGCAACTTTCGTATGGTTATTGTTTACATGGTTTATCTTTTCCATCCTTTTACTTTTAACCTGTATATGTCTTTATTTTAAAAGTAAATTTCTTTTAGAAAGCATATAGTAGGGTCTTACTTTATAATCCAGCATGAAAATGTCTGCCTTTTAATTGGGATGTTTATACAACTTACACTTATTGTAATTATTGATATGGTTGGATTGCTATTTGTTTCCTATTTATTCCATCTATTCTTTGTTCCTTTTTTACTCCTTTTTGCCCAGGTGCGGGTTATTCAAATTTCTTATTTATTGTTTGTTGTATCTTTATTATTGGTTTATTGCCAATGTCTTTGTTTTATCTTTTTTAAGTAGTTGCTTTCATGTTTATAATATACATCTTTAACTTATCCTTGTTTATCCTCAAGTAATATTGTCACTTTATGTATAGGGTAGAACTTTAAAACTATATACTTCCATTTCTCCCCTCCTGTCCTTCATGCTATTATCATATATTTTTAATATGTTGTTATTATTTTTGTTTTAAATAATCTTTGTAAAATAAGAAAACATGACATCTATATTTACCCACTTATTTACTGTTTTGGACACTTGTTTTTTCCTTTGTGTTTCCATCTTTGATCAATTTCCTTTAGCATAAAGAACTTCTTTTAATATATTTAGTAGTACAGGTATGCTAGAATTAACTCTTTCAGTGCTTTTCTATTTTAAAAGTTCTATTTTACCTTCATTTTGAGAGAGATTTTTTACTGAGTTGACAGTTTTTTTCTTCTAGTACTTTAAAGATGTCTACCCATTGTCCACTGCTTGGCAGCTTTGAAGATTTTGTTTTTATCGTTTCAGCAATTTGATTACAATGTTCCTTGGAATTGTTTTCTTTATATTTATTCTGCTTGGATTTGAGCTCTTTGGATCTGTGGATTTATAATTTTCATCAAATTTGGAAAAATTTTTAGCCATTATTTCTTCAAATGTTTTTTCCTGTCCTCTTCCTCCCCAGAGCTCTTTTCCTTCTAGAACTCCAAATTCATGAATGTTATATCGCTCGATATTATCCCATAGGCCACTGATACTCTGTTCCTTTTTATTCTGTCTTTTGTCTGTGCTCCATTTTGGATAGTTTCTAATAATGTATCTTTAAGTTTACTAATCTTTTCTTCTGAAGTCCCTCTTCTGTTATAAATCTTGTTAATCTAATTCACTGTATTTGTAACTTCAGATATTATATTTTAGTCTCTAGATGTTTAAGCTTTTTTTTTAACATCTCCTTTCTCTTGTCCTTGTGTTTGTTTTCCTCTACTTCTTGAACATGTGGAACATAGTTATTACAGGTGTTCTAATATCCTTGTCTGCTACTTCTTTCATCCTTGTCGTTTCTGGGTATGTTTTTATTTTTATTGTTTTCCCCTGGTTAATGAGTTTCTTTTCATGCCTGGTAATTTTTTACTGGATACTGGACATTGTCCATTTTGTATTCTTGGTTGCTAGATTTTGCTTTGGAATGTAGTTAGGTTACTTGGGATCAGTTTGATCCTTTGGGGATTGCTTTTAAGCATTGTTTTGGTGGGGCCAAAGCAGCCTTTATTCTAGGACTAATTTAGCCCACACTACTATGGCAATACCATTCTGCAGATTCTATCTGATTCCTTGTATGTTACAAGGTCTTTCTACTCTGACTGGTGTGAACACAGCTCATTCCCAGCCCTGTGTGAACTCTGGAAATTGTTCTCCTAACTCCTTTATCGTAGTCTTGAGTAGCTTCCTCTCATCCATGGGCAAATCTGTACTCAGCCAAAGACTCTGGGGAGGCCTGTCTATAAATAGGACATGGAGTGGTAGAGTGTGTTCTTTTCTCTCTCTCTGTCTCCTTCTCTCTGTGCAGCATCCTTCTCTCTGGTTCTCTGCTTCTCAAATTGTAGCCACTTTGCCCTCCAGGATCTCTAATGTCAGTCTCTTCAGCCCAGTGAGAGGTTCCCCATCCCTGTGATGCATCCTGGAAACCGCCTCCAGGCAGTAAGCTGACACAGTCTCAGGGCTCACTTTGTTTGTCTTTTCTCAGATCGTAGGCCTGCACTGTCTGTCAACCAATGCCTGAAGAGCATTGCTTTATGTATTTTGTCCAGGTTTTTAGTTATTTGAGGCAGGAAGGTCCCCGTTTCTCTAATGTTTAAGTAAAAGCCTCTAACATCTTTTCTAGGCACTTTACATGTTGAAAGTAGGTTCCTTTCTTTAAAGAAACTCTGTCGCTTCAGACATGATTCTTGTATAGTTAAAAACTAGATCTGTATTTAAAGTAGCAAAGTCATGCATCTAGATAAATCAAAATAGAGTTTGGGGACTTAGAGACTAATTCATTGTTACTAAAATGTCAAAGAGTTGAAAAGGAATTTCAAAATAGGGCTGAGGCTGTCCAGATTGTGATTTACACAGTTCCACAGTTGTACAGAGCTGTAACCATTCACTGAGCCTTGACTGTAACCCCTTTAACTGCCCTGCTATCTGTTTAAATTCCTTCTTTGTCAAAGGTCTGCAGTGTTTAAATGTTTAGTTTGATGCCTCATCCCAATATTCAAACAAGGAGTGAAACACTCAGAGCCATTGAGATAAAGATCAAAACTATAGTGAGAAGGTCAGACAAAGAAAATGCTAACAGTGTTTAAACTATGGAACCCTCCACCAACTACCTGCTGGCCCCAGAATTACTATTTTTCTCCAAGTCCTTGCTGGCCACACTGAAAATTAATGAGGCCAGTTATAACAGTCTATCCTTGGGCCAGGTTATGGGCAATAAATCAACCTTAACTATTAACCTTTCGTGTCTACGTGTATATGTATTTGTGTGAGAGAGAGGGAGAGAGAAAGATCGCGCATGTGGGTGGTGGGGGCCATACATGTGCAAGTATGCGTGCTCACATATTTATTTAGCATCTTTCATGTGCCAGACATCTCATTTAATCTTCACAATGACCCTATTTAATTCAGCTTTTAGGTATTACATATTATGTACACAATGAAAAAGCTGACATCCAGAGATACCAAGTGACTTGTTCAGGTTTTTCCCACTACACCTTGCTACCTCTCATGATGCTATACTGTATTACCCTCAGTAGCACCATAATTCCATTATCAAAAGACCATAAATACAGCTTCAGGCCATTCATCTTGCACATAGGTACTCTGGGCCACAAGAGGCATTGTAAGATAGAGTTGGGCACATAATCAGTGTCTTTCATTGGAAAAAGAATTCCAACTTCTTTACATATAGTGGAACAAAACAACAACAAGGCAGTATATGATTATCCATATAGGTTGGTGTAACTGAAAAAGACTGATACAGCCTCAATAGCATACCACCTGTCACTCAAAGACAGACCTTTTAGTTTGTGATTGTGGTCAGTATTAGGAAAGCCTAACAGCGATTGCAGCTCTGTCTTTTGAACTTATGATCTTCATGAAGAGCCTTCACATTTGAGATTGCCAACATGGAATGGTTTTTCTGTGGTTGTTTTCCAGCTGTGCCTTGCTAAATAAATAAGGTCCTACACCAAATTCATATAATTTTATCTACTAGCAGTTTCCTTGATTTAGTGCATCATGACAAAGCTACCTCAGTCTCCTGCTGTAATTTTTCCCTGCCTATCCCCTGCCCAGTGTTGGTAGACTGGCTCTATTTCAAGACTTCAGTATTCCACAGTAGGTTCAATAAATACTTTGTTAATTTAGCAATGCCAGTTATCCTACTAGTCATGTTATTTATGGTATAACTTTGATTATAACTACTTAAAAATCCATATGTAAAGTCCCTGATGATAACCCCAAGCTGTTTCTTTAAAGACATAATATATATTAAGCTATTCCAGCACATATTTCTGTGCATTTTTTTTTTTTAGAAACTGGCAATCTCTTAAGGTAATTTAAAATCTCTAGACTTATTCCGTAGTTGGCTCTCAGTTATAAAGCTATATGTGAAAGACATGATAATCAATAGTAATACACCTTTTGGGGGTTAAACAAATGATTATGTTGAATCTTCCTGATAAATGATTTAAATATGTTTTCATGAAATCTGAACCGGTATAAGGATAATATACTATTTACATTGGCTTCCAGATCATTTACTTCTCCCACAATCCACAGACAAGTAATCTTAATTCTTTTGAGATCTTACTTTTTAAAGAAATGAGTATACTGGGTAATGAAGCTAGCTAGGTAATACATAGTTGTTGAGAAGCAGTTAACTGCATGTTAAGAAATTATTTTGGAGCAATAATCATAATAAGCAGATGTTTCCAGGTAAAGAAAGTCTTGGTTCCTCATCTGGTGATAAAGGAAAAGAGGACCCCAGAGTTAGTACCTTGATTTATCATGCTTGCTCTTTAACCATGACCATAACGTGATGTTCATTCTCTTTATACAAAGGTGTTTTTATTGTTTGTTACTAGGTATTTCTGGGCCTGCTTTATTATAGTGCCTGCTATTTTTATAAGGAAGGGATTCAAATATAGCAAGAGTGATTCATCCCTCCTGCTGCCAGTTTCAGTCCCACAAATGGAAACAGCACTGAGGGGGACCTCCGCTGATTTAATCTTCCATCACGGTTCGGTTTGCATACCCCACGGTCTCTGCAGGCATAGTCTGCCATCGCCTCCACCGACCTTTTGTACAAATAAAATTGAATCAAACAGATGAGTGGGTAAGTGTGTCTAGAGAGCAGCCCCAGAGCCTCACTGCCCTGCTCATGTGCAGAGTGGCATTTCCCAGCCCTCTCTGCACCCACGGGGCCTGTGGGGTCGAACCTGGAAAGGTGCTCTCATCGACTCCGTTACAGAATCCGCCTCTTCATCTTGGAGAAGTGGCCTGACCCGGTCCATTAAGCAGCTGCTCTCAGCCCATTCTCCAGCTTTTTCCCGTGTTTCTGGGGAGGGAGGCTGTGTGCCTGTCCTGCATATGCTTCCTGGGCGGATCACCCACAAAGACAGTCTGCTCTCTCAGGAGAAGCAGCAGAGCCGGTGAGGAAGCAGACGATGCCAGGAGGGGAGAGGAAGGCACACTGAAAATAGCATCAGGGCAGTCATCCCACAGGGGTGTGAGTTGAGCTCGGATGTTTATCCTGGACAGTCCAGCTCATTCCGGGCAGGTGGTTTTTCTGTGAAGGAGTGGGGGCAGGTAGGATCCCCTCCAGGCAGGAGAGGCAGTTAAGCCTTACTGAGCAGCGTGGCACAGGAGTACTAAGTACAGAACAGACTGACCTTCAGGGACCGTACATGAAGTCGCCACAACAGTATCTTTCACCTTGGGTATTCATTCTCTCAAAAGATATTTTTTAGTTTGGGTGTGAGAGATAATAATGCCATAATTATAGCTTAAAATGCAGATTATTTGGTAGAAAATAATCACATTTTTAAAAGGTGATATTCTGTTACCGTTATGTGGGTAAACTCCTGGCTTTTAGCAATCTGTTTTCAGTTCAACAGATGTATGTTATGAGCCACCTACCCACTGCTGATTCTGGGTGGCCCAAAAAGCAGTGTATGGACTAAGCAGGGAGAAAGGATGGAATTAGAAGAATATAGACTTCTCTGCTAATTAGTGATAGATGGATTGGACCTGAAAATGGCTGGTCTGAGGTGGCTAATTAGATGTATCCATAAGGGACAGGAACTGTATTTTGTAACAATCGATTTTTTTCTTATTATAAAAAAATGTATTTTCTTTAAAGAAGATTATGGAGGGAATAAGAAAAGCCAGGGGGGAAAAACCTGCTGTCCCACCACCCCAAAATGATACTGTTAAGATTTTATCTTAGCGCTTTCAGTGAATATATAAGGAAAGTCTGACTTCTAAGCTGGACTTAATTGAACAGTATCAAACTCTGTGTTTGTATTTACTCAGTTGTTCATCCTTGCACTCATTAAATCCTCAAACTTGATGTAAAGCCATTTTCGTTGCTGTCAGTATTCAGCTAATGCCCAACCACAGGGAGGCAGGAGATGAGGGAAGAGATGAATTCTGGAGAATCTAGCTCTCCTAAGGTACCCTGAAGCCCCAGGATGATGACGATGAAGGCAGGAAGACTGGCATTTTTTTTGTCCTAGGTCCTAGAGGAAGGGGTGGATGCTCGCTAAGCAGAAAGGATGTTTAATCTTCAAGAATTTACTGTCTAGTCTGGAGAAAACACACATCCATGAACAGCAGAAATTGTGCAAATACCAAATTCACATAATTCTAACTGTTATTTTCTAATCGGTTAATGTTTTAAGTATGTATCCGTTCTACTTATAAACAGAGTCTGAGAGAATGTGACCAAAATAAACTAGTCGGTCACCTCCCTCCCCTGTTGAAAAGTCCTCTGTTGGCCTCCCGCCACACTTTATATAGGAATTCTCATTACTGGTAATGGTGGGTTAGGTGATTAGAGCCACCCAGGGCACCTAGAAAAGTTGAGAGAAATAGTCTTCTTAATTTTCTTAAATGTATTGAAGAGCTAACAAAAGAGCAAGATTTGCAGACCTGAGTTAAAATCTAGGGTAAAGCAAGAACCCAGAGAGGTAAGCTGGGCGCTCAAATCCTCTGAAGACCTTTGCTAATCTGGGAGAAGTATCTATGAAATCAAACTGAGTTGTTGGTAGCCTTATAGGGCAAGGGAGACAGGAGTCAAAACCTGGGTTAAGAAATCTAATGAACCCTCCCCTTCTTTAAGCTGGACTCTTGCCTTCAAAGTAAGAGTAAAGAAGAAGTAAAGCTCCCCTAGAGCATCAGACATGTTGACACAGTGGCCCAGGGAACCTCAAACTTTTAATAACTCAGACCAGAATGAATACTAGTCGTATCCACTGGTGCCTGGCAGAAGTGAAGAAAAATCCTTTCTAGAGGATTGTACCATCATCCTAGGACTCACATTAATCTAAGAAGTGATTTTTTTCAAGTATAATGACTAGTCATGAAAGGTAATCAGTTCAAAAAGAAAATAACTATCTACCCTGGGTAATAACCAATAGAGACAACAGACAACACAAAGTCCTACAAAAAACTTCAGATATTGCAGTTCTTAGACCATAAAACAACTGTGCTGACTACATTTAAGGAGTTATTTTTTAATGAGCTTGAAAATAGCTGCAGGAACAGGGATCTATGAACAAGTGTTGTAACAGATTTGAAAAAGAACTAAACAGAACTTCTAAAACTGAAAAACAATGGCAAAAATTAATAACTCAGTGAACCTATTAATCAACAGATTATACACAACTGAAAGATGGGGCTGAAGAATGTAACTAGAATGCTGGAGAGGAGACAGAGTGGTAAACATATACAAATTAGGATAAGAGACATAAAGGGTAGAATAAAATGGCCTCAAAACACATAAAGCAAAAATTTGCAGGACAAAAACATTCACAATCAAGGTGTTTTATGTTTACATTTCTTTTACAGTATTTGATATAACAAGCAGTCAAAAAAACAGAATATGTAAGATTTGAATAATAATTAACTAATGTCCCTGATGGCCATATGTAGAACACTGTAAGGAACAACTGCAGAAGACATATTCTCTTCCAGCACACATGTGGAGCATTTGTAAAAGTTGGCTATGTATATACTGGACCGTAGAGCTAGTCTCAACAAATTCCACAGGATTAAAAGTGCACATAATTATGTTCTCTGACCTCGGTATAATTATGTTAACAATAAGAAAAAGCTGACTGGGAACACACTCTGCCCCAAATATTTTGAAATTAAGCAGTACACTTCTGTATAACCCAGGGGTCAAAGAAAACATCACAGGGGAAATTAGAAGTTGTTTTTAACTGAATAATAATGAAAAATACGATATATAAAAGACTTCCAGGGTGTAAATAAAGCTGAGTTTGAGGGAATTTTATACCTTTAAACTCACCCATCTCCAAGAAGTTAGGGGAAAAAATAGCAAATTAAACCAAAAAAAAAAAAAAGCAGGAGGAAGAAAATAAGACAAGAACAGAAATTAATGAAAGAGAAAACATTCATAGAGAAGATGAGCAAAACAGAAAATTGGTTCTTTGTAAAGACTAATAAGATTAAAAATCCTTATAAAGACTAACGAAGAAAAAGACACAGATTACCAACATCAAGAATGAAAAAGAGAACATCCCTATAGAACCTGCAGGCATGAAAAATAATATATTTCTTAAAGAATGAACTCCAGTTTCTTGTCCTGGATGGGCACAGCCCTGTGGGATCTAACCCCTGCGTTCCTCTCTTTTTATGCCACTTGCTCTCCTGTCTACTGTGTGGCCATCAAACATGCCAAGTCTGTTTCTGTCTTAGGGAATTTGCACTGACTCATCTCTTTTTCTGGGATGCAATGATGTCAGTTTTAACCATAACCTCCTCAGCTAGGCCTTTCCTGACCACCAGCCTAATGTGGCCAGCAGTCATTCCCCATCACATGACCCAATTTTAATTCCCTAATTAGCACATACTACTATCTGAATTTTTAATTATTTGTTCCCTGCCCCACCTATAAAACACCTGAGAGTAGGAACCTTATCTTGCTCACCACTCTGTCCTGGACTGAACACAGTAGGTGCTCAATAAATATTTGTTGATTGAAGTACCATCTTCTGATTCACTCAGGGAGAGGTGGACTAGGAAAAATAGGGGAAAAGTAGAAACAGAAAATGAAGAAAAGTTGAACTATTTAGGAACCTGTTGTATACCAAAATATAGTATTTTTTTTTAAAGAGGAAGAGGAGACAAGAAAATGTGCACAATGGGTTGAAAGGAGGAGGGAGGAAAATACTTTAATTATATAGTAGTGCTGTTGTGTTTCAGAAAAGCTCTTTTAATTAGAGGGAAAGGAACTAACTACTGAGCTCCCTGTATGTAGGAAGCCTAAATTGCCAGATGATGTTATTTTTTGAAAGGTTTCATTTCTACTTAGAGCTGTAACCAAAATAATTTTCCTTGTTTTCAGCTCTCTCCTAGGAAGAAAAGAGCAAGTTCTTTCATTCTATAGGAATGAAAGGCTATTTGCTTTTGTGGAGTAATATTTGTCTGGAATTACTTGTAGGGCCATTCAGAGAGAGAATACTAGAAAACCCATTTTGGAGGCAAATT
The DNA here is from genome assembly GCF_048564905.1 of Vicugna pacos. Classification (NCBI taxonomy): domain Eukaryota; kingdom Metazoa; phylum Chordata; class Mammalia; order Artiodactyla; family Camelidae; genus Vicugna; species Vicugna pacos. The sequence goes on from NC_132999.1 coordinate 44,169,077, forward strand.
ATAAGTTTCATTTTTTTAACAGGTCAAGATTTAGAGGCTTCTGACAGATCCAAGTAGACAGAGATGTTGACTAGATAATGGGCTACATCAGCCTAGATTTCAGAGGAAAGGTCTGAGCTGAAGATCTAAATCTTTGATGTACGGAAGGTAATTGAAGCCATGAATGTGGATGTGAATTTCGAGAGAGAGAATGAAGTATGAAAAAAATGAGATTCCAGTGATGGATGAAGAGAGAGGAGGGTCAGCAATGTTTAAGGCTGCTGAGACATCAAAAAGAACAAAGAATGAAAATGTTTCTTAGATTTACTGGCATTAAAGTTTGGGATGTCAGTGAAAGTAGTTTCAGTGAGTGGTGGTAGAATCTGAGTCAGTCTTAGCTTTGCATCTATAGTGCCTTTACACTAGATCTAGTTTTTCATTTGTTTTACTGTGAGATATTTAATAATGCAGAAGAGTGTATAATATGTATATGTAGAATTTAAGAAATAATTATAAAGTGAACAACATTTACTGGTCACCAAGTTGATAGAACGTTAGAAGACACCCGTCTTCTCCTCCCTGGTTGCATCCACCTTCTTCTCTGCCCAGAGATACCACTCTGCCAACAGTGATGATAAGTATTCCCTTGCTTTTCTTTATCCTTTTTACCATATATGAATGATTCCCTAAACAATACACTGTTACTCTTACAATATACTTTTTAGCTTTGACTGTTTTGAATTCTATATAAGTGGAATCATGCTGTATCCATTCTTTTAGGTCTTGTTTTTATTGCTCAGCATTGTTTTTCTGATTTGTCTGTGGTGATGATGAGACTGCACATCATTTGTTTTCACTATCGTACAGTATTCTGTTGAATTAACATACAATTTATTTTTACATTTTGCTTTTGATGGACATTTGGGTCAGCCTTATGAACTTGTGTAAGTATTTCTAAGATGAGTGTACACGTAGGAGTGGAATTGCTGGGTCACATGGGTATGCTCAACTTAACTGTGAAGTACCAAGCTGTTCCCTATGTGTCAGTTTACACACCTGCCATTTCTTTGTGAGAGTAACCATTGCTCCAGATCCTCCCCAATGTTTGACACTGTCAAACTCTAAAATTGCTGCCAGTCTATGAAATTTTATCTCATTATGTTTTTAATTTGCATTGTTTTGCTGATTAATAAGGTGAACCTTTTTTGTACACTTATTGCCATGTTTTCACAAAAGAGAAAACTCAATCGAGTCTCTTGGCTGTTTTTCTGATGTACCTTTTTTTCTTTGATTCATAGGTATTCTTTAATATTTTGGATGCAAATTATTTTTTGTTATTTCTTTCCTTTTGCTGACTTTAGGTTTTATTCATATTTTTTTTCTAATTCTTTCAGGTAGTAGTTTATTAGTTAGGTTGTTTATTTGAAATTTTTCTTGTATTTTGAGGAAGGCCTGTATCACTATGAACTTTCCTCTTGGAACTGCTTTTGCTGCCTCCCATAGATTTTGTGTGGTTGTTTTCGTTGTCATTTGCCTCAAGGTATTTTTAAATTTCCTCTTTGATTTCATCATTTACCCGTTGGTTTTATTTAGTAGCATGTTGTTTAGTCTGCACACAGTCGTTTTTGTTTTTTTTTCCCCTCATTTTTCTTTCTGTGTTGATTCTAGTTTCATGGTATTGTGGTTAGAAAAGATGCTTGAAATAATTTCCATCCTCTTAAATTTGTTGAGGCTCCTTTTTGTGTACTAGTATGTGGTCTACCCTAAAGAATGTTCCATATGCACTTGAAAAGAGTGTATATTCTGGGGTTTTTTGGATGTAATGTCCTGATAATATCAATTAAGTCTAACTGTTCTATTGTGTCATTTAGGATCTCTGTTGCCTTTATTGATTTTCTGTCTGAAAGATCTGTCCATTGATGTAGTGGGATGTTCAAGTCTCCTACTATTACTGTATTTTCATCAATTTCTCCCTTTAGCAAATTCTTTTTTGGTTATGTGTGTCAAAAATACTTTTTTTCAGTGTCAGGGTTGAATTTCACTTTCTTTATGATGCCTTTTAATGAACATAAGTTTTTGATTTTAATATAGTCAAATTTATCAATCTTTTCTTATTTAAAAAAACACCCTTTCCTACTCTGAAGTCATTATTAAAATCTTACATTTTATCTTTTTCCACTTAAATATTTAATCTATGTAAAAGTAATTTGGGAGTTTGGTGTGAAATGGGGTATCAGTCTCATTTCTTTTCCCATATAGAGACCTGATTTTCCCAGCACTGTTTAATGAAATATCCATCCTTCATCTATTGACCTGACATACCCACCTGTTGGGTAACAAGTGTTCATAAATGTGTGGATCTGTTCTGGGAATTTCTTTTTGGTTCCATCCAGTGGTGTGCTGATAAATGTTTAGCAATCAGCTCTTCCCTCTCCTTTCCTTTGCACACAAGCAAGCCCTGATTTGTAGCATTTGCTGATTTCTGTGGTATAAATACTCTCACCATAACCAGTTTCAAGCTACCAACTTGACATCACAGAATGCAAAGTTTGGAAGAGATGCCAACGATGGGCTCTCGAGAGAAGGGTTTATTCCAGTGCTGATCCTAAACTCTCTTAATTACTATAGCTTGATATCTGGTAGAGCAATTTCGCCACACTGTCCTCCTCCAGAGTGACTTGCCTATTATTGGTCTTTTGCATTTTCATATAAATTTTAGAATCAGCTTACCATGTTTCTTTTTTTAGTGGGATTTATATTGAAATTACAGTTAACCTAAAGGTTGATTGGGGGAGAAATTACATTTTTATAATATGGAGTTTTCGAAGCCATGAACATAGTCTGTGTCTCTATTTGGGGGAATCTTTTTAAGTGTCTTTCACTAAATTTTTGTAATTTTTTCTCATAAATGCCTTGAGCTCATGATAGATGTTTATCAGCATCTTTTGTTAAGTTTATTCCTGTGCACTTTGTATTTTTTGTATCTTTTTAAATGTCGTTTTTCAATCTTTGTTTCTAGTATATAGAAATACGGTTGAATTTTATGTATCGATTTTATAGTCAGAAATGTTTAAAATTCTTATTAATTCTAATCATTTAATTGTAGATTCAGTTGGATTTTCTATGTATGCGATCATGTAATCTGCAGATAATGGCAATTTTGTTTCTTCCTTCGCTATACTTTTCCTTTATACTTGAATTCTTTTTCTTGCCCCATTGGGGTGGCTAGGACCTCCAGTACAGTATTAAGAAAGTGGTGACAGCAGCACCTCCTCCGTGGGTTCACCATAAAGTATGGCATCTCAATACATATTTGTCCAATGAAAAGCACACTGAGGATTAAATTGAGGTGTGAATTTTAAACTGAGGTATGAACTATTGAGGAATGGACTAGAAAAGCTTTCAGGAAGAGAGAGCTCTGTTGGCTAAGAAAGGCTCTTGCTTGACATCCTGAAATCCAAATTATTATATGCCCACATAAGAAAGGCATGCCAGGGTAGGAGGAGGGGAATAGCAGGAACAGAGGGAGGAATGAGCTTGGCATGTAGGTGGCAGGGTAAAAAGGCCGGGTGATTATAGTTCCTTTCGATGACATCAAAGAATCCTATCAGCTCAACCTTCGAGATACATCCAGAAGTGGACTACTTCTTGCTACCTTTATCACAGCATCCATTATCTCTTGCCCAGATTGCTGCCAAAGCCTCCTAAGAGTTTCTGTTTCAGCCCTTGCTCCTCTACATTGTGTTCTCCATACGACAACCAGAGTGACACTTTAAAAATATAACTTAGACCATGTTATCCCTTTATTCACACCTCTAGTGGCTCCCCAGCTTACTTGGAGTAAAACCCGAAGTCCCTGCAGTAGCCTACGAGGCCCTCCATCAGTGTTTCTCAGCCGTAACACTATTGACACTTGGACCAGATACTTCTTGGATGCAGGGGCCATCCTGCTCACAACAAACGTTTAGCAGCATCCCTGGCCTCTACCCACTGGATGCCAGTAGCACCCCCACCCCAGTGGTGACAACCCAAAATGTCTGCAGACATTGGCATTGTCTCCTGGAGGGTGGTATCGCCCTCAGTTGAGAACTACTGGCCCACATAATTCAATCTGCGCTGTACTCCTCTCAGCCTCCCTGGCCTCAGCTCAGCAATGCTGGAGTCTTTAGTTTTACTTTTTTTTTTTTTAACTTCTTTGAACACTTGAAGCGTGCCCCCACTTCAGGCCCTTCACTGCCTTTCTTCTCTTCGCCTGAGATGCTCTTCCTCCCATTAGCTAACATGGCTCACTCCCTCATTTCTTTCAGGCTTCTGCTCAAATATCCCTAAGTGGAGAGTCCTTTTGCGACCACACTATATAATAGCAACCTCCCCTTACACCCCAGCACTCCTGTTCCTGGACCCTGTGTTACTTTTCTCCAAAGCGTTTAACACAGCCAAGTACTCATTTTCTCTCTCCCCCAGCTGGAGTGTAAACCACAAGGTAAGGACTAGGTTCTGTTCAAGGCAGTGTTGACAACAGTGTCTGGCACATAGTTGATGCTCAATGATTTGTCGAATGAGTGAACAAAGATGTGGGATGCGTGGGACCAGTTGGGAGGCAAGTACGTGAATTCTTTCCTAAGGTTTAACTATTCAGGTCTTTAAGAGAGTGGGCTGGAAAGCTGGTAAAAATTAGAGTTATACAGAAATATTAAGCCAGTGGAGCTGGGCATGATGAATTAGAGAGGTGACATTAGGAAGAGGGAACACCTAGGGGGAGGGTATAAGTCAGTGGTAGAGCGCATGCTTAGCATGCACGAGGTCCTGGTTTCAATTCCAGTACCTCCATTAATAAATAAACAAATAAATAAAACCTAATTCCCTCCCCCCACCAAAAATAGAGAGAGAAAGCCTGTGAAAACCATAACAGTAACTCAGCCACATTCTGTCTGATGAGGGCCCAGACTAAGGTGGTAGCAATCAGAATGCAGAAGAACAGAGAGAAGAGAAACTGGACAGGTAGCTACCAGATGCACAAAGAGCCATGGCTTAACTTCATTCTCATCCAGACACACGTCCACTGTGCTGCATCTCCCAACCAAGACTGGCCCAGATTTCATCGACCTCATGCTCACCTTGCTATTATAACCTACACACACACTCTTCCTATGTTTCTGCAGCTTGCTCTAGCCCGCACATGGCCCTTGGAACAATCTTCACCAAAAAATTTAGTCAGACCCGTCACTTCTTTTTATAAGCAAATCTACAATGGCTCTGTGTGTTTCACTTTCAACCTGGACCTTAGTTTGGCTTTCAAGATTCAATACCAATCCTTCCATGACCCTTCCCTCATTCTTTGAACTCTCATTCCCTCCCTATACTAAAGAAATCATTTATTTTAGGAAAACCCACTATTAAAATTTACACTGACCAGCCCTCCTCTCAAACAAAATGGTTGCAGTTTTTAACATTATAAAAGAATTTATATTTATACTGGAGTCCTTTCATTCTCAGCCAATTCCCCTAGTGCTTTTATTTATTTACTATTTTTAAATATAAAGAAGAATGATAAAATGACCCATTGATATATCTCCTTTTTTATTAACACAGAGGGGCTAGCTAAGGCACATTATTCCAACCTGGATCTTTTCAGTTAGTAATATATCTTAGAGAGCTTTCCATATCAACGTGTGCAGTTCTAACTAATTCTTTTTAACTGATGCAGAGTGTTCTGGGGTGTGTGTGTGTGTGTGTGTGTGTGTGTGTGTGTGTGTGTTAATGATGAAGAACATAAGCTCTGGAACCAGACTGCCTCTTTCAGAATCCTGCTTTTCCACCTACTGTGTGACGTTAGACCAGTGTCTTAACCTCTGTGAGTCTCATTTATAAATTGGACAAGTGACAATACCTACCTTCGAGTGGATGCGAAGGTTAAATAAGATAATGCGTGTAAAGCATTAGAACCTGCCTGCCACATAGTTAGTGCTCAATAAATATTAACCGCCACCATTTTCCTGCATCCTCTGACTGGTATTTGTATTATTCCTACTAGGGCACTGCTGATGAATACTTGATTTGTCTCTAGGTTTTTGCTTTGACAAACAGTAGTGAACATCCTAGTACAGGTATCTTAAAATACTTTGGGGCTGTATATCCTTGAGGGTAAATTCCTATAAGCAGAGTTGTTGGGTTGAAGGAGATGTGCTTTAAAATGTTGATATCTATTGCCAAATTGCCCTCCAAAAAGGATATTTCAAATTACATTCCCACCAGCAGTGTGAGAAATGTATTTACCCATCTTTTATCAGCCCTGGGTATTGTCACATTTCTCAATGTTTGTCAGTCTTAAAGGTATTATTTTGATTTGTACTTCTTTAAATATAGGTGGGGTTAAACATCCTTTTATAGGTTTATCACCTTTTTTTTAAACAAATGATGATGAGTACTTTGCCTTGTTCACCTCCTTTGCCTATTTGCCCACTAAGTTATGTGTTTTTTTCTTACCGATTTCTATGAGCCCCCAGAGCCTTATAAATACAGATATTAACACATCAATTTTCAGAAACATAGTTACTGGGAAAATTAGGCATAACTGTGAATGAGTTCCGTTCATTTAGTATTACCTTATAAATATTTTAAAGCTTCCCTCTCCCCCACACCCCTACCCCAACCCCAACCCCACATATATCCTGATCATTCCCACCTGAAAGTTCTCTCCTGTCCTCTGCTCCCCAGTAGCACCAGCTTCTTTGCCAAATTCAGTGACTGGTAGGGGGGCACAGTAGTCAGAGTCCTGAGATATAAACCACTCATTGGGTCATGTACAGCTCGGAAACAAGAAAAGCTGTCCAGAGTCAAAGCAGACTCTACACATCTCCAAGGGCAGTGTTCAAGTCTGCTACAGCAGATGAAAAGACTGGCCTGTTTGTATGGCATCAGCCGGGAAGACTTGGAAAGACTGAGCTTTTTGGTACCCCTTCACCTATAACTGTATGGCTCCATAGAACTCTTTCTAAGTGGGGACAGTGGTGATGATAACATCCTGTAATGTGGCCCTCGTGGCCCTTGTCAGCTTAGCATCCAAAGTCATAGCATCTGTAGTACCTTTCACGAGGGCCTACTGTGTGTGAGTGCTGTTCTGGAAGTTTTACAGGGATCCTGTCTATTCCTCACAATGTCCCTTCAACGGTGGTTATTCCCTTTTATAGATGAGGAATTCATGGCTCAGTGAGGTGCAGCACCTTGTCCTGGGTCACCCTGGTTGTGGATGACAGTGAAACCCATCCCAGGCCTGGGTAACCCCAAAGCCACTACCCCACACTGCTGTGTCCCGCTGTTCACTTTGTACGTCCATAGTAGGATTCTCCATGTTTTGCCTTGCATTATAGTTCCTTTTCTGTATTTCTGTCGTGCTTACAATATTGTCAAAGTCCTTGAAGGCAGAAACCGTGTCTTTTCCACCTACCATCCAAGCAGCACTGAGTAAGTGAGGCCAGCGAAGTGAACTGGATTGAATGGCCTGCTACAGGCCCCTTCACGGGGAGCATCTGGGTCAGGAGTTGCATTCTCTGCTGGGAGATGACCCCAGGAGTCCAGTGCTTCCCATCTTTGTGTGCTTTCTAGCTCTGAAGACCGCCCAGCAGTCCCTGGGTCCACTGGAATGTGTATTTAAAAAACAAGGAGTGCCTCCCGCCCCAGTTCAGCAGGCGTCTGGACCCTGTGCACAGACCTGCGCCACCAGCTTCTGAATGACCCGGAGTTGTTCAAATGGAGAATGAACATCCTTTCCCTGAGGTTTTCCTTTTTCACTTACATCTTATGCTAAGAGTATTGTGGTGTTTAAGCCCAGATACTTCAAAAAAAAAATAAAGCCTATTTGGAAAATAAATAAAAGTGCAAATGAGAAAGTAAAAATCAGTGGTAACCACACCACACCTAGCAACCATTTTCAACATTTTGATGTATACACTCCCAGCTAGCTGTACGTTCAGTAACATGTAATTAACAAAACCTGGATTTTATTGTGCATACTATGTTTGTAACATGCTTTGTCCCCTTCCATTTTTATTGGTTATTCCAAATCTAGTGAAAGCCCTATTAGAGAAAAATCCTCTCCTTCCTCTCTCTCTGATTTAGCAGGGTGGGGTTGGGTTAAGTCATAATTACACTTATTTAATGTCATTTAAAAGTTTATAAAGCACTTCACATCCTAATGAGGAAAAAACTTATTCTTACTCATGATGCAGAGGCAAGATCAGAGTCTTTATCTGCACACCAGCCTCGGAACCTTTCCACCACTATTGATTCTGTCTTTCCACGGTGCTTTAAAGGTTCAGGTTTCAGGAGGAGAGAAAGTACAGTTGTAAGTAGAGCTAGATGATCAAATGGCAGGGCCTGATGGGTACTGTTTTTAACTGCACATCTCTCTGAGGCATTCTTTTTTAAATTATTGTTGACTAATCAATTTCTGAATATGTTTTACATGCATAGGGAACATAATTTAAAAGATATAAAAGTGTATACAATGAAAACAGCCCCCCCTACCCTATCTCCCAGTCCCCAAGGTCCTTAGCCACCTAGTCACCCTCCTGGAGCATCACTGTCAGCAGTTCTTGTGTGTCCTTACCTGAAGCACTCTGAGTCCAAAGGTCAGGAGTGTGCAGAGGTCGTCAAGGGCGAGAAGAAAGCGCATCAGTATTTCCCTCCATCGCATCGGTATCCTCTGCTGAGGTCATCCGAGTAACTAGGATGCAAACCTCCCCCACACCCACAATATTCCAAACAAAATGGAATCTCCCCTTCCAGAGCCCACTGTGGCTGTATCTCGAGGCACTGGAGCTACCACAAGGAAAGGGAGCCGCACTCTTGCTGCTGGAAGCATGGCTGAACCTGCACCAGCTCAGGGTCAGGAGACCAAAAGCCTCGTCCGGGCTCTGCCCTCGACTGACTTTGGCAACTTACCTAACCTTTCTGAGCTGCAGGTTTTAACTAGATAATCTCCAAGTCCCTTTCTTCTCAAACCACAAGTGATTAATTAAGAGGATGTCTTAGCTTGAGCTGCCATAACAAAATACCACCAACTGGTGGCTTATAAACAAAGACACTGATTTCTCACAGTTTTGGAGGCAGAAAGTCTGAGATCAGGGTGCCAGCATCATTGGTTCTGATGAGAGCCCTCTTCTGGGTTATAAATGGCTAACTTCTTATATCCTCACATGGCAGAGAGCAGAGCAGAGGAAGCAAGCTCTCTGGTAGCTCTAATAAGGGCACTAATCCCATTCATGAGGGCTCCACCATTATGACCTCCTCTCATCCTGATTCCCTCCCAAAGGCCCCACCTCCTAGCACCATCACGCTGCAGGGGTAAGGGTTCAACATATGTATTTTGGGGGGACACAAACATTCAGTCCATAATGGGTTAATTTAAAACAGTGTTTCTCAAGTTTTAATATACATATGAAGCACCCAGCAATCTTGTTACAATGTAGATTCTGATTCCACTGATCTAGGATGGGGCCCAAGAGTCTCCATTTTAAACCTGCTCCTAGGTGATGTCATCCTGCTGGTCTGAGGCTCAGGTCTTGAGCAGCAAGGACCACACTGGCCTGACTAATGGCCCATGACCTGTTCTAGGGATTAAGCAACTGAAATTTAAAGTAACACTTCTTTGAAGTGGAGCAGCTCTGTCTGGAGAACCCTAGCATCTGGTTTCCTAAGACTCTTCTCGGCTAAAGAATGCTGACGTTCCGTGACCTCTCCTGTGTGCCGGGCATGGTGCTCAGCGCTCTAAGTACATTCTGTCTCATAATCCTCACAGCTAACCAGTGAAGTCAGTGCCGTGATGGTCTCCATTTTACAGATGAGGACACTGAGCCTTAGAGAGGTTGAAGTGCTCCAGATTACATAACTGGTAGGGGGCAGAGTCCAACCCGGATTATCTGATTGCAGAGCCCTCATTTTACCGCTGAACCAAAGAGCAGAATGGCATTCTCAGAAGCCTTGGAAGTGAACGCCACTGCATCATGTGTATGTGGGAGGGGGAACTGTTGTCCATCAGTTCACAGTATCTCCTCCAAAGGAACAGGTCTCAGCTGGCAGATCTAGCTATTGCCTCAAATTTTCTTGATATCTCCGAAGGGGTTCTGAGACAGCAGCAGTATCAGCCAACAGGGTAGGAAGGCTGCTTCCATGAGCCTTGTCTCTCCCCAATGAGAGGCTTCCTTGTCTGTGAACAGCACTTAGATTGTGTCATGGGAAGGCCATGGGCCTTAACAGGCCACATCCATTTTCATTTACCTTCTGAAAGAAGATTAAGGAGAAAATTCAATTTTGCCTAATGCCTCCCCCAAATGGCTAATTTATATGCTAATTAGCAAGATAAGAATCGATGAAACTGGTAATCAATATGATATCCAAGGCACCAGTAATGAAATTCATTTTGAGATGCACTGCCAGTGGAAATGAAGCAATTACGCAGAATAAATGGGGCAGCTCGGGGAATAGGGGCTCCATATTGCACTTGACTGCATTATTTCCCCCAGTACTCCTCCCCTCACTCTTTCTCCACCCCCTCGAAATCAACTCTCCATTCAGATCCTCTGGGGCACTACACACCAGCTTCTCCCTCTCTGATGCCTGACCCCGCATCATCCCTGTGGATTTGTGGTCCACCGGGGGAAATGGAGGAGGGAAAATTACAGTCTGTGAAGACTAGAGGTGCAAGCCCTGGAGGAGAATCAGAGGCTTAAGTGGGAGCTTTTAAGCCAAATACAGAGTAGTTAATAGCACTTTACTCTCATACTTGCTGAGCTTGGTTTAAGGGCATAAGTACAGAACATAAGTATAGCTGTCATATTGCCGGATTTTCCAGAGCTGTCCTGGCTTTAAATGTCCCATCAGACCATGTATCAAATGATGTGTCCTGTTGAAGTCCAGTATGAAGTAGGCCATAGGGTCTGCATAAGATTTAGCCTGACTCTAGGAAGTCTTATTTCAACTTGCCCATTTGTTCTAGGGTTTCAGATAATTTTTTTTCTTTTCTCTGTGTTGGGGGGTTGGGGGGAATGCAGTCATCTCTGGAGATTAGGGGCACAGCATTACTCATTCCATACTTTTCAACTAAGACAATTAAAATTTGTCTTTTATGCCAATGTCTGCTCATGGGTATCACCTGGGGAGCTTCCCCCCACCCCAAAATTTGTTTATTTTTGAAAAAATTTTAGCATATGAAAAGTTGAAAAATTATACAGTGAATATGGTATATATGTATTTATCTAGCATCTACAATTAGCATTTTACTGTACTTGCTGTATCACAGATCTATCCAACCATCCATCCCTCTATCCATCCATGAGTCCGTCTTTTTTTTTATGCATCTCAAAGTAAGTTGCAGGCATCAAGATGCTTCACCCCTAAACACTTCAGCATGCATATCATTACCTAGAGCTTAATATTTGTTTCTTTTTCTTTTGGGGGTAAAATTATAAACAATGAAATGCACATATCTGAAGTACACTATTCTATAAGCTTTGACAGATACGTACACCATGTTTATGTATACCTATGACATTCATTGATGGACTACCAACCCCTATCAACATATAGAACATTACCATCATCCCAGAGGTTCCCTCGTGCCCCCTTCCCAGTTACCTCCCCCACCCTCCACTTCCAGAGGTAACCACCACTCTGACTCTGATTTTTCCCACCGTAGGTTAACTTTTCCTTTTCCTAGAACTCCATGTAAATGGAACTAAATGGTTTGCACGCTTGTGTAAGGTTTATTTCATGCAGCATAACATGTTTGAGATTCGTCCATATTGTCACCCATATGGATGGTTTGCTCCTTTCCGTTGCTGAGTAGTATCCCATTGTATGGATTGTATTTAGTTAGTATGAATAAAGCTGCTAGAGACATGTTTGTATAACACTTTTACAGGCAGATGTTTTCATTTTCCTTGAATAAATTCCTAGGGGTGAAATTTCTGAGTTAAAGGGGAGGTACATGTTTGGTTTATAAGAAACTGCCAGACCATTTTCCAAAGCAGTTGTGCCCAGGAAGCTTTTAAAAATCAGTGCCTCTTCCTTATCCCCAGAAACTCTTAATTAATTAATTGGTCTGGATCAGGGCTGAGGTGTAAGTATTTCTGACATAATCATCTGGTGGTTCTAATGTGCATCCAGAGGTAAGAATCACTGAAGATATATTGCAGTATATTAAATGCAAAAAGTTAATTCTTTTTTAACCTTGAAAGGTGGCTTTCTGTTGCTGTTTCCTTTTTTCCCTTTATTTTTACTGCTGGAAAGACTTGGGCATGGTCTAGGATGATCTGGACATCACAGTACAGGCTTCAGAGTAAAAAGATGAGCTTTCTGATCCCAGCTTTCCCACTTTGACCAAGTTACTTGTCAGTTTCCTCTTCTATAAAATGGGGCTTATCGTATGCATTCCAAGGTGATGAGGATAAAAGTGCCCGACTCAAAGAATTTTCTGAAATCCATAGGATCTGGGTGGGAATAGAGTTTCCAAATCCCTGGATGAGTGGGATTCCTTAACTCTGCCTTTCTGAACAAAGGCAGATTGACAGTTCCTTTCTTTGGTTCCATAATACGGCTCTGGGTGGTGAGGCTGTGAATGTCAGAGGTTGGAGAGCTGTCACCACCTCCCTGTAATGGTTGGAGTATAATTATCTCTTGTCTTACAAATATGTAAAAGCTACAAGTCAGTAGGGTAAGGATTCTGAGTTGGTTTCTGTCCTGATGGTAACTTGGGCTGTTCTAACTGTTCACCATGTAACCAACAACACACCTTTGCAAGACTGCTGGCTGGAGTCGGTATTAAGACAACAGTCAGGAGCTATCCAGCAGCTGATTACTGAGCACCTAGTCAACAACAACAAAACAAACCACTGAAACCTGATCCCTACTGTCTGAAGCCTGGCCCAGTTCCCCCACCCCAGGGGGCGGGCAGACCTGGGCACTGTCTTCCGAGTTCACCTTTTATGATACCAGTTCAGATCTGAGTGAACTGCCCCCTGAGCCTTACAGAAGGTTGGTCTGTGTGACACCTGGCTATGTTTTACATCAGATGCTCAGTACTTGTTGGAAAAACAACAGCAGCAACAACAAAGATCTCTTTAAGAGGTCCTGTGGGTGATGTGGCTTCTCTCATTGTTCAACTGTTTGAATGAGGATTTGCCAGTTGGCATCAGAAAGAATGCAGTTGTGAACAATGGGTTTTCCCACGTGGGACAGACTAGCGTGGACATAGATGAGGCTCTTAAATCAGGCTAGAAGTGCCAGGTTTGAGCTCCTTTCTGAACAAGAGGGTTGTGGAGGCTCCTGCTTCACATCCTCTGCAGATAACTACTGAGAAGGCGGCATTCCTAACTTCCCGGAGAAATAGGGTTTCCAGAGTATCAGAGGTTGCTCTGGGCTCCAGTTAGCAGTACAGAGACCTACGGTAAAGGATGGCTGCTCATGAGCCCCTTTTCAACTTTTTGGCCTCCCTGAGTATCTGTGGAACCCGCATGCTTTTGTTAGGGGGTACAGGGCACAGGGGGTGCAAGAAAGAGATCAGATGGCATGTGACCTGCTCTGAGCATGTGCCTGGCTTCGATAGTCCCCTTTCGGACTGGTTTTATTCTGTAATGTGTCCCCTGAGAAGACAGACTAAGCAGCCTGGGTTACCCTGCAATTTCTCCAAACTATTTGCATGAAATACTGCAGGCAAAAAGCCCAGCCGCTGATTGGCTGTTGCTAGGAAACAACATAATCATCAGGAAATTAGGCTGTCCTTTTTTTTTTCCAACCCAGAGTATGTGTGCGATTGCAGCGTTGTGCAGGAAGAGAGAGGGAGTGGAACAAAGAGAGATAAATGGGATGGTGTTGAAGGCGGGGACACCACAGCCACAAACCTGCATCCCACGGTAGGACAATCTGCTTTGGGTTGGGCTCTTTACTCAGTCAAGCCAATATTGGTACATTTTCCTTTCTTGTAAGAATGACAAAGCTAGCAGGTCCTGCAGACAGCAGGAACAGAAGCTATGGATGCAACTTTGACATTTGAAGTGATTTTTAGAAGCAGGAGGTAGTGCTTAGTATATGAGGATGACTCCAAGTGAGGAATAAATGAGTGTGTCGGGAGAGCATATGTAGGCGGATGAGACTCCATTAGCGTGGCTGCAGAACGCCTGTGGGAACAGACGTGAGAATGTGCCTGTGAATGAGGTGTGTGACTAGGAAAAACAAGTGTGCTTTAAAATGTGGAAGGAAGCCCCGTAAACTGAAGTTTGGAACTGTGTCTATTATAACTCCGCTGATGTTCAGGCATGTGGTCCTGCTGTTACTCAGCCAGGCTGTCCTCAGCCCACCCTTCTGCCTGGCTAGACTGGTGAATGAAGAGTAATACGAAGAGAGCATTCGTGTGTGTGTGTGGCGAGTGTGTGTGTGTGTGCCAGTGCGTGCACATGTGCATGCACAAGTGCATTGAGTCACCTAGATCTTTTTCAAGGTGGCATCCTTCAATAGCAGCATGTTGAGCCCTGACAAGTGTACAGCTACACCTGGACACTTCCACGGGGACAGTGAATATCCATGGAGACTGTGAGCACTTTCCTTCCCCTTCCTGCTAGTCCCAGATGGCTTTCCCACCTTTCACCTCCCTTATCTTGTCCTCCTTTTGAGCACCCTAGCAATGACTCTGCCCTTACACTAGACCCTCAGTTGCCATACTGCGTACTACATCAGCTTGCTCCAACCTCAGGCAAGCTAATTGCCTTTTACCATTCATTGTCTGCCAGATTAATGACTCCTGTGTCTGGTTGCCCACAGCCTCCTCTGTGTCCTCTCTCTGGCTTGTCTTTCCCTTCTACCCGCTCCTCAGCTCAGTCTCTCTGAGCTCCAGATCTGAGTTTTTAGAGGTCATTTCATTTAAATGCTAAAATAGAAGCACTATCTTTTCTTTTTCTTTCATTTTTTTTTTTTGCCTAATCAATGGAGGCAGTCCTGGGCACAATGCAGATGCAGAGGAAACCATTTTGCAACAGTGATAAAAACACACATATGTATATCAGGAACAAGACAGAATGTGTGCCAGTAACCACAACTCAGAAGGGAATATCCTTCCCAGCACACAGCCCCCCACAATGACCAGCTGCCTCCCATGGGTGAACCTAACAAAATTTAAAGCCCCTGCCCCAGAGGGAAAAAAGGCATCACCAACTTCCCGAGGCTCAAAGCACCTTTCTGAGTACTTGCACTAGACAGCACGAACCTGGTGCAGGGCAGGGCATGCACGCCCTGTGTACAGATGTGTCAGCAGTTCTCAGAGTGCAGTCCCTGGGCCAGCAGCTTCGGAGATCTGCACGTGGGTCCCGCGCTCTGGTTTGACAAACTCTCCAGGTGATTTCTCAGGTATGCTAAAGTTTGGGGGGCACTGTAGGCCTGAAAATTTGCATTTATAGTAAGTTCCCAGATGATACTGACCACTCTTTGAAAATCTCTGCTCTGGGAATAGAAAACGTGAGACAACGTGTAATGGGAATGATGTCTTTCCACCTACAATGCCCCTCCCCACTTCCAAAGCCCCAATCAAACCCACCTTTGAAGGCCCATCCCAAATGAAACTACTAGCTAAATTGACTATAGGTTATTACTTTACAACTTTTTATATTTCAGAGGTCAGGAAACTAGGGATGGTTGAGGGAGGGGGATCAAATAAGATTATGCAACAGAGACCATATGTGGTCCCCAAAGCCTGAACTGTTTACAATCTGGCCCTTTACAGAGTTTGCCAGTTCCTGCTCTATTTATTTATGTAGTTTTCTTACTTCTTCTTATAAACTGTTAACTCCAGAATCAGTATCTGAATGTTGTTGTATTCCATGCAGTACCAAGCACATAAAAATTGTTCAATAAACAAGGAAAAGATGAATGTTGGCTGGGTTGCATGGCTAACCAGTGTTCTGGACGTCTGAAAGAGATGATCAGCTTTTCTACTTAGCCACTCTGGGGCTGCCTTATCCATGAAATCAGAACAGTAATTTCTTATTTGAATAGATGATGAGAATCAAGAGGTCACACTAATAGAATTAGCTCTTTTCATTAGTAAGTAAGTAGAATGATGAAAACCAGGTAGAAGCTGTCCTACCACTTGAAAAACAAGATTAGCATTTACAATGTTCATAAACAGAAGTACTAAAAATAAGCAAAAAAGCTTAAATTTCCCTTTGATATCTGGTGTCCAGTAAAGGCTTTTCATGGAGTTACACAGTAGCAGAATTAAAACAGACCCTAGAGGCCACTCTGCATTGATCACATCTGCCACTGCTCACCCTCTGCTTGAATGCCTCCACCAACAGGAAACTCACTTCTTCACAAAGCAGGGCATTCCACTTTTTAACAATTCCAACTTTAGATTTCAACTCAAGAGAAAAAAAGTGTTTACTATCTCCTTGCAATTTTCACTCTAGTCCCTTTCTAGCTACCAAAATTCACTACCTAAGTTTTACAAATATGAGAAAAGAAGTAGGGTAAGCGTATACTTTTCTGGAAAGAGTGGCAAGTTGAGAGAATCTACCCCATTTAGATAGTTTTCTTCTGCAAACAGTAGCAAGATGGTTTAGAAATACAAGAAGCTAAATGCCAGCAGTTATGCCAAGAGAAGAAAAGCAAACATACGGGTATCAAATGGAGCAGAACAGAACATTCCAAATACAATAGGAAGCAAAAGACTGGTGGTCAGTAGGTCATAGGCTGACCACAGACAAGCAGTAGGTTTCTGCTAAAGAGAAATGCTCATAGCACTAGAAGCTATTATTTGGGACAAATGAGGGAAAGGAAGCCCCAGAGCTAGGCTGGGGTGGGGGCCTGGGGGGAGCGGAACTCTGGAGCTGCTTTGTGATTCCAAAGCTATGAAACAGCTACCATGACAAGTTGCCAAGGCACAAACAGCAAGAGAAAGCCTCTTAGGAATGGCCGAGTCCTTTACGTGGCGATCGGGGCCAAAGCAGAGAGGGCCAGGGGAGGGAACTATCCCGAAGAAGATGGGAGGAGGGGGTGGAGGAAGGAGGCTAAAATCTCAAGATGTACACCTGTTCACAATATAATGGAAGCTTAGTACTCAACCAGACACCTTGCAAACTGACAAATCAATCACTGCATGAAAAATAGCTCCAAGAACAACATTCATTGATCACTCACTCTCTGCATTTCTAAAGCACTCTTACTGCACAGAGCTTGGAGTTGTGTGGGGCACGTAGTCTAGAAACGGCAGAAGACACCAATAAGCTTCTAGCCTCTGGCTTTCCCCCTTTCTCCCCAGCACATACGTGCGTGAGTGCACACGCGTGCACACGCCCCTCACATACACACACCACACACTCCGTGGTTAAGTCTACCTGGTTATCACTGCCTCCAACTTCATCTGTAGATGAGGTAGGTTTCTTTTTTCTTTTTTTCCTTTTCTTAGGAAGGGAATTCCTAAGATATGAAAATGGGGCTTTTTGGGCTCTGGTGAAAAGCTTATAATCAAGCCTGGACTAAGAGTATGTTCAATAATTGTAAAGGAGTATAAGCCCAAAGTACTGAGAGACCGTTTCCTCAGCGTACTCCAGAATGATGCCAGAAGGAGTCAGCAGGCACAAGGAGGCTGATGATTATTCGATGCCCATTCTGCACTGCACATCAAGCTAGGTGTTTTGCTTGCATTTTATTATATACTTCTTCCCAATAACTCTTAAAAATCTATATCATTAGCACTGTTTACAGACAAGGAAACTGAGGCCCATGGACTTCAAGTAACCCGTCTAAGGTTTCCCAGCTAGAGCAGAGGCAGGAGTCAGACCAGCTTTCTCTGAATGTGGAACTTTCTTTTTCTTCTAAATCATGCTGCCTCTCTGAAACTGTGCCCAGCACATCGTGGGCTTTGGGGGAAGGTAGGTTTTTCCTTCACCCCTTCTCGCCAAGGACTGTGTGATTGTTTTCATTTTGTATTACTTTTCTATTAGATGTTGAAAATGATTTTGTAAACACCACTAACAGGACCAGATTTATATCTAAATAATATAATATATTTGAAAACAGGAACAGGAAAGGCCTACTGATGTTAGACATGCCCCAGTTAGTACTCCAGGTGTGACTTCTGGGAGAGGTACAGTTGACAGCTTTGCCATGGGCTGACCCTGGCTTGAGATAAGGCCTGTGGGACAGCCGGTCAGACAGAAGGCTATAGGAGCCAAGTTCAACTGGTAAGAACTCACTGGCCCAGACAGGCCTAGACTGGGTGAGCACAAGTCATTCTGCCTCAGGTGTGTGTACCTGTAGCCCTAGTTTCAGATCCTACACCTGCCATTTGCAAACTCCGTCTCCTCACGTAAATTATTGGACCTCTGTGAACCTCAGTGTTCTTGTGGGAAGAATAAAGACAGAACCCCTGTGTCATAGGTCATAGGTCTTTTTCCTCTCCATCTTCTTAAGCCAACTGGCACCAGCTTAAAGAAATACTTGATAGAGTCTGTCTTCTATAAATTATAAGGAAAACAATGAAGTTTCAGAAAAAGTTTCTGCATTTAAATTTATGGTATGGGGTTCTGACCTTTCCCAAGTAATTGTGGTTAATGTCATCAATAATAGACCTGTTGACATCACATGACCCTTGAGATGAGGTGCTGGGAAGGAGGCAGCGTCACTTCTGTGGTATTTTTGCTCCAAAGGTTAACCTCAATCTAATCAGGAGGAAAAAACAGCAAATAAACTCAAATTGAGAAACAGTCTACGGAGTAATTGACCAGTACTTATCCAAAATGTCAACAACATGAAAGACAGGACAGACTAAGCTGTCATGGACTGCAGGAGATGAGAGAACTAAATGCTACGTGATATCCTGCGCCAGATAAAGAACCAAATAAGGCCTGTAGTTTGGTTAATAATAGTGTATCAATGTGACTTTCCTGGTTTTGATCATTATACTGTGGTTCATAAGATGATAACACTAGGGGAAGCTGGGTGAAGAGTATATAGGAACTCTTGTCTGTTTTCCCAACTTTTCTGTAAGTCTAAAATTATTTCAAAGTACAAAGCAAAATAAATAAATGCACCCCAGTGCTTCTCTTAAAAATTTATTTACTTATTAGGTTCTGTTTCACAATGAAATTGTTCTATTTTGATTGCTGGAACTACGTGATCAGCTTTAACTTCTCTGCTTACATTTCTGCCTTTGCTAGCCCTGATTTATTTACTTCAGTTTCTAGAGATGCTAAAGGAGACAGCATGCAGAGAACTGGGGAGAGCGAGGGAACTTTTTGAGGAGGTTTGAGCTGAATCCATGTGGACTGTTTGCAGCGTATCAGTAACCTCAGCTGCCAGAGGCATCATCAGATTAGTACAGATCAGGACACTTATGTTACTGCAGAAACTAGGGGTGTAAGAAGGCCTCCCCTCCAGCCCCTGAGTCAAGAGAGCTTGAACACTTTGCTAATACTGACTAATATTGTGGACAGAGAAGCAGCCAGAGGAGAGGCAGAGCCACAGCAAAGAACACCGACCTTCACCTGCCTTTTCAGACTCTCCATCCCTGAGCCATTACCGGGACGATAATACCAGCAGCCTCTGTGGGGAGGACTAGACCTCTCACCTCCCGCCAGTCTCTGCTTCCATTAGGAAAAGCCCACCCCACTTCCCCCTGGGGCTTTAAGCTCCATTTGGAGAGCTCTGTTTTCAGTATCTTTCCCCTCAACTTTCCTGGAACCTCGGTCACAGCTGTAATCCGCAGCAAATGGATTTCCCTGACCCTCAGGACAAAGACCTAGTGTTCCCCAGACTTGGTGGCTCCTGAGAGGGCAGAACAATAAGCATTTCTCCAGCTGCTGGTCTCAGGCCCTGTGGGCAGCAGAGACCTGTAATAAGATCACTATCATTGCCACATCATTCAAAGTGGTCCCTTGCGGTTGGGAGGGGAAAATTGACTCAAGTACGAATCACAGGCTACAGACCTCCAGCTCACACAAAACCACACAGTGAGTTGGAACCCAGAGAAAAACAGACTTCCAGTTCTAGATGTTAGCTATTAATCAGATTTGGCTGTGGTTCATAGTGGGAGTCCGCAGGGATCGGTGGCCTTGGGGGAGAAATAAGGAGCTAGTTAGAAGGAGGAGAAGGGAGGAATAAGGGTAGGAATTAAAAGGAAATTGAATAGGGGTGTGTAAAATGCTTAAAGCTTAGCCATGAGAAAGTTTAAATTGTTCAGATTTTCTAATGTGGGACCCCAGGGCCAGGGTGTGTAAGGAGACTTCACCACAGGGGCCCTCACTGAGACTTTAGAGCACTCCCCTCCTTCCCACAAAGCAGAGCTTTGATGCAAAAGGAGGGTTGGTGTGGGTAGGCCCTGAAAGCTTGGGTTTAAAGAGGGGAACTGTAGTAGAAAACGTTTGACAGCTGCCATATTGTTCCATGCTTCCTAATTAATTCTGTTTCTTTCTAACCCAAGATCCCTCCCACTAGGAGACCAGTGAGAAAGTGACAGGTGGCAGGACCCTAGCTTCAGGTTTCTCCTCAGGGCAAACTCCGACCCTCTGGTTGAGTAAATCCCCACCACCATGAGTCTGGTAGGTTTTCTGGGGGTGCTGTCCATGTCCGTGCTACTGGAGGACGGTCAGCAGAGTCCTATCTCCTTGAGTGACTCACTTCCCCCAAAACTAGGCTTCAGTTTTTGCATGGAAAAACAAGGGAGATTATGGTAATGTTCAGTTTCTTAAATTGATTAGTGGGTATACATGCATATTACCCTTTGTACATTATAGAGAGAGAGGTTATTTTGTAAGTATAAAATATTTAATAGATATTAATTGATAATTAGGGGTTAAATTCAGTGATTGCAGTCCCTTTCTACCTCTGAAAATCTAGTATGCTCTGATATAGACTTTGGCCAATGTCACCAAAATAATTGCCCAAGGTGAGATTATGGGTGAAGTCTCACAGGGTGTAGTGTGGGAAAAGCTCTGGCTTTGGAGTCAGACTTGGTGTTGAATCCTAGTTCTGTGATGACCTTAAATAAGTTACTTTGATAAATTCTTCATTGACAAAATTGGGATAATATCTACCCCGTAATACCTACCTCATATGTATATATGAAGCATCTACTATAGTGCTTGACACATAATTGGTGCTCAATAAATAATGTTATTGGTATAGATACCACTGATGGAAGGTACTGAAATTAGCTCACCAGTGGTACATGTTTGAAAGTAGTTGGAGAGAATTCTGCAGATGAGGTAGAAATTAAGCTGAGCTTTCAAATGAGAAGTAGGCTGAAGTGCAGTGTATTTCAAGCAATTCTATCCAACAAATATTTATGAAATTAAACACTGGATATATATGGGAAAATAAGATGTGATCCCTGTTCTCCAGGAGTTCAGAGTCCAGTGGGGAAGACAGATTCATAAGCAAATCACTTTCTTGTAATACATTTCAAGCTAGGAGAGAGATAGGCACAAAGTGTGGTGGGAGAAGTCAACCAACTGGATGGCTTTAAGGAAGGAATAAGGACCTAGTTTGAAGGAAGCAAGAGAAGCATTAGAGGAAGTTGCATTCAGTGACTGTTTCACAGAGGAGACTCAATTTGTTCTGATAATCTAAGGAGTTGGTTAAGTGAAAAATGGAAGGCAGGCATTTCAGGGGAAGGAAACAGCAAAAGTAAAACTTCAAAGGAAGAAAATAACCTAGGTGTCCACAACTTCAAGTTGTTTGAAATAATGCTTATCCCAGTGAGAGTGCAGTGTAGAAAATGAGGCTGGGGAGGCAGGCAGGGTCAGATCATGGGGGTTCTATAAAGAAAAAGGTAAATTGGACTTCGTCAAAATTAAAGAGCAGAGAAGGTAATCACGAGTATGTGGGCATATGGTATTTGTGAGAAAGAAAGCAGATCCACCAGACCAGAGCAGTGGACTCCTGCTGTAGAAGATTAGGTTAGAAAGGTAGAATGAAGCTAGGAGATCAATCCTCACCCACATACACCACCACCACCACCCCTCCAAATAGGTATTCTCATTACCCAGCTTTGCACATTAGGAAACTAAGACTCAGAGAGCTAAACTGCGTTGCCCAAGGCCATGCAACTAGTGACAGTAGAGCTGGCCTTCCCAAAACTAGGACTACCTGACTCCTAAGTCCATGCCCTTTCTCCTTTAGCACATTGACTCTCCTGGGAAAACTGAGCCACCGGAGAATGTCTAGAGGCAAGGTGATCTCCTCACCTTGTGGCAGTGACTATTCAGCAGTAGCGTCAGTCTTGACATTCACAAAGCCTGGAGTAGCGTGCCTCCACTTCCTACCTATCACGGTGCACACATTTCTAACGTATCACTCTCCTGAATGCCAGCAAATGTGGTCTCAGCTTCTCATTTGGAACTCGGCATATGGTCGGCAATGTTATTTTTATGTTTTTTTCTAATTGAAGTACAGTCAGCTAAAATGTGTCAGTTTCTGGTGTACAGCACAATGTCCCAGTCATGCATGTACACACATGTATTCATTTTCATATTCTTTTTCATTAAAGTTTATTACAAGATATTGAATATAGTTCCCTGTTCTATACAGCAGAAAATTTTTAAATCTATTTTATGTTTAGTGGCTAACATTTGCATATCTCAAACTTCCAAATCTATCCCTTTCCCGTAAGACCATAAGATTGTTTACTATGTCTGTTTCTGTTTTGTAGATGAGTTTATTAGTGACCTCTTTTTTTCTTTTTTTTTTTTTAGATTCCACATGAGTGCTATCATGTGGTATTTTTCTTTCTCTTTCTGGCTTACTTCACTTAGAATAACAATCTCTAGGTCTAACCATGTTGTTGCAAATGGCATTATTTTATTCTTTTTTTGGCTAAGTAGTATTCCATTGTGTATATATGTATATATAAAGAAGTTGTGGTTAGAGATAGCTAGCTAGCTAGCTAGATATCCCACAACTTCTTTATCCAGTCATCTGTCAATGGACATTTAGGTTGCTTCCATGTCTTGGCTATTGTAAATAGTGCTGCTGTGAACATTGGGGTGCATGTGTCTTTTTGAATTAGAGTTGCCTCTGGTTATATGCCCAGGAGTGGGATTGCTGGATCATATGGTACATCTATTTTCAGTTTTTTGAGGAATCTCCATTCTGTTTTCCATAATGGCTGCACCAAACTACATTCCCACCAACAGTGTAGGAGGGTTCCCTTTTCTCCACACCCTCTCCAGCATTTATTGTTTGTGGACTTTTGAGTGATGGCCATTCTGACTGGTATGAGGTGGTACCTCATTGGAGTTTTGATTTGCATTTCTCTGGTAATAAACAATATTGAGCATTTTTTCATATCCCTATTGGCCATTTGTATGTCTTAATTGGAGAATTGCTTGTTTTTGGATTGGGTTGTTTGTTTTTTGGTACTAAGTTGTATGAGCTGTGTATATACTCTGGAAATTAAGCTCTTGTCAGTCGCATCATTTGCAAATATTTTCTCCCATTCCGTAGGTTGTCATCTTATCTTTAAATTTGTACTTCATGCCCCCTACCTACTAAGAAACAGAATCCAGTGTTAATGGACAGGCTTCAAAGCATTCGCTTACCCCTACAATTGTAAGCCTATCTTTCATAGGTCTGCATTTTTTTTTTTCTGGGGCAAGAGGTTTCAAAATCTTCAAATGAGGATCCATGTCTTCTACTTCTTTTCTATTGTCAGTTCTTAGCGAGAATACCCCGCATGCAGTAGATGCTCAATAGATGTTCAGATTGTGGGAAAACTAGGAATGTGTTGATTGGGGGAACTTCTAGAAGTGATTGACAAGACGTAGAAGATGGGACAGGGCAGCTTTATGCTGTGAAAGCAGAGAAAGCGTGAGTTCAGTCAACTCAATGTTTCATCTCCTTTGAAGTGTTCCCTCATCTCTTAGGCAGAGTCTGTCCTTCCCTCCTCTTTGCTTTGCAGGAGTGACTGATAGGGAGCCAGAGAAGAAGGGGAAAGAGGGAAGAGGGAGAGTGCGTGCACTGGAGAGACAGCTGTAGCTACCAAAAGCGGGGGCTGGAACAGAGAGAGCTAGCCAGCTGAGAGGGAGGGCAGGCGTGGGCTCGGGTGTGGGAGGATAGGGATGTGCAGGCAGCAAGAATGGGCAAAGCTTAACGAGAGACAGAAAAGGGAAAGACGAAGGAAGGGTGCAAAAGCCAAGAACAATGGGATGAAGAGAGAAAGGAAAGGCATGTGTGGCAGCAGAAGGAAGGGGGTAGATGGGCAAGAGATTTGGGGAAATGCGTTGTGCCTGTGTCCCCATGTTGCTCAGGTCAGTCTCCCTCCCGGGCATGGAGAGCAGTTGCTGATTTTCCATAAAGGGGTGCCATGCTCTCCTTAGAATTTTGTCTTGCTTTATTTCTCACCAGAGATTGAGTATACACTGTGCCCAAGATCGGCTCAGCTGCTGCAAAAGAAAAAGAAAATTGAACTGAGACTTGACCATCCAGGATGTAGACTCCCTCTCCTTAATTTGCTGTGGCTGCTGCCCTGTTTTCCCATCTTACTGTTTATGTTTATATATGCTTCCATGGAGATTTCCTAGGGCGGGATGCAAAGCAAGAACTGAAGCCCAGTTCTGATCAATAATTTGGGAAAGGGAGATGGGCATTGAACACAGAGAAGACTCTGGGATTCTCTGGGATATTCCAAGTTTGAACATAACTCTCATTTACTGATTTGTAGCTTGGTGAGCCTTAAAATTTCAGCTTGTCTCTTCAACTAATTTGTCGGTTTCTGCAAGATCAGAATTATGCCGTCTACTGCTTTCTATCCAGGCTACTCTTTCTTCCATGGAACGTGAGATAAGGTAGATGTCAACTGAGCAGAGCATAGGAAATACTTGACTTTGCTCTTTCATCCACCTGCACCTTCATGACAACATAAGCATCCTTAACAAGCAGGTGGTCAAAGTGAGATCCAGGACTGAGTGCAGTTCAGGACAAAGGGAATTCATGGAAGAGGGCCTTGCCCAGTGACAGTAAAAGCAGATATACAAGCATTAAAGGAAATCCCTGTTTAAGGACCCCAGATCATGAGTGCCGTCTGCAGGCTGTTACACTGCCTCACATGCCATAGGCCTCTAGACTTCAACTTGCTCCCTGCCCATTGGGAGGAGCCTGGATTTCCTCACCCCCAACACTCTGTGTTTGAGCCTGCATGGACACTTTTTGCAGCCCCTAGTGAAACCGCCCCTACCCCAGTCTGAAGAAGGCATCCTGAGAAACGCTGACAGCCTCCAAACTGAGCAGCGTTGGGAAGAGGATGTCAGGACATTAATGACTATTTTACTTCTTTGCACTCACCAGTTCTCTCAATAGTGTGAGAAAATCATATTATTTTCTTCATTTATTAATGTGGTATAATCTGCAAGCAGAGAATTGAATGTCTGTGATGGAATAACAAAGAAGTGCTGTTTTTCTCTTTTTTTAATTGAAGTATAGTCAGTTGACAATGTCATGTTCATTTCTGGTGTACAGCATAACTTCAATTATACATATATATATTCCTTTTCAAATTCCTTTTCATTATAGGCTATTACAAGATATTGAATATAGTTCCCTGTGCTACACAGTAGGACCTTGTTGTTTATCTATTTTATATATAGTAGTTAGTATCTACAAATCCCAAACTCCTAATTTATCCCTCCACCCTCTCCTTCTGCTCAGGTAACCATAAGTTTGTTTCCTGTGTCTATGAGTCTGTTTCTGTTTTGTAAGTAAGTTCATTTGTGTCATTTTTAAAAGATTCTACATATAAGTGTTATGTGGTATTTCTCTTTCTGGCCTACATCGTATGATAATCTCTAGGTCCAAGAATGTTGCTGCAAGTGGTGTTATTTCATTCTTTTTTATGACTGATTAGTGTTCCATTGTATATATATACCACAGCTTCTTTATCCAGTCAATATCCGTCAACAGAAGTGCTGTTTTTAGATGGAGAAAGACATGGGTAGAAGGAAACACTTATATATATGAAAATTAGGATTTTAGGAATAGCATGAAGGAAAAAGAGAGGCACTTGACCTCAGACCTAGGTATGCCTTTGCCTTCCTTCCATCCCAGCCCTTCTCCACTCCGGAACACATTTCCCTGAGGGGGTGTGCATCTTCCAACTCTGAATCCTGATCATAAGATGGCCCCTGAAGGCATTTTTGGTGTCCCTTAGCGACTGGGATAAAAGCTCCAAGAGGCTCACCAGTTCCACCTGGAAGAGGGTTGATCTATTGGGACCAACAATGGGAACTTGGCTGGGGGCAGCTTTAACAACCACAACAACAGCCAGTGCATAAGGAACACTTGGTATGTGCTTGACACCCCACTAAGCACTTTGTGTCATTAATTCACTGGATCCTCCCAACAATCCATACACTCATATGTCTGCCAAATTAAGACAGAAGGTTAGAGAAGTGTGACTCGCCAGTTTTACCCAGCTGGTAAGTGGCAGAGCCAGGACTCAGACCCAAGTCTTTCTGATTCCAAAACCTATGATTTTAACCAAATTGCTCAATGAAACATTAGATCAGAGAGCACTCAGTGAGTACTCCACGGAGGAAACAGGGACTCCAGACATACTCGAAGCTCTTCCAGCTTTGGAAACGAAACAAAATAAACACTTCAGTTTATTGCATTGCCTCTGTCTCTCATTCTGTTCGCTCTAGATTTTTAATTCCATTTCTTTCAAGAACTGCCTGTATAAATATGGACAAATAATAATGTGTCTAGTGTTGAGTTTCTCCACTCTAGTGATGAAAAAGTTGATGGTGTGAGGATGACCCCTAAGATTCCTCCTAGGAAGCCGGTCATAGGAAATCCGCCTCGGTGCCTGATTTTTTTACTGCCTCTAGCAGAGTAACAGACTTAGATTCAGGCCTCGCCTAGCAAGCCAACCCTGGCCCTGCCCTCCTGGTGGCAGGTGCAGCTCGAGACCTCCGTTCAGGCTGGTGGAGGGCGATGCCTATGTGTGCTTCTCTAGTCAGCGTTTGTTTGACATTTCACTTCTGCCTCTTTCCTCCCAGCACCTGCCTGCTCTTCTGCCACCCGAGCACCCTGACGGTGCCATCCTGTAGGCCATGGAGAATGAGCTGCCAGCCCCCCACACATCTAGCAGCGCCAGTGTCGCCAGCAGTACCAGCGGGGTCAGTAGCAGCAGCGGTGGTGGAAGTGGCCGCCCCACGGGGCCCCAGATCTCTGTGTACAGTGGCATTCCTGACCGGCAGACGGTGCAGGTAAGACTCCACCTGACCTAGGTACGACATCAGCTTCCATGGTCTGGAGAACAACCTGGGTGTCGAATCTAGCATGGGCATAAGAGAGTATGTCAGTGGGCAGATATTTGTGCACAATTAGAGGAGAAGCGATGCCACATGGGTTCAGTCGAGGAAGTTGGTGGAGAGTGGGGATACTTAGCACATTTGAAAAATTCCTGTCTCACCTGGGATTCAGGTCCCAGAGTGCCATCTGGGGAGGATAGGCGTGTGAAAGTTTAAGGGGCAGACAAATAAAAAATAGCGAACAGAAAAAGTGACTGAGGGCTGCTCAGCCACAACCTAGACCCACTATCTAAGTGATCACTACTTTGTAACAAATCTAAGCTCCTTAAACACAGTGAACCCAAAAAGAACCCCAAAACCATCCTCTGTCTTTGCAGCTTTTTACCTTCTTCCCTAAAACAGCAGTTTGCAAAATGTCATCTGTGAGGTCTTCCAGGTGATTACGCATGGTCCCAAAATGCAGTCGTGACCACGTATTACCATCTACCATGTGCCCCACAGCGTACGAAGCATTTTGCCTGGTTATCTTCTCCTCTGGTTGTGAGAATGGGTATTATTAGGCACAATAATAAAATTGAGAAAACTGAGGCTTAGAGAAGATAGTGACTTGTCCAGGTTCACTCAGACAAAGACAAAAAAGCTGAACCTGAGTATCGCCCCGCAGACCTGTGTCCTTCCTCACCACAATGTCTGTTTGAGGCTCCTGGATAAAATTAGCAGGAAAGAGAGACTGCAGCTGAGAAGTGTTTACTCTGAGAACTTTGCTGTTACTTTTTGGGTGCACTGGACAAGTGACCTCATCCTGCTTTGGCCCTGGGCCCAGATTAGGGAATGGAGGAGAAGCCACAGCAGATGGTGAGAGGGCCTGGAAAATCTGGTTAAAGATGACCCCATTAGATACTCTGGAATCTTCCCTTAGCAGATAATCTCCCAGTTACCTCGGCCTCACACTTCATAAAATCATGCTTCCATCCTTGCTGCCCGCCCCCACCAGGCTTCTTCCCCTGGCCCTTTTGCACATGAGTATTTTAGCACCAATTTCTAGCAGCTGACTTTAGGATGTGCCCTCCTTCTGCCCCTCACCACAATTCTAAGAAGGAGGGGTTTGGGGTTTCTGGTCTGGCAAATGGAGTGACCCAAGGTTGTGTTCCGCCCCCAAGCAGAACCTCTGGGGCTCCTCCTATTTCTACTCCTCGACATCCCTTGGTGAGGAGCACTCACGGTATCTCTACTACTGCTGTCTGGATGGCTGGGAGCTACCTTTAGGAGTCTAAGGGAAACAGAGAGGCTTAGACAAAGGGAATAAGAAGAAGGAATTCTGGGGAGGACAAGGGATAAAAAGAACCGAGTTCATGTAAACCAGGACCCTCAGAGGGGAAAGTACACTGAAAGAAGTTGTGGAGGAGCTAGGTGGGGGTGGGGATCTGGGGAGACCTGAAAGCCCTTGGAGGATCTGTGATATCAGCCTATTTTTACAGAACCCCGAATCTGAGCCCAGAGGTTGTTTCACCCTAGAGCCACCAGCCCCTAGAAATCACACTCAGCAGGAGAGAGCCAGACTGGAGGTTCACGTGCTGGGGGCAGAATCCAGGGTGGGAGCAGCCCTGTAGCCAGGGATTCAGCAGAGCTAAGGGGAGGAAGTGGGCCAAAGCCTGGCCAGGACCTGTGTAGGGCACCCCATAGGAAGATGGAAGGAGAGTGACCAGGTAGGGAGAAGGGAGGAGAAATGTCTCTGGGGCTAATGAGAAGAAGACAGAGGATCTCAGGGCTGGGGGAAAGGCATTGCTCTTCCTCATTCCTGGGGAGGTGGGAGATGCTTTGAAGGGTGGGAAGATGGGAGAGGATCAAAGAGCAATCTTACGTTGTTTCTTAGAGACTGTGGCTCAGCCAGTCTCATCAGGAAAGTGGGAATAGCAGTAAGGCCAGGGAATGGGAGGTGTTGGCTCAAAAGAGGGAGCGATGGAGAGAAGGAGGGAAAGAGTGAAGAGGAATGCAGCATCCCAGCGGTTACAGCATCCCAGTGGCTGCAGCATCCCTGCTCTGCAAGGCCAGGGGAACCATCTTCTGAGGGACCAATATGAACTTTCAAGCAGGTATGGGCAGGTGCTGCTGGGAGGGTGTTGCCCTTGAACAGGTTTTAGTTTGGCTGGCTGTGTGGCCAAAGGTGGAGTAGGCCCTTCTTCAGACTTGTCTCTTTCTTCCCACCCCTTTCCTCCTCTCAGCCTTGTTGATTTTCATTTCCCTTTGTTGTCATCATCCCCATGGTCCAGTTACCCCCATCAAAGGCTGCAGAACCGAGGGAAAGGGGGTACAAACAAGACTGGCTGGGACCCAGTCACCGGAGGCTTAAAGGACTTCTGCCTTCCGAGCTCCCACGGCCCTGGGCGTTGGTCAGAGCAGCATGTGCCGTCCGGATCCAGGGGGAGCAGGGAGCGTGTGTGCTAAAGAGAAATGCAAGATAAACGAGGCAGGAACGTGTGAAGCTTTGCAAACAGTGGTCTCCTCCACTCCCTAGAGAATGGGAATCACAGGCTTGGTCCTTCTCTGAGCAGCTGGGGAGAGAGGAGGTTGAGCAGGTGGCGTCGCTGCAGAAGGGGCAGGTCTGCAGTGAGCTTGCCCCCGGTCCCCCCACCTCCCTCTGTAGGTGATCCAGCAGGCCCTGCACAGGCAGCCCAGCACCGCGGCCCAGTACCTGCAGCAGATGTACGCGGCCCAGCAGCAGCACCTCATGCTGCAGACCGCAGCCCTGCAGCAGCAGCACCTGAGCAGCGCCCAGCTCCAGAGCCTGGCAGCTGTGCAGCAGGTAAGACAAAGGTACAGGAACACCGCTGATGCCGCCCAGGTGAGGGGGAGAAGAGGCAGGCGCTACACGCGGGCTCCCATGAGTTCTTACTGGACCCTCAGAGAGCCCTTGTGAAGTAGGTACAGTCGTCACGAGCGTCCTTCTGCAGATGAGGAGAGAGGCTCTGGGAGGTTAAGCACCTTGCCAGAGGCCACACAGCTCTCCAGTGGAGCGGCTGGAACTCACAGCCCAAGTGGCCTGGAGGGACCGGGACGGCCTGCCTTGACACATCACTGCCTACAGGGAAGGGACCGAGGGCCCAGGGAGGTGTCCACGGAAGAAGCCCATCACCCATTCAGCTTGCTGCCTGCCTTTAGTGGCTGAGAAGAGCTCAGTCATTCATTCAACAGAATTTGTTATGCGCCTGCTGTTTGCCAGAGAGTATGTCCCGCACTGAGTGCACTGTGGACCCTGTCTTCTTGGAGCTTATAGTGGGTGGACAGCAAGTAAACAGAAACTCATATAGACAAGGAAACAGCACATCTAAATATCATGGCTGTGATAAGCCCTGTGAAAGAGAAGAGCAGTCGGCTGTGAGTGAGTGACAGGGAGGGCTGCTTTAGACAAGGTGGTTGGGGGAGCCTGTCTGCTGGAGGAAAAGGAAGCCGACACTTGAGGGATGGGAAGCTGGCCAAGAGGAGAGGCAGGCTGGACATTCCAGACAGTATGTGCCCAGCTATCCACGTGGAGGCCCGTGAGCCTGACGTGAGCAGTGGGGTGAAGCAGGGGGCCGAAGAGAGCAGGAAGCATAGGTCACAGTCATGGCTGACGCTTTGAGTGCTTATGTGTAAATGCTCTGCCTCGTGTGACCCTTTCAGCAGCCCTCCAAGGTAAATACTGTTCTTACCCCCACTTTATAAAAGAGGAAATTGTGACACTTGCTTGAGATCACATAGATGAGACAGAATAAGGGTTTGACTCCTGACCACCACCCTGTCATGCTTCCTGTGGAAGGTGAGAGCCTGGGAAATGACTGAAGGAGATCTGCACCTCCAGTGACAAGAATTCTTCTGTCCTAGGCAAGCCTGGTGGCCAACAGACAGGGGAGCACCTCAGGAAGCAGCGTGTCTGCACAGGCCCCGGCCCCAGCGTCCTCGGTGAGTAGGACACAGCGCAGCAGGCAGGGGCCCCAGCTTCAGGACCAGCCCCACCCTCCTTGTCCAGAATGCTTCCAGACCCAACTGTGGTGAATCCTTAGCTGTGTAGAATCATGGCCGGTATCTATTACTCTTGCAAGGAAAAAATTTTTAAAGTGCAGGCTGATTTCTAACTCCCTTTAATTACTCCCCATCATCTTTCCAGTGTCAGGCTCTCTGTTCATAGCTCAGTCCTCTCCCCACTGCATCCTCCCCGCAGCTCTGCACGTAGGCCAGATGCAGCAGTGCTGGGGGAGACCCAGGGCCCAAGGACCAGAGACGGTGCAAAAGAAGTCTGAATCTGCCAAGGAAGGGAAGGGGGGAGAGAGAGGAACGGACGAAGGGGCACAGCGTTAGCCCTCAGAGCCTCCTGTTCTCTGCTGCACATGCCTCTCTCCTCAGATCAACCTGGCAGCCTCCCCAGCTGCAGCCCAGCTCATCAACCGGGCTCAGAGTGTCAACTCAGCCGCAGCCTCGGGCATCGCCCAGCAGGCTGTGCTCTTGGGCAACACGTCTTCTCCCGCCCTGACCGCAAGCCAAGCACAGATGTATCTGCGAGCACAGATGGTGAGTACCCAGCCTGGGCCACAGCTCAGGTGGGCCGGGAGGACGGAGGCAGAGAAGTGGGGAGCTGGGTAATTAGAGAAGAGTGGGGTTGAGAGAAGGGTGGGGGAGAAGTGCTGGGGGACAATTGGCATAAAGAAGGGGGCCTGGAAGGCTGAGCTGGAGCTTTGGTATGGGCTCCATGACTTGAGGACAGGTGGGGCTCCAAGTCAAAATAAAGTTACCCCTGATGCCTCCTTTCCTTCCCCTCCTAGAGGGAAACAGAATTGCCCTCTTCTTATCAGAAACCATGCCGTAAAATTAATTAAGGTAGAGAATGCAGGGGCCTGTGCCCAGGTGGTCCAAGTACCCTACAGAAGTGGGGTCTTATCCCACTGTGACAGTCCTCGCAGGGACTGGCCACCTCTAGTTCAGGGCCAGAAGTGCGTTCCAGCCCAGGTGGTGAAGGTGGCAGCGGTTTCAGAACATGCTGTCCAGCTGGGTCCCCATTCCCACCAGGGTCACCCTGTCAACGTTCATCAGGGGGGCTTGCTTGGGCTGAATGTAGTCAGGATGGCAGTGGCCCTGGATGTGCATGCCCAGAGTCCCTCCTTCACACCTGCCCTTGAGAGGTCACAGAGGTCCATAGTAACCTGGAGGTTCCTAATCTTTAGCAGAATGTCCTGGGAAAACCGCAGCACACACCTGAGGAGGCAGGAACATCTAGCTCTACCCTGGGCTCCAATCACTGTGAGTCCAGTCTCCTGTCTCCCAGTCTGAAGAGTTCTCCTTCAGCTCCTCGACACACTATCCTGAGGACTATACACCCCCACCTCTCCCTTGGCTCCTGCAGCCAGAAATGGACCCTGGAAGCTTTCCTGGTCCAGCTCCAGCACTTCCATTTTTGACTCAGAGTTCACTGAGATGCAGCGCCATTCCCAGGGAGCAGCCTTGTAGACCCTCGGTGTGGAATAGACTTCCACTCCAGGGAGCCAGGCGGCCACCCGTGACACTGCCCAAGCCTGCTCTGTCTTCAGTTTACTCTGCCCCTTGTCTGCTCAATGGCCCCATCTGGAGCCCTGCAGGCTGGCCATCCTCCTCCCCAGAGCGGGGTACACAAGCTTGGAGGAGCACGCTGTTGGACACTATGTGTCCACATACACACCACTCTAGACTCACAGGGAATGTCACGCAGAGACCCTCAGTCACCTGCACCCCACAGAAGGAGAAGCAGATCTGAGTTTCGCTCTGGGCACTCTTGTTCCTCAAGCATTGTTGTCTCTGCGGGCGCGCACACACATGCTCACAGCCTACTCTAAATTTGACAGAAAAATGGCCAGAAGAGTACATCTAACTTGATCCCTTCTGGCGGAGAGTCCTGTTCTGACCCAGACCTGGAGTCCAGAGTAGGTTAGATCTAGAACATGGTCCCAGGGCATCTGTCTCAGCCCACGGTCCCTGCTGACCACGATGTTGCAGAGGGGGTCTTGAGGGGGTCCTGCGGTTGTTGTGCTTCTGGGGGAGCTCCTCACAGAGGCTTCTGAAGTAGACCTGACTTAGGTGCAGCCCCAGGACGGCCCCCACCCCTGCCCCTTCACTGCCCAGCCGGGCTCAGGCGTGACGAGCCTCTTGAATAGGTTTTTCAGGAGATGCCCTTGAACTCTTCCCCTTTTGTGCCCCCTGAGTCCCCACATCTGCTCCCTGGCTAAACTGTTGTCCTGTGGCTGAGCCCACATTGGGCAGGTAAAAGGCGCCTCGTTTCCTGTGATTCCAGGCCCAGCCAGGTAACCTGGTGCAGGTAGCTAGGAGCCTAGGCGGCACTGTTCCTTTGTCCCCTCAGCTCATCTTCACGCCCACGGCCACCGTCGCTACTGTGCAGCCTGAGCTCGGCACTGGCTCCCCCGCCCGGCCCCCCACCCCCGCCCAGGTGAGGAGTCCTTGCTTGTGGGAGGGCGGGGGGGGGTGGGCACCCCCACAGAGGGGCACCAATGCTGGGTATGGTCCTAAGCCCTGGAAGAGCTTTGAATCTCTGGAAAGGTTGGGGTCCTCTAGGAAAGCAGTGGGGAGATAGGACAACCCAGTGCTCTGAGACTTGCTCCTAATTCCCCACTGAGAAGTCCTTGGCCACCCCTGGCTCTGCTTGATGCCCCAAACACAGGTCGGGAGCCAGCAGCGCACTGAGGCCAAGTCATGGTGGTCGTACTACTGCTTTACCTGACACCCTCCCTGGGAGAAGCTCTGTTGTTGCTGCTTTTTAAGAGGGAAATTCCACTCTGATGACACATGCTAGCACCTCTAGGAAGGGAAAAACGGCAGGGACCAAGAGGGAGAAAATATGGGTCCTGGGTCCCTACCTTCTGCTGGGAGCAGACAGACATTGCTGTGGATGTAAAGATTCTGTGGGCAGCGGGGAGAGGAACCGTCTTCAGCTTCAGGATGGGGACCCACAGGGTAACAAGACAATCAGATTTGTCAGATGTGAGTCTGGCACAGCCTCCAAGTGTCCAGCAGAGGGCACCAGGGACCAGGTTGAATAAGCACGCCCTTCATGGTGTATGTAACCCTTGTCCTGAGGACAGGATAATCCTTTGGAGGATCTTGCTAGTCAATTAACTTTCACTTTTGCCTCTGCCGTTTCCAGTGTGGGAAACCCCAGGCCCTGCCGCATCTGGGAATTCTTTCTAAGTGGGGTGCACCCCATCCTGATAGTTTGGGGGAGGAGGGGAGGTAACAGAAAGGAGAGAGAGCCTGGCCTCCCTGCCACGGCCTGCCTCAGCCTGCCCCAGCCTGGATAGACATCCCTGCTCAGAACTTAACTTCTTCTGCTGATGAATCCAGTCACTAGCACTCTTTCTGATTCCTTTAAAAACTCTACCTGCTTGTGGTTCTTCTTTCAGCCCCTATCTCATTCTCTCTCTTTCTTTCTGATTTTACAACCCACTGTCCTATTCACCCATTCCTGGATCCATCCCTAACTCCTTCCCTCTTTGAACTGTGTGTTGGCATGGCTTCTGCCCACATTCTCTGGACTCTTATAGACCCCTCTTTTCCAGGTTCAGAACTTGACCCTCCGAACACAGCAGACACCAACTGCAGCAGCCTCGGGCCCTACCCCCACTCAGCCCGTCCTGCCCAGCTTGGCCCTGAAACCCACGCCAGGTGGCAGCCAGCCTCTGCCTACCCCATCACAGGGCAGAAACACTGCTCAGGGTTCCCCTGCAGGTGCCAAGCCTGGCACCACTGACAGTGTGACGGAGCCACTCAAGAAAGTAGAGGGCAACGGCAGTGTGCCAGGGAGCTCGGAGGGCCGGGCTGGGCTCAGCCGGATGGTGCCTGCTGTGGCAACCCACCCCCTCATTGCACCAGGTAAGGGCTCCGGGAAGAATAATCCTACCCCAGAAAACTCAGAAGGCCTGTGGGTCAGAGGGAACCTATCAGACTTTCTTTTTCCCATGGACATGCTAAGATGTCAGCCATATGTGCGTCTCTCTGTCTTCCCTCTTACAATCTTGACATGTTTGTCAGCTCCAGATTCTGTTTTATGCTTCTTCTCATCTAGCTTCAGAGAAGGCAGCCACATCAGCTAGGATAAATGAGACCTTCTTTACAGTGGGCACCATGTGATTCTCCGAGCACACAATCATAGCACTTAACCTTGAGAGTGGAGCTTGGCAGTTGGACTATTTTGAAATTTTCTGAGAGTCAGCAGAAAGAACAGGGGCTAGCCAGAAGTGTGTAAGAACCACACAGGGAGATGAGGAAGTGGGAAGCTTGTTTTCTCATCATTCAACAGACATTTGTTGACTAATATTCACCAACTATGTTGCCAGTTCTCGGTGTACAGAGAGAAGTAAGACTTGGACCCTGCCCTCCAAGGAGAATCCGGTCTGGAGAGACAGACAAGTACAATGTGATATGGTGTGCCAAGCGCTATAATACTTGTGAGCTCTGAGCCCTGGAGGGACGCGGAGGCACTATCTAGCCTTGGGGAGAGGAGCCAAGAAAAGCTTGCCAGGGAAGGTGACACTTGAGAATAAATCTAGCAGATTAAAAAAGTAATAATCCAGCAGATGACTTGTGAGGCAAATTCTGTGAAGGGGATGAATCACTGTTCCCTGGGGCTAGTCTCTTTCCCTGCCTGCTAAAATTCTCCCAGCACTGCCTGTTGTAGGCAATCTTTAATGAGAAAATCAGCCAAGAGCCCTAGAAGCCAGACTTACCAGTCTCAGGAATAAGACCACGCTGTGGTTACAGCACAGAAATACAGTGGTGGGCCACGCGACTTTGCGTCACAGAGAGAGTTACCCTGGTCACATCCCGTAAATAACCACTAATCCTCTCCTCATTCAGACCATTTTACCATCCAGTCTAACCTGCATCTTTTTTTTTTCTTGAGAGCCTACTTTGTGCTTGTTACTAGATTAACAAAGATGGTCAAAATGTGATTTCTTACCTAAAGGAGTGTGCAGTCAAAAGGAGGGAGCCAGATATATAAGCAAATCCA
Organism: Vicugna pacos; assembly: GCF_048564905.1. Taxonomy (NCBI): domain Eukaryota; kingdom Metazoa; phylum Chordata; class Mammalia; order Artiodactyla; family Camelidae; genus Vicugna; species Vicugna pacos. The sequence goes on from NC_132999.1 coordinate 44,205,374, forward strand.
TTCGGCTGCATAAATTCCATTGTAGGAGTCAGTATGAGGTAAGTGTGGGCCCAGCTGGGCACCCCAGTGCCAGGCAGGACTGGGCGGAGATGCTGTCCTTCCGAGGAAATGGCACTGGGTGTTAAAGCAGGAGCATTTCCCCAGCAGACAAAGTAGGGGAAGGAGTTCCAGACAGACACGGGAGGCACAAGTGGAGCGTTGTGACAGTGAGCTGGGGAGAATGTGACTTCAAGTCCTTTATTCACCCTTTTGAGGCTTCGAGGACGAAGGTGGCCTCTGCCTCCAGTGGCCAATCCGAGCCGAGACAGGCACCGCCCTGCATAGGCCTCACTGCCCTGTGGCTCCAGCTGTTTCTCAGTGTCTGGCACTGCTCTCTCCAGAGACTAGTCCAGCCTCTCCTTTCATGGAGAGAGAAACTGAGGCTCAGAGGAGAAAATCTGGGGGGTCTTACAGTGTGAGTTGATAGCTGCCGGGAGTAGAGTGAGGACCCCAAATTAGCATTTCTTCTACCTGTTCACATAATCTACAAACCACAGAGCAGCATCGGGACTTCAGAACTTACTGAGAACCCCATTTCTTCCCAGGCCAAGATGTAACCCCCTCCCTAGATCTGAGCCAGCCCCCCAGATTCTAAGGACCCATCCAAAGAAAGACTAGTTTTTAAGTTTCTTTCTTGGGCTCGTAGGCAACCTTAGGGCCTCAAGAAAACTGGACAGAAAGCAGATCAGCCTGATAAACCTCTGCTGTGCACTAGATAATATACTGGGCATTTTTATGTACCCTACCTCTTGTAACCTTCAGAAGAACCCTGTAAGGTAGATGTTTTTATCCATCATTACAGATGAGAAAACTGAAGCTCAAAGAGGTTACCCGAGAACTACTATGTGTGTCACTCAAGGTCACATAAGTATTACGTGGCAGAACGGGGAACCAGTTCCACGTCTGGCTGAGTCAGTTCCTGTGCTCTTAATCATCAAGCCGTGCTTGCCTCTTTCAGTTCTTACAGTAGTTTGGGGCTTCCTAGGCCTTTCTTATTCCTGACCCAAAGCTCAAAGAGCCTGCCAGTTTTAAGATTGTTCCAGGTTTTATAGAGTCTAGTAGAGGGCTCTCTTCTCTTGAGCCTGGTTAAGGTGAAGGCCAGTGAGTTACAGACTGAGATCCAGGGCCCCACATGTCTCCTGGGACTTACAGTCTGTGGCTATAGGTGGTACAGAAACCAGTGGTCCCCCAAACTTTCTACGGAGCAGCTGTGAGCTGCAGACCACAAAGACCCTCTTCCCAGTGACTCAAATCAGTGGGCTTTGCATTGTTCCTGCCTCCCGCTGCCCCCTCCTATTCTTCCTTTCCTTTCCCACCCCTTCTCAGTGGTTCCACACCCCACCCCCACTGCCCACATGGAAGGCAGCAGAGAGTTTCAGATGCTGCTGATCCTCTCCGAGCCTCTAGAACAAAAAAAAAAAGACTGAAATAATCTTGACCTGCTGGGGAGCAGCCTGGAGCAGCACCTGCCCAGTTCCCCAGGCAGAGGTAACTTCTGGCCTTCTGCCCAGCCACTGTGAGTGTGCTGAGGGATCAGCGTGTGCGCATGTGTATGCATGTGTGTGTGTGTGTGTGTGTGTGTGTATGTGTGTGGAGGTGGGGAGAGAGGGTGGGGGAGTGGAGTGGCAGGTTTTTTGTTTGTTATTGGAGCATTTTTCGAGCTGGCTGGCTGGTTGCCCCCAGGGAGAGTAACCAGTGGAGACTTGTGGATGGAGGGGGAGAGGATGGAGGAGAGCAGAGAGGAATGTGTCCTCCTGGGGGCTGTTTCCTCCCAGAGCAGGCAGACTGCTCTAGTCCCAGCTGGGACTGCTCCCACTGACAGCTGTTTGGGGGCAAAGCCCCTCCCCCATGGCAAGCTCCCTGCTGTTCTTGCTCCTGTCACCTTGGCAACGGGCTTCTTTAGGCTCTGCAAATAGAAAAGGTCCCTTATGCCCTGAAAAGGGGTGGGTGGGTGGGGGAGGGGAGTCAGGGGCCGAGAGCAGAGCCTGAGAGTTTGGGCTTCTCTGTGATCTGAGGACTGAACCAGGAGGGCAGAGAGGGACAGGCTGCAAGGTCCCATGGGCCTGGCTTCCAGAGAAGCTGAGACCTAGGGGAAACCACGCCACAGCTCCTGATAGTAGGCTGGGGTCTTGGAGTCCTCAATCTAGTGGCTAAACTCAAAGCCTTGGATGCACACTCAGGCTCAAAGGTGAGGAGAAAGTGGCTGACCAGGAGGGAGATGCTGTGGTGAAAGAGAACTATCCGTCATTGAAAATCCTGGGCCCTTTCCCCACGATTGTGCTCCAGATGCCAGGTCTTTGTTCCATGTCCTCATCCCTCCTCAGGTCTCAGGAAGGAGAGGGAATTCACTGCTGGGGAGGCCTGCCACACAGCGGCTTTGTTTTATCACAGAAGAGGTTTTGTGTCAGGGAGTGGTGATTCTGTCTGCAATAGGCTCGACAGCATGATGCCTGCTGATTCTAGGACTCTTGGGTACCATATTTCCCTCCCAAAGCAGCTGCCAAACTGTGGGGTAGATACACTTTCACTTAGAGAATCCAACAGAAACCAAAACATACAGCTGTTATCTAGCTGGAATCAAATCCCCAACAATTTTGATGTTAAAATCATGCAACCAGCCATGAAGGTCATTTCAATTATGCACTTTAGGACCAGATTTAGCTTACTCCTTATCTTAAGGGAAAGCGGCTCCTCCTTATATGAGGGGGGAAAAGCCAGCGGATATCAGCAGAAGAGTTTTCTGTTTTGCTTAACATCCCTCTCCATGGGTGTGTACGTGTGTATATGAGAGAGGGAAAAGAAACAGATTGTGACACACAAAGGGCCTTGGAGCTGTTGAGCATCCCTTCTTTCCTGAAATCCTTCACCCTAAGCTCCTGTTATGTTCATTGCTGCCAACTAATAGTAAGAATGCACAACCACGTTCCAGGCACTGTACTGAATGCCTAACGTACATATCTCGTGTAATCCTAACAATAATTATTCATCTTATAAAATGAAGAAGACATGGCTCAGAAAAAAATAATTAACTACCATCTCCATATAGTTTATTTCTCTTTAATTGTTCAGCTCCACCTGAAAAATTATTACTCATTTAGCACCTATTATGTGCCAAACATGATATGGGAGCTACAGAGTTGAACAGTGCAAATTCTAAGAGGGGATGTGGAAATTTGAGTTAAACCTTGAGAAATGAGAAAGTTTCAAGAACAGATCTGAAGGGGGATTATCTCAGCTGGCACTGGGAGGAACCCACGCCCAGTGGCCATGTGTAGGTGTGACCATCTGTGCACGTGGGTGGGCCCTGCAGCTCCTTGCTTTTCCCCAGCCCCACTGCCATTAGCTGTGGGATTCCCAACACAATCTGTTTGCCCTAGTGTTTGACTCCAGCACTTACCTTCTAGCGGAGCTTGTCTGTCTTTCCATTTAGACACCAGCCACCTGTCCGCAGATGACTTCTCAATATGCGTCTATCTCTGTCCTCCTCCTCTCTCCCCATGGATTTCCAGCTGTCTATAGGCCCTTCCCAAGTGGGTATCACCCCACCTACCTACACATTTTTTAAAATTTGGAGACTGATAAACAAAACAAAAGCAAAAACCTGGAAGTCTTCCTCTACGGAAGGTTCCCCCTTTCCCGGTCCCTGACCACTGCCCACTGTCACCAGGTATTCCTGTACCCAGGCTAACCATCTCAGGGTTGTTTCGACTTTATTTCCCTTCAGCAGGGAGGCAGAGAGTTCTAGTGGGAAAACATAGGCTTCGGAGTTAGACCTGGTTTCGGACTCCAGCTTCCTCACTTACTAGTTTTACGCCCATCATCAAGTTAATCTCTGTAAACCCCAATTTCTTCATCTGTAAAACAAAGATGATTATATTTACAACACGCTGTAAGGATGGATGAGATGGCCTGCAAAAGAGACCAGCACAGTAGGTTCATGATCGTTCCCTTCCCCTCCTCACTCCCACCCTCTGTCACCACCCAGTTTATCACCAGGTTCTGGCGTATCTTCCTCTGTGTCAGCTCCCCACTTTGCTTAAGGCCTGCGGACTGTACGAGGCTTAACTGGCGGCCAGAACATCCACTCATAGCTGCCAGAATCACCTTCCTCAGAGACTTTAGTCGTTTCTTGTTTAGAAACCTGCGCTGTGTCTTTATTTCCCGCTGTATCAGTTGCAATGCCCAGTCTATAGGAAGGATTCAATCATCGGTACACTAATGACTTCTGACAGACTGTGACAGGGGTCGGGGCCTTCAAGACCCTCCCCAGCGGCCCCATGAACCACTTACTGCCCAAGTTCTCCTCACTCAGATCCTCTGCCTCTTCCTCTCCCACCCCGACCCCTTTGTGAGTTACTCGACCTGCACAGACCTTTTACCTCCCCTTCTGTTGTCATCCCTCCAAGATTACCTCCAAAGTTCTCAACAGCCGCCAGCTAATACTCGAAGCCCTGCCGCTTTAATTTGTGCTTGCTGACTTGTGCCATTCACTCCCCCGTCAGCATTTTTTTGAGAATTTGTTAGATACAAGGCACCATGCCTCGTCTGTCAAATGAAGTCAGTTTTCCCTGAACCTGCTGCGTTGTAGAAAGCCCTTGGGAACAACTCTCTGTCCTTGCTTGTAAAAAGGGAACACTGCCCATTTGCCTCAGAGGCTGAGTGTAAGGAATGAATGAGACATAAATTATCAGAATGCCTTGAGAAGTTCAAAGCAATATACATATGGTAGTATTTTAAGAATAGCTACCATTTACTGGGCATCTACTATGTATGAACAAAGGCAGTGAACCTCTCCTCTTTGTGGTGTAAACATAATATTCCATTTGATACTAACAGCTAGTCTGTGAAGTATGTATCACTATTTGCAGAACAGAAAGTCAAGATTCAGAGAGGTTAAACAGTCTGCCTTAAGTTGCACAGCCTATAGGTGGCAGACCCAAGATTTAAACTAGATCTCTCTGATTCTAAAACCCTCTCCCTTTAGCCAATCTGCTGTACTTTCATCCCTCATCTACCGTGGGTGGGTAGTTTCTTTCTTAATACTGTAAGCTGCTTTATAAGGAATCCTGCTCACAGAGAACATTTGGTGGTCTTGCCAGGTAGCTGCAGAGCAGGCCTGAAGACATGAAGGCATAGACAGACCACCACAGAGGGGCCCTGCAGTCAGCACCCCTGCTCTTGTAACCTCGTTTCCCCTTCCGAGGAAACTTCCCTCAGCTCCCTTTCCCCTCTCGTATTCCTCCCAGCCCTCAGCCTGGAAGGACTGCATCTTGGAAAATAGGTTTTCCTAAAAGGAGCTTCCTCGTCTATTTCTGTGTAATGGGACTCTGACCTCTAGAGTCAGTGTCAGTCTCAGCCACTCCCTGCAGCCCGATCACATGAGACAGAGACATCTCTGGAGATGAGTAGCCTCTTGAGGGTGCTGACATAGATTAGACCCAACCTAAAACTGCCTCCTCTCTGGCTTCTCTTGTGTAGTCACCTCAGGGTCAGGCGAACAGGATGCCCTTTGGGTCCCTGAATGCTCCGTGGTATTTGATGCCTCTGAGTTTTCCTGCCTATTCTTCCTTCTGTCTTCTTCCTCACTCTGAAACATGCTCAACACCTACTTCCTCTGGGAAGCCGTCTCTGCTTTCCTTCCCAAGCTGAATCCCCTTTCTGTGTTCCCAGCAATCTGCACTCATCCCGTCATAACATTTACCAAGTTATGTCGAGAATGTCTGTTTACCAGCTGTCTCTTTTACTAAACTGTAACCTATTCTAGGGACCATGTTTTAACCAGCACCAAACATAGAATTTAGTAGGTGCTTAGTAATGTTGGTTGAGTGAATGAATGATTGAAAATATCTCTTCGTTTAACTCTCTAAACCTTGAAGAGTAGCAGGTAATAAAAAGTTAGGCCATTCCTCTCTCATGGGCACCTTCTTCTTGCTCATAATCCGGGTAACGTCAAACACTAGTCAGTTATTACAACCATAGAAAAATAAATGTATGAGCAAATCTCCAACCTATGGTTGGGATGCTTGCAGCTCCCGTGTACTTTGAAATAGGAGTCCTAGCATTTCTGGACAATGAGCTGTTTCCTGCATACCTGAAGCCTTGGGATCAATGGAGATCCATTACTGATAAGTTCTGGCAGTGGATACAGCAAGCAGGGTGTGCCAGTAATCCCTCACAGTCAGCCCTCCTGCATGGGGGATCTTAATCCTCTTGTTGCTAACCACTAGCTGTTTGGGGAACAGTGAATTGGCCTCTTCAGATTCTAAGGAGGCTGTCAAGGTTAGAGCACCGGACGGGAAGATGAGCATTGCCTGGAGTCTCTCCTTTTAGGGAGGCCCTAATCTGTGACGGCCCTAGGCCTGCCCCTCCTCTGCTCCATTAAAGAAAGGGCTGATGAGGCCTTCCAAAGCTGTGGCTGAGGTCCCATGGAAACAACCTTTTGTTCCTGAGAAGCAATGAGCTTTCCAGCTGCAGAGGATGGGGCAGCCAAAGTAGATACAGGGGAGAAATGAAGCCACTGGACCTTAGGGGAAAATAAAGAAAGGTCCAGAGAGATTTCTGTGCATTAATATTTTTTAAGCTGATATGCCCCATCCTGGCTGTAGGGAAGCAGAATGTGGCCTCCTCTGGTGTCAAGGCTTCAGTGTGAAGTACCCACCTTCACCCCCCCACGCTGAGCTGGGAGGACGTGGGAGAGGGAGAAGTGATTGATCTCACTGTGATCAATGGCAGATAGTTGCTAAGCATCTACAGACATGTAGATTGTCATGTGGAAGGGGAAAGAAACATTAAAACCTAGTTCAATTAAAACGCATCTTTAAGTTTAAAAAAAAGAAACATAAGACATATCTTCGACTCAAAAAGCATATAGTCTGGTCGGATAGATAGGAAATAAACACACAAAGTGTAAAAGTATTCCAGTTTAAGACACCACTTTGTAAGATGTGCCATGATTTTTTTTTAACTCTAAGAAAGAGAAGCACTACCAATTTAACATCATCAGCTCTAATATGCAATCCCAATTCAAAAGACATTAAATGGGGGTCGGGAGTAAGAATCAATGAGATACATACGCAAGATAGCACATGTTAAGTCACAAATGAATAAACAAACAAACCATCAAGGCATTCGGGACTTCTGAGGGAAAATTGAGGGTTAAGGTAAAGAGAGAAAACGAGCTGAGCCTGGGCCAGAGGAGCTTAGGCCTTACTGAGATCACTGAAGCAGAAGGAGGGCATTCCAGAAAGTGGAAGCCCTGAAACCGGAGCCAAAGAGGCACGGGGGGAAGTGAAAGTGATGCTGGAGGGCAAGGACTAGAGCAGTCGGGTGGGGGAAGGTGAGTGCAGGAAGGCAGCGAGCAGAGGTTGGATGGGAGGAGGGTCTTCAATAACCCAGAGTGCTGATAAAACCAGATGGTCCGTGGGGTTACACCCATCTCGTCCATGTTCTGGCTCTGAAGAGGAGAAGTTCGGTGGGAGAGACAAGCTGGAGTCCCACTGTGTTGTCATTCATTCATTCATTCAGCAATACTGATTGAGCATCTACTGAATTCCAGGCACTTTGGAGGGAACAAAGGAATCCTAAATTCTGCCTATCAAAGGAGATGAGTCGCTGACTGAGATAACTGAGATACAGATACCATTGTTACTCCCACTTTAAAGATGGTGACACAGAGGTCCAGAGAGGTCCAGAGACTTGCCCAGCCTCCCACTGCTGGTAAGAGGCAGGAAAAGGATGATAAGGATTTGGTTCATGGCCCTCTAGACAGTATGAGATAAGGCACAGACTTCCATATAGCAGACAGTGAACAGTAAAGATTGCTTGGATCAGAGAGTGAAAATTGAAAGGTTAGTTGATGTTGTAAGAAGATCTTGAATGCCAGGGGCCTTAGACAACCACAGACAAAGGAGAGTCTCTGATGGTTTTTAATCAGGGATCAGATCTGAGCACTAGGAAGATTAATTTGTGATCTATCTACAAGGTGGATTATAGTGAAAAGAAACTGGAATCAGAAGGACCAATTAGAAAGCTATTGCAACACTTTAAATAAAAGGAATTTGACTCAGGATAATGCTGGAGTTCAGTCGTGGTCTTTGCTTTTAATTAACCTCAAAAGGTTAAGGGGGTACACTCCCTGCAAAATACCCTGGGGTCTTTGATCTACAAAGTTATCTAAGATTTCATGAGCTTTGTTTCCAGACTTGGCATATCCTAGCATCATTTGTTCTAAAACAATGGCCTTGGGTTTTCCACAAGTGGCCCAGGGTGGGACAGAGAGTGGGACAGAGGGGAGGCCCAGCGATTAAGGGCCAGGAGGCCAGCAGTTGCCTCTCCCATTCTTGGTAAACAAATGTGTCTTGTGCCCAACTACATTCTGTAGGTCTAGAACCTTCTTCTCTAACCTTCCTTTTACCACCTTACACGTCCTGAATTTTAAACCCTTTTCCTATGCTAGCCACCCCCATCAGATTGTAGAGCTGGAAGAGACTTGTGTGATCTCCTAGCCCAAACCTCTGACCTCACAGATAAAACCCTGAAGCCCTGGGAAAGGAAAGGGCCTGTCTCAGGCCACACAGCCAGTTGGTAGCAGGACAGCCTCTGACCCTCGTAGCCTCTCTGACCAGCAACATCTCCAGCTCTCGGCTCAGACGGGCAGCTCCTAGAAGGACTCTCTTCCTGGGGCAGGAATTCACTGTTTTGTATTAAGGGAGAAAAAGTTTTACTCAAGTCTGCAGCCATGATACCCACCACTCTGCAGATCTTCTTGGCTGCTGGAGCCTAGCCAGGCACTTGGTGGCGTCTGCAGTACCTCTCTGGTGTCTTAACAAGGGTCGTCTCAAAAATCCCTGGTGATTAAGTTTGGCTGAATAACAGTCTTTGATTGTTAAGCTTTGAGCTATTCAGTGTGAAATTAGGAGACAAAGCTTAGGTTGGGGTCAGGGGCAATTTACAATCACCAAATGCCCGTTAGCAATTTCCATTTGGACCTTCTGCCGTCACCTCAAATGCCACACGCTTCTCTCAAAACCTCATCACTGTCCATGTTTTTCTCTCTCCCATCACTCCCTGTTATCCAGGCAGTGAGCCATCCATACTCCCTCCTCCTCTGCCTACAACTCGTCACCGGGAGCATTTTGTTATTCCTTAACACCTCTTGTTTCCATCCCTTCCTTTCTATTCCTATTGGCATTCTGCTTGGAACTCCTTGTTGGGCTGTGATGAGCTAGTTGGAAACTCGCGTATAAATAAACAATCCAAGAAAGCAGGTACCTCCCCTAACTCTGTTTGAAATCTGCTTACTTTGCCCTGTGTCACGGGATCCTTTTTAAATGTTAGCTCAAGATCCAGAATTTACATTCTCCTCATTGGCTGGGAGCCTTTGGTTGCAAAAATCTGTCTGTGAGCTTCCAGCCATGGCCCCCTGTGCCCTTGCACGGCACCGCCTCCCTCTGCTGGCCCTCCAGCCACAGGAATCCCTGTGGAGGACAGCTTTTAGGCAGGACAGATTCAGCTGAGCGGTCTTCATGCTCAGCTGGCCTGGGTGCCACTAGACAGAGAGGGAGCAGCCTGAGGACAGTTGATCTCTGAGCTGAGTATCCTGAATCCCTACTGTCTGCGAGGCATGCAGTGGACACTGGAGGAATTACTAAAAAGTCTTAAGAATCCTCACCTCAAAGGGCCAGCCTGGTTAAGATGGAAGAAGAAAGCGCAAGCAGCAAATGGCAACACGTGAGTTCCAGTTCAGGACAAGCCGATTATTTTTTTAGCCCCCATCTAATACTAGGCATCATGCGAGGTTCTGGGTAAACAGATGGTTTCTGATTATGAGGGGTTCATGATCTGGAAGGGAAGACAGCTAGGGAACAATTGTAATCCACTGCGATACATGTTGTTATGGTGGAGGTAAGCCCAGGGTACTTTGAGAACCTAAACCTAGCCTGAAATAATTATTTTAATTAGAGCTAGAAATGACTGACCATGACTGAGCACCAGGCCTTGGGCTGGGCACATTATGCCATCTTCCTCTCGTTTTATTTGTGCAGTTTTTTCTCCTTTCATCCTTGCAACTTTCTGGGCAGGAATTATTTTTGTTTCCAATTTTCACACAAGGCAGCTGAGGCCTAGAGAGGTTAAGCAGTTAGCCCAAGGTCCCACACTAGGTAACAGAAGGAACCAGGACCCCAGCCCTGGGCTGCCTCTGAGGACCACTGTGTGCAACCCATGCTCCTGGGAGGAGGCCCAGCCTGAGTAGAGCCCAAAGGTTGAATAAGAACCAGCCTTCCAGAGCTGGGTTGGGCCATGGGAGGCTGCACCTGTTGGAGGCATGGGGAAAAACGAGTGAAGGGCATGGAGGAGAGAGAGAATATAGCACACTGCAAAAGCCAGTGTTTCTCTGAACAGCTGGACTGATCAAAGAAGGCTTCACAGGGGAGGTGAGCTTTGTATTGGGCTTTGAGGGACAGCCAAGGGCCCAATATTTCAGCCTAGGAAGAAAGTAAGAAAACGAAGAGAGACAGTTGGGCCGTGACAGCGGCCAGGCTGGGCTCTAGGAGAAAAGACGAAAGAGATGAAAGCAAGAGACATTGAGTTGGGAAGCCTTCTTTTTGTGGACCTGGGAGGGGCCAGAGTTGGGGGACATGGCAGAAGATGAGGTCAAGCCACGCCTCCTAACTCGTCTCTCCCTCTTCAGCCTATGCTCAGCTGCAGCCACACCAGCTCCTCCCCCAGCCATCCTCAAAGCACCTGCAGCCCCAGTTTGTGATCCAGCAGCAGCAACAGCAACCATCACAGCAGCAGCCGCCGCCCCAGCCATCACGGCCAGGGCTCCAAGCCCAGTCCCACCCCCAGCTCACCTCAGTCCCTCCGAGCCTGGCCCTGCAGCCTAGCCCCGAGGCCCATGCCATGCCGCTAGGCCCGGTCTCATCCACTCTGCCTCTCCAGTGCCCCAGTGGTAACCTGCACAAGCCTGGCAGCACTCAGCAGTGCCACCCTCTGACGCCAGACACTGGGCCTCACAATGGATATCCTGAGGGCCTGTCCCACACCCCACAACGCAGGTTCCAGCACGCCTCGGCTGTGATCTTACAACTCCAACCTGCCTCGCCAGTGGTGAGTAAGCCAACTCCAAGGCCCCAGGAACAAAGGGGGAGGACACAGCCCAGGGAGCCCCACAGCCCCCATTTGGATGTGTTTCTCCGTGAGCTGAGCATTGACGTCCTCTCTGGGTATTCCAGGAAAGAAAAGGATATTCCAGCTCCCGAATTTGGGGCTGGCTGAATCTTAACGCCCTGGCCTTCTACCCAAGCTCCACAGAAACAGAGGATGGGTCCAGGAATGTCAAGGCAATTAACGAGATGGTCATCTCTGTCCTGTCCTCTAACAGCCCCAGCAGTGCACCCTTGATGACTGGAAGGAAGTGGGAACCGCTGAGAAGAGTGGGCCTGAGACTCGGTCTGGTCCATCACCGCATCAGCAAGCCATCATCACTGCCACGCCAGGTGGCCTGCCTGTACCCAAGAGCCCTAATGTCCAGCAGTCCCCAGCTCATGGTATGAAGTGTAGTGGGGCCCTTGGGGGAGGGGAAGGAGACTGCCTTGCTTGCCATCTCCTGGCACATTCCCCTTGGGCAGCTAGAATGGGAGGGAAACTATCTCAAGTCTCAAGAGGCAAGAAAGAAGCAGGGTAGGGGGAAATGGCGGGGTGGGGAGAAGATGAAGCAAGGATAAAGACAGGGGACCCAGAAGGTATAAAAGGACAGAGAAGGAAAAGGAGAATTGAAAGTTCTAGATGAGGCCGCCATGTCACTGCTGTCAGATGTATCTGCATATCCACATGCCAGGTTGCAAGTTCACATAGGTATCCAGTTGTCTCCATCCTCTGCTTGGAGTTGTAAGTATGGCAAGATGGCTGCATAGCTCAAAGCTAAGGGCAATGCCTGCGGGGAGCCAGAAGAGGGTTCAGAACGAGTCAGAACGAGTTCAGCTTATGGAAAGCATCCTTGGGGGAATGGAGCTCAGCTCTGAGCTCTCCGTCTTCTGTGAGCACTCAGTGACAGGCAGGCTTCTCCGTAACCAGAGACTCTGCTGGATCCCTCTGCCCTGGTGGGAGAGTCACAGCAGTACCTCTGCCTTCTCAGAGATCTATTGGCTTTCCTTTCCTTCTCTGCCAGTGTGCAGGGCAATCGTGGCCCAGATCTCAGTGACAGTCTGAGCCACGGGCCACCTACAACTCAGGGAGGCAGTTCCAACATCAGACTAAATGTGTGCTGGGAGTAGGGGCAGGGAGAGCCAAGAGAAAAGGGGTTTGGAAACGGAAGAGGGAGACATGAGAAGAAAAGTGCTTGGGGACAAAGTAGTTATAAGTGCCCTACAAGGAAGAGAGGATGGGATGAAGGAAAAGGAAAGTAAAGGCGTATGGAGATGGAACGTTAGAAAAAGTACAAGACAGCAAGGAGGCCGTCGTTCCCTTGGCACACTTGCAGTGTTAAGGGGTTTTGAAACCATTTTTGAAAAGCAGCCCATTCCATTGTGGAACTGCTCTAATTATCAGAAAATTGCTCTTCAATTTAAGGCAAAATCTGCTTTCCTGGGACTTCCACCAATGGTTGTGATTCTGTCTTGTGGATTGTAACAGAATCCATCTCCTGCAGTGTTTATAGACAGTTATGTCTCTTTCTGCTCCCTCACCACATCCACCACTTAAAAAGAGAGAGAGAGAGAGAGAGAGAGAGAGAGAGAGAAAATTACCAGGTTAAACATGAGACATTCTATTTTTCACCTGTCCCGTGTCAGTTCCTCCCATTCCCACCATGCTGATCATTCTTGTCTAGCTGCATTCCACCTTTTCACTAATTCTCTTAAAGTGTGATACCCCCAAACTAAGCACATTAATTCCAAATATAAAAAGCCACTAGTCACCATAGTTTGGCACCTGGACCAAGCTTTATAAGCCCTTCCAAGGGCAGACTGTTTCCTAGATCTGGGTGGTAGCATAGAGAGGGACTAAAATTTGTTGAACTCCTACTATGTGCCAAGTTCTATTCTAAGTTTTCCTTTACTCACTCATGATAACCCTGAGAGAGAAATATTATTGTCCCCATTATTTAGAGAAGGAAACAAAAGTTTGCAGAGGCTACAGGTCACACAGCTATGAAAGGGCAGCACCATGACTTTGGCTGCAGGGGTAACTCCGCCACCTTCCTACATCAGGATGCCACACCTATGGCCCCACATTAACTCCTTCGACCCAGGGGAGTGATACCATTGGTTTGCAGAGCACTGTGTCACTGGAATTCCAGTGGGGTTGGGTTTGGTTTTTGTTTTTGCAGTTTTTTTTAAACAGGAACTGCTCTCACTTCAGGTCTCCTCAGTCTCCAAAATGTACAGTTTCTATTTTGAGCCAAAATATGATTAATTATCTCTGTTAAATATTATCTTGTGAATTTAGCCCACAGTTCCAGCCTAGCAAGAAAATGGTAATAGTTAATAGCTAACATTTCATGAGTCCCCTCTGCCAGCTTTACATGCATTTTCTCATTTAATCCCGACAGTACCCTTTGAAGCAGGAACTTTTATCATGCCCATTTTAAAGATAAGAAAACTGAGCCACAGAGAGTATAAGTAGTGAGGCAGGAATGTCTTATACCTGATTTTTGTTATTCATTATACTAACTCCTCTGCTTAACTTTGCCATCTGTAAGTTATATAGCATGTTTTCTTTGTCTTTAACCAATTTGCTGATAGAAATATTGACTAGGACTTGAGTGAAGACACATGCCCTGTCTGCAGTTTGATGATAAACAACAGTTTTTGCTCAAGTATTTGTTATCCAACAACCCCTGAATGGACTGACATTTGCCAACCTTTCTTCGTCTTGTCTATAAAGCTCTCAAAAATCTCTTTCTAAAATCTAATCAAGATGCTACACACATAACAAAGCATCCTGCTCCTGAGGTACTAGCTCATGAAAAAAGTAAGTTTTACACAGTGGAAACAATTGTCAACCACCCAAGGTTTAAATATCCATTCTGTATATGGTGAATGCCTGCTCTGTGCAAAAGCACTGTGGGATGGGAGGTAATACATAGAGAAATCAGGTCTGTAACCCTGCCTTCAAGGTCTACTGGAAAAGATGAGAAATGCATAGGAAAAAATACAGTAAAAACTAGAATAGGATAAATGCCATAAAAAGATTGTGGCTAGGTGCTTTAGAAGTTGAGAGAAAAGTTACTGCCAAGTAGAGGTTATCAGGATGGATTGCAGGGAGGAAGTGGCATTGTTCTAGAGCAAGGGTTGGCAAACTACATCCCAAGGGCCAAATTCTGTACAGCCCACAAGCTAGTCACAGTTTTTACATTTTAAAATGTTTAAGAATCAGAAGAAGCAGAATATTTTGTGATACATGAAAATTATATGAAATCCAAATTTCTGTGTCCATCAGTGAACTTTTGTTGGAACACAGCCACATTCCTTCCTGTAGTGGTGTTTGTGGTTGCTTTCCTGCTACAATAGCAGGGGTGAGTAGCTGCAATGGAAACTGCGTGGCCTGCGAAGTCTAAGATATTCTCTGGTCCCTTACAAAAAGGTTTGCCAACCACTGTTCTTGAAAGATAGGTAGGACCTGGACATGTGGAGGTGGGGAGAGGGCATTCCAAAAGGGACTAGTACAGTCAAGGTAGGGAGGCAGGGAAGTGTGGGCATGTGTACAGAATAGAGAAGTTGAGTATTCAATCGTGTGTTACTACCTTCACGTATAAAACAAAATGTTAAGTGTAAGAAATGCAAAGGCAGAAAGGGGGAGGAAACGTGAATATTAATGAAAAAAGGTTTTGAAATTTTTGAAAAATAGTAGAAGGGAAGAAAGGGGACAGGGAAAAGGGGAAAGATAAAAGGGGCAAAGTAAACCATCAGGGAATATAAAGTAAATGTAAAATGTGAAAACAAAGACAAGGGGATGAAGCCTGAGGGGAAAGAGGTGGGGATAGGAATGCTAAGAAAGGTAAGAATAGGAGAAAATGTTGGAAATCTAAGTCAAGCATGGAGAGAGAAATTCGGGTCGTCTATTCAGAATAAAGCTGGGTGGGGAGGGGTGACAGTGAGACTTGTGAGTCTCGCAAGTTCTAGCATAGCCACTGAATGACAATTCCGTTTAAACCGGTGTGGTTTAGGAGGAGAAGTAACATTTATTGGGTTCCAACTGTGTGCCAGGCTCTACAGGCAATTTGTATAAATGCCCTCAGTTAACCTTCACAGTAAGCCTAAAGAGTAGGCATTATCCCCGTTTATGGAGGTGTAACTGGGTCACTTTGCTCATTACTTAACCTCTCTGATCCTCAGTTCCCAGTGGGGAGGATAATGACTACTTGTGGGGTCATTGTGAACACTAACTAAGAGGAGTGTGCATGCTCGTAGGGCTTGACACATATTAAGCACTCAATTACTGCTAGTCGTTATTCTTCCTGCCTCCGAACTGGTCGAGGCGGGATCACAGCCTACCACCCACGGGGTACTTTTGACCCGGCGAGGGCAGAAGGCAGCGTGGCGCCCGTGGCGCTAGCCTCCCTAAACCGAAACCGACGTCCCTAACCGGCCGCAGGTTAGGGCCTCGCTGCGCCTTCCGGAGGGCGCGGGGCGGGGCCGGTGCGGCCGCACAAAGGAAGCGCGCGGTCCGGCTTCCGCGCCGGCGCCCCGCCTCCCGGAGGCCCCGCCCCGTGCCTCGCCCAGGCCCCGCCCCGTGCCTCGCCCCGCCCCCGGCGGAGGCGGCCGCGGGAGCCCTGTCGGGACGCGCCGCATTGTCTCCGCGGCGGCTGCAGCCCTCGAGCGCCCGCCGCGCGCGCGCAACCCGGCCGCCGCCCGCTCCCCCACCGCGGCCTCGCGCCCCCGCTGCCCTTTGTGGACGCCGGCCCGGCCGGTGCGGTCGGATGCGCCGCGGCAGCCCCGGGCCCCGGCTCGGAGGCTCCCGGCGGAGAGGAGGCGGCCCGCCCGGCCCCGGGACCCCGCGCGAGGCGGCGCCCGGCCGAGGGGCTGCGTAGGCCTCGCCCGGCCAGGCCCAGCCGGGCCCTGGACAGGTCAGTGCCCTTGGCGGGGGAGGGGTTCTCGCCAGAAGGGGGTCCGCGGACCCGCCGGCCGCACTGGCCACCAGGCACCGCCCTCCGGTGCCACTCCCGCCCGGCCCGGGCCTACTCGGCTGCCATGCCGTGCCAGCCCGCGACTCTCGCCCTCTCGGCGCCGGGGAGGTGTCTTGCGCCTCCCTCCCTCGTCGAGGACTCTGCCTGCCCCGCACTCCCCTGGCAGCCGCTATGTCACCCTCGGCGTGACAAACGCTTCCTTGTGACCCCGTCCTTACCCCGATCCCCCGCACACCCCACCCTCGCCTCCGTCCTCCTGGACGCCGCTTTCCCGGGGATGGACCGTCCGTTTAGGGACAAGCTGTTGGCGTCCTCTGTACTCTTTGGTTGGGGACTGCCTATCTTAGAGGGCCTGCGGCTTCGCTGGAGAGTTTTGTTTTTAATCTAGTTCAGTCTCACGAGGTTTTTAATTGGATGGAAAGGGACAAGCTGTTCTGTGTCTGTCCTCTCTTCCATTTTTAGAAGCGCGTTTTCTCTCCTTCTCATGCCAAATGAAGGCATATTGTATTGTTGATTCTTTACATTAAAATCGGGATTTGTGAGATTCTCTGTTTAAATTGAAGTCCACAGAGAGGGAAATAATTTGCCCAAGGTCAGGTTGCAAACTAATGGTGGACCTACAGTGTGGACTCCTAGCCTCTGACTCCTGTATTGTTGGATATCAGTCTGTGGCAGTGATACCCCGACCATCCCAACCTTCACCATCCCTGCCCCCGAGGCTGCTTTTGATACCTGAACAGATTTCACTGACGTACTTTCAGTTCTGATCAACTTTCCTTTCCTTCCTGCTCCATACCTAGAACGGTGACCTTCTTCCTGTGCCGTCTGCAGACATAACTCTTATTCTTTTTCCTGCTTAACAAATCAGTGACAGCTCTCCCCTTAAATATGTCCCATCCAAAATCTTTAATCCCCTCCCATTAGCATATTGGGCCCAGAGGATCCCTTGTCGTGATATAAGCTACCGACCTAAATCCACCATATGCCCCCGATTTTTCTAGGACAACCCCACTTTAAAATATTCCATCCCATTGTCTATCAGCCAGATGTCTCGATTTTAGGTTTAGAAAATAATGTCATTTTAACTGTATCAGACCCTGCTGTCCTGGCCTTTTCCAGCCATTTGGCTCTGGGGCATAGCTGGGTAATCCAATTATCATTCACCTGGGATTTTTCATCCCCTCCTGAGTCAACCCAAATGTTGGAACTGCTAGGATTTCTAGATGAGTCTGAAAATTGCGGGCTAATGAGGCAAGGAAATTCTTCCTTGTTCCTATATATCTGCCCCCCTGCCCTCCCCATTTTTTATTCCGCTGCAGGGCCTCAGACCTGTGGTAGTCTGTATTGATTAGGGCTTAAGTTGAAGTCACAAGGGATGCAGGGCTTCATATCATTTTGGCTCTAGAATGGAAAGAAACAAACTTACTGTGTTGCTACAGGGCAGGAGATTTTGTCTTGGATCTTACGATACTAAATAGTTTTGGTTCCACTCAGATTGAACACACCTTCATCAGGCTCCTGCTTCCTGTAAAGCACTGTCCGAGGCCCTGTGGCTAATATAAATGTGATTTTTCCCACATGGCTTCAACATCTGGGTCTATATTTGGAAACAGCCACACTTTTGAATCAACTGATGAACTGTTATTTCCCACTGTTTCTATACCTAAGTTCCAGTCCCTGCGAGGCGGGAACCAGACCTTCTGGTTTGGCTCCTTCACAAGGGCTGGCTTGTTTCACAGAGGGCCCAGCAGATGGGTAATGGTGCTCGTGTGGCACCTGCCCTTTCCAGGCACTCTTATCACGTGAGCGCTGCCTCTCAGCCCACCCAAGGTCTATTTCCAGGCTTGTCCATACACATTGGGAGGAATAGATGCCTTTTTTCGCTGGCATTAATCTTGAGAAAGTAGGCCGTTCCTTAGCCCACTTTCCTGTTCTTGAGTTGGTTTCTCAGTTGTCCAGCTGTATTTTCAGGAGCAGCTGCTGCTGTCATAATCACCTTCTTCCTTTTTGTTTTTTAGCTGTTATCTTATTGTAGGTGGCACGTAGATGCTTTGTGAATGTTGGCATTTCACCATGTGCTCACCTCCCAGCCCTTTCCATTTCTCTTCCAGGTCCTGGCTTAATTTCTGATTTACCTTTGTCAAGTGCACTCAGTAGATATTATTTCCTCTTCCCTCAAAGTAAGGGGGAAACTCCAGCTCTTCCTTCTTCTGCCCCAGTAATGATTCTCCTGGCTGTAGGTCTCTTCAGCCATTGTTCCTCTGCCTTTCTTTCAGTGGAGGATAACCTTTTAGGAAGGTATTGTTATGCCTCTCCAGACATACCTCCTCACTCACTGAGCTGAGTGATCCTGAGACTTCTCTTCCTGCCACCCAGACCCCTTCCCCCATCTGTGACCCGGTGCCTATGACTTGCTTTGGCTCAGCCCCAGAATCCACTCTTTTCAGACCACATCCTTTTTCCTGCCTTACTCATTTCCTGTCTCAGATCCTCTGGGTCCCCTGGATCTTTCAGTGAGAGAGAGAATACACTAAGAGGAACAAGTAGATAGATGATTTTATAAAGTTGAACTGTTCCTGCCTCTGGTCTTGCATGCTCTTACATAGGCTGCCCCTCCCCTAGGTTTTCTTGTTTCAGGGAAAAAAAAAAAAGATTACTATCTCAGAATTAAGAACCTTTCCCTGTGAGTTTGTGAATGTGTTTTTCATCTCTTGTTTTTTTCCTGCTGTGAATGTATGAAGAGGACAATTTGTCAACCTTAGATTCTTCTAAGTCTCTGTCCTCTTTTGGGCTTTGGGCCTCATGCTAGGCATTTGGTAACCATTTGCCAAGTAAAGTTCACCCCCTTTCCTATCCAAGTCCTTCACTGTCAGCTAGCATGGATCAGTAAGCCCACATAAAATTTAAATAGAAAAAAGTCAGGAATAGGATGGCAGCTCCAGTACTGGTAGTGCTGCTCCGTGTTAGTATGACGTTTACCAGGGATTTTTTTCCTCCTTTGGGTCAGTCCAAGTTTCCACTAAAGTTCTCCCAGTTGTGCGATGCCATTTACTCTCCAGACCGATTTGGTTCTGTCCTGAAAAAGATTCTCTTCTGGAAAGACGGATCTACCAGAGATTAGAGTGGGGAAACGAGACTAAGGAGCCTTCATAAAAGCATGATTTCTCTTTTATCCCCTTTCTTTTGTGCCATTTTGCAACTGGAAGATGAAGATGATTTTCTGTGGTCAGGAGGAATCTCACAAAAGTGGTTGTAGAGATGCTTTTGTGTTTTCCACCCCCGTGGAAAAGCAGGGTGAGGACTGGCTGCCTTATGCAATCTCCTCTCATGAGGCCATTGTACCAGTAACAGAGATGACTCTCTCTGCAGTGACTTAGCACCTTGTCTGTTGGAAATCAAAGCCGGACTACCCCTCAAGGTAGAGGTATGAATGTATACCGATTTATGTTTTCAGTGTTTTTAAGATATGATTTATACTACAATGTGAGTCACTGGTTAAAAAGACTCTGAGGATGTGTTCTGTTAAAAATTCTTAAACGTGTGCCTGTTTAAGATTACTTATTCACAATTCAAATAGATGCAGGGTTCATTTTAAGCATTGACTTATTTAAAATTTTCAGTTTGAATTAAGCTACATCAGAACACTGATTTGACGCTTGTAAAGAAACTCAAGCAAACCATCTTTAATTCAACTTTATGACCTTTTGGGAATTGTTAGGAAAGTAATCAACCATTTGTTTATCCAAGACAACTGTCTTGGCGTTTTTCCCCATCAGTAACAAAAGTAGAATGTAATTGATATGGTCAAGAAATGGGCTGTTTTATAGTTAATCAAGAGTTATACAATTAAGAATGATCCATTTTTGAAGATTAAAAAGTATTGTAAGAAACACAGCATATAATTTAATAATAAATTATTGCTATGTGATTCATTATAAGACCATCTAGGCCAGCATAGTAAACTTAATGGTTTGGGGTTTTTTTCCTTCCCCTTCCAAATTGTTTATAGTTAGTGAAAAGGGTTGTGCTTTGCTATGCTTTCAATTTCCAAATGACTTTTTTAGTTTAGATAAGTGTAAAAGAGAACATTCTTTC
Source organism: Vicugna pacos (assembly GCF_048564905.1). Lineage (NCBI taxonomy): Eukaryota > Metazoa > Chordata > Mammalia > Artiodactyla > Camelidae > Vicugna > Vicugna pacos. Next base: position 44,225,634 of record NC_132999.1, read on the forward strand.
TACATCTGCCAAAGAAATGATTGCTGTTAAATAGGGATTGCCAGTGTTCTAAGATGAATCCAGATGTTGAAGAGACTCCCAGTTTGCTATTATGATCTTCGTTAAAGCAAAAAACCTGTTTCTTGGATGCTTGTCTTCTTAGCAATGAAATTTGTCATAGCTTCTCTTAAGATGACTGTTAGATGCCATGTTGTAACCAACTCTTCTCCAGTAGATTAGGGGGAGCAGGCCTGATGCTGAATATTGAGACTGTTGGCAAGAAAATGAGAGTTCATGACTGCTGGAGTTATTTTTAAAGCTCCGGTTGCATGGCTATTATGTCTCAAATACTGTATAATTATCCCGAGTTACTGATCTCTTTAGCATATTTGAAACCATCCAAATGTGGCCTAAATCTACACAGCTATATTAAGACATTTTAAAATAATCAAAGCAAGTGACACTTAAAACTAATGTGAATCAAATACTAGTTTTCAAAAAATCGATGAAGTCCACATTTCTAGGCCTCCAGTAATCAGTATTAATCTCTTCTGTCAGCTGATTGATAGCAAAGTAGAGTGATTGAAAACTTAAACAATGGTTACCAAAGGAAGGGGGCAATGTTTTCTAAGAGCAGAAATTACCAGGAAGGTTAATTTGCAAGATAAATGTTATCTACCCCATTATATAGGCAAGATAACTGAGGCTTATTCTCTAGCTCACTTTTGTACTCGCTCACTCTCTCTCTCTTTTCCCTCTTTCCTCTCTCCTTTCTCCTTTTCCTGTTTCTCACTCTTGCTCTCACTCCTTTAAGATTAGTGCTCCTGCAGTTGGTAAATAAATAAGGCATCGTAGGCAAAATGATGGCCTTTCCTTGTTATCAACCTGAAAATAATTAGGGGATTTTCTAAACATTTCTGGTTCTTTTTTTAAACTATTATTAAATCCATCTTCCATGATTTTATCTTCAGCCTTTTAAATTAATTTCTTTTCACAAGCTAAACCACCTCCTGGTGTTCTAAGGTCCATACATTTAGTATTCTCTAGGAAAGGTGGTTCTTTATTTGTTCCAAAGTTCTCTTCTGGTTTCTGGGATTCTTTTGTGGGATACCACGGGACTCTCTGTGAAGGAACTGCATAGGAAGGGAATCTGGTGGTTGGTTGTCTTATCTTTCGGATTAACGACTGTTGAAGGTGAATTGACACATGTGGTAGGCCCTGAAGGGCAGGTGCATTTCCCTGGTTTTGTAGTCATTGTCAAAGTGGAAATAAGATTTCTTACTGAAGGCTGACATCAAGAGTGCAAGGACAGGACACTCTGAGAGACATGAGTGATACCTGAGTCTGGGCCAGTGACAGAGCAGCTCTACTCTGGGGCTGCAAGAGGCTGGGCTCAGTGTGAGTGAGACTAGGGCTGTTTCCTAATTTCTTGGGTCTCGGTGATGCAAGCCCTCCAACAGCCATGTCAGGCCTCTTCCACTGAGTTGTAACTGCATTATCTTATTTAATCCTCACCACAGCCATATGAGATGGGATAAGTACCCCATTTTATGGACGAGGAAACTGAGGCCTAGAGTAACTTGCCTGGGATTACAAACTAGGATTTAAGCTTAGGGTCTCCCTGATCCCGAAGTCTTAACTGCTATTTAACACAGCTTCTAAATGTAGTCAGTGCCAGGCATTTCACAAATATAAACTCTGTCACTGTAACACAGTAAGATAGGCAGTATGATCGTCATTTTTGTAGATGGAGAAACTAAGGCTCAGAGCAGGTACCAAGTGCTTGAACCCAGGTCTGACCCAGAGCGGTGCTGTTTCCACTCTGTCAGTCTTCCTCTGGTCTCCTGTGATCTTGAGGTCTCTAGGGGAGAGCCTTTCCCATTGCTTCCAGACCTTTTGCTGTCACGGCGTCTGCTGAAGAACTATGATGTGAGGCTATCTGGGAGCCCTCAACTTGGCACTGGATACCTCAGGACTGGCTCCAGTGAGTCGAGCTCTTTTTGAAAACTCCCTGGATCCCTGCAGTCAGTTCACATATTAAACATTGACCTGTCCTGTTGGAAGTCACCCGGCGGTCACGCAGGTGCTGCTGCTGATTATGACCTGGTCCTCGGCCCCCGCCGGGGAGCAGTGCCCACAGCTGTTTGGAAATACCCCCTTGCTCCCTGCATCCGTGGCCCCAGGGGAAGGGTGGCTGTTCACTCCATTGATTTCTTCCTCCAGAGCCGGGGGTGGCCGCTTGAAAAAGATTCAGCTGTTTACAATTCAGCTTATGTACACTTAGCTGGGGACTGTGGGTGAGTCAGGAGGGCCGCTCTCTCTGCCTGTGTCCTAAGAGACAGCATGAAAGTCAGCTGTATGGTAATGGCCTCCCGGGAGGAGGAGGAGCCCTCCCTAACAGACCCAGATGCTTAAGATCCAGGAAGCCTGTCTGCTCTCCAATCCTCTTAACCCAGACTCAACAGGGTCACTCTGCAGTGACACTGAGGCACGTCTGGGGCCACCTGGCTCAGCCTCCCTTTCATTGTGCTGGCCAGCTCCCCTGCAGACCGGGTGTGGGCCCAGGGCCTGGCCCTTCTGTGATTCACAAAGCACCCAGAAGGGATCCTCCTGCCACAGCTCTTTCTTCCCTTCTCGGGAGCTGCCCTTGAGGACAGAGGTGCTCTGAGGGGCAGGGTGGTGATGGCACCTGTGTGAGAGCCACAGCCTGCAGTGTGTCCTCAAAGCAAGGGCTTCTTATATGTCTGACAGCACAGTCCTTAGCAGAATTGCAAAAATTGCAAACATTTGGCATTGGTGCCTCCTGCCTTCTGGTTCTCTGGAGACCCAGGTGGGAAGGGACCTACAATTTTCCCATCTCTAAGAGCTCCTTTTGTATGTGTTTTAGGAGGTACTGTCTTCCAAATTAGGTGCCTTCCACTCTTGCCTTGATTCTAAAATGTACAGTTTTAACTATGCGCCGCTTTCCCCCACTGGAAAATTAAGCTGTTAGACCCTTCTAACTCCAGTGCTCTGTGATCTGGGGCCCCTGATCCAAAATATTCACTCTTCATCCTCCACCCCTCCCACCAAGCTCTCTGTCCCTAAATTGAGAGAAAAGCTGTTTGCTTCTCTGAGTCGTGATTCGCAGCAAGGTGTGAATGACTACAGGTGTATATTTGCATTTTAAAGAAGGTTATTAACCAAATGAATCTCTTTAGTTGACAACTCTGTCAGGGTCCCAGGATAGAGCCTTCGTTCCTCCTTCCCTCCCCCCCCCCCTGCTCCACTCTCTCTCAGCAAATTGGTGCTAAATGAGATATTTTACCTCAAAGTGGCACTGATTTATTTAGGGGCTCAAATATAACTAATGAGATTGTAAAGGGCTGCTGCAGACTTTCCAGAGGGCTCCACCCTCAGCCTGTTGTGCTGTTAGTGCCTGCTGCTCGCACCAGGTGGAGTCTGGTCTGCATCAGCTGCTCTCGGCCTCCAGGACGTGACTTCCCTGGGCATCACTTTGCAGGTGCTCCACTCAGTCTCTCTAGAGCAGGCAGTTGTTCAGGAATCCTGCTGTCCCCTCCTGGCCACAGTGGCGCACAGTGAGCAGGACTTCAGAGCCAGCGGCCTGGAGAGAATGCTCTGTGTTGTATAAGCGACCTTGTGTTGCCATTTGTCGAGCAGAATCTGCTGCAAGCAAATGATCCATGTTATCACCTGCTCTGCTTCCTGAAATCCTTCATTAACTTTGTTAGCTCTGTCTTCCTCCTGCTACCGGAAGCAAAGGTAGTTAGAAGTCTTGTAAATTAAAATACTCCTTTCTCCTTGTGTCTAGAGAAAGGGGAAATAGCCACTAGCCAAGCTGAGGGGTGGAAAGAGAGGCTCTGCCCTCTGTTTCCTCTGAAGTCAGGTCTTCAAGGCTACTTATTTTAGGGACAGATCGAATGACCAGGTCATCTGGAATACCGGCAATAAATGTTAGTACTGAACCATATTTCAGCATAACTGGTGATTTTGATCTTATCCGTGCTTGTAAAGAACATCAGAGCTGGGTCTGACATGGCCCAGATCGTGCAAACTGGGGCCAGCCTGACCTATGTCCTCAGTGGGCAAGAGAGCTCAGCCTCTCAACACCTACCTACCCGCCCTGGGGGTGGACACTATTATAGGTGCCTCCAGCCTCTGCCTCTAGAGGTCATCGTGCCTTTCCAAATGCCTGAAGCCCATGTGAATATTTCAAAGGGGCCAGGGAATCCAGAGCTCCAGCCTTTGGGGATGAGTTAATGCTGTGTCTCCCTTCTGCCAAAGAAGTCTCCACTCTAAAGAGAAGAAATGCGGGGAGGGTATAACTTAAGTGGTGGAGCACATGCTTAGCACACACAAGGTCCTAGGTTCAATCCCCAATCCCTCCATTAAAAAATAAATAAATAAATAAACCTAATTACTCCCCCCCACAAAAAAAACTTAAAAAAAATAAAGAAATGGGCTAAGGAGCTCTAAACTCTTTTTTTATAGTGAGATACCTGAAATGCCCCTCCTGTAGGCAGGCACCAGCCCAGCTACTCTCAGTCATCGCCTCAGAAAGTGATTTACAAATGTCAGCTGGTGGCAGGTTGCTGTTGGAAGGCCAGGGATACCTGTGCTCTTCGGCCAGCAGTAAAAACTGAGGCCGCAGGTCCCACACTCTCCAGTTTAGCAGCCCTTAAACAACTGTCACAAACTGGACACTGAGTTTGCCCCAAAGATACAAGAATGACCCAGACACCCTAGCCTGAAGGTACCTGCTTTGCCCAGCAGAGGAAACCAGCCCTGCAGCAGATAATTTCACAAATGGGGCCACCGAGGGTCCTTCTTATTTTATCTAGTCCCTAGAAGGGCTATTTCTGCCAGAGCCTACAAGACCAGGGATTGAGAGGCAGTCTAGAGGCGGAGGCATATATTATGTAATGATTCCCTGGGAACACACTGCTTTGTTCATTCTGATCAGAATACTTGGCCCTTTGTGGTCAGCTTCAATTAAAGGCTAGATTCTACCTCCCCCAACCCCAACCACCACTGAAGCTTGGCTTTACTTCCCTCCTGCAGCCTCTCCTACTTAGGGTGTCCTGGCCTCCACTTTTCAGATCCAGGTACCCAACTGTATGAAGGCATTTGAGACCTGTGGGAATCCCTGGCAGCACTTACAGCCTCGGGACTGGTCAAGGGAATTGAGTAAGGACGAATTCCAAAGATAGAGTATTTCTTTGTCTCTTTCATCTGGCCTCGGGGCCAGCAGGGCAGGTTTCTGCAAGTTTAAGCTGCTTTCCCCTAAGCAGGCCGCAGAGCAGTCTGGGAGAGCGGGAAGCAGATTAAATTAATCTCAGTGTGCTGAGCTTGGCAGGGGGTGAGATTGTTTGGTCATTCCAGAAATAGCCCAAACTCCTTTGTTACTAAAGCAGGTGGTGAGGTCTTGGCCTACAAGATAACTGCGAAGCAGAGTAGCTGCGAAACCTTTGTATAGTCAGAAAGCACTCTCCCTTCCGACCCTTGGATCCTGTCTCTCCTGTAACTTAACCCAGAGTTATAATGGAGAGTGATGGCTTCTAATGTTGTGGTGAAAGGATTTATTAGTTTGTTTTCGTGCTTATTAATAAGATCCTTTAAAAAAACAAAACAAAAGCAAAATTTTGGACTCCAAAAAAGTCTTTGCTTCCCAGAGTTAAGCACTGGCTTTGTAGCCTCTGAGCTGGTGAGTGTGTCTGTTTGCTACTGTGTTGGGCATGAGGAAGGACTGACTTCAAGAGCTATCCCTGGTCTTGCAGTGTACATTAGCAGGCACAGATCTGAGAGACAGGAGGGAAGGGGCTGGGGGGCAAGGAGAAGAGGAGACAGGGTATCAGCAGCTGTTTGGTGATAAATATCAGTGAAAAGCGGGAGGCAGTTGTGATCCCAGAATTCAGAGGAGAATGGATTAATCCCATAGAAGTATTATAAATGAAAACAAGGGAGTCACTCGTTTCCTTCCATTGGTGTGCTCAGCAAACAATGCAGCTGTGTTCAAAAGAAAACAAAAATCTTACCAACTGGATCTCTTAATACACTTGACATATTATGTTAGTATTGACTGAGTGCCTGACTTTAAAAGATACTGGCAAAGAAGACCAAGGGTGATTGTGAACTTGCGACCTTTTATATAAGAAATAGTTGAAGGAGCAAAGGAATTGTGGCCCGGAGTGACAGCCTTCGTGCACCAGGAGCAGTTCTTGAGCATTTCCTAGTGCACTGACAGGGCCCTGCTTTTCACTTTCTCATTGCGACACTAGCAGGTAGGTCTTATTATTGTCCTTACTTTACAGCTGGAGAAACTCAGGCTCAGAGACAGGTGAGGACTTGCCCCTAATTCACTTGTGTGATAGAGACCAGTCTCTAAACCTGTGTTTTTTGCCCATTATACAAATATGAGCAGCTTTTTTCTGTGTGGTCTTGAGGAATAGAACCAGAATTCTACAGAAGGTAGAATTTTTGGTTCATTATAAGGAAGAACTTTTTAATTGAACTGCCCAGGATGGGAACAAACAATTTCAGAGGTAGTGAGTTCTTTTGTCACTGGAGATATTCAAGCAAATGTCAGAAAATCATTGGGTGGGGCTGTTACAGAGAAGGGTCAAGCGCTGGGAGAGGGTTGAACCAGACTTTCTAATCCTGTGATTCTATAATCTGTAGTTGATTAGAGACCAGGGGATATTTTACTAGGCTCTAATTAGAAGGAAATAGTCATCATCTAAAGATAGAATTTTAACTTACATAGTAAGCTTTCTAGTTTAACATTTATTCATCATTTTAAATAATATATAGATTTGTTTCTTTGCATATTTAAGATATTTTAAAATAAAAATACAGAGAATGTAGGGATATAAATATAGACTTAAATACCTAAAATTTAAAAGCAAAGAAACTTAATTTGATTGATTGTATAATTAACTCAGCCCTCCCAGTTATTCATGGATTGTTAAGGAAAGATTTTTGTTTTCAGTTCCCAAACACCTATACAATTTAGAAAGACTGATTTCCAAAGGAGAAATTTTCCATCTCTATAGAAAAGTCAAAACTGTCAAAAAAAATTTTTTTTTCAAATGACTATAAACACTTAAAGGAATTTTTCTAACTTGCTGGTGTGACTGTGTCTCAAAACAAAAATTAATCTTAAAAAATCTCATTAATCACATTTCTTAAGTGACATCTGCTCATCTCTGGAATTATTATAGTTGATTATAGAGGTCTGAGTACTGAAGGTGTATGTCATGTTCAACTCTTTTATCAAAAAATATTTATCCTGGTTTATTGCCCATTGGGACTACTGGTAATAAAATGAACCAGTTTATAAACCTTCCCTAAAATGAGTTTATTTTGATTTTTCCATGCTACATAATTAGACATGGTGAATTCCTATTCTGTGGTGGGATTTTTAGATTTTTAACCTGAAACAAGAGCATCCTCATATAAATTTTGTGCAAAAATAATATATGTACTGAAATTGTTTTTAAGGAGTGTAATACATACGTGCACACTGGGTTATGCTTACTATTAATAGGCTCATTGCAATAAAGAAGTGGCTCGCTCTTTCTTTCTGTCTTTTTCTTTTTCTTTTTTAGGAAGTTCCAGGTTGAGGGCAACCTCAGTTCACACAGTTGATGGTGGTAGAGAATGGCCCTGGGAAGGGGTGAGGAGAGAGTTACAAAAGTGAAGATATAAGAGCTGCTTCTAAAACAGTGAAGCAACTCATGAGAGGTGCTGTTTGAAGTAGAAAGGAGATACTTTGTGGTTTGGCTCTGCCCAGGCACCTCGTCACACTTCTTGGAGTTCTCCGGCAAGCCTTTCAGATGAAGGCTGGCAGGCCCTTGGAGAGGAGAACGTAGGCAAGGTTATCCATGGAAGGGCAGAGTCTGTGGTTGGCTGAGGACTAGACTGGATAGGGAGCTGAGAACTGGACCTGCAGAAGCAGCATAGAAAACCTCAGTTCTGCCTGTGGCTTCCTTGCTGGAGAAGTAGAATACACGTGTATCTTAATGCATTGATCCCAAATAACCAGTTTCTCCTGATAGACAGATCTACATTATAGTGTTTACTTGGGGTTCAATACTTTGACATTTCATGGCACACTTAAAATCTAACCCTTCTCTCCCCAAACCTCTCTCCCTCAAACCCCATCACACCCAAGCCTAGTTCAGCTTTTCATCCTGTCTTAGATATCACCTTGAATACATTTTCTCCCTTGAGCTGAATGTTAACTTGTTTGTCCAGATCAGTACTGACCAAGGTCTTAGCTCCTTAAAGACAGAATTCCTGCCTGTTTAACCTAGTCAAACTCTTCTTAGCACAGTTGGGAAATTAAGAAACACTGAAACACTGTCAGCTGATGAGCTGCATTGTTGGAGACCTGACTGTAGTTAGTCACACTTGGTGGCGTGTTCGTTTAAACCATCCTGCTTTTGAATGGGTCACTGAGGGAGGGGCCTGCTCGGTTTGCATTGACATTTGGCTCCAAGGGAAAAACCGGGAGATGTTGAGTCCCCGCTCTCCTTCTGCTGGCCTGGACTTGGTTCTGACCTCCCCTGCTTGTGTTTTCCTGCTTTTTCTTGTACAGAGACAGGGCAGGGCATTGTTCATGCACTGACCGACCTCAGCAGCCCCGGCATGACCTCAGGGAACGGAAACTCTGCCTCCAGCATCACCGGCACTGCCCCCCAGAATGGTGAGAATAAACCACCACAGGCCATTGTGAAACCCCAAATCCTGACGCATGTTATCGAAGGGTTTGTGATCCAGGAGGGGGCGGAGCCTTTCCCGGTACGGACTACTTCTTTTCCCCTCTTTTTTTTTTTTATAAGTATACTTTGGATGTGTATTAGAGTATTTTTACATTTCCATGTAAAATTTCTGAAAATGTGAAAAATAATGCTCTTTCCTTGCTAATCTCCCCCCAAAGGAATGTCAGAGCTATTTTCTTTCTAGGACTGAGTGTCTTCCTAAGGTCCAGAAGGGGTCAGTGATTAAGAATAATTGGCAGGGCCCCTGGGTTAGAGGTTTCCACACACAGACTCAGCTGTGGCCCTGCCTGATGAAGTGAGACCCCCTTGGTTAGAGGGGGGTTCACATTGAAGTGTTTGGTGCAGGATGATGGACTTTGGGAAATGAGACCTCATTCAGGTTTGAATGCCTAAACCCCCACATGGCAACACTTTGACCAGTTTGTGAGCAAAAGGAAGCTCAAGATCTATCTGAAAGAAAGATAAGAGAACAGAGTTATAGCCTAAAGCTTCTTTTCTGGGGACAGTAAGGAAGTAAGGAGCACTTCAGAAAAAGGCACTTCATCAGGTGTCTCAAATGAAAGCGTAAGACGAAGGGGAAATACAGAAGAATCAAGTAAATGGCTTCCTGGAACACAGCACCCAGAGCTGATGGTGTGCAGTGTGAATCTGTGAGACAGGTGGCCTGCTCTGTCGGTGGGAGGAGCCCAGAGCCAGGTGCGCTCCAGCCCCTCTCGTGATAAAGTTAACTGGCTGGTAGAGCCACAGCATCTTCATGGGATGCCACCTGTCTTTTGTACATTCTTTGGATCCATGAGTGGTCTGAATAGTCATCCGGAGCCTCAAAGCTTGATTAACTGAGCTGGGTGCCCTGCCCTTCTAAAATGCCAAAAGACAAAAATGCCAAGATAGGTTCTTGTCCACTTTCCCTCTGGGGGTCACTCAAGGCCTGTGGCAGAGACAGCCAGGAGCACCTCGGCTATAAGTAGCTCTAGCCCTGTCACGTCCCTTCCCTTGTTAGACTAGGTCCTCCTTTTGGCCTCCTGGGGAAACACCAGAACCCGGCTGATCTCACAGGGTAGATGCAGATTGGATAGCAGCCCAGCATTGCCCTAGAGATCTGGCCACCAGGCTGCCTGAACAAAAGGCAACAAAGGGAGTGAACCAGCCCATGCAGGATCCTGGCACCACCGAGGGCCTTTGCTTTATGGTGGGGCCCAGCGTCCGCGTTTTCCTCTCCTCCTCCGTGGCTGCCTATCCATCTGGCTCGGAGAGGGCAGTGGAGAGAGAGAGAACAGTAACTCATCCAGAAATGGCGGCTGAGTCTCTCTCTCTCTCACATTCACTCACACACGGCCTCAGCTGTGTTCCTGCCCCGTGATGTGTGGGCACTGGGGCCTGGGCCTGGCCGTGGTTCTGGCGGTGTGGGAAACCTGGTCCCTGCCTTCATCTCTGCCCCCAAGATACTTGGAAGAGTAGATGCTCTCCTGACCTTCTAAGCCATCCATTGGTCCTGGATTAAAGCCATTTCCATCCCTGTATTTTGATGGCCGTTGGCATCTTGCCTCATGAGCTAAACAGCAAAACAGGCCTTGAGCAGGGTGTACTTAGGTGGTGGTACGGGGGCTGGCATCTGTGCCTGGGTGCTTTTTACATGTAATTTTGATGAGGCTTGATAGCAAGGAAGTGTGCTTACCTGACCCTCACGGCCCCCGTGTCACCTTGTCCTCTAGGTGGGACGCTCGTCCCTGCTGGTGGGGAATCTCAAGAAGAAGTATGCACAGGGGTTCTTGCCTGAGAAACTTCCGCAGCAGGACCATACCACCACCACTGACTCAGAGATGGAGGAGCCCTATCTGCAAGGTAGCGTCTCAGACCCTGGATGCTAGGGCTCTGACGGAGCTGGGCAGGACGCAGGCAAGGCTGGCAAGTCCTTTCCTGGTGTCCACGGAGGGGCTCTGAGCTGGGGAGTGTGTGAACATGTCAGTCGACTGGACATTTCCCCAGTTGCCTGTTCAGCCCTGTCCCTAGAAAATAGGCAGGAGCTCCTGCCCCCAGGGAACTGTCTCTCCCTGCCTCTCCTCCAGCCCCAGGATTCCAGGAGTCGCTTTTCCCACGTGAATCGCTGGCAAGCTGTAGGACTGCAGGGGCAGCCCAGGCAGCTCGTGCCCCTTACCCCCACAGCCTCAGGAGCCTGTGCTCGGGACAGGGGCCAGCTCGCAGGCACAGTGGTGGCCAGGCAGGCGCTGCACTTGCCGCATGGGTTGTGGACTAAATGGGGGCAGGCAGGGTGTCTGCGGAGGCTGCCAAGCTCCTGGGTTCTGTTCTCCAGGCCGGCAGCTGACTGGACACCTCGGGGGAAGGGCAGGGTGATTCCAGATCAGTGTGATGGCAGCAGTGTTCCCTCTGAGCCTCCTGCACTCTCCCGGGGTTATAAAGGGGAGCGCTGATTTTCCCAACCGTGTTTTGTCTCACAGCCCTTCAAAGAAAAAACTGTCAAGGGTCCGGGGCAATCTGTGGACACCTTTGGGTTCTTTCCAGGGCCAAAGCCATAGCCTTTCCAAACACAATGACGAAAGCAGTTTGGCCTTCTCCAAGCTGCTGTGGCTGCCGGGCAGGGCTGTGGGAGCACAAGGAACAGGCAGGACAGAGTAGAGAGGCCCAGGGGTGGGAATTACTCCCTCTCCACGCTGATGACCAGTTTTCATGCTTTTCAGAATCCAAAGAGGAGGGTACTCCCCTCAAACTCAAGTGTGAGCTCTGTGGCCGGGTGGACTTTGCCTACAAGTTCAAGCGTTCCAAGCGCTTCTGTTCCATGGCCTGTGCAAAAAGGTGAGAGCTGCGGCCCCAGTCCCCTGCCCAGCCCTTCCCTCTGCTCAGGACTGCGCCCTGGGGTCCAGCTCCCTACTTCCTTGGCCTGCCTGGAAGCAGCATCACGTCACTCATTCACCAGAGAACTCCCATGAGAAGGTCAGAGAGAGAGCGGCACAGAGTCCAAGGGAAAGAGGCAGTGTCCAGCCTGTCCGGCCCTCCTGGGTCCCACCAGCACCTGCCCTTGCAGCTCCCTCTCCTTAGGGTTTACCTCAGCCTCCGCTGGAAGCTTTGCCCAGAGCCACTGCACTGGTTACACATGTCCTCTTCGCCAGCTTTCACCCAGCTTAGAAGGCTAATGAGCACAGTAAAAACCAGCAGGCCGGCCGTGCACAGGTCCCCGTGCCCGGGGGCTCACACGCGTTACATCATCTCATCTCACAGCAGGTGTTGCCATTGTGCCCTTCATACACATTAGGAAACTGAGGCACAAAGGAGACATATTGTGCCTGAAGTCCTAGAGCTGGGGACTTAGACCAGTCTGACTCCAAGCCCCTTGGTCTTTGTGCCAAGCTGGAAGAGGCCCCGAGCTCCCCGAGGGGAAGAACTCCCGGGGCCCCCCGGGCAGAGGTGCTCTACACACCAGCTAGAGTAAGGCTCTCCCCGGCCCTCCTCCCCTCAGGCTGTGCTGGAGGTCCTCCCGGCACCTTCGTCGCACTTTGCCAGGCCACTCTCCATCAGGACAGTGGACGCTGGTTTCCTGGCACAGGTAATGTTTGAAGTAGAACGTGGCAGCGCTGAGTTCTTACTGTGACCCAAGGTGTGTCCCACTTTGCAAACATTAGCTCTGTAACTGCCAGACCAGTTACAGAAAGTGAGTGGTTTCATCCCCAGGTCCAGATAGGGAGACAGGCTCAGAGGTGGAGGGACCTGCCCAGATTCACACAGCTGGTAGTAAGTGGTGGACTTCAGGCTGGAGCAAGTAGACAGATTCAAATTTTGCCGAATACCTTTACTGCTCTTATTCTTCCTGGGGCCCATTCGCCCTGCAACTGCCCTGACTTCCCCGGTTCCCTGACTCTGGCAGGTACAATGTGGGATGCACCAAACGAGTGGGCCTTTTCCACTCGGACCGGAGCAAGCTGCAGAAGGCGGGAGCCACGACCCACAACCGCCGTCGGGCCAGCAAAACCAGCCTGCCGACCCTCACCAAGGATACCAAGAAGCAGGTGAGGGCTGGCGGAGCCGGGACGCCCACTGCTTTTCCTTTGCTGCTGCTGCTGCTGCTGTCAGTGCTCCCTCCTGTTCTCACTTCTCATAATCCGTCAGGTCAAGCCTTCCCCTTGTCCCTTCACCTAGACCCACGGGTGCTCATCTTTCCCTTCTCCATGACCTTGCCCCGACTTTACCCCTTTCTTCTAGTTTCTTCTTTGACTTCTGGGGCTGTGGAAGTGGAGCTCCCCTGCCTGGCCCTGTGAGGAGACAGGCTGGCCCACTCAGCTCCTGTGTTACGCAGAGGGCTGGGGGAGAAGGCAGCCGACGCCATTTCCTTCCACCCCTTGTTGCCTCTGAACATTAGAGCGCCGGCTCCTTGAAGGTCCCTACCAGGGGTGTGGGCATTGTTCACTAAGCATGTTTTGGCACTGGCTACGTGGCAGGAACTCTGTTAGGCACTAAAGCTATGAATTGTGCTAAAGGAACTCACAGCCTAGCGTGATGCTTCAGCTCTTAAGTGTATTTTGCTGCTTATTGTTACTGTTTTGGTCATAAACCTCTTTAAGAATCTGATGAAAGCTATGGTCCAAAATGGACATACACAGGAAATTTTACATGCTCTCAGGTGGTTCATAGACCATCCCCCAAAACCCACAGGGCCTGGGTTTAAAACCCCACAGCTAGAAGAAAATACAGACATCAAATCAGATTATTGCAGTGCAGTGTGGTACATGCTCCAGTACTGGGACTAACTCTGCTTAGGATCAGAGAGGAGCATTGCAAAGGATGCTTTTTGATCTAGAATTCAAAGATACACAGTAGCAGACTACATAGAAAAGGGCGAATATACCCGCCTTTGCCCATCACTCTGCTGGAGATGGTTATTCCCCCATCCTAAAGAAAACTGTTTGTCTCTGCTCCCAGCCTACAGGCACTGTACCCCTTTCAGTTACTGCTGCATTGCAGCTAACACACAGCCAGGAAGACTCCAGCCGTTGCTCAGATAACTCAAGCTATGAGGAACCCTTGTCACCCATCTCAGCCAGCTCATCCACCTCCCGCCGGCGACAAGGCCAGCGGGACCTGGAGCTCCCTGACATGCACATGCGGGACCTGGTGGGCATGGGACACCACTTCCTGCCAAGTGAGCCCACCAAATGGAACGTGGAGGATGTCTATGAATTCATCCGCTCTCTGCCAGGTAAGGCCCTGGGAAGTTCCACACCTGCCTGGAACAGCAGGGAATGACAGGGTGTGAGAGACCTCAATGCCCACCACCAGGAGAGACTGGGCAGTTCAGTGAGTGACTCAGGTTCAGGAAGAGGGGTGCAGAGATGAGTATCACGAGGTTCCTGCCTGTAGGAGCTTACATTCCAGCTCAGAACACAGACTGAAAGTAATATTTTGTGGCTGTAATCCGACACAGTTACGCACGGGCAAGGGGTCTCTGGAAGGTGATGACATGACCAACTCTGTGTCTCTCAGGGCTGGTTGGTAGGAGTGTCAAGTAGCAGTGTAGGAAATCTGTCAAGGAGAACATCAAAATGAAGGAAATTTATGCTGGATGACAGTGGACAGGCAGGCCTGTGCCGGATGGAGAGACCGTATCATGGAGCAGCCTAAGCAGAGGCACGAAGACACGCAAGCCCATGAGGGAGCTGGGAGCCGCCCGTAACCCTGGGTGTGCAGTGCAGGTGGTCTCGGAGGCTAGGGTCTAGAAATGAGCCCTGAAAGACAAGCCTCACATCTGCACGACTGCTTTTGGTGAGACCCCAGAGCTTCTCCACTGTTCTTCCTGCCAGTCTCATCCCGCCACTGACCGGGTCAGATACTGGTGGCAACTATAAGCCTGTTTACTCAGAGACTGGAGTGGGGTTAAGAGCGGAATTCTGAGTCAGACAGAACTGGGCCGAAACCCTGGCTCTGCCACTTAAACCAGAGTGTTAGTTATCACTGTATCCCCCAAATTTGTTATCGCACAGGCACCCAGGGTGAGGAATTCTGGAGTGGTCCAGCTGCACTGTTCTGCCACTGGGACTCTTCGGAGGTTGTGATGAAGGTGTCCACCAAGGCTGGGGCCATCTGAAGGCTTGACTGGGGCTGCTGGGTCCTCTGCCAGGGTGCCTTGCTCACATGATTCTCAAGAGGGCATGGCTGTTGGCAAGAAGCCTCAGTCACTCTCCACATGGGTCTCTTCAGAACATTCATGCTTGAGTGTTCTTGTGACATGGCAGCCAGCGGTCCCCACAAGTGGTGATCCAAGACAGCAAGGGGCAACCACCCACCGTGCCCTGCACGATCCAGCCTCAGAGGTCACATACTGTCACCCCAATAATATCCACAGATAACACAGGTCAACCCCATTCATCATGAGGGACTCAGGAAGGCATGAAAGGGAAGCAAGGATTACTGGGAGCTATTTGGAGGCTGATCAGTTCATCCCAGTGATTCATGTTCCTCCCTCAGGCAAATTACCCTCACCCCCACCCAAGTCCCCACGAGTCTCGTCCCATTGCAGAAGTGGTTTGAAGTCCAGGATCTCATCCACTAACTCGGGTCCAGGCACAGATGAGGCTCTTGAGTCCAGCTCCTCAAGTATGACTCCTCTGAATCTGAAGACTTGAGAGCGAGGAACAGGTTATCCATTCCCTCCATAAGCCCAGGATATGGTGGGACAGGCACAGGGGAACCACAGTAGACACGCCCAGTCAAGAAGGGCCAACACGGGGGGCTGTGGGAGTCACTGATCCCTACCAGGGCACGTGTTGGCCTTGCCTTGGCTGGGACTCAAAGCCTGGAGTGATTCTCTTTCACTCTTGGCTCCACCCTGAGTCATACTTCCTTTGCTCTTAAAGGTAGCCTGGGTTTTCAGTGCTGCTTTTGTTCTGTATGACCTCTGACCCTTTCAGTCCAAGTGAGCAGTGTTTCTGCAAATACTGTTCTCTTAAAATCTTCGTGGGCTTTTTATAAATATTGTTGGGGTTCACTCCATTAGACAAGAACCATATCCAAAAATGTCTTCAGGACATGCCTTTCTCTACATTAGGCTGCTTCTGAAGCTGAGGGTCAGTACCCTGAATGGTCTTAGGAGCCGGGCTGTTGAATGGAGCTCTGCGAGGCACACCCATAAAGCCCCCAGGGAGCCCTGTGACCCAGCAGCTCTCTGGGGCAGCACCTTAGAGCTTTCTGAGGACTTAACACAAGGTTTAAGTCACACCCTCAGTTTCATTTTTACACTATATTTTCTCTACTGTGTCCTCGATCTGGTCTTTGCCTAGAAACCGTTTCTCAGTTTTAGCATCGTCTGCATCTGGAGAGGCTGAGGATTTTCAAAACCACAAATCCAGGCTGCTTTGTGTTCCAGTTTTCCTCAGCCTCGTCCGTCCTCACATTTTCCCGCAGCCACAGTGGGAAGCCGGGCAGCACCTGGCTTTCTGCCTGGGGTCTCCTTGGCTGGAGCACTGGGTTCAGGAGGTGTCTCACTCTTACCAGATTAACGCCAGCAACAGTGTTGCTCAATTTTCTATTTCATAACAGGGATCCCATTTCTTCCAGTTTCCAGTAACACTTTCCTCACTTTAAGCCTGTCCAGCAGTTTCCTCAAAGGCCGTCAGATGTCTCCTCAGTCTCTCAGGGCACCTCAGATGTTCACTGACACTCTCCTCAGAGTTCTCCAGCCCCTACCCCATGCCACACCCACATTGTTCAGGTTTGGGTGTGACAGCACCCCTCTCCCAGGTACCAGAATATGCATCAGTCATCTGCTGCTGTGAAACAGATCACCCCAAAGCTTAGTGGCTTAAAACAATAATGACTTCTTATCTCGGGTTTTGTGGGGCATTTCTGGCTCAGAGTCTCTTACAGGGTCTGTGTCACAGTGGCAACCAGAGCTGCAGTTATCAGGGCTGGGACTGGAGGAGCCCCTTCCAAGGGGCTGCACTCACATAGCCCCAGGGGCTGGCTGTGGGCAAGAGGGCTGCTTGAGTGTCCTCACGGCATGGTGGCTGGCTCACTCCAAAACAAATTATCTGAAAGACCGGGGTGAAGCTGCTGTGCCCTTGATGATGTAGCCTAGGAAATCCTGCACTGTCACTTCCGCAACACCTGCGACCTCCCGGGTCAGCCCGGTTCACTGAACGGGTGGGAACAGGCACACACCTGAACGAGGAGGCGTGGGTCACAGGACCACCGTGGAGTCTGGCTGCCTTGGGTCAGTCAGTCGGCCTCTCTCAGGCTGTAAAGTTAGAACAGCAACACCTTCCTCAAGGTGCGGTCACGAGGCTCAAGTGAGAAGACGCCCCTGAAGGGTGGTGGCTGCCGAGTTTGACTAACCGATCCTGTCTCTGGTGGCATCCCCTCAGGCTGCCAGGAGATAGCAGAGGAGTTCCGAGCCCAGGAGATCGATGGGCAGGCGCTGCTGCTGCTCAAGGAGGACCACCTGATGAGCGCCATGAACATCAAGCTGGGGCCCGCCCTCAAGATCTACGCACGCATCAGCATGCTCAAGGACTCCTAGGGCCGGCGCCTTCGCCCGGGCTCCTCCCCCGGCTGAGTAGAGCCAGCGGACACTGCTGGGGGCCCAGCAACGGGCCGGTCGGTCGAGGGAAGGGCCCTCCCTGTGGGGCATGGCTGGGGAGGAGGTCTTGGCACCTCGTCGATGGCTCTCAGGGGCCTTTCTTTCTGTGGGAGGGGCAGAGAGGTAGGTGGCGCAGAAGATGGGGCTTTATGCTTGTAAATATTGATAGCACTGGCTTCCTCCAAAGTCCCAATACTCTAGCCCCGCTCTCTTCCCCTCTCTCTGTCCCCCATTTTCCAGGGGGTATATGGTCAGGGCTCCCCAACCTGAGTTGGGTCACTTCCAGGGGCAGCCATCAGGCCTGGCTAGAGGCCTAGGCAGCCCTTGCCCGCCTTCCTCCACTTCTCTCTCCAGGCCTGGCTGACTCTTCCGTTGCCAGCTTCTCCCACTTCGGCCTGTTTCTGAAGCAGCCAGAAGGGTTCTCCCCCTTTACCCCCTGCAGGTGGAGAGAGAGAAGCTGGGCCCAGTGTGGCCACGCCTGCTGGCACAGACGCCTTAACGCTGTGTGTGTGACTGTATGACTGTGTGGGAGCCTGGACTGGCAGACAGGCCGCGAGCCCCCCTCTGGCTTCTCCAGGTGTTTTGTAGCAAACAGCCACTTAGTGCTTTGTCCTGGACTCTACTCCGCCTCAGGATGGGGAATAGACAAGAAGGGCGGCCTCAGTGCAGAGAGGCAAGGTCAGAAAGCAGTGACGACTAGGAAATTTTCCTTTCCAGATTGTCGAGGTGTCTCCGAAGCCCTTTCCCCACACTGTGACGTCCCCCTGACTGCCCTGCTGTGGCACAGATGGCATTAAGAAAGCTGCTGGTGGGCCAGGAGCCCAGGGGTAGGCCCAGCGAACATCTAAGGGTAGAACAGCTGGAGGGGCCACTGAGGTGAAGAAGGCAGCCTTGGGCCTTGGCTCCCTTGCTTCTTTGCCTCTGGAACTTGCCGGCAGCCATGTGAGCTGCCCATGGAGGAGGCAGGGCAGGAAGGGCGAGGGCCTGCCTCTGACTTGCCCTGTCCTCTGCAGGCCCCTGGGGAGAGTGGGGCCCTCCCTTGGGGGAGGGTGGGCGGCCTTCTCCACCTGTTCTATTCCCCACTCACACCCCCAAGCAGGGTTGGAAATGAAGGACTTTTTTAACCATTTGTTTTTGTTTTTTAAAAATAAATCTGTAAAATCTGTTCCTTCTGTGCCTTTCTCCCCTGGGGATGCCTTTCTCTGATCCTGAATGGCTACTTTTCACCTGTAAGGGGTGAGGATGTCCCTGGGTTGGGAGAGGGACGACCACCTTAACTGGACAGCATAACCTCCATGCTTTGCTGAAGTCGGCTCATGTAAGGGCGCCCTTCGCCCCAGTTCACACAAGAAAAGCAGATGCTGCTTCACACAGGTGTCCCTTGGAGTTGGAGGGTCCAGGCCCCTTCAACTCTGAGCCCCACTACCCACCATTCCCACTGAGAGACATGACACTGTGGGACAAAGAATGTCTAGGTCACCTGAGCAGAGCTCAGACCCTCCCATCCCCCATCAGACACCTTTGGTGGTTGCAGCTCTGTGTCCAGCACTGTCCTTGGGATGGCTTCAGTTCACTCAACACCTGAGCATTTTTTGGATGTTGGAATAGCAGACTGAGTCTGTCCTCAAGGAGGTTACTCCTAAGCCTCAAATAGAGTTGAAAAGGAGCCTTCCAGACATAGACCACTTGCACAGTCTCTTAACGGCGGGGCGCAGGGAAACTAGCTGGGGGACCTTTAAGAGCCAATGCCCATACCTTGGTAACTCCTGTCTGGAAAGCCTGGAGGAAGCTCCTACCTGGAGAAAGAGGGGAAGAGGGTTAGTTGACCCAGAAGATGGAGCTGGGTCTGAAAAGCCCAGTATTCCAGGAGGTAGGGGATGGCTGGCAGGACGGGCCGTCACAGGACCCTGGGCCAAGGGGGAGCGGGAGGGTAGAAAGAACCTCCGGGAGGGTACCTCGTGAGGAGGGCACCCCGGGGGCCCCTCTGCCACTCTCCCTACTCCAGGCCAGGTGGCCGGCGGGCTGTTCCCTGTGCTGCTCAGCAAGTCTCCTCGCTGGACCTGACTTGGCCTTTCTGGATGGCAAAGCCAGGCCCGACCTGAGTTTGTTCTTATGTATGTGGTGCAGAAGGGAACCGAAAGTTCTGAAGGAGGATCTGATGGATCTGAGGGACTGGCTTACACAGGTAAGTGTTGGTGCTATTTCTTGAGTCTGGGTGAAACCCAGTTTGAAGTGTGCTTCCTACAACATTTTGCTCCTGGTGTTTACACCTCACACAGGATTTTGCAAAACGTTTTTGATCATGATCAACAGTTCAAAAAAAAAGTTTCCTGCCCTTGTATACGTACTTAAATATATATAACTGAAACAAAAATTTCCCAAAACACTACCTACCCTGATGTACAATACACTCTGACCTTACAATTCCCTTTCTGTTTATACTTTAAAAATCTCAGTCATGATCCATGAAATTGATTTCCTGGCCCTCTGATGGATCATAACCTACACTTTAAAAAACCCTGCCCCGTGTAAACTTCCCAGAACTTTTCCATATTACTATCTCGTGTGGCTTTTACCCAGTCCGGGTGACAGGTGTACGCACCCCGTTTTACTCAGGAGGTCAAGGGCTCCTCGAGGTGAATAGTCCAAGGTCGCAATCTGGTGACTGGTGCCTCTGAGATCCGACAGGAGCTCTGTGCAGAATAATGTTCTCTTTGGGTGGCAAACACCATAGCCTGGCCCGAGGACCTCTCCCAGGATCACCACATGAAGAGGGGCACAAGGCCCCTGGGGAGGAAAAGGAATTAGTACAAAATGTCTCAGCCTTCAGCCAACCAAAGCAAGCCTTCCTCAGACCCTCTTCCAGGTGATTGGCCCCAGGAGGGTTCCCAGCCCCCACCCCCTTCGGGGGCCAGCTTCTCCCAGCAGACACCACCCCCCAGGCAAGGCCCTCTCAGGGCAGTTCATCCATGTCTGCTCCTGTGGGTGTGGTTTCTGACAGATGGCCTGGAACTGCTTTGTCTCAGTCATCCAAAACTGGTCACTTCTTCCCTGGCTCTGAGCTGAGAAGGTTCTTGGCAGGCTGTCCCACCAACTTCTGTACATGGCCTTCAGAGAAGGACTCAGGTGAGTGGGGACACTGTCAGTGTCAGGGGAAGATGGGGTGGGACAGCTGACCTGAGAGGAGTCCAGCCTGATGACCAGAACAGTCAAGAGGAGGCCAGCTGAGCCACAGAGGTCCAGGGAGAAGGGGCCTGAGAGGGAACATCGCCCAAGAGGTAGACAGTGGGGTGGGGGAAGACAGCATCCCTGGAGGTCTTGTTGCCTGTGAAGAGCTCGGCCACTCCTCTTGCCGCCCTTAGCTCTGGGCCCTCTTAGTGAACCAGAGGACGAAGACTTGGGGTGTGTTGTCCAGTGTAACTGGGAGCTCTCTATTCCCACTGGGAGTGACTGTCCAGGACTGCAACCTTGTTCCCACTTAAGAACTAATTACTGATCTTTAACCCCTTCCTGAAAGCAAGGAAGGCATACAGGAGCAAGGTGTGAGGTGGGCTAGAGGGGCCACCTGCAGACGGAAGTGGGGTGGAGAGGGGGTCCTTTTGAAAATATCTGAGCAAGGGATGTGGAGGAATGGGTCAGAAAGGGACCCCCATGGACTGAGGGCTCCCAGGCTGGGGCACAGGACAGGGCAGCAGGAGCCGGTGTGTGCCGACCACAGGCCTGGGTGTCGGCTGGAGCCCACCTGGACCCCCCTGGGCAGCCCTGCCTGGCTGCCCTGGTTGGGAGCGGCTGGCTGAGAGGGTTGGGAGAGTAGTGAGGGCAGAGGACTCCGCTCCAGGCTTCTGCCCGACACCTCCCATAGTGTACCTGGGGGCTCGCTCCCAGGAGCCAGAGAGGCCCAGCTGCAGCCAGCCCCCCAGCAGCTCGGCGTGGAGCTGGGCGGGGAGTGAGGAGACAGGCAGGCTTCCTGCAGGAGGGACACTGACTGGCAGGGAACTCGAGGTGCCTTGAGAGGAGCCAGGCTTGTGGGGAGGAATAACCGGGTGGGGACCCTTGGGAGACAAGCCTCAGGGCTGAGCTGGGGCCGAGTCAGAAGGAGCCCCATTGCCACTCTCTGGCCTGGAGGTCATACCTAAGTTCAAACCTCAGCCCCACCACTTCTGGCTGTGTGACCCTGAGCAAGAGATTTAACCTTCCTGAGCCCCGGTCTCCTCACACATAAGGTGGCGGTAATCATAACATCTCCCTCAAGGGGCTGTGTCAGACTTCAGTGAGGTGGGGACATGAGACACATCAGTGTCTGCGGCTATTCATAAAGAGTGAAGAAAATGGCGTTTTAGGCAAAGGAGTAACCATTTGGGAAAGAGAATGAGGACAAGGAACTCATTCATTGCTTCATTCACTTACTGAACAAGTAACCACTAACCACCACTATGAGGCAGCCTGGCCCTGGAATGCAGAGTCTAATTGAAGCCGGACACCCACAGCCTGACGGGGCCGGCGGACAGTTCCAGAGTGCAGATGGCCAGAGGTTCGGCCAAGGACAGAAGAGCGCTGGGGGGCGGGGGCCGGGGGTGGGGAGGCCGAGGAAGCCTTCACAAGGGAGGAAGCTGAGGTTTGAGGAGTGAGTAGGCACTGGCAGCGGCCGATAGGAAGAAAGCAACCTGGACCAAGATCCAGAGCAGGGAGGACACAGGGTCGCGGCAAGTTGAGGAAACTTCACAAAATGGAGCGAGATGGAGACTTAGCGGCCTGGTGGGCGGTCATCACAGGAATCCCAATGAGGAACCATGAGGTGCGAAGAGCCCAGTGAGAGTAGGGTGGGAGGAGGGAGCAGGGGTTCCCCCTGGGTGACTGGGACCGTCACAGAGAACACAGGAGGACGAAGAGGTGAGGGCAACGCAAAGTGCAGCTGGAGAAGCCCTGAGGGGGAGGGGGCTGGGCTGGACACGAAGACTAGGGAGTCTCTGGGAGAGAGAGTTGGACTGAGATCTGGTGACAATAAGGGCACGCCACACAAAGGAAGGCTGGGGCCATTGGCGAGGGCAAGGGTGACCAGGAAGCAGCCTAGAGAGCAGCAGAGCTGGAAGGCATGGAGCTCTAGACCAGAGTCCAGGGTGCAGATTTTGCTCTAAGAGTAGTGAGACCCCACTGGAAGGTCTGGGAGAGGGGAGGGGCGTGTTCTATTTATAGTTCTGAAAGCTCAGTCTGGAGAATGGATTGTTGGGGGTGAGGGATAGAAGCAGGGAGGCTGGCAGGGGGCTGTGGAAGTTGTCCAGTTGAGAGAGCCCACGGCCTGGGCTGGACCGAGAGGAGGTGAAGGCAGGAGGGTGAACCAGGGGTGTGGGTCGGGGGTCCACAGGGTGTGCCGGAGGACTGCATGTGAGGAGCGAGAAGAGGGACGATTCAGGGAGGACTCCCAGGCCTCCCGCTGAGGAATGGGCTAGAGCACCGTGATGTCACTTCCCAAGATGGAGGAGACCTGAATGGGGAGCAGCTGTCCGAGGAACATGGAGAGTTCCTTTTTGGCCACACAAGTTTTAGATGCTTGTGAGACATCGAAGTGCAGAGATGGGGTGGCACCAATGCCCCCAGCTGTCCTCTTGTCACTGCACCCACGATGCCCCGATCAACCCCACCAGGGACCCCAGTTCCAGGAGAGAAGTCTGATAGTGTGGTAGAATAAGCATTGGTCTTTTCCCTGGTTCCTGGCAAAGAACTCCTAAAACCCATGGAATTTCCAGAGTGAAGGAGTGTCTTGTTATTCACAATGAGCCCCTAGCACAGCTGCGTTTATGCCACCAGGTTACTCAGGGCAGGGCCCCGGGATGGGGCTGACACCAGGAAGACCTGATGATTAGAGGCTTAAAACTTCCAGCCCCACTGGGTTATAAAAACTCATAAACAACAACGTTGAAAGAGTTTCCAGGTTGGGAACACATCCAGGTGCCAGGAGGGTGCTGCACCCCAACCCCATGGGACAGATGCTGAGCCGGGGCCCTTCTGGACCTCACCCTAGGTACCTCTTCACCTCAGTGTTCATTTGTATCCTTTTCAATAAGCCAGTGACTCTATGTAAAGTGCCTTCCTGAGTTCTGTGAGCCTTCCTAGCAAATTATTGAACCTGAGGAGGGAGTTGTGGGAATCCCTGAATTACAGCCAATCGGAACTATGCGTAGCCCCGGGATTTGCAACGGCATCTGAAGTGGGGGTGGTGGTTTTATGGGACTGAGCCCTCTAACTTATGGTATCTGATGCTAACTCCAGGTAGATGGGGTCAGAATGGAACTAAATTTTTGGACATTTGCTTGATGTTGGAGAATTGGATTGGTTGCTGATATTGGAAAACACCCCAGAAGGTGGCTAGAACACAAGGGAGGCTGGGCAAGAGATGAGCGTGAAGAAACAGAGCTCACTGTCTTTCATTAAATAACAAAAGTAGCACATGCCCACCGTGCAGTCCACTGCTATGAAGTACATGAAGTGAAAAGCTCAAGTCCCCTCCTCCCTCCAGTCTCAGCTCACCACTAACTGGTGTGTCTTCCTCTGAATCCACGCCGCCCAGCATGACAGCCACCCATCCCATACGGCTACCAAGCCTCTCGGACTGTGGCTGATTCCAACTGAAACACACATTGGATTTAATATTGAGACTTAGTATAAAACAAGCATGTACAGTATCTCAGTAATTTTTATACTGATTACATATTGAAATGATATTCTGGATATACTGGGTTAAATTCAAATGTTAAAATTAATTTCACTTCTTTTTGCTTTTTTAATACGGCTGCTACTAGAAACTTTTAATTTACATTCCTGTCTCCCATTATATTTCTATTGGACAATGCTGTTCTAGATTTTTTTCCTACATTTTTATAAAAGCACACAGATAAACACGTCTGTAAATGCATGGGGTCCCGGGAGGGAGGAGCTTTCCCCAGGGAGGTCAGCGTCCACATACAGTTCTGTCACTTCCTCAGTCACTTAATTCTTTAGGCCCTATTTTCCATAGAGTACATGTAATTCGACCTCATCCTTTTCTTTTTTATTATTTTATTTATTATTACCTTATTTATTATTATTGTTTTTTATTTTGACAGGACGGGGAGGTACCTAGGTTTATTTATGTTTAGAGGAGGTACTGGGGATTGAACCCAGGGCCTCATGCATGCTAAGCAACCACTCTAGCACTTGAGCTATGCCTTCCCCCAACCTGATCCTTTTCAATGGCCATACTTTCCATAGTATAGGCACGCTTAATTCATTCATCCAGTTCCCCACTGACAAACAGGGGCCTCACTTCTACCCATTCACTTTTCTCCAGAAATGCTCGGAGAACCTCCTGGGCCTGCCCACTGTGACGACTCTATTTCTAGAGGTGGGAAAGCTGGGTCTGGGGTGAGTGTTTAAAAGGTAACAGCTGAGGACCCAGATTTTGCCAGCTCCTCAGGCAGGGCTGGGAAATGTAGACTTAATCTTACAGTCACTAGGAAGACTTGAAACAACTTGTTTTTTTCTAAATGGCCAACTCTGCATTTTTCCTTCATTAAAAAAGCAATAAGCGCACATTACAGACAACTAGGGGGAAAGTAAAGGGGGAAAAACCCTCCCATAACTCACTGCCCCAACACTGCAGTTTTTCCTTTTCATCTTATTTGTCGGTGCGTGCTTTCCTTGCTACGTTGTAATCAGAGGGCCTGTCAACTTTAGATCCTGCTTTTTTCATTTAAAGTTCTCACGTAAACATTTTTCCATGTGCCTGCAGTCTTCATAAAAAGTTTACTTAGCCGGTCCCTTCAGCCGGACACTAGGGCCTTTTTCGGTTATATCTGAGTGGCCTACACAATGCCTTCTCCACGGTGCTTTCTACCAAGCTCACGTCTTTCTGCGTAAAAGAAACCCACGCATCTCCACTGATCCCCGCCCCTCAGCCCCTCCAGTTACCATCCCGTGTCTCCTTTTACAGCCAGACTTCTGAAGAGTCGCCTAACCTCTGCCCGCTCCCATCCTTGCCCTCGGTGCCTGGGCCCTGGCTATCCTCCCCGACCCCGCTCTCCCCTCCTCCTTCCATCTCTACCCTCCATGAATCACAGAACTCTCCTGAGCCTGCCTGCCTGCCTTCTGGGCTCCAGCCCCCTACCCGCAACCAGACAATCAGGCCTCATCTCCTTCCCGGTCCTCAGCCCTGTCCCTCTCATCAGTGACCAAATCCTCTCCATCCCACTTCCCTCTCAGCCATTCATCACCAACTTCTCCCCAACCCACTGCCAGCACTGACCTGTCTTCCTGCCTCCAGCCAGTGCTCCCTGCCCACCCCGCCCCACATCCAAGCTAAACAGTTCAGCAGGAGCATTTTTCAAATAAAAATCTGACTGCATCCCTCCCTGGAGGAAAGACCTTTCAGGGCTCCCCATGGCCTTCAAGATGAAGTCCAAACCCCTTAGCCTGGAGTGTGGGCCCCAGCTTACCTCCAGCCTCAACTCTCACCACTTCCCATCCACACTCTGCTCTCCACCCCTGCAAAAGACCTGCAGTTCCACCTACTTTCCAAACCTCTCACCTCAGTTTTACACACTATTGTTTCTTTTTCATGGACCTCCCTTTTCCCTCCACTGCCTTCTTTGTCTGGATAACTTCTAATTCTTCAGGTCTTAGCTTAGAGGTCACCTCCTCCAGGAAGCCTCCCTAACTTCTTCCCCATCTGTCAAGGCTCAGGTGCCAGCCTCCAATTTGCCCTTAATGGCATCTCACATTTACACCAATCACAGCCTTCACAGTGCTGTGTTCCATTCATCTGTTTGTGGTCTGTCATGTGAACCCATCCTCCTCTCTCCCTGGCCACCCACATCTTTCTGACCCTAGTCCCTGAAGACAAGATCTGTGTCTTGCTCACCTCTGAATCCCTGACCTAGCACAGTGCTTGATTCTGAGCTTATGACCAATAAGTAAAGGCTGAACGCATGAACGAGCAGAAACTAGTGAACATCTTGGCGCATACACTGTTTCCTTGCTGAAGATGATCTCCTTTGAACAGATTTCCAGGAGTTGTGGCGATTGGATTAAAGGGGATGAGTACTGAAAGCTTGGATTCCCATAGCTAAGTAGCTTTCCAAAACAGCTGTAGCGATTTACATTCCACCAGCAGGTGTAAAAGTGTCTATCTCAACTGTCTTCTTGCAGTGTGGCTATTTTCATATTTCTTTCTTTTTAAAAAGTGCTCATTTTACAGGCAAAACATCCCGCCTAGTTCTAATTTGTAAGTCTTTGATTACTAGTGAGGGTGAACATCTTTCCATATCTTTGCCTACTAAATGCATTTCCCCTTCAAGGATTTACCTGTTCATATGACGTGGACTCTGCTGAGACAGGCTGGCATTCTATGAAATGACTCTGGGGGCTGTGTCAGGAGTGACTGGAGGCAGGGAGGTCACTGCTGCAATGGTCCCGGTGAGGGAGGAGCAGGCAGGGTCACTGTGGGGGCTGGGGGAAGAGGAGGGGCAGAGAGGAGGCAGATCAAAGAGGCTCAGTCAACCCACCCTGGGGACTGACAGCAGACAGTTGGGTAAGGCAGAGGGAGGGGTCGGGGTGCACCCAGGTTTGGTCAACTGAACAGAAGGAGGCGTCTGCGCTGAGATGGTGCACAGGTGGACACATACAAACACAGCTGCAAGGTGCCTTTTCAACCTGGGTACACTTCACTGGTGAAGCGGGGTAGCAGAGAAGGCAGGTGCAGAAGGGTCCGATCAGGCAGGTTTCTTGAAAGAGACCAGGTGAGGCTGATTTTGGAAGGATTCGTAGGGCAGGGACTGGAGCTGGGAGGTGGTGCGGAGAATCACGAGGACCTGTTCGGGAAGACTAACGCTAATGATACCCAACAACAGCTAAGGCTTACCGAGCTCTGCTACTTGCAAGACAGCGTTCTAATTGCTTAGTGGGTGTTAGCTCAATATCCACGACAGCCCTCTAAGGTATGTATTCTTATTATCTGCATTTCTAGGTGAGACTGAAGTGCAGAAGCCCAGAATCCTGCCCAAGGTCAGACAGCTAGGAGTGGTGGCCTGGGATTTGAACCTAGGGGCCTAGCCATGCTCCTCACCATATGGGTCCAATCTGGCTAGAGACACCAGCACCCAGTAGGGATAAGGAGAGCTGGAGGAGACCCCTGGGAGGAGCCTATTAAAATTCTCAACTTTTAGGGCCCTATTAGAAAACAACCAACCATGGACAAATCCCAAGGTCCACCTCCTCTATGCCAGAAACTGGACCACTGAGCTCTGCTGGAGGGACCTGGCCCAGTGACTGGAGCCACGATAGACATGTGGTCCCTGACCACAGCCAGACCTCCATGCAGCCCAGAAACTCATCTCCAAGCCCCTGACAGCTCTCAACTCCCAGCCACTAAGCCACAAACTTCTCCAAATCCCCTCCCAGACTCTCCCCATTCAAGGTCATTCCTACCTACCCAAGCTAAGTACCTCAACCCTTAATGTTACTGCCCACCCCCAAATATGCCTGCTGGGAAAAGCAAAGAATTACATATCTAAATGCTCATCAGAAGGGACCTGGTTTGGTAAATTATGCTACCTTCAATCAGTGGCATATTAGGCAGCTGGAAAAAGGGTGAGGAAGAGCTCCAAGTCCTGAGATGGAATAACCCCAAAGACACAATGGTCAGTGGAAAATGCCAGGTGCAGAGCAGCACAGCACGTGCTACTGTTTGTGGTGGGAAAAAACAGGAAGGAAGGGAAGGGAGAGAGAATTGCTACCATATTTATATTTTCCTGTATATGCACAGACTACCTCCATGCAGAGGAACTGGGTGGCTGGGAGCAGCAAGACTGCACTGTCTATACTCTTGTACCTCTGAATGTCTGTGCCACGTGAATAGAATAATATATTCACACTCCAAAAAAAAAAACAAAAAACGAAGTGAAACATTAAATTATGTAATTTCTCACACATGTATGTGTTTAAAAATATATCTATAAATGAGTTGCTGATGCCTCTCCCCACCCTCTAGGGCCTGGAAGAGAATCTTCTGGCGGCTGATCCTACTTGCACTCGGCCTCTTAGGGCTGCTCCTGTACGGGCTCCCTGCAGTCAGGTACAACCCCCTCCCCCCCCAGCACTTGCAGTGGGACCAGCCAGGGCAGGGTTAAAGTGGCTCTTTCCAAGGGCCTCCTGGAGGGATGGGGAGTGGTGCTGTCTGGGCCCACACAAGTGTCCTGTGGGTTCTCCCTCCTTGTAAGGAGCAAAGCGAGAGGGCTCCCGAGGAGGCTGGCAGCCCCCTCACTGCTGCTCCCACCTCACAGGCATCTGGAAGTCCTCATCCCCATGGGTGTCTGCCCTTTGGCCAGGATGCCCCTGCTAAGAGACAACTTCACGGGTCCCCTGCATCCCTGGTAAGAAGCTGCCATCCCTCCCACACCCCCTACAGAGCTCTGCCCAAGTCCCTGCCCTCCTCACACCCCTAACCCTGGCAGGACCAGGCACTCCACCCAGTGGCCCCATCAGGTAACACATCGGATAGGGATCTCCAAGGGCAAGGCCTGGGTGTGACCCATTTGTGGGTCCCTAGGGTCCAGGACTGGGGAGGTAGCAGTGACAACTCACCACGCAGGTGGATGAATGGACCTGTCTCTCCACCCCTGCCCTGGCCAGGGCCCGGCCTGAAGTCCTGACCTGTACCTCCTGGGGGGCCCCCATCATTTGGGATGGCACCTTCGACCCAGATGTGGCCCAGCAAGAGGCGGTACAGCAGAACCTCACGGTTGGACTGACTGTCTTTGCTGTAGGCAGGTAAGGCCTAGGGAGGGGAGCGGTGCTGTCCATGCAGGGAGTGGGAGGGATGCCATGTGATGCAGGAGGTGGGGCACCTGATTCTCTTGGGCCATAGAATCCTAAGGTGAAACAGGAGGCAAAGACAACAGTCGTTGTCGCAGACACCCAGGGTGAGGGCAGGCCCCTCCTTTCCCTTCCTCTCCTCCCTGGACACCAACAATGTGGAGCCCACACAGCAAAGGCAGCCCAGGGCTCAGAAGCATGTCCTAGAAGGAAACTGCTCAGGGCCTGGGGCTGGTCCACCTGGAGTCCTTGGTTTTGTGGTGAGAAAATGATGGAGGTGAGAGTGGGGAGGGGAGGGGAGAACAAGCGGGTAGACAGAAGGCTGGCCTGGCTGCAGTAAGCACACGGTGGAGGTCAGCAGCTCAGGCCCAGGCACACAGTAAGGAGAGGGGGAGCTCCCCAAAGCAGGTCTGGGAGCTGAGGGCTTTTGCAAGGGAATGAATCTAAGCTGAGTAAAGAGGAACATGAAGAAAGCGGGATACTCAGAGTGGCAGGGTCAGCAGAGGAGGGGACTCCGGGAGGAAGGGCTGTCACGGGTGGTACACAGGAAGTGGGCTGGAAGGATGGGGATGCCCACAGATTGGGACGGATGAAGCTGCAATTCTGGGGGGTGGGGGAAGGCTCATGATGACCAAGCTGAGGGAGAGGCCATGGGGGCAGGTGGAGGACAGAATCACCACAGGAGAGGAGGCCAATCAAGGGGCTGAGGTGCCCCCAGGTATAAAGAAGGAACCCAAAGTGGTAGGTGGAGAAGAAATCTCAAGGGCACTGGCCTCCCCATCTCCCCATTATCGATGGCAGGGTGTCCAAGCTGGGTATTCACTTTCCAGGAATGATGTTAAAGGGACTCCTGGCTGAGGGTGGCAATCAGATCCTAAGGTACAGAGAGCTAGAGTTCAGGGCAGTTTAAGGAAGAGTTTTAATAATGGAACAGACTGCTTTGGGAAGGCAGTGAGAGCTTTCCATCCAGGAAAAGATATCCAAAAGTCTGGGGAAGGAATTCTGTCATCAAATACCCCAACGACTGCTCAGGACCCCTCCCACTCCATCCCCCACATTCTAGAAGGGAGAGAAAGCCAGGAGGGCCCCTATGAGGCAAGGGGGCAAATAGGACCAAGGGCTGACCCATGGGCCGCCTGGGTAGAACTGCTGGCCTCTTCCAGGGTCTTGGTGCCCCCACTTCCGTTCCAGATGCTGAGTGGGATGTTCCTGCATCAGCCGTAGGGGTCAGAGTCTCTGGGTCTAGAAATTCCAGGGTCCTGAGTTCCAAGGTTCCATGAGTCCAACACCCTGGGGTGCTGAGGCTTCCTAGGTCTCTGATTCCACTTTCTCACAGTTCCACCAGGAACAGAGCAAGTGCAGGTAAAGGCAGAGGCTCCAGTGCCAAGCTGGGCTCAGATCCTGGCTTTACTCTTACCAACTGTGTATACACTAGCACAAGTTACTGAGAAATGGAGACAATACTGGTGAGGATTAAATGAGATAATGCAAATTACTTTGAACATTGTGCCACATGATAAAGGTTCAAAAATAGTAGGCATTATTACTATTATTTTAGGACCCTAGGATCCCAAAGTCTGTTCATACAAAGTTTCCAGTATTCCAAATGTCCCAATTATCTGTGTAAGGAATCAGCACAAACTCAACGATTAGAAACAATTCATTGTTATCATACCTCATAATTCTGTGGGTCAGAAATTCCGGTAGGTCTCAGCAGCAAGGGCTCCTCGTTGCTTCCAAACGTCTGTGTCTCCACTGGGACACCAGCCTGCGGAAGACAGGCGGGTGCCTCTCTCCGTGGCTAGCTTGGGCTTCCTCACTTCGCCGCAGCATCTGAGTTCTGGGGCTTCTTTAGCGAAGGGTCAGAACTATAAAGAGACAAAGGCTAACGCGCAGGTCCTCCCAAGAGCTAGCACAGCATCCCTTCCTCGGGACTCTAATGATCAAAGCGGTCTGGGACGGACGGAATACAGGGCCCCTCGAGGCAGGGGTGGCAAACCGTCGGCCAGCATCTTGAACCCGCTTTGACGGTTCTGGGACTGGAGAGCTCTGGGGTTCTGGGCACGGAGGTTTCAGGGTCACAAGGACCAGTGTGGGTAAGGCTGGGAAGCCCAACGGCTCCGCGGACGGGGGAGGGCGCCTCGGCCACACTGACTCGGTCCGGTCCCGCCCCGCCCCGCCCGGCAGGTACCTGGAGAAGTACCTGGCACGCTTCCTGGAGACTGCCGAGCAGCACTTCATGGTGGGCCTGCGCGTGGTGTACTATGTGTTCACCGAGCGCCCGGCCGCCGTGCCCCGCGTGCCGCTGGGCCCGGGCCGCCGGCTGCGTGTGCAGCGCGTGGCTCGCGAGCGGCGCTGGCAGGACGTGTCCATGGCGCGCATGCGCGCGCTGCACGCGGCGCTGGGCGGGCGGCTGGGCCGCGAGGCGCGCTTCGTGCTCTGCATGGACGTGGACCAGCACTTCAGCGGCGCCTTCGGGCCCGAGGCGCTGGCCGAGTCGGTGGCGCAGCTGCACGCCTGGCACTACCGCTGGCCGCGGCGACTGCTGCCCTTCGAGCGCGACGCGCGCTCGGCCGCCGCGCTGGGCCCGGCTGAGGGCGACTTCTACTACCACGCGGCGGTGTTCGGGGGCAGCGTGGCGGCGCTGCGGCGGCTGACGGCGCACTGCGCGCGGGGCCTGCGGCGGGACCGCGCGCGCGGCCTGGAGGCGCGCTGGCACGACGAGAGCCACCTCAACAAGTTCTTCTGGCTGCACAAGCCCGCCAAGCTGCTGTCGCCCGAGTTCTGCTGGAGCCCCGACATCGGCCGCCGCGCCGAGATCCGCCGGCCGCGCCTGCTCTGGGCGCCCAAGGAGTACGCCTTGCTGCGCGGCTAGCGGCGCCCTCGGCCCGGACGCCGGCCCGGCCAGGCCCCTTCTGGTAGCTGCGTGGTATTGGGGACGTGGGGAGACCGCGTGAAACCCGCCCGCGCCGCGGGGTGGCGGGAGGAGGCCCGGCCTTTGGGGAGCGGCTCCCCGAGGAGGGAGATCCATCCCTTCCCTGACTTTCCACGACCCAGGCAACTCCAGCTGCCTGGAGACCTTTCACCTCTGACCTTACTGAGTTCAGCTGGGGCCCCCTGAAGAGATGTTTTAGCCCCCCCACCCCATATCCTCCCACTTTTTTTTTTTTTAATGGGACTGAGGTACAGAAACGGATCGTAACTGCCTAGGGACCAGAGGATCTGTGAGTCAGTCTGTGATGTCAGCAGCTGGAGAGCCAGGACTGGCTCTCAGGCCAAACAGAGCTGCCTCTGGGCAGGAACCCCAGCTGGAGAAACAGTGGCATCCCGTTCCTTGACTTTTCCGGTTCACCTCCCCAGCCTCGGCACAGTTTGTCCATATTAAGTAATATTATAATAAAATACATTATTCCAAAGTGCCCTTATGGCCCTTTCTCCTAGAGAAACAAAGTCCACTAAAGTGACATTTCCTTGCCATGGGACCCATATGGCTGTTTGGCCACAGTATCTGGGAGATGAACTTCCTCATCCATGGCTGCCATCCAGACTTCATCCTCAATAAGGAAAAACAGACTCCCGGAATAGGACCGCGAAGTCATCAGGCCTTCCAGGAAATAGCAGAGGGAACAGGGAAGTTACCTGCTGGAAGCCTCAGAGATACTGTTTGACAGTTAGGAAAACGGAGGCCCAGAGAGGGTGGGATTTCCCTCCAGGTCTCCTGAATCGTGCATGAGGGGTTCTCATAGGCCTTGCATTTTTAACACTGTTCCCAGGTAGGAGAGCAATTCTGACTATAAGCCATCTCTGATGGTTTCTACAAGCTGACAGTTTTTACAAACCCATTCCAGTTGACGTGAGATAAATATCTCCCCTCTCAAAAGCAGTTCAAAACTAGATTAGCAAAATTGAAAAGGCCTTTTGGACTCTGGGTTACAGATAAGAACAGGCCAGGTGTTCCTCAGAATGGGTTATCGCTTGATGACTGAGCTGGAACATCCTTTCCTCTGGTGGGAGAGTATCCTCCACCTTAACCCTGCATCATTCACCAAGGGCCACACACCCCAATCCCTGGGCTGCCAGAGACCTGAGCTTGAGCCAGTGAGATCTGGATAGAGCCTGCTCCTCTTCTGACTCTCTGGGTGGCTGTGGACAAGTTCCTTACCTTTGCTGAGTCTCAGCTTTCTTATATATAAAATGGGGGTGGCAGTCACCCTCCTTGCTGGGGGTTGTGGTGCTCCAGGAAATAACTTGTCTTCTCCCTCTCTTTGCCTGCCCCCTCTCCTGCAAGTTCATGGAGTGCAAAGGGTTCGCCAAAGGACAGCCATTTCCTGTTTTCAAGAGGAAGTGATTAAAAAAAAAAGAGGAAGTGATGGCACAAGTTAGGGGTTTCCATGTGCTGGGCTGGGGCAGCCTCATGCTGCGGGTCAAGACCTTCCTGAGAAGGGGTTGGAGTCAAGGAAGCTGCAGTGTAACAGAGTGGACGATCACTTGGGAACAACTCCCTCTTTGTCTTACCCAGAGGCCAGCGGTCAGGGTAGGGGCTAGAGAGTGGCTCAGGGCAGCTCAGGGATAACAAGGAATAAGCTCCTTCTGCAGCTACTTCCATCAGTGTCCCTGTCAATCAACACTGTCCTCCGCATCCATGCTGGGACCCTCAGGGACCGCTGAAGCTCCTGAGAGCTTCCAGATGAGCTGGTGAAAATCAGGCACCCAGTCCCCCGAGTGTCACTGCCCCATGCAAAATCTCCACCTGTCCAGCTGTCCCACCCTGCCTTGCCAGCTCAGATCCCATTCGCTGAGATTCCCAAACATCGTCAGCTCTCTGGTCAGGTAGTCAGGGTTCACTGATCATAAGGGACATGGATCCATCAGGGCTACATCAAATGATAAGAACAATTACATTTATTGGGTACTTACTATGTGCTAGCACAGATCTAAGCCTCAGGTATCTATCCATTCATTTAATGCTCACATCCACCCTATAAATTGGTTACTATTATTTCCCTTGTTTTACATAAGAAAGTCAGGCATAGAGTAAGTAATTTACCCAGTGGCACACGATAGCAACTTATAAATTCATTAGTGTGAGAATAAGCAGGAAATTAAACCTGGCCAGAAGATGAAGACTGAAGGTCAGGAGCTGAGGTTGCCACTGGCTCTCAGTCTCATCTGTCCACCTCGGCTTCTCTCTGCCTCCTTTTTCCTTCTGTCTGTGTCTGGCCAACATGGCCACCCCCACCCCCTGTCCACAGTCCAGGTGCCCACCATCTCCTTACTCGTTCCTAATTTGGATAGAGAATCTGATTGGAGAGGCAGCCAGTGGTGTGCTGGTAAATGTTGAGCAACTGACTCTTTGAGGAATACGAGGCTGATCCAAATGAGGTTTTATTGGCTTGTGAACAGGACAGTGCTGGGGTCAGGCCAGCTGCAGGGCTGGATAATGTGTCTCCAACTATCCACTTGGCTTTGTTCTGAGTCGGCTTCATCCCCGCTCCTTCCGCAGCAGCAGTAGCTCCAGCCTCACAGCCCCCAGCTACTCTGGACTGGGGACCAATAAGTCCCCTTCACAGACATCTTCCCCATGGGGAGAGGGGGTCAGTGCTTTGATTGCCTTGGGGGGAAATGCAGGAAATCCCCCAGAGTTTATCAAGGCTGGCCCTGTACTAGCCTCATTGTGGGAAAGACAGAAAGCTCACCTTCGGGAGCTCACTCCTCTGAGCCCTCATGGTCCTTGGCCACAAGTGATGGACACAGGATGGGCCATCTCCCTTCTTCCCCAAATCTGGGGGGCGGGGGAGGGGAGAGGAGCAGTGGAAAGGTGCCCCCCAGCCCCCCCCCCGCACAGAGCACACCACACACCACCGCCACCCGGCTGCAGGTACAGTTTATTCTTCACAACAGAGAAATACAAAGAGCAGAGGGTTTGGAATTCCTTTGTTTCTTGCCCCCTTTAGTGTCCTGCCCCACATTCGACTTTTATTTTGCTCCCCACCCCTTTTCTTAAATAGAATGCAAATTTCCTTCCTGAAGCGTTGAGGGGCACCTGCCCTCACCTCCCTGCCACCACGATGCAGACTGAGAAGCCAACACTCTTTTCTCTTTTTTAATAAGGTAACTAGTTCTAAATATGGTGGCCTGGAGGTCCCATAGAAAAAAGCAAAGGGGTGTCAACAGTATGTATAACAGCGTATTTACAGGGTAGTAACATGCGGACGAAAAGCTACAATACTGAGTATCAGACGACGCAAGTCAAACAAAGGGGTGGGGGCGGGGCAGAGAACCCCGTGGGAAAAGAAAGCCCAGGAGACGTTAAACTGGTAAATCAATGGCGAGTTAAGGCTTAAAAAGTGTATAAAAATAACACAGTTAATATTCAAAACGGAACTCCAGATACAGAATATATAGATGAGATTCTGTCTAGTTTTCTTTTTTCCCCCCAGGGGGATGTGGGGGGGCCTCCCCAGGCTCTGTACATTGTTCCTATATACACGGACACGCATGGCTTTCAGATTGGGGTGTGTGTGGGGGAGCTGAGGGCAGGGTCTGCTCCTGGGGACCCTCCTCCCCGAGGGTCCCTTCCCTGCCGAGGGACCTGGGGCCTGGGCTGGGGAGTCCCCTCCACGGCAGGGAAGACAAAACCCCTCCTTGGGCACTGCCCCATCTGGAGGAAATTCTGGAGAGGGGGGTCCTAGCCCCAGGCCCCCTCCCTCCCCATCCCCCTGCCCACAGTCTGGGATGGTGGGAGAGGTAGCCAATAGGTTTTCTGGCCAGCACCGAGGTAGACTGGGGTGGTCTTCAGGGCAGTGGGGGCACCAGGTCTTACCCAGCCCACCCCGACCCCATTTCCCTGGGCCTGCACCCAGCCCAGCCCAACGCGCTGCACCCTTTGGTCCTGCGGACCTCCCGGCCTCTCGTTTGTCTCCTGAAGCCTGGGCAGCCCTGGTAGCTGCCACATTCCTCTGCTCAGTGATGCCCGGGACGCAGCTCCAGAGGCTTGAGCTGGGCACCCAGGGGCGAGTGGGTCACTCCAGCTGCCTCCTGCCCCTCCCACCTGGGGGTCCCCTTTGCAGTCCAGAAACCCCGGCCTGAGCCTCCCCCTCAAGACCTGAGGCCATGGCAAGAGAAGGTCCCACGCTGCCCTCTGGTTCTCTGTGTCCATCTGTCCGGTTCTTTTAATTTCTCGGTCTTAGCAGCACCAACTTCTTGGCCAATAAATATCTTTTTTGTTATTTCCAAAACAAACTTAAAAAAAAAAAACAGTGAAGCAAGTGAAGGGTGGGGAACAAAAGGAAAACCCAGCAGAGAGGTTCAAAGTGCTCTGAGATCGTCTTTGGATGCCACCAAAACAGTCTAGACTCTTGCAGTTGGCCTGGCCGCCCGCAGAGCTGGACCGGGCAGGGCTTCTATGGCCCAGGCTTTCTGGAAGGTCAGGAAGGTCATGAGAGAGCTCAGCTGTTCCTGGAGGGCTCCTGGAGGGAGTCAGGGCCTGGTGCTGCCTGGGTCTGTCTGCCAGTGGGCAGGGAGGGGCGGTGCCTTGGGTCGGCTCAGATGAGGGAAATTCGCACCGGGATGCCGGGGGACTCCGTCCTCTGGGGCGAGTGATGGCTCACCAAGTGCTCCACCACCGTGTGTTTTGACATGTGCTTCATCAGGTAGGTCTCCTGTGGGCAGGGATGAGATTCAGAACATATAACCAACTGCTGGCAAGGGATGCAGGGGGAGCTGCAGTCCCCACAAGCGGCCACTAGAGGGCTCCTTGGTAGATGGGCGGGCTAGTGGCGGGCATCCACATCCGTTCTAAGGACGCTGCACTGCTGCCGGCCGTGGGGGGGGGGGAGGGTGGCTCACTGACCAGGGTCCGAGCCTACAGTGTGCTGACTGGAGAGCCGGCAGGCACCAGGCTCGCGCATCAGCAGTGGAACTCCTAGGGCCAGGGCAGCTGCCATTTTCCGCTGGCTGCAGTGAGTTTGCAGACCCGACCTCAGCCCGCCTGCCTAACGCAGCACAGCTGCCCCCATCTGGCTAATGCTCCCAATGAGGGCAAAGCATAGGTCCTGGTCCAGCCCAGCTCTGGTACTTCCTGGGCAAGTCACCTCACCCCTCCAAGCCTCAACTTCCTCCTCTGCAGGCAGGGATGTGGAAGGGACAACCTCAAAGGGTTGCTATGGTGCTGTGGGTAAAGCTCTCAGCACGCAGTAGGGTTGAGGGGACCACTGGTTCCCTAGTCTCTACACTTCATTCCAGGTGGTGGTGGGAGCCCAGGCCTCTGTACCCGAGACCTCATCCTCCCTTGGGAATAAACTAGGCCTGATATGATTGGTGACTCTGGGAAGCATAAACTGGGCGTGCTCAGCTCATTCCTTGAGCACAGGCTCTGTTAAGTCTGACCTGGGGCACCCAAGACTGGGTGGGTGAGGTGGCCCCAGGCTCACCTGCAGGCCCACAGGCCCTCACAGTAAGCTGCCAGGTGGTGCTCTGGTTCCCACCTGCCCCTCCTTGGCCTCATACCTCAGTCTGCTCGGAATCCGGGAGAGGAAGCCCTCAAGTGTATCAGACCACACTAGAGGGAAGCAATCAGCAAAATCCAAACCAGAAAACTGTTCTTCAATGAGTAAATTGCAAAGAAAAAAAAAGGCAGCGGGGGTGGGGGACCAAGAGTTTAAAAGATAAAGTGATCCAGTGCAATGTAAGAATCTTATTTGGATCTTGATTAAAAAATAAAATGTGTAAGTAAATAAAATGATGGCATCCGTGAGACAGATAAAAACGGGAATGCCAACTGGGTATTTGATGATGCTAAGGCTTTACAGTGAATTATTTTAAGGTATTATAAAGGTGTGTGGATAAGTCCAAAAAAAGAAGTCCTTATGTTTAAAAACAAAGTGAAAATTTTCAGCTGAAACAGTATGTTATCAGTTTTATTTCAAAACATAGGGATATGGATGAAGCAGGATTGGTTGATGCCAGGTTCTGGGGGCTGATTGGAACATGAGGAGTCACTATTCTAAAATGTTTCTTTTATGTATTAAAGGAGTTTAAAAGTCAATCCACTAAAATGTCTGTTTAAAAACCAAAGGTGATTATTCTTGTTCTATGGAGTCCAGTCAGGCCCGGTTCAGGGAGGGGCCTCAGGCCACATGAGATCTGACAGCCCCTTCCCCACAGGAGTTCAGATTCCTTCTAGAACCACAGCCGGGAACGCTGGCAGCCCCTCCTCAGGGAGTGGACATGTGTAGGAGGGTGCAATCCACGTGCCCACCTCCAGACAAACTGAACTTTCAAAACTACCCTCCCCATGGCTTCCCACTTCACCTGGAAAAGCATCCAAACTCCCTAACAGGGCCCTGCAGCCTCGTGACACCAATTTTCTTTCAGTTCCTGGAACACACCATGTTTGTTCCACTTGGGTGTTTGCATTCACCCTGCCCCTGCATGGAAAGTTCTTCCCCCTCCTCTCCTCCTCACTTGGCCAATCACCCTTTCAGGCCTCTTCTAAATGGTACTTCCTCAGACACCTACCCCGCCCTCCCTCCCTTCCCCAACTAAACGTCCATCCCTGAGGCTGTAGCCCAAAACATGTGTTTCCTTTTTCCTTTATAGCAGTGGCTCAGAGGCGGTTTTGCCCCCCAGGGGACACTTGGGAAAGTCCAGAGGCATTTTTGGTTGTCACAACTTGGGGAGGGACTGCTAGTAGGCAGAGGCCAAAGATGTTGCTAAACATCCTACAAAGCGCGGGACAGCCCCCCCAGCAAAAGTGTCAACACAGGGCAAGGTTGAGAAACCCTCCTTAGGTCAGTTACCACAGTTTGTCATTACATATTTATTTGTGTGGGTACTTGTTTATTATCTGTCTCCAGCAGTAGACTCCAATCTCCCTGGGGCAAAGAATATGTCTGTTTGATTCATCCTGAGTCTCAAGTGCCTGGCACAAGTGTTCAGTAAACACCGAGTGAGTAGACTCATGTTACCTAAGGTTTATCAGGCATAGACTCTGCCAGCCAACAGCCCTGCAACTGAGGAACTATTACCTCCTCCATTTTGCAGGTGGAGACTCCGTGATCTCTGTCTAGGTATACGTGGGAGTCAGTTACCCAGAATATTTGATTAGTCAGAAACACACACTCAAGTAACTCACCTGGACTCCCTCATCTCGGTCTGAAAAGCCCTTGTTTAGGGAGATTCCCACCCAGGGACAGCAGGCAGGCACCTTTCTGATGCCGTCTGGGCCTTTCCTGGGAGATGAGGGTGGCTCTGGGCCAGGTCACTGTGCCACCTTGTGGCCATGATGGGGGTTGCAGCCTCCCCCGTGAGGAAAGGTGCTTCTCCCTCCTTGGCTCTCACCAGGGTGCCAGGCCCCTCACCACTGCAGGGGAGAAACCACACCTTGGGAACCCAGGCTAAAGGCTGCCTGGAGGGAGCTCTGCCTGAGGTGCCCTAAAACAGAACTGGGGGGCAGAAGCCGTGGCTCTCCCACTCACTGTGATCTGGGGTGGGGAGGCACAGCCCCTCTCTGAGCCTCAGTTTCCTTGTCTGGGGAATGGGGAGAGTCAGTGCAGACCGGAGGCTGCCGGGGACAGGAGGCGGGCACTCACCGAGGTGTAGGCCCGCCCGCACATGCTGCAGCAGTAGGCCTTGGCGTGCTTGATGGCGTGCGCGGAGAGGTGGATCTGCAGGGAGGCGGAGTCCGAGTAGGCCCGGTAGCAGTTGGGACACTTGTAGGGCTTGTCCTTGTTGTGCTGGCGCTGGTGAGACTGCGGGGAGCACAGCAGGGGGTTGGGAGAGGCTGGGCTCCCCCAGACCCACCCCATCCCCACGCTCCCCTTTGGGCAGGAGAAGGGCTTTGTGCGCCTGGCAGGTGGAGGTGGGCAGGCACTCACCTGGAGGTTGGAGAGCTGAGTGAAAGCCTTTTCGCAGCCAGGATGTGGGCACTTGTAGGGTCTGTCGCCTGTGTGGATTCTGCAACGGGCAGCCAGCTGTCAGGGTGAGCCCCTGGCAGATCCCCCAGGCCAGCTCCAGCCCCATGGCCCCTGGCTGGCCTGCACACACCTCTGGCCCCCAAGCCTGCCAAGGGAGCCCCAGCAAGAGCTGGGACTTCAAAGGCCTTCCCTACTTTCTTCTCTGGCCTCCCACCTCCAGTCTGACCAGATCCTCCACAGACCCTGCAGGTCCCCGCTGAACCAGCACAGACTCAGAAACCCAGCCCAGGACTCCCGATCATCACAGAGACATTCTGCCCCTTTTCTAAAAAAGCCAGCAGCAGACCACTCACTGAAAAGATTCATAGCTTGGCCAGGACCTTCCCTGCCCATCCTGCGTCTTTCTCAGAAGGAGACATCTCCCTCCAGTTGGCCTCGAATTTCTGTTTCCTGCCTCCTCCCCATGTCAGGCATATGTCCATGATGGCTACCTGGTCACCCCAGCTACTCAGAGAATGCAGGACAGGATGGCCCTGAAGGTCAGGCCCTCATGTCCTCCCTATGAGCCCCTGTGACCACCCTAACTCTACCACTTACTAGCTGGGTGACCTTGGTCAAATTACCAAGCCTCGGTTTCCACATCTGCAAAATGGGCCAAAAAAGAAATAGAGTCCCAACCCTGCTGGGCTTTGTGAATATTACATTAGATAATATGTGGAAGGGGCTTAACCAAGTCAGCCCTCCAAAAACACTTGCCAGTATTATTATTATTATTATTATTATTATTATTAATTATTATTAATTCATTTAACAATTGTTACATCAAGAACCCATGCACCAGGCACCAACCTGGGCGCTTGGAACCTATTAGTGAACAAAACAGACAAACCCCATCGCCTCGTGGAGACAAACAACGAGCGTGAAGTCAGTCAGTAAAGCACGTGTAGGAGGTGGTAAGTGCTAAGAGAGGAAACAGAGTAAGGTGAGGGGGTCATGAGAACCGGGACAGGGGGTGCGATCTTAAATGGGGTGGTCAGAGTCCCGACTGAGAAGATGACTTGGGAGCAGTGACTTGAAGGCTGACAGCTGTCTTCTGTCAGCTGCTGCAGACTGTGTTGTCTACCAGCCAGGTGAGGACAGAGGGGACGCAGAGAGGTGCCTACGTGGGCTCGGGAGTGGGGCATACATGGAGGCCAAGATGTCAGGCCTTCCCCGTTCTCCTAGGCTTGTCTTCAATCATCTGTTCCAGTGAATCTTGTGCCAAGCAGGTGGGTGATGAAATGCGGGCTGGACATGAACCTCTTTTGCCTAAGTTGCCGATGAGCATAAGGTGGAGGGAAAATTCAGCTCTTGGCCATGCGGTCTGACTCCCCTAAAGCACCAGCCGCCTCACTGCCTGGGTTTGCTCTGCCCAGGAACAGACTCATCAAACAAATGAAGGCCCGTCCAGCCAGGTCCCATGCTGGTCAGGCTGGAGTAAAGTCCCTGCCATCAGTAAGCCCAGGACCGTGACTGATGGTCCAGATTCCTTAGTGTGTCATTCGAGGCCCTTCATGTGTGGTTTGGCCTCACCTCCCTGCTCCTGCACCCTGCATCCTGGTCAGAGAACCATTTCTCGTCTGGCAACCGTGTCTGATTGATGCTTCTGCCCGCCACCCCTGTGCCCGGAGTATGTCCTCAGCAACGGGGCCGCCCCTCCTATGTCTCCCCTACTAGACAGGGAATCCCAAGGGCAGGGACAGCTCATCTCAGGTGCAAGGCCCAGGGCCCAGTCCAGAGGCTGCAAGGAGACTGGCCAGGTGGAGCTGGGCTGGCCCAGTTCTGAGGATCCCTGTTCTATCTGTACATTTGGGGGCATTACATGTTTGGGGACATCATCTCAGGCTACTGCATCCCGTCTCTACAATGGAAGGACCTTAAGGGTCACCTGGACCAGCTCCACCTATTGCAGAATCCCCTCCATTTTACCCCATCCTCGTTCCCCTCCAAGGCTGCAGAACTTGGTCAGCTAGGGGTCAGGTGGCAGAGGGGACCAAGGGACCACGGGACATGCACTGATTTGTTTTAAACCACACGATGCCCACCTGAGTACTCACCTCCCAGTGCTGCCCAAGCCACACCTCTCCCCGACCCCAAGGCTCCAGCCCCGCCGGCCTTCCTCTGGCCCCGCGAGCATGCACGTCCCTTCTGACCCTGTCTGTCATCCACGGCTGCTCCTCTTCCAGGCACTTTTCCCTAAGCCAGCACCTGGCTACAACCCAGACAACCATCCTCAGTATGAAAGCCCCTTGATCAGGGTAGCTTTTCCTGACCCCCACACTAGGCCTGGCCCCTGCAGCTCACCCCTGAGCAGAATTCTGTGTGTGGGCACATACTGTATCCACATCTGGTCACTGTTTCCTTGGCTGCTTCCCTCCTTGGTCTCATCCAGCACCATCATCCCAGGTCCTGGCACAGACTCAGCAGAAAGGACTCACTGAACGAGGGCAGGGGAGTTCTTTCCCCCTGAAGTCCATCACTGACAACAGTAATATGCTCCACATAACCACCACCCATTCCTCAGGGGCATTTCACAAGTGTTTGTTGACTGACTGACTGATGGTCCTCCAGGGACTTCAGGTCCTTCCCTGGGGACCCGGCCAAGCCCTCTTGACCAGGGGACATCCCCTCTGGTCTCCTCCCTGGACTCCCAGCCTCAGCCTCTCCCCTCCTGACCTCCACCACTACAGCAGTGTAGGGAGCTGACCTTGTCACAGCCTGGCTTGGCATCCCCCACTTTTGCATCCCACTTTTCCAGGGTGGAATCCAAATTCCCTACTCCATCATTCGAGGCCTAAAACACCCTCCCCCCAGCCAC
Source organism: Vicugna pacos (assembly GCF_048564905.1). Lineage (NCBI taxonomy): Eukaryota > Metazoa > Chordata > Mammalia > Artiodactyla > Camelidae > Vicugna > Vicugna pacos. The sequence continues at coordinate 44,268,594 of NC_132999.1, forward strand.
TGGTCTCCCCAGTGGAGCCTCTGGACATCTTACCAACCTCCCCCCACACGTGCACACATATCCCTCAGCAAGCCTCTGAGCCTTTGCTTGTGCCACTCCCCCTGCTAGGAACATCGTTCCCGTCTCTCACCAGGGAGGTCTATGGACCCTTCAACACCCAATTCAAATGATCCTCCCCTACCTTCATCACATACTTCCCTCTTTCATGGAAATGTTCACATTCACCAGCCTCCGAGGTCATGGTGGGAGTTCCTTTGGCCCAGAGCCTACCTCTGACCACTGGTCTGTCATTATGCGTGGGACCCAGCACTGGGCTGGCTCAGGGGGGATTCAGGGAGACAAAGTTCCCACTGGTAAATGGCCTGTGGGCTCTTCAGCTCCTGAACTTCAAGTCAGGGCCAAGCCCTAAATTCCAGCATCAGAATCCTCTCTCTGTAGGGCATCTTCCCACCAGGGGAGCATCCAGCCCTGACTCCCACATCTGCAGTGACGGGGCCTCACCACCGCCTCCAGGCGTGGGCAACGCAGGGAACTGGAGCTGAACTTGGTGCCCCTGGGCTGCTCCTTTACCCGCACGGCCCCAGCCCCACCCTGGGGCCCAAAGACTTGCCTTGCTCTCCTGCCTGGCACCCCGCCCCCACCTGAGCTTCCTCGGCAGCCTGACATCCCCAGCTCCAACCTTCCTCAGAGGCATGGGCTGCTCCCTGGTGCTCTGGCTCGCACCTCACTTCTGCCTCCTTTCAGCAGGGTGGCCTTGGGCAAGTGACTTTGCCACCCTGAACCCCAGTTTCCCTGCCTCTAAAATGGGGACTGTAATAAGGATTATGAGGGCTGTAACTGACATAAAGGGCATGCCGAAGATATTTTCAGTGTTAGGGTCTGTTTGTTTGTTTTTGTTTGTTTGTTTTGGGGGGGATTGAAGTAATCAAGTTTTTAAAATTTATTTTTTCAGTGGAGGTACCAGGGATTGATCCCAGGACCTTGTGCATGCTAGGCAAGAACTCTACCACTGAGCTATACCCTCCCCTCCACAGTGTTAGTTTTTAATACACTCTTGTCTATTTAACATAAACAATTTATGAAAAACAACAAACAGGGAATTTATCTGATGTTTAAATAAAATTATCAAGGGTTCGTTAGTTATCATTTATCTTTTATTTTCCAGGTAATAAATGGCACATTCTATTGAATGGCTTCAGTCATGCTGTGCTTCCTAACTGAAACGATGGTAGATACAGTGAAAGTTAACCTTCCTTGAGTTAGTTCCCTTTCCATTGCATTTTTCAGATTCGTTTTCTCTTATTTAAGAAACAAATTCACACTGTGCAAGGACTTTATGGACACCTTGTATGTAATCACCTTACGCAGGGCCACGCACTTGGGAGCTCTCTGACGGGGAATAGTTGTTGCTAAGATGTTATTACCACTTCCATCATCACACTCGAGAAAGCAGAATAACACCTGCCCCTACCACAATTATCATCACACAGGGACACAACATCACAGCCAGGAGAAGAAAAACAAAGGCACAAACCATTCTGCAGCCTGAGGAAGTAAAGAAACAAATCCAGAGTCACTGTGTCCAGCATATGCTCCCCAAACAGGAAAAACGCTGAGCCCCTCCCTATACCTCCCTGACTGCCTTGTAGAGCCACGCTACCCCTGACCCAGCATCACGGCATCTACGGATACGTGATCTTATCCAGATGCTAACTGCACGAGACAACTGCTGTATATCATGAACAGACCTCAGGACAAATTCCTGTTATTTTCTCCTTAAATACATGTGGTCTTTATTATTTACCAGGCTGACCCTTCTGGAGTCTGGATTTCTGCAAACGCTGTGCAAACACCTGCTTTTCTTCACTTGTGGTGACTTCTTTTGACAGATGGAGGTCCCATCAAGATGCTCCAGGGTCGCCAGGGCCATGCAATGACGTTACCTGCCCTGAAAATGCTCATTGTCACCTCCTGGGGGTTTCTGCTCATCCTGCTTCTAGACAGACGTTTATTACATGATGGGGGCTGGTTCCGTTTTGGACGTGACCTTCTTGTACCCCCTTATGACTGGCATGATGTTGGGAAGATGGATTTGATTAGATATCTGACTGTCTGGTTCCCTACTGAGGAGCACAAACCAGAGGAGAGTCTCCGTGGAATGGCAGGGCACAAGCGACCTGGAATCCGGTGGCTTCTTCATGTTTGGCTTCTTTTGCTTGTTTGTCTAAATGATTCTGGGACTTGAGGGCATTTGGGACACTCATCTCTTTGTCACTGGGTTAGGCTGCACTGGTTTAATTATATATGCCACCACGGGATGACTAATTTGTCTCTATGTGTTGATAAGACCCTCTTATGTTGCTGGTTTGGTTTCCAACCACCATGAACTCAAATCACTCAAAAGAAAAAAAGACAGAGAGAGAAAAAATTGTGCCCTTAGGAACAGAATAGGATCCCTGGACAAGGGACATTCTGACAAAATACTCTCCCTCAGGGCCTATTAATTTCTTTTCGCCTGTTTGGTCGTGGTCTTAAATACTATTTTTAAATAAACGTCGATGTCTGAAAACACTCGGACTCACTAATTATTACTTGCTACTGTGTTTATTTCCTAGCAGACTGACGCTCACACGGTCTCCACCGCCAACTGTGTGCTACAGCCCTTCTCAAATCCAGGCCCCACATTCAAAATAGTAAGATGTCAAGGTATCCTTTACAGCCAAATGCTCTTGGAGTTTCCCTGGCCACTGGGCAAAACCAGAGATTTGCTCCCCTGCTTTATAAAAGCTCCCAATGAGGGCATATTTGGTATTCTCCACATTTTTAATTAGCCAAGCACTAGAGTGAGAGCTGTCCTATGAAGTTTCCAGTATAAGAAAGCTGGCAAATCCAAAGAAGAAACGCTCCATCTCCCTGAGTTAACTTGATGTGTGTGTGTGTGTGTGTATGTAATTATATACAATTTATGTAAATAGAATATAGAGTAATATCATATATAATACATAATTGTGTATGATACATGTGTGTGTGTGTCCTTCTTAAGATAGAGGAAAAAACCCAACAACTTCTTTTCATGTAGAGGCTGGCACCACAAGTATCCACAACAAATGTCTTTAAAAAGATTTTTTTCCCCTAGATTTAACTACACTTACTAGCGCCAATCATAAAATATGCTTTATGAGATCAATTAAAAGGCTGTGACGATGGGTCAATGCCTTTGCTGCATAGACTATGTTCTGAATCTGAAAAATTGATCATGCGTTATACCTGGATGGAGGACTCCATTCTCCTCCATTCTGAATTTGTTGATTACATAATAAATGGACCAGAGTCGTTTAGTCTTATTAACAGTTCTTATTCCCCAGCTCACACCTGTGCTTCAGGCCAGGGACAGAATCTTCTGAAAGAAACATCATGAGATGAGCCTCAGTGGAGGACTGTACCACCGCACCGGCTCTTTACACTTCGGGGAAGAGACAGAGAGGCACAGGCTCCCACGTGGACCCATCCCCGTGACCCGACACTGCCCAAGACCAAGGCAGGATCCAAGAGTCTTGGGTACAGAAGCAGACAGTTTTGCAAAGCAGACTAACTAGCCAGGAAACAGGAATTATGGCCTAGAACTGGATGAAAGTGATTTCATTGTGGTTAATGTTCTATTTTCTAATGGGCATATGAGGAAACCTTTTTTTTTCCTTTGATCTACCTCTAAGCCTCAATTTAGGAGGCTATATTTGAACAAACTGGAGTGGAATATTCCTTAAATGTGCCTTGCTCCACCTAACCCTTCAGAATTCAGGGGACAGGTGGGGCTGGAGGAGGGGGTGGTCTATAAAAATTAGATATATCTAATGAATTAGCAAGGAAATTTAAAGATAATAGTTTCATTGTTAAAAACATGTAATTGGTCTGGTCTATAAAACCACTCAGAACAATTGCTAAAAAAAAATTATCCCAAGTGCCTTTACTGAGACCTTGTCTTTTTCATGACCATTAGTTTCTGTAAATAGGTTCACTAAGAAATCTGTCCTCTCTTCTAACAGGATATAATCTAGTAAATCAAATTTGCAACCATGACCATGCCAGAAATGTCACATTTAAATACAGATTTCATTTCATTAGGCACGACAAGCCTGATAGTAAGAAACAAGGCCTGGACGTCGTACGTGGGAATGCAGCCTCCCCTGGCTCCCAGGAAACTGGACTGAATCCACTGCATGGCTTGTGGGATCCCTGCCTTTAAGATTATGGAAAAAGCCATTCCTGCCAGCCCAGAAACACTGACCAACATGGGGAGTCTCCAAGAGGAGAGGGTACTTTAGAAAGGAACTAAGATCTTAGATGCTTTACAAAGTCTCCTGGCAGAAGTTAACTCTCAAACCTTGGGGTCACATACTCAAATTTTAATAACCATACAACCAGGAGGACTTTGTGTATTGATTTGCACCCCGTGACATATACCTGTGTACGGAAACTAGCCAAATTTCAAAAACATAAATTAATGGCAAAATTAGAAAGCTTCCAAAACACACCAGTGTGGTCAAGCCCACGTCTCAGGGGGCACGAGAACAAGAAAAGCAGACATGCTGTGTCCTGCTGCCCTCCTGCTGTTTGTTTCTTACTATCAAACCCACTCATCACACCCCCAAGTCAGAGAAACAGACAAAACATCTCGCACCCTGGGATGAAGCATATGAAGCTGATGGAGAGAAACGAATAAATAACCACAACCACAGAACAGAAACCCTCTGTCTAGCATTCACCCCCTCAAAGAGAACACCTTGCGCGCTTCCTGTGCGTTGCAACCTCCCTGACTCTCACAAGGCCAGTACTGCGAGGCACACAGCCACGCTTACGGATACGATGACCACCAGGCGAGAAAACCGCTGCGTCTCTTCCCCTCTGAAGAGATGAACTGTAATTTTGGTAACCTTTAGTTTATTTCTTTAAATACCTATGATATTTTTATTTGGCAAGCCAGCCTTTCTGATGTCTGCACTCCCCTGCAAAAACTTCTCTTTCCTTAAAGCATGGCTCTCTGAATCTCCCTTTCACACATTTGACTAGACTGTACACCCTAAGAGGGCAGGAATTTGTGTCTGTTTTGTTCACTGACATATTCCCAACACCCAGGGGCATGTCTGGCACATAGGAGAGGTTCTGTAAATATCTGTTAAATGGATGAATCATCTGCCTTATAAAAGCTAGTTCTATTTATTCCACAAATATTAAACAAATGCCTCAATGCTCATTACATGCCACCCACTGGGGATGTGGAAATGGAGGAGACTCAGCCCTTGCCTTCAAGAGCTCCTGATATATTGGGGGTGGTGGGCAAATAACCAGGGAAGCCAAAGACAGTCTACTACTGCTGGGATGGGGAAAGCCAGGGCCTGTGCAACCAGCTCAGGGGGACCCCGGAGGACTTCCTGGAGGAAGCTGGACTGAGGGATGGAAAGGAGAGGGCCAGAGAAACAGGTTAAAGGAGGGGGAGGGTTTTTAGGTAAAGGCAACAGCACATGCAAAGACCTACAGATAAAAAAACAGTGGGAAGGGCAGTGCAGTCGTGAGAGCCGAGGCCAGTGAGGTCCCCAGAGGCCACATCATAAAAGGCCTCAATGCCAAGCAAAGGAATTTGGTCTTGACCCTGAGGGCAACAGGCACCTAGAGGAGTCCTTGCCCCTCCGTGCACCTGGTCCGGGCCCCAGGCGCAGATGCTGAGCTGCAACTGGCTGCAGTAGGGCGGCAGCAGGCAGGCCACTCACCTGGTGTGCTGTTGGAGGTGGGAGAGCTGTCGGAAGGACTTATCACAGTAGGAGCAGTGGTAGGGCTTGACACCCAAGTGGATGCGCAGGTGCTGGGCCAGGTAGGAGGCGTTGGCAAAGGACTTGGAGCAGTGCGGGCACTTGTGGGGCTTGGCCTCTGTGTGTGACTTGGAGTGGATCTGCATCTCTGACTTGGTGAAAAAGGTCAGCGGGCACACTTTACACCTGTGGGCAAGAGGCAGGTTCACACCTGGGAAGACCCGCCCATCCCATGCCTGCGCAGCTCAGGGGAGACCTTCTACATCAGAGAGACCCTACACCAGGGACAGAGCCTTCCTCTGAGTGTCTGGGAGGATGGGCCCCCTGAGAAAAATAGAGGGCAGGCTCCCAACCCACACACCCTCCATTCTGGAAAGTTTTCCAGATGATTCAAACCTTGAGGGATAAGAACACTGCTTGAAGAGAAAAGGAAATGGGCTCTCACAATCCCAGGCTGGGGTGGGGGCTGCTGCAGCCAGAGACCACCTCTGAAGGGGATGTGGGTGAGGCTGGCCGGGAGACCACACCCCTCCAGACCTCAGCCCCCACTCTCAGCCTCTGGGGCTCCTCTTCTCAGTCCCCTACTGCTGGGCTCCTGCAGCAGCCCTGGGCACTGGCCTCTGCCCCAAGCCCACCTGGACCCCTCTCCCACCGAGAACCCCACCTGTATGTCTTGCCCTCCTTGGCAGTCTCGCCCGAGGCCAGGATGGGGTAAGGGACTACGAGGACAGGTGGCCCCCCTGGGTTCTCCGCCTTGATCTTTTTTCGGCCGCGCTCGGACTTGGGGGGGCCAAGCAGGCCGTGGCCCTGGATTGTCTTGATGGAGTCCAGGAGGGGGGGGCTGGTGATCCCTGAGATGAGGGTGGGGGATGAGGCGATGAGGCGGCTCTGGCTGGTGGTGGTGGGTGTGGACGGGGTGCTGGTACCCGTGCCTGCGCTCGACTCGGACGTGCTCACAGCTGGGGTCCGGGAGGAGAGCCCCAGACCTGCGAAGACATGGGGGTAGGGGCTGGGGTGAGGGGAAGCTGCAGAGGCCGGCTCAGCCCCCGCCACCCCGCTGTGTGACTTTGACACCTCACCAGCCTTTCTGAGCCTCCTTTCCCCTCTGTAAATTACTATTCAGGGTTGTAACTAAATGAGCGCTTGTGGATGTGTGAGATGCCTTAGATACCTAGGGCCTAAACTTAGTTAGAAGGCAGGAGCACTTTAAAACTCATTGAAACAAAAATATCAAACAAAAAAACTGAGGCACAAAGATGTTCACTACTGTGTTATTTATAATAGCAGAAATTAGAGGCAATTGAAATATGCACTGTTAGGGAAGGGTACAATAAATTGTCATCAATCTTCTCTACTGAACATCAACTGCTCATTAAAAAGGAGATTATGTTTATAAAAAAAAGAAAATGTTAAGGCACAGAAAAATAAGTAGGAGAGGGAGATGCCCCAAAATGTGATATGGGTGATAGAATTAAGAGTAATTTTTTTAAAAATTTAAGGGCTTAATTGTATTTTCTGATTCTTTGACAATGAACTTTTTTCTTTTTTTTTAACTTCTGTAGTAAAAGTTATTCTTTTAAAAATGAGGGGTCTTGAAACATTTACAACATCAGGTTGAATAGACAAAAAGATGAAAATGGTATCTATTACGTGGTTAAACTATGCTTTAAAAAAAAAACATAAAATTTTGTGCACTAAAAAGATAATATCCAGAGTTGGCACAAGTATCTTTTGTGTGTCATACATGCTGGTGGAAGGTTTCTCAACGTTAATGAAAGAGGTTTGGCAACGGCCATTAAAATTTTAAATGTATATAACTTTTGATGAAGCAAGTCTAATTGTAGAAATCTCCAGTAAAGAGATAGTTGCACATGAGCACAAAGATCATCCATACAAAACTGTGATCAAACAAAACTGGACACAACCTGCTTGTCCTCAGCACGGGCTTTGTAAAGAGATGTGTTCTGTCTTCAATACAGAGGGATGGGAAGCCACGGAAATAAGACAGGCGTCGTGCAGTGACAGAGAAACGTGCTATCAGGTCAAAAAGCAAATCACAGACAGTATGAACCCCTCTGTTTAAAATCCAAACTACATACGTATATACAGATAGTAAATGTGTGTGAAAGCATAGGAATAGATCTGAGAAGAGACACCCCAAACTAAATTGTGTGTAAATTATGGTTCTCTCTAGGGAGGGAGGAGAATTTGTTGGTAAAAGGAGAGTTTCATACTTTGATTCTCTGCTTCCATATTATTTAAATTTTTTACCTGGTGAATTCATCCATTTTTTACATCTGTGATTAAAGGATAAAATAAAATAAATTATAGAGAAGACATGAAAATGCTAACAATAGCAGGACTAGGGCAAATTTTTTTCTCTTTCACCCTGTCTGCAATTTCTAAATGTTTTATAATGCTGTGAATTCCCTTTATAATTAAAAAGAATGCACTAAATATATTTATGATAGAATGGTGAGCAGGAAAAAACAGTTAAAGTCATGGGTACAGCCCTACCACAAGCTCAGCAAAACACACACATATTAAAAATAAAAAAGATAGAAAAGGAAGGAAATGGACTAAAAGTCTCTCTAAGCTACTGGGTTACAAGCTGGGGATTATGAGTGATTTTTTTTCTTAGTTTCTCTTTTTTTCCCCAAATTTCCCTTAATATGCTTATATTACTTTTTTAATATAACTTTTATAATGAAAAATAAATTTAATAAAATCATAAGAAAGAAACGTGCAGAGTGTGGCTGGGGCCTCACCAGGGGGAGGCTCACTGGGCTCCATAATTCTTGGGTATCTCTGCGAGGGAGGAGGGAGAGGGGGAGAGAGGCAGGGGGGTCTGGCTGGCAGCAGGGTGAGCTGGGGAGGAACAAAAGCCCAGCCACAGTGGCCTCCCAGAAAGCCTGTCCGCCAGGTTCTGAGGTGGGCACCAGGCAGCCCAGCCCCAGGACCCTGCCCAGGATGTGCCCCCTGCCCCCAGCCTCAACCTATCCAAGACTGGGTTCACGTGGTTCCCTCACCCCACTCCTCCTCCTACACGATTCCATCTCACAGGCAGTGCCTAGGAGTCTCCCTTGCCTCCTCCCGCTCCTTACCCCTACATCCAGCCCAGCACCCAGCCCTGTCCACTCTTCCTCCTAGACATACCTCACACCTGTCCTCTTTTCTCCATCTCCACTGCCACTGCCTTGTCCAGGCCACCACCCTCTCCTGCAGCTCTCCCAGCCTCCATGCTTGTCTCCCACCAAGACAGCCTCCACCCAGCAGCCAGACCCAGCTTTCTAACCCAAATCTGAGCATTTCCCTCGCCTCCTTAAAAACCTTCCGCGGCTCCCACTGCCGGGGGGGTAAAGCCAAACTGCACGGGTGGCCCACAGGACCCTTCACAGTTCTGGTGCATGCTTCCTCCCCAGCCTGGGCTGAACCAGGTAGAGCAAAGGGTTCCCACTTGGGCTCTGGAACCACGCTGCCTGCCTCTGCCTCTTACTGGCTGTGAAACTGTGCCCTGGTTTGCTCAACTGTTGAGTGGAGATGTTAGGGTGAACCACACAAAACTGCTATCTTTGTAAGGCAACCTAACGCTCACAGTAGCCATGGCACAGAAGGGCTGGGAGTAATGCCACGACTACTGTATATGTTATACATACGTATACACATGCTCACCTGGACTTAGCTGCCACATTATCATCATCATCTATCATCATCTTTCCATCCTTCCCAATTGGATACTGTCCTGTTCTTGCTTTCTACACACATACTTGCTTCGCATATGCTACTTCCTCCTCCATTTCTCTTGTCAGCCGCCAACCCTTCCTCACACATGGACTCCTCCAACGAAGTCTTCCCTCACGCCCCACGCCACAAGTCTGGTTAGGGTTCTCCTCTGGATTCCTAAAGCTCTCTACGTGGATTTGGCTTCCCTGGCGAGTCCTCCTGCAGGCAGTGACCCGCTCCAGCCTTATTGGTCCACTTGGTGGGGCAGGTCATCCTGGTACAGGTGGCTGTGACTAGCCAGATCTGAGTTCCCCCCAGGTTTTTCGCTCCGAGCCCCTCCACACCCCTTCCCGAGTCCCAGGCTATCCTGGCCACGCCCCTCCCAGGTAGTCTCCGCCCAGACCCGCCGTACCTGTGACCGTGCTGGTGGCCGGCCGCGCGTGCAGCGCCACGTCAGGCTGCGGCACTGCCTGCGGGTGCAGGCCTGGCACCTGCTGCAGCTTGGGCAGCGACATGACGGCCTGGCTGCTCTCCGCCGGCGCGGGCGGCACTAGCAGCGGCTGCTGCGATGAGGCCGACGTGGGCGGCAGGTGCGGCGGCCGGATCTTCTCTGCCATCAGCTGCTCCTTTATCTTGTTAATCAGGACCAGGTTGTCCAGCTGTGGACAGGAGAGGAGAGGGACTAAGGGGGCTTGGGTCACGCCCGGCCCCGGCCCCGGGCCACCGGGCCACCCGTGAGACCCTCGCCCCGCAGGCCGCAGCCAAAGCCCAGGGGCAAAGCAAAGCAGCTCCAAGAGGCGGAAGGCGCCGGAGGGGCGATGCTCGGTCTTACCTGGCTGGGCATGGTGGGAGGAGGGGGCCAGAAGTAGGGGTTGTTAAATCGAGGCTCGGCCATCCTGCGGGGAGAGAGCGACTGTCACAGGGAAGAGGGCCCTCCCCACCGGCCTGGGGCGAGCTCCCATCAGCAACGCCCACTCAAGTCTGGGCCAGTGTCTGGGATCCCTGCCCCCGTGGGACCCTCACCCCGCAGCAGAGCAGGCCTCCTACCAGGCCAGAGTACCACATCTCCAGGCTGCAGTCTGGAATTCTCCCTCAGTGGGCCCCAGAGAACAAAGGTCATATCCAGAACAGAGCACTCCCAGCACCCCCATCACTGTGATGCTGGCAGACCAATCCCTACTCCACAGAAGGACCCTCGGTTCCACAGCCAACCCCATGGACCAGGGATTCCACACAGAAGCCTGCTGTCCAGAGACAAACTGAGGGGTCCTGGGGCAACTTTGTAAATGGCCACAGAGCAGAGGCAACTGCCCCTCCCTGATACCTGCCCTCTGACCTATGGCCCCTTTGGAACACAGAGGGCAACTTGGGTCATCAGATACAGCCTTTCTGAGGGGCAATTTGGCAGGATGACTTACGGAGAGCCAGTGATTAGTTTTCCCCTTTGACCTAAGAAATTGTACCTCTGGAAAGTCATCCTCAAGAAATAAGCATGGCCATGTACATTTTCCCTACAAGGAGGTGTCAGAACACTGTGCTTAAGGAGGGGGTTGAGGAGGCCTGAGGCTAGGTTCTTCAGTAGAAGCATGTGACAATGTTTCTGGTGGCCCTCACCGCTGGCAAGTCCTGGTGCAGTTAGAAGGCCTTTTTAACCAGGGCAGTACGAAGGGTGGGCCTTAAAGCTCTTTGTCTTCCAGAGGGTTTGAGTCTTCCTGCAACCCTAGAGTAAGTCAAGAAGTGACTTACAGGGACCATGCTGGCCAGAGCTATTCCATTAAGTCTCGCTCCCTATCAAACTTCTTTTATTTTTCTCTCTTACAGAAATTACTAAATGCCTACTGATATTGGTTGCTTAAACGGAACTGTTTCTTTGGACAGGCAAGGCTGAAATGAAGTGCCTTTAACATCTTTTCCTGGCCCTACAAGCTGGAGAAGCTCTTACTGGAATTGTAGGCAGAGGGTTTCAGGAGAAGACCCTCAATATGGATACCATTTAATCTCATTACTTTATAAGAATGATCTTTTATATGAATTATCTCTTGTGATCTTTACTTGAGAAGTAGGTACAGGAGGTATTACCCCATTTTATAGGTGAAGAAACTGAGGCTTGGAGAGAGGGGAAGAGACCTGTCCAAGACCACAGGGCTAGGGTGCCAGAGTCAAGACTAGAAATCAGATTTGCTCAAGCTGGTTTCCCCCAGGAAATTTTCTTTGCCAACCTCAGTCCTTGGTGGAATAATTATCCACATGCAAATAACTCAATACCTGTATGCAAAAATCCTTGTCTCTCACTCCCAGACTAGTGGCCGGTTTGCATCTGAGTCTGGCCAGGCTGGGGATCAGAAGAGCCTCCTCTGGAGTGGCTGGGGCAGCTGTAAGAGCCCTTCTGCTCCTGCCACCCGCAGACACCAAGCTGCCCTTCCCTTTGCCCAGCCAACCCTGCCCATCCCTCACAGCCCAATATCAGAAGCACTTCCTGCCTGGAGTTCTCCCTGACGGCTCCAGATCCCTGGACTGGGACTTCTCCTTTCTCAGAAAGACCTCAACACAGTAACAGTGAGGAGGCTGCCATTTACCGAGTGCCAGGCTCCTGACACTGAAAGGCAGGTACTCTCATCATCCTCATTTCACATCTGAGAAAACTGAAGTTCAGAGAGATGGAGTGACTTGGTCAAGGTCACACAGCAAGTAAGCAGAGAGCTGAGATTCCCACTCAAAGCTGCCGAGTCCCAAGTCCAGCTCATCAGTCTTAGCTGTTCAGGGAATGACAAGGCATCCTGACTGTAGGATTGTGAATATGCCCTGTCTTAGGATGGCACGGCCACAGCCCTACAGGCTCATCCAGCAGCCTCACACCTGTCCCTCTCCTGCTGTTGCCCGCTGAGGAAAACATGAAGGGGTCTGAGCTGTAAAGCTCCTGGGTGAGAAGGCGCCAGGGCTGAGGGGGAGGGGAGCTGAGGAGCCTCAGAGAAGCCTGGGAATTGAATACACCTGTCTGGTTCATTGTGGCCTCCTCGGCACCCAGGCCCAGAGGAGACCAGCAGCATGAGTTGTGTGACAGAATGAATAAATGATGGCATAAATAATCAGAATTATTTTAAAGGCATCCCACACAATTATCCAACACTGCTGACAGTGTGCAAAGCCCTCTGTACCCAGCAGCATTCTCACCAGAGCCCCAGGAAGCAGGGAACATCTTCACGCCCGTTTCACAGAGGAAGAAGTGAGGGTACCAGGAGGGCAGCACTCTGCTGCTGGCTGCACAGACAGGGAAACAGGAGGGAGCACTGTGCTGCAGTATAGGGCACTGGCTCTGAGTCTGTTTTCCTCATCTGTAAAATGGGATTGAAACAGGCTGTTCTGCCTCATTCCTGCCCTGGCCCAAGACTGCCCACTATACCCGACTGTTCCTCAGACAGTTCTGGGGGAGCTGCCTTCTCCACCTCCTCTTCAATTCAATGCCAAGTTTAGGCTTTCCAAAGCTCCACCCTGGTCAGGGAGGTAGGAGGTCCTACAGCTGGGATCGAGCATCCTCTCTGCCACTTCTGAGGCCCCTTGTCAGTCAGGGACCACCCCTAACCCTGGCTAGGGAAGGATGCAGAGGGGAGAGGCCTGGGTCATGGAATCCGACTGGCACAGCCTCTGCTTCATTGTTCTGTGTCCTTCTCTGGCTGAGCTTAAGTAACTTCACGATTTGGTGGGTGACCCAGGCCCTGGTGCACATCTGTGTGTTAGTGCAGGGGAGGCAGGTGGTAGGGTGAGCACTAGCTGAGCCCTTACTGAGCACATGGCTGGGGGCACATCAAGAGGATCTCATGTGAGCCCCACAACAAGCCTGCGAGGTGTGAGTGTGCACCCGGGCAGCTGGGGGACCCACATGACATGGTGGGAAGGAGGCCAGGGCCGGCCTCAGCTGCTCCGACCTTGTCTTGAGGGAGAGACTTTAAGCGGGAGAGAAACGGGTCAGATGTACATTTAGGACAGGTTGACAAGGCAGAAGGGCAGCTGTGAAGGAATGAAAGTATAAAGCAGGTTTGGGAGAGTGAGCAGCCACCCACTGGCACCAAGGGGAGAGCTGGGGAGTGATGAGGTGGTGAGAGACAGAGGCCAGTCGGCAGGGTCCTGAATACCGAGCTAGCGGTTGGGATGAAATGCTGGTAGTGAGAAGGCATCAGAGTGTGCTGGGCGGGGGAGCAATGAAGCAAAGAGGACTGAGGTCAGAGGGAGAAGCTGGGGCAAAGGAGCCAGGTGGGCTGGGGCTGAGTGTCCATGCCGGACAGGCAGAGGAGACAGGCTGGGGGTCGGGCAGGACATGCAGACTGGGCTTTAAGCCCCACACAGAAGCCAAGACTCTGTGCTGTGAGTCCCGAGACACATAGCCCTGATCCTTACAGTGGGGCCAGTAAGCTGTCATTTTGTTCTTCTTGTTCTAAAAGGTGAAAAAAGTTAGATGTGTCAATGAATGAAACACCTAGAGCTGCCTCTGAAAACAGCACCCCACTGGCAGTCAGCCAGTCTGCCCATCTGCCCATCCACCCATTCTGGATCCATGATCCATCCTCTGGGCCACAGTGAGGACCAGTGCCGGGGAACTGAAGGCCAATAGGAGAACCCTGCCCTAAGAAGAAGAAGCAGACATGGGACCCACAAGCTTCTGCAAAAAAGAACTTTTGCCTATGAGACTCGTCACATGCCATCAGGAACCTTCATGCAGTCAAAGCCGACAGGCCACCTTCCAGTTACCTCCCTGACTGCTCGTGGGCTGCGCGGACTCAGCCGGCCTGAGCTGGACTTGGTGTTCTAGTAAGATGTAAGATGTGTGCCCCTCTAGCCATCCCCAGCTCGGAGCCAGGCATCCCCATCTGCCTGGATGCTCCTGCCACAGACACTGATCCACAACACGTCCCCTCCCTGCCCTCCTAGTCAGACCCTCCCCCAGTCATATCCTCGGGATTCTATTTCCAAAATCACTCTCAAATCCACTCAATCCTCTACACAAGTCCTAGCTACTATCACCTCACCTGGACCATGGAACGGCCTACTTTATTTGGAGCCCAGTGCACACAGGTTCAAATCTTGGCTCCAACTCACCAGCTGTGTGACCTTGGGCAAGTCACTTGCTCCTATTCCCCAAGTAAGGGATGAGCAGCCCAGAGCCCAGAATGGAAAGAAAGGATCAGGGAGGACTTCCCAGCAGCGGAGGTGATGCGTGCTTTGGGTCTTAAAGGATGAGTGGGAGTTGGCCAGGCAAAGGAGGAGTGGGGAGCATTCCTGGCAGAAGCAGCAGCCTGAGCAAAGGCCTAGAGGTGAGAAGCCACATGGTGTGTGAAGGGAGCCATAGCAATCGGTGTGGTCTGGGAGACAGGACATGAGGCCGGAGCCATCAGCCCGGGCCACACCTAGAAAGGGGGGTCCTGAATCCAAGGCCTGGGGTCTGGACTTGAAGCAGTGGGTGATGGGACAGCATCTGTGGTTTAAAAGACCCCTCTGACTGCTAAGTGTAGGAGGGAGAGAAGTCAGGAGAGGAGGCAATGGGAGGATACAGGTTGAAGGCCCCCCGGGAATGGAATGGAGGTAAAAGGCAGGGCCTATTCTGGGCCAGGGAGGAGAGTGACCAAGGCCTGGCTATTTGGTTAGAGCTGGAGGACAAGCAAGCTGGCAGGCTGCCCCGCAACGGTGTGGCACAGACAAACAGTGTCACAGGAACATGCAGACAGACAGCACCAAACTCCAACACATGGGACACAAACCTGTGGTCCCAAACTTAGACAAATGGGGACACAGCAACTCCCATAAACAGGACCCCACAGCGACCAGGACAGAGTGACAGGGGATACTGTTACAGGAGGGTGAGTACACACAGCCCCCAGGCAGACCAGGAGGGAGGCAGCAAGGGGCACCTAGGGAAGTTGGGATGAACACAATGCCTTGGTCCCCCAAAGAACAAACCCCTTGACAGATTTCAACCTGGAATCACAGGCTCCTTACCTAGAGTGTCCTTTCCCACTTGGTGAACTTCTACTCATCCTTCAAGACCCAGCTCAAGTGTTCCCTCTTCTACGGAGCTTTCCCTGAACCCCCAGTCAGTCACTTCCTCTGTGTTCCCAACAGCACCTTGTATATGGGAATAATAACAATAATAATAATAAAATGGCAGCTACTGTTGATTTCAACACCTACTATATGCCAGGCACTGTGCTGAGTATGTTATATGCATCATGTCACTGAATATTCCCAATGACCCATGAGATGTGCGTTGTACAGAAGAGGAAACTGCAGCTCAGAGAGGTCGACCAACTTGCCCAAAGTCACACAGCTAGCAAATAACGGGAGTTAGGACACCACCCAGATCTGGTGCAGCACCACAGAGCTGATCACACCCTGGAGCAGTTATGTGTCTCTGGGTGACTTCCCCACTAGACTGTGAGCTCTTCATAGGTAGAGTTGGTGCTCATTACCTCTGCCATTCCACTGTCTTGTCCAAGGTGGCCTCAGAAATTCTTTGGAGAATGAAAAAGTACAATAATATCGACTACCTTTTTCTTACAATAGGCCAGGAATGGTATCAGGGCATTTTATAGCCATTATTTTACTGTTGCAATAGACGCATTATACACATGAGGAAACTGAGGTCCAGAGAGGTTAAGTAACTTGTCTGAGGTCACAGAACTGAGTCTGGATTTGAAACCAGGTCTGTCCATCACCCTTTCCCACCCTCCTGAGGCCAGCCTAGTGAGCTCCACACAGGGGCACAGGGGGTAGGGACACTGAGGAAGGGGCCCTGCCACCTGGGAAGGTTCAGGCCTAGACAAACAAAGAGAATGGGCAGCCCAAGGTGGAATGGGATCAGCCTTGCCCACTATAAGGTGGAGGGTGCAGTGAAGCAACGTTTGTCCCACCCACTCCCATTCCCCCACCAGCCCAGAAACATTAAAAAATGAGATTTGCCCAGACCCCATGGCCACAGGGGAGCGAGCTTCCAACAAAGCAAGTGGGAGAGAGCAGGACCCAAAACTGTCCGATACTATGATTACAAGGAGGCAAAAATAAAAACCTGCGTCAGAAAAAGCAAGCTGCAGGGAACCACGCCCAGAGGGAGGCTGGGAGTACTGGGGGAGGCAGCTGGAGCTGATCTGGTTTTTTGTCTTTGTTTCTCTGATTTCCAGATACTCTGCAATGTTGTTGTTGCTTTTATAATGAAAACAATAAATTTATTCTTGAAAAAAAGGAGAGGGAGGAAGAAAGTTATTGCTAGCCAAGGGGGTGGGGGTAACAGATGGAAGGTCTGGAGGTTGGGAGGAGCAAGGGGAAGTCAGGGTCAGTGATGGCAGGCACTCGACTCACCACTGCATGCCATGCCTCGCACAGACCCCATCCCCCAGACCTGGGAGGGTCATGGCAGATGTCACTAAGGGCTATCTGGCAGAGGTGACAGTCAATTGGCACTTTGAAGCTGGTTAGGGTTCTACAGGGAGTATCTCCACCACCTTCCCTGCCCTGGTCCGGGCCACTTTCTGCTGTGGCCTCAGCTATTGCAAAAGCCTCCTTCCAGAGTTCTGCACCTCTACGCATGTGCCCCATCCTGGTCTCCCAGAGTAGACACTGTGATATTTCTAAAATACAAATCAGATCCCAACATTCCCCCACCTAGAACCTTCCATGGCTCCCTCCTTCCCTTCAGACAAGGTCTGGATTCCTTAGGCCTTCCATGTCTGACCCTTGCCAACCTCTTTGGCCTAACTGGTTGTTCCCACCTTCCACTCTGCCCAGCCAGATTGACCGTTCCCCCAGCGCTCCACTTCCTTCCCACTTCCTCACTCCAGTCAGGCTGCCTCCTCTCCCTGGCTGAATTCCTTGACCTCTCCATTTCACTGGTTAACTACCACTTATTCCTCAGGCCCCAGTTTACAGGCCACTTCCTCCTGGGAGCCTTCCAGGACTGCTCCCCCTACACCCCCTAGGATGTGTTGGCCTACTCCCTAGGTGCCCTGCATTTCCATTATCAGACACTTGTCACTCCATATTCTGCCTGTTTTCTCACCCATCTCTGCTGCTGAACATGTTTTCTGTCAGGGCAGAATCAAAGCTGAGTCATTTACCTTCTAAGCTCCAAACAGTACCTGATAAATGTTTGGGTGAATGAATGGTCTAAGTGGAGGGAACTGAAAGTATCGTGGCTTGGACAGAGGAAAAGTCCCCTCCCCTTCTTGAGTACCCCCCACCCACTCTGGTACTGTATGTCCCCTGTGTTACACTCTTCCCTAAGCCCTATCTTCCTAATTGACCTGAGAAGAGGCTGTGTGCTGTAAAGATTAGCAGACCAAAAAAGTTGTTAACAGATAATAAACACAGCAAATGGTTCTGCTTCCCTAACAGTGAAAATTATTAAATGAGTTTCACGTGGTTAAAATAGCAAAAAGCAATAAGAAAATGATAATGCCCAATGCTGGTAAGGGTATTGTGAAATTGGCACTCCCATGCTTTATTGCTGAGAGTGTAAATTGGACCAATCATTTCCAACAACAATCTGGTAATGTGTCATGAGCTCTATAAAAATGTTCAGACTTCTTGGCCTAGCGATCCTATTCTTGGTCATCTGTCCCTAGAAAATACCCTAAATAGAGACAAAGTTTTACACACAAAGTTGTTTGCTCCAGTGGATTTTTACAGTAGCAAAAACCTGGAACAGCCAAAATTTTAAACAACAGGGGGATGGCTCTGTAAATCACGTTGAACAGTGACACAGTCTACAGTCATTAATAGCCGATGTTTACTGGCATTGTAATGACTCATTTAACATTCATATCAACCCTGCAAGGAACTGAGGCACAGAGAGATGAGGTAACCTGCCTGAAGTCAAGCAGTGCATGTACAGTTTGAATCCAGAAAGTCGGGCTCTGGAGCCCGTGCTTTCCACCCTGACACCAAATCACCCTGCAGTGATTTAGAAAATACTCATGCTACAACATTACTTGGGGGAAAGGGAAGATTTTAAAAACCATTTGTAAAGACAGGGCAACGACACCCATACAAAAATCCAGGTGCTGAGAGAAAAGATGGGAAAGAAACACCGAAATACTAGCAGTGGTGTGTTTCAGGCTTGGGATGGACAGAAATGGGGGTGAGTTTTGGTTTATTTCATTTCCGTATTCTCTGACATTTCTGCAGCATGGCTACGTAACTTTTTAAGGGAGTTTTTTTAAACACTAAAGGTTCAGCCAGCTTTGGCCAATCAAGACACCCCAGGCCCCGCCCACAGCCCCACACAGACTCCGGCCTCAGGCCCTGCAGATTTACCCAGGACAGTGGTGCTCAGGGAGGGCCAGAGGCTTGCTCAGAGTCCCACAGTGAGCTTCAAGCCCCACCCCAGACCACAGCCAGGAGTGTCATCAGAGAGGGACTCCCCTTCTTATCCAGAGACTTCAGGGGGTAGGACCAAGCCAAACAAAAGAAAGCCTTCCTGGGTCACTCACTTTCCTGCTTAAAATCCCTATTGGGTTCAACTTTTGGGGTACAGTTTGAACTCCCCAGCATGACCCAGAGGCCTTTGCTAAGGAGGCCCTGCTGACCACATGCATCCCAACAGGTGCACCTCCACAGCTTCTCTCCCTCCAGCCTCACCAAACTACCTGCAGGTTCCCAAAACAAGTTGCTGTCTCATGCCACCGTGCCTTTGCACAGGCTGTGCCAACCCACTTGGGGGCAGTCCCCCAGCTGGTACCCTGACAGGTGCCCATCAACCAACAGAAATCAACTCAGGTGTCACTGCCATGAGGATACCTTCCTGATCACCATCCCCATCTTAGGCCCTATTTGCAGCCTCTCCCGAGTTCCCACAGCTTCCTGGGCTCCCACCACCCTAGAACTGCGGAGTTACTTATCCACCTAGTCCCCAGGTGGCTGTGAGCTCCCTGAGATCAGGGCAGGGGTCTGGTTCTTCATTACAACACTGTACCCAGACTCGGCATACATCTCACCTCACTCTTCCTTCAGATTTCAGCTGAAAGTCACTCTCTGACCTTCTTCTGTTACACACACCCGTCACCCCTTGCATTCTTCCTACCCCACCTCTGTATTGCACCTCTAAATACTCCCTCCTGCATGATCTTTGAGGACAGGGCCACCGCTACAGCCCCAGGCCCTAGTGCCGGCCACATAGTAGGTGCTCAAGTGTCTAGTTCACCCGAGCTGCTCAATAGTGTTCACTGAGGGAACCCAAGGGAGGAGGGGGGGTCTGTCCATGTGGGCCTCGAAGACTGAAATGTTTGCCAGAAGAGCAAGAGGGTAGAGGAAGAACATTCCAAGCAGAGGGGCCCTGTGTGCAAAGGCATGGATAGCTGCTAGCTTCCTAGGACAGCAAAGCCTTTTCACGAACGCTCCCTGCTCCAGAGAGAGGCAACAAGCTACTGCCAGGGTATGGCTGGGTTAGGGGTGGGGATGCTCCCTGGAAGATGAGTTCATCCCAGTGGGGGATGAACAAAGACTGCACAAAGGTGGGACTTACTGACAGGGGGAAGGGGAGACATCAAGAAATAGATGCCGGGGAAGGGCAGGCCAGGTGGGGAGAACTGCACGTGCAAAGGCCCTGAAGCAAGAAAGCACACAGCTTGATGTTTGGTCTGGTGTAGGCCCAGGGCAGGAATTCACAGGTGGAGGGAGAGGTGGCTGGGGCAGTTCATAAAGGGCCAAAGTTCCGGGCTGAGACACTTGGATGAAAGGCCATGGGGGCCCATGCTCAGGGGGTCCCTGAGCAGGGAAAGACCATGGTCAAGGTTTTCAATGGACGTGTCATCACGGGGCCAGAAGGAGGGCCTGGAAGGGACAAGCGGGAGATGGTCTAAGAGAGAAGTTGAGATTTCCCAACTTCCCAGAGCCTGGGGATCCCCATGTGCTCAAAGCTTTCCTCCCACGATCCCTCTGCCCTCCATGTGCCCCCAATCCATGCAGCCCAGAGCCCGGAGTCCCAGCTGCTGTGCCCTACCCCACCCCCCAAGACCCAGGCCAGCCTTGGAAACTCACTCCTGGGAACTTCCTGTGCGGAATGAGGCTCCCGAGGGTCCTGGATCCAATTAGGCTGGGTTTCCGCAGCCCTGAGGGGTTGGGGAGGGCTGTTTTCACTGCGGTGGGGGTGCTGATCACAGCACGATGGGGCTGCTGAGACAGCCAGCAGCCAGGATGCTGCCCCCTCCCCCTGTCCCTCCTCTATCTCACCACCAGCCCCCTAGAGACATCCAGGGTGGCAACCCTCTCCAGGAGCCTCAGTGCCCTCCCTTAGAGAATGGGCCATGACAGCCTTCTCAGGGCTGAGGACATCCCGCAGGCTTTGAACACATACCCCTCTCTACTTCCATTTCCCCCTGGGACCCCTAGCTCCCATCCCCACAGGGACTGCCTTCTGCCAGTGTGAAAGGACACTACAAAGAAGGTACTAAGCACTTTTTCCATTCCAGGCACTTCTCACTCAGGCTCCTTAATGACCTGTGAGGTGGATGCTGTGAACTCTTCAATACAATCCATGTGCAGAAAGATGCTTAGAACAAAAATGAGCAACTTAATGACTGATGACAAAGTGTACATCCAGGGCACCCAGAAGCCCCCACCCTGAGTTCCTTCTCAATTGCAGCTCCCCGCACCCCACAAAGGTCCCACTCTGCTGGCTTCTACATCAATTTCTTCCTTGCTTGGGGCAGGGAAGAGGCTCGGAGAAGATGTAACCTGCCCAAGGTCGTGCAACTGGTGAGGGCTGAGGAGGCTGGGCCCCTCTGCCGTCAGCTTGCTGTGTGACCTTTGACAAGTCCACTTCCCCTCTGGGCCTTTTGTTCCTTCCTCTATAAAAGAGAGATTCAACTAAATCACAGCCTGGGTTCTTGGGCCTTCTCAGGGGCAATGTGGCCATTGAAGGGTTAAAAGTATGGATTCTGGAACAAGACAACCTAGGTCGAAGCCCCAGAGACTGTTACCAGACTGGGGGTGCTAATGCTATCTCCACAGCGTTGTGGTGAGGATTCAGGGAGTCAATACATATAAAGCCTTTAGAACAGGTCCTGGTACATGGTAAGGATTTCGTGCTGGCTGTCGTTTTGTTACTAGCTTCTCCAAGGCACAGGGAGACTCTCCCAACATTCCAAAGACCCACATGGAAATCTGACCAACCAGTAACGTCTAAGGGGCTGGGAGGGCAGCAGCTCTGGGAACCTTTCAGGACCCACAGGGGCTGCTTGGCAGACTGATGGGGAGACAAATCTGGGATTAACTCAAAGCAAGAGAGCCAGCTGCTGAACCCTAGCTGTGGCCTGGCCCCCCAGAGCTTCCTAGACAGATCCTAGGGGTCTCAGGCTAGGAACCTCCAGGTGATCAGAGCCTGTTCTCGTGCTGTATCTCAGGACCGCTGGGCCAGGTAGCCTGTGGAACACGACAGACAGGGCTCAGGCCGGAGGTGGAGGCCAACCGACAAGTGGGCCCCGGGCAGGGCAGGGCAGCAAAGGGAGTGGGTTGGGGTAGAGGCCAGGGAAGACCTACTACAAGCCCCGCAGACCAGGCCCCGCCCACCTCCCAGTCTCTTACACCCTCCTCCAGGCCTCAGGGCTACTGCCATCTCCATGTTCCTTGATTTCTCACCTCCAGGCCTTTGCCCCGGTTGTTCTGTTCGCTCTGCCTGGAATGCCCTCACCTGGAAAACTTCAAGCCAGTTCAGATAACACTTCCTCCCAGAAGCACCTCCCCCCTATACACACCATTATGGGTGCTTCTTATAGTAAATCTAAAAGCACAAAGCTACAGGGAAGCCCTGATCATAGTGAAGTGGTTCGTTCCCAGCAGTTATCAAAGTCTCTAATCATATTATCATTTGTGTTTGTCTAGTGTCTGTCTCCTGGACCAGCGCAGGGACCACATCAGTTCTCCTCACCGCTGTCCCCAGCATCGCGCATGGGGCCTGGTCTACATTCAATGCTCAAGTACTGCCGAATGAAGGCGGGAGGTCCAGGCAGGCTGCAAGCAGATTGAGGCAGGGCATGGGCACACACGAGCACGTGGGAGCGCGGGAGGGATCCTGTGCAAAGCCAGAAAGTGAGGCTGCATCCTCCTGGGTATAAGGTGCACCTACATGTAAAGCACACATGTGCACGAGTATGCCTGTGTGCAGGTGATAAACGTGACATGTACATGAGTGTGGAAGTACGCGAGGAGGGCAGGCAGGCAGCTATGTGTTGTCTCCTGGGAGGTGCATGCAGGGTGATGGGTGTGTACCATGTGTGTGGATATACAGTCCAGAGGACTTGTCTCCTGAACCCCCAGCTCTATAGGTCCAGTTTGGGGCATCTCTGGTGGCATTTCTGAAACAGTAGGGGAGCACCTCAAATTGGCAAAAGTGGGGTGGGGGAGCAGGGTTGAAGGTGGTAGTAGATTGGCTGATAGTGTGAATATGTGTGAGTGTGTATTTGAGTGTGTCCAGGGGGTGTGTCCACCCAGACAGGTGTTCCCCACTGAACCCCAGAAACTGAAATGATGAGACTGTCCCCTTAAGAAACAGGAAGCCTTTACCCAAAGCTCAGAGAAGGAAGGACCCAAATGGCAGGGACCATCTCCCAGAGATATCCTGCCACACAGATGATGTAGGGACAAGGCAGGACGCACATTATCCACTCAAGACACCACTCGACCCCCTTCCCAAATCCTACCCAGCCTCCAAAGTCCGGCCCCAGCCCTGGCTGCAGGAAGCCACAGCCACAGCCCCCCACCCACTTCCACTGCACCCACTTCTCAATCCCGCCCACGTGCCAGGTGGGGCGCTGGGCCCTCTCACAGCCCCATGTATCCAGGAATGCTACCCACATCGTGGAGACGAGGAAGCCGGTGCAACAGAGGGAGGAGCCTCCCAACAAGGGTTGTTGATGCCCTGAAACCCCAGGGTACATGCTGTGGCAGCCTGCTGGCACCTGGGGAGAGGAAAGCCCACCAGGCAAAGCATCAGAAGGTGTGGGTGGCCTCAGACAAGGTCTACTCCTCTCCTTTCCCACTTTAGTTTCCTCAACAGACAAACTAAGGTTTGGCTGGATAAACTGTGAGGTCCCCCTCTCTCCAATTAGTGCATGACGTTAGATCTCAAATGGTTCTCCAAGAACTGGGTATATGGGGCTACCCAGAGAGATAACCATCCTTTTTCCACAAGTACAGCAAGCCTGTCCAATACCCTGGACAAGTGCCCAGCATGGTGTTGCACAGATAGGAGGAGCTGGGGACACAGATGCTTTGTTCACAGCTTCATTCATTCATATATTCAACACCGGGCCCCGAGGCTGTCTGCCCTCAAGATGCTCACAACCCAGTGGGGAGGAAGAAGCTACTGAAGTCACAAAACCACAAAGGCAAATGCACTGGGAAACCGTAACATGAACATCACTTCTCAAGTGTAATTCACAGGGGAGGTGTAGCCCTTTACATTTTGTTAAGAAAACCTTTCCAGCAATGACAAATGTCTGACCAAGGGAGGCCAGGGGGCCTGGTGAGGAGGGAGCTCCCTGTCACTCCAGCAGAGATCAGAGGCCCTTTTGTCAAGCATGCGGGAAGGGGGTTCCCACTGTGCAGGGGTTGGGTGAGGTTGGGCTTCCCCTCAACAGCTGTGGGATTCTAAGAAAGAGTCTGGGTTCACATCCCACAAAGCACCTGATGAGGTCTGTGAACTTAGGCAAATTACCTAACTAACCTCTCTGCGCCTCAACTTCCTTGGCTATAAAATGGGGGCAATAACAATGAGGGTTAAATATGTCAACATTTATAAAGCCTTTTGGAACATGGCCTGGCACAAAGTAAGTACTGCATGCAACTCAGTAAGTAAGGCAGTGAGAGCCCCTTTGTGAGAGTCTAAATCCCAGATCGGATCATGTGCGGACTCCAAGTGTCAAAGGTTTTGAGGCGGAAAGCTTCTCAGATGCTGAGGTTCTGAGATTGGAAGAGACCAGGATTCTTATATCCCATGATTTAATCATCTCATTATTTCCCGACAACAGCCCTGAGCCTCCCAGGGGAGGAAAGGGCAGAGCTCCGTGTCACTTCATCTCCCAGGCGCTGTCCCACAGCCAAGGCAGCCGCCACACCTGGGCCCACCCTGCCTCCCAGCATCTCTGGGCCTCTGGGAAAGCCACAGCCACCCTGGGCTGGACCCACCTGCTCACTTGCCTGCATGGGGTTTAAGCACGTGCCAGCTGTGGAGACAGGCAAGAAGAACAAATAAACGAGAAAGTTTCAGATACCAATAAGAGCTGCAAAAGAAAATAAAAGAGGGCTGATGTGACCAAAAGTGACAGTGAGAAGCTATTACAGAGCAGGTGGCCAGGGAAGCCCCAACAGAGTGGAAACCTGTGAAACAAGGAGGTGCCAGCTGTGCCAGCATCCCAGATGGAGGAGGATGTGCAAAGGCCCTGCCAACAGGCTTTGTAAATTCAAGGTGCTGAAAGAAGCCAGCGTGACTGGAAGTGGTGAGACTGAGGGGCAGGCAGGGGAGCTGAGGTAGGGGGCTGGGCAGGCCCAGATCATAAAGGGCCTTGTTGCCTTGTAGGCTCACAAAAGACTAGATTTTTCTTCTTCAAAATGCCTAGAAGAGTTTCAGCAGGGGAATGACAAGGCTAAACAAGGTTTGCAGGGCCCCCAGATCATGTGGCTCATTCTGAAAACACCATGTGCCTGGCCAGGACTGGGAGACTTAGCAGACACCTTGTGATCATTCCCAACAGTTATGAGAGATCACAGAAATTACCCCATTTTAAAGATCAAGAAATTGAGGCTCAAAAAAAACCCTGAGGCTCAGAGAGGGGAAGAATATGCCCAAAGTCACGCAAGCCATACACCAACCACACTTCACAAACTGTAAATTTCAATTCACAAATGGGTCTCGGTCCTAGGACCCAGACTGACCATCGTGATAGTCTGTGGAACTCCTGTGGTATTTTCAAGCCTCCGTTTCTCCAAGGGACCTTCCCTGGGGACTCATGTAGGCATCCATGAATACTGCCCTAGCTAGTGCTTTCTGTACCCTGTTGGCCTTGAGGCCCTGGAAGACTGCACTTGTATCTCACATGGCTGTCCAACCTGGGCTAGGTGAGCTGATGGATGGATGGACCAGCAGATTGACAACTACTGAAATGACTAACCAGTAAATGAATGAATGTACAATGAAAGAACAAAGGAATGATCTAGCAAACTAATGAATGAACTAATGTATGGAGATGAAGGAATGAATGACTCTCACTTTACGGAGAGGCAGGGAAGTGTCTGCCCAGGGAAGGGCTGGGGCCAGGCTAGATCAGACCCAGTCTACACCTCATCCACACATCGGCTTCCTCTCCACCTGGGACCATCTTGCCTCCATCCCCCAAGACCACAGATAGCCTATTCCTCAGCCCCTGAGACAAACCCATGTGTTCACCAAGTGTTGGCCATTATAGTGCCCACAGCCCCATCACCACCAGCACCACCAACAATCACCGCCTTCTGGGCCCAGTGGAGTTTGGCAGTAAGTAGTGTCTCACAGAGAAAGAGAGATGGGAGACCAGGGCTCTTTGGACCTACCTGGGACCCAAATCACTGGGTGACTTCAAGCCAGTGGCTTCCTCTCTCTGAGCTCAGATGACCTCTCAGGGCCTTTCTAACTCTGACATTCTTTAGGGGGTGGGCTTCTAGATTTTTTTTTTTAACACAGGGTCAACAGAAGGATTTGAAAGATCAAAAACTACAAGTTGAGAAAGAAATCGGTCCACAAGCACCAAAGTCCACCAGGAAGAGGCTCTGTGGACAAGGAATCCAGAAGCTGGAGTTTAAGCCCTCCTCTGCCACAGCTCAACCTCTCCAAGCCTCAGTTTCCTAAATTTTAAAATGAAGTAAAGTATCCCCACCTCGACAATTTCACACAACCGAGTTCCTGGGAGAACCTGATGTGATAACTAACAACCATGCACTACACTGTGTAAACTATAAAGTTCCATTCACCCAGGCAGGATTATGATTGGGGGAGGGGGAGAGTGAAAAGGGACATGCTGTCCCATTTCAGTCCAGTCCTGTCCAAAATGACTCCTGCAGGGGTCAGGGCCCCCAACAGAGAAGAATGCAGAGAGCTTAGAAGGGAAAACCTGAACATCTGAGTAGCTGTCTCAGCTCTCCTTCCAACTGGCAGTATGACTTTGGGTAAGTCACTTGCCTTCTCTGGACTTCAGTTTCCCAATCTGAAAAGTGCTTGGCTTGGTACCCTCTGGCCCTCATATACCAAGTTCTGCAATCCTAAACCCCCAAACCCCAGGCTTCGACCTCTGCCTGACTCTGCCCAAAGTGAGCTCACACTGCCCTGTGGAGCCAGGACTCAGACCAGAGTGACGAGAGGGGTCTCCCCACCAGAAGACTCTGGGGCAGGGGTTAGACAGGCTAAGGGTCCTCCAAGGACAAACAGACTTTCCTGAAGAGGGAAAGACCAGGCCCAAGCTGCCCAGAAGCCTTGGACAGCGCCAGCCACCCCCGACCTTGTGGGCCTGGCCTTCAGAACCTTTCTATAGTCTGAAAGCCAGCAAGCCCTGACCTGTCCAGAGAGATACTTCACCACCAGATGCCACCAACCCGGGCCAGGAGGCCTACCAAGTCAGGGAAGGGGCTCTCTCCAACTACCAAGCACACTTGCCTGAGGGCTCAGGGAGCCACCCCAGCACCCAGGGCAGGATATCCGCCTACAATGGGGCCCCGGCCACCCATGAAGGAGATAGACCCACCCCCCAACACACAGCTCACAGCTGAGGGTTCCACACTGCTCGAGGGCAGAGTAGGGGAAAGCAGGATTATTTTCTCATGCCAAGGGTCTTAGCTGGAAACCCCGGGCTCACTCAGAGCCCCTACTGACAACCATCTCCTCTAAATCTGAGAATATAGTTCCTTACTATGCCATTTAATAGGCCTCTTCCAAAAGACATTTCCTGGTTCCCGAAACCCCCATCCCCAACCCTCCACATCCCCCCACCCCCATCCGCAGTTCTGAGGAAATCGGCAGTTAACTTTTTCCCAAAAACCCCCGCAAAGGCGACTGGCTGGGGGGAGAAATGCGCCCCGAGATCCTTTCGCGGCATTTCACCGCCTTCCAAAAAAAAAAAAAAGCTTAAAAAAAAAACTTTCGAAGTTAACTTTAAATTCCCAACCCTCCCCCCGAAATCGCCCAGCGGCTTCCTTTTTTTTTTTTTTCTTTAAAGTGCAATTGCATTGTGTCTCACCTCTCCGAAAGGCTCGCGGCTCTCGCCAAAGAAAAGGAAAAAAGCCAACCCTTCGGGTGCCCCCTCTGCTTCCAGCCGCCTCTCCCACATTCTCAGACAGTTTTATTAAAATTTTCAGACAAAAGAAAAACAAAAATGGCAGCCTGGCTTATTTTTAAAACAGGACAGGGACGCCATATTCTGCAGATCTGCAAAAAAAGGGAGAAATCCGGCACTGGCCGCTCCACCCGGCCGGCTGCAAAGTGCGCGAACCGCGCCGTTTGCAATCCGTTTATTTGCATTAAGCCCCATGAATCATTGTTTACCGGAGAATTGCAGCAGGTTTGAATAGCCCGGCTTAAGAAAACACACATACACACACGCGCGCACACACACACACACACTCACACACACGCACACTCGGGAGAGCAGACCAGACACGCCGCCAGAGACACTTCCTACCCCGCGCGCAGCCGCCGCCGCCGCCGCCGCCGCCACTGCTCCGGGCCCGGCCCGAGGCGCAGGCGGCCCCGGGCCCTCGGAGCGCCCCGGCCCGCGCTGACAGCGCCCGCGCCCCGGCCGGCCCCCCTCCCGCAACTCGGCGCAACTTTCCCGCGGGCGGGCGCCCGCCGCCGCCGGGCCCGCTCCCCGCGACGCGGGCCCGCACGGACCTGGCTGTGCTGGCGGCGGCTCCCGGACGCGGCCGCAGCCCCGCGCCCGGCGGCCCGAGCAGGGCCGGGCTGGGGCTCGGGCTCCGGCTCCGGCTCGGTGCGGAGCCGCGCGCAAACCTTCCGGGTCGCCTGCTGTTCACTTCTGGGTTCTGCAAGCGCCGAGGCGGCGGCGGCGGCGGCGGCGGGAGGCTGGGTCTGCAGCGCCGCGCGGCCCCCCGTGCGCTCGGCGAGCCCCCGCGCCAGGCGCCCGGCTCCTGGGGGGGCCGCGTCGGGCCCCCGCCTCTCCGGCTGCGCAGCCCGTCCGGCCCCGGGGGCTCCCGCGAGTGGGCAGCGCCGGGCGCGGGCGACGGCGCACGAGGGGAGGGGGCCGGGCGGGGGGCGGGGGCGGGCCGCGCGCTGGGGGCCCCGCTCGGGCCCCGGGGCCTCGTCTCGCGCTCGCCGCTGCCGCCGCCGCCTCGCAAAGTTGCGCTGCGCCCCCCGCCCGCGCCGCGCCGGAGGCAGAGCCACAAAGGAACTCCTCGCCCCCCTCCGCCCGCCCGAGCCGCGCGGGGAGGGCACCGGCGCCCGGGCCCTAGGCCAGCCCCTTCCCCAGCGCGGGGGCTCCCGGGGCCCCGGCGGCCGCGGCCATTGTCCCGCCCAGGCCGGGCCGCCGCCTCGCCGCCCCCTCCCCGGCCACGGCGGGCTGGGGAGGCTGGGCCTGGCGGGCCGAGGCCCCGACCGGGCCGAGCCCGCGCTGGGCCAGGCCTCCCCTGGGGGTCTCCCTCGCAGGCGACAGGCAGGAGGGGACCCCCAGGATGGGCCCCCACACCTGATAACCAACGATCGTGCTCAAAATCCAGGTTGAGTTTTTTTTTAAGACGAGGACAAGGGGATGGGGGGCAGAAGTTTGTACAGGCCAGGCCACCCCTCCCTCAGGAAGCTCCCTCCCTGGTCCTAGGCTCGAGCCCCCAAAGGGTGGGGCCGCCGGAGACTGTCAGCGGCTCTCCTCGTTGAGTCTATCAGAGGTGGCACCGGCTGTCCCCAGCTCCAGACCTCAGAGCCATCTGTGTGTGACTCCTCCTCCCGCCTCTCCCTCCCCAGCCAATCAGTCACCAAGTCCTCCGGATTCGGCCTCTCGGGCTATGTCAGCTTCCAAACTTAACTGCTACCTGGGGAGGCGACCCGTCCCTGGGTCCTTTCACTGGACTCAGACCTCCTATGACCCTCACTGCCACTAGCCTCTCTGGGTCAGACGAATCAAGGCTGGCCCTGCCCTCAGGGAGCATCCAGTCCCCAGGGAAGGTCACACACAAAAACAATCACCTGCCAGGGTTTGCCTTCCGCCAGGAAGCATTTCCCAATTTGGTGAGTAGTGGTTGAGGACCTACGATCAGACGCCATGCTGGTTGGCTGGAAATGCAGCTGTGAGCAAGTTGGACAGTCTCTGCCCTCATGGAGCTTCTAGTCTAGCACTGGAGGTCAAGGCTGTGAGTAACTACAGGACAGGGCCTAAGTGGACCATTCGTGTTCAAGCCCCTAGCCCAGTACAGTGCACAATACATATGTGTAGAGGGAACTTGTTGTGTATGAGGGTGGGGCATGTAGAAGACACAGAGGAACCTACTTTTATCCACTCAGGGAGGTGGAAAATTTCTTCAGAATTTAGGTCTGGGGTGAGCAGGGTTGGGAAGAAGGAAGGGTTTTCCAGTTTCTGGGAAAAGGAGGGTGGTAAGTATCCACCCATTGTTGAGAAGTTCCGTGCAATGATAAATTAATAAATGGGAAAGGAGCCAAAGCTCTCATGCAGAAGAATTCGAAAAAATTTATGTAATGATTTATGTAGACAGTCAAGGAGGTGGAACACAACTCTCCAGTCTTTGGAGGTGGGCTGCATACAGGGACTTCTTCCAAAGGAAAGTCTGAAAACTGGGGGGAAAAGAGTGATTTCACAGTAGAGAAACCTGACGACGACCTCAGCCGGGTGATCAAGGCCAACATCAACAGCCACGAATCATGGTGACAGTACGCATGCCTGACGGTATGTGATGAAAATGACACTTTACCTCTGTGGTCTTCTCCCCACTAACCTAGAACCCAGTCTTGTCCTGAGAAAAACATCAGACCAGATAGAATAGAGGGGCAGCTGAAAAAGATACCTAACTAGTACTCCTCAAAACAGTCAAGGTTAACAAAAATAAGGAAAGTCCAAGAAACTGTCACAGTCCAGAGGAGCCTAAAGAGACACAACGATTAAAAGTGACGCATGTCCTAGATGGGATCCTGGAACAGAAAAAAGACGTTAGGTAAAAACTAAGGAAATCTTAATAAACAATGGACTTCAATTAATGATAATAAATCAATAAAAGTATCCATCAATAATTGCAACAAATTAAAACAAACATCACATACTAACATAAAATGTTAGTAATAGGGAAAACTGGATGGGGGAGGGGTGTGGAGGGACATTCTGCAATATCTTCTCAATTTTTCAGTAAACCTAAAACTATTCTGAAAGATAAAGTCTAGTTAGAAAAAAAATCGTTAAAAGATGCATCAACCCATGTTGTTGTTGATTTCATTCAATGAAATCATGCTTGACACAGCACCCAACATATTCCAAGGGCCTAACAAATGTTATTATGTTATTATTGTCATCATTGTAATTCTAGGTACTTAGAATAGAGCACATGCAAAGGCACTGGAGCTTAGGGTGCAGAGGGAGATGGGAGGCAGAATCCTAAAGGCTTTGATGGCTGCTGAGCTGGAATCTTTATAAGGGATTTATGGGGGAGGGCAACTGGATCTGGCCCCACTTTACCAGCCTCCTCTCTAACCAGGAAAGCTGTCCTGGAAAGCTGCACTTCAGCCAAAGTGAGCTGCCATCCCAGGCCTGGCCCTTTCCTGTTGCACATGCTGTCATCTCTGCCTGGAATACCCTCCCTTGTCCTTTCTTCCCACCTTTCCTAGTCACTTTTAACTCATCCTTCAGGTCTTAACTTAGGTGTTCTCTAAAAAGCCTTCTGAGATCATCCAAGATGCTTTTAATATGGTCTGAATGGAATCTGTGTGGGCTGAGGTATGAGAAGTCACTGGTGAAGAGATTGAACTCCTCTCTGTCACTGCCAGACTCCTCTACCCCCGGTCTAGCCACACTAAACACCGCTCCGTCCCTGAGCACACTGTGCACCTTCATGCCTCCAGGCCTCTGCTCCTGCTGTTCCCTCTGCCCAAGATCCTTAGTTCTTTTCTGCCCATCTCTTATCTCCCTAGGGAACACCTACTTACCACTTCCTCTGGGAGGCTGTTCTAGGTCCTCTGTATGGAGAGCGGTGCTTTCCCTTGGTTCCCAAGAACACTGCAGTCCTCTGGTCACACTGTTGGCAAAGCACTTATCATAGTTCATGATATTAAATATTTGCTGAATGGAGAGACAAACGACGGGGTAAGCATCAAGCCCACTCTCAACCTCTCCAATCTTCAAGTCCTCCTTAATCTCCTCCAGGAAGCCCTCCATGACCACTTCAACCCACTGACCTCCCTTCCTTTTCTTTAATTTTTACAATTTAGCCCCTGATTATATTCTGTTATGTGTGTGAGTATCCATCTCTTGGATTAAGTTCTTTGAGGAAGAAAGCAAATCTTACATGTTCTACTTTTTCACTCATTCAACAAGTAATCACAAAGCACCTACTTCTATGTTGCAGTTAGGGTCCCAGGCTCTGGAAAGGCAGTGAACAAGACCCAGGCACTGCTCTGTTAGAGCATTAGTTAGGATAAATAATTAGTTAGGATAAACCAGACTATGCTGCAGTAACAAAGACCTCCAATGACATAACACAAAACCTCAGTGACGTAACACGAGTAGTTTATTTCTCATGTGTGTCACATGCTCATCCTAGGTCCTCTTCTCTAGTCACTCAGAGACCTAGGCTGAGGCGTCACTACCATCTTGAAGCTGCATCATGGTAACACATGACTTTCTCAGTTACCATGACAGGAGAAGAGAGACTGGAAAATCCCGGCCATCCATTGGCCAAGACTAGTCACATGGGAAGGGAGTCTGCAAGGGAATCTGGGAAGCAGAGAGTTCCTCTGGAAGGAGGAAAGAAGTGGACCTTGGTGAGCTCTCTCACAGTCTGTTCCAGGAGACAGAATTTAACAAATAACCAAGCAAACAATTAATTCGTCTCGTAAGAGCTTCAAAGGAGAGGTTTGAGGTGTCTGGGGAGTAAGAGAAGATCAAGGAAAACTTCACAGAGTAAGGGCCATTTAAGCTGAGACCAGGGAAGAGATGAGAGAAGAGCATTTCTGGCAGAGAGAACAGTATGTGAAGATTCTGGGGCAAAGAGGAGCTTGCCATATTGAAAGGCCAAAAAGACAATGGAGCTGGAGTGGAATGAGAGGGGCTGCAAAGTAGCACTCACGGCCAGAAGTCCCAGGCAGGGCTGGCAAGGATTTAGGATTTTAGCTTAAGAGCAATGGAAAGTCATGGGGAGGCGGGCGTTCAGCAGAGAAGTGATGTGGTCAGATTTCTTTTCAAAAGTTCCATGCTGGGAAAAAATGGACTGGAATGGAGCAAACCAGGAAAGTAGGGAGGCCAGGAGGGAGACTTTCAAAGTCTGCCTAGAAAACAACAGTGATGGCTTAGACCAGGGTAGCACTAAGAGAGGTGGAAAAAAGTGGACAAATGTGAGCCATATTAAGGACTCCATGTTACCAGAATTTGGTGACTGATAGACGTGAGGTGTGAGAAGGCAAGAGGCATCCAGGCACCTCCCAGGTGCTGCAGTCCCATCATGGTGAGCACGAGGCTGGCTTCATAGCATTGCGTCCCCAGCCTGTTCACAGTGGGACCTTGACATCGAGATTTCCATCCTCCTCTCCTTGCCCTCTGCTCAAGCTAGCTGCCTCTTCATCCCTCAAACTGGGGTGTACCTCCCATCAGAACTAAAAACAACATCAAGCATCAACACAGGCATTTTCTAACTGGAGCCCCACAGGATCCCTGGGAGGATGGCTGGCAGGGACATTATCCCCCCACTTCACAGGTGGGAAAACTGAAGCCCAAAGGGGGAAAATGGTTGGCTAAATTTGGGGCCAGGCTTTCACTGAGGTCCTCCCACTCCTGGTCCAGAGCTCTGTTCACTGCAGTGCCTGGTGCCTGGTGGGCACTATGTGGTGTCAGCTGAGTGAGTGAATGAATTAATGAATGAATGAGTATGTGAGTTCTCTGCCCATTCGCCCTCTTCACCTTTGCTCATTTTGTTTCCCTCAAGAAGTCATAGAGTCTAGAGTTAATAGATTCAGTTTAAGAGTTAAATAGAGCTAGGTTTGACCCTTGGTTTTGTCTCTTATAGGCTAGTGGTTTTAGGCCAGTTTCTCCCACCCTTTGGGCCTCAGTTTTCTCACGTACAAACTGAGCATGACATTACCTACTTCCTAGAGGAGGTACAAAATGAGGTCAGTTGTGGGTTAAGCCATAGCAGCATCTGTCCTTCAGGGATCCACTCCCACCTCATCTCCTCTGGAAAATCTTCCCTGAGAACACCAGCCCACAATGATCCACCCTAATAGGAACTTCTCAAGCCTTTCACCGCCATACTGTCCAAGTTATGAACGTGAGGAAAGGTATCATTCAAGTCCCAAACTGGCCTCTCTATCTTCTCAGGGTGGTGGCATAATCCACATCAGTGTGAAACCAAATCTTTCTGTGCTCTCCTTTCCCGCCTTCTTGGGAGGTGAGACAGGGAAGGGAAAACTTCCACCACTTCCTGTTGGAGAGTTTGAGCATTGGCCCTGAGGGATATGGATGGAGTTGGGAATTTACCAAGGTTGGCCTTGAGCTGAGCAGGAGATGGAGGCCTAAATTGCTCTACCTGAAAAAATGATGGGGATTTTGGCCCCCAAGTCTCTCTAAGGTCTGGCTCCTACCAAAATTCTCCATCCCCAACCAGGACCACTTTTTCCCTTGGTTGCTATGTGCCAGCCACACAGGCTTCCTGTGAGTTCATAGAAGGCACGCTAATCCCTTAAGGCACGTGTCCTTTGCGGTACCCTCCTCCTGGCATGTGCTCCCCAGCCTGGCCACACTCATCCATGTTAGGTTGACACTGGGTTGCCTGGATTGGCACAGAGTAGAGAGGAAAGATGGACAGAGGAGAGAGAGTGAGGATGCACTAGGAGTAGGAAGTCAGAGCTGGAAGTGACCAGGACTCTGTAAGTCCTCTGGAATTCAAAGAAAACTTGGGGACATCATTGGATTTCCACCAAAACTGAGGTAGGAAATTCCAGTTAATTTTTATTTAAGTTGCAAAGGATTAGGAATCTGGCCTCTAAACAGGAAGACTATTGTGACTCATTCATAATATCTGTCACGGGCAGGGACAGCCTTATTCAGGGGTTTCCAGGTCTGCAACTTAGCTTAGTGCTTGCTTAGCCAGGGGGTCAAGACTACATCTTAGTCATCTTGTGTGTCTCTACCACCAGTAGTGAGCTGGGGACAGGGGGACGGGGGGAGGTGGCAAATGGAAAAGCAGGGAGGCAGAGCAGAGCCAGAAGCAAGTCAGAGCCCCAGCCAGGCAGAGCAGGACATGTGGATTCTGGTCCTGACTCTGTTAAATAACCTCAGTAAGCTGGAGCAAACCACGTTGCAGCTCTGGGCCTCAATGTCTTCAACCATGAAATGGGCCAATAGTACCTGTGGCAAAGGGTAAGCGAAAAGCATGAATGCTTTGAGATCAGACACTCAGGGTTCAAATACTGGCTCCCACTAGCTTTAGGACCTGAGGGCATCTCAGTCTGCTGCTTTATCGAAGGAGGATGACAATCCTTATTTCACAGAGACAAGTGTCAGGGTTAGAAATTGTATACACCACCATTTATCAAGCATTTATTATAAGTGAGGCATCTTGCTGGGCTTTCTGTGGGCTGATCTCACCTGGAGAAGTCAGAGTGCCCAATACAAGGTCCAGGACCTGGCAGGTGCTCAGGGAGTGTTAATTCCCCCATCCCTACAGGATCTAGGGAATTCATGAGTATGCAAGGGCTTTATCATCCACAAATCACCTTCAGAAAGTGATTGCCATAACTATTTAAGCCCTTCTCCCTAGCTGGTCTCCACAAACCTCCAGTGATGGGCTGTCACCGCGGATCTGGACCCAGCTCATTTTTATGACTGGCTCAGGGGCTGCCATAGGAAAAGGGCAGAAGTGCTGTGATGAAAGGGCAGACAATTACTTTCCCTTATAATTACCATTAGCAGTAATTAAATAATAATAGTCTTTTGCAGGCCCTGAGAACTCAAAGCAGCCCACGTGCATAACATCTGATTCCCTTCTTTTCTGCCAGGAATTGTGCGCCTACAGGGATGGGTTGGGGAAATTGAGGCAAAGAAAGAAAGGAATAAGTCTCTAAGTCACACACAAATTAGGGTGCCAGAATCATGGAAAGATTTTTGAAGAAGTGATTCAGAGTGGCAGACAACTGGGGACTTGTGTTTGGGGTCCTGGCTCCACTGCTCACATGCCTTGTGGCTGCGGATGGGTCACTTCCCTCTCTGGGCTTCAGTTGTCCCATAGGTAAAATGACATTGAGCCACCACTTGACCTGCCATGAGTTTGCTGCTTTATTCCATCATACAGTATTGAGCAACTCTTTTTGCACACTTCAGATTTTCAGAAACAGAACTCCATCTCAGGCTAGCAAATAGGTAGGAAAGGGGAGTTACCAGCTCATAGAATACAAGAAAATGTTGAACAGCCAAGCTGTACAAGAAGCAGAGGTTTCAGGAAAAATTGAACCAGAGGCTAGAACACCTCAGGCCTCCCTCCTCTCTGCCTTCCTCGACACTCAACATTAATCTTTCTCCGTCTTTCTCCAGAGTGCAAGGGCACCAACAGTTACCCCAACTGCATATCAGAGCTTCAGCCACTTAAGGGAGTCTGTGCTCATTGGCCCTGCTTGAATCAGATGGCCTTCCTTGGACTGATCAACTGCAGCCAGTAGGGCAGCATCTATAACATCTCATGGGAGCATTAGAGATAAGAGCAAGAGAAGGGGCAAGTTGCCCTGGGAATAGTAGGGGGCAGTAGGCAAGCAAAATCATGGTCATTCACTAAAACAAAAATCCCTGAACATGGCCTGAAGAAGAGTGAAAGGGAGGATCATAAAACCAAAGCCGTGGTATTAA
The DNA here is from genome assembly GCF_048564905.1 of Vicugna pacos. Taxonomy (NCBI): domain Eukaryota; kingdom Metazoa; phylum Chordata; class Mammalia; order Artiodactyla; family Camelidae; genus Vicugna; species Vicugna pacos. Next base: position 44,305,180 of record NC_132999.1, read on the forward strand.
ATCCCCAGGAATGCAGAAATACCAGGGGCTCACCTAGGGGCGGGGCAGGAAGGGGAGAGCTTACAGGCTTGACTTCAGATCACAGCCCACTGAGCTGGGTACTCAGTGCTCCCTGAGCATCCCCTTTGTGCACTTCACCATCCTGGATAGAAGCCGTTTCCAGGCTTCTCAATGGCCTGGATGAAATACCTGTGAGCGGACATCGATCCATGCTGCCTGCTCGGCCTTTACCTCCTACTGGTGGCAACAGCCTCCTTCTTTGGGGGAGTTGCTGTGCCTCTTATTCCAAGCAGGTAGTTCCAGTGGGGACCGGAGGGTCACATAACCCCAACCAGGCCAATCAGAATCCTTCTCCCAGGCTTTCCTTGGGCACCTAAGGCCATGGCCCCAGAAGCCACCTGAGAGAAATAGAAATAGAATAGAAATCTTGAGAGGGCCAGGTCCAGAGAAGAAGGCGCTGGCAGCACCCCCACACCTCCACCCGGCCACCCCAAGGTGCGGCCTAACCGCAAGCCCCTCACTTGCTTTGGCTCCAGTGAGCCAAATTCCCCTCGGGCAGGCGTATGAGTTTTGTCGGGTGGTTGTAACAAATGATCACAAACGTGGTGGCTTAAAACAACAGAAATTTATCCTCTTTCACTTCTGGGGGCTGGAAGTCTCAAATAAAGATGTAAACAGGGCCACACTCCCTCCTCAGGTCCTAGAAGGGAATCCTTCCTGGCCTCTGTCAGCTTTAGGTGGCTCCAGGTGTCCCTTGGCTTGTGGCTGTAGATGTCCAGTCTTGGGCTTGTGTCTTCCCATGGCTTTCTTCTCCTTCTGTCTCTTATAGGGACACTTGTCATCAGATTTAGGATGATCTTAGCTCAAAATCCTTCACTTAATTACATCTACAAAAACTTTTTTCCAAGTAAGGTCACATTCACAGGTTCTGGGGATTAAGACAGGGACACACTTTGTGTGTAGGGGGCAGGCTGCTACCATTCAACCCATAGGCATATGCCCTTGTAACGAAAAGCACTCTCACTTGTACATACTCACAGTAGGGATCAGTCCTCATCCCTTCGTTCTGGTCCTGGGCTCTGAACAACACTTTAAAAACTAATCCCAGTTCCTCTCCAGGAGTGCAATCCCTCTCTGAGCCTTAGTGTTTGCTCTCTACCTGTAAACCCGGGGCCGTCTGTCTATCCACAGGGATGCTGAGTGGGTCACAGACACAACACACACTCCACCTCAGCTTGTCTCCTCAGGCCCGATGGTGGATGGAGTCATCAGATCACCGCAAGGGACGAACCACTTGACACCTGGTTCACCATCAAGTTCCCAAGAGTATGCCCTAGGGACTTGACTAAATCAAATTTCAGAGCTGAGGGCTAGAGCCTCTGGCCAAGCCTGTCAGCCTTGCAGAAGGATGGGAACCTGAAGGCCGATTAAATGAGGTTCACAGCCACGGAAGAAAACCCCAGAGACAAGGAAAACACAGTACTGATAGCTGTTCCCTGCTGGTTGCCTCCTCCGCCGAGCCAGGCTCCACGTGCAGGCCATTCAGCCCCCTCTTTACTCCTTGGCACGATTCCGTGAGGCAACTTTGGTGATCCCTATTTTACCAACAAAGTTGCCGAGGCTCAGAGAGATGAAGTCAGGGGCCCAAGGCCACAAGCAAGTGAATTGTGTGGCCTGGTGCAGTTCCATTCGCTCCGCCTGTCTCCTCCACCATGTCACATCAGCAACGCTAACTGCTCTCCTCCACCATGTCACATCAGCAACGCTAACTGCCCCTTGGGCGTCTCTTTTCCCTCCGGCAGTGGCTTCGGGGCATGTAGAAGCAGCAGGGGACAGCATTCTGAAACCCTGACTGAGGGGTTTTCCTTCCCCACAAAGTGCCCTCGTGCCCTCAGTCCTTCCTCCATCAGACTTTGAGTCGCAGTTCTCTGCCTGGTGCCTGAAACTGTCTCCAGCACACAGCTGACACTCGATAAATATTTGTTGCCTGAAATAATTCCTTTAGTGAGGGCGCTCCTGTGGTTAGTGCCTCAGGGAAGGGATGACATGGAAACAGGACTAACAAAGGGCTCCTGTTCTGAACTTTTTGTGTCAAAACCCTAGGCAGGCCCAGAACCAAGACCAAAGATTCAGGGGAACATGTGATGATCCCCGAGACTGGGAGACACCCCTCTGCACCCACCACCCTGGGAATGAAGGGAGGGAGAGGAGAATCAGAGGGGAAGCGAAAACACAGCTTGGAATGCTGGAGTGCCCCACCACCACCGAGAAGGGAGCCCCAGAGGGGTCCTGGGGTCTGGGAACTGAGGCATCTGTGCGACCCCAGTGTTCCTGTGCCTTGCATGGTGCAGGTGGGGAGGAAATACAGCCGCAGGGCTACCACTGCACAACCCAGGAATACAGCATGGCTGGGAGGGGCTGGGAGGATGGGGGGCTGGAAGGTGCTGGGATGAGTCTTAGCGTGTACATGGACTGCAGAGGAGCTGTGAGGCCACACTCTCTGAGCCCAAATCCTGGTTCTGTGTGGCCTTGGGCAAGTCCCCTACCCTCTCTGTGCCACACCTTCCTTCCCCATAACTTGAAGATGATTTAATACTGTTTCCCATTTCATAGGACTTGTATAAAGAAGATAAGCCGAGTGCCCAGCACTTTTGCCACTTTAAGTGGTTATTGTTATCAACACATGAGCTGGGCCAGCACCCACTGCAGACCCCCAGGGAGGTGTCCCACGTGCTGCAGTGTTGGCATTGACCCTGAGTCCCAGCCAGCCAGCAAAGTCTACAAAGTGAGATGATGTTTGTAAAAGCACTTTGCAAAACAGAAAGTGCTCTAGAAATTTCAGCAGTTGTTCATAGGAACTGCATTTCTGTTTCTCCCATCGTATTCTTTCACCAATCTCCGAGTTCATGGACGCTTTTTCATCTTTCTTTTCCTTTTAAAGAATTACATTGAGTTCATTCCATTATAAAAGCATTGCAGGCTGATGATGGGAACATTTGAAACTATGTAAAAGTTGAAGGAAGAGATGGAAAAATATCTCCTTTGATAACTAATATTTTGAAGGATATTTTCCAATCTTTTTTTTGCCAGGCATTTTCACAAAGGCGTTTTTCCAAATGTGATCATTTGGTAATATACAAACTTACATATAATTATTTTGAAAATCTCTTTTTTTACTATGATACGTGAATAAAATTAATACGTAAAGAAAAAGAGAAAGAAAAAAGAAATATTAACCAGAATCCCCCAATTCAGGATGCAATGCACTCCCAGGTCCCTCCCTCTACTTCCTACTCCATCATTTTTTAGGACTTGCAATTTTTGTGTGGATTTTTTTTTTTTAAGGACTGTTGTGGAGGAAGAGAGACAACACTCTGACCCCCCAAAAAGCAGCACTTATGCCTTAGAAACCCAGCTGCCCATTTTTTCCAGTTGCAAAATACCTTATGGTTCTGACCCAAGGACAGAGAGGGAAGGAAGGATGAGATATTTACAGCTTGTCCTTTCCTATCAAATATCACTTGTGGCTTGTTAATTCCACTTCTTAATCCACCTCCATCACTTTCTAATCAGTGGGAAGTCTTGATTCAAACCATGGCTTGATTTCCAAACCTGGTTTTTGATGCCTTAATGAATTTTTGTCCTTTCCTGCATCTTCATAGGTATGTTTGTGGCTGTATTGCTAATTGCTTGCTGGAATCCACTTCAAAAGTTTGTCCTTGTCCTTTTTGACTTTTCGTGGCATTTGTCCCCAGTGAACACTTTCTTCTGCTTGAAATTCTCACCTCCCTTGACTTCTGTGATACTGTTGTCATTTAACTCTCCGTTCTCCTCTCTGATCATTCCCTTTCTATTTATTTTGCTGACTTCTTTTCTCAGCCAGCTCTTAAATCTTGTTCTCCCTAGGGTTCATCCCCGGTTCTCTCTCCTCCGTGTAATTTCTTCCATCCTTCTCATGACTTGCACAAGGTTATTTCTCCCACCCTGATGGGTCCCTCCAGCCCCAGGACCACATACCCAATGGTGTGCTGTGTCGTCCCCTGGTTATCCTTCAGGGGCCTGAGATTCCACCTGTGCATGGCCTCCTCGTCACCTTCCCCCAACTCTTCTTGCTGAATTGACGTATTCTCTCTCTCTTTCTCATTCTCTCTCTTTCTCTCTTTTTCTGTTCACCCATAATAGGTGGCCCAGAGTTGTCTGTTCTCCTTTACTCCATAAACCACTGATCCAGCTTAACCTGTGTAGGGTTTTTTGGTTTGGTGGTGGTGGAGTATTGATAAGTATTCGTTTCAAAATAATTTCAAATTTACAGAAAAGTTGCAACAATAGCATGAGAAACTCCCAAATACCCTTTACTCAGGTTCACCAACTGTTTACATTTAGCCTCATTCACTCTGTTATTCTCTTTCTATGTCTGCCTGTCTATCTATCTATCCATCCATCCATATACACACACACACTCATATGGTGACATTTCCACTAAATATTTCAGAGTATATTTCCTAAGAACAAAAGTAGTCTCTTAAAGAACAAGAATACAATCATCAAACCAGGAAATTTAACACTGATACAAATCTGTTATCTAGTCCATAGTCCATGTTCAAATCTTGTCAATTATTCTAATAAGGTCCTTCATGACTATTGTTTCCTAGTCCTGGAGCTGCTCTACAATGGCACACTGCATTTAATTGTCATATCTCTTTAATCTCTTCTCATCTGAAACAATTCCTGAGCCTTTCTTTGTTTTTCTTGACCTTGTCGTTTTTGAAGGTTCCATGGAGAAATTATTTTGTAAAATGTCTTCAATTTCAGGCCATCATTAAAAAGTCCACAAATAATAAATGCTGGAGAGGGTGTGGAGAAAAGGGAACCCTCCCACACTGTTGGTGGGAATGTAGTTTGGTGCAGCCATTATGGAAAACAGTATGGAGATCCCTCAAAAATCACCGTATGATCCAGCAATCCCACTCCTGAGCATATATCCAGAGGGAACTCTAATTCGAAAAGATACATGCACCCCAATGTTCACAGCAGGACTCTATACAATAGCCAAGACATGGAAGCAACCTAAATGTCCATCAACAGGTGACTGTATAAAGAAGTTGTGGTTTATTTATACAATGGAATACTACTCAGCAATAAAAAAGAATAAAATAATGCCATTTGCAGTAGCATAGATGGATCTGGAGATCATCATTCTAAATGAAGTAAGCCAGAAAAAGAAAGAAAAATACCATATGATATCACTCATATGTGGAATCTAAAAAGAAAAAAGAGGACACTAATGAACTTATGTACAAAACAGAAACAGACTCACAGACATAGTAATCTTATGGTTACTGGGAAAAGTGGGTAGGACGGGATGAATTTGAGAGTTTGAGATTTGCAAATGTTAACCGCTATATATAAAAATCAATAAAAAATAAACTTCTTCTGTATAGCACAGGGAACTATATTCAATATCTTGTAATAACCTTTAATGAAAAAGAATATGAAGATGAATATATGTACATACATATATACGTGACTGGGACATCATGCTGTACACCAGAAACTGACAGATTGTAACTGACTATCCTTCAATTTATAAAAAAAAAGTCTTCAATTCCGGTTTGCCCGATGTTTCCTCATGATCAGAATTAGGTTGTACATTTTTGGTAGGAATACCACTGAAGATTGTACCTTCTCAGTGTCCTACTTAAGGCATCCAACAACCAGAACAGACCTTTTTTTTAATTAACACTCCCTTCTTGTATACGACACGATTATTTTCAGAAATACTCATGAAATGATACGAACGATAATGATGGCCCAGAAAAGAAACACAGAAATGACAGTAAAAATACAAGGAAATAAAATATTAAAAAATATTCTAGGACAAAAGAAGAGATGAATGGATTAATGATTTTTAATTACATCAGTGCAGTTTTTAGAAAAGGGAAAACATAAGCCTACATATTGGTCTGTCACTGAAATGCATAATAACCTTATAGTTTCTGTTTTTGTGCCTCAACTGCTAAAAATTTCTCCTGCCTTCGTCAGAATTGATCTTATCCATGTGTTCACACTTAATGGGGAGCATGGCCAGATTTGTAAACCTGTCTTTACTCATAGCTGATCTAAGAATAGTTTCTGTTAATATGAATTTAGGAAAGTTTCTTTCATATGCATCAACAGATTAACAAAGAGTTTGAAAATGTCTTAAACGGGGGAAGTTTGGAAGACACTAATAAAAATCCCCTTTCACAATAAATCCAAGAAATTTCACTGCTGCTTTGTTTCTTTCGGATTGATAGTGATTCAAACAGCTCCATAGTCAGAAAATTTCCACTGAAATAGATTCACCAGAAAATGTATCATATATTTCTCTTATGCTTAGTTTAAAAAACACTTCCAAAGTTTTTCTTTTGCAAAAACAGACAAAATGGCTGAAAATGGACATTTTATGATCCATTGTTTTTCAAGAGTATCTAATTCTTGGGGGAAACGATTGCAGCATTCACGCATTCCCTTTTCTTTTCTTCTGGCAGGGAAAAACTGGCATCTTGTGTTGTTTTTCCCAGCTCTTTCTTTTGAGATTCGATTATTATTTCTACGTAAATGTTCACTTCCTTACCTTTGTTGATGCACAGCTAACGAGCTTCTCCACAATTTCCGTTCACCAACCTTCAAGAGGCAGTTTTAAAGCTTGACGTTTTACTGTACGGGGATCATGGCTGAGTCCAGCTGATTCAAATATTTTTGTGTCTGATAGATCTCCCCTAAAACTTCACAACTGATAAAAGATAACGCGGGAAAAAATTGTCACGCACAGCAGACAGCAAAATCTGAAGCGATCTCCCTTTGGAGCACACGGTTCTTCAAAGGTTAAGGTTAACTTTCCCAATGTTGTTTCTGCTGCATGCACAGCTTCATGTGGAGCGATCGTTTTTTTTTGTCTGGGAAAGTCTTTTCACTGTTCTTCCTTCTGCAGCATTTTCCATCAATGAAATGAGCCTGAAAAGAATGACTACATTTTTGTCTAAAGTTAAAAAAAAAAAAGTCACACATGGAGGGAAAACTCCAGGCAGTCACATAGAATGTCAGAATTAAACTAACTCAGGATCAATTTCTTTGCCATTACTCTGAGTCTTCTACTTAAATACAGGGGTCAGGGGAGGGTATAGCTCAGTGGTACAGTGCATAATTAGCATGCATATGCACAAGGTCCTGGGTTCAATCCCCAGTACCATACTAATATATATATAAAATAGATAAACAACAATTTTACTCTGTAAGGCACAGGGAACCATATTCAATATCTTGTAGTAACCTATGGGTAAAAAGAATATGAAAATGAATATATGTATGTTCCTATATGACTGAAATATTGTGCTGTACACCAGAAATTGATGCAACATTGTAAACTGATGATACTTCAATAAAAATTTAAGAAATAAATAAAATGCTCTAGGCACAGAAAAGATAAATAAATAAAAATCTAAAAATGTTTCTTTAAAATAAATAAATGCAAGGCTATGTCCTATAATAGAGGCTGGAGGCACAAACTTCACTCAAGTTAGCTTGAATGGTTAAGAACTGAAATTGACTTACTCTAAAAAAAAAAAAAAGGCGGAATAAACCACATTTTCCAGAGTCCACATATGACAGGGCCAACTGTACAACTGGGAATTCACCAAACACATTCCCTCTTTGAGCCCAACATTTATTAAAAGATAAGTAATTAAAATATGTTCATAAGATGTGCACGTGTGTGTGTGTGTACTAAATACATAATTAAAACTCAAAAGTAAAGGCAATAGCTTAAGCATTTTCATGTGCTTCATCACCAAATTGCTGGCACGTGGTCATCACAAAGAGCGAATTGATTTCAGTCAGTTTTACTATTTTTAAATTCTTTATAAGTACAGTTCACCCCTTCACTGCCTGCACCCAGGGCAGTCGACTCCCCACCACACAGCCCCGCCCTTGGTACACCACTGATCCAGGACATCATATCAGAAAGCACACCATGTCAGCTTATCCTAGTATTGGTGGTGCTTACCTCAATCACTAGGTGAAGGTACCATGCTTCCTTTTGTAACTAATAGATAACATAGAGGAAGTACTCTGAGACCCCATTAATATTCTGCTCTTCATCGGGCTTTCACCCACTAGTTCTACCATCTCTTGATGATTTTCTAACTCTCACTCTTCCTATATTTAGTAGTTGGCATTCTAGGTGGGGAAAAAACATTTCCATTTCATTCATTCATTCATTCATTCATTCATATCAGTAGGGACTCGTAGATTGCTATTTTATTTGATGTTATATAATCCATTACTATCATTTATTATTTTGATGTTCAAATTGTCTCTAATTTGGCCAGTGGGAACCTCTTCAAGTTAGCTCCTGGGTCCTTTTGGTAGATCCCCTCACTCTTTGGAGCACTTCCTTACTTTCTGGGTAATAGTATGTATAATGCGTACCAATATGTCTATGTATACCAGCATGTGTCTATGGACCAATATGTATATGAGTGCCAGGAAAATGACCTAAGGGACCCTAGAGGGAATGTTGGGGGCCCCCACTGAGTCTCATGTGTTGGGTCTTGCCAAGAATCTTGGGGCAGGAGAGAGCAAATATGAGATCTCCTTTCAATTTTTGTCTGCAAGTCCCACTGAGTGAGTTTGCTGCCATTGTTCTGTCCAGTGGTGTAATTATCCACTATTTATAATATTCTATTGTTAATAGTGTTTGATAATAGCGCAACAGATACAGATTGGGGGCTGGGGTGGGTGTTACTTGGCTCACAGTGGTGATTTGGTTGGGGGCTTGGGAACACAAACATGAGAATTTCACCTGCAAGGACAGAGTGTAGCACAGATTTAATAGTAGTGAAAGAGACCATATCCTCCTTTCCCCAAGAGTTGAAAATAGTGCTAATAGCCATGTTTGTGTTAATTCACCATTTGGAAAACCACTCCTCCTATATTTACCTACTCAGACTATCATAACAAAATAACAAAATAACAAAAAAACTGGGTGGCTTAAACAACAGAAATTTCTTTTCTCTTGGTTCAGGACGCCAGAAGTCCTAGATCAAGGTGCCAGAAGGTTTGGTTTCTGGTGAGACCTCTCCCCCCAGCTTGCAGCCAGGCAACACCTTCTCACTGAGTCTTCGCGTGGAAAGACACAGTGAATTCTATTGTCTCTTTCTTTTGTAAGGATACCAGTCCTATGGGATTAGGGCCCGACAATGCAGCCACATTGGGTGTTAGAATTTCAGCATGTGAATCTTAGGGGGATACATTTTAGTCCGTAACACCTCCTTTTGCTCTACCTATATAACTTTTTATACAACCCTGCCTTCCTGACTGCACTGATTGGCTCACGGGCAAGCACCTGATCCAAGCTTGGCCAATCACAGCCCCTTATTCTCTTCAGCTATGGTGACTGGTCCATCCATAGGCACATGATTCAAACTGGCTTTCCAAGGAAATTTATTTTTCAATTCAGAGCCAGAGCCCCAATTTTTTTTAAAATAGAAGGCTAGATAGTAAGTATTTTCAAATTTTGGTCTCTTTCACAACTATTAAATCTGTGCTAAACTCTGTCCTTGCAGGTGAAAGCAGTCAAAGACAGTATGTAAAGGAACAGTCCTGAATGGATTTGGCCCATGGTGGGCTGGAGTTTGCTGTTCTCTGATCTACAGCATAGAATAGTGCATAAAATGTGGGCTCATAATGTGATTTCTCCCTTTAAATCCTGGTTTCACCACTTGCTATCTTTGCAAACAAAAACAAAAACAAAAACAAATATATATAATTTAACATCTTGGTGCATCAGTTTCCTTATCTGTAAAATATGGACAAAAAGGCAATTTTGTATTTGTCAGGCTGGGCAATGCTAGTTGCTATAATGAGCAACCCCAGTACGTCAGTGGCTTAGCACAACAAAGAAGTTATTTCTTATGCTCTTCATAGTCCCCTGCTGATAGTCAGAGGCAAGTGGCACAGTGAGTATCAGCTCGGCTCTGTGAAGTCATTCCGAGACCCACGTTCATTCTACCATGTGGTTCCACCATCTTTAATACGTGGCTTCAAGGTTGCCCTGTCCCTAGCCGTCTGGCAGATTAAAGGAAGAGAGAGCACAGAAGAGTATTCACTCTTAACTGCTTTGGACCAGAGATCACTACTGCTCATATTCTATTGACAAGAACTAGTCACACAGCCCCATCTAGATGCAAGGGCCTGGGAAATGTAGTTCACTTGTGGATCCAGGAAGAGGAAATGGATCTGATGAGCATCCAGCCAATCTCTGCTCTGGACTCCAGGTTTTCATGAGGACTGAGTCAGAGAAAACTGTAAGTACTTAGAACAGCGCCTGGCCCTCAAAAGCACTCAATAAATGTTAGCTATGATTACTACTGAAGCTGGAGGTGAAAAAGGAAAGAACTCTTTTTGTAGTAGAGACATATTGATGTCATCTTAGAGCAGCTGCAACCATAGCACCAACCGAATGGGAAGCCAGAGTGAGGAAGAGATGCCAACACACAGAAAGAGGAGCTGAGTTGAGAGACAGAGGTAAGAGAGAGAATCCTGATAGTACCAAAGTGTCTGCTACGATCAGACCTATCCTTCTCTGGTCTTGTTCGTCTGCAACGAATAACAACAACAATAACAGTAGCTAACATTTATTGTAGCCTTATTATGTGCCAGATGCTTTACTAAGCTCTTACTAGACGTTAACAATTTTCAAACTCAAACCACAACCCAGGGTGGGGGAGGGGTCATGAAATCATTCTAAGGAGTTGATATCAATATATTTTAACAAACAAAATACAGTAGACTAAACTAGAACTGGAACTAGACTAAACTACAGCAGAAAATTTCAGCGTATATCACACATTATAAAGACAAATACTGTTTTATGGACTTTTCTTTTGTAGTATGGGTGTACTGGATCATGATATAAAATAGCTTTCTTTCTGTGGGTTGCAGTCACTGCTCTAATTCATTGGCCCTTTCCAACAACCCATTGAAGAAGGTATTATTACAAGCTTCATCCTATAGGTGGGGAAACTGAAGCACCAAGAGGGGACGTCATTTGCTGTAAGCTGCACTGTTAGGAAGTTGACACGGTCAGCATTTGTACTAACTCTGGTCTAACTCTAAAATCTACCCTAATATCCTTCTAATAAATTGGTGATTTCCCTTGTGGCTTCAGCTTCTTCAGGTTGGATTTCTGTGTTATGCAAAGCCAAGAGTCCTGGGCCAACAGAAGCAGGGAGGAGGGAGCATGAGCAGGGCACTGGATATGGAGAAAGGAGGCGGGGTCCTACACTGGGCTCAGCCTGGAGCTGCCCGGAGACCTTCAACAAGGCGCCTCACCTTTCCGACTCTGCTGGGAAAAAAAGATGGCAATACTGTCTCCCTCAGAGGCTTTTGCCAGGTAGAAGTGAGATGGCCTAGAGAAGTACCAATCCTGTGTCTGGCTGTGAGTATCTGAGGAGGAGGAAGGCATGGGGCAGAGCAGGGCAGGGACAGCCCTTGGAAAGGTACAGAGGTGGCATTGAGCAGAGAAAGGAGAAATCAACCAGCCGGAACTAGAGGATGGGAAGCCAGGCAAAGCAGGTGTCATGGGCCTCAGAGGCCAGATGAGGCGTGTGGACGGGATCGGTTACACATACAGAGTCTTGGGAGATTCTGGAAGGCCGAACTGGGAAGTTTCCCCAGTGTCCTAAGGCACAGACAGGCATTTCCTAGGAATTAAACTTGAAGAACACACAGCCCGGTGCCTCCATCACAGGTGGCTAACAGAGGAAAATGGAGTCAAGTATCTCAAGCCTATGACTCAAGACTAGGGGGGAGTGAGGAAGCCCAATGTCCAGGCGGAGGACTCCGCAGTTCCCAGGGCTGCAATGCAGGCTCCGTGCAGAGCAGGAAGCCAGGAGCTGCTCCAGAGGCCAGGCAGCTGGGATGCCTCCTCTGGAGAGTCACCCTTTGATCTCCCTAGCAACCGAGGGGTCCCACTTCCTGCGTCCCAGAATGCCTGCTCCGGAAGGGACCTCAGAGGTCATGGAGCCCAACCCTATTGGACAGATGGGGCCAATCGAGCCCTGAGAGGTGCAGGGCCAGGTCAAGGTCACCCAGGGAGCCTCAGAGATCACCCAGGGCTGCCGCCACTCCTCAAAGCTCCTCCTGCTTCCTCTGGCTCAGCGGGAAGCAAGCAGGGAGGGCCTGCTCTTTCCAAGCTCTTGGCTGTGGGGGGCCCATTTCCTGTCAAAGCTGAGTTAAGTTCAAAGGCTCCTGGAATAGTGGGGGGGGCGGGGGCAGGAAGGCAGTGCCTTGACAGCACAGGGTGGGGAGTGGGTCTTTAAATCACAAAGACGACTTTATCCTTTGAGATTTTAAGTGGACAGAAGCCAACTTCCTAACATCCTTTCTTCTGACGTGGCCCTTGGCAACAATTATGACACGGGAGGGACACTTAAGGTACTTGAGCCACTGCTACACACTGGGCTCTGTGCCAGGCGAATCTTTCATAGACATAACAATCTTTCATGGCAGGAATTAGTTTCCTCATTTTACAGATAAGGAAATGGAGCCCAGTGAGGTGAAGTAACTTGCTTGAGGTCACACAGCTGGGATTTGAGCCCAAGTGTGTCTCATGCAAGAGTCTTAACAATGTTTAACTTCAGGCCACATCAGTGCCCAAGGGGTTGTGTTCTGGGTAACCTGAATTTCATCTCTGTATTAGTCAGGGTTTTCCAGAGGAACAGAACCAACTGATAGATGGATAAATAGATAGATGATATTTATTAAAAGGAGTTGGCTCATTATGGGATTATGGAGGCTGAGAAGTTCCCCGCTCTGTTGGAGTCTTCTGATTCAAAGGCTAATCTCTTCTTGGAAACACCCTCACAGACACACCCAGAAATAATGTCTAACTAGATACTTGGGCATCTCATGGCCTAGTCAAACTGACACAAAACTGACCATCACAACTGCTCCATTCATTCATTTAACAACTACTTGCTGAATGTCCAGTAGGTGCCAAGCGCTTTGACTACAGAGATAATAAAAAGAGATAAGATTTATTGGGAATTTGCAATGTGCCAGGCACTGTTCTAAGTATTTTACATGAATGAACTCATTTAATCCTCACAACAATTATGCAAGGTAGAATCTATTAAACACGTCCATCTTACGGGGAATGAAATTAAGGCACAGAGAGATGAAGGTGTACCATAGTCCCATAGCTAGGAAGCGATAGAGCTGGCAGTTAAACTCTTGAGCACTGCATCACACTGACCTGGGAAGCCTCCAGAAGCTCACAGTCTCATGCTAAGACAGACATGACTCCAGGCAATTATAATAAAGTGTGATGAGTGATGAGTAAGGGCACCACAATCATGCAGAGGAAGGGCAAGCCAAAGCCAGTTCCGGTGGTCAGGAAAGGCTTCTGACAGCAAAACTAATGCCTGGTGAGTAGAGAGTCATGCAGAAAGGAAATAGATTGTCCTGGGCAAAGGGGACATCAGGAGAACTAAAGGATGATCTGTCTGGTTAGAGCTTGGAGTGAGGTGGGGAGTGCAGAATCATGAGACTTGAAGCTGAAGAGGGCAGAGGGGACCAAGGATCCTGAAGGGCACTGAATGCCATGGTAAGAAGTTTGAGTTTTATCCTATGGGCAATGAAGAGCTTAGCTGTGTGGCCCTGGACAAGTCACTTGACCAGATAGCAGCACTTCAGTTTCCTAATCAGTAAGTTGGAAGTAAAAGAATCTGCTTTGCAGTGAAAGAAATGAGACAATGCATTTGTAGTAGGAATCTCAAAAATGTTAGTCTCCAACCTACATCACCCCCTAAGTAAGGACTCAATATGCAGCTGAACAACTACAAATGCCACAGGAGCCAATAAGGAGGCTTTGAGCAGCAAGGAACAGAATCTCCAACTAAATATATAACTTAAGCCATAATAAGTTCATTTTCTTACATAATGAGAGAGATGTTCTAGAGTTTGGAAATTCAGTGGCTCAATGATGCCTTCAAAGATACATCAGCCTCCGTCTCATCTTGGCAATGGCTTGCCTCAGGGCCACAAGATGGATGCAACAGTGCCTGCCATCATCTGCAGACATGACAATGGTCAATGAAGAAGGTATTTTCTCCTGGGCATCTTTAAAAGAAGAAAACCTTTATTTAAAGCCCCCCGCCCCCACATCCATTCCCCCCTCCCCAGTCAGTTCCCATTGGCCAGGATTAGATCACATACCTTTCAGTTAAACCAATACTGGCAAAGGGAATATAATCACCATGATTGTCTTAAGCTAATCATAATTAATGCCCCAGGGCTGAGGAGGGGACTGTCCCATGAGTGCTTGACCTCAAGGGGGTGGCACCCAAACAAAACAGGCCTTTCCAGCAAGGAAGAAGTAGGGATAGACTTGGCTAGGCCATGAGCATTATTAACAGGACTCCAACGACCTGGGTCCAAACTCTGGATAATAAAGGTAATTCCAGGCCACACTTCCTGGTGGGTTCAGATGCTGAGATCATTTATGACCCCTGAGGTCAGGACAGACTGAGCCCTATGCCCTGAGCCTTAGAAACTGCCTCAGTAGGACTGTGCCCCCTGAGTTCAGTTCAGTGCCTCTGGCAGACTCCACCATTCACTCATTCAATCCACAAATATGAATTGGGCACCTGCTTTGTGGTGGGACAAACAATGAGAAAAACTCAGCTCAGACCCTGTCCTTGCAGAGCCTACCCCCTTGTTGGGGAGACAATCAAATAACCACACAGGTGTGTATAGAATGACAACCAGGATCTGGTTGTGGACTGTTTCCGGCTTGTGATGCTAGAAGAGAAAATAGCAGGAGGACTTAACCCAGGCAGGGAGCTCAAGGACTTCGGATTCAGCAGGTGTACTTCTGAGCCCAGGTTCAGCTACTTACCAGCAGTGTGACTTTTCAAAGACAATTTACTTGACGTCCCTATGCCTTGGTCTTCATTGGGAAACAGCAGAAATAATAGGCTTGGTCCCCTGGGACAAGTAGGAAAACTAAATGAGGTACTGTGGCCTATTTCAATCATCAAGCAATAACGCAGAAACCTCATGCTATCAACTGTCCAGTAGTACTGCAGGGGCTGAGGCTTCCAGCTCAAGTCAGACCACATGAGTCTGAAGCCTGGCTCTTGCCCCTTCTAGCTGTGTGACATCAAGCAATTGCCACATCTCTCTATGCCTCGGTTTTCCCATCTCGGAACCAGCAATAACAAATAGGTTTGTTGTAGAGATTAGATAGATTATGTATATAAAGCTCTTAGCACAGGGCCTGGTGCATAGTAAGCGCAATAAATGTTGACTAAGGTTATTATTATTGTTGTGTTGTTGTTTTGAAATTAACCATAAAAACGAATGTGAAAAGATGGTCGAATAAGAGTTTGCCTAGCAATTGCAAAGTCATTTTCCTTGCTGACATTTTAACACTAAAGGTGTTTGTCCCAGCAGTAAGGGTACAGCTATGAATGTTAAACGTCCCAGAGTATCTCTGGGTTTGATTACATCTAGATGTTCCTCCGGAGTCCTGGACTGCCTATTTCTGTCACCTCCAGCACTATCAATAACACACCTTGAGAAGCAACCATTGTTAACAATAAACAAAGCAAGACCCAGCCAGCAGCCGCACGCAGCTGCAACTTCCGGGCTGCTTCCAGCCTGCAGCGGTGTAGAACCAATCGCAAGCCGCAGGATGCAGATTGTGTTCCCTAATTGATCCATGAAGCTACGCGCAGCTCAGGTTATGAAAACTGGCGCTGCGGGAGGAACGCCTGCCCGTGCAAACACTTAGCACTGGGCCCAACGGACGTTAATTGTTCGGGGAACACCAGCTATTGTTTTTGATATTACGCGTCCTCCAGATGGTAGGAGCATCAGACTTTCCCATAAGCTGGAGAGAGCCCCCAGCTTTGCTTTCCCTTCCCTTTGTGAAACCACTGAAGCCTCTTTAAGGTTATCACGTTACGTTATAACCACACCTACTTCGTAGGGTGATAATGAGGATTATCGGAGTTAGTGCATGTAGCTTGTTTGGAATGGTGCCTGGTCCAGCGGAAGCGCTCAGAAACAACGACGGCTACCATAATAATAGTTAACACATCTTGAGTCCTTACCAGGTTCACTTCCAGATTTAATCCTCACAACCTACCGAGAAGGTGGGAATTAATATCATTTCCATTTTACAGGTGAGGAAACTGAGGCACAAGAAGGTGAAATAACGTAAAGGCACACAACAAATTTAAACATTAGCTACCATGCTTATAGGTTTTTTTCAAAGTAGAGCATAAATCTGAAGAATCAGCAGAAGCACAGTTAATGTAATAATGTGCAAAATTTAATAGCTTGTGCACAGAAAAAAAAGACTATCAGGAAAACATCTCAAAAATGTAAATAGTGCTTATGTCTAAATGGCAGAATATGGGTGGGGTTTTCCCCTCTTTTTTCATTGATCTGTGTCAGAAGTTTTCCGTTAGCAACATGCACTACTTTTCTACTGGAGACAAATAATCAAAATCAATGTTTTATGTGGCTGGAGCAAGAGCCTATATGGATGGGGAGCAGAGGGAGGGACACTGGTTAATAGACAATTGCAATAGTTGAGCGGGGAGAACCGTGGCGTTGACTCAGGGTGTGAAGGGGGTGGTGGGTACAGGTGAGAATAGAAATGACTGTGACTGACTGGACATGGATGAGTGATCTGGTTGGCTCGTTCCTTCATTTCACAGATGACTATTAAGTCTCCTACAAGTGTTCTAGGAGCTGTTCTAGGAACCAGCTTGCACAAGACAGAAAAAAACCCCAAGCTCATAGAGCTTCCATTCAACTGGGAGAAGGCAGATAATAAAAAAGCAGTGCCGGAGGAGTCAGGTGTTAAGTGGAAAGTTTATGGCAGAAAGCAAAGCCAGGTGAGGGGGACAGAGAGTGTCAAGGTTGGGCGGAGGGCAGCCAGGGAAGGACTCTATTTTAGAAACAGTTGAGCAGAGATGGAAGAAAACAAGAGAAGCAACCCTGCATGGATCTTGAGGAAAACCATTCTTGCACAGGGAACAGCAATCTCAAAGGCTTTGTGACAAGTGCATCTTGGGTGTCATGGAAGAGCAAGGAGGCCAGGGTGGCTGGAGGGGGAGGGATGGAAGGAAGCAGCAGGAGGTGATGGAATTGGAGAGGCAAGGGGGGCAAATGATGGCAGCATCGCCAGGACTTGGACTCTTATTCTGAGTGAGATGGGACACCAGCAGAAGTTTCCAGCAGAGGAGTGACAGGCTTGGCCATCACCAAAAGAATCACTGAGGCTGCTGTGAGGAAAATAGACATAGGCAATGTTAGGAGCAAAGGACCAGCCAGGACAACTTTTCAATGATCCAGAGGAGAGATAATGGTGGCTTCCAGGGTGGTAGAGTCACACTGGGCAGTGTTGGATTCTGAATGTACTTTGAATGGAGCCAACAGTATTTCCTGACTTACGAGATGTGCAGTGCAGAAGAAGAGTCAAGGGTAAGTCAAATTTGTGGCCTGTGCAACTGGGAGATTAGAGCTGACATTTCCTGAGAAGGCGAAGATTGCTGGAGAACCAGATCTGTAGAAGGGAAGCCAGGGGCTGGTGTTGGATATATTAAGTTTGTGATACATTTCAGCCATCTGTGTGGAGATGTCAAGTAGACAGGTGGACATGCTGGAAAGAAGTTCAGAAGAGAGGTCAGGACTGGAGACAAAAATTTTAAAGTCATCAATGTATAGGTGATTTTTAAAGCCCAAGTATTGGATGAGAAGGTCCAAGAGTGAGGATAGGGAGAAGGATGATTCCTGGGTTTCAGGCTTGGGTTACTGGAAGGATGGTTTTCCTTTATCAGAGATAGAGAACAGGAGAGGAGGAGCAGGTTTTGAAGGAAAGGTGATGTGTTCAATACGGACACCCTGAGCCTGAGGCGCTGGAGGACATCACGAGGGACAGGAGGTGGCCTGGGAGGCCATCAGGTCATGAGCTCAGGAGAGAGATCTGGGCAGGAGACAGAGACAGAGGGTAACTGAAGCTCCAGCAAATTTATGTAGAAGAAATGCAAATCTCTACACACCTGAGCCCTTTTCCCAATTCCCAGAGTGAGGGCAAGCAGGTGTCAGTGCAGGTGTTCCAGGGATTAAAACAGGAACTTGAACCCGCAGGTGAGACCGTCAATCACATATAATGTGCGGGAAATGCCCTCAGAGGAGAACTGGGTGAGGGGGAAAGAAAGCCCCTTGCCCTCCCGGTTCTGAGCATCATCTGCTTCTCCAGGGCTCCTGAATGACGGACTCTTGAGGGATCTAGAAAGAGTCAGATGGGACAGAAATAGGGCTTGTAGACCTGGGAGGAGGAAGGTGACTCTCTGGTTTTCTATTACTGCTTAAACCACCCCAAATTGATAGCATAAAACAACATTTTCATTATGCCAATGGATTCTGGGGTTCAGGAATTTAGACAGGGCACAGGGGGAAGGGTTTGTCTCTGCTCCATGATGTCTGAGGCCTCAGCTAGGGAGGCGCCAGTGGCTGGAGACTGGAATCACCTGAAGGCCCCTTCACTGCCATGTCTGGCTCCTGGCCTTGGGTGGCTCAAGGCTGGGCTTCACTAGGAGTGACACTTGCAGGGCTTATATGTGGCCTCTCAATGTGACTTGGGCTTCTCACAGTGTGGCTGTTGGGTTCTGAGAGGGAATGTCTCAAGAACCAGTGTCTACAGAGAGCCAGGTGGAAGCTACTAAAAGGTGTAGCCTCGAGTCATGTATTGTCACTTCTGACATACTCTGTTGGTCAGAGCAGTCACAGGCCCACTCAGACTCAAGGGGAGGGGACATAGATCCCACTCTTCCATAAGAAGATCTTTCAAACAATTTACAGCCAATTTTTTTAGTAACAGTTTGAGATAAAATTCACATGTCATATGATTCACTCATTTAAAGGGTACAATTCGATGGTTTTGAGTATATTCACAAAGGGTTCAACCCATCACCTCAATCAATTTTAGAACATTTTCATCACCCCAAAAAGAAACCCTATATCCTTTAGTTACCACTCTCCCCAGTACTCCCACCCCTCTACCCAGCCCCTGGCAACCACTAATCTACTTCCTAGCTCTATGGATTTGCTTTTTCTGGACATTGCAAATAAATGGTGCCACACCCATAGTATTTTGTGACTTACCTTTTTCACTGAGCATACTACTTTCAAGATTCATCAATGTTGAAGAATGTATCGGAACTTCATTCCTTTTCATAGCCAAATAATATTTCATTGTATGTATATACCATTTTTAATTTATCCATTTATCAGCTGATGGACAGTTAGATTGTTTCTACCTTTTGACTCATATGCATAATACTTCTATGAACATTCATGTATGAGTTTTGTGGCCAATTTTTTAAAAATCATCACAGATTCACAAGCAGGACATCCTCGGGTAGACCCCAAACAGCATCTTGACATGTCTTAGCTCTATGACCTTCAGCAAGGCACCCAATTATTGCCAAGTTTCATCTGCAAAATACCATGATAAAATACCTCTGAACAGGTGAAGATTAGTGAGCTCAAGGATGTGAAGTGACTATTAAAATGAGAATCTGTGAGATGCTATGGGAGAGATCCTGTGGGCTGCCTACCCAACTGCACTTCTTGTCTTGGTGACAGAACCTCTATTTTGGTCAAGTATCAAGCAGACATCTGCCTCATAAGTCTGGACCCCACCTACCATAGCAGACAAGTCATGATCAGTCTAAGCCAGTCACAATAATCCATCGTTCTTCTCTGTAAATGTTTTGGATTGGCCTAGTGATGCAGGCCTGGTCAATGAAACAGGAAAGAGGCCTACTGGGAGTCCTGCAGAGGATGAGTTTCTTAGCCCTGAAAAAGAGGTGGAGAAGAAGGAACTATCCATCTTTAGCAAGATATTCTCATGTCTTCTCAGTCTACTGAGCATGATAAAATGTGAAAATGGAAATCAAATTGATGTCAGCCTTGAACTGACACAGGAACAGCCTTGCCTCTGGACAACTGCTTGTGTAAGATAATAAATATCTTTTTTCTTTAAGGTCACTTGTAGTTGGGTATCCTATAACATGCAACTGAAAACACCCATGCTTAAACATCTATCAGTTTCTATCCATCTATCTATCTATCGCTCCCATCTACTTCCAGAAAGGATTACTCTTATCTTACAATAAAAGACATAGGGAAAAATCAGAACAAGGTTAAACAAGTAACGAAGGGAGACTTCTGTTTCTGATGTCACAGCATACTCAATATCCTTACTGACTCTCCTGATTAAAAAAAAAAAACTGGAGTCATTTTAAATATTTATTTTAAATGAATCAGTTACTTTTACCAACTTCTATTAAAGTCAAAGGAGATTAAAAAATCATAAACAAATAAGGTATATATGTCAGAAGATGATAATATATAGAGAAAAATAATTCAGGGGAAAAAAGTCTGGAGTAAGTAGGTTAGGGTTTTAGATAGAGTGTTCAAGGTAGGCCTCACTGAAATGGTGACATTTGAGAAAAAAGACTTGAAAGTGATAAGGACAATAGCCACATGAATATCTATTGGAAGAACGACTCAAGCAGAGGGAACAGTAAATGCAAAGAACCTACAGTGTGAACATGTTTGAAATATACAAGGAATAACAAGAAAGCTAGTATGAATGGAATTACATGAGCGCAGGGGAGAGTAAAAGATGAGGTCATAGTAATGGATACAGAATTCTAGATCGGCAATTTTTTTTTTCAGCAATTTAGATTCTCATTCATTCCATTGTCTTCCAGCTTCCATGGTTTCTGTCTATAAGTCCACTGCAAGTCTTATTGTATATTCTTTGAAGATAATGTATCTTTCTTCCTCTGGCTGTTTTTAAGATTTTCTCTTTGTCTTTAGTTTTCAGAAGTTTTGCTATTATGTAAATTTGGTTTTCTTTGTATTAATTCTCTCTAGGGTTCATAGTGTTTCATGCATCCTATGACTTGAGGTCTTTCTTTGATTTTGGAAATTCTCAACCAGCATTTCTTAGAATATTATATCTACCCTATTTTCTCTTTTCTTTCATGAGATTTTTAATTACACACAATTTAGACATTTTCACTGTGTTTCATGTGTCTCTTACATTCTTTTCTGTATTTTTTCATCCTTTATCCTCTCCTTACTTTGGTCTACATGTTTTCCTTTCACCTATTTCCAGTCTAATAATTCTTACTTCAGTTGTGTCTAATCTGCTGTCAAGCACATCTGTTGAGTTCTTAATTTCAATTTTTATGTTTTTAAGTTATTGAATTTATCTTTAATAACTTTCAGTTCTCTGATGAAAATCTCCATCTTTTCATTTAATTTGTTGACCATATTAATCACTGTTATTGAAAAGTCTGGTAATACTAATAGGTCTCCTGTGGGTCTCTTTCTATTATATATTTTTTCTCTTGATTTTGTTGGTCCATGTCTCTTTTTATTTTTGGTAACCTCTTATTAAAATTTGACTAGCACACCATTATTTGGGGCTTTTTATTCCTTTAAGCTGAGCTTTATTTCAAGTAATAAATTCCCATCACATTTTAATCTCAAAAAAAATTTGACTTTGTGTATTAAAAATGTGGAGATAATTTGAAGATCTGGCTCATGTTCCCTTCCTCAAGAAAGAATATAATTTCACTTTTGACAGGTAGTAGAGGCTGATCACCTTAATGCAATCAGGGACTGAGCTGATCTGAAACTGGTCTTCAGTGTTTATAATGGCTAGTCTATTTCTGATTCACTCAAAATTACAAACTGTGAATAATGCCATGAAGGAGGTAAAATGAATGATAGAGAGCGATTTGGGATTGGAGTGAGACATGGATGCCTCCTTAACTAGGGTGGGCAAAGAAGGCCTCTGAGAGATGTGATATTGAGACCCAACCAGAATGATGAGAAGGAAACAGCCGTGTGAAGATACAGAGTGAGCAGACAGAGTGAGCAGCAAAAGCACATTCCCTGAGGTAGAAATTAGTTTGACATTCTGTGAAATACAAAGAAGACAGGATGACATTACAAGGTAGATAAGAGTCAGATATTAGCAGCCCTGGCAAAAAGTGTGGATTTCATTCCAAGAGCAATGGGTAATTATTAAAGAATTTTACACAAGGGAGTGACATGATCTGGTTCATATTTTTGAAGGATTAACCTGGCTACAGAAATATTTGTGAGAGCAGAAGAATTGAAGCAGAGAGACCATTGATAAGACTATTTGCAGTGATCCAAGAGAGAGATGATGGTGGCCTCTACTAGGGTGGCAGTGCAAATCAAGAGAAATAGATGGACTGGAGATATATTTTGGAGGTAAGATTCACAGGGCTTGTTGTTAGGTTAGGTATGTGGTGGGAGGGCAAGGGCTTGAGCAATTGGGTGCATGGTGGTGCCACATACCAAGATAGAGAAGTACGGTGAAGGCATAGGTTTGAGGGATAAAAATAGAGAGTTCCATATTGAAGCCATTTACATGCCATATAAGTGGCATTAATTTGGTGTCTTTTGGTTGCAAGTATCAAGTGGCTTAAGCAAAAACAAGAAATTACTGGCTGAATCTCTTGGGAAATATACCCTCATGGACAGCTAGATCCAGGCGCTCTGTCATCAGAACTCACACACTCTCTCTCTTTCTATTCCCCTTCTTCTCTTCCTCCTTCTCCCTCTCTTTCTCCTCCTCATCCTCCCCCACTTCCCCTTCCTTCTTCCTTTCTTCTTCCTTCTCCTCCTTTGCAGGAATGATTTAAGCCTGGAGTAACTGCAGCCATGCCACTCTCACCAAGGAAACCATCTAGAGCGGGAGAAAGGCCATTCCATAGCCAGAACTCCTCTGTATTCTATGCCCATCACTCGTGTTGCATGAGACTTATCTGTTTATCCCTCTAGGAACATACTGGATACCCCTCAAGGGTAAGGACTATATCTTATTCCCTCTGATCCCCTAGCTTAGTGGAAATGAAAAGTTAATCAGCTTTAGAGCAGACACCTGGATTCCACAAGGCTCTGACATTGAGTAGCTTTGTGGCCTTGGACAAGTCACTTAACTTCTTTGGGACTTATTGTTCCTCATCTATAAACTCATGATTAGAAATATATAATTGGGTAGTTTATGAGGATTAAACAAGAGCTTGAAGAAAAATGCCTGACACAGTTCAGGTACTCTATGCTTTGATAAATGAGGACATAACAAGGGCTGCAGTACCCACCTTGGGTTTGATCTGGGAGAAATGGGTGGGGAGGTGTGAAGCTGGAATCCAGCCTGGCAGGGGGAGGGGAGCCTGGCTCAGCTTGGGGTAGAGGGCAGGGATGCCGGAGGCTTTCTGTGCAGTTCCCTTGGTCAGCCCCACCCAAAACCTGGCCTTAGCCCAAGCCTGCCAGGTGGGAACCCTCCCCAGTATCTCCACCCACAGCCAGGACAGGCCCTAGCCTGCACCCCACTCCTCTGCCTGCGGCTGGGGTTTGCTAAAGCCACATGCATTCCTAAGGGGTTGATAAGATTCCTGAAGCCACATCACCACCCACTGCCTATCTCAGGCTGGATGGGAGGGGAACACACCCCCTCCACACGGCAGAGGGTGACAGCCAGCACCCCCCTCCATATGCACATACCCCCGCCCCTTCTTCACAGAACCACAGAGAGCACAGCTTTAAGGATCCCTAAAGAGCCTCAGCATCCTCCTTCTGATGACTCTGGCCCTGCCAATCTGGTGCCCACCCCCTAACACATTCCCCAGCCAGCACCAACCAGCTTCAATCCTTTCCTCCCTACGAAGCCCACACATTAAAAAAAAACATGCTCAGAATCCTTTGGCATTAGGAAAACTGTGCCCCTGGTGACCTAATGGTGGACAGATATACCCATCACGTTCTGGGCATCTTCACCTTTATTGTAACTCTGAGGACTCTGGGTACCCAGGACCCAGGTGGGAACCCCCTGATCTTGATGGGAGCAGGCCACAGTCCAGTCATGATTGTGGAGGTGGGCGGGGAAAGAGGAGGGGAGTTCTTAGCCTCCAGGATCAAAAGGGCTGTGCCCTGACCCCCTGACTGAGGACTTGTGACCCAGGGCAAATGGTTTAAACTCTCTGAGCTCCTGTGACCTCATCTGTAAAGTGGAGGAGATTGACAATAAGGTAAGTGAGGATTAAATAAAATAATGTTTGTAAAGAGTTGAGCAAGGGATGGGGCATACAGTAAGCAATCTATAAATGAAGATGCTACTGCCATCACCATTCATATAAACAAAGGAATAAAAGTCCGTAATCCTGCCTCAGCCCCAGAACCAGGTTGGAGATAGAAGAGCCCCCCCCTCCCCCGCCCCCACCAACCTTGCCGCCATCTTGGCGTCCCAGGACCTTGTTGCTTTTTGCCTGCTCCCTCTCCTCCCCACAAAGCCCACAGCTTAGGGGCCTGGGCCCAGCCCTCTCCTTCAGCTCACTGCCCTGTCTGCCTACTGACTGATGATTCATCCCACCTCCAGGCCATAGTTGTACCCATCAGAAACCCAATGTTCCAGTTTCCCCTCCTGAGTCAGGGGCCCCTTGGGCCCTGCCTCGCTCCTAGCATAAGGGAGTGGTAGGCAGTCCAGAGTCAAATAAAGTTCTCCCTCTTGTCCCCCTCCCCAGACCTGGGACCTGGAGGGAGTTGGGGGAGCAAGGGCAGGGGGTGGGCAGGGGAGAAGGGAGAGGAAGCAAGGAAGGAACCCTTCCCTCTCTTGGTCTGAGTTAGGTCTCGAGCAGCTCTGATCCCTGCGCAGGGATGGACCTCGGTTTTGTGGGCCTAGAGTGTGAAAGGTAAGGCAGGTAGGAGGAGAGGGGACAGGCTAGAGCCTTGATTTCCCACTGCTGGGGGACGGGAGGGTCCTGGAAGTCCCTCTAGCACCCCAAACTCAGCACAATGCAAGCAGAACTTTTCTCCTCTGTGACAAAACTGTATCTCCCCCCGCCCGCCCTGCAGTGACTCAGGTAGAAAACCTGGGAGCCCCAGCCCACTCCTCTTGGGGTCAGCACATCTCATCAGTCACCAGACACTGGCCTTTTCTTCCTCACTGGTCCCTCCTGCCCACAAGTCTTTCCCCACTGCCCTGGTGTGGGTCCTCATTAGCTCTCTCCCTCCTCACTGGTCTCCTCTCCCGCAATCTCCCTCCACACAGACAGCCCAAGGGGGATCTTCTGTAGACACAGAATTGATCAAACATGAAGCAGGCTTGGGAAAGAGCTAACCCAGCAGGGACAGCAGGACCCAATGCTTCTCTCAGTTAAGCTAGTGAGAGGACGGGGTTTAGGGAGTGGCCTGGGCAGGCCCAGGTTCATAATCTCTGAGCACCTACGCATGCCAGACTACAACCTTCCTCCAATCACTTGCACACCCTGCGAAGGTGAGTATCACTGGACCCATTTTACAGATGAGGAAACCGAGAGGTGGGGGGGGGTTCCCGAAGGTTGCACCCAACCTACAGCCAAGAGATAAGAGAGTTGGATTTTGAACTCTAGTCTGACTTTGGAGCCTGATTCTCTTCAATATTTACAGCTGTCTCCAAAGACTAATGTGAAATAATCTGTGTTGGGGAACCCGTAAGAGTCAGCAGTCTCAGGTTTCCTGAGAAGCTCTCTGGAAGGGTCCTCGTGGCATGTGTGCGTCCAGCTCCTGGAAGGCCTGCGTGTGTCCTGCCTGAAAGTGGATCTTGCCCACTGCTGCCCTCCGCTGACCAGAGGCAGAATTGCTTCAGTCTCTTGGGAATCTGACTGCAGGGGACTGTGTTGCCAACTCTAGGGACCCCAGAAAGCCAGGTGGTCTGAGCTTAAACCCCTAATATATAAAGAGCTCTTAAAAAAGCAAGAAGATACAAACAATGTACCCAACAGGAAAATAGACAAAGGATATAAACAGGCCATTTCACAAAAGAAAACATCCAAATAGCTAGTAAGTAGATAATCAGCTTCACTAATAACCAAAAAAAGGAACATAAAAACAATGAAATGACATGTTCACCTATTACACTAGAAATTGATAATTCCTTCTGTTAAAAAAGGGTGTTGACCGCTTATACCAGTCAGAATGGCCATCATTAAAAAGTCCACAAATGATACATGCTGGAGAGGGTGTAGAAGAAAGGGAACCTTCCTACATTGTTGGTGGGAATGTAATTTGAAAATTACAGCCATTATAAAAAACAGTATGGGAGTTCCTTCAAAAACTAAAAACAGACTTACCACATGACCCAGCAATCCCACTTCTGGGCATATATCCAGAGGGAACTCTACTTCAAAAAGATACCTGCACTCCAATGTTCAAAGCAGCACTATTTACAATAGCCAAGACACAGAAACAACCTAAATGTCCATTGACAGATGACTGGATAAAGAAGTTGTGGTATGTATCAATCTATCTATATACAGATAGATAGAAATGCTACTCAGTCATACAAAAGAATAAAATAACACCATTGGCAGCAACATGAATGGACCGTCATTCTAAGTGAAATAAGCCAGAAAGAGAAAGCAAAATACCATATGACATGACTTTATGTGGAATCTTCTAAGAAGACACAAATGAACTTGTTTACAAAACAGAAATAGATTCACAGACATAGAAAACAAACCTATGGTTACCACAGGGGAAAGAGGGTAGGAAGAGATAAATTAGGAGTTCGAGATTTGCAAATACTAACTACTATATATAAAATAGATAAACAAGTTTCTACTGTAGAGCACAGCACTATATTCAATATCTTGTAGTAACCTATCATGAAAAAGAATATGAAAAGGAGTATATATATGTATAACTGAAACACTATGCTGTAAACCAGAAATTGACACAACATTGTAAACTGACTATACATCAGTTGAAAAAAAAAGGGAAAAAAAGGGTGTTGACCAAGACAAGCCTCATACGTAAGTTCCATTGCTTATTAAAACTGCCACCTACCCAAAAAGGGGCACTCATATTGTTGGTAGAAGTGAGAATTGGAACTAATTGTGCAGAGATGGTAGTTGAGCAATATACATAAACAATTTTAATGTTCACATTTTGGATCCAACAATTTCACATCTGGATATTTCTCCTAAAAATGCAAAAGGATGTGTTTAAATATGTTCATTGTAGCAGTGTTTACTGTCTGTTCGCTGATAGAGGAAAATAAGGAGCCACCAAAAATAGAGGACTAGGTTTTGCTCATGTTCGTGGTGATCACATTTATGCATTTGTATAAATACAATGGTATATTTATCGTATGTAATCAAAAAAAATTTTAATCAAATAACAAGGAAAATATTTTTACATAGATTTCATGACATATTACTGAGTGAAAAAATAGACTTTTTAGATAGATTACAACATAGTTAAAATACTATGATCTCATTTACTCAAAGTTGTGTTTGAAGTGTGTGTGTGTGTGTGTATGTGAACTTTTGTATAATAGGATTGCACTTGAATTTTACTTTCTCCTTTATATTTCTCTTATGGTTTAAAATATTAACAATGAACTCATTATTTTTATAATGAAAACAATAATGCTATTTTCATTTTAGGAAAGGAAGAAATTAGAGGGCCTTGCTTCCCCAAGAGGTGGAGCGCAGTGGTGGGGATGAGGGGTGACCCTACTTGGAGGGCATGCCAGTGGGTTGGGACTTTAAGGAGAGACAGAATTGGGGCCAGATCTGCTGACATTGTGAAATTACCTGGAGTGAGTCCTGGGTGATCAGAGATGGGAGGGCCTACTTGCCTAACCCCCTCACTTTGAGGCAGGAGCTGATAGATCAGAGAGTGGCTCAGAGAGGGCAAGGGACTTGGCTGAGGTTACACAGTGAGCCAGTGCTAACTTGGCCCCCAGAACCCAGGCCTTCAGACCCAAGGCCAGGGCTCTTTGCTGGCTGTGCTCACTTCATAAGGCAGATCTGGAGGTCAGAAGTTAGGTCACTTTTAAACAGCATGTTTCCTCAGAAATGGTGCTACCACTGACTGGCTGGGAGAACAGTTCTCTCCAACTCAGTCTCATCTATGAGCCAGGAAATTACAGCTCCCTGGGGATATCTTTGTCCTAAAAGGCCTCTCCAGTGCTAACCAGGAAGCTGAGTTGTAGAGGAATGAGTGATGGCCTCTTCTCTCTGTCCCTGTGGCCTCCCCTCAGCCCTCCTCACCGCCTCCCCCCCGCCCCCGCCTCCAGTACTGCCCCAATCATTCATTTTCTACCCCGCCCTTGAGGGATGCATCAAAAACACCATTCCAACCATGTCACCTCTGCTTGAACAATCTCTCTGTGGCTCCGCACTGCCCTCATTCAAGGCCGTCAGTGATGTGGCCCCAACCTTGGTTTGCAGCCTCCTGCCCATCCCCTCCAGCCCCCTTCCATTGGGGTCACAGTCTACATGCTGACTCTAGCATGGCTTTTTCCCTCCCTGTGCATCTGCTCATCCAACCCTCTCTAGGTATTATACTGTTTCTGCCTCCTCTAGGTGGGTACTTTCTGCTCATTCTTTTAAACCATCTTAAATCAATGTTCCCCTTTCCAGGAAGCCTTCCTAGACTCCTCCCACAGCCCCAGAAATTTTTAAGGCAGCGTGTTAAACTCTTCCTACCTGCTTTCCTGTAACTTCAATTACTACCTGCTTTTTCTTTACTTTGTTTTTCTTTTCACATCTTCTTTTGAATTGATGTTTTTAAAAAATCCCCTTTGTTCTTTCAGCTAGCATGGAAGTGAAGCTAATACCTAATGCACACTTAAAATTGAGAGCTGAGTAAAACTCCCTTGCCTTATCTCTACTAGCCAATACGAAATTAGATGTTGTCAATCCATTTTATAATTATCATCATTATTTAAATTCACCAACACATTTGTCAGTTTCTTTGTTCATCGTTACCTCTTACTTCCCCTACTTTCTTTCCTTCTGGGATTTAGGTATAATTGGCATATAATGAACTATACAGATTTAAAGTGAGCAGTTCTGATAAATTTTGACATATGTATACACCTGTGGAATCATCACCACTGTCAAGATCATGAATGTCACTCCCAAAATTTTCCTGTGACTCTGTAATTTCTCCCTCCTCCCTCCACTTCCTGCCCCACCCATCCTCAGGCAGCCACTGATCTGCTTTCTGTCGCTATAGATTAGTTTCATTTTCTAGAATTTCATATGAATGGAATCATACAGTAAGTACTCTTTTTGGTCTCTTTTCTTTCACGCAGTACAATTATTTTGAGATTCAACCGAGTTGTTGAATCTATAAATAGTTTATTCTTTTCACTGCTGAGTAGTATTCCATTGTATGGATACACCACATTTTGTTTATCCACTTATCTGTTGATTTGGGACCTTTGAGTTATTTCCAGTTTGGGCTATTATAAATAAACCAGCAATAAACATTTGTGTACAGATCTTTATGAAACAATGTTTTTATTTCTCAAGTACCTTGGAGTGGAATGGCTGGGTTATACGGTAGGTGTACTTTGAACATTTTAAGAAACTGCTAAGCTGTTTTCCAAAATAGTTGTACTTTGGGCCTTTCCTCCAGCAATGTAGGAAAGATTTAATGGTTCCACATCCTCACCAGGGCTTGGCATGGTCTAAGACGTTACAATGAGTGCACTGTAGTATCTAATTGTGGTTTTAATTTGCATTTTAATGATGACTAATGATGTCAAACATCTTTTTATATGCTTGTTTGCCATCCATATATATTCTTTGGTGAAGTGTCTGTGCAAATCTTTTACCTACTTTTTGGAGGGGGCGGTGGGGAGCTGTGTGTTTTCTTATTATTGAGTTTAGAGAGTTCTTTATACTTTAGATAAAAGCCCTTTATTAAATATGTGATTTGCAAATATTTTCTCCCAGTCTGTGGCTTGTCTTTTCATTATTCTAACAATGTCTTTCAAAGAATAAATTTTTCTTAATTTTCATGAAATCCAATTTATCCAGTTTTTCTCGCCTGTTGTATCCAGTTTTTACAATTTCAGTGCTGTATCCAGGAAATCATTGCCTAACACAAGACCACAAAGCATTTCTTCTGTGTTTTCTTCTAGAAGTTTTGTAGTTTTATGTCATACATTTAAGTCTAATTCATTTTGAGTCTTTTGTTTTTGGTTTTTGCCTGTGGACATTTAATTGTTTCAGTACTATTTCTTGACAAGACGATCCTTTCTCAACTGAATTGCCTTCACATCTTTTCAAAAATCAGTTAAGTGTGGCTCTATTTTTGGAGTCTCTGTTCTGTCCCCCTGATCTATGTGTCTGTCCTGAAACCAAGACTACACTGTCTTATTTACCGTAGCTTTATAATAAGTCCTTCAACATTCCTGTCTTTTTCAAGTGTTTGCTGGTTTATGTTCTCTACATTTTTACATAAATTTTGGAATTAGCTTGTCAATTTCTACACACACACACACACACACACAAACCCTGTTAGGGTTTTCATTAGTAGTCTGTTGAATCTATAGATGAATTTTTGGAGAATTGATATCTAACAATACTGAGTCCTCTAATCTAAGACTACGGTATATCTTCCCATTTATTTAGGTCATCTTTAATTCCTCTTAGCAACGCTTTCTAGTATTCAGTGTATAGGAACATCTATATCTTTTGTCAGATTTATCCCCAAGTGTTTCATATATTTTATTCTACTGTAAATAATGTTTTAAATTTTGTGATTTGTTTGTAATTATTTGCTGCTAATAAACAGGAATAAAATGGATTCTTTCATATTAATCTTGTGTCAAGCCTTACCAAACACACTTATTTGTTCCAGTAGCACTGGCAAGAATCTCTAGTATCATGTTCAATAAAAGTCATGAGTGCTGACATCTTTGCTTTTATTCTGATCTTAGGGGAAAGCATTCAGTCTTCTACCATAAAGTATGATAGAAATTATAGATTTTTCATAAATGCCCTTTATCGAGTTGAGGAATTTCCCTACTACTCCTAGAACATTAGGGGTTTTTATCAAGAATGGATGTTGGCTTTTGTGAAATGTTTTTTTTTTTTCCTATATTTTAAGATGATCTTATGGGGATGGGAAGGACATAGCTCAGTGGTGCAGTGCATGCCTAGCATGCACAAGGTCCTGGGCTGGATCCCAATACCTCCATTTAAAAATAAATAAACCTAATCACCTCCCCAACAAGAAAAATATATAAAGAATTTTAAAAAGAAAAAAGGTGATCCTATGGCTTTTCTTTCTCAGTCTGTTCATATGATGAATTATATTGACTACATTCCTGGCATGTAATATCTGTTTGACCATCACATAGTATCCTTTTTATATTTTGTTGAATTCAATTTTCTGGCCTCATAAGATAAATCAGGAAGTATTCCCTCCTCTTTGATTTTATGGAAGATTTTGTGTAGAACTGTTATTATTTCTTCCTTACACGTTTGGAAGAATTCCTCAGTGACGCCATCTGGATCTGGAGTTTTCTTTGTGGAAAGGTTTTAAACTACAAATTAAATTTATTTAATACTTGTAGAGTTATTCAGGTTATCCATTTCTTCTTAAGTGACCTTTGGTAGTTTGCAACTTTCAAGGAATTTGTCCATTTTATCTAAGTTACCAAACTTAGTTTGGCCCAGTTTTCTTTCAGTACGTTGAAGATCTTTGAGGATCCACTGTCTTCTAGCTTGTGCTGTTTCCAATGCAAAATCAGCCATCATCATTCTTTATTCCTCTGGATGCAGTGTGTCTTCTTACTCTGGCTGCTTTTAAGATTGTCTTCTTACCACTTGTCTTAAACAGTTTGATATGATGTGCCTTGGTGTATTTTTCTTTATGTTTCTTGTGTTTGTGGTTTATTGAGTTTCTTGGATCTGTGAATTTATACTTTTCATCAGTTTGGGAATTTTTCAGACATTTCTTCAAATTTTTTTCTGTCCCTCCCCATCTCCTTTCACTCAGGAACTCCAAATACACATATGCTAGGCTGCTTTAAGTTATCCCACATCTCACTTATGCTCATTTGTCACAGTCTTTTTTTTTTCTTCCTATGTTTTATTTTGGATAGTTTCTATAGTTAAGAAACTGTACTATTTTGAGTTCACAAATAATTAAAAACTATTGTCAAGAACTATTTTAAGCTCACAAATCTTTTCTTCAGCAACATCAAAACTGTCATTAATTCTATTCAGTGTACTTTTCATCTCAAAGATTATAATTTTCATCTCTAGAAATTTGATTTTGGTCTTTTTTTATATCTTCCATGACTCCACTTAACATGCTTAATCCTTCGTCTAGCTTTTTGGACATATGGAATTCAGCTACAATGGATGTTTTAATGTCTTTGTCTCCTAATTCTATCATGTGTCATTTCTGAGTAGCTTTGATTGATTTTTCCCTTCTTTATATGTAGTATTTTCCTGATTCTTTAAAAGCTTGGTTATTTTTCATTGGGTGCCAGACATTGTGAATTTTACCTTGTTGGTGCTGGAAAATTTTTGTATTCCTATATATTCTTTAGCTTTGTTCTGGATGTGGTTAAGTTACTTGGGAATAATTTGACCCTTTCAAGTCTTGCTTTTAAACATTTTTGGCAGGACTAGAGTAGCTTTTAGTCTAGAGATAATTTTCCCCATTACTGAGGCAAAACAATTCTGAGTACTCTACTCAGTGCCCCAAGAATTATGATATTTTCCACTCTAGCTGGTGGAAATGGTAATATTCCTGGCTACATGTTAACTTGAGAATTTTTTTCCTCTAATCCTTCTGGGAAGTTGTTTCCCCAGCCTTGAGTCCTTTTCTCGTATGCATGCATTGATTGGTACTCAGTACTGTGCAGCTCTCCCCTATCCGGTACTTTGTCCTGTAAACTCCAGCTTCTTTGGCCATCTTGGACTCCCAGCTCTGTCTCCTTATCTCAGGAGGACCTTCAGGGTTTGTGTGAGTTCTCCCTCCCTGCACTGAGACTTGGAAACTTTCTCTAAGCAATAAGCTAGAGCAACAGTAGGGTGGGCCACTTAGTTTATTTTCCATCTCTCAGAGATCCTTGCCCTTTGCTGCCTGATGTCCAATGTCTCGGGAACCAATATTTCATATATTTTTTGTCCAGCTTTTTTTTTTTTGTTTTTCCAGGCTGGAAGATAAGTCTGGTTCTTGTTATTCCATCTGGACTGGAAGAGAAGCCTTTTCCTTCTGAGTTTAATTTTCTTTTTGCTGAAGTTCACCCTTCCAAAAATTTGGAGCTTAAGTCTGAGATAAGATCCCCTTATCTCTCAGTCTCTATATATCCAAAAATTTCTTTATTTCACATTCACCCTTAAATGCTAGTTAGCTGAACGCAGGCTTCTAATTGCTTTTCTGATCACTCCATTGGCATCTATTGTTGCTAATGGGAAAATGGCTTCCAGCAGAATGTCATTCATTTGTGGATAATCTGTTTCCTCTCTAGTAGCTTCTCAGACTTTTCTCTTTACATTTTTCAATTTCTCTACATCTCTAGGAATGACATTTTAAAAACCTACTCAGAACTCAGTGTTTTTCATTTTAGGGGCTCATTTTCCTTCATGTATAGAAAATTCCCCACCATCATTTCTTCAAATGCTGCTTCTTACCTATTTTCTCCTTTTGGGACTGAATAGATAAATGTTGGAACTTCTCATTTTCTCCACCATGACTTTTAAATTAGCTTTCATATTTTCCCATTCTTCTGTAATATTAGATAACGTTTACTGAACACTTACTATGTGCTATAAGAACTATAACTCATTGATAAGAACTATAAACTCATTTAATCCTAATGGCAATACCCTGAGGTAGGAACTAAAATATCTTTATTTTATCTTTGAGAAAACTGAGACACAAAGAGGTTTCAAAACATGCCTAAGGCCTTATAACTAGTAAGTAGCAGAGCTGAAATTTAATCCCAGGTGTGTGGCTTCAGATCCCATGTGCTCCACGAGAAGTCTATACCATCTGTCATAATTTCATCTTTTTGTGCTGCTGTATGTGCTGCAATCTGGGTGATGACTTCAGACCAACTTGAGTTTACTAATTTGCTCTCCAGTCTGTGCCTAGTCTACTTTTCAAAACATTCACTGAGTTTTTGATAGTTTATTTCTACTATCTCTCTTTGGTTGTTTTTTTTTTTTCATGAGTGCCTCTTCTTGCCTGATGCCTTCTAGTCCTAATTTTATCTCTTGAGATATAACTTCTATTAAAGTCTTTCAGATTGTTCTATTATCCTACTTTTTGGTGTGTGCACCACTCAGATCTCCCTTCATTAAAAAACTTGCCATTCGGCCACATGGGGTGCAGTTAGTTGACAACCTAGAGCTGTTAGTGCCTTCAGGATCTGCCTCAGCTTTTGAGGTGAGGACATGTTCTCCCTGGACAGTCTCTAAGCAATGACTTACTATGAACAGGGTACTGGAGTCACCATTTTTGCTCAGCATGGGACTCCTCTAATGGGCAATACTTGCTCTGTAGCTCCCCTTTGAGTTAGCCAAAACTTCATCAGATAAGCATCACATCTGAGGCTCTTGCTGTCCAATCTTGCTTCCTCACATCTCATCCTTCACAGGCATCACCCCTCAATAAACCCGTTGCACTGAGAACTCCAAACCTGCACTTATTTTCTGGAGGACCCAACTAACACAGCACGTAAATTATCCAAGTTGTTTCATCTTCTGACTTTTATCTCCTAGAAGTCTTTCTCTTCTCACACTTTGTAATGTTTTACTAGTGGGAGCTGTTTCTAGAGAAGTCCTGTGCGCCCTAAATTGCAGAGGTGTGCTGTGGGTAGTTTCACAAGAAGCTCCATTCATTTAACCAATTCCAAGATAAATTTTCTTTCAATTTCTTGGCTAAGCTTTTGCCCAGCCACCACCACCACCACCACTGCATTGTTAAAGAAAACCTAATTCCCACACCCACACTATTGCAAGCTGCGATTACAATTATTCCCAGGTGACTTTTCTACCTACAGCTTTTGAGCTCAGCTATATATTTAAAAATACACTTGTTGTATATTATCCATCATTTCTGTTCATTTTGGGTAGGAGATGAAAGGGGTTTCTTCTTCACTGTGTACCCCATACTTACTGAAAGGAAACCCCAAAACCCACATTAAGTATTTATAGTTTGTTAACTGCATATAACCGGTTTTCCATATAACTGGTTTCTCTGGTCATCCTATCTATTTTTTTAACTTTTAATTTTGAAATAATTATAGATCAGCAGGAAATTGCAGAGGAATCTTGTATGCTCTTCATAGTTTCCCCCAATTAGAAATCTGCATTTTGTCAGCCATAGAAAAGGATAGAATGATGCCATTTGCAGCAACATGGATGGACCTAGAGATCACCATTCTAAGTGAAGTAAGCCAGAAAGAGAAAGAAAAGTACCATATGATATCACTCGTATGTGGAATCTAAAGAAAGAAAAAATGAGGGCACTAATGAACTCATCTACAAAACAGAAGCAGACTCGCAGACATAGTAAACAATCTTATGGTTACCAGGGGAAAGGGGGTGGGAAGGGATAAATTTGGGAG
This sequence comes from Vicugna pacos, assembly GCF_048564905.1. Classification (NCBI taxonomy): domain Eukaryota; kingdom Metazoa; phylum Chordata; class Mammalia; order Artiodactyla; family Camelidae; genus Vicugna; species Vicugna pacos. Next base: position 44,340,722 of record NC_132999.1, read on the forward strand.
TTTGAGATTTGCAAATGCTAGCCACTATATATAAAAATAGATTTAAAAGACAAGTTGCTTCTGTATAGCACAGGGAATTATATTCAACATCTTGTAATAACCTTTAATGAAAAAGAATATGAAAATGAATATATGTATGTATATGCAAGGCTGGGACATTGTGCTGTACACCAGAAATTGACACATTGTAACTGGCTATACTACAATAAAAATTTTTTTTTAAACAAAAGAACATGAAATCTGCATTTTGGGGAGAGGGTATAGCTCAGTGGTAGAGGGCGTGCTTAGCATGCAAGAGGTCATGGGTTCAATCCTCAGTACCTTCATTTAAAAACAACAATTAAGTAAACCTAATTCTCCCACCAATAAAATAAAATAATCCTAAAAAAAAAAAAGGAAATCTGCATTTTTTTAACCAAGCAATTAGATGACTCAGATATAGATACAGGTTGTTGCAGATATTGTCAGTTCCATACCCATATCCCTTGGACCTTTCCTGCCAGCTGCCAACTGCTGGCCTCTGCCTCTAACCAACGACTCCCAGAGTTGATATATAAACAGCCCAGCTCCCTCACCCCTCACATGGGTTATTTCTGAGGCACGTGTATAGTACTATTTCCTAGACCTTCCCAGCTGGATGAAGCTTTGAAAACCAATGGTGGTAGCTGGCTTAACAGTGCACTCTCCTTGTCCTTGTCTGTCTTCCTTTCCTTTGTCACCTCCCACCCCTCCCCCAAGGTAACTGATAGTTCCCAAATAAGCTAATTTAACTCAAATCCTTGTCAAATCTGGGCAGATTGTACTAGAATGGGGTTAGGAAGCAGATCCTTAGGATGGAGTTCTTGCCAGTCAACAGCAACAAGATCCCATTGTTAGCAGACCTTGACGTGGCACAGAAGCCCCATTATAGGGATGCTCACTTGCGGTGAATGGGGGGCTAGGTAGGATACAAGTGTAAGGGGATGTGACATTTATAGAGCCTCTCTAATGTTTGAGAGATATAGAAGCAATAGTAATTAGAAGAGCTTGTGAGGTTTGTTGGTTGTTGTTAAATATCACTGATGTGATGAAAGAAGAAAATGATAGGCTGGAAGTAGCCAATTATCAGTCTAGGGCACAGCACGAAAGCCAGAAGACTTCTATGACAGCATTTAAAAATCTCCTCATCTCCCTGCCACTGGAGGGAAGAAAAGGCTGAAAACCAGGCCCAGGAGCCAGCAGGAGTGTCCCACTTCCCTTTGCTAGAGGATAAGAGGCTCTCCTTCCATGCCAAGAGACAAGGCAGAGACCTCCTCTAAGGCAGATCCCTTGCAAGAAGATACTTGCCCTCTTTAAGGCCTGCTCCTACTTCCTCTTGTGACTTCCAGGCTAATCACAAGGGTCATGTCTCAGCATGGCACCACTGAGGAAGTACTATCTCTGCTCAGAGAATATGTATTTTTGCAAAAAGAATCGCAGGATCTGACTAATAAGTAGCAACGGAAAACTGGGAATGGATACTGAGGGTATTGAGTCGGTGGGGGGAATGGACCATGGGGCTGGATTAGAGAAGTTCGTTGAGATGGAATTACTCTCCTGGGCTTCTGGATTTATCATCCTGGCAAGGGCAGTTGGAGCTGGGGTGACTCCTTGAAACTTGGGAAGAAAAGTGATCGGGTTTCATTGAGGAGACAGAAACCACAAGACTAATTTAAGTAGAATCTAATGTAAAGTATTGTTAAGTAGGTATAACGAATTAAGTAGGCGTAACGATATTAATGACTTTAATGCTACTAACTATATGCACAGCCTCTTGTAATAATTTCCCCATCCCTGAATACTTCATTGGGATGAATAAACTTAGCAGCTAGAAGAAACCTCACATTGCTTTCTTAACCTGTAACTGAACGGGTGAAAATGGAGATCGCTAAGTTCGCAAAGTAGCAATCACAAGGGCAGATGCCATGCCCAGGGCTGGTGAAACAAGGTCAGAGAGTAGAATTACCAAAATTGATAAGCTTAGAGGAGGGATTCTAAGAAACTAAAACTCAGACCTCCAAGGAGGGGCACCAAAGTGATGGAAACTGGTGCTATAGGGTGCTGGGAAAACCTCAAACTGGATTCATCTGCCACGAAGGGAAGGCACTGCTGTGCCAGGGTGAAGAAGCTTCACCAGGGTGATGCTCGCAAGAACAGGAAGCCAAAAGGAAGCCAGTGGGAAGCAGCAAGTCCCGCCTTCATGTTTTAGCCTTGTCAACTCCCTCTGGAACTCCTTATTTGCAGAATATAACAGGGAGCAAGTGGAGATACTGAAGTAGGATTTTCTGAGTCCCGGCTCCAGCACTAAACAACAGGATTTGGTGCTCAGGCAATAGCTAAACAACCAACAGAATAGCTACAACCAACGACGCAGCAATGCATGAGCTGCCAGAATGGGAGAAAGCAATCAAAAGGTTCAGAGAGGTAGGCTCCCTAGAGGAAAAGTAATACCAAAAACCAGAGGACCCTCAAAAAAAAAAAAAAAAAAAAAACCAGAGGACCCTCTAGCCGAGGTGTTCTCAACCAGCACCTTTCACTGGAATGATACGAAATGAGCCTGTGAAGGGGACACTGGCATCACGGAGCAGCTCAGTGGTGGCTGTCCTTTCTAAGATACGTGGACAGTAGAGGAGGTTGCCATGTGCCTGGATACCCTAGTGTGACAATGGGATTTCAGAACAGCAGAGGCCAGGTGCCAGGAACTCAACCATCAGAGGCTGCCAAGGGAGCCTGACCCACAGAGATCTGAGAGAGAGCTAACAGACCTTGGATTTCCTAAGGGCAAGATCAATGGACAACCAACAAGAGTACAATTGACCAGTGTAATCAAAACATGTCACGAGCATGTGATCTGAAGACGAATGCAAACAATCACAATGGAAAACTGCTACCCCCCACCCATTTTCCATGCCTACAACTTGTCTTTAGACCCAGAGCCCATCATTTGAAGGAAAGACCAGGTTCCTTTGAAAAGGGGCAGTATAATGCCAGAGTAAGTATATACAGAATTGATTCCCCTGCTCTTTCTCCAAAAGGAACTCAGCCAGTGTAGCCACTATTGTTAACTACAATAGTGAAGAATATCCAGATGTTTCTATGGTTTTTGGATATATGGTCTGGGATGACACTAATACCAGGGCATCTAAAATGCTGTTAAAGTAGGGACATAGGGAAGCAAGATGATAAATGGAATCTTGGCCAAAGCCCATCTCACAGGGGATCCGTTGGGTCTGCACACTCTCCTGTAGTAAATTCTCCATCCCTGAATATTTCATTGGGATGAATAAACTTAGCAGCTTGTAGACAGCTCACACTGATTTCTTAACCTGTACAAGAAAGTTCCACAATGATAGGAAGGCCAAATGGCAGCATCTGAAATTACACACACACTGCCCCTAGATAAGGTAGTTAGGTAGGTAAAAGCAATACTTCGCTGTAGTGAATGGCAGAGATTAGCACTGCCCTCAAAAATTTAAAGAATGCAGGAGCGGTGGTCCCCACAGCATTCCCATTTAATTCACCAGCCTGGCCACTGCAAAAATAAACATGAAAACAAAACAGAACAAAAGATAGATCATGATGGCTGATGGTGTACTACCATAAACTTAAGTAAGTAGTAGCCTCAAGATATGATATATTTACTAGATGGGGTATTTTTACTAAAATAGGCTAAGATAGCTTCTGGCATTTGGGATGCAGCAATTACTCTGGCAAATGCATTTCGCTCCCCCCTTCCACCCCTCCCGTTAGTCATTTTTAGGAAGGAAGATCAGAAGCAATTTGCATTCACTTGGAACAGACAGCAGTATACATTCATAGACTTGCCCCAGGGCTATGTTAACTTCACGATATAGAGACATCCTCAGAATGGCAGAACCAGGGTTCTGAGGAATACTATGCTGATGAGATCACGTTAATCAGACCCAGGAAAGAGGAAGTGGCGAATGTCTGGAATGCCCTCTAAGACACATGCACAAGAGGGCTGGAGATAAAAAGATTCAGGGATTCTGACACAGTGGTAAAGGTTTAGGGGTTCAGTGATCCAGGACATGAAGAGACACCCCCTCTAAAGTAACAGACAAGTAAGTAGTTTATATCTCTTACCACCAAGAAAGAGGCACTCGACAGGCTTCTGGATTTTGGAGACAGCATATAGCTCATGTGGGAATACTGTTTCAATCCACTTCCCAAATACCGTGGTGATAGAAGTATTCATAGTAGGTAAGGACACACATGGAGCCTTTAGCAAGCCCCACTAGGAGGTTTCAGGGCAGACCTCTAGGAATTTGGAGCAAGGTATGCTTTATGCAGCACGAAATCATTCAATATTTTAAAACTTAACAACTGGAAGGCTACTGGATTCTTAACAGAGACTGAGCAACTAACCAGAGATCAACTGATCCTGTGGCCAGAGCTTTAATTGTGTGGTCAGATCCCTCAGGTCATAAAGTCAGAGGTGCAACAGCAAGCTACAGTAGAATGGAAATGGAACATTTAAGATCAAGCCTGAGCAGGATCAGAGGTCACATGTAAATTACACATGTGGGCCAGACCCCACGTTATCACCCATATCTGTCCTGGAACCTCTCGTTCAGCTTGCTCTTGTGAACTCATGGGGGATTACTTATGTCCATCCTCAGAGGAGGAAAAATCTAGGGCCTCGTTTACCCTGAATTAGAACAATTGGTTGACAGAAGACAAAAAAAGAAAAAAAAAAAACTTTTGCTGCACTACAGCCCTACTAAGGGGTGTCCTGCAGGACAGTGGAAAAGTGAAATTGTCCCAGGAAGTAGAACTTCAAGCAGTGCTTTAATTCCTCAACCTTACTGAAAAGAAGTGGCCTGAGTAAAGTACTCCTGGGCAGTGGTGATGGTTTGGTTGGTTAATTATGAACCTGCAAAGGTAAGATTGAAAAACTGGATTTCAGGAAGTCTGGAGAACAAGCTTGTGGACTGGCCTCTAAGGGAAGGTACAAAATATATGGGTCTCTGTCTCATATCAATGTCTACCAGACAGGGCCCACTGCAGAGGGGGCACCAAACAGCCAGGTAGACAGATGGTTCATCCCACTGAAATGAGCCACCCTCTCACCTCAGAGCGTGAACAATGGGCCCGTGGACCAAGGAGCCATCATGGCAAGGATGGAAGCCATGCATGGCCTACCTGCATGGGTGCCCTCTCATCAAAGCTGATCTAGATACAACTCAGTTTCCAGAGCAAAGATTGATGCCAACCTCTTGACATGGTCCCACCCCTGAAGGAGAGCACCCAGGCGCATGACAACAGGTTGATTACAAAGAACCCAACCATCCCAGAGGGGACATGATTCTTCTACGACTTCATGGGTTGGATCCAGTTTTGCCTTCTCACTTATAATGTCTTGGCTAACATAACTATCTGAAGGCTCCCAGAGTATCTAATTTATCATCTTGGGATTCCCCTCCCCAATAAAATGACCATGAACGTGGACACATGACCATATTATCCAATGGACCTACCATTTGGCATATCAACCAGAAGCCGCCATCCTAAGAAAAGATTGGAATAATCTCTTAAAGGTATAACTAAGGTATCAGCTTGACAAGGTTGAGGTGCTGTCCTTAAGATACATTTTTTTTTTTACTGAAGTTTAGTTGATTTATAAGGTTAGTTTTAGGTGTATAGCAAAGTGATTCAGTTATACATGTACATACATATATATTTTTTCTTTTCAGATTCTTTTCCAAGAAACATTTCTATAACTTCAGCCAATAGCCATTATGTATCTGTACCTACACTACACATGTATACTGTATATATGTATATTCCTGATCAGTAGATTATACAAGTCTGGGAACCATGGAAGTGGCCCTTTTCACCTTTATTCCCAGTCGCCCATGTGGTAAACTTACACTTCCTATCCCCAAGCCCTTAGGCTCTGTTAGACTAGAGATCCTAGTTCCCAGAAGGTAGAGAGAGAACACTCCTACCAGAGGACACTGTAATGGTTTCACTAAATCTAAAATTATATCTGACCCCTGGCAACTTCGAGCTTCTCATGCCAGGAGACCAGCAGGCAAAGACAGGAGTTACTGAATTTTCAGGGTAAGTGACCCCAGCTGGCCCAGGTGAGGGGCATCTCAAATGGGTGGTAGAGAAGGGAACTGAGGAGCATCACTTAGTCTCAGGACCAGCTAAAGCGGCAGATCTTTAGCTTGTTCCACTACCATGCCGCTTGTCTTCTTCTTTTAAAAATAAGTTGTGACTGGCCACCACCTTGAAGAAACAGTGGTAGCACACGAAACTGAAGGTCAAGTGCAAGTTGATCTGAACAGGTGCAAGGGGTGGAGGGTAACAGACACAGTTGTTGCCCTTATCCCCTGAACCTGTCCGTGTGCCCCCAGGGCTTCCAACTGCCAGCATCTGCATCTGGGGCTGAGGGTCTTTTTCCCCCCAGAACTGCAGGAAGCTGACTGCGTACATCACAGGTCACAAGTGCTGGGGAGCAGCCTCAACACTCAAAGACAGTGTGTAAATGCCCGGCTCCCTTGTCCTTTGCACGGGATCATTCTGAGGCATGTGCTTGTACCATTTCCCAGAGTTTCCCTGCAGGATTAATATTCAGCTGCCTCGGTGCTAGCAGCTTAATGGTGCAGACTTATGGGGCTGCCTCCCCTTCCCTGTATCACTTTCCCACTTCCCTGGAGTGTTACTTACACTTTCCAAATAAACTATTTCCTCCAGATCAGCTCCTGGAAGAACCTATGATAAAGACACACGTAGTTCAAGAGAAGCAATAATTTAGAAAGTGAATTCATTTATATTTTTAAAAAATCTCTCTCCTTTTCCATGTTCCTCTCTCTCTCCCTCTCCCTCCCTTCCCTCTTCCCGTGTGTGTGTGTGTGTGTGTGTGTATGTGTGTGTGTGTGAGTGTGTGTGTGTGTGTGTGCATACACAAGCATGAATAATACATGAAAAAAGCCTGTAAGGATGTAAACCAAGTACTAACAATAGTTCTTTCTGGGTGGTGTGATCATGAATATTTCAAATTCCTTTTAATTTGTCTCTGTGTTTTGTTTTTCTGCAGCAACAACTATGTGTTAGCATAGTTAGCAGTGATGTTTAATTGGCAATTAGGAGATTATTAGTGAGTTCAGTGGAGTGGTGGGGAGCAGAGCCAGGCTGCCATGGCTGATGAATGGCAGGGGAGAGTGTGTAGACGATTCTTTTAAGAGGCTGGAATAGAGAAAGGCAAGAAATGAGGTGGCTGAAGGTGGGGGAATTGGAGAAAGGGCTGTTTTAAGAGAAACTCGAGCATGTTTATAGGCTGGGGGGAAGAAGCCAATGAATGCCAAGGAAGGAAACAAAAATACGGAGAGGATACAGGGAGAATTGAAAGAGTCAGGTCCCAGAGGAGGCTTGCGAGAATGAGACCAGGGCCCAGGTGGAGGAATTCATTTTGAATGGAAGGCAACTCCATCCTCAGACTAGAGGAAGAGAGGTGAGGCTGAATGGAGTTATAAATGCACTGATTTCATCCACTTATTTATTTTATACTCAGCCTCATTTCACAAAAGACTGGAGGGGTTTCTTCAGATACGTTGGTAGGTTGAAAGGGAGCGGAGGTGAAGTCTCCCTGGAGGCACTTTCTTCCTGGTGTGAGAGGCAAGGTCCCCTACTGAGAAAGAAGCAGGGGTGTCCCTATGGGCCTTGAGGAGACCAGCAAAGGTTTGGAGTCTGGAAATGGAGAGGAAGAGACTGAGAAAGGGGGGCTAGCTGGACCCTTTATAAAGGTCATGGGTTGGAGCTGAGAGCCCAGATCTGGCCCAGCGCCAAGCTGTGCAACTGTGGGATCTTCTCCAGCAGCTGGAGGTGGAGAAACCTGTGCCTCTTACTTGCTCTGGCTTCAGGCAAGTTGCATCAGCGCTCTGAGCTGCAGTTTCCTCATCTGCAAAGAGGGAGGGAAACATCAAGTCTGGAGGGCTGATGTGAGGATTAAAGAAAGCAATGGACCGGAAGCAGCCTGGCAAGCAGGAGGGGCTCAATCCACATTCATTCTTTTATCTCTCCCCCTTCAATGGGCCTGAGCCTATGTTACCTGGATGGAAAGGGGCATGGGGGGTTGGTACCTCGTGTTGATGGATGCTGTTAGACACAACGTTAAATACAGGTGACTCCCTGACATTCATGTAGTTCTGTTCTATTCAGTTGCTGCAAAGATGGAAATAGGGAATATTGAATCATTGCCCCTTGAGGAAATACAGCATTAGGTTCCTGGGAGCCTCTGGCTACATTTTAGTCAACCGATCAATACCTAACCTTGTTTCACGTGTGTTTCTGTTTAAAGATGCTGTATTTAATATATGTTGTTCACTCACTAACACTGAATTGAGGGCTGGTAGCACTATAACTCATGCCTGAATGAAGCTTATCAAACACACACGTTCTCTCCCCAAGGTCCGCCAGAGCCCCCGTGCTTAGAAACACCAGACAGCACTTCGGTGCTATGCTTGGGAGCCACTTTAAAATAGCAAAACCACCAACCAAAAGCCCCAAAGTGAGAAAAATGTGGCACCAAATAGACCATGAAAAGCTGACGGCACGACAGCTGGAACAAAAAGGCAGTGGTGCCCTGGTCCCACCTCTGCTGGGAACACACGTGCCAGGCAGTCCAAATTCTGGCCACCCTGGGCCTGCGAACGTCCACAAATGACAGTGAAAACACCTCAAGTATTGACTTGGGGATTTCAAGTAAATTTGAGGAGTAGGCGAATTTGCAAATAATGAATGAATAATCCATGAATGATGAGAATCAACTGTGTCTTTTTTCTGATTATGAAATTAAATAATAAACAAATAAAGCTATCTAGTGTAAGAGGTAAAGTCCTCCCCCCACCCTAGCCCACAGATAAACAGATGAACACACGTAGGATCACTATAGCATTCTATAGATTTTTTTTCCTATACAGATAATGCCTGTGCACATGTGTAGGACGTCGTGTGTCTGTGTCTGTGCGTCTGTGTGTGTTCGAGTCTTCCTTTCTTTTTTTCACTCAACAGCATCTCTTGGGTGACTGTCAAACAAACAAACAAACACCCTGATGTTATTTTTTGGAGTATGAATGGAAGTGGATGGCATGCACTGAAGTCGGGATCACCAAGTCTTGGTTCAGATCTCTCAACAGCATCAGGGTAGGGAAACAGATCCAGAAAGAACAATGACTTGCCAAACTTAAGCTTAAATATAACCAACAGTCTGCATTGAGTGTAGTGTTCAGCACCTTAATGGGGTAAGTTCAGGAGAAGAACAGCTCAAGGGGTGAAAAGAATAAAAGCTGAAATGTATTGTGAAAGGCCAAAGAGACTGTGACTTGCAGCCAGAGAAAACCATGTTCTATGCACTTTGGAAGACATTGGTGCTAGATGTTAAGAGGAACTTACCTCCTCAAAGGAGTTAGACAATACTATACAACAGTACCGAAGCCCCTTCTGTAAAGAGCTGTAGGATAGCAGGGCTTAAGCTGCTGCAACAGAGACCCAAAATACAATGGCCTCTAGAAAACGGAAGTTTATTTCTCACTCTCAAGTTCACGCTGGTGGGTGGCTCCACTCCATGTAGTCACTCAAGAACCTAGGTTCCTTCCTTATCTTTGCACTGGTAGCCTCTTTGAAGCATTATTGAAGCTGGGTTCCTGGCATATCTGTGTTCCACAACAAAAGAAGAGAAAACAGAGAGAGGAAGAGTAAAAGCCTTAAGGACTATTTCTATTTACATTCTATTGAAAAGAATTTAGTCACAAAGCCATTCAGCTGCAAGAGCGCCTGGAAAATGTGAGCTCTAGCACACCAGCCATTTCTCCAGCTGCTATATTGCCCTGAAAGAGGAGGATGGATTACATGTTGAATAAATGAAGCCCACTGTTTCATCCATCATCAAGCCTTTTTCATTTCCATTCAAATTCTTCAATAATTTAGACCTGCCCTCTTTACAATAAAAAAAAAAATAGAGATGCATGTCAGTGCATCATTTGGTATTCTTTTGTTTGGCGAGAGAGAGCACACTGCTATTAAACTTGCTTAAACAATAAGATGGACCAGACCATCTCACATATCTAAAAGTCTAGGCTCTGCATCAGTGCACCAGCTCCCTAGGATTCTCCCCGCCTCTGTCATGTGTTGGCTGCATCCTCAGACTGGGAATAATTCCAAGTATCACCACCAAACACATTTACATCCAGCAAAGGGGGCAGACTGTTTTTGAAAGGGAAGAGACCCTTTGCAGAAGCTGCCTCCCCATCCCCACCCCATCCCTAGGCTTCCCCTCTGGTTTTTCAGGCCAGAGCTGCATCATACTTCCAAACCCAAAGCATCACTGGCAAGAGGAATGCAACCACCTTGATGGACCTGTACCAAACAGGACTTACTCCCAGAGCTAGGCTGGGGTCAGCCGTCCCTTGGTCTCATGGGGAAGGGGGCCACCTGAACAAAACCAGGGCTCTGACTGCAAGGAAAAGTCAATGAATGGTTGTTGCATGAGCTACCAACTTGTTTCTGGCAATGATGGAGACGCTGAACCAGGTGATGATGTAATGGAGGACACATAAATAGCAGAGGAGTAAACTTCAAGCTGCTTCTTAAATTGTACCTCAGTAAAGTTTAACTCCAGTGAAGACATTGCTGGAAGAGCCAGAAACTGGGGAGTCACCCTCATGCCTCCTTTTTTCTCACCCCATATCCAATCCATTACAAAAGTTCACAGTGTCTGTATTTTCAGTACCCTGGCTTACTCTCCTTACTCACTGTCACGGCCCCAGTTCAGATTGTCATCTCCTGCAGGCACTATGCCAACAGTGATCTACTGGGGCCCAGTCTCTCTTCCTGAAATCCACGTCTTTGCTACTGTTACTCAGCTACACACCTTCACTGTTCACGGAGCAATTCACATATGCAGACACATCAGAAAGGGTCCCTATCTTCATCTTGCTCCTTGACTTCTTGAAACCCATAACAGATCAGGTCAATCCCCTGCTTGAAAGCCCAGTGCCTTCAGGAAATCCTTTACCATGACCCTCAACGCCCTCCATCTCACCCTAGCCCCTTCTGCACCCCACCCCCAACAGTAAAGAACCACTTGTTCTTCCCCCAAAGTGCCTTTCCCTTTCACGCCTCCATGCTCCTGCTCCTGCTGCCCCGCTGCCTAGAAATCCCTTATCCCCTCTCCATCTGGCAAACAAGACAAGGTCTCCTATTACTCTTTCTCCCTCTCTTGCTCCACTCGCCCCACCCCTACACCCTACACCCCTCATCACACACATACAATATAGCCCTCCAGAAATATTTGCTGAGTGGAGACAACTCCTTAGATCAGACATTAGTCAGGGCCAGGGCTTTCCAAACGTCTCCCCCAAGCACCCGTCAAGAAAATGAAGAGGAAATGGGACCCCAAGGCTTGGGAATGCGAGGGTCTTGAACTTACTCTAAGCAGGCAGGGTAATTCTCGAGTTTTAGCTTTATATTGTATGCAAAAATTGTTATTTTATGCAGATTACACAATGTATCTTTGTTTTAATACAAAATATTATTTTTCCCATATCTTCGCATTGATGATCCAAAAAGATATCCCTCCTTTACTCGTTATCCTATCAAATTAACTGTCCCCCCTCCCACCACAGGGACCCCCTAGCGAGACCTGGATGTTGTTCCAATTGCAGACCCTGAAGAAACAGCTGGGCTTCGCTCCCCCGGGAGCTAGAGAATGGTGGGGGCGGGGAGGGGGGGTCCATAGCTGGAGGCCCGGCCCCGCCCCTCCTCTCCCCCGCCCGCCGCGAAGGCGGAGTCGCTTGGGCCCCGCCCGCAGGGGCGGGGAGGGAGCCACGGCCACCGGCAGCTCCAGCTCGGCTGGTTCCGGGTTGAGAGGCTGCGCTCGGACCGGAGCAGTGGCCGCTGAGCCGGCGAGGGTAAGGGGCCGCGCGGGTCCGGATCTTGGGGCCGGGATAGGGCAGCTGAGCGTGCTCACACCCCTCCTCACCTCTGCCAGGCACAGCCGCGGTGCGGCTCCGCCTGGCTTCCCCCTCCGCGAGAATTCCCCATCCTCAGCTTCTCCCCCTCCCCCCAGGGCACCCATCTCGATATTACAACCCCTCAAGACCTTCACCCCCTCCCAGATCTCCCTCTCCCAGCACCCATCTCTTCGAACTATCCCTTTCCCTAGAAGCTTCTTGACAGGAGCACCCTCCCTCAGACACCCAACGCACCCTCCCTCCAGCACCCATCGCTCCTGGTCATCCACTACCTCGAGACCACCTTTCTGGGCTCACTTCCCGGGTAGTCCCTATCCTGCTACTCTTACTCGTGTTACCCCTCTTCCAGACATCACCCCCTTCCTTCTCCTGTAGCTCCTGTCTCTCCGGGCCTGCTCTTCTATCCCGAGGTGCTGCCCCCGACAGCGCCGCGCTCTCCTCAGCCGCCCCCCTGCATCTCGGGGGACCCTCTTCACCAGCCCCGGCGCCATGGCGTGCAGCCTCAAGGACGAGCTGCTCTGCTCCATCTGTCTGAGCATCTACCAGGACCCGGTGAGCCTGGGCTGCGAGCACTACTTCTGCCGCCGCTGCATCACCGAGCACTGGGTGAGGCAGGAGGCGCAGGGCGCCCGTGACTGCCCCGAGTGCCGGCGCACGTTTGCCGAGCCCGCGCTCGCGCCCAGCCTCAAGCTGGCCAACATCGTGGAGCGCTACAGCGCCTTCCCGCTGGACGCCATCCTCAGCGCGCGCCGCGCCGCGAGACCATGCCAGGCACACGACAAGGTCAAGCTCTTCTGCCTCACGGACCGCGCGCTGCTCTGCTTCTTCTGCGACGAACCCGCGCTGCACGAGCAGCACCAGGTCACCGGCATCGACGATGCCTTCGAGGAGCTGCAGGTGAGCTGCCCCGCCTGCCTGGGGCGGGCGGCGGGGCCGGGCCGGGGGCGGGGTCAGGGCTGGACCGCGGGCAGGGCTCCGTCAGAATTGTCACAGGGCGGGGCTGCCGGCAGGGTCAGGGCCCTATCAGAATTAGGATGGGGCGGGGCCGCAGGGAGGGGGCGGTATTGAGGGTGGGGCCTTGGGCCGTCTATACTGGGCGGGGTCTCGGATAGACCTGAAGTCAGGGGGTGGGTCCACGGTAGGCGGAGAGATCACCGGAGTGGGACCGCGGCGGGGACAAATGAAATAAAAGCTGGATCAGGTACTGACTGGAGCAGGGTTAGGGATGGAGCCGAATCCACTGGACAAGGGCAGGGCTACTGTGAGGGGTCATGGAGCTGGACCTGGAGACAAGGCCCGCTAAGAATGGATCAGGACTGAGCTGGGGACAAAGACACAGATGGGGATGGGGACAAAGTCGGGGCTAGACAGGGGGCAGGGTCGCCATCTGAGGATGAGTCTGAACTGTATGGAGTAGCTGAGCTGCAGACTTGGGGGCACTATGCCCCAGGGTTCAATCAGGTATGCATCTGGACCTAGGGAGCAGTACCTGAGCTAGATTGCTCTGGACAGGTCATGGTTAAATCTAAGAGAAGGTCTAAATGAGGGTCATCAAGTTGCTGAGAGGGTGGGTTTTGGTGTCAGGGGCTAGGCCATGGTGTGTGAGGGGCTGAGGCTGGGATCAAGTTCAGACACTCTAAGAACCATTTGGGTTTAAATCTGAGTAGAGGCCAGAATGAAAATGAGGACAGGACTCAAGATTTGGACAATAAGATTTAGAGGTGAGGTGATTTGAGAAAACAGAGGGAAGTGGACTTCTAAGAGTTTCCAGGAAATTTTGGTGACCTCCTTGTCTCCATCACCCACATCAGGACCTTTGGACTAAATGAAACAGTATATGCACAGTAATCTGAGCATAGTCAGGCTAGGACTATAACTGGTCTGCCTTAAGCTTTTCCATCCTCATTGACCAACTCCTACTCAACTCTCAGAGCCCTGTTCAGATGCCCTCTCTGTATAAACCTTCTCCAAGCTCCACCAGCCAAAACAATAGCATTAGAGCTGTATCTCCCCTAAATACTCTTTGTTGATAAGTATAATCTTTTAAAAAGTAGTGTTCCAAGATCAGCTATATTTGGGAATTATAGGGTATTCTCTATACCCTCCTTGGAGGATTCTTGGCATATATTTGCATATTAAAGGCTTAGACAAATCTTGTAGCAAAGAAACCCATTTTTCTGTGTTTAATAAAATGAATCCCAAGCTTCTTTAAACCTAAACCATTTTCTCAAGGTAAACCACTTAAATCTAGCAGCCTTGTGTCTTTGCTCTTGGAATGCTAGACCAGCACACAGTCCCCCAAGAGCAGGGACAATCTCTTAGTCATCATATCTATGGCTCCAAAGTCTGGCACAAAGGCCTGGCCCACAGCAAGCATCATTAAATGTTGAATGAATGAATGAATGAATGAATGATCAGCCATGATCTGAGCTGGCCCAGACTGTGGAGCCTTTGGAAGCAAAAGGTTTTTGACTCAAATACTTTATGAAAATGCAAGTGGTCTAACTTGGGAGGTGGTGAGCTCCCTGACCCTCAAGATGCTTAAGCAGGAGCTAAATAACTACCTGCCCTCATGTCGTAGGGCATCCCACACACACACCTTATACATGGGTCTCTGTGAGTCAGCCTACACCAGCAGATGCCCACGGCCCTAAGAGAAATGGCCCCATGTTCACCTCACCCCCTCTCTGTCCATTTAATCCCCAAACCACAACAGACTCCCTTCAAGTCTGTCTCTTTGAGAATGGAGAGCAAGGGTTGGGGACATTGGGGGCTTGTGTAAGGCTGGCATTGGTCGTTTGCCCCCAGAGCCCCTTGTGTCAGGCACTGGTGTCTCCATCTCCCCATCTATGAAGTCACATAAACAGGGAGGAGGAGAGAACCCTGGACAGGACTGGGCACAGGTCGTAAGAGATTGCAGGGACTCTGTCCGAGACCATCTGCCCAGCCTCTTCATTATGCAGTTGTAGAGATGCAGGTCCAGAGAGGTGATGTGATTTACTCAAAGCCACACTGTCAGGCAGTGAGAGAGCCGGGCTAGAAAGCTCAGCTCGACCTGGGCCAGATCCCACCCCTGCCACTCATCCCCTCCTCTCCCTGTCTGACTTTTAGCTGGAGAGAAATCTGCCTTCTGAAGCTTGGTTTCCCCACCTGCAAGCCAGGAAATCTGAATTACTGTGTTTGGGGTTTTTTGCAGTCTATCCCATGTCCTGGGGCAGGCAGGAAAAACTGAACATGTATTTTCTCCAAACATCATTGAAACACTGTCATTCTCTGGTTAAAAGGAAAACAGGACTGCTATTTACTTACCCTCTATTGTACTGTCCTGGTTGGTTCCAAACCTTCCTTCAGCACTGTCTGTGTGATCATCAGGTCACTTTATGGCAGCCTTGACGCTCTCCGTAAGAACTGGGGTCAGGATGATTCTTGCCTACCAGGATTTTCATGAGGCTGACCTGAGATGAACCTGCTATTTGAGATGCCTGGCACATGGTGGGGGCCGGGGCAGCACCCGCTCCCATCCCTTCTCCTTCTACCTGTGAGAACTCATGCACCCAGCTGGGCAAATGCCCAGACCTGCCTCTCACCTGAGAAGAGGGCCTTGCTTCGGTGCCTCCTTTGGGCTTGGCAAGAAAGTAGCAGAGAAACATGCCTCCCCCCCTGGAGAAGTAAGCTCCTGGGTGAAGTTCAAGCCACTCCCCACCCCCACCCCCCTCTCCTTTCATGGGGGCTCAAGGCTCATTAGCAATTTAAGCACTAGAAATGAGTCTAAGCCTGCCTGGCACACCCTCTCCTCTCTCAGCAGCTGGCGGTTGTCCCCAGGGCTCCTGGAGGCTGGGCTTGAGCCCCTCTCCTGGAGAAAAACAGACTCAACCAGCAGGGCCTTGGAGATCATCTGGTGCAAACTTCATTTGACAGATGGGGAAATGACAGAAAGGGAAGAAGGAGATCTTTCGCAAGTCCTTGAGGCCAGAGGAGGTTACTCCTGGGCTCAGCCGGAGTCTCCTCACACCTCGCCTAGCATTTAGCCTGGAGCTTTTTTCATTTATTATAAATCCCAGAGGCAGCAGAGCAGAAAGGTTAAGAGCTCAGTCTTTGTACTCAGGCAGCTCTAATCCTGCACTACCATTTTCTGGCTGTGTGACCTTAGGAAAGTTCCTGACCATCTCTGATCCTTGGGTCCCTCATTGAGAGCACGGGAATAATGAGGTTAGATTAAATAAGATGACATTTTCAAGAATGCGGTACTGTTCTTGACACATAGTAAGCACTCGATAAACGACAGCTCTATTATGTTACATCATACTCTGTACTATTGATATTTGGGGCTAGATATGTCTTTGTTGTGCAGGGCAGTCCTGTTCATGGTAGGATGTTTAGCAGCATCCTTGGTCTCTACCCACTGGATGCCAGTAGCAACGCCCTCTTCCCTGAAGCTGTGACAACCCAAAATGTCTCCAGACTTCATCAAATGTCCCATGAGGTCAGAATCACCCCTGGTTGAGAACTCTAGCGGCGAGAAGTCTTATTCAGCTTTACAGTCTCAGCTCAAATATCGCCTCCTCCATGAAGCTTTCCCTGACCTGCCAAGTGAAATTGCTTTGTACTCAAGATTCAAATACTGAGGTCAGTTCTTGGCATCATCACTGATAAGCTGTGTGTCCTTGGTCAGGTCACTTCACTTCTCTCAGCCTCCACCTGCTGATTTATAACATGAAGACAATCGGACCTCCCTGAGAAGGATGTTGTAAGGGTTAGGGAGAATGGATCAAAAGTGCCTGATACTAAACTTCAATTTAAAAAAAATTTTTTTTAAGTGCCTGATACTGTGCCTGGCACAGAGTAGCATACAACAATTTTTAAATATCTTTATTTTTTTCTGATTTAAAATTAACATGATAAGAAGAGCTATATAATGTAAAAGTAAAAGTCCCCATAATCCTACCCCATAGAAAAACATGATTTTTTTCTTAAAGATTTGCTATATAGTGTTACAGCATTTTTGTTGTGTAAATAGCATGTGTGTGTGTGTGTGTGTGTATGTGTGTGAGTGTGTGTGTGCATGCCTTCCCTTTTTTTTCACGGCTAAGCAAAAGAGCAAAGGGGCAGGAGGGATCCCCATCTCAGAAGGGTTTGGGGCTTCTCAGCCAGTACTTGCTGAGCCCTAGCCTACTCCGTGGGACTCGCACTTTCCCTGTACTTCCTCATTTAATCTTCATAACGCCCTGTCGAGTGGGAACCATCATTTGCTCCTTTTGCAAATAAGGAAAAAGAGGCTCAGAGGAATTCAGTGACTTGTTCTGTCACCCAGCTGGTAAATGGCAGGGACAGGATTGGAAGCCAGTCTGACCAGGCCACTTGGCCTCCAAGCTGCCTCTGAGGGCTCGGGGTAGTTGTCTGCCCCATGCCCTGCCTGTCTTTGTATTTCAAGTGTACTCGGCACAGGGTCAGGCTAAGGACATTGGGCCAGCTGATGCACTGAGGGCAGGTGCTGGATGTCATCTTGGTCAGGCATGGCATCCGGTTCTCCGGCCTTCTCAGCTTCCTAACCTCCAGAGGAGGGATCGGATTCAGTCCCAGCCACCCCCTCCAGGCCTCATGTGATCACTGGAAACTTTCCCAAAGCCTCCTCCATGCCAAGGGAGACAGCAGTGGATCAGCCCTGGATGGGAGCCCCGACGAGTTGGGCCTGGTGGTCCGTTGAAGCTGAGGCAGCCACCAGGGAAAGAGCAGATCTGGGGACTGGGTTCCAGTTCTGGCTCTGACTTCTTCCAGCTGAGTAGAAGGTACTGCCTCCCCTGCCCCATTTCCCAGCCTGGAAAGTGGAAGTAAGAACAAAAACTGTCTAATTAATGTATAAAGAGAGAGAAAAAGTTGCTGCCCATCCAAAGAGATAACAGATGCGACGGCACGTCATTTTGTACCGTGGATGGGAAGGCGTCCAGGTTGTCTGTGTCCTGGGGAAGTAGCCTCTGTTGCTACTTTTCCCAGGAGAGGACAAGATCTGTGTGCAAACAGCGACCTCCACGGGGCCGAGGCTGGCACTGAGTCAGACCCAGGGCTGCTGTTGGCATCACTACTTCCCTCTTCACAAGTATCTGTGGGCAGCCAGGAAAGCCGTTTTCATCCAGGACACCTTGACTAAGCACTAGCCATGGTGTCAAAACTCAGAACTGAAGTTGCGGTCTCAGTACGTTTGTAAAAAGGATCTGGTAGGAAGTGACAACAGAAATAATAATAACTCTAAAAAAACCCCACAAGCCAGAGTGTATTGGATACGTGCTATGTACCAGGTGCTGTTAGAGGCGTTGAATCCTCACAGCAGCTCTTTTCCCTTTCCTGCTCCCTGAATAAGACTGTGATCAGCCCATTTTGAAGATGAAGATATTGAGGCTGAGAGGTTCAGTAACTTGCCCAAGATCACACCGCAAATAGGAGGCAGAGCTGGGAATCAGACTCAGATCTGTCTAGCTCAGGACTCACCCTCCTCACCAACACCCTAATGGCTTCAGGAAGCATTCAAAGTGGGGAGGGACCTCAGAAGCCATCCACTTCTGTCCTTTCCCCACTTTACACTCGGGGAAACTGACTTGCCCGAGGTTGGTTCAGAGTTCAGCTCCCTGGACCCTCATTCCAGTCATGTTTTCACAGCATCATTTACCTTCTGGACCCTGAGATCTGCTTGGACACTGGGGTGGGCGTGGAGGGTTTGGAAGTTGGTTTCATCTTGGATTCAGAGCTTCATTCAATAATTTCTTCAATTGACACTCCGCTGTGGCTCTTGGGAGACAGGCCCATAAGCTGCAAGGTCAGGTCCCAGGCTCCTCTGGTGGTAACTGAGGGTTGCCCAGGTTCCCCTGGAACTGACAGCTGAGCTGAATCCTGAGAGCAGAGACAGAAGGCATTAAGGATTGAGAAGATAAAAACATCCACTGCCACCACTGCCTGGGTGCAGAGAGTGCAGGCACCCTCTCTCGTTTAATCCTCACAGCAGCCCTATGAGGTGGGCCACATCACCCCATTCTACACATGAGGCAACCGAGGTTCAGAAACTGTACCTAAGGCCACACAATCGATATGCGTCGATGACACTGGAACTTGGACTCAGGTTATCTGAGTCTGATCAGTGACCGGCGTTGAGGTGAGCAGGTGCTTCCTTGAGGCTAGAGGGGGAGGTGTATGTGGGAAAGTGAGGTCTGACCAGCTCATAAAGGGCCTTGAATGCACCACCCCTCAACCCAAGGAGCTTGGACTTGATGCTGGAGAGCCAGGAACAGGTTTGAGCAGACAAGGCTGGCCTGGTCAGATATACATTAAGGGGCAGCATGCAGGGGGGACTGGTGGGACAGCCTGGAGGAGGGGATGCAGCCAGGAGGTGTCATATGGAACATCAGGGGCAAATGGGTCTCAAAGACAGATTTATAAGAGTTCAGTCTGTCGGGAGTAGGAGCATCAGGGGTTCTGGATGTAGCAGAGGGACTTGGGGGAAAGGAGAAAAGACAGGCAAGTTCAGTTTGCTACATGAAGATCTGAGCCCTCCTTGGGTGAGAGAGGGGCAGAGAAGGCAGTCCCGGGCCCAGAGAAGGGGAGGGGGCCTTAAGCATCTACAGTGGGCCACACCATGACTTTTCAAAGGTGTCATTTCATTTAATCCTCATCAGTCCCCGTGAGTGTCTCCCATCCTCATTTTATAGCTAAGGCTCCTGAAAGGTGGACCCTGAGAGGGGAAGAAGTGATCCCCACAGGGGCACGCAGCCTGGATTCTGACACCAGAGTTCATGCTGTATCCACTGGGCAGCACTGCTTGGTGATGGGGGTGAGAAGGTCTCTGAAGCCAGGGCAGATGGCTTCCTTCAGCAGCTTTGTCCTCTGGGCGGGTAGCAGGATGGCCTTGCAGGAGGGGAGGTCTGGCCTTGGGGGCACGTGAGCCCTGGCTATCTGTCTTCCTCTGCAGCAGCTGCCCCAGTCGTGGCCTCTCCAAGCCTATGGGAGCCCCAGAGCCTCTCAGCTGACATATTTGCATAATTGTGTGCTTAGTTCTGCTCCAGGCCTGGCTCTGCCCCCTCTCCAGAGGGAG
The DNA here is from genome assembly GCF_048564905.1 of Vicugna pacos. Taxonomy (NCBI): domain Eukaryota; kingdom Metazoa; phylum Chordata; class Mammalia; order Artiodactyla; family Camelidae; genus Vicugna; species Vicugna pacos. The sequence continues at coordinate 44,360,816 of NC_132999.1, forward strand.
GGGTGTCCCTCCCATCCCCGATTCCTGTCCTGCCACAGCTCTGATGGGACCTGCAGAGTCCAGCTCCCCCAGGCTGACCTCCAAGGCCTCCTCCACCCCCCTCACTCCACCCTCACCCCAGCTCGCCTCACTGGCCTTTCCAGCTTGTGACTCTACCCACAAACCTGGCTTCCGTCATCCCCAAAAGCCCCTCACTTCCTGCACACACCAGGTGTGCCCCTGGAATACTCTGGCCCCACCCTGGAGACTGGAAGGGACCCTGCGTATCCATCCACCTTCCCTGATTCTTCCGTCAATAATCAGCACTCTCCAGGAAGCTCCCCCCTTCTCTGAGTCTCTACTTCACATACAATTATAGTGATTGTGATGGTAATGACAATAACTCTGAGTGACTGAGTATTTCCTGTGCGTCAGGTCAGGTTGTGTATTAGGTCATCTAATCCTCACAGCTGCCACGGAGCCAGGAGCCAGCGTTGTCATTAGCTGCATTTTACAAAATTGGAAACTGAGGTGGAGGGATAGTGTCACAAGCAGCCGGGTTCCTAGGTGTTCCCTCCACGCTTATCTTGTTCTCCCTTGGGGTCTACCTGTTTGCATTTCTGCCTCCCTGACTCACTGCCAGCTCCTCAAGGGCAAGGACTGTGTCTGCAGCCCCCGGAGTGGCTGGCACAGAGCCTGACTGTGGGTGCCCAGACGTGATTGCTGCATTGAACTGAGCGGGTGGCAGAAAGGCCGTGTGGCTTCCAGCGTGGATTCTGGAGTCACTCAGATCCCCACCTCGGACTCTGAGGAGCTGTGTGACCTTAGGCAAGCTGCCTGACCTCTCTGAGCCCCTATTTCCCCCTCTGTGAGACAGAGATAATAAAGGCACTAACCTCATGAGGTTGTTGTAAGAATTAGGTGGCATGATGCCTGTGAAATTCAAACCCCAACCACACCACCTCCAGACCTGGTTCTGAGCCTCCAGCCTCGCCAGTGTCCTCCCTCACCGTTAGCTCTCTCCCTTAGGAGTTTATCAACAGCTCCCTGTTTCTTATCTGACCTCTGCTAGGAGGAAATTTTCCAGTTGGTTCTCTGTCAAGCTGTGTGGCCATGAGCTACTCATTCCCTTTTCTTGGACCTCAGTTTCCTGTTCTAGAACTCCAGATGGCTGGACCAGATGGTCCCTGGGGCCCCTTCCTGCTCTGGCCATCTGAGGAGGAAAGGAGGGGCCTAGAGACAGTGAATGGAGGTGATGCAGAGAAGTGACCAAGGAGCCTCATATAGGACATGGTGATCACTGTCTACCGAGCACCTGATATATGCCAGGCTCTCCACTGTGAGGCTGAACACTTCTTACTATCACTGAATTCACTGTCACAACCCTGGAAGGGATTATTATCCCCATTTCAGACTCAAGGGACAGGGACACACAGAGGTTAGGGTACCTGCCCAAGATCCCACAGCCAGAGGGTGGCAGAACCAGCCTCCTAACCCAAGGGATCAGGTCTGATCCCAGGACTGGAAGGAGAAGAGGCAGGCAGGTAACAAAGCTCAGACTGCCTCCTAGTCCTGCTCTGTGGGTTCCAGGTTTTGGTTTTCCCAAGTTACCTGTTCCCTCAGTCTCACCTAGGGAGAGCTGCCTGCCTGGGGTCTCCGCCCACCCGTTCAGAGGTGAGCTCAGAACCAGCCCAGCCTCTTCCTGCATTCTGCAAACTGTGTCCTGCCCTCTCCTAGGTACTGAGAAAGTGAAACTAACAGACGCAGTCCCTGCCCTAAGAGCCCGCAGTCTCACGGGACAGACTGACAGGTAACCTTGCAGTTAAAACGCAGTGTGTACCATACAGTGCCAGGGCAGGCTCTGCACACACAGGATTGTCTGTAGACAGAATGGAAGTTGGGATGTGGATTCTTAGTGGAGGTTATGTCTGATTTAGGTATTACGAGATGAGCATGTACCTAACAAGTGGAGAAAACCACATGGGTAAGCATTCCAGACAGAGGGAACAGCATGTGCAAAGGCCTGGAGGCAAGCACTGCAAGTTGCTTAGTGTGTCTAGAGCACTGCTGTCCAGTGGAACTTTCTGGGATAAAGGGAGTGTTCTGCATCTGTGCCATCTGATACAGTAGCCACTGGTCACATGTGGCTATTGAGTACTTGAAATGTGCAACCTAGTGTAACTGGTACAACTGAGGGACTGAATTTCAATTTTATTTCATTTGAACTTATTTGAATTTAAATAGCCACATGTGGCTAGTGGCTCTTGTATTGAACAGTGCAGATCTGGATGAAGAGAAAAGGCTGGAGAAGTTTGGGGCCAGGAGTGAAGGGTCTTGAATGCCATGCTCAGGCTATGCCCTTCTTCCCAGACAGTGTGGAAATCCTGCAGAGGGGCACAGGGGCAGGGAGGAGCCTGGGGCCACGGTCCAGAAAAGAAGTGATGAAAACTGAACCAGGCCTGTGGGTGTAGAAAGGAGATAATAAATTCCAGGGCAAACTTAATGACTGATTGGATTGATGGGTGGGCAGTGTCAAGGGTGAATCCCAGATTTCTGGCTTGGATGGCTGTGGGGGTAGGGTGCTCTTCACTGAGATGGGGGATAGAGGAGGAGGAGCAGCTTGGAGGTCCCGTACCACTATTCCAGCAGCCACTGTGATGTCAATGCCTGTGTCCCTTGCTATGAGGCCTCATGGGACTTGTCTCCATCTCTTTCCATGTCGCTGACTCAGCAGCATGTGGGGCCCAAGGAGGCCTCATTCAGCGCATGTTTGTGGATGGACAAATGAGTGTCCTTTTGCTCCCAGGATCCTGTTGTTCCCTGGCCCTGAAAGCAGGGAGGAATTTGTCCAGCTCCCTGGGGTGCCCCAAGTGACGTGAGGAACGCAGCCTCTAGGGCAGTTTCCTTGGAGAGTCTGAAGAGCTGACTGGGTGGCTGGGTCCCCTGTGGGTCCATGAGGACCTCCAAGGGGGAGGGTTGGAGTGCTTGGTTCATCTCAGACTACTGCATCTCATGCAGACTGTCCCAAGCTGGACAGACCCAAGGCCATCAGGGACGAGCAGTCATTCTGTCCTTTTAGGTGAACGTGATCCATCTGTCCCAGTGGCCCAGATGCATACGAACCTATTGGGAATGACTTCCAACTGTTAGTCACAGAAGCTTGACGTAGTAGCTGAAATTAAATGAACCATATTGATTCCTCATGTAAAACAAGAAAGGACCCCAGGCGATGGTGCACCACAGCCAGCTTGTGCCGGTTCTCTAGAGCCAATCGTGCAAACCTCTTCCCAGCATCATGTCCGGGGACCTCCACTGAGAACTTGAAATCGGCTCTGGTGGAAGCCTTTCCACCATGGAAACTGGCAAACACTATAAATTGAGGCTGTTTTTCTTTTTTCTATAGGGCAAGCTTCCTAGTACATCACCGAGTCCCGTGGTGGCGCGGCCATCCCACAGTCGTCAGGGACCCAGGCTGCCTCCTCCTTATATTTCTCTAGTTTCTGCCTGTAATGTCCATCTTTCTGATTGCCTTATGCCCTCAGGTGGCCACCAAAGTTCCAGTCATGTCTACGCATGCTCTCTATTCCCACAAAACCAGCTATTCCCATTTTTCTATCTAATTCATGTTTTCATGGCTGACTCCTCCTCACCCTTCAGCTGTCATCTCGGGTGTTACATCCTCAGAGAAGCCTTCCCTGACACCCTACCTAAATTCACCGCCCATCCTACACGGCTTTATTTTCTCCAGAGCACAGACCATAATCAGTAACTAAATGATGCTTTTATTATTTTCTTTGTTTATTATCTGTCTTCCCCAGACGGGAAGAGCTCTGTCAGTAGGGACTGTGTCTGTCTGGTTCTCTGCTGTATCCCCAATGCCTCAACAGTGCCTGGTGCATAATAATTGCCCAATGAATGTTTGTTGAATGAATAAGGGATAATAAGCAAAGATCATTTTGTTTTCCACATTCTTTCCTTAGTGTGTCATCATAATCGTTTTCTCCTATTGCTATCTAGTCTGCAAAATTAGTTGGACTGGGTGTTTTCTGAGGGCCCTCCCTGCTCTAATGAGATGAATGAGTGGGCAGGAGGTGAATGTGAACAAGTAAGTCAGCTCTCAGCATCACTCACACTCGGCTGACTGGGGAGCCCTGGCCCTGCTGGCTCTTTCCACAGAAACTCACTCCCGAAGCAAACTTCCTTGAGCCCTATCTCAGTTCCAGGCCGCTGATGGGTGCGGAGGGCTGGAGAGAGGAAACGATAGGGCTACCCTTCATGGAGATGGAAGACAGGCAGCCAGAAAAACAACTTAGCTATGATACAGTGGGCCAAATGTCCAGAAATGCAGACAGCTGGGCCCTGTACTGGAAGGGACCCACCCCTATATCCTATTCATTCGACAAATAATTATTGAGGCCCTACTGTGCACTCGGCACTATTCTAAGCTCTGAGAATAGAACAATGAACAAGCCAGACAAGATTTTTGCCCTCATGAAACTCACATTCCAGTGGAGGAGGTGAGCAATAAACACATCGTTGAATAAATGAGCTAGATCACGGACAGCAGGAGGTGCTATGGAGACCATGAAATAGGGTGGGACAGAGGGTGTAAGGAATGCTATTGCGCATGGGCTGGTCAAGCAAGAAAGACCTCTCTGATGAGGCGGCATCTGAGTTGATACTGTAATGATGCAAGAAGAATCGCAGGGATAAAATCTGAGAGGGGAGTGCACCAGGCAGAGGAAGCAGCCAGTGCAAGGTCATAAGGCTGAAACAAGCCCAGAGTGAGGAAGAGGAAGACCAGTTTGGCTGGATGGGAGTGATGGAGACAGCAATGGGACTAGGGCTAGGGGACTGAGACACTTGCATTAAGAGCCCAAAAACCCAATAATCAAGATGAATAATACTTAATGCAATTTTGAAAAATCAATGCCCAGTGAGGGGAGGGTATACATAGTGGGGAGAGTATGGCTCAGTGGTAGAATAAGTACTTAGCATGCACGAGGTCCTGGGTTCAATCCCCAGTACCTCCATTAAATAAATAAATAAATAAACTTAGTTCCCCCCCCCCAAAAAATAAACAAAAAAATTTTTTAATTGTGCTCTACACTGGAATTGGACACAACATTGTAAAATGATTATAAATCAATAAAAAATGTTAAAAAAATTTTTTTAAATCAAGCCCAAAAAACCCATGATGAACAAAATATCAAATTTTAAAATAAAGACAAGATGACTAGCAGTGCCATGCCGAGCCATATTGGAACGAGGGGCAAAGGGAAATCAGGGACACAGATCCTGCCATTTAAAAATTTGACATGTTGCCTATCATGGATTTTTGTTGCTGTTCACCAGGTGTGGCATCACTGTAGAAAACGTGTCACATGATGTCACGATCATGGTTTCCAGAACCAGACTTCCTGAGTTCCAATTCTGGCAATACCCTTATATGCTTAGGTGTATGCTTTGGGGCCAGTTTCTTGACGTCTCTGTACCAGTCTCTCCATCAGAAAGTGGAGATAATAATAGTGCCTACCTCTGGATTATTGAGAGGATTAAATGGCCCAATACAAGCAAAGTTCTGAGAACAGTGCAGAGCCCACTGGAAGTGCTCAGAGGAGGTTGGCAGTCAGTCATTGCCATGGACAGTGGTACAACCTTGGTTCCCACCAGAGGATTCTAAGCAAGGAGCCTTGGCCAGCAAATCAGTGTGGGGCAGAACGTATGTGGAGGTGGATTGGAAACGGAATCCAGAAGCTCTTAGGATGGCCAGAGAGGAGGCTGTTGCAAAACTCCAGATGAAAGATGGGAACAGACTATGGAGATACTCAGGAGACAGAGTCTCCAGGACTTGGTTGTTAAACTGAGACCGAAGGAGGGTGCTTGGGGAAGGGAAGAACTGGGCCAGTATAACTCCCAGCGCCGGCAGCTGGCAGGCCTGGGCTCTTCATCAGAAGGCAATACCCAGGCCAACTCTGGCCCCCAGCCCAGCCTTGTCTCTGTTCCAGAGGGAGCTGAAGGAGCAGCTTCAGGCCCTTCAGGACAGTGAACGGGAGCACACGGAGGCCCTGCAGCTGCTCAAACGACAGCTGGCAGAGACCAAGGTGAGCGTGGCCTGGACGCGGGGGCGGGGTGCCAAGGCCGGGGGCGGGGTCTCGTGGGGCAGGGCCAATTGGGAAGTTGAGGGGCGGGGACGCTGGTCGGCGGTGTGGGCGGGGCTTCGAGGGTCTAAACTTCAGGTGACAGGGGCGGGGCATAGGGTGGGACGGAGGCTGGAGCTTCCATGAGGGTAAATGGGGCGAGGACTCACTCCAAGGTGACTGAGGGCAAGGTGATTTGGGCTCGTGCCTGGGTTCAGGATGGGACCCCTTCTCCCTTCCTGCTTTGGGTGAATGTTGAAGTGGGACCAGAGACCCTCTGGAAGACCCTGGCGTCCTGCAGGGCTGGAAGAACGTGCCTAGTCTCTTTTTCCTCTCCCATTATTAAACACACACATTGCCCGAGGAGCCAACCGTGAGAATGTTCCTTCAAAGCCGTCCTTATGATTTATGGCTCAGCCCTGATATCAGCTCCCCTCTTAAACTCAGACTGTGAAGATATAGACTCTGAAAAGTAGGGCCAGACCCTGCAGGTTCTGATCACAATGGTCTGAAAAGAAAAGCCTTTTTCCTTGACCTGAGAGGAGGGCCATAGGTTCTGATCCAGCACGACCACGCTGTCTGACTCTGGGTAAACTGCATACTTTTCTGCACCCCTGGTCTTCCCATCTGTGCAGTGGGATCTACCAGCCTCCTTCCAGCCCTGATGTTCTGGCTCCTAGCACTCTTCCAAGAGGCTCCCTCCAAGTCCCCCACAGATACCGCACTAACTAGGCGAGCCTTGCTCTGATTTCTGCCATACTTCTGGGACCTAGCAGTGGGGACGCAGCCCAGGCTGCTAAGCCCTTGGGGGATTTCAGTGCGGCTCCGCTCCATTGGCAGGGCAGCTGGAACAGAGCCTTAGGAATGCTCTGGGCCCCCAGAGGTCACCCTGGGGCCTGGAGAGGCCGTTGGATATTCAATCCCGTGCCCCAGCTTGGCTACCAACCCACTGTGGGGTCTCAGGGAGGTCATGACACACATTTCTTCAGAGAACATTCCAGGGTGCCTCTGGGCAGAACCCTCAGTGGGCAACAGATGAGAAACAGTCATAGGACTCTGGCCTTTTTGCTTCTCACGGCCTCAGTTTCCCCATCTGCCTGGTGATCTTGCACCTCTCAGGTGAAGAGAAGCAAGTGGAAGCCTATGTCTGGAGGAAAGGGGAATATTATGGTCTGTTCTTCTCCCCAGCATTCTCTCCTCCTCTCCACCTCCACCCCCCATTGTTTTTCTCCACTGACCTCTTCTTCCCCTGCTTTCCTGTCCATCTGTGTACCTCTGGGGGGTCCTGGGGGGCCCCCTCCCCCTCCAGATCCCCCAGCCCTGCTTCCTGTCTGGACTGGGGTGTTTATACAAGAAATGCCTATGGATGCTTTAGAGGTCATATTTCACCTGGTGCCTGACTTGGCTTTCCTGCGGCGCCTGCCCCTCCAATGGCCCTGCCTGAGGGCCTGTCTGATCTCCCTCCCCGGGCCCAATGTTTTCCTTGGTCGGGCCTGACCAAGTGACGCGTTCTTGGCAGGGTGTTTTTTTGAAATGGCCCCAGGTCTTCCAAGCCCCAGTGAGTTCCCAGGGCTGTGGTGGGCCGGGGTGGGGCTGCTTTCCCAATGGTAGCCCTAAAGGGATGAGGGTGGGGGGCCGGCTCTGCCCTAGAAAAAACTAGAGTAAATGGGGCACACCAGTTTAACTGAAACTTTCTCTGTGCTGGGAATTGTGTTCCCCATTCACTGTCTCACTGAATCCCACAGAATGTCACCCCTATGACCTCAGGATCCCCCAGAACCTACACAGTGTCTAGCACACAATAAATAGTCATTGGACAAATGAGTGGGGGGAAAGTACACCTTTTGAGGTAGGAACTGTTATCTCCATTTTGTCGGGAATGAAACTGAAGCACAGAGAAGCTGAGAGACAGGCCACGGGCCCACGGCTGGTAAGTAGCTAATTGAGAGCTTACTGTCCAATTCTGTCCAAGCCTAGTGCATATTCCAGCCTCATGCTGGGGTGTCCTCAGCAAGATCTCTGGCTTTGTGGGCTACAAGCTGGGTCGGAGAACCAAGCTGGAGAACCCATAAGGGACGTACTTAGGGCTTCTGGAGTAGCCGTCATTCTGATGCTCCACTTCTGAGCTGCCTTCTCTCAACCTCTTCCTCTCCTCTTGTACTGGGTACTCCGACCCTGGAAAGAAGATAGAGTCTGCACCCACCTCTCTTGGGCAAGACCCTTTCTTCCTTCACCTCTCAAGCAGGTCCTGACTGCCAGCCTTGTACCAGGCTCAGATGGGCACAGGGGCTGCCGGGCTAAGGAAGATGTCATTCCTACCCAGGAGGAGTTCATTCATTAGCCTGTGAGCCACATAAAATGTAGGGCAGTATATTAAGAATATTTACAAAATGCCATGGGAACATTTAACTGTTCAACTGCCTGAAAAAGTTAGGGAAAATATCATAGAGAAAGTGGCTTTTGATCTGGGTCTTGCAGGATGAATAGGAGTTTGCCCATTGAATAAAGTGTTTGTTGGAGGAGGGGTCCACTCCAGGCAGGTGGAATAACAATGTAATGGCACTGGAGAGGTAAGCTGGGATCAGACTGAGGACTTTGAATTCCAGGCTAAGGAATTTAGCATTGTACTAGCCATGAAAGAGCCAAGAAAGGTTCCCAAACACAAGATCAGCTGTAATCCAGTTTGTTTGCATGTTAGAAGGATCACTCTGGTGGTAAGTTTTTTGGCAAAGATGTGGTGTTGACATGTGGATCCAGTGAGTTGGTGGGACTCCAGGGGCAAGTGTGGAGGAGGCAAGTGGAAAGATGAATGTGGCACTCAGAAGACATGTAAGACTTTCGATATAGACTTGGAAGCCATCCTCAAAGCAGTGGGAGTTGAAGACGAGGGAGGGCATATAGGGTGAGAACAAAAGGAGCCAGCCTGAGGAACATGAGTGGCAGAGCAGGAGCAGCTACAGAGGTGGGAGGTAAACCAGAATTTTCAATTAGTAGAGGGCGGCCATTGGGCCAAGTGCTGCTGCAGACTGGTTGAATAGGAGGAGACAAGGCCATGAGATTTGGGGTTCTTTGGAGGGCAGTGGCTGATGGTGCAGGGATAGCAGGCCCCACCCTCCCTGCCATGACCTGCTGCTGGAGAGCCTTGGGCCCCCCTGGATGAGGGGGCTCAGGGACCACAGGCAGCCTGGCTGTTCATCCCCAGCCTCTCCCCGACCCGCTTTGTCTGCCTGGCGCTCTGGGTGGGCATGCGCAGGGAGTCTGGCCCACTGCCAGCAGTCCTTCCTGCCGGCGGCAGCTGAGACGGGGAGGGAACAGGCCCTAATTGAGCCTTTGTCGAGCCTCCCACAGAGCCCTGGGCACTGAACACAGCGGGGTCTCTGACTCTGTGAACTCCCAGCCAGAATCCCACAAAGTCAAATTGCAGAGGCAGGCCCCACACGCTGCAGCCTGGCCACACTTCTGTACCCTGTGTCATTCTGCCCCATGCTGTTCCCCAAGCCTGTTCCCCGCACCCTCAATTGACATCCTCCAGGCCCCAGCTTAGAAGCCAGCTCTCCACGAAGACTTCTAGGATGTGCCGGTTTGACTGTTTTCATAGCCAGGCTCTTTGTCTGCACCTCAAACAATGCCGTGCACTTTGTGAACATTCCCTCATTTACCACAGTTCTGCAGTGTAGTTGGGCTACCCTTTCCCAGATAAGAAAACCAAAGTTCAGAGATATTGGGCAATTAAGGTTGTCACAGCTGGAGAACCAGAGCTGTTGGGTCCGGAAGCTGTGCCCTTTACCACTCAACTCCCTCCTGGGCCTGGCCATGCCCATGGGGGCAGAGAGAACCACACGAGCCCACACTTGTCTCCTGTGATGATGGCTTTCACCTCTAGCTCTTGTTCGCTGACCAGAGGGGCTCGTGGTGGTGGGACAGGACAAGTGGCCACCAAGCTTTGCCCGGCACTCTTCTAAAGATTTCTGACATCTGTGATCTCCTGGTCATCTTTGCTTGGGCCTCATGAGTTATTTATTTATTTATTTGGATAGGTCAGTAGTTCTTTAATGAAATTTCTGCTCCATAAGTGCTTTTTTGAAAATAAAGATTTCGCTGTGTCCCAGGCTGAACTCAGCATCTTCTCCCCACTCCCCAGGTCTTCCACCAGCCTCCCTGTCCCTCCCATCCCTGAGCCAGAAATCTGGGCATCATCTTCACCCTGTCTCTCCTGCATCCCTGCAGGCAGCCATCGGTCACCAGAGCCAAAGAGGCTCCCCCATAAATGTCTTTCAAGCCGTGTCCCTCTGCTGTTCCTCCAGTTCAAGATTCATTGTCTCCCCTGGACCATTTCATTAGTCTCCTAATGGACCAGATAAAATTGTTTGCTGTCCCTGGCCATGCCAGTCCTCTCCTGCCACCATGCTTTTGCAGGTGCCATACCCCTCACCAAGCGTGGCTTTCCTGCCCTTTCCACTTGGTGTGCCACAGCCCTCAGTTTCCTCCTCTCACCCAGAGATCACCCCATAAACTCTCCTTGACCTAACCCATGATGAATGCCCCCACAGTCTTCCACTAAAAGCCTGCGGACCACCATTGGGGAGGCCTTCGAGCGACTGCACCGGCTGCTGCGGGAGCGGCAGAAGGCCATGCTGGAGGAGCTGGAGGCAGACACGGCCCGCACGCTGACCGACATCGAGCAGAAAGTCCAGCGTTACAGCCAGCAGCTGCGCAAGGTGCAGGAGGGGGCCCAGATCCTGCAGGAGCGGCTGGCCGAAACCGACCGGCACACCTTCCTGGCCGGGGTGGCCTCGTTATCTGAGCGGTAAGTGCCCGCCTCCCAGGGGTCTTCCCCAGGTGAGTTTCCCCTCCCCGGTCCCTGTAGGGTGGTGGGAATAGAGGCAGATAGGGTGGTTAGCAGAGAATTCATTCATTTAAAATCTCCGTCAAACACACAGGACATCTGGTATGTGCCAAAGCCTGGGCTAAAGGCTTTATGGATTAATATTATATATTATATATATTTATTATTATATATAAATTATATAATTGTTATACATATTATAAATATGTTGTTATAAATAATAAACATATAATTAATCATTTTAATTATATAATTATATATTAATGTACAATAATATAATAAATAATACATTTATTATATATTAATATATTTATTATTGTATAATTATAATAATTACTATATATAATATTTTTAATCCTGTAATATATTACTTGTGTTATTATTTATATTATATTATAAATGTGTCTTATGTTATCTATTATTATTTCTAATAACATTGATATTATGTATAATAAATAGTAATATTTATATTATTATAACCCTGCTAGCCCCTTGGAGGTAGTTAGCACTGTCATCCCCATTTTACCCATGTAGAAACTGAGGCACAGAGAAGCTGGAGCAATTGGCAAGGCCCTTCATCTAGTACGTAGGAGAGCCAGGATTCAAGCCCAGGTCTCTCTGGTTCCCTAGCCACCTTTAATAATAGTAACAGCACTTAATTATTGGTTTGCTAATGATCAACACTGAGAGCTGGCATCACATATTCAGTGTCGACCATGTGCCGAGCACCATGCTAAACATTTTACGTACGTTATGCCATGTAATCCTCACAAGCCTAGAAGGCAGCTGTTAGCATAGTATCCATTTTAAAGATGAGGAAACTGAGAGTAATAGCTGGAGAAGTAGGGAGTGGCACAAGTGGGCACTTGAGTCTGGGTCTGGCAGACTTCACATGCATGACCTCACCCTACGTCAGCTGCCCTGAAGGAGCCGGGGCAGGAATTGAGCCCCCAGTGCAGCCTGCTCTCCTGTTCTCCTTCCAGGCTCAAAGGGAAAATCCATGAGACCAATCTGACCTATGAAGACTTCCCAACCTCCAAGTACACAGGCCCCCTGCAGTACACCATCTGGAAGTCCCTGTTCCAGGACATCCACCCAGGTAAGGCCCTTCCTGCCACTCACCAAGAAGGCCCAGGAAGAAACAAGGATTCTCATGGGTTGGAGCTAAATGGGGCACCTCTCAGCCCAGCCCTCTGCTTTACACACAGCGTGGGGGCAGGGCAGAGGGCTGAGGAGAATGCCTTGCTGAGCACCTGCTATGTTCCAGGGCCTGTGCTGGGCGCCTGTGCAATCACTCAACCCAGTGAACCTTCATACAACCCCAGGAGGCAGGTTCCACTAGTGTACCCATTGTCTAGATGAGGAGACCGAGGCCCTGGGCAGTTCACTCATTCACTCTATATAAGTACAGGATATATCAAGCACCTGCATCACACCAGGAAGTATTCTAGGTGCTGGAGATACAGCAGTGAGCAAACCAGACAAGAATTCCTACCCTTGTGGATCTTTCTTACATGCTGGCTTGTGAGAGAGAAAGAAAATAAAATTACATAAGTAAAATATATAGTTTATCAGATAATGATAAAAGATAAGGAAGGAGGCTGGGGATGTATAGGTAGGATAGAGTGTTTTGACAGGGGATCCAGTTAGAAGACCTCACTGAGAAGGAGGAACTAGAATAAAGGCCTGAAGGAAGAAGAAGAGTGAGCCCTATAGGTGTCTGAGGGAAGAGTGCTCCTGGCAGTGGGAACAGCAAGTGCAAAGGCCCTGAGGCAGGCACAAGCCTGGCATGTTCAGGGAACAGTAAGGAGGCTAGAGTGGCTGGAGTGGAATGAGTGAGAGGGAGAGTGGAGGTGAGGAGGTCAGGGAAACAGGAGTAGCCAGACCACGAGGACCTCTAGGTCCATGTGAAAACTTTACATTTTATGCTGAGTGAAGTGGGAGCCATTGGAGGTTTGGGGGGCAGTGAAGTGACACGAGCTGACTTCAGTTTTTAAAGTGTCCCTCTGGCTGCTGCCTTGAGAATTGGCTACAGGAGGTAAAAGGTGTAATCCAGGTGAGGGACTAGGGTGGCTTGGAGCTCGATGGTGGTGACAGAGGTGGTGAGAAGGGATTGGAGTTAGGATCTATTTTGAACAGAGAGCCAATGGGACTTGCTAATGGATTGAATCTCAAGTGTAAGAGAAAAAAAGGCAAAGAAGACTATGATTTTGGCCGAGGTGCCTGGGAGGATGGAGCTGTCAACACGTGAGGTTAGTGACGCCAATTAAATGTCTGAGTGCAGACATGGAGAAGCTAGTGGGAATGACAGGTCTGCAGGATGGCAGGAAGATCAGGGCTGATGTCATCAGCATGTGGATGGTATTGAATGAGTCTGAATGAGACCACCTAGGAAGTGAGGATAAAGAGAAAAGAGAGAGGGTCGCTCTAACATTTGGAGCCCTGGAGAACTCCTGGAAGTCAAGGACAGGAGGGGGATCAGCCAAGGAGACCAAGAAGGAACAGCCAGAGAAGTAGGAGGAAGACCTGGGTCCATCCAGAAGCCAAGTGGAGAAAGTGTCTCGAGGAGGAGAGAGTGGCTAGTGGTGGCTCATGCTGCTACATCAAGTATGGGAGAACCAGAACTGATGGTTCTCTGGGTCTGGCAACCTGGAAGTCTTTGGTGACCTTAACAAGAGCTGCTCTGGTGGAGCAGTAGGGGCAAGAGCCTGATTGGAGGTCATCCAAAAGAGAACGAGAGAGGAAGTGGAGACAGTGCTTTCAAGGAGTTTTATTTAAGGGAAGGAGAGAGAATGTGGCAGCGGCTGTTTGTTTAAGATAGAAGAAATGCCAGCATATGGAGTGGGGGAGGGGGATGGAAAAGATCCAGGAGAAGGCGGAATTGAGGATGTAGGAGCCAGAGAGTTGCTGGAGTGATGGCCAGGAGTGGGACCCACCGCTGCCTCTGTTGGGAGCCTGGAGAAGGTAGAATAAATGGGCACCAAAGCAGAGGAAGCAGTGGTGGGAGCTTGTGGGGGTTCTCTTCTGCCAGTTTCACCTTTCCCAACGAGGTCAGAAGCAAGGTTGTCAGCTGAGATGAGGATGGGGTAGAGGAGGTGATGGGAGGTTTGCCCAGAGAGAAGGTGTGAAGTGAGTTCCTAGTAGAGTTAGTAGACCCTGGGACTGGGAGATCACCACTTTCCCAAAGTCACAGGACCCACAAGGGCATCAGATTCAAACCTATTGGCAGCAGGGAATTTTCTGTGTTTCTGAATCAAGCACAACGTCTTTTAGAGGTGAGACAAGGATACAGAAGGGAATTCTCCCTAAGGGGCAGACACTGTTACTATCATTTTTTAGATGAGGAAACTGAGGCACAGGGCTATTAGGAACTTGTCCCTGGTCACAACTTGTCAATGGTACAGGATTTAAACCCAAATCTGTCAAGAGCCTGGAGTCTGTACCCATACCTACTAAGCTAACCAGGCATTCTCTGGCCTCATACGAACCCAAGAAAGCTGCTGGGGAGGCAGGCTCAAAGGGACTCATTGATTTCCCACCCAGCAGTCGGAGCTCTTTACACCTGTCTGGATCCATTCTTTTGATCTACAAACATTGAAAGTCCTTCGAGGCACTTTCAGGGGTCAGGGGAGACAGATGGGCAAACACTCCCTGGCAGTCCAGTGGGACAGGGGCCATGATGAGGGATTTACACAGAGTCCTGGGAGCCCAGAGGGGCAACTGGAGATTCTGGGTGGGGCAGGGGTGGAGCCAGGGAAACACTAAGTAGATGATATTTGAACTGAGTGCTGAAAACTGAGGACTTTCCCACTCAGGGAAGGGTGGGGCCTGGAGGTGCCTCTGGACAACCCCCAGCGTTGGGAACTGTATAGGCAAAGGCTGTGGGGGGCGGGGCAGGGGCACGAATGATCCAAGATGTTCACGATTGGGCCTTCAGGTGCAGATGGACAGGGGCTGAGGGAAGTCACTGGGTGTAAATGCTGGACAGAGATGGGGCTCCCCTGTAGGTGACTGAAGAACTTAACTTGATGCATCATTGCCAATTTCACAGAAGTGAAGGGACACATCTTAGTACCCTTAAATCCGGATCTGTACCCTCTTTGACAAAGGGGACAGTAGTTGGGGGAAGGGCCCATTTTCTAGCAGACAAGGTGGGGCTCCTGGCTATCCTCATGGGATGGGGTTCTCTGTGTGCTCCCAGCCTTGGAGGGGCCTCCACACTGGGACCCAGTAGGGTAAGGGCATCACATGGGTGAAGCAGCATAATTCAGGGAGGCAACAAGCCCATCCAAGGGTCCTGTTCCCTTCCCTGACCCAGGGAAGCCCCTCAGGCAGATGGTCTCAGAGCTCTACTTACCTCAGCTGCCACCTGCTCCACCCCTACTATAGCTCAGAGGGGCAATCCAAGCACCTCAGCTTGACAGTCAAAGTCCTATGAGATGTGAGCCCTGCCATTCTCTCATTCTTCCCTCTAAATCACACTTAGCCACACTGAACCATCAGTCTTACATGAGCTATATTCTGTCTCCCCCACACTTTTACACCTGCTGTTCCCTTTGCCTAGAACGTTCTACACCAACCTCAATGTTTAATGACTAATTCCTACTCTCTTTCACATCTTAGTTGATAAACACCTCCTCTGGGAAGCATTCCTGATTTCTCCAGGTAGCTCTGGGCTTTCCTGGTCTCACTGTTTTGTTAATAATGTCTGTGTGGCCATCTCTCTCACTGGACTGTGAGCTCCGAGGGGTCAGGGGCTGGTTCTGACTCATCACTATACATCCCCAGCAACCAGTACAGTGTTTGTTGATGAATGAATGAGTGAATGAGTCCTGATCTCAGTTCTGTTACTAGAATAGTGCCTGGCATTAAGAAGGTGCTCAATAATTATTTGTTGAAGGAAGGAACTTGCTATACACCCTTGGACGAGTTGCTTCCTCCCTCTGAGTCCATTTCCTCCTCTGTATTATAGGATGTTAGTGTTCCCTTCTCCACTCCCTCACAAGTGAACAAACAGATGTGGGAACTTCCCAATTGCCCCAGAGCAGGGTTTCTCAGCTCAGCACCATCAGCATTTGGGGCTGGATAATTCCTTATCTTGGGGGCTGTCCTGTGCATGGTAGGAAGTTTAGTGGTATCCCTGGTCTCGACCCGACTAGTGCTGCACCCCACCCCTCAGTTGTGACAACCAAAAATGTCTCCAGACATTGCCCAATATACCCTGCAAGAAAAATTGCCCCAGTTAAGAACCACTAGCCCAGAGAAAGCTACCTGTGGGAGAGGGGCTGAGGGAGCAGTAGTGTGTGCCCTGAACATCCTGCCAAGGACAGAGGCCCCTGGGGGTTCAGAGAACAGTGACCTGGTTAGCTGGGCCCCTTCCTTTGTCTGTAAGGCCTGTGAAGTCACTCTGGCTCCTCTGCCAAAACCAAGGCCCTTTATGTCCAGATGGGAGGGGCAGGTGCCCCCAGGGACCTAGCCCTGGATTCTAGCAGCTTCCTGCCTGCCCCTCTTCCAGCTCAGGCTTCCTACTGGGTCACCTGAGAACTCCGTCTAACACCTGTCACTCCCCTGCTCTGGATCCTCCACTCTGCACCACCACCCACACCCTGCCCCACCTCTCAGCTGACATTGGAAACCCTCCTCCAACTGCCCGGCCTGATGGCCCCAGCTCCCAGGCACAAACTTCCTCCCTACCCAGGCCCAGTGACATTGTCCCAAGGATATCAGACACTGCTCCCTTTACTCCTACCACCTCCCTCTGCTGGGCTGCTCTCTCCTCCACTTGCTTATCTAAATCCAATCCTCTTGGGTTCCAGCATGCTCACTGCCTAGCTGTGTGACCCAGGGCAAATCTCTGCCTCTCCAAGCTATATCCTCATCTGTAAAACAGAGATGGGGAAGGTGTGACTTATCTCCCAGGGTAGGTAGGAGAATTAAGATTCATTTTTTGTGATAATAGTCCTGGAACTTAGTAAGTACTTGATACCTGTTTGTTATGATTGTCATGAATCACCAGATGCTTGATTCCTTAGTCTTGCTGAACAGGCTTTCTGGGGCCACATAAAGGAAAGAACCTGGTGTGAAAAGACTTTAGCTCTAGTTCTAGCTCTGCTTCCACCTCAAGTCACAATCTGAGTAAGCCTCTTAACTCAAAGAAGTCTCCTTCAAGCCTCAGTTTCCTATTCTGAAAAATGGGTACAGTAATTTGTGCTCCTGGAGCTATTGTGTTCCCATGAGCTAGAGGGTGTGAAAATATTTTTCAAATGACCGTACTGTGCAGCTGAGGGCCTGAATAGGCAGGAGACCTGAGGAACTGGACTTTTTAAGGGTCTGGCCAGAAGAAAGAGCTGACGGTATTTCTTGCCCAGTCAGGCCTCAAAGCCACTGTCCTTAAGAACAAAGGTACAAGCCACTTGCTGCCAAGTGATGGCACTGGACTGTGGGGTCTCTCTGCTGCTTGGGACACTGTGATATGTGGTTGACGGTGGCCAGGAGACAGTTCCTGGGCCTCCAGAGTCCATGCTTCTTCCTGAATGCCTTTTGATTTTGAGGTCTCAAAGAGGTTTAAGTGGACGGAGAACACACCTGGAAACCAGATGGGCTGCCTCAGAGCCTGCTTTTTGTTTTTATAAAACAGTATCCTAAGACCTGGAAAAGAGCTCTGACCTGTAAAATTGTGAACCCCAGGAGACAGGATTTGTTTCACTGGGTCTGTCACCTCTTCTGTGGATAAAGGATGGTGGAGGGATCGCCAGGCCCTGCACAGGTACTGACTTCTCAGAGGGAAAAAGGTGTTGCCATGTCCCCAGCTGGGTATCTCTTGTCTGAAGGCTGTTATTCCCACCAGCCCTAGCCTCTGAGAGTCCAAGAGGGAGGCCCGAAGACAGGACCTCTGTTTATGAGAAGGTGGACTTCAGCCTACCCTTTTGGAGTGTAAAAGCCAAAGAATCAGGCCACACCTTCTGCCTAATAAAAATGCCAGACCCTACGCCTAGCCCACCCTATAGGATGTTGGGCCCTGACCCCTGTGGATCAGGTCCTGCCCCCTAGCCCTGCCTCTACAGCCAGAACTGACCAATGAGTGGTAGACCCCGCCCCTGGGCCCATCTAATGAGTGTCCGTTCCTGTCCTCATCCAGGCCTCTGGGCTTCAAGCCTGCAGATCAGGGCCCAGGAGTTGGCACTCAGTGCAGCATGGATTTCCTCTGTCCCATAGGCTTATTTCTGTAGGCTCAATCTCAGAACCACTGAAAGTCCCCTTGGCTGCCTCTTTGAGTGCTCTCCCCACTCAACAGCAGCACCAGAAGTGGCCTTCATTGTCCTACTTTTAAGCTTAAGAGTGTGGGGCTGAGCCCTCCTGCCCGGGTACCCGTCTCCCCCTGGTCTTTCTACCCTGAGCCTCAGTTTCTGCCTGTTTCTAGTCCTCTCAAATCATCCCGTGCACCTCAGGTATAAGGCACAGTTTCCCACGGGGCACTCAGAACTGCAGCTGCCCACCCCTTGGCATTGTGTCCGCTCTGCCCCTCTTGCCCCTCCACCATAGACGCTGAGTATGACCCACATTCCATAGCCAGTAGGAGTGGCCCCACATGTGTCTGATTAGATTCTTCTCTCCTGAGCTCCCCCACATACACACCCCTCCTATAGCCCCTCCACCTCCTACCTCCGACCCCACTGTGGGGTGTCAGAGCTGGCTGACCCAGTCCCCACATTCCACGCGGCAGAAGCCTTCTGGTTCTGACAGGCTGTGCTGTGACCAAGGACAGGATGAAACGTCCATCCACTGACTCAGTGTCTTCCTTCTCATGGCTCCCTCCTCTGTGTCCCTAGATAGGGAATTGTGTTTCCATCAACCCCTCTATTCATAGGGCTCCTAGTTTCCCTACAGCCCTCTGACCTCTAAGAACAGGAGAGAAGAGTGTAAAATTCAAAACTAAATCTGTTCCTTGCTATAAGCCAACAGTAAGCTTTATCAGTGGACGTATGAACAGGAGCATAGTTCAGGGACTGGCTGTCACTCCCTGCTGGGGACGATTGTCATCATCGAGGCATTTTATTTCTGTGCATGTACACATCCAGCAGAGGTGACAGAAGTAGGAGGTAACCTCCAGCCAAGTGTAATCATGCCCCCCTCCACTGGATAAGGAAAGCATCAGAGATTCAGAGAGAGGAGCCCTTCCTTTGCTCCAAGGAACTGGTGGCAGGATTCTTCTCTTTTTCTCCCTCTGTCTTGCTCTGCCCTGGAAATGGTCATCCAAGCTAAGGAGAGCCAATCCCAGGTTCCTCCTTCTGGCTGAGCATCAGCTCCCTCAGGGAAGCAAGAGTAAACAGAGTCTTTGACAAGAGTTCGTGAGACTTTGAGAGCCAGACCTGTTAAGCCAGTGTGGCCAGCCCAGAGCCGGCTGACCCAGCCCGTGCTGCCTGCCCAAAGAGCAACACAAGTAGGGTCAGTTTAATTTGGTGAACCTTTCTGGAAACCTTCCGCATGCCAGACCCTGTGCTGGGCACTGGGCACACAAGGGAGAGCCTAGTTGGATAGTACCCAGTTCTTGCCCTCCTGGTGTAAATGGGGTTAAGATATCGGCACAGAAAACTACACCATGTATCAGGAGAGGGGTGCAAACAAAGCTAAACAATTTGGAGGAAGGAGTGAGCACACCTGCTGGGCAATCAGGAATGCTTCCCTGAGGATGATGGGCCCTGGAACTGAGCCTCATGAGGTGTGATTACTACAAGCAGAGAGGAGCTGGTGGAGGAAGCAGTCTGAAGGAAGGCTTTGGGCCCGAGTCGGGTGGTGGGTGGTAAGTGAGAGGCAGGCAGGAAGAGAGGCCTGGGGATGGACTGCACATGGTCTTGATTAGTCCTGGCTCTGCCAACATTTGCTAAGTGACTTGAGACAAGTCATGCCTCCTCTATGGGTCTCAGTTTCCCCATCTGTCAAATGGGAGAGTTGGCCTAGAATCAGTAGTTTTCAACTCTTTCACTCTTTCAGACCCCTGATCTGCTTTTCATAACAAATAATTTGTAATGTCTCGAAGATAATAAGATAATAAAATCTTTTCACAATTTCAAGAATATATATATGATATATATTTATTTATAACATTTGCTTATTTATAATAAACTGTTGTGTATATTAATATGTAGATGCTTACAACCACACTAGAAAACAATGAAAGAGTCAGGTGCTCACACCACAGATAAAACATCATTCTGCCTCAAATGCAGTCCGAGACAGGTAGGTTATAGTGGTCAATGGTGTTGCTCTTGGAGATGCATTTTTCAAAAAAGTGAACAATTCTTAGTCAGGTTCCAGACAAAACAAATTCAGTCATCCCCCATTTTACATAGTAGTTGTGTTTCAGAATATTCAGTATATATTAAAAGTGCACAAAAAATTATTTCTTGTTTATATGTCAGATCTTGTTTATACTTCAGATCATGGTAAAGAATTTTTTTCATCCATGTAAATATCTGGTGAAGCATTTGAAATTCTGACTGGGGGGTGGGGCATGGGGCCACCCTGTGTGTTTCATACAGGGCATTTAGCATCCCTAGTTCCCATCTATTGAGACCACCCAAACACCCCCACAACTTTCTTAATCACCCCATAGGGAGATTATCCAGCACCTGAATAATCTTTAAGGCTCCCTACCAACTCTGAAATTGCCCAACTCTGGACCTCATTCAGATTTATTCAACAAATTTTTATGAAATGCCTTGTCCCAGGGTATCATCAGTGAACAAGCAGCCATAGCTCCTGTCCCTGCAGCCAGGTTTAAATCTGAAAGGGCCTTAGCTGTCATCCTTCCATTTCACAGAGGAGGAAGCTGAGTCCCAGAGAGGGCAGGCTTGCATTCAGCATCACACAGCCTCTTAGGGACCCAGAACCCAGCCTCAGGGAGGCACCGTAGGGTGGGTCCACAGCCTTCTCTCCACTCATCTTCTCTTCCTCCTCCGTCCCCGCAGTGCCAGCTGCCCTGACCCTGGACCCGGGCACCGCCCACCAGCGCTTGATCCTGTCCGACGACTGCACCATCGTGGCCTATGGCAACCTGCACCCACAGCCCCTGCAGGACTCACCAAAGCGCTTCGACGTGGAGGTGTCGGTGCTGGGCTCCGAGGCCTTCAGTGGTGGCGTCCACTACTGGGAGGTGGTGGTGGCAGAGAAGACACAGTGGGTGATCGGGCTGGCCCACGAGGCCGCCAGCCGCAAGGGCAGCATCCAGATCCAGCCTAGCCGCGGCTTCTACTGCATCGTCATGCACGATGGCAACCAGTACAGCGCCTGCACCGAGCCCTGGACGCGGCTCAACGTCCGCGACAAGCTCGACAAGGTGGGTGTCTTCCTGGACTACGACCAAGGCCTGCTCATCTTCTACAACGCCGATGACATGTCTTGGCTCTACACCTTCCGTGAGAAGTTCCCCGGCAAGCTATGCTCCTACTTCAGCCCGGGGCAGAGCCATGCCAACGGCAAGAACGTGCAGCCGCTGCGGATCAACACCGTCCGCATCTAGTGCGTTGAAGGGGGACCGCGGCTCCCAAGAGTGGCCACCAGCAAGAGCCCCGCCTGGGAGACAGGAGACCTGGATTGTGGCCCAGCTTGGCCACGCTGAGATCTCAGGCCGGTTGATTACCCCGAGGCCTCCATTTCCCTGTCTGTATAGTGGAGGATGTGCTCCATAATTCTGAAACTGTCTCCCAGCATTGACGTTATGTAGCTCTGACCTTAATGGGGATGCAGCTTTGGTCCAAGGATGTGACATGGCTTCTCCTCAGGGCAGCCCCTGCCCCACCCTCCTCTTCCTCCTCTCAGGGGCAGGGGACTGTGTCCCTGTGTCTTCCTCCTTCCCACACACCCTGACCTCAGGATGTGTCAGAGGGTTGTCAGAAGTTGGCAGCTGGAAAGATACACAGAACCCTCTTATGGTCCCAGGCCTAAGACTTGCCCCTGGCCAACCTAGTGATGGGCTGTTTTATCCTTGACCCTAACCCATGGTAGACACGGGCATTAGCTAGTCTCCGGGTTTTCTGAGAACCACCCCCTCCTTCCAGCCCTGTACTAAGAGCTTTATGGTTCCTGATTTTCCCACTTATCTGCGGGTAGAAATGATGCTATGGCCTGTGGAAATCACCCAGTAGTTGAGCCCACATGTTACACTCACAGATCTTCAGGCAGGATGAAGGCACACCCGGGGCTGATGTAGGACAAGCATCACTGGATGTTGGAGGTCCCCAGCAGCTCCGAACAAAGGTCCAGCCAGGCCTCTGTGACCAGTCTGGGGTGTAGCAGGGCTGTGGGGAGCAATTGTTTTAGTCAAATGCTGAGCACTGGATGGGCTGTTGACGGGGCCCCCTCATCAATCTTGGCATCTGTCTCAGTTGGGATACTGTTGCAGAAAACAAGAGCTGCTTTAGCTCATTTAATTAGACAAGGATTTATTACCAGGTCCCTAGTGGCTTTGCAAAATCATTGGAAGGGCTGGAGGAGCAGACTACTGAATTTCCAGGAACAGCTCCCAGCCGCCAAATTCATCATGTCTAAGGTGACCAGGGACACTGCTCCCTGCTGCAGGAAGCCGCTGCATCAAGAAGCCACTGGCTGCAGAACTGTGCTCCCTCTGCTGCTGTCTGTGCCAGGAAATGGATGTCCTGAGGCCTGCCTCCCTCCATTCAATTCAGTTTCCAGATCCAGATCTCTATGAGGGATTCTGTTTGGGGAAACTTAAATCAGATCCAGAACTTTGGCTGCAAGGGAGTCTGGAAAATGTACTTTTCTTCTTTCCAACCTCATCCTTACAAAAAGGCACAATAGAAGAAAGCTAGAACAGATGCTGAACAAGCCCATCTACAGTTTTGGCCACTGGAATCCACCTCTAGGCCTTGACTTTGAAGCCACAGAGCCTCCAGGTGTCTTACTGCGTGGCTTTGTCCCTGTCCAGGACAGGAGCCCAGGAAGTGGACCAACAGGACCAGGCTGAAATGGCTCCCAGGCCTTGGCTTTCCTTTCTAGTCTTGGAGCGTAGATTCTGAATTTGGGGTCTCTGACCACACCTATCTCATAGGAGCCAGGTTAGCTGAACCTGGGGGGCTCCCACCTCACAACTGCTGCCCACTAGGGCAGGAGGAATCCTCAGTCTCACCCCACTCATTCAGCTACGGGAATCTGGGCCACCCCCAGCAGTATTTTTATTTTAAATGTTGCCCATTTTGTGAGTTATGATGAATTTGTATTAAATTAAAGTTACAGGCTGTGAGTGGTCAGTTCAATTCATTTTGACAAACACAGACGCCCACCTGTTCTGGCGCAGGCAATGTACGTACATTAGCGTGGCTAATCCACAAAGCAACCCTACTGGGTAAATAGTATTATGCCCATTTTACAGAGGGGGAAAACTGAGGTTCATAGAGAGGACATGACTTGCCTACAGTCCCATGTCCCACACTGGTAAGTGAGTTTAGAACTGAGTGAGCCCAAAGCACATATATCACAACTTACCAGCCAGGACACTTGTCAGCCTTTGCCTGGAGAAGGGTGTTGTAGTAGCCTTGCGAGCAGACAGGGGAGCTCACCAGACAGTGGCGAGAGCCTGGTCACTAGAACCCCACAGACCTAGGCTTAAATCCAGGCCCCATCACTGTGTACCTTTAGAGAAATGACTTAACCTCTCTGGACTTCAGTTTTCTCACATGGAAAATGGGGATAATCACACCAATCTCACACGATTTATTGGTGAGCTGCAAAGTGCAGTGCACTTGGGAAGGCCCTGCCTCTCACTCCAGCTGCCTCCCAGAGTCAGTGCCTGGAACTGTGTGAGTTTTCTGAACCTCTGTGCTGGCTCTGCCCCTAAGGAATCTATCTTCTTCCTTGGGCCATGTGAGGAGTGTGGGACCGCCTAGGCCAGGAAGATCCCCAGGTCTGCTGTGTAGAAGGAGCTCCATCCCACCTCTGACTGATGGGGAAGCAGCCTGGCCAGGTGTCAGGGCCCTGCGTGTGGACACACAGGCTGCACACACTATAAGGAGAAAGGCCACTGGGGCCCCCTGCAGTCATGCAGGACAGCAGCCTTGGAAACAGGAGTCCTCGGCCTAGTCTTAGCTCTGTGCTGACTCATTTTGTACCCTGAGGGTCCTTTCCTCAGTCTCCTCTCCTGCAGAATGAGGGAGGTTAGATGGCTGCTCCCTGGGGCACCAGGTAGATCTTCACCTATACCTGGAGTTGGAGAGAGAAGAGAGGGACCTACCCCAGTCATTGACTTGGTTAGGGTTCTAGGAAGAGGGACAGGAGGAGGAGGGGTTGCTGGCAAGGGCAGAGGAAGAGGTCTTTGACTGGCTGATGGAGAGCACCCCAGTTTACAGAGAAGTTGTAGAGGGTGATACCAGGATTAGTGTTCCCACCCACCCTCCCCGGGGCTCTCAGATCCCTGTGACTCCCCCAAAGCCACACCCCTCCACTTTTGCTTAGTAAATCTGTCCTCTGCAGAAGCACCCCATCCAATTCCTTCCTTCCTCTTCCCCTTTCCCTTCCCCCACTCAGTCAGCACCAGGTCCAAGAAATGCTGGTCACAGCCCAGTCTTTACTTTCAGTTTCCAAGTGTCGGGTAGTAACTGTTGGGGCCTAATCTGAACACCCAGCTGGGGACTCTGGGAAATCGGGGTACCTCCAAGAAGTAGGATGTGTCCAGAGAATTCCTGAATGAAAGACTCTGGGGTCATCAGCCTCATGCTAGGAACCCCACATTTAACACAGGTAAGCAAAGAGAGGAGGCAAAGGCAGCCCAGCCTTGGAGGGGAAGGAAGGATCAACAAAGATCCCACCCAGGGCAGGAAAGAATTGACAGAACGACAGCAACCACATTCAGATGCCTGTTTGTGGTCAGCAAGCAAAATGCTGGGACTTGTTGCACCTTATCTAACATCAAGACAAGCCCATGAGGTTGGCATCATTATCTTGATGCTTGAGTTGGGAAACACCACTTCTCAGGGAACCCATAGCCAATACACAACAGACCTGGGAATCAGACCCAGGCCTGTACAAAGCTAAAGCCCAACTCTTTACTGATCTCCCTGGAAATGATTCTCAACTTTGAGGACCACTTCAATGACAAGCAGCAGCCACCAGAACTGTGGTCCCCCTAGGATTCAAAGTGGGAGCTTAACCCAGGCCCCACACCATTGAATTATGCAATTGTGAGTCAAGGGGTGGACTCATGAAGGCACCATGTGACACTGAGCAGATCCTCCTTCCTACCTGGACCTCAGTTTCCCCATCTATATTGGGAGGGACTAGGGGTCTAGTTAACTGATTGCTAAGGCAGTAGCTCTGATGGTCCAGGATTCTGTAAGTCTGATGTTGGTCCCAGGGTTTGGCATGCTCAGCACCTAACAAGGCCAATAGCTCTGGGTCTCTCCCTAGGGTAGCAGTAGGAACAGAAAACAGCAGAGATAAGGTCTCTTGCCAGTACAGTCTCAGCTCAGGGGCTCTGGGGTTGGGCCTTCCCTCCTGCCAGAGAGGCCATCCTGGGAGGCTGACTGCTCACACCTGGGCAGCATTCCTGGCTCCCTCTCCTCCTGCCTGAATCTTGGCTCTGTTCACTAGCCCCAAATGCTCCACCAGAAAGTCAATTGCAAAGCGCCATATCACAGATTTAAATGCTGGGGACCAGGAGTGGGGTGAGGTTGGGGGAGGGGTGGAGTGCTGGCCAAGGTGCTGAACTGTCATTGGCCACCGGACAAGGTTATTTCTCCTTACTCTGGGACATCGACAATTCTAGCCAGTGTCTCTGGGAAGGAGGGCATGATGGGAAGCAAAACAGACTTGAGAGGGAAAGGGAGGGAGGGGGAGAGAGAGGGAGAAGGAGAGGGAGAGAAGTAGAGATGCATTCAGGAGGCACAGCCTCCAAAAAAATAGCAGGAGAGGAAAGTCTTTTATTTTGAAATGTGTTCATTTTCCTTTGTTTTTCTTTTCTATCTGGATTAAATTATGTGGATTTTTTTTACCCTAGATAGAGAATAGAGCAGTCGTCCATCTTCTTTCAAAATTTTGACAGTTCTATCATATTTCTGACTATTGCAAAATGCCCCCAATTCACCCTAGGAATTCAGTGAAGTAGGGGAAGAGTTGACACTGGACAGAGAACCTGGGACAGAGAACCTACTCTGATGTCATGACAAGGGAAGGTCTTTCAAGAGGTTGGAGCCAGAGGCCCAGGCCCTGGTGAGCTCCCCAAAACTGCACTGTGATGTGTTCAAGCCTGAATGCTGGAGGAGCCTGAGGGCCAGGGAGGGTTGGCTTCTAGCTCAAGATCATTTAGCATACGGTAGCGCCAAGGCCAGAATCCAGGTGTCCTGGCTCCCAGTAACTGAGGAGGGAGAATGGCCCCACCTAGGCAAGAAAAAGGAGCACAGAGGGCCAGCCAGAAGTGGGCAGGAGCAGGGCTAAAGAGGGTGGTGCTCAGAGGATAAGGACCCCCATCACTAAAAGGTCAGTGGGGTACAGGGGTGCCCTCAGAGTTGGGGACTGCAACTCCTCAGAGAGGAAGAGAAACAAAGCAGAATCAGGAAGTCCTCTCTGCCGTGGAGACAGCCCAGCTGAGCATACTGTCCGTCCAGCATCACAGACTCCAGGATGGCTGCTAAGAGACCTCTGATCTTAACCCCATCATTTCACAGGTAGAAAAACTGAGATCTGGATGGGAAGTCAGCAGCCTATGAGGCAGAGCCAGGCCCAGACCCAGGCCTCCAGACTCACAGCCATCGCTCTTTGCATGCAACCTTTTGTCTTCCATTTGTGGATTCTGATGCCTCCTCCCACCCCCTGGGAACCTGAAGTCTGAGGAGAAAGAGAAGGGGAGTGGCCAGAGTGCCCGCAGCCCCAGGCACCAAGAGCTGGGTACCTTTCTCCATCCTCCTCCCCAAAGAGAATGGAGAATTGGCCTGGACCCCAACGGCCCCTCCTCCAGGGCAGAGTCAGTTGGTGCCTGCCCACACCTGGTACCTCTTTTACTGGCAACCAGTACCAGAGCCAGTACCAGCCACAGCAGGGACAAAACCACCTGCGCAGCTGCTGGAGCCACAGGGAGTCACAGGTACGTGGGGACACTGGGGACAACGGCCCAGGGGGTCCCCTAATTCCCTGACACTAGAGTCAGCCCCGGTACCACAGGTGATTTGAGGATTTGGAATTTTTTTCCCACAGAAGGGGTTTTTGCCCCCTAACTCCCTATAAGCTGAGCCCCTGCACCTGCTTCCTCTGCCCACTACAAACCCCAGGCAAAGCCCCTCCATGACCAAGCTGCCAGCTCTAAAATCAGGAATGGGATCCGGGGGCCCATCAGCTCTTCCCCTGCCACTGACAGTAGGGAGAAGCAGATAAGGGCCCCAGGAGGTCCCAGAAAAAGCAGAGACCAGCTGGAGGTGTCTGACAGGTGTGGACTGTGCGTCCAGACCTGGGCAAACCTGCTAAATCTAGAGTGGGCCCGACTCAGTCTCTGACCCACCAGTGACCCTGGACAGCTCTCTGCATCTCACCTTAGGAGTGTCCACTCTCATTGGTTCAGTGAGAGAGATGGGTGGCCCTGGGGGCACCGCCATTCTAAGATTCTATCTTGAGGCAGCCTTGTGGGGTTTGCCCAACAGCACCCCCCTTTCAGTCTCTCTTCTTCTTTAGGGGTCTCCCTCTGTCACACACCTAGAATGCTCCCTTCCACTCCCTTTATTCCTCCATCAACACTTACCGTCCTGTGTTCCCTCAGGGTCACCGACTTCCAGTTTGCGCTGCCTCCCTCCCTGACTCATACACATTTGTAGTAGGAACCTCTTTTAAAGTGTCAACTAGTGGTGGGATTTCAGGCACCACACCAAGCAGGTGTGGGAAAGATAATAGTGGGGAATAGGAAGGCAAAGGGGACTTTTTTTAAATAATTACTTTTTCTTTAATAGTCTTTTTTTTTTTTTATGAAGGTACTGGGGACTGAACTCAGGACCTTGTGTATGCTAAGCATGCGCTCTACCTCTGAGCTATCCCCCCACCTCCAGAGAGGGGCAGCACTGCAGCAGCTGTTACCCTGTGGGCACAGACCTGGCTCCCGTGCACTGAGCCAACCTCAGTCCTAGTCTTGACCCAGCCTTTAGCCTTACTCCCCTTCACCAACACCCAACAGGCTAATGGTGACACAACACTGCATTTTTGTTTTCAGGGTCTCCTGGGAGAAGAGAAAAAGCTGTGCATGTAATGTTAGAAACAGAGCATTCAGAATCTTAGGATCCCAAGTGGCGAGTGTTAAGCATGTTTTGGTCCTTAGCCTCTGCTTAACCCCCGCCTCCTAGAATGCCTGTGCCCTCCTTTTTCTGCCTGTTGAAATCTTACTCATCCTTCATGTCCCATTCAAGACAAAGCTGCCCTGGCGACTCAGCTCCAGCAGAACTCAATGTTCTGGGCCCTTGAAGCACACTGACCATCAGAAAATGTTTGATGGCTGAAACTGGTTAGTGTCCAAGCTGGAATCATGAAAGCACTCCATCTTCAAGATGGGAGGGATCTTTGAGGCCAGGGATAGGTCCTCCCTGAAGACGCTCAGGTGGAAGCTGAGCCCCCACGGTGAGCCCACCGACTGCCCCCAGCCAGATTCTGCACAGGGAGAACCAGGGAGAGCCGGCAAAGACTAGGAATGTTGTTTGATTATTTGTCTTTTTTTAAATTATAAAATAACTATTGCTCCTTGCAAAAAAAATTCAAATAAATGTAAGACGCTAAAACAGAAAGTCCCCCTATTCTGTTCCCAGAAGTCAATAGCTATTAACAGTTTGATGTAACTCCTTCCAGGCATTCTTGCTTATGCAAGAATAATCAAAAATAGAATTTTCTCTTACAAAAATATTCTCATTCTTCATTTCCTATGTGTTCTGTAAATTCCCACAAATGGAATTGTTGGTTTAAATTCTTGCTCATTTAAAATGTGATGCTTTCCTAAGTAAATTTTTTTCTAATAACATGTTTATTGTAGAAAATTTGAAAAATACAGTCAAGGCATACAGAGTAAAAATTGCCCATGAGCCACTGTGCGGAGATAACCACTGCTAGCATTTTGGTGATAAGATTTACAGGGTTTTTTTTTTTTTTATCATGTGAGTACGTATGTTTATTTACAAAAATCAGAACACAGTATGCTATTGTTCCATAGTCTATTTTTTCCCCACTCAATAACAGATTGTGTACATTTTTCCATGTTACTAAATAGTCTTCTACAGTGTCAGTTTAATATAATAAGAGATGTTTGACCACGGGGTGCCCTCTAGAAGCCTGCTTTTTCTGACCCCCAATCTGAGTAGGGAGCCTGCTACAACAGTCGACTGGAACCGTTGCTCCAGGGTGTAACCTTGGCCTGTGCCCCACTTTCAGGAAAGGAAGGCCAGGGAAGGCTGAGCAGAGGCCCCAGCATCCCTCTGATGGGCACGGAGCCCACCTGTAACTTCTCCACTGCTGCCCACCTGTGCGGTAAGTAGATGCCTGTCCCTTTCCTCTGCCACTTTCCTGGAACTGGGGCTCCTCCGATCCAAGGGGATGGGGGATGTGGGGGATCATGACCTTGAGGAGGAGGAGGGCCTCTGGAATCAAGGAAGGGGAGGGGAGGAGTTGCCACTTGCCCTTGCACTTCAGCTAGTTTCCCTCATACTGACGGGACTGGAGGAGGAACAGGGGCAGGTTGGGGGAGAGGGAGGAGCTGAGCCACTTGAAAGTTTTCTGGTTCCCAAAGCAAATACCCAACTCCCCAGCCCAAGCCCGTACTCTGCCCCAGGAATTGCCAGCCAAGTAGTGTGGAATTAAGTGTGATCTTGGACAAGACCCTTCTCCACTCTGAGTTGGGGAGGCGGTGGGCAGTGGCAGAGGAGTGCATCTCAGTCTCCTCACCAACATACCATGTGGTTCCTAAGGCACCCTCCCATCTCTGGAATTCTGTAACCCAATTCGAACCCATGTTTTCAAATGCCCTCTTTTCTCTCCATGCTCCTGCACACCTTATGATTTGTGGAATCTGATTGTGCACCAGAACTTGTTTGTGGGATCATGAACATCATGAATACTGTTAGCTTCATCTCATTCAATCCTCACAACAAGCCTGAGAGGAGGTACCACTTTTATCCCCATTTTACAGATGAGAACATTAAGTCCAGAGAGTTAAGATGGTTTTCTGATTAAGAGGTAAAGCTCAGATTTGAACCCAGGGCTGTGTGACTCCCAAACCCACACTCCTTATTGTCCTCTCACCCCCTTACCACTGTAATGTGTGCAAGGATCATTCCTCCCTTGCTACAGTTGAAGAAACTGAGGACAGAAAGAGTGAATTCTTCAAGGTCACCCAGCATGTTCATGGCAGTTAGGTGAACACAGGCTTTATGCCCCCCAGCCCACCCTCACCGCCTGCCCAGCACTGACTAGTTTTCAAAGAGGGAGTCTTGTGAACCAGAAAGAGCCCTGAGGCTGGAGTCAAGTGCCCAGAACTGAATGGGGGTGGGGAAGTCAGGTGGGGAAGCCCGTGTTTGTTCAGCCCAGCCTGGGTCCAACCTCCCCCAGCTCAATCCAGAGAAGTGTTGACATTGGGCAAGACTTGAAGGAGAAAAGGTGACATTATCTGTGGAGGTGGGGCCTGGAGCTCCTTCCCCACTCTCCTCCTAGACAGCCCCACTGTGCTCTCCACTCCCTCACCCACGTATTCAGCCACTTACCTGAAAAACCCCTCTTGAGTGCCTACTATGTGCCAGCACTGAGATAAGCAAGGGACGGTGCAACCCAGGTCTCCATCAAAGAGCTGATAGTGACCAAGCAGTCACAGCACATGTACCGAGGGCTGGGCTAGGACCAGAGAGGAGACGCAGGAACACATACAAGGGGGGCCTACTGGAGGAGGTACCACTGAAGCCAAGACCTGCAGCATGGGTAAGAGTCTGGTGAGGAGTCCAGGAAGAGGGAACAGCATGTGATAGGGATCGGAGGCTGGAAATGAGATCTAGTGGCTGAGGACTGTAGGAGGCAGAGAGGCAGAGCAACGAAGCTGGAGAGGAAAGCAGGACCAGGTCATGCCATTCCGTGAACCATCTGAGGGCCATGGGGAGCCATGACAAGGCTTTTCAGCAGAGAAGAGATATGGTCATCTTTGCATAGGGCAGGGCAAAGCTGGAGGCAGGGAGTCCAGAGAGAAGGCTGGTGGGGAGGTGAAGGAAGTGAAAGATGGAGAAAGTGAGGATTCTCCTGGGAGCACTGGGGGCTGTCTCAGAGCTGGATTACTCCCCTGTTTCAAGAGCCCCAGAGAGGACAGGCACAGCAAGCTGGCAGCTGTGTAGAACAAGACCCAGAGACCCCTCACTGTTCCTGACACCAGCAGAGCCCTTAGAATTTGATTCTTGCAGTCTCCCACACTGCAGCAACCCTGGGTAAACCCGTCTGGTGGCAGAATGCTCACTAATGCCGCAGCAGCCCACCCACTACTGGACAATAATGACTAGCAGGTCTTTCCTTACATGGGTCCCCTTGTGTCCCCCAGTTTCGTACTCTGTGCTCCTCAGAAAAGACTGGCCTCCTTTCCATAGGACAGCACTTTAAAGGTCCCTCTGTTTACTCCTTTCCCTCAAATGCCTTCCCATTCTTCAGCTGAAGAAACTGAGCCAGTAGTATTGGATCCCTCTGCTACCTAAACACCTTAGCTGACATGGGAAAAGGAGAGTCAGCCTGGATTTAAACCGTGGCCTTGCCACTTACCAGCCAGCTGAGCTTAGGCAAGACAGTTCACCTGGCTAGCCCCAGTTTTCCCATCTGGAAAAATAGGAATAAAAACATCTACCCTTGCAGAGGATGCTGTGAGGACCAAATGAGTCAAACTAATAGTGATACCTAATGAGAGCTGGAATTTACTGAGACGCTAACTATCCCATGTGTTGTCTTACTGGACTGGGCCCCACGCCTGGCCCATGGCAAGTGCTCAAAGCATGCTTGAAGCATGAAGGCCTGGCAGCATGTAGACCTGGGTTCAAATCCTGCCTCCACCATTATGGACTTTTTAACCTTGGCCAGCCAGCCCCTGCATCTCAGCTTCTCCATCTGGTAAATGGGAATAGCAAAGACACTATTTGGATAAGACAAGGTATGTTAAGCACCTTGTGTTATTAGCAACACTTCTCTCCCTTTTAGTCAGCAAGTATGTACCAAGCAACTTCTAAGTGCCCAACAGTGAGGGAAAAGAATCATTGGCTACTTATCCAAGGTCACTCATTCTTTGCCTCTAAGCCTGTTCTTGTGCCATGCCTCCCCCAGACCTGGGACCCCAGTATTGTGTGGGTCACAGCTACTAAGAGCAGAGGCACAGCCTGCCCCTGGGGAGAAATCCATTACCCCTGCCCTGATGACTCCGTCCCTTTGGCCAGACGTGGGTGGCTTGCAGCCTGCAGTGATCATCATCCCAACCCTGTTCTCCTTGTCCACTCTGCTGATCGTCAGCTACATCTTATGGAAAACTTGCCGTCAGTGGTCTCAGGTCATCCACCCCAGTCCGCCGTCCCCATGAGGGGCCCAGGTAAGCCACTCAAGGGCCATAAGAACAGGGGGGTTCCATTTCTGTTTTATTCTTCGTCTGTTTGGAAAAAGCCCTATAGTGTCTGTATTGCCCAAAGGTGGGACATATGACCCTTAAGTCAAGAGGAGAAACTCTCCTTACTCTCTTGAGGCAACAGGGGATGATGTGCTGAGCTGGATAAAGCCTCCCAGAGCCACAACCACATGCCCTTGTCCAGGTTCTGCTGGATGTTACTCATCAACCTTCAGGTCCAGGAATCCCATTCTGCAGCCCCTGTAACTGTGGCTCTGGGTGACTGTGAGACCACAGCTACCCTTGGCCACACACTGGCCCCCCTACCTCCCTGCAATGCTCCCTGCCTGGTGGAGCCTCCACAGGGAACCTTATCAAGGAGCAGGAAGTTGTCCTCCAGGGACTGGAAGAGAGCACTCCTGGTTTCACCCCAGCTGGGTTATGGCTTATCATATTATCCAAGGCTTGCAGTCCTTACAATTTTCCACTTCTCATATCTTAAAACATTCACATCACCTGTGCTTTCCTGGTCATGGAATTTCAGCTTATTACATGGCTCTTGTGGGGAACATAAACCTAGGGCCACTGACAGGCAAGGCTCAGAGGGCATAGAAACTGTGGGGTCCCTGGACCCCTGCCCAGGTTGGAGCTTCCCCTCTCCCTTACCTACTGCCTGAGCCCTGGAATTCAGAGGGGCAACAAAGTGAGGAAATGGATCTCATGCAGTTAATACAAAAGCCCAGAATTCTCACCACCTCCCTAGGATCTCAGAATGTCTGCTCCAAATGTCCGCTAGCCACAGGTTCATGGCTTCTTCCACTCATCCAATGATACCCAGGTGTGTACCACGTGCCGGACATGCAGGATGCTGGGTTTATAACAGACTAGGAATCTAGTGGTTGGAACAGAACAACGACAACAGAGTATGAGAAGTGCTTGGATGGGTTACAGGAGTCTGGGAGAGCATAAAGAAGAGACCACTAACCAGCCAGGGGAGGAGAGTTAAGGAACACTTCTAAGAAGTGGCATCTAAACCAAGCCCTGAAGGATGACTAAGCACTTGCTAGAAAGAAGGTAGGAAAGGACAGTACAGGAGAGGGAACAGAAAGTACAGTGTAAGGGGAGATTACAGCTCAGTGGTAGAGCATGTGCTTAGCATGCATGAGGTCCTGGGTTCAATCCCCGGTACCTCCACTGAAAAACAAATAAATAAAAATAAATAAACCTAATTAGCTCCCCCTGCAAAAAAATCTAGAATGTACAATGTAGGGATTGGCAAACTATGGCCCACTTTCCAGTTTTATAAATAAAGTTTTATTGAGACATAGTCATGGTCATTCACTTATGTAATGTCTCTGACTGCTTTCACCCTACACAGAGCAGAATAGTTGTGACACAGACACTATGGCTCACAAAGCATAAGACATTTACTATCTGGCTCTCGACAGAAAAAGCTTGCTGACTCCAAGAGCTCAGAGAGCTCATGCTGCCTTTTAGGAATACAGTGGCTGGAGGATAGAGGTGTGAACAACGCCATTGAAGCTCACAATGGGTCCTTCTTTCCTTAGCCATAGTGGACTGATCTGGAATAGACACACCTGATTTAAACTGATCTAATCAGCTTCTCTCTTCCTAGGAATCTGAAATGTGGAATGTAAGACCCAGAATGGAGCTGAGTTACATTAATGTCTGTGAACCTCTGCTGCTGTGGCTGCCTGGAGCTGCTCTGATCCTTCCCAGACCCGTTAATCAACAATGCCTTTGATTCACAAGGCCCTTGCAACCAATTCCCCAAACTTTTCATTTTTGTTTCCTTTAAAAGTCGGTTTCTATTACTTTTAATGAAAAAGTTTTAACTAAAATTAACAGCATTGAAGGGTTGATGAAGCCAGAATGGGAGGGAGAATAACTGGAAAGACATGGGGTGTTGCTTAGAGGATTAGATTCATGGCAAGGTCTAGGGTATGACCATGGAGTGCATGCCTGAGGTGGAGAGAGGACAAGATCTTTGAAGCAAGAAACTGAGGGAACAGTGTTAGAAGGGTCATCTCTGTGTGTATTGAAATCATCAAAGATTGAGACAGAAGCACTGTTGGTGACAGTAACAGCCAGGAGCTGAAAGTCTTATTGTTTCTCTTCCCACTACAAAGATACGAATGCCATGAAGGCTGGGACTTTTGTGCTCACTTTTATGTCCCCAATGCCTAGACCAGTGTCTGGCACAGAGAAGGCGTTTAATACATATCTGCCAGATGAATGACTGGATGAAGGGGAGAGGGGTAAGCTGTACACTTTGACAAGTAAATCTAACTGAGGGAAGAGAGTTCCTTCCAGTTTTTACTTCCTCGATTCTATTTTTCTGCAATATTTCCTCCCAGACCACAGAGATTGTCTTCTTTTTGTCCAGCCTAGAGTCTGTTCGTTGATCTATCTTGTTGTTGCCAGAAATCTCAAGGAGATACTTTTTAAACTCATCCCCAGTGGCCTGCATGTTGGTAACTCTAGCTAATACCATCCCCTGTGTTACCAAACACTGGTGGTGTTCTCTCCCCTGCCTTCTCCCTCATCCCCACAACCAATTCCACTGCCAAATGCCTTCTCATTTTCCCCAGACGTATCTCAGATTCATCCTCTGCTCATCACTCCCACAGCCACTGCCTTAATTCAGATTCTCAGCACCTCTTCCCTGGCTCGGAACAAGTGTCCTCTCCTAATCACCCTGTTTCCTCTTTGCTTCTAATCTCTTTATATTTTCTAGTTATCTATTGCTGCGTTAAAAATCACCTTAAATTTTTGTTAAAACTTAAAACCACAAACATTTATTGTCTCATGGTTCCTGTGGGTCAGGAATCTGAGTGTGGCTTAGCTGGGTACCTCTGGCTCAGGGTCTCTCACATGGCTGCCATCAAGTGTTAGCCAGGGCCACAGTCATGCTGATGCTCACCTCGGGGAACATCCACCTCCAAGCTCACTCATGTGGTGATTAGAAGTCCTCCAGTCTTTGCTGGCTGTGGACAGAGACGTCAGTTCCTGACACATGGGGCAGCTTATGACATGGTAGATGACTTCCCTAAGAGCAAGTGAGCAAGACAAAAACAGAGGGTGCCCAAGACAGAAGCTACAGGTTTTTTTGTAATCTAGTCTCAAAAATGATAACCCATCACTTCTAACATATTCAAGTCATTAGAATGGAATCAGTCAGCCCAGTCCATACTAAAGGGGAGAGAATTATACAAGGTGGGAATGCTGGGATTTGGGGTTATTGGGGGCATTTTAGAGACTGTCTATTGCATCCTTTTCACTGCCTCCTAGTGAGCCACCTACAGTGCAAAGCTGATCTCACCCCTGCCCAGAAACTTCTGTTGACTTGCTGCTATCAGGAGAGAACCCTTCACAATATGCCTCAATCTCCATTTAATTCTCATCTTCTGTCCGGTACTCCAGTTCCCAAGAAAGAGCTCTGAATTATCACACCACTATCCCTTTACACACCATTTCCCTGGTTTAGAATGCTTCCCTCAACTTCCCCAGACTTTTTACCTGGACAACACCTACTCATCCATAAATGTTTCTACATCTATCCACTGCTTCTGCCAAGTCCATCCTAACTCTAGCAGGTAGTTATCTCTATCCCTATTCAGACTTCCTTGGACCCTGTGCTTTCCACTAGCATACTACTTATCACACCAAATTACACCTTGGATCTCTCACAGGATCTCAAATTGAACATTTTCAGAAGTTCATTTCTGCTAATTTTTATATCAATGAGATTTAGCAGTTGGATCTTACAGCCTATCTTCATTGGAGATGTATAGAACAAGTTATAGAACCTCATCATCTTAACTGGAGTTATTAAAATGCCCAGAGAGCAGTCATTTGGTGATAGGATCCTACTAAATAAATACATGTGCTGCTCTAAAGGCAGTTATGGTCCCCACAGGCTTCCATAGGAAGACGGCTGGGTGAGTACGACTGAAAGGTAGAGATGCTTCCCAACCTGCCTCCACTACTTACTATCTATTCTAGGCAAGTTACTTCATAGCTAAGCCTCAGTTTTCTAATTTATAAATAGGCATAACTTGAGTGATTCCTGTGGATACGTCAGCTGCTGTTCTAAGCACTTTAAATATGTTAATTTATTTAACCCTTAGAACTAGGGTATAAGGTAGATTCCATTTGACAGATGCAAAAATTGTGGCACAGGAAACACAGGCTGTAACTGGCAGAGCCAGGATCCCAACACAGGAACTGAGGGGTCGAAGTCTGTGTTGCGATATCCACTTCACAGGCCTGTGCGGATTAAACGAAAAATGCGAGTGAAGGGCGAGGGCAGGGCATAGAACAAAGTAAGTACTCTTTATTATTTAAAACGTAAAACAGCTTGGCCTCCAGGTCAAGAATTCATTCAAAGCCTACGATTTTCTGCGTGAATTCATCACGAGTCTCCTCTCGGGAATGAAATGGATGAGCGTGGATGACACTGGACACCTGAGATCCGTACAGCTCTCTGGTCTCGTTATTCAAGTCTCCCCCTACTTTGTAAGGGGAAGCGGAAGTAGCTGGTGGGCAGAAGCCCACTTCCGATATTGCTCCGGCTAGCCTTTCTGGCCGGGCCGGGACAGGGTCCCTGTCTTCCTGGCAGCCTGGGTCCCAGACTGACCCCTGGCCCGTGGAGGCCCGCCCTCGGCGAAGGTTCGGTCTTCCATTGGTGGAGGCTGCGAGCTGCGTCCGTCCGTCTTTCAACCAGTGGACTCGTCTGTCTCTTCTCCCTGTTTGGTAAAGTCAGGTCCTCCTCCGGGCAGACAGGGGGCGCCAGAGCGCGGGGCGCGAGGCCTCGGAGGCTCTCTGACACGGAAGTGACGTCACGCAGCCGGAAATCCGCGCCGGCTGGGACTAGAGATGATGGGCTGTTCCGGCGCCTGGAAGCCGAACAAGCGGAGTTCCACGAAGCGGTGCGTAAGAGCGTTGTAAGGCTCAGATGAGAAAAGGGAGCTCCTAGAGGCAGTGGCTTGTTCATATTTACCCACCGAGAACGTCTCCCGAAATCAGCGCTTCCCACTCCTCCGAGGGGAGGGACAGCCTTGCGAGAGGTGGGGGATTGCTTCGCCTGAGGAGTCCCTGAGGCAAGTGTCACAGAAATACCCCCATTCCACAGATGGGGGAAACGAACCCAGAGAGACATAGACTTGCGGAGTAGGGTTGCCGGATTTAGCAGCTAAAATGCAGGACGCCCAAAGTTAAGATAAACAACAGTGTTTTAGTATAGGGATATCTCTAATAGTGCGTGGGTCATGCGTTTCCTGAAAAAGTAGCTGTCGTTTATCTTTATTCAAATTTACCTGGGCATCCTGTATGTTATATGGTAGCCCTACCTCATGGTCACCCAGCTGAGTGGAAGGGAAGAAAGAGCTATTGATACATCCCATGTGCTTCCCCGCCTAAGTGCCCTGGTATGTGGACCCGCTCTCCTCCTGGGTGTAAGCCTGCAAGCCTGCAGGGCCTCCAGCCCGTTACAGTCAGTGGTCTGTCCTTCGCAGGATCTAGGCTGCTGTTCAGGAGCTGAGGAGAAGGGACCAGATACCGCTGTCTGGGGATTCAGGGGTATCCCCGATCCTCCAAGACTAGTTCGTTCAAAAGACTCTAAGCACTTACTCTGTCCCAAGTACAAACCCAGGATCCAGGTGACACTGGCAAGTAAGAGTAACATTCCCTCTCCTTGTGGAATTAACAGATTTGCAGAAAGACAAGTAGAAAAGTTACAATACATTGTGATCAACAGGTCTTTACTGTGGGTGAATATAGCATGCTGTGAAAGCTTAGAGAAGCAGTACCCAGGCATAGAGTAAGAGAAAAGGGAGATACCACTCTGAGACTTGAAAGATTCATTCAACAGTTATTTATTGAACATCTGTGTGGGGCAGTGTTCTAGGCACTAGGAACACAGCAGTGAACAAAATAAACATCTCTGCCTTTCAGAGCTTAATTTAAGTAAAATGTATGTCAGGTGATGAGCTATGAGAGGGAAAGGTAAGGCTGTAAGGGGGATCATGGGATGCTGGGGTGGGAGCAGGAGTGTTGCAGTTTTAAAGACTGGTCAGGAAGGTCAGAGAAGGTGACATCTGAGCAAAGACCTGAAGTGTGAAGGAGAGAGATCATGGAGCTATTTGGGGTTTTAAGGAAATGTGCCTTGCATATCAGGAACACAGAGAAGAATGAGGTACTGCCTCCAATATGATTGCTTCCTCCGGGATTTTCAATGACAACTTTGATAATGTGTTTCTTGCCTTAAATACTGCCTTTAGAATCTAATTGTTGTAAAATATGACTCCACATAACTAGATGAGGGGGAGCACTTTGAATACAGCGTACAGAAAAGGCCTTCCTGAGAAGGCGACATTTAACATCAGCCCTTTAAGCTGAGAATGAGTCAGCCTGGAAGACGCTGGAAGAAGAGCTGTTTAGGCAGAGGGAACAGCAAGGGCAAAGGCCTGGGGGCAGGAAAGAACTCGGTAAGTGTGAGGAACTGAAAAGAGGCCAGTAGGCTGGTGTGTGGTGAGAAAAGAGTGGCAGGAGATGAGGTTGAAAAGTGGATGGAGATCTCAGGCAATTTAACTTTTATTGGCATCACAGTGGTAATCCACTGAAGGGTTTTCAGCAGAGGAATGACAAGGTCGGATTTATGATTCAAAAAGATCCCTCTGACTGCTAGGAGCCTAAATCATAATTTTGCTGGTTAAATTTACACAAGCCTAGCTACTCATCCCATAGCTGCCAGGAAGAGGGTTTAAAATGGAGCAAAAGGTTGACTGGGAACTCCCATCCTGTTGCCTTCCCTATGGTCCCTTTACAGCTGGAATGAGCTGACTCGGGCAGGTAAGTTTCCTAGGGAAGGGTGACACCCAGAGAGCCACCATCTCCTCCGGGGCATGGGCAGGCAGAGATGACAACTTGTGTCCATCCCTGGCTGGGCTCGCCTTAAACAGGCCAGGGAGTGAAGGATGTGCATGCTCCCACCGGCCTACTGGGTCGCCTCCCTCTGCCCCAGTTGAATACACTGTCAGTTATCCTCTCAAAGGTCCTGTCATGCTTCTGCCCCAGAAGGATCTAGGACTCCCTACTGCCTGCAGAATTCAGTTCAGACTCCTTGCTCTTTTGTTCAGATTTGTAAGACTGAGCCTTTAACCCATGGGATCTGATTCTATCTCTAGGTAGGTAGCGTCAGAATTGAGTTGAATTGTAGGACACCCAGCTGGTGTCAGAGAATTGCTTGG
This sequence comes from Vicugna pacos, assembly GCF_048564905.1. Classification (NCBI taxonomy): domain Eukaryota; kingdom Metazoa; phylum Chordata; class Mammalia; order Artiodactyla; family Camelidae; genus Vicugna; species Vicugna pacos. Next base: position 44,400,632 of record NC_132999.1, read on the forward strand.
TGGTGTGGAAAACAAAACACACACATTTTACCAGGCTTACCCAGTGAGACACTCAAGTGAAGATATAAAAACAATCGCAATGAAATGTCTAGACCAGGCAGATCCACAGAGATGGAAAATAGATTAGTGGGTGCCAGGGGCTGGGGGAAGGGGAGAATGGGGAGAGACTGTTAATGGATACGGGGTTTCTTTTTGAGGTAATGAACATGTTCCAGAATCAGACAGTGGTGATTTCCACAAACTGTGAGTACACTAAAAACCACTGAAATCTATACTTTGAAAGAGTGGATTTTAAGGCATGTGAATTATATTCAATTTTTTTCAATTCCAGAAGAAAATTGTTTAGGGTCACCTGTAGCAGCTGGGGGAACTCTGAAATATGAACTCCTTTGCTGAGCAGCTCACACACTGCAGGTGCAGAGCTTGAGACCTGAGTGATGTGAGGGAGCCTTTGTCTTGAGAAGAACTGCCCACCAGCGTCAGGGCCCTTGGCACAGGATGTGCCAGTACTCCACGGCCAGTGGTGTTCTAGCAAATTACCGCCTGAATAAGGAAAACCAACTACCACGCACTTGCATCAGTCTGATTGCCATGATGACCTGCAAGGAGAGGAGGGGAACAGGATCTCCTCAAAACCTCCCAGATACCCATCTCTTTGCTCTTTGTCTTTGGTATGAATTTCCAAAAGCTGTGTCAAATACTCGATTGTCCCAACTTGGGACCAGGCCTTCAGCTGGGTGTTGGGTTCACACAGAGACCCCCTCACCCGCCATGAGCTGCAGCTCCAGTGCTGCAGAGAGGCCACCCTGCCCCCACACCCCAGCCCAACAGCTCACCCTTCCTCATTACGCCAGGCATGGACGCTTGTGAAAACAAGAGAGAGGAGTCAGAGGAGCTGGGTGCCAGTAGGAGATGCCTACACTGCAGCCCGACTGAAGCAGAGGGTGGGGAGGCCTCGGCCCTGGTCTAACTCAGGCTGCTCTGTGAATTGAACTGCTGGATTCCACTGGAGTATTAGTAAAACCTAAATATTTATTTGCTTCATATTTACAAAGGTGGGAAGGAGACCAAGGAAGACCCCAAGAACACCCCCACAGAAGAGGTGTGCAGAGGAGAGGCGCTGCAGAGGAGGCGGACACAGCTGGAAGGGACAGGATTTATGTTGCATACTTGAACTACAGTGAGTGTAAGACTGGTCCTATTTACAGGGCAGAAACACTACAGGTGGAGTGTGGGGGGCGGCAGAGCAAGCACCAGAGTCCTGGCCAGAGGGTGCCCCTGCTTGCCGCTTCCCCCACCTCTCCCAGAGGCATCTCTGCGGCCCCGCTGGGGTTCTCCTGGGGGGAACGGGGCCCGCTTACATGATGCTCGCTGGGGTGAAGACAGGGCCCATGCACAAGGTGTCTGTGATCTCCCAGCCGCAGGACAGCGGCTTGCACATGCCCTCGGCGTCCTCGTCCTGTTCTGCAGGCAGCAGCTGCCCTCTCAGGGCTTCCCTGCAAACAAGAGGGGGCACTGGAAGCAGCCAGCATAGGGCCTGCATTTCAGGGACTCCTGATGGCCCTGTAGCAGAAGACTCAGGGCCATCGGGGCCAGGACCTGGGGGAGGGGGCAGGGAGAGGCCTGCTGAGCCCTCTTCCCCCCTGCTCCCTTCTCCCGGTCGTCTAGCCCACAAGGAGAAGGAACCCACATTCATTGATATGCCCATTATTGTGCCAGGCACTTTACTTAAAATACCTAATTGTATGTCCCCAAACCCTGTAAGGGTGACATTATCATCCCTGTTTACTATGAGGAAATTGAGACTTGGGAGTTACCTGCCCAAGGTCATATCCCCAGAATGTGGTAGAACTAGGATTCAACCCAGTGCTCATTTCAAAGCCCACAGTCTTCAGACCCTAAGCTTAGGACTCAAAAATCATCTGCCCCCCTCAAAAGCCCTGCAAGCTGTTTCCCCTGCACATCCGTGTAAATAATGGCTCCTGCTCCAGCCCCAGGCTGGGGATCTCGTTTCTACCCCCATTAGTCCCTCCTGAGCCCACCTCCAGAGCATCCTCACAGGTGTCCACTTCTCTCCACTCCCAGTGACCGTCTCTATCTGAGAACGCACAGTCTCCCTAATCTGCTCTTGCCCCCTCCAGACAATTCTGACCCAGGTCCATCTTTTCTAAAGTAAATCCCTGCTCTTGAGTTGCCAGCAGTTTCCCTCCACTCTCAGGCCCCCCCAAGATCTGGTCCCTGCCAATCTCTCCCACCGTGGGCAGTGGTGCCACCTGGTTGCCATCCATAGCAGCTGTCTTTTGGGCTCTCGTGCATCCCATCCCGGGCCTCTGCACATGCTTGTACCTCTGCCCACATCACCGTCCCTTTGCTGAGTCCCACAGCACCAGCACTCCTTGATAACAATAGGGTTTAGTGTCTGCTTCCCCAGCATTCCTTCAGCTATAGCAGGGCAGGGAACGTATCTGAGTTACTCACTGCCTAGTGCCCCCAACAGCAGGCTGGCACATGGTGAACGCTTACTGGTGGAGGGGTGGACGCTGGGTGTGAGGACAGGGAAGGAGCCCTGGGCTGTTTCAGGAGGCCTGAGGGGAGGGAGGGTGGCATGACAGCCTGTCCTTTACTTCTGCTTAGATCTGCTTCCCCACAAGACCCTTCCTCTTCCATCTACATCCTCCTCCTTTCATACTTCCAGCCTATTCCAGTCCCCCCCTGCAGGAAGGCCTCCCTCTTTGCTGACGTGTGCAATTCAGCAGCAAATAAGTAGTCAGTATCTTTGCACAGAATCTGGTCAGGCCATTCCCTTCCAGGTTGAAGGCTCTCTGGGACAAGCATCCTCTATCTGAGCCTCTTGTCTCCTCATCTTGCAAAATGGGTTTTGAAAGATAAGTTTCTTAAAACCTCTCAATAGCTCCCTGCTGCCTTCAAGATCAAGCCCAACCAGGGCCTCCAAGGTCCTTCTTCATCCAGTCTTCCCCACATGCCACTCTAGCCAGACAGAGCTACTTAAAATTCTGTGGATGAACTGGACTCTGAAGCCCCTACACCTCTCGGCCACGACTTCCCTCCTGTCATCTTGCCTGGCCCTCCGGTGCCTGCCTAACTCCTCCTTATCCATCAGGCGATGCCTCCTGAGAAGCAGCCCTCACCACCCTCCCCAGCCTGCTGTCCCTCTTTCTCTAGTGACCTTTGCCCTCTCTATGCTGTGTGCAGGTGTGCATACTTTGGCTTACCACATTCTTAGAGGCTCTTTTCCCCCCAGGACCCAGCACAGAGCCACGCTGTAAAGCAGGACATTTCAATGAGGCCCCTTTGATATGGGGAATTTCTTTGACATGGCCATTTAAATACATCAGAGGGGGAGGGTATAGCTCAAGTGGTAGAGTGCACGCTCAGCATGCACAAGGTCCTGGGTTCAATCCCTAGTACCTCCATTTAAAAAATTATTGGATAAATAGACCTAATAGACCTAATTACCTCCCCTCCCTCAAAAAAAAAAAAAACTAAAAAAAAATTTTTTTAATTAAAAAATATATAAATACATCAGAAATTTTTGTTCCCAGTAGTGAGTGCTACTGCAGCCTCATCCACCTTTGTTTGCTGATGATGGGGCCAGGGTGATATAAAGCCTGTGTGGTTATTGTTTTCTTAAGTTTGATTTTTAGGCCTTGTCAAAACACCCCTGATGTCAAAATAGCTGCATCAGCCTATCCTGTACCCCTGCAGGGAGTAGAAACAACAAAGGTTTGTTGACTGAATAAATGACATGCAACTTTCATACTGAACCTGTCAGACTTGGCATTTGGTAGCATTGTCCCTGCGGGCCCTCAAGCATCCAGCACATCCCTGGGGACACAGGCTGCACTCACCCCTGAGACCCCAGCATAAACCCCTCCCAAGTGCTCCTGCCCTCTGCAGGCATCTCCCCAGCCCCCAAAGGAGGGGCTATACACTGCTGACCAGTAGTGACCTCTGCTAGTGACCTCTGTGTTGACACTGGTCCCATAGCATTTCATGTGAATAAAAGGAAGTTATCATAAGATGCCTAATGTAGGGTCTGACAGAAAGGTTCAACACGTGTGACTTTTTTCCATCTTGCCTCACTGGATCCCAACGCTGGCCCAGCAAGGGCAAGCTCCATGAGCAGTCAGGTCTTTCCTGGGTCACATAGCAGCCACCCAACTGGTTGGCTCCATCTGCATCTGCCCATGTCCTCCCTGAATCCACCCAGTGGTGAGGGTGGTATTTCTAAAAATCCAAATGCTCAAAGCTCTTAGCTCGGCCTTCAAGGCCATTCCCAGATCAGCCCTGACCAACCTCATGTCATTTCTGGAAGGCATGCTCGCTCCCTGTTCCTTCTTCCTAGAGCCCCCTTCCCACCCCTCCTGCCTCCTGCCACCTGACTCCCACTCATCCTTCCTCAGGGAGGTAGATCTGGGCCTCGGGGGCTCTAAGCTTCCAGAGCCCACCCCCTCCACCCAGCACCATGTTATCAGGTCTGCTTCTCTGTGTCCCTCACAGGACTCAGCTCCTCAAGGGAAGCTCAGTCTCATTCATGGCCACAGCCAGGTGCCAAGCACAGGCCTCTCTTGGAATCAGCAGCCAAGAGCTACTTGTCACATTGGATTACACCAGAGCAGGGTCTCAAACCTCGGGTTTCCCCCACTGCTTCTGCCCAGCCTGCCCCCTCCTCCTCCCCCCACTCCCCTTCCCAGCAGGGCCCCCTTACCAGGCCACCCGGGACATGGCATAGGTGATGCGGCAGGTCTGGGCCCCCCTGAGGAGGGAACCCACGCCCACGGTGTAGGCGCCCATGTTCTCAAAGACAAGCCAGTCCCCTACATGTAGTTGCGGCAGCCACAGACCCTCAGCTACGCAGTCACAGCCATCGACCACTGGGCCCCAGAGGCTGCTGCTGTACACGGGCTGCTCTGTGGATGGTTTCTGCAGGAGAGAGATGGCCACGTTCAGCTTTCCTGGGCATATGTGCACAGCTTGAGTATGCTGTCCCTCCAAAGCCTTCATGGCTCCCAGAACCAATAGGATAAAGACTGGATGGGCCTCCTAGTCTGGTATCTGTGGCCCTCTCACTTCTCTGTATTCATTGCCTAATAACAGTACCTACCTCATAGCATTACTGAGAGGATAAATGAGTCTGGGTAGAGCATTTAGAACTGTGTCTGGCACATGGCAAAGGCCCAGTAAATTAGCACCATCATCTTTATTGTTGGTGTAGCTGTCACCTGCCAGCTTCAGTCTTCAGTGGTGTATCTGCCACTTTCCAGACCCTGGGTGTGTCCTCACCTCTGTATCCCTTCCTTTTCCCTCAAATCAAGGTTGACCTCTGGGCCCAGCCTCCATGATCCCCTCCTTCCACTTGAGGCCTGGTTATAGGAGCCAGAAGCACACAAGTGAGTTAGACCCCCCCTCCTTCGGGCTCTTGGTCTGGTGAGGCAGATGGGCATCCCACAGACAATCACTGGGTGACCTGGCAGAGGTCATAGAGGACCTCACAGGGTAGACAGAATTACTCCCATTTCAGGGAAAGTAATGTCCTGAGAGGTTAAGTGACTTGCCCAAAGACACAACTAACAATTACATAAAATTTTAATTTTTTTGTAAGTGACTTCCAAATCCAGAAAAGAAATCTGTAATACAGACCTTTGGAGACAATTAAGATAACAGTGCGCACACACACACAAAAAATACTTAGGAATAAATCTGACCAAGTTGGTGAAAGACTTATACACAGAGAACTACAAAATACTGATTAAGGAAATTAAAGATGATCTGAAGAAATAGAAAGATATCCCATGTTCTTGGATTAGAAGAATTAATATTGTTAAAAATGGTCATACTACCCAAAGCAATCTACAGATTTAATGCAGTCTCTATCAAATTACCCAGGATATTTTTCATAGAAGTAGAACAACAATCCTAAAATGAAATGGAATTACAAAAGACCCAGAATTACCAAAGCAATACTGAAGAAAAAGAATGAAGCTGGAGGAAAAACCCTCCTAGACTTCAGAAAATACTACAGAGCTACAGTAATCAAAACAGCATGGTATTGGCACAAAAACAGACATATGGATCAGTGGAACAGAATAGGGAGCCCAGAATAAACCCACACACTAATGGTCAATTAATCTTTTACAAAGGAGGCAAGAATATACAATGGAGAAAATGTAGTCTTCAGCCAGTGGTTTTGGGAAAACCGGACAACAGCATGTAAATCAATGAAGTTAGAACACTCCCTCATACCATACACAAAAATAAACTCAAATGGCTTAAAGACTGGACATAAGACAAGACACTATAAACCTCCTAGGAGAAAACAGACAAAACATTTTTTGACATAAATCTTAGCAATGTTCTCCTAGGGCAGTCTAACCAGACAGTAGAAATAAAAGCAAAAATAAACAAATGGAACCTAATTAAACTTATAAGCTTTTGCACAGCAAAAGAAGCCATAAATAAAAAGATAACCTATGGAATGGGAGAAAGTATTTGCAAATGATGCAACTGATGAGGGCTTAATTTCCAGAATATATAAATAGCTCATACAACTTAATAACAACAACAACAACAAACCAATCCAAAAAATGGACAGAAGACCTAAACAAGCAATTCTCCAAAGAAGACAGAAATGGCCAATAGGCATGTGAAAAAATGCTCAATAAATGCAAATCAAAACTACAATGAGATACCACCTCACACCAGTCAGAATGGCCATCATTAAAAAGTCCACAAACAATAAATGCAGGAGAGGGCATGGAGAAAGGGGAACTCTCCTACACTGTTGGTGGGAATGTAGTTTGGTGCAGCCATTATGGAAAATAGTATGGAGGTTCCTCAAAAAACTAAACATAGACTTTCCATATGATCCAGCAATCCCACTCCTGGGCATATATCCAGAAGGAACTCTAATTTGAAAAGATACATGCACCCCAATGTTCATAGGAGCACTATTTACAATATCCAAAACATGGAAGCAACCTAAATATCCATCAACAGATGACAGGATAAAGAAGTTATGGTATACTTATACAATGGAATACTACTCAGCCATAAAAAGAATAAAATAATTCCATTTGCAACAACATGAAGGGACTTAGAGATCATTGTTCTAAGTGAAGAAAGCCAGAAAGAGAAAGGAAAATTCCATATGGTATCACTTATATGTGGAATCTAAAAAAAAGACACAAATGAAATTATTTACAAAACAGAAACAGACTGACAGGCATAGAAAACAAACATATGGTTACCAGGGAGAAAAGAGGGTGGGAAAGGATAAACTGGGAGTTTGAGATTTGCAGATACTAACTACTATATATAAAATAAACAAGTCTATATAGCACAGGGAACTATATTCAATATCTTGGAATAAACTATAATGAAAAAGAATATGAAAAGGAACATGTATGTATATGTATGAAAAGGAATATATGTATGACACATGCTGTACACCAAAAATTTACACAGCATTATAAACTGACTATACTTCTATTTTTTTAAATGGGGGAAAAAGATAGTGCAATTTGTCACAGTGTAGGGATCTTGCCAGGCACGTCCTGAAGGAAGAGTCATGACCGAAAGATGGACATGAGTGAGTCCTGAATAAATCCTGCCTTTGGAAGGCCCTCTTCCAGTTAGTCCAGCTGCTCTGGGCTCCCCAGGTAAACCCTGCTTCCCTTCCCCCACCCCCAACTGTCTCCCTGCTGTTCCCTGTGGCCCCAAACCTGCCAACTCCTAATTTTCCTTTAGATTTCAGCGTCCTCATAGAAGCCTTTCCTAAGGCTCCCCAAGCTTTGCCTTCATAGCATTTACTGTAATTTATTATTAGATACTTAGGAAATGTATCTGCCCAGGCCTGTCTTCCTGGTCAGAGTATAAACTCCATGAGTCCAGAGATCATGATAGTCTTATTTACCACCATCTCCTCCATGCTTAGTGGTCTAGCATACAGCTGAGGCTTTTGTGAATGGTACATCTTAAATTAATGAATAGGAAATACGTGAGTAATGAGAAAGAGAAAGAGCAAGAAAGAAAGAAAAAGGAGAAGGTTATGACTAGAAACCATCCAAAGAACCTAGAAGGAGGCAGGGAGAAGACCAATGGGGGAAGAAGGAAAGGTGTTTCAATACCTTAATCAGGAACAGGAATGAGTAAAACTGAGAAAGAAGAGTCAACAAGTTCCATAAGCAGAAATAATACTCATATATTTGACAAAAATTAATGAATAAGCCATCGTCCTCATTAACAAAGAAAAATATACACGTTACTAAAATCAAGGATGAGAACTATCCTATATTCATTCATTCACTCATTCAACACATACTTCTTGAGCACCTACTATGTGCCAGGCTCTGCTCTAGGAGCTGGGAATGCATCAGTGAACACAAAAAAATGAAAGTTCCTGTGCTCCTGGAGCTCACATTCTGGGAGAGGGAGACAAACAAATACATCCTTGTTCATATAATGTAAAATTCTTGTTTACAGGCTTCTTGCTAATGAGTAAAATTCATCTCAGTTGCTCTAAATTATTTCCCTTTGCTCCAATTGTTAAAAAACATTAAGCTAACTTTGAAAGACTTGGAGGGGGAAATGCTATATAAATGAATCCATGAGGATCCTTGAGAAAATAGGTTTCAAAGGTTCTTCCGCAATAAAATAAAAAGAAAGGGCACCCTTGAGTTACAATCAGAGTTCTCTCACTTCTTATTAGTGGTATAAATTAAACATTGGTGGGGGAAAAGATTTTAAAATTTCACAGGAAATAATGCAAAGCTACCCTTTTACTAAAGTTTTTTAAAGGAAACAAAAAGGAATCTGCAAAATAAATATTCTAAAAGCATGTGGCAACAGGCTTCTACGTCTCAGCTCTGTTTACGAGTCAGAAAACTGGGTGAAAATGGTCAAGCACTTGTAAAAATACAAGATGCCCAGTCTGCTAGTAGGGCCCCCTCTGAAAGAGAGGGAAAAGGGTTCCTAGTTTACAAAGCATGCCCACCACTAACGCACACCTCATCTGGGAGGCAGATGCAATTCCTGTTTTATGGATGAGAAAACTCAGAAGAATGGACCTGCTCCAGGTTCTGAAGGGAATTAGTAGCAGAACTCCAAGTGGTCCCAGACAAGGCACCTCCCAGCTGCCTTCGTCAAAGAGACCCAATAAGTGAGCAGATGCAGAGATGAAACATTTAAAATAGCACATGGCTCTAATGGAATCCCTAAATAATTCCCCAACTTTTAAAGAATAAATCAATTAATTTCCATACTGTATAAATTATACAAATATATTTTAAAAGGAAAAACATGGGATGAACAAGGGCAGTACACAAAAAGGGAAAAAGGAAACAACAAAAATCTATGATCAAAATCTCCCTTGTGAACATATAGGTAAAAATCCAAAATGAAATCCTCGCTAATCAAATACACACTCGTAGTCAAGAAATCACCTTCAATGATCAGATAATTTATCATGGAAGGCGGGGATGATATGATCATTGGGTTTACCATAATATGGAAACTTAGATTTACAATTCTAATGTAATTTTCCCAATAGAAGTCAACATGGCATTCAATAGCCTATAGAATCTCTTCTTAATTAAAATTACAGACAAAACTAAACCCCGCAGTAAAGAGAAACTATTTAATATAAGGAGCCAACTCTAACATACTGGTAATACACTAGAATGGCCTCATTTCAGAACCAGAAGCAACCTTAGTAATTAAAGGTCAGCCCCCTCATTTTCCAGATGAAGAAACAAGAGAAACAAGGCCCAGAGAGGTTAAGTAACTTGCCTAATATTACTCAGCAACAAGATGGCAGAGCCAGGACTTGGACCCTGTCTTCTGACTCCAAGTCTGAATCTTTCTGTCATTATTTTTATTTTATATGGCATGAGAAATGCTGGCAATAGCTATTAGGGAAGAAAAGAAACAAAAGAAGTATGATGTAGAGAAAATGAAGAAATGAAATATCACATTGCAGATAACATTTGCCAACCTGGAAAATCCAAAGTAGAGAGAGGCAGTTACTAGAGGAAACCAGTGAGTTTCAGCATACAATCCAGTGTCTCAGCTCAAACACACAGGGAACTGTCTTCATTCAGAGCAATAATAAGAGCTTTAAGTTATTAAACTCTGGGATGTGCTTAGATCACAATAGTACTTATTCAAAGAAAATAATAAAACTTTAAAAGGGGAGATAAAATACAAGAGCTCTACCGTCTGCTAGCTGGAAAAACTTAGTAAAGCAAAAAAGAGAATTCTTCCCAATTTAATGAATAGATTAAATAAGCTACTACTAGTTGAAATCTCCAAGACATTTTTCTAAATGTTAGAAACAGTATGATAAAAGAATAAACATGAGCCTATCAGAGAATATTAATAAGCCCTAGCAGACTCAACTTTTGTTGAATATTTAATTCATACAAAAGAAGATTTGTATCATGTATAAAATAAAAATAACAATAAAATGAATATCTATGTACCCACTGCCCAGCTAAAGAAATAGAGCATTTCCTATATCTTTGAAATCCCCACTCCAAAGACATGCCCTTTCCTGAATCCCTCCAGAGGTAACCATTATCCTGAATTTTGCTTTCATTATTCTCTTGCTTTACATTGTTTTCCAATTATATACCTAACCCTAAACAATCTAGAATTTGGTTTAGCATAATCCTGAAATTCATATGAATTATATAGAGTGTGTAATCTCTGCAACGTGCTTTTTTGTTTAGTTGAAAACTTACATCCTCAAGATTCATCCAGCTGATGCATGTAGACCTAACTCATAATCACTATATAGAATTCATTGTGTGCAGTACACTGTAATTTATTCGTCTATTACCCTGCATCAAGACAACATTAAGGTTGTTTCCAATGTTTCATATTAATTAATTCTTCCCATGGACATTCTGACACCTCTTCCAACACACATGCCAAGAGTTTCTATACAACATATACCTAGGAACTTGCTGGAGGGGAAAGTATACATATGTCTCACTTTACCTAAATAATGCCAGCTTGCTTCCTAGAAGTACCAACTCCCACCTAGCAACTCCCACCTAGCAGTGGCTAAGAGATCCAGTTCTCTGTATCCTCACCAACACCTGATATCGTCATGCTTTTAATTGTTTTTCTAATCTAGCTGGTAGAAGATGTATCTTGTTTTCCTTTTACTTTGCATTTCCTTGATTACCAATGAGGTTGAGCGCTTTTGCATTTTCTATTTGGCTTTCCTCTTCTGTGAACTGCCTGTTAAGGTCTTTTGCCCATATTTCTATTGCCTTCTGCTTCATCTTTTTTTTTCTTATTTGTTTTGCTGGTCTGTGTTTTTATGCCACTGTCCAAACTAAACTATTTTAATAAACTTCTACTATTTTAGTAGTTACTCTAGACATTTACATTTTAACATGCATACCTAATGTAAAGTCTAAAAATAATCAGTATTTTCACCTTCTAGTCAAACAGTTCAAGACCTTAGAACACCAGCTTGGTCACTCTACCTCCCAACTTACATGCTGTTGCTGTCCAGTGTTTTAGTCTATCTTGTTTCTGACAGAGGCTGCCAGTTGCCTACCCCCAACAATTCTAATCCTCGATTTTTGCTGGACATGCTTTCTAGAAGTTCTACTTAATTCTTTTTAAAATCTCCTAGGCCATATTTTTATTTTGCTCACTCTTTGGTCATATTTTCAACTTCTTATTTCTTTAAGCATTGTTAGTATTTTTTGTTTTATTTTTAGCATCTGATAATTCTAATACAGAAAGTAATTGCAGGTTTGAATCTCCTGTCTACAGCTTCTGCTGGCTCCCCTGCATGGTGACTTGTTTCTCTGTGTTCAGTAATTTTTTCCTGTGAGCTCATGTACCTTGGAACTTTATCTGCGAAAATTATTAAAAGCCTAGGTTGAAGATTCCTTCTCCAGAGGGAAGTTGTGTTTGCTTCTGCAAGATAGAATAAATTCCATACTTGAGGTTTTTCAGACCACACAGTTACTATGAATCTGGGTAAGAAACCCAAGAAGGCTGGGTTATGGTTTCAAGTTCTCAATTTTTTGACCTTTTCCAGTCATTAACAAGATCAAAACAGACAGGTTTCCTTGCTGTCCTCCTCTGTGGGAGTTTCTTTTCTAATATTCTCTTACACTAATAATGATGTATGTTTTTAGGGTTTCCAGCTTTATGTGAGGGATCCTATCAGATTCTCCATCTCGACCAGTCCCTAGGAGCACACACAGCTATAGAAACTGAAGATCAGTGCTAAAAGGATTCAGCATACACCCCCAGAGAGAATGCCAGTTTCAGAGTTAGGTTTTCTCTCTGGATTGATTTACTTAGCACATATTTGCATAGTCACTTGTATGTGCTTGGGATACACTAGTGAACAAAAGAGACAAAGATCTTTGTCTTCATGGGGTTTACAGTCTAGCAGGGGGGAGGAAAACAACAAAATAAAGAAAGAAATTATATAGTATGTTATAAAGTAACTTAAAAAAACAGATCAGGTTGTTGGGGGGAGGGTACAGGTTATAGTATTAACTAAGGAACGAAGTGTCAGGGTAGGCCTCACTGAGGAAATGACCTTTGAGCAAAGACCTAAAGGGGGTGAGGAGTGAACCAGTGTGGTACCTGGAAGAATAATGATGCAGGCAGAGGGGGAAACCAGTACAAAGGTCCTGAGGTGGGAACATGCCTGGGTGAGTTCAAGGAACTGTAGGAGCTGGTGTGACCAGAGTGGGATGAGGAAGGTGGTCAGGGAGGACACAGGGTCAGATCACAAGGGCCTTGGGAGCTACTGGAAGGGCTCTGACTTTGATTCAGAGTGAAACAGGAGCCAAAGCATGGTTTTAGGCAGAGAAAAGACATGATTTGACTTACATTTTAAAAGGATTCCTCGGACTGGGGGGTTGACTGGCTTTTACTCTAAGTGAAAGGGAGATTCCTGCTTTCACTTATTTTTGACCTCTGAAGACTCCCTGCTGTCTTGTAAGTCAGGACACAGACTTCTTTGTTGTCAGTCGGGAGGCTGTTCAGAGTATCTAGTCTAACACATTGCTGGAAACAGAAGGCACCCTACCCGCTTTCTGAACGTATCACAAAGCTGTTGTCAAAACAGTGTAGAATCGGCTGAACAAAAAATAAAATTATCAAAAGAACAGAGTTAAAAACTAGAGATCGTTGAAAAAAAACTGAACTGATGTACAGTATGGCAAAGCAGAAATAAAGCAAAAAAGGGTTAGAAATCATTACTTAAGAATTTTTAAGACAAGAACTAACCAGATCCAGACTTAAGTGCTATTGCAATACACATTCCAGACAGAGTCACACTTTTTAAACCATAAATAATTAGAATAAAATACAGTGGCCAGTAAAAAAGCCCAATCTTGGCAACAGAGGGAGAGTGTCTCTCTACAAAGTAGGGTGACTAGAGCTTGTACCCTGAATTTTGCTTCCCAAGATTCTCGTAAGAATACCATGGTACTTGCCCCCTCTGGGTCCCTCCCCACACCTACCTGTACCTTGCATTTATGAACTGCTAATACACATTTACTGAATTGCACCTTTATACCTTAAATATTTTAGACCACTCAGTGAACATTTAAATTGTTTATAAATAAAAAGTCCATCAGTATTTAAAGAAAACCATGGCTCACAATATGTATTTTTTAAAGTTAAAAACAATGTACACTATAGCACTTAAAAAGGAATCAAAGTAAATTTTAACAATAGTCGTTTCTGAATGGTGGAATTAGTAGTTTATTTTACTGATGGTGCTAAATTTTCTCCAATAAATGGTCTATTTGTTATATATATATAAATATATATTTATATATACTATATATTACCATATATATAAATATATATATACACACATACACACACATACATATATACACACACACATATATATGGTATATCTATAATCCACAGAGCAGGTAGAAAGGGACAGATTTCCTTACTTCTAATTGCAGCACACTTAGTTAAGACACATGATAGTATGTTGACACTTCTATGAAAGAATAACAAAAAATCACAGAACTAGAATAATAAACCATCAGACTGAGAAAAAAATATTTGTCAAATATTATATTAAACACACACATGCATATGCAAGCTCATCTTCATTTGTAAGGAAAAAACTTTAAGATCTCCCAAACTAGGTGAACAGGGGATATAAAAAATATTGACATCAAAAGAAATAAACATTAAAAAAAGGTTTATTCTTGTCAAAGAGAGAAAAATGAAAAAAATCCTGAGGTATACCATTTCAGATAAATTAGCCAACAAGAAAAAGGTCACAGCACGTAATGCAGGTGAGCTCACTGTGAAATAGCACAACTGGTAACAATAAATACTGGTCCAGGCTCTGAGGAAAACAGTCTGACAATATGTATGAAGAGGCATCAAAATGCTTACATCTTCTTACCCGGCAGTCCTACTCCAGAGACTCACCGTAAGAAAATGTTCTTTCAAAGGGAATACACTTGAAGCAGGGACACTGAGCCAGCAGCACAAAGAGACTAACAAAGGGCATTTTAGAAACAACAGATTTATGCTGTATAGCACATGGAACTATATTCAGTAACTTGTATTGGTGAAAAAGAATATGAAAATGAATACATGTATGATCATGTATGACTGAAGCATTATGCTGTACACCAGAAATCGACACAATATTGTGAACTGACTACACATCAGTAAAAATATATATATACCAAAAAAACAAAACCAAAAAACAAACTAAAAAAGAACATTTTAGGTGGAGGGAATTCTAATAGAAACATGAATAAGAATAACCAAAAATTAGCAATGCCCAAATGCCCAGTGATGAGGAAAATTTACAAGGAGGCAGTAATTTTATAGGGGGGCAATCATTTTATAGGTAAGTAGTTAAGAGCTTGTTCTTGGGCAATAGACAGATACTCAAAGATGAATAAGACGTGAACTCTACCCCAAGGGTCTACAGTTTAAGAACTCCACTCTTTATTAACAGTGCAACTTTGAGTAATTTGCTTCACCTCCATATGTCTCAGTTTTCTCATCTGTAAAATGGGACTGATAATAGTGTCTACCTTACAGGATTATTATAGAGATTAACAGTAACGCCATGTAAAGTCCTTAGTACAGCACCTGCTATAATACTTTAGCCACCGTCAATATATATGTGACACAAAACACTGTTTGCATATGGCAAAAGAAGGGGTGAAGGGGTGATGTTACAGAAAAACGAATGGAGTTGTATTAGGGTGGAGGATTGCAGGAGCTTTTAAGTTTCTTTAAATTTTAGGTTGCTAATATAATTTTTAAAAATGGATTCCAGCATATACCCGGCACCCACTGTGTGCCAAGTCCTGTACTGAGGAAATAGATGTGAGCGGTTTCTGCCCTCAGTGGGCTCACAGGACAGTGGGCCAGCTATTCACTCAACAAATATTTACCCAGCACCTCCTGTGTCCCAGGCACCCTGCCATGTGCTGGGAATTCAGAGGGGACACCGACCAAGGTGGCTACACCTGGCCAGAGCCTACATGCCAGTAGGAAGGACAGACTATAAGCGAGTATTTGAAAACAAGATAATTACAGATTATGGCTCGTTATGAAGAAAAGGAACAGGGCGATCAAATGATTGGATGGTGAGAAGCAAGCCTGCTTTAGAGAGAGCAGTCAGTAGAGGTCTCCCCAAAGAGGTGACATCTAAACTGGGGCACGACTGAAGAGAAAAAAGCCATCATCTCAGGAGCTAGTGGAAGTGAATGCAGCTGTACCCAGGTGTGAAAGAGCTTAGGTGTTTTCGGGACAGAAAGGAGGTCCGTGGGGCTGGAGCAGGGGAGCAAGGGGCTTAGCAGGGAAAGATGTAACTGAAGAGATGGGCAGGAGCCTGGCCAGCCACATTGAGGTGTCTGCATTCTATTCTGAGAGTAATGGGAAGGTTTTAACAGAGAAATACATAATCTTTGGGGTTGTTTTTTAAAGTCACTCTGTCTGTGGTGTGGAGAATGGGCAGCAGGATGGCAGGAGTAGGGGCCAGAGGACCAGTCAGTGATTACTACAGCAGCCCAAGAAGGAGGCGATGGTAGCTTGCATTAGGGTGGCGGCAGAGAAGACGTTAGATTTTAGAGTTAGACCCAAGAATTGCAGGTGGACTGCATGTGGGAAGAGATGGAAAGCAAGAATCAAGAGTAATGTCAAAGTTTTTCAGCTTGAACAGTTGGTTCACTGGCAGTGCTATTTACTGAGAGATGACTGGATAAAGGAAGAAGTTTGGGGTTGGAAATCAAGAGTTTGGTTCTGAATGAGTTAAATTTGAGATGCCTGTGAGACACCCAATAGAAATGTCAAGTGAGTAGTTGGATACACGAGTCCAGAGCTCAGGTAGGGGACAGAGAGATGAATTTGGTGCTGATGAGAGGATGGAAGACATTTAAAGCCTCAGTTTAGGAGAGCTCATCTAGGAAATGCATGTAGACAGAGAAGTGGATCAAGGACAGAGGCCCAAGACAGTCAACAACGAGAGGATGAGCAGTGTAAAGATGCTAGAGTAATAGGGTGGACATGGCAGAGGAGTGGGCAGAGCCCACAACAGGAGCCAGGAGCATGAAGTAGGAGGAAGATCAGCCGCTGAGGACAGAAGAGCTCCCACTGGGCCAGCAACATGGAAGTGACTTTCAAGAGCATCTTCTGTGAAGCCGGGGCCTAGATTATCAGGTTGGAGAGGTTTGAAGAGTGAATGGGAGCTGAGGTAGCAGGGGCTGGGCATGTAGACCACTCAGTGAAGAAGTTCAGACAGGAGGGGCAGTTGCTGAAAGGAAAGAGACGAAGTCTCTGAAAGAAGAGGAAATATGTATGTCCAATAAATATACAAAGAGCTATCCAACCTTATTAGTGATCAGGGAAATGCAAATCAAGACACAAGATATTTCCATCCATTCGATTAGAAAAATGTTTTAGTCTGATAATACCAAGTGTGGGGGGAGGTGTGGACCCACCCAGGCTCTCACCCCTGCTGGTGGGGTTGTCAATCAGCACAACCATTCTGGAAACCAGTGGCACCATCTCATGAAGCTGAACATGCACATACCCTGTGCCCAGCAGTCCACTCTTTGCTCACATGTCACAGACACAACAAGAATATTCATAGCAGCAGTATTCACAGTGGCAAAAACCTAGAAGCAATCCAAGTGCCTTGAGAGGAGGGCGGACGAATAAACTGCAGCATATTCACCAACAGAGTGTTAAAAAGTCGTCAAATGAATGAACTTTAGAGACATACAGCAGGATTGATGGATCTTAGACTGTGATATTAAGTATTTTTTTAAAGTCCAAAGGTAACATACATCATAACATTCTTTTTGTAAAGTAAAAAAAAAAGCAAAATAAATTATAAATACATTTTAGGAATAGATTTCAATGTGAGAAAACTATAAAAGAAGACATACAAATGGTCAATAAGTATATGAAAAGATGCTCAACGTCACTAATCGTAAGAGAAATGCAAATCAAAGCCACAATGAGCTATCACTTCACATCTGTTAGGATGGTTATTATCAAAAAACAAGAGACAACGTGTCGGTGAGGTTGTGGAGAATTGGAACCCTGGTACACTGTTAGTGAGAATGTAAAATGGTGCAGTCAGTCAGGAAAACAGTATGGAGGTTCCCCAAAAAATGAAAGATAGAACAACCATATAACCCAGCAATTCCACTTCTAGGTATTTGTCAAAAAGAATGGAAATCAGGATCTCTGAGAGACATCACTGTTCCCGAGTTCATTGCAGCACAATTCACAATTGCTAGGATGTGGAAACAACCTAAATGTCCATCGATGGGTGAATGGATTCAAACGTGGTAGATACATACGATGGAATATTATTCAGCCTTACAAAAGAAGGGCGCCTGCGATATGCAACAACCTGGATGAATGTTGATGTATAATATATATATAATGATGCTAACTGATATAAGCTAGTCACAGAAGCACAAATTGTGATTCCATTTATGTGAAGTATCTAACATAGTCAAACTCATGGAAGCAAAGAATAGAATTGTGGCTGCCAGGGACTGGAGGGGAGGGGAAACAGAAAGTCGCTAATCAATGAATATAAAATTTCAATTATGCAAGATAAGTAAGTTCTAGACAGCTGCTGTACAACACAGTACGTACAGATAACATCAGTGTATTATACACTGAAAAATCTGTTACGAAGGTAGATCTTAAGAGTTCTTACCACACACACACAAAAAAGACTATATAAAAGAAGAAAAAACTGTGTAAAAATGATAACACATCAGTCAAAACTGTGGTACTCTGCATGGGAAGAGACAGAGGGATGAGGTGATAAAATGATAAGGATGCTTATTACACTAAAAAGATAGCAAAGACAAGACCTCCCATGAAGTATTTTTATCAAAAACTGGTTGGGACTCTACTGAAACCATTAAATTTGACTATCTAGTTTCAAAGAAATACAGGGTATGGATAACATGTTCAGTAGCACCAAAGGGAAATCTTGAGAATTCACCAGTCAGGGAAATCCAGAATGCAGGAAACTATAGACCCAACAACTCGGTTTCATCAACAAATTAAAAAAAAAAAAAAGGATTGAGGAAACCTATAGTTAAGAGGGAGAGAAATCAACCAAATGCAGTATGTGGATTACTCTATATAAACTAGATAAACAACAAGGACCTACTTTATAGCTCAGGGAACTATATTCAATTTCTTGTAATAACATAATGGAAAGGAATCTGAAAGAAGAATATATATACATGTATGTGTATGTATAACTGAATTACCTGAAACTAACATAGTAAATCAACTACACTTAAATAAAAAAAATTTTTAATGCAGTATGTGGATCTTCTTTGGCTCCTGATTTCAGCAAATCAAATAGAAAAGCCATTTATGAGACACTGGGGATATTTTGAACACTACCTAGATGACAGGGGATACTATGGAATTGTTCATTTTTTAGTTTGATGATGGCATTGCGGTTTTTTAAAGTCCTTATTTTGTAGTGATAAGTACTAAAATATTTTTGAAAAAAGCTCCATAACTTTTGTCCTATAGTTTTTGTACTTTTCTCATAACATTGTTGTAGTTTGTATACTTGTCACACACATACACACTCACATGTGTGCACACACACGTTTCTACCCAGCAGGATTGTGTTTCCAAGGCACAATTCTTCCTCACCTACTATCTTCCGCAGACCTCAGCACAACGCTTTGCATACAGAGGGTGTTCAAATATTTGAATTTTTTTAAAAGCGGGGGAGGGTATGGCTTAAGTGGTAGAGCACATGCTTAGCATGCACAAGGTCCTGGGTTCAATCCCCAGTACCTCCTCTAAAAATAAATAAGTAAACCTAATTATCTTCCCCCTAAAATAAATAAATTAAATTTTTTAAACTTTTTAAATTTTCTACATTAAAAGAAGGGGAAAGAAAAGAAACATCCCAAAAAAGGGCCAAGCACATTCCAATGATGAGAAATATACCTTGAACCAAGGATTATGTTTAATACAACTTTTTCTACCTGAGGTCCAAAAACAAAGTCCCTGGGAGCAAAGAGCAGGGTGCAAAGCTGTTGAACTGGCTAGTCACCTTCCTTGGGGAAGAAAGTGCAGATACCCCTGGCCAAGGTGGGCCCCTCTGACATACTCTCTGCACAACTGTAGCTAACTTACTCTGTATACTGTCCCCTACATAGTGTCCGTCTCCATGGCCACACTGAGGGCCCCACCCTGGGTACGGTCACCTGGCAGGACTCCTGAGTGGTTGACAGCCCGAAGGAAGAAAGCTCAGCACTGACCAGAGGAGGAGCAGCACCGACCACAGAGAGGGTCCCAGTAACATCCTGGTACCCAAGTCAGGAACACCAACTGGAGACTGATCAAGATGGAGAGCCTGGAGTGGGGCGTGGTGCGGGGCTGGGACCACAGCCCTGCTCCTTGGAAGAGCTGATGAAGGGCATGGGGTCAGGAATGGCCTGCAACAGGAAGACGGGACTAGGAAGGGGAGAGGGGCTGGAAGGAAGAGTAACGAGGGAGCAGCTGCTGCCTGCTGTGTAACCTGGGGCTCGGCGGGCCTAGGCTGGCCTGGTCCTTTCTCTGTGCGGTAGGATGTGGAAGACCACAGGAATGCAGGCAATGCCAGTGCATCACCGTAGAAAACTGAATTCCTGAGCACGTCCATCTGGGAGGCTTACTCAGACAAGTAACCACGTTCACCAACACAGCTAGGGAATGAGGACCCATCAAGTCGTGGGTGGGACGGGGGACCGTGGAGGAGGGAGGGAGGGGCGCCCTCTGCCTGCAGTAGAGGAGGGGCAGGAGGAGCTACAAAGAAGAGCCCACATCTGATTGCATCTAGAAAAACTTGGCAGGATGGAAAGGGAAAGAAAAACAAATCACATATTGAAAGCTCATGATGGTCTAAGCGCTGGTTAGGCACCTAAGTTTCCTTCTGGAAGCAGGACCACACAAAGGCCAGGATATGTGAAAATACAACGGTGTGCCTGAGTTCCTTTCCCTTCTTAACAATGCCCAGTAAAGTGGCCAGAGGTCGTGGGCTGGATTCCGCAGACTAGGAGGAATGTTCTGTCTATTCCTGTCCCCTTGTCAATAGGGAAAAACCCATTCAAGATGAACTGCTGCTTTTACTTCTAGGAATTAACTCTAGAGCCATGATCAGAGAGGGGTGTCAAGATAGACCCACCGAGCTCAAAAACAGGAAACCAAATGGCCAATCACTAGAGTCAGATTGGTTAAAATATCAGGTAGTCGTCAGGAAGCACGGTATCAAAGATGGGTTAATGGTGTGGAAGAGCTACACCCCATATTACACGAAAAAAATCAGGTTACAAATCGATGTGATCCCAACTTTATAGGGAAAAAGTATAATGTGTTTTTTAAAGATTGAAAAGAAATCTAACATTCAGAGAATCTATCTCTTCATGGTGGAATTATGGGTGAAAACCTTTTCATCCTTATTACCTATTTTCTACAGTGAATATGTTTTACTTTTTAAAAATTAGATAATAGTACACAGAAGAATGTTATTTAAATGCACACACACCGCTGAACACAGGCCTGGGTTGGGTAGGCTCACCTTCTGCGAGATGGGGGTAGGGCAGGTGTTGTCAAACAGGACTGAGCTGAAGATTCCATACACGCCCTCGTGGAGGTGGTACACGATGGTCTTGGGGGCGGAACCGGTTTCCTCTGCAGGGAGGGGAGAGGTCGGGGCAGCACAAGCAGCAGTGTGAGGGGCCGAACAGTGGCCGGCTCGGCAGAGCTCAGGTTACTGAAAAGAAAGGACTAACCCTTTTTCAGCTATGGGGTGGCTCCTGCCTCCTCCTGTGACAGGAGGTTCACTGCTGCATTGGAAATACCTTGCAGCTGAGCAACCCTGCTGAGGACACACTCCCTGCCTGCATCTGAGCCCCCTCAATGCCCCAGCAAAGGCAGAAAGAAAAGCAGCCCACCCAAGCCCAAAACCCCAAGAGGTTAAACCACCTGCTCAGAGGCACATGATGGGGCAGTGCGTGAGCTGGAATGAGAAGCCAGGTCTCCTGGCTAATAGGATAATCCCCCAGATCCATAAAGGAGGCCAGAATTCCATCACTACACACACACACACGTATACACACACACACACACACACACACACACAGACCATCACCCCTCCACATGGATTCTCCCTGGGGAAGAGTACACAAGCTCTCCTGCCTGGAGGCCCCAGAGCAGAGAACAAAGCCCCGAGATCAGAGTCAACCTCTCATTCAAGGGCCTGCTGGGAGGACTGAACTATCTGGAAGGTCAGGGAAGAGCACTAATGTTGGCCGTGTGGGCAGAGGAGACTTGAGTCAGCCCACGTGGACTTGAACCCCAGCACTGCTCCTTATCAACTGTGTGACCTTGGGCTAGTGACTCAGCCTTTCCTTGCCTACGTTCTGTCATCTGTAAAGTGGGCTTAGACAAATATAAGTTGTCATTAATTATTTTCATTATGTTACGAGAAGCAGTTGGGTGAGTAAGAGCCTGTACATTGGAGAGAAGACAAATATGGGTCAAATGCAGGCTTTACCACTTACTAGCTATTAAAAAATTCACTTGTATTCTCTCTAGCTCTTAATTTCCTCATTTGTACAACGGGGTTAATCAAATGTCTAATTCTCCCTCAGGTTGCTTTGATCTCAATCTTCATAAAATAGAAACGTGCATAGGGGGAAAAAAGATGCTAAATGACTGTCTTGGGAGTGAGGAGATGTGATTATAAATTTCCCTAAAGCAAGGACCCAGTCTCCAGAGTCCCCCAGCCCCTAAAGCCAGACCCTGCTCAGCCAGCCACTGTCCCTGCCTTCAGGGGCTCAGCTGCCCACCTGGCACCTACCTTCCCTGCCAGGCTGGTCCAGAAGAACCTCCTTCTTGGCGATGATGCTGACTGCCAAGGTGAAGGCCGAGGTCACATAGTAGCGCCCCAGCTTGGCAAGGATGTCCACACCACAGCCCTCTGGGAAGTACAGGTCCAAGGCTGAGTTGATCACAGAAGCAATCTGGTAATACGGGGGTGGGGAGACAATCACACATTTGAAATGTGGGGTTGATGCTGAAGACTTGCTACAGCTTCAAATATATTTCTTGAAAGCCTCTTTGATTTCACAAAGAATGACTTGGCATCTGCTAAGGCCCCAGCTGGTAACTGCAGACAGCTGGCCAAGAAGGTAAGCAGAGACAGAGCTGGGTCAAGCCCCTCACACTTGTGTAAATCACCCTCTCAATGCTCCCACAATGGGAAAAGGAACTTCTTTAAATTTATTTTTTATTTTTCCCCTTAATGGGGGCACCGGGGATTGAACCCAGGACCTCGTATACACCAAGCACGCACTCTACCACGAAGCTATACCCGTCCCCTGGGAAAAGGCACTCTTAATCTAACACTTGGTATCAGATTCCAGAAGCCCTGATGTGGAGCTTCTTTCACAAATAACCAATATGTTAAATAACAGTTTTTTTTTTACAGAAAATACAGTGAAGGAAAAAGATCAAAGTCATCCCTAATTTTATCACCCAGGTTAACCTAATCAAGTAGCTCCTGGGGGGTGGGAAGGGACAGACTGTGATTTCAAAACATAGAATAGATAAACAAGATTACACTGTATAGTACAGGGAAATATATACAAGATCTTATGGTAGCTCACAGAGAAAGAAGTGTGACAATGAATTTATATATGTTCATGTATAACTGAAAAATTGTGCTCTACACTGGAATTTGACACAACATTGTAAAATGATTATAACTCAATAAAAGTGTTAAAAAGAAGAAGCTCCTTTGATTCTCGATTTTTTTTATTATTAACATGATAGGGCCATACGTGTATGCTTTTATAATCTATTATTTCAATAAACTGAATGACTTCCCCATGTGTGTAAATGTTTTCACCATAAAAATATACCATAACTTGGTTAACCAATCCCCGAGTGTTAGATGGACCAGGGAAGTCTTCTGTTATGAACTAGGCTGCAATGCTCATCTTTGAAGCTAATTCTTTGTCTCCATCACATTATTTTCTTAGGGTGGGTTCCACGATGTGAATGTCCCAGGACGAAGCACTTACTAGGGGAAAGCGACCCCTAGTGGTTGAAGTGGGGATTGCAATAACACCTTTTCCCTGATTTCATGTTACCGATACGGAAACAGATGGACTGGGAGTGGACAGAAGGTTGGCTTTTCCTTCCCTTGCCCTCCAACCTGATTTCTCATCAGCCCACTGGAGGGTGAAGAGGGCATACTCAGACCCTCAAAGAGCCTTATGACTTATGCAAATATAGCCTGATTAAGCCTCAAATATGTGCATGGCGGGAGTCAGGCAAAGCTGGGTGTGTAGCCAGCTTTGCCATGGAACCAGGAAGTAAAGTAACCTCTGTGAGCCTCAGTTTGCTCAGCTTTAACACAGGGTTAATGATAAGATAGCTCAGGTAAAGCACCAAGCACGTAGCACCTGGGACCCACTCACAGTGAGCTCAAGGATCATTATAACCCTCCCTGCTTTCACCCCCACCCCCACCAAGCTCGGTGTGACACTTGCAACCCCAGGGTTACCTCGTCGAATCTCATTTTAGCTCCTTCCACTCCAGGAAAGCCGCCACCGAGGTCCAGGATGTGCATCCTGTGCCCCAGCTCAGCGCCCATTTCAAAGACGAGCCGGGCATCCGAAATGGACTTGGCAAAGGCCTGTGGGTCAGGACAGCCACTGCCAATGTGAAAACTGGGAAGAGAGGAAGAGCCTCGGCTTACATGCAGGACCGCAAGTACCCACCACGTCAGCCCTAGCCGGGAGCAACCTCAGACAAGCACACTGGACACTGTGCCTATTTTCCAGATGTAGTGATTAAGGGCCTAAAAGGTTAAATGTGTTGCCAAGGGCCAAGTAGCAAGTGAGGAGTAGACAGGAGACTAGAGCAAAGGTCCCTTGGCACTGGGTGCCTCACCCATCCCTCCATGCTGCCCCTAGGGCTAAGCCTTCTGGGATGAGGGCTAGGGCCCCAGAGTCAGCCAGATCTGATGTACATTCAAGCAGTGTGGCCTGCCCATGCTTTAGTTTCCCCATCTGTAAAGTGGGGATAAGATTCCACAGCATTTAGCACAATGAAGCATTTAGCCCAGTGCCTGGCACATCCTAAGTCCAGAATAAAGGAAAGCTATATTATTAGGTCCTCCATATCCCTCCCAGAAAACAGGCAGAGCCAAGGTGGACGACCTTTGGCCTCAGGTTGGGAAAACTCCTGCAAAGAAGGGTCCCTCCTAGATCCTCCTGGGACAGGACCTTCTGGGGATTGTGGGGTTGGGGCAGTGGGACAATCTAAACCTTCTTTCTTAAAGGGAGGAAACTCTCAAGTGGCAGAATTCCAGGCCCAGGGACAGGCCGGCCTTGGTGGCCCCAGGGGAGGTCTCACACAGAACTGGTCAATTCCCAGGAAAGAAGTGGGCATGGGTGGGGATGGCGGAGCTCCAGGGCACTTACCTCACACCCACCACCTCAACATGGTCTCTCTTGGCATTTTCAAGCAGGTGTCTGCAGGATTTCAGTGACGCACCGAATTTGAGGCTCAGGCGGCTCAGGGAGTGGGAGTCATCAGTAGCAATGCTCAGAACCATCCTGAGGAGACACACAGTGCACCTCTGCAGGGGGACCCTGCCTCCCCCACCCCAACCACATCTTCCCTGAGTCAAGGGGGGTGAACCCTCATGGCTCAGAGCTACCCAACCCCATAGGGCCCTGACCCCTTCCTCCCCCTGCACAGCCTGTCAGCCTCTGAGTCCTGTCCAATCAGTTCCCTAAACATCCCTGGGCACTTCCCTGGGGCCTCTGCCCTGGTCCCAACCTCACTAGTTCTCCCCTGGGCAGCCCTGCTTCCTCTGAATCAGCCTTTACACCAGCCGGCCTTTTCCAGCTTTTTTGTGTGAGGGGACTATTTATTTAAACACAGTCTTATTGAGAACCCTGACATCCCCAGTATGTCAAACAGACAAAATGGAACCTAAGGCCCCCCTAGAAACCCCAGAGTGTCCAGTGACCAAGTGAGAGCCACATCCTGAGCAAAATGTCCAGCCCTGACCCCCTCCAAAGCCCACGTGCATTGAGCCCCTGCCCCGTGACTAGCGTCATTCACTTCTCCTCCACCCCTCGCACGTGGTGTGTTCCAGCTTATCCCTCAAATTTCTGCTTATCCCTCAAATGCCCCGTGTGCTGCTTCTGACCTTCATGCATTTGCTCGTGTGATGCACTATTTATGCCCTCCCCAGATGCTGTTCACTCCTCAAGACCTACCTCAAATGCCACTTCCTCCGTGAAACTTTCCCGACCACCCCTCTTGCTCCTTCTGCCGTGACTTTGACCTCCAGAGTACCGTGGGTTGGCTCTGCCTGGGCAGTTATCCATCATTCCTACCTCTGTCCTAGTCAGGCTCTGGCATCCTGGGTCCAGTCCAGGAGTGTCTGCCCAACCTCCTGTGACTGTGGCCGTGTCCAGGGCAGGGTCCTCAGCCCCAACCCTACTCCACCCGCTCCCTCCACCCTCATGCACAGCCTGGCCTCCCACATGAGTGGTTCTCAGCTTACTTGGCACTGGGGTGGCTTTTTACCACCTTCGCCAGCTCCATCTCGTTGTCAAAGCTCAGCAGCTGGACCCCATGCTTGGCAGCATACTTGATCTGTGCAATTTGCTTACAGGGGCTGGCGTAGATGATCTTACTGGCAGGGACACCAATATGCTGGACCAACTCCATCTCTGCCTGTGGGGTTCCAAAGGTGGTGGTCAGGAAGTGCCAGGGCCTGCTGGGCCCACAAAGGCCAAGGAAGCACAGTTGAGGGGCAGAGTCACAGCTATGCCTGGGGGAGGTACTTAAGAAGTGGGCCTCACTTTTAGACAACAGATACACAAAAACCAGGACTCCTGCTGGTTCACCATTGACAAGGAGGGCTGCCACGTACAGCTGTGCAGGTGGTGAACTGCACAGTTCCAGGGAGGGAGGGATCCCATTCAGAGAATACATGGTGGATTTGTATGTTTATTACAACTTCCCAATAGTAAAGCAACTCGCTCTAACAAAACATCTCACTCAGTGTATTCACAATAATGACATGTCTTAAGGAAGGGATACATATTCTAGTTCACACAAAGGCACTATCAGATTCATGGTGGCCCAGAAAACAGGTTTCTGACACATTTTTCTGGCAGAATTAAATGTTTAGAGAATACCATTTGATATATTAGAAAGTTCAACCGACCAAGAGTCTTTTTGACACAGGTAATCCAAGACCCAGAGACCTGCTTTGTGTATGGCACTGGG
This sequence comes from Vicugna pacos, assembly GCF_048564905.1. Taxonomy (NCBI): domain Eukaryota; kingdom Metazoa; phylum Chordata; class Mammalia; order Artiodactyla; family Camelidae; genus Vicugna; species Vicugna pacos. The sequence goes on from NC_132999.1 coordinate 44,427,497, forward strand.
ATGGGTGGCTCCAGTAAGGCCCTCTCCCCACGGGGCCTCCTCTTCCGCAACTTTCCAGAACAGTGCTCCACCCGATTGCTGCATTAATGATACAGACAACGATGATGATGGTGGTGACAGCAACCACAGTCACTGAGCACCTACCACAAGCAGGCACCGAATGTGATGCTTTTTAAAAATATTTTTAAGTTTACTTTTTATTTTTTGAAGAGTGACTATGTATTTAGATTGGTTTTATTTCAGGGGGTAGGTAATTAGGTTTATTTATTCCTTTATTTTTAGAGGAGGTATTGGAGATTGAACCCAGGACCTTGTGCATGCTAAGCATGCGCTCTACCACTTAAGCTATACCCTCCCCCACCCTAATGTGATGCTTTACATCTCTGGGGATGTTGGTAAGAGGACATTCCTTGGTATGACGGATGAGAGGAGGTCAGGAAATAATGGCTTAAGGAGTGGGAACCAAGGGAAAGAGACAAGTGAGTGCAGACAAGCAAGTGTGAACAACTCGGTTTGGCCATAAAGAGGGAGCAAGATTGGGGTGGGGATGATGTGGTGCCCAGGAGGATGCTGAGGGAGACAGCAAGAAAGGGCAAGGGATGGGGCAGGAAAGATGGCACAAGGTCCTTGGGACAGTGGGCGTGTGGACCTGAGCCCCGTACAAGGCACGGCTGGTGCCCTTGACCCTGGAGTCTGCCTGATGTTTATCTATACACACAGCCCCAGCTTAGACCTCACTCTAGGTCAGTGTCCACCAAGGCATGGTGCTGTACAGCGTGGCCACCAGCTCCGGCCAACCAGAAGAGGGCAGCCTCGGCCTTCTAAGAAAAGCTGTGCCTCCCTGAGCCACCTCTCAGTCTGGGCACCCAAGGGCTACATGAGCCCACGTACAGGGAGGGACCCCAGCTCCACCACTTCCTGCCCGAGGACCTTGGAGAAGACAGCAGCAGTAGAGTCTGAGACCCCTAGCCATACTCAAGCGGGCCCTTCCCAGTGCCTCCCTCAACCTCTGTGCCACCTTTCCTCACATAGTAAATGTTTCTCACCGGGCTGTTGTCAGAACCACGGTAATAATAATTACCTCACAGGGTTCTTGCGAGAATAAAATGAGATCATGTACAGAAAACACTTGGCAAAGCTCCTAGCACAAGAGTGCTCAGCAAATGGTAGATGCTTTTAACGTCCCCCACTGACTTCAAGGTCATGTCCTAACACCCCATGGCTCTGCTCTTTGGAGGCCAGCTCTGAAGCTTGAGGGCCAGGCACAGTGCCCCACCACTGGGTTTCCAGAAACGCAGGACTCTAGTCAGTGGGGTTTGGTCCTGTTTTTCACCCCTAGACCAAGGGGGCTGGAAAAGGGTCCCTGTCCTCCTTTGCCAGAGCAGAAGCCCGGTGTGCTGCAGAGGGGAGGTCCTGGCTCTACTCTCAGCAAGCTGTGTGCAGCTGGCCCCCAATTTCCTCAACTGCAAAATGATAATCTCTCCCCCAGGAACCTCATGTGAGGCACACACGAAACTAGGCGTGCAAAGCAAGAGCTGAAGCAAAGGGGCTTTGTGGGTGGCACGACAGAGACTCACCTACCACTAAGGACAGTAATACACGTCTCTGATAAAGATGAACCTGCTCGTTGTGACCACCCGCTGTGGTGCACACCTCTCTCCACCTGGAATCCCTCCAGCCCTGTCATCTTGCCCAGGTGAGCTTTCCTCCTATCTCCTCCAGGATCCTTTCCTAGAATCCTCTGCACAACACCTAGCCACATTGCTGACCACGGTTTAAAAGGGGTTCCCCCTCAAAACAATCGTTATTAACCATTAAAAAAAATAACAGTAATGACAGTATCACAAGTCAACACCCACCAGGCTTGCTCCCACCTCAGGGCCTTTGCACTTTCTGTTCTCTCTGCCTGAAATGCCCTTCCCCCAGTTATCTACCTGGTTTGATCCTTTGCTTCCTTCAGGTCTGTGTTCAAATTCCAGTGAAGCTTTCCCTGGCTAACCTATCTAAATATATAATCCTTTCTCTCAACATCCATGTCTCTTTCCTACCTCCCTTCCCTGCTTTAATATTCTCCACAGCATTTGCTACCTAAAATACCATAGATTTTCATTGTTTAACTTGTTTGTTCTTTAGGAAGTATGCTCCATGATAGAAGGATCTTTTTGTTTTGTTCACTTGTTCATTCCTTACCTAGAAAAGTACTTGGCCCCACAGTAGGTGCTCAATAAATGAACAAGTATGTCCAAAGCTGTACTCTGAGGAAATGTCATAGCTTAAGGCTTTTACCAAGAATAGAAATAAAATAGATAAGCTAAGCAGGCAACTCAAGGAAAACAGAGTCTGTTTTAATCAACACTGTCTTGCCAGCCCTCCCTAGCACCGTGTCTAGCACGTTGCAGGACTCCAGTGAATAGAGAATGATAGTTAATAAGCAAAGTAAACCTAAAGAGAGCAGGGGGAATTAAGATAACAGCATTAATCAAATCCAAAAGGCTGTAGAATTGGGAACAACAAAACTCTAAAAGGATTAGTTAAGAAAATGTACAGTCACACATTATTAAGATTATGAAAGAAAAATTCTAAAAATTTCCAAAAATTCTAAAATTCTCTGGGGCTCCCCAAGCCTACAGGACATTTGAGGCTCTGTGATCCAGCTCCAGTTCCTCCCCTCAATGATAAAAAGGTGGTTTGGTTTTGTTTCAATTAGAAAAATACCATGTATAGCTCTATGCCAAGAAGTCTGAAGATCTCCATTAAAAAGGAGACCCACCTGCCCAGGGACACAGCACATGTGGTTCCAGTTTGGAACTTCAAGGCTGCCAAATTCCATGCTTATTTCTCCCTCCCTCACCCCTTAAGCCCCTTCCAAGTGGTGGCCCTTCCCAGAGATCAGGGGCCAACTGCAGGTCACTCCTGCTTCCCTAGGTCCACCTGCAGCAGCCAGGCCATGTGTTTAGTAAGCAGCGGGGGTCAGTGTGCTGGTGTGGGGCAGAGGCTCACCTTGTTGGCACAGCTGAAGCCCAGCCCCAGCTCGGCCAGGACCTTCAGCACGCCTGGGCTGCTGTTGCACTTGACAGCGTAAAAGGGTCGGACTCGTGGCAGGCACTTCAGAAAGCAGAAGTGCTTCCTCACTACGGCACCCAGGTCGGCCACGAAGAAAGCAGCAACCTCATCCTGCACAACAAGAAGGGTGAATATGAGATCTCACCCAGCTCCCGCCTTGGGCTCCATCCACGATCCCCCCAAGTACCTCCTAAGGACCCTGCTCTAAAATTCTCTGGGGCTCCCCAAGCCTACAGGACATTTGAGGCTCTGTGATCCAGCTCCAGTCCCTCCCCTCATTGCAGCTCAAACTCTAGCTTTATCCTGATCATTTGCCCACCTCCCAGCCTTTATTCCCCACCCGCCGTGCCCTCCAGGGAGAATACCCTTCCCCAACAGGTGTCTGGCAAATGAGACCTAATCTACCTTCAAGTTTCAGCTGAAATGCCACCTTCCCCTAAACCAATAAGGAAACTCTCGCCACTGCATTTTGCACATGCTTCCAAAGTATCAGAACTGTGTATATACACATCTGTCTTCTCCAAAAAACAGATAAATTTCTTGAAGACCAAAGCTATGGCCTACAGCCACTGCCTTTCACATTTAGGTGCTCAGCGAAGCCTTGGTGTAGTCCCACTGCTACCACAAGCCATGACTGTGGACAGCTGGTTGCTGAGGGTTAACATATATGAGGCCATGGGTGACACCACACAACTTAAACCTTTCCTGGGACTCAGCTTCTCTTTTAGGCAACACTTTCTTTTACTGACACCCACTTGGTGTCTGACTAAGCATCCTTATGCAAGTATACCAAGGGACAGAGATGACCAGACAGGGGCTTGGGTCTGGAGGAAACTAATCCCTTATGCAGTTACAAGCCCATTCCATTAATGCTACACAGGACTTTCCACAAAATGCAGTAGGGGCCACAGAGAAGGAAAGTGCAAAATCTACCTGGGGCAATCAGGAAAAGGTGACAGGAAAGGGTGAGTAATAAGCAATGAGAAGAAATAGGTAAGAGGGAGAAAGGCTGGGAGAAGGGTGTTCCAGGCAGAAGGAAGAGTCTGGGCAAAGGACTGATAATGGAGCACATGGAATCATTCGGAAATATGAGGAGAGTAGTTCAGCTCTGACGGATATGTGCCGTGGGAAATATGTGCCATGGGAAAAGCCAGAATTGGGGCTATGAAGGCAGAGGGGTTCTGACTTGGATCCTGTAGGTAGTGAGAACCTGCCAAAGAATTCTGATTTTGAGCAGGGCTGTGCTAAACTTGAAGGGGTGCGATGTGTCAGGGAAAAGTTTAGGGGGCCTTTAGAGATGAGGCTTAAACAACAAAGTGAAGTTCCAGAAAAGCACACTGAAGGGTAATTTAAGGAGCTAAGTTCACAGAGCTTGGTGATGCCCAGGTGTGGGACGGGGAAGCGAAGACTCCCAGGTTCTGACCTAGAGGGCTGGGTGGATGGTGGTGGTATTGTTCATGAAAGAAGGGAACACAGGACGAGCAGGTCCGGGGACAAGGACCAGGAACTGGTGATGAAATAGCCTGTCTCTTGGAAATAGCAAGGATTGAATGCCAAATAAGTGAAAGAATAAGATGAGGGCCCTAGGGTGGGCGCTGGGCCTGCTGAGGGAGACAGAGGACCCATCCCCCACTCCCAGACCCTCACCTTGGTGGCCTGTGAGGCCCCCAGAGTGAGCTCCTCCAGCAGGTCTCGGGTGCTGAAGCCCTCCTCCACCATCACAAAGTCCGTTTCATTCAGGTAGCCAGCCATGCCGAGAAGCCGATGGGCTGGATGGAGCTGCCGCTTCCTCTGGCCGCCTTAAAAAGTATGCAACACACTGCGGGCAAGAGAGTGAGGGGGCTGCTGGGGGGCTGACCTCCCCTGCACCCCTCACTTCCCCTGGCCAAGGCACCCAGTCCTGTCACACCCAGCCCTCAGCACAAGCCTGCGGAGCTCTGGTTCACTGGGAAGACGGAGAATGATCAGGAATCCTGTACTAGGACTATGTATTATCTGCCTAGATGTCACTGCCTCTCCAAGCCTCAGTTTCTCCATCCGTAAAATGGATGAATTGTTTTGGCGATCCATTCCAGTTCTGAAATTCGAGTTTTGGTAAAATGGGAAAGAATGAGAGAGAAGGAGCAGGAAAGTCGAGTGGGGAAGTTTCCAAATGCTCCTCATCCTGACCACGCCCACCTAAAGTGGCTGCAGGTAGCTGTACCAAGGACTCTCAGCCAGAGTGCTTTCCATTGTGTGGCCTTGGGTACGTCCCATCCCCCTCTTGGAGCCTCAGTTTCCCCGTTTGTAAACAGAGGCCGGGCTGGTCCTGATGTGCTAGGATTCTAAGCGTGCATGGGGGCCCCCCATGGTGGGTGGGGACCCCGGGCTCCCTGGCAAGATCCGAAGACTGCGGTTCCGTATGGCTGATCCCTCCTGGGTGTAGATTCGAAGTCCCGCCCCCCTAAACCCCCTTACCAAGCCCCGTGCTCCTTCGCGGGGGCCAGAGCCAGGCGCGCTGCTAGGGGGGATCGCCGGTGACCTCAAAACTTGTGCAACACCCCAAGGAGGAGTGGCAGTTGCGGAGCCGAGGCCCCTGCTGAGAGGAGGCAAGAGGGGCCAGGGAGCAGGTCAACACTGGAGCCGAGGACGCCCGCTCCCCGAGGCTCCCGGAGCCACTCCCCGCACTGGCCTTAAAACGCATTTACACGGCTTCGGCCCATAGGTCTCCCCAGCGAGTGAATCGGATCCTCGGCGCCTCCTCTCGCTCGCTCCCCCAGGCTCCGGCCCCGCGGCCTGCGCCCCGCCCGCCCAGCAGCCACCGACCCCCACGCCACGCCTTCCTGCCGCCGCCCACTTATATAAGCCCCGCCCAGACCCCGCCCCTAGAGCTCAGGCCCCGCCTCCGCCCTGCGGCACCTCCGTAGCCCTGGTAACTGGGTGCCGCCATCCCATTGGTCGATTTCGACATAAAGCATTCAACTCTGCAAGACAACCCGGCAAACCTGAGCCTCAATCCTCCCGAGAAGCCTCCGCAGCCACCCTACGCTAGGAAATCGGAACTGCAGGGCCACCCTCTCAGAATCACGAGCGTCCACTAGGTGAGACGCTTAGCTCCTGGATCTTGGATCTTAGAGAGTGGGCAGGAAGCCAAGAGGTTTCCTGTTTGCTCCGGGAAGCCTTTTCTGTGACGACCTCATTTCAATGGTGCCTCTCCTCTTCTATCTGGTAAACTGCCCGCTCATCCCTGGAAGCCCAGGTCAAATAACTTCTCCTTGTATTACTTTTCTAGTAAAATTCTTTTTATTTAATTGCCTCTTCCAACATCGTCTCTGATTCCTCCAACTCAAAACCCAGCTGAAATAATCTTCAGAGATCCTTCCTGTGACATTCCCAACTGAGGGCAGTCCCTTCCTTCATCCTACCTTCTGATCGGACCAACTCCTACTCACCGCTCAAATCATATGTGTCTCCCTCTCCAAGAAGCGTCCTATGACTTCCTCAATGCAAAGCGTTTCTTCTCTTTTATACCTAATGAACTCATGCTCCTACACATCCATCAAAGCCCAGTATAATGTCACCTCCCCTGTTGAGCCTCCCATGATTTTCCTAACCTGAAGGAACAATGGAACTCACAGCATTTATATCTGTGTGGACTCCTCACTCTGTTGGCCTTTGTTACCTATCCTGTGAGATTCCTGTTTTTGCTTTAAACTTCTTTATACTTCCCAGCTAGTCTATGAGCTCCCAAGGGCAGGATCTGAGTGCCTGGCTCCTCAGAGCACCCAGCGCCTGGCATAAACAAGAGTACTGAGGAAGATTCAACATCTGTGCTACTAATCCAAAAGTTCTTCTCAAACAGTAATTGTACGGTAACAGCCAAGACATTTTTGAAAAAGAAGAAAGAGGACGTCCTCTACCAGATATCAAAATATTTTATAAAGCTATGGTCTTTAAAACCACATGGTGCTGGTGCTTGGAGAATTCAGTACACAATGAAGGCAGCATTTCAGATCAGCGGGGCCAAAGGGCTTTTAGTCTGACATATGGGTTCATGTCCCCTGTCAGGCGGTAGCTTCTTGAAAGCGAGAGGCGTTTCTTGTTCTGCACCTTGTACAACCTAATCAAAGCATGCTCAGCACACAAATGGCATAGAGTAGTGACCATGGAGTCTGGAAGAGACGTTTTCTGTTCTGCCCCCTGACCCCCAGCTTGGCCACAAACTGCTGGATATCCTTGGTTGGATCATTCTGCTGAGACCAGGGTCACTTCTGCCTGGCTTGATTTACCCATATGAACTGACAGGGTTCAGACTGAATGATTTCTCTGGGCCCTTCTGCCTGGAACATTTTTGCCTTCTATGCATAGGTATAGCCTTTCAGGAGGCAGTCACCTTTACTAAAAAGGTCATTTGCAGGTCCATGTTTTGAGAGGTTTGTAGTCATTTGTAGCATAGTATGAATTAGTGACTGAAGCTCTCCTAAGAACAAGCATCTCTTGATTGAGAGGGAGTAGATCTCAAAGGGAGTCCTCAAGAAAAGACAACAGTAAGAGGAGGGGAGGGACACCCAAACAAACTTTGGCTCTACTCTTTTTTCTAATCATTCTTTGAGCTGGCTGTATTTGGATGTCATGGTCTAAGTCAGCCTCACTACCTCTTTTCATCACCTGGTACATAATAGATACATTCAGTATGATTACTGAATTAATCAATGAAGGTAGAAAGAAACAAACCATAATCCAATCTGTCCACTTGTAATCTGTCAAGTCAGAGCAGAAAATTCTGTCCCCTGGGCTGTATACTAATAAGCTGTGGATTTATCTTTTTCCCTACTGGATATGTGATGTCACTGAATCTCCATGACAACCTTATGTCATAGGGGCTATAATTGTCCCCATTTTACAGGTGAGGAATCTGCAATTCAGAGAAGTTTAGTAACTTACCCAGGGTCACACAGCAAGGAAGGGTGGAGCCAGAACTTAAACCCATCTGGCCTGAATTTAACCTTCATGCTTAACTGCCAACCAGTGGCTGACCATTCAGACCCCAGCTCAAAAAAAGTCACCCAGTCATCCTGCTGGCATCCAACCCAAGGCTGGTTGGTGGCTCTATTCCTGCTGTAGTCTCTCATGTCACTTTATCCATTGATGCTACGCAGAGTACTCAAGAACGTATTACTGAAGCAGGACAAAGAGCCTTTGATCTTTGGCCAGAATCATGTCAGTCAATTTCAACCTGTTCTTCCTAAACCAATCATAAGTGTAATCATAAACACTGCAATAATTAAAGTGCCTTCTGTATACATAGAACTGGAGAGTTTGTAAAATGCTTTCCAGTTCATCATTTTATTCGGGCTTCCCAGTACTTTATGGAATTGGATATCAGTTAAACGTAGGTTTGGCTGAGGAAAATAGAAAAGCCAAAAGTAACAGAGCCATAGACAAACACAGGTTTATTCTAATATGTGTGCAGTATATACCACTGGAGGTGAGCGGTCCAAACCTTGTGTGGCAGCTCCACAAAGTCATCATGAACCATGGTGCCTCCTCTCTTTCAACTCTGCCATCCTCACTACCTGGCTTCTAGCTTCATTGTCCAAAATGGCTGCAAGGGCTCCAGCCACATTCCTAGGGCTAATATTTAACTAGTCCACACGAATGTGACCAGACAAATTGTTCATGGTCAGTGTCCTTTCTGATCAATCAGTGCCCATCTCCATACTGATTGTTAAATATTTTAAACACCAATCCTGCACATTTCAGGCAGGAGGAATCAGCCACCCCCAAATTCCACATGTGTTAATTTCCCAGGGATGCCTTAAAAAGGTACCAAACATTGGATGGCTTAAAAGAAGAGATATTTATCATCTTACAGTTCTGAAGGTTAGAATTCCAGAATCGAAGTGTTGGCAATATCATGCTCTGTCTGATGATTCTAGGGGACAACCTTCCTTGCCCTTTCTAGCTTCTGGTGTCCACTGGTGTGAATGAAAAATACTACAAACCATTATCAGTAAATAAAGAATGCTGAAGCCATCAAGTCATCAGCTGCTGCCGCCACTCCCCTACAGTGAAGATCAGCCTGCAGCCTGGCCTCTGGAGCCTGAGGGGACTCAGAATATGAAAGGACAGGATACTGGCCCTAGATAGCTAGATGCTTGTCAAAGGAATGATTTCAATGAGCCCAAATGTTTGCTCCCTCCCATACATAGAAAAATGCTAAATTCTTTAACTTGAGATGTCTGGTTTTCTTCAGTTAACAAGTAATCTTTTAATGTTCCGACTACCTGGTCTTTGTTGTAAAACGCCTATATATCCTGGTTCCTCCCCTACCTCTTCAGAGCAGTCCCTCAGAGTGATCTGGGAGGCTGTCATCCCGGGCTCCAAGGGGTTTGAGTCCTCAGAAATGTCCACTGAATAAAACGTAACTCTCAGCTTTCAGGCTGTGCATTTCTTTCAGTTGACGCTGGCAATCCTTTGTGTTCTTTGGCTTATAGGTGCATCACCCCAGTCACACAGCTATCTCCTTTTCCCTGTGCCTTCACGTCATCTTCCCTGTGTACATGTCAGTCTCTGTGACCAAGTTTTCCCTTTTAATAAGGACTCCAGTCATATTGGATTAGGGCCCACCTGAACCTAGATCAAGCAGATAGCTAGATATGAGCAGAGAAAGGAGGGCACAGGTCAAAGGGCAGGAAACCATACCTCTTGTGAAAAACAGGGGTCCTTGGGCAGACAGAGAAAAGCAGGAACCTCCAGACTGATAAGAAATCACACAATTTGGGGTAACATTTTGTATGTCCTGGAGGCAGACAAAAAAATGTGGGAAAAGACAGGAATCTCCCACGTCTGAATGTACCTTTTGCTCATTATGCCCTCATTACAATAAAAGTAGCTTTTGATAGGAAGGACCCATCATGCGCCAACATCTTGACACTCCTAATGAAGACTGAAATGAAATAAGGACAAATATCCCTCCTCCCTTCGGAAAGGTGGAGCTAGGATGAAAATCTGCAAATATGATCCCAAACCGCCCCCCCCAATGAATATTCCACCCATTCATTTTTACACCCTGTATCACCAGCTTGCCAAAGAAACTCAGCACAACACTCACCTGAGTCTGCCCACTCTCCCCTTGAGAGCATCCTATCACTAAATAAATCCTCATTCCACTTTCCTGACCTCCGTGTCTCATCTCTGAATTCTTTCTGCAACAAGACAAGAACTACTCTCAATGACCTCATTTTAACTAGATTACCTGTGTAAAGACCCTATATCCAAATACAGTCATATTCTGTGATACTGGGGGTTAGAACGTTGACTCATCTTTGTGTGTGGGGGGGCACAATTCAAGCCATACCAGCATCCAATACTTCCTTTCATATCATTGGATAAAACATAGATACACAATGCCACATAGCTGCAAGGGAGGCAGGAAGATGTAGTCTTTAGTTGGGTGCATTGTTGCTTCCTCCCATCCTGAATAAAGTCAAAATAGTAAAGAAGAAAGGGAGACTGGATGTTGTGTGGAGACTGGGAGACTCTGCCATGAATAGGAAAGATTATTTCCCCCTTTTACAGATCAGTATACCCGTTCAGAATGATTATGGGATTTACTTCGTTGGGAGAGGTGACAGAAAAGTAAATAAACATTTACTGAGCACCCATTGGATGACAGGCACCATGCTGAATGCATGATTGCATTTAATCTTTAGACAACCCTGCAAGGTAGGCATGATTAGTCCCATTTTACAGATGACAAAATTGTGATTAAATCCTTTGTCTAGTGAGTAACAGAGCTTGGGCTTAACTCTAGTCTGACTGATTTCATGCCTATGAGATGCACCCTGGGAATGCAGCATGAAGCCAGAACAAAGAATGCTGAGACCAAGCCAAGAGCAAATAGCAGGAGACCTGAGAGAGGATAAAACTCAGAGTCAGACAAAAGACAAATTGGCAGAAAAGGCATCCTCCCCAAGTCAGCCCTGCAAACTCCCTGAAGACATCAGTGAGATGGAGACCTTAAAGTAATCAGAAATCAGAAACTGCAAGCAGCATTAGGCATTGTTAGGTCAGAGCTGTCTTCAAGCTCAGATGGAAACTAAGTACTAACAGTAGCCACACCTTTATTGAGCATCTGTTATGCGCCAGGCACTGTATTGTGTGCTTAATAATAAAAATAGCAGCTAAGATTGCCAGAGCACTTACTATCTTGCAGCCTTGTGGCAAGATTTATATAACCTTTAACCTCACAACAACCCGATAAGGTTTGTGCTACTAGTATTACAGGGCAAGAGACAGCTAAAGAGGCTAACTCACCTGCTCAAGGTCACACAGAGAGTAAGGGGCACCAAAATGCTACATACATTTTCTCCAGCCTCACAACAAGCCTGCAGGGTGGGAATTATTACTCTCATTTCACAGTGGAGGAACCTGAGGCCCAGAGAGGCCAGGTAATTCGCCCAGGATCACACAACGGTAAGTGGCAGAGCGTGGATCCAAACTTAGGGCTGTGCACCGATGAGGAACTTGAAATGGTGCGGCCCAGGGTTGTGTTGGAGCAGACTCTGTACCCCAACTCTTGGAACCCCCAAATTCTAGTTATAAGGTGACACAGAGGCAGGCACACCAGAGGCCCAGTCTGTACTTCAGAGCCCAGCCCGGGACCCAGCACCAAAGAGGCAAAGCTTAAGTGTGTTGACTGAATGTGGAATTATAGTCACAACCTTTCCCTAGACAGATAGGATGCTAAGATGCTGAATTTAGTACTTCGGATTTCTTTAGGTTTATTTTCACTCTCTTTTAGGCTGAACACATATGTGAAAAAATAATAATAGTGTACGGCAATTAAGGAATTCACACACTATCTCTCAAGCAGACCTCAGTCATTTCTGACAAATGTGATAAGGAAACAACAAAAACTGAATGAAAAAAAATACTCACCTGAAAATTCTCACTTTGTCCAACTGCTGTCTCCGGAGACATCTGGGAGTAGAATGGGAAAAGATGTTGATTCTTCTGTGTTCTCAATGCTTCTCAGATGGATGTGCATGAGAAGCACCTGGCAGCCTTGTTAAAAGACAGAGTTCTGGGCCCCATCTTAGAGTTTCTGATTCAGGAAGTCTGGGGTGGGCCGGAGAATACGCATTCTGACACGGTCCCAGGTGTTTCTGCTGCTGGGGGCCCAAGAACCACACTTTGGGAACCCCTGGCCTGAATGACCTTGAAGCACAGCAGGCAAGATGTCAAAGCTGTTTATCCTTGAAAGAAGGCATCAGGCTCTCACCCCCAACCCCCCTCTGGCCGGGAAGTAGGGTGGGGCAAAAACCAGCCTGGGCTAGCTGAGGGCTGTCCTGTTTCTAGATAGAGAACAAACTTCATGGGTATATTAGCTTCACTCCATCTCCTGGGGCCGCACTCACTGCCTGTGTGACCTTGGCAAAGTTATTTATCTTGTGTGAGCCTCATTTTATTCATCTGTAAAGTGGGCATATTAAGAGTACCCACTTCTTAGAATGGGTGTAAGGAGTTTATGAGCATGTAAAAGCTCTTGCCTAGTGCCCAGCACATACATTAGTAAATGTACTCTAAGTAGTAACTGTTAGTATTATTACCCTGAGTCCGGGTGCAGGGGGCCAGAGTAGAAAATCCAGAAAAGTGTCAGAGGGATACTGCTGGAACAGCCTCACAGGGAGGTTCTGGGACCTGGGCTGAGGAACACCCAGCAGGGATCAGGGGCTCAGGAAGAGAGTCAGCACACTGTGAGATGATGGGTGGTGGAATTCCATTCCATTCCCCATGGGATTTCATAGGGGCAGAGCTGATGGGCTGAGCACTGAGTGATGGAAGCCTGACTGAGCCACACTGAGCCTCTTTCAAAATTGCTTTAGTGTCATGTTCTCCCCTTGAAAACCGCTCACTAACTCCGGGGAGGTGTGGAGCCCGGCAGCTCCATCTGTACCTCAGGGCTCCTGCTCCCCTGCCCCACTGCCAATGGAGTCAAACAGCATTCCTATGCCTCCAGTTAACTGACCGTCAGAGACGCAGAGACTGTGGTCAGGCGATAGGTCAGAACCAGGGTCAGTGGAACCCACTCCTGAGGGACCCAAAGAGTGTTTGCCTCTGTCTCTGAGGCTTCCAGCCCTGCCTGGTGTCCATGAGAGGCCCCACATCCATTGGGTAAGCCCCCTTACAGAGGCCACATAGCAGAGTCCTCTATAGCATGGACACCAGACCACCTGCCTTTGAAAGGCATAGCATCGCTTCCTCTGCATTCTGTTGGCGGCAGTGTGTCACAGAGCTATTCCAGATTCAATGTGAGACCACACACAAGGCGTGACCATTGGGAGGCTTGGTTTATTGGGGGCCATCTTTGGGGACCAGAGCAAGAAAACTCATCCAGTCTCTACATAGCCACAGCCCCTGCTCTAAATCATCATCTCTAGCCTGGAGGTCTGCAGTAATTTTCTAAGGGAGCCCCCTGCACTCCTCTCACCTCTGCCAATCTAGTCCCACACTCCACCAGAGCATTCTTATTAAAATACAAAGAATGTCAAATGCAAATTAAGTCAACCCCTATTTTAAATCCTGCAATGACTTCCCACGGCTCTTGGGTGAAAATCCCAGATCCTTAACGAAGCCTCTGAGGCCCTCCATCAGGGACCCAGTTCCAAGCTCCTCCCTCTCCCTGCCACCACCATCCAGGCCTCCCTGCAGCTCCTTGAACCTGCCCCGCCTTTTCCTTTCCTGCGGCCTTTGCATTTGCCGATCCCTCTACCTGGAATGTTATCCCCGCCTCTTCACCAGACCAACCACAGCTCATACCTCAGGTCTCTGCCAAAATGCCCTTTCCTCAGAGCCTGGCTCTCACCCTTGGGATTAGTCAACACATTTTTCTGTTGCAAGGGAAAATCCACCTCAAACTGACTCAAGCGAAAAGGGAATGCATTCCCTCTTATAACTAAGCCACCAAGGGATAAAACTTCAGACACAGTGTTTGCTTCAAGTCTTAGCGTGGACTTCCACACCACTGGCTTTCTCCTAAGGCAGGCTCTCACCCCAACTGCCAGCCCGGGCCCCAGGACTCTTGTCTCCTTGGCCCTGTTGCAAGATGTATCCATCTCTAACTGGCCAGTTCTGGTTCTGCAGCTGCCTCCCTCCCTCCCACTGGCAGATGGGATCAGTATGGAAGGAGAGTGGAGAAGGGGTAGTTCCCCAAAGGAAAAATGGGATATTGTTACCCAAAGATGCATTCTAGGCAGATCATAAACACCAATGCCTTCTCTTTACAGATCTTCTTCAGCTTAGGATGGGGTTACATGCTGATAAACCCACCGTAAATTGAAAATGCACCTAACCTACCTCACAGCTTAGCCTAGCCTACCTTAAACGTACTCAGAACACTTACATTAGCCTGCAGTTGGGCAAAATCATCTAACACAAAGCCTCTTTGATAATGAAGTGTTGACTACTCCATGTGATTTATTGAACACTGTACTGAAAGTGAAAAAGAGAATGGTTGTGTGGGTACAGAATGGTCTTAAGTGTATCCGTGGTTTACTCTTGTGACCGCGCTGCTGACTGGAAGCTGCCACTCACTGTGGTGCCCAGCATCTCTACCGCGTATCGCTGACCTGGGAAAAGATCAAAACTCAAAATTCGCAGTGCAATTGCTACTGAATGCATGTCGCTTTCTCACCATCATAAAGCTGAAAAATTAAGCTGAACCATTGTAAGTTGGGGACCGTCTCTGTTTTCTTTCTTTTTTTTTTTTTTTCCGTCTCTGTTTTCTTTGCCAGCACCCTGTGTGTTTCCTGCACACACTCAGACACAATTTTGTCCTGGGGTCTTTGCACACGCTGCCCCCTCTGCCTGGAATATCTTTTTTTTTTTAATAAAATAAATCTTTCTAAAAATATATTTTATTTTGGAATTTCATACAGAAAATTTCTAAAAATTATATATCCCCTTCACCTAGCTTCCTCAAAAGTTAACGTTATCATTTCTTTTCTCTATATATCTATCTGTGTATACCCGTTTCTATGCACATCACTTATTTTTTCTGAACTGTCTGAGAGTAAGTTGTAGACATAATTCCTCTTCACAGCAAATACATCAGTGTGTATTTTGCCTGGAATGGGTTTCCTCCAGGTGTCCAGATGGCTCAGTCTGGATACGGCACATCCTCACCTCCTTCAAGTCTTTGAAGGTTCAGATGAAACCTCTCAAGGAAGCCTCCCAGATCACCCTTTTAAAGATTTCAACCCACCCCCTCCACACACTCTGTTTTCACTTTCAGTCCTCTTACTCCTTCTTATATTTTCTTCTTTTACAGCACCTTTCACTTTCTAGAACACTTCAGAATTTATATCTTAAGTCTATGTACTTTAAGCTTCATAAGGGCAAGGATCTTGTATTCACTGAAATATCTCAAGCTCCTGAAACAGTACTTAGCACAAAGCAGATAGTCAATAAATACTTATTGAATGAATGAATGAATGAATGAGACAACTCAGGGTCACAGCAAATGATGACTCAGCGCTTTTCACTAGGGCCTGCCACAGGCCAGGCTCTGTTCTTGGTGCTTTTCTCTGAAGTCCTCTGGGGCTGCCTAGGCTCTCAACGGGACCATCTGTGAAGCTGGTTTCTGTAGCTCCTAGCCACGCGGGGATAACCCAAGATAAAATGGTAAGTTCTCAATTTTGTTGTTGTGACTTTTAGCTTCCTTTTCTCTCTCCTCTCGCCACCCCAAAGCCACGCTTTACCCACAATGTGCTTCCCCCATGTGGCAACCATTCCCCTCTTGTGTGGTGGGGACAGAGCAGTTCGGTGCAAAGAGCACTGGGCAGGAGCCCTTGGAAAAGTCACTTTCCTCTCTGGGTCTCAGTTCCCTCCTCTGAGATTTTTGGTGGCTCAAATATCCTCTGCAGTCTCTTTACATCATTGCCCTGGGGAATCTGGGTTGAGACTGGGGCCTCTTCTCTGATGGAAGAACGTGTGGCTTGTTCTTACCGAAATAGCTGAGAAAAGTATTTTCAGGGCAGGGGTTGCTGCTTCCCAGCCTCCCAGTTTGGGAACTAGGCAAATCGGGGTTTAAGTCTAAAGCTGCGACACACTAGTAGCTCTATGGCCCTGGCAGTTTGCTTCAGTGTTCTGAACCTCAGCTTTCCCCACTTTAAAACAGTATCTTTTTCCAAGGGTTGTTGGGAAGAGTAAATGAAAAAAAGATCCGCACAAAATGCTTGGCATGTCACCTGACACATAGAAAGTATTCTAAAAATAGTAGCTGCTATTAGCTTCTGAGCTCTGAGTGGATTCCTGCAGGTACACATGGGCCGGGGTTGGGGGAGCATTTCTGGAGTCCTCTCTGCTCCACAGGTGTGGACTTGGGGGCTGCGTGCCGCTGGCTGGTTCTGTGGGCTTGGGCGGAGGCTGTGGCTATTTTGGAGACACCAGTTCCTGAGGTCTAGACAGAATTCAGGCTCCTCATTTCCCCATCTTGGAGACTGAGCCCAGAAGTCTGAGTCACAGAAAGCACTTAAAGATCTCTGGGAAAGCCATCTGGGCCAGGAGCCCTTAGAAGATGTTTTCCCCACGTTTAATTTAGTTTATTGAAATATTGTATTTGTCATTCACAGCTGCAAAACAAATAACTCCCAAAACATAATGGCTTCAGACAACAAATATTTATTATCTCACACAATTTCTGAGGGTCAAGAATCAGAAGGAAGATTAGCTGGGTGGCCTGACTCAAGATCTGTCATGAGTGTGTGGTCAAGCAATTGGCCAAGGCTGCAGACATCTGAAGGCTTTAGCAGAGGCTGAAGGATCCACTTACTGTAAGCTCACAAACAGAGCTATTGGCAGAAGGCTTTGGTTCCTTGCCTCATGTATTTCTCCATAGGGATGCTCAACATTTGGCCTCCTCCAGAACAAACAATCTGAGAGAGAGAGAGAGAAAGTCCAAAAAAGAACCACAGCATCTTTTATAACCTAATTTCAAACCATCATTTCTGTTATATTCTATCCACCACACAGGCCAGCCTGATACAATGTATGGGTGGGAATTATACCAGGCTGTGCACACCAGAGGCAAGGGTCCCTGGGAGCTATTTTGAATGCTGCCCATCACAGGTATAATTTACAGATAATGAAATTCACAGATCTTAGGTGTACATCTTGATTAGTTTTAACAACCGGATATTTTCCCGTGACTGACAGTCCTGTCAAGGTTTAAGATATTTCCATCACCTCACAACACCCCTCATCCTCATTCTTCATCCTCAGAACATCCATCACCTCATGCCTCCTCCCAGTTGATCCCCCCTCACTCCAAGCTATTGCTGATCTCATTTCTATCGATACGCAATCCACAATTGTGCCTGGTCCAGAACTTCATAAACATGGAAGCAGACGGTCTTTTTTAATTGTCTTTTGTGTCTGGCTTCTTGTGTTCCACATGCTTGTAAGATTTGCCCGTTGTTGTGTGCAGCAATGTTCATTTCTTTTTTTTGCTGAGTGAGGCAATCTCGCCTCAGCGTGATTCTTGACCTTCTTCAGCGTGCCCTGTAAACTGAGTGGACGAAGAATGTCGCCTGCCATGTCAATGAACAAAGGACGTTGCAGACTTCAAGCCATCGGCCACTGCAGCCGCCCAGACTGTGCACACAGAGGGGATTCCGGATGGAGAAAAACAGGATCCTGGCCCTAGATAGTTAAGATGCATAGCAAAGGAATGATTCCAAGGAGCCCAGACTCTTGCATCTTCCCATATATAGAGAAGTGTTAAATTCATAAACTTGAGATGTCTGTTTTTCCTTTAATTAACAGTAATATTTTGATGTTCTGACAACCTGGGGTTTGTTTGTTTATTGGCAAAACTGTATATCCTGGTCCCTCCGTTACCTCTTCAGAACAGTCCCTCAGAACTATCTGAGAGGCTGTCTCCTGGGCTTAAGTCCTCCAAATGTCTGCTGGATAAAACATACTTCATAACTTTTATGTTGTGCTTTTTTCCCCAGTCAACACCTGACATCTGGTAGTTAACTCTGCGTGTTTCTCCTTCTACTGGACTGAATCTCATTTATTTCTGAGTTCCCAACATGAGCTTAGTGCCTGGCAGGCAGGAGGTGCTGGGAACTCTTGCATCTGGGGACTTGGAAAAGCAGCTTGATGGGAAGTAGCGGCCGGCAGGGAGCAGCGGGCAGGACAGGCCGGACACTGGCAGAAGACCTGTTCACTGGGGCCAGAAATCACTCCAAGACCCAGTGCCCACAGGCCCCATGAGCCCAGAGGGATCTCCAACCAGAGGTTCCAGAACAGAGAGGAACTTCCGTCCAACAAACACAGAGGGACAACGAGTCCAGGGCTGTCACCCTGGAGGTTGCCCTCCGGCCACTGAGAAAAGGTCACTGACCTGAGGACAGGCCTGAAAAGAAAGTAAAAACTGATTCTCCTCTTGTTTCTCCTCCCTTTTCACCCAAACAAGGCACCTGACAATTAGCCCCAACCCTCAGGCAGGGGTTTGAAGCTGGGCCTCACTGAGTACCTCCCTCCGGCCCCTCCCTCTCACACTGCTCACTGGCCTCACCCGCAGCAGGGCCCTCAGGAGACTAGAGCTGTGGCTCCAACACCCAGTAGGCTTTTTGGAATCCCAGGGCCCCTTGAGCTTAGGGGTCAGGGTGTTGAGTGCCTGCTCTACCACCTTCTGGCTACATGACCTTGGCCAGATGACAGTCTCTTCTGTAAAATGGGTGAGTGCAGGACTGACTGAGGTAAAGTGCTAAGTCCAGTGGCTAGCAGAGAAAGGGTAGTGTGACTTGATGGGACTAGATGCCAGATGGGACCTTCCCTATTTACCCAGAAAGGTAGAAATAACGCCAGAATCCAGAGCTGAGAATCAAAGGCAGGAAGTATTCCACCTTCCAAGCTCAGCGGACTAGTGACTCCTCTCAGGGCTTGGTGGGAAGCGCATTTTAAGCAGAGCTAGCACTGCCCACAGGGCTCGAGGTATGTGGCTCTCTCCCTGAGGGGCAGAGCAGGGAGCAATGGGTTGTTTCCTCTTCCTGAGGCAGGGCAGTTATGTCCAACTATGGCCACCATAGTATCTCTCATCCCACTTGGTCTTCGCAATATGACCTTATCTCGCCTCCATCAAGAGGATCAGTCACATCCCCACCCTTTGAATCTGGCTGGCCTTGGTGACTCACTTGTAACAACAGAATGCAGCAGAAGTTACCCCACATGACTTCTGAGGCAAGGCCAAAAGAACTTTCCATCTTCTTCCTTAGTCTCTTGGAAAATTTACTCTGCAGACACTCCCTCTGGAGACATTCCCTCTCACAGCTCAGCTACTATGCTGTGAGAAGCCAAGCCACATGGACAGGCCGTGTGTTGTCCCTCCAAGTGACAGTGCCAGTTGAGCCTTGAAGTCACTACAGCTCAGGGACCAGCCACATGAATGAAGCAGCCCCCAGCCCCTAGCCATTTGAACCTTCTCAGCTAAGGGCCCAGACATCAGGGAGCAATGTATTAGTTATCTATTGCTGTGTAACAACTTACACCCAAAATGTACCAGCTCAAAACAACAAGCATTGATCATCTCACACAGTTTCTGACATTCAGGAGTCTGAGAGCAGCACATCTGGGTGGTTCTGACTCAGGGTTTCTCATGAAGTTGCAATCAAGCTATTGGCCAAAGGCTGTGATCACCTAAGACTTTCTCTGGGGGTAGCAGGAGGCCACAATTCTTCCCCAGGTGGACCTCTCCATATATGAGTGTCTTTACAACATGGCAGCGGGTTTCCCCAGAGTCAGTGATCCAAAAGACAGAGAGGCAGAAACCACAGTGTCTTTTATAACCTAGACTCCAAAATGACATACTATCACTCCCGCCATATTCTATTAGCTACACAGACCAAGCTGACACAAAGTGGGAGGGGACGACATAAGTGCATGAAAACCGTAATGCAGGAGTCATTGGGAATCACCTTGGGGGCTGCCCCCGGCAAGCAGGACCCAGACATCCCCCTGTGCCCTGTCAAATTCCTGACCCACGGAATCCATGAGCATGATCAAACAGCAGTTGTTTATAAAGTTGGGGGTGGTCTATTACACAGCAGCAAATAACAAGAACAGAGCCAAGAGAATTATTCGTCCAGTTTGGGGTGCCACCAGAGGGCGTCTGACCGCTCCTGCCCAGTGGTTGTCAGCTGAGCCACCGCCCTCGCTGCCCTGCCCTGGTGCTACCAAAATAAGGGAATGGGCACCAGAGGGAGATGGCCATGGAGGTGACCAAGTGGCAAATGGGCAAGAAGAGGAAGAAAGATTCTGCCCAAGACCACAGGCCCCGGGACTGGGGCTGCAGAGGGTAGAAGCTATGAGGGCTCAGGTGGGCGGGGGCTAAAAGGTGAGCCTTGACGGGGGCGGGGGCGGGAGTGGGGCGGGGACCGAGGAAGCTCGTTGGCACCCAGCCCTTGATCAGCATTGCCTGTGGGGGCCCCGCCCCCGCACACTGTGCCTGCAGATAATGAATGTGCGCAGCGGCTGTGATGACAGGGACACAGCCACCCGATAAGCAGGAAAGGAAAGGTCAGCCAAGGGCCAGCAGGGGACACCTAAGGAAACAAGTCTTTTTTTTCCTTCTAATTCCTCCACCAGAGGGCAGGGAAGAGATAGCAGAGCACGCCTATCTCCACCCGTCCTGCTGAGACTTTGAATTCCACGTTGAAATTTTTCCGCTGTAAAAGGAAAGACCAGGTGAATGCCCCAAACAAGAAACTGCATGAAAAACTAAAAATGACTGAAAGTTTTGGAACCAGCTGGAGATATCACGGAGGGGGCCAAGTGCCCATCAGGGAAGGGCGAATGACAGATTACAGTTGGTGTGTTATTTTTTTAAACTCCTTGATATCTACCTTTAAATGTTGATATTCCCCAATCAAACTAGTTCCCAGAGCCATTATTATTATTATTGTTATTTATTATTATTATTATTTTTATTAGCTCCTCTTTCACCTCGTTCATTCACTCACTCACTCAGTCCTCTTTCCCCTCATATATTCATTCAGTCATAAGCACTTACTGTGTGCTAGGCACAGTGCTGTCTTAAGTACAGTTAATTAAAAGTATAGTCAATTGGCCACCAGATCCTGTTTATTTAACTTGAAATATCTCTTAAGAGTATTTTTGTCCACTTCCCCAACCCCAGATGTCTCTGCCTTGGTTCAAGCCTCAGTAGCTCCCGTTTGGATTATACCCTTGGTTTTGACTTCTGACTTCTGACCATCCAGTCCCTTCTCCACCCTTCCCAAGAAAGATCCTTTCAACAGGCAGATAGGATTATCACACCCTGATGAAGACAGGTAGTTGTCCCCCAGCATCCATCCTTCCTTTAGTAACAGAGCTTCTACATTTTAGATACGCACACGTCTGTCCAGAATAAAAACCACGTTTCCCAGCACCCTGGCTCCCAGTGGAGGCCACGTGACTGCATTCTGGACAGAGCAATGTGAATGACAGTGAAGTTCTAGGTTACGTCTTTAAAGGGAAGGGGTCTGTCTTCCGCAGCCCCTTTACTCCTCCCTATTGGCTGAAATGCAGAAGTGATGGTGGGAGCTGGAGCTGCCCTCTTGGACCACAAGAAGGAAGCTGTATATTAAGGATGTCTGGGCAACGGACTGGAAGGAACCAGGGTCCCTGAGGATTGTGGCGCCACCACAGGCACTGTGGCTTACCCACCTAGGTTTTTACATAAATGACAAGTAAACTTCTTTCTTGTTTAAGCCATTGTTATTTTAGAGTCTTCATTATAGCAGCTGAGCCTGTTTAATAATTTAAAAACACTCCAACTCAAAACTCTTCCAGAGGCTCCTACGGTCTTCAGGTTAAGTCCAAGCACGTGAACACAGCACCTAGGACCCTTCAAGATGGAGTACCTGTCAGCCTAGTTTCTTACCTCATCTCTTGCCCTTCTTCAGTTTAAATTCTATGCTTTAGTCGTACCAAACTACTTACACTTACCAAATGCACTAAGCTGATTCATGCTTCGAGGCCTTTGCTGAAACTCTTCCCAGAAAGGCGTGGAATGCCCTTCCAGCTTCTTCTTTGCTGCTTCATTCCTGCTCATCCTTCAGGACTCAGTTCTGCAGTCATGTCCTTTATAAAGTTATCCCAGAATCCCCACCCCATTCCAGATTAATTTATTTGCCTCTGTTAAATGCTTCCTTAGCACTTTGTGTTTATTTCTCTCATGTCTTGATAGACTAAAAACTTCAGCAGAGCAGTGATAGTCCCTGTCTTGTTTGCACTAAATGCCCAGTACCTAGCATATCAGGAAAGCCCAATAAATATGCATCAGATGAATGAATGATTAAATTAACCAACCAGCCTCATTGATCACACTGTACTATCACCCTCAGCTCACTCTCTCATCTAAATTCACCATCATCTGAGTTCCCTGACACAGGGAACACAGAGTTCTGACTGCCAGGTATAGTAGACGCTCAATAAATGTTGTTCCAGGAGCTCTTCTAACCCAGAGCCCTCTGCTCTGCAACATCACTTTCTAATAGAACTACTGGCTTTTTCCACAAGGATTTCCTCACAGGCAGTGTCCAATGTGCGGCATTTCCCTCAAAGCATGTTATTTGTTACTATTAACATCATAAGCCTTTTCTTGGTAGACTGGCAGCATTTATGGAAATTAACTTTTGGTCACAGTGACCTCATAGCAGTAGCTGAAAGGCTTTACTTGTTCAGGTGGCTTGGGCTTAGCCAGTTCTTTAGAAAACCACATCTTAGCATTGTGGTTTGGATGGCAAAGAACAGGAAGCATGTTACAGAAACTGGGAAGTGGATGCTAGGTCAGGAGGGGCTATGGAGCCCCAGAAGGACACAGAAGAAAGGGTGTGTTCTGGCAGGTGGGAGGTGGTAACTGAAACTCAAAGTAAGCAGGTCTTGGCTCACTGGGCAAGAACTTCTTATCCAGCCACTTTATTTTGACCCCAATGAGGGATAGATCAGTTAGGATGGACTAGGTTTTGTTCTAGTAACAAACAATGGGGGAAATCTCAGTAACTTGAAACAAGAAAATAAATTTTTTGCTCATACTCTATAATCATATGAATCAACTAAGGGTCTAACCTCAAGGTTGACTCGCGGAGACCTAGGCTGATGGAGGTTCCACCTCAATACAGGTTTCCATGACTACAGAGGCAAGGAAACGAGAACATATAAATCCTGCACTAGCTCTCAAAAGCTTCTGCCTTGAAGTGGCATGCATGTCACTTCTGCTCATGTTTCATTGGCCAAAGCAAGTCCTGTGCTCTCACCTAAGTTCCACAGGGCAGGAATATGTACGAGGGAGACACATCAATTATTTGTGAAGAACCACCAAAGAAAATGCTATGTAGTGGGAGCTTTCACTAACTTTATGACTTCAACCAAGCCAATCAACCATGCCAGGACTTGGTTTTCCCAAGCAGAAAACAAGATACTGATAGTTCTGACATAGCCAGAGTATTGTAATGATTCAGTGAGATTATACGGAGAGAGCCGAACACAGGGCTTGGTATAAATACTTGCTCAATACACAATTTTTTATATTAAATTATGGAGAACCTTGATTGCCAAAAGGCAAGATTAAAATGGAGGCCCTGTGGCCCTTTCCTTCATTGAGGCTGGAACAGTAAGAACTTAAGCTGCATTTCTCTCTCCTTCTCTCACACATATAGCAGCTGGGATCAAGGGCTGCTGCCCTGGCTTGGGAAGACCTGGGATTTTTATTTGGCTTTTGTTGGGCCGAGTAGGCAGAGCTGACCTCTTGGCCTGCTTGGGTTCTTGCCTGTGAAACAGGACCATAAATGTGGCCAGCCAGGCTCTCTGGAGGTCAGCATTGGATTTTGGAGGGTTGCAAGGAGAGCTCTCATGCAAATTGAAGCCTCATTCCTCTAGGCCTGAGAAATTGACTCTGGGATGTGTGTTTGGTATCAGTTGCTTGTACCAGTCAGGTGCACAACTGGCTCCCGCCTGAGCAGTCAGGAGGAGCCAGTAGGAAACCAGACTCCCAAGAATGGGAAGTGGGAGCTTCTCATACCTCGCAGAACCCTCCTTCTGTGGGGCAGCAGCAGCTTACATCTCAGTGTGGAACTTTGGAGGCCTGAGCTACCAACCCCCCGATCTGGGGTCATGTACGCAGTCTTCCACTTAGTGGCTTCCAAACATTTCCATACCCAGGGCCATTAAAGAAAGTTGATTCTTCAGTTCTGATAGTATTTTTTGTTAACCAGATCACTCTCCAGTTGGAACACCCCAGGTGGGCCAAAAGTGTGTGTGCTAGAGTAGTGCCTCCAAGGACGGTATCGGGGAGAAACTGGAGACTGTGGGAGGTCAGCTAGAGGGTGGCTATGATCATCCTGGTAAGAGGGAAAGGTGGCTTGAGTCAGGATGTTGCAGGACAGCTAGAAGGAAGGGGATAGACATGAGAGATGTTAGGAGACAGGACAGGTGGAACTTGCTGGCCACTTGGATCTGGGAGAGGGTGAGGAGGGACAAGAAGGAGTCAGTCTAACTCCCGGGACTGCTCTAGGAAAGAGTTTTTAAATTCGGCACCAAAACTTACTTGACAGCAAAATCTGACCTGAAAGGCATTCTGATTTGAAAGAGATGAGACTCTGATCTTTAGGCATTTTACTGCAGGAATCTTAATGTATTTCATCACATGGGGCTGCACCACACTAAGCAAGTTTACATTACACCCTGCTGCTCCCTGTGTCAACTTTGTCTAAAGTCCCAAAGAATTCCAAGTTCTGAATCACATTTGGTTTTAGATAAGGGACTGGGGCCCTGTAACAATAACAGCAGCGGGTAACCACTACACCAGGCTCCTCCTAAGAGGGCAGGCAGGATCAGCCTTTGCCCATTTGTTTTCCAGTCATCAGTTTACAGAGGCCCATCAGTCCACAGAGGTCCCTACCACAGGCTCCTTATAACTCCCTCAAGACCTCTTCTAGTCCCCTGGTCACCAGCCACTGCCCCTCAACTCACGATGGGCAGCTACACCTTCTGATGCCCCTGAAGCACATGGGGTCATGAGTGAGTTCGTGTCTCTGGTCCTTGGCCTTGCCCTGCATCATGGGTGGAGATAGGGCTCTGAGATCCTGTGCTTTCTTGCTCCCCGCCCCACCCCGCCCTCTGCCCCCAGAAAAATGACAGATCCTCTCCTGCTCTAGAATGTCCCACCCTTGCCTGGGAATCCTATCACTGCCATTCCCCAAGCTACCCACCCCCAGGGCACCCCACAGGCATGAAAATGCTTGGTTCTGGCAGTGGGAAACTGACTTTGTTTCTTCCATTCTTCTTTTCCTTAGGCTAGGACCTCAGCTTTTAGCACCCTCAAGTAAGACTCTTTCTCTTTTGTGCTTTGTTTTCCCCAATGTCATCCCTGGCATGAAGCATAAAGGTGGAAAAACCACAGTTGCAGAAAGAGATCGGTTAACACTAAAAATGACGTTTGAACCCACTGATAACCACACTGCCTCTTTCTAGAAGACATCTTGCTTTCCACTTGGCCACTCCTCAGGTTACCAGCTCACCTGTCTCCTTCCATAGCCTCAAGAATGTGGGTTCTCAATTCATACCTTACCCATCCACCCTCAACCCCAAACCCCAACTGAAACTGCTCCCTTGTTAAAGGTCATGGATAAACTCCTTGAGGCCAGATCCCAGGGGATTTTCTCAGTGCTCATCTTTGACCCCTTCATGAAGGCAGATTATATTATTGTTCGTGAATATTCACTTTCCCTCCCACTGGGGCCCTCACAGTGGAAGAAATATATTCCTGGTCCCATTGGTTGCAGAATGGCCAGGAGATTTGCTTTGGTAAGTAAAATGTGAGTGCATATGACCTGTGGCACTTCCACCACCTGTACCATTTCTGGCAGAAGCTTTGAGACACAATATCATTGTCCTTTTCCAATGCTGTGCTAGTATATGTTTAACAACTCACTCTCTAAGGGGAAAAAAGTATCTGTTGATTTCCATAGTATAAGTGCTCCCACTGTGACTGATTTCAAACTACCAGTGTGACATCCCTGAGCATGGAGTTGGGAAGAGATGAACATTATCAGTTCTTGCTAGCTCAAGCCAACTCCAACACACCTGTGTATCTTTTCCTCTGAGAACAACATTGTTCTAGATAGGGGCTGCTCCTTCAGCCAGCATCCCTGATGTATAACAGAACTATAGCTGATCTGCTGCTGACATGTGCCCCTTTCCATAAGCTAATATTTTGGGATTATTTGCCACTGCAGCATGACTTAGCTAAAGCTAATTAAAGTACTCCCTGAAATTCTTTCTTTGGCTTCGGTAACACTCCTTCCTATCATTTCAATCAACAAATATTTATCAGTGCCCAAATCACATGAGAGACAATGTAGTGTATGGTTAACAGTACAGGTTAGAGAGCCAGGCCACCTGAGTTTGTAGTCCATGTCACCTCTGCCATTGACTAGCCATGACCTGGGCAAAGTATTTAACTTCTCAGTTCTTCCATTTTTTTTTCATTTGTAAAATGGGACTAATAATAGCACCTAACTTATATAGTTGTCATGAAGATTAATTATTTAATATGTGCAAAGCACTTAGCACAGTATCTGGTACAGGGTAACCAATCATCAAATGTTAGCTATTATTCTTACCACTAGGTGTCAGGCCCCATATTAAGGGCAGAAGACCAAGTCAGGGCACCCCTGCTCTCAGGGAGTTCATTCGTGGTCTGAGGCAGGAGACAGATACAAAAGCAGAAAATCACAATAAATCATGACAAGTGAGAGAAAAGAAGGCTCTGCTCCGGGAGCTGGAGCATCAGGACAACTAACTCAGAGTGTGAGGCTGTGGGTTGAGTGCCCAAGAAGACTTCATAGAGAAGGGAGTATGTAAACTGGGGCTTTGAAGGATGAGCAGGAGTTTTCCAGATGAAAAAAGATATGGTGGCTAGAATGAAATTTCAGGTTTTCCTGTTAACTCTCTAATCATTCCCTGACTCTTTCTCTGACTACCTCTTTCCCCTTAAGGGTTGAGTCTTCATTCTCCTTCTCTTTTCTCTATCCTTTCCAAGGACAAATTCATCTGCTCCATGGTTTTGATGCAGATAGTAATAATTAAGACACTGTGCTAAATAATTTACATCCATTATCTAATTCAATATTCACTATGATCCAGTGAGGCAGGTATAAACATCTTCACTTTGCAAAGAGAAACTGAGGCCCAGAGAGATTAGGTGACTTGCCTGAGTCACATAAAGTGCCTTCAGCAGCAGGTACCAGAATACCACCCCCACCACACACACAAAAAAACACAAAAGTAGCTTGAGCATTAGGGGTTTATCTCCCATCACAAGAAATCTAGAGGAGGGTGACATCCAGGTGGTTTAACTGAGCAGCTCAGTGATCTGCAGATTCTAGGTCAGCTTCTCTCTGAGTCTCTTGGCTCTCCCCTCATGGCCCCAAGATGGCTGTTAAGCTAAGCACTGCATTCTCCCTCAATATCCAAAGGCAAGCAGGAAGGGATTTTTCCTCCTGGCATCTCTCTTTTTACTGGAGAGGAAAGCCTTCCATAGAACCTTCTGGAAAATTCCCATGAGTCCCTGCCTCCCCACCCTCTTCTTTCTTCCCTCACCCTCTCAAGTTGTAACTCCAGCCATGCTGACATTCTCTCAGGTCTGTACCAATTAGGGTCCTGGTGGCTAGCGTAAATAGTGAAGGAGTTTATTGAATAATGTGGGGTGTTCACAATTTCCAAACCTGGATAGGAACCAAAAGCAATTAGGCTAAGAACATAGGCAAGGACATGACACAGGAAAAGCCTGGTTGGACAGCCACTACTAGCCACCCACTGCTGTGGGACTCTCCCCTTCCTTCAAAGAACAGGCCCTGCCACTCTGCCTCTCTCCCTCAAAGGTCAAAGTCCTGGGCAAGAACATCCCATTGGTCAAGCCTGGTCATGTGCTCATCCCCTGGTTGCCAGGGAGGCAGGCAAGAGTCCACCCTATTAGCTTCTGTAGGTGAAATGTGGCTGTTTCCCGCAAGCCCTTTACAGTATAGTATTTCCACGACATAAGAGAGGCATTCCTCTGCTGAGTACCTTGCTTCCCCTCAAATTGCCATAGTCTCTCTTGCGTCCAGACCATTCCCTTTGTCCCCTCTCTCTTCTCTAGGCAAATTCTCCTCATTCTTGAGATTTTATCTCTCTTAGATGTCATTTCCCCTCAAGTCTGGGCTAGGTGCGCTTCTATTGTGTCCCCACTAAAGCCTGGACTTCCCCCAGCGTATCCTCCGTCATTGTACTGAAATCACCATCTTTTCTTTTTTTTCCCCCACTTGACTACAAGTTCTATGAGGGAGGAGACCCTACCCTCCTTGTTCACCACTGGATCTCCAGCACCAAGCACAATACTAGGCACATAATATATGCTCACTAAATGTATATTGAATGAATCAAGTAAAGAACGAATAAGATGAATATTAATGGCACCACCATTCCCCTAGTCACCTGGCCCCAAGACTGGGACATTCTCATCCCCATCTGGTCTGGTGTCAAGTCCCATTAATTCTATCTCCATTGTCCAGTCCCTCATTACCTTTCTCTTGGCCTTTGCAATAGCTCCCTGTGGTGGACATCTGTCCTTTCTGTATGTCCAATAGCTTTCTCCTCTTATTTTGGAAGTTGTCATTTGTTTTTGGCATCTACTTCTCCCATTCTTTGCAGTCTGAGGGAACTGTCAATCAAGGTATTCACCACCTTTGCCAAAGAGTGAACATGAGATCCAAGCTTTAAATTTGGGTAGAATGACACAGATATTTTTAAAAACAAAAATGAGCTCAGTCATTCCAATGGTAGCATCCATGAGAAATTGTTTATTAGGTGTTGGGATAGCCTCACCCAAGTTTAGAACCAAAAGAGATAGTTGAAGACGTATTGCAGAGGGAGATCAGAGTATCAGCTTTATTACTGATAAAGTTTTTGGAGATGTTTTGTTTTTGTTTTTGTTTTTGTTTTGGGGAGGAGAGGTAATTAGATTCTATATGTATTTTTAAATTAATTTTTTATTTTGTTTTATTTTTTAGTGGTGGTACTCGGGATTGAACCCAGGACCTTGTGCCTGCTAAACATGCACTCTAACGCTGAGCTATACCCTTCCCTGAGAAATGTACCTTTAGGTCTGATTGACATGTGGGTTTGCTAATGCTGAACCCCCAAATTAATCTTTTCTACCCAATCTCAGGCAGAGTTGGAAAATCATAGTTTTCCCTGTGAGGGTCAGACCCTGGAAAATTTAGAGCACGCAGGAAGAGAGGAAAAAAGCATGGTTCTTGTGGGCAAGTAGATCTGAAAGAGAAAGAAGGAGGAAGAGCTGAGTTAACTCTAATCATTCTCCCTAAACTCACCAATCAGAGCGGTCACTCCTCCTCCTCTTGGGAGGATGGATGAGTGAGGAGGTGAGGTGGGAAGCAGAGTGTTACTCTAAAAGAAGTCCCTTCACATGGAAAAAGCTGGAGGAGGAAATAAACATTCCCCTAGGCATTATCCCCTTGTTCCTGTTACCTAGATTACCCAAAGCAGCTCTGGGTCCTGCCATTCCTGAGGCTGTGGGTTATACAACTGTTTCCTCCCAATTACCTCCTTTCTTG
The DNA here is from genome assembly GCF_048564905.1 of Vicugna pacos. Classification (NCBI taxonomy): domain Eukaryota; kingdom Metazoa; phylum Chordata; class Mammalia; order Artiodactyla; family Camelidae; genus Vicugna; species Vicugna pacos. The sequence goes on from NC_132999.1 coordinate 44,457,226, forward strand.
CTTAATGTAACCAGTCTTTCTGTTGCCTGCCTCCAAAGAACATGTATTAGTTTCCTACTGCTGCTGTAACAAATTTGGTGGCTTAGAAGAAAACAAATGTATTATCTTACAATTCTAGAGGTTAGAAGTCCAAAATGGGCCTTATTGGACTAAAATCAAGATGTTGGCAGCTGTGTTCCTTCCAGAGGCTCTAGGAGGGAATTTTTTCCTTGCCTTTCCAGCTTCAGAGGCTGCCATGATTCCTCTACTTGGGGTCCCCAGCCAGCCAGCCATCACACTGCTCTGACCTCTGCTGTGTCACCGCATCTTCTCTGGCTCTCCTGACTCCCTTTTATCCTTATGAGGACCTTCGTGATTATATTGGGCCCATCCAGATAATCCAGGATAATCTCTCCATCTCAAAATCCTGAACTTAATCACATCTGCAAAGTCCACTTTGCCGTGTGTGGTAATATGGTCACAAGTTCCAGGGATTAGGATGTGGGCATCTTTAGGGGGCATTATTTTGTCTACCGCAAAACACTGACAGAAATATTTCTTAGCTTATCTTTCATTCATCTCTTTCTCTCCTCTCCAATCTGTCCTGCAAGTGACCTTTATAAAATATGAATCTAATTATGACTATCCTACCTAAGAAACTTCCTGATTCCCCAAAGTCCATTGAATAAAACCCACAGCACACCCTACTCTCTTTCACTTTTGACGGTTTGCTCCAAATGTTCCTTCGGCCTGAAATGTTCCACCATCCCAAAGCCAAATCCTCTGTAACCTTCAAGATCCCTCTCACAGAAATCTCCATGATCCCTCCAGCTGGAACCCAGCTGCACTGTGAGTCCCACATCTGTAGAAACTGCCTGTGTTATCACCTGGCAGTACTGGGTACCAGCCAGTCAGACAGATCTCACTTTTTTGTGCCTTAGTTTCCTCTATTTAAAAAAATGCAGTAGGGGAGAGGATAGCTCAAACGGTAGAGTGCATGCTTAGCACAAGGTCCTGGGTTCAATCCCCATTATCTCTTCTAAAAACAAAAAACTAAATAAACCTAATTACCTCCCCAACCAAAAAAAATGCAAATAATAAAGTAGTTACCTCATATACAGTTTGTTGTGAGAATTAAATAAGACAATGCATATAAAGTGCTTAGCACTGTCCTGGCATGCAGTACCAATAATAGGTAGATAATAGCAGTTACTATTAAAATTTAATAGTTGAGCAAATAAATAAATGAGGTACTCTCTCCTTCCCCAGGGCTATCAATATTCCCTTTATGATCCTTAGTATGCCCAAAGACTAGGATATTTTTTTTAAAAGTGAGCGAATATACCTGACATTTGTGTATTTATGTGTAATCTGATTTGCTTTCTCTCCTGGAGGCTCCATGCATGGTTGGAATTGAGGGTAGAAAGGAAAAGCTGCTCCTTTTGCCCCTTGTCCGGTGCCCTGGGCACATCAAACCTCCATAAACTCTGGTCTTCTTGGATTGAAGTGAATTCTGGGCACCAGAGGCTTCTACTGGAGAAAATGCACTTGCTCCCTACCTTCATCCTCACTCCCATGAATCCTGTGGTTTCCGGGGCACCAGCTTGTCATTCCCAGTGTTCATTGGGACTCTGCTACTGTGTGGCTTTGGGCTGATCACTGTATATCTTCCTGGAAAATGGGCATAACAATCTCCGCCTCCTTCGAGGTCAGGGACCTTGTGGAAGTCCAGTGTGGAGATGAGGAATGAATGTGAACTTCTTTGGGGAGGTAAAACAGAAAAGACCAAGCTGAAGAGATAGCAAATTCATATTCAGGATGTAGAAAATGTATTGCGACAAGCCTGTGGGGAAACATAATTGTTTCATAATCACACCCTCGACTAAAGGTCCAAAGGGGCCCTTGGGGGTGGTCTTGCCAGGACCTCAGGGATTGCTTCATGGAGGGTGTAGATGAAACTTTCACACACCAAAAAGCTGTCCAAGAGAAGGTCATCTCTTTTGAGAAAAACTACCTTTTCCTGACTTAAAAAGGTTGATCTGTTTATGGCAGAATTCATTATAGAACTTTCTGAAAATATAAAAATGCACAAGAAGGGGAGAAGCTCCTGTAATTACGCTATGCAGAGATCACCCCTTGCAACAAACAAAATTGGGATTTTTTTTTGTAACTGCAATTTTGTATACTGTTTGGCGAATATTTTCCCTTGTGATTAAATATTTTAAACATGGGGGGATTCCAGTACACAAATTTGTTACAATTTATTTAACCAAGCTCTTAATATTGAACATTTAGAATATTGCCTTTTTTTTTCTTTATTTGTTTTGGGCTTTGGGGGCTGTTACAAGTGCTACACTTCCTATCTTTGTTACACAAATCGTTTTGTATGTCCTAGATTATGTCATTTGAGTTCCTGGAAGTGGGATTGCTGGGCCAAAGGATATTTGATACATATTTGCCAATTTATGGTCTAAGACTGATTTTACCCATTTATATGCCGACGGGCAATCTTAAAATACTTCATCGGAGTTGCCGTTGTCATTAACTGTCAAAAACCAACCTAGAACTCCTAGGCGGGTCTCGGTCTTGCTTCACTTTTTCCCGCCCACTCCGCACACCCGCCTCGAGCCCCACCCCCTGCCTCCTCCGTCCATGATGGCCCGCCCCTTCCTTACTCCCTCACTGGTTATGTCCAATCGAAAGGCGTCTTCTCCAGTTTTGCCACGTGGTTGGTAAGGTGAAATGTCGATCACGCTCAGGGACGAGAGAAGCAGGCTGACGGACGTGACGACGGACCAGCGTGAGCGGCGAGCTGGGCATGCGTGGCGTGCGTGGCGCGCTGCCCTGGAAGCGTTGAACCTGCGAGGTGTGCGGGCGAGTTGAGCGGTGAGAGGCTTCGGCAGCCATGGCTCCCAACGTGCCCGCGGCCCAGCCGGCCCAAGAGTACCCTAAAGGCATCCGGGCCGTGCTGCTGGGGCCGCCCGGGGCTGGCAAGGGTACCCAGGTGAGCTGCAGGGCCGGGCTGGACAGCGGAACCGGTGGAACTCCAAGGTCGGGGCGGCCGGCGGCCTGGGTCACCCTGGAGCGAGGCCGCGGGCTGAGGCCTGGGGGCGCCCTGGTTGGCATATGGGGTTCTGGCAGGTGTTTGAGGGAGGGTCCAAATTGGAGGTTGAGGGAGTCTGAGTTAGGGTTAGAGTTCTTGAGGGGTCCAGGCTTGAGGTGTCGTGGTAAGAGATCTAAGAACTGATTAGATCCCTTAAGAGGTTAGAAGCTGAGAAGACTTGAAGGGTAAAGACTGCAACCCGAGTGGAGGCAGGGACCCCAGATTACCTGCGATTTGGGAGGGAATTGTCAGGCACTCCGGGTAGGGGTACGTTTCGTGTAATGATTAATGACTGAGGGAGCAGGAGCATCTCCCGCACGTGGGGTAAAGTGGGAGGTGGCCTGGGCCGATTAGAAGTACTGCTAAGGGAAGTGGGGTCTGACCTGCCTGAGCCACTTAAGCTGGGAGTGTCTCAGTATACCATTAAGAAAACAGGCCGAGAGAGGTCAGATAGCTTTCCCAAGTTAGCAAAATTGACTTCATGGAGCCTGGAACCTCAGGAGCCACCGGACTCTGGGTAATTGGAGTCTGAAGTTGCTCTCTGCCCTAGCTGACTCTGGGGCCTCCTTTGGCATCTGGGACTAATGGGCCCATAGAGCAAGGTTGAGATTTATGATCTCTCTTAGGATTCAGAAGCCCGTTGGTTGAATTACCATCAATATCTTCTACCTGCCTGACGTTTGGCATTGCCCCCGCCTAGGGGGGCCTCAGGTTTTTGCCTGTTGTTAGGATCTAAAGAGGGAATTCCTGAAAATCTGAGCTCCTAAGGGAATGGGGTTCTAGGGGACTGCTTTGTGTCCCCCCTTCTCTTCCTAGCACTTGCAAAGATTCCAGAGTCTTGCCAAACAAACCATATGTCTTACTCCTCGGGACTCTTGTGACTCTCCAGCACGTTACTTGGCATTTGGTGGGGTTACTGGATATGGATGAAGATAAATTCACATGGGTAATGAGGAGAAGAGAAGTCTGAGAGATTCAATTCATTCCTGTTATTTTGCTTTTGGGCTCTGGCCACTAGGTCAAGATAGACCACTTTTCCTTTTCTCTCTATAGCCAACATTGATTTGCCCTTGGGGCTCACTGTTACCTAATCCCCTTGTCCTCAGAAATACTGAATTCTCCTTTCTGTTGCTACCACCCTCAGTTATTAGGTAACCTGCAGCCCAGGAATGTTTAATCCCAAAGTCTGCAGACTTTTGCTGTGAGTGACTGAGGTAAACAAGGTAGCTCAAATGCATCGATTGTTTTTCCTTCGTTCATATTGAAGTTAATAATTTCAGTAGTTGTGAAATGGACAACCCATCCCAGTGCTGAGACAAGGGCTTTATAGCTTTGTAATTTCTGTGCCTCAGTGCTCTCACCTGAAAAATGGGGATAATGCTTACCTGGCTCATTCAACTTTTCATGAGCACCAAACACTGGAGATAGACCAGTGAACAAGACTGATAAGGTCCTTGCCCCCCCTAGACCAAAATTTCATAAGGATATTGGAAGATTGTTATTATACATGTATAATACATATGTTGATGGCAACCTGGCACATAGTAAGTGTTCACTAATTATCGATTCCCTCATCTTAGTAGCATATCCCCCCAAATTTGGATGTATCTCTATGTAAAGGTTGATGTATTCAGAAAGTTTTGAAGAAAATTATACCTGATTGCTGATTTATAAGGGTGTATATATGATGGGAGTTGGTCAGAGAAGGCTTTGTGGAAGTAGAGGAGATGTGATTAAAGCTGGGACTTGAGGAAGGAGTAAGATTTACATAAGTCGCTTAACCTCTGTACACCTTTCTTTCCTTAACTGGAACAGTAGAAATCCTGGTGGTTGTAGTTTTATGGAGTTAAAAAAAAAAAAGTGTTCCTAATTCAGAGCTTGCAGAATGGCAGCCTGCAGCAGCCTGCAGACACACCCCAACTTTTTATCATGAAAGAAAACAGGATGGTGTAATGAGCCCCCTTGCACCATTATCCAGCCCCAACTAACATCAGCTGGTGGCCATTCCTTCCCCATCCACTCTCCCTCCACAAGTAATTTTAAAGCAGTTCCCAGACATCGTAACATTTCATTTGTAAATATTTCAGTGTATATCTCTAGAAGAGAAATTCTTTTTTTATAAATAAGCACAATATCCCCTTAAAAACAATAATAGCAGTAAAAGTTCACATTTCCATTTATTTGTCTCACAAATGTGATCATTTCAAGTGTCTTTTAATTTACAGATTCCCCTTTTTTTCCTTGCAGTTTTGTTTGTTTTGTGGAAGTTATTTATCCTAGGAGTATCCTCTTTCTGGGGATTTTTTATTGTATCCCCATACCGTATTTAACATCTTCCTCTTTCCTCTCTCTTTCCTGTAAATTTCCTGTAGTTTGATCATACACCCAAGCAGACCCAGGTTCAGTGTTTTGGTCCCGGTGCATCACAGGTGATGGCGTGCTGTCCGTTTGGAGGCACATCCTGTCAGCTTGTCTCTGGTGGTTAGTACCTGGGTCCAGGAATTCACTGTGGATGGCAAAATGGTGGTGTTCTAATGATCTCATTCCCTTTTCATTTATTAGCCGAAGTACTTCTATAAAGAGAAACTTCTCACCTACTATTTGGTATGGTTTGTATAATAAAGGCAGGTTAAATACTTGATTTATTCCTCTTATTTGTCAGCTTTCAAAATAATAAGTTGACCACACAGTGTTTTCAGTTGTGAAGTTTCACTTAAAAATCCAGAGCTCCCGTTTCTCTTGCGAAGTCAGATCTGGTGGTTCTGGGCCTCCATTCAGCGTGGCATACAGCTGAGTGACGCTGCCACTTAAATGGTCCACGTGCTCTCCTGTCCCCTGCATAGCCCTCTTCGCTGACTTTTGCTTATATTTGACCCACTTCATATGTGTTGCCTGCCTGGTCCCCATTGGTAAATGTTTGCAGTCTTTAATATAGAATTCCTAGTGCCTAGTACCTGCTCAGTAATGTTTGTTTTCTTCACCACTAGTACTTCTTTTTATACCTGCATAACTCATAATACATAATATTTTATCAATTTCATGTTGGCATGGCTGAAGTAATCTGTTTTTAAAACTTCTTATTTTTAACTAAAGTAGTTAAACATTTTTAAGCTACCTGCTTTTGAAACATCTAGAACACTTGAGTTTGTTATTTTATTTAAATAACCTTACTTCCCTGTCTCCCTTTTTGGGTTGGGTGTTCCTGCAGTGTGGCCAAAACCAAGATGTGTTTCCTGTTTCCTCTGCCAGCCCCTTTCACAATTCCTTCCATGTGTCCCACTGACACCAGCTCTTCAAGGCCAGCACACTTAGGGCATCAGCTGCCGTCTTACAGGTCAGGCTCTGCCAGTTACGTCAGTGCACAGACACTCACAGCCCAAACACAACTTTGTGGGACCCACACTCTTATTCCCCCTTTTACAGTTAGAGAAACTGAAGCTGGAGGGGCTTGTTCTCTAGGTTGCAGGGCAAGTGATTGGCTGATCTTGCATCTGAATGACTCCAAAGCTCCTGCTCCTGCTGCTCTCTGTGGCCCTGGGTTTGATTGTCTCCTACCCTGTGGATGTTTTGTTGACTAAGTTCAGTGCTAGAGATGCAGAGCAGCCTTTGCCCTCTAGGGGGTGTAATATCACAAAGTAGTCACCCTTTGCTGGGTTATGTGACAGATGCCCCAGCCAAAGACTTTACTGTGTCATCTCATTTAGTCCTACAACTCTAGGAGTAGGTCCTGTTGTTATCCTTGCCTTTTTACAGATAAACTGAGACCCAGAGTCTATATCCTGCCCCAGGACATAAAATAGCAAAGGTAGGATTTGAACTCATGACTGATTCTTGAACAGCATCACTGTTTCACATTGTTGCTATCAGTATAGGTGTAGAGGCAGAAACAAATGTGCATGTAAGCAATACATGCTGGTGCAGAGCACCATGCAGGAAGTGTCAGGTGAGTGACTAACAAATGCTAGGGTAGTTTTGGGATTAGACCAGGAACCATAATTTGTTGAGAGTCTTCCATTCTTCCTCCTACCTACCGAGTGATGGTAATAATATATCCAATTTATAGATGAGAAAATAGTCTCAAAGAATCACTGGCCCGAGGTTACATGGTAAGTTAAGAGCCCTGTGAAGTAGACATTATCCCCGTTTGACTGGTGAGGAAACTGAGATTCTAAGAAGTTAAGTAGCTAGCCCAAGGTCACACAGCTGTTGAGTGCAAGCAGGGCTCCTGTGCAGATCTGTCTGACTCCAAAGTTCATGCTCTTAGCAGCCTACCTCATTGACTCCCATGCAGCCGGCAGGAAATGAAGGAGTCAGTCTTCCACCATGCCGTGTCGTCCCTCTGGGAGTGTTTTTCCATGCAGCCGTAGGATCCATTCACCTGGAACAGCACAGAAGAGTCCTGCGATTTGGGGTGATAAAAATAGAATGGTTAGGTTTTGTGCTAACAGCTCTTCTCTGGTGTTTCGGTTAGCCTTTCCCCTCGAACAAGCCTGACCTCCAAATTTTCCACCCAACTTAATTTCAACAGCCAAGAAGACAGATAGGCAGACAGGCACAGCTCTCTAGGTTTGTGGCCACTGTGCCAGCCTGGAGGACCAGAAGGTTTTCTATTGCCAGAGGGCCCTGAACTTTATTGGCTTCCCAAAGTACAGTTTTTAGTACCTCAGTGTTAAAAAGCACTTTTTACTGTACTTCTTCATATTGTGCCAGTTTGCTAAAGCTGTACCTTGTGAAGTTAAAACTTTAAAAGTTTTTTGTAAAAGTTACAAAGTATAGTTTTTAATACTTCAGTATTAAAGTATTTAGTACTTTAATCCCTGGCTTCCATTTTGCTATGAAGTCAGTTCTTTGATCGAACTGAATCAGTCCATGAATCACAAACCAGCATTTGTTGCACTGAGCCCCATCTATTTAACTTTTATCGTGTGCACCTAAGGAAACTCCCAAAGAACTGGTCTGAACAAGGTTCCGACCCTGCTTACTTCACAAAACAATTGAACCAGAAAACTAAGTATTAGGCTCCTTGAGCTGACTGTATTCCTCATGAGTTCTGGATTCTTCTTTGCCGCCATAAAAGCAGCGTTGAGCTGTCCGGAGTCTCTTCCTCTTCTAGTCTTCACTCTGTTGTATAGTCCACCAAACTGAGCTCATCGAGGACAGGGCTGTATCTCTTACGCATCTGTTTCCCTGGCTCCCAGCAGGGTTCTTGGAAGAGACATCCCAGTAAGTATTTTCTTTCCATAGGAATTAATAGGGAATTAGAGCAGGGTAAGGGTAACAGCTAAGGCTCACTGAGCACTTACTATACGCCTGGCCCTGCATATGTTGAACTCTATATAATCTCATCAACCCAGTGATATACATATTACTACTATCTCCATTTTACTTAGAGGAAATTTAAAATTTAGAAAAGTGATATAATTTTTCTCGAGTCACATATCCAGTCTGATGAATCTGGTATCTAAAACCCAGGCAGTTTGACTCCCACGCCCACGCTTTTAACCAAAAGGCTGTACTGCCTCCTAAAGGTACTCGGCAAGTACTTACTGTTTGCCAGGTGCTCTTCGTGTCTGTCACCTGATCCTCACAGCGACCTTCTGAGATGGAGCCTTTTCGCCTTCATTTTAAACAGATGCAGAAACAGCCTCTGAGAGGTTAAATGACTTGGCCAAGATAATGCAGCTCCCTAGTGACAGGGAAGGAGAAGAACCGAACTGCGTACTGCACTGGCCCCAGCTGCCTCCCAGGCTAGTGGCCACAGTGCTTGACAACCACACGTCCGTTCCTTCAGCAAATGTTCATTCCATGCGTGACATGCCAGGCGTCGTGCCAGGTGCTTTATACACATGAACTCATTTAAACTCCACAGCAGCCATGTGAAGGGTTGATATTGCGATTTCTGTTCTTCCCGTTTGTAACGAGGAAACTGAAGCTTACGTGTCACTAGTGTGTCTAGTGGAAGTAGTGATAATAGCTGATACTTGTGACGGCTTCCTGTGTGCTAGGTGCACTGTTTTAAATGCCTTACATGTATTATCTCATGTAATTTCTTACTACAATGCTATAATCATATATTAAACTATAATATAAGGTACTTTTATCCCTGTTACATTTTAGGCATTTGTCAGAGTTCACACAGCCAGTAAATTCACACCCAGGCGGTCTGACTCCAGGACCTACACTGTTAACTTTATCTTGTTCTTTTCTTGCCCTCCACAGGCACCCAAATTGGCTGAAAACTTCTGTGTCTGCCATTTGGCTACTGGGGACATGCTGAGGGCCATGGTGGCTTCTGGCTCTGAGCTGGGAAAAAAGCTAAAGGCAACTATGGATGCCGGGAAGCTGGTAGGTTCGGGGGTACCAGTGAATATTGATATTCCTCAGAGTCTAGATCTGCACTGCCTGGTAGAGTGGCCACCAGCTACGTGTAGCTATTGAAATTAATTTTAATTTAATTTAAAATTAATTTCCTTAGTCTCACTTGTCTCATTTCACGTTTTTGCTAGCCAGCATAGATACAGAATATTTCCATCATTGTAGAAAGTTCTGTTGGACAGCCCCACGCTATAGGGTGTTTTAACAAACTGGCACATTATATGACCTTTTGCAGTTGCAAGTTGCTTGGTTCATTCTGAATTTATGGCACTTATTTTGTTCACAGTACTCTTGAGGTTCCTTTGTGCCAGCACATTTTGTAATGTACCCATTTTTTAAGGCCAAAAATGAAACTGCCATCCCTAGGCCAGAACTCGAGGGTGTATTCAGGAGACGACTAAAGAAGTCACAGAGTGTTTTTAATCTACTTTTGTGATTCGGTGTTCTTTGCCTCTAATAGAGGAGTAGCTCAGCAGTTGACGAAAGTAATCCTTATTTGGGGAATATAATAGCATTTTCTCTTGTCTTTAGTCCAGTTGACCTGATTGGACAAATACAATTTATTATCTACTAAATCTTCTTTGATTAGTGCCAGAGCTTAACTGTAACTGAGTTATTCTGGGACTTGGCCTTGGGACTCACCTTCAGAAGTTTTGTGCTTTGCTGTCTGGTCTTTACATAGCTTAGAATGTTGGTTGGGGAGGGTGCTAGTTACTTCTGGTCCAGCTTTGAGATCCTGGAGCTGGAGCAGCCCTGCCTGCGCGCCCACCTGCCTCTTTTCTCCTAGCTTTCCCTTCATGTTAGTGAGGCCTTAAGCCAGAAACCTAGGTATTTTGGACTTTGCGTCTTGGTGAAAGGTCCTGCACTGAGAAAGCACTGGGATGTGGCAACGAGATGACTTATCTCCAGCCTTCATTTAGTTGCAGAGCTTATACTATGTCCCCAAGTTCACAGATGGTCCCAGGAGATAAGAGCGTTAGCTACCAAAATGGGCAGCCTTCGCTGTGATGCTGGCAGGGAACCTTTCTTCCAGTGAAAGCCCAGGAGGAAAACCAGTTTGGGGAAGGCTGGAAGGATCCTCACTGGGGTTTTTAAGAGAAGCTCAGAGACGGGTTGGGCTGGCTTCTTAGTTCCTTGGTTCTGACCCAGTCTTGCCAGGTCAGTGAACTTCTCTGTTGCTTCATGTCTAAGATGGCTTGGGTCACTTTACTGTTAACCTGATCAAAATTGGGGAACAGATAAAAGTTAGTGCCTTTCTACATTCTGGTCAACCCCATTCTCTCCTGGAGCCGTCCCCAAGTAATCTCTCAGCCATATGCCTTCACTTTGTGGTGTCTTGAGGACAGCTGATTGCTGAGAAGCTGTTATCTGATGGTTAGGGCTCTGACTAATGGCCAGAGAGGTTTCCTGGTAGGGCGGCAGGCACTGGAATCCTCTTTTCTCATCCAGAGTATTGGAACACAGGAGAATCCCAGGGGAAGAGAATGTGTATATGGCAACCAGAGAAATAATCATGAAACTGCATCTTCCAAACGAAGTCACTCCATATTTTCTCTTATTTTTGCATTTTTGGGATCAAGAAAACATGCAGTTTAATAATTGGGTTATACAGAGACAAACTTGTGGCCTTGGAATTGGTCTAATGTCACCTAATTAATGGATTTAAACTTTTGTTTTTGACTTCCAGGTGAGCGATGAAATGGTCGTGGAGCTCATTGAGAAAAATTTGGAGACCCCTGCATGCAAAAATGGTTTCCTTCTGGATGGCTTCCCTCGGACTGTGAGGCAGGCAGAAATGGTGAGCGGCTTGGTTTTGTATTACCATCGCGAAAAGGCGCACTCTGGCCCTTTATCTCTTCATTCCTTTGAGGGAAATGGGTCTGATTGAGCTCTGGTAGCTTAGGTGGGCCACACGCTCTTTTACAGCTTGATGACCTCATGGAGAAGAGGAAAGAGAAGCTTGATTCTGTGATTGAATTCAGCATCCCAGACTCTCTGCTGATCCGGAGAATCACAGGAAGGTATTTTTCCCCTGAAGATCCCTAGTTTTCATGCTTCCACGGGAACTGCTCTTGCCTAATCCCAGCCATGAAGCTTAGTGCCATTTTATCATGGCTTGGTCTTATTTGGTGCCTTGGGACGGGGATGTGGACAGAAGAGCAAGGGGTCTGAAGTCTGGCAACAACTCAGTCCTCTCCAGCCTTTTAACTCTGACCCTGGGCAAGTTTCTTAACCTCTCTAAGGCTGCATCCTCAGAGTGGGGTTAATAATCCTGCTTTGGGGAACCCCTGTGCGTGGTGGATAACATAATGTGCGTAGTTCAGAGCCCTGCTTTCGTGGGCACTTCAGAAACGCTGAGCTCTTTACATGTGTATCTCCAGTGTAGTGCTTTTTAAATCCAATTCCAGTTGGAGTTGCCATACCTTGCTGTAGGCTTTTTATTAATTATAAAAATAATAGGACCATCTACACAGAGTTTAGAAAACTGAAGAAAAACTTGCTTAAGGTCCAGCCACCTTAGCAAAAATCACTGGCTTTTTTTGCATGTACATTTGTTTAGAAGTGCTTGTTTCTCTATAGTAGTCAACACTGGATGCTTCTGCTTCAGCAGTTTGTTCTGAAAGAATGCCACTGCTTTAGGCTACAGTGTCCTCTACCCTCTTTCACTGTCACTCTGCCATCTGCTTTGTGCCCTCCAGAAATATGTGCGAAGCTCTCAAGCACTAATAGACCCCCACATTCTTTTCTTTGTTACGGGCTATAGCTTTTTATCCCTTCTTCGTTTTAATGGAGTCTCAGAAAGGTGGTCAGCCTACCCTCTTGAACCAGACATCCGTGACCATTGCTTTTAACTGGAGCCTATTTCACAGTAGACGAACCATCATTTACTTAATTGTTCCCCTGTTGTGTATTTGTGTTTCTTCCAGTTGTCCACTGTTAAATTGATGTTATAACTACCATAGTACATGTAAACTTTTGGATTTAGTTGGGAGAGAATATTTCCCTATTGTAAATTTTATTACTTTGATTTCCTAATGAGGTTGAACTTTCTTCCATGTGTCTTCAGTCCATATCTTTAAGGAGAGAGGCAGACCTGTAAACAGACAACAGAGTGAGTGTTAGAGGTGTTTTCCTCGAAGGCTTTAATAGATACAGTGGGATCCACCTTATATTAATTTTGTTTTCAAAGATCCAGTTTTCATGTTTCCAGCTGTCCCATAGGCTCCTTCAAGCAGGAAGTTTTGCTTCTTTGCATCCCCACTGGCACAGAGTAGGCAAAGCTGATATAGTCCAAGAAGCAGTAGGATTGACAAGACAGGACATCACCAGGGCTAGGGTCTTGGATGTGCAGGGCAGATGTTAACAGTAATGGGTGACGCTAGGGGCCTTTGATGTTATTGGCCCGGCTTCCTAAGTGCCTGCCTTGTGCACAGCACCAGGCTCTGGGAGCAGAGGACCAGGAGAGGATATAGAAGAACAATATGCTGATGCCCATCTCTGACCTCAGAGAGTCTATAAGCCACACATAAAACCTGGGCTGTTAACTGCAGTAGGAAGTCCAGTAAGAGAGCCTGGGGGCAGGGAGGGAAGGCTGGCTAAGAGAGGTGTGAAGTCAAACTTGACCTTTCTGGATAGAGGGGATCTTGCTGAGGCTTTCCCAGGAGGGAGTAGAGGCAAGAATGAGTTTGGGTTGGGGGAGGGGCTCTAGCTGGGGCTAGTGGCAGATGTTTGTCCAGAGTTGGAGGAATGGCCGAGGCTGCGTAGTAGAATGAGTGTGTGGGGAAGGTAGACTTGGGGCTTCACTGGGGAAAGTCTGCCAGGTGAAGAGGGTGGATGTGACAAAGAGTCAGGAGTGCTGGGATGTTCTTAAGCCACTAGGTGTTGTGGCAAATCCAGCACTCTGAGAACAGTTGCTTGGTCCTGGCATACAGGCTAAACTGGGAGAAAGGAGAAACAGACAAGGACCCCACCTAGGAGCCTGATGTGAAGTGATGGAGGCTTTTAACTGGGGTTGGCTGGTGGGGAGCCGAGAGATTCTGAAGAACAAACTACGGAATTGTTGTAAAGGGAACAAGACTCAGTCTCTAAATTTGATGGTGAGTGGTGTGGTGTGGCTCCCTTTCCCCACAGAGAAGGAAACAGAACAGGCCAGACTGGTAAAGGTGTTTATCCAAGTTCATTCTGCATGTCAGTGGTAGAACTGGCACCAAAAGCCTGCTTTCTGTCTCCTGGTCCACTATGTTGATTGTTGTAAGAAAAAGAGACAGAAACTAGTTGGTTTAATATGGATCTTTGTTTAAATCTGATATGAAAAGGACCCCACTGTAAATATCTTCTGAATTGGCTCTGACTCCACTTCTAATAATGTTATGGGTTATTATTTTATTTCTTGCATAAATGTGATTGGTGGTTTTGGGTTTTAACCTATTCAGTGTTGGCTGTCTGGTATCATTAACCTAATGTCTTGTACCATCCCCATTTTGTGGATGAGAAAACAGGTGTCTGAAGTGTCACCCTTAAGGCAGCAAGCAGTGGCTGTAGCATCCCAGCATCCATTTCCACCTCCACATCCAGGCCAGACCTAGTGGCTCATAGAGCTGTTTTGGTTGGTACTTGAGACCAGACCCATTTTGCGAACTTGAAGATTGGACTTTCTTTCATTTCCCTTCTAGGGAGTGAGCCTTGCATTCCTCTTAAAGTGATGTTTGGGAGTGAGGAAGGAGCAGATGGCTGAGGGAATCTGAGAGTGAGCAAGAGATAATGTCGAGATGTGGAGTGGAGAGGGTTGTGTGTGTTGCAGCCTGGCTGCTATGTGCTGTGTGCTCTCCAGAAGGTGAAAGAAGCCTGGTCCACATCTGCTGCCCCCTGCCCTTCCCAAAGAGAGAGCTGCAGCGGAGCCCAGCAGCTTCCTCTCCCTGCATCTCCCAGTGGATGTCATTTCCCAGTAGGTGCACCAGAGGAGCCCCTCCAGCAACTCAAGTGTAGGAGAGAGGGCCCAACCTTACGTTACATGATTGCAGGCAGAGGCCCATTCAGTATAATGTCTTCATTCTACCATCACCTTGCCCCCCATGCTGTAAATGGGACCACCGTACTCTATAAATGGCTCCCCCAAAATATGCTGTCGTTAAAACACAGCATCACATTTTACAAACGTGTGTGGCTTTGATAGTCTAACCCAGACTTTCCCTTCTGATGCGCCGAGATATTGATCCCTCAGCCCCCAGAGCAAGCACCCCAAGTACTTTTTCTGTGCATGCCAGGAAGTGGAAAATGTTGGGAAGCTCTGGTCTAACAGAGCTTCATGAGGAGAACAGCCATCAGTTAAACAAGCAGACCTTGTTTGGCATAGAAGTGGAAAACCACACGAACTCAAGTGGGCCCTGGCTCCTGAGCAGTGTTTGGCCTGCCTCCTTCCCTTAGGTTTTTGGGGCTCCTGTGGTATGGCCACCGCTAGCTGGGAACATGGGCTTGTTGCTTCAGGGGACACAGCACAGATGCAACTACCAGCTACATCTTCAGTGCCAAGTAAATGCTTCTTCTTGGGCTCTTTATTCCATGACTTGTTTAATATGTCATTTTTCATGATGCTTTGAATGTTGCCCTCTGATGACTGGGCTCTCTGTACCTGTGTGGTCCCAGCGTCGTCTAGTGGTGTCGGCATCCATAGCACATGTTTTTCCTGTAGCTCCTTTCTGGTTTTATAACCAGACTAGGTTAGAAAATAAGGTTAGTTTCTCTGTCCCCCATAGCACTTTGCCCAGATCTCTGTTAAAGGATCACCACATTTATTGTAGTTCGTTATTTCCACATTTGTCTCCCCGTCTACTTTAAGCACTGCTTGTGAGCAGGAATCTTGACTCATTGCTCTGTAGCCCCTGGATTCAGCTTAAGGCCTAAATCGGACTAGGCCCTTAGTAAATTCTTGCTGAATGAATGGGTGAGTAAATGAATGGCTGTGTGAGACCGGCCCCACAGTGCCTTCTCTCAGTCCTGAATTAGGCAGTTGTGTTAGCATCTTCAGCCACTCAGTTTAACACTGAGTCAAAATAGAAAACATAACTCACTCTGGCATAAGCCCAGTTATTTTCCTAAGCAAGAAAAGCCTATAACTGGGTTCTCTGCTGGGTTAAAGTCCTTGCATCCAGTTTCTCTGTCTGTGCTTGTCATCTTGGAGACCGCTGGGGTTCAGGCAGCCTCATTTGTGTTCATTTGCTGTCTTTCAGGCTGATTCACCCCGCAAGTGGCCGTTCCTACCATGAGGAGTTCAACCCCCCAAAGGAGCCCATGAAAGATGATGTATGTAAACCCAAGACAGGAAACTTCCTTTTCTTTCCTTCCCCTTTCTTCCTTCACTGTCTTTCTCCCCACTTTGTTCTTTCCATCTTCCGTTTATTTCTACCAGTATTACTGACTTAACCGTGAACAATAACACTATCACATAAATCACACGGGCTGTGGCTCATCTATAGTGTCTCACCAAGTGTCTTATTGCTTGACCTTGAGGTCACTACCAGTGCCACCTACTTCGCAGGGCCGAGTTTGTACCTGTCTTTTGTCCAGAGCAGCCCTTTTCTGGTATCGTGGCAACCTAAATAAATGGTCAACTAATCAGGAGAAGAGCTGCTGGGAAGCCCCTAAGTAGAGCCAGGGTGGGGAGAATAGTACTGAAGAGAGTTTTGTGGACCAGCCCTGCTTCAGAAGAACATCCTCTCTCTCTAGTGACTCCGCCGTGCCCTACAGATTCAGAAGAGCTTGGCTAGGTTAACACGGCCAGGTTCTTACGACAGTCTTCAATCTCTTACAGATGTAAAAGGGCGGATCTCACACATGCTCACTGTAACATTTGCCATAAATTGTCCATTTCGTCTGTTTTAGAGCACGTGGGCTACAGTAAGAATTTCCTGGCTTTACCTTTGTCATATGAGACAAGTTCATCAGGTCATCAGGTCATACAGGTTCCAAAGCCATCGTCAACTTGGTCACATTTCACAGAGTTGGTAATTCTGCATGCTCACTTCACTTACCACTTTCAGAATGTTGATGGCTGACAGCTCAGTAAAAACACTGAATACTTAGGCAACTGAGATCCTAAGTGTTAATGCAGCTCTGATTTTGATGTATTCTCCTGGTCTCAGGGGCTTCTGTCTCCTTGTTTCTGACTCTGGAAGTGTTTGTCTTGGAAGCTGAACAGCTGAGCACAAGCTGTGAGAGAAAGACTGTGCCCATCCCCTTCTCTCAGCCCTTCCCTTGCAGCTGCTGTTTCAGTCTCCCTGACGTCTCTGGACCAGGTGGTCTGCTCCTGGGACCGACTTGCTGGGAGTAGTGAAGTTCTTCATAGCTCTCTGTTGGGGAGGGTCTAGATTGTCTGTCTTTCCCTCTGATGGACTTCAGGTTCAGACAGCATCTCAAATTTGCATCTGGCTTAAGGAGACCTTGCTAAGAATCCTGGCCTTTCATTGCCCCCTCCTGGTCTCAGGTCACCGGAGAACCTTTGATCCGCCGATCAGATGATAATGAGAAGGCCTTGAAAATCCGCCTGGAGGCTTACCACACTCAGACTACCCGGCTGGTGGAGTACTACAGTAAACGGGGGATCCACTCGGCCATCGACGCATCCCAGACCCCTGATGTCGTGTTTGCAAGCATCCTGGCAGCCTTCTCCAAGGCCACATGTAAAGACTTGGTTATGTTTATTTAATGTTGGGTCCAAAAAGGAATTCTTTCTTCTTCCTATCCCTGTTGAGGAAACGGGTGGGATTGGCAGAGCAGGCAGAGGGAAGCTTCCTCAGGGCAGCAAGAATATCATTTGATGTACTTATTAAAAAAGCACTTGCTCCATCTATCTTTGGCGTGTGTGCAACTCTCATCTCATCTGTGTGTATGTGCGTGTGTGTTGATGTAAGTACGTGTACACTTTCCTACTCTAAGTTATAGGCGAGGTTGCTTTACCAGCTGTATAGTTTTTTAGCCATACTTTTAATTTTATTTGTTGACCAAAATAAACTAACTCAGGTATCTGCCAGGTACCCTAGTTCCCTGGTGTTTATTCTGTCTCTACCAGATAACTGGAAGCTCAGAGTCACGTGAAGTCAGGCAGAGCCACAGTTCCTAATGACAGACTGTTGGCTATAAATTCCACTTGTTTTCTCACCCATAAAGAAAAGCCAAATGAGTCAGTGTGTGGACAGGGATCATTAAGTTTTTTGCCCTAAATGGAAGGGAAAAGGCACTTACATTATAGATTCCAGAAATTACTGGGAGAGGGTATCACCATAGAGAGATCTAAGCCAAGTTGGAATATTTTTGTGATCTGCATCGTGATTCTGTAAAGTAGGAATCATTTGGAACCTGTGTTGAATACTGGATTCTTGCCAAAGAATTAACCAGGTGAAAGGTCCTTTTGAATTTAGAGTGTCTTTTGAGTATCCAGGGTGAGCATCTGAGAGCAGCCAGTCCACTTCCCCAAAGAGAGACCAGGGCAGGTTTCTTTTTAACATTTGCCTCTGTCCCCAAATGTGAACAAAACAGTGATCTGAGGGTGATTTATTTTTGGATCATTTTGATTAGAATTTATTCAAACCCAGTCTCTCTGCAGGATATGAAACCCAAATCAGATGTATCCATTTTAAACTCAACCCTCTCCCTTGCAGATCCAATCCTTCACCCCTTACAGTATGATGGTGATGGCCACAGGTTCCCCGAGAAAGGATCACCCCAAAATAAGATCACCCATGACACTAGCCAGCTTTTATTATTCCTAACCTCATGTCCCCAGCTGTTAAGCATTCTCTGGGGTCCATGCTGCGCCTTTCGGTCTCTGGTTTGATTTGTCGCAAACAGATGAATTAACAGACTGCTGTGAGGGACCACGGAAACAGCAGCCTCTGGAAAAACCGTTAGAAACTCAGTGGCAGGTCCAGTAAATAATACCACCTGCCGGGCATAATGTGCTGACTCAGTGCAGTGGACGCTGAAGTGCCCAGTCCCCACCTGGCCTGAGCTCTCCTGCTACCTAAGGGACCTCCAGCGGGCTTGTCCTCTGTCCGCCTGGAAGCCGGCTGCGGGTACGTGGCCGTCCTGCGTCCCTCTTTGTCCGCTTCGAGTGAGTGTCTGCTGGCTCTGCTCTGCCTTGTTTCCATGGCTGTAGACTAATTCCACCCGTTCTTAACGGAAATCCAGTCTGGCGTGGGGTATTTCTAGGAAGCACATGACTTCTGGGAATGGACAGGGAAAGGGAGCGAAACCAAAACTATCTGCTGTGTCTACAGGAATCTGGGCTCCTGCTCTGGGTGAGGGTGGCCTCATGGATCTTAGAGTCGACTCCCCTTTGCCTGGGGACAGTTGCAGGCACTTGGCCTCAAAGTTGAGGTCCTTGAGTGTTTGCTAATTGAGTGTGCATGATCCTTGCTCAAATATTTGTCATCCATCAATATACATTCACATGTGTGCACACGTGTGTGTGATATTTGGGCTGCCGGTAACAACTAGAAGATCATGGGGAAATCATGCCCTTTGGGGGTGGTTAGGATTCAATTTTTGCTTCATTTAATTCCAGAGCCTTAACCTCAGCAGGCATGAGAGCTTTCACCTGGCAGAGAAATGTCCAGTGTTTAATACATTTGGTTGCTGGGGCGTGCATGCCAACCTTCTCTGATATTTACTTGGTTTTTAAAAACCCATTTTGTTCTCTCTTGTTTCCTCTCTATTTCAGCCTAGTAACAGAAGGCCAGGCGAGACTGCACCACTGCTCATCACCCTGCGGCGTGATCCCTGCTCTTAGGTGCTGGGCAGAGGGGAGGGGTGGTCAGGGTGAGGATGGAGAGGGAGGACTGGGAAGAGCAGCAGTGTTGTAGTGAGCGATTTCTTTTACAGAGAGTAGGAGTCTTCAAAAGTATAAGCAAAGGGGAAATTTAATGTTTTAAAACACCGATTGGAGGGTATAAATAGAAACAGGGAGATGCAGCATTCTTTCTAAGGAATCATGTTTTCATTTACTCTGGACTGGTGACAATATTTTTTAAAGCCAGTGCCCTAATACCTCAGCTTTTATCAGAACCTCTTGCCAGCCCAGGAGTGCAGGAAATTAACACGGCTGTCCTGCCTGTCCTGTCGCTTGAAACAGGGTAGGAGTTGACTACTAACCCTGGTTCCCTACTGTGAGATCAAGCTGTCATCTCCACACTTGAAAGAGATATGGAGTGTGTTCATGAGGGCAGTGGCTCAGCAAATCAAGTTTACTGGAGTCGTGCGGCAGGTGGGGCAGGCTGGTCTCGCTCCCTTCCCGACTCACCACTGATTTACCAGCACACCTGCTCTCGTGGGTAAGCTCTTGGCAGCCACCCAGCACATGCCACAGTCCTACACTCTTGCCTTCCTCCATCTATGATGTGTGAAGAGACCCTTTTTAATAAATGAGCAAGTGTCCTAAACAACATGTTCCAAAGATTATCCTTCCGATCCTCAAATCCTGTGACTGGGATCACTCAACAGCACTGTGATTTATTATTTCCAATGAGGTGCCTTTCTTAACTGTCCAAATGCTGCCTTGTTTGGCCCCTAAATCAATAAAGTGTGTTAAAAATTTGTATCCCCTGTTATGGCATTTTTTAAGGGGATCTGGGCTAGAAAAATGACATTGAATTCTGGATCTGACTTGGAAGCCCTTTCTTGTGACTGGAAGCCGTGAGGCAGGAAAGTCCAAGTGTGTATTCATACGAAGAGCCTGTACCTTATTGACCTCCTGCTCATATACAGGATTTTCTTGAGCCTGAAGACAAGGAGCTTGGTCTAGTGGAGACAGCGCTGTGCTTGGAGTTCAGGGGATGTGCGACGAACCACAGCCAGTCATTTACTCCGTTCCTATTTCCTCGTCTGAACAAAAGAGACTGGCAGTACCGCCTCTTCAGACTCATTGGCAGTAAATGAAGTTTATAAGAAGAAGCTTTTTGCTTGGTGCCTGGCATGCAACAGACACTAGATAAATGCTAGTTGGATCCAAATATACACAGAAAAATAGCTGCTTCCTGCCGGGCTGGATGGTTGTTGAGCGGACAGTTGTCTACAGCCTAGAAAGCCAGTGCTTCTGATCCCTAAGCCAGGGATTTGGCTGCCTTTTCAGCTGCCTCTATTATTCTTGGTTGCTTCTTTGTAAATCCATTTCTTTCCCTGCAAAAATCAGCTTCAATTGAGTGTCCAAACTGAAGCTCTCATGCTCTTTGGAAGGGCTGCCTTTGCCAGGGAAGTTTCTGAGAAATGACCGCTGTTCCCAGAAACAGGGAGCCAGGCTAGAAGCACCATGTTGCTGCGGGCGCTTGTTCCTGAGAGAGGCAGAACATCACTGGTACGAAGTCCTCCTCCCCCTGACAGCCCCTCCCTCTTCTGCTTCACCACTTCCCCACCTCTGCAGAGTCATTTTCAAGTGTCAACGTGACTTATTTGCTCTGATCTTTTTGTTCCCTGAAATATTTAAATGCCTCGTGAAAATTTTCTTCCTTTCCTTGATCAGCATGCAGGAAACTTGGGGAAGTATTTCTCAGACCAGCCTAGGAGAACTCCTAGTATAGTTGGAAGGAATAAACCAAAGGAAGATGGGGTGAGCTGTTGCTCACCCTCTTCTCTGGGCTTGGTCTCCATCTGGAAACCGAGATGCATGAGGTAAGAATCACTACCATTCTGGGAGGGCTGCCGTGCCAGGCGCTGTGCGGCGGTCCCACACCCACGACTTCGCTTGACCCCCACAGAGCACCCTGGGCGGGTACAACTGCCATTCCCCTGTCACAGGCGAGGACAGCAAGCCTCGGAGCAATGAAGTCACATTCCTGAGGGCACACGTAAGAAACAGAGTCACGACGCAAACCCCAGACACTACAGCCTGTCCCCTTGGCCTTGTTGCTGAGTTGATTGAGTGACTGGCAGAAAGGGCCTTTCCAGATGAGTTGTTTCACAGACGCCCACACCACCCGAACTGATTTTAAAGAAATCGCTGCCAATCTGAGGATCCAGGGCATGTGTCTTAGGATCTCTTGTCTGCACACAGTGTCACAGATAGGATGCAGTGGGGTGGAGAGCAGCCTCAGCCCTCAGGAAGCCTTACCAGCCTCCTCTCAGGAAGCCAGCTAAATGAATCAGAAGACGGATTTCTGCAGCACCTCCTCCGCCATGAGCCCTCTGGCAAGTTACCGTACCTCATCAGCTGGATGGGAATGACCCTACCCCTCCTGTGTGCTGACAACACTGGAGACCAAAAGACCCGTGTGGGCTGGGATCCCGGGAACACAGCAGGTGCTCGGTGTATGCTGATGGAGTTGAGAGAGAAAACATGAGCACTGGCAAGAGCTGTTGTCTTCCTGACTCAGGAACCAGGCTAGGCTAAGGATTCTTAACCTGAAGATTTGGAAGTCCATGGGCCTCTGAAATTGAGTGTGGAATTCTGTATTTTTGTATTTTCATAATTTGTGATAGATTAACATATTTAATGCTTATGTGTGGTAGGTTCTGTATACATTATCTCATTTCTTCTCAATAACCATGGGGAAGTAAGTACTATTACCATCTCCGTCTTATGTCTGTGCGTTTTGAGGCTCATACATCTAGGAATGGCTGAGTCTGGTCTGTGGCTCCACACCCCCACCTCTTACACTGTGCCAGTTGCTTTGACACTCCTGGGAGAAGGGAAGGATTCTCAAGGTGCTCATAATACAAGGAATGCTGAATGAAAGAAGAAATCCAAGTAGGTTTGCTCTGTCACAGTGAAGAACATGGGTCGGGGGGTGTTGCCTCAGGTAAGGCCTTTTTTTGTGTCATTTTTCTTTCTTGCTTCCTTGCTATGGGCACAAAAGCTTCAAAGTACCGGATTTGCAGAGCTCTTAGGACCACCAGTATTCATTCCAGAAGGATGAGTCACGGAGAGGGGAGTCAGTCCATCCATCCGTCCCCCTCCCACCATCCCTGCTGGTTCTGGAAAGGGTGGCAGCAGGAGGCTCTGCTCACGGTCCGCTCTCTCAGGCTGCAGCCTCATACATCTAGTGTCATTGGGTGATTCACAACCCCAGAGGGAGCACTATCCCCCTGGCATCTTGGGAATGTGGCAACTCTGTGTTTCGAGTTGTCCTGGGCAGTGGGACGGTGAGCTGCTCTCACAGAAGGCCCCTTTCAGGTGCCCCCAGCAGAGAGCAGAAAGGAGTAGAAAGACAAGGTGTCAGAGGCAAGGCCAGGACAAGACTTAGGCCCAGATACCCTGCCTGTAACTCAGGCTGAATAGATCTGTACTTTGAGGGTAAAATTGCTGTAGAGAAAATCATCATGTTGTATGGTGTCCCTTAGGTAAAGACTTTTGGGACAGAGCTGAGCTTAGAGCTAGGAGATCATTTTGTTTCCTATTTAGCTGGTGTGCATTCTACTAGGTAAGAAGTACTTCACTCTCTACTGTGTTTTCCTTTTGCCCTGGCAGCAAGGAAGCTCCCCTTGTGTTCACTTGCTTTGCTTTCCTCTGCCATGGTTTCTTAATAAAATTCTTACCCCACCTCGCCCAAACTCAGCTATTGTCATTTTAGTGTTTCCGTGCTCGGACGTGTGTTGTAAACTGCCTTGAGTCTCTTTTGGAAAAGGCGTGGGGGTGGGGAGGGTATAGTCAAGTGGTAGAGCACATGCTTAGCATGCATAAGGTCTGGATTCAGTCCCCCAGTACCTCCTCTAAAAATAAATAAACCTAGTTACCTCCCCAACCCCTGCCAAAATAAGTAATACAATAATAAACAAATCAAATATTATTAAAAAAAAGTGAGGTGTGAAGAAAAGGCTAATGATGTGGTACAGGAGGTCAGACTGCAGAAAAGCGGGTAGCTTCGTGCAGAAAGCAGATCAGGTTGGCTCTGGGGAGGGAGATTGGGGCATTCCAGGCAGGGGGCGTGGCCCGAGGGAAGGTACAGAGCCCACTGGCACTCACTGGCAGCTTTCACCTAGAGAGCCCCTATAATTCTTGGGAAATCTACAACTGGTTGGAAATGGTGTTTTTCAAACTAAGCAAAGGGACCATAGAAGAGAAGTTTTTCAGCTCAAATGTAATGTCAAGAACCCAGAAGAGCAGGAGATGAGGGTGCGTACATCAGCATGGAGTTGACAGCCCACCTGCCACCCTTCCGCCTTCTCCTGAACTCTCCACATTAGTGCTTTGACCAGGAATTGGGTGATCCTTTGCTTTGAGACCGTAGAGGGGGGATTCCGAGTTTTACTGTCAGCTCAGTGTTCAGTCATGTGCCTAGTGGTGTAGGCATGGGTTCTGGGGGTGACGAAGATGTCCTGTGGTTAGATCTCGGCACCTGACAGTAGCTCACTGTGTACCTTGGGGAGATGTTTAACTGAAGTTGAAGATCATAGCACCCATCTGTGGGTGGGCAGAGTCGATATGAATTGAAAAATAGCAGCTGTCCAATAAATGACCTTTTTCCTCTTTTCCCATGACCATTTGCCAAGGGGGAAAAGACCCTACCATGACTACCAGGTATTTCAGGATGTGCATCTTCACCCATTCCTATTCCCCAGTGCTACCTCCATCCCCCTTGGAGTACTGCACCAGACCAAACAGGCTGCTTTTCACTGCACTGTCTGCTGAAACCACCTCTTGGGCTGGAAGTACCTGCTCTTATTCCTCAGACCCTCGATGGTTGCCTGCAGGAACTGCCCTCCTTGAAGCCAAAATGAGAGGAGTGAGAGGTCTGTTTGCTTCCGGGCAGGGGGCACCAGGGAGGTGCAGGAGTGGGCTGTGTCTGGTGAGAATTTGTTGGCTCATCCTTTGAAAACCTTTGAAAATTGCCCCAAAGGAATGAGAGCAGTACCTCCCCTTGTGGTTGGCAGGATTAAACAAGTTCATGGATATCAAGGGCTTTAGAACAGTGACAGCCTCTGGTGCTCAGTGTGTTCCCGAGCTAGCAGCTCCAGCTCAGCAATTCCGCTTTGTTAAATATCCTAAGGAAATGACTAAGAATGTGCAGCATTTGTATAACAGAGTGAGTTGGAAAAAACCTAAGTTTCCAGCTATGGGGGAGGTAGACAGTGATTCATTCATGGAATGAAATGGTATGTGATCATGAAAATAAATCATTACAAGACAGAAGAATTTCATGATAAACTACTGAGTGAATAAACAAAAGTTCTTAAACAATAGAGAATGGGTCCATTTTTTAAAGTAAACATTTTATTTTGGAATAACTTTTAAGTTTACAGAAAAGTTCCAAAGATAGTACAGAGTTTCTGCATACACTTCAGCTAGCTTCCCCTAATGTTAACATCTTACATAACGCTGGTACGTTTGTCAAAGCTAAGAGATTAATACTAGCACGTTATTAGACTTCGACTATTTAGTTTTCACCAGTTCTTCCACTAATGTCTTTTTTTTTTTCTCTTACAGGAGTCAACCCAATATACCACATTGCATTTAGGGTTTGTTTTTTTTTTTAAGTTTATACACATAGGAAAACTACTGGAAGGTTACAGATGAAAATATTTTTAACTGTGATCGTAGTCGAGTGTTGGCACTAAGGGTTTAAAGTTTTTATTGGGTCTTCTAATTTTTCTGTTTAATGTATCACATAATTAACAAAAACAAAAAACTAATGCCTTTGGGCTGAGCTGGTGCCCTCTCAGATTACTCCTAGTATGGCTATGCTGTGTTGTGATTATTTATTCATTTGTCCTTCTCTTTAGACTGCCCTCAAAAGGAGGGGCCATGTCTGTTTTATCCCCCTCTCCTCGTCTCACAGCCCAGGTGGAGCACTGATATCTGTTTGAACTAATGGGTGAAGCCAGAGAAGTTTATTGCTGCCAGCTCACAACTAGTCTTAGCACTCTCTCAACCCAAGGAAATCCCAGGCTTACATTTTTCCAGTTTAGTGACCCCTGGCAGAAGTACTGGACCAGTGTTTAAAGTCTGCAGTCCCAGAGCTGACTCTGATGCCCATCACTGAATTAGTCGCTGTGGCCAGGGGCATGGAATATGCCAGTCAGCCAGGCCTAGCTCAGTTGGTCAGCCCTTTATACAGTGTCCAAAGAAAAGTCAGAATTCTGTTGTCCAAAGGAGGGGGATGGAGCAGGTTAAATACAACATCAGAATCAGCTTCCAAAGCAATCATTTTAATCCCTGATTCTTTCCACCAGACTATAAACTTGAGGATAGGTCCACATCAATATTGTTCATTATTAAATCCCTGACACCTACTATAGCATGTAGTAGGGGCCTAATCAAGGTGTAAGTGAATAAATACATCTTGTGGTAAACAAAATAATTGAACTAGATGGTGTTTGAATGATTTTCATTGCAAATAACAGAAAACTGGCTTAAAGGAAATATGTTGGCTCATGCAATTGAAAAGTCTAGTGGAGCCTGACAGTCAGGGATGATTTGATCAGGACTCAATTTCTCTGCTAGTCCATAGCTCTGTACTCTATCATCTCCTCAGGCTGGCTTCTCTCATGGCAGCAAAATGGCTGCAGCAGTTCCGGACCTCACATCTGCACTCTATACCATCTGGAGCCAAAGAGAAAATGGTGAGAATCTGTATCCGAGAATTCCCAGCAAGATTCACTGTGGGACTGATTAAGGTCATCTGCCCACCTGTTAATTGGCCATCAGGGGCAGGGGTTATTTACTGGCTTAGCTTAAATCATGTATCTTACCCTTAGAATGGGGGCAGGAGGGAATAGAATCAGCTTCCCTGAAAACATGTGAATTCCCAATGGAATTGAGACCTTGGAGAAGGGGGAAGCAGTCTAGATCCTGGGGAGGTAATGAATTTTGTGGCATAGACAAGGGCTGTAGGAGTTAAGAGAAGGCAGTGAGTGTTGCAGCAGCCAGAGAAGGGAGGCTTCCCAGAGGAGAAGAGACTGAACTAAACCCTGAGGAGATGAAAGATTTAGGCAAGGGGACTAGTAGGGTGGGTGAAGAAGAGGGAAGGACCTCCTGCAAAGATGTTTTCAGCAAGTCCGTGTGTCACAGTTCATGCTGCACCCTCTGTATGCAACATCTCAATTAATCCTCACAGCAACCTGTTAGTACCTTCATCATCTCCATTTTACAGGTGAGAAACTGAAACCCGGGGGACACACAGTTAAGTGTTGAAGTTGGGACTTCAACTCAGCCTGTCTGGCTCCGAGCCATGATGCTAATTAGTGAAGAGGGCCCAGGTCACCTGGGAAGTGTGCTCTAGTGGAGTGGCCTGATCTCAAAGGTCATCATAGAGGTAATGAAAAGTGTGAAGCTCGGTTCCAGATTCTCAGCTCCCAGCCTGTGTTCCTGCTGTCCCCTCTACCCGGAATTTGTAATTCTTTCTCCACCTACTTGTCTAAATCCTACCTCTTCATGGCCCAGTTCAAGGCCTGAGCCCCATAATACATTAAATACTTGGCAGTACTGAACTACTTGAGTGTCTTTCCACTAGACTTCTGTGAGCACCTCACAAAACTGCACTTCATCTTTGTGTTTGAAGGGCTTGACACAGTGACCTTCCCTTTACAGTTGCCGTGGTGACCTCCTCGAGGGCCGCAGGGCCACCATAGACACAGAATGTGAGAGCCTTCAGATTTACCTTATCTAATCCTCTCACCTTATAGGAAGAAAATCAGGTCCAGCGAGGTTGGGACTTGGCCAAGGAAGCAGTTGACCTAGAACCCAGGAGTCTGGGCTCCCAAATGATGTGAGAAGGACATTGTTAGCTCTGGAGCCAGACTGAGCTCAAATCCCAGGTTCTCCGTGCCCCGGCTGTGTGACCTGAACAAGTCACTGAACTTCCCTGAGCTTCATGTTCCTCAGCTGTGTAGTGGGGTTGTAATGGAGTGAGGCTCTCCCAGGGCTGCTGTGAGAAAGAAATTAGTCCTAATAGAGCTTCCAGCACAGAACCCGGCACATGGTGGGGTCGAGGGCTTTTGTTATCAGAGTTACCACCTGTGAGACGTGTCGCCGGCCCCACCCAGCAGGGCCTTTGGAGTCCTCTCCTCTTCCACATCCCAGGCCACATGCCTTCCCTTCAGAGCAGCAGAGATAAAAAGGAAACCGCTGTGGCTTTGGGGTGGGGTGTGTTAGTCCCCTCCCTTGGGGTGCTGGCTCTGGCTAATATGACTCCCTTGTAGGTCAGAGTTCTCCTCCCGACCCCCGCCCCACCAACACATCCTTGCTGCTCCACTGGCCTGAGGCCACCAAGGCCAGGCACTGAGCCTCCCCTGCTTCGGCCTCAGGCTGGCACAGGTGTGGGGAAGTGGCAGACCTGCACAGGCTCGGGCTGGAGCTGGGCCAGAGTCGCAGCCTGCAGCAGCAGCATGCAGTCCCTCACATGCTCTTCACCAGACCAGGAGAGCAGCAGGAAAGACAGACAGCAGTGGGCAGACACCCAGAAGGCAACGTCCTTTGTCTCTGGGGTGGAGGTGCTCCCAGGGCCAGAGGGCACAATCCTGGAACTGGTCCCCCAACTCCAATCCAAAAGACATATCAGGTCATCCCTTTTGAGATTCCCCACCCAGCCCCTGCTCCTGCTCATATGAGCCCCTGACCCCCCAGGTTCTGCTTCTCCTTGTCTGGGGGATAGTAGACAAGTCATTTCACTCCTATGAACTTCAGCTTCCTCCCCTGTGCTGTGGCCATAATGACACCTTCTTTCAAATTAAATAGAGTCCTATATGTAAGAGTGCCCCATGCTAGGTCTTCATACAGCAGGTGCTCAATATGTTTCTTCCCTCCTCTCTCAGCTGTGCCATTGCCAGGGCAGCAGTGATCAGAACTGAGACATGATTCCTTTGAAAGTTTGCAAGCTCTGACCATAGCCATTTGAAGTCATGCCTTCCATCCCTACCAGATGGACTCCCCAAACCTGAGCTTGGTCCTGGTTCTGCCCCTTACTAGGCGGCCTTCTGCAATCACTTACATTCTATGAGCCTCAGTTTCCTCATCTGCAAAATAGACACATTTACTGATTCAGCAAATGTATTCTTATCTATACTGGGCCCTCGGGACCAAGAAATAAAGATGAAGGAGACTGCCTGCCCTCAAGGACCTCTCAGTCTAGTAGGGGAGAAAGATGCAAAAATCAGAGACACGTGGGGAGAGCAGTAAGAACACAGTGGGACATGACCAGCTTAGCTCAGGTAGGTTGAAGGCTTCAGAGGGGACATCAGAGCCACACCTTGAAAGACAAGCAGAAATTTGCCAGGCAGCCATCAGGGGCAGAGTTTTTGTATCAAATAAATGTGTTTTATAAATTGGGCTGCCTTTCCCTGTTAGCTCCAACCTGAACCTACTTTGCTCCCAAGGAAAAGAAGGAAATGCCCTAGGAACTCATCCCCAGGCCAAGAGTTCCTAGAACAAGGCGCAGGGGAGGGACATCACCTGCAGGGTGAAGTCTAGACTCACCAGCCTGCCACACAGAGGCCCATCCAGCTTCATCTCCCACTTGTATTTTACACTCTGACCTAACAGAACCACTTGGAGGTCCCTGAAGTCAGTACCTCCCTGAGTCTCCTCCCTGTCCAAACCCACCTGACAGCTTCCAGTTCATCTCCTGGAAACGTGACTGGGTGCCTTTTTATTTGTAAATACATGGACTTATCCTGACTTCCCAAATGACTGGGGTTCCTTCAAGGACAAAGTGTAGGTCTCAGTCTCTTCTGAGTGCCCAGGGTCCCCCAGTACCTAGCATGGGTACTGACCCAGAGCTACATTTCTGGAAGGAGGGTTCAAAGTCCTTCATTTCTTCAGCAAATGTCAGGCTTCTGCCTCTGGCCTGCAAGAAGCACAGGTTACAGTCCAGGAAGAAACATGTTAATAGGTAATTGCAGTGTTGGGTGAGATGGTGGAAACACGAGAGAGCAACTACAGGTTTCTCCTGCTATCTGAAAGCAAAGCATTCCATTGAAACCTCTCGTAAGCCAAAATGATGTAAGGTGAAGAAGCAATTACCTTAGGACACACAGATGCACAAAGTAAACCAAGATAAAGCAGAGGTGCTCACAGACACAGTTCAAAACTATGGCAGCTCGATGCTGAGATGCTGAGTGTAGTTCCCAGGGAAGGAGCGTGGCCGTGCCACTCTCACTGCTCCAGTCCAGGTGCACGCTGCCTCTGTATAACACAGGCTGTGTAACAAATGCTGAACACTATTTTCACATTTTGCCTTGTTTTATGTAAAAGTGAAAATCCCCTTCGGATTTCTCTTGGTTAGCAAAAGCAGATACTAATATGTAGGTCTTTTGTAAAAGCAAAGTGGTGTAAAGCAAACTTTTGAAAAGCGGGGGATACCTGTAACTATGGGTGCACTGGGGAAGACTTGCAGGAGCCAACATCGAACTGGGCCTTGAAAGTGGAGCAGGAACTTGCTGGGTGGTGAAAGAAGAAAAACTTATACAAGGCACGGAGGCATGAAAAAGCACAGCACACTCCAGGGACAGCAAGGATTTGTTACGGCTGGAGCATGGGAGGAATGGCAGGGAGCGGGAAGATGAACCTAGGAAACCGGGCAGGGGCCGAAGAGGAGCAGAACTTACCCTCAGGCCAAGGGGTTTGGACATAAACCTGTCCTAGAGCCAGTTACTGAAGACTTTCAAACAGAGAAGGAGTGATGGGGTCAGTTTGAGTTTTAATGTAGAGGAAATGGGATCGAGAGGCCAGGGAGGAGGCTGCTGTGTTAGTCCAGGGATTTGGGCCACTTAATAACAAGTTAACACTAGTGATCATTTTGTATGGGCTCCATTCTAATTACCTTATACATATCAACTGACTTAATTCTTCCACAACCCTGTTTTAAAGATTGAAAAACTGAGGCATAAAGAAGTTACATGGGTGGGGAGGGTATAGCTCAGTGGTAGAGTGAATGCCTAGCATGCAGAAGGTCCTGGGTTTGATCCCCAGTACAGCCATTAAAAAATAAGTAAATAAACCGAATTACCTCGCCACCAACAAAAATAAATAAGTAAAAAGATAAAACTAAAAAACAAAAGTTACGTACTTTGCTTTACTCGGTAAGTGGTGGAGCCTGGATTAGCACCTCGGCTGGCACACTTCAGGGCCTGTGCTTTTAGTTTGTGTGCTCTATGGGTTCTCAGCCATCATCATAGTGATAATAAGGATGCTATACTAGTGAGTGTTTGTTGAGTGCATATTCAATGCCGGGTTCTGCTCTGTATACTTTGGACTGTTACCTCAGGCTTAATCAAGTTCTAATCAGGTTGGCAAGGAGGACACTGTCCAGCTGGAAAGCCATGCCCAGAGCCCATAGTCCAATAGAGACACTGCTCTAGGCCTTGCTGTTTTTTGAGCCACCCAGAGGGAAGTGGCCTGGCCACCTCCCCAAATTGCTGACAGCGACCTTTGGCAGGGCCATCCAGAGCCGTGTGATGCAGTTGGCTGCGAGCCCAGCCAGAAGGGCTGAGACAGTGGGCTGTTGCAGGGCCTGGGCCCCAGGGGCCTCCAGCCACCCTGGCTCAGTGCCAGACACTATGCAAGGCTGCTACAGCCCAGAGCTGAGTGGGGACCAAGTACCAGGACCCCTGGGTTTGGGCCCAGCTTGGTCACTAATGTGCTGTGGGATTTGGGGCACATCCCTACCCCTCCATGGGCCTCAGTTTCCTGGACGGTGAATGAATAAGATGGCTCCTGTCCTTGACGTTCCTTCCTCATATGGCCTAAGGTGGGCAGGGCACCAAAAAAAAAGAGACTACCAAAAAGTAGTCTCTTCTGTCAGGAAACCCAGGCCCCAGGTTATTTAGGATCTCTCCTTGGCACTAGGCCCTGGGCTGTGTACTGGGACCACAGAGCAGGGCTGAGCTGACCCCTGCCTCCAGGTTGCTCCCAGTCAGGTGTAGGGCTGGGAAACAGACAGGGAAACCAATCACAGCCCAGTGTAGTAGGTACTGTACTGCCCAGAGAGCAGGACACCCAAGGACGGGGTCTGTGGGCTCCCAGGAGGGAGCAGCTGACTCTGCCAGCAGTGGCCTGGAAGGTGTCCGAACAGGAAAAACACGGATCTGGATCGTGTCTTGCATCTTCCAGGTAGAGGAGGAGGGTGTGCGTTCCTGTTGAGGGAACAACCTGTGCCAAGGCCTGGAGGCAGAAAAGACGCTCTGTGGAGAAAAACGTGAGTACCATGTGGCAGATAGTGGGGAGGGGAGTGTGTCAGTGTTGGAGGCAATGGGGCTGAACGGGCAGGTGGGAGGCGGCAAGGAGCTGAACTGAGCACCAAATAGCGGAGGCACAGCTGAAGGCTCCTCAGACAGAAAGAGCAGGGCCCACACACGGGCCTCACGGGCAGCTGGAAGGGATGGAGCCCCTGGGGTCCCAGGTGGCCCACACCACCTCCTCCCTTCCTGAGGCCACAGGCCATCCTGCCTTCCTGTTCACAGCGCTACATCCCCTCCAATCTCAGACAAAGCCTCACACAGAGCACACCTCACCCTTGTGGGCCTCATCCTCTATCTTCTGGGTTTCTCCAGCAGCCCAGTGAGGCGGCTGAGATGCAAAGAACCCACCAGGTGATGCAGAAACAGTTCTTGAGCTCCCGTGAGTCAGTCTCCATGATGACCTCTGGAGAACAGGCCAGACAGAATTCCTGCAAGGAGCCCAGATTCTAGCTGAGAGGACAAATGCTAAACAGGGAGCACGCCGAGAATTACTTACTATCGTTTTGGTTGTTTAGAAAAATACATGTAGCTGGAGAACTTTCTAACAGGGAGCTGAGCTCTCTGGGCTGACAGAGGAGGTATTCCTAAGGAAGCAATGTTGCAGTTCAAACCTGAGGATGCAGAGTTACTCAACGAAGCAGCAGGGGGAAGAGTGTTACCAAGTCCAAGGTGGCTTGTCCAAGGGTCATCTGGCCATAAAGGGGAACTGACTCAGGCCCACTGCCTCACAGGCCCCTCCCATCAGTATTTTTCTCCCATTATTCAAATGTCAACAGCAGAGACTTTCCAGACCTTTGATATTGCCAGATCCTCCCTGAGGTAGAGCTCACCTGCCCATCCAGAGGCAAACTGAAACCTAGGAAGTCCAAATGACTCACTCACGTCCGCACAGCGAGTCAGAACTCGGACAAGAACGCACATGTCTGGGCTCTGAGATACCCATGAGATCATGGAGGAAAATCGCTGCTGTCTTTCCCAGCTTTGGTTGGGCCAGACCATCTCTGGGATGACAGACACCCAAGGGACTTCTCTGGGAAACAACTTCCGTGAGGGACATGAGAGCTACTCAAGAGAACTTTTCGACTTGGGGACAGCCCCATGATGAGCTGGAGGATGCCCAGGAACCCCTTACTGGTAGCCCAGAGCTCAGAGCAGACTGATTCTTTCTGCCCTTCATGTTGCAAACAGAACGGCTTTTGAATGAATGGAGCATAATAAGCCTTACGCAAGGGCTGGACAGGCCTCTCGGGGATGTGGGCACCACCATCAGAAAGACCTGGGAACTGCAAGCCCTTGAGCATTGGGCCTTCAAGCCCTGAAGTGGGATAGGTATCTCTGGACCCTAAGGGGGTCTCGACTCCATTCAGGGGCCTCTGGGTCCTAAAGGAAAGGTCTCTAGGGCCCTATGAAGAGGATCTTTTAGGGGTTCTAAGGAGGGGGTCTTTGGATACTGTGGACCTTGGGGAGGGGATTCTAACAATAACAGATCACATGTAAGAAAGATGGGAACAGTTGAAGGGTTCAAATATATTTCCGTGCATACATTTGTTGTATGTATGGAGTTTCTTCAGTCCCTTTCATTCCCAGAGCACTCACTCCTTGATTATCTTACGTGTTCCACATTGGCCCTCAGAGCTACATTTTCTGGAGCTGAAGAGATTGAAGATGGAGAAATGTTGACAATTCTCCATGGAGAGGGGCACATCTAGAACCAGCCCCAACCCTCTCCTGTGGCCTCCATCTGCCCTTGCACCTTCTGCCAGCCTGGGACCCACCCTCCCCCAACCCAGCGGGCCTTGCCCTTCAAGACCCTGCTGAGCTGCAGGCCTTAGAAGCCAAAGAACCAACTCCCTCTCCCCACTTGAGTTCTCCTTTCTGAAAAAGCCCTGTCCGGGGAGGTGGGATGAACTGGGGACCTTAATCCTGACTCTGCATCCTTCCCTGGGTTGCTGTGAGTTTAAATGAACTCCTAGATCTGAAAGTGCTTCATAAACTGAAAAACATTGATCCAACACAAAGGGGAA
Source organism: Vicugna pacos (assembly GCF_048564905.1). Classification (NCBI taxonomy): domain Eukaryota; kingdom Metazoa; phylum Chordata; class Mammalia; order Artiodactyla; family Camelidae; genus Vicugna; species Vicugna pacos. The sequence goes on from NC_132999.1 coordinate 44,490,865, forward strand.
ACCATCACTCTGTTCTGCACAGAGATGAGTGGTTTGGAGTCACGCCTTTGAGGGGCTCACAGTCTGGGCAGACAGACACACAGACCCCCAACCCCAACATGGCATGATTAATGTGACAGACAAGGGGTGTGCCTGGCACTGTGAGGACACGGGCAACTCCTCAGGGAAAGAGAGAAGGTCCGACACGAGGACACCTTGGAGATGGACCCTGAGGGATGTGTGAGAGTTTACCAGGTAGACAAAAGAGAAGACGTGCATTTCAAAGGAGGGAACAGCTGGTGCAAGGCATAGGGGCTGGAAAGGGAACGGTGTCCAGCTAGAGCTGGAGCATCCAGTTAGGGATGGGGTCAAATGAGTTTCAGAAAAGCAGTCCAGGGCAGGCAGAGAAAAGCATTGAAATACTTGCAAAGAAGATTTGGAGTTCTTTTCAGTAAATAATGGGAATTCTAAAGCAGGGAAGTATAAATTATTATTTCCATTTTTTAACAAATTTCAAAATAAGAGCTCAGAGTAAGCAAGCAAATTGCCCAGAGCATTCATATCAGTCAGAGAAACAGAACCAATAGGATATTCACATATATCATATCTATCCATATATATTCATATGTATCATATATATCCATGCTTATATCTATATATGCACTTATGTTTAAATTTCTACTTTGTCTATAAGAGAATATATATATAAAAATTTTTTAAAAAAGAATTGGCCTCTGCAATTATGAAAGCCAGCAAGTCCCAAGACCTGCAGGGTGACTTAGCAAGATGGAGACCCAGGAAAACTGGTGGTTCAGTTCCAGTCCAAGTCTGAAGCTATCTGGGCACCCTGTGAGCCAGTCAAGTTGACACATAAAATTATCACAGCCTCACAGCTAAGAAGTGGCAGAGCTGGGGTTTGATCCCAGGACTATCTGACTCGAAAACCCATTGCTGCAGCAGCCTCTGGGCAGAGATCCAGGACTCTCTTTTCCTAGCCTGGACTCCAGTTCCATGCCAGCTGGAAAGGAGCAGCCAGTCACCAGCCAGGTTAGGCCCTGGGCCAGTCAGATAACCCAGCAGGGCTTGGGGAAGGACTAAACAGCAGCCTCTCTGTTTCAGCAAGGCTTTACAAAGGGTTTTACATCCTCCTGGGAGAAGAGGTGAGGGCAAGAGGGTTGGGAATCCAAAGGAACTCTCAGCAGGAGCAGGAGCGCCTCCTCCCTAGCCAGGCATCCTAACAGCTATGCCTCTGTCTCCGTTCTTCCCCTGCTCCGTGGCCTGGAGAGTCACTGCTTTCAAGATTGTTGGAACTGAAAAAGCCCCCAACTTCTTCAAGTCAATTCCACACCATTATGCAGGTGGTAAAACAGAGGTCCAGAGAGGGAAAGGGCTTTCCCACTCAGCCAGTCCAGTTCTTGTCAACCCATGTTTATAGGTCTTACTGTGTTCTACTGTGTAGGGGCTTAAACTGTAAAAGGATTGAATAGGCAAGTTCAGGAGTGTGGTGACGGGACCCTCTGCCCACCAGCCTGAGGCCTCTAAGGAATAAAGATGGACCCACCTCTGTGCCTCCACTATCAGCACAGGGCCTAGCATGGAGAAGGTGTGTGGCTATTCAACAATGTCCCCACATGTTCCACAAGGTCCTGGAGTACCTATGAGAGATACAGAGGATGAATTTTCAGAGAATAGAATTTTCATGACCTGGGGCTAGTTAAACATGGAGGGTGAGAGAAAAAGAGTTGAGAATAATACATCCCAGTTTCCAGGCTTCAGCTCCTGGGTACATGGGGATAGCCCTCTCTGATTTTGAGAACAGTTGGAGGAAGAGCAGATCTAGAAGGAAGATGACAAGTGCAGCTGGGACTTTGAAATCAAAAGTAAAGGTCTAGGGGAGAGGGTATAGCTTAGTGGTAGAGTGCCTGCCTACCATGTACAAGGTCCTGGGTTCAATCCCCGGTACCTCCACCAAAAAATATACATGTAAGTAAACCTAATTACCACCTTTTCCCTTCCACCACCCCCCTAAAAAAAGAGTAAAGATCTGGAGGAGGAAAAGTAAAAGGCTTGTTTGAAGAAGGCTGTTGGTGTGTCTTGGAGAGTGGTAAGAATTAGGTGTGAGTGGTAGAGGGTTTTGAAAGGAGGCTGAGCTTGGTCCTTGATCCCTTTTGGGCATTGGAGAGCCACTGAAGGTCTGGAAGCAGATCCTCAGAGAGATGACTCTAAAGGTCACTTCCAGCACCATGAAAATAGCACCTCCAGATTCCTCAGGGAGTAGGGGGAGGTGAAGCCAGGCTGTGCCTGCAGCACTGTCCACTTTCTTCCCTGTTCACCTTATTTGAGCTCAGCAACACTGAGAGTGGGGAGGGGTAAATGGCCATTGGGCAGATGGAGGAACTCAGATGTAGAGAGGTGAAGCGTGTGCCTGGGGTCACAGCCAGAAGGAGAATCACTTGGAGCCCTTCCCCCTTCTATTTTACAGAGACGCAATGAGAGGCCCAGAGAGGAATGTCCCCATTTTGCCCATGAGGAAGTAGAAACACAGGAAGGTTGGGTCCTCTCCAGGCTATTCAGTGAATAGTGATCAAGCCCTCCAACTGTCCCGGTGTTTTTCATCTCTCCACAGGTCTGGGCCTTTCTACTGTCCCCAAGCCCAGAGTTTACAAAATACTTGTCTTGGCCACTGTCTCTTGGGTCCAAGATAATACCATTGCCAAACCAAATGTAAGTTGACTCTCAGTAGTGAGATCCAGGGAGGAGAAACAACCTCCCACGTCTCCCAGAAAATCAGAATCTAATTCCTATCTCCCTGGGCTGTCCCTGGGAGTGGCAGAATAGGGGCTGGACTGTTGGGACCAGCCTCTGGGTGACCGTGGGAAACTTCTCTGGGAAGAGGGAGGTTCTGAGGTCCAGAGATGACAAGGGGCTGGCCTGAGGCTCCATGAGCTGACACCTGTTGCTGCCTTTATCACAGCACTTGGTGAACACCAGGTACTTTCTGACAGTGATGGAGGATGGGCCCCGCCCCAGTGCCTGCCCCACAACCCACCCTGAGAACACACCAGGAGTGAGGGGCTTTCCACCCAGATCCCCAAGAGAAGTTGCTCCATCACTCTGTCTCACCACAACCATTTCCTTCTCTAAAAACTCCGTTCCCCACAGGCCCTGAGACCAGCCAGGCTCCCAGCACAGAGGACCCAAACTAGCTTATCTAGCTGTAGCCACACCAGGCTCAGGAATGTCCCAGGAGGCCCTCTTGCCTCCTCCGCTGCCACAACTGAGTGGGGGGGGGGGGTGGCCTCAGGCTGGGCCAGGCCTGAAACCAGCAGCCCTGAGAGCAGGAGTAACATGCTCCCACTGCCTGTAGGCATCTCACATACACCCGCTCACTTAACTCTCACAGCCGTCCCGTGGGTGGCAGCAGTTATTATCAATGGCCCTTTTACAGGTAAGGAAACTGAAAGCAGGAAAGGCTCCCAGAGTAATGACTTTACTGTCTGACTGAGCAATCTGTTCCTTCTGAGGGTCTGCTCAGTAGTGGCAAATATCAGGTTTGAGTTTCTGTTTCGCTTTTGGAGATTTTGTGGAGATTGGGAAAGAGTTAAGATATGCAATCGTACCAAAGCAGAGAGGGGCCCCCAGGATGGGGAATCTGGAACAGGAAAGGAGACCTGTCTTGGCGAAGGTCACGCAGGAGGTCACTAACTGGCTGGGGTCAGACCTGGTGGCAGGAAGCACCACCAGGCTTGGACCTTGACACCTGGGCTGCCACCTCCTGTCCCTAAGGCCTCGGTTTCTCAGCTCTCTAGGACAGCCAGGGACCCTTCCAGAGCTCACATCTGGGCTGGGACCACAGATATTGGGGGCCACCTTTGTGGAAACCGGTTCGGCTGTGTGGGTGCCTAGATTCCGGCCCCTTCCCCTTTGGCAGAGGCTGCTCCTCCAGCCTAGGCTGGCCTCCCTGACCCTCCATCCCCGCCTCCACCCTGCCCTACCCACTACACACCCAGCACACGGAGGACTTGAAAGGCACTTCCACCTGTGATGCCAGGTGTGAGAGACGGGCCTCTATCCCAGGTTGGGCCAGGCAGGAGCCTCGCCCCCCTCCCTGACCAGGCCCACCAAGGGAAGTAGAAGGTTCACTCACCTTAGGAGAAGGAGGGTCCGGCAGGTGGGCGACACCTGCTGCTGCTGACTTCGTTCATACTCTCATCTATTCATGCATTCAACCTCTCTGAAGTTTATTCATGCACTCCCTCAACAAATTCTGATCCCAGAAACTTCTAATCTTCTAACCTTCTAACCTGCTCTCACTAGACACTTCCTGACAGCCACACTGGGTCACACCTTCTGCTGGACCCTGGGGACACAGAAATGAACAACGTGGACATGGTCTCTGCTCTGGAGGAGTTTAAGAGTATAGGAGGCAGCAGCCTGTGTCCAATGCTATCACAGAAGGAAGGGCACTGGACAGTAACAAGACCAAGAGGGAGGTCAAGTGTTGACAGCAGCCAGGCAAGGTACAAAGGGGAGTGGCATCTGACCTGGATCAGGAAGGGAGCAACAGTTGGTCAGGTGAAGTTAATAATAGTAACAACCCAAATATAAGCTGTTTGCAGGCTCTCACTGTGCACTTTATTTCTATTAATTTTCGTCTTTACTTCAATCTCGGGAAGTAGTTATTATAATTCTCATTCTACAGATGAGGAAACTGAGGCTGAAGCCTCCTGAAAGAGTTTAAATAAATAATCCAAGGTGATGCAACCAATAAATACAAAAGTCAGGATTTCAACCAGGTCTACCTCCAAGTTTAGACCTAGATTTAAGTTTAAAAATGTTAAAATGTTAATTGTAAAGGCCTGGGGGCTATACCCAAAATATTAGCAATGACAGTCTCCGAGAAGTGAGTTTATAGTGTTATAAATTGACATATACTGACTTATGTATGACACAAGATAGCTATACATGTTAGAATTCACAGTTTCCCTATGGTAGATTAGTATTGTTTTCTCCAATTCTCTTTCTTCTCCCAGAAACAGAAATTGCTTGACTGTGGGGTGGTTTTTTTTTTCTCTTGATTACAAAAATATAGGCTCATCTTTTGAAATCAGTCCATTTAAAAATAACTACTTCCAGTGATTATTTTCCCCGTTTTTTCCTAACTTATTGCATCAAGCCTATATTATTTTTGTAATCCGAAAGTAAATGCTATTTTTAAAAAATGAATTGCACACATCAAGGACTGAGTGACCCAAACAACAGAGCTCAGGCAGTTCCTGAGAAGAAGGCTTGGGGGTTTTGGTTGACCTCAGACCATAGTGAGTCATCTGGGTGAAGCAGCTGCCAAACGCTAGGCAGACAAGTAGAAACGCAGGTCCCAGATTAGAGAAGGAAACCTTCCCTGCACCTCAGGGCTGGTCAGACCTCATCCGAGGCTCAGGCAAATTGGAGAGCTGCCCTGCAGCTGGGGAGAGACCTAAGCACGGTTGATGGACCCTGGAGAAGAGGCAACTGGGGAGAGGTTTTCACAATACAAACCCAATTGGCATGCAGGTATGGGCAGGGAGACCAGGGGGTTTAAACTGCATGGAGAAATAGTGAGCAAGGAGAGGATGGAAGACCATCTCATTAAAGGGCAGCTGTGTCAGTGATAGATGGCATTAGGGGACCTCCCTAATATGTACAGTGTTTGTAGGATATGAGGGGGGGAGAGATACATTCCCAACTCAATATCAGACAGAATGTGCTAGAACTATCAATAGTAAACAATAGTGATAACAATAATGAGAATTGTTTGTTGAGTGCTTATTGTGTGCCAAGCTTTTTATGCCTAGCACATTATATGGAATACATATTGTAGTACATATATTATATACAATATTAATTATGTTAAATATATATAGTATTTGGTGTGTTATATAATTATATATTAACATTTTATATATATTATCATTTTATATGTATATGTATATATATATAGTTAGTTAGGCATAAAGAGCCCAGTAGTATACATACCAGTGCTTTCAAATTTGAGCTACACTAGAACCCTCTGGAAGGCTTCTTATAACAGATTGCTGGACCCCACCCCCAAGAATCTCTGATTCAATATGTCAGGGATGAGGCTAATTCACAGGTGATTAAATGCAGCTGGTATGGGAACCACACTGAGAACCACAATAGTTTCTGTTATTATTCCCATTTTACAGATCAAAAAACAAACAAAACACCTCATCTGAGGCTCCTCACAGAGGCAAAATTACTGTTTAAAGCTAGTAAGTATCAGAGCCTAGGTTTGAATCCATCCAGGTGTTTCTGACTCCAAAGTTCATGCTTAACCAAAACAATCAGTTCTTTTTTTCAATTAATTGATAAGTAGAAATCAAGATCCTATTGTTTGGTAATAGACTCATGGACATAGAAAACAAACTATGGTTACCAAAGGGGAAAGGGCGGGGGAGGGATAAATCAGGAGTTTGGGATTAAAGATTCACATTATTATATACAAAATAGATAGACAACAAGGACCTACTATATAGCACAGGGAACTACATTCAATTTCTTGTGATAACGAATAACGGAAAAGAATCTAAAAAAAAAATGTATGTATAAGTATATACTGAATCGCTTTCCTATACAACCGAAACTAACATTGTAAATCAACTACACTTCAATAAAAAACAAAAAACAAAACAAAACCAAAAAATGATTCTATTGTTTGGTAACAAACCTTGATAAATTGTTTCTTCAAATTACAGAAAAATAAAAACTTTGATCCCGGGAAGAGGCTGGGCAGGAGTTACCAGTATTCCAGAGGCAGAGAAATAGCAGTGCATTGGGGGAGGAGGGAGTGATGATTCAGCCCCTCCCTCCATGTGGGAGGGGTTTGGGGTTAAATTGCCCAGCTCCAGAATCTGGTTTTGTGGACTCTCTGCCAGGGCAGTGGCTCTTCCCTCTCTTTGACTGCAATTCACCAGACATGTGCTGAGCATCAAATTCAACAGAGCAGGGTAGGCTGACTAATGGCCACCCAATGATATCAGGTCCTAATTCCCAGAACCTGTGAATGTTACTGGAGATGGCAAAAGGGATTTTGCTGATGTGATTATATCAAAATCTTAAAATGGGTAGATCATCCTGGATCATCAGTGTGGGCCTGATATAATCATGAATCCTCATAAGAAAGAAGGCAAGCACAAAGAGAGAGAGATTGGAAGATGCTATGCTGCTGGCTTTGAAGATAGAGGAATGGCCACAAGCCAAGGAATGCAGCTCTAGAAGCTGAAAAGACAAGAAACAGATTCTCCCTAAAGCCTCCAGAAGAAATGCAAGTCTTGTCAACACCTTGATTTTAGCCCCTGCAGGACTTATTTTGGACTTCTGACTTCCAACTATAAGATAATAAAATTGTCCTGTTTTAAGCCACTAAATTGATGGTAATTAATTACAGAAGCTATAGAAAACTGATGACTGTAAGTGCCAAAAATAGACAACTGCCTCTGGTTGTCACATAAATGTGTGAGCCAATAACTACGCACGTATCTACATTCACATTCACACTGCTTCTGCCTTGTGCATGCCAGGGAGCAGGTGCATACAGGTGCCTCAGTGGCTTTGAGCCTCAAAGAGTAAGCGTACCTGTAGCCACCTAGACCCACATAGACAAATTCTGGTTTCTTTCACATTCATAATTACAGAGAGGGTGTTTCTGAAGGAGATTCAGTTCTAAAGTCAGCACTTAGGTGGAAAGGGTATATCATGCAGAATTACATTGGAAAGCACTAACATTACCTATAATGCATAATAATTCTTTTGCACTCTTAGGTCTGAGGATTAGGCTGAAGGGAGTAACTAAAGGAAAGGCTGTCCTGAGGTATCTGCACATTGAAGCCGCTCTGTCTTTAAGTAAAATATCCCATCTCTAGGGGTGAACTGAGGTTGGGCAGAGAATTTGGGAGGGCTCCTGGCAGCTGCAGGGTGATTCCAATCTGCTTTTACATTAAACATCTACCATCTTAGTGCATGTTAAAAGATTAGTTTGTTTTTGTAAAGATAATACAAATTCTGGAGTTGTATCTTTGGAGGTCAGTGGTTGGAGGATAAATTGGTGCTATTTAAATGTGCCTTGGATAGGAATCCATAGGGCAAACTGCAGTCAGTACGACTATGGAAAAAAGCTGGACTCATGAGAATCTATGGCTGGGGGAACATAGGATCCCACAGAAGCCTTCCTAGAGAAAGTGACATTAAATAGATACCTGCAGGACAGGTGGACAGGTGAGCATTAACCAAGCAAGACGACTGACCAACTGACCAGGAGAATATTCTGGGCACACCAACCACCTCAGCAAGTGGCCAGAGTTGAAGCCTCCTCTGCAGACCCAAGAAAGTGACACCCACAGCCCCCTTGCTGGCAAAAGGAACCCTGGGACTCTCTGCCCTAAGCCTGAGACCTTCAGGAGCTCCTTGTCTGTGAAGGCACTGTTCCACTTCCTAGGAATTGCTGGGGATTTCTGAAGACCTGGGATTTGTTGTTCATGCCTGGGGCACTTTTTGTGTTCTGGAATCATGTGACGAGGCTCTGCAGGGAGTGGTCCTAGAATCTGTGGTGTCTTTGACTTGCTGTGTGACCCAGAGAGCCAGTCATTTCTCTCTGGGCCTTGATTTGCCCATCTGTAAAGTGGGTTGAGCTCTTCTAGCTCTGACAGAGTCCCTCCAGGACTGTGAAGAAATAGCGCCCTATGTGTGGTTTGAAATCCCCAGCTGTGACACCAGCTCTGAGTGGGAGTCCCGACTCCACCACTTACTGGGACCTGGGGCAAGTCATTTCACCTCCCTGAGGCTCCATTTCCTCATCTGTAAAACAGGGGCCTTTGTTTCCATCCCTCTAGATCATACGAGGATTAAATGAGATCAGGGACATAAAGCATTTGTTGCCGTTGCAGCTGCGGTCTTTTTTTTTGTTATGGTTGCGAAATGGAACGAGTTTAACTCTGCTGATAACTACAAAACGCACCACCCTCAGGGTTTACCATCAGCGCAATCTGGCAAACAGCGTCAGAAGGTCCTCTAATGGGTGTTCAGGGAAACACCCAGAACTGGGTAGCTGCATTTGGCAGGAACTGAGGAAACTCCCCACGGGGAAAGTTCTGACGGGTAGGCGGTGGCTGCACTAACTTGTGAGTACAAAGATGATTCCCAGACTGAGCCGCAGGAGAGGGCCTGGGGTGGAGTCTGGGTGGCCCGAATTAGCTCAGGGCGCGAAAGGAAATGGTCTCGCCCTCAGCTGGTAACCAGGGCCAGGACAGGCTGGTCAGGATGGACAGGAGAAAGACTGAGTCTTCCCTCACCTATGACCAGTCCCTGGGCTTCTGGCCCTGCCCTTCTTTAATTCTGACCATCTGGTATCTATGTATATTGCAGCTTAGATAGTCTGACTGCTCTTTATACAAGGAATGGGAAACTGAGTCCTAGAAAGGGGCAGGGACTTACCCAAGATCACACAGCAAATCAGAAGCAGAACTGAAGTCTCCAGGTCTCCTATCCAAGAATCTCTGACAGCATCAGGCAGCCTCCTTGACTCTGCCAAGTGAGTGAGTAGCTGGTTGTTGCCTGGCAACTCTAGTCCCAGATGTTTTCTATTTCCACATTTCCATGGGAATCAGGCCACCCAGTGACAATTGGGCTAAGACCTCAAAGAGATGTCTCTGTTTTACAGGGCAGTAGAGAGGACAGCTTCTCGCGTTGAAACACTGACCCAGACAAGGCAGTCAGTTCCCCTCTGCGTCCTGAAGGTCCTCCCGGGTAGCCCAGACCTGTCTCTCTTTCCAGCTTACGGACAGACTCCCGTGATTCCTTCTCTCTAGGCAGAGCTGAGCTGTATGAGTTGTCAGCACACACAGCAGCAAGTGCTGGAGGGGAAAATACTGCCAGGGCTTTTTCATCACCACTGGGAGGCACCTTAAAGGAGCAATCTGGAGTCACACCAAGGCCTGAACCCTGGCTCTGCCACTCACTGACTATGAGACCTTAGACAAGTCACACCACCTCTCTGAGTTGGTTCCTTCATCTGTAAAATGGGGTTCATCATATCTACCTCTCAGGTCTGGATAAGGAGCAAATGAAATAATGAATGTATAGGACAAGGCATAGAAGTGGGTACTCAGTGTTGAAATCTGTATCAGTTACCCTTCTCAATTATAAATGAGCCCACTCTAGGTCATTTAGCAGAAAAGGACCAGAGAATCAGGCCAGGAAGCTATACAGCAAAAAACAACATCCCCAGGAGGCAAGCACATAGCACAGACAGGGCAGCAGGCACCAGGGATGCTCTGCAGGCTCACGTCCCTGACACCACTATTTCACATTGCATCTCTCTCCTCCTCCACCCCATCAGCACTCCCTGTCCTCCTTACCCTGCTTAGCCCTTATCACCTTCCGATATAACTTACTTATTATGTTTACCGGTTGTCTGCTTTCCCTTGTAGGATGTAAGCACCATGAGAGCAGGGATCCTTGTTCTGTTCACTGGCCAAAGTATGGCACATAGTCAGTGCTCAAAAGTACTTGTTGAATGAATGTAAATAACATCCCTGATGACATACCCGGGAAGCAGCATGGCTGTGATTAGAATTCAATTTGATGTGGCCCCAAAGCTATAAAATCTTCTTCCTAGGGCTGTTATGAGGCTCGAATAAGTTCACGTGTGTTAGCCACTTAGCACAGTAACTGCTACAAAAGTTAATGTACCATAAACATTGGCTATCATCATCATCATTATTATTGCTATTAGGGGTTAATTAGCTTTACTTATTGTGTTTTTTTAAAAGTAAGTACTGAGGATTGAACCCAGGACCTCGTGCACGCTACTATCACTCAAGCTATACCCTCCCCCCTATTATTACTATTATTATTATTATTATTGAGGGCCCCCCCTTTCTCTCCTCCTGGGCTCTTTTTTCTAAATTCCATAATAGTTCAGTCAGCTCTCAAGCCTGGGCTGACACACTGACAGGACCCTCAGAAAGGGAATACAAGTGTTTCAGGACAGCCCAAGTTGCAGGAAGCCCTGCCCCTAGCAGGAACCACTGCCCTTAGCAGGAACCAATCCTCTAGCAGCCCCGCCTACATGGTAAGTGACCTGAAATTGTTCTCTCACAATTGCAAACAACACAGACTTCCTGTGTTTTGAGAAAGGGGAAGTCCAGTCAGCAATTTACCTTGAGTCATTTATTTCAAGAAGGAAGCCCCTGCAGTTGGCAGAAGGTAGCGGAAGGAGGAAGGCTGCCTGAGGGAAGAAAAGAGGATTCTAGAAGGAGTGCTACCACTTCTCAGCTCTACACTGAGCAAGTCCCCTGTCGGGTCTTAATTTTCTCATTTGGAAAATGGGACAATGATCTTCACCTCATCTGCTCCTCTGTATTGTATTAGTATCCATGAGCGTATGTGAAGAGCTAGGAATACGTAAGCAACATGCAACCAGGAGGACTTGGAATGGCTGCTAAGTCTAGAAGTTAAAAAATACCCAGATCTGGATTCAAATCCTGCCTCCATCACTTTCTAGCTGTGTGTTCCTAGGCATATAATGGAACCTCTCTGAGTCTCGGTTTCTTTTTCTATAAAATTGACCCTTGGGTTTCCTCAGCTGTGAAATAATAGCTTATCTTCTAAAATGGTCTTGAGGGTTAACTGAGAAATGTACGCTAAGGCTAGGAAGGACCTAGGCTCAGAGCAAGCCCTCAGAAATGGTGGCTCTTGTTTTTAATCCTCGATGACCTCTCACTTCCTCACCTCTCCCATGTGCTGTCCTGCCCAGTCCCTGCTGTGCTCAGGACAAATCTCCTTCTGAGGTTGCTACTAATAGACCTTGTGAGGCCACAAATAATTGTTAAAATAATTTTACTGATTACAAAATAACAAATTCATGATAGAAAAAAATTAATCAAATAAGTAAAAAGAAGAAAATAGAGACTACACATAACTTCACCACCCAGGGATAATTGCTATTGATTGGGTGAATTTTCTTCCTGATTTCTTTTTAATGAATGTGTAACAGGATGTTAGACGCAAGTTTCCTGTCATTTTGGCAGAGGTAACAAAAGTCATGGACCATGGGTCATGGACCACCCAGGCAGGGCATGCCCAAAGATGGAAAAACCGGTTCTACAGCCATTACCCCATCACCCACCTCTGGTCTGCTCATTTTGGAGCATGTGTGTGTGTGTGTGTGTGTGTGTATTTGAGAGAAAGACAGAGACAGAGGTAGAGACAGAGATGAAAAGAGAGGAGAGGCTGTTTGGAGGGATTTCTTTTGAAAAGGATTGTTGGTTATTGTTTGGTCCCCACAGCAACACCCCCTTCACCCCCAGAGAGGAGGGGTGAGGGTGTGTCATTTTGTCACTTTAGGGTAAGGGGGCTTGTAGGGAACCACTTGGCCCGTTTGAGATGTGCCTTGGGGTCTGAAGACCAAGGAGAAAGACAAGTCTAAGGCAATGACACACTCTTCTCTCATATGCACTTCACCCAGCACAGAGCTTACCATGCTGAATTGTAAATGTCCATTGGGTTGTCTTCCTCCCCAGCTTGACCTGGACATGGCTTTCAGACAGTTTGGGCCTTGTTTCCCCTGCCCCTGCAGAAGGCTCAGCACTTAGTTGATGCTTGATAAATATTCTGGTGATTGAAGAGAAGACTGAAGGAGCTGTGGAATCGAAAGCAGAAAGAACAAGGATTTTAGAACCACACAGATCTGAATTCAAATCCTGCCTCTGCCATTTTGTGGCTGTGTTCCCCCGGGGGAAGTCATATCATATCTTTAACCTCATTTTTTCCACTGGTAAAATGAGGATAATTTGAGTATCTGTTCTGCAGAGTTTCGAATGAAATGAGCTCAAGCAGTGGCACATAGTAGGTGTTCCAAAATGAGGAATGAATGAAGACACAGTAGTCTGGGAAACTCTGCACACTGATTGGACCTCCTGAGAATTCCCTGTTTGAACTGATACAGTTCTGGAATATCTGGATCCTTGTTTCCTTCCGTCCTCCTTTCTCAGTCGTCATCATCATCATCATCTTCATAGCAGCAGCAACAACAGCTGGCAATTTACAGAAATTCCAAGACCTGGTCTCATTTAAATCTCACAATAATTCTGTGAGGTCTGTATTGTAATTACCCGTCCACAGACAGAAAACTGAGGGCGAATGACTTGCCCAAGGGCACAAAGAGCTGAAACAAGGGTGCTGCTTTTGGTCTCCCTTAAACGAATTGATTTAACATGTCCTCAGCTCCTGTCCCCTTATACATGAGTAGGAAGGACAAACAGGCAAGTTAAAACAATACTTATAACTCTGCATGGTAAGTGCTGTCCAGGAAGACTCCAGATAAGATGATAATTTCTTCTGCCAGGGGTAATCAGCTGGAGAGCAGGTCCACTCCACTATTTATCTCTGTGGCTTTGGGCAACTCACTTCACCTCTCCAGGCTTTAATTTTTTCATTAATATAATGGGGATTATGATAAGAGTATCACTCTCATACAGTCACTGTGGGGATAAGAGCAATAATGTATATATGTGCATGGCATCTGGCACAAGTAAACAGTTAATAAATTATAGCTGATTCTTCTTACTATTACCTGGATGTCAGCCAGGGACCTCCTGACCCCTTAAGATCATGGGATGAGCCCCAGCAGCCATTCCAAAACCCTCTCCAAGATTACTGCAAATTCCTGAGAGATTTTATTGCTCCTGGTCCAGCTCCTGAGTCAGCCTGGACTGTCTTTGATCAGCACGATACCAAAACAGAGGTAAAACTTGGCCCCCTCAGCCATTTTCACAAACACCCATCACTCGGTGAGTACAGGAGACTTTTTTTAAGATTTCCAGGGATGGGAGATAGATGAGATCTCATTGCAGCTACAAAAGACCTCAGGGTAAACTAAAAATACCCTGGCTCCTAAGACAGCCTTAGCCTCTACACTGTCCCTGGCCCCTCAGCTGTGGGCCACCTCCTGTTTCCTAGTAATGGATACCTGCTATTTGGCTCTTGTCTCCACTCTCTCTTCCTAAGGAACTCTCCAATTTCCCTTTCAGGGATTATCCCACTGTGTGACGCCTCAGAGGTTGAGGGGTTGGCTTCCCCTCCTGTCTCCTGGTCATCCCCTCACCCTCACCCCCTGCAAGTTCAAGCACTACAGGGTACAGGGACTCCTCTCTGGACTTTGTGTAGCCCCAGTGAGGATGGAAGTGTCTGCCATCATTCATAGCGGCTGATGCTGGTGGGTGGGTGACCCTGGCTGGCTTCCTGCTGCCTCCCCTCTGCACATCCCCCTCCTTGATTCCTGCCCATGTCCTGAACCCAGTCCTCCAGTTTCTGGTAGATTATCCGAGTCCTCGGTAGCTTAAAACATCCAGAGTCATTTTAGGAACACATTCAAATCGAAGTCCTCGTCTTTATTGCCTCTGGGAGCTTTGAGATCATACCTTCACCATAAACGGTTTTGCAGAGTATTTTACCAGTGAAAGCCATCCTCCTCCTAAAGAGAGGAGGTCACGCACTGAGGGTCCTTGAGCTGCATGTGGTCCACAGAATGTTTTAAAAAATCAAATCAGTATTTTAAAAGTGAGCTATTACATATAAAAATCTGGAATTGTGGTCTTTCTTGTAATTTCATAACCTCTGGCATCATAGGACCCACATTCGCCCCCAAGGAGCATGTTGGCCTCAATGGAGAGCAGGGTCCCTGCCCAGTGGTCTTACTTATTTCTCCTGCTTGTCAGCTGTAGTCTTTGAACTTTGTGACCTTTGCTAAGAGGCATTTCAGCATGTTTCCATCCACCACCCCACCACCCCGGACCCATTGTATTATTATAATAAAGTTGGGTCTATGAATGTGCTAGCTTCACAAAGGGCACCCTAAGCAGAAAGTACAGCAAGAGTAGTCGCTTAAGTACGCAAGTGATGGCTGTTCCTGGCAGGGAAAGTGGTCCAGAGGGACTCTATTGCAAGGGGGAAGAGGGGCTGGAAAGGATTAAGCTGGGGCTTGGTTATGAAGTGCCTTAATGATCTCTTATGAGCTATTGGGAGCCAGTGTGGGGTTTAAAGTAAAGCGACACAGCAAGAGGTGTGTCCCAAGAGAAAAGTGGCTGAGAAGCTCACGGGGAGGGATACATTGAAACCCTCTCGTCCCCCACCTAGTCAGAGGCTGGGACAGTGGTCCAGGAGAGCCAGGGATGCTGCGGCCGGACTGCGTGGCAGCGGCGGCAAGAATGGGTAGAGGACAGCAAAGGAGGGATTCTGGAGGCAGCCTTGCCGGGGAGTGGGTTTGCTTGACCTTGAGGGAAAACATTTCGTGCGCTGCGGATGCAGCTCGCTAGCCTCCCCTTCCCTCCCCTCCCCCACGCCGCAGCGGACTGCGGCGGAATCCCAGCCGCTGGCTCACTCCCGCGCCGCTGCGGCACGCGAGGGCGGGGGCGGGATGGCGAGCGGTGGCGGGATGGCGGGGATGCCCGTCTTCCCTGGAAGGCGGGGAGGGGAGGAGAGGGGAGGCCCATCACGTGGCATTGCCACCAGGCACAGCCCGATTGGTGGGGCCTGCAACCGAGTCAGCGAGGGCTGCTTGGGTTTCCAGACATGGAACAGCCCCCTTTCCTCGTTCGGGCGCCCATGGGTGCGCCAGTTTAGAGAGGAGGGAGGTGGGGTGGGGATCCTGCTCTCTCCACAGGGTGTAACGCAGCCTAGCTGCTCGCCGCGGTCTTCACTGCAACTTGGGCAGTCTAATTATTGTATCCGTGAACACATCCCTTCGCTGCTTCTCTCCCGCCTTCTCCCCACCTGCCCGTCTTAACTACCGTGCTGCCTGAAGGACAGCTTTGTTTGGGCTGGCTGAAGCAGGTTTCTGTTACTTGCCACAATTTTGCAGTTTGGGGCAAATCAGTTAACTTGGCTAGAGGTAGGGAGGATTAAAACAGAAATCCCACACACTTCCAGCCCCACACATCCAAACTTATCTTTTTATCTCCCCAAACTGCTCCTTCTTTTTGTCTCCATCTCTATTTCAGGCAGAAGCCCAAAAGCCATCTCCATCTCGCTGTCCCCCATTAAATCTACGACAAAAGCCTATTAAATTTACCTCCAAAATATTTTTTAAAACTGGGTACCCAGTATTTTTCCTTGGCATTTATCTTGATTTGTAACTATGTTTATTTGTGCTTGTTTTTGTACGATTTTTCCCACTAGACTGTAAATTCCATGAGAACAGAACCTTGTCTATTTTGCTCATTGCAGTATCACCAGCATAGCACCAGGCATACAGGAGATGTTTAAGTGTTAACTGAATGAATAGATGCATAGCAAGTCCTATGCTAGGTTCTAGGGGTGGGAAAAAGGCTCAGATTTTAAGATGAAACACACACCTCTATT
The DNA here is from genome assembly GCF_048564905.1 of Vicugna pacos. NCBI lineage: Eukaryota > Metazoa > Chordata > Mammalia > Artiodactyla > Camelidae > Vicugna > Vicugna pacos. The sequence continues at coordinate 44,507,260 of NC_132999.1, forward strand.
CTCAAGAAGTCATCTATCCAACAAACGTGTCCTGAGGCCTTCTCTACACCAGCTGCTGGGGGGAGGCCAGTGCACAAGATAAGACTGTATTTCTACCATCCCCCTTCACCTGGGGGAACGAGACATGAGTCACCTAGACAGTAAGACTCTGTGACATTGTGGGGGTGGGCAGGTGTGGTGGTACATACCAAACTCTAGAGTCAAAAGCGTCCAGGGTTTGGAATCTGCTATGACCTGATTTCCCAAGCCAGCTTTGCTGCCTTCTCACTTGTGTGACCACAAGTCTCTTCTCTCTGAGGCTCCATCTCCTCATCTTAAAAATGGGGATAACAAGATCATCTCCAAGGGCTGAGAGATATGAATGAGATACACAAAAGCACCAAGTGCCAGGTTTTATGACAACGTTGGATGTAGGTGGATGGACTATACCTTTTAGTTTGCCCAGAACAGACTGATTGACATCTGTTGTACCAGAGCAATTAATAGTAGCATTCCCTTTCGTTTTCATAAGCGTCCTGGGTTTGGACAGTAAATCATGTAGTCATCCTAGTAATAGATGTAACACGGGAGTTATCTACATCATGACTTGTCTCAAAGGGTTACATGAGCCCCAAATCACTTTTTTGGTCTAGGCTAGTACATGTGGGGCTTTTTTTCCTTGCATCTGTTCATAATACAGAACCTTTCTGTTCTCTCTTCCCTCATATATCCTTTCAAACATTCTCTACTCCTGTCATGCCCTGTTGCTCACACTTCCTCAGACTGATCGTGCCTCTGTAGCCCTACGCCTTTCTTTCAGGCTCCCTTTCCCCTTCTTACAACTTATCAACTCTTACTCATCCTTTGAGACCCAGACTCTTTCTCAGGAAAGAGTCATCCCTCACCACCCTGAGCAAGGCTTACCATGCCCTCCTCTGGCCTGTCACAGCTTTTTGAACACATCCTCATCACCCAGTATCCCAATGACCTGCTTTTTGTCTGCAACCCCCATTAGACTGTTCTTCATCTCCATGCCCCTAGTGCCTGGCCAAGAGCCTTCCACAAAGTAAATATAATAAGTGTTTACTGAATGAGTGAAAAGATGACTAAGAATCCTTCTCTCTCATGGCATCTCCTTGAGTCACTGTGCATCTCGTATAAAGTGGAGACTCAGAGAAAAAGTGGGAGGAATGGCTTTTGTCCTTTGATTCAAGGATGCTGGATTCAGGAGACCAGAAAACCCAATAGAAATGGAGCCATAGCAAAGTCCAATGGCATTTATGACAGGTCAGTTTTCTGTCAAAGCACTGATGGTGGCAGCTTGGAGCTGAGGCAGAGTTTGTTTGGGAACCAGAGCCAAGACTAGCAAACATTTGGTACGTTGAGCTATTCAGTAAGCTAAGATTCTGATAGCTGTTTCTGTCAGCTGCACAGAAAGAAGCATCTCAAAGCCAGCTGGGTCTGCCTGGGATTGGGGGTCCCCATCTCCTTCAGCACAATCTGACCCAAGGAATAAGGCAGATCTCACCCCCATCTTTAATCTTTACCATAGGCACACACCTGCTCGAAGGGGTCTGTGCAACTACTCAGGACACTGGGCACTGAGAACAGAGTCAACAATGATTACAGGGAACTGTGGCTGAGATGATATCACTTACTAAATAGTCCATGACTCCCCGCCTACATTTCCCAACTTCTTTTGCAGTTAAATTGGGTCTGCGTGACAAGTTCCAGCTAATAGTCTGTAAGTGGAAGTAACATCTGTCATTTCCAGGCTAAAGTATTTAATTGCTGGTGCACAACCCTCCAGCTCTCTTTCTCATATTGAGGCAATCCTGAAAACCTTGGGTTGAGATGGTGGAGCCCAAGATGAAAGTAGCCTGGGTCTCTGAATGACCCAGTGGAGTGGAGGAGAGCTACCTTGGGGACTGCCTTGACCCAAAGCAGGCTTTGGATGAGGGGGAGAAATATACCATTGTTGTGTTAAGTCATTGAGATCTTTGGGTTGTTACCACAGCAGAGTCTGGCCTCTGACCAATATATAGAACTCTGACCAATATACAGAAATTGTTGTTTTAGCCATCTAGCATCAAACCTCCTTCCTCTTTGAGGAGAAACATTTCTCCTCCTTATGGGACTCTTTGGTATTGCCAAATCCAGTGGTCATTTCTCGGTTCTTATCTTTGATTTCTCAGCAGCATCTGTCACAATTGACCACGCCTCCCTAGAATCATTTCATCTAGTGCCAGCCTTGAGTTTTCTCCTGTCTCACAGCCCCTGCTTCTCAGTTTCTTTTGCTGGCCCCTTTTCCACTGTTTTACCTCAAAAGTTTGAAGTTTCTCAGGGTTTATTCCTGGGGACCTATCTTATGGTTTGAAATACCATTCATGAAAAAGACAGCTGGTTACCTTTCAGCACTCATTCCAGCATCCCTTATTAATCAGAGCACCTATTTTCAGGGGCAAGTTGTGCCCAGTTAAAAAATTACATGTCCCAGTATGGCTATGTGACTATCTTTTGGCTAATGAGATGTAAACAGAAATGCGCAGGACTTTCAAGGCAGTCTTCTTAAAAGAAAAAGAGTGTATTTTTCTTCCCTTTTCCCTCCCCACTGTCTGGAATGTGGACCATAATAAAATGACCTTCAGATTAGAAACCAGCTGCTGAGGATGATGGAGAAGGCTTGAACTGCCTACTTTTCATCTTAATGTGCATGAAAGGTAAATAAATTTCTATTGTAAGCCATTTTTTTTTCTTTTGTTGTTTGCAGCTGAATCTAATCCTAGTTGATAACATTCCCATTGCTGTTGAAGCAGCTTGCTTGCTTCCCATCTGGAAGCTTAAGTCCAGATCTTCCCCTAGCCAGAGCAGTGGGGAACCAGCAGAAGAAAGGCACTTCCAGGCAAAAAAAAAAAAAAAAAATGCTGGCCCTCTTCCCACAAATTGTAAGTTACCAAGCTACCTGGAGGACAGAATAGAAGGTGGGTCTAGGAAGAGTTTATTAGCTCACAGAGAGCATGGAATGCTAGATTAAGGGATTTGGACTTTGTAAGTCTCTTGCAGATAGGGCGATCCTGCCTGTTTTATCTAGTAATGCCTCCACTTAATAGATGCTCAGTGAGTGACATATTCTTTATTAATTAATGCCGTTTGCTTAAACAACAACAAAAGAAATGTTGGAAGGTGGACCAGTTAGGAATCACCATCTGATTTACCCTTACCTGCTTTTTACAGATGAAATAACTGAAGCATCATTTGTTGGAAGTGGCAATCAGCCTATACTTGAGGAAAGGCAAGCCGCCCTGAGGGTGATGGGCGAAGGGGCGATGGAACTGGGGGAGGAGGCCAAGAAAAGCAGTTGGCTTAACGTCTACTCAAGATGGCTGCCCTGGAATCACCTGACCGCGAGGAGGCGGAGCTCCGCCCCAGCACGCCGGGCCCCACCCCGCTAGGCCCCGCCGAGCGTCCCCCCTCCGGCCGGGGCGGCGCGGGTTGTGAGGTGTCTCAGCGGAGCGCCTGCGCACTGGGCAGCGCCGCGCGGGGCGGAGGCTTTATAACCACTTAGTCGCTGCCGCTCGGTTTTCATCTCGGGGAGGGCGGCTGAGGCGTCGGCGGCCGAGGCGCCGGCTGAGGGGTCGCTGAGGCGGCAGCTGTGGCGGCGCTGGTCACCCCTCGCCCCTCAGCCTCTGGGGAACATGGGCTCCGAGAAAGACTCCGAGTCGCCGCGCTCTACATCCCTACACGCTGCTGCGCCCGACCCCAAGTGCCGCAGCGGCGGCCGGCGCCGGCGCCTCACCTTCCACAGCGTCTTCTCCGCCTCGGCCCGCGGTCGCCGCGCCCGGGCCAAGCCGCAGGCCGAGCCACCGCCCCCAGCCGCGCCGCCGCCGCCCGCCCCAGCCCCAGCCGCGGCCCAGGCCCCGCCGCCCGAGGCGCTGCCCACCGAAGCCACCGCGGAAGCCGAGGTGGAGGCCGCGGCGGTGGCGGGGCCCGGGTTCGACGATGAGGAGGCGGCGGAGGGCGGCGGCTCGGGCCCGGAGGAGGTGGAGTGCCCGCTGTGCCTGGTGCGGCTGCCTCCGGAGCGGGCCCCGCGCCTCCTTAGCTGCCCTCACCGTTCGTGCCGGGACTGCCTCCGCCACTACCTGCGCCTGGAGATCAGCGAGAGTCGGGTCCCCATCAGCTGCCCCGAGTGCAGCGAGCGACTCAACCCGCACGACATCCGCCTGCTGCTAGCCGACCCGCCGCTCATGCACAAATACGAGGAGTTCATGCTGCGCCGCTACCTGGCCTCGGACCCCGACTGCCGCTGGTGCCCGGCCCCGGACTGCGGGTGAGCGCGGGGACGTGGCCTGGGGGGCCACGGCGGAGGGGACCTGTGGCCTGAGGCTGGACCCCGTGTGTGGCCGGCCCCGAGGGGCGGTCCTCCGCGCTGCGTGTGTGTGCGTGCGCGCGCGTATGTGTATATGTGTCCCAGCGTGGAGCGAGGGCAAGAAGGCAACTGCGGCGAGGTGGTAACTAGTAACCATCGGCAAGCCCAGACAAGTGGAGTGAGCGCATCCAATACCCCACCCCTGCCCAAGGGATTGAGGTGGGGGCTGAGCCGTTGATGAAGGGAAGGGAGCTGTCCATCAAGTCAGGAGGCAGGGAGAGGCAGTTTTTGGTCGGGTGACTGCCCCTCTGGTCAGAGGTAGGGGCTATCTCTTAATGAGGGTGGGGAGGGGCTAGATGGCAAAGAACGGAATGGGAATATCATTCCGAGTGGGCAGCGCTTTGGAGGGGTGTGTCCATTTGGCTAGGGACTTATTAGCACCGTTGCAGGAGAAGCTATGTTCTTCCTGACCACCACTGCTGAAAGTTGGGATGCAGGTGACTGAAATGGCACTAGAGGGGAAGGACAGCTCACTGCCAAGCTCTGGGGGCATTGTGTATTGTGTGTCTTCTTTGCCAAGCTGTTGGGAGGCCCCCTGTAGTTCTTACACTCATGCCATGGGCATGGTGAGGAGTGGATAGACCTTTCTTTGTCCAGAGAAGCAATGGAGCACTGAGAAGAGTGCCCAGAGGTTGCTATGGAAGGAGAAAATGTGTTTTCCAGCCCCTGTGATCTAGAGTTCTTGATGATGCACCGCTTGTGCTGAATATTTAAGATCGGTAAGAAAATATGCAGTAGTTGCAGAGGCAAAACCACCAGATTTCGCTATCTGGAGCATTCAGTGGAGACCACCCCCCCGGACCCCATTTTTTAAAATCTGTGTGTAATTGTTAATACATCACATGAATGGTTATATGCAGCAAAGAGGGGTATCAGACTGTGCCATTACCTGCTCTGTGACCTTGGACAGATCATTTTATTCTTGTGTGTCATGTTTTGGGGACAAAAAGATGCTAGGGACTCCTAGTAAAAAGCTGGATATTCCTTTCCTTCAAAGGAGTTAAGAAGGGATTTTAATTATAGCCCATGTATCAAGGCTGTTTTAAAATTTCCATGATGCTATTTGTCTTCTTCAAAAGAAGCTGTCTTAGAGTGTCTAGGGGAGTAAGAAGAGTTAATTTTTTCTATTTTTCTATTCTGCCAAACTTGTTTAGAGATAAGTGTGTTACTTAAACTCACTGAGATGGGGTTTCTAAATTACTTTGAAGTGTTGTGGTCAAAGGTTGGGGTGTTTGTCTATGGTAGGTCACTTTCACTTTCAGTTAATATCAGAAAGAACCTTGTAGACTCTTGGAAAAGTTTGCTTGTATTTGGTGACCTGGTGATTTTTGTGGCCTTAAGAGGTTGATTTATATGATATTCAAGTTTTACAGACATTATTCATCTGTTCTCTGAACCAAAGGGGTGTTTACTGAAGAGAACACTGCTTGGTTAATTTTGGAATAGTATATTAATTCCTTTTTGAAATGTGAGTTTCCCTGAATTTTACTGAGACATGAGGCATCACTGATTCTTCTAGAAAAGTTCTCTTTTTTTGTTTTTTATTTCTCTGAAGTCAGTCTCGGTCTTTGCTCACATCGATAAAAATGGACAGGAATTAATTTACAGTCTTGATGATAACAACTCTAAGCCGTGGCTGATTTGAAATTTATAAAAGAATTGGGCCATTCCTTATTTAATCAAGCATTGGACTACTGTCATTCAGAGTTTATTTTTTAAATTAGTTTAAAAATTATAACGATTTTAATGTAATTTTTAAATGTGTTATCTGCAGGTTTAAAGAAGGTGAAGTATGGGAGAAGCGAGTAAGGTGGCATCTGAGTATATATGTGCCAGACATACATAATTTGATACTTACAATATTGTAAGGTAGATTTGATCTAGTTTTATAGAGGAGGAAACTGAAATTTAAATTAAGTGAATTCTTCAGGGTCACATAACTAGTTGGTGGTGAAACCAGGCTTGGAACACTGGTCTTACCTCCAACCAAGGTCAGTATTCTTTCCTCTCAAAACTTTAAAAAGCATAGGCTTGTTAGCATTATTGGGGATGCTATTGTTTGGGTTGTTTCATCAAGTGTGGCCTAAGGACATCATTGAGAGAGCCAAGGATACTAGAATCTAGTTTTTTCTTATTGTTAACAGCCTCTTACCTACTTTTTCTTATCTGAAATGGGCCTAATCCTTTCCTGACTTGAGAGGCTTAATTAATATTTTCAAAGTGTTTGGAGACTTCAGTTGAAGATGTTAGATAAATAGGGAGTAACTTTAAGTTTCTGTCACTTCCCAAATAGGTGAGAATGTGGCCAGTGGTTTTGCTGCCTGTTTTTAATGTCATGAGAAAAATAGCTTGTTTTGTTTTGTTTTGTTTTAATCAAACTATTCTGTTCTTCTGGGTCGGGTAAAAATCACCGATGAGAACTTGAGGAGAAGCCTAAGACCCCAGTTATCTCTTCTCGTACCTGACCATCTTCACTGCCCACAAATCAAATTCCTGCCAGCCAAATTTGTCAAGTCCTTCTTTGCTCTGTGTGTGTGTGTGTGTGTGTGTGTGTGTGTGTGTGTGTGTGTATGTGTATTTGGCAGGGTGAAGGGAGCATATAAGTAATCTTACAGAGTTCTGATCATCAATTTCATTGTGATTACTCATGATAATGAGAACACTGTATATTAAAAGATTCATTTTTTGTTCACAGAATATTTGTCGAACAGAGAAAAGAGTCTTGAATTTTTCTTTTCCCATACTTGAATATGATTTTATTTTATTCATAAATAAGGTAACCAATTTCTGTGGGAAAACATTCACGTTAAGTATAGTATTACCAAGTATAATCTTTAAAACACATTTTCAGATAAGATAAAAGTAACTCAATATAGATAACTGACATTTTTATAGTTCTTTATAATCTTCAGAGTACAACTTCATTCAGAAATAATTTCATTGTAGTTTCATACAGGTAGATGGTGGTAAACTCATTGTATAAAGGAGAAACCTTTAGGGATGGGGGTATAGCTCCTTGATAGAGCCCATGCTTAGCCTGCGCCAGGTCCTAGGTTCAATTCCCTAGAGCCTCCATTAACAAACAAACAAACAAACAGAACAAGAGGGGAAGGTATAGCTCAGTGGTAGAGTGCATGCCTAGCATGCACAAGATCCTGGGTTCAATCCCCATACCTCCACTAAAAAGATAAATAAATAAACCTAATAATCGCTCCCTCAAAAAAAGAATTAAAAATAAATAAATAAAAACTAAAAACAAAAAAAGCTAAAACAAAACAAAAAAGATTGTGAAAAAAATAAATAAAAAATAAAGGAGAAACCAGTTCAGTGAAGTTTATATGTGCTGCCCAATGTCTCATAGCTAATAAAATGATACTGTTGATCTGCTATCCCTTAGAGTCTCTGCTTAAGCATAGGTCTTTTTAGAATCCTCCAAATCATGTACACATGTAATGTTTTCCTCTCAAGAGCCCTGTTATCAAACTTTAAGCCCTTTCAGAATCTCTAGAGGGCTGAAGGGTGAGCAAAGAAGGTAACAGAATATTTCCTGTCATATAGGGACAGATCTTCTGTACAGATGAATGAGAGATAAGGCTGTCTTGACCTAAATTCTTTGCGTAGGTCCACCACTCCAGTCTCTCATTGGTGCCTCTGTCTCCTGCAGAGTCCCCTCTCCCACCTGATCCCAGAAGCCAGCATCAACTATTGACCTTACTGGACAACTGGACTGGATTATCCCATAAACAGGAAGCTTCTGTTCATCTCTAGCACATGTATGAGGGAAGAGCAAGCTCCCTGAGCAAGACAGATTTCTCAGTCAGTGAAGGAGGATTTTTCCTCTCTAAAGCCTTCCTGGACCTCTTCTCTTAATTTAGCTTAGTACCTTCTATTTCACAACTCTTTATTCTCCAACCCCACTGCACCCTACTGCCATCTGCATCATCCTCTAGCCCAGTACCTCTTTCTCATATTTGCCAAAGTACTCATTCTAAAGTGGAACACTTTATATCACTCCCCTTCTTAAAACTGTTCATACCTGACCTATAAGAAATCATCTTATTTCTTTAAGAATGTATTATTTATATGATCTGTCCTTATGATTTAAGCCCCTTTATGGTCTCCAGCCATCTTTTGATCTTATTTTCTATTTTCACCTACATCAATATGTACCAGTATAGACACTGTTGAAAAGAAAAATGTTTTATGATCAAGGCTTGGGAGATACTGGATTGAACAAAATATAGCAGATCTATTTCTGAACTCCTTAGACCCTTTAAACAATACTAATATACCCTGTAAATCTTGTTAATGCTAATATGCAGTGTAAATCTTCAGTCTAGAATAATTTCCCCAAACTTCACCAGGAAACATGTTTTTGTTTTTTTGATGACATCTTTAAGGTTTACCTGAAACTTTGCCTATTTTCAATTTTCTAAACTCCTTTAACAGTTATTGTGGTCTGCCCTCTGTTAATGTCCTCATTTAACACTGAATCTTGTGCTCTGAGTAAATTGGGAGCTGCTTGAGACTAGGATATCTATATTCCAACTATTTCTACAACCCTCTAATCTTTCAGTTAGATCCCAGAAGAATGTTATGAATAGTTGAATTTTTGATAAGGGAGATAAAGAATATGAATAACATAGTTTCTGGAAGAGAAACAGATATGAGGAGTGTGAGCAAGAAGAGGACAGACAGGTGATCATTCAGCAGACACTTTTGAGAATTACATGGTGTAGAACGTTAGGGGAGCACTGGATATTACAAAAAGAGCTTAGACATTGTCCTCTTGACAGGGAGGCCAAACCCTGGTAAAGGAGATAGGTAGGTAGGTAGATAGGTAGATAATTACAAATGGAATGTAATAAATACTAAAGAAAATACAAGTGCTCTTAGAGGATAGATGAAAAGATTTTGCATTATGGTGTCAATAAATACTTTACAGAGGAGTTGATATTTGATCAGGACTTGAAGAATATGAGTAGAAATTCATACCAGTTGGACAAGGATTAGGGTAGAGAAAAAGGCATCTTTCTCAAACACTTTAAACACCAGAGTGTTATGAGCAAATGCATGGAGATATAAAAGTACAAGACTAAGGCTGGAGTCTAGTTTGGTTAGCCTCTGGAGATATGATACGGGAGTATGATCTGGGAAGTGACTCAAGATTGATCTGAAAAGGTAGACTGGATTCAAGTTGATAGGTCTATCTCTGCTGTGCAAAGAAGTTTAGATTTGAAGGACTTTTTTCTTTTTTATTGAAGGATCTTAAGCAGAAGAGTAACATCATGATAGATAAACTTCTGGAATTTGAATTTGGATTTGAGTATGGAATAAGGAGACCAGAAAATAGTCTTCTTGCAGTTGTCTGGCCAAGAGGTGACATGGATTTGAACTAGGGCAGTAAAAAGGAATATAGTAAGAATATGGCTCATTGTGACAACTTGGCCAATGTGTTCCACCCTTATACATGCTTAAGGTCCATTTATAAATGAAGTTATATAGGCTGGAGCTGAGAAGTACAGACATAATATAGGAACACATTTCTTTGACTACCAGGGTCTGTTGGAGCATAATCAAATTCATACTAATGGGATTTTTTTCCCCAGGGCTAGAGCAAGTTAATGATGTGGTCTAGCTTGGCACACATTATGATGTTTCTGAAGATAGAATATTAACAAAATGAATTAAAGTTTTATGAACTTAAGGTGGGGGTGTCGGGGGAGGATGCTTCTGTATTCTTAGCAACATCTAATTCCCTATACCTTCCATTTAGCTTCTAATTAGAAAACCTGAATGCTCTGTTCAGCCAAGAAAGCAGGATATGAAAGAGGCTTGATGTAGGACATGGAAGAGAAGAAACAAGATGGTCAAGGCAGATTTGGTCTCAAGGATGAAGTTTTTTTCAACTACCTAGGGTAGAAGATTGCCCTGTTCAGAACTTACATGTTTAGCCCTCAGATGGGCTTATACAAAATTTTTGAGTTAAGTTAAAGTACCTGGCATATAGAAAGCCAATAGATATGTGGATAAGTTTTAAAGACTGCTTTAGGGGAGAGTAATCATCCAGGAAAAGAGTTAGCCCAGATTGTTGACCTGGGAAAGGTAAAAAACCCAGACAGGAGAGGGTCTCTGTCATTCATTCAACACAGGTATTTTAAGCATGAATCAGTGTGCTAGACCTTGGAGGTTAAAAATGAATGACGCTTTTCCTTGTCTGGTTGGGAAAGCATACATATAAACAGATAATTACAATATAATGTGATAAGTATTAAAAAGTAATTATTCAGAGACACGAAGTAGGCAACCAGATGCCTGGAGAGGTTAAGTGGATTTTATAGAGAAGACGGCATTTGAGCTGGTTATTAAATGGATAAGTATTTGCCAGGGCAAGAAGTAAGGAAAGGACATTCCTAGGCAAAAGGAATAGAGTATGCAAAGGCCAAGAAGTAGGACAAAATATGCTGTGTATTTATACCATACCTTTCAGGGCAATATCTCAAATGCAGTTTTAAAGCATGTTCAGTTACACTTGAAGGTGGCACGCACCTGTACTTCCATTTTAGGGATAGAATCTAAGGTTTGGAAATTTTAATTAGCCCAGTGTCATGCAGTATGAGTCAGGGCAATGAGCCCAGACCAAGCACCCAAAAACAGGAATGTCAAGTCTCGTGCCCTGAGTAATTCTGTGTCATAGTAATAGGTTGTTGTGGGTTCATGAGTATTTGGGATTATTTTACTTCCTTGGAACCAAACTCCACAATCAAAATTGACATTGTCAATCCTATCAAATGTTCTTTGGAGAAAAAAAAAAGAATCTGTTAATAAATATTTACTCTCACCATGTGAGGTTGGAATGGATCATGAAATGTTCAAGGCTTTCTGACTTGGAAGTTTATCTAAATTGTGTATTGTCAGAAGTTCCCTTCATACTTTTCTGAGATCATCCAGTACCTTTCTCATGTAACACAAAATAGCAAGCAAGTCATTTTCTTAAGGAGAAACGTAGTTTATCTTTAGTAGTTATTTTGCAGCTAGGTGGAATAAATTTGCTCAGAACTCCTACAGGATATGAATCATTTGCATTCATACATTGACCTCTTCTCACTTTGGTCTTTCTGAGAAGAGTTTTAATACAGCCTGTATTATGTAACATAGATGATACCTTGTCATTGGTATTTTCAATGTCATTCTCAAATTGACTTGTAGAATCTATGATAAACCTGAAAACTTGAGTTGCTATTATGAATATCTAATGTACAATTGAATAAGCAAAGTAACTAGATTAAATCCAAGAAAATTGTGTTAGTCTTTTGTTTAAGTTGTTTGAGGTCTTTGGCTATTGCAGGAGGGGATGGAATATGGAATAGGGGTTAACAAAGCCCAGATGGCAACACCTAAGCCTGCAATCATTGATGTATCTAAAAATTGTTTGAACTTTCAACAACTGCTGTCTTCCCTTCTTCATTTGTTTGTTTAAATTACTTAAAAAATTGTTTTTATTTAAACAAATGTCCACTTGTTAGGGTAATCTGATCATTTAGTTGACATATTTAGAATTAGTCAGAAAGGCTAATATTGGATTGTTTGCAGGAAAGGAATTCTTGGTAATGAAACATGAATTATAAGAAACAATTGATGCTGGTGCTGGTAGATTCTGAATTGCCCATCTTTACTAAGAATGTGTGTCAGAAGGGATTGAGGGGAGATATGGCCATATTCGATGTTAATTAATAAGATAGATGAGTGGTATTCTTGTATTCTAGAACCTTTCAAGAAAGAAGCTATTTCAAGGTATATATTTGAATTGGAAAAAAATTATGAAAAGACAAAATGAGCTTTCAATAGAAGTTGATCACAAATCCATCTCTGTCTATTGTGTCTCAGTCTGTGGTCAGACCAACTTCACTGTGAAGCTTAAAAATGAAAATACTAAAACCATAAAACTCCTGAAAGAAAACATAGGTGGAACACTCTTAGGCATACATCATAGCAAATTTTTTTTTGGATCTGTTTCCTAAAGCAAAGGAGATAAAACCAAAAATAAATAAATGGGACCTAATTAAACTTCCAAAGCCTTTATACAGCAAAGAAAACCACCAACAAAAATGAAAAGACAACCTACTGAATGGGAGAAAATATTTGCTAATGACAAGGGGTTAATATCCAAAATATATAAACAGCTCATACAACTCACCATCAAGGAAACAAATGACCTAATTGGAAAATGGGCAGAAGACCTGAATAGACATTTTTCCAACAGGCACATAAAAAGATGCTCATTGTCATTAATCATCAGAGAAATGAAAATTAAACCCACAGTGAGGTATCACCTCACACCTGTCAAAATGGCTATCATCAAAAAGACTACAAATAACAAATGTTCGTGAGGGTGTGGAAAAAAGGGCACCCTCATACACTGTTGGTGGCCATGTAAATTGGTGCAGCCACTATGGAAAACAGTATGGAGGGTTTTCCAAAAACTAAAAATAGAACTACCATATGACCCAGCAATTCCACTCCTGGGTATTTATCAAAAGAAAAAAGAAAAAAAAGAGAAGAAAAAAGAAAGAAAAAAATAATTTGAAAAGATGCATGCACCCCAGTGTTCATAGCAGTATTATTTACAGTTGCCAAGATATGGAAGTAGTCTGTGTCCATCAACAGATGAGCGGATAAAAATGATGTGGTGTACATACACAGACATATATGCACAATGGAATACTACTCAGCCATAAAAATGGAATTTTGCCATTTGCAACAACATGGATGTACTGGAGGGTATTATGCTAAGTGAAATAAGTCAAAGAAAGAAAAATATTAGATGATATCACTTATATGTGGAATCTAAAAACATAAAACAAGTTGTACAACCATGTGAATATAATGCTACTGAATTGTACACTTAAAAATAGTTAAAATGGTAAATTTTACATTGTGTGTCTTTTGCCACAATAAAAGAATCCCTTTCCAAACAAAAATAAATAAATAATAAGACAAACTAGTGGATATAATAAAAAAGAAACAGACTCACAGATATAGAGAACAAACTAGTGGTTACCAATGGAGCAAGGGAAGAGGGGTGGGGCAGGATAGCAAGATAGGGATAGGGGATTAAGAGGTACAAACTACTATGTATAAAATAAATAAGTTACAAGGATATATAGTACAACACAGGTAATGTAGCCAATATTTTATAATACTTATAAATGGAATATAGCCTTTAAAAGTTGTTGTACACCTGAAACTTATATAATGTACATCAACTAAACCTCAATAAAAAAGGAGAAGTATACTTGCTTTAGTTTTTGCTATAGCGCTGCATTTTACAAATTCTGTTCTTTAAACAAATTTTAATTTCTGTAAATACAGCAAATCATCAAAAGGAACTGGTTTTGTACCCTTTTTTAATGAAATTTGATGTGACAAACTGCTCCTAAAGCAACTTAAACTATGACCAAATGATAGAAATTCAGGATAAATATGATATTTTCCCCTGTTTTTTCAGGAAATAAATGATTTGTGGTTTTAGAATCTCAAGAAGAAATTTATTTCCTCATGCAGAATACGTTCACAGTTTGTTAGGCATGCTTGTGCATGTGTGTTATGTGTGTTCTTTACCTCGTATGAAGTTGTAGAGGGGTGCCAAACAGTGTTACCTCACTGGAACTGATGAATAATGTCTTACCTTACTGATATCTCTTCCTATTTCCTTACACAGTTATGCTGTTATTGCCTATGGCTGTGCCAGCTGCCCAAAGCTGACCTGTGAGAGGGAAGGCTGCCAGACTGAATTCTGCTACCACTGCAAGCAAATATGGCATCCAAATCAGACATGCGATATGGCCCGTCAACAGAGGGCACAGACATTGCGAGTTCGGACCAAGCACACTTCAGGTCTTAGTTATGGGCAAGAATCTGGACCAGGTATAAGTCGGTATTATCTCATTTGTGTCTTTATTTGGTATTTCATTATGTGAACCCCAAACTGGGAGAGATTACCTTATTGTCTAACTGAAGCGTTTTCTCGGATTAGAGAGCAGAAAATATTTGGTAATACTTTCAAAATTGTATTTGATATATAGCTTCTCTCTGATCATTGATAGTTTATCCAACCTAGTAAAACTGGAATAAAGCAGAACTGAATTCTCTAGTTTCTGCCTTCTTAATAATATGTCTCAAATTGGAGAGCAATTAGGTCCTTTTGCAAGGGGCTTTTTCAAAACTTTTACTGTGAGCAGAAAGACATTTAATTAGTGTTAAACCTGTACTATTTTCCTGCTAGCTTTAAGTGCATCATGGCTTTTGAAGTAGGGTACAGATTTAAGGAAAGGAAATAATATTACTATAGATTAATGATTAACCCTAAAATGTGGAATATCGCACATCCATTTCCAGCCTTGACATGTCAGAGTAAACCTATTTAAAAACGTCAGTGGGTTTATTGCCTTTGATAAATGTGCTTTATTTCACTGATGTCATTTGGGAGAACTAGCAGGAAAGATTTTACCGTTCACTTTTTCCTGGCACAGCATAATCTCCTAAATTATTGTCATTTTAATAAGATAGTTCCTAACTTGCTGTGAAAATTACCAGGTGTAGCTACATAGCATACTCAGTTGTTTTTAGGTTTTGAATTTGAAAGTATCATGGGAAGGGACTGTGGATTGTGTTAACAGCAAATCACAATACTTGTTGAGCCTGAGAAATGAGTTTCCTGAACTAAAGTTTTTCAAAACTCAAAGTCAATTCCAGGCTGCAGACTATTCTTCCTGTAGGACTGTGCTTTTGATTCTGCCAGCCTATTGGTTGGTGAAATTCCGTTTTCCTTGGAACTACCTTTCTCTTTAGGGAAGTCTCTTTGCTCAGTGTGGCTCAAATGCTATGTAAGATGCCTGTTTAGGGGATGGGCAGCTCAATACAAGACAAGATCCATTTTATGAAATTTCCTGAGGTCTAGATGTATAGCCAGCCTTCCAGTGAAGTGGGTTACACAATTTGGATCCTTAGTCAAGAATTCTTGACTGCCTCCTCATTTCTTATGCATATTCCTAGGAATAATAAAATCAAACTAGGTTTAACTAGGGATATTTTTCTACCCATTCTTCCACCCTCCTTAGCAGATGACATAAAGCCATGCCCACGATGCAGTGCTTACATTATCAAGATGAATGATGGAAGCTGTAATCATATGACCTGTGCAGTGTGTGGCTGTGAATTCTGTTGGCTTTGTATGAAAGAGATTTCGGACTTGCATTACCTCAGGTGAGATGAGAAATATGTCCATTGTTTTTATAGTCTTGTTCTCTTACTGATTTAGGGAAAAGGATGTCAAAGAGACATAGTTGTCTGTCCTCATTATAGCATAAGAAAGCTGTAAAAAATTCCTCTGAAGCACTCCTCTTACCATGTTTTCTCCAGCTCAGCAACTTTCAGTGACTGTTTTTCATTGATAGAGTTCAGTTTCCTTGGCATGACTTTTAAGGTTTCCAGTCTGGCCCCAATCTGCTTTCTGGCTTTTCCATTTTGCTTTTATAAATGCTATAGCCCAGATTATCTGTGTCTCTTCTGTGCTATCTTACCTCGATACTTGTTCATGTTCTTTCCTTTGCCTGAAATGCTTTCTAAATACCTCACCCTTGTAGCAGCCCCCTTTTATCTCAGCCTGTTCTGTTCTTACCCACCCTTCAAGGGCCACTTTAAATGCCATTTCTTCTGTGATGCCTTCCCTCAGCTTTTGCTGCCTCATTCTTCTTTACTGACATTCTTTAAATGTTCCTTTATAAACCATCATCATGACTTTTACTTTATTTATATGTCTAATTTTGTTAAATTATGTAAGTTTCTTAAGGCTCTAGTTACCTTTTTATAGCTTCTTGGATGTAGTAGTAGTCATTAAAATATTGTCCTGAATGAGTTAATATTTATAAACTTAACATTCACTGTGTGGATAAAACACTTTTATTTCCAATTTAGCAAATTGAGTACTTACAGTGTACTAATTACTGGGGACACAGGGGTTCATAAGATAGGATCCCTAATTTCAAAATTGCTTATCCCATCCCACAAAGGGAGTGAGCAAAAACAGCCTCAGGAGGGCTGAGTGTTAAAGTAGCCAAACTCGGAGTATGAAACTGACATAAAGAGTATGATAAAGTCTTTTTTATATCCTATCTCAGGAACATGATTTTGTAGTATCTAATGGATGTAGTAGGACACATGCCAAGAAAATTATGCAATAATCAGAGAGAGCTCATTAGCTGCAGGACGTGATGAGTTTGAGTGAGATATCAAGTGCATAGACTGTGCAGGATCCCGAGTAGTATCAGTCAAGGAAGTAGGATTAGTGGTGGTGAAGGATTAGGGACGACAGAGTTCAGCAGAAAAGAATGGAAAAGAGGTTTTAAGTTTAGAGGCCTGCCTTCCAAAAGAATAAGAGTAAAGAGCTAGAATTCTAATAGTCTGGACTTGGCCTTTGCTTCCCCTCTTATAATACTCATTTCTTGTAACTTTTTGTAACTGTTAATTGCTCCTTTTGAAAAGAAGGCTCTTGCTCTTATCAAGCCCTCTGGTGATAATAGCTGCATTTCTTTTTTCCTTTTTTTTTTTTTTGGTTCTTTTTGGTGGGGGGTGGTAATTAGGTTTATTTTTTTATTTACTCATGGAGGTACTGGGGATTGAACCCAGGACCTCGTGCATGCTAAGCAGTCACTCTACCACTGAGCTATCCCTCCCCCCAATAGCTGCATTTCTAATATTGATGTTAACTTTGGCATGTTTCCTCTGCAGCCCCTCTGGCTGCACATTCTGGGGCAAGAAGCCATGGAGCCGTAAGAAGAAAATTCTTTGGCAGCTGGGCACGTTGATTGGTGCTCCAGTGGGGATTTCCCTCATTGCCGGCATTGCCATTCCTGCCATGGTCATTGGCATTCCTGTTTATGTTGGCAGGAAGGTAAGATATGCTGAGTCCTATGCATGTTCTATCTTCAGGTTTGTTGGTAATGGTTTGAAGGAGATAGGGAGAAACTTATATTTCAGAGCCACCTGAAAATCAGCTGGTTGTTGGATAAAAATAACATTAATTTCTTAAATGGATTTTCATATACCCCCAAGAGATCTGAAATTATTAATATCCTGGGCCTGGTTTTTCTCACTGACTTAAAGGTGAAATGCTTACTTTACTCCCCTGAG
The DNA here is from genome assembly GCF_048564905.1 of Vicugna pacos. Taxonomy (NCBI): domain Eukaryota; kingdom Metazoa; phylum Chordata; class Mammalia; order Artiodactyla; family Camelidae; genus Vicugna; species Vicugna pacos. The sequence continues at coordinate 44,524,856 of NC_132999.1, forward strand.
TTATTTTGTCTCTTCTTGTATTAACTTTTTCTGTATTATTTTATATTATTCTGGTCTGAGTTAGGTTGAAATTTGAGAAAGATGCCTCTTTGAGATGGGGGAATATGTTATATGTAGATAACTTATAAGGGGAACATTCACTTGTCCTTTTTCTCTTCAGCAAAAAGATTGGTGTCCTAACCAGCTGACCTGGATTTTCTTTCTTATTCTTAGATTCATAGCAGATATGAAGGTAGGAAAACCTCCAAGCACAAGAGGAATTTGGCTATCACGGGAGGAGTGACTTTGTCAGTCATTGCATCCCCAGTTATTGCTGCAGTTAGTGTTGGTAAGAGGCTAGCCAGGACCATGACTCCTCCCCAATCCCACCCCATTCCCATTCGCTTTCTGAAGTCACAGTTTAGCCAACTGGCCAGATGTTTCACCCTGGAAGCTCCTACATTTTATGTCAAACACACCTTGGGAGTTAACTTTATTAGGCACTATTATTGTAATTATCAGCCAAACTAAATTATCAGAGTTTGGGATATTTCATTCTTAAGTTAGTGCCTAGAATTCCATCTGGCATATAAAAAGGGTTGAATTAAAGAATATTACTTTAAGGCCTTGTTTTTTACCTTTCCTTTTCCTTCTCCACCTGCCATGGAACCCACAAAAGAAAATTACTTTTGACTTGCTTAATGCTTCACAGTATTTTGGGAGGCATGAGGGTTTGTTTTAAGATAATTTTAGTATAACTTAACATTTATTGAGACTCGCCAGGACCAGGTCTGATGTTTTACCTGTATTAATTCACTTAATCCTCACAGCAGCACAGTTGTAACAGAAAGATGCAGTAATTTGCCTGAGGTCACTTAGCTGGGACATGAATCAGGGCAGTCTAACTTCAGAGTCTGGTCTCTTCACAACTAAGCCATTCTGCCTTCCACAGCAGTAAGATTTTGGAATTAATACTCTGGGGGGATCCTAAACCCTAGGAGTGACTTATTTAATGTTTTATTATTGATTGGTTCTTGGATGAGCATTTCAGCAGTGAATGTAAGGGGGAAAATAAAGGCAACATAAACTTTACTGGGCACTATATATACATTGATTGTTGGCAACCCTAGAAAGGTATGACCAAGGTCATATGGCTAGCCACCTTTTTAGCATACCCATCTTCTGTCTTTCCTTGGCCCTTCGTAAAGTTTGTCTATCTTGGGCTGGAAAGGAGAATTCAGGGCAGCTGCAACCTGATGGACTGCTAACATGTTTCTTTCCCTTCACAGGTATTGGTGTCCCTATTATGCTGGCTTACGTCTATGGGGTTGTGCCCATTTCTCTCTGTCGTGGAGGTGGCTGTGGAGTTAGCACAGCCAATGGAAAGGGAGTGAAAATAGAGTTTGATGAAGATGATGGTCCAATCACAGGTAAAAGGGCAACCTTAGTTTCCCTTTGAATTTATAAGACCGAAGATAAAAATCGGTAAAATTTAGCACTTTGTGCAGAGAGTCACTGGATTACTTTGGATAATGAGCTTTATAAGGGGTAAAGTATTTTTAGCTTGTTCATTTCTTTGTTCCAGAGTTATTAGGTTAATTCATCTGGTACTTGCCTCTGTGTGGCAGGTACAAACTAGTAGGATTCCAAGTAACTCCAAGTATGCTGGTAATAGTAGTGATTATAATAAAGTCTTATATCTTCACAGTACTTTATAATTTTCAGAGGACTTTACATAGTTATTATCTCACTTGGTTTTTACAACAGCTCTAAAGAGTGAGGACCAGGGCTGTTATTATCCTCGTTTAATGGGAACTTCTTCAAGCCTTTGTGTCAACATCTGTTAAATGGGTTTAAGAGCTTCTGCAGAGCTGAAACTATAGCAAGTCTTCTGACTTATACTTTGATGTTGTTTCCACTTTACCATTAACTCACCTGGGGCACAGAGATCCCCAAAGGTTTTTGAAGCTTCCTACTAGAATCAGCACATGACCAAAATATATTTTGAAATCTTCATGTTTGTTTGGATGGCATCTATGGTGTAATGAAAAGAATAGTGGACTTGGAATCAGATTGTAGTTTTGTGTGACTAATCATTTAGTTATAAGCTTTTATTTCCTCATCTAAAATTGGGGCTATCAGTCCCTAGTTACTGGGAAGATTAAATGTGAACATATGTTAAAACACTTGATATGTGGTGGTTGCTTGTAGTTTATCATTCATTAAGTGAATAAATGAGTATTTTTCTACATGAATATTCTCCACTCTGAAGAGTCACTGCTGGAAGTGCCAGACTCTGTTTTGATGCTATGCTATCTTCAGTTGAGATGTTTGGTTCCATCCCCAGTGGCAGATGCCTGGCGAGCCCTCAAGAATCCCAGCATTGGGGAAAGTAGCATTGAAGGTCTAACTAGTGTACTGAGCACCAGTGGAAGCCCTACAGATGGACTCAGTGTTGTGCAGGGTCCATACAGCGAAACAGCCAGCTTTGCAGCCCTCTCAGGAGGCACACTGAGTGGTGGCATTCTTTCCAGTGGCAAGGGAAAATACAGCAGGTAAGCAAATAGATAATTTCTGACAGAACCAGCTGTAATTATAAGAAGTAACATACCGTATTGAGCCATTTCTCTGTGTAAGGCATGCCCCATATATCATCTCATTTTGTCACTTAATCATCAATGGTGTGTTTTTTTTTGTGGGTTTTTGTTTTGTTTTGTTTTTTTAACTTTTACAAATAGAAGACAGGCTGGAAAGGTTGAGTGACTTAACGTAAGTTTCAGTGTTTCTTCCCACTGCACCATAGCAGCTCCATATAAAGAATAATCTTGACTTCAGATCCTCCCTCTACTAGATTCGGCTACCTCCAGCAGGAAGGGAAAGCATGCATTTTGGTAGAATTCCCAAGGTTGTGCTCTCCATTAGGCTCCTCACTGGCTTTCAGTTGAACAGCATTTATGCTGTATCTTTTTGGCTTATTGGTGCTGTGATACTTATAACCTTCCAATTCTGATGCCCATTTGATACATAAGGGAAATCAATTCAATGAACTTGTGTTGAGTATATGTAAAGCTTTAAGACTAAAAAGGTTGTGACTTGCTTGGTCATTCCACCAGTTAGATAAACCAGGACATATTCAGAGGTGCATAACAGATGTTACATGAGAAGTGGTTATCTGAATGCACTGGAGAACAGAGGCCTGGGGAGGGGTAAAGGTGGTGTAAAACAAAGTAGGAGAAGGAGAGGAGATGCTTGCTTCAGATATCTCAAGGGTGTTGAACTGGAAAAAAGGATTAGACTTCTGCCTCATGCTAAGAGATAGATTAAGACAATTTGGCAGAAGCTAGAGGGAAACTAATTTTGTTTCATTATAGAGAATACAGGAAAAATCTATGTAAAAGTCCAAAGAAGAAATAGAATGCCTTAGTAGATGCTGAGCTGCATATCCCTGGAAGTGTTTAAAGTGAGAACAGATGGCCATTTGGCTCTTAGAAGGAGTCAAGCAACAGATGGCAGATGGACTAGATCCTACACCTGACTACCTGTCAATCACCTGGGAGCCTTTTAAAAATAGATTTTACTGCCCTATCCCAGAATTAATAAATTAGAATCTCCCAGAGTGGCACCTAGAGGTCTGTTTTCTTGAAAAGGCTCCCCAGATGATTCTAACATAGCCGTTGCACGGACTAGCCTCTGGGAACCACCTAAGGAGATGGCCTTTGTGAAAGGCCTCTTCCAACTGAGAGTGATTCTGTGACAGAGCTGAATGCCCTTTCCGTTGCACTGCCTCATTTTCCTGGGCCATGGCACATAGTTGAAGGGCATTTGAGGCTGGATTAGCAGAGCAAAGACACAGGCAGCAGGATGGAGGTTGACTGAATGTGTAGCTGCAGGCAACTGCTGACCTGTCTGCGTCTCATGACTCTGGTTGTCTCTTGTTAGGAGATCCCACCCCCACATGCTGGAGAATTCACTGCTGTGCTCTCTTAAAACCAACACCCCTGTAAATAAGCAGACAGACATAATTGGAGACTGGCTTGCTGAAACTGCAACTTAGCCACCAGTCCAGCTGTTCCAGTTCTGTGAAAGCCTTTTATAGGAAGTGAATCAGTCAGATGGGTTTGACTGTGAAACCCATTATGAGGAAACACTTAAGCATGCAACCAAATGGTGTTAGAGCCAAGAAAGGAAAAGCGATGGGTTCTCAGCTCTGAGACACCATTGGGAAAGTTTGCTACTCTTGTAGGAGATTGGCTCCTGTATGTCCTTCAGTCTCATAGCCTGGGGGTAATTTGATTGCTAAAATTTAAGTACCTAGTATGTGTAAGACATGGAGGGTAAAGTGTGAATGAGATGTGGTCTCTCCTTTTTTGGAGCTCACAGATGAGTGGAAGGGAGATGCGTAAACTGATTTTATAAATAGGTAGATGTTGTGGGAGCACTTAGCAGGAAGTAAGGGTTTGTTGGGAGAGTGAGGGGAGTTGATACTTCCTTTGTTGTTAAGGACTGAGTATGAGTTTGTCATGTAGAGAAAGAAAACTTCCAGAGAGAGGGACTAGCATGTGTAAAGTCATGGAGGTATAAACGTGTATAAGTGTGAAAAGAAAGAAAAAATTCAGTGTGATTATGATGTAGGACCTATGGTGAGAGATGGAACTGGAGAGAGCTTGGAGGCAGGTCAGGCAGACATTAAATGCCAGTTAGCAAGAGAGCCAAGAGAGGGCTGTTTGAGCAATCAGGTCTTTGTCCACGTTGCCACTGATCTGAAAGTTGTTTGACTTGGACTTAGGGCTACTGAAAAGGGAGCACAATTGCAATTACACAGGCAGGAGATGTTGAGGGCCTGAAGTTAAGCAGTAGCAGTGGGGTTAGAAAGGAGGGGACGATTTCAATAGTTGTTTAAGAGAAAGAGAGATATGTATGGGCATCTATTTGAACTATTTGACAATTGGAGAAGATCAGATCAACTCAGTATGCAAGAGAATAATGGAAGAGGTATGTGCCAGGAAGCAGACTGTCTTGGAATACCCAGGTCTCATATTAACTTAAACGTCCCCTCTTTACACAGGTTAGAAGTCCAAGCCGATGTCCAAAAGGAAATTTTCCCCAAAGACACAGCCAGTCTTGGTGCAATTAGTGACAACGCAAGCACTCGTGCTATGGCCGGTTCCATAATCAGTTCCTACAACCCACAGGACAGGTATGTGAACAGTCAGATGCCTAGGAGAGATTGCATTTTTTGGTTTGGCTTTGGCTTTCGAAAGCTCAATGCCTCATGTTAGGGCCCTGTATACCATCTAGCAGGATACATAGTGTGTGTACCCTGTGAATTCATCGAGCAAGCTCTTGGTATGGGAGTGTCTGGCATCTCTTGATTGATTCTTCTTGTTAGCACTTGATTTTTAGAGGTTTATTTCTTTCTCCCTTTTCTTTCTTTCTCCTCTCCACCTTTGGCTATTGCAACAGTGTAATTATTCACATGATCCTTAATGAGCTGGATTGGTATTCATTGATGTCTGTGGGATTATGGTTTCTGCTCTCATGTTGCTTTTTGCTTGATGTGGCTCCTGCAGCCTACTTCTCTTTATTTTTGAGAAGCTAGTGTGTCTGGTATGGTGTGATTGCAGCACTCCCTACTGGAGAGACTCTGGTTTCTTCTAATTGTGGCACAGAAGTGAAAAGCTGTGACTCTCCATTCACTTCCATGTTTTGAGTAAGATAGTGTGAGGCTCTAACCCTTAGCTGAATTTTAGAAGCTCATTTTTAGTTGTTCAAAGAAATTGGCAGAAGTATGTGTATGTGTTTTAAATCAACAAAAAAAATCTAATTGTTCTTCTCCATCTTATTTGAGTGTTAGGTTAAATTTTATTTTCTCTATAAGTGAGCTACTATTTACCTACATTTTGGACTTTCTAATCCTGAACCCACAAACTGCTTTTACCAACAGGTGTAGCATGACCCTTGCATGACTCAGCAAAGTGGATTTTGTTTCCACAGAGAATGCAACAATATGGAAATCCAAGTGGACATTGAAGCCAAACCAAGCCACTATCAGCTGGTGAGTGGAAGCAGCACGGAGGACTCACTCCATGTTCACGCTCAAATGGCGGAAAATGAAGAAGAAGGTGGTGGCAGTGGTGGTGGTGGTGGGAGCAATGAAGAGGATCCCCCCTGCAAACACCAAAGCTGTGAACAGAGGGACTGTCTGGCCAGCAAACCTTGGGACATCAGCCTGGCCCAGCCGGAAAGCATCCGCAGTGACCTGGAGAGCTCTGATACACAGTCAGACGATGTGCCAGACATCACCTCAGATGAGTGTGGCTCCCCTCAGTCCCAGGCCGCAGCCTGCCCCTCAACACCCAGAGCCCAAGGTGCACCGAGCCCAAGTGCCCATAGGAACCTCTCTGCCCCAGCTGAGGGGAAGACTGTCTTGAAGCCAGAAGATGCAGAAGCCAGAGTATGAAGTGGAAAGAATGCTCCTGTTCTGAGAAGCACACTTGTAACTGCATCTTTTAGAATCTTTTTTGGGGGGACAGGGATTTATGTATTTCATTTCAAAGATTTTCTGGTCAGGTTTTCCCCAGGGAAATTCTGAGAAATTTGCAGTTTCTTACGAGATGAAACATGGAAACTTTGCCCTTAATCTTACCCCCATTTCCTCCCTCACCCCTTTTTAGTTTTAATTTATTGGTTAAACTGAGGTGGCAATCTGTGAGGTGTGTCAAAGACTGTACAGATGTATGTGTGTATATTGTATGTATGCTAACATATTATTGAAGGACACATTTTAATAAAGATTTCTGTCATAATTCAAATCATCTCATTTTCCTTGGCTTGGATAGTCCTCCAGAGCCAAGTGTTTGATTGAAAGAGAACTACGCCTTTAACAGTCTCTAGATCTGAGTTTTCTTAATCCCAGAGAAGAATGGTATTTTAACCAGACGGCGCTGGAGTCATCCATAAACCAATGACTCCTAGCATGACAGGAAGCAAAGCCAGGCTTGTTTGAACTGTGTAGTCAGACTGAAGAATTAGCTGAGTCAGCCAGATAGAGAAGCTGTAGATTAAAATGAGCCTTGTTTGCCCTCTATAGGCAGCTGTGCAATTTTCCTGTTAAAGCTTCATTTACCCTTTTCTGCATTTCAGTCACTAGTAGAAGTGTGCTTCACAGGAGGGAAGTGGGGAGGAGGGGGCAGTTCCAGTGGTTCTTCAGAAATCCCAGTGAATGTCGCAGGGTTGTAAGTTGGGGAACAGAGTATTACTGGAGGAAGAAGTGTACCTATTCTGCATAATCACCAAGCAATAACCTAGGTGTTTCTTATGCTCTCAGATACACATTCCCAATTCCAAAAAGCTTTCTAGTTGTACCAATCTTGTTTAAGAAAGAGGGACTAAGAATCTGATGAGAATTTGTAATGAAAGGAGAGAGGAGACATTCCATCAGAATCACAACATATTTAATTTTATCTGATCTCATAAATTTGTCAGAACTGAGCTAAGTTAGTACTACTTGAGGTTTTGGCTCCATCTAGAATAATGGCCTTAGAAATGAAAGCTCATACATAGTATAGCAGAAAAATTAAAAGATTCATGAGACCTGATGTGAGATTCCAAATCTGGCAGTAATTTTCTTTGTGGCTGTGTGAGTCAGTTATTCTCTCATGCCCCTAATTTCTCCAGCTCTCAGACAGTATGTAAGGAACTTCCAGTGCCAAACTTCCGTATCACCTTAGCTCTGGGCCCAGAGGAAGAATTGAAAACATCCTTTCCCTGAGGACCAGATGGCTTTCTGTTTCCTTTCACAGATGCACCTGCTCTTTGTCTTCCTGGCCTGTGCTTTACTACACTGAGGATGATGAGTCTGGACAACAGCCAACTTGGAAGATTCTTATCTCTTGGGCACTGCAGCCAGACTTAGCACATTGCCCTGCACCTGGGACAGGAAATGCTGTTAGTGGACTTTGAGTCTCTGGAAGAAAGTGCCCTAGAGTGAAAAAGGGAACCTGTTGCTAAAGGGGCAGAAAGTATGGAAATCTCTGAAATATAAATTATCAACTCAGGAAGACTTGTGGTTCTCTTGAAGCCTCATCAAGAGAGCAGTTAACGTGGATAAAATCAAAAGAAGTCTGTAGGAGGGGCGGGAGTTTACAGCCAAACCTGTATTCTCATCGAGTCTCCACTTTTTACTGCTGTGAGACTTGGGCTGCTTACTCTGAACTTGTTTTCACATAGCCGAAATGGGGGTAATCCTAATTATGGAGTTGTAAAGATTGAGATGGCGTACTGAAATGCTTTTGGTAAAGGCCCATGTTTTTTTTCTCCTGCAGTAGTAAGAAATAAGTTAAGGGAGATTATAGGTGTCATCTAAAAAAAGCCCAGAACTCCAGACCAGAGGCTATGAAAAACAGCTTATTCTAATCCTTTACAACACTACTTACTGTTGTATCTCCTAGACATTAGCAGTTGAAAAGGTCCATCAGCACCACCTGGAGGAGAATATGAGTAATTGATGGGGAAAGTTGATTATCAGCTAGGAAAATGGGGAAAGTTTAATTTCCTCTTTGTACAGCATCCATTCATTCTGAAATACTTACTACAACAAATCTCTACATTCTGAAGTACCTACTACAACATATAGGGTGCAGTAATAAGGAAAACACAAAATTCCTGTCCTTATGGAACTCACACTCTAGTGGGAAAAGATGATCAGATATATACTCTGGATGAGGATAAGTGTGATGAAGAAAACAAAGCAGGGAAAGTAAAAAGAGTGGTAGATGTTGCTGCTGTAGATGGGTATTGTAAGCCTCTTTGATAAAGGTACATTAATTTATCAGAGTCCTGAATGGAGTGAGAAAGAACCATGTGGATGTCTAGGGGAAGAACTTACCAGACATGAAGAATAAAGTACAAAGGCCTTTTGGTGGAACATCCTTAGTCTGTTTAAAACGAACGAACAGCTGGAACAGAGTGGACCAAAGAGAAGAGTAGTAGATTAGGTTGAAGAGGTGGCTGAGGACAAGATTGTGTAATTATCAAAACAACTCTGAAGAGAAGGACATTTTAGGTTCCTCTGAGATCAGGAAGAGAGGTAATCTTCAAAGCCAGACAGATGATGTACTTGTGGTCAACTGTCAAAGGGGCTAAAACTGGGAGAGGGCTTGTCTGGTCATCAGACGTACTTGGGCCAATGGAAAGAAATTTGTGGGTATGGTAAATGGGTATTTATTTTCATTCCGACCTCTTTCTAATGTGCTTTCTTGTAGTCCCGAGGCTGGAAAGTTAAAACTGCATACACTTCCTTGAAACCACAGTTCTGAATGTAATTTAAGTTTTGCCAATTAGATGCACAAACAAGGACGTGGAAGGAAGAAGTGATTAAGGGGTCATTCTCAGCAACTTTGTTTCTCCTGCAAGGATATGGATGGAGCCCTTAGGTTTCCCTCCAGTGGTATTCCAGTATCCATCAATAGTTGTGTGGATGTTGAATGACTTCTTATCTTACTTGGAGATCCTGGGGTAGTTGCCTTGAAATGGAATGCCAGTACTTCTGATGTCCCATCCACTACCCCTTATTGCTACCAGATCTATGACTAGAGTCAGATCCCAATATGCTTCAGATGGCAATCATAAAATCTGACCTGAGAGAAGGCTTACAGAAGAATTGTAAGATTTTGCTAATTTGAATCAGCAGAAACCTGGGGAATGTGTGTGGACTGGATTCTAAACGTATTAGATCAGGAAGAAAAGAACATAATTGTATTTTCATTTAGTTGAACTTATTAATACGTGCATTCTAGAGATTCCAGATTCAGTATATTGGCTTTAGTAGCTAAGAGTGGCTCTCAGTTGTGCTGTTGAGTGGTTGGGTTGAGTGGCTCTCAGCTGGTTGGTTGGGTGAAACCTGGGCTTAGTAGCAGTCTACATTTAAACTGAAATGCTAAAAATTCCTTAGTATAGCATTAGAAGATGAATCCAAAAACATGTGAAGATAGAAATGTTGGTATAGATTTATCATATGCGCGATCTACTCATCTCCTAACTTTGCCCTACAAAACTGCTCAGAGAACATTCCTTTCACAAAAGAATTTAAAAGAACACCTTATCTTGAAAGTTCTGTAGTGTATATCTTCCATTGACTGGGAGTGAAGCTGAGAGATGCGGCCATTGAAATGGAACCCCTGATATCAGTAGAGATGGTGGGATCCTGGGCTGGCAGGGACCAAGGGGCAGTACCAAGGCAACAGAGCAGGAATGATGAAATATAACCTACTAAGGCCCTACTTGGTTTGTAAAACACAAAGCAAAACTCCAGGTCTGGCAAAAAGAGGCCTATTTTAAGTCACCAGAATGGCAAGTTATGGACACTCACTGAATTCTAAGACCCAAAGCCCTTGAATAAAGGAATGTTGTACCCTGAAGGAAGCTCCCAGCAATATTACTATAAATGAATTGTAAATCATCTACTCTTCCCCAAAGGAATCTTGAGTCAATTAACTACGTTCCTGTGCTTAGGGAAATGGAAAAACCCAGGACTTTAGGGAATACTTGGAAACTGACCCCAAACCAGTACTAATCTCAAGGGACCTAAAAGGTCTTTGTGCACAACTAGTTAAAAATAGAAGTTTATGGGGTGCTATGAGTTGAAAATTCATACGTTGGGAGTCTTAAACCCCAATACCTCAGAATGTTACCTTATTTAGAAATTGAGTTGCTGCAGATGTAATTAAGATGTGGTTATCTTGAAATAGGGTAGGCTCCGATCCAATATGATTGGTGCCATATAAAGGGGGGAATTTTGGACAGAGTCACTCATACAAGGGGAACACCATATGAAGATGAAGGCAGAGATCGGGATCATGCAGCCAATGAATGCCAAAGATAGCCAGCAGACCACCAGAAGCTGGCGGGGCGGGGGGGCATGGAACAGATATTCCCTTACAGCCTGGGAAGGAACCAACCCTGTCAACACCTTGATCTTGGACTTCAAACCTCCAGGACTGTAAGACGATAAATTTGTATTGCTTAAGCCACCCAGTTTGTGGGACTTTGTTATGGCATACCTAGCAAACACAGGGATCATGTAATTTAAAGGAATCTTTTCTTCTCTTTTTTTTCATTTTTTTTTTTATGGGAGAGGTAATTGGGTTTATTTCTTTATATTTGGAGGGAGGTACTTGGAACTGAACTCAGGATCTCATGCATGCTAAGCTTGAGCTATCCCCTCCCCCTAAAAGTAATCTTGTCCTGGATCTATCTTACATATTCACCTGTGGTTATTTCCCAGTTCCTGTAAGCATAGTTATAATAGACATATTTGGCAACTGGCAGAATCTTCATATTGACCAGTAGAGTGAAAGCTATTACGGTAAGAAGAGCAAAGAAAAACCCCTGGAAGTGTCCTCCACCAGAATCATAAGCCAAAAGAAATAGTGCATCCCTGAGGGCATGATAAATACTGCCACCACCATCAAAGACTGAGAAATTCCAAAGTGATATCCCTGTCTCATCTGCATTTAAATTATTTGCCCTGTACGGGACTTGACTTGTAGCTGCTCTTTCAGTGTAGTCTTTTTGAAGCATATCAACACCTGCAGCCATGCAACTACCGACCTGAAATATGCTTTTTCCTCCAGCCCAAATTGAGGAAAACATGAAAAGCAGATTACTTTTACCTGTTGGGGTCTTAGATCTGGGTTGTATCAGCTCTCCGGCTCCAGCTTTGAAATCTAATGTGCAGGCCATTGAGTCATCTCACGTTTCCTAGAACATCATTCTACATATGATAACATCATGTTATTGGATCTAATAAGCAAGAAGTAGCAGGTATCTAAATGCCGTGGTAAAACACATGTGTACTGGAGATCATCCCTGTGGAAATTTAAGGGGACTTCCACCTCCATGAAGTTTGTAGGGATCCAGAGTAGAGTCTGGAACATGGCAGTTTATCTAAAGTGAAAGATGAGCTGTTGCACTGTACACCCCCCACCACTAAGAAAAATCTCAGGCATTTGGTGGATCTCTTAATTTTGGAAGTAATATACCATGTTTGGTTATGCTGCACTAACCTGTTTTCTGAGCTACCCGTAAGGGCTATTAGCTTCGATGGGCTCAGAGAGAATGGTCATCAGTTGGTACGGCCTGCAATGTAAGCGGTTTGAATTTTATGACCTAGCAGATCCAGTGGTATGCAAAGTCCCTTGGCAAATGAGGCTACTGTATCTACACTGTGGCAAACATCCACAAGAGAAAAACAACACAGGGCCTTCAGATTTTGGAGTCAAGCCAGGCTATTTTCGGCAATGGCTATTCTCCTTTTGAGAAGCTGCTGTTGGCTTACAACTGAGCCCTGATCCACACTCTGGAGGGACCAGCTGGGCACTTAATATCAGATCAGATCCCTCCCATCAGAGAGAAGGCAGGGATTTTTCCTCACTGGAAAAGACACTCAAGGTATGAATTATTTCCATGTATGCCAAGCCTAAAATATTCATAAAGAATAAATTTTAAATGAGAAAAATGCCAATTATTATAAAACCAAAGACATCCCCTCCCCCATCCAAATTATTCTAAATTTATCTGTTCATTTTGAGAAGCATAGTGGTTGAGAGGATAGACTCCAGAGCCAGAATGCCTGGGTAGGAATCTGTAACCTCACCCTTTATTTAAGTAGCTTGTGACTGTGGGCAAATGATTTAACCTATCTTCGTTTCTTCATTTAGGACTGTGAGGTTTAAATTTGAACATGTGACAGTGCCTGGCCTGTAGTAAATGCTGTAGGTATCAGTCAGTATCATCATTTTCATTAATTTTTATCAGGCTCATCGTCATCGTCATTATTCCTCTCCACGAACTTGCTGAATGCCTCTTCGCCATGTGATATTCCATGCAGCACTGCCTCTCATCAATTGAGGCCGTGGGCCAAGATCCATGGGCTCATCCCAAAGCAGCTGGCCTCACACAACAGTCAAATGGTTTACTAAAGACTCGTTTATGGCGCTACTGGAAGACAACATCTTGTGAAGTGGAAGTTCTGTCCTATAGGATGAGGTATATGTTCTAGAACAGTGACTTATATATAACCCACTCACAAACAATTTGTTTCTTGCCCCTGTGACTTTGGTCTTTGTTAGTTTAGAAGTCTCAATACCCAGAGGAGAAACACGTCCACCAGGGCACTCAACAGTGAGTCCATTGAACTGGAAATATTCTGGACCATTTGGGCTCCTCATCCATTGAACCAATAGCCTAAAAAGGGGGCAATTGTGTTAGGTGAAGTGATTGATCCTGATTATCCAGGAAGATACGTTTGTCATTGTTCAGTGGGGACAGGAAGGGGTAGGTCTGAAGCCTAAAGGACCCACAGGGTTACTTCTGGTACTGCCCTGTTTAGAAGTCAAGGTTAAAAGGCTATTCCAGTAAGGGCTTAATTCCTTTAGGAATGAGGATTTAGGTCACCACATCAGATAAAGAGCCTCATCCAGCTGAGGTACTGGCTGTGGGAAAAGGAACATAAAAAGTAGTGGAGAAAGATATTTATGAGTATAAATAATTCATGAAAGGTTGAGAAATGAGAACTACATTAGCGTTTCATTTTTTCCCTTGGTCTGGTGTGTATATATTTATACATGTCAACCCATTTCTTCCCCCACCCCCTTAAATTTTCCCCAGTGTCATAGGGTGTTTTGGAAATTTGATCAGCTGGTCCTTAGCTTACAGGTTGTTGTCGGAGGATTGTGACTGAACTGGAACAAATATCACCCACTGCTGGATACATGGCTAACGGGATTTTGGACCTCTCCTTTTAGGGAGGGTGCTTAGACCCCTAAAAGGCCAAAGGGTGAATTGGTGTAGAGATGGGGAATTGGCTGTCCGCCTCCATTCCAATCTCTTTCTCATACTGCCAAGGCCACAGAGTTAAACGCTGCACTTCCCAGAATCCTCTTCTGTTATCATTCTGCATGCAAATTAGGTTCTATAAATTGCATCTACTTATGTAAGAATTGGGAGGAGAAAGTAAGGCGAAGGCCATCTCCCAGCAGCGTGGCTTTTGCTTCATGATTGTGGCAACCTTGAGTTACTCCAGCAGCATTCCGGTGTCCAAGCACTAGCTTCACGAGGTTGAAAAGCAGTGGTGGCAGCAGCAGAGGCAGCTTTTTGATCCTTAGATTGCAGCCACACTGGTGTGTGTGTGTGTGTGTGTGTGTGTGTGTGTTAACCATCCAATTTCTTTATGGAGCTATAACTCACATAATATAAAATACACCATTTTAAACTGTGCAACTCAGTAGATTTAAAATATATTCACAAAGTTGTGCAACTATCACCACTATCTAATTCCAGATCATTGCCACCACCCCCAAAGAAACCTATTATCAGTCTTTCCCACTTCCCTCCTCCCCCCAGCCCTGGCAACCACTAATCTACTTTCTGTTGCTATGAATTTCCCTATTCTGGACATTTTGTATAAGTGGAATCATACAACACGTAGCCTTCTGTGTCTGACTTCTTTCACCTGGTGTAAGATTTTCAAGGTTCATCTATATTGTAGCATGTATCAGTACTTCATTCCTTTTTTTGGCTAATAACAGTCCATTGGATATTGTATGGATTTTGTATGAATATATACTACATTTTATTTATCCACTTATCAACTGATAGACATTTAGGTTGTTTCCACTTTTGGGCTACTGTGACTAAGTATGGTATGAATATTGGCATACAGATATCTGTTCAAGTCCCCGCTTTCAGTTCTTTTGGATATATCCCCCAGAAGTGGAATTACTAGAGCATATGGAAATTCTATGTTTAATTTTTTGAGGAACCACCATCCTGTTTCCACAAAGGCTATACCATTTTACTCACCAGCAATACACAAGGGTACCAATTTCTCCACATCCTTGTCAACACTTGTTATTGTCTGTTTTTTGCCTTATAGCCATCCTACAGGGCATGAAAGTGGTACCTCATTGTGGTTTTGATTTACATTTCCCTAATGATTAATGATGTCGAGCATCTTTTCATGTACTCTTTGGCTATTTGTGTGTCTTCTTTGGAAAAAGATCTATTCAAATCCTTTGCTTATTTTTAAATTGGGTTGTCTTTTTTATTGTTGAGTTATAAGACTTCTCTATATATTCCGGTTATAAGTCCCTTAACAGATGTAATATTTGCAAATACTTCCTCTCATTCTGTGAGATGTCTTTTCACTTGGTGTGCTCTTAAATGCAAGAATTGTAGTATCGACCTCCTGACTCATCCCCTTCATGATTATGCCAAGTTTGCAGCTATTCTGGGGTCTTGTCCTGGGAGTCATTCCTGGAGCCCACTCCTCCAGCCCTTCCAATTATTTTTTTAAACATCTGATTCACTGTATTAAATCCTTTCCTGCTTAAAATAATTAGAGTGGTTTGTGTTTCCTGCAGCTGATCCCTGACTAATAAATAGCACAACTTAAAACCTCTGAGCAGGAATGTGAGGTGTCATTTTTCTAGAGCTGATATGCAGCCAAACTATAATAATAATAAATTCCTGGAATGTCAAATTTGGAAGCATCTTTGAAGATCAACTGGTCCAATCCCTACATTTGTCAAATGAAGGAAGGGAATAGAGATATAATGAGGAAGACACAAAAACCATGAAGCTGAGGGCCCACAACTCCCTCCACCGCCTCCCAAGGCCAGCAGACCTGAGCTGATCTCACTTCATGAAATCACTGTGATCTAGGTCATGTAAATCCAATGAGGCCAGTCCTGCCAACCTTACTGCAGCTGACTGGACACAGGATTTGAGCCCAAGCCAAGTGCTGCTGTGAACAACATGGATGTGACGGAGGCCACGCGCCTGTGTGAAACTGCTGTGGGAGATATAAATGCTAGGGCACACCCAGAGCATGTCCCAGAGCATTGCTTCCATTCTCCAGGGACCTGCTTGGGGCTGTGAGACAGCTTCCTCTAATACCCCACTTTCTCTGAGTCTTTACCATGGCAACCCAGTCCTGAAAGTTATCTGAGCCCCTGAAGAAGCTCAGGAATGTATCCAACCACAACCACTGATTTTTGGAGCTCACAGCCAGATCGGAAAAGAAGCAGGCCACAGACCCAGGTCTGGAAATTCAGATCTTGTGCTCTTCCCACTCTGACATGGCTGTCCCACGTGCAAACACGAGGGAGAGGGCTTCGTGTGTGGAGGGAGACAAGGAGAAAAGACTGCTGGTGCTGTGTGGCTGAATTCTGAGGTCTGCGTTGTCATCAGAAGGATCCAGCAAGGGCAAGATAACCACCCCTCCTCTTAACCAGCGTTGCTTGACTTCACTTTTGTGTGTCTGCCTTTTGAGTGTCTTGGGATAGAGCTCCAGCTCTGGATATTGCTTTGTCATTCCTTAGGCACCGGCTTTTGAGGACATCCATCCATTGCTCACTATCTGTAGACAGCTGCTCTGTTCAGACTCTTTGCTGGAGCACAGAAGTTGACACCCAGAGACAGACCCAGGCCCTGGAGATGGGAAATCACCAGTGAAAAAACGGCCCATGAAATCATGGATGTGAATGAAAGGGGAATTGGCTTTCTCTACCCATAAACTTTTAACCACTGAGTGCAAGGAAAGGAGCAACCAGAAAAAAAGGGAGGAGAGCTAGGAATGGAGAAAATAATGGAAGCCAAGTCAGGTGAGGATTTCAGGAAGGAAAGCAGGGTCAGCTGATGTGTTGAGACAGGTCAAGCTGGCCGAGGGCTGGATTTGTCATTTGGGAAGTAACTGGTAACTTTGGAGAGAGCAACTTCAGAAGATGGCAGCAAAGAAAAGCGGTTTCATTTAGTCTAGATGTGAGTGAAAGGTGAGGTCGAGATGGTAGACAACTCTCTCTTAAAAAGGAGAGGAGTTTTGTTTTGTTTTTTTAGGTAGAAGAGACTCAAGCATGTTTGGAGGCTCAGGAGGTAATGGGGTGGAAATGGTGAGAGTGACAATATAAGAGAGGAAGCTATCTGATGGTGTTTTGTCTTTAGGAAGATAGAGGGATGGGACCAAGGTCACAGGCAGAGAGGTTGGCTGTGGACACAAGAAGGGGCCCCTCTGTTCTCAGCTTGGAGCAAGGCAGAGACCACCGCGAGTTAGTTGCCTTCCCCAAAAAGGATAATCTTCACCATGAGAAGATATAAAATGCCTCAACAGAACAGATGGTTGATAAATATCAGTCCTTTCCTTCCTTTCCTGGCTGTGCAGTTTCAGTCCTCTGAGGCCGCATGTGACGTCACTCTGGGATGTTACAAGGCTACGTACGGAACACAGCTAGAGCCGGAGAAATGAAAGGCATCCCAAGCTTTTCTGGAATTCCAGGGGAGTGGAGGCTGCTTTCTCCTGAGGTTCCAAAGCTGAGAAGTTGTAAGACTTCCAATACGTGGACAGAGACTGCCTGATACAGAAACCAATACAGAGGAGGGCAGAGCTGAGAAATGGACAGAGGGCAAGAGACAAAGGCACATTTGCGCACACCAGCTGACCTTGTTTTAATGCCAGGAACTACCACACCTAAATTCCCTGAACTTTCCCAGAACATAATCCAACAAATACCTTCCCACTCCCCAAAGCCCATTTCTGTTTGGATTCTGCCACCTGCAACTGAAGAAATTCTGACTAATATGGAAAGTGGGGTATTGTTGGTGATGTCCTTAACACGTGGAATTGGCTGAGTTGAGGTGGAGTACTGAATGGTGAGGATTTTCCATTCCCAGGAGGCTGGGAAGTTGGCATTCCCTGCAGTGCAGCTGCAAGACCAGGGTCTCCTGAAGCTCAGACCAAGTACCTAACCTAGGTGGGAGCTTTAGGGGACTTGGTAAAAATACGTCAGGAGGTTGTGTGTATGTTGGCTATTTTCCGAAGCCCTCAGTTCAAAATCAAAAAGATAAATTTTGCAGAAAGAATAATGAAGAATAAAAGCTAATACTTCTGAGGCATTTGTCTTGTGCCAGGCTCTAAGTGCTTTGCACATATTAATTCATTTAATCTTCACAGTAACACAAAGAAATGGGTACCATTGTTATTCCCCATTTTATACTGGAGGAATTGAGACAGAATAATTTGCTCAAGACCACAAAGCCAGACAGGCCCAGAGCTATAACTTGAATCCAGGCAGCCTGGTCCCTGAGTTTATGTGCCTACAGCTTTGCTAAGAGAGACAGGATGTCACCAGCAGTCCAAGCTGATGCAGAGTCTGATGGTCACATGCTTTGCAGAACTGAAAAGGCTCATCTATTCATGTCAAAGCTAAAGTGAGTGGGAACAAAGGCAGAGAGGCAGGAAACAGCCCCTACCAAGTCCTTCCTACTTGTCCCCAACTAACAGGACAGTTACCCTATGTAAAGAGCCTTCCACTGGGATGCAGCCTAGTGGTCAGGGGCAGCCAGCTGTGCCTTCCCCTCGTGCCTGGTGTTCACAGTTGCTCCAAGGCAGAGGTGAAGATGGAAGCCTTGAGCTGAGGACTGGAAGATCCTGTTGCTAAGACCCTGCATACCACTAACAAGGTCTACTTTCAAGGACCATAATTCATCGTTCTTCTGATTTGCTTATTAACCCACGGAGTTACCCAAATGTGACTAGCCAGAAAACTTACACATCTTTTAAGGGAGTGGTTTTGCAAAAGAAACCCCAATCCTTGCACACAGAAGCCTGCAACTGATCAATCTCTGAGGCAATGTCTTGGCTCCAAACAATACCAATAGGAAATCCTCAAAATCTTTCTAAGGATGCCTACTTTCACCATTTCTACTCAAAGTAGTATTAGAAGTCCTAGCCACAGCAATCAGACAAGAAAAAGAAATAAAAAGGATCCAAATTGGAAGAGAAGAGGTAAAATTGTCACTATATGCAGATTACATGATACTATATATAGAAAACCCTAGACTCCACATAAAAACTACTGGAGCTGATAAACGAATTCAGCAAAGTAGCAGGATACAAGATTAACATACAGAAATCTCTTGCATTTCTTTACAGTAACAATGAAATATCAGAAAAGAAAAGTGAAAAAAGAAAAAACCCTTTTAAAATCACATGAGAAAAATAAAATTCTTAGGAATAAACCTGACCAAGGAGGTGAAAGATTTATACGTGGAAAACTATAAAACATTGATTAAGGAAATTAAAGGTAATTTAAACAAATGGAAAGGTATCTCATGCTCTTGGATTGGAAGAATTAATATTGTTAAAATGGCCATAGTCGGGGGAGGGTTATAGGTCAGTGGTAGAACTCATGCTTAGCATGCACATGTCCTGGGTTCAATCCCCAGAACCGCTATTGAAAAAATAAATAAATAAGTGAAACTAATTACCTCCCCTGCCAAAAAAAAGGCCATACTACCCAAAGCAATCTACAGATTTTATATATATTATATATATATTTTTGCAGCAACATGGATGGGCATAAAGATTATGATCCTAAGTGAAGTAAGCCCAAAAGAGAAAGACAGATACCACATGATATCACTTACATGTGGAATCTAAAAAAAAATGACACAAATAAATTTATTTACAAAACAGACTCATTAGTCTATCTTGCACTTTGAATTTATCCTCTACCTGTGATGATTTTGTAACATCATGTATTGGTCACTTGGAAAGTATTGGTTCACTGAGCTAAACACAGATCTTCCAAATGTTGATACATTTCATTTTACAATATAAAAAATATCTACATTAATTTCACTACTAATCTTATCAGAAAGTCTTTAAGTACTGGGAAGCTGCTAAGCTCACAGCAGTGGATACAAATTTTCCAAAACTCTAATTTTCACTCAAAAGCTCAAATTTTATCTTTGGCAGCAAATATTGTCAATTTTTTCCACGTGAATTGACAGGCTCACTTCTTTCATTTTAGAGAAAATGTCTGCAAAAAAACGACATTTGTGTAACCATAATATGTCTTTCAATCCTGCTTTCAAGTGGAAATGGTGTTCATGAAAAAAAAAAAGCAGCTAGTTCAGCTTGCAACTCAAACAATCGCACAAGCTTTTCCTGGAGACAACCATGGTACTCAGGTAGACAGCAGGATTCTTCCCATTCTGTCAAAATATTTAAAAGAAGTATACTCAAGGGTAGAGAGTTAATAAAGTTAATATTCACTGTTTCATCAGTCATTCTGAAGTGAACCTGGTGTATGTATTTCTCTTGCTGTATAGGCACGGCACTGACAGATACAGGAACTACAAGCGGAGCTGCAGCCACTGCCTTGCTTCGTGCTAAGGCACCAGCTGTTTGACCCGCCAATGCCTTTCCACCATCAAAAAGACGAGATAACATCTTAGTATTATTATGAAAATAGTTTTGACTTCACAGACCTCTGAAAAGTTCTGGGGGACCCTCAGAGGTTTGCAGACCACATTTTGAGAACCACTTATTTAATGCTTTACTCGTCAGTTAACAAATGTGTCACTCACCTTCCTTGTCCCTGACGCCATTCCAGGCCCTGAGTTTTGAGTGGTGTGCTTTATATGAGATACTCAAGTCCTCTGCTCTCATAGGGCCAGCATTCCTGTAGATAGAGCAGAAAGTTAATAAATATATGAACAAGGTTATTTCACCTAGAGAACAGTGCCTTGGAGAAAAGGAACCTCTGTGCTCCTTAAACCTTGTACAGTGATGGATGTCAGTTATTTCTCAATAAAAGTAGGGGAAGAAAGGAAAAGAAAACAGGATAATTTAATAGGGAGAAGCTTAAACAGAAAAAAAATATAGGGAGAAGCTTGGAGATAATTTACCTTCGTGGTTCAATATCCACTAAACCTCCTGTGCCTATTTAAAAATTTTTTTAATCTTTTTTTGGAGGGGGTGGGGAGGCAATTAGGTTTGTTTGTTTGTTTGTTTGTTTGTTTATTCTTTTTAATGGAGATACTGGAGCTTGAACCCAGGACCTCACGCATGCTAATCGCCCACTCTAGCACAGTGCTATACCCTCCCCCTACTTATTTAAATTCAAATTACTTAAATTAAATAATTCAGTTTCTCAGTCACACTAACCACATTTTAAGTGTCAGTAAATACATGTGGCTAGTGGCTACCATATTGGACAGTATAGATATAGAACATTTCCATGATTACAGAAAGCTCTATCAGACAGCACTGATTTAGACAGTGTGACAGAAAACTCCCAGATTTGAGGACAGAGTATAGAAGGCAGAGGGACCAGAAAGAGCAAACATCCTAAGATAGAAACTGCTTTGGTGCCTTGAAAGGAAAGAAAGAAAAACAGGTGGCTGAAGTGCAGGGATAGATGGATCGTAGGATGTGGTGCCAGAGAGGTGGGTGGGAGCCACAGCATGTTGGACTTTGTAAGCCTGGTGAAGCCTTACGTAGGCCATTAAAGGCAGGTGTTGATATGACCTGATTTATGTTTTGGAAAGATCACACTGGTTGCTGTGTAGAAAATGGATTTTAAGGAAGTAGAGGTCCAGTTAGGAGACGAGTAGATAAAGGTAGTGACTGCGGAGATGGAGAGAGGCTGTTGAAGATGTATTTTGGAGACAGGACGACAGGACTTGTAGATGGATAGAATACGCAGAATGAGAAAAAGGGAGGAATCAGGAATGGGATTTACATTTTTGGCTTGAGCAACTAGGTAGACAACAGTGCCATATGATGAGATGGCAAAGACTGGAGGAAGAATAAATTCAGGCAAGTGCAACTAAGAGCTTTTTGGAGGTATATTCAATTTAGATGGCCGTTAGATGACAAGTAAGCATTGGGGTACACAGGTTTGGCTGTTAGTGAGAGGTCAGAGCTGGAGATATAGCAGTCATTGACATGTTGATAGTATGAAAGCCAAGAGACTGGATAAGATTACAGAAAAAGAGAGTGCATATGGAGAAAAGAAAAGGCTTTTGCCCAAATTTTCAGGCATGCCATCATGAAGGATCAAGAGAGTGGAGGGTCTAAAGGTGAAGAATTGCTGAGGAGGTAATAGAGTAAGTAGACTGGAAAGACAGGAGGTGGGTGTAAAGGAGTAGGGTCTTAGAAATCCTGGTCTGAAACATAGTCTTAGAGGTGGTATAGCTATTAAAGATGGCAAAGTCAGAGATTTGACCTTAGAATGGGGAGTTAAGGACTAAACTTAGAAGTCTGAGTCCAGGAGGGGGAAATCAACTAAGGAGACCAAAAATGAGCACTTACAAGAGGTAGGATGGAAATCTGAAGGGTGCAGGGTCACAGAAACAAGAGAAGCATGCTTTAAGCAGGATGGAGTAGTGACCTTGACTGACTATTGCTGAGAGGTTTACGGTAACAACAGAAATGTGACCACTGGATTTGGCAACATGGAAGATGTTGGTGTCCCTGGCAAGAGCAGTTTTTGTGGAGTGGTGAGGCCACAAGCCCAAAAGAGAGCGAGTGGGTTGAAGAGTGAGATTTGAAAAAGTGGGAAAGGGTGCCACCTACTAGAGGGCAGGTGGAGTCCAGGGAAGTTTTGTTTTGCCGATTGGAATGATCAATTGGAGAGGAAGCCCTCTATGTTGCAGAAGAGAAAGGATAATATTTGCAGAAGCAAAACGCCCTTGATGAGGGAGTTTAGCCTTAGAAAGGAGTGAAAGCACTTCATTTATGGTAATAGGGAAGAAGGCAGAAAGTGTGGGTTCCTATTTTTTTTAATTGAAGTTTAGTCGATGTATAATGTTGTGTTAGTCTCTGGTGTACAGCATAGTGATTCAGTTTTATGTATATATATTTATACATATATATTCTTTTTCATATTCTTTTTCAATATAAGTTATTACAAGATAATGAATATAGTTCCCTGTGCTATAAAGTAGGACCTGTTGTTTATCTGTTTTATATATAGTAATTAGTATCTGCAAATCCTGAACACCCAATTGATCCCTCCATCTCCCCACTTCCCCTCTGGTAACTATAAGTTTATTTTCTATGTCTGTGAGTCTGTTTCTGTTTTGTAAATAAGTTCATTTGTGTCATGTTTTTTAGATTCCACTTATAATCATGTGGTATTAGTCTTTCTCTTTCAGGCTTACTTCATTTAGTATGATAATCTCTAGGTCCATGGGTTCCTATTCTGGATGTGGTGATATAACTATGAGAAAAGCTGCCCCAAACATTCAACTACAAATTTCTGTGTGAATTTATGTCTTCAGTTGTCTTGGGTACATACCTAGGATTGGAATTACTGGATCATATAGTAACTTTATGTTTAACTTTCAGAGGAACTGCCAAACTGTTTTCCAAAATAGCTGCACCATTTTACATTCCCACCAGCAGTGTGTGAGGGTTCCAATTTCTCCACATCCTCGACGCTTATCATCTGTCTTTTGGTTATAGCCATCCTAGTGGGGATGAACTGGTATCTTATTGTAGCTTTTATTTGCATTCGCCTTCTGACTAATGATGTTCAGCATCTTCATATGCTTATTGGCCATCTGTATAACTTTGGAGAAATGTCTATTCAAATCCCTTACCTACTTTTTGGCTGCCTATTTTTACCATTGAGTTGTAATAGTTCTTTTTGTATTCTGGATGCTAGATCCTCATCAGATATATGCTTTGCAAATATTTTCCCTCAGTCAGTGTGTTGTCTTTTCACCTTCTTGATAATGTCTTTGAAATTCAAAAGTTTTAAATTTTGATGAAGCCAAACTTACCATCTTTTCTTTGTGCCTTTGGTGTCATGTCTAAGAAACCATTGCCTATTCCATGGTCACAAAGACTTACACCTATGTTTTCTTCTAAGAATTTTATAGTTTTAGTGCTTATACATAGATCTTTGATCCATTTTGAGTTAATTGTTATATGTGGTACAAGGTAGGAGTCCAATTACATCCTTTTACATGTGGATACCAGTGGTTGCAGATGCATTTGTTGGAAACAATTTTTTTTTCTCCCTTGAATCATCTTGGTGCCCTTGTCAAAAATCAACTGACCATGTGTGTATTTTTATTTCTGGTTTATTTCTGGTTTCTTTATTTTTGGACTGTCAATTCTATTCCGTTGAACTATTATGTTTAATGCCAGCACTACATTACTGTAGCTTTGTAGTAGATTTTGAATTTAGAACGTGTGATTCCTCCAATTTGTTTCTTTTTCAAGATTGTTTTGGCTTATTCTGGACCTTCTGCACTTCCATATGAATTTTGGGGTCAGGTTGTCAATTTCTTTTTTTTATTTTAAAGGCAGCTTGGATTTTGATAGGGACTACAGTGAATCCATCAATCAGTTTGGGGAGAATTGCCATCCTAACAATATTAAAGCTTACAATCCACAAGCCCGGGATGGCGTCCAATTTATTTATGTCTTCTTTAATTTCTTTTGTGTTACTGATTTTAAGCAGACGAGTTATGTGATCTAATTTATACTTTAAGAAGATTACTCAGTAGAATGAAAAAACAATTGGAGGAAAAGGGATGCTGCTTGAACAAGGGCAACAGCAGCAGAGACAAAGAGGAAAGTGCTAGTTACAGAAATAGTATGATGTAAATCAGCAGGACTTGATGACTGACTTTATGTAGAAACGGAGGGAAGAGTAAGGAACGACTCCCAGGTTTTTGGCTTGGGTGCATCGTAATGCCACCAACTGAGGGAGAAAATACTCAAGAAGCAGTTTCAGGGGGAAAGACGAAATGATCAGTCGGTACATGTTGAGCTTGAGGTTACTGCACCCCTAAGAGGAGAGATAAGATAACTGAATACTTGTCTGATCCTCAGGGGAACTGTCTAGTCTGGGAGAATCATCATATAACAGGGGAGACATGAGATGACATGAATTAACCAATGGGATCCATAAAGGAATACCAATATTTAAAGGCTGAGCTGATGACAAAAATTCCACAAAGGAGACTGAGAAGGAACTACCAGAGAAGTAGAAGGAAAAATCAGGAAGGAAGAGCTATAGGAATACAGAGAGAGTGGCCAGTAATAATAAGTTAAGGGCTGAAATGCTTCCATTGGATTCAGTGCAGTTAGAAGTCACTGGTGACCAATTGTGGCCCAATTCTGGGGACTCCCTGCCCCTTCCCCAGAGTAGTTGGAATGATCCTCCCACTTGTTAGAATATGAAATAACTGAGCCCATAAAAACTAGCAACACTGCTCCTCATGGCCTCTCACTCCCTCACCTTCCGAGTGGGCCCGTACTCTGTCTATGGAGTGTATATCTACTTTTACTTTAACCATCCCACCCCCACCCCTCCACCCCTTCTACATATACACACAAACACACACACACACGCACACACATATGCCTCATGGCCTCTCTGGCCTTCTGAGACAACCTACATTCAGTCTATGGAGGGTGCATCTCTCTGAATAAATCTACTTTTACTTAACTATGGCTCACCCTTGAATTCTTTCCTGCACGAAGCCAAGGACCTTCACTTGATGGGGCACATCCCAGGGACTCGCCTGGGACCTGAGACATGACCATCCTCTCATGGCCCATTTTCCCCTGTAGCAGCAATATCCAACATTTAAAAGTCAGCTACAGAGTTAAAACGCTTAGTAGCAAGGGACCACTGTTTATAATAACTTAAAGAAATCCAAACTTCAGAACAGGAGTATGAAGCTGCATTCAGATAATAGGACAGAATAAAAATTCCTTTCTAATGCTCAGTTGAGAGGGAAAGAAGAGAAGAGAAGCTAGCAGGAGACTGTATGAAAAATAAGAACCTGTAATCCTAAAACTGCTCTAAAAAATAAAGTGTGTTCAAAAAATTTTTTTGAATTCTTGTAATCAACTACACTTCAACAAAAAATAAAAAAAATAAAAAAAATTCACTGGAGACCTAGACCAGGGCTCTCCCAGTGGAGGGCTGAACCTTATTGCTGTGGATTGAGGAGGAGGCGGTAGCTGAGAAGATGGGGACGGCATGTAAAGATAATTCACTCTAGAAGTTTGGAGGAGAAGGGAAAGGAAGTGAAAAAGCAGTAACAAAAATGTAAAGGGAGTCAAGGGGAGGCTGTGCTTTTTTAGGATAGAAGAGACTTGGGTATGTTTATAGGCTGATTGGAAGGACTTGGCAGAAAGGGGGAGGATGAGGAATAGAGTGTGGTCCATGTGGAGCTGGAGGAGCCACTGAGAGAAGGAGCAAGGAGGTGAGTGGATTCAGAACAGCGCTTCTCAAATTTTAACCTGCATACAAACCCCGTATCTCACGTCTCCCCTCCTCTCTCCATCTTCCCAGCCACCATCCTGGTCCAAGTCCAAGTCCCCTGCATGTCTCATTTCTCCCTCTGAACACCTGAGCTGAACTTGAGATGCTCAACATTGGGATGTAGGCTCGGTGGTGAAGAGGCCAGGATGGGGCTAACTGAACACAAGAAAGTAGCCCAGGCCAGCGGCCTTGGGGAACTCAGAAGATGGGCAGAGGGCAAGAGAGGCCTGTGTGGGATGCTCAAGGGTGGGGGATTTCAGAAGAGGCGGTTCAAGGTGTGAACCCAGAGAAGATGGCTGAGGCCATGATGAAGGCCACTGAAAAGATCCAGGAAGGGCATTGGAAGGTCTGTCACATGGATGAGCCGGACATTAGGACCAGCCTAACTAAGGTCTGGAAACTCAACTCCTTGATAGATGAAGAGGGTGACAGGGACGGCAACAGAGCAAAGTGATGAGAAAGGGCAGAGTAAAGCCAGGTTTTAGGAGTCTCAGAGAAGGAGAAAATTACATATGTACATAGGAAAAAGACCCTCCAAAATGTGAATGATGGTTGTCCGTGGGGGTGGGGAGGATTACAAGTAATTCTGATTTCTTCCTTACACTTTCTTGTTTTGTCCTCCAAGTTTTCTACAATAAGCTTTAAAAAATAAAAAGAAAGAAAGAAAGAAACTAAAAATACAAAGAATAACAAAAGCCCCCATTCATATCATGTAGAATTTGTCACTGTAAACATGCATAAGTCCCATTTAACCACCTTCTCTTCTCAGACAAGCATGATCGCTTGGCTTTTCATTTTATATACATGTATATACATATACAAAATAGAATCTGGTAGAGTTTGTGTGTGATTGTTCGACTTACAGGGAGGAACTGTTCTAACAATCAGGGAGGAAAAAGCCTTTATAAGACAAGGAGGACTTGCACAGGGATTAGAAGCCTGAACCCCCTTCCCAGCTGAGCAGCCCAGCCTCCAGTTTAAGTGTACTGGACCACACCTGATTGTTAAGTGCTCCAGGAAGAGAGAGAATTACTATTTGTATTTCTCTGGCTAGGTTTCAACCCACTCTGTTATCTCTCAAGTCTTTTTATCCCTCAGAAATCTGGGGAGGCAATCACTATTTCCATTCGACATATGGGGAAACTGAGGCCCCGGGGAACAGTAGTGAGCTGTCAGGGTGTCACAGTGAGTTGGTGGAGGACAAGGGACTAGTGCTCTGGCCTGGGGTTCTGCCCAGAACCCCAGAACCCAAAGCCAGTGTGCAGACGGGTGGGGCGGAGGCAGGGGACACTTGGCGGCTCAACTAATGGACTTTGGCTGCTTGACAATAAGGAAGGGAAATAGCAATAATTTCAGGCCACCAAGGCTGGACCATGGCCAGGAAACAAGTGGGCAGCTCCCTCCTCAGAGCCCCCAGAGAGCAGGCCCACTCCCTGGAAGGTATGTCTTCCCTGTCCACCTCCCACACTCAGGAGCAGCCTTCCCAGTTAAATAGATCTGATTTCAAGTTTCAGCTCAACCATTGGGATATGCTGTGTGCTCTTTGAAAAGCCCCTTCATCCTTCTGGGCCTCAATTTCCTCCTCTGTAAAATGGAGCAATAATCTTTAACTCTCAGTCTTGTTCCAAGGATATAAAAAGAACCCTCATTTATGCATCTGAAAGCAAAGTCATTTAGAAGGTCTGGGTCCCCAGCCTAATTCCAGATGGCCCCAGATGGGCTCAGTATCAAGGGGACTGCCTAACACTGACTGATAGAGAAGCTTCATGTACACACACATGGGAGGTTTGACATTGGCTTTGCAGTGGCCAGACATGCTCTCCAGGGCAGCCCCTGGGAGATGGACTTGGTCATTAGTAAACTGTGTATGCCTAATATACAAGGCACACGCATTCAGTGGACATCTCATGTTAGCTGTGTCAAGCCAGCCCCTGCCCTCAAAGCCACTGACCAATGAGGTAGGGGATGCAGACTGTGAACTAATGATGCCCAGATATCACATAAGTGCCCCCTAAAGGACTGCTCTGGGGGCCAAGAGAGCCCGGGCAGGCAGCCACAGCCTAGCCACACTGGAGAACGTGGCCACCAAGACCCACTTACTCCACCACTTCTGTCTGGACGCTCTTGGGTGAGTCTTTTTCTAGATGCTGAGGATGAGACAAAGTAGGACTCGGGTCATCCTGGCACTTAAAGGGCCACGGTAACCAACAGCCAGGAGTAGTAAGGTTCCTATTATGTGCTCTTTGTCTTTAAAGATTCTCTAGAGGGTTTTCAATGCTTTTTCTTATCTGATTTTTATATCTCATTTTGTCTCACCACGACCTTAGGAGACAGGAATTATTACCCTTGGTTTCCTGATAAAGGAACAGAGACCTCCTAACCCCCAAAGCCACCCCACTCCTACCCTGACACACACACCCATGCGGGCACACATGCCTTGCTCAGTGTGGGGGACAGATGACCTCCAGGCCAGGGCAGGGAGGAGAGGTGATTTGCCTGAGGTCACACAGCAAGCAGAGGACAGACCCTTGTCCCCCAGTGCTCATTCACCACCCACTGCTACTCCTCCCCATCCTCTAGAAAGAAGTGATTCCCAACCTTCACCCTGGGGCTTTCCTGTCCAGTTGCCCACCAGATTAGGACAATCACAGCTAACGTGCATCCGGTCCCCATCTCACTCCCTAGCCCGGACGATCGAGACTCCTATAGGCCTCACTTTCCATCTGTAAAATGGGCATCACTGGAGGAGCAGGGCTGAGAGTGGGGGAGGCGGGTTGGCCGGGCGGACGCGGGTGGGTGGGGCCAGCACTTTGACTCAGCTAGGCGGGCCAGGAAGAGCTGCCCAGCCGGTCAGACCGGCCCAGGATGCAAACGAGCCGCCAGGGCCCTCCCGGGGCCGGGCCGCCCGAGTGGTGACGGGAAGGGAGGCCGGCCGGGCGCCGGGAGCCCAGGGTTGGAGGCGGGAAGTGGGCGCGGCGCGGGCTCTGCAGAGCCCGCGGCGGAGGCGGCGGACCAGGATGGGAACGGGGCTGCCCGGCCGCCCGCGGCGTCTGGAGCCCCGCTGAAGCGCCACGGAGACGCGGAGACGTCGCGCTGGGGCCGAGATGTGCCTGCGCCGGGGTGAGCCGCGGAGGACAGCTCGGGACTTCCGAACCCGCCCCAGACCCTCTGGTAGGGGCGGAGCACTGTAGTAGGAGCCCGGAACCCCGGGGGCCAGGCTGCGTTCTCTGCGGGCCACTTTCCGCTCTGGGCCTCAGTTTCCCCAGCACTGAGCTGGAGGGAGGAGGGCTGCTGGTATCTTCTCGAGATGAAGGAGCACTTAGGCTCCTCGCCCGTCCCCACTTTCTTTTCTTGCAGAGGAGGGACCCCAGGTGGGAAGAGAGCCGCCCGCACCTTGCTCAGAAGGGAGGGCAGAGGGAGGGGGATTCAGAGCCTAGGGAGTACTGAGGTAGAGGCTGCCTGCCATTAGCTCCCTCGACTTGTAAAGGACTCCCGCCTCCATACCCTCCACTCCCTCAAACCAGGCCGGGTGGGAAAGGCCATTGGCAAACAGGATCCAGACAGAGGAGTGGGACTGATGTGTCCCCTTCCCCTCGCTTCCTGGTCACAGTGATGCTGCTCTTACGCAGCAGACAGACCTGGAACGTCTCCACTCTGTAGCCAAGAGACCTTGTGAGCTTCAGTTTCCTCATCTGTAAAGTGGTGAGGGTAGCACCACCTCCTAGGACGATGGTGCCAATGAAGTTAGCTCCTAAGAGTAAATGTTTACCATTGTGCCAGCCACATTGCTAAGTGCTCCGTGAATGGTCACATAAAAACAGAGAAGTCAAAGACTGTCCTGTGACTCTGTCCAGTGCTCCAGGGACAGCCCCACGCTGGCGCTGTACCTCCATTGGACCAAGTCTCGATCCCGAGATGCTGTTGTTCATGAGCCCAACCCTGAGCGGGGTGCCATCTGGGCTCCCAGGTAGGTGGGTGGATGGGGTAAGGTGGGTCAGGCCCCTGGGACGAAGCTGCCATGCCCCTTCCTGTTTGGCCAGAAGTTAATCTTCATGACGCCATTCCAGCTCCACACTGCCCGTGGTGTGCCCTTTGCTTCTCCTCCACCTGCTGCAGCTCCTGGGGGTCCTGCAGGTTCCAGGGATCCCAGAGACCCAGCTAGACCAACCCCTTCCCATTTTACACGTGGGGAATCTGGGGCCCAGAAGGGAGGGAGGCTGGTGCAAGATCACACAGACACGCTGTGACTGAGTAGCCCCGTCCCTCCCTGAGGACCTCCTCTTGGCACAGGGCCCCCAAGAACATCCAATCTAGGGATTTCTTCTTTCTTTCTCTCTGCTGCAAAACTCCCATATATGAAATATGACCCAACACTTTCTGCCAAAGTTGAGGACACTAACGTCTAGGAAGGGACTCACAGGTACCACAAGCAACAGCTAAAGGAAGAAGAGGGGATGTTTAGTTCTAGGGGCGAGGCCAGACTTCCAGTCTCACAGAGCTGGCTAGAGTGAGGGGGCCAGTGTGCCCAGGGGTCCAGCGTGGTGTGTGTCAGGGAAGAGCCAGGACCCAGAGAACAGATCTGGAACAGCTGGGAGGATGGCTCCCAATTCCTGGGGATGTGTAGATAGGGGCTGAGCAGCCACTTGGACACTCAGAGGGAATCTGCATCTGAGTCCCTGATGTTCTTGTAACCCTGGCTTCCCCTGCTTACCTTGTCCCTGCCCAGGGTCCCTGCACCCAGAGCTTGCTTTTCCCAGCACCCCTAGGGTGTGCCCCACTTTCCCATCCCCTCCTCATGGGATCCTCTTTCCCTGCTGGGAGACAAGGATTATTCTTCCTATTTTACAGATGGGGAAATGGAGGCTCAGAAGCTTGAGTTTCCTGCCCTGAGTCAGTTCAGCAATTGTGAGTTGAGTATCTACTGTGTGCCAGGCTCTATCCACCAAACTGAATCCTGAGCAGGACCTGATCCCTGCCCAGTGAATGAGGGGCTCCTTGGGGCCTAGACAGTGCCTGTCAAGCTCTGTATGGCAATTCAAGGCCTGGCATGGAGCAGGTACTCAGTGAACACTGGTATAACAAGTACATAGATGCAATAATCAGTGGATGGGAAGCTTAGTGGAAGGATCATGGATCTAGAGCTAGAGACCTGGATTCCAATCCTGGCCCTGCTGCTCATGACCTTGAACTCTTTAACAAGGACTGCTACCCTTTATTAAGTCCCATTTGTGTGCTTTTCCAACCTTAGAGTTCCAAGGACTCTCATGAAATCACTGTGAACCCCTTTTCCTGATGAGGAAACTGAGGCTCAGAGAAGACAAGTTACTGGCCCCAAGTCACCCAGAAATAGATTTAGAACCAAATGTCCATCACCCCTGCCAGGGCCTCACTTTCCTCCTCTGTCTGGCAGAATGAGCACCACCCATGGCCCTGACATGCCTGTCCCTTACAGATGGCCTGAGTGTGGGGGACTTCCAGAAGGTGCTGATGAAGGTGGGGCTGGTGCTGGTGGTGCTGGGCCACGTGAGCTTCATCGTGGCGGCTCTACTCCATGGCACCATACTGCGCTACGTGGCTGCCCCCCACAATGCTGTGGCTCTGCAATACTGCGTGGTCGACATCCTCTCTGTCACTTCCGCCATCCTGGTATGGCCAGGCTGGGAGGATGACTTGGGGGAGGGGGATGGAGGGAGCTGGGAAGGTCTTTGATGAGGCCCCTTCCAGAACCTGGGGTGGGCAGGCAAAGTGCCCTGAGCACTAACCCCTTGCTAACCCGCCACTTATCAACTCCACAAGTCACTCACACTCTCTTTGCCTCAGCTTCCTCATCTATAAAATGGGGATGGTAGTAGTGTCCATCTCAGAGGGTCCTGATGAGTACTGATTGAGATCATCCACATAAAGTGCTTAGCACAGTGCCTGGTACCTGGTTTGCACTCACTACTGTGAGCTAGGATTATTATTACAATAGGGAAATAGTCAAGGCACCACTAGACAGAAGAAAGGAACATCAGCTCAGCTTGGGAGGGTTCACAGAGGTGGAGGCCCTGAGGTGGATATGATGGATGAATAAGAGTTCACAGATAGGCTGCAATGACCATAGCCCAGGTATGAGTTATGCTGGGGCCAGCAGGTAGAAGAGGGGCCCGGGATAGCACTTCGAATACAGAGACTGGCAGAGGTGTGGACGTGGAAGTGGATAGAGTTTGTTCTGGAGACCAAAAAAAAACCAGTTTGGCAGGAGCTTAGCATTAGGCCTGGTCTATAGTAAATGCTCAATAGATGGTAGCCATGGTCATGACCAGATGTCAGTACCTGTTTGATGAATACATGATTGAAGGGGCCCGGTATTCTCAAGTTCATAAAGCCCTTTCCCACCTGTCAGCAGAGGTGGCCACAGGCTTTGGGGAGCATCCACACATCAGTGTCTGAGTCCCATCCCTGCCACCTTCTGGCTGAGGGACTTATATCTTTCTCTAAGCCTGTTCCCTTCCCTGCAAAATGAAGCTCAGACAGCCTGCTGATCCCATGGTTGGGTGAGTAAGGATCACAGGCCCCAGCAAGTAGGAGAGCCCTGGTTGGTGGGACAGAGCTGGGCTGTGCAGATGTGTGCGATGTCGCCTGAAGTTACTATTATCACTGTTCGTTATTCTCACCAGCCTTGTGAGGAAAGCAGGGAAGGCAGTGAGTTCGGGGTTAGGGGGTCCACCAGGGATGGGCTCTGAGCTGGACAACTTTAGCTGTGTCCTTATTTCCTCAGTTAATCCCAACATGGGGCCATTATTGCCCCATTTTACAGAGGGGGAAACCTAGACTCGGATTCACCCAACCTCCTGCTGATACAAAGAAGCCAAGATGCATTTGAAACAATCTCTGACTGACACCAGTGTCCTTTCCTTGAGCTCATCTTGCTGAGTGGAGCTTACCCTAGAGAGTCTGAGGCACTCACCTGTGGCTGCACAGTGGATTAAAGGCATTGCTGGACCCCACATCATCTCACCTACCTCCCACGGGTCCAGCCCATGCCTGGTACAGTGAGGGAACTGAAGGAGGAGGCCTGGCTGAGTGGAGCCCAACAGATCTAGAGGGCAGCTGCTGGGCCAGACAGTGGGGTGGGCCCATCTCTTGGGACTGGGGTGCTTCGGGAGGCCCGCAGTGGGAAGAACCAGAGCAGGTAAAGAGGAACAGGAAGGGCATTCCTGAGAGGGCACTGTGTAGGTAGCATCAAGGGCAGGCTCTGTGTGGGTGTCCATATCCAGGGCAGTGAGGGAGAAGACTGGCCCAGGGTGGAGTTGAGAAACTCACAGGACTGGGGCCGGGTCACTGTGAGTAATAATTTAAAATTTTCCCAGGGATTTTGAATTCTATGCCATAAGGTGTCCTGGTTTGTTTTCCAATAACAATTTTGTTTTTAGTTCCTTGTCAGTTATTTAGTTTCTTCCGAGATCTTTTCCACTCCAGGGAGATGTGTCATATATCCTGTGACATGGCCCTGCGGCCCTGGGATACACAGGTCCCTGTTTGAGACACACAGCTGCAGGCAGTAGGGAGTCATGGAAGGTTGTAGGCAGGAAGCAGTTGTGTTTAGAAACGTTACTTCAGGTCTGAACCACGAAGAGGCAGTGCCTCCATGCAGATGGAGGTAACTCAGCCACAGCTAAGCAGAGGGTAGGGGTTTGGAGGACTGGAGTTGGCATTGGTGAAATCTTTATTGGAGAGTGGCCCTCACCACCACCACCACCACCACCCCGCCTACTCTCCTCCAGCAGGGGGAGTCAGGGCTGACTTTCGCCTCCTCCACAGGTCATCACCTCAGGCATTGCAGTCATCGCGTTGTCACGCTACCTCCCCAGCATGCCCCTGGTATGTAGCACCTCCTGGGATGGGGCTGTAGGGGTGGGGGCAGCAGCCACCCAAGGGCCTGGCCTGCTTGGAGGGGATGATGCTGACCCCCTCGGGGGGCCAGATCCACCCATGGGGCCAAGCCTGATGTCCACTGACCAGTGGCCTCCCCCATCCAGCGCTGGACAGTGTTTAGCTCGAGCGTGGCCTGTGCCCTTCTCTGTCTGACCTGTGCTCTTGGCCTCTTGGCCACGATCGCCGTGACCTTTGCCACCCAGGGACGGGCACTGCTGGCCGCCTGCACTTCTGGGAGCCCCGAACTACTGGCACTGGCGCCCGACTGTCCCTTCGACCCCACACGTATTTACGTG
Organism: Vicugna pacos; assembly: GCF_048564905.1. NCBI lineage: Eukaryota > Metazoa > Chordata > Mammalia > Artiodactyla > Camelidae > Vicugna > Vicugna pacos. The sequence continues at coordinate 44,559,183 of NC_132999.1, forward strand.
AGTGCCTAGGCCGGGGGTAGGGGGGACGCCCAGGTGCTCATCAGAGGTGGGAGGGGTTCTTGGAGTCCCACACTCTAGTCCCCAACCCTAGGCAGCCATCTCTGCCCCCTGTCCCCTCACAGAGCTCCAGCCTGAGCCTCTGGGGCATCTCATTACTGTTCTGCATGGCAGAGAGTGTATTTGCCGTGCGCTGCGCCCAGCTCGCCCACCAGCTGCTGAAACTGAGGCCCTGGTTGGGGAAAAGCAACCACCGCTTGGTAAGGCCTGCCACCCCCCAAGTCCTGACTTCCCATATTTCCTGGGAACCCCTGAACATATTCCTCTGCACAGGGCCTTCACTTTGAGAACTGGGTCAATAGTTTTCTCCTCGGGACCTCAGAGAGGTCATATCTCCCAGCTAAGTCATACAGCTGACACCCGGCTCTCCCAAGTCCCAGGCTGAGTCTTGGGGAGGGAGAAGGGTAGCTGGGCTGGAATTGGGGGCACTCCAAGGATATGGCCTGGCTCTTGCACAGTGGGGAGTAGTGATGTCCCTTTGCCCCAGAGATCCTACCATTGCCCCCTCCTCCTTATTTCTGGGTGTCCCAGACCCAGTCCCAGCAGGCCTGGCAGCCTCCTGTGTCTCTGCCAATGCAGGAGAGCCCGGAGCCCGTGGAGGTCCGAGACCTGCTGAGTTACACCAGCTCTGAGCCACTGACCCTCTGACAGCTGATGCCTCACCCAGGCGCCCTGGCCACTGGGGCCCTGCAACCAAGTCTGCACTGTGATCAGGCCAGGATTCCTGGAGCCAGCCAAGAAGGCTCAATGGCCACTCCAGAACCTGGGTGGGGCTTTCAACTCCCTCCCCCAGCCACCCAGCTCACTGCACTGAAACAAGACTTTATTCTGAAGTTATTAAAAAGAACAAAGATGCTCCACATGGATGCATGCAGCTGGGGAGAGGGCTCGGCTGGGGGGCCTGTGTTTCTTTCCTACACAAGACACTGTGGGTGAGGCTCTAGGTGTGTCTGCCCATCTGTCTGTGGGCCTGTGTGTGTGGCTGAAGAGGCAAGATTCACACAGGGGTCAGTGGGTTTGTTTTCATCCAAGTGCTGAGATACAAGCAGGGCTGCATGGGACCCACGGTAGGGGGCGGTCTGGAACCAGGAGATTTTCCTTTTGCATCATGGCCTCCAGGCCAACAGGGGCTGGAGCAGGAAGGGTTGAGGCCCTCCTGCAGGGAAGGACAGCGCAAGGAAGGTTTTTCCTCCAACCCCCCCACACCTCTGGAATCTTTCTCTCCCCTCCAAATAAAGACAGGCTCCTTACCTGGGTATTATTCCCAGCTCCACCCAGGCTGTCTGCAGGGGTCGGGGTGGAGGTAGGGGAAATCTCCCCTGGTTGAGGGAGGGAAGTTTGGCCTCATGACTGTGTGTGTGTTGGGGACAGGGGCAGGGCGTGGAGGGGAGGGATGGCTGAAGTTCTGAGGTTTAGGTAAGGGAGGGCTGACTCTGAGGGACAGACCAAACCAGAGCATGTGCCTCCATCATTGCCGAAGGGAGATATTGCCTCTTGGATTGGGAGGGTGCTAGCCACTTGCTGGCTTGGGCCGTGGGGGGCCTTCAGGGTTGCTTTCTCCATATGCCCCGCAGAGTGCAGACCCTGGGGGGTGGCAATCTGACCCCCAGCCTGGATAGACACAAGGGCGAGGAAGCTGAGTGCCGGGAGAGGGCCAGTGAAGGCGGGGAGGGGAAACCTGGCTCCTCTCGCTCAGAACTGGGAGGCGCTGCTAGGGTCGCACTGCAGCAGACGCACGATGGACGGGTCGCTTTTGGCCCCGCGGATGAACTCCTCCAGCGACAGCTTGCCTGCGGGAGAGGGGAGCAGTGATGAGAGAGAAGGCGGCAGCAAAGCAAGGGGAGGCAGAGCAGAGCCGCGGGAGAGGAAGGGGGAGTGGCTCCCGCCCCGCCCCGCCCCTGCGTCCTTACCGTCGTTATTTGTGTCCATTTGGCGGAAGATCTTCTCAGTCCTCTTTTCTGGGGTCGACTCATCCTCCGGCATCTTCATCACGGACGAAACCATCTTGTAAATGGCCTGGGGGGCGGGAAGGGAAGGCAGTGAGTGAGCGGAGCCTGCCTGAGCCTTCCACCCCCAACTTTCTAAAATGCCGCCAGGTGCGCTGACGGGCAAGATGAGGCCGAGAGAGGGTGACAGGGGCTTGGGGCACTGGAGGGGTTCTGGAAGGAGTGACTGGGAAGGCTTCCCAGAAGGGGCTATTGGAGAGAGCCCTGACCAAATTCCCTTGGAACTTTCGATGGGAAACGAATTGCTGGCAGAGGGATCTGCATGTACAAAGGCCCCGAAGCGGGAAGCTCCGAGTAGGCGCAGAGAATTTGGGGGTGGCTGAATGCAGAGGATCAGGAGACATGGTTGGAAGCCATCGGGGCCCAGATGGCGAAGGGTCAGGAACGCCGGGCCTAGGAGCTTGTGCCCGGGGTCTCAGGTTTCGGGGTGACTACCAGATTAGGAGAGCTGCTTCTCAGAAACTCTGGGGCTCCGGGCGGCGCGAGCTGGATGGCCCACAGGGGGCGCTGGGCGGAGAGGGTGGCGCTGGGCTGCGATGCCACTGTGACTGGCAGGGGGCGCAGAGCAGACCTGAGGGCTGGAGGGGCGGAGGCAGCTGGGTCCACCGGGACGAGGGACATTATGCATATAAACGTGTATAAGCATCTGCTGGGGGCGGAGACAACCTGGACTCTGCCGGGCCGAAGACTGCAGCCTCCAGATACAGGAGCTCTGGAGGCGCCTCGTAGGAGGGGTTTTTGCGGTAAATGTACACAGAGAACATAGGGCTTGGTCTGTGGGCTGCGTCCCAGCACCCCGGAGTTCAAGAACCAGACCAGTCCCCTCAATCTGCCAGCATTCTGCTACTGATGCCTCCTCCAAGAAGCTTTCCTTCTCCCATCCTATAAACCTCCCTAGCCCCACATCCGGCTTCAGCCTCCACAGTGGTCTCCTCTGGCCTCTCTCCCCCAGACCTTCCCCACGCTGCCTCTGAAATCTCTTTCCAAACACAGTCTCCACCGCCATGTCCCCCGCCCAGGGGACGCCCCCTCATTCCCATCATACACAGGCCTCCCTTCAGGCCCGCTGTGCACCCAGCTCCTTCTGGATGCTGCCCCACGCTCCTTCTGCTGCCTCCCACTCCTCCTTGGGGCTGGGCTTACACAGAGCTTTCTTAGGGAAGTCTTCTCTGATCCCGGCTGGGTCAGGGCCCATGTGCTACCCTAGAGCCTCCTTTGGGGACACCTCTGGAAGTAATTGTGCCTTTGAAGGATTGCTCCTCACCCTAGCAAACAGATAGGGACCACAGACATCTAGCTAGTGCCCATATCCCCAGAATTTAGCACAGTGCCTGGCATTTGGCAGGGACTCCCCTGTTTAAAAGCGATTGGCACCTCCCACTGCCCTCTGTTACTGAATCCAAACATTTGGCCCTGGGCTTTCAAGGCACTTCACACTCTGGTCCCTGTGACGTCTCATCAGGCCTCCCCTGGTAGGTGATTCTGCCACAACCAAACACCCCTGGGCCTTTCAGGTTTCCCAGCATATAGCCTCTGCCTGGAACTATAACACTAGCTACCATTTACAGGCACTATGTAGGAGGTACTTTACATACATTATTCTCAATCTCACAACAGCCATGAAGAGCAGGTATCAAGATCCCCACCTTTCAGGTAAGACATCGAGGCTCAGAAAAGGAATTGATGACAGAGACTGTATTAGAATCCCCTCCCTCTTGGCTGCTGGATAGATGCTTATGGAGTGCTGATGACTCCTCAAAGCGGGGACTTTGAAGTAAGGTGGACCAGGAGTGGCATCTGGTTCCACTACTTACTTGCTGTGTAGCCTTGGATAAGTACTTAACCTCAGTTTCCTCATCCGTAAAATGGGGGTAATGATCTCTCTCTCTCTCTCTCATTAGGATTGTCTGGAGTATTAAATGAGATAATGTGTGTAGTTGGCTACAGTAAGTAAACAACAGCTCAAATTATAATCATTACTCATCCACCACATCCTCAGATCTTCCCTGCCCTTCAGCGTCCTAGACTCCCAGCTGTCACCTTAACACCCCCATCTCCGAGCTGGTCAGTGTGGTCTGGACACTTGTCTCTCCCAGCAGAGTGGGAGCCCCAAGAGGCCGAGGTGCAGTCTCTTCCCTTCCAGTGTGCCCGCCCCCTGACACAGGGCTGCATCCTGAGAAGGACTGAGCGAGTAACTTAGAGAGTGACTGCTCCTCTTGTGACAACCCTTCTCCTGGGCCTCCTAATTAATTGTCTGGAATTGCTACTCACTCATTGTTTCACTGGAGCTGACTTGTAATTAATCAGTCACTTGGGTTTGCAGAGTTCTGTCTGCACCTACCATCTGGAGCTGCTGGACTGCCATGAAGGAAATCAGGGTCTAGATAGCAGAGGCCAGCCAGGAAGGGTTCCCGAGGATGCCCAAAGAATGGGGCTGGCTAGACCAGTGCCCTGGGCTTGGCACTTCCAGCAAGGGTGAGATTTACCAGTATACACCAGTGCAACCACACTAAATGGTAAAACATGAACTTCCTCCAGATTGGTTGGTATCCAGCTGCTGCCCAATCCCTGAATGATCATCCACCATCCTGGCTACCTCCACCCTTCCACCAGGACCCCCAGAACTCCCCACTATCCATCAGCAGTTAATGCCTGGCCCATGGGAGTCGTTGACAAACTTTAAGACTTTCCCACTAGTGACAGTCATAGGGAGGGCACCACATCCCAAGACAGCCCATTCTACTCTAGCTAGAGAGAGCAGACCCAGAAACCATAGTCAAGAGTCCACTAGGGGCTGGATGAGTTGGGAGGGGGAACAGTCAGCAGACCTGAGGAACCAGACGGGAAAGGATTCAGAGAGGCAGAAGGCAAGGAAGCAAGACCGTGTGCAAAATGGTGCAGCAAGATTACACAGGGCACATTCCGAGGACGTGGAAAAGGCCATTCTGGCTAGAGCAGAGAATGTGCGGAGGGAAAAATAATAACTGACGATCACTAATGTTTACTGAATATCAATTATATTCCGGGCCCTCTGCTGGAGTCCCTGTCCTGCTTCATATCCACAGTAGCCTTGGAAGTAGGGGGTTAACATCTTCACTTTACAGGTGAAGAAACAGAGGCTCAGGAAAAAAGTGAACAAGAAACTGGATAGATAAAATAGAATCAGAGCCCTGATGGACCTCAATGCTGCTGAGGGGAGGGGGCACCTCTGGAAGTTTTTTGAGATAAAGCTAATATAGTCTTATTTAAATCTGTACTGAGAAAGGACATTCATATCGGGTCCTCAAATCTCCCCGTGAGATCAGCCTCACCATTCCCATTTTACAGATGAGCAATCTGAGAGTTGAAGCCAGACCCCTTTCAAGAGGCAGTATTGAGTGGTGGCCAATTTGAACTTGACTCCACTTAGATGCTTTGTGATCTTGGGCAAGCTACTTCACCTCTCTGAGCCTCATGGGGTTGTAAGGATGCACTCAGTTCACGGGTATAAGCATCTCACTCAGTACTAGGCTCTTAGTCTGCTCTCAATCAGTTAGTTGGAAGGTGGCTGGGTACGCAGATGGAATGTGGGCAGTGGAGCCAGGTGGCCCATTCACAGGCTGGGTGGCCTCAAGCAAATGTCTTTACCTCTCTGAGCATTTGTTTCTGAGTAAATGAGGATCAATGAAACATAACTGCCTGTACTCTGCAGAAATGTCAAGTCTTGAAACACAAAGAAAGGCTGAAGAACTGTTACAGATTAAAGCTGCCTAGAGAGATATGATGACTAAATGCAGTGCGTGATCTCGGACTAGGACAAAAAATGCTGTAAAGAACATTATTGAGACTGTTGGCAGAATTGGAATATGGTCTGTAAGTTAGATAATAGCATTGTTTCTATGTTAAATGTCCTGACTTTGATAATCATATTATGAGTTATATAAGAGAATGTCCCTGTTCTTAGGAAATCTATCCTGATATATTCAGGGGTAGAGAGTCATGTGCAGAACAACAATAAAACATTACACACACGCACACGCACACACACACAATGATAAAGCAAATGTGGTGAAATGTTAATTGGTGAAGCTGGGTAAAGGGTATAGAGAAGTTTTCTCAACTTATTTTAAGTAGGAAATTACTTCCTATTAAAGACTTTTTTTAATGGGTGGTAAGAGTAGCACCTGCCACTACCTACCCACAAGGACTGTCGAGAGGATGAAAAGGGACGGTGGGTACAAGCTGCTGGGCCCTGGGCCTGGCATTCTGAGGGACCCACCTGCACGATCTCCAGCATCTCCTCGCGGCTGATGTAGCCGTTGCCGTCCAGGTCATACATGCTAAAGGCCCACATGAGCTTCTGCTCCAGGCGGCCACGTGAGGTCACGCTCAGTGCAATGATGAACTCCCGGAAGTCGATGGTGCCATCGCTGTTGGTGTCAAAAGTGCGGAAGACATGCTCGGCGAACTTGGAGGCGTCACCGTAGGGGAAGAAGTTGGCGTAGATCTTCTTGAACTCATCCACGTTAAGGATGCCTGTGGGGCAGTCCTTGAGGAAGCCCTTGTACCACTCCTGCAGCTCCAGCTCCGAGAACTCCGTGTTCTCCCGCAGGTCTTGCAGCATCTCTGGCCGCAGCTTGCTGTTCTGCTTGCCCATGGCAGCCAAGCCAAGTCCTACCTGGGTCCCCAAGGGTGTCAAAGGACAAAGAGGAGTGGTCAGATCCTCCTGGCCCCTTGATCCCACTCCAGGAGGACCCCCAGGCATCAGTCACCCTGGCCTCTCTTTTGACCCAGTGAGAGATAGGAGCTGGCCCAAGGTCACAGCTTGCACACACCCTGGCACCCTGCCTCTGTGTGAGCTTCACACCACTTCCCCAGACCTTCTACTCCCCAGGGAACAGACCTGGAAACAGAGGAAGAGAAGGGAGTTCACCTTTACTGAGGCCCTTCTCAGCACCAGCCACTGAGCCCTCACAGGTGTACACTGTTTCACCCTCACGAAGTGAAGCCTGGGGATTAGGCCATTTTACAGATGAGAAGGCAGGCTCAGGGAAGTGAGGTGACCTGGTTCAGGACACAGAGCTATGGAGCGACAGGGCTGACTCCCAGAGCTGCCCAGGGAAGTACAGAAAAGCCTTCTGGTCCTCCTCCCTCCTACCCACTGCCCCCTCACTGCCTCACAGAAGCCTGTTCACATAAAATACACCTGCAGCCCAGACATTGACCTGTTTGCCCTCCCGCACACATGGGCCTGACAAGGGGCAGCATAAGGTAAGTGTTCGTCTGGGCACCAGAGCCAGACCACCTGGGTTTGGATCCCAGCTCTGCTTCTTACCAGCTATGTGACCTTGGGCAAATTCCTTAAACTCTCTCTGCCTCATCTGTAAAGTGAGGGTAATGGTATCTACTTCATTATTGTTGTGGGGATTAAATTAGTTAATACATGTGAAACACTTAGAAAGATGCCAGACATATAAGTGCTACCTGAGTGTTAAAATAAATAAAAACGATTTACATGTATCCAGATGCCTCAAGATTCATGCACAATAAGCAAACGAATATATATTGATACATATTATGCTACACAGCTCACCACATCCACACACTAGGTCCCATGTCACTCACATACCAGCACACACCCACCCAGGGTCAGCATGCGTCCACACATGACAACATTCTCTCTGCTCCACAACTCACACGTACTGGCATGGCACCAGGCACGCACAACTCCAATACCCTATGCATCAAGATAATCAACCCATGACCCCACATGTCTCACACATGCCATCACAAGCCAGCTCTCATGCTGACACCTTTCACATAGCCAGCTGCACGTGAGACCCTCAGGCACCCTTGCCACCTTTCTTTCTTTACCCAGGGATGCTACCAGGTGCCAGGAGAGGGAGCTGCAGCCCTTCGCAGACCTCCAAGTGTGCCCTCTTCCAGGGAGACCCCCTAGCCAGTCAACCCTCCCCCAACACTTACCCTTCATCTAGTCCAGAAAGGTCTCCTCAGTGCAGGAGGTTAGACTGGAGGGCTGAGGGGGAAGCATTGGAGAGGAGACAGCCAGGCAGTTCTGGGCAGGGATGCAGGGGTGTGTGCAGGTGAATCGCCCCCTAGCTTGGGGCTGTGAGACAGAGCGGGGTGGGGGGGGGTTTCCTTGTGTGTGCACTAAGCTCTGTGTACATGTGGGTGAGCCTGTGTGAGTGCATGTGCTCATGTATGCATGTGTGTCGCTGGTTTCCGATTGCATTTTTCTCCCCGTGTTTCAATCCATATCTGTGCAGGTACATATATGTGTATGTGATTAGGTATGCACCCATCACAGTGTGAGGGGGTTGTGCCTGTGTGGTCATTTGGGGGACCTGTGTGTGTCCACAGCAGTGTGTCACATGCATTTTTCTGTAAGTTAGTGGCCCTCCTTTCTAAATCAGCCTCTTCTGCCCTAGGCTGAGGACCCACTGAACAAGTGTGTGGGAGGGGACTGAGAAACGCCTGGGGCCAGGGCAGCAGAGTGTGTCCCTTAGTCCCCTCCTCAAGGTCCGAGGAACTGGGTCATCTGGGCGGGGGCAGAGAGACATTCTGGGCAGGAGAGGTCTTCCAGTGCCCCTTCCTCCCTGGCACCCTGAGAGTTGCCCCCCTCCCCAATTGGAAGGCTTGGAAACGAGGGAGGTAGAAGAGTCTGCTGTCTCGGCAAAGACCCTCCAGTCCCCCAAATGGGAAGGACCTAAGCTCGGTCTAAGAAACCCGCCTTGGAAATTCTCTCCAAGCCTCTCCCCAGCTCTCGCCCTGGCCCCCGCCTCAATTCTTTCAGCACTCAGAGAGCGCCGGGCGCGTGGCCCCTCCTAGAGGGGGCGCTCCGAGGCGGCCGAAGCGCGGCTACCCGGACTGTCCACTCGGCGGTCAGGACCCTGGAGAGCGCCGTGTTTCCCCGGGGAGCCCCCACTACCTACGCCCCCAGAGGGAGGATTCCCGAGAAGCACGGGAGCGGCGGGGTTGGGGAGCCCTAGACGTGGCCCTCTATCTCCAGGACGCCCCCTCCTTACAACCCCCAACCCCGGTCGAGGGGCCCCCACTCACCCAGCGACGCGGAGACACCGACTGCGCAGGAAAGGCGGCGCTGCTGCGGCGCGCGGCGGCAGAGGCGGCCGGAGGGCGGGCGGGGGGCGGGGGGCGGGACTGAGAGGGAGACGCCCCGCAGCGTTCGCCCCGGAGCCCCTCCCTTGGGGGGGTCCCCGTTCCTCCCTTTTCCCTCCAGCCCTGGGGATGCGGGGAGACGCGCTAGGCTCCGCCTCCGCCCCTGCCCAGGAGAGGGAAGGGGAAGCCCTCACTTCCCCGGCCCCCTTCACTAGGGAGCACCTCGCCGGGGAAGGAAGAAAGAAATTCTCATCTCCTCGGCATCTCGACTCAGGTAGCCTGAATGGGGTGGTGGGTTAGTGCCCAGAGTTCTTCCCTAAGCCGGGACAAGCCCAGACCGCTCCACCCGCCTGTCTCCCCGATCCCTACCTGGGCGCAGAGACTCACGTCGCTCCGAGGGCAGAATTCGGATCCTGGGCGTTTTCGATAGGCACCCTTCTGGCCCCAGGGCCTCCAACTTCGGAACTAACTGAGCTCTTCACACCGAGGGCAGCACCTACTCCTCCAGTTCGTGAGGTATTCGGGGGGCCAGACACGCCCCCTACCCCACCTCTGCCTTATTGGCCCCTCCCCACCACTCCGGATCTCCTGCCCAGGACCCCTCTTAGAATGAATCCCACCTCCTAACACTGATCTAAATTGCTCCTCCCATCCCTCCCCACTCCAATCAAGAAACCCCTTTACTCCCTCCCCAGCCAATGCCTGTACAAGATTGCGATATGTGAGGGCTGGAGACCATCTCCAGCCTGGGGAGTTCTGAGCTGTGTAGACTCCCTGCCTGTGGAGAGACAGCCCCTCTCCAGGATCACTGACCCCTATCACAGCTCCTCTTGCCAGGATGGGGGCTGCATCCTCCTTCCCCCAGCCTCGGCTATAATCCCCACATCTTGGGCTCCAATTTTGTCCTTTCTCTATTTCTAAGGGATGGTCCTTATTGTTCCCACTTCACACATGAGAAAACTGAGGTTCAGAGGGGTTAAATGATTCTTCCAATGTCTCACATGAGCAAGCGGGCTTGGACTTGAATCCATGTGCCCTCATCCATTCGTTGCATGAACATGTATCAAGCACTAGTTCTGTGCCCAGCACTGTTCCAGGAAAGAGTGGACAGTAAGGAATGGATATAATATACAAATTAATCCTATAATATATTAGATAAATGTTTCGGGAAAAGTTGAGATCAGTGTGCAGAGGTTGGGATGGTGACAGTGCTTAGAACCATGCCAAAGACTTCAGGTTTTATTCCAGGTGAGATGGGAAGCTCTTGGGGCTTTGAGCAGAATGGAAGGGTCTGACTTTCAGGTCAACTTACTCAGGCATTTTGGCCTCAACAGACTTTGAGGAGTGGGGGCAAAAGTGGGATAAGGGGGCCACAATCTCAGGGTGAGAGATGACCAGAGTGGACAGAAGGGTCTGCTTTCTGGATCTACTATGAAGGTGAGGTGACAGCATTTGTCATCTGACTGGATAGCTCCTTCCACTTCCCTGGCAGCAGCTGGGACCCTCCTGGCTCGCCGGGGCTCAAACTGAACTCCACCTCCATGTTTTCAGGACAAGCGTCTCAGGTGATTGAAGTGTAGCCTTAGTCTCCTTCTGGAGGGCAACTGCGGAGTCTCAGCTGGAGGAGCTGGGGAACCAGGTTGCAAGGAGTAGGGTAGCTGCACCCTCCAGAACATCAGCTCCTCTGTGTGCCTTAGCTCTGGTGTTGGGACCCCTGCGGAGGTGCCAGACATGCATGGGTGGTTCCCAGCTGCCTCCTGCCTAAGGACCTGAGAGCGGGGAAAGACTTGCCACTCAGGCCCCTCAGGTGACAAGCTCCCTCCCCTCTCCCCACTAGGCCTGGAGGATCACCTCCCTTAGAGTGGGGAGAGGAACCTGACCTGCAGCCACTACCACTGCCTCAGTCCCTGGTCCCTCTTCTCCCTCCTCCTCCTTCCTCTCTCCCCTTCCTGAGGCTTGAAAATCTTTCCAGCCTGGTATGGATCCATCCTTGTGGGGTCTCAGTTTTCCACCACTTGGGGCTGCTCAGCCACTCTGCTTCCTCCCACTCCTGGTCCCCAACCCCTGCCCCACCAGTTTTACCTCCTGTAGGCTGACTCCTTGGCTCAGCCTCTCAGGAGCCTACTTCTGTTTTTCTTCTCTGTGAGAGTGTCTCTGATGCTCTTCCCTATAGACCCCCAGTCTGCATCCTGTCTTTCAATAGAGAGGGCTTCTGAAGACAAGGTCATGTCTTCTCCTCACCCTGGGCACCCCACATCCCTTTGACATTTCCTGCACGTCTAATGAGTATGGTGAGGGGCAGGGAGAGGGCAGAGTTTGGGCTGTTTTGGCGCTGCTGGCTACTTCCCATCAGCCACTGCTCCCTTCCTGGGGGCCTAATAAGCACTGAGAGCCCCCCTAAGCCAAAGGGAAAGGCTTGGGGCTCCCCAAACTAGACACCATGACCCATGACCTAGTGCCCCAAGGTATAGCCCAGAAAAGGGGGGCAGAGGAGCAGCTGTCAGAAGGCCTGGGCCCCTCACTCTGGGTGACCTGGAACAAGTAAATCTCTTCCCCTTTCTGAGCAGAAAGGTTAGACATGTGACCTGGGTGCCTTGATCCCCCATCAAAAACTCTAACCAGAGCACAGACAAGACAGGCCTTGCTTGCTGCCTCACTGGCCCCTCAGGGCGGAAATCCTGGACATGAGCATACATACAGATGAGGCATCAGTGGCCTTGGAACTCTGAAGATCTGAAGGGGTCTATGGAGTCTTGTTGCAGGGGTAGGGGTGAGTGTTGTCCTTGCTGATGACACTTAGCCCCTCTCACCCCAGATGGAGGGATCTAGCAGGGAGGTGAATGCAGAAAGGGGTCACTGAGAGAATCGTGCCATAGGCAGGTCCATGGCAGATGGAAGAAAGAGCAAGTCCCAGGGGAGGAGGTGCCCCCGCATCTGAGGAGTAAGGTGAGGGGTGCAGAAAACAGAGGTAGCCACCCTCCTCTAGCATTACAGAGGGACCAGCTCCAGGGATGCCAGAGAGAAACAGGTGGGGGGTGAATTGAGAGGGGACTGCAGGTCTCTTGAGCACCTACAATATGCAGTGCTTTGTGTATGTTACCTCCTTTATTCAAACCAATCCTGAGGAGTCAGTAATGTGACTGCCATTTTACAGATGTGGTGACTGAGGCTCACAGAAGTGAAGTCACCTGCCCAAGGTAATACAGCAAGAAAGGGACAAAGCCAGAACTTGAACCCAGTTCCATGTGACTCAGGAGCCGAAGCCCCTCTCTGGAACTTCTCCGTGAGATAGATGGTGTTAGCCCCTCCCCAGCCCCCTCGGAGGTACAGCCCCCACCCTTCCCTCTTAGGTCCCAAATGGTTTGGAAAATCCTGATGGGAGCAGATGGCGGGGACAGATGGAGGGAAAAGCATCTCAGGGCTGAATTACACAAACAAACATTGATAAAGTGATTAAAACCTCAAACCACCCCTTTCCAAAGGGTCCTGCCCACCCTAGCCTGGAGCAGAGTGGACCCGGAGGTGGGGGTCTGGGGGAATCTCTGGATGTCCCGCATCTTACCCCTATTGATTCAGCTTCTGCCTGCCCCCCTCATTGCCAGGGACCACCCCCGGACCAGAGCCCAGGGCGGCAGAGCTGCCAGGAACACAGCCCGGGAGGGGGAGGGGGCAGGCCTGGCTGTTCCCGAGGGAGCTGGGCCGTGAGGAACAGAAAGAGGGGAGGGCGGGGACATCGGGGAAAGTCCTGGGAGCTGGGAATGCAGACCTGAAGTCCGTGGTGGCGGTGGGGGTGTTGTGGTGGGGCTGGGGTTCCTAGACAAAGCCTCACTTTACAGACGGGGCTGGGCGAGTAGCCATGGCCCCCCAACCCGGAGAGGGGGTGAGCCTTGCAGCCAAACCCTATTCCACCACCCATCCCCATTGGAGGCAATAAGGCCTTTCACCTCTGGAAGATTTGGTTGGTTTTTTTCGTCTGTAAAATGGAAACAGTAATACGAGCACCTTCCTGGAAGGGGTGTTGTGAGGATTAGATGAGACACAGCCTGTCGAGTTCTGGGCAGTAGACCTGCACACAGTCAGCCTTCAGTTGGTGTTGGCTCCAGGCAGCTCATAGGGCCTCCCTGGTGTTAGAGGATCAGGAAGGCTGCAGCAGGTTGGAGATGGTCCCTCTACAGAGAAGGAGTCTGGGCTTGAAAATCCTGCCTGCAGAGTCCCTGAGGCTGCCGGGCTCTCAGGAGAAGGATCCTGCAATTGTCCTGAGAAAGAGCCCCAACTCCTTCTTGGGTAAAGGATGCTGGTCTCTCTGCCAAGCCCAGAATCCAGGACCCCTAGGGAGAGAGAAAGGGGCTGCATCTCTGCTGGTCCCTCACTACAAGCGAACAGACTTTGGAAGGCAACAGATCCAGGTTCAGATCTTGATGTGGCCCCTTCCCAGCTTTGGGAAAAGTTGGCTAAAACAACCCCTCTGACCCTCTGCCTCCTTCTCCATAAAACTTGCCTTTCTAGCTGCTTCCTGGATTTACTTTCAGAAGCCCACAGACAGATACCTCCGACTCAAGCCAGCCTGTCTCCAACTTACTGCCTTTCGCCCCAACCTTCCCCAAACCTGGGTCCCCCTCCATCCACCAAACAGGCCAGAGGTCTACCACCCAGGACCCCTCCATTTTCCTCACCCCGACAGCTGCTCCCTTCCCAAGTCAGCCTGTCTATTAGAGGCCTGCCCTCCCCTCTCCTTGCCACTCTCTTGCCCCACGCTCTTGTCAGACTGGTCCTGTTATCTATCTGGCCCTCTTATACTCCTATCTTCAGTTTCTCTAAATCAAATCCTCCTCTCCCTGCTAAATAACCTTCCATGGCTCCCCATGGCCCACCAGAGTAAGTGGACATTCCAGGCTCTCCATGATGTCCAACCTAGCCTCCCCCCTCAGGTCTCACCCTCCACTTTCTTCCTTCAACAACTCCCCACCAGTCCAGCACCTTCTCTACCACGTGGCCAGGCTCTCCCTACACCAAAAGCAGGCATCTAGAGTCAAGGCTGGGGGAAGGGGTTCCCAGACCTCCATAAGCCTTCATAGGCATTTTAACCCAGTTGGGGGTGGGCGGGAGTGAAGCAGGCAGCTGGGTCACACCTGGGTCAACCCTTGCCCGCACAATAATCCCTCTGCTGGTGAAAGCAACTCAGCTGGAAGGGCCTCCAACTCAGCAAGGGAGGGAGAGTGACTTGCCAGAGGTCACCCAGTCAAGCCCATGCTTTTGCCCTCTCCCCAAATCATAAGTGACCCCTTCTGGGACAACCTTCCTGACAGATAAGCATTGGGATCTTTCTCACACATTTCCATCGCTGGGAGGTCCCTCCTGCTGCTCTTTCTGGTCCACCTATGACCACTTGAAAATTGTTCCCGGGCTCACGGTAAATGGAATGGCCACTCTCGGAAGTGGAATAAAGGGCAGGAGGCTGAGTGTTCACTTGTAACTTCATAAGCAATTCTGTCTGGATGTATTACAACCTGCATGCAGGACATTTGAGGCTTGAGTCAAAGTCTAAAGAGTCCAGGTTTTTAAAAGATGGCTCTTCCTTTCCTGGGATCTGCCTCCCAGCAGCCTTCTGGCAGTCTGGCTCTGCGCTAGGGGGTTGCCCAGGTTGAAAGCTGCACCCAGCACCCATGGCCAGTGTGACTCTCCTCCTGGCTCCTCAGAACCCCCCAAAATTATTGGAATCCCCAGTCACCTGTGGGTGTGGCTCCGATGGTTGAGGGATTACACATGTGGTGCAGGGCTGGGCCCCGGGGAAGTGGGGGCAGCAGACCTGACCCCACCACTGGCCAGCTGTGTCCTCCTAGAGCTCCAGTTCTTCTTCTGGGGAAAGCCTCCCTCCCAGAGCTGCTGTGAGGAGCCCATGGGACACTGTGGAGGGTAGGGTACATGAAGGAGGCTGCTCTGTGACACTTCAGGGCCCCGGGGTGCACACTCATACAGCTTTGAGGGCAGGGGCCCCCAGGGAGAGGAAGGGTAACATCTCAGCTCAAGGCTTCTGCTGCCACCTGCTATCATGACCATTTTATAGAAGAGGAAACTGAGGCACAAAGAGGTCAAGTTCCCTGCCTGAGACTGTGCATGGTGTTAGAGCCAGATCCAAGATGGGACCCAGCTCTGTTTCCTGAGCTCTTTCAGGGCCAGGATGCCTTGGAAAAGTGAGGGCTTCCCTGAGGGTTCAGAGGGATGTGGAGTCCCTGAACCTAACCCCTAGAGGCTGAGGTTGCCGCATCCCAGGGTCCTCAATCAATGTGATACACCACATCAACAAAAGAAAGGACAAAATCACGTGATCATCTCTACAATAGATGCAGAAAAAGCATTTGATAAAATTCAACCTCCATCCATGATAAAAACTCTCACCAGAGGCCTCATGTTCCTGACTTATCTCCCTTGCCAGGAAGACTGGGTCAGCTCTCATTTCTGGCACTTTAGGCTCATCTTGAGGCTGGGGATTGCCTCTTTGTTTCCATAGTAACAGTGAACAGAGGCACCTCCTGAATCAGTGCAGGGATACTGCACGGGTACCTGCAGGTACACATGTGCCCTGAGAATCCCTGGGCTGGACAGCCCTTAGGTACGTGCACACATCTACCCACACACATTCACTCACACCCTTGCACATGAGTACACACCCATGCATGTGTGTGCACACCCATGCCCTCTTGCACGTGAAAGCACATGCACAATGTGCCTGCTAACCAAGGAGAGGGTCAGAACATCACCCTGCCTGACGTGATCCACTCCCACAGCCACCCTGGCCCATTCAGGTGCAGGGAAGGTCTTGGGAAAATGAGGGACTTCCACTTTATAATAACATAGTTATAGATACTTACTATGTGCCCAGGACTGCATTTTCCTTTTCACATATAACATCTCTTAGATTCCCCACAATGCCACTTTGAGACAGGTACCTGGTGAGGAAACAGGCTCAGAAAGGTAGAGTGATTTCCCTGAGGTCACACAGTAGCCAAGATTTGAGCTCAGGACTGTTTGGACCTCACCATCCCAACAGACCCCTTGGTGCCAGACCTAAGAGTATTCACCCTGGGACTACAAATACAGATAAGTGTGCATGGCAGCAGGTGGGACCAGAGCTGAGGACTCCAACTAGAATGTCAGAGTTCCTGCGCTTGTGGCTCTGGGTCATCGGATTCCCTCTCTGGCCTCTTAGCCATTCTTGAGTCTGAAGAGTGAAGGGAGGTCCAGGGGACCACAAGGGGTCTCCTCCCACTTTTCCCAGTCAGCAGAAAAGGAATTTGAACAGCAAGAGCAAGACCCACTGGGAATCTCCTGCCAGTGAAGGCACCCGGGTTCGTTTGTGAGCTCCCTGCCCTCCTGCCAAGGTAGGAATCCAGCGGCCAGAGTCCTGGTCCCCCAATCTCTCAGGCTGCTCAGGCAGAACTTGGAGAAAAGAGGAGGCCTAAAGCCAGAGGCTAAACCAGCCAGGTCATCCTCCAAGCAGGGAGCTGGGTGGTGGGATGCTTTCCAGGAGGCAGCTGTCAGCAAAAGGATGATCTGACAGTGAAAATAGGCTGCTGGGGAGGGAGTGAGCTCCCTGTCACCAGAGGCATCCCAGGTTGGTAGGCGCTGAATGCTCCCCGGTTAGGAAATTGAAGATAAACCATGACTGAGTCCTACATCATTCTCCTCATCATTGTCCTCAGAGCACCACTGATTGGATACCATTTGCATCAGGCACTTTAAGATACAGTACACCTGCCACCACTGCTAATATAAATAGCAGCTGTTGTGTATTTAGCCCTTGTGTGGTTGGTCTTCACTGAGTCCTAACAGATGCCTGGGACGATAGGGCTGCCTATTGTTAGGCCCATTTAGGGACAAGGAAACTGAGGCTCAAAGAGGTTCAGTGACTTGTGCACAGTGCACAGCAGCAACATTCAGCCTCTGCCTGGTTGTTGAGTCTGTGGTCTGCCCACCTGGGAGCTGGCCTCCTGGCACCAGGGCGGAGTGAGCAAAACCAGAGGCAGGGCAGCCTCACTCGCTAGGGCTCGGGGACCGGACGGAGCCTTTCCGGTTCTGGGGAGCACAAGCTTCATTATGGCCAGGGCGGGCGCCCTCTGCTGGCCATGCTCAGGTTCTGCAGAACCACTTTCTTTCAGGCTGAGGGAGACCCTCCTGTACCTGGGTGGTGAGAGGGTTCTTGAGCCTTGGACCGTCACTTCAGATAGTGGTACCTGAGGTCACCCAGCCAGTCAGGGGCTAAGCTGAGGTTTGGATCTAAGGGGTGTCTGATTCTCAGGCTCCTGTCTTTCCACCCCTCCTGGGGAAGGGGTTTTACTCCAGCAGCCTTCACTTCCTGCCACCCCCAACCCACATCTGGGCCCCCTAAAATAGGGCCTCTAGCCTCACTGCTCCTGAGGGATCTCAGTGACTGTGGTTTGTAGCTAAGAATCTGTCTCCAAAGGTAAATCTGGGGTCTATGGTTTCAGGCAACTTGAGGCATGGAGGTGCCACTGACTGGCTGTGTCACGTTGGGCAAGATTCCCAACCTCTCTGAGCACTGTCAGATGGGGATCAGTTCCTTTATAGCCTCTAAATGACTGAAGAAATTTGAGGAAGTTTCCTTGACCGAATTAGAAGGACTTCACTCAAACATCTTCTCTTCCTCCTCCCTCCTGCCCCTGCCCACCCCACCCCCATTTCTTTCTCTCTTCCTCCTCTTTTCCACCCCCTACTATCGCTTCCACTCTGTGCGGTGGATATTATCATCTTTTTCTTTCAAGAGGAGGTATTTGAGGCTCAGAGAGGTGGAGTAACTGGCGTGCCAACACCCAACCAAGTGTTTTGGCTTAGAATCCAGACTTTAGAGAACAGACCCCTTGCCTGTTCTCTCTTCATCTCCTCTCTCCTCACTCATCACATCTCGTCCATCAGAAAGTGTCCCCAAATCCTCCATCAGCTTCTCTCCCTGTCCCTTGTCACCATTCAGGCCAAGAGCCATCATTTCTGGCCTGTGACTGCAGCAGCCTCCTTGCCTCCCCACAGATCATCTGGCCCTGATTTCTGCAGCCTGGTTTACACACTGAAGCAGGTAAAATGACCCTTTTAAAATGTAAGTCAGATCACATCACATCTTTCTTTGACAGTTTCCATTGCAAGTAGAATTAAACTCCCTTCCACACCCTCAGCCCTGTGCTTTCAATCCTAGCCACCTTCATTTCCTAATTCTTCCTCATGAAGCCCCAGTTTCACTGGCTTCTTTAAGTTTCCTGACCATGCCAAGCTTGCTCCCACCCCAGGACCTTTGCACCTGCAGTTTCTGTGGCTAAAACACCCCCAGTATGTGTTATGCCTGCCCCCTTTTCCTTCTTAGTTCAGATGTCACCCCCTCAGACCACACTACTTAACATTCCCCCACCCAGCCATTCTCAACCACATTCCTCCTTTTTTTTCACAACCCTGTGGGTCTCTGAAGATACTTAGTCATTAGCTCACTTGTTTATTGCCTGTCTCTCCCACTGGAATGTGAGATCCATGGAGGCAGGGACCTTGTCATCCTGTTCACAGCTGTGTCCCCAGGACCTAGCATAAGACCTAGCACTTAGGTGCTCAGTATGTGTTTGTTGAATGCATAAAGCCCTCCCCAGCCCTGACTTCTGTTGCAAACTCAGAGCAGTCTTTCAAATCCAATCCTATTTTTCCTGCTCCCACTGTCACAGCTCAGCGCTTGTAGCAACCCCTCCCACTCCTCCCCGCCACCCTATTCTGCCTCCCTTGCTTCCTCTCCAGAGACACAATGCTCTCCTAGGCCTCAAGGACCAACAATACCTTTTTCCCTCTGTCCCTTTCCCCTCATTTGACTAATTCTCACCTGACTGTTGGTACTAATTAACTCAGGTGTCATCTCATCCCAGAAGCCCTCTCTGCTTTCCTTTTAAGTTCATGCTCTGTCCTGGCCCCTGCAGATCCTTAGTAGGGACCTGGTCCAGAAAGCAGTCCTCTCTTTGTATTTTAAGAGTATCTTTCTCCTTAAGGAGCTCCTCAAGAACTTGGACCAATCTGGTTCATCACAATGTCTTTGGCACCCAGCCCCAGGCTGGCCTGGCACAGGCATTCAGGAAACATTGAGCTAGGCTGGCCTCATCGTTGCTGTGATGGGGACTCTGGGGATTAGACAGGCCAGATCTTCTTCTCTTTAAGACTCAGTGTCCTCATCTGTAATACGAGTATAACAATCCCAACTTCTCAGGGTTGTACGGATTCAAGAGAAGCTCCTCTCTGGTATATAATTTGCTGGCACGTGGAAACTGTTGCGTGAGGAGTGGGTCCCTTTGCTGATAATGGTCTTGGGCCTCTGTAAGCAGCAAACTCCCTCAAGTCCTCCAGGAAAGGAAAATGTATATCCTCTATTGAGCCCAGGCCCCGGATTCCTGCCCTGAGGAGCCCTAGAGCTGAAGGGAGGATATAGGCAGACTGGATCAAGCCCTGGACTTGAAACCACATGTCTGAATTTGAGGCATGACTCCATAATTCAGTGGCTGTGTGACCCTGGGTGAGTCCTCATACCTCTCTGAGCTCAGCTTCCTACCTGGAACAGGAGCTAATAACACTTACCAGACTAAGACTCAAAATAACACGGACAAGAAGCCAAGTTCTTGGTAGATGCTTGATTATTGTATCCCTAAAGCAATCTCCTGCCCTTCTCCTGACTCTCCTTGTGATTTGAGGGTGTGAGTATCAAGGGGGCCCCCCAGACAGAGCCATGACCAGTCTAAGTGGCAAAGAAGAGCTTTCCCATTCAAAATGGTGACCTGGGATGTGGCTGGGGCACCTGCAGCCTAGGCTAAGGGCTGAGACACTGGACAGCTCTGGACACTCAGGGGGATCCAAATGCTTGTGACCTCACCAGGTACCAATGTGTAAGTGACCAGTCAGCCCCCTAGGAGATGTCTGTGGTGCCCTCCAAATGCAACTTTGGAGGACAGAGGATCCACCCCTCATCCCCTCCCCAGATCCCCATTCATGCATTCATTCATTCTTACACTGCTATCTTTCCAAGAATATTGCACAGAGCCTAGTACATAATAGGTCTCAATAAATACGTTGGAAGAACAAGCTTTTACATTCAACCCACATTTATTGAATGTCTACTGCTCTTAGCCCTGTGCTAAGAGATGGTGTACAGATGGTGCACATAAAGGAACTGGTCCTGAAAGCTCCTTCCCAAGATCACCCAGGGGGCCTCTAAATCCTCCCAGCTCTTCCCATCCAGAACCCCACTTCCACTGGTTGCCAGGCTCTAGGCATCAGGACTTTTCCCAGAATTGAGGTAATGCCCAAGCACCCCTATGCGTCACGGGGCCTGGGAAGGTTGCAGCCCCACAACCACAACTTTCCAAATCTTCTCTGCCTTTCCTGCCGGGTCCTCCAGCCACGCTTTCCCATCCCTCTCAAACCCTCAGACACAGTCATCTCCCCCCTCCCAGTGCCCTACATCTACCTGGGTTATACCTGATTCGGCCAGCAGGTGGCGCTGAGATTCTCTTTTCCCCGGCGCTGAACTGGACTTCAGACCCCACCAGGACCCTGCCCCTCCCTCCTTTTCTCCCCAGCAGGGACAGAAGTGCACTCTGTGACCTCTAACCAACCCCTCTCCTTCCTGCTGGCTCCTGCGATGGGGCCTGAGGAGACTCCAGTTTCTCCTACAGGCCCCGAGTTGTTTTTTCCAGCCTTGTGGGTGAGGAGGGTCCCTGGGGACAAGCTGCAGCTGGTGGGGCGGGGCTGCGCGGGGTGGGGCTGAAAGCAGCTGCCGGGAGAGAGAGAGAGAAAGAAGAAAGGAGAGAAAAAGAGAGAAGAGAGAAAGGAGAGGGAGAGAGAGGTACTCTGGTTCCCTGTCTCCTATCCCAAACAGGTGCAGGTCCCAACTGAGGCTCATCCCAGGATAAGGTATGTGGCTGAGGAAACAGAAGGGGTTATGGAGCAGGCCAGGGGGTACAAGGTGTGTGTGTGGGGGGGCTAGCCAGTTAGATCCCGCTGCTCAGCAAGAACCTCTGAGCCCCCTCCCATCTCACCCCTTCCAAGGTGACCAAATAGAAACCTGAGGGGCCGTACAAGGAGTCCCAGGGTGGGCATTAGATGATGAAGGCTCTACTGCAGCTCTTGACTTACTGTGTGAATTTGCACCCAGCTCTTTCCACCTCTAGACCTCAATTTCTTAATCTAAAATGGAGGCAGGCCCGGGGTGGGCTGTGGGGGGGGGTATCTTGAAGGCATTCTGTGGGATAGCTTTGCAAGAAGTCCCCTTTTCCAAAAGAATTTGCCCTTCCAGGGGCTTCTCAAAGACCGGAGGGCCTTTAAGACACAAAGGAATGCCCCCCTAATGGTGGAATTTCAGATAGAGGGGAAGGGGGCTCATTTGGAGAGATGAGTGGCCCCTCCATGTCAGGGCCCTGGGGCCCTGGTCTATGCCTATCTCTTCAGCCTTGTTTCCCTGACTGGGATTCAGGGTGGAGAGTGACACAGGGGTTGGAGGGAGGGCTTCCCCAGCTGTCTGGCACTCCAGAGGTCCTCTCATTAGGGAGAGGGTGGTGGGTGCAGGGTGAGGGCATTTCTCTGCCACTCCAAGATCAGAAAAAGAGTGAATTGGGCAGAAGGGCATGTGGGACCAAGATGGGGACAGTGGTAGGCATATGGATGTCTCCAGGGTAATGAGGGAGGGGTCACCCAAGCCCTTCCTGAACTGTTGGCTGCTGGCCACATCTCTAAATCCCCCTGCACTTTCGAGTCCTTAGCTCAGTCACTGCTCACAGCCTTCAGCCCAGCCAGAGGTGGGGATGGGGCTAGAGCACTCCTCCCTCACCCTACTGTTGGGAAGAGATTTTTCCAGATTGTTCTCTGTCTGGGAAGGAGCGGGCACAGGCAAGTTCTAGGATCTCAGGGATCCCAGGGTGGTCAAGCACACGATAGGGAGACAGATCAGCCTGTGTTTAAATCCTGGCTCTGCTGTGGGTCCTTGGGCAAGTCAAGTGTCCAGGCTGCAGTCTCCTCCTATGCAAAGAGGGGACATTAGAGCCTTACAGTGCTGTAGTGAGAAGTAAGCGACATGATGCAAGCAAAGCCCCTAGCAAGATTCTGGCACCTCGAGATGATCGCTGTTACTCTCATGATGGAGAGAAAAAAGGAGACCCAAGAAGGGGAAGGACTGGCCTGGGGTCACAGAGCCTTTAAGCCCTCCAGTGAGTCAGAGCACCCTCTTCTCGGCCCCATGGTAAACACTGAGCACCTACAGCACCTACTCAGCACCCCCATCCCCACTAGGACTGTTCCCCTCTGCTCACTCCTGCCCCAGCCTGCAAGGCCTTGGATCGGGGTGGGGTGAGGGGTGGGGACCCTCAGGCCAGGGAGGGGACCCCCAGGCCAGGGAGGGGAGGTCATTTTTGGGGTGGAGTGCGGTGAGAGCACAGAGGAGCATCTCCGTGGCACTTGCCCTCTCTCTCCCTCGGGAAAGGGTTGAGGTGGGGGCCAGGTCAGGGCTGCGTAGCGGGGAGAAGGGCTGCGAGGTTGGGACTGAGCACAGTGGCGCGCGGAGAACCCGGCGCAGGCTCCCGCACAGGCGAGAGGGTGGGAGCGCTAGTTCGCGAAGCCAGGCGGGCCAGGTCGCAGGCGATCGGGGTGGGGGCGGCGTGGGGGCGCCCTCCGCCCCTCACCCCGCCCCGGCGCCTCTCCCCGCAGCGGGGGCGCCCCGCCCCCCGGGCGCCCGACGTGGACGCGGCCGCCGCCGCCGCCGCCGCCGCCGCCGCCGCGCGGGAGTCGCTGTCCGCGGAGCCGACATGCAGGGGGCGCGGGGCGGCGCGGGGCGGCCGGGCCAGGCGGGCCGCGGGCCGGAGCGCCAGCGCGAGCGGCCGCCGGACGCCGGAGCCGCGTCCCCCTGCGCCGCCCCGGGCCGGCCGGCCGGAGGAGCCGCCATGCACCCCGGGCCGCCCCGCGCCGCGCTCCGCCTGTGGCTGGGCTGCGTCTGCCTCGCGCTGGTGCAGGCGGGTAAGGGGGCCCGGGCGGGGGGCGCGGGTGGGCGGCTGGGCTCCTCTGCCGCCCCAGCCGCGGGAGTCCTAGGGCCCCTTCCCTGCTCCCTGAAGACCCTGTCTCTGGCACACTCACGGCTCCCTTCGCCCCACCCCCAGCTGCTTCCCTGCCTTCTTGACCCCCAGACCCGACCTCTGGGGTCCCAACCCCTTCCCACCACCCTTGCCCTGGGGTCCAGGGTCTTGGGATTCCTAGTCCCCACATCCCATGGCCCTGGCCCCAGGCCTTACCTTCAGGAGCCCAAGCTCCTTTTTCTGGCCCAGGGAGCAGCTGAGGACACCGGTCCCCCCACCTTCGGCCTCTGTCCCTGTCCCCAGAGCACTGCAGGCCAACTCTGCAGGTCGGAGCGGGATGGGGTCCCGGTGTGAGGGGGATGGAAGTCCGCATAAGAGGGTGCTGGGGCACGGACCCCGAGCCTGGAGTTTGGCCTGCCCCCTGGGGCCTGGCCTCCTCCTCGCCCAGCCTCTCCTGACGCCCTGTCGCTGTCCCTCCTGGCTGCCGCCACCTTGCTCATGTCCTCCTACCAGGCTCTCCTTGGCTCAGTGCTCTCTCTCTGCTTCCGTCCTGTCTCTGATACCCCACTTGATATCCTACTGTCCTGTCCTTCTGTCTGCCACCCCTGTCTGTGTCTTTTTCTCACACCATGTCTGGCTTTGTCTCCCCAGGCCCCAGGCTCAGCCCCTTGGGGGTCCACTCGTCTGTGGGGTGAGGGGTGCAGCTCAGGCTCAGGTCTTCTTCTCCGTCCAGCACTTGCCCCTTGGGGGATATAGAGGCTGTGTGACTCCACTGTCCCTCTCCTAGAAGGTTCCTCCTTCCCTGACCCCCACCATCTCCATCACTGCCTTCTCAGCTGATCCCTTTCTTCCTCTCCCCCCATCCAGAAGGCTCTCCCTATACGCTTGACTCCACTGAAGGGGCCCTGCTCTGAGTGACCCCATCTTCCCTTGCTGCCTGCCCATCTGCCTCTTGGGGATGGCAGGGTTGGAGGAGAGGCCCTTCCCCAGGCTTCATCCTGCCTGGGTCTCCACAATACTGGGGCTTCCTTTCCTGATCCTCACTCCCATCCCACGGCTCACTCAGCTTGGCTCTTCTCAACCTCTGGGTCTTTCTCCTTCCCTCAAGGTCACTCACTTGACAGTGCTGTTCTGCAGAAAGAGCACTAGACTGGGAGGCTTTTCATCAGACTAACCTTCAGCTCCTCCAACCCCAGCCATCTATGTCCCCCCTTACCTGTCCCCCCAACCTCTCACCACCCTCCTCCATTAGACGTGGCCCATCAATTTTAGCTTAAGCCTTAGTGGGGCCACTTGTGGCCAGCAGGGCCTCCTGCCCGGGGTACCAGCAGCCTGGGGCCTCTCAGGCCCAGCTCGTCAGCCACTAAGGCACTGAGCCCCAGGTGCCAATCCCGCTGGAGGCCTGGGTTTCTTCTTTCCCTCACCACAGAGCCTTCCTCAGGTTTCCCTTTCACACTTATAAGACAGTGAGCCTGGGCCTCACAGCAGGGGGTGCTCAGGCTCCCGTGCCTCCCCACCCCAGACAGCCCCTCGGCCCCAGTGAATGTCACTGTCAGGCATCTCAAGGCCAACTCTGCAGTGGTCAGCTGGGACGTCTTAGAGGATGAGGTGGTCATCGGATTTGCCATCTCTCAGCAGGTAACCGTCGAGGCTCCCTGGGAGGAAAGAACACATCAGGATAGAAGTGGAGGGTGGGGGAGGAAGGGATGCAGAAAGAGCAAGGAAAAAGGAATGAGGAGCAACAGAGACTGGTGGAAAGCTGCACCCATAGCTGGGAAGGGAGGCCCCAGAAAGGGATCAGTGAGGGAGGGCTCAGGAGCCTCTGATTGGAACCTGGGCATGAAGAGCATGATTTTGATCTTAAACAGACCTGAGTTTGGGAGCTGGCTCCAGTTCTCGCTAGATGTATGGCCTTGAGCAACTTCCCTGACCTCTCTGAACCTGTCTCCGTATCTGTAAAATGGAGATGATGGAATGCTTATTCAGGTTGTGGATGTCAGGGATTTAGCCTGGTAGCCAGGTGGGGCCTCATGACACTGGAGAGGTGGGCAGAAGTGGGGCTGGGGCCTGTACCCTGAAAACAGGGGGCCTGGCTTTTGCTTCTGCAGAAGAAGGATGTGCGGATGCTGCGCTTCATCCAGGAGGTGAACACCACCACCCGCTCGTGCGCACTCTGGGACCTGGAGGAGGACACCGAGTACATCGTGCACGTGCAAGCCATCTCCATTCAGGGCCAGAGTCCGGCTAGCGAGCCGGTGCTCTTCAAGACGCCGCGCGAGGCTGAGAAGATGGCCTCCAAGAACAAAGGCAGGCCTGGGCGGCTGTCAGGAAGGGCAGGGGTGCGGTGAGGGGTGGTCGGGGTCAGAGCAGGGGGCAGCTTGAGGAAAGCTTGTGCACACCCATCCCTCCCCCAGCCCCTGCTGCCTAGTACGGTGGCCCCTGAGAAGAGGGGAGGTTCACTCTGGTCCCAAGACAATGGGATACAAACTCTCAGTTTTATATTAAGTCCAGTCACTGCCACCAGAGTAGCCGTCAGCATGTTCTTGAATCTCTTTTTGTTAGATGTGTGGGCTCCTGTAGAAATAAGCCCTTAATATCTTAGGCTTGGCCCTAGAAGGGCAGCTGGGGGAAGAAGGGAGCCCCAGACTCAGTGTCTCTCCCCTCACAGATGAGGTGACCATGAAGGAGATGGGAAGAAACCAGCAGCTGCGGACGGGCGAGGTGCTGATCATTGTCGTGGTCCTGTTCATGTGGGCCGGTAAGTCTGGCCCCAGGCCCTTCTTCACTTAACCTCAGGGAAATGGAGGACCCTGACCAGACCCTTCTCTCAGAGAAACAGAAGGTGAGGGGCTTGTAGGCAGGGAGAGAAAAGGACTAAGGAGCCCACGTCCTGCTCTGGAGACCAGATCTGATCCCTTCTCTAACTCACCCCTCACCAAAAAAAAAAACAGCATCTCGGTAGCTGTCCTGTAGGATTATGTGAGTGCTTGCCCTCCCCTTCTCTCATGAGCGGCTCAGGCTCCCGGGGGTGGACACAGCCACAGCCTTTGCCTTCCAGCGGCTGCAGCAGCCTCTCCTTCCTCCCCTGGGTTGCTGTGCCTCCAGGTGTTTCAGGCCTCGGCAGACAGCTCAGGCTTGGGACACCCTCTTAACTCACTCATCCTTCTAGGCTGGGCTCTGAGACCGCCTCTGTAAAACCTCCCCAATCCATCCATGAGAATGTGCCTCCTGCCTCGCTGCTCCCATAGCACACGGTGTGACCCTCTCTAAACGTAGCCCTTCCTAGATAAGTCTTTCTCTTTTCCCACTTGTCTGTGAGCTCCCTGAGGATAAAGGCCATCATCTTTGTACTCAACTCAACCAGAATTTTCTGAACAGCCACTCCATTCCAGAGAGTAATGCTGAAGTCGTGACTAAGAAGAGCCAGGTGCTTGTAAGGAACTCTGTCGGGGAGACGCCAGGCTCGTACTTAACTAGGACTCAGTGTGATGAGTGCTCTAATGGTACCATGTAGGGGAGCAGAGGACAGGGAATTGATTCTGGGGCTAGGAGTAGAAATCAAGAAAAACACAGAGAGGAGGTAAATGGGAATTGAGCTTTAAAGGATCAATAAGAGTTCACCAGATAGCCAAAAAAGGGGCAGGTATTCTGGGCATGGTGTGTTCAAGAAGCGAATTAAGCCCAGTCTGACTCAGTGCAGCTGCGACCCAGGAGGGAAGGTAGAAAGTGGGGTAGTTAAGGGATGGAGAGGCTGTCAGGTGGACTGCAGTCCTTTTTGAGGGAATCAAACACCACGTCAAAGCTGTATTAGCATTGTGGTTGAGGGGGCAGGTTCTGTTGTAGAAGCATATGGAAAAAAATGTTCTGTAGGCAAACAGAAAAACAGGCACTTGGGGAAAAAAAAGCAGGAAAAACAAAGGATTGTACAAAAGGGGAGGTTTGCTTAGGGTGCATTGTTAGACTCGGCACAGACAGTATTCGTATAACCATAACAATATAAACGTAGTGAGTTAACCCCAAATTGTGACGTAATTCTGTTAGGATGATGGGGAGGGAAGTAGAGGGAGTTGTGAGGCTTTGTCTACCGTGGTGGGACGTCAACAGATAATCTCTAAAACAGATACATCAGTAAATGGCCCTATAAATCAGGTATGCAGGCAATAATGGGGAAAACACCCACAAGAATCGGGGTTGGCTTCCTTAATACTACTGACTTTCAAAAAGTATTACTAGTTTGATAGCAATAAACATTTAGCAGAGTGCAGGCTATGGAGTGCACAGCCCCAGCTCCACTATGTGAGCTTGAGTGAGTTATCTAGGCTCTGCCTCAGTGTCCTCACTCGTCACCTAGGGATGGTAGGACCAGGTGCCCCCAGAGACTGAGCTTCAGTGGGATGGGCTATGGGCACACAGCACAGGGCCTGGTCCATGCAAGACAGGTGCTACTGGTTTGGTTTCCCCTGGAGGAAAAGGGGAGCCCTCTGAGGTTTAAAAGAAGGGAAGGGAGGAGACACAATCAGAAATATATTGTAGGAAGATCAATCCTGCAGCAATGAAAGGGATGGCTGGTAGGGGGACAGGTGGACATAGGAGCCAGGGGACAGAAGCAGACTTTTGTGGAAGTACAGGTGAGAGGCCACCTGGAGCCCAGTACCCACAGGAGCTCAGCAAGGTCTAGTGGGAGTGAAGTGGCTCTGGCTTTTGACTGCTCTCCCTTGTCCACTGTAGGTGTCATCGCCCTCTTCTGCCGCCAGTATGACATTATCAAGGACAATGAACCCAATAACAACAAGGAAAAAACCAAGAGTGCATCAGAAACCAGCACACCAGAGCACCAAGGCGGGGGTCTTCTCCGCAGCAAGGTGAGGGCAGGACCTGGGCCCGGGTGGGTGGCCCTGTGGCTTGCGTGCTGGTTGTCCCTGGGCTGCAGAAGGGGTCAGCTCAGGGCCTGGCATGACTGCAGCTGGGCAGAGCCAAGCTTGGCCGCTGCCTGTGTGACACAGGGGACACTGCAAATTGATTTTGGATCCTATCCTTTTGCAGGGTGCCAGGGGCCAGTAGAGGTTTACAAAAAGGCAACGAATGGGGAGGGCAGAGTTCTTGGTTGATGCGGGACAGCACGAGGAGAGGTTCTGGGCTCATTCCTGCTCCCGCTGTGCTGAGTGACCTTGGGCAGGTGCTTCACCTCTTTGTACCTTCATTTCCTCTTCTGTAAAACAGATATGAAAACCTTTCAGTGCTTGCTCTGAAGAAAGACATAGAGGATGGGAGAGGATCTCATGGTTCTGACGATGATTATCCAACAAACATCTGACCCTCCTCCCTCCATCTCCTTACACCCTCTGGCTTACTGTCCTCTCTCAGCTTCTCTCTTTCTGGCGCACTTTCCTGAAGCCTCTTTCCAACCCCACATCTCCAGAAGCACCTCAACAATGTCAGTGTCTGGGGCTGCGCTCAGAGGCAGATCTGCAGGATGTGAGAGAACCAGCCAGCGGGATGGCTCTGCTGGGGGTGGACTGGGTACCAGGGGCTGTGGGCCCAGGATCCAGTCCTGGCCATTCAGCTGAGTGAGGCCGAAGGCCGGGTTTGAGAAGGCAGAGAGACAAGACATCCAGGGAGGGCTTCTCCTTTCCTTCCTCCTGAGACGAGAGCCTGGCTTTTTAGGCTGCAGCCCTGCTGCCCCCTTCCATCTTGTGTCCTCTTTCTGTTTCCAACCTTGTGAGAAGTCTATTCAATTAGCCCTGGCCGCTTCTCTCATTTTTTTCCTCCCAGTTTCCAAACAAGCCCTCGGTGAACATCATCGAAGCATGACTGCCTGTCTGCAGGGAGAAGGATTTCATTTTTCTTCTCTGCTGGTCCCCAGGTCCATGGGCACGGGGAGAGAGAGGACTGCCGGGCAGGGGGTAGGCACAGCTAGCTGCACAGGTCTCCCTCTGCTCCCCCATCCTAGTCCGGTGAAGAAGGCTGAACTACCAACCCAAATTCTGCAAAAAATAAGCAAGCCACAAAACTAAAAGGCCTGGCCCCATTCTGGAAAAGGCAAAGCTGCATGAGACACAGCCTTCTTTCTGCCTCCTCGCCTCTCCTGGACTGGCCTCTTTGAGAAAATGCACAAAGCTCCTGGGAGATGACAAGCACCTAGACTGACAGAAGCTGTGTCTTTCAGGGAAGCCGTGGGGCTGCCTGCCGGGCAGGGTCCTGGCTGCCATCAAGCCTTTGCTGGATCCAGCCATCAAGGACTTGTTTGTGGTGCAAAGCACAACTTGACGAGTGTGTAGGGTGTTATCTGTTCTCTCTCTTTTGGAAAACACAATCGAAGGGCTTCACTCCATAGGGCAAGATTCCCAAAGCTGGTTGCCTGCATCTTCTGTCTTCTTTGGCCCTTATTTTGACTGTGAGATCATCAGTCTGGGGTCTGAAGAAGACAAAGTGGGAAAGAGACCTGGAAGAAATTGGCCCCGTTTCTTTAGGAAGAGTCTCTTGGAGTTGCAACAGTGCTGGCTTGCACAACTGAAAAGGTACGTCCACGTGGGACAGACATCCTGGGGGCTGCTGAATCACACCCTCTGGGATGGAAGCTGCTGGAAGGCAGGCCTGAGCCATTCACCACGGACAGTCAGAGCAGTCCTGGCCTCTGGGGTCTCCATGTCTTGCCATCTCATCCAGGGTTCTGTGAAAGCTACCCGGGGTCCTCATGTCCTTCCCTAGAGCCTGAGTGGTGTGAGGTGACAGGTCTCTCTCTCCACTGCCTCTTTCTGGTTTAAAAAACAAATGGTGCTTGCTAAGGGAAGGCAGACCCTTCCCTCGGACTGACAAGCTATGACTGTTGAATGCCTGCATGGGAAGAGATGGACCTCTCCATCTTCCGTTGGTGGCTGAGGACGGGAGTGTGGGAGGACTGCACCTGGCACACAGTAGGTGCCCAGTGCATACCTGTTGAACTGAATGATAAGAGCAATGGCCCCCAAGCCAGAGAGCTGAAAGCCATTACCCAATGACCGCCCCTTCCTTCCGGTCTATAAGAGCTCTCGGGGCTGGGTCAGCCACCACTCTGCTTTGCCGAGCGTGGAGCACAGGGAGGGAGGAGAGACAGGGTAGAAGGCAGATGTCAGCAGTACTAAGGGCTTCCTCATGGGAGGGCATGAGGTCCCACTCATTGTCTTGTGACTTCCATCCCTGCTGAACGGGGCTGCAAGGCCAAGGCTCCTTAGGGGAGAGGTCCTTACCTCTGATTCAGTTAGAGCAATAACCACTTTTTAAATGTAAAATAAAAAGACAAATGAAAAGGCACATCCTTGTCTTCTGGTAAATGCCCAAATGTTGCCCTCTTTTTCTGGCAGTTGGCAGCAAGTCAGGATGTGTGGAGGAGGGAGTCAGTTCTCTCTCTCCATTTTGGCCTGCAGCTTCTTAGGGACAAGCCTGCCAGCCAAGCTGGAGTTGGAAGGGAAATCTCAAACAGATGGGGGTGCACGTGTAGGAGGAGAAAATAGCTGCTCTATCATCCTATTACTGAGCACCCCCCCCCCCAAAGCCAAGCTTGGGCTGCCTCACCGCATAGGTATGCAGGCTGGAGCTCAGTTTTTAAAACAACGGGTTTTCCTCTCTGGATGGGGTTGGTGCTTTCCCTGGCCTGAGGAATGCAGTCCTGCTTCTCCCCAGGGGGAGGGGGAGGGGGGCTGAGGGGGGAGAGAATAGGAACCATGGAAGCTGCTTGCTGCAGCTCAGAATTCACAGCATGCCATTCGGGGCTGTTAAAGGAACATCATTATGATCCCGCAGCAGGCTGAAAGGTAGAGTAATGGTGCTGGTAGCCAATGAGAAAATCAGTAAATGGGGCACCTTGAACATTCTGTCCAGAGCTGGGAGGAGCTTAGAGAGAAAATGTCAGGTGAGCGGGGCTTAGGGTAGGCTGTTCTGGAAGGTTCTGAGAGCTGAGGGAAGCAGGTCTTAGAAGCTGAGTGGGAAAGTGGGAAGTGGATTAGCATAAAGAACTCTAAGCCAGACCTCAGAGAGGTCCTTCCCAGGCCCTCTGTCCCTGTCTAGTGCCTGCCGATGGAGAAGCCCCAGGTCAGCATCAGGTGTAGACAGATGTCAGTGAGGTCCAGGGAGCCCCGCTGATGGGACTTTCCTGTCTTCACCTTATCTGTGCCCGTGGCACATCCTCTGAGGGTATGAGGGGAAAGGAGCGAACAACACTCCTGGCTAACTAAACTCCATTCCCTTTCATCACCTCCCTAAACCCCCAAGTTCTACAACAATTGAGCTTTTCCTGAATCAGCTGCAGGTGCACTGTAGAACCCTGCAGCTGTGACCTGGGCTGTGGTCCTTTCTTCACCCCTCACTTAGATCTGCAGATTCATCACAGCTTGGGAAGGGCCCAGGCCAAGTTCTCTGAGACTAATAAGAGAATGGACTTGCAGACCACAGCAGGCCCACGAGAGGAACGCTGGACTGAGAGGCAGGAGACCCTGCCTTGTCATCACACCTTAGGTCAGTTACTTCTCTGATGGAGCCTTGGTTTCCTGTCTGTCAAAGCCAAAGGGGTAAGACCCAGAGGACTCCCAGACCCCACCCACCAAGGCGGGTAGGAGCCAAGGGGCTTCCTCATAGGAACAAGGGGGCGACCCCAGGGTCTGAGGAGAGAAGGGGGACTGCTGTTTGCTGGGGCAGGAGTCCTTTTTTCTCTCCAGTCTTGTCCCAACCTCAGCTTTTCAGTATGGACCTCCTCTAGAATCCACTTTTAAGATTTCCAGTTCAGCCTTTTACAGAAATATGTAACATCTCACCATTCCAGTCATGTGATGTTTCAGACTTCTACTTTTATTTCTCATCTTCTTTAAACCTATTTGACAGTTTCTGTATTTTGCTTTTAAAAAAGTAACCTCTAAGAAAAAACGCTTCTGTAAATGGGACACTGCCCCAGCTCCAGCCCCACCAGGCTCTATTGGCCCAAACCCTCAAATGTGATATGAAGCTAAATGGAAGGACGTCTTCATATACAAATAATTTCTTAATGATACAGCATTTCAGGACTATTATACAGACAGCTTTAAAGGTCATCCAAAAGATTACATTCTACCTCTTCTCAACGGCTGCTGGGAGGGTCAGATTTTCTGTCTGTGTCATGTTCCAGTTGTCGTAGGGGGAGGACAGGTGGGGAGGATTGACAAGACAGGAGCTTGCTCGTTGAGGAATTCCACCACTGACCAGCTGATACTTCCTGTGACAAGTGGACATTTTTCTCCTGACAGGTGCTCTGGCCTATAAAGCAAGCATACCCTAGAACCAGCTTAGGAATGATTGCTTTCTCTTAAAAAAGCAGGACAGCACTAAGCAAAGCAGGGAATTCTGCTTTCTAGTTTTAGTGGTTGGGACTTTTTCTTCCTGTAAAAGCTCACAACAGGTTGGTCAGAGAATGAGCTTTTAGAGAAGTTAAAATTCTCCTCACTTCTCTGCAATGTCAGACAAACTGAGGGTAAGGGACACCACCATCTCAGAGAATTTCAGCCTGGTTGGTCTCTGAAACTTTTGCTGCCTACAGTAACACATTGCTAAAAAGAAAATAAGCAATTGCTGGACAAAGGAACATCTGTTCCTGACAGGACGAAATGGATACCACCTATAGGTCAAGAGAAGCTCAGATTCAGACAATACCAAATAGCTGAGTATTCAGCAACATTTATGTTAAGCTTTTTGCCTGGACTGTAGAATACATACTCAACAAAACTTACAGAACAGCAGGACAGAGAGCCTGTCCAAACATGTTACTATGTATTTACTCAGCACGAGTTCAGATTTTCAAGCACTGGCTAATGCAGGTGACAAGCTATTACTGCCTCCCATTTCATCCTTGCTCCTGGGGCAAGTATAAGAAGCTTAGGTTCACAAAAGAGATCGTAGGAAGGCTGTGTCTCCCACATCTGCCCACTCTTATCCAACCTTCACCCCAGGTTCTAGTAGCAACTTCTGGAGAAGCTGGGTTAAGAACAACTATCAGTTCTGGTTTCTCACATCCTTCTCAAAGGGAGAATGCCCCCAGGTAGCTCAGTTCTTCCTTGATCAGTGCTGGCTCTGGAGAGGCAGACGGACACTGGGGTCAGCCTCACAGCCACGGGAAAGAGTGCGAGGCAATGCCTGGGTGATGGAGCTGAGCCCTCCTCCCTCTCTGCAAAAACAGCAGTGCAGTGATATTTCAGGCTCTCCCTATGTCAGGCTCCTGACATGCACTATATGTAGCTGCAAATCCCAATCAGTTTCAACATTTCTTACCTGCTAGAACGCTTTTCTCAACACTGTAATTTACCCTCAAAAGAACAGGGAGCATGCACCCTCGCCTCCCCAGAACCACATTCTACTAACTACCGCCCCCTCCCACCACCCACTAACCTACCTACCTACCTTTAAAGGAAGGAACCCTCCTCCTTTAAAGCCCGCAACAGACGGCCACAGTACATAAGCCACTGACAAGAACTTTTATTTCTTTTTAATGACATTAAACACAACTGCTACAAGGGGAAAAACATGATAAAGAGGAGGCACCAAACTTCAGTTTCATAATTGATCCTGACAACAACTCAAGTAAATTGGGGTCTGCCTTAGATGCAAAACTATAGGTTATTTCAGGCTCTATACTTACAAGTCAACTATGTAAACAGCCAGTTTCTCATCTGCTTTAAGACCCCTGTGGTGAGAATGTTATCATGGATGAAGAAAAGCTAGGCAGGCAGTTAAATGCACACAACCAATACTAAAATAAAACAACATGGCAAGAATTCTACGTTAGACTTAGCGGCCAACACCAAATGTATGTAGCTTTAAAAACAGATTAAAACTCCAGATTCTACCCACTACCATCTTTAAGGCGAACATGCCTAATAATAAGTTTTCTTTGGCTTTTTCTTCTTAAAGAATACCATGTTAACCGCTAGGGAACAGTTCTCTCCTCCCCCAGTCCAACAGATTTAATTAAGCTGCTAAAGCTTTAGAAAAACAGAATTATTTGAGCAAAGAGGAAATGTGATTGTCACATTTTCTAGTTAACCCGTTACTCATTTGATTTGGCAAAGGCGATGCTCCCATTACACCAGACTTAAACCCTCCTGTACTAGGAAGGCAGGAACACGAGTCTTAGTCTTTTGACTAAGTAAAAGGCTGTCCCTTTACTTCTTGGTTATCTGTAGGGAACAAGATAACCGCAATGCTAGTTACCCAGCTACAATTAATTCTAACTATCCTATAGTTCCAAAGGCAGATGCTTGCTTGTCTTACTTCATCAAGCTAATTTAGGGAAGCCTGGAAAAGTGTTATGATAAATACCAATTGAAATAATAGATTCTGACTCTTGCTTTTGAACAGAACTTCTCCTTTGCATTTTGGTCCCAGACTCTAAACAAATGTTCAAGGAAGAGAGAATCCTTGACCAGATAGAAATAGTTTACATCCATCTAAATTTACTGGAAACTATGACCGAGCATTTCCCCAAGTCAGTTTCTGAAGCAGGGTAGGATATTTAAGATGGGTTACTTGCATACAAAGATGGAGCTGACTGAACAACGAAACCAGACAGAGTCAGCGAGCTCAGTACCACAGGCTGTGCTACAGCAGCTGGGTACCACCTTGACAGAGAGTGAACAATAACAGCACAAATGCCGACTGCAAAATCTCCCAAGAGATATCTAGAGCTGTCTGTAAAGAGAATAACGAACTCCTAGGACATCCAGTAAGGTGGCTGCACAGAACCTGTCAACTTGGGTCAGAATACCAATCCTTAAGATCAGGTAATACTTTGTACACGGGCTTAATCAAAACTACATTAGATCCACTTTAGTAGTCTTGTAAAATTGTACATCAGAGGTTTGACCAAGTGAGGAAATGGTAGCATCCAGGATCAAAAGGCACCTCTTGTTAACTAATAATACAGACAAAAGACTGCCTCTCCAGAGTCTCTCCCATAGGATGGAGGCTCACTGATTAACACAACAACTCATACTTGAAGCTGGGGTTCAGCAGATGAAACTGAAGACCAACTGTCACCTCTCAATAGCACTGGCTTTCTGGCCTATCACAGAGTCAAGACTCCAGGTGGGCACCTCTTCAGTAAAGAGCACAGGGATGCTGTTCTTAAGAGGCATATATCTGTGTCTAACAGGATATAGGAATATGCTGGTAGAGCCCAAAGGTCACTGAGGAAAAAAAGAAAGGCAGAGAAGGTGACTAGTAACAAGACCACAAACCAGCAGAAGCTATTTGTTAGTCACCGGTCTTCTGTCAGAGTTAAAATGTGTCAGATTTGTAAACACTATTGTGCAAAACAAATTTAATGAAGAATGAAAAAAAGCTAAAAAAAATAAAGGCAGCTAGTAGGTACACAAAAGAGATTAATACTTTTAATTTGTCCTTTCAACTACTTCAGAAGTCCTGGATTACTAACTTTAAAACACTGACAGATACTTAGAGATTCAAATAGAAAAGTAGGAGGGATTGTTTAAAGTGACTTGTATCCATTTTATAAGTCATCAGCAATAACTAACACTGGCTTGCAGCCTGATAAAGAATCCCTTCCTCACAGGAGATTAAAGGATGACTTTTTTGGGGCACTAGAAGCAGACTTCACCTCTCTGCAGAGGTGGGTGTTTTGCTTGAGCCTGGGTGTTTTGGCTCAATGCTGGCTTTTAGGAGGCAGCCACCTTCAATGTAAATTTAAAAATTAAAACTGTATCAACTCAACATTGCCTAAATGCATACACACACACAAACAGAAAGGACCTTATACAAAAAACTTCAAGTCAGCAATGGGTATTTCCAAAAGGTAACAGATTCTTTAAATAAAAATGTTGTGAAAAATAAAATTCAAAATCTACAAAGCATGAAACAGTAGAAGATAAGATGCTGCTCTGAACAGGACCCTGGATAGGGACCTTCACGGCTGATGGGAAGAGGCAAAAGGACTATGGAAAATCCTGTAGACACTGGAATCGGTGGTGGCTTCGCATGTTCCTGTCAACCCACTGAGTCAGACTGTATCTTTGCAGAGACTTCTGTCGGAACCGGGCATAGTTCCTATCAGGAGAGAGGGAAAGTGAAGAGGACAGATGAGACTTCAGCTGTATTGGCTATTTGCACATAAAAATGGCCAAGGCAACTGTTTAAAGAATATCGTTACTTTTGGAAATTGGACATTAATTTTACTTCAATTCTCTTAATTTTAGAATTTGATACTATTTATATGAAAAGTCACACAATAAGTGCTATTTCCTTCCAACTTGTTTCAAAGCTACCCAATTCCCATACAGGCATTACGGTGATATAGTCCAAATATACAAATGTTCCAAGAAAACTCAATGTATAATGTATAATAATATTTAAGCAGGAAAAAACATGTTATCCTTCTGAAAACATTTAGAGGATCTATATTTCACTGCTTGCATCAGATCTGTACCTCTAGCAGGACCTCACTGTCTGACACAGCTCAAGGTTGCTCAGAACACAGCAGTTAAAATTAGAATAAAATTCCCAGAGAAGGTAAGTCATCACGTGAGTATCACATTGCAACCTTAGAGACTGAACAGACTCAAAGTTTCTTAAGAGTCTCCTTTAGTCATGTGCTGGGCTGAGGTTCTGAACAGGACCCTCTGAGATAATTTCATCCCATTCTCAACTCCAGCTGTTCCAAATAACCACCTGGAAAGCTTTTTTTTTTCTTTCTTTCTTCCCTAAGATATATATTCTTGGCCCCTCTCTCCACCCCTAGACCCTTGGACATCTGTATTTTTAGACATCTTCATAGGTGATTATAGGGAGCAGCCCAGGTTGAAAATAATTTTAAGAGTACTTGACATTTATCTAGTCCTATCTGTAAATCCTTGATGACTTCTTTAAACATCCCACCTCATTCAATGCTAATGACAATCCTACCAGAAGAGTTCTCTCATTAACTCTTTGTATAGGTTAAGAAACTGAGCCTTAGGTAAAATAACTTGCCCAAGGTCATATAATGGAATAGGAGCCTGGATTTGAATTCACATCTGACTCCAGAATTTAATAACCATTACACAACACTGCCTTTCTGAGAACTGCTGTCATTTTGGCAACTACAGAGGAAACACTAAATTTAAAGGCCCTGATTTGGATGTCTGACATATCTGAAAAACAGCAAAGAAGTCAGTGTGACTAGAGCAGAATAAGCAAGGCCAAATAATAGCAGGAGATGAGGTCAGTGAGCTAACCAAGTCAGCCTAGACCAAAGCACATAGGCCCAAATAAGGGATCATGGAGATGGGAAGCCACTGGAAGATTCTGAACAAAGAAGAGAATCTGACTTATACTTTAAAAGAATCCCTTTGGCTGCTGAGTTGAGAACAGTAGACAGGCAAAGGCAGAAGCAGGGAGACCATTTAGGAGACTTGCAACAATCCAGGTGAAAATGATTGAGAAGTGGTCACGTTTGGGATGTATTTTATTTGGATATATTATATGTAGAGCTTATAGGATTTGCTAAAAGGCTGGCTATGGAGTGAGAGAGAAAGGAGCTACAGATGAGTAATTGGATTTCTGAGTAATTGGATCAAAGCAGCTGAGTAAATCTAAAACTACACTGCATCAAAAATCCAGATGTCAGGACTAGAAAAGCCCTTTGACATCAGTTAGTCCAATATCTTAACTTTATTGTTGTGAGGACCAGAGAAGTGGATTGATTAGATCAAAATCATATAGGTAGTTACAAAGTACAAAGCACTTAGAACCCAGGTTTCCTGAATTTCAGTGCAACTCTTATTCCATCATACTATATCAATTCTTTTTCCATTTCCGGAATTAAACAACAATTACAACCCCCAACCCTACCACGTTTCTCCTGCAGCCAAATTCCACCCTTTTCCTCCTTCTTCTAATCACCCACTCACCGCCTGGTGAGGTCCGAAGGATGCTGCCATTTTTGGTTATGCATGTGATGAACTTGATCCATCAAGGCACACAGCTCCCCCAAGGTACCTGTGATACAGAGGGATCAGTGGTTAGGAAGCAGCTCAGCGAACTACCACATCAGCCTGAGTCAAAATGTGTGCTTTCATGGAAAGAGAAAACAGGCACTGGTCGTAATACTGTTTATGATTACCACAAGTAGTCAGCACAAAAACTGTAAGCCAGAGAGGGGAGCTTGCTCTCAGATGGTGATGATGATGAAGGAGCAATAATGACAGCCACTATTCATTCATTCAACATTTATTAGGTCCTACAATGTAAGAGGAACTTTACTGGTCTCTACAATACGGTGCAGATAAGACACCGTACCTGCCCTCAGTGAAGTTTATACAGGAGACAGGCAATCCCAAAAGTTGTGGTAAGGGCAGTGACAGGAGAAATACATGTTGTTATGGTGAGCACAGAGACTGGGAAGTGAGGGTCGGAGAATGCTCCCTCCAGGGGAAGTAAATCATAAGCAGGACTCTAAAGGAGGTATAGAAATTAGTGAGGTGAAGGGGTGGGAAGTGGGGCTGTCCAAGAGAAATAGCTAATACAAAGGTGCAGAGACACAAGACAGCAAAATACATTCAAGAAACAATAGAAGTTGAGAACAGAAGGCAGGTGGGGGCTTTCTGCTTAAGAAAAATCACTGGAGGCAATTTCTCAAATGCCTGGGAGCCTGGCAAGGTGCAAGGCACTTTACATATTATCTTACTAATTCTGAAAAAATATCTTGTATGGAGATACAGTTTATTGACATTGTTTTAGAGACAGGAAACTGTGGCTCAGGGAGGTAAACCTGCCTTCAACACTTATCAAACTGGGTTCAAAACTGGCTCTTGTTTGATTCCATGCTTTTGCTACTATTTGCTTTTTTTTGGCTTCTATTTGCTATTTTGCTTCTAATGATTATTTTGCACTTACAGGCTAAGACTTAGGCTGAAGCTCACAAAAGCAAAAATTATGGTTAGAGAGAATAAAATAATTTCCCTGGACCAGTGGCTCTCAAATTTTAACATGCATCATAATCAGCTGGAGGTATAAAACAGGTTGCTAGGCCCCAACCCCAGTTTCTGATTCTATAGGTGTGGAGTGGGACCTGAGAACTTGCTTTTTTAACAAATGCCCAAGTGATGCTGCTGCTGCTGGTCTGGGAACCACACTCTGAAAACCACTGCCCTAGACAGTGGAGACCTTTCTTTCAGCTGGTTTACATACTTCTCATTACCTCATCTACCCTTAGGAACTAAGAGTCATCTAACTAGGCTACAAGCTATCTTTTCAAGTTCTGGTAAAATACATTTACTTTTAGGACCAATTTAATTTATTTGAAGCCCCAAGAACCCAAAGTTTGTAGGGAAAAAGTATATATTTTGGAGGTAAGGCAGACTTGGGTTAAAATTCCAATCTAGCCGCTAACTAGTTCTGTGACCCTGAGCAAATCATTCCACTTATCTATGACATGGGAATAATAATAATATTTAGGTTGTGGTTGAGTATGAGGAATATAGTACATAAAAGACGTGGTATACTGCCTGGCACACAGGCAGTGTGCAGTAAATGGTAGCTACTGTTATAATAGTGTTACAGCCTCAGGACAATATTAGTTTACAAAGACTTCAAAATCCTGTGTAAATCATTCATCTGTTTGTAAGAAAATAAATGCTTCTTAAATGATCAGTCTACGCAAAAACTATGACATGTTTTATAACACTCAGCAGAAATTCTCTACCCATAATGAGATGACACTTTTCAGGCATAAGTTATAGATTTATTATATTAAAAGTTTCTATGCAGTTAAAAGAAAAAAGCACAACCAAGGGCAAAAGACAACTGAGAAAATGAAAAATATATCTGAAACACAGTTGCAAGGGTTTAATGTTCTTATTCTACAAAAATAAGTCTCATCAAACAAATCAAATAAAAGAAGTCAAGGACATGAATAGGTAATTCACAAAAGTAATATAACTAATCAATAAACATAATAAAAAGATGGTCAATCTAATATGGAAATAAAACATATTAATTTTACTTCTTGAGAAGGAAATACAAATCAGAAATTAGTTTTCCCTTAATTTAAGAGGGAAATAGCTTTTGATTAGAAAATCCCTTGCCTGTTTGATTTTAGCTAAAATCGAAGCTCTCTATTCAAACTGTCTCTCCCTTAACCATACTTTCATTCACTCGTGCCCCACTCCCTCTAGCTCCCACAAAAATGGCATCTCAGCTGTGGGGCGGAAATGAGCTTTGTAATAATTTCAAGATACACTTTTCCTGCTAAAGCATCACCAAAGGAGGGCTGGTGAGATATGAAAAGTTCGGCATCCAGTCTCAAAATGGAACAAGATTATCTGCAGACCATGTCCTTCAGCTCATTCATCTCTTACCACCTAGATTCAGTAAAACTATCCTGACAATGGAGACTAAAGATATACTATAAACTTCCTACAAAAAAACCTATTCACTTTAAACCAAAAGAAGAAAAAGACTGATCAATTAGTCCCAAAGAGCCTTCAAGTATTCAACTGCTAGGAGTCATAATCTAGCAGCAGCAACTTACCTATAGTATTTATCATGCATCTATCAGGCACTATCCGATGTGCTTTACATATATTAACTCGTTATACATTCCTTACAACAACCCTATTAGGTATTTCCCGCATTTTATAGATGAAGAAACTGATGCACAGAAAAGTAACTGGCTCAAGGTCACATAGGTAGTGACCAAGCCTAAATTCCAACAATACAATACCATCGTAGGGTTGAGTTTCCTTAAAAATGTTCTAGGACTGATATTTCATTGTAGGGATTAGAAAGCAAGAATCACACTGCAATATCTCTCTTGTATATCCAGTTAGTACCTAGCACAGCGCTGAGTAAACAAAGGATCAATAACTAGGTCTCAGCTAATACACCAAGATGTGTTAGTTTTCATTAGCACGAAGAACTTACTGATGTACCAGGGTAACCTTTATTATTAATAAGGCTTAATGATCTAGAGATAATGGGAGCTAATATTTATTAAGCATTTATTATATGCCAGGCACTTTACTAACTGCTTTGCATGTATCCCATCATTTAATCCTAACAATCACATGAGGCAAATACTATAATCTCCATTTTATACATGAATAAACTGAAGCTTAGAAAAGATACTCATCTATCTATCATCTAGTAAATGGGAAAGCCAGGATTTAAACCCTTGTGGGGCTATTAATCCAAAAACCTTATTTCAGCTCATAGCTTCAATCTCTTCTTCCTCCAAATTTAGAGATGCTAACAAGAATGGAAATATCTGAATTTTCTCTTCTCTTCATAGTTTTAACAGATGGGCTTTCTTGGACCAACAATCAGTACCATGGATTTATTTTAAGTTGTGGCTAAAAGGTGGTGAAGATAGTCCTTTATTTTGTGGCTAGGGATGAGATTAAGAGGAAAAAAAAACCCTCAACATTTCAGGAATGAGATCAGTTCATATAAACCATAATCTAGAAATATGTAGCTGACTGATTTGGGAGAAAATCTGGCCTAATAACTCTCCTTAGTAGCTTAAAAGTGAATCAGTTTTTCTAAAGGAGGAGATAATGCTGAGTGCTTGCTATGCCAATGGACCTCTGACAGGTTTTATACATCACTTCACTTTGTACCACATGACCCAAGAAACAGGGAACTCTCCACTGGCTAATGACCTAAGAGCTGGCCTGGCACCAAGAGGTGATTAAGTGAATCAGTCAGATACTCTCCTTTGGAATGTGAATGTGAACTTTAGTAATGAGAACAAGAGAGAGAATCACACACAGAGGCAGGGCTCTAGGAGAGAACGGACACTTGAGATAGCTGACTGAGAGCAGCAGAAGCACTAGTCATAGAGACAGATGACTAGGAGTATCAGAACCACTAACTCAGCTGGGGAAAACCTATTGAACAGGGAACAAAGGCCCCCATTTCTGAGGGGGCCTGGCTCTACGGCTGACTCTTTTTACTGTGAGGCCTAGCTATGCTGCTGAGCCTCCAATCTTCATCTTTTCCTGTAAATCCTTAAACTCAGTTACTTAAAGGCAATCACAATACCTCTATTCAATGCAATCAAAAAATACCTAATACAGGGGAGGAGATGAAGAGAGAAGGAAAGAGAATAATGTGCTACAGGAATAGAGGCTACTGCTTCTACAGACTGATAAAAGTAGGAATAAAAAGGAAGAAAATTAAGTAGAAAGCAAGAATGCAAATGTGTCAACTTTAAGTCAACAAACTGCGATGATCTAGTATAAACCTTGATTAACTTTCTGCGCATACAAGGCAAAAAACAAAAGAAACAAAAATTATTACATAACCCATTTCTGAACTGTTATGTTATGTAGAGGATACTGAGTGATATATGAATGTCCTGAACAGTAATGGCAATTGCAGAATCAGAATTTACACAACCACTGCTGTTCATGATCTTCAGTAAAAAACAAAGCAGAGACTTCCACTTCTAATCATAATGAATGGCTTACCTCCATTGTAAACAACTAGAGACTGGGCAAAAATGTATGAAACAACTGTTTTCAGACTTCTTAGAATTGTGATCCCTAAGGGAAGGGAAACAACTGAGGTAACCCTTGAAACTTGAGTCTATAATTTTTCAAAATTAAAAGTTTTTTTTTTTAATGAAGGCAAAACAAACACTTCGTAAATTAGTAAACAAAAGCATAGAGACTTCACCAGCAGATTTGCGCTGTAAGAAACTAAAAGGAGTTTATGAGGAAAGAAGAAAATATGAGATGAAAAGGAATCAGGAACACTGGAAATGGTAAATATGTGAGTAAATATAAAAGGCCTTTTCTCATTAAAAAAGTCTTTAAAAGATACAATGTATTATAAAAGCAATAATGTATTAAAGACTTTAAAATATATGTATATGTGAAATGTGGGAAAATAAAACAAAAAAATGGCGATTTGGAAGAGCACTGTTGTTAGGGCCTTATGTTTTATGTTAAGTGGTATGTTATTTAAAGATAGACTGATTAAAGTTAAAGATCTATAGAGTAAACTAGAGTGACAGTTCTCAAAGTATGTCCCAGGATCCCTGGGAGTCCTCAACACTCTTCTGAGGCTTCACGTGGTCAAAATTATTCTCAAAACAACATGAAGATGTTATTTGTTTTTATTACTTGCATCCTCTCAAAAGTGTACTGTGGAGTTTTCAAGAGGCTCCATGATATCATATGGAATACAGAACCACATATGAGAATCTGGTAATCCTTTATTAAGCCAGACTTTAAAAAAAGTAAATTAGTAAATTCCTCTCCCTAAAGTTTTCGTTTTGTTTTGAAAAATAGTTATTTTAATAAAAACATTATGCTAATATGCAATGAATTTATTGTCTTAAAATATATTAATAAATATTTTAATAATTTATCAGTTATAACTTTTAATATGGTTGGGTATAGATATAACCCACACACTTTGAGGTCCTCAATTTTTAAGAGAATGAATAAACTATAAGAGGGCAAATGAATCCTGAGACCAAAAATTTTGAGAACTACTACCCTGGAACAATCACTGAAAATAAAAGAGGTATAGGCAATAAGTCAAGCATGGAGATAAAGTGGAATACTAAAAAATACTCAAAAAAAAAAGGAAAAGATGAAAGAAGAAAAAGAATAGGTAGACAAATAGAAAACAACTGGTAAGATGGTAGACTTAAATCCAACCATACTGATAATTTCATTACATGTGACTGGACTAACATGCAAATTAAAAGGCAGATTGTGAGACTGGAAGGAAAAAAGCAAGACCCAACTATATGCTGTCTACAAGACATCCACTTTAAAAATAAAGACATGGATAAGTTAAAAGTGAACGGATGAAAAAAATACACAAACATAAGTCAAAAGAAAGCTGGAATGGCTATATTAATATCAGACAAATTAGACTCCTAAACAAAGAGTAACAGTAAAAAGAGACAGTTCATAATGATAAAG
Organism: Vicugna pacos; assembly: GCF_048564905.1. NCBI lineage: Eukaryota > Metazoa > Chordata > Mammalia > Artiodactyla > Camelidae > Vicugna > Vicugna pacos. The sequence continues at coordinate 44,603,382 of NC_132999.1, forward strand.
GGGTCAATTTATCACAAGGACATAATCTCCATAAATGTTTACGCATCCAATGGCAGAGTTTTGAAATACATGAGGCAGAAATAATAGAACTGAAAGGAGGAACAGAAAAATCTACAACTAGAGCTGGAGATATGAATATTTCTCTTTTAATAAGACAATCTGTAAGGATAAGAATTGAACATCACCATCAACCAACAAAACCTCACTGAAATTTATAGAACACTCCACCAACATCAGAATATATGTTTTCAAGGACACACTGAACATTCACCACTATAACAACATATGCTGGCCTATAAAGTAAGCCTCAGTATATTTAAAAGGACTGTAATCACACCAAGTATATTCTCTGACCACAAAAGAACTAAACTAGACATAAATAATAGAAAGATAGCAAAATACTCCCAAATATTAGGAAATCATGCAACACACTTTAAATAATCCATAGGCCAAAGAAGAAATCACAAGGGACATTAGAAATTGCTTTGAACAAAATTAAAATGAAAAATAACATATCAAAATTTATGAGATGCAGCTAAGCAGCACTTAAAGGGAAATCTGAGACTTTAAATGCTTACAGAAATTAGAAAAATCTCAAATCAGTGATCTAAGCTTCCGTATTAAAAAGCTACAGAACAAGAGCAAATTAAACCCAAAGTAAGTGGAAAAGACATAATAAAGTGAAAAGAAAACAGCCAAAAACAGTATAGAAATATGAAACTAAGAACTTACTCTGGGGAAAAAATTAATAAAATTGATAAACCTTTAATTAGATTTGTTTAAGGAAAAAAGACAAATTACCAATATTAGAAATGAAACACTGAGGGGAAAAGGATAGCTCAAGTGGTAGAGTGCATACCTAGCATGCACGAGGTCCTGGGTTCAATCCCCAGCACCTCCTCTAAAAAATAAATAAGTAAACCCACATTAACCCCTCACCTAAATAAATAAAAATTAAAAAAAAGAAAAAAAAAAAAAGAAATGAAACACTGAACATCAGTACTGGTCTTACAGTAATTAAAGGAATAATAAGGAAATATTATGAATAATTTTATGTCAATAAATTAATCAACTTAGATAAAACGGACAAATTCCTTGTAAGACCCAAATCACCTAAATGGACTCAAGAACATAAAGAAATCCTGAAAAGCCCTATATCTATTACATCTATAGTGAAGAACTCCACCAAAAAGAAAACTCCAGGCTCAGATAATTTTATTGATAAATTCTATCAAACATTTAAAGGAAGAAACAATACCAATTCTGCACAAACTAAAAAAACAAAGGAGAAAACAATTTCCAACTAATTTTATAAAGCCAGCATAAGCATGACACTTCAACCAGAGGTGGACAATTTATACAAGAAAAATTAAAGACCAATATTCCTGTATGAACAAGACAAAAAAACCATTAAAAATATTACAAATTGACTAAAGGATAATTCACCAAGACTAGTGAGTTTATCCCAGGAATGCAAGTTGGCCTAACAGGAAAAAAAAAAATCAATAAATGTGATACACCATATTACAGAATAAAGGAGAAACACCATATGGCCCAAATGCAGAAAATTCACTTGATAAAATCGATCATTCATTCATGATAAAAACTCCTACCAAACTACAAATACAAGGGGAACCTCCTCCCCTGATAAAGGGTATCCATGATAAATCTACATCTAATATCACACTTAATGTACTAGAAGCCCAGCCAGCACTGAAAGGCAAGAAATAAAAGGCTTATAGATTGGAAAGAAATAAACTGTCCTTATTTGCATATAATATCATGTTAACACAGAAACTTCTAAGGAATCTATCAAAAAGTTACCAAAAGTAACAGAAAAATTTAGCACGGTTATAGGACAAGATATCAACATAAAAAATCAATTGTATATCTATATGCTAGCAATGACCAGCTGGAAACTGAAAACTAAAATTTTTCATTTGCAATACCATGAAAAAGCGTAAGATACTTATGAATGAATTTAACAAAATTCATACACAATCTGTACCAAAACCTACTGAGAAAGAAAGAAATAAATGGAGAAATATATCCTGTTCATGGATTGGAAGACTCAATTACTGTTATGATGTCAACTTTCTCCAAACTGTTCTATAGTCAACACATCCCAGTGAAATACCCAACAGGTACACTATAATCAAGACAGTATAATGCTGACATAAGAAAAAACACATATCAATGGAATAGAGAATTCAGAAATAAACCCCATGGAAAGGATAATCTTTTCAACAAATGATGCTAGAACAACTAGATATCCATATGAGGAGGGGGAAAAGGTGGAGGAAAAAGAACCTAAGCCTTTGCCTTACAAAGACCATAAAACAGTATAATCGCTTTGGAGAACTTTTTTTTTCTTTGGGTGGGGGAGGTAATTAGGTTTTTATTTATTTATTTTAATGGAGGTACTGGGGATTGAACCTGGGACCTTGTGCATGCTAAGCATGCATTCTGCCACTGAGCTATACCCTCCCCCTCTAGAGAATGGTTTTTGACTCAGCAATTCCACCCCTGATTATTTAACCTAGAGAAATGAAAACACATGTTCACAGAGAAACCCATATATGAATGTTCAAAGATGCTTTATTCATAAAAGCCAAAATCTAGAAACAGAAATGTCCATCAACAAATGACCAAACTGGTATATTCATACAAAGAAAAATTCAGCAGTATAAGCACAGAACTACTAACACATGTAACAACATGGATGCCTATTTAAAGAAATTACTCCAAGTAAAAGAAATCAAACACAAAAGAGCAACTACTGCTGGTTCCATTTATATGAAATTCTAGAAAAGACTTATCTATAATGACCAAAAAGAAATCAGTGCTTTCCCAGAGCTGGAGTCAGGCCAAGGACAGACTGACTGGGATAGAGCACAAGGGAAATTTTGGGGGTGGTGGGAATGTTCTATCAATCTTGATAGTTATATTATCTCACAAGTGCATACATCTGTCAAAATTCACCAAAATGTATTGCATGTAAAGTGTACCACAATAAAGCTGATTTAAAAAAAGAAAAAAAGTTAAGGCATACTTCCAGATAAACATAGCAGGGTGAGTTTATCTCCTCTTTCTCCCTCACTAAATTTGAAGTCTTAAATCAATGATCTTAGCAACCATTTAGGAAACTACAAAAGAGCAAATGAAACTCAAAGCAAGCAGAAAAAAGGAAGTAATAAATATCAGAATGGAAATTAATGAAACAGAGAAATCAATGAAACAAAAGCTGTTTTTTTAAGAATAATAATGTTGATAAAGTTTTTTCCAGACTAATTAGAAGAAAACGGAAAACACAAATTAATACTAAAAATTGGAAAGATCATCACAGATACTATATAAAAGGACAATAAGGGAATATTATTGACTGTATATCAATAAATTTAACAACTTAGATGAAATAAACAAATTCTTTGAAAAATGACCAAAGCTCACCCCAAAAGATACTAATTCTATACAAATTCTTCCAGAAAATTGAAGAGGCAGGAATACTTCCCAGTTCATTCTGTGAGGCCATCATTACTCTGATACCAAGACCACACAAAAAGATTAGAAGAAAAGTACAGACCATTGTCTCTTGTGAAGATAGATTTATAACAAAATTTTAGCAAATCAACCCAACACATTATTACAAGGATAATACTTTAAGACCAAGTGCAGAATGCATGAGACCAGGAATGTAAGATTAGTTTAACATTAGAAAATCAAATAATTCTCTAACACTATATGATTATCTCAATAGATGCAGAGAAAGTATTTAATAAAACCCAATAGCCATCTCTTTTTTTTTAATAGCCATCTCTTAATAAAAACTCTCACCAAATTATAAATATGAGGAAACGTCCTCAAGTTGATAAAGGGTATCCAAAAGAAACATACAGCTAACATAATAGGTAATGGTGAAAGACCAAATATTTTCCTCCTAAGATCAGCAACAAGTTACTTGTATTACTTGTATTCAACATTGTACTGGAGCTTCTAGTCAGTGCAATAGGGCAAGAAAAGTAAATAAAAGGCATCCAAATTGGAAATGAACAAGCAAGTGCATCTGCTGAGGACATGATCATATATGTAGAAACTAGAATCTTCAAAATAGGTACTAAAATTAGTAAGTGAATTTATCACGGCTGTACAATATAAGATCAATGTTCAAAAATCAATTGAATTTCTATATACTAGCAATGAACAATCTTAGTAAGGATGGGAGTAATTGAAATTCATACACTGTTGGTGGATATATAAAATGGTACAACCACTTTGGAAGACAGTTTGATAGCTTCTTAAAAAGTTAAACATATACTTACTACATGACCCAGTCATTTTACTCTTAGATGGTTACTCAAGAGAAATGAAAGCATATCCATACAAAGATATGTACATGAATGTTCATAACAGCTTTATTTAAATAGCCAAAAATTGGAAATAATCCAAATGCTCATCAATAGGTGAATGGATAAACAAAGTGTGTTATATCTGCATAATGGAATATTACTCAGCAATAAAAGGAATAAACTACCAAGAAAATGATGAATTTCAAAGTACTTATCTTTTGAGAAAGCAGCCAGGCTCAAAAAGAGTATATACTATATAATTCCATTTTTATAGAACTCTAGAAATTATAAACTAATCTATAGTGACAGCAGATCAGTGGTTGCCCAGGGACTGGAGGGGGCAAGGAAAGGCAGGAGGAAGAATTACAAAAGAAACTTTTGGATGTTATAGTATGTTTATCTTAATTGTAGTGATAGTTTCATGGGCATTTCTATATGTCAAAATTCAACAAATTGTATACTTTGAAAACTTGTGCAGTTTATTTTATTTTAGTAACTCATAAGAAGAAAAAATCTTGAGAAATAAGAAATTAATTCATAAAATAAGAACATGGTAAGAAAAGGGAATAAAACAGAAAAGAACTCTTAGAAATCATAAATGTAAATGTAAAAATAAAAAATTCAAAAGAATAGAAAACAGAAAAGACAGAGGCAGAAAAAGGAAAGAAAAGATAACAGACTTAGAAGATCAATTCTTGAAAGTTCAATGTCTAACTATTAGGAATTTCTTAGAGAATAGATTATACAGGGAGGAAACAATCATCAATTAACATAATAAATTCTCAGAACCGAGAGATATATATCCAAATTAAAAAGGCCCACTGAGTATCTAGTATAAAGAATGGAAGGAAAAAGAAAAAGAAAGACCTGCACCAAGATCTCAATAATTGGTACAAATTATCAGAATGCATTGGACAGATAAAACTTCAAGAACTTTCAGAGAGAAAAAGACACATACCGAAGAATAAAAATTAAACTCAAACCAGACTTCTTAACAGCAACACTAGATGCATGCCTTCAAAGTTCTGAGGAAAAATGATTTTTCAATTTAGAATTCTCTATCAAATCATCAGTCAAGTATGAAGACAGAATAAAGACAATTTCAGATATGGAGGAGCTCCCAAAATTTATCTCCTGTGCACCCTTACTTAGAAATTCTCAGAGGATGTGCTCCACTGAGACACAGATCAAGAAAGAGGAAGAAATGGAATCTAGGAAACAAGATTTAAACCAGGAGAGCAAAGGGATGATAGCTCTGTAGCAGGTCTGGAGAACAAGCAGTACAGATTGGAGCAAAAGAACAGAAGGCTCTAGGAAGGTCTCCAGAAAAAAAATAAAAAATGAATTGATAGATTACTGGATATGTTACTGAGCATTTTGTAGGGGTGGGGGGGGTGGAAGAGGGAACATTGATAGGGATATAAGTCACATTTGTAAAAAAAATTAAAGATAAATTCATTTGCAGTTTAAAAAAAAATGAGGTAATTAACAACTTCAGAAAAACAAATAATTCAAGAAAGAAAAATGAAGCGATAGTACTATACTACCTGGCTTTGCAGTGAACAATATTTACTTAGTTGTAATACAAGCAATGAATACTAATCTAACAATCATTTGGATAGCTACTACAAGAAAACAGAAAATAACAAGCATCCGTGGGGATGTAGAGAAACTGGAACATTTATGCACTATTGGTGAGACTGTAAAATAGTGCACTATGTTAAACAGTATGGAGGTTCCTCAAAAAATTAAAAATAGAACTACAATATGACCCAGCAATCCCACTTCTGGGTACATATTCAAAAGAATTGAAAGCAGGGTCTCAAAAGAGATATCTGCATACCCATATTCACAGCAGCATTATTCACAATAGCCAAGAAATGGAAGCAACTCAAATGTTCACTGAGGGAGGAATAAATACATAAAATGTGGTATATACATACAATGGAATATTATTCAGTCATAAGAAGGAAAGAAATTCTGGCGCAAGCTATACCACGGATGAACCTTGAGGACATTATGCTAAGTGAAATAAACCAGTCACAGAAAGACAAGCAACTGTATGACTCCACATTTATGAGGTATCTAAAGTAGTCAAATTCATAGAAACAGAAAGTAGAATGGTGGTTATCAGGGGCTTCTGCAGGATAAGTAGGGGAAGGCTAGTTATTTTTTAATGGGTAGAGTTTGAGATTTGTAAGATAAAAGAGTTCTAGAGATCTTTTTCACAACAATGTGAAAAAACGTACTACTGAACTGTATACTTAAAATGGCTAAGATGGTAAATTTTGTTACTTTTTTTTTAATCACAATTTAAAAAAAAAAATAGATGAATGGGGTCATGTCAGAAGACAGGGGACCACATGAAGGAATTCTCATTGGTTAAATGTGGGACAAATTGAGCATCAAAAAGAATAATGACCTATAATTGATTAGAACATATTGATTTTTAATTCATGAGGTAATTGTGATAATAAAAACATTAAAATGTTTATACAAAAATGCTAGCTAATAATTATAGAAAAAATGATTTAGAAAATGAACATTTTCTACACAACTCTGTGTGATGGCTGATTAAGGCAAAGATCATCAATGAATGCTCAAACCATTAGGTGAACAATTGTTGTGGAACATGATATTCAAATGATACCAAGGCATCACCCCGCAGATGATTTACTAATTACAAAGGGGAAAATGTACCTTCCAATGGAAATGTGGCAGTTAACATTTTAACAAAGTGATCAAACCTAGCATGACTATTAGTAGAACAATCTGTCATTAGGTGCTGCTTCCTAATTTGATACAGGATGAATATACAATGGTACTTATGAATTATTCCAGCAAAAAATGCTTAATCTGAATCTCGCACCTCCTCCAGACCCAACTTCCAGTTTACAGGAAATACAGGGGATGGAAGAACAAGTTAAACACCACCACAAGGAAACAGTAAGACACAATTCAGAATGTGGGACAATCTACAAAACGAGTGACCTAGATTAAGAGAGACTAAGGAGACAATAAGTAACACATGAACCTTGACTAGATCCTGTTTGAACAATTCACAAGAAGACAATTTTGGGAAAACTGAGGAAATTGGAATATAATTAGATAATAGATAATTTTAAGAAATTATGATTAAATATAAATTGCCAATAAACATGAGAAATGGTTAACCTAATTATTAAAACAAAATGTTAAAATTTACCTATCAAATTGGTGACAAAAATTAATACAATTTTTGGGGGGCAGGACAATCTGGAAACATGTAACAAAGTTTTAAAAATGTTTATATACTTTACCCAGCAATTCCACTTCTAGGCATTCATCCTACAGAAATAAGAGTTGTACATAAACATTTATGGACCAGAACGTTCACTGCAGCATTATTAATGAAAATGGACATAGCCTAATTATCCAAGATGAAGTAATAAATTATGATATTCTTATTAATTAAAAACCTTAATTTGAGGTCTTTAACATGGAAAGGTCCTTAATATACATTAACTAAATGGAAGAGAGTAGTTATTTTTTGTGATCTTAGAGGGCAGAACTAGGAACTACCACTAGAAACTACAAGTAAGCAGAGTTTGGCTCAGTGTAAGGACTAACGCTCAACAATGAGAATTTTCTAAAAAATGAATGGCCTGCTTTACGAGGTAATGAGGTTTGCACTATTAGAACTCTAAGGAAAAGCTGAATAGTCATTTGGCAAAGATACACAGAACAGACTGATATGTTAGGCGATTAATGAGAAGATCTTAATGGTCCTTTTCTACTCTAAGAACTTACAATCCCATATAAAGTTTTCTCTTAGGTGGGATGTCAGGAAGAAAGTGGTTGGTACTTCTTTGTAAATGCTATTAAAGACCCATGTGGCACTAAACCAAAAAGAGATTATATTAGAATGATGCAGTTGAAGGATGATTTACAATATTGTATTCTGTATTAAAAATATACACATTATTGATAAAATGAAAGATGATTAACTTAATGGAGAGGGTTCAAACTAAATTGACAGAAACTAATTTTGAACCTGCCCTCTATTAATTTCTGTGTCTAATAAGGAACCTGAAAAGTTACACTTTTCCAAGGTAAATAGCACTAAACATCTCAAAAAGACAGGAAGCACAATGCTCCTTCTTTTTGCTTCTGGCTGCCCTGTGAATTCATATATAAAGAGCGAGAGGAAGAATATGCCCACATTCCCCCTGCAATATGGTATAAAATATCTTTAAGTTTTGGATGTGTGAATACTGGGCAGTGGAAAGTGACACACAACTTAGTATCACACTGGGTTCCTGGAAGGCAGGAGCAAGGCCCATAACATTTTTAGAGTAATTGGTAATGTTGAAAATTCTTAGATGCCAAAAAGGAATCCCCTAAAAGATGCACTTTTATTATGGAAATTTTCAAATATACACAAAAGTAGGGGATAGTAAAATGAGCTTCCCGGTCCCTCAATACCCATCACTCAGCTTCATTAACAGTATTTTTGTAAGGCTGTTTTCTCTAATTTTCCAGGTTGGGATTTTTTGTTTTGTTTTGTTTTTAGATTTAAAAACAAACATCTGACATTAAAGTATTTCACCTATAAAAACGTCAGTATGAGAAGATACACTTTCTTGCTAATACTAAATAATTCAATAAATGTTAATTGCTATGGTTAGGTACTGTTCTATGCATTAAACTACTAACATGTATAATTTTCACATAAACTAAGCCTCATTATTATCTCCACTTTATAAATGAGAAAACCAATTTAGTACTGGCTCAAGGTCACAAGCCAGTAAGCAGTAGTGCTAGGATAAGAACCCAGAGTTAACTCTAGACCAGACTTTGTTCTCCCAACCACTTAAGTAGGCTGACTTTTCTCTATACTAGTTATTCTAGCTGTTCCTTATGGGATACAGATTGTTGTGATAAAATTGAAGAGGGACTCCTGAATGAGGAAGGGATTAGAAAAGATGCAGAAATATGAGCAGCTACTCAATGCTTATCTTGTGAAATTTTCTTTTCTAAATGTCCCAAATGAGAAAGGAAAATGTGACCAGGTATCATCTGTGTCAACTGCCTCGTATATAAAAGAAAGTAAGTCACCTTACACAGGGAAAGCAACGATCAAATCTCTTCCACAGAGGTTGAATATAGACAAACTTCTTTTAATTTGCCCCTCCAATGACAGCGGGGGTGGGAGCAGGGGGAGAGTGTGTCTAGTTCCACAAGACCTTTAAAATAGTTCAAGCAAAGAGATCTCACAAGCAGAGGCCTGAGCAATCAGTATGAGTAGCATCTGATTGCTTAATGAAATCTTTGACCAAAAAGAAAAAGAAAAAAGGACATGGAATAAAAACCTTCTGGCTGATATCTAAGAGTTCTAAACCCTTCACTCATAGCCTTATACAACAAAAAAGAAAAAAAATTACTAAATAATTCAAAATTTGTCAAAGAAAGGGGAGTTCTCCTTCAATCTTTGGCCAAAAATTCTTCTAAAACTCTCCCTACTGATTTACAATAGATCTTAGAGTAAGTGAACTAAATTATCTTTGTGGAGCCTGTCAAAGGCATCCTCCGTCCCCATCTTCCGCTCTGCCCAAACACAAACAGAAGGGCTCCTTCCCTGCTCCTACTGCACTTTATAACGTAATTCTACTAGAGCACTAGTCAATATTGCAGTGTAATTATCTTTTCCTCTCTGGACTATCAGTTCCCAGGGATCCAAGTCTCTACCTTACTCCTGCTTACGTTTCCAATCCCTAATCTTCAAACTGAGCACCACTGAAAGTTTTGCTGAATGAATAGAGACAGAAGCTAAAGATGACAGAATATGGAGTGATTTTTATGAGAACAAATTCTTTTATCAGTATTTTCTAACCTCTTTACCTTCAGTACAGCTCACGAGTTTTTCCCTTTGGGAGTTATCCCATCAGCCAATAGTTCAGGATGAATGATAACATGGTCTATAGTCTCCTGAGGGCTGGAGAAAGAATCTAGCCATTTTGGTTAGCAATAGCTTTTAATGAACTAGGGAGAACTCAGACTGAAGGATCTGGAAGGTAATCAAAGTCTTTCAAGAGCTTTTATTCAGATGCCAAGATGCAAGATGGCATTTGAAATGCCTACTTTTTACATTTAAATGCTGAAGGCAACAGGGAAAATCATCCCAAATGAAAAACTAATGATTACTAAGCAGTGCCTGGTCATCTACTTCTATTTTTCAGACAGAAAACATCCCAAGCTTTTGGTTATAGCCCTTACCATTCAGGAGACACACTTCATGTACTGGCATGAGTCTCCTTGGACCATCCCCCTAATATTGGCTACCCAGACCACTTTAAGGATTACCTGGATCAGGCAGTCCCTTTAAGTGAAAAATCTTTGGGTAAGGAAATTATCTTTCTCACCAACTTAAGATAATTCAAGACACTCTCCCAGTTTAAGCTATATTACACTGGGGGAAAAAGTCCCATTGCATCTTTTCACATGCTATTCTTTGGTTACCATGTTACCTTGGTTAGAATCCACTGGGTCTTCTATATGAGCGATTACATTCCTGAGATAACTTTGCTTCTGCTCTTCTAGATCTGACGGTGAAAACGTTGGAACATGAGTCCTTGAACAAAATAAAACCAGAAGGAGGAAAAACAATCATTAGAACCATGAGTATAGTGCTTCCTTTGACAGAGAATTCACATACTGTAGACAGGTCACAACAACTAACTCAGAGGCAAAAGAAAGTGTTAGTCATGTAGTAAGAAGTTGAAATCAAGTATGGAGTTGAGAGGAAAAAGAAGAAATAGATATATCCTCCTACTAACAAGGCATAGCAAAATGAAGACAATCTACTCCATATAGAAAGAAAGCATTTGTAGAGTAATTCAAGGTTAGTCAGGAAATAGCTAACTTCACAGAGCTTCAGAAAAACTGAATAAGGTAAAAACCAGAAAGCACCAGCTGGATCTGGCAATTAAAACATTGGTGACCTTGGCAATAACGATTTCTGGCCCTTGCTCATACTGATTGCACTGTACGGAGGAGTCTGTGGATGAGAAAGTTTATTACTGTTCCAAGCAGCCTGACTTGTGTACTTTGGTACAATTTTCATTGTAAGCAATTCACAAAATTCCCTCAAGTAAACAAAATATAAGGAAAAAAACCGCAAAAAACAAAAAACCCCAGAAAACTGGGATTGGAGGTGGTAGTCAAAGGGGACCTTAGCCTTATTTGTAATACTGAAAAAATTTTAAGCAGAATAAATTTAGTATCTATGTTATCAAAACTTTAAAAAAAAGTGTCATTGTAAGGAAGCTAATCTGTCTCAACCTAAAAAAACAGCTTTGTTAATTGAAAAGGCCCATAAAGAGACACTGCCATCTTCTGGCAACAAGAGAACCAACTGAAAAGGTGACCCAAATCTGCAACCTCTATAAAATTTGTTCCCTAAGGACAGTTATATGCAAGTTGGGAGAGATGACTAAATGATTTTTACATAGTTATGTTTAACATTTTTGTTAAAATTATTCTAACTTTCTATTGTATCTGTGACCGGGCTTCCACACACACAGGAAACAAAAATCTTACATTTATATAGTGGTTTCACTAATATTTTTTTTACTCTTCAAAATAACCTTGTGAGGCAGCAGAAAAGGCATCATCAGCCTCATTTTATTGACAAAGAAACAGAGGTCAGAGAATATTTGACTTGTTAATATCTGACAGTTATTGATAGTCCCAGAACTTCAAGTATGCTTACTCTTGGCTACAGTTTTTCCCCCACATTAAGGACAAACTTAGAAGAGGAAGAAAGCAACCAAAGAGAGCCAACAGAAACCAAAATATTTCACTATACCTTGTTTTGGCTTGTAGAACAGGAATGACTTTGCCTAGTCTTTTCTCACGGACTTTCAGCTTCCCAGAATCCTTGTCAGGAACATCCTGCTTCTTCTCAGAGCATAAGGAATAAAGAAGGAAAGATGACCCTTAGAAAACAACTGAAAACATTACTTTTGGAAATATTCTTGAACTAAAGTCTACATAGGCACATTCTTGAGCCTTACTGTGTACCAGGCACTAAGATGGGTGCTTTAAATGAAACAGTAACAGTAATCTCAAGGGCAGGGGACAAAAAAAGAAACCTTAAGTGGTATGGATTATTATACCTATTTGGCAGATTGGGAATCAGGCTCAAAGAGGTTAGGTAAACTGCCCAAGATTTTTCAGCTCTTCAGTGGCTGACTCAGAGCTGGTTTATCTAATATGTATAGCATGGCAACCAAAGATTGAGACTTAGGCCAAAACCCAAAGAAAGGAAAAATAGTAAAATCATCATCTTAGTTTATTCAGTGTTTAATAATATGTACCAGTTACTGTAAATATATTCATTAACCTTTACTATACTATATAGTGTAAAATATAAAGTAATATTTACTCCAATTTATAGATACAAAGAAATTGTAAGGAAACAGAGAGGCTAAATAAGTTGCCTAGGGTCACAGTGCTCGTCAGTATTCAAATTCCAATTTATCTGATACAAATCTCTGCTATACAGCTTCTGAATGAAAATATTTTATTCCTCTCTTCACTTTGAAAAATATACTTACTTTGTTTGATGAACTGGAAACAACTGGAAACCTCATTTCACAACTTGATTTATGTGATCCATTTCTCCATGATGACCCTGTATTAGAAGTCTCTGAATGGTCCAAGATTTGAGAGAATCTGAGAAGTGCAGGTTTCTTACTGTCAGACATATTTTTATTGGAGACAGTTTGTTGAAAGTTATTGTTTGAAGAAGGGAGTGGGGGCCTATCATAGGCAGAGTTACTGGAGCCGATCCCTTCAGATTCTGTGCAAAGTGTGCTCTCATTTGGGCTAAGCTCATCTTCACTCAACTCTTCTCCAAGGGAGGAGGGTTTTCCAATGTCTTTGGATGTATCAGTCTTGTCCTTATCAAGTACAGCATCACAAACTGTTGGATCAAATGGTGCAACAATTGTTATTTTTATAAGATTATTTTCTAGTGCAAAGCGTCTATTCAATGGTTTTGTAGGAGTTGGTCCATGACCAACTGATGTACTTAGTTGAGGTAGTTTGAAGAGGCCAGGGGTCTCAGCTACTGGTCCCAAGCTGTACAATGATTTTTCCTCTTGGGGAGCATCAAGTAGAATTTCATTCCTCCCTTCCTTCTCAACATTCCTGCTGTCATCTTTAAGCAACTCTCCTCCCCAAGACAAGTGCTCATTTGATAAGTCATCATCCTTTAAGAGCTCCTGAATCTCTTCCTCTGTGAAACTGAAATGGCCATCATCTTCTCCATCAGACAGCTCCAGCAGGGAGTCATCCAGTCCATCCTCATCCAAGGAACCCCAAGAAAATGGGGCATTGTCTTTAGGCAAGAGAGAGGTACCAGAAGATTGTTTAGAGGGCACTAGTGAGCACGTCATATCTGGAGAAACAAGAGGCAGTTTCACTCATGAATAGGAAATACACGCACACCAACGCCAATCTGCTCTAAAGAGTGGTAGTGTCTAAGTGTTTCAAATTTTTTGCACTGTGACTTGTAACATGAAAAACAGTTTTAAGATATTTAACCTTACCAGAATCATGGAAATATTCATCAGAACAATGGGATTTTTTTTTCCTATCAAAGTGGTAAAACTTAAAATGACACAATAATCTAGTTTGGTGAGAATATGAAAAACAAAGACCCTCACTAAAGATGATAAAGATGACTATCAGTGAGAGTATAAGTCAGCATAATAGTTTTGGAGAGTAATTTGGCAGTAGCATTTGACCCAGCAATCTTACTTCTGGAAATTTATCCTGCAGAAGTAATTATACAAAGGTACATGGATACATTTACAAGGATGTTCAAAGGAGAATTATTCAAAACATCCAAATATCAGAAACCACCTAAATGTCCATCACCAGATGGCTCCAGTAAAATCATGGTACATTGATGCTGTGGAACACTTTACAACTATTTAAAAACAAAAAGAAGTAGATTTGTATATACTATCATGGAATAATATCTACAACATACAAACAAAAGAAATATATATGTAAAATGTAGACTTCCACAGTTTATAGTTTTTAAAAAACAAACATGTATTACTTTTGAAATTAAAAAAAACTTTAACCATACAAGAAGATAAAGAATTGTCTTCCATACTGTGTGGAGCTGCTGGCGTGATCTCTGCCTTTGCCACGAGACCAAATGGAAAAGGTTTCAGCTCCTGTTAGCTGTTCCTTTCGGGAGACTTGTCAAAATGATTGACTCCCACCTTCCTGCAGGCACAAAGAAAATTAGAGGATCTTCTCATCACTTTCAACTCTAATTACAAAGTCAACTGCATTATGCTTTAAGGTGTTCCATCTATTAATTTTGATCTTGATTTTTTTTTAAATACCAGAAAGTTGGATTTTGAGTCAAGAACATCAAAGAAAAATCTTTGGAGGAAAAATTATGCAACTAAGGAACTACTTTTGTTCCTCCCAATAATTTATACTTTCTTAAGAATATCATTTGCTCCAGTAAGATGAATACAGGCTTGGGAGTCCAAGGACCTGGGTTGTAGTCCTGGTTCTTGTCACTAACCAGCTGCAATAATTTGGGCAAGCCTCAACCATCTGTACTTGTTCCTCTTTTATAAAATGGGGAAGGGATGGAGAATGGAATTTAGGTGATAGTCTAAGATTCCATCAAGGTCTGAAAGTTATAATCATGACCATACATACAAAAGTCTTGTTTTCAACACATATATAAATACAAAGAACAGGTCTCAACCAATACAATACAAAATTGATGGTTGTTACAACCTGCAGGGGGGAGGGGAGTTCAGAGAGGACAAGGGGACACTCCAGTATTTTTACTTTTTTACTTGAATATCTGCATATTACTTGTATAATTAAAACCTAGTGCTTAGATAGCTGATGACGGACCTAATCTCTAATTATTTTCTAGATGGGAAAGGTGATAAAAAGTTGATACTCATATATCACATGTCAACATCTGAGAAGCTGTAAGAAACACTTAAACACTGAACTCAACAATTTGGAAAAATTTTTGTAGCCTTTTAACTGTGAATTTCCCCCCACCCCACTTCCTTCCATACCACACCCTGAATTTTAGCTTTGGTTCATGCATTCTTTCAAAAAACATTTTCTGAGCTACTATCATCATCACACAGCCCTGCATTAGATTTTATGTCTCTATACGTTTTCTAAGAAATAAAGATTTGGTTTCCACCCTCAAAGAATATATAATCTTCCCAGGGAAACAACACTAAAAGTTATGCACCAATATGAGAAAATACAAAATGGCATAGACAATAAAGTACTAGAGAAAGCGTTAGAAGGAAATGGCAAGGATTACAGAATTTTAGAATTAGAAGGGACCTAAGTAATGTATAGCATGGTGACTATAGTTAGCAAAACTGTATGTTTTATTTTAAAGTTGTTGAGAGACATCTTAAAAGTTCTCACCACTAGAAAAGAATTTCTAACTATGGAAGTGATGTATATTTATTAAACTTATTGTGGCAATCATTTTGCATCTTGTACATATATCAAATCATTATGCTGCACACTTTAAACTAATACAATGTTATATGGCAATTATACCTCAATAAAACTGGGGTGTGTAAGTTAAAAAAAAAGATTTGCTCATCTTAGAAATGAGGTGGGACAGAAAGGGAAGAAATATTAAGTACTTATTATAAACCAGGCACTGTAAGATACGTTTTAGAACTCTAATCCCTCAATATAACTCTGTAACACAGATCTTATAAAAAAAAAAGTTTTCTGTTATATTTAACTTAATGCTGCTATGACTTTTTTCTTAAATCTTATTTTACCAATATTCCTGCAATTGTTGTGAGGGAGTTCTAGGCACTGAAGCAGGTTCCCTGTGAAGTGAAAATTAATTTCTCTGCCCAGTGACTAGTTTATTTTATAGAGTAAAGTTATTCTTTAGGCAACAGTAGAAAAAAATAAGTTTACTTCTGGAAAAGTTTTTTTCAAGTATGTGGTTGTCAAGCACAAGAATCACAGGCACTGGGATTAACAAGCCACATTTCTGAGAAGCTCTTTCTGAGCCACTTGGGCAACTATCCAACTCCTTCCAAAAGGTCTAGTCCAAACACTTGCTTGTTCAAATGAAGAGTTCAACAGATTTTTCACTCTTGGGAAACTAAAGTTCAGAGGTATTCAGTAACCTAACCAAGTATACAGAGCAGCTATGCTAGAAAAGGATCTAAACCAAAGTCTCATTTCAAAAGCAATGTTTTCTCTTCTATTTTTTCTACCACCCTTGTGACAGACTTGCCCAGGGTTGGTCAGCAAATGGCAGAGCCTTCTAAATTCAGTACACTCCCTAATATATTATGAAGGATGCAGACAACAAAGAACGCGAAAGTCCCTTAGCAAAAATAATTTAAGCCACTTTATAATGCACAGGCTTCTCCTGATTTCCCAGATGGAATGGAAGAACGAGAAGTACTCTTGAATGCGGCCAAATCTCACTGGAAGAAAAATATCATTACTTGCAAACTTTACTATGCAACAGGACCAATTTTCTTCACAACCACTGAAAGCATCAATTGCTATGCCATATGACATCCAGAGGCACAGAAGCTCTTCTGAGCTTCTCTCAAAGAAGGTTCCGACAGGTCTAGAAGCAAATCATGCAAAAAAAATACCACGTACATAATTTTTAACTTGCACAAATCATTCTCTTCACAATCTTATTTCCTCATTAAAAAAAACTTTTTATAATAATTTAAAACATATACAAAAATAACATAATAGTATAATGAATCACCACATACCCACCATCTAGCCCCAACAACTATCAACCCACAGCTAATCTTGCCCCATCCACTGCCCCCTTTACCATATTATTCTGAAGCAAATCTCAGGCTTCACATCATTTCATCTGTAAATAACAAGAATTCCTTATCACAGAATATCCGGCTCAGATTTCCAGTTATTTTATAAATGTCATTTTTTTAAATTAAAAAACTCAATATCCAAATATCGTCCATACATTGCAATCGGTTGATATGTCTTGTGAGTATTTTAATCTATAGACTCCCCATCTTTTTTTCCCTTGCAATTTATTTGTTAAAGAAACTATAACATAAATTGTGTATGGATACATACATATTGCCATTAAATTATAAAAACATGCACAGGAATAAAACATCAAATTTAGGATGAAGTTGCTTGTGGTGGTGGGGAGGGAAGAGGAGTGGTAAAGGGGCATGAATAGCTTCAATTCTATCTGTAATGCTTTATTTCTTTAAAAAACACTAATAAGACCTAAAACAAAAATGGCAACATAAGATAAAGCTGGGTGGTAGGAATAACATTATTATGTTACTTCCTGTAATTTTATATGCTTGAAATATTTAATAATAAAAACATTTTAAAATTAAAAAGTCAGTAGGGAAAGATACAATGATTACACTCTGAAGTTTCAAATCTCCTCCCCTGTAAAATAAGGACCATCACAGTACCTACCTCATAAGGATGTTGCAAGAACTAAGTGCGATCATGAACATAAGGCACTTAGTATGCTACAGGCACAATGTAAAAGCTAAAAAAGTAGTGGCTATAGTTATTATTTTACCCCATCATCATCACCTTCCCGACATCTAAAGAGACAGTCTTAAGGGAAGCATAGGAATGGTAGGAAAAGAGAGCTAAACACATAGGAAACTTGCCCTGGTCCTTGCTTGTTGGAAAATTATCCAGTATGCTACAATCTCTTGTAATTTAACCCAGCATATTGTCAACCATCTTGTCACACTAAATTGATCGAGCACGTGGCTGTATGGACATCTGAAATATCAGGCAAATTCTATAGAGAGGCACTAGACTAAAATTCAGAGACTTCCGTAATTCACTTGAAGTCTCTGAATCTCAATACAGATGAGAACTTCTATCTGAAAAATGGGGGATTGTTACTCACTGTTAACTTCAAATAGATTATCATGAGGATCAAATGAGGGGATGTTTATGAAAACACTCTAAACCTAAAAGCCTTATACTAATGAAAGTTGGTATTTAATGAACTTGCAACAGAGAAAAAAAAAAACCCTAAAACTTAAGTGCTGAAGTGAAGTTCCATGAGGCAGTCTTAGTACTTCTCTGCCATTCTACCATCATTTTCCTTTCTTGGCATTTGCTTTATAGTGATCTAATATATCAAGATCTCTTTATTCTTAAGGGAAAAATATTCTTCCCATCTCCCAAGTCTATCTCTTAATTCTTCTGCTCCCCACCCCTTCTGTGACCCTATTCTGTCCTTCCACGTTTCACTCACCTGTCCACCCCCTTCTTCACACTTCAGTTTACCACCCCCTCGCTCTGTTCTCTAACCTCCTGGTTGCAACCTCAGAAACTGGTTTCCTTTCTATTTTTATCATACCTAAGAAAACCTACTGCCTTAAAGCACAAAGCCTTATTTTATTTAGACACAACCCCATATCTTTCAGGGCTCTAAAACCAAGACCATTATGAAGTTGGATCTGACAGGTAAGGGCAAGGATTATTTCCAGAGACCTCCCCTTTGATTTCAAATCTTTCTTATATACCTGGGTGACACACAGCACCAAAGGCACTCAGGAGACTTGATCACTCCATAAAACGGGCGAACGTTTAAACAAAATCAAAGTGAACTGAAACTATCCGTAAGAATTCTGCAACTTCCTTTGAAGTAACTGTGAACATTGCAAGGCAGATAAACAACCCAGGGCGGGAAATCTCTGCTTTAAGTTACGTTTCACTTGGCTAAGAGTGCCAGGACTCTCCTCCCACATGGGTATAGAAACCAAATATTACTCAGCTACAGCAACAGGTTTCCTTTAAAAAAAAAAAGTTTTTGAAATGATTTAGACAGGTTTTGCTAAAGCCTGGAGCCTCTCACAAATCCACAAGAAACTGGAAATCAAGTTGGGACAGCCGGCGGGCAATTCAATCACTCCGTCTCCAGGACCCACCTTGAGGTGCCAATTGCCTGCCCTCCTATCCAGGAAGGAACTGGTGGCCCCTCCGGCTCTCGAGAGTTAGGAGGAAAGAGGGGAGGCCCAATCCACCCTTTGTGGGATACGGTTCGGCCTCTTCCAGCTCTCCCTTATAAGTACTACGGCCGCGGCACGCATCACCCTCGGGGCATGGCCTTCGTACTTCCCTCCTCCCGCTCCCCTCCTCCAAAAAGATGGAGAATTCCCGCCTCCCCGCGGAAGGCGGGAGAAGCGCGGGGATGGCTCCCCACCCTTCAGCCAGCAGGGGCCAAAACGGCCCCCTGGCAGGCCTCACCCTTCGGATGGCCGCCCACCCCACACCTCCGCTGGACCAGGCCCCCGCCTTCCCCGTGAGCGGGTCAGCCTCTTCCTCCCCCGCCCGTAAGGCGCGGCCAGAAAGACCGCGATCTTCTGCCTGGCAACACCCTCCCCCGCCCTGGTGTAGGGGGCAGAGGCATCCCCCCACATCCACCTCCATCTCCACCCCCCAACTCCCACTGGGCTAGGAGCACTAACGTCGCTCCCCTCTTTCAGGTAACCAGACCGCCTCCCTTTGCCTCGGCAAGGTGAGGAGCATCTATCGCCTGCCGACGTGGAGGTGGGGGCAGAGACACTCCCCCCTCCCGCCGCCATCACCTCAGTAACGAAAAGGAGCCCTTCTCCCAGCAGGGCGAGGGCCTCTCAACCCCTCAGCGGGGCCAACGGCGTGCGCGACCCTCTGGAAAAGCAACAGGCGGCCCCATGCCCTTCCCAGCCGAGGAACGCCGACCCCCTCGTCCCTCCGGCTATTCACCTCCAGAAGCCGGGCCGAAGCTTAGGTGAACAGCTGCGCCTCACTCCGCCCCCTGCGCCATTTTAGAGCCCCCTCCCCGACTTTCTCCACCCCGAGGCAGCCGGGCAATCGCCAGGGGGAGGGCAAACAGGCAGTGATTGGCAGGAAGCCGCCCCGCCTCTCGGAGGGCTGCGCCCCACGCAGGCGCCACAACCCCGCCCTCCGCACCGCCTACCCCACCTACTGGCTCCACCCCTTTTCATCTCATCGACCCGCTCCACTCTCCGCTGCTCCTGACTCTTTTCTGGCCTCTGGTAGGAGGAGGAGGGTCCAGGCCGAGCAAGCCGAGCGACGAGCTCAGCTGATGCAACCTAACCTGCCCCGCGTGACAGTTCCGGGCAGGCGGCGGCGGCGGCGGCTACGGTGACCGAGAAAGGGAAGGGGGTGCCGTGCTGAGCGAGGGAGTCGGGGGCGACAGAGCCATGGGGGACGCTCTGAGCCCTGAAGAGAAGCTGCACCTTATCACCCGGAACCTGCAGGTCGGACCTCGGGGTTGGAAGTGAGCCATTGGGGACAGGGGCCCAAGGTTCAGTGATCCTGAGCCCCGCTACGGGGTCGTAAGTGTGTGGGGTCGGGGACTCCGCACCGAGGCATCTCTGAGAGATTGTAGTCCTCACTGCTGGTCAGTCAGTACAGATGCGATTATCTGGATACCACAGAAATCACAGTGGGCTCACCTGTGTGTAGTTACTTGTGTCAAGCCAGGATTTGAATCCAGGGCTCCCACCCTACCTACCCTATTATGTGCCAGACGCGGTGCTGGGGGCTGGGGACACGTCAGGGCCATGCCCTCCCGGAGCTTGTCTGGAGGAAATCAAACGTTTAAAATGAGCCATAACCCAAACACTTAATTACAGTCGAAACAAGTGCTGGAAGGTACTTTACGTGGAGATCTTTCTTGAAAGGAGAGGGCTGAGGGGGAGTGTCAGGGAAGGCTGAGGAAGTGACCTCTAAACTGCGCCCAAAAGGATGCAGATCACCTCTTCACTCTACATATGTTCCTGCTGTTTCCCAGAACTGCAGGAGTAGAAGTTAACCGGAATAGTCAGGGGTAAAAACATGTCAGGTAGATCAAGACCCAGAAGGGAGAAAGAACCCTGAGGTTCAGAGAGAAGGTTAACTTGGCTGGAGTAGAGGAAGCAAAATGAAGATCAAGATTTAATAAGTATTTATATTGCTCATTCCCTTGCCTCTTTCAGGCCTCTATTGTTCTCTTATCAGAAAGGCCTTTCCTGACCGCTTTATTTAAATAACAAACCCCTGCCCCCAGAACTGTCCCATCCCTTACTCTGCCTTCGTTGTGTCTCCGTGGAACTTATCACCATCTGACATACTATATATTTTATGTGTTTGTTTAGGAGGCAGGGACCAGGTCATGAGGGCTTTGTAGGCTATGTTTAAAACTGGGGGGTATTCTAAGAGCAGTGACACATGGATTGGGCCACAGCTTGTTTTTCTCTTTTTATGAGATACAATTCACATCCTATAAAATCTACTCTTTTGAAGTGTGCGATTCAGTGGGTTTTGGTGTAGTTGTACCATTGTGCAATTATCACCATTATTTAATTCTGGAACATTTTCATCATCAAAAATAACCCATACCCCTTAGCAATCACTGCCCATTCCTCCTTTCCCCCTAGCCCTAGGGAAACACTAATCTGCTTCCTGTCTCAAATTTGCATATTCTGGGTATTTTATATAAATGGAATCATATTATACATGGCCTTTTGTGTCTGGCTTCTTTCACTTGGTATAATTTTTTCGGATTTTATCCATGTTGTTGCACTTATCAGAACTGTGTTCCTTATTATGGCTGAATAATATTCCATTATAAGGATATACCATATTTTGTTTCTCTGTTTGTCAGTTGATGGACATTTGGGGTATTTTCACTCATAACTTGATCTTAACCAGAGATTCTTGCATGCTTGCCCTTAGATCCTTTGTTTCCTAGCCTCTCTCCATAAAACAGTGGTGGCTGGGGACAAATGACACACAAAGCTAGGGGCATTGACTTACTTAGGTCTTAAAAGGTAAGTGATAAGACCTTTCCTTGGGTAATGAAAAGTCTCCAAGTGTCCAAATAGTCAGAGGCTCAAAGGATGCAGGATTAGTCTCCAGCTGGCTTGAAACAGAATTCTAACGAGTCCTGCTAATAGGTGATGATTCAGATCAGCAAAACAATTTTTGTCTTTCATGGCTTCCAGCAGCCTCCCCAAACCATTACTTGAAGAAACACTAAAATCTTAGCAGCAGCATACTGGCCTATTAGGATTTTTCTAATACTGTCTTAGGGCAAAAGGAAACTACTAAAGTATTTAAATATGTTTGGATTTTAAAGACCTCTCCGGCTTTCTTTTGGGACATGGGACAAGAGTAGATATGGGAGACCTGTTAAGAGGCTATTAACAGTAGTAATCTTAGTGTAATAGAATGGTGGCCAAGACTAGTTGGTGTAGAGGTAGAGAGAAGTAGGAGGACTTAAGAGCTGTTTCAGAGTAACTTATGCAACTCAGTGAATGATAGTACCATGTACTTCACTAGGTGTGAAACTATAATTGAAAAAGATGGTTGGGAGTGAGATAGGAAGATGAAAGTATCAGTTTAATTTTGAACATGTCAAGTTTGAATTAACTGGGTTGATAAAAAGTACTTGTTTTATATATGGGTATGAGCAGGAGATTTGGTAGTTACTAGATCATAAGTAGTAACTGAGCACAGAAGATCAGTTAGGGAGAACAGAGAATAAGAAGAGAAGAGATAGGACCCCAAAGATTGTTAGTATTTAATGATTAGGAAGGAAAACAGCTGCAAAGAAATCTTAGACCGAACAACCAGAGAAGTAGGAGGAAAACTAAGATGTAAAATACAGGAGAACAAAAGAGGAGATTGTTTCAGAGGGGAGCAAAGACTAAAAAGTATTCATTGAATTTAGCAACATGGAGGCCATCTTAGCAAGAGCATTTTCAGTGGTGTGCTGCTGTATGGAGTTCAAACTAGAATGGGAAATAAGGAATGGAGACCAGAAGAAGAGACACCTTTCAAGAAGTTGGCCATGAAAGGAGAGAGTGTGATTTAGAGATAGCTGGAGAGGAAGATGCGGTTGGGGACATGGTTCCATTAGGGTCCATTGCCCTAATGTCAGTGTCATTCCCCTGGAATGGTACTAGCAATAGCACCGGCTTAGGTTGGCTCTCACTTAGCACTGAGAGCCTGGCCGGACCTCCCTGCTGGCTCTGAGCCTGGACCCTCAGTGATGCCTACCTTTGTTTTCCTTGTCACAGGGTAAAGGATGAGCAAGGTGGGGCACCGGCATTAAACCAGCTCTTCTGCTTCCACAACAGGAGGTTCTCGGGGAAGAGAAGCTGAAGGAGATACTGAAGGAGCGGGAGCTTAAAGTTTACTGGGGGACAGCAACCACAGGCAAGCCACACGTGGCTTACTTCGTGCCCATGTCTAAGATCGCGGACTTCCTGAAAGCAGGATGTGAGGTAAGAACTAACATTATAAACCAAGCAGTTGCCTTGCGGAAGGGCCAAAAGAGAAACTTTACTAGAGTTGTCCCACTTGTTTGGAGGTACTTGGACAAATTCACATTTTGGTGGCCCCTTATCTCGTATGACCAGGTAACGGTTCTGTTTGCGGACCTTCACGCATATCTGGATAACATGAAAGCCCCGTGGGAACTTTTAGAACTCCGAACCAGCTACTATGAGAATGTGATCAAGGCAATGCTGGAGAGCATTGGTGTGCCCCTGGAGAAGCTCAAGTTCATCAAAGGCACTGATTACCAGCTCAGCAAGTAAGTGCTTGATCATCCGCCCGCCTCATGGGTAGCTAATTACTGGCCTGGGTATTCAAATCTGGGTTAGAAGCTATTGGGCTCTACCTGTTAAGAACCATTAAAAAATTTATACCCTTTGTCCTTTTAATTCATCCATCAAAAGTCTACTGACTAGTAAATGCCTAGGTACTATTTTATTTGCTGGAAATGTGAGTGTAACCATAGCAAAGTCTTTGGCCATGCAAACCTCAGAGCATATATATGGAAGAGTGGTGAACTGCTCAACCTCCCATTCTCCCTCCAACCTCAGCAAATAATGATAAAAGAAATGTGAAAGAAAAATATCTGAAATATTTCTTACCTCCCCCACAATTTTTACTGCTTCTTATCATCAATTTTATTCATATTTGTAATGTTAGCTATATAAAATTTTGTGTCTTAGTCTTTTAGCCTACAATTTCCTAAGTAATTCCCCTCTGCTGCCTCAGTTTCCACATTTAAAAAAATTTTTAACCTGACAGATAAGCCATGTATCACCCTAATGATGACTTTTGCATTTAAACCCTTAGAACAACTTTTAAGGTAAATATTGTTTTAGCCTATTTCACAGATAAGGAAATAGTTTCAGATCTAACTCTCCCAAGTTTGTGCAGCTAGTAAGTAGAAGTGCCATGATGTGAACCCAGATCTCTCCCTTACAAGCTGATTTCTCTTTTTACTTCATCTAACATAATTTTCCTACTGTTAAACACTGAGAGTTTTAAATAAAGTATATACCTCAGAGATATTGTGGGTTCAGTTCTAGACCACCTCAATAAAGCAAATGTCATAGTAAAGTGAGTCACACAAATATTTTGATTCCCCAGTGTGTATAAAAGTTATGTTTACACTATACTGTAGTCTGTTAAGTGTACAATAGCATTGTGTCTAAAGAAAAAATGTACATGCTTTAATTTAAGAATACTTTGTTATTAAAAATGCTAATCATCTGAGCCTTCAGCAAGTCATAATCTTTTTGCTGGTGGAGGATCTTGCCTGGATTTTCACAGCTGCCGACTGATCAGGATGGTGGTTGCTGAAGGCTGGGGTGGCCGTGGCAGTTTCTTAAAATAAGACAACAACGAAGTTTGCTACATCAATTGACTCTTTCACAAGCGATTTCTCTGCAGCTTGCAATGCCTTTTGATGGCATTTTACCCGCAGTAGAACTTCCTTCAGAACTGGAGTCAGTCGTCTCAAACCCTGCCACTACTTTATCAACTAAGTTTATGTAATATTCTAAATCCTTTGTTGTCATTTCAATAATCTTCACAGCATCTTCACGAGGAGTGGTTTCCATCTAAGAAACCGTCTTCTTTGCTCATCCATAAAAAGAAACTCTTCATCCACTGAAGTTTTATCATGAGATTGCAGCAGTTCGGGCTCCATTTCTAATTCTAGTTCTCCTGCTATTTCCACCACATGTGCAGTTGCTTCCTGCGCTGAAATGTTGAGCCTCTCAAAGTCATCTGTGAGGGTTGGGAGCGATTTCTTCCAAACGCCTATTAATGTTGGTATTTTGACCCCTTCTCATGAATCACAAATGTTTTTAATGGCATCTCGAATGGTGAATCCTTTCCAGAAAGTTTTCAATTTACTTTTCCCAGATCCATCAGAGGAATAACTATCTAAGGCAGCTCTAGTCTTACAAAATGTATTTCATAAATAATGAGACTTGAAAGTCGAAATTACTCTTTGATCCATGGGCTGCAGAGTGGATATTGTGTTAGCAGGCATGAAAACAACATTAATTTCATTGTACATTTCCATCAGAGCTCTTGGGTGACCAGGTGCATTGTCAATGAGCAGTAATGTTTTGAAAAGAATCTTTTTTTCTGAGCAGTAAGTCTCAATAATGGGTTTAAAATATTCGGTAAACCATGTTATAAACAGATGTGCTGTCATCCCAGCTTTGTTGTTCCATTTATAGAGCACAGGCAAAGTAGATTTAGCCTAATTCTTTTTTTTCCCCCACTTTGTTTTGGGGGGGCAGGAATTAGATTTGTTTGTTTATTTATTTATTAAAGGAAGTACTGGGGATTGAACCCAGGACCTTGTGCATGCTAAGCACACAGTCTATCACTGAGCTATACCCTCCCCACAATTTAGCATAATTCTCAAGGGCCCTAGGATTTTTGGAGTGGTGAATGAGCACTGGCTTCAACTTAAAGTTACGAGCTGTATTTGCCCATAACAAGAGAGTTAGCCTGTCCTTGAAGCTTTGAAGCCAGGCACTCTCTAGCTATGAAAGTCCCAGATGGCATCTTCTTCCAATAGAAGGCAGTTTCATCTCCACTGAAAATCTGGTGTTTAGTGTAGCCACCACCTTCATGAATTATCTTAACTAAATCTTCTGGATGACTTGCTGCAGCTTCTACAACAGCACTTGCTTCTTCATCTTGTACTTTTATATTATGGAGACGGCTTCTTTCCTTAAACCTCATGAAATCTGAAGCTAGCAGACCCCTATTGATGATACTATTGCAAAAAATTACAATTTGCCGAAGGCTCAGATGATGGTTAGCTTTTTTTTAGCAATCAAGTATTTTAAATTAATGTATATACTTTTTTTAGACATAATGCTGTTGTAAATTTAATAGACTGCAGTACAGTATAAATATAACTTGTACATGCCCTGGGAAACCAAAAAACTCGTGTGACTCACTCTATTGTGATATTTACTTACTTGCGGTTGTCTGGAACTGAACCCACAATATCCCCAAGGTATGCCTGTAACACGAAAGATCACTGATCATAGATTACTATATTATAATAATGTTATAATAATAAATATAATAATGAAAAAGTTTGAAATATTGAGATAATTACCAAAATGTGACACAGACACACAAAATGAACAAATGCGGTTAGAAAAATTGTGCCAATAGACTTGCTCAATGCAAAGTTGCCATAAATCTTCAATTTGTAGCAAACAGTGTCTGTAAAGTGCAATAAAACGAGGTATGCGTGTACTAAGAAATTCACCTAAAATGCAGCCCAGAGAGATGGACAAAAAAAACTGTAAGTGGTTGAGATGTGGTTAAGGACTTTTGTTTCCAGCAATCTGACAGACTAGATACTCTGACCGAACTTCCTGCTGAAAAGCATTTTAAAAATGCTGGATAAAATATTTTTTAAGCTTCCTAAGTGCCTCAGGTAAATCAACTGATAAATTAGTCAAGAATACTCAGTGGCCAGAAACGAAGTGAAAGTAGGAATACAAAGAAATTTGTATTTCAGTTGATCGAAGATGTCTTTAAAAACACTGCTAATTAATCTATAACATGCCTTTATTTAAAAGAGCCGTCTAGATTTCAGAGACGCTAAATGTTTTTTTTAAAATATGTCCTAGAATCTGTAAAATATGATAAATAGAACACTGAAGACTGCATGTACCATGAGGGCCTCATTGAATTGTGTGTGGTTGAACTTCGGTTTTTGTGGCCTCACAGCTCACAATGGGGAAGAAAAAAAAGAAAGAAAGAAAAAGGTAAAAACTAGAATACTAGGCCAGGAGGTCTAATATTTGAGTAATAAGTGTTCCAGAAAAGAGAACAAAGTACTAGGGAAGGAATCATCAATGAAATACAAATGTAAGGACAACTAAAGGACATGAGTTTCCAGATTGAAAGGGTCCATTGAGTGCCTAATACAATGAATGAAAATAAACCCACGTTAAAGTGCATTCTCTTGGAAGTTCAAAGCACTAGGGACAAAAAGAAAGTATTATCCATACTTCCAAAGGAACAAAAGAAGTCATATACAAAATGTCAGGAATTGGAATGGTTTTGCATTTCTCCAAAGGAACATTGAAAGCCAAAAAACGAAGCAAAGCCTTTAAAATTCTGAAGGAAAAGAATTTCCAGCCTAAAAACCTTTACCCACCCAAACTGCCATTCGAGTGTAGAAGTAAACTACCTGAAAATATCTATCAAAAAAAATTATTTTCATGTTTTTCTTGGCCATCTGTGTTTCCTCTTCTGTCAATCAAGTGTCTATGCAAGTGTTTTGGCCCATTTTTTAACTTTTTTTTTTTTTTTAGGAGTTCCTTAAGTGTTCTGGATACCAAGTCTTATGCCATTAATATAGCATGGGGAAAGAGGATTAACCACTGGAACAGAATAGAAAGTTCAGAAATAGATCCTCACAGATAATGGAAGCTTGATTTATGACAGGGCTGGCATTGCAGGTCAGCAGAGAAAGAATAAACTTTTTAAGAAAAAGTAATGCAGAGACAGTTGGTTATCCACATAGGGAAAAAAATGATCTCTTTATGCAAGTGGATTAAAGATTTAATTGTAAAGGCCAAACTATAAAACATTTAAAAGCCAATATATAAGACGGTCTTATGATCGCAGGTCAGGGAAAATTAAACAAGATACGCCAAAAGCACAAATCACAGGAAAAGACTGATGAATTCAACTTCGTTAAAATTAAGACCTTCGGTACATCGAAAGTAAGATAAAGTAAAAAGACAAGCCACCAACTGGGTGAAGATATTTATAACACGTATAACTGGCAAAGAGATAATGCCCAGTATTATATGTCAAAAACTACAAAAGCAATTGTCAAAAAAATGAATCAGTCCAGTAGGAAAAACTTAAACAGGCATTTCACAGAAGAAACCAAATGACTAGTTCGTTTATGGAAAAATGCTTACCCTCCTTGGTTATTATTTTTTTAAATGTAGATTAAAACTGCAGTAAGAAACCACTCATGCTTGCCAAATTGGCAAAATTTAAAATAATAACAATATTAAGTAATAAAACTGATTTTAAAAACCCACTTTGGAAAATAGTTTGATGTTATGTTGAACTGAAGTTCAAGGTGCAAATCTCCTATGATCAGAAATTCTACTCCTGAGCATATATAAAGGAACTTGCACATGTATACCAGGATACACATGTAAGAATATTTATAACACATTGTTTAGAGATACAACATAGTATAAAACTAGAAAGAAACACAGAAGTTCAGGCTCGTGGTTACTCTGGAGAAGGAGGAAGTGGGATAGGGTCGTGGAGGGTTGCATGGGAGCATCAGAAGTAATTAGGTCCCTTTTCTTAAACTGAGTGGTGGCTACTCTATTCTTAATATTGTTCTTTATTCCTTACATGTGTTTACGTTTAAAAAAAAAACAAAAGACATTAAAGATACATTGAGAAATTCTGCTGTTTATTTAATAGGCATTCCAGAAGAGAATGGAGGGGAATGGCACAGAAGCTGTATTTCAAGAGATAAGCAAAGAAATAGATTAATTAAAGCCATCTTAAGAAAGGAAAAATAAAAATAAAGTAGTATTTTCAATGAGAGGGTGGACCACTCACATGTTAGAAACTACCAGGCAGTGTTCTTTTTGAATGTCTTAAGACTGGGAGAGTGAAGTAATAACGCGCTTTAGGATTAGACTGAGGCCTGGGCCCAGCCTTACAGCTGTCCGCTCTTGTTTCCCCCTCAGAGAGTACACACTAGATGTGTATCGCCTCTCCTCCGTGGTCACACAGCACGATGCCAAGAAGGCTGGAGCTGAGGTGGTAAAGCAGGTGGAGCACCCGCTGCTGAGTGGCCTGCTGTACCCGGGGCTGCAGGTAACATAGGAGGGATGGAGTTGCCCAGTGACTTTTTCTGCACTGTTTCTCACTACTGGTCGCAAACCTGTCTCTCAGCCCCAGTTAGACTGACATACGGGCTGCTCCTTCATCATGCTGTCGGCCTGTCTTCCTTCCCCACACCCCTCTCCCCAGACTCCCTGGACCACTGTTTGACTTCTTCAGCTGTAAGTCTTCGCCTACCTGTCTGTCCTTTAAAACACTGCTAGGGGGATGGTATAGCTCAGTGGTAGAGCATTTGCTTAGCATGAACAAGGTCCTGGGTTCAATCCCCACCACCTCTATTTTAAAATCAATCAATCAATCAATCAATCAATCAATAAATCTAATTACTACCCCCCGCCCAAAAATTTTTCTTTAAAAACACTGCTCATCTCACACATCTTCTTCATGTTAATCGTAATCCCTTAATTGAAGAACGTTAATTTCAGAGTGATGGGTAAAAGTCAATTTTAGGCATGATCCTATTTTCCATTAAGCAAAACAAACACATCGTACTTCTTGTGTGTGTGTATTTGTATGAGCATGGAGAGAGTGTGGAAAAATTCAAACCAAGCTGTTAATACTGGTTATTAGCTCAGGGAAGGTAGGATAAAAAATGTCAATAGACCTAGTTTTTCCTTTGTATATTTCTTGAATGATGTAAGAAAATCAAGCCTGCCCTTGGTCAGACATTCTAGGTCTGCACTGCCCACTATGGTAGCCCCTAGTCATAGTCCTATGTGGCTGTTGAAAGTAATCATTAAAATTTTTAATTCTTCTGTCTCATTGGCTGTGTTTCAAGTTGCTCACAAGCCACGTGTGGCCAGTGGCTAACCTGTCAGACAGCAGAGATAGAAAATATCTTCATCCTCACAGAAACTTCTATTGGACAGTGCTGTTCTAGATTCTAACTGCTTATTCACCTTTTTCTTCCCCTCTAGCCAATCGGGCACTGAATTTTATCAATTCTACTTCTTAAAAATCTGTTAAATTCATTTTTTTAAAGAGTAATTTATTTATTTAGGTTTTTGGGGGGAGGGGTATAATTAGGTTCATTTATTTATTTAATTTTAGGGGTAGTGCTGGGGATTAAACCCAGGACCTTGTGCATGCTAAGCATGTGCTCTGCTGCTTGAGCTATACCCTCCCCCCATTCTTGCTCTACATCCCCACTAACTTGGTTCATCATTATTTCTCACCTGTACTCTCACCGCAGCCTCTTAGCTGTTCTCTTTGTCTTCAGCCCATAGGCCACCACTCCACGCTCTACTCTCTTACTAGTGTGATTTTTCTGCCGTGCGGGACATGTTTCTTCCTTCCGTTCTTCAAATCATTCACTGGCCAGGATGATGCTAGGTATTCTCACATGCCATTCAGGGTCCTCACCAACTTTTCTAACCTTATCACGCACCATCTCCCACATCCCTTGAGATTTGTGCTTTTGCAGAATGAATCACTTATAATTTCCCTAAACACTTAACACTTCTGTGCCTTCTTACATTCTGTTTCCTCTGCATGGTGAAAAACATCTGTATATTCTTCAAAACCAAGCTCAGCCCATAATCTGATTCTCGGAAGCCTTCACTGCCACCTGTCTGACCAGATAGAAATAACCATTTCTTTCTTCATGTTAGCATCTTCCATAAGTGAGCATGCAGGTTAGCTCTTGGCACCCTGTATTGAAATGCCCTGGTACGGGTCTCTCTCCTCAACTGGGTGATTGACTCCTTGAAGAATCTGGGTCTGATTCATCTCTGCATCCACAGGGCTGGCACTAGGCCTGGCATGTAGTGAGTGATAATCAGTTAGTATCAGTGATAGTTCAGTCTTCCCTGTTTTTCCTGCCCTCTCATAGCACTTGCTTCTTGTGCCAGTTACCTGACACTAGTCACAGGCTGCCTTGTTCACTGGGTACCTTTGACATGACTATAGTATTTCTTTCCCTCCTTCCCTCTGGATTCTGAGCTTCCTGAGGGTGGAGACGCTGCTTATTTTACCCCGTGACATCCATGTGGAGGACTGTTCCTTGCAGGCACTCAGCAAATGTGTATCTGGCTCTTGAGGCTGAATGCTGCTTATTTGCTTCCTTCTGAAAAACCTAATGGTTTTCAAAAGTATCTGATTTCTCAGACGCATACAGAGGAAATACAGTAGGAATTTATGCTCATGTGTTTCTTTCCACAGGCCTTGGATGAAGAGTATTTGAAAGTAGATGCTCAATTTGGAGGCGTTGATCAGAGAAAGATTTTCACCTTTGCAGAGAAGGTTAGTGTTCTCTTTCCTCTCTTTTCCTCTTTTGAGCCTCAGGGGTATGAGTTAAAGTCTCTCAAATGTGCTGGTCCCAGCAATCATATTGTGTGGTAGGTATTTTTCTCTTTGTTTTGCAGATGAGAAAACTGAGGATAGAGAGAATAAGAAGGTTGTCACCGTTAATGACTAAGCAGGAATTAGCACTGAGATCTGTCTGACTCAAAAGCCTGGGCTCTTGCTGCCACTAGGAAGCTGCCCCCAGACCTGTATTTGCTTCTTTCCTAACAGCTCAGTTTCCAGGGAAAGGAACCACCAGTCAGAACCATTGTTCTTTCCCAGAGCATGTGGTCCATATTGCTCTGGATCTTCCATAACCACTCATCTCTGAGATGAGGCTTAACAGGTTTAAAAGGAGGAAATCAGCACAAGCCCATGCTAGTTCTTCCCTGGGGAAGAACTCAAGTAAGTTGAAAAGGGCTATTGAGAAGTGGTTGGTATTTTTGAAGGCTTTTCAAAACCTCATATTGGCAAGAGTGTGGAAAAAACACTGCTGTTGGAAATGTAAATTCCTAGGGGGTGATTTGACGACTCTGAAATATTTCTACCCTTTGCCCTAATAATTATACAAATGTGTCCTCAAGGAATAATTTTAAAAGTACAACTTGAATTATGTATAAAAATATTTATCATGTTATCAATTTAAAGCAAATCTAGAAATAATCTTATATCCAGTGGCAAAGGATTGGTTAAATCCATGGTGATAAATTCTCAGAATGGAATATTATATAATATTTTTAAATGGTTGTTGGATATATTTAATGAATGGGGAAATGTTTACTAAGCAAGGGGTTTTTTTAATTACTTAAGTATTTCTCATTTTTCCATTTTATCTCCTCTATTAATTTTTTAATTGAGCCTTCTTTTATTATTCTAGCAGAGATATGGCCTATGGCCAGTTTTTATATGACTCAAAAGCTCTAAGAATGGTTTTCATATTTTTTAAGGGCTTTGAAACAAATGAAGAATATGCAATAGAGATCACATGTGGCCCACAAAGCCTACAGTATTTATTACATGACCCTTTCAAGAAAGTTTTGCCCAGCCCTGCACTAGAGATTACAACATCTATCTCTGTAATTTAGTAAAGTTTGTTAGATATTTTTACAACTTCCCAAAGATGCAAGAACGTACAACAGATTTACCCCACTTCATACCCTCTTGCCCTTTGTGCTATAGTAATATATTTTACTTTTACTTTTACGTATATTTTAAATCCCAAAGACTTGACTATAATGGTTTTTTAAACAGTCAATTTTCATGTATATTTACCCTTTCTGATGCTCTTGACTCCTTCCTGCTGTTCTGTGCCTCTGTGCTTCCATTTGGGATCATTTTCCTTCAGCCAAAAGACCCTCTTGTATTTTGGGATTACATTGCAGGTCTCATGGTAATGAGTCCTTTCAGCTCTTTTGTCCGAGAACTTTCTTTTGCTTTTGCTGGCTATAAAATTCTAGGTTTGCAGTTATTTTTCTTTTGCACTTTAAGGAGTTGTCCTGTTGTCTCTGGCTTTTATAGTTTCCATCGAAAAGTCACCTGTAAGTATCGTTTGTTTCTCCTTGGCAGATAATATATCTTTTCTCTGGCTGCTTTTTTTTTTTTTTTTTTAAACAGAGGTACCAGGAATTGAACCCAGGACCTCCCATATGCTAAGCACACGCTCTACCACTGAGCTATACCCTCCCCTTCTCTGGCTGCTTTTAAGGTTTTCTCTGTCTTTGATTTTCAGCAATTTGGCTACAGTGTTTTTATTTATCCTGCTTGGATTTTGCTGAGCTTAAGTCTGTGGGTCAATGTTTTCATCAAATTTTGTAAATTTTCCTCTTTAACTGTCCCCTTATTTCCTTTAAATATTTCTTCTGCCCTCCTAGAGATGATCATATTGAGTGAAGTAAGTCAGAGAGAGAAAGACAAATATGATATCACTTATATATAGAATTGAAAAAAAAATGATACAAATTCTATTTACAAACCAAAAACAGACTCAAGGACGTAGAAAACAAATTGGTTACCAAAGGGGAAAGGACAGGGAGGGATAAATTAGGGGTTGGAGATTAACAGACACACATTACTATATATAAAATAGATAAACAAAACAACAAGGACCTACTGCATAGCACAGGGAACTATATTCAATTTCTTATGATAACATATAATGGAAAAGAATCTGAAAAGAAAAAATATATACGTATGTATATGTATAACTGAATCACTTTGCTGTACACCTGAAACTAACATTGTAAATCAACTACACTTCAATTTAAAAAAAATTTTTTTAAAGAATGAAAAGGAAAAAAAATGTCTTCTGTCCTTTCTCTCTCTCCTCTCCTGAGATGCTAATTTTACATAGATGAGACCTCTTAATCACGTCCCATGTGTCTCAGGGCCTGTTCTGTTCTTTTCCTTCCTTTGTTCCCTTTGTGCTTTAGTTTGGATATTATCTATTGACTTTTCTTCATGTTCATTAATCGTGTCTTCTGTTAAAGCCACCCAGCATCACGCTGTGCCATTTTAGAACTTCCATTTGATTCTTTCTTATAGATTCTTAATTCTCTTTTACAGTTCTCCATCTTTTCTCCCTTTTTTCCGTCTTTTCCTCTATTTCCTTTAGTGCACCAATCGTTATTATTTTGACGTCCTGATCTGCTTATTCCAATATCTGGATTGTTTGTGTGTCTGCTTTTACTTACTGTTTCCTCCGAACTATCAGTCACTTTTTTTCTACTTTCCATTTCTAGTACTTTTTTATTGTATCAGAGACATTGTAGATGTGCTGTAGAGACTCTGGATTGTGCTTACAGAGTGCTATGTCTTCTGTAGGCTGTTAAATTACTGACTTATCACCTTGATCCTGTCAGGGATTGGTTTTGGACTTTGTTAGAACAGATCTATTTCAATGTGCCTTAATTCCTATGATGTGGACCTTGTTCTCAGGTTGTGGCCTTTCTAGGGTCTCAAACTGAAATCTCAGGGTGCTCACAAAGCCTTCTCTGCTTTGATTGGATCTAAATTTCAACCTCTGTCTCCCCAGCACTGTGCAGCCTCTCCTCACACCTCTGCTCAGGTCTCCAGCCTCCCAGAGCTTGTTTTCTGCTGGGCTTCCTGATGTCTCTGAATGCACACACAGCTGTGAGTCAGTCAAGCACTCAATGGAGAATGTTGACTTAGATTTTTAGAGGGGGCTCCCTTCTCTCTAGAACGCTTCTCAAATCCTGGCCTCCTGGCAGCCCTGAACTCCAGTCTCTGTCTCCTCTGCTTAGTCAGACTGCTGCTCTCTGCTTGGTCTCTTTTTCTCAGTACTCAGTTTGAAAAAAATGCCATCAGGGAGCAAGCTAGGGTGGTGTGGGGTCACCCAACTTCCCTTCTCTTAAGATTTGTAGCCCTACACTGTACTTCCATCTTTTAGAATTGTTTATGGTGGTTGGGTGAATCCAGTAACCTCACAATGTAATACTAATAAAAAAAAAACAGTAGGAGAAAAAAGCTTTGTTTATATTATGATTACCATTGAAAAGTTATATATTCAGTGGAGAAAAGATTGGAAGGAATATATCAAACTATTCAGTGGCTGGCTAAGTTAGATGAGATTGGGGCACCGAGGAGGATTTACACTAATACCTGTTTTTTTGTGTTTCTTTCTAACCCCTCAGTACCTCCCTGCACTTGGCTACTCAAAACGGGTCCATCTGATGAATCCTATGGTTCCAGGACTAACTGGCAGCAAAATGAGCTCTTCAGAAGAGGTAGGTTGCCAACTCTGACTTGAGTTGGGAAATCTTTAGCGAGAGATGAAGAAATTGAAGACTAGAAAGAACAGTAACTTGGCTAACTAGAATTCTCAAATATTTGAGCCATAAGGAATCTTAAGTTACCCAGTTAATTCCAGTGGTTCTTGAATATTGAAGGACCCAGGAAGCAGTCCTGATAGAAAGCAATCAATTTTAATACTTTTACTGCTACTGGTAAAAAACACAAGCAAAAGTAATGTCTTCACTCATATAACTGTGATAAAATTCAGCCTTGTTAGTGAGAAGGCTGTGATTGCGTTTCGCCAGTTAGCATCTTGATGCTTAGGGTGATGTTTCCTCTGCTCAGGGAAAGTACACCTCTGTTTTGATCACAGATAAAGGAATTAGTGGAACCCAAAGATGTAAAAAAATGTTAAATGCTGGGTTCCCATACATGGCTGATCTTCAGAATCACCTGGGGAACTTTTAAAAGAGAGAGAGAGTTGATTAGACCCTGTCCTTAGAGATGCTGGTAACGTGGCTCTGGGAAACAACTCAGGAATCTATTTTTTTTTCAAATCCTCGTAGTTGATTCTCATTGGATTCTTTTTTGGGCTCTCATTGAGCTCTCTTAAGTCTGATTTCTAGATCTTTGACTAGAAACTGGTAAATATAAGCATAGAAACTTTTTAAAGGAATAAACTCATTCCTTTTTCTTTCATTAAAATGCTCCACTTGTCAGTTGCTTCTCTGATAAGGTGTTATCACTCATCCTATTTGGTAACATTCACCATATCTTCATCCTGGAAACCAGTGCTAGCAGCAGTTCCCAGACGTGGCTGCATCAGCATCACTTTTTAAAATACAAATGCCTGGCCCAACCCCAGGAAATTCTGATGCATTAGGTTTGGGTGGAGCCCAGTAATTTATGTTTTTTTAAAGCACCCCAGGTGATTCACACCAGTCACATGTGGACCAGAGCTTGGTAACCACTGAACACAAAAATGAGCGTGAGCTCAGTCACTCTAAAATAAGAAACAAAGCCTGTTACCCTAAAAAGGAAAAACGGCTCTAAATAATACATACTACCTGGTGTTGGTGTTTGTTGTGGAATAGGTATCCTCACATGTTGCTGGTGGCAGTGTCACTTGGTGTACGCCTGTTAGAAGACCGTTTGGGGCCTAGCAGTTTTTGATAGCTTAAAGAAATAATCCTAGAGAAGGCAAAGGAATCTCTGCAAAGATGTTCATCATAGCATTGTGTATAATTTGTAAAAATCAGCTCATAATCTAACAGTTTAGAAATTGCTAAATAAATTATGGTGTCACTAATAATTGGGAATATAAAATAGCATGAAAATTACATATGAAGACTGCGTAGCCACTCAGAAGTACTTATGACATAGTCTCAAGTGAAAACATAAAGGGCATTTATTCTCCAGCTACAAATTTGTAACAATTCCATATGCTGCAACAAGGCCTGGGAAGAACAGAAAAAAAAAATTTCTCCTTTTAATTAAAAAAAATATTTTATTGTACAAATTTAATGCCTTTTCCATCTTATTTTCCCCCTTAACGGAGGCATTGGGGATTGAACCCAGGACCTTGTGCATGCCAAGCATGTGCTCTACACCTGAGCTATAACCCCCACCCCCCAAAATTAAAATATTTTTATTTGTTGGGTGGCAGTATTGTGAGTGGTTCCTCACTCTGATTAATTCTGCTTTTGTTAAAGTTAATGTTTAAATCTTTGTTCAAAAAAATTAAAACACACAAATTAGTTGAGCATGTTTTCATTTTCAACCACAAGAGGTCCTCTTTTCCTCCTTGGCTTCTAGGAGTCCAAGATTGATCTCCTTGATCGGAAAGAGGATGTGAAGAAAAAACTGAAGAAGGCCTTCTGTGAGCCAGGGAACGTGGAGAACAATGGCGTTCTGTCCTTCATCAAGCACGTCCTCTTCCCCCTCAAGTCTGGTGAGGCACTCTCCATTTTTTCCTTGGAGGCCAGGCTGAAATAGCAAAACCAGTGCCATGATCATGCTTGTGGTTTATCACAGAGGCTTGCTCCAGGGGGTGGCTTTCCTGATTTCTCCGCTCTGATTTCTCATAACGTGTGATTGAAATGGAGATAACGTTGAGCTGTCTGTGTGTTTGTTACCAGGTTAGATTCTAAGTTGGGTGTCAGCATGGGTGGTAGATATGAAGGGGGCAGGCAGACATTGTCAGACCAGGGGAATCCAAAAGGGATGTAAGACACAGTCCTTCCCTTTGAGCTTGGATGCTAGCTGGGTGTACAACATTGCCACTCATCCAACTTAAAAACAATAAAGTACCGTATGATGAAGTTCAGAATATGTGGCAGAAACTACAAATACCCAGACATTTGGGCCAGGGATGCTGACTTGCCATTATCAGTGAGTTTGTTGGCATCGATCCTTTTTCTTACAGAGTTTGTGATCCTTCGAGATGAAAAATGGGGTGGAAACAAAACCTACACAGCTTACTTGGACCTGGAAAAGGACTTTGCTGATGAGGTAATACCAGAGGAGTAATCCCCACTGTGCTCATACTGACAAACCTCTCTGTGGTGGCCTAACCAGGTTTCTGGTTCTGTGCCACAGGGCTCTGTCATGATGCTCTCGAGGCTACAGATTTTGTTAAATTTTGTTAGATGAGGGTTCAGGTAGTCCACGGATTGGATTAGCAAGTGGCATAAAGCTAATATGCTGGTGTCTTCATCATTTTCGAAAGGACTTAACCTGGAACAAAGGACAAAACCCAGCAAGCTGAAGCATTTCAGGGACAGATGCAAAATCAAGGTTCAGAAAAGAGACATAACTATAAAAGGACCAAATAGAGGATAGTATTCATTTCGACAAACAGTTTAATGAAAGATTTACTAGGTGCCCATGTGTTAGGTACCATGCTAGGGGCTGGCATTACAAAGAGGATGCCATCCTCATGAAGCTCGTAGTCCAGAAGGAGAGGCAGACATGTAAACAAACATCATTTACTGCTTACTGTACAGTAAAGATGTATACATGGTCCAGAAGTAGAGCAGGAGGAAGTGACTAACTGGCTGTCTGGGAAAGCTTTGTGGAGGGGACAACATCCAGACTCTGTTTCACTTGAGGATGAGGTAGGTGTTCACAAGGAAATCTGTGAAGGAATACGTTGTGCACAAACGTGATAAGGTGGAACAGCGTGATGCATAAGGAATCACAAGTGGTTTGGTCTGACTGGTGTCTACAAGGTGAGGCGGGGCACCGTGGGGCAGATAGGCAGGGCCAGGTCATAGAGGGAAAGAGTGCTGACAGTATATGTGGGGAATAACATGGGGGGTCATGACTGACTCTGAATCTGGGCTGAATCAGCAATGTGACAGGGCTGTCAGAAATGGCAACGAGGTCTTGGCCTAAGTCATCAGAAATGTAGAGTCCAGAACCAGAGAGCTGACCGTCCGCTCAGTTCTCCATTGTTCCGAGTGCCTTCAGGGTTGTGCGTTCAGCCCTGGACTTCAGTTTTATGAGGTTAATTTGACAGTCTGAGGTGTGTTGGTGGGGAAAGGAAAGATGCCATGAGAGGAAACAGATTGCAAACCATGTTACAAAAGCACAGCTGAAAGAACCAGGCATGTTTAGCTGGGAAGCAAGGCTGTGTTCAGCCGTCCTTAAATGCACAAAGGGCTCTCCTGGGAGAGGAGTTGGCTTTCTTCCTGTGGCACCAGAGGGCTAAACCAGGACCACAGGTGGGGACCACCAGGAGGTTGAATTAGGCTTAGAACTTTCCAATGACTGCAGTGTGGTGATGGACAGAGCTGTCTTACCTGCCCTTGTGTCCCCATCACTGAGGTGTTTGGGCAGAGGCCAGAGGATAGAGACAATGTTGTGTGAGGGTCTGAGCATCAAATCCAAGGAAAGGACTCAGTGACCTCTGAGGTCTGAGGGCCCTTAAGGCCCATATTTTGGATATTTGACAGCCATTCTCTGAAAGCCTTCCATCTGCAGTCTGAGGCAGGTCACAGAACCCACACTCCATTCCTCAGCTTTGTGAACAGTCCTTGGTGGGAATGATGAGAAGGCATAGAAGAAATGCTCTGGAGAAAGAGCCTGAGCAGCGTTCAGCAGCAGCACCTCCTGTGACGGTGGACGGGTTCTGTCCGCACTGACACAGCCGCCACTGGCCACGTGTGGCTGTTGAACCTCATAGCGTAACCAGCGCAACTGAGGAACTGAACTTTAATTTATGTTTAGATATCCACACTGAGGCTTGTGGCTACCATATTGGACAGAACAGGTCTAACATTTTACTGTTTTTAAAAATGAAACAAAATGACTATAACTCAATAAAAAAAAGTTTAAAAAAAAATGAAACATTCCCTGGGGTTTTGTACGTGGCAGAGCAGCTCCCTTGCTGCTGCAATCTATTAAGTCAATCAGTTTACAAGGGTCTGTTAAAAATTTTAATTAATTAAACATTCCCAAGGAAATGAAGGAGTAGCATCAGAAACAAAAATGTGGGCATTGTTTTATTACAGGCATTCATGCCTAAGGGATACCCCCTCAGAATATCTAGAATTTCCTTTCAGGCCAGCTTTAGGGTGGAAAAGTGCTAGTCACCGGACACGAGAGGGAAAACGGACTTACTGGACTCCTACCATGTACTGGCACTCACTACTCACCACGTTCACCCACATTATGTGATTTAATTCTCATTCCGGCTCTAGGAGACATGGGTGGCATTATTTTCATTTTTTAAGTGAAGAATCCACAGCTCAGAGGGGTGAAGTGCGTGGTTCGGGGTCACCCAGCTGGCTGGGACGCTGACCCCAGGTGGTCTAGAGAGCCCTTGTTCTGTCTTCTTGCCCATCTGCTCTCCCTCAGGCTGTCTCCCACCTCTGGGTTGCCCCTGTGAACGCTCCTCTGCCTGTGGACAGCACTGGTTTATGCCACTACTCTGGGCATAAATGGAGGGACTAGAAGAGTTTGACTAATAAATGCATTCAGCCTCTAAAACCCCTCAAGTTAGTATGGAATTCAGGGTCCAAAGCCCTGGGTCTCAGACAAGTTAGATACCATAGAGCTTTCTCTGCTCTACCAGCTTCACAAGGTTGTCCAGAGGATCAAGTAAGACTCTGCCAGGAAAACACCCTCCATTCCTATACATGCATTATTCTTGGATTCAGGTGTCCTGTGGGCCTTTCAAGTCCCTTGTCTCACCTGGCCTTGTACCCTTGCAGGTTGTACACCCTGGAGACCTAAAGAATTCTGTGGAAGTCGCCCTGAACAAGTTGCTGGATCCCATCCGGGAAAAGTTTAATAACCCTGCACTAAAGAAACTGTCCAGCGCTGCCTACCCAGACCCTTCGAAGCAGAGTAAGGCCAGCTGGGGAGGGGAAAGGCCAGGGAGGGGTTGACATCATCAGGGTAGACAGCCTGTCGGTGGGTCTCAGAAAAGGCTCTGTCTTCAGCTGAGGCCCAAGAAGCCAGGGGGTCTACAGTGCAGGAATGTCACGCCCTGTTGACTCCTGGAATGGAACTCCAGTCTTCCTGATTTTGGTTTGGTTGGTCCTATGAAGTGATTACATCCTGCTCTACCAACACTGCTGAGCGCTGGCCTGAGCCATGTCCCTGATCCTGTCACAAAATGCACCCTTTCAGTTAAGGAGACCAGTTGGGTTAGACCAAGAGGGTCACGCAGCTGCTCGGGCCGGGACTGCCCAGCTTCTTAGGGAAGCTCAGCTCTAGATTTGCCCAGTTACCTTCCACATGCTCCTGACTGGTTCTTAGTTGGCTATCCCTGTATCCATGATGCTGAGGTGTTAACATTGATGGTTTTGTGTGGCCCTCCCAGAAAAGACTCAGTACATACAAGCGGAATGCAGGAATGGCAGCATAGCTCCTGCCGGCCCCTCCCCTCCTCCAGCTCGACACACGAGGGAGAGAGGTGAAATCTGGCCTGTTGCTCCTCAAAGGCTGCCGGCTCTGTTTTAAAGGACGTGTAATTCAGTAGGTAGATTCTGGGGATTCCGCACTAAGTATCCTCATTTGGTGGGATCAGCAGCTGACCTGTCGTGGGAAGGAGGAGAGTTCTGAGCACTTGGATTCTTCTCATTCCCAGAGTCCGTTGCCAAAGGCCCTCCCAAGAATTCAGAACCAGAGGAGGTCATCCCATCCCGGCTGGATATCCGTGTGGGGAAAATCATCAGTGTGGACAAGGTATTCATTTTTCACCACATCCTAGAGAGGCAGACAGAGGTCAGGTTTGTCTGTTTCCATCTGGAGGAAACCTAGCCCGGGATGGGAAGTAACATCCCTGAGGTCATATTGCAAGTCAGAACTCGGGCATCTAATTTCAGGTGTCAGGCTTTTTTTCCCTTTGCTGTCTCTGGACCTTATGCAACCAAACAGAGCCAGGAACTCAGAGTTGGGAGGGGATGTTAGTCAGAGGGAACTTGTTTATCTGTCCAGTCCAGTCTGATGGACTCACCTGGTCTCTCCCAGCTTGTCTGGACTAGCTGCAGGCCTTATCTTGAATCAGCCCCTTGGTCCTTCCTTCTCCCTGCCCCGGAAAATGGTGAAGGGAGAAGGCCTTCCTTTTTCCCAGAGACAGAAGATTATGCAACCAGTGGCCTGGACCATTGGTGTGGGTTTCTTTCTCCCAGTATTGATTTGCTTTTCACCATATAGACCACCCACCAAACTACTTTGAAATAGCTGCTCATGCTCTTGTTTCAGGTGGTTAAACCAGCAGCTGTCCTCCCCAATCCTCCAGTCCGCCCGGGATTGAGTTTGACCTAAGGCAACACATTACCTAATGATAGCCACCCAGGCAGTTCAGGCCATTGTCTCTGCTAGAGATTCCTTCTGCCTCTAACACAAGTAATTAGGCTCCTGTTACTCAGATCTGCCTCTTCAGGGCCTCCTCATGTCTACTGTCTGGGACCTGGAGAATTAACTTCTGAGGGTTCCTCCTGAGCCTCTGTGGGGCATAGGCGTCCCCTTTCTGGAGTCACAGGGTTCACCAGCCCCATGATCCATTCCATTATGAGACTCTCCAGGACTGACATCTCTTGCCGGCAGCACCCAGATGCCGACAGCCTGTACGTGGAGAAGATTGATGTTGGGGAAGCTGAGCCACGGACGGTGGTGAGCGGCCTGGTGCAGTTTGTGCCCCAGGAGGAACTGCACGACAGGCTGGTGGTGGTGCTGTGCAATCTGAAGCCCCAGAAGATGAGAGGAGTCGAGTCCCAAGGCATGCTCCTGTGTGCTTCTCTGTGAGTGAGGGCTTGGGCGGGGCACAGGACCTGGGAAAGCCAAGAAGAGCAGGGAGTTAGCCCACGGCCACTCCACAGGCCAGGTGGGGGCCCTGAGAACACTACCTGAAAGATGAGGCATGGAGGAAGTATTTGTTGTGCAAGTACCATGGAGGAAGCAATTCACCTCAGGATAACTTTATTAAAAACAGAAATTGATGAGTTAAAGCTGTGTGCATACTCACATCTCACTACTAGTAAGAGGTGGAGCCGGGATTCAAGGCCAGTTCTGATTGGCTGTTAAGTCATACTTCCTCCCCTAAAAGCCCAGATTTTGGAATCTCTCCTGACATAGGATTTCAGTTTAGTCCCAGTTAACCCAGTGCTGGTGATATCCAAAGACGTACGTAGTACAGCAGTGAGAGACTGCTGGGGTCTGGCACTGGGGGTGCCCTAAATCCCGTGGGGGCCCCGAGGTAAAGGCTCCAATGCTTTGGCCTCCACAGCAGCTGGAGGCCTTCCATAGCCTCACTCTTTTCTTGTCCTGTGTGTCTTCCCAGAGAAGGGGTGAGCCGCCAGGTTGAGCCTCTGGACCCTCCTGCAGGCTCTGCTCCCGGGGAGCGAGTATTCGTGGAGGGCTATGAGAAGGGTCAACCAGATGAAGAGCT
The DNA here is from genome assembly GCF_048564905.1 of Vicugna pacos. Classification (NCBI taxonomy): domain Eukaryota; kingdom Metazoa; phylum Chordata; class Mammalia; order Artiodactyla; family Camelidae; genus Vicugna; species Vicugna pacos. The sequence continues at coordinate 44,646,954 of NC_132999.1, forward strand.
TAAGCCCAAGAAGAAAGTCTTTGAGAAGTTGCAGGTAAAAAACTCGCTTTTTCCCTCTTACCCAGGCCACCTGGACTGTGTCCCCAGACTGTTCTTACAGAATCTGCCCTTTTCCCAGCCGGGCCTTCCTGCATCAAAGCCCCTCTCTTCCTTCTTCATTCCAGACCTTTCTGACTGAGGCACCTAAGGAGCTTGAGGGCCCTCACACATACTGAGCACTGACAGATGATGTGAGGCACTGTGTGAAGGACTTGAGGTTTCCTCATTAGATCTTCAGTCTGTGATAGATTATCCCCATTTTACCTCACAGGATACCTGCGAAGGCCACCCAGGGTCACCATAAGTGATGAGGCCTGGCTCAGAGCCCTCCCAGGGTCCCTCCTGCCCACTCATTCTCTCTGCCCTGAGGGGCACTGACTTGCATGACCTGCCTCGAATTCATTCATTCATTCAGCAAACATGGAATCCCTAACATAAATGTCCGGCACTGTCCTAGCTACATCAATGAATAAGGCAGCAGAGATTCACTGTCCTTGTGGAATCACCACTACATGTGTGACTTTTTCTAGTTAATACCTTGTTTCCTCATTTAGACAAAGTGTTTCCGGGGGGGGCATTTAGAGTGGTGTCTACCTCTGTCCATCCTCCTGCAAATGGCAAATGGCTGTGTCTATTCCCTCTCCTAGTTTTCCACACTGGTTTATTGATTCCCTAATTTTTTTCTATAAAAATAAGTTTTGTTATATTTCTATAAAAATAGTTTTATAGCTATAAAAATAAGCTATAAAATAAATTTTCATGGTAGAAATGTCTAAAATGTAGGGGAAAACAAAGAAAATAAAATATCCATAGTCCTGCCACCTAGTGATACTGAAAAATGTCATTAGTGATTATTTCCTTCTAGACTTTTTCTATGCATAGTGATACTATATTTACAGTTTAAGTCATACCATATATTTATTCTGCTTTTTTAAAAATTTAACTTTATGCCTCAAAAATTTCCCCATCTTCTTAAATATTGAAAGGGTGGATCTTATAATACAGTATTGTATCATGACTATCAAATTTAACCAAAACCTGATTTGACATTGGGGTTGTTCTCCATTTTTCACTATTAGAATGCTACGATGGATGTCCTGGTACCTAGTTCTTTGTACTTATTTCTAATTATTTTCTTAAACTAAATCCCTAAAATGAACTTACCTTAGGCAAAAGAGAGGAATACCTTGACATGAAAGCTTTTCACAAACTGCTCTTAGAGAAATTGAGTCACTTTACTCTTTTAGTAGTACCAGAGTCTTTGTTTTCTTGCCGTCTTGCCATCATCACTATAATCACTTTTTTTGGTTTATCTTGTCCAGACTGACTTTAAAATTTCTGAGGATTGCATCGCACAGTGGAAGCAAACCAACTTCATGACCAAGCTGGGGTCCATCTCCTGTAAATCGCTGAAAGGGGGGAACATCAGCTAGCCAGCCCAGCATCTTCCTCCCGTCTCTCATCCTGAGTCATCTGCTGTCTCCTTAATTTGCTCCCTCCATCACCCATTTACCCATCTCTCAGGACACTGAAGCAAGAGTTTGGTACAGGACCTCAGTAAGGGGCAGCTCAGCCTCCCCAGAATCCAGGATCATCCTGTCTGGCCACAGTGAGAGGCTGGCCTCCCAGGCAGTGATGAGGGCTAGGCAACACAGGGAGCTCAGCTCTGCCTTCTTTCCCTGGCAGCTGACTTGAGAAATCTGGTTTCAATATAACAACTCAGAAAAAGTTTATGCCACAATCCTCCTAATTGGAAAAATATTGGTTCCCCGTTTTCCTAGAGTTATCCCAGCAGTGGTGCCTCTGGCTGGGATCTCGTGCCTGAACTGGGCTAATTACAGCCTCTCCCCAACAGGAAACTGTGGGATTTGAAAAGGAAAGGGAAGGGAAAACAGAGAACCTAGTGGTCTACCAAGTGGTTGGCAGCTTTCCCCAGTGCCTGCCAACCCTGAGGCTTGGGGAGGAGGTGGGGAGTGGGACAGGATCTGCCCCAGGGCTCCTGGAATTTCCCTTGATCCTGCTAGGTGCCTAAGGCAGCTGTGTGTTAACATCAGAAGTAGGGTGGATGGCACAGCCTGGTTCTTCAGAGAGGGTGGAGTAATTCTCCATAAGGCATCTCAAGCATCACTGTTGTAAATTCAAATAAAATGTCTGAATAAGGGTGTCTGGATGGGACCTGTCTGTGAGCTGGACCATATCAGGAGAGAAGAATAGTGTATAGCAGCTTCTGGGCCCCTCACCCAGCCTAGGGTTGCTTGGATCTTGGACTTTTGACCCTGAAATGGGGGCAGGGGTAGACTAGGCTGGACGGCGGACACTCTGACTGTTCCTTTAGCAATGTTAAACAGAAGAGGCTCACTTTGGGGTCCAGAACATTTTCCCTTCTAAACGTGGGCCCAGACCACTGCCCTGTCCCTCCCCATTAAGAAGCAGCAGCCACAGCCAAGTTTTAATCATTTAATTAATTAACACCTTTGAATGAAACCCACACAGAGCTTTTCCATGTGTCTCACTCCAGCTTTGGGGCAGAGGAAATGGATTGTTTGTATAGACATATCAAAGACTCAAAAATTTAAAGAAATATATATATATATATACTTCTCTCTCTAACATTTTTATGGAAATTAAAAATCAGAGGCTTTTGGTCTCTCCATGTGCACTAGGTCAAGCTCATTTATCCCAGAGGACAAAGAAGGGTTGCCTCTTGGAGATCCTTTCTCCATTGTACTCTGTCCCACCCAGTGGGGAAACAAGCTCAGAAGATTCTAACTGAAGATAAGGAGCTCAAATAACACGAGGAGGGGAGGGAAAGACACACAAGGTGGGCTCCTTCCCACCTCCAGCAGCTCTAGGCTACTGCCAGGGCCTGGTGTTACAGAAGCTTTGGCCTGGTCCTGGTTCCCGGTTCCCAGGGGGTTGAGTCAGGAGCTCTGAGCTGAGCACTGCTTACTAACTGTCCTCTTTCCCCTACTCACTGGGCAGGTGCAGCGCATACCCAGCAGCAGCTCTCCATCACCCAAAGGGCAGAGAAGAACACTGGTTTATAATGACAGGAAGGAGAGACTAGTGAGAGCCAGAGCTACCTGGGTTCTCAGACCACATTCCCCCTGTCCCCAGCTCTTGTACTGGGAAGGGGTCAACCTCTCCTGGGTGGAGGAGAAGCAGCTAAAAGCGAGGTTCCACGCCAGGCTCAAGCCCCAGTCACTATTGAGAAAAGAGGATCAAGACAGAAGGGGTGGTCCTGGTGGCAGCCACGCTGCAGTGGAAGGAGGCACTAGGGCCACCCCCGTGGAGCCACTGGGGCCAGTGGGTAAGCCGGCTTACCTAGATAAGTGGCACAGGCTGAAAATGGAAAGGTCATTGAAATTCCTGGAGAAGGGATGAGTAGCAGAGGCTGATGTCTAGGGGGCAACCACCAGTCTGCCTGTGGGAGCAGAGTGCCCCCTCACTGACTAGGGGAAGAGTCTGGAACAGAATGTACCTTTGGCTTGCCATCCACATCACTCAGCATCAGCTCCCCCAGTGGAGCCACCTGTGCTGAAAGGACATGCACGGACCAGAGGAAAGAAAGGCCAGAGAATGAAACCCATAGGGCCAGGTCTGGGCCCACTGCCCAAATAAGCTCTTTCTTGCCAGACCCACCCCTGCATCCAGGTCCTCAGGACTTCTGCTGAGCTGAAAGGGACCTACCCAGCTTTGCCATGGACCATGGGCTTCTGCCTCTGAAGAGTCGTGCCCACCCACCCCAACCTGATGAAGTGAAATAGGGCCAAGTGCCCATTGAGATGACTCCCTACTCTGTTCTGCTCACTGAGGACAGAGCGAACCTGTGGACCTCCCCTCTGGTTCTTTCTCCCCAATGCATCTGGGACCTGGCAGACTCCCACTTCCTGTTCCGGCGTGGAGCACCTGGCAGAACTGGAAGGCAGGAGGGTGGGTGGTGGTACATTGAGGCACAGGAAGGCTAACACCCCCACTACACCTTTTGTGCTTTGGAATTCCACAGCCCCACTTCTGCCTCCAGCCTGGAGAAGCCTGTGGGAATACAATGATTTGCCCACCTCCAAGAACTGAAAAAAAGGAGCAAAGTGGATCAGAGGAGAGGGACAGATCGGTCCCAGCCATGGGCTGGCTGCTGGGGACTGATGCTGCTGCCATGTAAACAGGCCCTCGGAATGTGGTTTCATGGGCCCTGGAGGATGGACATGCAGCCACTTTTCAAAAGTGCTTTGATTCTGGACTACAGTATGTGCATGATTTGGACATAAAAAGAAAAGAAAAAATTTTAACTCAAGTGAGGTGTTCTGTTCCCAACTCTGTGGCCCTGAGGCCAGCAGGGGGCGCAGCCACCCACTCCCACCAGCTACCTCCTTCAAGATGAGGCTAAGGCCAAGACTGAGACTGCAGCTGCCAGAGATGAATCCACTCAGGAAAAGGCATGAGAGCTGGATGACTTGGAGGGCAGGATCAATACCAGGCTTGCATAAATATCGAAGGCCGTGGAGGTTAAGGCTGCAGGCGTCCTCTCTATTAGGTTAAGTGTCCACCGTTATCCTCTCATCCTTGGAGCCACTCAGGTCCCTGAGATTGTATTCCTGGGATGGGTCAGCAGTGCCAGCAAGGTGCCCAGTGGTCAGACCAACTCTTTCTGTGGGTCTGTGGGGGGAAAAGAGATACTCAACAAGGGGCCTCCCAGCTTGGTTTTGGCCACTAAGAGCCCAGGGCACATCCTCACCCCTCACTTTATTGACCATGCCAACAGCACTGGGCTAGACATTTCACAAATGTTCCCTCTGCCACTATAACATATCACTGCCCCACACATTACAGTGAGGAACTTGAGGCTAGCATGAGTAGATAAAATGGCAAAGTTGGAATTCAAACTTAGTAGGTCTGATTCCAAAGCTCCACACACCATGCTCCTTCACTGTAGCCCATCAGAGGTGACAGGTCACCCTTCCCAGGCACTGAGACCAGAAAAATCTGAAAGATCCAAAAGCAAATCCCTAGTGGCAGGACTTCTGATACCTATTTCCCATGACCAGTGATGGGACACACACCCTACTGCTGCTCACTGTACCTGAGCCGGGCTGGCCCAGCTTCTGCTCCTCTGGGCCCACCAGCTGCAGGACACCTCCATTCTTTGTCAGCTCCTCCTTAGTCCTGTCCTCTGCATGAGGGAGCCCGTTGGTAGGAGGAGCAGTAAGGGGCTCAGCCCGAGGAAAGCAGGGGGAGGCGGGTGGGGGGACTCCCCCAGAGGGCTTGCGGGCCACGGGCGGGGGAGCCTTAGGTGGCTTCTTTGGGGCCTGGGGTGGCCGTTGCTCTGAGATGCTCCGTAGTTCAGCTACCAGGTTCCGCTGGAGGTCAGCCTGGGCCTCAGGGGACACAGGCCGCTCCAGCTGCAGCTTCTTAGTGCCCTTGGAGAAGATGAAGCTGGCCGTAGAGGCAGGGGACCGTGGCTCTGCCTCAGGTGGTCCATTGGGCTGGGCACTCACAGGGCCCACGCTGGCCGCCAGACTGGAGGCCTTGAGTCGCACAGCAGCATGGAGCCCTGAGGAGGGGGCAGGTGCTGGGCTGGCCCGCCCTGACAGGGCCCTTCGTAGTGGCTTCTGGGGGGGTGATGGCCCTGTTGCTGGATTTGGAGCCACTGTGGGGGCGCCCACAGAGCGCAGCCGAACCATCTGCAGGAGTGAGGGCGTGACCAGGGGTGCACCAGCATCCTCCCTGGGGAGCCCCCCACCCTTGCTGCAGCCCACTGGTTCCTTTCGAGGGGCCTTGGCCAGAAGCCCTGTGACAGAACCAGCAGGAGGTGGGGCTGGTGGAGCTGGAGGAGGGTCTGGGGTATCACAGGGCTGGCTCTGGAAGGAGACAGTAGCTGAAGGGGGCTCCAAGGGTTGTGAAGGGCCTTCAGGCTCAGGGCCAGCCACAGAGAAAAAGGCCTCCTCGGGTGGAGGGAAGTCAGCCATGGAGAGGTCCTGCTCCTCTGGTGCAGGAGGTGGGGGTGGGGGCCAGTTGGGATCTTGAAGGGACTCCTCAGTAGTCTCTGGGGCAGACAGAGCCTCCTCAACCACCTCTGGCTTCTTAGTGGGTGGTGGGGGTGGATGATAAGATGGGGGTGGGGATGGTGGGGGTGACGGGGCTTTGGAGGCAACAGGAGATGCCTTAGGTGGGGTCAGGGATACCTGGGGAGTGGGTGGGGACTCAGGACTGGCAGCAGTGGTAGAGATGGGCCCAGGGATCACAGCCAGGGCAGCTGGAGCAGGGTCAGCTTGGTTAGGGCTCTTGGGCTTTGAGGGAGGTGGGGAGAAGGGTGCAGGCACCTTGGGGTGAGGAGGTATGACGAACCTGTCACCCAGGGCGGTTGATGTGTGTGGACCAGAACGATCTGAGGGGGCTGGATCAGAGGAGGAGGAACAGAGAGACGTGAGAGAGGAGGACACAGAAGCCCCAGGAGATCGGAGGGAAGTGACACGCTCTGGTTTAGGGGGTTGGATCTTGCCTGGGGAAGCAGAAGCCCCTGCTAGACCCTTGGGAGGGAGGGTAGGGGTACCACTTTGGCTCGAGTATCCACTGGAGGGTGAGAGTGTCCGTTCTGGGGAGCGTGGGGGGCGCCGGGAACCAGCTGGAGACAAGCCAGGCACCCAGCCACCTGCTGAGTTGGATGGACAGGGTGCTGCCCCCATCCCTTCTGACCCGCCTGTGGTGGGCGGCCGGGGCAGCTGTGGCTGCTGCTTCCGCTCGGGCTTGGGGGGCAATCCCAAGGGCCCATCAGGTGCTGCTGAGCCACGCTGATGGAGCGAGTGGGTCCGGCGGGGAGGTGGTGGGGGCCGCTTCAGCTTACGTAGGGACACACTGCGGCCAGACAGCTGCCCACCACTCCGAATGCTGATGGTGTCCGAGGCCTCAGCAGTGCTGCCCCCACTGGGAGAGCCCCTCCCACTGCCCCCCTGGGGAGGGGGCACCACGCTATTGCTGGCCACAGAGCCCTCCGGCCGGCCCTCAGAGCCACCCTTAGAGGAGAGGGTGGAGCCGTCAGATACGATGGTCTCAGAGGACTGGGAGTGGCTCCAGTTGTCACTGGAGGAGGAAGGGTGGCGGCTGCGGGGCCTCGGGCTGGAGGCTGAGAAGAATCGGCCCAGTGAGCGGACAGAGGCTGGGCTGGCTGAGAGCAGGCTGCAGCGACTCAGTGTGCGCAGGCTGCAGCGGCCCAGGGCCACCACGTCCACTGTAGGTGGCAGCACAGCATGTGGGATCAGCTTCGACAAGTAGGTGGCCTGGGGCGAGATGGACATGGCCGGGCTCAGGGGTTCCGGCGGCCCTGCCCCTCCTGTCAGTCCGGGCACTGCTAGGGACATGGGCCGGGTCAGTGGCAAGGGACGGGCCCCCGTGGACCGGCCCACAAGGCTGTCATCCCGGTAGACACGGTCGATGTGGCGCTGTAGCATGGCCTCTGCCTCAGCACCAGCTTCTGCCTCTGCCTCCAGTGCCCGCAGGGACACCCTGGCCCCTGGCCCTGCGGCTACTCCCGCCGGGCGGCCATCCACTGTGGGGATGCGTACGGCCTCCCGTGGACCAGAAGGCCGAGGAGTACCTGGAGCCTCACGTTCGTTCCGCAGGCCTGGACCGGACAGGGAAGACGTGGGAGTCAGCAGAGGGGTTGGCCAGGGCTCCCCACCCAACACCTCCACATCGGGGGCTCACCGAGTTCCTTCTGCACATGCTGTGGCAGTCCCAGCACGGTGCTCCGCCGCTCCCGCCGCCGCCGCCCTGACTTTCCAGATGATTTGGGAAATGAGTCATGGGGTCGGAAGGTGGAGCCTAGGGGCCAGTCCAGAGGAGAGAAACTGTTAGAGCAGGTCTCGGGGCAAATTCTGCAGAGCGCTACTTCTATAGACTATTAAGAAGAGCTCTGCGAAAAAAGATTTCCACAGTCAAGTAAGCATGGGCAAAGCTAGGCTGGGCAAAGCTACAGACTTCTTTTCTGCAAGCCTTCTGGAAGGCTTTACTAGGTCTATAATGGTAATTTCCATTTGGCGAACACCTATTGTGTGTTAGCATGCTAAGCACTTGGCATTCATTCCAGTAAGGTAAGTATTCTATCCTCATTTTTATAGAACATCAAACAGAAGTACAGAGGTTAAGGGTTGGCCCAAGATCACACAGCTGTAAATAGTAACACTAGGCTCAAACCCAGGTTTCCCAACTCTTAACTGGCCTGCTTTTCAGTTAATGTTCATCATGAATCTCCAGGAGGACACAGGGTACTATATATTTCCTGAATTCACTGAGTCACAGAGCCTTGGGAAACACTAGATTAGGAGGAAAAGGGGAAGCTGCAGGTGCTGGGACCCAGATGGTGGCCACCACCCCTCTCCCCTGTGCAAGAATCCCAGCTGGTAAGCAGACACCTTTGCGCTGGATCATCTCAGAGCGGATAGAGAGAGCGTCCTCTGCCGTGGAGCTCTCGGCCGTGAAGGACGTGGTCTGGCTGCAGAAGGAGATGCTATCTTCATCAGGCCCGGTCCGGGAGGACTGTTGGGGGAAGGATCAGGCCTTGGCCTCAGACCCAGAACCACCCTAGAGGTGTGAGTGGGGCTTACCCTTGCCTCCTCAGGCTCCCCTTTGGAAATTTCAACCCAGGTTCACCTCCCTTTCCTCCCACCCCCACGCCATTGTCACCTAGTACTGAGCAGGCATCAGCTAGAACAATCCTGGACCAGCCCTCAGGGGGCATCTAGTCTAGCCCTTCATGATACAGAAAGGAAACAGTTCCAGAAGGCTGCAAAGACAAACTTGCCTGAGATCACCAGGGAGGGAAGGGTAGAGTCAGGACTGAGCTGGGGGCAGGGCTCACCTGGATGCTCTGGGTGTCTCCATGGTCCCAAGCACCCTTGTTCAATTTCTGTTTTTCTGGAAGACACCAGAAAGCTGTACTGAGCAAGGCACCAGACCTTAGGAGCTGAGAGCAGCGCTGGAGGGGAGGAGGCAGAAGTTACCTTGGTGCTGTAGGGAACGGAGCCCCTCCTGGGCCTGCGTGTGCAGCTCTTCCAGGTGAGGTGGTCGCCCACTGGGGAAGAAGACATTATCCTGGTGCTCATCCACTACAGACACTGGCCCCTGGCCAGGCCCTACACTTAGACGTTTGTCACTCTCAGCCTTGGCAGAACCTGGTGGGATGGAGGAGGAAGGAAAGTGAGGCCCAAAGGCATCTGGGCCCTGGGGATGCACAGGCCCCACAACAAGGGCACCCACAGTCCCCAGACTGCACAGGGCACCTGCACATACATGCAACACCCACTTCCCAGTCTACTCAGGACACAGTTCTAGGGTATACATTCAACACACACAACTACATCCAAGGGTACATTTATCTGAGCACCACACCCCACAAAGGGTACCATACCCAGGGCCCATATGCCCATCAGATATGCACACAAGACCCCCAGGCTTCAATATGTATACAAACAAACAGCATCCAAGTATAACCACATCTGTGTACCCGCACCAGAGCACTCCCAGCCCCCAGGTGTACACACGATACCCACAATCCCCATTCTGTACAGACGCAAACAATAGCCAAATATACACACAACTGTCACTCAGGGCCCCATGCAAGGAACCCCAGTGTACACAGAGCCCATAACAAATACATTCCTCTTGTCTCCAGATCCCGAAAACTTTACAGGAAAACAACCCATCTTTTTGTACACCCCCTTGGCCCAGGTCCAAGAAAAAGACACCATGGGACACTAGGAATGGGTGGGCACTAGCAAGGGTCATACCCAGATTCCCAGGAAGTCCTGGGGTATGGACCAAACCAAGGATATGGTCTCTTGGGTCCCCTACTCACCCATGTGGCTGTCCCTTAGTGGAAGGATAGGCAGGGGAGGGGAGAAAAGGGATCTGGGCCCCTCCACTCCCAGATGAGGCAGCCCCAGCCTCTCTTGGGGGAACAGTCCCAGGCATCCCCCTCTCCTGGAGGCCCAGGCCCCTGGCGCAGAGGAGCCAAGAGATCCATTACAAAGGATCTTATTACAGGCCCCGCCCATGGAGGAGCTGGTCATCCAACCCTAGGAATAGGGGGCTGTGTCAGCACTTTGCAGCTCCAGCCCCCCTTTAAATGGAACCCACAGCATAAGCAAAAGCTCTGGGAGGGTCATGTGACCTTGGCAGTACCTTGTAGAAGGACAGGAACAAAACAAGCCCTTTAAAGGGCCACGCCCCAAGATCCGGGTCTTCAGCTGACACCTGGCCTGCCCTGTCCTCGGTCCTCAGCCCATTCTTCAACAGCCAAGCTCCTGCCCAGGGAATCCTCAGGAATCCCACAAAGTCAGAGCTAGGAGGTTTCTCAGGGACCATCTCCCTAATCTCATGAATTTACAGCTCCAAAAACAAGCATAAAGTTCTTGCTTAAGGTCACCCAGCAAATCGGAGTCAGAACCAGGACTAAACCCGAGGTTTCCACTCAACCTGGGGGTCCTCTGACCCCCACATCTTACTCCAGGCCTGAAAGCCCAGTTCCTAGAAGGAAGCTGGCATAGGCCCCTCCCACCAAAATTTCACCCCCAGGTCTCTAGACATGTGTTTGCTTATCTGCTCCACCCCCAACTTCCAGGGGTACTACTTTCCTCTCTACTCTGCTCCCCACATCCCATCCTCCCCACACACTGAGCTGACTTGGAAGGGGGTCCCCTACCTCTTGGAACTGAGGTACTGGAATGTATTCAGTAAAGTGTGGGTACCCCTGGAGGAAAGCAGTCCTGCCGGAGGACTGCGGGCTTCAAGGTCAGACACCTGGAGCCATCCTCCAAACAAGAAAAGATCAGACAAAGGCAGTGGGAAAGCAGCTGGACAAAGGCACCACCGCGGACAGGAGTCTGGCCTCATTACTGGCCCCCATCCCCCACCCCCTTACCTTCCCCGGCCTTGATCCCCCATTCTACAGAAGAGTCTGGCAAATGGGGGTGTCAGGGATACCTCATCTTCCCCCCAGCCACACCCACTCACCCTTCTTCTTGAAAAGGCCGAGGAGCGCCGGGAGGTGGCGGCCCAGGAACACCACCATGACTGCGGGCGCCACTCGGCTCGTCCCCTACTTCGACCTCTCCAGAACGCCGGGTGACGCCTTCACCATGACCCAGCGCGAAGGGGATGAGTCTGCGACCAGCTGCAGAGCGCCGGCTCCAGGCAGACGAGGGGGAGGGGCTGCTCTCCAGGTCCTCCTCCCACCTTCAGCGCTGATCCCGCCCATCCACCGACCCCGCCCCTCGAGTGTCCTGCATGGGCACAAACCCTCCCAGACTCCGACAGGGAAACTGAGGCCCAGAGTCTCTGGAGAACCTCTAGGAGTTTCAAAGATATAATTCCAGGGGCAACCCACTACCCCTGTGCCTGAGTCCTTTTCTAAGCAGTCCAAAGCTAAGGCAGGGGTCCCAGCTGCCAGATGGTAGGTGGAAAAGCTACTAGACTAGACTTGGCAAGGTGCCCACCCCTGCTGTCCTCCTGGCTGGTGAGGATGATTCCCTGGGGAAGGAGCTCAGAGCATGGATCAGTCAGGCAGAAGCCCAGGACTCCTGGCGGGGATGGCAAGGCCACTGGCAGAGGTCCCTGGAGGCGTAGAAGCCAGCCCAGGACACAGTGCTGGCTGGGAAGCCAAGGAGATGCCCAGAGTAGAATCACAGTGGCTGGTGCTAATAACCCCTCATGTGTAGGTGCAGCCCCAGATTTTCCAAAGGATTATTTTCCCACTTTGGTAATGTGTAAACTCTCCAAGGTCACACAACACAGACAGGCCTTCAGTGCAGACCTCATGCTCCTCCAGCCCAGGATTCTTCCCATTGGCCTCATTCTGTGACTCAGTGACTCTGTTGGATCACCAGGCAGAGAGAGCAGAATGAGCCAAGAAACAGCTCAGAGATGAGGGCAGTAAGACTGGGGCCAGGAGGAATGTACTTGGAGGGAAGTCAGGCCCAGGTTCAAATCCAGCTCCATCACACACAAGTCATGACTTCGTATGGAAACAAGGCCAATAACTCCTCTATAAGACTATTGTATCCATTCATTTAATCAGCAAATATTTATTAAATTAGTACTAAGGGCTACAGCTAACGGAGAGCTTTCATCTTGTTCACCAGTATATCCCTAGTGTCTAAATCAGTGTCTGGCAAATACTATGTGTTCAATAAATATCTGATGAATACATGAATTAGATAAACCAGCAAAATAATTTTATATAGTGAGGGCTGAGGAGCTGTGACAGGAAGTAGGTGCCGTTAGGGGACATCAAAGAAAGGCCACTGGAACTGAGACCCGAGAAGGAGCCAGCTAGGGCAAGTGCTGGGCACAGAGCTTTCTAGAAAGAGGCAGCAATGTAAAGGCCTTGAGGCAGGCGTGGTGGGCTTCCCAGAACAGAGAGGAGGCCAGTGTGGCTGGAACGTGGTAAGCAAAGGAGAGAATGGCAGGACATGAGAAGAGGCAGGAGGTAGGACAGGTAGGGCCTTGGCAGAGTCTGGATTTTATTTAAAGAAACCCAGGAGGTCAATATTGAAGGTTAAGCTGGGTATTGACAGTGTTAAAAGAGATTCCCCCTGGCAACTCCGAAGAGTAGCTGAGACGGTGGACGAGAAGGCCTGTGAACTGGAAGTGCTGTCCCCCAAGCTCACCTGAGGACACCCCCCTCTCACAGCGCCCTTCTCTCTCCGAGTCCCTAGCGATCTAAGAATTTGCAGTGGCTCCCACCCTGCAAGACCGTTCTGCTGGTCCTTCCCCGTTGCTGAGCCACTTCTCAGGGACCACTCATGCAGACAACCGAGCCCTGGCTCTCTGGAAAAAATTCTGTGGGGCTGGATGGTATATATCCACAGATCATTGAAATCTAAACACCACTCCTAAGAAGTAGGCACTTTTATCTTCATTTTGCAGATTAGGAAATGGAGACCAGAGAGAGCAAGCATTATAAAGCTGGTAAATAGGGGGGCAACATTTGAAATCAAGACCCACTTAAAACCAAAAGCCATGTTCTGTCCACTGTGACAGCTACAAACCTGATCTCTCCTCTGAAGAAGGGTTGAATGACCCTATATCATCCCTGCAAATTTGAGGCTTCTTGACCACATTGTCCCCTCTTCCCTCCTTCGTAGGCCAGACTCATCCACCCTTCTTATTAGTCCCACTCAAATGGAAAAGAACAGTAGACTGACACTTGTAGGCTGATTAATTCATGCCAGGCACTTTGCCAGGAACTGGTGGAAGGCAGTCTCTGCCCTCACAGATCTGACAACAGCACTTCGAGGTGGGTACTCGAAGATATTCTCCTGGTAACTGACCATGGGTCTATGAGGCTCAGAGAGCTGGGTGACTTCCCACGCTGTGGCTGGCCCCAAAAGTGGAGCCTTCAACCATGCAGGATACAGCCATGCTCAGCTTACCTCAACCAGCGAAACTAAGGGCTGAGCTCTGCTAAGTCAGGGGACGGGGAACATCAGCTCAAGGTCCCAGGTCCATAGCAGGCAGTCAGGGCCACAGCTGCAAATTCCCCAGCCAGATCCAAGGCTCTCACACTTGATAACATCTGGTTCCCCCAGCAACACCCTTCCCCCTACCCACCCAAGGCTAGGCCAGAGCCAGGCCCTCTCTGAGACACCCCAGGCACAGGTGTACACACCTGTGGCATGTCTGGGGGAGAGGCTCAGCAACTGGAGTCTCAGGTGGAGGGCAGGCACCTCACAAAGAAACTAAGGCCCAGAGAGCAGGAGGACCTTGCCCAAGGCCACATGGAGTGTTCCAGGACTTCCTGCCCGGCAAAGTCCAGAGGTGCAGCCTGGCGCTGAGGCTCACCACGCAGCTGCAGCCTCAGCCTCCCCTACCTGCGCTGGGGAGGAGGCTTCAGGATCAGAGAACACACCTTGCCCACCTCCCCGGCCACACCTCCCAAGGCACAGGGCACATCAGGAAGCACATCTGCAAGTTCAGGAGCTTAGCGACAGCTCCCCAGCAGAGATGTGCGGCACACACCTCCAAAATGTCCCACTGGGCCATCCCTCCAGGCGGGTGCTCTCACGGTCACGTCCACAAAGCACACCCACGTCTCCCTAGTCCACGTCCTCCATGCACATGAGTGCCAATGCACGGACGCACACAGGGCCCTGCTGGGTGGCTATGTGTACATGAAGGCAGGTGCATGTATCACCACTCTGGGGCTTTCCTGAGCCTAGGGACAGGAAGGAATGATGGAGGGAGCTCCCTGCCGTCTAAGGCCACATGCGGATGTGCGCATGTGTACGCAAGTCTTGGCAACATCCTGCACCGGGTGAGGCCTCAACCTGTCCTGTTCCAGAGCAAGGGGCGGGGGCTGCGGCGCACCCACAGCCAGGCCGGCCTGACTCAGGAGAGAGGAATGAAGGGGGAGGGCTCAGCTGCCCAGGTGGCCTCGCTCAGGAGCCAGGAGGCAGGGTGTTTGGAGACCCTAAGTCTCAACCCCTCACTGTCCTACAGGTGGACAAACCAAGGTTCAGAGGGGGCCAGGGTCTTCCCATAGGAGCAGAAACCAGAGCACGTATAGATTTTATTCTCTTAAGGGCAAGACAAAGGAAAGTGGACATAACTTTCAGGTGGAGGCACTTTCCAATTTTCAAAAACTTTCTCTTCTACAGTCTCGCAGAACAAGAAACCTGAGAGGTAGGTGTGCGTTCCCTTCTTACAAATGAGCACAAGGAGGCTGGAGGGAAAGTGACTTGCTCAAGGTCACCCAACAAGGAAATGACCAAGCCCACATTCGAACCTGGGTCTCACTCCAAATGCCTTAGTGATCCTAAGTCTCAGGAAATTAAGGGGGTGGGGAGTCAGAGGGGTGGTCCCAGTCTCAGTCCCTGCCCAAAGTGGGGGAGCTCTGCACCCCATCTGTGCAGAAGGGGAATCTCCTTCCTTCCTTTTCTCAGTGTGAAGCCCCACCCTGGCCAGGGCAGAGCTGACAGGCCGGTTCTACGGTAAATACTGGGGGGCAGGGAGTGCCTGGGACAAGGAGGGGAGGATCCCTTCCCACAGGCGCCTGGGGGAACGGGCAGTAACACAGGGAGGAATTAGCTACCATGATATTAATAAATGTCATAATGAGTTTCCGGGTCAGTATCTGTTGCTGACAATGACATAATAATCTCTTTCGGCCAGCGTGCAATTCTGACTTTCCAAAGCTCTTTCCTTTGTTCCTTCAAGGCATGATTATCCTCATTTTATAGATGCCGGAGAGGCAGCCACCATGAACTCAAGAGAGAAAAAGGCTGGGAGTCAGAAGGTCTGGATTCCAGGCCTTGGACAAACAAACCAGCCTCTCAGGGCCACAGTCTCATCTGTAAAGTGGGACTAATACACACCTCATAGAGTGCCTTGGAAAGTTAAAGCCACGCAACCAAGTGTAAACACAAAGTCTCTGTCGTCATCAGGAGCCTCTGCCTCTCCAGGATCTGAGTGCCAACTGAGACACACATGGTCTCACTAAATCCTCCTCACCATACAGAGACACTCCCCTAGGGTTAATGACTTGCCCAAGGTCACACAGCTAGCAATGGCAGAGTCGGGATGTGAGCCCAGCTCTGACTGGCTGCCAAAATCATGTTCTTCCCATGCCACCAGAGGCCTCCTAGCCCATCCACTTCCGGAGTGCTCTTCAAATCTCAAGTGGAGTTAAGAACCATTGTTAAGATAAGGTTTGATAAGGGACACTTAACATCAGCTCCAGTATCAGCTCCTCAGTGGCCTAGTCCTGTCTGGCAGCCCTAACACCCCTGTTTGGGAGGAAAGGGAATTCAGAGCCCAGACCAGGCATCCCGCTGCCTGGGAGTCAGGAGTGCTAGGCCTGAGCTCTCACTGCCCCTCAATTGCAGCATGATCCTGAGCCAGGCCCTGCCTTCTTCTGGGCCTCAGTTTCTTCATCTGTGAGGTGGGAGGGTAGGAGAGATGATCTTTAAAGAGCCCTTAGTATGCATGACTCTGCCCCTAGAATGAGGGCAGTGGTCCCACTCTTTGCTCAGGGCCTGGGGCACAAGGGGGTTCAGCTTATCTCAGATCCCTCAGACCAGAGAGGGCTGGGCCAGTGCCTTATCTGAAAGCCAGGGTTCCCACAAGCAAGTCTAGACATACAGTTGGTAACAGGTCTCCCCACCCTAATAAAGGGGAGGAGACATAGGAAGAAAGGGGGCAGTGGAGGTAACAGGAGCAGGCCTTCCCCCAGCTGTGGCCCCTGATACTTCAAGCCCAGAGGCAGGGGAGTCTGACTCCACCAATGACTTAGTCAATCTCTTCATCTGCAAAGTGGGAACAATAAACCCTACTAGGAGGAGGGCAATGTGTGTAAACCTGACAGTATAATGCATGGGAACAGGAGGAGGGCAGAGTGGTAGGGGTACTCCCTGAACTTCCAATTTACATCCTCCACCAATCCGCTAACTTCCCGGGACCAAGCCCCCAGCTGGACTGGAGTGGGAGGGTTGAGTAGGATGCCTGAGAGCCAAGGCCAAGCAATCCCAACCAGGTTAGGGTGTCTTTCCAGCAGTGGGGAGACCTCTCCCCATCCACCCTCACCCTTGTCTGTGGTCTAAGGGTATTTGTAACATAGGATCGAACAACTCTTCCTTGAATCTTGGTTTTTCCCCTCCCACTGCCCACCTGCTCCCTCTCTGAGCTGTTGGGGGCTTCAATGCTTAGTCCTCAACCCCTCCTCCGCCCCCTCCCCCACAGTGCTTCCTCCACATGTGGTCTCTACACAGTCCAAATCCCTCAGGGCCTCAGGCTTTCTTTGCCCAGAGGACGTGCAGGCCCCTTCATCATAAGAGAAAACTCATCTATGCCTACAATGATGACGAGCACAGGCTTTGGAATCTGACAGGCTTGGGTTTGAATCCCCGTTTGGTAACCTTGCTGAGTGGCCTTGGACAAGTGACGTCACTTCTCTGAGCTGCAGCTTTCTCATCTGTAAAATGGGGAGAATAATAGCTTCTAGCTTGTAAGACTGTTGGACGACAAATGAATTCATCAATGTAAAGGGTTTAGCACAGGGTTTATCTCTGTATTATCTGCTACCATCCCTGAGCCAAGCAGCCCTCTCTAGCCCTTATCCTGAACATCTGATTAATCCCAGGTCCTATCACTTCTCCCACCTCCTCCACAGTGTCTCTGCAGCTGCCACTCCTCTCCACTCCCACAGCCCTCACCCTGTCCCCAGCCCTCACCTCATCACCTCTCCCCTAGATTACTGCAACAGCCTCCAGACAGTTCTATGAGTTTCTACTCTCACTGCCCCACCCCACCAGCCTGTCCTGAATGCACCTGCCATCTTCCTAAAACACTACTTTCGTCGGTTCCTCCCCTGCTCAAACACCTTCACTGGCTCCCTATGGCCTGTAGTCACCAGCCCTCTCTGCTTGCCTTGCATTCTCTCCCCTATCCCTTCACAGACTAATCAAATGAGTAAGTTCTCAAGCCCCAGTCCCATACCTGGGCCTGTGACAGCAGAGGCTGAGTCCAGGGAAGCCTTAGAATCCTCAGCGTAAGTAAAACCAAAAGGATTGAAGTTTGCATTCACAATGGAAATTTTTCTCCTCCCAAGCACAAGGAAGAAGCCTCAACTACTTTTCTTTCCAACCTCCATACTCTGTCTCAACTCCATGCCTTTGCTCTTGACCATACCCCAGAGTTGAAATGCATCCCTGGCCAGGTTCTCTCATTTAATCAACAATTTAGGAATAATTCCAACCCTATCGTTAATTCAAAGACCAAATTAAGACCAACTCCCCAGTTTTCTAAAACTGACCTCAACCCAAAAGTCTTTTAATATATAATCTAGACTATTCTCCAGCCCCCGCACTTACTTCTGTGTTGCCTTGACATTGCTTTCTGGCTTTAGGAACACCTTTAAAGCCTGGTTGACCCTTGAGTTGCAGCAGGAACTGGAAAAGCACAAAGGGTGCTAGAAGCCCCATGCGTCTTCCGCAAGGGCCAGTGAGCAGATTCTGTAAACACAGACCTCTTAATCTCTCTCGCCCCCACCACAAATGGTCACAAGTCTGGACCCACAGTTGGTTCTCAGGAAACCATGAGATTAGACTGGCCATGTGAGGGCAGATGAAGATCCCCAGCCCCAGCCCCAGCCCAGCCCCACCCCACCCCACCCCACCCCACCCCCATGCAGATTTCAAGAGAGACAGGTGGGCACAGCCAGATTTCGGGATTACTGCGACAGGGAGATGACTGGAAGGTCCAGGAGTCTCTTATCAACCCACCTTCTGAGGAATCTCAGAGAGTGTACAGAACTTAATTAACCCTTTTCCTAATAATCATGATTATTCTTCAAACCATTGCACGCGATGACCTTGGACAAGCCCACCTACCTTCTCTAGACCTCAATCTCTTCATCCACGAAATGACTAGCCAGAACTGTAAGGGTCCCAAGAAGTCACCTAAGCTAAGCTGCCCTAATTTCGCAGACAGCCCCCCTCTAGGAGCCAGAGAGGTGCAGGGAAATAAAAGCAATCTGCTCAAGGTCGCAGAGCCCATACCGGAGCCAGAGCCGCACTGAGAACCCAGACCCCATAATTCCCAGCCTAGGCCCTGTCTATTGCCCCCTGCTTGGAGGGATGAGATCATCAGGCTTAATTCCGAACCTCTAGGAATGTGGGCCATCCTAGGAAGACAAGAGTGGATTCTCCCACCACAGCAGGGAGCTCCCCCAAGCCACCTTCTTCAGGATTCTCTCACTCCCAAAGACCAACAGATACCCGACTCTGTTGGAGATTCTTTATCTTGTGGTTTGGGGAGTGGATCCCCCACCCTGCCCCTACCCTATGTCTGGCTTCACCAGGTGAGAGAACTAGGCACCCCCGACAACTCCTCCTCCAACACCCCTTGGCACCCGGGGATACCCTGAATCACCACACTCCCTGGGGAAAACCAGAAATCCCGGCTCCCAGCCCTGGGGTTGGAGGCCTTCCCCATTCTGCCCCCTCCCCCCTGACTTGGAGGATGGAATGTGACCCGCGGAGGGATCCCGCAGCACGCCGGCAAAGGCTGCGTTCCAGCTCGGTGGCTGCACTGAAAGGGGGGGAGATGCGGCAGCGACCACGGGGACCACGGGTGGGGGGAAGGGGAACAGAGAGAGGCAGTGGCGACGCGGATGGGGGTGGGGAGGGAGCCCAGAGAACCAGTCCGACTCCCGATCACGCCAGATGGAGGCGGCCCGAGTCTCCAGCCCCTGGTTTCCTGCTTCTCCCCTCCACCTTTGTCTCCCCTCCCTCCTGCAAACTTTCAGTCCGTGGGGGTTAAAGCCTGGGGAACAAGTGTGCGTGAATGTGTGTGTGTATAAGTGCTTTAGGGTCTGTCTTTGAGCCTGTGTGTCTAGTTGGTCATGCAGTTTTGAACCTGTGTGTACATATATGTGCCTAAGACGTTGGGCAACTGTACCTGCATGACTGATGTGTACGATTGTGTCTGAATCTGCGCGTGTGGTGTAGTTCGTGTGGCTGTGTAAACCTTATATACAGGTATATGTACCTGTGTCTCAGGATCTGTACGTCCCACAGCGATGGTGTGTGTGTGAATATGTATGTGATTGTGTCTGCATGTCCGCACATCTGAGTGGGTGTTGTGCATGTGACTGTGTAAATTGTGAACATGTACGTGTGCCCGTCCGTGGGTATTTTTGCGTACCTGTTTCTGTGTGCCTGTGAGGGGTAGGGTCTGTGAGGGGGATTCCCGGCCCCCCACACTCACACCCATCAAGCCCCGGGAGGGGGCAGCACCGGCGGCGGCGGCTGCGGCAGGGAGACCCTCCTCCCCGCCTGCCCCGCCCCCACCCCCAGCCCCTACCTGCCGGCCGCTTCGCCGACCGCCCGAACCGCCAGAAGCTGCGGGCCCGGGGGCCGCTGGGGGCCTTCCTCTTGTGGTGTGAGTTGCCCATGGTGGGCGCGGGAGCAGGCGCGGGAACCCTAGCGCAGCCCAACCAGCCCGGCCGCCGGGCCCGCAGCCACAGGAGGGAGGCAGAGAGAAGCGCGGGCGGCCACCGCAGGCGCCCCCAGCCCCAGCTCGGCCACGCCCCCGAGCTCTGCAGCCAATGGCCGGGGCGGGGGCGGGGCCGGAGAAGGGGCGGGGCCTGGCGCACGTCCCATAGGCTCCACCCCTCCTAGGACCTGGGAGACCTGCTGAGCCGCCCCGCCCAGAGCGCTCTGGGAAGGGCCGGGCCTGTCCAGGTGGGGCTGGCTGATCGCTCGCTCCCCCAACTCAGGGGTTGCCTCTGAGATCTGCAGTGGAACCAAGAGAACAAGGGGCCCAGGCTCCAGACAGGCGAGTTACGGAGCCTTGCTGCTCGTAGGGCCCACCAACCACCACCCCGTGAGTGTCATGTGTCTGTGTGTATATCTCCTGTCTCTGCTTGTGTGTACAATTATCTATCTGACTGTATTTCTGCAGTAATAGTATTCAAATTAGTAACAGCATCTTTTATATAGCGCTTTGTGCCAGGCACTGTGATAACTGTTTTCATGAATTAGTTTATTTCATCCACAAAATAATTCTGTGAGGGAGGTACTTATACCATCCCCATTTTACAGATGGAAAAATTGAGGTTTCATGAAGTCAACTGATTAGCTCAAAGCCAAATAGCATTAAGCTACAGAGCCAGTACTCAAACCCAGACTGACTCCAGTACTCACTGCTCCAGGCTACCCACCCCTCCACTTTATCTATGCCTCTGCATGACCTTGAAGGAGGGCATGTAATTGGGCATTTGTAATCGTGTGCTTGAATGTGGCTATGTAGCTGTGTATCTGTGACCCTGAACCTATGGGTTCCTCTCCGTATAATCATCTGCATGTGACTGCATGTCTGTATCCATTTAATTGAGTCTGTTTATATAGATCTGGATGTGTACTTTTGTGTATCTGCCTATATAATTGTGACCGTCTCTCTCAAGGTGGCTGAATATCATTGACTTTTTTTTTAATATCACTGATTTTTGTGTATTTGAATTGTAACAGCCTGCCTGTTACATGTAAGCATGCATGTAAGTGAAAATGTCTCTCTATAAGACTGTGTAATTGCATGTGCTTTTGTGTATCAGTATGACTGTGCAGTTGTTTGTTGTTGATATGCCCATATCTACATTGGTGGGGGGTCTATGTGTAAGTAATGCAGCATATAGGTAAACATACGTGGAACCACCCATGTCTACGTGCATCTGTGGAGTTCTCTGTCCCTCTCTCATCTCTCCTTGTACAAGTCTTTGTTTTTCAAAGCAGGCTAAGTTTCACCCCTTCTGAAAGCCTTCCAGGCTGCCCAAGGCCCCCACCCTTATGTCCTCACAAGTGTCTTGTATCCAGGGACCTGCCCAGGGCCCCTCATACTGGGCAATGACTTATCTTTACCATCACTACCCTGTCTCTCCAACCAGAGGCAGCATGGTGGAGAGAGAGAGAGCATGCTGGGCTGGGAGTCCACAGCCTTCAGTTCTAATCCCCTTATGGTCATCTTTTCTGCCACCTAGGCAAGCCCCTCCACTATACCACACTGCCTCTTATGCCCAGAGGCTCCAAGACATCCTGCTCCCTCCCTGCAAAATAGGAGAGTTGAAGTCACACCCTCCCTGAGGCCCATCTCTTGCTAAGAGACCGAGGTTGAGAACAGTGCAGTCCCTGAGGAGCTGGTATTTTATTCATATACCCAGGAAATACTTATTGAGCATACACTGTATACCACACTGTGTGCACCAGGCTCCCTGCTTTGCACAGAGAAGAGGGTCTTAGTGTCATAGTTTGATGAGACCTCAGAGATCTGCTAGCCAATTCCCTTAATTTACAGACGGGGAAACTGAGGCCCATAAAGGGGAAAGATGGTATAGGGAAGCAGAGAGACATGCAAGGGTAAAGTCCAAATCCTTTGGCATGAACTGAGTGAGGACAGGCATACAAAGAGCTTAGAAGGATGTCTGGAGGGTAGCAGGAGGCCCTGCAGGAGTCCCCCACCCACCAGTTCAGCCTCATCTCAGACCACAGCCCTCTCATTCTCAGAGCACCAGCCACACAGAACTGCATGCCACTCCCCAGTGTACACCTCGGGGCCTTCACACATGCTCCTTCCTCTTCCACCTTTGCCTGTCCTCAAGGCCCTGCTCAGCAGTGTCCTCCTCCATAGTGTCTTCCTTGCCCCTGGTCCAGTTCAGTTCTCAGCGCTCCCAGGCATTAGTGCTGTCCTCAGATACAGTACTGACCACACCTCAGGGCTCCCCAGCACCCTGTGTAACACATCCCAGCACTTATCTCAAGACAGGGGTTTGTTTTGGTGTCTCCCTTTCCAACCAGAAAACAAGTTCCCCAAGGGCAGTGATCTTCTCACTCCCCTTAGTAACCCCAGGCTCAGCACAGTACCTGGCACATAGTAGGTATTAAACAGAAACTGGCAGAAGTGATGATGATGGCACTTAAGTACTGATGGAGGTGAACAGGCACAGGGAGGAGAGTCCAAGGCACTCTCCCAGTCTTTCATTCCTTCACTACAAGGGCTGTGCTTGCTCCAGGATCCAGGAGGAAGCCTACTGCCAAGAGCATGGGAGAGCCTGGGATAGGACTGGCGGGAAGAAGTAGGCGGTACTGAAGACATACAGACCAGAACTCCTGGAACCAAAAGGCAGGGCTTGAGTGTCTCCTGACTCTCCTGGAGACCAGTAAAGGCCTCGCTTGGCTAGGGGCTTGGAGGAGAGGGTGTCCTTAAGCAGACAGGAGGCTCTACTTGGACTAGATCCCACCAGCAGCCCCCGGGCAGCATGCACTTTGCCAGAAGATTTGGGGCTTAACCTCCTGGGAGGCTGAGCTATCGCCCCTCCATGCCCCCACAGAGCACTCTGTGAATGCAGCTGGCAGCCTTTGATGAACCAGCCCCCAGGACAGTGGAACACAAAAGCACAGAGTCCAGGGAGTATGGTAACGGGGGAGCTGGACAAGGAGTTCATCCCTCCTGCCCAAGGAAGCTACTTCCACCAACTTCCTTACCCGAGTCAGCCGCAGGGTTGGAGGTGGCCATGGGGTCTGCAGACGGGAGGTGGAGGTGTGTATACCTGCTCTCCCCACCCCGCCACACTCACTGCGGCCTGAACAATATACAATGCCTCCTCTCATGCGTTTTCTTCAGCATGTGACAGGCCAGGAGCAGTTGAGACAGCTTTGAAGGTTTGGGGAGAAGGGAATTTCCCAGGGGCAGGTGGGCGATGGGAGGTTCTCCCCCTGCCCTCTGCAGACCAGAGTACAGATTTGCCGGCCACAAGGTATAGCTGACCCAGTGCAGCAGACCCTGCTGGCAGCCCTGCTTCAGGAGCAGGAGAGGGAGAGAGTAGGGCGGGGGGATGACCCCCCAGCCTGAGGGGGGTTTCCAAGAGAACCTGGGCCATGTGCCATGGGTGGGGATTTGGGCCTCCATGGAGGGGGAGAGGGAGAGGCTGTTGGAACAGGTTCCTGAAGGTGACGGAAGTAAGGGAGGGGATGGATGAGGCCTTCTTGGCTTCCTGCTCCTCTCATCCCTCCCCTGGTAGAGGCACCTCTCTGGGAAAGGATTTTCCATTTGAAGTTAGAACAAAGGAGTGGGGAAGCTGAGGTCAGCCTGGCAGGGGTGGGCTGCTGTTCTGCCTCTAACACCGTGTGGCCTTGAGCAAGCCACTTCCTCCTCGGGAACTCAGTGGCCCATGTGTATGTGCCATGAGGGCCCCCTGTGACATCTCAGGCCATCCATTCTGAGTGCCCACGATCTGGAGATGTCCATGCTCTGGGGGCCCATATCAGATCACCCACCTACCACCCAAAGCCAATTAAGGCCAGGCCCTGTGCTGGGCAGTGCAGAGGGAAAAGTCTGTCAACATGGCTCCTGCCCTCAGGGTGTTTGGAACAGTGAAGTATGGCAATTCCTGTGCCCCAAAGAACCCAACAGCCAGCAGGTCCCAGCCCCCAGCAGGAGCCTTGCCTAACTCCAGCTCTGCAAATCCCTCCACCCCAGCTTCCCCTCATCCTTCCATCTTAGCTCAGGTATCACCTCATGGGGAAGCTGTCTCTGACCCCACCTGGGGTTACTCTGTTCCCTCCTTAGTCACACTTCTTGACCCTTAATTACTTGTTCAGTGTCTGCCACCCTGCCTCAAATTGTGAGGTTCATGAGGACTGGGACCGTGTCTTTCATTTACCCTCAGGACAGGGTCTGGAACATAGTAGGTACTTATTACTAATAGTAAATACTTAATAAGTATTTGTGCAATAAATTAGTGAGACCCCTTCCTCTCCCATTTGGACCCAAGGCAGACAATGCTCATCCCTTCAGAGGGGCCTGGAGGAGGTGGACCCAGACTCCTCTGTGGAAGCCACTCCCCCATTGGATGTGTCCCACAGCAGAGGGAGCCCTGCCCACATCATATCAGTCCAGGCCCCAGGCTAAGGACACTGAGATAGCCCTATCCAAGAAGGTAGCCAGGAAAGCATATCCTGTCCAACTCCAAGTCTCTTCCGCACCCTGCTCTAGGGCCTGAGGGCAATAATTTCCCCAGGGGTATCACAGAGATTATGACACTGGACCAGGCCTTGAGGAGTTCCCTGGATAGAAAAGTGAAGGGAAGCACATCCTAAGTGGGGGACAGCACATGCAATGGCACAGAATGTGGAAATACATGGAGTGTTTACTGGAAGGCAAACAGATGCCACCCTGACCTCAGAGAGGCCAAGTGCCCACTAACCAAAGTGCCTTTGTGTCCTCACTTTACCTTAGAGCTACACAGGCCCCTTCCTCAGCAGGGAGAGATGGCATTATTCACACTGCATTCTCCTCACCCACCTTCCTGTGATGTCCGGGCCACTGGGTCCCAATGTTGTATCCAACTGACTGGCCAGAGGTGGGCTCTCCTTTCCTAAACATAGCTCCCACCCCCAGGCCCCCAGCCCCTACCAGCTTGCTCCTCCAGCCCATTCTCAAACTCAAAGAATTCTAAAATGAGAAGAGGCCATCAATGGTCAGAGGCCATTAAAGCCTGTCTTTTTGTTAAGACAGTGTCTTGCCAAGAGTGGGGCAGGAGCACTCGGCAGAGCAGAATTCAAACTCAGGAGTCTCTCCACAACCCCACACCAAGGACAGTTCTCCCTGAGTGAGTGGCCAAAATTCATGGGGTTACATCTGCTAAGTCTGGTGAGGGAGCTCCTAAATTCTCACTGTCAGTACCACAGCCATCCCCATCCCACCCCCAGCCACTAGTGGCCCACTGCCTGAAAGAAACCTTCAGGAGGGCTGTATGCTCCTTTCCCCAAAGTCGGTCCTAAGATTCTACAGCACTTACTCCCCTCCAGCGTCAGAGACACATCCAACCTCATATTATCTTGTTTAGAGAGTGTGGCCTCTGGAAGCAGACCGAGTGGTTCTGTCACTGCCACGCTGTGTTCATCACTTCCATGCAAGGGGGAACCTTGCCATCTTGTCCCAAATATTTGCATTACCCTGAACAGTGCCTGACATTATACAGCAAGGAATAGGTCTTCTTCAAATGAATGAAGCTGAGTGACTCTGACCACCTTACTTTCACCCTCTGGGCCTATTTTCTCACCTATAAATAGTAATAACTGACTACTTCCCAGGTGGTTGTGAGGACAAGGGAAGACAGTCATAAAAATGCCTGGCCAGGGTCTGGCACTTAACAGCCTTCATGTTCCTCTTCAAATGAGCCAGCACTCTGCCCTCTTTCCAAACTCTGCTCACCTCCTCCAGGAAGCCTCCCCAGATTATCTGCGAGGCTCCATTTCTGGCATCTGTCCCTGAAACACTTCTCCCCACATGCTTGCCTAGAGTCCAGGTGATATTCTGGGAAATATGGATTCCTGCTTGTTTTTTTCTTTCTTTTTCTAGTACCTGAGTCCTCTGTCAGAAAAGGAAAGGCTCCACCTTCTGTGGATCCCCCCTCAATAATCATCATGGGCATCTGAGGTGTAACCAAAGAGTTGTTTTCTAAACATGGGTCAGGTTAAACTGAGCTAATGCCCAAGTCCTCAGCATCACAACGGCAGCAACCTGCAGCCATCTGGACCATGCTCCACAGTTCACAAAGCACCTGAATGTCTGTTACCTAATTTGATCCTTGAAACACCCCTGTGAAGTCAGATTTGTTATCTCTGTTTTACAGATAAGGAAACTGAGGCTTAGAGGGGTTAATAACCTGCTAGTGTCACATGGCCCAAGATGGGCAGACTAGGGACCAGGATGGAGTTGTCCTGTCAGCCTCAGAGCCCATCCCTTCCAGACTGGGTCCTTACAACTCAGATGATTAAACTCACAAACACAATAATAGCGGCGACCCCTTACATTTCTGTGGTGACTTCACATTCATATAATTTTCACATCATATAATTTTCACACCCTTTCTTGTGAGACTTGGAGAGACAGAAAGCTCACAGACCCATCAAGGATATGTCCAGCCAGAGGGTCACACCTGTGAAAAGGTCCCCTCTCTTCTAGAGACAGTAATGGAATAAGTGAGGCCACAGGGAATTTGCTTGCCCTGTGTCATGGGGCTTGCTAACCACTGGGCCAGGATGTGGACTCTCATTAATTTGCCTGACTGATACTCTTCCCACTCTGTCAGTTCCCTCACTTTTCTCTGGGCCTCTTCCTAGCTGTAGACTGGGCTGAATAAAAAGATCTTTAAGCCTTACCCTCCTAGTCCATGTCCTTGGAAGAATCATGAAGGCAGGACCAGTTTTGGAGACAAATGATTTGAGTTCAAATCCCAGTTGAGCAAATCAATCACTCATTGTCCCTAAGCCTCAATTTTTTCATCTGCAAATGGGTGCAAATGAGATAATGGATACAGGGCTCCTGGCACATTCAGAATAATCAATAAATGTCAGACTGCCTCTCTTTTCTAAGTCTGTGCAGGCCAGTGAGGAGAGCAGGAGAGTCCAGGAAGACAGATGTTCAAAATCTATTCCAAGCTCTTTTCCCATTTATAATAGGAAACTCAGAATAGGGAAGCGAAGACCTGCATCTGCGGGTGTCTGGTTCAGCCACTGGGATGGGGGAGATAGCGACTTCCCTAGCAAAGGCCCCTGACCTCCCAGGAATTTTGTGTGTGCCTCCTCCCCATCTCCCCCAACCTCCATTCTACACATTTTCCCCAGAAAGAGTTAAGCCTTCTTTGGGCTTCCTTTTTCTCACCAGCAGTGCCAGTGGAGATTAGAGAGATCGGATTTATTTCTCTTAATAAACAGAAAAGAAGTTTGGCCAGGCAGGTGACAAGGAAACAATTGGAATAATAGGAGGTGGGAGCAAAAGGGAGCAGGATTTCCTCCAGATGTACCTGGGGCCACCCTCAGACTCAAGAAAACAACAGCCAGGGGCAGGGAGGTGTTGCCCACGCACGTGGGCCCAAATCAGGCCAACCTGCTGCCCAGAAAGCCCAGTGCTACCCAATACCAAACACAGTGGCTGGGGGAGGCCAGGCCACTGACCCAAGGAGCCCTAACTGAGGCTGTCAGAGCAGAGACCTACAGTCAGATTTCCCAGCCCCTGCCTCCAGCCTGGTCTCCCAAGGGAAAAGGGTCCACTGCCCTGAGGTACACCACTAGCCTTCTGTCTCCAGTCCTTACAGTCTGACCACAATCCACCCTGTTGCTATTCTGACCCATGCCCCCTTGAGTGAGATGGGGATGACTCGAGACTGAATCCCAGTGAGGCAGTCCTGGGACAGACTTCACATGTTGTTGGGGCTGCAGAGCCCTTGGAAACACCCCTTACACAAACCTTTCCTCAGGGCCTGGCTCAGCCATCCCAGCCCCAGTACCCAACTTCTATTTGTGGCTGGGCCGCAGGGGAGCAGGGCCCATGTCCAAAAGGAAGATGGGGCCGGATGCAATCACACAAGAGGCTTTTCACCCTCTTCCTGACCCCTAAAGTGTTCCTTCCAATTCTCCTCCAGAGAAGGTGGTTAAAGGACACTGGGAGGGTAAATACAGGCAGAATGGGATGGGCCAGAACACACCGCCATTTCCTCACCTCTAGCACTGCAGCAGGAGCACAGGAAAGGCAGACTTCCTAGGATGGCAGGCCCCAGGGGAGCCCCACCCTCTTGCAGAGACCCATGCTCTCCCCCTCAAGCAGGAGACAGAAACAGAGAGGAAGATGAGGGAAGAACCAAAAAAGCGGCCAAAAAAAAAGTGACCCCAGTAGGGATGGGCCAGGTCAGCCACCCCTCCCCTCAGGCTGCCCCTCCATCAGGCCATTGGGAGCCTAGACGCAGGCAATTAGCTGTAGCCTCAAGTACCCACCCCCGCCCAGGTACAGCCTCTCCAACAACTCGGGAGCCTCAGTTTCCCCCACCTGCAAGCACACTTCCAACACAGAACGTTTCTACCAGGCCTGGGGGAAGGAGTGGGAGGAGTGGCAGTTGGCTCACATCCTGAGCTCACCACCTCAGGAGGTGGATGTTTGCGGTTTGGCCCAGGTAAGTGGTGAGGGGGGCTAGGTGGGAAAAGCTAACACTGTTAAGAACCTAAAGCATGTTATGCTCCGTGCTGGGTCCTTTTGGGGGCTAGAAACCCAGATTCACCTCAACGTCTGATACACCTTTTGAGTGCAGTTGACCTTCCAGACCCAGGGGGACCCCCCCACCAGAGATGCAAGGCCACTTGCCTCTCCCATTGGCCCCACGCCAGAGTCAAGTCTCTGACCCCCTGACTCAGCAGAGGGCAGAATCTGAGTGAGCCTGGGGGAAGGGGACTGCCTCACCGTCCCAGGAGCCCGGCGGCCAGCACTTCCTGCCTAACCCAGGGGATCTCTGCCCCAGCCAGGGGACCCTTGCCCCTCGAGCAGGGCAGGGCTGAGTCTGGGATTCTGGGGACGGGGCAGTGCAGAGTAGGGGTGCTCAGGCTGAGCCCTGGGCTCTTCGATCCCCCAGCACCCGAGCCTAGGGAGTCGTCCCCCTCCCATATGCCGCGGACCTCCAGCGGAGCCACCCTGGCCGCACCCTTGGCGCCGCCTGGAGCCTGCCCAGGTGCCCAGCCGCCTTACCTCGGCCTTTGCCCTTGGCCCTCCTGGCCTTGTCGTCCGCCTTCTTGGCCCGGGGGGCGGCCGGTTCGGCGCCCTCGGCCACCGCCGCCTTCTTCTTGCGCCGCTTGCCCCGCAGCCAGCTGAAGGCGCGGCGGAGGCTGGACGCGCCGGAGCGGGACTTCTTCCTGCGCGGGGGGCCCCCTGGACCCCCCGACTCCTCGGCCGCAGGTGCGGCGGGGGGCGCGCGGGCCGCCATGGCGCGGCGGGCGGACCTGGCGGCGGGGCTCAGGCCCCCTGCAGCGGGGAGCCCATGGGCCGGGGGCTGGCGGACAGACAGCGCCGCCGCGAAACGCGCCCGGAAAAAAGTTTGGGCGGCGGAGGCAGAGCAGGCGAGGAGCGGGCGGGCAGGCGGCGGGAGTGGCCGCGGGGTGGCGGGCGGGGCGTGGAGGCGGCCGGGAGGGAACGGCCACGGGGCGGGGGCGGCGCTGCCTGCCGCCCCTCCCCGCCTCCTCTGCCCGCGGCCCGGGTCCGGGAGCTCGAGGGTTGGGGGCAGCGAGGTTGGGTCCCTAGGGGAGGTGGTCCGGCGCCCCAGAGCGGCGCCGACTGGCCCGGTCGGAGAGGGCGGGGTCGCGGGGCGGGTCCTGGAGGGGGCGGTACTGAGGTTCTGTCCCGGCGGGGACACTAAAGGGAGCAAGCTGCGTTCCGAGAGGGAGGTACTGGGACTAGGGTGGGGGGTGCTCAGGGAAGGAGGGAAGAGAAATGTTGGCGTTGGATTCAAAGAGAACTTAGTGTCCTAAGTTTGGTCAGGGACGAGATGGGGGATTCTGGATTCTTTTTCTGAAATAAGGGAATTTTGAGAATGCATTCCAGGACCCGGACAGTATTGGAAGTTTTGCTCTAGAGATTGAGACTTCAGAACCCCCTGAGACCTGTGACCGACAGTGGGCCTTCCTCTCTCATCTAGCTGCTGGGAGTGGTCTCTTCGCTCCTTTCCCCTTCCTCACCACACCTTCCCCCAGCCTCCATCAATCCTCCTGGGTTCCTGATTCATCCTTTGGTAACTGGGATGAAGAGAGCTGTGCCTCAGTTTACCTTTGGGCCAGGCTGTGAGAGCACTCCTGGCTGGGTCTGGATTAGGGCTGATCTTGGACTTGAACTCACAGCTTTATAAAGTGCTTTGAGATCCTTTGCAGGTGCCAAGTGTGACTGAGGAAGCTGGTAAGGAAGGAAGCCTTTAAGAATCATAAAAATGCTGTGCTTGTTTCCCCCAGGCCTCTGGCTCTTTATTGTAGCTGACTGAGCACTTTTATATCATCTGATCCCACAACAAGCTACTAGGGAGTGATACCCCCATAGTATAGAAGGGAAATTGAGGTCAGGAGAGGATAGTGATTATCCAAGAGCACAGAAGTGGTCCACAGCAGAGGAGCTAAGACCAACAATCTAGGTCCTATCTCTCTCTGGCCCCCAGGAGCTAGAACTTACCCTAGGGGCCAACTGTGGGATCAGGGCTCTTGGACTCCCTCTCTGGGTCCTTAGAAAAGCATTGTGATCACCCCACCAGTTAGAATTTGTCTTCATCACCTAACCTGACCCAAGTCACATAACAGCTTTCTCCTGATGCTATTAGGCTTCCCTCGAACCACAGGGAGACTCAACCAGGCCAGTCAGCTGTGCCACAA
The DNA here is from genome assembly GCF_048564905.1 of Vicugna pacos. Lineage (NCBI taxonomy): Eukaryota > Metazoa > Chordata > Mammalia > Artiodactyla > Camelidae > Vicugna > Vicugna pacos. The sequence continues at coordinate 44,677,715 of NC_132999.1, forward strand.
TGTAGACAACACTCACTGCAATATTGTAGAATGATTAGAGTGTGCAGTGTGACCTCTCTGACCTGTCTTGGCTCCCTGAGTTCCCCCAGGGGCTCAGCTGTGGCAAACCTGGGCCATCACTGACACTCCCCCAACCTGGGGGCCCTCGGGCAGACTGCTGTCCATGCTAGGGTTCAGTTTCCCATCTAACCACCATTCATTCGGATCCAGCCCACAATCCCAGAGCACCCATTCTGGGTCAGATACTGTGCCATGCACAGGCATCACAGTGGGCGCTGTCCTCATGGTGCTCTGCCCAGCCCAGCACTAGCCCTAAGGACCCTACCTCTCATTCCATTAGTGAGTATGGGAGGAAGAGTGTCATAGGCAGGGCTGAGACTTAGAGAGAGAGTGATGCTCAGGGCCTTGCCCTGTTGGGTAGTCTGGGTGGGTTGGTAGGGAGGACAGAGGAAGACAAACACACTCTGGCTTTTGGCAGGGGTGATCAGAAGACGAAAGTTGGGCAGTCTTGCCCCCCACCAACCCTTTGCACCTCCTTTCTTCCCGGTGGCCAGGACTGGCTACACAGTTTGCAGAACCCAGTGCAAAATGAAGATGCAGGGCCTTTTGTTCCAGAATTTTTCAAAATTTCAAGAAGGGCAACAGCAGAGCATTCAACTGAGTATGAGGCCTTGTATGCGACACCCATGAAGTTGGTCCTGCCAATGCATCAGCAAAGGCTTCTCTCAAAACACAATCCCCGGGAGTCAATGCATAGATTGGGTCACCTGATTTGGAGGTGGGAAGAGGAGAGAGGAGTGAGGAGAGGTTAGGGCTGTATTCCCCTCACTGCTCCTAACTCTAACATCCAGACATTCTTACCTCCCATCTCCAACCTCAGGCCAGCAGCCCATCTTTCCTTCCTGTCCCCTGGCCTAATGGACAGGTATGTTTCTGAGCCCCCGAGGGCTAGCTGAGAAGGGCTAGCCTGCTCCCCTGCTCTCTGGATGCATGATTGTTCAGCTCAGCTACATTTCTTTGCTGGCCCTCTGGGCAGCTAAGGAAATTGACTTCCCAGCAGCCCCTGTCCGCAGGGCCCAAAGTCCATCCTGGAGTCATGCTGTCACCTGACCAGGCAGGAAGCTGCCAGCCGGTCCCCAGGGAGGAACCAGCAACAGCCAGGCTTGGGGCAACAGCCCCCAGGCCATCCAGCTTTGCTCCCTCTGTTTTTAGAAAACCAAGGACTACCCCATGTTGCCCTTATGCCCACCCAATGCTCCTTGACACCCCCTCCTTGGAAGACCTGCCTCCCACAGGCTCCAGCTTTGTCCCCTGCTGGGCCTGACCTCCACCCACAGACTCCAGACCAGGCAGCCAGGCCAAGGTGTGGCTGAGCCTCCCCACACCAGGAAGGAAGAGAGCCTATAAATCACACACCCACTGGTGGGAGCCCCTGTGGCTTCCCTCAGTTCTTAGGCCAGTCAGAGGACAGAGCAGTTCTGCAAAGCTAGTTGACAGATTAATAATCCTTCTCTTCAATGGACAAGAAAGCCTAAAGAGAGATGAAGTGACTTCCCAACAGGCACACAGCTACCTCTGGACAGAAGTGGAATTTAAAGCTGATATGTCTTCGTGTGTGTGTGTGTGCACGTATTTCCTAATGGATCACTTGTTTGTGTCCCTGCCCTACCCCCGCTGCTTTCAAGGGTTGACAGGGAACACCCTGGAAAAGGAAAGTGTTTATCCTGGGGCCACAGCTATGCCTCCAGGAACCTCCAGAAATGTTCTGCTTAACTTCAAATGCACTTTTATGCATTCTTTCTGGGAAAAGGGTCCACAGCTTTAGCCAGATTCTCAAAGGGGTTCCTGTTTCAGAGTGAACAAAGAACCTACCCTCTGATCCTTTTAAGTGGAAGGAGAAGATAGCTAGGGGCTTATTGCATCTAATGCCCTTCACCTCTCTTCTCCCTAACCTAAGGATGGGGGACCCTGCAGGCCTCATCCCCACAGTGGGCAATCCTGTGCCCCCTACTCTGTGACTCTTGGCATCTGTGGCAGTGTGTCAGCATTTCAAACAACATCCATCCCTGCTGAGATCTTTGATCCTCCCAGCATCCCTTAGAAACCAAGCCTAATTCCACCCATTTGCCCTGCTGGGTTGAAAAGTGAAATAATGCCCAAGGTGTTAGTGGTGTGTGGCTGGAGTGGAGATGGAGTTCTGTGGGCTCCTAACTCTGAGCTGCTGCCAGCTCCTGGGAGGCTGAGGGAGGGAAGGAAAGAGAGAGGGGAGGGAGAGACAGAGAGAAAGGAGAGGTTACTGTTGCCACTGCCCAGTCTCCATTGTGGATTGAATTCTGATTCCTTGCATTCTTTTAACAACTATCTCCTGAGCACCAGCTCTGTGCTTGAGGCTTCCAGATTGACCAGTTAGTCTGTGATCAGATTGTCACTCTCTGAGCTGTACACAGTGTAGACAAGTGGGTTTCAACCTTTTTTTTTTTTAGCAGTGGAGCTTTTATTTTTCCCTTCAAACAAAAGCCACCTGAATTTTATCTGACAGATAAGATGGATAAAAGCAATGCTTTATACATCCAAATTTATTTTTATAAATCAAAATGTATAAATGTGTTTACTTACCATAACATAAACCAATGGAAGGCTGACAGATTAAAATTTTGAAACCCTGAGTTATAGGTGATGGCTATGGTTTTAATGGAGAGCCAGTGTTCAATTAATTTCCGCAGCAGTTTCTCTTAGTTGGTAATTAGAAAATACTGCACCGCATAGACAAGCAGGGGCCAATGGTAAGAGTTTTAACAACTTGGTAGAAATATCAGAAGACGTTTGATTCTGAAATCTGCACAGAAATGGGTTATCCAGCCCAGCTTACTGGCTTGTTAAAAGTTAGCCTAACCTGGTTCTCATCTCAGTCCTGCCACTAATTTGCTGGGTGTCCTTGGGCAAGATATTTGCCCTCTCTGGGCACCAGTGTCCCCATATGAACATCCGATTTCACCTAGAAAAGGAGAGTGTGTGTGGAGGTATTAGAATGTGTTGGGGTATGTGGGGTGGGACAGCACACATATATGGAAGCTTTATTACTCATCCTTACCGCCCACTCCATCCCAGCACTGGGCCTGAAGAAGGGGCCACAAAACCACCTAACTGCCCAAGTTCGAAGGCGTAGGCGAGTTGCCATGGAGACATGCTTTGTTTCCCAACTGTCTGGCTGCATCTGACAAGCACAGAAAACCGGGCCAGATGGACACTGACCTAGGCTGAGAGAGCCGGGATTTCCTGACCCTAGATTCACAGGGCTCACTGCTCTCCAAGGAGAGGGATCAGTTCTAACCCCCAAAACAGGAGGATGACCTGCTTGGCCTGCCAAGCTGATAAGGCTTCGTGTAGGGAGTTGCTGGGTGGGGCCTCCAGGTATTTGCAGACACCCACTCCACCAGTTCTGGGCAGTAAAGCTGGCCCTGTGCCCAAGGGCAGGGCTGGGAGGGAAGTGCCCACACTCAGGGCCTTCTGGAAGCTGGGGGAGAGGTCAAGATGTGCGTGGGCAGAGCTGCCTGCCCATGATCAGAGGGAAACATCTGTGTGTGGATTCTCAGAGACATCCCCCATCCCCACCATCCACACAGAGGCCTACACAAACACACTGAGACACAAACACACGTTGACACACCCACATGCACACCAGTTCACACCAGCGTACCCAGGTACATGGTACACACACCAAAACACAAACCCAGATACACACTGACCCAGCTAGATACCCACAAACACCCAGGTACACTAAGACAGCTTGATGTCTTAACAGATGTAAACCCACACAGACACAGAAACATACCCAATGATACAGACATGCTGATACACCAACACACATAGATACACAAAGGCCCACATTTCCCGATGCACACTCATACAGACATCCACTGATACAAAAACAACACTCACAGATACCTACCGGCCAATAAATCAGAGAGAGACAAACAGGAGACCTTGTTGCACAGATATGAACAGACAATTACGAGGAGCAGCACAGATACACAAATACCCAACACAGATCCAGGCAAGAGGAAGAGACAAGAAGGGAACTAGCACTTGGTGAGGGTCAATTCTGCACAGGCAGCATGGAAGGAGTTACATCTGTAGGATCTTTTTTAAATCCTTCCAACAATTTGGGGTTGGCAGTATTATCCCCGCCTTTTAATACATGCCCCTAAAAGGCCCAAACAATGCAGAAGTAAATAGGGTAAGATGTGAAAATGCCTCTTCACACACACGTTCCCCACCCCCACCCCACCACTATTCATGTCAGTGGGCAGTATGGATACAGTTTTTCTATGCATTTATACACAAGCATTTCAAGTTTCAGGAGGGTATAGCTCAGTGGTAGAGTGTATTCTTAGTATGCATGTGGTTCCTGGGTTCAATCCCCAGTACCTCCATTAAATAAATTAAATAAATAAATCTAATCACCTACCCCCCACCAAAAAATAAATTTAAAAAAAATATAAGTAATACAAGTTTGAACATTTTCCACAAAACCAACTCAGAGTGATTAAGAAATGTGACCAAGGCCATAGAGCTGGTTAGTAGCAGAATCAGGATTTGGATTTAGCTCTGGCTCACTCCAAAATACACTTTCTGCTGCCTCAGCCCACAGACAACCACAGAGACACAAATTCACAAAGGGGAGGCCCAGAGCAGGGGGAAGGGCTGCACCTCTGGGCTGGAGAGGAAGGGAGGCCCAACAGGCTCTCTGCCTGATTACTCTGGGTCCCTTGGGTGGCTCCGCTGGCTAAAGGCGTTGTCCATATAAATTCCTGTTAAGGGGCACATGTGTTCCTGGGACGGGAACCTTTGAATCATTGACCCCAGGTGAGCAGGTGACTAAGTGAGCAGGCACAGCTCCAATTCCAGCTTCCCCCAGTCTCCCAACCTCTCTCTCCCTCAATCCCTTCTCCACAGGCCCCAAAGGGCCCTTCTCCTTGAAGGCTAAATCTGGACCTTGTCCCTCCGCTGCTTAAATCCCTTCCTGTTGACTCCAGTAGAAATCCCAGGCTCTTGGACACACAGGGCCCTTCACTCTCCGGCACAACCTGCCTCTCCCTTTGGCAAAGCACTTGTCCTTTAGGACCAGCTCAAATGTTCCTCTGGCTGAGCCTTCCCTGACTCCCCCATGCAGATTACCCCCCCACCTTACGCCACCCCCCAACCCCCACCCCACAGTGTGCTCAGCAGACATCCCCCATGAGGCTCATAGTCACCATCATGGCTTCTCTGCCCACAGACTGACCAGCTTCCAAGGCCTGCCCTAAGTGTATGACATAATTGCCTCCCTTAATCTTTACAATAGCCCTAAAGAGATCAGTATTGTCTGCACTTCACAGATGGTTAAATGGAGGCCCAGAAAGGTTTAAGTCCCTTCTTGAAGGGCTGCTTTCCTCAAAGTTGTGTTCTTGGTGGGGAGGGGATAGCTCCATGGTAGAGTGTGTACTTAGCACGCACAAGGTCCTGGGTTCAATCCCCACTACCTCCATTAAGGAAAAAAATTTTTTTAATTAAAAAAAAAGTCAGTCCTTGGCCAGGTCACATACAATCACGTAATAGCAAACATGTTTCCACTGCCCTCCCAGCTAGACTAGAAGCTCTGCAGAGCAGGGACTGGCCTCCTTCTGGTGCCAGCACAGGCTTGGACAGTGAGGAGGGGCTCAGTGAATGGTTATTAAATGAGGTCCCCACCCACTTGCTGCCACCCTGAGTGACAGAATAAGGAGAGCAGAGGAGATACCTGGGGGGTCAGGGCACCCTGGGAGGGCCCCTGCTAGATGGGATTCCCCAGGAAGCCGCTGAACGCAAGAGTTCCCTCAGGATCGGGATGTGGCTGTTCCTAGGGCACAGGGATATCTGTGCAGACCCTGCTGGGGGAGCAGGTGTCCTCTAGCTCCTCCACGTGTCCCTTCCGTCAGGAGCTCTCAGCCAATCCGTTATTAAATATTTACTGTTTCACACTCTGCTCAGCTTGGTGCCAGGCCCTGGAGGAGGGGACCAGAGAGCAGGGGACAGGGAACTGCAGACAGTTAATGACCACCTACCAGGTGCCATAGAATCCTCCCAACAGCCCTGCAGGTTGGGTTCTCAGTCCTATTTTTGCAGCTGGAGAAATGAGGCTCAGACAGGGGAAAGACACTGGTTCCAGATCACACAGCCAGTGAGCCAGGATCCAGAGTCAATGTGTAGCATCTCTTCCCCTGCAGCCTACCCCCTCAACCCCAGAGCCAGAGAGGATGTGGGCTGACTCGGAGGAGACTCAAGGAGGCCATTTTTGAGGTGGGGCTGTGGCTGGAATACAGCCTGCTCTGGCGGATTTTTTACAACAACAGCTTGCATTTGTCCAGCACTTTCCCTTCCATTAGCTCATCCAGCCCTCCCCAGTGTCCCCTCGGGTGCCTATTATTATCTCTATTTGACAGATGAGGGATGGAGGCTCAGTGAGATCGAGTGACTTTCCCAAGATTGCACAGCACATGCAGGGCAAAGGTGGGGAAAACTTTCAGACCCTAATCCTCCTCCTGGGTCTCCCTGCTGCCCCACTGCCTCCATTTCTGCCTCCTTCCAGCAGTCCTCTATGCTGCCCCAAGGGAGCTCTCCAAAATACTACCATGCACCTCCACATCTAAGGACCCAGCTAAGCTCTGCTCTCTCACACCTCACACTGCCATGCCTTTGCCAGTGGCTGGTTCTTCAACTCTCCCTGACTTGTCTACCTTTTAAGCTCCTACTCAGCCTACACTTGCTGACTCAAATGCCTTCTCCAGGAAGGCTTTCTGGATTGGATTTCTCTGTGCAAATAGAGTATAGATAATATCCTCTAATTAAATTGCTTGTCTCCCTTATCAGACTGTGAGCACCTTAAGGGCAAAAGACAATGATTTTTCAAGTCTATCTTCCCTGCACATAGCTTTGCATTCTCAGTAGGAACTTGTTGAATAAATGAATGACATGACGAGGGCTGGGCCTAGTGGAAGATGGTGGGACATTAATAGAAATAGGGTCATCAAGAAGAGAAGCTAGTATTTGGGGAGGAAAAACAAGGGATAGGATTTTGCTTTTGGCCATTTGGAGCCTGAGGTGCCACTGGGACATCCAGCTGGACAGGCCTGGTAGGTAGGAGTTGGGGGTGGGGTGGGGAGGAAAACTGACCAGGAAGAAAAGATATTCACAGCAACTGCCAGTGACTGAATAATAACTATGTGCTAGACCCAGTGCTGAATGTTTTATGTGCATTATCCCATTTGATCCCCAGGAGATAGGTAATATCAACCCATTTGATGGAGGAGGAAGTTGAGGCTCAGAGAGGTAAAGTAACTGATCCAAAGTTACATAGCTAGTAAATGGCAGAGGCAGGATTTAAAACCATGGTGCCAGAGTCCATGCACTTAATCCCTCCTTCATATGGTAGACTATGGAGGATTGAGTTTATCGAACATATACCTTTAAGGGGGAGAGTAGGAAGCTGAGATCAGAGAGGGAACCATTCGAGAGATAAAAGGGAAACCAGCAGGGAGGTGTTTGAGGCCAAGAAAAGAGCTCCTAGCAGGGCCAGGTCAGCAGTGCCTACTGTCCCTGAGAGATCAAGCTGGGTTGGGTGAGGGATTTAGCAACTAAGAGGCAACCTTCCAGAGAGCTGCTTCCACGTGCTTCGAGGAGTCAGTAATAGGACCTGCCTGAGTGGGAGGTGAGAAAGTGGAGGTGGTTGGCTAGAAAGAGAAGCAGAGAAAAGGGAAGGAAGGGAGCACCCTGTGGGTATGTGGGTCTGGGAGGATGGGGCAAACAGGTTCAGGCTGGCCTGGAAATACTGGGGAAGGGATTCAAGCAGGTGGGAGGAGGAGGGGGTGAGCATCTGAGCATTTTAGGTTGAGTAAGTGACTGGACTCAAGGACATCCTCTATCTTTTCCTTGACAGCCCCGCGAGATCATCCCGCCTCCTCTTCCGTTCCATCCCCATCTTGCAGGCCCAGCCATACTGGCCTCATTCATCCTTTCTTCTCCCTCCCCTACCCCGCCCTCACCGCTTCCCTGAGGTGGTTCAAGACCAGCCACCCCCACCTCCAATCTGCTGTCTCACCCTCCCCGGCCCAGCCTGGTGAGGCAGGCAGGGAGGAGTTTCCAGGCAGGAAAGGGCTGAGTCACTCGGCCACACATCTGGTCTCAGATCTTGATACCCAGATGGAAGGGGCAGGAAGGAAGAGGACTCCTCCCCGACGAGCTCTCCTGGCCAGTCCTCTCTTTGCCAGCTGAGTAGGGCAGGCTGGGAGAGGAGAGCCCTTGTCATATTAACAACAAGCATTAGCATTTGCTGGGCTGCTTCACCCACTCCAGCTGGGGTCGTTTGCTTCTGTGCTTGCTTTTAATGCTTAGAACAGCCCTGAAAAGTAGAATCTATTGTCTCCATGGCACAGGTGAGGAAACTCAGAGACAAAGTGGCTTGGGCAAGGCCACACAGATTTGGAGAGCTCTGGGCACACAGGCGGGGTTGATGTTTGGAAACAATGGACAAAGAGGCGGAGGGGCTCAGGTGAGTGGGTGATGCCTGCAAAAGCTGGGTCGGGGAAGGCACTTGGCCCATGCTCCTGCCAAAATGGCTCCTTTCCAAGCCCCTTGGAGGGCAGACCCTCCTTCCTCCCCATTCCCTCTGCCCCTGCTGTTGTTGGCTCAGCTCTGAGGCACCCCTACCTCATTGCTCAGTGTCTTTCATCTTCTCCTCACCCTGTCATGCTGAGAGGAATAGCAGGGGCCTTGGCAGACTGTCCTGCTATCCTGCACTCTGCCAGGGCACAGTGTTCCCATTGTCTTGAGTACGGAGAGGTGTCCAGGTCCTGGGAGGGGGCGGGGCAGGGGTCATGCCAGGCCTCTCCTCTCTTCTCAGGCTGCTCAGTAGCCTTCCCTGGGGCCCAGGCCGTTTGTCCACATGACATCCAGAATGACATTGGGCAAGTCACTGACCTCCTTCCAGCTGGGGCAGCCCACATATACTATACAGAAGAGCACTCCAAACAGCATTCTTCCATAGACCCTGGACTGTGTCTGATATTGACTTTTCATTGATTTCATTGCATTTAATGTGGCTAGAGTCACACACTTGCCGTGTGACCTTGGGCAAACGTCCAGTCTTCCCTAAGTCTTGGTTTCTTCCTCTTTAAAACAGAAATAGCAATCATAACACCTCCCTATCAGAGTGGTTGTCAGGTTGATTTAGATAATGCCTAAAGCAGGTAGTGTTGTTGTTTGTTTGTTTTGTTTTTAAGATACCTTGGGGGCAGGGTCTATAGCTCAGTGGTAGAGCATGCTTAATATACACAAGTTCCTGGGTTCAATCCCCAGTACCTCCATTAAAACAAACAAACAAACCTCCCCCAGAAAACCAAAACCAAACAAACAAACAAGAAAAACCACACACACACACACACACACACACAGATACCTAGTATTATTGAGGGATTTCTGATTACAGATTGAATTCATGCTCAAAGAGAATCTGAGAGATGCAGAAAAGCACAAAGTTGTAAATCAAAATCACCTGTAATTCCACCCAGAAGCACCTTTTGCTGATGATTTTCTTACAGAGTGGAGTTGCCCTCCCTCACCCTCCAAAAGAATGACCCATGTGCTTCCAGGCTGGGTAGGCAGTGTTGAGGGTGGATATAATCTGCATTTTCTGCATCTTCTCTGGGCCTCAGTTTCCCTGTCTGGAAAGGAAAGCACTGAAGTAATCAAGGAAGACAGGTTTCATTTCACATCAAGTTAAATGGCTCTGGGTTTGGAGTGCCATGATCCATTAATCATGTCTGTTACAGTTGCAGAACGCAGTAGTGGTAGTATGTGTGTCTCCTGTGTAGCCACTGTGTAGTCTAAGAAATCCCTAAGAATCACTTCAGTTTTTAACATTCTAAGAAGCTTTCTCCCTTTTCATTCTACTCCCTGTTCAAGATCCTGGCTTCCTTTGGGGAATGTGGAGTGCATCCTTGCCCCTTCTCCTCCCCCAGGCCTGTCCTCAGCATACTTCTGGGGACTAGTTCCTATTTACAGTTCTGCATTGTTGTACCTTCTCTGCAAAGCCCAACTAAGGGTCTCCTCAAGTCAGTCTCCTAACAGGGGAGCTGGAGAGGGACGAGGGTTTGGATGTTTTTCTTACTAAAAATAAAGTATGCAAAGAGCATACATTCTAGAAGCCATTCCTCACCAGCCCAAGCTTGGAATTTGAATACTAAATGATCCCATGCAAATAAATGCAAATGAGCACATCTTCTCTCATTAGTAGCCCCTGCAATTCTTTGGGCAATAGTGCCTCAGCCTGATTTGGGTGGATGGGTCCAGGGTGTAAAGGCTCTGTGAAGGGGACCTGGGCTCAGTAAGGGGACAGAAACTCAGAGAGAGCTAAGGACTCTCTAGGGATGGGGTGGGCTCAGTCAAGGGGGAGGTCCTCTATAAAAAACAAGGGACTCAATGGTGAGGAGGGTGCTGGGGAGGGAGTTCACTGAGGGGGAGAAATCTCAAGAATCTGAGGTGTGGTCTCACTGTCCATCCCTTTCTCCCCATCCCAGTCCTGGAGGCTTGCCAAGGGCTATAACCTGAGGAGCAAGTGGAGTGGTCCTGGAGATCCTGATAGGGCCATCCCAGGGTTCCAAAGGCCTTTCTGGCAGCTGCCTGCAGTCTACAGGACCTCAGAAGTGACAGAACACTCCTAAGAAATGAGAAAACCTGGGAAAGTTTCCCTTGTCCTTCATGGCCCGAGGCCAGACCTCCCTCTCACTGGTCTCCAGGGGCTCACTTCCAGCCCTGGCTCTCTAGCCCCTAGGACCTTATAGTCTATTGCTGAGGACTGTTTGGTGTTGCTGAGGTGGGAAGCCCCATAAAAAGACCGGCAGGACCCCCAGGCAGGGCCACTACTCTCCTGCCAGCAACATCTGGTTCCCTGGCCTAGAGGCTCTATCTCACTTTTTGCCTCTAATATGGCTTACTTCTAGGAAAGTGGAACTTACCCCTATAATTCTATTGGTTCCCTGAGCTCACTCCTGATTGGTTATTTCTCTCCCTCCTGATTGGTCCGTTTCTACAAAGCTTGTTCCTAATTAGTCAACTTTTGTTATACCTTATTTGCATATGATGTTGCAAAGTGTAAACTGGCAGCCTATAAAAGCCTGTGTAAACCTGTAGACAGGGTCCAGAGTTTGAGGTGTTAACTTTTCTTGGCCCAGCTGGCGTAATAAACCTGAGTAACCTGAGTTCTCCAACTCTCCAAGTGCCGCTTGGTCTCTCCCCCAGATCCAGTTTACTGTCACAACTGAGCTGTAGCTCCAAGCTGTAACACTGAGCTATAACACATTTTTCTGCAACATTGTGTGCCTGAGTCCCCATCACCCTCACTGAGCTCCCATTCTTCGAACAGAGCCCCACCCCCTCACTGATTTCTTATCTCCCTAATGTAGCTTTGTTGGTAAACTTTAAATTCCTAGAGGAGCCACTCGAAACTGCAGCCCTGGGACCAGTGTTGTGTCCACCCAGTCTCTGGCATAGCCATTCCGGCCATATCCTTGTCTTTGTCACGGCCCAGGGCATGGGTTGTAAGATGGAAGAGCCAGAGGCAAAGGGATCAATAATAGCCTAGAAGGAGAGCCCAGCTAAGGGCTTTCTTGGGCAGCTTCCACCGTGACTAGGGGCTGCTTTGCCAGTGGAAAGGATATTGAGATGATCCTGCAGGCAGAGAGGCAGCTCCCCCTCTGGCTCCCCAAGAGTCAAGACAGGGTCTGGAACGCGAGCAGGCGTGGGTCCCACCCCGATCCCCTGAACAAGAGCTGCACTGTGCACACCCCTCCCATCCCCCCACCCCTCCCCTCAGGCCAGGCCAGGGTCAGGCAGGGCCACACATGGAGGCCAGAAACAGAAAGACACCCAGGCAGCCAAGGAACAAGGGAGAGAGGCTATGAGCTCCAGGGTCAGAAGTCTACAGTCAGACCTGCAGGCGGAGAGGCTGTGGCTTATACCCAGAGTCCAGAGTGGCAGGGGTGGTCACCGGGTGTTCCAGGTATTTCCTGGACGCAGGAGCACAGGAGGGAGACCCATGTCCAGAGAGGTTGGAGGTAAAAGTGATCCTGGGTGGCTCGGACAAGGACATAGGAATCACAGGCCCCACAGCACAGCTGCAGCTTTCAACAGAGCCCCAAGGCTCCTTGTCTGACTCCACACAGTCACCACAACTCATCCCTGCCAGCTCTGTGTTGGCCACTAGAGGCAAAGAGATGACAAGGCACTGTCCCCCTCTTCGTAGAAGTGGCTGAAATCAGGGTCTGGATTCAAGAGAGTTGTTTATAAGTTAAATGCACACCTCACCCACAGTCCTTTCTAAGGGTTTCTTAGGTCATTGTACTATGAAACGAGTGACCCACCTGCCCTGCCACTGACTGAACCAGAGGTGGGCCTGGCCTGGCTCTCACCCGGCTGGCCAGGGGCCTGTGAAGTGGTCTGGCTGGAGACTGCCCTCCAGGTATCAGATTCACTGAGTGAAGCAGATCTTCTCTTCGGGAGTAAGGGAGCAACTCAGAGAGAGAGAGCCGGGCACAGGGTCATGAGGCCGCAGGAGCCAAGTCCAGCAAGGACTCTAGACATGCAGGGCATGCAGGAAGAACAGAAGTGAAGGCCCAAATGACCAAGCCTCTATGACACTAGTGTCAAACTTGGGAGCCGTGGCCAAGACGAGAGTCCAGGTCAGGGGAGCTGTTTGCTTCCTGAACACCCGTGGGAGGGAGACATCAGTGTAAAGCCCAGAGGTTCGGGCACTTCCCTGTCTTCCTTACTTCCCCACATCCCCCAGGACAAGCCCCACTTCCTGCACAGGGTGGGAGTCTCCCTGGTCCTTCTCATCTAAAGGAGTCAAAGGGATACTGCCTCTCCATCCCTGCCTCTCTGGCCTCTTCCCAGCCTAGCCAGCCCGCCCTGGGATTCAGACCTGCCCTGGGATTCAGAGGGAGCCACAAACGTTAGCAACAGTCCTGGACCTGAAGTCCATTATTGTTTTTGTTGTCGTTGTTTTGTTTTTTAATTTGGGGGAAGGAGGTGATTGAGTTCATTTTTTCTTTTTTTAGAGGAGGTGCTGGGGATTGAACCTACGGCCTTGTGCATGCTAAGCATGCACTCTACCACTTGAGCTATGCCTTCCCCCCATGGACCTGAAGTCCAAAGGTGAGATATGAGTCCTGTTTTTTTGTCAGGTATCTGCCTCTCAGAGCCTCAGTTACCTCCTCAGAAACACAGGAGTGCAGCCTGCTGCTCCAGGGGCTGTTGGGAGGATGAAACAAGACTGTGGTGAAGAGCCCCGTTCCGCGTTCCGCCTCCTGCCCAGGCCCACCCTTCACACTGCCTCCTGCCCCATGTCCCATTTCATTGCTCCCATCCCTGTTCCAGAAGGGCATCCAGGACTTCCACCCATCTGAGACCCTCACTCCAATCAGTTCCCTCAGGCTGGGAGGTGATCCCAGACACCGCCCCCCCGCCGCCGCCGCCCTGTCCCCAGAGCCAGGGGTTCTGATCTCAAAGGGGAGCCTCTGGGGACAGAGGTCAGAGGAAAGGTGGAATTTCAAACACTTGTGACCAGCCAGCAGCCGTGCCCACTTAGTCACGATTTTCCTCAACCCGGTTCCTCAGTCCAGGGGAAGGGACCCTGAGACAGGGAGCCAGTTAGAACAGGAAGTCCTGCCAGGACATCACAGGGGCTCACGTGAGACTATGTCACCTCGGCTCTGGGTGTGATGCTGCACAGGAACTGTCTTGAGCACCTTTCCTCCTTTCTACTCAAGTCTCATCACCTTTGTGCCTTTCTCTCGGGGACTAGTGGCCTGTCAGCCCCGGACTGACCCCCAACCCTTACCCCTACCCCTAGAAGCATGAGCTCCAGAGCTAGAGAGACCTGGGTTCAAGTCCTGGCTCAGTATCTTCCTGCCTGTGACTTGGGCAAGCTGCCTGACTTCTCTGAGCAAGACTGGAGTGGGTGAGATGACATAGGAGGGGCTAAACAACCTGCTGGGGGTCCCTTAGTGTCAGGTCCTTTTCTCTTTCCCAGAGTCCTGGTCTGAGGCCATTGATGGAGCTGGAGGAGGCCAGGCGTCCTACCTTGAGCTGTAGGAGTCATGGGATCAAATGTGTGTGCCCACCATGGGACCTGCAGCAGGTCCCTGCAGGACTTTGAGCCTGTGTTTACATTTGTCCAGCGGGGGTACAACAGGCTTAGCTAATGTCAGGTCTCCTCTGGTCACAGAAAGCTTGACTGGGAAGAAGGCAGAGTAGACAAGAGAGGGACTTCCCTTTAAGGCAGGAGGCTGGTGGGGGGCAGAGATGGCAGGGAGGTGAATCATCTGGAAGAGAGCAGGGCACAGGGGCTGGGCTTTTCTGAAGTGTCAGGGGTCAGTGGAAGGGGGCTGCTGTGCCATGTGGACTCACAAAAGCTCAGACTATTCTGATAGGACTCTGCAAAACACACCCAGTCACCCACACCCTTGTCCACGTGGTCACACAAAGGCACCCTGGAAACACACAGACACAGTCACACACTGCTGTGCACTCAGGACATTCAGAGTCACCCCCAGACACAAAGACACACTCAGAGACTTTCACAAACTCATCCACACACATTTTTATCTTCAAGAAGAGCCACACAAAGGCATACCTTCAGACATATTCAAAGAAGCTCCTGTCCACAACATCCACACAGACAAAAGGGCAAACTCAAAGACACACACAACTGCACATTCAAATTCACACAGACACCAAAAGGAACACACTCGGGCACAATCCTACCCATTCCTGCACACCCAGGGCCATCGGCGTGCCAACACAGGGGCACACAGACATACTCAGATACACACTCGCATATGCTGGCATACAAGCTTGCACCCTTGAGTACTTCCTCACACTTGTTGTGTGTACACACTCCTGTATGTTCTGGAACATTCACAGATGTTCGGCCAGGTATAGCAGGGTCAGGTACACTCACACAGCCTCCCTCACCCACCCCAGCAACCATCCCCCCACTTCAGCCAACTAGGCTCTGCTCTCTCTCCACCCACTTCCCACTGTCCTCTGGGGCCTCTGGGGCCTCCCTCTGGAGCTGGGGGAGGGGTTGGGCGGGGCTCGCCCTGCTGATGTGGCAACTCCGCTCACCTGCAGCAGGCCACACCCTCCAGGGAGAAAGGCTTAAAGGGGCAGGAATCCCGGGCTCTGTCCCCACCAGGTCCCTGCCCTTGTTTCTCTGATGGGGAAAGTGAGGCTCAGAGAGGGGTCTGATGGTGAATGGGACTTGAAACCAGGACTCCAGTGCTAGGAGCTGGTGGGGAGGGGATGCTGGTTCTGCAAACAGGGACGACTGGGTTCCAGGCCCAGGCCCGCCTCCTGCCTGCCCTGGCCGGCTGCCTGTGGAACCTGCTTCTCCTCACTGTTCCCATTCTCCCTACTAGGCACTCCCATCCCCTGGCAGTTCGGTCTCCATAGCCAGCACACAGACCTGAACCAGAAACACACACACACACACACACACACACACACACACACACACACACACACAAAGTAACTGCCCATATTGTAAAATGACTATAAAGCAATAAAAAAATGTTTAAAAAAAACAAAAACAAAAACAAGTAACTGCCCACCCTGAGAACCCTATCTCCCTAGTGTTCCTCAAACCTGGGCGAAGTCAGCCTGTGCAGTGGGAGGCCCAACTCTGCTACTTCCCAGCTATGTGACTGCTTTTCTCTGAGCCTCAGTTTCCTCATCTAGAAATGGGGTGATGATCACACCTACCTCCCGGGATTGGATTGGTGAGAGAATTAAACAAGATAATAGAGGTGGAGGCTGCAGGGCCAGGCCTAGGGACTCTGGACAGGCTTGGTGAATGAACTGAAGACACATGAAGGACTTGTCAGATACACTGAGTTGGGTCAGGTCCCCTGTTGCTGAAGCCTTTCTGATCCTGGTGCCTTCTAGGGGATCCTGCAGGTCCAGCCTCTCCCAGATTTGCTGTTAGTTTTGCTGCTGCTTCCAAAGCCCAGCAGCCCAGCCCAGCCCTGATCACTGTCCCATGGTGGGAAGAGGGCCTGGCTGGTGGACAGGTGGCAGGGGTGGAGAGTGGTTGAAAGGGGGATACATGCCCATAGGAACCACCAGTCTGATGGGGAATATTCAGTTCAGCTCTGCTCCTGGAGTACCCAAGAGGGTTCTCTGACCTGGGGGCCCTAGACTATCCAGGTGGGGAGAGATGGCCCTGTCCCAAGGGCTCCAAGACTGATGTGGGAGACAGTCTAATCCAAGAGCTCCCAGGCTGGTAGGGAAGACACTACCTGGCCCAGGCTCCCAAACTACATGGGGAGACAGTTCCCCTGGGGGTCCCAGTCTGATGAGGGCAGTTCACCCTCTCCTAGGGGCTAGCAGGCTGGGAAGGGAGACACAACTCTTGTTCTCAGGGACCCCAAGTCACAGCAGAAGAGAGTGAATACATATCTATAACACAAAGGTACCCAGAAAGAGAAACAGAGATGAGCACAGATGAACTCAGCTCTGTGCATATGCCTCTTGCATATGACTGTGACTCTGTGTGTGCATGTGACTCTGGGTGTGACTGTTGCCTCTGTTTCGGTGACTAGGCATGTGCCTCTGAGCTGAGGCTGTTGAGAAGTCTCAGTGAGTGGACCCAGTTGGATCTAATCACTCATTCAATGAACATGCATTCATTGAAGGATCACTTTGTCCCAGTCACTGGGCTCCACGTGGGATGCTATGGAGCCTTCAATAGGTGTGGTGTCTGTCCTTGGGTGCGTCACTGTGTAAGGGTGGTAGATGCAGCACTAAAGCAGTCCCCTATGCTGCAACCTGCTTGGAAGCACAGGGGCCTGCAGGAGCATAGGGAGGTGGACTCCCTCGGAGAACTGATATTGAAGCTGTGCCCTGAGTAACAGGTTTCAGGGCTGGGGGAAAGGGTGTTCCAGGTAGAGGGAACAGCCTGTGTAAAGGCTGTGGACCTGGGGAGAGAAATCCCAGGAAAGATTTTCTGGAGGAGGTGACTGGATGGGGTCTGGAAGAGGTAGGTAGGCAAAGAGAGGGGGCAGAGTTTCAGTCTAAGGGTGGAGGGGGCTGTGGTGGGACGAGCAAGAGGAAGTCTGCTAGCCTGAGTCTGTACCTTGGGATGGACAGATAGTGTCCAGAGGAGCCTGAAGGTGTGAGAGTGAAGCCGCACCTCCAGAGAAGAGAGGAAACACTGCTGAGTGGTGAGTTTAGGGCGTGAGCTCTTGGACTGGCCTCTGGGCTGTGCTGAGAGAGACCCAAGGAGGGAGCCTGGGAAAGGCCACCAATGGATCCTCAGCTGTAAAGGGAATTTAATAATAGCTCCCTCACAAGGTGGAGGTGAGAATTACAATAAATACACTTACCAAGTTGCTCTCCAATGAGCTCTCCAGGAGCTCATTTATTCCTCTCAAGAACTATACTATTATGGTTCCCATTTTAATGCTGATGAAGCAGGCGCAGAGAGGCCCACGGTCACAGAGCAGAACGCGACAGTGAGCTGTGTGTAATAGAACGCAGTCTGAGACTAAGCCTGGCTCCTTCCCTTGAGTCCCACAGCGTCCCAGCACGCGAATCCGTCTCTTAAATCGATAACAGCTGGTTCCCGCTGTATCTGGTGCTATTACTATTATTATTGTTTATTATTATCACTGTGATGCGGAAGAACATCCTTGATTCATCTCAGGCTTGAACCTCCTCGCGGCCCGCGGTCTCTGAAAACTCCGGGTCCAGACGACCCCGCGCGGCAGCGGTGGGAACAACAACTCCCGGGACAAGGGCGTGGGGGTCGTGTGGTGGCGCCCTCTGGAGGCAGTGTTCCGCATTGTTGCCAGAGCCCGACAGCCGAGCGTGGCACACTGCACCGGTGGTCAGCACTGAGGGCGGGCAAGCTGAGGGCCCCCAGACAGCGGTCCCAAAGGGCGGGGAGGAAGGAGGAAATAAAGGGATTAACACTTACCTGCGACTCTTGTATACCAGGCAAGGTGCTGGGCATTTCCTCCACTTTTTCTCATTTAATGCCCACCCAGCCTAGCTGAGGTTCTGGGAGGTTAAGTAACTTGCCCAGGGATGCAGAACCGGATTTGAACCCAACTCTGCCCCAGTGTGTGCCAGGAGCTCCTCTCCCGTAAGTCCGAGAAGGAAAAGGGCACCAGACCCTCATTAGGCTATAAGTCTCTTGAAGTCACGCACAATGACAATGACAATGATGATAAAAAATAATTCAGTCATTAGCAGAGCAGTATACTGAAACTGAGTACCACCATTTCCTGCTGTGTGACTTTGGACAGCCAAGATGCTTAACTCCTCTGAGCCTCAGTTTTACATAAACATCAGTAAATGAGCTTTATTACAGGACTTACGCTCTATTTTTTAAGCTTTTTTTTTGAAGTACTGTCAGTTGCAATGTGTCAATTTCTTGTGTACAGCACAATGTCCCAGTCATGCATGTAATACATATATTCGTTTTCATATTTTTTATTAAAGGTTGTTACAAGATATTGAACATAGTTCCCTGTGCTATATAGCAGAAACTTTTTAAAAAACTATTTTTATATATAGTGGCTAACATTTGTAAATATCAAACTCCCAGGCCTTATGCTCTAGGGCTGTTCTGAGGATACTTTGCAAGACAAAATGCTTAGCTTAGCATCCAGCGTGTAATAAGTGCTCAAGAAAATAGCTAATACCATTTGCTCATATGGTCATTATTTATTTAAAACCTAGGGGTTAGGGATTCAGCAGTGAAGAAATACAGGGTTTTTTTCTTGCTTTAATTATTTCCTAGTCTTGTGTTCCTAAGATCTAGCACATTGTCTGGCTTAATAAATGTTGAAATGAATGAACTAATAAAGGACTGAATGAATGGACATACTGCAGTCAGTCAGTCCCTGGTTGCAGTTTCAGGGAAAGTAAGAGGGAAAAAAGGGAATTTTTTAAGTTATAGTTAAGAGTGGAGGGTACAGCTCAGTGGTAGAGTGCATGCTTCCCATGCATGAGGTCCCGGATTCAATCCCCTGCATTTCCATTAAGAAAATTTTTAAAAATAAAATAATAGTAAATATCTCTTGGGCACTTACATTGCATCAGGTACTCAACTAAATATTCTCAGTTCATCCTCACAGCAAACCCTGAAGTCAAAAGCATTATTGGATTTTACAGAAAAGAAAATCTCTGTGAGATAAGAGTGATTTTCCTGGCAGATTTTAGGTGTGGGCCTGCCATCTCCAAAGCTTGGATTTGAACCTGGCTCTCTTGAAGCAGTGTGCTGGAGGGCCTTCGTGGGGCGTCTCTCACCATCCTCCTCTCACCTCTAGCTGGTTTGCTGGAGCTCTTGGCACACAGAAACTCAGCAGAATGGTCTCCATCTGCCCCAGTAATAATGGGGGATGTGCTACTTTCGGCTTTCAGAGCAGGTTCACTTCCAGTTCTCCTGTGCTGAACCTCACATTTCATTGCTTTTCATGACAATCCTGTGAAGAGGGTATTAGTCGCCCATTTCACAGTCTGGGAACTGAGGTTCAGGGTTGCCTTCCCAAGCTTATGTAGGGCACACTTGGGGTATGCTCCCTCTGCTGCCCTCTGGAGCCTCTCTGCTCCCCAGCTTATCCCTCTGCCAGTCGCTTCCTCACACTCAGCCCCTCCCTGACCCATTCTCCTGGTCAGGGTAACTATAGGCCTAAGCCTCAGAAAGTGAGCTAAGAGTGACCTCTTGGGTTGGGACCCTGCTCGGAGTTGTGGCCAGGAGCTCACTGTTCACTTACAATGGGATTTTAATCAGTTCACAAATTTTTTTTTTAGTAGAAAATGGTTTTTAAAAATTTAATTGAGATATAGTTGATGTACAATATTATATAACTTACAGGTGTACAACATAGTGATTCACAATTTTTAAAGGTTATATATACTCCATTTATAGTTATTATACAATATTGGCTATATTTCCTGTTTAAATATATCCTTGTAGCTTATTTATTTTATACATAATAGTTTGTACCTCTTAATCCCCTGTTCCTATCTTACCCCTCCTCCTTCCCTGTTCCCACTGGTAACCACTAGTTTGTTCTCTGTAACTGTGATTCTGTTTCCTTTTTGTTATATTCAATAGTTTATTTTTCAGATTCCACATATAAGTGACATCATACAGTATTTGTCTTTATCTGTCTGCCTTATTTCATTTAGCATAATATCCTCCAAGTCCATCCATTTTATTGCAAATGGCAAAATTTCATTCTTTTTAATGGCTGAGTAATAGTCCATTGTATATATGCATCACATCTTTATCCATTCATCTGTTTTTTTGGACACCAAAATTTTCCATTTATTTAAAAAAAATCCAATTCAGCACTAGCAAATACATTGAAAAATACTTTTTGTTTTAATAATTTAATACCCATTCATCTGTTGATGGATGGACACTTAGGTTGCTTCCGTATCTTGGCAATTGTAAATAATGCTGCTATGAACACTGGGGTGCATGTGTCTTTCAGAATTAGTGTTTTAGGGGTTTTCTTGGACATCGACCCAGAAGTGGAATTGCTGGGTCATCTAGTAGTTTCATTTTTAGTTTTTTTGAGAAACCACCATACCATTTTCCACAGTGCCTGCACCAATTTACATTTTCATCAACAGTGTATTAGAGTTTTTTTTCTCCACATCCTTGCCAGCATTTGTTATCTGTGGTCTTTTTGATGATAGTCATGCTGACAGGTGTGAAGTGATATCTCATTGTGGTTTTAATTTGCTTTTCTCTGATGATGAATGATGTTGAACATCTTTTCATGTCCTTGTTGGCCATCTGAATGTCTTCCTTGGAAAAATATCTATTCAGTTCTTCATCCCATTTTTTAATTGGATTGTTTGTTTTTTCATGTTGAGTTGTATGACCTTTAATAAATGTTAGATATTAACCCCTTATTGGTCATATGGCTTGCAAATATCTTCTCCCATTCAGCAGGTTGTCTTTTTGTTTTCTTAATGGTCTCCTTTGCTGTGCAAAAGGTTTTAAGTCTAACTAGATCCCATTTTTGCTTTTAGTTCCTTTGCTTTAGGAATCAGATACAAGAAAATATTACTATGATTTATGTCAAAGAGTGTTCCACCTACATTTTCTTCTAGGAGTTTTATCGTTTCTAGTCTTACATTTAGGTCTGTAATCCATTTTGAGTTTATTTTTGTATATGGTTTGAGAAAATGTTTTAATTTCATTCTTTTACATGTAACTGTCCAGTTTTCCCAGCACCAATTATTGAAGAGATTGTATTTTCTCCATTGCATATTCTTGCTGCCCTTGTCATAGATTAATTGACAGTAATTGTGTGGGTTTATTTCTGGGCTCTCTATTCTGTTCTATTGATCTATGTGTCTGTTTTTATACTAGTCAGTGCCATACTGTTTTGATTACTGTAGCATTGTAGTAGTTCACAACTTTTCTGAACCTGGTTTTGGGTGGTGATTTAGAAAAAAGTTCTCCCCAAATTCTCTGCCAAGGGCTCATCTTCCCTAGGTTTAGTTCTTACTTTAGTGGTTTCAGCAGGAAACAGGGGAAGACTAAAAGCATTTGCCAGAAGAGGGTTTAAAGAAGGAACAATTTACAGAGATGAGGGAAGGCACGGTGAAATACCCTGGGGCTCACAACAGTGGAACAGTCACTACTCCAAGGGCCTAAAGAAGTAAGGGAAGGGAACCTTGTTAATGAACCTGGCGGGAGTCATGCCTGTGGGTACAGGCCACCCAACAGGAGCCGTGGCTTTTAGTGGAGGAACAGAGTACCTGCCTGAATCACAGTATTATAACTGTCCTGATCTCACTCTCCTCCTTCCCTCTGATCTCCTGGCAGTGTCTCCTAATGGCCACACTTTACCTGAAACCATAAGGTGGAGGGCCCAGGTGAGACTGTCAGCAGGAGCCAGTCCCAGGACATCCCAGGACATCCCAGGAAAACACAGAGCAGAGCAGAGAGCACTGAAAATGGAAATTAGGCAAAGAGTAGCCAGCCCAGCCTGGGGGCTCTCTTCTCTTCCTGGACTTAGCTTTGCAGAGGGGCTGAGAGACCAAGTGGCTGTACTTATCTCTCTAAGCATCTGTGCCTGATGCTGGAACACCCTTTCTCTCCTTCCAGGCCCAGATTACTTCATCCACAAGGCTGTCCCCAGTCCTGGAGTTAGTCTCTCCCATCCCTGGTTTCCTTGGTTCTCAATGCCTAGCACATCACTCAGCTCAGTGATTTGGCATTATTCTCTGCATGGGTTTGTCTCCCTAGGGGACAATTCTAACAGTCTTTATACTGTGAGCTCTTTGCAGGCAGAGGCCTGGGCCAAAGAAGGCCATTTGCTCTAACACAGGGCCTCACACAGGCCAAATGCTCATGTTTGCCAAGTCAACTGCATCCCATGGCCTCACTGACCTCATTCTGCCTTGGTATACACAGTATGGGCACATGTGCATGTCCATTTCCCTAAGTTCACTGGGTCTCCTTAGTGGTGAGTGGCCCAGGCCTGGCACACAGCAGGTATCAAATGTTGCCTGGATTGGCCTAGGTAGGACCGTCCATCTTCCTTTATTCATTCAACAATTTTTTTTTCCAACAATGTTTTTGAGATCCTACTAGGTCCCAGGTCCTGTGCTGGGGCCTGGGGACACAACAGTGAATAAGAAATACAAAGTCCCTGCATTCATGGGGCTTCTGTTCTAGTGGGGGAAACAGAAAAGGAACAAATGGAAAATGAGCAGTATTATTAAAGATGGGAGTACATGCTGTACAGAAAATAAACGGTAACGGGACACACGGTAAGTGGATAGACATTTGTGAGGGGGAGGCGCACGTCAGGGAAGGCCTTTCTAAGGAGATGACAGGTAGGCTGAAACCTGAAGAAGAGTAGAAACTGGGACATGAAGAGCTGGAAGGGTGTTCTAGGCAGAGGGAACAGCAAGAACAATGGCCTGGAGGTGTTCTTGGGACCCTGGGGGATTCAGATAAAGAAGGGCTAAGGGAAGGTGGAGAGGGGTTAAGGAATTCAGTCTTGGGGACTGCCAGGGACCAGGTCCTGAGCTAGGGGTTGGAGGGGAAGAGACAGCCCGTCTTAATGTCACACTCGCTGCCTGTTGCCTAGCACGGCAGCAAACAGTGCTGCTGGCAGGCCCTTCCCTTGTTCTCTCCACACCCCCCTGACTGGCAGCCGCTGTCAAACGACCAGCCACTGAGGCTCTGCCAACCTCCTCCCCTGGAATATTTTAGAGGTAAGTCAGAAAATGACCAGCAGCCTCCAAAACCCGACTTTTTCTCGTGCATACCATACAAGGGTGTATTTGGATGCCCTGGGTGTTAATCTCCCACCCCCTCGCACTAGACAGAGAGATCTAAATATACTGTCCGAGGCAGCACACTCAGAAGCATGGATTAAGGACCACATATGCAGGCCCCCATCACAGAGACAGGACATCTGCTTGTGAGCACCCGCTCCCACACTCACATGCTTCAGTGCCCTGTCACTTGCCCTGTCACAATCACACACACAAAACCATACACACACCCCAGCACAGTCACAACAGCTGGCCACATGGACACCCCACAACCGGCACAATCACCACACACAAAATCACATCCCTCCCTCCCAGATTATACAGTCACATGTCCACATGTCCACACACAGACATGTACCCCACACGCAGAGTCGCACGTGGACACACAATCCCACAATCTCCTCCTCCAAACAGCAGACGCACAACCGTGTGTTCATACAGCCCGCAGCGCCCACAGATCACAACACAGCCCACAGACTCGCAGCACGGCCGCACCACTGCCCCACCGCCCCACCCCCACCCCTTACTCAAGGCCTCTCAGAATAAACACATCCAGCCCTTCCGCTTGTTATAGAGTGCACGGCATTCTTCTGCGATTGAGTCAAAGATCTACCCAGACAGAGGGGCTAAGTGGAAAAAAAAGGCATCAGAAGGGAGAACGCCGGAGGCCCAAGTCTGGGAAAGGGCCAGGCAGCCTCTCGCTTAGGGAGAAAGCCTTCAGTGTTGAAGTCTGATCCTGACATTGGTGGGCTAAGGACTTGGGGGTGGGGGAATGTCCTGGAGTGGACAGAAGCAGGGCAGGCAGGGGTGACAGGTGGAGCAAGCGGAGAGACCCCAGGAAACCTCGCAGGCGGGGGTGGAAAGCGGTGTTAAATACGGACTCAACCTTAAGAGGCTTAAGCCCCTCCCCCGCAGTCCTCCCACCGCCCTTCCCCAGGCTCCTGACTGTCCCCAAAAGCATGGGTGTGGCGTTACTCCTCCTCCCCTAACCCTAGGCAACAGCTGCGGGGCACAGCGCTCAGGCGCGGGGGGTATTGAAGGGCGCCGGCCGGCGGCGAACATCCCCGAACTCCTCTGGGCGGCGGGCCGGGTGCTGGGTCCCTCGAGGTTCCCAACCCCACCCCCTGCCCTCTTCCCGGCCGGGCCGGGCAAGAGCTCTCCTGGGCCTGCAGAGCCACCTTCCTCCCTTGCCCCCGGCAACTAGGACCCTTGGAAGGGAAGGGTGGAGAGAAAGAAGGTTTGGGAAGACCTCAGGGTAGCTGGCTTTGGAGACGCCGATCCCCTCCATCCCCCTCAGGCTGGTCCCGGGAGGGGCTGCCTCTCCCCCCACCCGCCCCACCCCCGAGCCGCGAGGCCCGCTCCCTCCTCCCGCGGCAGGAGCCCGGGCCAAGTGGGCGCGCCCGGCCCGGGGCCGGCGGGATCCGGTGTCGGCTGCAGCTGGCAGTGCGGCGGCCGGGCGGGCGCGGGCGGCCCGCGGGGCCTGCTATTAATACCGCGGCCGCCGAGCCCGGGTAGCTCAGCCATGTCCAGCCCGGAGCCCCGGCGCAGCGGGGACGGCGCCGCCCAGGCCGCGAGGTAGGACGGTCCCCGGCCCGTGTCGCCGCCCCTGGGGAGGGGGTGCTGCTCGGATTCCCTCCCGCCGCGAGCGTCTTTCACTGGGCGGGGGGCAGTGGTCCTGCGGGGGTGGGGCACAAGGCGGAGGAACCCCGTGAAGGGAGTTGAGGAGTCCGGCCTGGGGGCCCGGCACCACCGTTTGTCTGGGTTTTTTTTAAAATAGTTCCCCCTCCCCCTCCCACAGGCGATGTAAGGATTAACCCCTTCAGACTAATGGGCATCAACCCTCGGATGCCATTCGGCCCCTAGTGGCCAAAAACGCTACGTTTTCTTTCATTCCTCACCCCAAATGCAGCTGGAGATGAAGGCTGAATCGGCCTGTGGAAGACACTTGGTGCAAGGCTGGGTGGCTGCCAGCTTGGAGTTGAGAGTTTGTTCAGGCAGCCCGTTCTCTCTGGTCTGGGGCCTGGGATTATGTGGGGAGGGTCTACTGTCCCAGACCAGCAGGAGGGCCATGGCTAGCTGGGGAGGCCTGGAAGGGAGGGCCTCACCATCCATCCGCACTGTCAGCTTGCCACTAGTTAGGGGGAAGGGAGCTGTGGCTGAAGAATTTGGGGCGAATATGGTGCATTTCTGCCCCAGGTCATCCTGAAGCCCTGGACTTCCTAGTGTCCCAAGAGGTGGAGGTGCAAATACACACACCTAACACCACTTCACTGTCATCAGGGCACAACTGAGCCTAGTTTGCACTTATACTCATCTGTACTGCCACACACACATATGGGTACATGCAAAGTCACACACCAATTCATGCCTACACAGTGTCACAAACACTCCCAGCCACAGCCCTGATGGACAGGGTTGAGAGCTGCTGGAATCCTCTCGGGACAGGGACAGAGTGGCAGAGGCAGTCTGCTTGGGGCCCAAGGAAACCTGAAGTCAGGGGTCCCATCTGAGCTGGCTCCCTTGCCCCTACATCTTCCATAATCTGCTTTCTCCCCAGCAACTTAGAGAAGGGCACTGTCTGAGGGCAGCACCTGGCAGAGGCCTGGCACTGTGGGTGAGGTGACTGAGGCAACAGGGTGTGTGGTAACAGCACTGCCTGCCAGTCAGGAGACCTGGGTTCTACTTCCAGCTTTGCCACTTGACCTTGGGCAAGTTTCCTCCTTGGATCTCAGTCGGTTGCTGCCTGCCTACCTTCTGCCATTGAGCCCCACCCTGGGATATAGAGCGAATCACTGTGCTTGTGTTTAGGAATGGACTCTCAGGGGAGACAGACACACACTTCTATAATACAAAGCACTTAGTGTGAAGATGAGCTGCATCAAAAATGCATTGAATGGGGTTGTCTGGGAGGTAGAGTGTAAGCAGGACTTGAAGGAGGAGTAGAAATTTGTTAGGTAAATAGATATAAATACATTTTAAATGCTGGGGCCAGGCTCTGTTATACTTGTTTGGCCTCTTTTAGACTTCATGCTCTCCTGAGAGTGGTAAAAAGGAGCTCGGGCTCTGGGGGCCAGACTGCCAGGCTTCTCCAGGCTCCACCACTTATGAATTGTAGAACTTCAGTGTGCTCTTTACTCTGTGCTTTGGTTTCCTCATCTACAAAATGGGGATAACAGATGAACATCATATAAATGAGTATTCATGTAAAATGCTTAGAATACTGCCTTGAACAGGATTACATCATTCCTGGGTGAAGGACTCCGCTGGAGCACGATGTAGGGGCTGACTGGCTGGGAAAGCAGAAACTGTGGAGGATTTGGAGGGTCTGGCTGGCCAAGCAGGTGCATCCTTCCTGGCACTAGGAGCTCTACCTTTCCAGGTAGTATAGGACTGTTCTCTAGCCAGGTGGTATACAATGAGCTTTTTTTTTTTTTTTCCACCTCAGCTGGACCCTTTAGATATTGTGGACTAGGAGTAGGAGGTGTAAAAAGTTAATGCGTGTTCTGGATTGTCAAGCATTGGTGGGCTGTGGGGAGTCATGTGAGATGAGGCTGAAAAGGTATGTTTGGGGCCACATCTTTAAGGACCTTGAATCTATGCTAAGTAATTGGCTATCTAGGGGTGAAGTGGAGCAACGTGATTTGCTTTATGTTGTAGAAGGCTGCAGCTCTGTAGAGAATAGATTGGGAGCAGGAGGAGGAAGAGGAGGGAGAAGGCTCATGGGAAGGCTGGTGCAAAAGTGCAGATGAGAGATGATGACTTGGACCAGGGCCCTGGTAGTAGGGTGAAGAGGGGGATGGAGACTGGGGACTTCCTGAGATAGAGAAGTCAGTGCTCAGTGAGTTGGCTGTATAGGGGAGGGAAAGCGCTGTTTAAAGACTTCTCGTCTCATCATCACATCTCGTATATGATGATGTGTTTCTCTGAGCTAGAAAATACAGGTGAGACAAGCTCAGGGGAAAGGATAATTTGGTGGCAGTTGAGTTTGACGTGCCAAGTAATACCAGGTGAAGATATTTAAAAAACACTCCATCTCAGGTAAAGTGAAGTGAATGGATTAGGTGATTGTTGAGTTGTCTTCAAGCATTAGGTTTGGTGCAGGTGACGGGGTTGAATGAGGCCAGTGATGTCTGGGGCCTGGTGAAGCCACACTGCGGTTTTCAGAGGGCCACTATGAGATACAAAAGGGAAGCTGGAGATTCCTGGGGTGTTAAGAGAGGAGGGCCAAGCGCACAATGATTTGGAATAAAAATAATCTCTTGGGAACTTGGAGCTAAGAAATGGAGCTTAAAACCTGGACACAAGTAAGCCTTTTCAAGACAAATAAATCAAATTCTTTGCTATGTGGGGCTTTTCATTTATACTTCCTATCAAAAAGAAGTTTATTGAAAGCTACATTCAAGTTTAGTCTGTTTTATAACTGGTACACGCTGAGTAAGAGTTTCCTGCAAATTACTTAATCTCTTTAACCTGTTTCCTGACCTGTAAAACGGGGATAATAAATGTAAACACCTTATAGAATTGTTATGAGGATTAAATGAATTGATATATGTAAAGCATTTAGAACAGGGCCTGGCACATAGAAGACCTTCCAAAGTGTAATTTATTATTATTATTTCCATGGTATTTTATATTTTTGAAGAATTGCTCAGAGATCCACAGGGGGTAAGATGCATTTGAAACAAGAAAGACCAAAGCCACTTGAGGGTGGCAGGAGAGCATTCTTTAACAGGAAGTGAGTAAGCTAGCAGGCCACAGGCAGCTGGATTAAGGGGCTCATCTGTTAGAGTCACAGAATCTGAATTCAGGAACATTTGACAGGCTAGAAGAACGGGCCAATGCTAACAAGATGAAGTTTTCCAGGGACAAGAGATGTGGTTTAAAAGCACTTGGTGTGAAAAAGTCTTAAGGATTTTAGCCAAACTCAGCACTTGTCAAGAATATGATGGAGCTGCCCTTGATGCTTAGGGCATCTTGGCTGCATCAATAGGCGTAGTGTGTCCAGAAATTCACTGCTCAGAGCACACCTGGATGCTGCTTCCACTACCCACCCCCAAGGGATAGTGACCCTGTCAATTTGGAGCCTATCAGAAAGAAGTGACCCAAATGACGAGGGCACCGGAAACCCTGGCATGCATGGAATAATAGAAGGATGAATCAGCTCTCTTCAAGTGTCTAAAGAACTTACATGGAAAAGAAGTTAGATTTGTCTGATTCTAGAAAGGAGAATCAAGTCCAGGGGAAATTTGCTGGGAAGGTTTTACCTCAATGCTAGAAGTTTCTTATGACAGTGTGACAAATAGTGGCTCAGGTATGAGTTTCCTGTCCTTGAAGGTATATAGGCAAAGGCTCGACATTGACATCATGGGATGTTGTCAGGAGATCCAAGCAGTGGGCTGTGTGGGGACAGATCGATGGCAGGGAGGGGCGGACAAATGTCCCCTGAGCTGTGAGAACTGATAGAATCTAGGCCTGTGGTCTAGTGGCTCTAGTCACCAATCATCTGGGGACTGTGACTGCCCTCTCACCTTGTCATTTCTTTTGCAGAGAAACAAGAGCAGAGGCTACGTCTCCTCTTCAGGAGGAGAGCTCTGACTCCCTGTATGAGGTGGGCATCTGGAACCCAGAAGTTACTCTGTCTTTGGAGGGGACCTTGAACTTAGAGGACATTCTCTATCTGGGGGACCCAGGTAACCTTGATGAGGCCCTGTATGTGGAAGAGACAGAGATGCCGGAGGAGACACTGTATATTGAGGAGGCCAGGCCACCAGATGAAGCCCTGTACGTGGAAGAGTCAGTGAAGCCCGAGGAGACGGTGTGTGTGGAGGAGCCCGCGGAGCCAGGAAAGACCACAAGCCCAGAGCAGGTCATTTATGGGGGCGAGACTGCCCCAAGTGAGGAGAAACCTAACCTGGAGGAGAGCCTCAGAGCCGGGCCAAGTCCCAGCACAGAGGGAAGCCTGAGCATAGAGGACCTGGAATTGCTGGAGGGGCGTTTCCAGCAATGTGTCCAAGCCGTGGCCCAGCTGGAAAAGGAGAGGGATCAGCTCATCCACGAGCTTGTGTTGCTCCGAGAACCAGCCCTACAGGAGGTGCAGCAGGTCCACCAGGACATCTTGGCTGCCTACAAACTGCACGCCCAGGCAGAGCTGGAGAGGGATGGGCTGAGAGAGGAGATCCGGCTGGTCAAGCAGAAGCTGTTCAAGGTGACAAAGGAATGTGTGGCCTACCAGTACCAGCTGGAGTGCCGACAGCAGGATGTGGCCCAGTTTGCCGAGCTCCGGGAAGTGCTGACCGCACGGGCAGCCCAGCTCTCAGAGGAACTGGCCCAGCTCCGGGATGCCTATCAGAGGCAGAAGGAGCAGCTACGGCAGCAACTCGAAGCACCTCCAAGCCAGAGGGATGGGCGTTTCCTCCAGGAAAGCCGACGGCTCTCTACCCAGTTTGAGAACCTCATGGCAGAGAGCCGTCAGGGCCTGGAGGAGGAGTATGAGCCTCAGCTGCTGCGGCTCCTCGAGAGGAAAGAAGCCGCAGCCAAAGCGCTACAGAAGACCCAGGCCGAGATCCAGGAGATGAAGGAGGCTCTGAGACCCCTGCAAGCAGAGGCCAGGCAGCTCCATCTGCAAAACAGGAACCTGGAGGACCAGATCACCCTTGTGAGGCAAAAACGAGACGAGGAGGTGCAGCAGTACAGGGTAGGCCCACTGGGCATGGAAGGAAGTGTGGTCTTTTAGCCTGAGGAGGAACAGGTGACCCGTCAAATACCTTTGGGCTGAAGGATACTGTCATATGTAAGAACAATCTGTTCTTTGGGGTCAGTCACTCACTTCTTTACTCCATGCTCCGTTCCATTCATTCTGACTGTGCTAGGGCTGAAAGTTATCTGCATTCTTAGTTTACACAGCACTTTGGCACCAATTATCTCACTTGATCTTCGTTAACTCTCCAAGTCAACTATTATCATTTTTCATAGATGAGGAAACTAAGGCTCAGTGAGATGGAGTAATCTGAACTCTAGTCTAACCAGCCCCAAATATTTCAGTGCTCTTTCCACAGCACAGTTTTCCAGTTCTGAGTGAATCACACTTGGGTTTATATAGAGCAGGAGGGAATGGGGCTGGGTAGAATTCATGCTCTCCCCTCTCCCATATTCACCCTCAAGTCCCACCTGGCTGATCTCTGCTGATTTCTTCCAGGCTTAAAAAACTGAGATGAAATCTATAAAGCTCTATTCCTTATTTTCCTTCTTTGTGCATTTGTTACCATTTCACTTGTATTCAAGCTGTTTCTGCTTGTTGTAATCTCTTTTATATAAACACTAGTGGGATATAAACACTAGGTGCATAAACAATTCTCTCTCTCCCAGACTGTGAGCTTTCAGAAGATAGGGAGTTTTACTTGTCTCTGCCACCAGGCTCAGAGTACACATCAGTCAAGTGCTGACTTAAGTGCTGCTAGGCGCTGTGAGAAGACTACGGTGTGGTGCTTTTCAGAGCAGTACGTTTGTCTTGTGAAATACATGTTCTTTTAGATAAACTTAAAAACTTATGCCCTCTCAGAGATTTTGATACATCCTTAAGGGAATGTGTCCTCTTTTGAAAACAGCTGCATTCACTTCACTGAAGATTGTATTATGAAAACCGTGGGTTTTTTTTTTTTTTTTGGTCATAATATTGAATATTTTCAAACTAGGCATATGTGTACACCCCTCACTCACCCAACACCGGACCCATCTCCAACACATTGCTTTTTTATTGGGTCACAATCTAGTGTTAGGGCACTAATTATTTTTGCATAAACAAATACTATCCTTAGCAGCTAATACTCAGTCAGATGTTACATTAATAACTGTAACCCAGGGTAGAAAATAACATGTGATTTAAGAGGTGCAGATAAGAGTGTTATCGGATGATGACGTATTTTAGCCATGGATTAAATCAGAGAACCCTTCACAGAAGATGGTGTTGTTTGAGCTAGGTATTGAAGTATAGGGAAGATCTAGAACAGTGTTGTCCAACAGAAATATAATGCAAGCCACATATATAATTTTAAATTTTCTAATAGCCACATTAAAAAGGAGAAATACATGAAGGTAATTTTAATATATTTTATTTGACTCAACAGATCTAAAATATAATTAGTAACTTGGCTGCATGTGAAAGGTGAAAAACTGAGAGGTGAGTTGAACTGTAAAGGTAGGTCAAGGCAGATCACATTGGACTTTGAAATCCAAACTAGGGAATTTGGACTTTATTCAGCGATAAGTTGCATTGTTAACAGTATTTAATCAAGGGCTTAACATGATTGTCTCTACTTTTAGAAACAGTATTGGTGTCAGTGTGTAAAATGGGCTAGGTACCCAGAGGCAAGGGACACTAGGAAGCTACAGTAGATAAGAGAACACACGGTAGCAGGAATAAAAGGAAGGGGAAGGATGTAAGAACAACTATAGAATGAACTTGGCTACAGAATGAGTCAGGCAGAGAGAGGTGAGAAGTCGAGAGGATGCTGACATTTCAGGCAAGGCTAACTAGGATGGTGATGCTGTTAAATAAGGAATTCCCTGGATTAGTGTTCTGACATAGAATTTTCCCCCGTGATTTTCATCACTGTACTTGTTTCAGATTTGATGATCTGTGCAGCTTTCCATTATATGAAAAACAATCTTGGTGAGTGTCTCCTATCACTATGCCATAATTAAAATAGGGCTAAAGGTCTGAAGGAGCTAATTCTTCTTTCTGAAATGGCTTCTTCCTAAACTGTTTGCCAGAGGTTACATGTAGCATCTGATTACTTTTCAAGGATAGGCATCATTCTTACAATTGCAAACTTTGCCTCTTTCATCACCACCATCCATTCATTCAACAGATATTTTCTAAGTGTATGTTTACTATGTGCCAGGCAGTGAGCTATGTGCTGGCAAAACAGATGAGAAATGGCATTGGGGGTTGGGGGTGGAGAGGCAGTCCCCACCCCCAAAAAGTTTATAGTCCAGGAAGGATACTAGATAAAATGATTTCAAAAATCTAGGGCACTTGATTTTAAGATCCATCCTGAGCTAAGCTGTTAAAGAGTGTGAGTTTTAGAATCAATGAAATAATTAATATGCTTCAATGTGATACTGTAATAGTTGTAGGAATAAGGCATTGTACTGATGAAGCAGGTCTAATTACCCCTGCCTGGGGAAACGAGGTATTTCATAAGATTAACAATACCTAGCATGTACTTGAAGTTCTTCATGTGTAATAATTCATTTAATTCTTACCTCTGAGATAGGTCTGAACTACTGTCACCATTTGAAAAACAAGAAAACAGGTGAGTCATGTGTCCAGGGTTACACAGCTAGCAAGTGATGGAGGAAGGATGCCACCGTGTGCGATCTTTCTCAAGTCCACATTCATCACTACAAGATGTCTGAGCTGAGCCTTAAAGAATGAATTCACTGTGTAGACAAGGGAAAGGCATTCTAGGCAGAGGGAACAGCTTATACAAAAGCATGAAAACACAGACATGTTGTGGGACGTGAGCAGCTCAGTGTGGCTGGATCATAAGGAATGTGAGAAGCAGAAAGATGAGGCTGGAGAGGTAGATTGGGACCAGGTTGTAAAGGGCTTTATGTAGTCTTTCGGTCAGTGGTTTTCAAAAAGTTTTCTTCAAAGCCACAGACCCCTTCCCCAAAACAATCTTATATAAATGCCAAGATATAAAGCAGGCAAAAGTGGAGCTAACTTCTAACTAAAGAGTGGCAAGGACACTCCAATATGGCCTCCTTCTGGGGTTTCATGGAAAACAGTTTGAAGACCACTAAAGATTCTACTGGCAATATAACAGTTATTAAGAGGATGGGTTCTAAACCAATGGCAAATCCTGGCTCTACCATTTACCAACTGGGAACCTTTGGACAAATTACTTGACCTCTGTGGTTCAGCTCCCTCACATATACAGTGGGATTAATAGAGCTGTTGTAAGAAATGAACTAGTTAATATTTGTACAGCACTTCCAATGGGGCCTGGCACATAGGTATGTACTCTTTACGTGGCAGTGTGGAAGGTGGACTGATAGGGCCTAGAAAGTCCACTTAGACTTTAAGAGAGATGAGAGATGTGAGGTAAAATGGGTAGGATCTGGTGATTGTTTGCAGTGATGGGGTGAGGAATTTGCCAAAGTTTTTAGTTTGAAATTGGTAGTGTGCCAATGCTAAAGATGGAATATGCTTACTATCTGCATGCTTCACATCAGTAAGCATTGTGTGTAGGGTGCTGGACATACTAAGAACCAGGAATTTACAGTCTGGTTGGGAGCTAGAAATTAATAAATTGCAATATAAGGGAGCAGATGCTGTCTAGGTCACAGAAATGGCAGGAGTCAAGGCCCAGAAGTCTGACTCGGTCAGACTAGAGCAGCACTGTCTAACAGAAGTACTGTGCAAACCACAGATGTCACTTAAAATTTCCCTGTAACCACATTTAAAAAATGTAAGAAGAGGTGAAATTAATAATTTTATTTAACCCATGTCAAAAATATTATCATTGTAACATGTAATCAACATTAAAATTTGAGATACTTAGTATTTTATACATACATATTTTTGGTGCCAAGTCTTAAAAATCTGCTGTATCTCATCTTTAGAGCACATCTCAATTCAGACTAGCCATATTTCAAGTACTCAGTAGCCACCTGTAGCTAGTGACTTCCATACTGGACAGTGTGACTATAGGAGTCATGGAGGTTCTAGTTAGAGGTAAGGGTCAAACTAGAGGGGTTCTGAATGCCCTAAGGGACTAAGGAAAGTGGAATTTATGAAATTGAGATGATAAAGCAGTTTCTAGAAAGTTAACCTAGCGGTGCTACATAGGATTAAGACTGGAGATTGTCCTTTACTGTCACTGTAACAATACTTCCTTCAATCTGTGAGGTTCTCCTTGTCAAGAGTTTATCAGTGATGTGCAGCCTGCCTTCCCAAGCATGTACTTTTGTGAGGTTTGGGAAACTGGGGCACAGAGGTATACAGTTGCTTTCCTTTAGATAACCTGCTCTTTGACGGTAAGGCCACATCTCTGTGTGGTGTCAAAGCATGGCTAGGCAGTAAAAAAAGAACTTTTGACAATGTTGACAAAAGTTGAGATTCAACCAGAGTATTAAACCCTGCAGACTGACATGCCACAGGTATATCAAGGGCGACTCAGAACAAATTATTTAGATCCTTCTAATGATAGCATGTATCCAAACTGGATTCCTATGTTGTTATTCTTCAAAGTCTGCGCTGAAGTCATTGCCCCTTAAAAATATGCCTTTCAACACTCCCTTCCCTTCCCAACTCCCTCCTGATTCCTGAGGATCCACGTCAGCTAGCAACTAAACCAGACTGATTTGCTGACATCTTCCTTTCTTCATGCCTCAGGCATTAAACCTTGGCAGAGACAGTTTACAGAATGTATCCCACCTGTTTTGGCAGAATGGGAACTAGTTATCTGAAGACTCCTGAGGGCCTCCAGGGCATACCAACTTCACCTTCCAACTTAGCATTTTAGAACAACTTGTCCTTATGTGTAATGAGTAAAGAATGTAGGAAATTAACAACCACGATAGCCAACATCCTTACTAAGGCATCTATTTGCATGTCAAGTTGTAGTAAATACTAAGTAAAGACTTCTGACTTCAGGGAGCTTCAAATATGAAACTGTATTTACTGTTTTTCCTCTAACCAAACAACTCAAAAATCTTCTAAACCTGGAATTCTATTAGCTGAACAATGCTCCTAGAATTCTAGTTAATATTCAATAACTGCTCACACAAAGGCTTGTTTTTTTTTCCAACTTAAATTGTTTAAGTTGCAGAATGCTATAAAAACTATTCATTATCTTAATGGGAATATCTAAACTTGCACATAGAGTGAGGGATCTAGAAAATTCTCAGCTCACCAATTAGACAAAATCCTCACCTTCTGAAGATTGTGAAACAAAGAAGTCCCTCTAAGAACTTGTCCACCCTTTGCAGGATTCTATACATTAAGAAGCTGTGGTTAACAGACAAGATTCCTTTCAGGTCACCATTTTCAAAAACAGCATCACTGTCAAAACAGTTTCTTTGAATCTCAGGTTCTTAACCTCAACACTGCCATGAAGATTAAACGATGTGTAAGAAGGTGCTTTATAATATTATGGGCGATGTCAGGTTTTTATTGTTTGGCTGATTAGAAATGTTCTTGGCCTTCTCCTGCAGGAACAGCTAGAGGAAATGGAAGAACGACAGAGGCAGCTAAGAAGCACGGTGCAACTCCAGCAACAGAAGAACAAAGAGATGGAGCAGCTAAGGATCAGCCTTGCTGAAGAGCTCTCAACTTATAAGTCAGTTTTTGCTGCTACGCAAATCTCAACTAACACTGGCTGAGGGATGGTGGGGAGGGGAGATAGATGTTCCTCATGGGAAATTTCACTTTAAAGTGAAAAACAAAAAAATAATTTGCAGTGATTTTCAAATTGTGCTCATCCATGACCAGATGGAAAATTGCTCTCTTTTTTTAAAGGGCTATGCTACCAAGGAGCCTGGAACAGGCTAACCCTCCCACTTCTGAGGCAGGGGGAATTGAGACACAGTCACAAGGTGATCCTTGTGGGCTTAAGAGTGGTGTTTGCGTTGGTGCTGCTATCCTAACCTAACAATACTAATGCCTTAAAAAAAAAAGTGTCTAATGACAAGTAAGGATATCCCAATTAGGGATTAACACATACCTTCAAATGGCCCATTGCAGGCATTCAGGGTTCATTTGTTATGTTGTAACTTTTAGTAGGACTCAAAATATGCCCTAATTATCACCAGGAAACCTGGAAGAGGATAAAACATCTAGGCTCTGCAGTCTTACTTTCCTCACCCTATCTGACCCTCTCTGCTATTCATAAAGTTTCCTTAGAATAGCAGAGAAGGCAGTTATGCTACCAAATTCAGACTATGACAAAGGAAGCCAAGAAGGCTAAGTTAATTTGCTAAATAGTCATTAAAAAAGCTGAAGAGGGTGTTGTTGAGATTGAAGGACGACAGTATTGCTTAATTTGTGAAACAAGCAACACATCTATCCATCAATTTCTTTACATACCAATTATGTTTTCATATTCCTTATAAAGTCCTATATTCTCTTGGATAAATAAAGTTAGGATTAGAAAGTCCAAGCTGGATACTAGATAAATGTCCATAAATTAAAATTTCCTAATTAATCCTATATCTTGAACACAAATTCACAAATAACAATTTTTTTAAAGCTTTAAAAATTAAAAAAAAAATCTTATTTAAAAAAAAATTTTTTTGGAGGGAGGTAATTGAGTTTATTTTACTGTTATTTTTAATGGCGGTACTGGGAATTGAACCCAGGACCTCGTGCATGCTAAAAGCACGCACTCTACCACTAAGCTTTAACACCTTCCCCGCAAATAACTATTATAACTCATGCTTTCCCTAATTTACTAAGATTTTCTTTTACTGTTTTATCCAGGCATAACTGATAGTCTGGGAGGTTACTAAAAACTTGTAACTGAAGAAAATGATCTGCTAATTGCCTTTGTGTGGATCAAAGTTCACAAGGGAAAATACAATGATTCATCCAAAGAATCACAAGTACAGAATTTCAGTTCTTGTACTACCTGTGTAATTAACATGGGCAGAGAAAATTTTTAGCTAGCCCCTCCCATCACCACCATAGGAGATACTCAAATATTTGCTGGGGGAAAAGTCATCCCTGATTTGATGTCAATCACACTCTAGCAATCTCTCCCCAACATGGCCTGCACTAAGCTTCAGAAGTTCATTGTTAAAAATTTTATACTGTATTATTTGAAGTTGCAGAAAATTTAAACTCATTCTTTTTTCTCTCAAACTTACAGGGGCTGTTTAGAAACCTATGGCCGAATCTGTAACTGAGAAACAACAACAGAAAAACATTTCCTAGCAAAGGATCACTAAGTATCCTTTGGACAGACTTTTTTTTCCAAATAGAGAAGGGAGTGCCAGGGACTTGGCAAGCAGTTCTGGGAAAGTTACAAATACTGGCTGACCTGTTTAAAAAGATTCTAGGGCTGGCTGGAGGCAGAACACTATCAATCAGCTCTTGGCTGTATTCTGTTTTGTAAGCTTCTGGTAGTGATCTCAGCGGACTGAAGAATATATAAATGTGCCTATCACCCAGATGCAACCCTCCACGTGGCACTGAGTAAAGGATGAATGTACGGACACATCTACCTTGCAGTGCTGTTAAGAATGTTATCTTACCTTGTATTGATCCAAACCAAAAACCTCTTCAGGAACACAGATGGGGTCAAAGACAGCAGATTTTCATTACAGTTGACACTTGAACAACATGGGGGTTAATCTGCATATAACTTAGTTGGCCCTTGGTATCTGAGGTTCCTCCACATTCATGGATTCAACCAACCACTGACGGTGTAGTATTGTGTGACATTTACTATTGAAAAATATCTGTGTATAGTGGACCTGCACAGTTCAAACCCATGTTGTTCAAGGGTTAACTGTACATGGGTTTACAATTTTAATTCTTTTATGCCATGAGTGTTAAGACTTTAAATGAATTCCTTTACAAAGTTTACTTTTCTTTAAGTCTGTGCTGACTCATGTAGATTATGTGTCAATTTTCACTATATATGTCAATTTTCACTATATATGTCAATTTTCACTATACTCTAAAAGAACTACTGACTTACAGAAAAGAACCAATCCAGATTTGAACTTAAAGCTTACGGATATTCAGATTTCTCCAAACACCTTACCTCATGACAATGATGTGGGGTCAGAGCAATCTACTCAGTTTAACTGGGTGATTGGCAAGGAACCAGAAGTTTTATCTGGTTATGGCACTTGGCTTTCAAGAGCCTACTTTCCTAACCTCTAACTATAGGCCCCCAGTGACAAACATACTGGGGAGATTCAACCTCTCTATGAGAAAAGGTCAAACACCTTTTCCAAATTTAAACTTTGCCTTAAATTCTCTGCCACACTGCCTTTGATGTTCTTGAAAGTCCACGTAGTTCTTAGAGATAGACTTCAAAAATGTGTTATTTTATCAAAGACTAATCTGTGCACCTCTGATTCAGTATTTTATGTCTTTCACTTCCCCTGGGAAGGAGTAAAAGCTCTTTTCTATACTTCTGGGTCTATTATATTTAATTCTGCTCTTGGCAGTCAGAGATCATAGAAAACAACTGTCATCTGAACAACTCTTCTAGAAGCCAGAGACTGGTGTTTGATGGATGTTACATACTAAATAAAACCCATCAGCATGGGGTTATGTAGAAAAGCAATTTATTCCATTATAAGCACTTACACAGTTAGTCATGGAGAGTAACAGGCCTGCTGGTGAAACAGGTCACCCAGAATAAGAGACGGTATCGAACTAGTGGTCAAGGACTAACTCCTAAAAAAAAAAAAAAGCAACTCTTATCCAGGATTAATTTAATTTTAAAAACAAATACAAGCTATCAATTCACTCTTCTCAACTGGACAGTCTACCTGTGGTATAACTGTCAGGTAAAAACATACATCTTTACAACTTGGTGGTCCCAAGTTTTTTTTGTTTTTTTTTTTTAAAAAAACCATTTCACAGAAAGGAAAGAATATGAAAACAGCTCAAGAAATACACTACAAGCAAAAATATATGGGGAAAGAAGAACACACAGTTTTGATTTAACTGAAGAAAATTAGAGGGGACTGGTCTATTTAAGAAAATGTGCATCCTGGAAAGTTAGGTGTGAAGATTTTAGAGTAGGAATTTATATGACTTGAATCTTCCCTATTTCCTGAATAAAAATGACATCTTGCAGTATTTATACTTCATGGCTCAGACACCTACCTCACTTGGCTCTATTTCTTACTCACTCTAGCCTTTCCTTAAATGAGTCTGAAAAACTTGGGGATATAGCATAAGAAGAAAAATAACCACACACAATATTCCCCCTTTGACCTCTGTTACTAGAAAATTCCTGAAGAAAATTTAAATATAAGTCTGTGGCTTTGCTGAATCAAGCCCCCCAGTTAATATTTAGAAAACACCTTCTGTTTGAGCTAATAACATTGTTGATGGAACTTATTGCAGAGGGATAACCAAACAAAGTCTGTGTCTCAAAACCAGTGTTATATCAATCTCAGGGTTGAGAGGAAGAAAAGGGGAGTCTAAAATCACAAGAAGTGCAGACATTATCTAGGACCCTTGTCCTTCTGGATCCACACTTCCTTCGGGGTCTTCATCATTATAAATGTTCTCTGCCTGCCAAAAACAAGAAAAAGAGAAAAGGATACTGAGCAAACTGAAAGCCGTTTCTTTAAGTTAAGTTTTCAAATACATGAGGCCAGGGAGACAGACTGTGGGGCACATCGTCTGTTTTAACTATTCAACTCTGCAGTTGTTGCATGAAAGCAGCCACAGACAACCTACAAATGAATGAGTACAGCTGTGTACCAACAGAAACACGCAGC
Organism: Vicugna pacos; assembly: GCF_048564905.1. Taxonomy (NCBI): domain Eukaryota; kingdom Metazoa; phylum Chordata; class Mammalia; order Artiodactyla; family Camelidae; genus Vicugna; species Vicugna pacos. Next base: position 44,717,585 of record NC_132999.1, read on the forward strand.
TGGCCACAGGCCAACCCCCTGGATTAAGATATTCCCCCAAAACTGAAATATGGGTACCATCTGCCTTTAACCAGACATTATTTAGAACAGTCAAAAAGTAAAAAATAATACAAATGTTCGTCAACTGATGAATTAAAAAAAGTCATATACTGTATGATTTCATTTATATTAAATGTGCAGACAGGCAAATCCAGAGAAAGTACCTTTATGACTGCCTAGTACTGGGTGGACTGGAGGAAAATGGGAGTGATGGCTACCTCGGTATGGGGTTTCTTTTGGGGGTAACTGACTGGTGATAGCTGGGCAATTGCGTGACTATACTAAGTATCACTGAATTGTACATTAAAAAAAAAAAAAGACAGAATCCCTGGCCCCCCAGCAAAATCTTGTTCCAAGTCTCAATCTATAAATATTTAAAAAAGAGAAACTGCTCTTGTATAAAATAAACTCTACTTCTACTACTTGATGAAATATCCACACCACAAGCATCCTAAATATAGAAACCACTTTTCCCTTGGGCAAAATTTACTGTTCTTAGTATCTACTATGCATAAATCACTCGGGTAGGTGCTACAGAGGATGGAGTCTTACCTTACAATCTGACTACAGGGAAAATGTATACAATTAGGAGATGTAGTCTCGGGGGAAGGTATAGCTCAAGTGGTAGAGTGCATAATTAGCATGTACGAGGTCCTGGGTTCAATCCCCAGTACTTCCTCCAAATATAAATAAATAAAAAAACCTAATTACCTCCCCCTCATAAAACAAACTCAAAAAAAGGAGATGCAGTCTGAAAACAAATCTATAATGTCTTTTCCAACAACAGGCTCAATCCCACAAGCCTGTCCTAACTTCAGAGGCCAGTGTTAAACCCTGAGTGCCCACGATAACCAAGCACTTTTGCCCAACTTGAGGGGTTCCCACAACCCTGGCTCAGGATTGATTTCCTGGAATGACTCACAGAACCCAGTAAAGTGCTTTACTGGTTTATTATAAAGGTTACAACTCAGGAATGGCCAAATGGAAAAGATGCATAGGGCAAGGTGAGGGAGGGAGTACAGAGCTTCCACACCCTCTCTGGTGACATGGAAATAGTCACCAACCCAGAAGCTTATCAAATCAAAAGCTTTTTATGGAGCCTTCCCTAGAGTGTTTACAGGGGGCCCCTAAGTCACCTCCTTAGCCTAAAACTCAGGCTTGGCCAAAAGAGGCTTCTCATAAATAGCAACAGAGACTCCTACCACTCAGGAAATCCCAAGGGTTTTAGGAACTGTGTGCCAGGAACCTAGACAAAGACCAAATACTACTTATTCTACCACAGTAATTCCTAAAAAACAAACAAAAAACCCAGAACAACTGAGCAAAGTAACAACCTAAACTGGAGATGATGGCCTTGAAGGTGACATACCTTCATCTACAATATTCCCATGGCAACTGCTAAAATACTTTCAACTGATAGGCTATCCAAGGTAGCCCACTGCACTTTCCGTTAGAACTCTTTAATTTTTATGTAAATTCTGTGTGGGTGTGTTACAAGGGAAAGGGTAGGACTTTCGTTAACACATGAAACATCCTTATTATAAAAAATTACAATACAGAAAGAGATAAAAAGAAACCAAGAATTTCCTAAATATACCAACTACATTTTAGCAAATAACCTTTTATTAAGTAGTCACATATAATTAGATATAAGACTAGATACCCATATTTGAATATGAGGGATTCTATCCTGCTGTTCTATAATCTGCTTTCTTCCTATTTAACTCTGAGACAAGTTTCTTTTGAATTCTTTTGACTTATTAGGATACTGTCATTTAAAACTTATGTAACTGTTTTTTAAATTGTGGTAAGAGACACTTAACAAGAGTTACCATTGTAACCATTTAACTATGCAGTTCAGTGACATTAAGTCCATTCACATTTTGTGCAACCATCACCACTACCCATCTCCAGAGAGCAATCATTTCTTATGTTGCTATTTATCAGACATTATAGTTATTTTTATTAAATTCCAAGTACTCTGAAAATTCAAAGGATGATCACCTTCAACAGGGGTATAAAGGCAGGGAATGTTTCTGCAATCTAAGGCAAGTTTCATGGAGAAATGGTACTATTATGCTGTGACATTGTGGTAGGAACTATGCTAGGCATGTTCACAAGTCATTTCAAGGGAATGACCATTCCTTAAAGAACTCAAATGCTTGCAAAGATAGAGAAACAAGAGGCAAGCCAACAATTAGGAGGTTACTACAACAGCCTAGGAAGCAGTATGAGAACTTGACCAAAAAACTAGGGTGTGGAGTTGAAACAGGAAAGTTTGGGTATGTCTGTATTCATAACATGAGTATAGATGGGAGAAATAGTGCAGATAGACAATATAAAATCTGATAAGTAAACCAGACCTAGAGGTGAATAGACAATGGAGGGAAACTTACTGAGTTTTCAAGTTTGGTGAGCTGGGGAAACAGTGGAGCAGTACAGAAAACAGAAAAGTCAGGAGAAAAGAAAGGGAAGTAAGGAAAGGGAGGAAAGAAAAAAGATCAGCTTTGTTTAGCTGAGTTTGAGATACCAGTGGGACAACTAGATAGAGTAAGCAGTTGAAAATGATAATGTGCAGGTAAGCACTAAAGACACACTCAGGGAGTAAACTGAACAGAGCTGCCAGTTGTACTGATGAAGTAATATAAATATGAAATGATACTAGGTCTCATTTATCTGAACTTGCCCAAATAACTAAACACTTACCATTTGCCACACTTGCATGATATTATCTTCTGATACAGAACAAATCACCCAAGGTTCATTGGGATTCCAGGAGAAATCAGATATCTTGGCAGTGTGACCACCATGAATAAACTGATAGAGGAAGGAAAACAAAGATGAAAAGCAGATAGAGGACAATAAATTACAAACTCTTTCGGTACTGCGCAATATCTGTAACATACCAACAACTCTGGTGGCCCATCTTCTGCATCTTCTGGAGACTGTTCCTCTCCAATTTTACTAGCACAAAAAGATTTTTAAAAGTTAAAACAGATTTACCTTAAGTAACAAATTCTGGAAAGTGTAAGAAAATAACTCAACAAAGAGTAATTAATATAAGATTTACCTTAAATCCCAGACATTCAGCCTGCGATCAGTACCACTAGAAGCCAAAATAGTCTCATTGTGAGGTGACCACTGAACCTATACATAAGAAAAAGCCATCAATTAGAAAACTGAGGAGAAAATACCTAACATTATATTTAATAATTTAACCCATTATTAGCCATAGCTTATATTCTATATTATCTTGCATTTTTTGAAGATTTCATCATCTATACTTATTGTCTAAATCTGGCCTCTAGCTAAATGTCATCTAGTGCTGACTTAACCTCACACACACACACACAATAATTATTTAATAAAGTACTTATAATGAATTCAGTATTATACACAGGACCGATTAAAAACAACTCCTTACAACAATGATTTTACTAAATTTAGCCACTACACATGCAACAATCACATGACCAGTACTTAAGAATTTGGATACTCTCAGCAAGAACCTCATTATAAACAAAGACAAAGAGAGTGAAGACAAAATATTCACTGGAGTAGGCTGAAGAGTAAAAAAAATAAGGTTAGGAGATTAAGTGTATAAGGGTATGGCTCACCTAGGGCCGAGTTCAGATGTCACATTCACACACCAAAATTAGTTTTGTGATTACCCTTTGGTATGTAATATTTGATGAAACAATCTTTTACTACAGCAGTTTCAAATGGGTTCTTCTTCATTATAGAATTTTAAGCTCTTTGACAGTAGACTATAATGTACTCCTCACAGTGCCCTTGCATTAAACTTTGATCATAATGCAACAATTCTTTTTTTCCTTTTTCTTTTAAGTATAGTCAGCTTATAATGCTGTGAAGCTTTGAGCATAATGCAACATTAAAAAAAATTTCTATATATATTTTATTGAGGTATAGTCAATTTAAGATGTTGTGTCAGTTTTTGGTGTACAGCATAATGCTTCAGTCATACACGAACATACATATATTTGTTTTCATATTCTTTTTCACCATAAGTTACTACAAGATATTGAATATAGTTCCCTATTCTATACGGTATGAACTTATCTATTTTATATATATTAGTTAGTATCTGCAAATCTCGAACTTCCAATGTATCCCTTCCCACCTCCTTCCCCTCCATAACCAGTTTGTTTTCTATGCCTGTGAATCTGTTTGTTTTGTAAATAAGTTGATTTGTCTTTTTTTTTTTTTCAGATTCCACATATAAGGCAACAATTATTTTTTGAACTGAGTCAGAAGGCTCAGTATACACAGAAAGCTTAATTAAACTGATGAGGCAGAAAACATGGAGCCAGTACTTTAGGCATGAACTGTGAAACTGACATAGCAAGTTATGAAAGATAAAGGAATGGAAATAAGGGAAGAGATAAGTGTCAGGAATAAGGTTGATAAAATAATCAGGCACTAATTCTTAGTACTTCAGGAAGGTAGGTGACCAATGACCAGTCTGAGAAGTACAGACATAATGGAGGCAAAACAATGCCAATTCCTATACAAATTAGCATAGGCATATAGAAGATTTTTTTTTTAAATAGCAATGGGATAAAACACAAGTGTGCCCACTTCCACACTCAGGTTTTCCTTAAAAAAGAAAGAAAAAAAAAACTGGGAGCATTCATTTCTTACCTGGAATATTTCATCCTTATGTGATTCAAAGGAATGCAACTTCAGTTTCAGATTTCTCAGATCCCACAAGGCAACAGTCTACATACAAAAAAGAAAGCAAGATCAGTAGATGAACATATTTTTTTAAAATGAGAACACTAAAACGAAAAAACTATAAGACCTCTGTGTATTCAAAAGAAGGCAGAGAAATTTCCTGTTTTCTTGTAAAATAAATCAAACTGACCTTGTCAGCTGATCCTGTGGCAAGAATGAACTCACTATATGGATTGAAAGAAAGGCAGTTCACTTCAGCAGTGTGAGCATCAACTGAGTGGCTTGGTTTCGAAGTATTGTTTGAACGAGTATCCCAGCTTTAGTAAGAAGAAAAAATATGAAAAAAGCTCGAAATGGGTAACTAAATATAAAACTTAGATAACATATTGAGAAAAAGATGGATTCTACTCACATCATAAGTTTCTGATCATCAGCAACTGACCCAAACAGAGACTCATGGAGCAGATGCCAAGAGACGTCTTCTACTACTGCTGTATGCCCTGTAAAGATGGTCTTCGCATCCACAACTTTACCTTCCTTTGGAACAGCACTGATGTCCCATAGGCAGATGGTCTTAAACGTAAAATTAATTATTATACAAAAGAAAGAGTCTCATTTCCCCACACACCCCAGAAAAAGAACCAACTGATAACCAGCCCATATTTGCTTCAAAATGGAAAGGATACGCACATGGTCATCTGAAGCACTAAGTAAGTGCCCACTGAGATTTGGGTTCCAAGAAAGCCCATAGCCTTCCTTCTGATGTCCACGGAGACGCAAGTCTGGGTTGCACTCTCCAGAAGGGTCTGCAAAGTAACAGACACATCAAGTCTATCCAGCCCACTGCTTCTTTGGATCTACTAAGCATAATGGAATTTTGATCACGAGATCTAAACCTCTTAATTTTTATAAGTAATATAGACCCATTATGATCAATATATAATGCTTAAAACTGCACATTCTGTTCTATGTAAAACATTTTTTCCCACCTAGAAAGAAGGATGAATACCCACACACATCAATATAAATCACAAAGAGGGCAGGTACCTGGTTTAGAAGGATGTTTCGTATAGTCAAAAACAAGAACATCACTGGATGGAGTCTTTGTTGCAATGATGCAAGGGTTCTGGGGCATATAACGTGCCCTGTTTACTTCTCCTTCATGGTTGATCTTGATTTCTATTTCAATTTTTCCACTAACTGAGCCAAAACCTCCGAATTCTGTAAATAAGATAAACTGCAAATGAGGACAAAGCAAGAGCTACTCTGTCCAAGTATGATGCAGGCAAGATTTTCAATCAGCAAACTAGTCTAATACTAGAAGCAATTTAGAGACTTATTAGCAGTACAAAGTGCTTTCACACTCCTTATTTCATTTGATTCTTACCACAACCCTACAGAGTAGGGAAAAGTTACTGCCTCCAAAAATTTTACATGGGAAAAGAGAAACTCCGATGACCTATGTTAATTTGTTCTTGGTGACCTGACAATAGCAGAACCTGAATCCTTATTTTTCTGATCCCTATACTGGTACTCTTTCCACTATATCTACAATGATTCTAGGTAGTTATATACTAGTAAGTATTATGTATTACTATCTGAAAGTAAGGAACACTACTGACTCTACTTCAAAATTTCTCAGTAAGTGGCTTTGAAGCCTCATTTAAACTATCAAAACAATGTGCTGAATAAATAAAATCAAAGTTACTACTTTAATGAATATCAAGTACATGGTGTGCTAGGTACTAAAGAGTCCCTCTTATACTATTTGAAACTTTACATTGGGATGACCTTTCTGAAATATCGCCACTGTATCATCTCCCCACATCCTTTCCCTTAATCTGGTGAGGAAAAACAGAACCACAACAGCTGTTTCCATTTTCCTGACCCGCCCTCCCCACTTAAACTTGCCAACCAGTGTCCTTGGCTGAAATAAACCAAGTAAGCAAGGACTAGACAAAACCACTTTTTATTCACATTTGACTACTGAGTGCACTTACAGAGTTCTCCCAAGTACCATTATAAAATGTGTAACAACGTAATTGGTGATTACGTAAATCCTGGCAAAGCAATATATAAACAAAGGTAGTTAATGATTAGTTAAAGAATTATAGAAAGCACAATGATGAGGTACCTAAGTAAGAGTCAGACCTTGGCCTGACTCTGCCACTTACTATCTTGGTGATTTGGTGAAGGCTTTCAATTTCTGAGCCTCAAACACCTTATCCATAAAACAAAGTTGTGAGAGTAACTTGTAGATGAAAATGCTGTCAACAGCACTGTTATACAAGTGTTATACTTTGAAGGACAAAAATCTTTTCAAAAAGCAGAGATGTAGTTGGGTAATAAGGCTGGCAGATTAGAGAACTTTTAACCTCAAAATAACTTTGTAAGTTGAAGAGCAGTGTTTCAAATAAGTTAAAAACCTAAAGTTCAAAATAGAATCTAAAAGGGAAAATAACCACATTAAACAAAAACTTCCCCCCAGAATTCTAGACCACAAGCATCTATAATGTAAAAAAAGAAGGCAAGATATGGTATGTGATCTCAAAAATCTTTTAGTCCTAACACAGGGAGATAAACACACAAGGATGACTATGACGACTGTGACGACAACAACAACAAATGCCAGAAAAGCGGTATCAACAAGGGAAGAGCAAAAGCTGGCATGGAGCCCATAGAAAAGGGGTACTCATTACACAATGTGGGGGGGTTATTCAGGCATCAGCTATATACTAAACAGAGGGTCGCCTGAACAGTAGTTAAGGCACAGTATTAAGAAATTAGCTTAGAGGACTCAGAATTGAGGTTTATTAAGACAAGTATTTATTTGAAAAATAATTAGGGATTTCCCAAGTTGAAGCTGATATGCAAAAGGCCAAATTTGAAGTAAGAAAGATTAAGCTATCAATGTACAATAAACTGAATTATATCAAATTCTAACTATATTCCTATTTTGTTTGCTTTTCTCCATGTAAAACACTATTTAAAAAGACGAGATGTAATACAATAGAGTAAAAAATTTTTTGATGAATTTTTACATATGCATACATCAGGGGACCTACCACCCAGATAAAAATATGGAACATTTGCAGTCTCCACCCCTCTCTGCTGGGTGCTACCGTATCCTTCCCAATCAATACTATCCCAAACTAGACAACCAGTATTGTGATCTCTACTACCATGCCACTTTTTGAGACCATAAACATTTTCATACTAAAAAGAACAAGTGCTAACATCTTGAGTCAAATACTCAATTATTTCATGATTTAGTAATAGTTTACTACACATAGTTCAGACAAAAGACTACAGATTTAAAAACAAAACCAATTCCCCAAACAAGTTGCTGAAAACAAATTTGTTGATATTTGAAGATCTTGGTAAGAGTCTGAAATAAAATTTTAAACCTCACCTACTTCCAGGGCTTAAAATATGACTGTAGCCAAGCTGAATCTAACATAAACACACAAACTCTTTTTAATGTCAAAACAGGCCTAAACCAGTTTTTAGTTCTTTCACGTTGAAAGATCAATGATCTTTGGAAGCTGTCTGTCACCAATTACCTCAAGCCAAATGGAGTCAAGCAGATGGTAATCAATTACAAAAGTTCAATCTGAGCATTCAGGACATTTCATTTGAGGACAAGGAGGGACTGGGAAGCTCACAACCATCCAAGAAACTACTTTCACCCTTGTTGAGACCATATGGAGATAACACCTGACCACCTTTAAGCACTAAGCTTATCCAGTGATCTGAGGATAATTTGGAGGAGGAAGGAGAGGTAAAAGGAAGAGAAAAGAAGGAATGGGAGGCGATATGCTATGTAATTATAGGGCAAGTTACAAAACAATTATGAGCATCAGTTTCCCTGAGAGGATAACACAGGGTGATTTACATAGTCAAACAAATATATCATACATATTACTAGTATTTTTAATAGTTTCTCTATTATTAAGCATTAGTAAGGGGGATAAAGGTATTAAAGGTATTACCAGAACATAAAAGCAGCCCACAGGCGCCAGGACATTTTCAAGTCTAAACACAAAAGGTCATAGTGGGTGGTGGCCCAATTCCTGGGAATCCCAGCCCCTTTACCACGGTGGTTGGACTGGTCCTCCCATTTGTTAGTATACGAAGCTACCAAGCCCATAAAAACGTGGCTGCCCTTTTTGCTCAACAAAAAAGCCATAAAAGCAAACTGGTTTGATGCCACTCAAAAAATGCAGTTACTAGAAAAAGATTAGAGTGTCCATGTTAAAAGATGCCACTTTAAAAACCAGCGAAAACATATGTGGAATCTAAAACATAATACAAATGAATACACAAAACAGAAACAGACTCACAGACATAGAAAACAAACTTATGGTTCCCACAGGGGAGGGGGTGGGGGACGGGGTGGTGGTGGGGAACAAACTAGGAGTATGGGATTAACACATAAAAAACTATTACAAGTAAAACAGATAATCAACAAGGACTTACTATACAGCATAGAGGATTATAACCAATATCTTGTAATGAAGAAAAAAAAAACTCCCAACAATTCACTATGTTGTACACCTAGAACTAACACAATATTGCAAATCAACTATACTTAAAACAACAACAAAACCAAACAGTGAAGAAAATGGAATAGTCAGCAAATGACAAAAAAAAAAAAAAAAAAAAACCAAAAAAAACCCCAAAACCCGTTAACCACTCAGAAAAGCTTGGATTCCTATTCTTTATGTAAATCTAAAACAAATACCAGAAGGATTAAAGTTTTAATGGTCAAAATATAAAAGTACCAGAAAACAACAGCTAGCTTTAAAATTCTTGGAATGCTGAGGGCCTTTCAACAGAATGACAAAATCTGAAGGACAACAGAGGAAAAGTTGGATAATTAAAAAGTCACCACTTCTAAACTAGAACAAATAATCCTAAAATTTATGTGATATCACAAAAAGACTCAGAATCGACAAATACTGAAGAAAAAGAATGAAGCAGGAGGAATAATCCTCCCAGACTTCAGACAATATTAAAAAGCGACAGTAATCAAACAAGTGTGGTACTGGCACAAAAACAGACAGATCAATGGCACAGATTAGAGAGCTCAGAAATAAACCCACACACCTATGGTCAATTAATCTTCGACAAAGTAGGCAAGAATATAAAGTGGAGAAAAGACAACCTCTTCAGCAAGTCGTGTTCAAAAACTGGGCAGCTACATGTAAACCAATGAAGTGAGAACACTCCCTCACATCATACACAAAAACTTAAAATGGCTTAAAGATTTAAACATAAGACAAGACACTATAAACCTGGAAGAAAACATAGGCAAAACATTCTCCAACGTAATTCTTAGCAATAATCTCCTAGGGCAGTCTACTGTGGCAACAGAAATAAAAGCAAAAATAAACAAATGGGACTTAATTAAACTTATAAGCTTTTGTACACTAAAGGAAACTATAAACAAAATAAAAAGACAACTTACGGAAAATATTCGCAAATGATGCATTTCCAGAATATACAAACAGCTCATACAACAACAACAAAATAACCGAATAAAAAAATGAGAAGACCTAAATAGACATTTATTTCTCCAATGAAGACAAAAAGCCAATAGGCACATGAAAAAATGCTCAATATCATTAACTATTAGAGAGAGATGCAAATCAAAACTACACAATCACTTCACACCACTCAGAATGGCCATCATTAAAAAGTCCACAGACAATAAATGCTGGAGAGGGTGTGGAGAAAATGGAACCCTCCTACACTGCTGGTGGGAATGTAGTTTGGTGCAGCCATTATGGGAAACAGTATGGAGATTCCTTAAAAAACTAAAAATAGACTTACCCTATGATCCAGCAATCCCACTTCTGGGCATATATCCAGAGGCAACTCTAATTCATAAAGATACATGCACCCCAATGTTCACAGCAGCACTATTTATAACAGCCAAAACATGGAAGCAACCTAAATGTCCACTGACAGATGACCGGATATATATACACAATGGAATATTGACCTGGAGATTGTCATACTAGATGAAGAAAGTCAGAAAGAGAAAGAAAAATACTGTATGATATCACCTATATGTGGAATCTAAAAAAAAAACAAGAGACAAATGAGCTTATTTACACAACAGAAACAGACTCACAGACATAGAAAACAAAATTACGATTACAGGGGGGTGGCTAGGGAGGTGATAGAGAGATAAATTGGGGAGTTTGGGATTTGCAGATAGTAACTACAATACATAAAATAGATAAACAGCGAAGTCCCACTGTATAGCATAGGGAACTATATTTAATATCTTGTAATAACCTATAATGAAAAAGAATACGGAAAGGAATATATACATATACGGATAAATGAATCACTATGCTGTACACCTAGAAACTAACACACCATTGTAAACTGACTATACGTCAATAAAAATGTAAATTCACAGCTTCTAAACAGGACTTAAGATTATAAAATAAAATGAGGAAACATTATCTACAACCTAGTAAGTTAGGGATAACTTACCTTATACATAGAGATAACCCAAGAGCAAAACATGAACAAAAAACATGAATAGTCAGCTTAAGAGAGACAGACAAGAGACAAATATTTTTTAAGTAAGTCCAACATCCCAAATAACTTAAAAAGCAAAGTAAAATAAGAATGTAGTATTAAGTCCAATGTTGGCAAAGGCGTGGAGAAACAGACATCAATACATCTGCTATTGGTGAAATTCTTAGTTTTTTTGGAGAACAACTTAGCAGCATTATAGTTGAAAATGTTCTTGCCATTTGATCAGCATTTCACTTAAAAAAATTATTCTACAGCAAAACTATGCAAGATGATGTGTAGAACTTTTTGAAACCAGAAGATTGGAAATCACTTAAATGTCAATAAATAAGGGATGATTAAGTGTGGCAGAGTATACAGCCACCAACAGGAGACAGGTCTCCATATGTCCACATAGAAAGATGTCCAAGATACATCAGGCTGGAAGAGCATATTCTATGCTGTATCCCCAGTACCAACAAAAATGCCTGGTATATAGTAAGTACTCAACATATCTGTTGAATAAGTGATCCAATAAATGGGATAGATAAGTCATTCAGAAAACTACCAATTTAATGGTGATCCATAAAAGACAGACATATGGGGGGCAGGAATTCAGTTTTGTATTTGCTTTTTTGATTTTTAAAAATAATTTTATCACCAGTTGGAGTATTTGCTTTGTGCCTAAATAACCAAAAATCCTATTTAAAGACAATTTATCTTCACTTAGTAAAAAGGAAACAGGCTCAGAGAAGCTAAATGATTTACCTCCAAACGACACAGTTGGTGAGTAGCACACAGGGTCTCAAGCCCTAGTCTTTTATTCTTAAATTTTAGTGTTTTTCCTCTTCCATCACTGATGCCTACCCAGAGAATAACTTTGTAGTAACCACATCCTATAGTTCACACACTTGGGTCAGTGACATAGAATCATGTTTGCTGACCTTTATCCTAAGAGCTTACTTTGCATTCTGCATCACCCTAAGCTAAATATGGAATGATTAAAAGATTAACCACATGCTATAATCCTGGCAAAAAATTGGAGCCCAAAATAACTTTGATAAAAGAATGGATTCTGCTCATCAGGAGAAATGTATGATAAAAAACATTAAACATTCATTTTTTCAGAGCACAAATCTCAATACTGAGAGCCTATCTGTCCTCTACCTCTTGGTTATAATTGGAGCTCAAGGACAACAATAAAAGAAACTCACTCATTTCCACCTCCTCTGAAAGGGAAAAAATATTTCAGGAACAGTCAAACCCTTTGGTTCTCTCCTAAAAATAGGGTATAATTACTCATTTAATTTTTATATACTATATAGCAAATGCCATGGTTAAGTCAATTTTACCACTTAAACCTGGAATGGGTAATTTAAGCCAGTGTTTCTCAATCTTTTTTGTTTTTTCATTATTGCCCCTCTAAGAAACCTTGTAAGACATTTTTCCTGACACGCTGATGAAACTGTAATACCAAAGATATCCTGTGTATTTGTCTACGTTCGCTATGTGCAACTATGCTTTAAATAATTCAAAGAATGTTTTCAACCCCCCAGGGGCAGTATCACCGATGTTGAGAATGCATCATGCACAGCAATAATATATGGTGGGTTGGATTTTTGCTCTAAATTCTAGAAATTTCTCCACCATCAAATTTAGTCAAGGAAGGTTTATAGAAAAGGTACAGAACCAAGTATGTGTTAAGTATGTATTGACACTTAATGTATACACTGCCAACTCAGGCTTTCCAAAGCTTAGTATCTTGTTTTTAACTGGAGAGGCTACTTTATCAAACTATACACACTCACACAATAATTCAAAGATATGAAAGTATCACCCATATATCATTCCTTCTTTCACCTATAAGATTCCTACCTCCTTTTTCACTGTCGTAGTGTGAAGCATCAAACTGAGCATCATCATTAGGGAGCTGCACGCTGGCTATCACAAGGTGGTTCTGTTCATCCGATGTGTGTGTCCCCAGGACAAGTCGATGAATGCTGAAATCTTTCCCTTCTGGTCTGTAACAGCAATATATGGTCACTATTCAGATTAGTAAACTAAAAGAGATTATGAAGTCAGTCACATAAATGTGTGCAAAAGGCACTATTCTAACCAGGTTTTGAGGAAAAAGTCATTAAAAGCCACATTTCTTACTTTCAATGTATATTCCATGGAGCTGAGTATAAGGACCACATAGCACTTAATTTTTTAAGTATTTTTTAACTTGGCCAAAAGTTTACAATTACTTTTGGGGAAAAGTGTAATAAATGGAATAAAATATGAATTAACGACTCACCCTTTACAATGGATAAGAAGGAAAGAAAACAATTGTGGGTATATTAACATTTTAGGTTACTTCATTAGATCAGTTTCATTAAAAGGGAAAGGAAATAACATCAGGTAAAGTAACTGTTCAAATACCATGAGAGCACAAAGATGATTAAGATGGGATTCCTGTCCTCAACCTGGGACAATTAGACAGTCTTATACACAAACAGTTAGAATACAAGTCAATATACACTTCATGAAAGATACCCAAGAGTATGGAAGTTTAAGTAAGAAAGGTTACTTCTGGAATGAAGAAATGTTCTTGAAAGAAGTGACACTTTAGTAGATCTCAAAATGAGAGATAAAACCCAAGGGAGGGTGACAAGGGCTTTGGAAGACAGTATTCCAAGAAAACTGAACTGAGCAAAGGAGAACGTTAAGCATGTCAAGCACTTTACATACCGTGTATCATTTAAACACCGTAACAAAACATGAAGTACTATTCTAATTTAAAGATGGCTTGGGAAAATTAAGCAATTTGCCTAAAATCACACAACTACTAAGAAAAAGAACTAGGACTGAAGTCCAAATCTGATTTTGAATGTGGGAAAACACAGTGGGAGAGGAGGCTAGAAAGCAGATTAAAGTAGACTCTAAGGTACTGAATGCCAGCTTAAGGCACTGTATACTGTAGAATGAAGAACCAAGAAAAATTTCTAAGAGACAGCATGATTTGCGTTAACACAGAAGGATTAATTTAACAGAGGTTCTTCAACAAGTGTGGCATCAGAAACAGCAGCATTAGCATCATCTGGGAACTTCATGCAAATTCTAGGTCTCCTACAGACCTAATGAACCAGATACTGGGGGGGGGGGGTTTGCAGAGCTCAATAATCTGTTTTACAATCCGTCCAGCTGATTACAATGAATGTTAAAATCTGAGAATCCCTGGCCTAGATGGGAAAGATGCTGCATAGGTAAAACTGATCAGGGCTTACAAATGGCCTGACAAGTGGATAAAGGGGAAAAACCTACTAAGTGTAAAACCAAAGTCAACTATGATAAAGGGAACTGGAAACAATAAACTACAATCGTGTGTTTTTTTGTTAGAAAAAGAAAACTAATACCAAAAAAAGAACACATAAAAAACAAAAAACAAAACAAAAAAACACTAGACATTAGGGATGGCAAAAAACCAGAAAACATTGTTATATGAGTAGAAAAGCAAAAGGAAGGATATTTGGACCAATGTCTAACAATCCAGAAAAGTTTATTTACCTAAATCTGTTAAAAGTAGAAAGTTACTAAGACAGTAGAGACTGCAGCCTTGGGGGAACTTAGTCTTATTCACTGCTTTCCAAACTTAGCTAATCACATTATATGCAAAGTTTTTTAAAAACATGGGTTCCCGAATGATTTAGTAGGTATGGAGTGGCCTGTATTTGGGATCCACTGGTCCAATATAATTTAGCACATAACCACAGTAAATCTGGAGCTATTTCTCAATTATTCTACCACAAGTTCTTAAATGGTTTCAACTACTACTGAGAACCCCTGACAGAAATTACTCCACTTATCCCGAACTGAAGTAATTCTGATGATCAGCTGAATATGGGAACTCCTGGTCATGACAAAGCAGCTTCCAACTTTAAACTTCTAAACATTAACTAAAATCTCAGGACAGGTTTCCCCATTTTTTAAAATGCTACTGTGAAGGCAGCAGGCTCACTCTTTTCAATAACATTTATATAAATTCCTATTACTTGTTGAGCTGAACCAATAGCCTAATAGCCACATTTTGCAAATATCTTGACTTCTAAAGACCTGAGTTTTGAAAGAATTTACTTTAATACACATATAATTTTTAAATGTTATTCTAACTAGCAGAGTTTCTTTTTCCTCTCTCCCTTAAGGGAGGTACTGGGAATTGAACCCAGGACCTTGTGCACGCCAAGCGTGCATTCTACCACTGAGCTACTCCCTCCATCACAAAGTTTTATAACAGAAAATTCACTATTCCCATAGGCACACTGGTTTTGCTAAAATTTTGTTATGTAAATTAACCTTCACCTTTCACTGTCACTTCCTGAAAGCCTTTCCTGATACTCCCAAGTTGAAGTAATTTTTCCTATCTCGGATCATTTTATCTTTGCTACTTTTATAATCATACCTGCCTCTTCAACTAAACTTGAAGGCACGTATCCTGTTACACTCGTCTTTGTATTAACCAGGTACTATCAATGACTGTGAGATTCAAATGTCTTGTTTAAAGAACTGGACTCATCATAATACTTTCTGAAAGCTAATAAACGTTACATTATTATTTGGTCAACTAGTTATAACATGACTACTCAATTCACTATCAGGAAAAGAAAACAGCAACATGTTCTCTCTTATCAGGCAAATTAACAAAATAGTTTCACACTTTGCCTTACTTTTTGACCTAGAAAAAAAAATGTCACCAATAGGTTTTGATCACGTGCCTTCCACGGGTGACTGGAGAGAAGAAAACAGGGAAAAATCAATGCGAGAAATCTACAATGAGGACACAACAAAATAATGTTCAAGTAATTCTTATCACCTGGTTACATCTGGAAGCCACTGTGCAGTTAGGCTGGGCCACTCCAGAGCATGGGTCATCACCAAATCGTAAAGAAAAGGGGTGTTCTTTTTCCATATTTTGTACTCTTCGTTGATCACACGTTCCTCTACTGCGTCATCAAAGGCTGCTAAAAAATTAAAAACAAATTAAATTAGCGAACACAAATGGAAACCGAGTAAACACTTCCAAAGCTACCGGCATGGCTCCCGAGCCGATTCTGAAATGGAGAGCTGTCTAAATCCGCCAGAGGCGCAAGAAGCAACGCCGCTCGCCAACTCCGCCGGGCCGGAACGGCTCGGGTCATCCCGGCCAGACTCCCTGTTAGCCGCTCAGGCGACGGCGCCGGGCGTCGGGAGCACGCAACCGACGAGGAGGCTCTAGCACCGACCCCTGCGAGGAGGGAGCACTGCAGGGAGAACCAGAAGAGGCGGGTAGACCGACAGCGAGCGCGGGGAGGGACCAAACACCCGCCGGGGCCCCCACCGCCAGCCTCACGCAGCTGCGCCGGGCCTCTGCTCCCGAGCAGCTGGCGCGCCGTTAGCCCGCCCCGCGGGGCGATTTCTCCTCACGCCTGCGATGGCGGGAACGGCACTCAGCAGAGTCCGGCCTTCCCTCACTGTTAGGCCGTGTCGAGGCAGCGGCGCAAGGCTGGCACCCCTCGCTCTCTTGGGGCGACCCCAGCACCCTCACCTTCCTTGTCGGCCATGGCGGGTAGGCAAGCCGAGGGGATCCCGGCGTTGAGCGTTGCGGGAGGGGCGGGGAAGCTGCGGGCGCTCGCTGTGCGCGCGCGGCCTCTATTGTTTCCTGCTGCCCCTGCGTGAGGGCCGACTCGCGCACCTTCGCGCCAACACCGGCCAATCGGAGCGCGCCGAACGGCGAGGTGGGCGGGGAAGCCACGTTCGCAGCCTATCCAGATGCGTGGAGTCGCTGGTCGCTGGGCTGAGGCGCGCGCTCCGCCCCCGCCCCCACACGGCCCCGAGCCGACTTCCTTCGATTGCGCGCGCGCGCGAGATTGGTGGGAGTGCGCCCGCCCAGGGTCACGTGAGAGGTTTAATCCGCACGCTCCTGGGGGCAGCCATTTTCTTGAAGGGTGTTGAGCTAGCAGCTCCTTCGAAGTAGTATTTTAGATGAGAAATCTAGGATGCTTTCGGGTCTAGTTATCAACTGGGGGTAGGGGTGAGGCAGCAAGCAAAGGTCTTTATCACTCAGACCTAAAGGTTTCTAATTTAAGTATCCCTTACTCCCAGGTCGTCCAATTTAGTCATTAGAAATAACTTGATGAAGCAAGCGCAGAAAATGGGGCCTTGGACTTATAAAGATGTGCTCGAAGCGGTGGGACCTAGAACGGAAGCTTTCGCGGATTAAGTACGTCCGCAAGAATGGAGTCCTGGTCCTTTAAGGGTATGCGCTAAGGGGCGGAGTCTAGGGCGGAAGTTGTAAGTCACGGCCGAAGTCCGGCTGATGAAGGGCGGAAGTTGGGTTTGGATCCAAAGCCGCAATCATGGCGCAGGAAGGGGAAGATGTTAGAGATTACAATTTGACTGAGGAGCAGAAGGCGATCAAGGCTAAGTATCCTCCAGTCAATCGGAAGTACGAGTGTGAGTAGGTGGCTCACTTCTCTCTTTGCCCTGGTTTCCGGCTTCGCCTTCCATTTTGCCCCACAGGGTGCTTCAGGCAAATTCTTATTTCGCCCTGTATTGTAGTCCCTTCTGTACTTGTATGAGGGATGCCGAAGGGAAAAACCACATGATCTGAGAGTCGGGAAACCCAGGCTCTCACATTTACAAGTCTCTTGAAGTTTTTCTTTATATGCCTAATCACACTTCTTTTGTGGAAATTTTACTAGTGTATTCTAAAGATAACCGCGTTTTCAAACTTGACGGGGTTGTCGCCTCTCTGAATCTCTAGCAGTGAGATAGTTTATAGAGTGTGGCTAGGTTAGAGGACTCGGAAAACTGTAGGTAGGGGACTTCTAACTTGGTGTTTTACCTGTATCGTGTTGTTAGTAAAAAGATCTGGTTTTGCCATTTTTGGTTTAGTAAAAAGATCTGGTTTTGCCATTTTTGGTTTAGTGAAATTAGGCAAATCACAACCTCTCTGCATTCAGTTCCTTCATGTGAGAAATAAATGAGATAATAATAAATATGAAAGTGTAGTGCAGGCCCTGGAGTTCTATATATAAAAGTTAAGCTGTTATCCCGAAAGGTGAGTGTGGTTTGGGGTGCACAAATCTGACTTATTTTCCTGCTTAAAATCTTTCATTAATTTCCCGGTGTCCGACTATTTGCCACAGCATACTAGGCTCTGTACTTTCTGAACCCGGCATATCTCCCTAGGTCATTTTTCTCTCACTTAACAGTTTTTAAAAGTTACTTTTAATAGGTCCTATATATGATTCAAAATTTAAGAAGTACAACAGGTATGCAGTGAAAAGTAAGTCTTTCTTTCAGCCCTGATCCCCAGCCACCTAGTCTTCCTCTCCAGATCAACCATCCTTAACGTTTTCTTCTCTGTACATGCAAAGACGTACATTTCCTTTAGTTTGTTTAACCAGTTTCTGGTTGGTGGTCATTTATGTTTATACTCTTTTGCTATTAGAAAAAATACAGCAGTGAATTACTTGTACAATCACTGTTTGGCACACATGCAAATGTGTCTGGAGAAGAAACTTCCAAAAGTTACATTGCTTTGTCAAAGGATATCTGCATTTTTAACTGCACTGATTATTGCCAAATTGCTGTCTATTGAGGTTGTGCCAATTTACACTCTCACTAGCATTGTATGAGTGTGCCTTTTCCCTCACACCTTTATCAGTTTACTGTGTTACCATACTTTTTGGTCTTTTCCAATTTGTCAAGTGTCTTGTTACACTAAGTACATTTTTATTATAAGTGAGGTCGAAAATATTTTAGCATATTTGGAAGTATTCGTATTTCCCCTTCTGAGATGTGTACATTCATATTTTTAACCCATTTTTCCATTAAGTTGTTGGTCTTTTTCGGAGAAATTAATTTTTATGTAGTGAAATTTACTACCCTTTTTATAGCTTCTGGGATGTCATTCTTAGGAAGACCTTGCCTACTCTGAGATTGTAAGATAATTCTTCCATTTTTTTTCTAGTACATTTGAAAACTAAACTTATATTGGCATATAATATACATATAGAAGAGTGCACATAAGTGAATTTTCACAAACTTGATACACCTGTATAACTAGTAACCAGATCAATAGAATATTACAGCATCCCAGATGCTCCTCGTGATGCTCCTTCTCTCTCCCTGCTTCTCCCATTAATCTGACTTCTAACATGGTAGATTAGCTTTGGCTATTTTTGTACATTATCTAAATGGAATCATACAGTGTGTATTCTTTTTGTGTTTGGCCTCTTTTGCTCATATTTGTGAGAATAATATTTTTCCTGATAGTTACAGCTTGTTCCTGTTTCTAGTATTTACAATTTTTAAAAAAATTACATTTTGACTACCTTACAGTTAGGGTAAGGGGGAAATTAAGTATCTGATATAATTATTTTCCAGATGATTTACCAGATAATAAAACATCATTTATCAGCAGTCTGTTTTTGCCCATGTGATTGAAATGCGGTCTCTTTATTGTATACAGAATTCCCCTACCTATATTTAGGTCTAGAGTTGCACTTACTAATCTGTTCCTTTTTTCTTGCTCTCTTATGTGCCAGTGCCACATTTTTATTTATTGAGGCTTTATTGTATCTTTTAATATCTTGTAGGACAATCTCCCTCTCAGGACTTGCTTCTTTTCTGCCATTCTTGTTTTTTTTTCCTCTATATGTAGATAAAAATCAACTTGCTCAGATCCATAAAAATTACTATTGGTATTCTCCCCTAGCCCCTTTGATCATTTGTTTCATCTTCTCTTCGAGGTGACTACCCCATCCTGAGGTTCTATGGGGGCTCCACTCTGAGTCACCGCATTAGCATAGACTCAGGTGTGGTCAAAAGGGGCTCTATATGAATAATGAAAGACATTCCTGTCACTCAGAAAATTCCCAGGGTTTTAAGAGCTCTGTGCCAGGGACCAGGGACAAAGACCAAATATATATTTTCATTATACCACAAAAACATTAAATAAAAAGCAGCAATTAAGATGAGAGGAAGGGGGAGGGTATAGCTCAGTGGTAGAGAGTGTGCTTAGTGTACACGAAGTCATGGGTTCAATTCCCTAGTACTTCCATTAAAAATAATAATAATAATAATAAACCTACCTACCCCCCAAAAATTTTTTTTAAAGGAGAGAAAAATAAATTTAGCTTTTTAATTTTTTGTGCAGGAAAGACCTTTTGCTGAAAAATCCTGTTAACATTTTCATGTTATGCTTCATGATTACATCTATGAAGATGACTGTGCATTTATATGAATTACATTAACCTACTTCCTAATAATTGAATCTTTGCATTCCAGGAATAAATCCCACTTGGTCATTACTGGATTCTACTTGCTAACATTTTGTGCATAATCTTGGCATGGATGTAATGTC
Organism: Vicugna pacos; assembly: GCF_048564905.1. Taxonomy (NCBI): domain Eukaryota; kingdom Metazoa; phylum Chordata; class Mammalia; order Artiodactyla; family Camelidae; genus Vicugna; species Vicugna pacos. The sequence goes on from NC_132999.1 coordinate 44,738,241, forward strand.
AGTCTGTGTTTTCTTCCAGCTTCATTTTTTGCCACTGACTGCCCCCAGATCTACCCGAAGCTTCCCTGTAGCCAATTTTCCTTTAAGACTCAGCTCAGTTGTCCTCCCATTTATTCGTTCAGCAATATTACTGAGCACCTGTTGTGTATCAGGTACTAAGTAGAAATTGGTAATAAATGGCACAAGCAGGCAGATAGAGATCATCCTTAGTCTCTTGGCACTTTAAAGTGTTAAGTCCTGTTTCCTTTGGGAATTCTTACCTGAACCTCTTAGCCGAGATTAGTGTATCTCTTACACTGTACTATAATAGCGGTTCTCAAAGTGTGGTCTGTAGACCCCTAGGGTTCCCCAGACCCTTTCAGAGGATCTGTGAAGTCAGAACTACTTTTTTATTTGGTCTTTTCACTGTGTTAATATTTGCACTGGTGGTTCAAAAGCAGTAAAGGTAGAAGTCCTGGCTCCTTAGCACAAATTGAGGCAACAGCATCCAACTGTATTGTTGTCATTGTATTATTTACCACCATGTACTTAGAATTAAAAAAAGAAAAAGTCACTTTTTACTTAAAAATATCCTTAATATCTTGATAAGAACTATTGATGTTATTACAGATAATTACACGGCTTTTTAGTATTCTGTTTGGCAAAGCAGGAAGTATGCTTAAAGTGTTTCTGCTGTATCTCAGTATTGATGATTACCTTGAGGAAAAGAACTTGTGTAATTGTTTGAGTTGTGGGCTGCTTTTTTTCATGGAACACTTTTCTCAAAAGAATAAAAAAAGACATACCATTGTTATTCAGACTTGGATATTTGGCAGATATCTTCTTAAAAATAAAGTGATCTGTCACAGCAAGGGAAATAACACAGTATTTGTTTGCAGTGATAAAATTCAAACTTTCAAGTGAAATCACAATTTTGGAAAACTTGTATTTGCCATCATAAGCTTGACAGCTTCCCAGTGCTTGAAGATTTTTTTCTGGTGGAGGTTGGTGGTGCTATTAACAAACAGGTTTTTTAAAAATTCTATATGATGTGTCAACATTATTTGTAAAATTCAATGAACTAATACTTTACCCAAAACCAATGTTTAATATTATATAATCAGGCATGAGTATGATCTGTTCTAAGCACAAGATAGAGCAATGGATTTTAATGTTACAGAGTGTGAAAAGTTCATTGTTACAGCTTCAGATTCTACATTGCAACTAACCCTTAAAAAATTGTCCCCTACATTGCAACTAACCTTTAAAAGACTGCCACGATTCTAGTTTGGTGTGATATCAAGAAAGACTATACAATTTTTTTTAAAAGCTGCTAAAATATGTCTCCCTTTTTCTCCTGCATATCTGTGAGTTAGATTTTATTTATGTACTTCAACTTAATCAACATTGCAACACGTTAAAAAGTCAGACATTAAAAATATTTGCAGACATGCTAAATGGTACCACTTTTCTCACTAAATTTTTTGAAAATATAGTTGTGTTTTATAAAATGTGAAATTCATGTTCAATAAAATGGGCTTATTATTTTTAAATGAATTGATAAGTATTTTTAAATTGTTTCAATTAAAATTTCTAGTATAGTTAATATTGCCAGATACAACCTTTATAAACAAAAGGTCTTTGGGGTCCTTAATAATTTTTATGGAGTAAAGATTTCCTGAGACCAAAAGATCTGAGAATCACTGCCCTACAGCAATCTGTCACTGACTTTTTAAACTGTGTTTTTAATTGAGATCTAATTTACATGTAGTAAAGTGCTCATATCTTAGATATGAAGTCCAGTGAGTTTTGATAAACAGATACATCTGTGTAAGGAACACTCCAGTCAGGCTCTAGAACATTTCTGTCACCTCCGAAAGTTCCCTTTTGCCCCTTTCCAGTCAGTTTTAGAGTTGCGTATAAGTGGGATCACACAGTATAGATTCTTTTATGCCTGATTTCTTCACTCGGATCAAAGATAAACACAGCTAGACATTAGAGTGGTGAATGGACTTTATTCAGTAACTGCTGGCAGTAGGGGAAAGAGCCCTGCTCCCTTTGGATCTGTGCAGAGGTGATTGGGCCTTTTAAAGGGAAAATGAGGGGTGAGGGGAGAGCAGGGGCTTAGCAGACACTGAGAAGTGAAAAATCACAAAGGTTGGTCAGTAGAAATTCGTTTAAGCCCTCAGTGTTTGCTGGCTGGCAGTGATCAAGTTCAGGATTCTATCCTCCCACAGGGACCGGGAGTCCTTCCTGATGATTACATTTCAAAGGAATGGCCTCCAGTCTTTGAGAAAGACACTTTGAGTTGTAAGAGATAAATATTCACAATTGTAAGCCCTTTTTAGTAAATGCGCTAAGAAAGGGAGGTCAAGGGCTTATTGTCAGGCTGGAACGAACAGTAAATTCTCACTCAGTGTAGAGCTTTCTCAGGCAGGCATTATAATGGTGGGGCTAGGGTGACGCTAGGAACACAGCCTCCAGCTGCTAGAAGCCACGCTGAAGTTTGGTCAGGTCTCTTAGTCCAGGGGGTTTGAATGGCGTTCTGTGCTGAGAGTTCTGCAATTTTCACTTAACATTTTTAAAGACACATGTTAATGAACGTATCAGTAGTTCATGCTGCTTTATTGCTGAGTGGTGTTGCATTGTATTCCTCAGTGTGTTTATCCATTTTCCTGACAGACATTGGATTTTTTATTTGGGGGAATAAAATTGCTGTGAACATTCTGATATTTCCACATACTTTGTGGCCACATACTTTCATTTCTCTAGGGTTAATACCTGTCATTTTCTTTACCTTGTTTGTCATCTCTATTAGTCATGGAGCCCCTTTGTGCTTAAAATGTATTGGATCCTCGGTAATATTTTTGAGTAAATTAGAGATAAGTTTGAATCTTGAATGCCACCAGAAGATGTGTTAAAATGTAAAGTGCACTAACCTGGGAGTGAGAAAATCTCAATTCTAGTCCCAACTCTGCTTCTAATCAGCAGTGTAGTCCTAAACAAGTCACATAGTCTCTCTGGATTTCAGGTTTCTTCTTGTAAGTGAAGGAATTCTATTAAATGATCTCTGAGACTTCTTTTCAGCCTGAATATTCTATGATCCTAAGTAGAAAGAATTGATAGAAGTCATACTAAGAGTGAAGAGTAGACTCTGAAATGTTGAGATAACAGATCAAGGGGGACCTTGGTGTTCCTGGCAGCTGTTACTTCCTGGTGTTCCCGTGAGAGTATCAGGAAAAAGCTTGTAATACATACTGTAGAGTTTGCTTTCCAAAACTATTTTATCGGCCAAGGATATCATTGAGGAGTCCTTCAAATGCAAGAAACCAAGAAATGAAAAAACTTGGCTTATGTTAAAAATAAAAACCTGTTTTGTCTGGGAGTTGGCTAGCTGTTCATGAAAAGGTGAGACAGGGAAATCTGGAATTTTCTGTCTTCGATGATGTAGTTCCCAGAATTTTGATCATTTACACAGTAGATATTTAGAAAAGATACTGACTTGTTTTATTGAGGAGAAGTAACAAAAGCAGCAAATGGCATTTGTTTATTGAGAAACTACGATGTATGAGACATTTTGTAAATAACCTTAGAAGACCGTGGCCCTCTGGAAATTGTCATTCATTTAAATATAAATCTTGTCTTAAAAAAACAACTCTTTAATATCAATATGCTAATATTATGTAACTATGAGTTCTTTTATTTAATATTAGTTCAGTTATTTAACGTTAACAGAATAACTGTAAATGCTTAGAAGAAATTTTTGAAAACAAAAAATAACCCTTAGGAAAGTAATTAGCTTTGGGGTAATGGTTAGTAAAAGGTGTGTGATCGGCCCACATTTTCTTGTTCTTCAGGGATGATGTTCTTAATAATGATCTAGAGTTATTTTCTTGTGATTTGCAAGTCAGTCTTAGTTACTTACAAGTGTTTTTCCTTCTCTCCCTCAGATTTGGATCATACAGCGGATGTCCAGTGAGTATAGCTGGAGTTTATGCCTTTGTAATTATGTGCTTAAAACAGGAAGGCTGATGTTTTAATCTTGATGTCCCTAGTTTTAATTTTTCTCTGCCTATTTTGGTTCCTTTAGAACATGAAAATGAATATTTAAAAGCACCCAGTTTGTGTCATTAAATTGATTGAGGCCTTTGGTTTTGTATTTAACATGTTGATTTTATTTTTTCTTTGCTGTCAAGTTTTCTCTCTTGCAGCAATTACATTACACAGGGCATGAATGCATTTCTTTAGGTTACACGCATGGGGAGATACTCTGGAGGAAGCATTTGAGCAGTGTGCGATGGCCATGTTTGGTTACATGACAGATACGGGGACCGTCGAGCCCCTCCAAACAGTAGAAGTGGAAACTCAAGGTAACCAGTTTGTTCGTAAGGAAGAAATTGTTATACAAGTGTTCAGTATCCTACATAATTTCTGTAAATGTTCACAGTAAGAACAACAAAATTGATTATGAGCTTGTTCTTTCAAGTAGCCCAAGAAATTCATTGCACTGTTAAATTCAAGCAAGTTTTTAGAGATGAGAATTATTAAACACCATACCATTGTGGGTTTTTTTTTTAAATTTTGGGGGTAAGGTAATTAGGTTTTTATTTATTTATTTATTTTAATGGAGGTACTGGGGTTGAACCCAGGACCTCGTGTGTACTAAGCAAGTGCTCTACCACTGAGCCATACCCTTCCCTCTCATTGTGGCTCTTTTTGATCCTGTGTAGGAGATGACTTACAGTCTCTTTTATTTCACTTTTTGGATGAGTGGCTTTATAAATTCAGCGCTGATGAGTTCTTCATACCCCGGGTAAGCAAAAGTTTTTCTTTTTTACTGAGCAAATGGATTCTTAGTTCATATTTTAGAATAAAACTAATGATTTAAAATAGAACATGTGATGCAAAACCTAGCCACAGAGATATGTAAGATGATGATTTGCAGAAATTATAATAACCATAGGCTTTTCTTGGTTAACCTGAGTTTGCCCTTGTATATGCATTTTGCATTTAAATCTCTTATTACAAACTTGCCACTCATCAGGATTGTATGATAAGAATGCACCTACTGTCCTCACTGTCTCTATCTGAACTTTTTATGTCTCCTAAGTTTGAGCTATATTTATATCCATCCATATGTTTCTTTTGTCCCATTTGAAATTTGGCAGTTCTGCCATCTTGGCCTAAGTTTAAAAATTGAAGCTTTTAGTTTTCCTTAAAGTGAAAAAGGAGAAGCCAAATGGAGATTACTTATTGCCATCAACCTCTAGAAGGGAACGCCTCTCCAGCATCATTGTTATCTGACACACATGGCCTTCCTTGCTTCCACAGTTCCTCCATTCTCTCCCTGCCCAGCTCCACTACGTATATTCTTCCAACTGGGTCATTTGTCCTACAGAATTCAAGTGCTTACCATATTATATAAAGATAGGCTGAGAGTTTTGTCAACTATAAATAAATAAAGTTAAAAAAACCCCAGAGTGATTGAAATCCTGTCATCTTCCTCTATGTATCTTACATAAAAATCCTTTTGACACATATTTATAGACTGTACATTTTCAAGAATACTTCCCTTGAGTATGTAAGGAAAAAACCTTATTTCTTTGAAATATTTAGTTTATTGTTCTGTTTCCTTTGCTTCAGAGAAGTTGTATGCTGTTATCTAGAAAAAGTGATAACTAGGCAAGTTTTAGTAGACAATCTGGTATGAACATATATTAAAAGAAAAATTTTTTTTCTTTAGGAAGTGAAAGTGCTTAATATTGATCAAAGAAATTTCAAATTACGGTCAATTGGGTAAGTCCTGAAAACCTTTTAACTAGTAGATTTAGTTTAAGTAGAAGATGTTTAGTTACATTCTTCAGTGAACTCAGTGGGCAGGATGAGAGATAGAAATGTTAAGTCAGAAGACCAATTGCAGCCAGTAGGGCTTTGCAGGTTAAGCTTTGTGAGATACCTAGGAGCAAGGGTTCACCTCAGCTTTGGAGAACCAGAAACTTGCCAGAACAAAGTTGATTTGGGTTGTTAAACCTGATGCCCAGTGTTTTGATTTTTAGCACAAAGAAGATACCATTGCTAGATGGCACAGATAACTTGCATACAGCCTAGCTTGGTGGTGGGAAACACTGGTGCATCTTGTAGATCCTCACACCTGACTCCATTCAAACCAGTTCCTTCTATTTACACGTTGGTCACTCCACCACCCAAATCTGGGTGACAGTTGTGTTTTCTCAGGGGCACCCGATCCACAGTGGGCGATCAACGTGTTAACAAGTTATACTTTTCCTTCCAGAGTCTGCAAACACTTGATTAGGCCACTTTGATTGGATTTGATGTTTTCTAAGTTTGTTCAGTCACTTAATGATATCTTTAGATTATTTCCATATGAAGCCATCTTTTCCGTGTTATGTTGACTTTTTAAGTTTCTTTTTGTAAAGTGATGGATAAGAAAACACACTTGTCCAAGGTCTAAGGGTATTTTGCTAATAAATGGTTGAACAGAATTTTAAAACTTTGCTCTTCCTGCTACTGCTTCTGCTGCTGTGATCTTCAGCCATGTTAGTGTTGAAGAGAGAGAGGATACTTACCCAAGTTCTCTGAGAGTACCTTCCTAGGGCCAGGCCTTCTACGTACAGACCATGGACATTTTTTGAAAGGTTAAAAAATATAAACCAAGTTCAGACCGTATTACAGAATCTAGTATTTTGCTCAGACCTGCTTTCTCCAGTAGGAGATACTATTTAATTAGTTCTATAGCCCTGAGTTTAGTAAAACTTTTGAACATACTACTCTATTATGAACCAATATTTATTATTGTTTCATATAAACAAATTTTTTTAGGCGGGGAAGGTAATTAGGTTTATCTATTTATTTCTTTTGGTAGAGGTACTGGGGATTGAAACCAGGACCTCGTGCATGCTAGGCATGCACTCTGCCACTGCACTATACCCTTCCGCTATGAACCAGTGTTCATTAAACAATGTTTATTGAGTCTCTACCTACATGCACTATACGAGGACACTTTTTTTTAAATCTTTTTTAATGAAGAGAGGTAATTATATTTATTTATTTAGTAGAGGTACTGGGAATTGAACCCAGGACCTCATGCATGCTAGGCATGCACTGTGCCACTGAGCTATACCCTCCCGCCGAGGACCCTTTTTAAAGAGCAGCTATCAACTTTGTTGAAATGGGTAAGTCCCTCAGCAACTGTATCTGTTGACAGTTAGAATGAAATTAATAGCTCGCTCCCCCATCTGCTTTTGGCTTTCTAGTATCCTAACCACATTTATAAGGCTTATTTTAAAATATGGAAAGAGAACAAATGTTAAATTGTGGAAATCTTAAATCATGTTTTACTTTTCCTTCTCAAGGTGGGGAGAAGAATTCTCATTGTCCAAGCACCCTCAGGTATGTTTTTAAATCCAGCCACTAAAAACACCACCTTACCGTAAAATCAGTATCTATGGCAGTTAACTTGCTAGTTCTAATAAGTTGGTGTCAAGTCCTACATCTTTCTCAGACTTCTCTGACCTGTCTGGATACATGTTCAAACACCGTGATGTCACACATCGGATTTGGAGGGTTGGGAGTCAGTGCTTGGGTGATAGGGTCGTGCTTGTTATAGAGGTTATGGGGCTTAAAAGTCCTTTTGTCTTTTTGAACTTTGATATCTTCCCCTGTAATGACGGTATTGGATTGGATGTTCTCTAAAGTACCTTCTCCCTTTTGTACTTCTCCAGATTCTGTGTTTGCCAGCATGTATGGCTTCACTCTATACTATTCAAATCTGTTGGAATAGGAGTAGGCAATTTGTTTCTGATGTTTTACACTTTGTGGGCAGAGAATGATGCAAGGGCAACTACTCAACTCTTATGTTATGTATGGCACTAAATAGACATAGACGATACATAAATAAATGAATGTAATTGTGTTCCAGTAGAACTTTTGAATCCCCCCTCAACCACTTAGAAATGTAAAAATCATTCTCAGTTTGTGGGGCTGTACAAAAGTGGGTGGCAGGCTGGATTTGGCCTTTGATTTGTAGTTCGCTGACCCCTGTGTTTAGGCCAACGAGACCTAAATTAGTTGGAGGTGACTGGGACATCCTGTTTGCTTCCGGTAGCTGCAGTAGCATTTCTTCAAACACAACATAATGAAATGAAGCCTGGTGAGGGGGCTCAAGGGAGAGAAGCAGAAAAAGAATAGAAATCAATAGGGGGGTAGCATGTGGAGTGAAAACAAATTATTTTTGTAATATAAATGACACCGTGGAATTTTCCTTTGAACACACTATGTTTGAGGTGCCTATTAGACATCTAAATGGAGATGTTGGATAACAGTTGTTTGTCTGTAGGATGATTGTCCTTCAGAGAAGGGAATGGGCTGAGTTCCCAGGGCCCAGGTTAGAATGTAAGGAAGAAGTCTTGAGAAGGAGCCCTGAGCCAAACAGTAGGAAAGCTTTGTGTTATTGGGTTCAACCCATTTGATGAATGAAAAAGCTGATGCCCAGAGAGGTCGAACAGCTTCCATATCCAGGTACAAACAAAGCCAGGACTATAGTCTGCTCCATCTCCTAACTCCAGGTCAGTGCTTTTTCTGCTGTGCACATTTGCCTCTCATTTTTACTGAATCAGTGTATAATACTATATTTGGTAACTAATTGTTTCATGTGAGTCATCAGAATAATATTAAAATTTTGACTTCCTGCCATTTGTTACTAAAGTTAATGATTCTGATTTTGATATCCTTTCCCCCCCTTTTTTTTCCCTTTAACCCCAACTTTAGGGAACTGAAGTCAAAGCAATAACATATTCAGCAATGCAGGTCTATAATGAAGAGAAGCCGGAAGTTTTTGTGATAATTGACATTTAAGATACCAAAAAAAAGAGAGAGACTCCTATGAAGAACTGTTTTTTGTTTTTGTTTTTTGTTTGAAAAGATACCATGATACCATAACATAAATTCTACCATATCTGTTAGATATGGAGATCTGCAGAACAGAACTTTTTAACTTGAAGTGTGACTTTCAGAAATGGAAAATCAAGGAACAGCCTTGGTCTGTGTTACCCAAGTAATCAAATTTTAAAGGATTCTTCAGGTGACAAATACGGTTCCTCCTATATTAATTCCCTGGGTAGCAGCAGGTGCCTTACAACCTGCCAGTGGAATGCAAGCCATCCAGCGTGGTCCCAGAAAGGATCATTGAAGTAAGGGCAACCTGTGTTCTTATCTGTGCAGTTTAAAAAGTAATTTGAGAACTCCTACAACCAGTCTTTTGCTTTTCATCCAAATCGGTTAAGACATATTTTCTATGTATATTAAAAGAGGTTGTGTTTTACATTGCTGTGGGACAGAGCCATCCTGTATTCCAGCTGATTTTCTTAGATGAAATAATTATAGTTGAACAATGGGAAGACTTCTCTAGAAAGAGCCCTAATTTACTCTCACTTTTTTTTAAGCACTGATATACTGACACTTTCCTATTTTTCCCGTAAGAAAAATTCGATGCATTTACAGATGGGCTCTTCTTTCTAACATGTAATTTTATATTAAAGCCAGTATATTTATACAATTAGAGAAGAAAAAAGAATTTTTAAAAATTTCTTTGGTTTTTAAAAATTACCTAAGTTCTTCATTACTAACAAGACAGGAGGCCAGGAAAATAACTTTAAAGTTATCTGAACTTTCCAAAGTAGATAATTTTTCAAAAATGAAAGTGCTTTCATTTGACTTGTAACATTGTTCCATTCCCTGTTGGTGAGGCAGTTATCCTTGTGATGCAAGTGTTTGCAAAGCTAAGGGGGGTGGGTATACCTCAAGTGGTAGAGCGCATGCTTAGCATGCATGAGGTCATGGGCTCAATCCCCGGTACCTCTAAAAATAAACGAACCTAATTACTTCCCCCCTGCCAAAATAAAACAATTAAAAAATAAAGCTAATTTGTAAAAAAAAAAAAGTGTGCAAGCAAATATTAAAAGAGTTTGCAAAGTTGCTGCTTACTCACTGGTACATGAATAAAAGCTGCCACTGGGTGGTGCCAGATGTCATTATAGCATGCTGAGTTTTGCCTAATAGGAAGAGATTGTGAGCTTTCTTGGTGTTCTCTCTGAGCACTGCATTATTTTCCTCTGGGTATTTAACAGAAAGTAGGGGTAATGGAGACTAGGCCAAGAGCCTGTGGTTTGAATAGCAGCTCTTCAGATGGCTACACAGCAGGATCACTGAGGTAGCACTCCATCTTCTTTGTCCTCTGGCACATTTTCTAAATTTAAATTGTGGACCTCCAAGCAAAAAAAAAAAAAAAGTGTCTAGAAGAACCTTTTAACCTTTTGTTAGGATGAATTTCCAGGCTGAGATGGGGCTCTTTTTTTCATCGCCTTTACACATCATGGGCTACTTGAGGGGGTGGGGGTTGATGGTGAAAATGATCAGTGGGATATCATTGAGGGCAATGGGAGAGCCGAAGTCAGAGTAAGAGCTCTTGGGATGTATTAAGCCAAGTAGGGTGCAAACTTGGGTACAGACTTGACTAGGAAAAAAGTGTAGCTGTATCTCTTACCACCAGAGCTGTATAATGGGGTTTGGTAAAAACAAGTCAGATGTAAATATGCAATACAAATTATATTTCCATATTTATAATCAATTTATAATTCATTACAATTTCAGGTACATTTTATAATTTAGTTTGTGTTCGTTTTAAAATATGCTAAAACAAAGGTACTAAATAGAAAGAAAATGAGTATGTTACCCCTTAAAAATTTTTTTTTTATTTTTAGGGGGGGTAATTAGGTTTATTTATTTATTTATTTTTAATAAAGGTACTGTGGATTCAACCCAGGACCTTGTGCATGCTAAGCATGCACTCTACCATTGAGCTATACCCTCCCTGGCCCCCTGAGTATGTCTGACCCCTACCTTGAGTATGTTACCCTTTATAAGTATAATGATGGCATTTCTGATCCAGCAGCAGCAGCACACATTTTATTTATTTTTAGTTTATTTTTTGAGATGCTTGCACTCACCAGATCGTTCTCCTAGTTTCAGGTATGTGTCTTATCCAAGGGAACAGATACCCCCATTGCAGAGCTAATTCTACCCCATAACATACCCACTCCTCTTCACTTCTGTCTTACTGTTCTCTTGTCTGGGCTGCTGTTCTCATTTCTGAAGATGTCAAGGTAGCAAATCCACTGCCCAAGCAATCAGGCAGGTACCGGGAATGGGCTGTGGGTGTTGAGCTGAGGGTTTATGTGGTGGTCAAGCCAGCAGCTGCCTCTTAGCTCAAGCCCTTAACGCTAGTGGGAATACAAGCCTAGTGTGGCAGTTTTTCATGACACCCCGGGAACTGGGATTTTTATGTGAAGGCACCTTAATTTTTGGAAAGAAACCCAAACCACTGTGGGTCATCACAGTGAAGAAGAAACAAATTGTAGGGGGGCTGAATCCAGTCCACAGGTTGCTAGTCTGCAGCTCTGCTTTACAACCCAGCTCAAATCACACTTCATGATGCTTCCCTAACCATTTAGTCTTCAGGGGTCTGAACTATGCCTTTCCAGTTAGCTTTAAAGATTTGCAGCCTTATTCAATTTTACAATTGTTTAATGTTCACTAGTCTTGTCTCTCTAAATAGAAAGAAAGCTCCTAGATAGCACATAACAGTTACTAAGTTATGACAATGCTCAGTGGATTAAGCATCTTTAGAGCTACATCAGACTCAGACAGAGACTGCAAGGTCAGCTCCTGGAGCTGGTCTACAAGAACATGAGAACCGCAAGTCACAAGCCTCAATTCCTAGTCTTTGCTCTACTGTTTGACCTTGGACCTACTTCCTCATCTATGTATTACAGGTATATTTTAGTGATTCCTCAATTCCTTTGTAGTTCTAAGTTTCTGTGATCAGTAATATTCTAAACAACTGAGCTGAGAAAGAAGGTAGCTGTTACTGAAACAGTTTTCAGTTATTTAGCCTAAAAGGTCCAAATCACCCCACCCAAGGGGGAGGGTATAGCTCAGCAAAGAGTGTGTGCTTAGCGTGCACGAGGTCCTGGGTTCAATCCCTGGCACCTCCTCCAAAAATAAACAAGGAAACTTAATTACCCCCCCAAAAGAAAAAAAAGACTTAAAAACTGAAAAAAAAAAAGTTAGCTTCAGAAGATTTGAGAATTCTACACTGAAACTGAGAATTTAGTTTCTTCCTCTAAAAAAACCCAGGAAATTGGAAAAGATATCCTCTCCAAGCTCCTTCTAGAGCAAACTTCCTCAGAATTTAGTGACTGTGGGACTTTTTCAATGTTGTTTCCCATATAATATGCTCTGTACATTTTCTTGTTTTGTTTGTACCTATAAAATGAACAGGTACTTAATGCTGAATTCTGGACATGCAAGAAGGAACTCTTAGGGCCAACATACTTATTTTGTCATAAATGCATATCCAGTTCTTCTCTGTACAAAACATTTTTCCAGATGCTTTCAGTGTATTACCCATTTGTCCTAGCAATTCTCTGTGTAGTTCAGTTGTCCTACATTTTACAAATGAGATCAGTGACACCTAAAACCATCTGGCTAGAAGAGGCAGATTTGGGACTTCAGATTCTGTTCACTACATTTATATAATATCCTTTAATGTATAACAAATCACATTTATGTTCTGTTGTTCTTTTGATCCAGATGGTAACTGTGAGGTTAGTACAACAGCTGTTATTACTTACATTTTATATATAAGGAAAACACTTAACGTCTGGGTGATATTTGTAAGGTGCAACTCAAAAACAGATGATTGACAAAGGCTGTCCCAATTTCTCTTGACACTCTGAAAGTTCAAAAGCTAATGTTATTTAGCAAAAATATTTTGACTATAGAAATACATCAAGACAAGATAGTAGGAAATAGTGGGCTTACATTGTTTTTATCCCACTGCCAAATAAATACAGAACTATGTGTTGTTTCAGTTACCTCCAAATATAAACTTTCAATACATTAGAATCATGGATTCATATCCTGCCTCTGTCTCTCACTAGCTATCTGACTTTGGGAAATTTCTTTTTTTTTTAAATTGAAGTGTAGTTGATTTACAATGTTAGTTTCAGGTGTACAGCAAAGTGATTCAGTTATACATACATACATATTTTTTCTTTTCAGATTATTCTCCATTGTATGTTATTACAAGAAATTGAATATAGTTCCCTGTGCTATACAGTAGGTCCTTGTTTATTTTATACATAGTAATATATGTCTGTTAATCCCCAACCCCTAATTTATCCCTCCCTGTCCTTTCCCCTTTGGTAACCATAGTTAGTTTTCTATGTCCATGAGTGTTTTTGGTTTGTAAATATAACTTGTATCATTTTTTTTTAGACTCCACATATAAGTGATATCATATATTTGTCTTTGTCTGTCTGACTTACTCCACTAATATAATCTCTAGGTCCATCCATATTGCTGCAAATGACATTTCATTATTTTTATGGCTGAGTAATATTCCAGTGTGTGTGTATGTATGTATGTATGTATATGTGATATATGTATACCACAGCTTCTTTATCCAGTTACCTGTTGATAGACATTTAGGTGATTTCCATGTCTTGACTATTGTAAATAGTGCTGCTATGAACGTTGGGGTGGATGTATCTTTTCGAATTAGCGTTTTCTCTGGGTATATGCCCAGGAGTGGGATTACTGGATCATATGGTAAGTCTATTTTTATGGGAAATTTCTTTAACCTCTCCGAGGCTCAGATTCTTCAACTCTGAAATGGAGGTAATGACTACTCACAGACCAGGTGTCCCCAGCTCTGCTACCATAGTTAAGATTCTTATTTTGTAAAAGAAGAAAAAGGGAGTCCTTTTGAAATTATACTTGGAGCTGCAGAATTTAAACACTACTGTGTTAACATTTTTGAAGATTTTGGAGGTATAGTGGTTAATAGCACAAACTAGAGCCAGATCATGGGGGTTCAAGTCCTGGTTCTGCCACTTACTAACTGTCCACTTTGGGGCATGGTGCTTAACCTCTGTGTGCCTTAATTTCCAAATCTTAAGTGGTGGAGATAGTATTTACAGAGTTGTTGAGAGAATTAAACTCAAGACAGTGCCTGACACATAGTAATGCTTGGTAAGTGAGGGCTAGTACTATTATTGAGACAAGCATAAATGCTAACAGCCCCCTTACTTTTTCACCTTAATTTTTTAAAAAGTCCAGTGCATTTGGCTAGGGGGTGTGGCCAGCCTCAAGGACAACCTTGGCAGCCAGTGCCATTCTGTTAGTCTTTCTTTATGAGGAATGGCGAACAAAGCCACTCCCTTCTGCTTCTCCTGCTTTCTCTTCAGACTTAGTTTCTTTTTCCACTTCTCTGCTCCACATTGTTCCCTGTGTTTTCTTTCATTTATGAGTTGAACTCTTTTCAAAAGCTGACTGTCCCTTTATGCCAAACCAGGTGCCCTTCCATGGGGCTCCCTTTCATTTATTGTCCCTGATTCCCTTGCAGCTCACAATATTAATCATTCAGGGGGCATATCACAGTGAAGAGAAAGATGAATCAATTTGGGGCACTTTGTTTCTGCCTCTATCCATGTTCCCGTGGCCTCTCCAGGAGTCTTCTATCAGTACCAGTGCAGCCACCTGCTGTCATCCACCATCAGAGTTCACGCCACACAACTCAGATTCTTTGAATTTTTGTCCAGATTCTTTTCCTCTTTGTTTTTATAACAACTTTCTTGAGATATAATTCACATATTATATGATTTACCCATTTGAGGTGTACATACAGTACATAGTATGTTCAGTTTTGCAATGATCAGTTTTTAGAACACTTTCCTCATAAAAAGCAGCCCACTGCCTTTTAAGCACTCACCCCCCAGACCAGCCCTCCAAGTCCTAGGCAACCACTAATTAATCTACTTTCTGTTCTACAAATCTGTCCTGTTGTCCAGATTCTTACTGCCAATCTCGTCCTTTTTCAGTATAACTGAAAGTTTTCCTCTTAAGCTATATGGTTTCATCCCACCTGCTTGATTCCTGCTTTACTGGGTCTTCTCAGTTCCAGTGAAATACTTAGACAACATTTTAAATTACAAATACAAATTTCATAAAGTTCCTTAAGTCAGTTAATATATCTAGTAGTCAACTCCCTTTTAAGTTGCAAGCACCTTAAGGAGCAAGGGAACTGGCTTCTGGTTATTTTGTATCTTCCTTGTACCTTCCATCTTTAAATGGTCTGTTTCAGTGACACATCCAGTTCTTCCTGATTCCAAAGTCCCTGGTGACATGCTCCTCAGGGAGAGATCTTTAATATCAAGTTTTCATATCCAAATTCCCCATTCCTTGTTGCAATCAGTAGTGCCCTTACCCTCCCAGAGCCCACACTGGAGTTGTCTTGAGCCCCTCTTAGACTTTCATTCTCTGCTCTCAACTATTTGCTAGTTTTCCTTAGTTATATTGATAAACTCTCTTCCTTTCGTTGTGTCTCCTAATTGGATGGCCTTTCCGTCATTCAAAGCATAGCTCAAAAAAATTTTTTTTAAATATAGTATCGCTATTTTGCATGTTGGCATTAAGGACCATTTTTGTTATCTGTATTTGTTTTTGTGCAAAAACAAAATTAATAAATGTGATACTCTCCCCGCCCAAATTATTTGTCTAAATTCCATCTAGGAATCTGGGTGCTTGGAGGAGACGGCAAATGGTAGACGGTGAGACACTAGTTGGATGAATAAATGGACGTACTTCTGGCACTTGGTCCTTTCTACCTCACATCATCATTGGCCATGTATGTGTCTCTCCAGCTGGAATGTAAAATTGCTCCAGGACTTTATTTCTCTCCCTTGCGTGTGACAGGGGTTCCCGTAGTCTTTATAAATGCCTCATCTTCCAATATGACGATATTTATATCTATGTCTATTACCTAAAGGTAGGAGTTTAAGCCTCTGCTTCCAGTTTCCTTTTTTTTTTTTTTTTCCAGTTTCCTTCTTGAAACTTCCTAACTTGGTGAACTTGACCAAGTCTTTTCACCACTCTAAGCCTTGGTTTCTTCATCTGCCGTAATAGTGCCTACCTCTCATGGCTGTCAGGCTAAAACATTTGTTGCTCTATGTTTCTCTTTAAGAGTGATGACACCCTCAGAAAGAAAGAAGGGGAGGGAAGGAAGAGGGATAAACGAAAATACATCAGTGAAGGAGTACCAGCTGCATCTGGCGAGCTGGGCTGCAGACTCCGGGATCTCATCAGGGCTGCTACTCCCAGCGGCAAGGTGAAGCGTGCAGTCCCTGCTTTGTGGGCAGAGAGGGGCGACGCCCGAGGCAGTGACGCGCGGTGACGCACGGACCGCTACCTGGGAACAACCGGGGAACCGAGAGTCGGGGTAAAGCAGACTACCTCCCCCCTGGCGATAGGGCGGCGGTTTGGGGCGCCGCGTGGGCTCGAATCGTGATAGCTTTGGGGTCAGGTTTCAAGCCTCGGTTTCCTCCAGTTTTAAATACGGAGGTGTGGGTGCCTATAGAGACCTTGCATCTAGTGGGGAGCCGGCAAACAGGGCTGTTTATTGGGCGCCCACCACTCACATCACATTTTCTATTTACCACCCTGCCCCCCTAAAATCTAGCTGTAGGGGTGTCTGGTAGGTGGGGGCCCTCTCTGGGGGTCTAGCCTAAGCGCGAATAAATGTCGCTGCTGCTCAGAGAAAAACCCCAGACTTTCTTTTTTTTTTAAATACGGTCCCGAAATACTGGGGCGTCTGGTGCCAATGCTTTTAGGCGCCGTTTCCCACTGCTATGTCCCTTGTGGATTTTTTCCTCCAGGGGAAGAAAGTTTTAAATCAACTCAAATATGCAACAAAAGGCACATTATCTCTTTTATTTCAGCATTTAACCTTTTTGAATTATGCAAGAAAGTACTACGTTACTGGATGATTTTTTTTTTTGGTTGATTAAGCCATGGTGTCTGTATACACAATACTGCTGAAGGGACATACTTGTCAAGTTCGAATTGCAAACATAACCTCAAACGTGGGAATGAAGATGGTAATCTACTCAAAAGTCGTTTCAAGGTTTTGTTTTCTTTTTTTAATGGCAATACTTGAAGTAAAGCAAAGACCTTTATTTTTGCTTCCAAATTAATCCTAAAGCTTCTTTAAATAAGACATCTTGGTTTTGAGTCCTATTTCTCTAGTATGACATTTAACTTGAATAAAAACTAATTTAATTCAGTTCATTGATGGGATTCTAATATGTAGCAGTTAAGCCTCAGAATGCTTGGAGAGTGTTTTGGTTTTTATTCAAAAGCAAAGAAAACATTAAAGCATGTAAAATTTCAGATTATAGTATTTCAGTCACATATTCCTAATAGTTTCTTTATTACTCTGATGTACTGTCTGAACTCCCAGAATGCAATAGGCACCCATAATTAAATAAAAATGCAAATGCATCCCAAAGCAAAAATGGTCTATTTTAAGACTACCCACTAATTTAGTGTCCATACTATTTGACCCTAATAAAAACCTTAAATAAAGGAACATACACAATATCTTGAAATTTCACAAAAATTAGTATTTTCTTGGACTGGGTATCCATATTTAAATTTTTTTCCTTACTTATAGGGGTGAGAACCAGTGGACTGGAAGATGAAATGGTTCCACTGTCCATCCTTAGCATCAGTCTATCTGGGAAGGACAGAGGGAAACCTTGACTAGGAGACTTATTTTGCATATAAAAAAATACTGGGATGATTTAAAAAAAATACACTCAGGGCCCGTTCTGCCAGAAATTCTGCTTTACTGAGGCATCTGTATTTTTAAAGCTCCACAAGTGATTCAAAAGTGCATCCAAGGTTGAGAACTACTGATCTAGGCAGAAATGTTCCATTTTTCCCCCTTACGGGCTGAATAAAAATGAGTTACTTTAATAAAAGAATTAAGTAATTGTAAATAATAACAAGGAATTAAAAGATTTTCCCAATGGGAAGATCAAGAAACTATATAATGGATATGTGTATCTAGAAATTGGAAAGAATGAAGTAAAGTATAATCAATTCTTAGATGTACTTTACAAGCTCTATTCAATGTTTGCAAATAATCTAATCAAGCCCAAAGGTAAAGAGGTGACCAGCACTACCCTGGTCACTGGTTTCCTATCTCAAGGTGTTGAAGTATGCCATGGTTTTTGCATTTGTGAAGAAAACAAAAAGGGATGGGGAAAAGTGTTTATCGTGTTTTTAAGTAAGTACATTTCAAAATATTTTGACATTAGAAGTTAAAAAGCCCTGTGGCTTCTCCTGTCTGTGGCTTATTGCTTACTAACACATTTCACTTTTTGTTGGCATTAATACAAGTACTTTAGGGAGAACGCTGACAAGTTAGAAAATGAAGTTTACAGATTCTCTGTAGATTTCATTTTTCTGGTCTATTCATGGCTCCATTAGCATGAATAGTTAAGAAACTTCTGTATCAAAATAAAATATTAATTATACTTCACAATATATAAAGCAGCTGGCTAAACAATGCCATTTGTATGACAACCTGAATTTTTGTCATTGAAACTCTTGTAACCAAAGTCACATCCTTTACATAATATTTATTCTGTATAGGATTTATCCACACACAATGACATCAGCTTTAAAACAATTGGCTGTTATTTGTATAAAATCATCTTTTAAAATAAAGTAATACATAACAAACCTCAGTGAATTAAGCTGATATTCTAGGATTCAGAAAATCTGGTAATTCTAATTCCTAATTTTTGCCATTGTTTCACTGGGTTGTCTTAGGTAGGTTGCTTCACTGTTCTGTGCCTCAGTTTCTTTACCTTTCATGTGATAAATGTCCTATTTTATAGATATAAAGAATAACATAAAAATCATTAAATTCTTTGCAAATATAAAATGCCATATAAATGATAAATAGTAATACTGATCCACTCTAATATAAAATAACATAGAACTTTCCATTTATAATCTAAAGTTTGGCCCTCCAGTACCACTATTATCACCCTTCCCAGTTAAACACATCTTATGCCGTTCTGTTTTTAGTGATTTTTCCAGAGTATTAATAGTAGGACTCAAAATATATATAACGAATCTAAGTGGAAATTTCAATATATTTTAGCATGACTTGGCAAAATAACTTTAATGAATTGAGCTCTGAGCTCAAAAGTAACTGAAATTTTTCATCCATTAAGCAGTAACTTGGTCATATAAAAGAGTAACTGTGATTTCATCACTCAGACAAACAATATTGAAACATTTGTTCTTAAGAAGTCTGGAGATTTGATAACTATAGGAGGAACCTTGTAGAGGAAAGATGTGATCTGCTGCTCTAAGAGACGCTATGGTTACAAGCTTATATACGCAGTGAGTAATAGGTGTAATGAGGTGAGGCTGTAAAGCTCAAAGGGAATTCAAAAAAGTGATCCATTTCAAGGTGCTGCACTCAGCTCTGCAGAAGGGTCTGGGGAGAGTCTCGCAGGAGGTTGAATCCGAGCAGCTCTGACTTAAGTGTTTACCTTAAATGTTGATCTTCTCTATGAGACAACTCATTTCAATAAAGGGCTTCTTGGGTAAAAAAAAATCTTTTAAACCACTGATCTAGTCTGTTTTGCTTCCTCCAGACACTAGGCAGTACTGCAGTGGTGCTTTATTTTTGCAAAACTTCATCCCATCAACCAGATATTCTTTTGACAATCATAGACTTAGAAGGGTGTTTAGAAGGTGATAAACAGCATTCCTGTAAGAGCAAACTTTGGTCTAAACAACTTCCATTATTTTCCTAATATTAAAAAAAAATCTTGGCATAAATAAAGCTTATATTAACAGATTATACCCCATGTAACATTTTCCCACGTTTAAGAGCTAAAGAATTCAGTTTTTTTAGAAACCATTATTAGACAGTTTCACTCAAGAAAAGAACTGGTCTCTAAAGTCTTAAATATATATTATACGATAACTGTAGTTATTTACAACTTACAAACATGTCACGAATGTTCTTTTATGGTACTAAAATGATAGAACAGATGTGCTGTCTAGTTTGTGAAATTGATAGCTCTTTTGTGGGGATTGCTTGGTGCTTGTTATAAACAATTATGAGAAAGCATTATTTCTGATAAGGCTCTACACGTGCTGGTGGCACTATGTTCAGTGGACCTTGCTGGGATTCATGCTGATGTTTGCATGCAGAAGATAGTAGCATCAAAGAACATTTAGATCATAGACTAAAGTGCGTTAGAATATACACATGCAAGCACTACTTCATTTCTATAAAGCTCAAATCAGTCACTTTTCCTATTGGCTCCAATGATTAAATATCAGATTATAATTTTGAAAGATGTTACCACCATCTGGTGAGACCAAACAATGACAAGTCGCACTATCATTTGGTACAATTTGTTAGGACTCCTGATTCAGGAATGGTCATGTTGGGAGACAGTGAACTCATTGCATACTAACCAGTCTTGAAGCAACTGGAAATTTACCATCAGGGGAATCTTGAAGAAAATCTCAGAATTACGTACCATAAAACAAAGTGGTTATTCATCTATTTGTAAAAAATATTTAAATAAATGAACCATTTTAGCCCACAAATTGTTATCAAGGACAATAATTAATTAAAGAGTAAGAGAAGATAACATAAAAAGTATCTGGAGGTATGTCATGGCAATTAAAAATACAGTATAATACATGGAGCCTCTATCAAAATTAAATAAAACAAGCTTAATTGTGATAACTTCCCAAGACCTTTGTGAAGGTCAGTTCTTTACTTCTAGTATTTAGATTTTATCTTTATAATTTGACTGTAATTTTGAAATGTTTCATAATTCCTATAGGGGAGGAGTTTAAACTCAACTTTGTATCCTAGGAGAAAAGTTTGTTTTGAAAAATTATATAAACAAGATAAGCAAAAATGTTTAAAGAACTTAAGAGAATAACGTGTTCAGATAATTTTATATATAAAATTTACATATAAATAAGAAAAACATATCAATAGATACTGTAGGGACAATACTTAGCACTATCTGAATAACTCTAGTTCAAGATATTATATGTTGTTGAAGATGATTAAATTCCTCTTCTTTCATACTTTCTAATTTTGATAGGCTTCTTTTTATAATTATTGCAGATTGGTGAGGTTTGACTTCATTTCTTCATCATTTCAGGAGACAATACAGGGAAAGACAGATGAAAGACAGTTTAAAATCAAAACCTGTCCAATCACTAGTCCCCCACTTAAACTTTCTGACGTTAATGTCTTCATTTGCAAATCAGAGACAACAATATTTACCTTGCTGATTAGGTGGGAAAATGTGTGAGAGAGCACTTTATATATAATATAGCAGTATATAAATACTAGAAATTATTCTTAAGAACTGGTAAGAACCTCCAGTTTTCTTTTCTTTTTCTTTACAAAGAGAGCTATATTGATAAATCTTCAAAAACTACCTTGACAGTATTAGTTTTCTGCTTTAAGAAAATGATTTTTTTTTTAATACTGGCTACATAAGAGTAATTTTAAACTTAATGACAAAAATGTCAAATATGAATGATTTCAAATATTTTAGATTTGTCTTCTGCCATAATCCTAAAGTATTTACGATACTGGAATAATGATAGGTCGTTTAAGATCTGAATTTAATAGAAAGACTAATTAGTTTAGTCAGGTAGGGTACCAGACCCTTAAATGTGCTCTTACCTGATTCCCTATGAAAATTCAATAGTGGTAATTTATATGTTTTTGAAACACCTTCAAATTATCTTATATAAAATTTGGTTGTGGTGAATTTACTTAAAATATTTTCTTTGAAAAGTTTGCTAAGTAGATCTTCCAATTAAAAAAAAAAGATTATCTCTGTAATAAAAGGAAGACAATTAACTGTTCATCCATCATGCCAGCTCAAGCTAGGTCTTTCTCTCCAGTGCAGCAACAGATTTTAGGGCAACAAAGTTCAGAATGGATACAATGGCCTGTTTACAAAGCATGCAAGTGGTATCAGGTCATTACTTTTAAGTCAGTTTGATAATTTGTTAACCAGACTGTGACCATGGAAAGCAAGAGATACGGCAAGTCAATGTAAGTTGCAGACATGCCAGCTCTGTTGGTTCACATTCTAGCTACCTAATGTTGGGCTTTATTTCCTTTTCTTCTTCTTCTTCACTGTCATCCACCTGTTGTATGACCAGATCAGCCGACCCATCTTCTACAATCTCCACGTATGATCTATTCTCATCTTCACCCAAGTGCCACCTGGAATCCTTATCTCCATCTGATGGGGACATAAGATGCTGTTCAGCTTCCAAATCAATGGGGAGACTGTCTATGCCAACTTCAGCAAGGCACTCGTTACAGAGTCTGTAGCGCCTGGTTCCTTCCTGTACCACTTGACCTGTTAGATCAGTCACATGGCGTTTGCATTTTCTGCAGATTAGTTTGCATGCCTGGTGAATCTGTGCAGAGATTTAAATAGTGTTAAAGATTTTTCAAAAGCAGGACAGTTTGATATTCTAAGTACCAGTTCATAAACTTAAGATGTTCAAAGCTAAGCATTAATATTAAATTAACATCTAGTCATTAGAAAAAGATCACAGGTTTTTGTGATAAATTGATGTTACAGAAATATTAAACACCAGCTTCATCTGAAAAATGTCTGTTTTTATGATTAATATTACATACTTAATTTCACATATCCTTTAATCCAATATTTTTATATCTGAGGCAACAATGGACACCTTCTCAGAAAAATAATAATTGCAAACAATATAAGTCATGTACTATTCTAAGGATTTTGCATATCTTACTTCAGGGAAAAAAACTCATTTCATGGGAGTATTAATTTTTTGTATTTTGCTAGAGAAAAAAAATCCCAAATTAAAATTTATCAAAAAAAATTTTTTTGATATAAGGATTACTTGCTACTTTTATTAATGAAAGATCTAGTAGAAAGAGGACTGGACAAGGAATTGGAAGGCAGGTTCTAATCCTGGTTTTGTCATTGACTAATCTTGTCATTGACTGATCTTGTCATTTACTAACATGTATCTTGAAGCAAGTAATTTAAAACATTATAAACCTGCTTCAAGGGTGACTGTCAAATTATTTAACAACTGGTCAAGTATGGGCACCACCCAAACAGAATAGAAGCCTGACTATCAGAATGGACACTGGTTACAACCACCCACTATGGTGGTTCTGCCACCTGTCAGCCTATTATTAGCTCTGACTGCTTCCTTATTACTAATGGGGATACATACCAGGTTTTGAGGATCAAATGAGTTAACATTTGTGAAATGCTTTGGGAAGAAGTTGTAATTGATGAATAATCGTATATTATAGTTAGCAATAAATAACTTTGTTCAATAGCTGTCAAAGCAGTAGATTACAGATTCTAATCTAAAAAATTATTAATAATGCCAAATTAAGTTTTCAGCATATTCATTTAGATAAAGTCAGAATGGTATGAAAGCAGGCCGAAGTACAAACACAGGTAGTCTCAAAAAGCCCAAGGAAACTAATGCAGTCTGGTAGAATATCTAAGAAAATGAATGGAACCACTGCTCACTATAGTTACTATCTTCTGCTTAACCACTGACATATTAATCAGTAAATGTTGAAAGTACACAATTTGAGTGTAGCTTTATTTCTCCTGAGATAGTATCAGTATTATGGTTATCCTATGTGGCACTGACACAGATTCATGTTCATCACCCACCTGCCCAATTCCAATACAATTATGAAGACGAAATTAAGTGAAACACTACAATGTTAAAACTGAAAACATCATGAACTTATTTTAAAAATATGTATTTTCTAGCTCAGAAATAATCTAAAAAGAATGATGTCTTAATAACAATGAGCACCCTAGATGTCCAAATTTTGGTTTCTAATTTCATTCCCCACTAAAAGGCACCAAAGCTCCTTTGAGAAGTGGCTGATTCCGGTTTTGTGGCAGAGGAAGTACGATATGACCCTCAGGCTCTTTTGGAGCCAGAGAACAAGGACACTTAAAAAATGTAATGGAGGTGTGACAAAAGGACACAAGAGCCAGCTTCCAGTGTCCCTACTGCACAAAGTTTGAAAATCTAAGTATCAAAAAGAATAATAATTGTTATGGATTCAAACACAACAAACCAATGAAAATTCATGAGACTCTATGCTATTTAAAAAAACAAAGTCAACCAAAATTCATGTATCATTTGAGGCTACTATTAAGTCAACTCTTTACTTTGAATATTGGTAATTAAAGGAAAATAATTAACATTGATCCTGCTTTTCCTATAGGAACCCTATTTCAAAGTAACCAAATAGCCCCAGGTGATGAAGGAAAGCTTTACTTTACAGAATTCTAGCTAATAATATAAAAGGAAGGATAAAGTTAATCATTCGACAACTCCAAGTAAAGTCAATAATTTGGACTGAGATTACTAATTGGTATTAATACCATTAAATGAATGGTTGATGGGGAAATGGATAATCATATACCACTAAAATCGTTCCACAGAGATTCCTTTCTAATCACAAGGCAATGGTGGGATCATGGTATCATCACCCTAACCCAGTGATCAATCTTAACAACATGAATGATGGGTCCACCATATATTATGTGTCTCCTAATGTGACACAATACGAAGTATACAATTTTGTCCTTGATGAAAGTATTTAACTAGAACCCATTAAGACTTTAGATAAAACTAATAGCTTATAGAAAATGCAGGTGGGATAGGAGAACAAGCTAAATGATACCATGTAGAAGCAAGCAGAGAAATCCAGAGGTAGGATATTTTGTAAAACAACTGGCTCAATATCTTTAGTAAGTCAGCGTTATTAAAAACATAGTAATAAATGGGTGTGGGGGGACTATGCTAGCTTAAAAACATATTTAAGGGACCTAATAATGAGCTGAGTTCTGGATTGGATTCTGGTTTGGACAAACCAGCTATAAAAGATATTTTAGGAGACTATGGATAAAATTGAACTGTGTAATACATAAAATTTTATTCAGATGGAAAGGTATAGATTATTCACTAAAGAAAGGTTACAAAATAGCATGCACTGTATGATATTTTGGTAAAACAAAAGAAATTCACCTGATAAAGTGTTAAGAATCGTGATGTCTAGGTGGTAAAAATATGGTATTTTTATTTTCTTATTCTTCTCTTTTTATAATGCATATTTATTGCTTTTGTAATAATAAAAGGTTATTTTAATTTTAAAAAATCTGGTGGGGAGGGTATAGCTCAAGTAGTAGAGCACATGCTTAGCATGCATGAGGTCATGGGTTCAATCCCCAGTACCTCCTCTAAGAATAAATAAATATTAAATAAACCTAATTACCTCCCCCCACCAAAATAAATAAATAAAATAAACTGAAAAAAATCTAGTTTCAGAGATTAATGAAGGCAGAGAGCATGTCTGTTTTGTTCACTGTTATATACCCTTAGAAAAAGGTCTGGCACATGGTAGGTGCTCAATGTATCTTTGTTGAATAAATAATTATAAAGTAATGCATCAAGTGACCCAATATCCTTCAAAACTAAAAGAAGCTCTATAAATGGGATAAAAGTATGAGTAATAGAACATAGATTTTGGAAAAAATTCGTGCTGCAAGATCAACAGCAGAGTAATTCCAATGTTACCACCAGAGCATTGAACAGAAAATCCCTGAGATTTTTCTGACTACTGACAGTCCAGTCCAGTCGCTCTATTGACCACCTTACTCCCTTCCTTGAGACTAGAGAAACTGGAGAGACTCTAGAAAGAGGGTAGGGTGGAGAGAGGTCAGACAACAGAAACTAGCCTGAGAGCCTACCAGATAAGGATTCAAGAACCACTAGTAGATGCTGAGTATCTGACGTGATTCTGACCTAGACCTTTAAAATATTTTTAAAATTTATATTGTCTTTGGCTCTGAAAAGACCGGGATATAAAAACACATTAGGAGGTGGGTATAGCTCAGCAGTAGAGTGCATGCCTAGAGTGCATGAGGTCCTGGGTTCAATCCCCACTCCATTAAAAAAAAAATTAAAAACACATTAGGTTTTTAGTGAATTGAAATGGATATTCAAAAGAATATCTCTTCAAGGTTTCACAGGAGAATAAAAATCTCTTTTAAAAACTAAAATTATGCATTATGTGCAAAGTGAAAACATTAAATTGGAAAATTTTTTTAATATTTTAGAGTTATGTGAAAAGACTTCCCTCAGTAACTTAGATTATCCTAAAGCAGATAAATGCATGTATTTCCTAAGAAGTAAAATGATGAAAAATCATACATACTGTTCGAAAATGGCTACTTAGATGGTCTAGCCGGCTAAATCTTTTCCCACAAGCTTGACAGGGGTAGGGCCTTTCTCCTGTATGACAACGAAGGTGGCGTTTGAGGTCTGCCTTCCGCTTCACCACATGTGTGCAGTATGGGCACTTGAACCTCATCCTGGGCAGGTCATCTGTCAGGAGACAGTTTGATTAAATCATAGAAAACTCCATAGTCACAATTCTAGTAACACCAAGAATCCAAAAGGGGCAGATGAGTCCAACCTCGGAAAGGCAGGCAAAAAGCAGAAGAAAGAAATTTTATAAAGACTAGATTGTCAGTGTAATCCGAAGTACAGAACTATAACTTCAGGATTTGAAATATTTATAAAGTCTGGGTAAATTTAGACTGTCCCACTTATCTTTTTATTTAATGTCATAGGGTCACTAGATTTTAAATGTAAAGAGGTACTGGATTTTAAAACTGTAGACACAATTCAAAAATAAAAGTATTTAATGTTTAAGCTTTTAAGTAACCTGTTTTATTTACTGTATTTATTCCCCTGCCTTTACTTTTTATACAGTTGTACTACTTTTAAAGGTGAAAAAGTTTCAAGGCTCTTTTGTTTTAAAACTCCTACATATTCAAAATGTTAGTTGTGGTTGGAGGCAAGCCTCATCAGTTTAACAGCTGTTAAATTTAGCTGTTCATTATTGAAGTTAGATTTAAATAACCTAGAATTATAAAAGTGCAGAGCCCAAGAAAAGATAACTTTTTTTGCAGTTTTAAAATACAACAAAGCTTTCCCATTTTTGCTCTGTTGTATCTGTCTGCCTTGGTCAATGGCAGAGCTCAGCAGGATTTTCAGTAAGCTCTGTAATATGATGTAATTTCATATATTTTCAAGTCAATATCCTACAGGAAAATGTGATCAGTAAAAATCAATCAGGTTACCTATTATTTTTAAGTATGCTATCTACAACCAAATTATTTTCTAAAATTTATATGACAACCAGGAAAGTGTAAATATTGATTGGCCTTTAGTGATATTAAGGATTTGCTAATTTTGTGCAGGTACAATAATAATGGTATTGTAGATTTTTTAAAGACTATTTTAGGGACATGTTCTGAAATATTTACAGATAAAAACATATGATATCTGAGATTTGCTTAAAAAAATGGGAGGGCTCAGGGATAGAGGCACAGATGAAACAAGATTGGTCATGAGTGGGACTAGGTATTGCATGCATGGGGGTTAAATATACTGTTCTTTTTACTTTTATATATGTTTGGAATTTTTCTAAAATTAAACAAATCTAAATATATACTCTAAATCTTATAGCCTACAGGAGTTTAATTTTATCATAATTTTCCTTTAAGTTCACATGTAAACTATTAAACATTTGCTGACTGAATGACTGGGGGGAAAAGCTGGATGATACGTATTTCTTTCTTTCTGGCAGTGGGAGGTGATTAGGTTTAGACCCCTCAATGTATTGCTAATCCCTGTTCTCTACTTCAATTTTATGGGAGTGAAGGGAGGCTAACTTTGGAACTATCAACCTACATAATCTCTCTGCATTTTACTACTGTCATAAAAATGAGATGCCTCATGGTGTTGAACATAGAATTATGGTATCACTGTTGTGTGCTGTATGTTAAGTTTTTCAAATTATGTATTTATATCTTAATAAATTCAGATTTAGTTTAATTTTTTTTACTGGGTCTGTGAACCTTTGCAAATATGCATGGTTGCTGTATTTAACTTTTCTGTATAAAAATACTCCTCCCAAGTGAATACACAGGGGAAAAAAAACTAAAGTGAAAATATGTATCTTAGGGATTGAACCATTTACAAAAGAGCTTTAAACATTTAACAGTAATCTAATCACCCACAGATACAGTTTTGGAAAATCATGCATTTTGATCCTCAGTACTGTTTTGAGTTCATTAAATTTATCCAAAATTACTTTTAACTTAAAATTTTTAAACTTATGTTTTATGAATAGATTTCATTAGAGAATTATGACTTAAAAAAAATCACTTGGTTCAACTCCCCATAACACCTAAAAGTAAGGGCATGTTGAGACAGGACTGATTTGTATAGGAGTCTTGGGACCTGATTGAGGGGACTGATTCTCTTTTTGGGTACCTGGAAAACTTCTTGATGTGACATCAGATCCTTGACCATACTGATAGCCAACAGGAGTAGAGTCCATTTCTGCATCCATCTGTGCCTGTTCTTCAGATTGGGAAATGTGGCTGGAAGAATCAGATGTTCGTGCCTCTCGTTTGCTTGACTTATAATGAGCCATTTCAGAAGGCTGTGACAACCTCAAATGTTTGGACTTTTTAATAGAATCTTTCCTTTGTTCATGTTTGGCCAGAGGCTGTTGAGTATTCCTTTGGGAAGCTGGATGGTAATTATACTTACTCCAGGATTTCCCACTTATTACACCTGTTCCTTGATCTGGGCTTAGATGAGAACGTGGAGAACTGCTTCCATCTTGCCAGCCACCGCTATAAAAAGTGGAACGCTCTAGACCATTAGAATTGGCATCTTTATCGGAGAGGCTGAAATAGCGATCTTTTTCTTTCTCACTAATGTCTAACGAAGATTTAATAAAGGTCTTACATACACTAATGACATCAGTCATTTGAAGGAAGCTAGCAGCTGACATCACTTCTATGACATTCTGACCCGTGAGAGAGAGCTTGCCGGAATAGACGAAGTCCAGGATAACTGTGAAAGTGTCGGGGGAGAAAGCCTGAAATGTAGCTGTGGTTGGCTGACTTGTCTCCTTGGAATTCTGAGAAAGAAGCATTTTAAAGTAGCCGCTACTAGCAAATAATACATTCCGATGGGCTTTGAAGACCTTCCCTTCAACCAGAATACTGCAGTCACAAAACACGTCTTGCCTGCGCTGCTCATTCAGCTGTTGCAGGAGGTGAGACTGATGGGAGGCGATCTCCATTCTAAAGAGGAAAAGACACGGTGGTTACCAAAACCGGAGCAACACTGCTTCTCTGAGATGAGTCAAGTAAAACAAGAGTCAGAAACCTCATCTTTTTTCCATTAAAAACACTTTCTTCTTAGAGAACATAGTCTCCAAGACACAGAAGATAACAGGTTTCAGTATATCATGTAGTACTCTACTGTTAGTTCTTCGATTTTTTAGACAATTATCTATTTAGTCACCAAACGTGAATGAGTACCTTCTTTAAGTTTGGCCTTCTGCTACAGGCTGGACTAAACAGGCTTAATTCTTACTTTTGTGTAGTTTTTAATCGAGAGGGGGGTATCAGGCATTAGACACTCATATGAAGTTATAAATGACAAGTTAAGTGCTAAGACAGAAAGAGAGTGCTCTTCGTATGACAGGGTAAACTAACTTAGATTGGGCTGGAGAGGGTTAGGGAATACCTCTCTGAGAAAGCACATTTAAGGTGAGACCTCAAAGGCGGCTAGGAATGAGCCAAGAGAAGAATGAAGGGGGAAGACTTCTGATTCCAGCAAAATGGTGGTCTAGAAAGTGCTGAAACGTTCCTGCCACAAACCTCTAGAGATGCTGGCTAAAATACAGCCAAAACTAAAAGTGTATGGCTGGGTCTGCAAAAAAGAAAAAGAAATCCCTAGATGCCAACAGTGGGGAGGGAGCATAGCTGGAGCAGCAGTACGGCCCACTTATCACCAGTCACGGCCCAGTTATCACCAGTCACGGAAACTGGAACCCTGTAAGGGTTCAATCTTAATGAAAAAGGACTTGTAAACTTTGCCCCTAAGTGCAGGGAAAAGACACAGTTTGTCTCTGCAGGGTCTTTGTTGGGAAGAAGAAAGACCCTAGGTGAGATATCAAACCCAAGGCTGTGTTTTGTGAGGTTCTAAAGTCCAAATTTATTTTACCTGCTTGGTGTGGGAAACTTCAAGCTGAAAAACTAACATGAGAATTAGTGTTGGGCTCGTGGTATCCATGGGAACACTTTGCAGAAGCAAACGCAAACCTGCTCCTGAAGGAAGCTCTCAGAACCCAAGCAGGTGGGAAAGCAGGTCTGCTTAAGCTGAACCCAGCCATTCGCCTCTCTCTACACAGTGGATATTGGAGTTCCAATATCGTACCACCACGATGTCTAATACTTCCTATCTTAAAAACAAACAAGCGAACAAACCTGCCTTTGATTTCACGTCTACTTCCGGCTACTACTCCATTTCTCTGCTCCCTTTACACAAAGTTCACTGGAAGAGTTTTTGGTCTTTTTTTTTTCTTTTTCTGTCTTCACTCCTCCCGTTCTAATCAGGTTTTCATTCCCATTCATCAAAAACCATTTTTTTGAAAGGTCCATGGTAACCTGCGTGCTGTCAGATCCAATGGTCAACTCTTTGTCCTCATTTTACTGATGCAGTGGGTCATTCTCTTTAGCCTGAAACACTTGTTCCCTTGGCTGCCAGGACCCCACGCCTTCATGGTTCGTCTCCTATTGCCCACTCCTCAGTCTCCTTTGCTGGTTCTTCCCTTTTCTAAACTTGTAAGTGCAATGGGATTCAGGACATAGGGCCCCCAAACAGGGCACCTTAGCATATTGAGTATTTTGAACTGAAGGAGTTGAGTAAACAGCAGAAGCAGGAATGTCACTCTGACGCCCCCTCCCCGCTCCCCTGCAAGAGATCGTAAAACCCTCAGGTGAGAGGTGTCTTCCCTATCCCCAGAGGAAAGGAGCATCCTTAACGCAGAAGACAAGGGACACTGAGAAGAATCTGAACAAACCGGCTTTGCTGAGTGTCCCCCAGTTTACTATATTTACCTCTTATTCCTTAATCAACCACATTCTTCCATGACTGCTCACTTTTTTTTTTAAAGGATGTTAATTTTTTTTATTGAAGTATAGTCAATTTACAATGTTGTGTTAATTTCTAATGTACAATATAGTAACTCATTTATAGCTCCCTGCTTTTTTATGGGGGGAGTAATTAGGTTTATTTATTTACTTATTTTATTGGAAGTACTGGGGATTGAACCCAGGACCTCGTGCATGCTAGGCATACGCTCTACCACTGAGCTATACCTGTCCTGCCTTTTCATATTCTTTTCATTATGGGCTATTGCAAGGTATTTAATATAGATAAACAACAAGGCCCTACTGTATAGCACAGGGAACTGTATTCAAGGATGTTACTTTTTAAATTAAAAAAAAATTTTTTTTGAGAGGGGAGGTAATTAGGTTTATTCATTTATTTTTTGAGGAGGTACTGGGGATTGAACCCAGGACCTCAAGCATGCTAAGCATGAACTCGACCACTTGAGCTGTACCCTCCCTCTAATGATGTTAATTTGTTATATTTCTTTTTTTTTTCCCAATAAGTTTATAAACTTTTATTCTCTGATTTTTGCTACTAAAATGTCCTAAGAGGACATGTCCTGGAGAATTTTTTTATGTTTCTCACGACTGTCCACTCTTCATTAAGCCTAGTGTAAAAACACTCCGGTCTCTCTCTTTGGGTCATTTCCTTTTGAAGGCTTCTGTGTCACGTAAAACTTATATTGAGTAAATCTGTCTTTGTTAGTTTAATTTTCAGATGCAGCCAGGAAGAAGGTCAAGGGAAATTTTTCCTCCCCTACAGCTGGAATGTTCCAGGGCTCAGGCTCAGAACTCATCTCTGCTTATATCATTCCCTAGGTGAGCCCATCCAGTCTCATGGTTTTAAATACAACTTTGAGCTTATAACTGACAAATTTACACATCTAGCCCCCAACCTCTTCCCTGAACCTCAGACTCATATATGTTTATCTGCATCTCCGCTTAGATGTTTAATAGGTATCCTAAGCTCAACATATCCAGAACTATACTCTTCATTCATCCTCATCTTAAACGTGCTTTTCCTACAGTCTTATCCGTCTCAGGAAATGTTAAGTCCATTCCAGTTGTTTAGACCAAAAACATTAAGAGTCATCTTTGACTCTGTGTTGTCAGCTTTACTTTCATAACAAATCCAAAATCCTACTACCTCTGTCCACTACTGCTGTTACCACTTTGATCCATCCATCACCTATCACCAACAGCCTCCTAATTAGTCTCCTTGCAACTTCAGTCTAGGCTGAAGACAGCGGCCAGAGTGATCCTTCTAAAACGTAAGTGACATCATGTTATTCCTCTGCACAAAACCCTCCAAAGGTTCCCCATCCAACCGCAAAGTTCTCATGACCTAAAAGGCCCGGCACGGTCTGCATTCGGCATGATCTGCATTCTCCCTTCTCCCGGTACCTCCCTGCCCACATCTTCTCTGCTCTACACACTGCATTTCCAGCTCCAAAGACCTCTGCTCCTTCCCAGACATTCAAGGCATGTTCCTGCCATGCAGCCTTGTACTTGTTATTCTCTGTGCTCGGAAATTCTTCCCCCCAGGTATACACATAGCTCACATTCTCACTTTTTTTTTTTTTAGGTCTCTGCTCAAATTATCGGAGAGGCTTTCCTTTGCCATTTTATACAAGCACCTCCTCCCACTCTCTATCCTCTTATTTGTTTATTGTCTGTTTTCTCCTACTAGAATTTAAGGTCCAAGAGAGCAGAGACTTTGCCTGTTTCGTTTACTTATGTATCCCCAGCTCCTTGAACAGCACTTGAGCACACAACAGATGCTCAATCTTGCTGAATGAGTAAATCAAAAATATTAAAAGATAGAAGGAAATTACTTTTTGTGAAGAAGAATCAGTATGTATATAACAAGCAGGGAATTAGAACCCCAGGAATTTCAGAAAAATAGAATAAAAATCTAATAGGCTATTAAACAAGTATGTTTTAAAATGGTCAAAGAGACAGAAGGTGATATAGACTAGCATATAGTTGTGTAGGAACTAGAAACAGGTAGCTTGACTTGGAATCCTAACTCTGTCACTTGATAGCTGTGTGACCCTGGGCAATGTACTTAATCTCTGTTACCTTATTTATAAAATGGAACCAAAAATAGCACTTATTTCACAGCATTACTGTGAGGATTGAATGAGTTGAGGTATGTATAGCACTCAAAACAGTATTGGGCATGTGGTAAGTACTTCACAAATGTTAGCCATTCTCCTTTACTTTGTTTTATTGTTATCTATATGAAAAGGGGGGAAAAAAAGAGGTAGGTTTGAAGAGGAATCAAATGAATTTAATATATGAAAAATATAATTAATGAAATTAAAACATTTTATGTTACAAGATAGTTGCCCTATCTCCAGCCTCATGTCCACATTCCCGGCAGGAAGAAGATGAAAAGACAAAAGGCAATTACCAGCCCAGTCTATCTTCTTTTTTATCAGGAAAAAAACTAGTTTTTCTGGATGCCGCATCCAGGGAACTTAACACTTGCAAATCAATGGCCAGAACCATGTCACCTGGTTTTTAGGTGTGAACTCCCACTAATGGTATGTATATCAGTTTCTACTTCTCAATTTTTGTCAACACTTAATATTATCAGATGTTTAAATATTATGGATATGCAGTAGTATGCTACTGCTTTTATTTGTATGGATTGAACAAGTTTTGTTTTTTGACCATGATTCAGTGAATTTCCTTGCTTATTAAAATGCTGTTAAGTAACACTGCGTAACAACTAACCACAAAAACAATGTTATACAATAGTAAGTATTTATTTAGCTTACATGCATGTGGGTTGGCTGATTTAGGCTGGACCTAGATGGGACAGCTTGTCTGAAGTGGTTGTGATGGTACGTGGACTTACATCTTCCTCCTGAGACCAGTGGGCAAGCCTGGACAATTTCTTCTCATGACAATGGCTAAAGTACAAAAGCCCAAGTGAAGATACATGATGTCTCTTACAGCTTAGGCTTGCAACTGGCACATTGTCACAAGTATTATATTCTAATAGACTAAAGCAAATCACATGGCCAAATCACAAGGGGAGAAGAAATATCCTCTGGTCTATTAGTGGGAAGAACTGCAAAGTCACTCAACAAAGGGTGTGAATATTGGTAAGGGGTGATGAACTGGGGCCAATAATGCTATCTACACAATATCCTTTCATATTTTTTAAATTGGGTCATCTTTTTCTTACTCATAGATATCCTTTATACATCCAACATACTAATCCTTTATCAGTTATATGCTTTGCAGATAACTTCTCCCATCTGTGGTTTGTCTTTTTAACTCCATTTGAGGTGATTTTCATTAAAAAGCAGCTTTTAGATTTAATAGAGTCAAATTTGTCAATTTGTTAAAGTGTTTTCTCTATCTTGTTTAAGAAATCCTTATACCAAGGATATAAAGATATTTTTTAAAGTTCTACTTTTCACTTTTGGGTCTTTAATCTACTATTGATTTTGCATACTGTATTCTAACTTTTTTCACATGGATAACCGATTTTTCTGGCACTACTGAACTGCCAGTCTTTTCCCCTTGGGTAGTAGGTTGAATACTGTCTCCTTAAAATTCATGTCTACCTAGAACTTCAGAATGTAACCTGATTTGGAAATAGTGTCTTTGCAGGTATAATTAGTTAGGAGGTCATACTGGATTAGGGTGAGCCCTAAATCCAATGACTGGTGTCCTTATAACAAGAGGAGAGGACACATAAATACACACAAGAAAGAAAGCCATGTGAAGTAAGAGGTACAGATTAGAGTCATACCTTCACAAGTCATGAAAACCTGGAGCCACTAGAAGCTGGACAGATCCTCCTCTAGAGAATTCAGAAGGAGAATGACCCTGCTGACACCTTGATATCTGACTTCCAGCCTCCAGATTGAGAGAATAAATTTCAGTTGTTTTAAGCAACCCAGTTTGTGGTACTTGTTGCAGCAGCCCTAGGAAGCTAATACAAATCACATGGAATTGCCAATATGCAACTGTTTTTGACCAATAAAGACAGTAATTTCACACAGTAGACCTAAACCTTGGACTTAAAACAAATGAGTGAAAGCAAAAAATATTTATTTCTGTATTAACAGAAGAAGCCGTAGCTATTTAAAAGCTGTTAGTTTAATTGTTTCAGTGGATGCTTCTGTTTACCAGCCTGTTATATAATGTCCCTCTTGTTTACTCATTATTCTATTCCTACTACTCCCCTTACTCACTCAATACCTTTTTCTGGTAATAGCTCCCCAATTTTTCTTAAGAGGATCACCTCTTCACCTCTTTGGTTCTTATGGTTTGGGAGATACCATCATGACTTATCACTCCAGA
The DNA here is from genome assembly GCF_048564905.1 of Vicugna pacos. Classification (NCBI taxonomy): domain Eukaryota; kingdom Metazoa; phylum Chordata; class Mammalia; order Artiodactyla; family Camelidae; genus Vicugna; species Vicugna pacos. The sequence continues at coordinate 44,773,625 of NC_132999.1, forward strand.
GGTCAACCTGTGACCTTGACCTGGCAGATGAGAGCACTGTGTTCCCATGGCCAGTTATTGGTTTGGGGATGAACACATCAAACAAGCAAGAAAAGGAGGTTCAATCAAACTGAATCTTAGCATGTTTATTGAAGCAACTACAAAAGAAGACCACTTTTATGAGGATATAAGCCTGGAGCTACTGTAGATGTTCTGCCACCACCAGGAGGGAGCCTGTAAGAGGAAGGATCAACACTGAGGAAAGCAGAACAGAGAAACAGAAAAGCCAGATCCTATCGACACTCATTTTTCCCTAGACCAGACACGGGTCACTTATCTCTATTAAGGGCCAGACAGGAAATATTTTAGGGTTTGTGGGTGTGAGAATGTGATTTATAATAAATATATATTTTGGACTTGGTCCATGGTTCCTGGCTCACAGTTCCCCAACCCCTGGAATTTCCTAAGCAATAAAAGCAATGGGAGCATCTTTTGTTATACTTGGTCTTTCGTCTGCAATTCCTGAAGTCACTTCAGAGCCATAAAAATGAAAAGGGTATCTTGCTATTTATAACAAGCCCCTTTCAAACACAACTGAGTTTACGCTAGTAAGGTGACTTTTGGAAGTCCCCTAAAGATTGGGGGGGTTGCCAGGGGAACCAACTAGGAAATTAGATGAATTAGATTAGAGGGTTGGAACTTTCAGTCCCATCTTGACCTCTGGAGAGAGGAGAGGGCCTGGAGGTTGAACCAATAACCAGTGGCCAGTGATGTAATCAATTGTGCCTATGTAATGAAGCCGCCATAAAAACCCAAAGGATGGGGTTCCAAGAGCTTCCAGGTAAGTGAACCAGAACTCAACCAGCTGCTGGCCCCAAACTCCATGGGGACAGAAGCTCCTGTATTCAGGATCTTGCCCTATGTATCCCTTCATCTGGCTATTGATTCATATCTTTAATATCTTTTGTAATGAACCAGTAGCCTAGTAAGTAAACTGGTTTCCTGAGTTTCGTGACCCACTCTAGCAAATTAATCAAGGAGGGGGTCCTGAGAACTTCTGATTTATAGCCAGGTGGTCAGAAGCATAAATAACAACCTGACTTTTGATTGGCATCTGAAATGGGGGCAATCTTGTGGGACTGAGCTCTTAACCTGTGGAATGTGACGCTATCTTCAGGTAAACAGTGCCAGAACTCAGCTGAATTAGTGTTGGGAGAATTGCTTAGTTTGGGGGAAAAAACACATAGATCATAGTGGGTCACAGATCTCTCTCACAACTACTCAACTTCACTGTTATATTGTTCAGTTCTGCCACCAGACCACAAAAGCATCCAGACAATATGGGAATGAATAGTCATGGCTGTGTTACAATAAAGTTTTATCCAGCAATTCCATGCCTTGATATATAACCAAGGAAAACAAAAACAGTAATTCAAAAAGATACATGCACCCTGTTCATAACAGAATTATATACAATTGCCAAGACATGGAAGCAACCTAAGTGTTCATCAAGAGATGAATGGCTAAGGAAGACGTGGTATGCATGTACAACAGAATACCACTCAGCCATAAAAAGGAAATTTTGCCATTTGCAATAACACGGATGGACTTGGAAGACATTATACTAAGTGAAATGAGTCAGGTAAAGACAAATACTGTATGATATCACTTATATGTAAATCTAGAAAACACAACAAACTAGTGAATAAAACAAAAAAAGCAGACTCACAGATATAGAGAACAAACCAGTGATTACCAGTGGGGAGACAGAAGTGGGAAGGGAAACATAGTGGTAGGGAATTAAGAGGTACAAACTATTATGTATAAAATAAGCTGCAAGTATATATTGTACAACATGGGGAATATAGCCAATAATAATAATAACTGTAAATGGAGTATAACCTTAAAATGAACAAAATTAAGTAATTTGCCCTAATATATACAAAATCACATAGCTTGTATAAGGCAAAGTCAAGATTCAAATGCAAAAGTACTAATATTCTACTTTCTTTCCACTTTATAAAATACTTCTCTTATTCTGTGTTCATTTGGATTTAAATGCGCTATTTCATTTTTTGCTTTAAAAAATCAACAGAATAAAAATAATAAAAACATTTACTTATTTTATCATAATAATTATTAGTAATTTAGAATTTAAAGTAAAATAAAGTAATTTAAATGACCTACCAAAAAAAGCTTTGTTTACAAAATCAGCCACAAGCTATCTTTGCCAACCCCAGCCCTAGATCCAGTCATGTCTTAAGCTATATCTAGCCTTAGACTTTTCAGTTACTTGAGCCAATAAAGTCCTTTTTCTTAAGCTAATTTGAGTTGGCTTTCCTTTTAACCTGTAACCAAAGAATCCCAATTTATAAGTTATATTTGAAGATTCTGAGTTCTTTGGTAATTGTCATCCAACTATTAGTGCAACTTTTCTTTAAAATCCACTCTTAACCCTGAAAGGAATCTAAGTTGGCTTCATAGAGGAAAGATTAATTGATGTCCAAGTCATTGCCAGTTCTTTTTCAGACATAAAAGTGTTACATAAACACTAATTCTATTCTTAAAAGTTTTAGTAAAAAGTTAACTCCTTGGGGATGAAGCAGATCATTTTTAGCTTAAGTTTCCATAAGAATTTGCTTTCCAGGCACTATGTAGACATTTAAAGTGAGCATCAGTATTGTTAAGAGTTGCAAACTGTAGTCACTGTGTACAGATTTCAACAGGCTCCTCACTGAGAGTTGATAGGGAGTGGGAGGATGTTAACAGTGAAAGTAAAGTAGAAAATTATCTTCTCCTGACTGGAGAGACTTGAGTACTGCCTTTGACAAATAGAAAAAACAACAGAGGACCTCTGAAAGAAAAGGCTGAGAACAGTGGCAAATGACTTCAGCAGCAGACTATGTCAAAGGGCCGTCACAAGAATCTTCCCTAAAGTGAAATACCCCAAGTTGGCAGCTGAGTTTCTAGTACTATATATTCCAATACTGAAAAGGAAAATATAATTTAAATATAGGATTGAGAGTGACTTCCAGGGGCTTATGAAAAGACTCCAATAGATAAAAGGGAAAGGGCATTTCAAACACACACACACACACACACACACACCCCTAGGTAACACACGTATGGCAGGGAGGAGAAAGAATAATCAAGGATGACTCTTAGCTTTATGGGCTGAGCACTGGCAAAATGGAGTTGCCATTTGTTGAAGTGGGGAAGACTGGGAGAAAAAACAGGTTGTAGGGACTGGTATCTGGAGCTCAACTTTGGACAAGTTAAGTTTAACATGTCCTGTTATTCATCCAATAAGAGATAAAGAGTAGGAAGAAACATATCCTGGAGGTGAAGAGAGTGTTTCAAGGAAGGGGTGATCAATTGTGTTAGTTTTGGTAAGATGAGGACTAATAGTTGACCACCGGATTTATCAGTGTGTGTGTGTGGTGTGTGTGGTGTGTGTGTGTGTGTGTGGTGTGTGTGTGTGTGTGTGGTGTGTGTGTGTGTGTGTGTGTGTGTGTGTGTGTTATGGTGGCTTTAAGGGAGAATGGCGGGGGAGGGAATAGCTCAGCGGGTAGAGTGCCTGCCTCGCACACAAAAGGTCCTGGGTTCAATCCGTGGTACCTCCACCAAAAGTAATAAGTAAACAGATAAATCTAATTACCTCCCCCATCAAAAAAATTTAAATAAAAAAAGGGGAGCATGGGATGAGAAACAAGCACACACAATTCTTTTCAAAGAGTTTTGCTGTAAAGGGAAAGAGAATAAGGGAGGAAGCAATAAGGGGAAGTAGAGTCAAGGCTGAAGAATTTGAGTATTTTGGAAAAACAAAAACTGAAGAAATACATTTCCCGATGAAACAGGAAGGGGCTGAGAACGCACTAAAATGGTTACCATTAGAAAAGATAAGTGAGGGGTTGGGAGAGAGGGTACCCTCTTTACAAGAGGAAGAGAGAGTGAAAAAGTGTACAGTATGTAAGGGAAGGGGATGATATGGGAGCTCATTATAGATGACTTTGAACTGTAAGTAAAATGTCACTATTTGTAAAAATGATGAGGATGGGGGAAATGTAGAATTACAGTAGTTAAATATAAAAATGTCTATTTGATTTTCAATCTACTCTGATTTATACTTTTTACTCGAATCACAAGATTAAAGTATCACAACATAAGCTGAGCTTAGCAGATACTCAATAAATACTCAGCTGATTGGTGAAAACTATTTCATTGCTAGATTATAGCAACTGACAGGCAGGAGAAGTTGCCATTTTTACCTTAACCTACCCATCTATGGCTGAATAAGTTTGTTCTTTCCTCTTGTCAGGAAGCAGAGCTCTCAAAACTAAGGCAATGGTTTTGGTTTCTGGACTGATCCTTTACCTATTGCTTACCTATTTAAGCCCCACAACTGCCCTTCTGTATTCCTCTCTGTTCTGACGGGGCTGAGAGTCTGCACCCTCATGACCCAGGATCTCTCATCAGTTAGCTTCCTGTGGGATATGCTGAATGGACCATAATGGAAATCAGAAGACCAGAGGAAGAGAGAAATTTCCAACTTCTAGCTCTCACAGTTGCTGGTATTTTCTGCAACAGCAGCAGGATGCGATGATCGGGGACAGCAGCTCAGGCCGATGCAGAATATTTTTGGTGGTTACAGCCCTGATAGAGGTGGCAACTCTTCAGCAGATACAAGACTGACTGTGTCTCCAAAAGTGCAGCAAGCAATTTACTCTTGTGGGCTCAGCTTCAAGGACTTGTGAACTCTGAGCCCTTGTGATTAACAGCTTGTGATCTTTGAGTATCATTTCCTTCTTTCTTTTTGTTCCTCCATCCCCCAGCCTCATGTGAGCCCTTTCAGGCCTTCCCACAGCTTGTAATTTCCTGTATTACTGTATCTGTATCTAGAATATCTAGAATGATTTCGTTTTTCTGGATAGGACTCTTACTCTATAATTTTGGCAACAGAAAATGTCCCAGCAAAGAGACCCTCCAAAATAGGATTTGAGGACTGGTTTGCTGACTGAGCTTGAACAGAGTGATGACCTTTTGCCAATGGAGAATGGAAATACTGGTAACTCATGTCATGTAGTCACACTATGATTACCTACCTCATCACCTGGGTTCGCTTAGGGTGAAGTCCTATTGACTTTGGGAGACCAAGTGGCTGCTGCATTTGGCCATCATGATATTAATAATGACTGCAAGGACCTGGGAGGCTAGCTGCTTCTGACTGTACTGGAGCACTTACAGAAAGGAAATGACAAGCACCAGTCTTTAAATTCAACTCAAGTCACCATCAGAGAACCAGAGAACTCTGACCCTAAAGGAATTCTTTGTGAAGCCACAAGGTGCATATACTAAAAATTAGACCCCAAATGTAACTGCGTGGGTTGCAAAATTACAACGTGAGTTGATTTTACATCCTGACCAACACCCTTACGTGATGAGTATTGATTGTGAAGGAGACCCTCAGACTTGGAATAGGAACATTTAAATAGATTCAGATAATCTGGGAAACTTGAGCCTCTAAATTCCCATGAGCCTCCCTTGCCAGGGAAGCAGCTTCCCCTTCTTTGTCTAAGGAGACTAGCCTCCCCTTTCTTGAAGACAGTAGTAACTCATCTGAAGCAATTACCTTCCAAGGGGATGCCAATTTTCCTCAGACACACCTCACCACCCTTCATTGCCACCACACCATAACCAGAGTCAGATCTCAGCATTTCTCAGGAAAGGTAATGCAAAAATAACATGCAGGAAGAGACAGTTAGTTGAAGTACTTAGGAATGGCTCTAAAAATCTGTTTCACAGGCTAACCACAACTTGAACTCAATGAGACTGAGATGCCAAAAATTCTGGCATAATGTGGAGGGAGAAACTCAAATGTCCAGAGGACACTTCACTAAGATATGATGGCTATCCTCTGTAGGCTGGGGATGACAGAGGGAGAGGTCTTCATTGAAATGGGGATGATGAGATCCCAGAGTGGCAAAGGCCAAGTGACAGTGGTCAAATGTCAGAGACAATGTGTAAACAATTACCATAATGTGCAGAGGGGGTAGATCTCTGGTGATGGCTAACTGATCATGTTGTCTCTAGGAACTGTCTAGACGAACAGCTTACTAAAGTATTAAATTGGCCTATATAACAAAAAACCAACCAACCAACCATCAGAAACTCTAGGCCTATTGGGTAGCAATCTGACCTGGTTTACCATATTGGAGCATGACAGGCTACCATCCATACCTCAGACCTAGACTGCTTTACAGAACTGGATTATAGAACATTTAACTGAAGAGGAGCAATACACTATCCACAAACACACACTAGACATTTCCTTCAAGTCTTCCTCAAAGGGATCGGAAGTGATGTCCTAGTAAGTCATTACTAAATGAATGGAAGTGAAGCCGTTTACTAGGATGACAGAACACTGGGAAAAGGGAAATAAATATCTAAAGCTCTCAGGGATTACTAGATATTGGTTCTGCAATGGCATTAATTCCGGGGTACCAAAAACACCGTTGTGATGCACCAGCCAAAGCAGAGGCTTACTGAGATCAAGTGATAATGGAGTTCTGGCCTGAGTCTATCTCATCCTACGCCCATTTCTCCAATTTCTGAAGTACAGTGCCAAAAAGCCCTACTTAGCGACTGGCAAAAGCCCCAAATCTACTCCCTGATCATGGTGTGGGGGATATTATAGTAAGAAGGAACAAATAGAAATTCTTAACTTTCCCTCCCCACCAGGATAAACCAAAACCAATACTAAATCTTGCAGGTATATGCAGAGATTAGTGCCATCATCACAGGCTTCAAAGATTTGGGTAGCAATTCCTACCACTTCTGCATTTAACTTGCCTATCTGGCCTCTGTGGAAGGTGGATGGGTCTTGGAGACTGATTGAGGATTTTAGTATACTTAGTCAGTGGGTAATTCTGATTGGAGCTGTTGTTCCAGATGTGATCTTTCTATTGGAGCAAATCAACATAGTACACGTCACTTGGAATATGGCCACTGACTTGAAGAGATGCTTCTGTCTCTTTACGGATTAGCAAGAAACATAAGCAGCAATTTGCTTTCACCTGTCAGGGATAACAGTTCACTACACTGATGATATTAGGCGGATTGGACATAATGAATAGAAAGCAGCAAGTATCCTATACCTTAGGAAGATAAATGCATGCCAGAGGTGGGAGACAAACGCCATGAAGACTGAGGGTCCTGCCTCCTTGCTGACATTTTTAGAGGTCAAATTATCTGGGACATGTTGGGATCAGCCCAATCTAAAATGAGTAACTGCTGTACTTTGTGCCACCCACCATAAAAAGACAGACAACATGCTGCAGGCGTCTTTTATTTTTGGAGGCAACTATATAACTCATCTGGGTCTGATACTCCAACCTATATACTGAGAAATTCATCAGATGGCCATTTTTCATTGTGGCCCAGTGCAAGAAAAGATCCTGCAGAAGGTCCAGGCTATAGTGCCAGCTGCTCTTCTATGTAGGCCTATGACCCAGTAACTCCAATTGTGTTAGAGGTCTATGGTAAACAGGGATGCTGTATGGAGCATCTGGTGAGCCTCAGTGGGAGAATCACAGCCCTTAGAATTTGGGGGAAAAAATCCATGACCTCTTGTATGAGTCAGGATTCTGCAGAGAAACAAAACTAATAGGATGAATATACATATAAAAAGAGGTTTATTATAAGGAATTGGCTCACATGATTAAGGGGGTTAACAAGTTCCAAGACCTGCAGTTGGCAAGCAGGAGAGCCAGGAGAGCTGATGGTGCAGTTCCAGTCCAAGTCTGAAGGCCTGAGACCCAGGGTGTAAGTTCCAGGGCAAGGGTGGCAGGCTTGAGACTCAGGAAGAGCCAGTGTCTCAGTTGGGAGTCCAAAGGCAGGGGGAAAAAACGCCAATGTCCTAGCTCAAAGCAGTCAGGCAGAAGGAAATATCCTCTTATTTGCGGGGAGAATCAGCCTTTTATTCTATTCAGGCCCTCAACTGATTGGAATAGGCCCATGCACATTAGGGAGGGCAACTTGCTTTTCTCAGGCTATCAAAGCAAGTATTAAAATTCACCCAAAACTTGACTATACTTCAAAAAAAAAAAAAAAAACTCATCCAAAATCATTCTCACAGAAACATCCAGAATGGTCAGATTACTGGGAACACTGTAGACCAGTCAAGCTGACACATAAAATTAACCATCACACCTCTCCAGCAGCTAGCTGTTCTCTTTTTGGAAAAGAACTTTTGGAATGTCACCTACCAGGCCCTCTTAGAGCTTGATGCCTGGCCATGGGACATCAAGCGGCCATGCCTGAGTTGCCTTTCCTGGGTGTCACTGACACACCAAATTGCACACTTGGGCATGTATATCAAGCACTCCACTATCTGGAGGAAGTGTTATGGACAAGACTGAAGTGAACGGGTCCTGTATACACAAGTAAGTCCATGAGCAGATGGCACAGTTTTGACAGCACCTACTCCTAGTACATTGCTGCCTTTCCTCAACTCACACGTTTGGTCCCATGGTGAGTCCCATACAATAAGTTGACTGATTTAGAGATGATTTTGCACAATATGCTGGCACCAGCTAGAAGTGGATGGCTGAAACATCACTACTCCCATCAGGAGAGTTCCTGAAAGATTCTGGGAAGGAAAAATCTCCCAGTGAGCATCTGGTTGTCCACTTTGCATGGACAAAGAGATAGACACAGGTACAGATTTTACCCTGATTCATGGACAATGGCTAACAAGTTGGCCAAACAGTCAAGGATTTAGAAAGAACCAGATAGAAGATCTGGTAAAAAAGGCATGTGGGGAAGAGGCAAGTAGATATACCTCGGGTATGAGATTTTAGTGTCGCATGTGAATGTTTAAAAGGGTACCCACTGCAGAGGAGATTCTCAGAAATCAGGTGGACAAGATGACCTGTTCTGAGGCTGTCAGCCAGCTGCTTTACCTAGCCACCATGAAGCATGCTGTGTACTCCATCACCCAGAAGCAGCCTGCCTGATAAAACAGTGGAATAACTAACTGAATATTCCATGATGGCCCCATCTGAGTGATACCTTGAGAGATTATGGTGCTATTCAAATGGACGTGGTATATGCTTTTAGCCACTGACCAATACATGACACTATTTTTTTCCATAGCTAGAATCCTCACTTCTAGAAATCAAGGGATGAAAGTAGCAATGCCTCCTTTCACTTTTACCTCTAACAGCCCATTTACAGAATTTTTGCTTTCTGTCCCTGTAGAGGTCTTAGCTCCTAAGATAGGAATGTTGCCATCAGGGAAACATTGCATGCTTCCATTAAATTGGATCATGACTGACCTAAAAGAGGAATTAACATTACCCATTTTGAGGAGACAGTGAGGGCGTCTTTGTTTGTATGAAGGATAGTTGCAGAGTGGAAAGCAGATTTGTGAGCTCGTTCAGAATTTTAAATATGGGAAGAGTGGTATATACGGATGCCAAGCAGCCAAAGAGGGTGGACTATATTGGTTATTTGCCTGTCTCTCAGCTCAACCCTTGCCATGCTCTACTCTACTCTATACTGATGTAATTGGAATTCTGCAAATGATATTTCCCAGGCTTCCTTCCTTGCAGCTGGCTTCCTGTTAGATTCCATCAATAGAAGGCACTGACAGGAGATCAGTAAAAGGAAAAAAGCTTCCTGCTTTGGGAAATGCAGCAATTTCTGGTGGTTGCTGGCTGTTGGTGTAATGGCAGCTGGAGTGGGTGATTCTGGACTCCAGTAGACTTTCCAGCCTTTGGGCTTTCCATCTCTGATAGAAGTGGTACCTCTTTGGCAGATCCAGAATGACTGTGACAGCAACTCCAACTGCACAGACTAGTGAGCTCCAGCTCAGGGGCACAGCACCTTCTGATCTGTGATTAGAATTCTTCTAGCTCCTCTGGCCCCTCTTTTTCTTTTTGCTGTTCCAATTCGTCTTAAACTTTTGGAATGAATTTCATATATTAAATTTCCTCTCTTTGAAATACCCAGAGTGGTTTCTGTTTTCCTGAGCAGACCCTGACTGATAACATTTCTGGTCCCCAAAACAGACAAATCAGCTGTCTAAGAAAAGGATCTACTGAGACTTGCCCTTCTGGACAAATGGCATATAATCTTCCCTCTCAGCTTCTCTCTCAACTTTTACTTCTTACAAACAGTCATAGTCGATTAGAAACTGCATTTATTTTGTTGTTGTTAATGTTGTTGTTTTGTTTTTGTCATTAACTTCTTTAAGCAAAATTTTAAACACTCACCAAAGCAGGGTAGATAATATAATGAATGCTTGTGTATTTCTTACTCAGCTTTAACACTGATGAATTTTGCTAATTTCGTGTCATTTGTTTGTTTGTTTGTTTGTGGGGGGGTGAACCTAATTAGGTTTATTTATTTTTTTTATGGAGGTACTGGGGATTGAACCTAGGACCTAGAGTGCTAGGCATGCACTCTACCACTGAGCTATACCCTCCCTTTAATTGCATATCTTCTATCTGCCTCCATTCCCCCTACCCCAAGAATATTTAAAAATAAAACCATAGGCATCAAATCATTTCATCCATAACATTTCATATGTACCTTTTACATGAGCCTCCTTCCATTTCTGTTATGATAGTTGGACTTCTGTTGTCTTTTGCCTGCACAGCATCCCTTTCTTCCTCAGCATAAGATTCTTCTTTTTCTTTTGGGAACTGCCTTCCACAATTTGGTGATGCTATTAATCCCTTGGCCTCCCTGACTGCATGGACATATGAATCAGACTGGTCAGTCCGAATGTGTATGGAAGCTAGAGAATGAAGGTCTCACTACATGAGGGCAGATGCCTTAGGGATCATATAAGCCTAGAACTGCAAAAAGCTATCTTCTGTAAGTGGGAAAGCGCACCTAAGAATGATGCTAACACAAAAGAAAGCCAGACAAAATTGTTTTAAAGAGAGTCCTGATGATATACTATAACTCCTGAATCCAGCTGTGCCTAAAACCAGTGTTCTCTTGGATTTTTAGTTACGTGAGCCAATAAATTTCCTTTTCTGCTTAAATTTAAGCTTGACTTCTATCATGTGTGACCAAGAGTCATTTATTCCTAATTTGTGACACTCTCCAAGCCTGCAGCAATAGCCCTTTCAAGAATACTCTATTTAACAGACAGAACTATATTTCTAGAAATGGGAACATTAATAGAATCAGTGCAATTAAGGTCATCATATCACTAAAGCATAGTTTCTGGTGTTGCTATTTTGCAGTTATTATTTCCCTTCATATCCGTTAAAGTCCTGGCATGCCTCCAGGCAAAGCTTCTTCCAACTTTATTCATTCAGATAGTTGTGAGTCATTTCTTCTCAGGCTACAATAGCTTTTATGATAGTTTTCATGATGTCAGTTTTCCACCAATCTCTAATTAATAGTTGACCAGTTTCTTGAAGGTGTCTCCCTGGTTCAAACCACTGTAAAACATCCATTTTAACATCCAAAATAATATTTCTGTTTAGTAATTTTACAGTAATTTTAGCCTTAACACATCATTATAGGTCAAAATCATTCAGCAGAATGTAAAATAATGACAGAAAGTGAGACCATGGTGAAGAAACACAGATTAGTGAGGCTTTTCAAACTCAGGAACGTACAATTTGCTAAATCAGCTCTCCTTAGTGCTAACTGAATTGAACTGGCTGAGCAGTTATTTTTTTATGTGCACTAACCACAATTCAGTACTGTTATCAAATTTATAAATACAAACATATATAAAGATGAAGAGTACTATAATAAATTAGTGCTCAAGGAGTTATGTCTCTAATGAAGTTTCTTTCACGTTTAATATAATCCGGTTTCTAGCCAATAGTGGGCTTCAAAATCCCAAATCTCCCAGAAACTATTATATAAAAAGATTGAATCGGGCTAGAGACTGAGGCCTTCACATTCTCATCATGTGCCCAAAGATCCAGCTTTTGCTCAGTCCTTATATGATCAAGTCTCTGGAGTACAGACACAACAGGGATACTATGCTAATAGAGGTAGAATACATTCAGAGTTATGTCATACAACTGCCAAAACAAAACATCTAGGAATATCACTAGAGAAGCATCAAATCAATATCCAATCTTTTACTATCATATCCCATCAGTTAAAATTAATTCTTCTATTCTCATCGGAAGCATGGTAATGGGTCATGACTGTACAATTTTTTGCCGCTATAAATAATGCTGCAATGAATATCTTTGGTCACATATATAACAGGATATATGGAATAATGTGATTCCTAGAAGTGGAGTTGCTAAGTGGGTACAGACAGAATGCCTTCTCAAAGCATTGTGTCAATTTATATCTTCACCAACACTAGATGACAGTGTCCTCTTCTTCTATCACTTCCATTAACTCTGGATATTATCTCTTTTAAATGCTTTCCCATCTACCCTTAGGGAGAAATATCAGGAAACTATCAATACTATTATTTAATATTGTCCTGAAAGTAGTAGCCAGTGGATTAGGCAAGATAATTGATACAAAGTATGAATACTGGAAAGGATGAAAGTTATTTTTATTGCAAATGATATTATATATCTTTAAATAGAAAGGTAAAATTAGAAAACTACTTTCTTCTTTTTTTTTTTTTTTAGAAAACTACTTTCTAAAGTAAAATTCTTGGGCTTTTGTCATGTTGGAGTATTTGGTACTAGACTTGGCCTTCTGCTATAAACCATCAGAAAACTGGACAAAATACATGAAAAAATTGTCTTCAGACAATGAAAACTGGAAAAGTGAGCCTGTGATCCCAGAAAAAGGGAATCAAATGAGGAAGCCTATTATCACTTTGGCTTTCTGCATTTTGATACAGGGAGAGGAATTCAAACTGGACTGAACAGTTTGTGTGTAAGAAGGCTGAGGTGCCGGGAAGTTGTAGGGCAAAGTACCAGAGGAGGCAACTACAGACAATGAGATCAATAAATCTATACAGGAGTATTCTAGAGTCTGTGCTGAACACTAATGCACGCATGTGCAGGGAGAAACTACAACAGTTCAGGTAAAGAACAACTGGGGAACTATGAGCAGAAAAATTCCCAGAGCTCACACAGGGTTGAGAGACAATTAAGTTTCGACCAGCCAGAGTACAGATTCTTCACTGAACACCTAAGGTATTTAGTAGAGACCCCAGAAGAACAATGCCTTAGTAGAAGGGCTAACCTAACTCAACAGTAAAGATCACTCTAAAAACTGCCCCAAAGCTCAAAAACAAGCTTCAAAATCATCAAACTGATTCATTTACAACTTAACTAACAAATAAATCAAAATTCAAAAGCTTTTAAAGAAAAACAACAAAATTCTAACACTCAAAAACATAACTGCAATGACCATCATTCTAACAAAAATCACTAGATATGTGAAAAAGCAAAAAAAAAGTCACCCTAAAATCAGAAGAAAAATTAGTCAACAGAAACAGACCCAGAAGTGAAACAGATGCTAGATTTAGCAAACAAGGATATAAAAAAGTTATTATACTTAATAAAATTTTATATTTAAAAATCTTGGGTTTAAATTTAATTTAAAATTTAAAAAAAACATGAAAATATTGAGAGAAAAAGATGATATTAAAAATAATAAAAAATTGTCTAGAAATAAAATACAATATCTGAAATTTAAAATTCTTAGGTGGGCTTAATAGATTATAAACCGCAGAAGAATAATCCATAAATGTAAAGAAATAGCAATGGAAATTATCTGAACTAAAGTTAAAAAAAAAAACAAGCTGACAAAAAATAGTCTTAGTAACATGTTAAACAATATCAAACCGGTCTAATATATTTATAATTGACGTTCCTGAAAAGGAGGGGCAGAAAAAATATTTGAAGCCAAGAGGAGAAACAGAAATATACTGTTTTATACAAATGGCCAATAAGCACATGAAAAAATGCTCAATATCACTAATTATCAGAGAAATGCAAATCAAAACTACAACGAGGTATCACCTCACACCAGTCAAAATAGCCATCAATAAAATGTCCATAAACAATAAATGTTAGAGATGGTGTAGAGAAAAGGGAGCCCTCCTACACTGCTGGTGGGAATGTAATTTGGTGCAGCCATTTTGGAAAACGGTATGGAGATGCCTCAAAAAACTAAAAATAGACTTACCACATGATCCAGCAATCCCACTCCTGGGCATCTATCCAGAAGAAGCTCTAATGTTCACAGCCCCAATGTTCACAGCAGCACTATTTACAAGAGCCAAGACATGGAAGCAACCTAAATGTCCACCGACAGATGATTGGATAAGGAAGTTGCGGTATATTTATACAATGTAATACTACTCAACCATAATAAAGAATGAAATAATGCCATCTGCCACAACATGGATGGACCTGGAGATCATCATTCTATGTCAAGTCAGCCAGAAAGAGAAAGAAAAATACCATATGATATCGCTTATACGTGGAATCTAAAAAAAGACACCAATGTACTTATTTACAAAACAGAAACAGACTTATAGACAGAGAACACACTTATGGTTACCAGGGGAGATAGTGGGTGGGTGGGAAGGAATAAATTGGGAGTTTGAGATTTGCACTTTTTGGGGAGTAGTAGAAATATTAGGTATCTTGATTGTGGTCGTGGATTCATAGGTGTATACATCTATCAAAATTCATCAAATTGTATATCTGAAATATGTGTAGTTTACAGTACAGAAATTATACCACAGTAAAACTGTTTAATAAAAAAATTAGAGCTTATTACAAACGGTAAGAATTCTTACACAATTTTTTTTGTTTGTTTCAGATAGAGAGACAGATTAATACGCAGAATCCCAGGTATATGTGTATCAGGTCATGATGTAAAATGTAATACTTCATACTGCAGGTTTTGGTTAAAAAAAAGAAAGAGAGAGAGAAATACTGAGTTAAGCTGTTCAATAACAGAATTTGCCCCCTTGCAAAGTAATGACTTCTATGTTGCTACTGAGGTGGAGGCAGAATGTCATTGATCTAGGGTGAATATATTTGGGGAATGTAGATGATTTCAAGAATTTATATTTTTCTTTATATTTGTTCACATTTCTAAAATGATTGTACATTTCTTTTAAAGTGATTTAAAATAGTTTAAAATATATATGAAACGTATTTTACAATAGAAATTAGAAATCTAAAATGGAGATGAGATGGTTTCTGTAGGTTTATATCTAGCACCATTTGTCCTGGAATCCAAGGCAAAAACAAAACAAACAAACAAAAAAAGAGAAACACAAACAATTTACATAGTGTTCACATCATTTCCCCAGTAGAAATGAGCATTCTTCTGGCACTAACTTCTATGAGGAATTTGTATGTGAATTCTTACATGAGGACATTAAATGTCATCACAAAGAATATCTGGACTAATCAATCAACTTCCGAATTGGTCTCCTTGTCTTTTATCTTTCTCCCCTCAATCCACCCTGAAGTATGTTATCTTTCTAGATTCTCCTGTTTAAAAATTCTTTAGTAGTTCCCTCTTGCCTACTAGATAAAGTCTATATTTCTGTGAATGGATTTAATACCCTTTGGGACCCAGCTTCTGCCAATCTCTGCATGCTCACCCCTGCCACCTACCTCACCTCCCATTCTTAAGCTATATGCCATTCCCAGGCACACTAGACCCTTCATGCCACCAACTGTTTGTACATATTGTTCCCGTGCTACAATAAAACCACCCATTTTAATCTCAGAAACTCTTAACCCTCCTTCAGAGTCGGCTCAAACAGAGCCTCCCTTGGTAAGCTTTCCCTGACTTCCCTGGGCTCATGTTAATTGCTATTTTCTCCATGCCCCACTGTACGTTATACAAGTCTATCATGGCAATTGCTGGAATGCATTTTATTTGCCTGTTTGGATGTGTGTTTCCCTGCTACACTGTAATATCCATTTGAGCAGAGACCACGTCTATGTGTACGCCCAGCCTTAGTTTAATGTTTGGGATGTGGGAGACATTCAATAAATATCTTCACTGGTGTCCTTACTGAACTAACAAAGTTTCCTCTAAAGTCAAGGACATGCTATAATTAATTCAATGAAAACATTTCAAAGGCAAACTAAGCTAATGTGCTTTGAGTACATTGTTCTTTGGAATGTTATCAAGCTGATTAGCTATCACACTTTTTTGTGTCCCCACTGTGTACTACATATAACTTTACTGTGACACCTATCACACTAATTTTTGTGTCTATCTTCTCCTGTAAACTTTTTGAAGGTAGGTAATGTCATACTCATTTTCTTTTTTTAATTTCCATTTTACAGCACAGAGTTAAATGTTTGTTGGTGATATAAAATATATCCATTTCAGCTGGAAATTTAGCATCCTAATAGAAGTATCCCAGTAAAGTCAGCAAAAGAACAAGGATGTCCACTGTCACCACTACATATTATTTAACACTCTTCTGGAGACATTAGCCAATGCAATTAGACTCGAGAAAGAAACTAGAGAAAGGACCACCGGAAAGTAGGAGGTAAAATTATCATTATTTGCCAATAATATGATTGTATACTTGGAAAATGCAAGAGAATCAACTGTAAAGTTACCACAAACACTCAAATAAATTACATCTGTGTCTAAAGGCTGACATTTTGGACTCTACTGACAAAAGGCCGAAGTACCTTGTTGCTACACCCGCAAACTACAAAAGAAGCTAACAGGAAATGAATGTTCTTCTGAATGTTGGAACTGCAAATAAAACGACATCTTAAGAACCTCAAAAAAAAAATTACCACAAACAAAAAGTATTCATAGGGGGAAAGAAGCTATAAAATTAATATTAGAAATCAATTAACTTTTATATATAGCAAAAAACGCCCACACTAGGTTAGAGATATAATGAAATAAGACTCCCATTTACAATAGCATCAAAAATACAAAATACCTAGGAATAAATTTAACAAGAAATGCACAAGACTCAAGAATAAAACTAAGGGACACAAGAGAAGACTATGGAAAATCAAACCCTCTGTAAATAGGAACATTCAATCCTAGTATATCACCCTTGAGGGATGGGTTAGGTTTGGACAGATATGGAGGGAGGGCAAGGATGAGAGCAAGGAAAATGAATCAAAACCAACTGGGTATTTTCATTAAAAAAAAAGAAAAAAGAAAAAAAGAAAGAAAATAGGAAGATTCAACATATTAAGATGCCAGTTTTTCCTAGTTATTTTATAATATAACATAACATAGACATACTAACAGGTTATTTTAAGATCAATACAAGTTGATGCTAAAGTTTTATGGAAAAATAAATATGCAAGAATAGCCAGTTAAATTTGGAAAAAGGAGAACAAAGGAATTAGCATCAACAGATACACAATTATATTATATACTCCATCAGTAATTAAAACTGTGATGCTGGTGACAAAGAGAAGGACAGACCAGTGGCGTATATTAGGAAATCCAGAAATGTACCCCAATATATATGGGAATTTAATGTATGATGAACCAGTGATGAAAAGATGAGCAATTTACTAAATGGCATTGGGACAATTTCTAGTCTTCTGGAGAAAAAAATTTAACTGGCTTTACACTTCCCACCTTATACCAGGATAAATTCTATATGGATCAAAGACTTAAGTATGAAAACAAGGTCATAAAAGTGCTAAGAGAAAATATGGAAGACTTCATAAACCCAGAGTGGGAAAGGCCTTTATAACCATGACTCTAAATACAAAAGCCATAAAATACAAAACTGTTACATTTGATTACATAAAGATAAAACAAAATTCTGTATGGCAAAAAAAAAACACCACAAAACACAGGCAAAAGACAACATGGCAAAAACATCTATTAGAGAAAAGGGCAATCTCTACAATATACACAAGGCTTCTAAGAAATTGGCAAGAAAAAGAAAAATAATCTGACAAAATGAGACAAAGGACAGTTCACAGAAAAATACAAATGTCCCTTATCATATGAAAGGATGTTCAACCTTAGCCATAAAAATAAAAATGCAAATTAAAACTACATTGTTGTTTCATTTTTCCCCTCAAATGAGCAAAAAAACCCAAAAATTTGATAACATTGATAAGACTGTGGGAAAGCAGGCACTTTCAGTCTTTACTGGTAGGAATATAAATTGGTATGACCCCATGGAGGGCAATTTGCAGTAACTCTCAAAATTACGAATGCATATATTCTCTGATCAAGCAATTTCTGGGAATTTATCTCACAGGTATACTGGTACCTAATCGAAGTGACACATGTGCGTAGCTATTCACTGCAGCACTGTTTATGATAGCAAAAGATTAGAAAAATGTCCAACAGTAGGGGAGGACAGTCATATGGAAAGATGGCTATGATACATATATGGTACCTATGATACATATAGTTAAGTTTTAAAAAAGCAAGAAAGAGTGTGTGTGTGTGTGTGTCTGGGAAAAAATAAGCAGAAACTCTGGAAGGATTAACAAGAAACCCAGAATAGTTGCCAACTGAAAGTGAGATATAAAAAAAAAAAGTGAGGTGGGACCTGGGAGACAGAAGGCAAAGATGGAAGGGAGACTTTATACAGTAAAATTTTTAATATTTTGAGTTTTGAATCATACGAATATACTCAAAAATAAACATTTCAAACTGTGTCAAATGAGTGGGTGAAATATTAACTATAGTCTCACTCACGTTTAGCTAGATCTAGGTTGTAATTCAAGATTAAGATACCTCAGGAGCTCTCAGAGTAATGATACTCTGTGTCTACTTAAATCAAGATTCATGTGCTCCATGAACAAGTGACAAGATGGCATTGTATTATGAAAAGTCAGGACGTTGTATTTCTTGGGAGAAAGAGAGAGAGAGAGGAAGAGGGGGAGAGAGAGAAAGACGGAACAAACCAAGCTACTTCCAGATGAACAAACAGCTGCACTATTGCAACTGTCAGTCTGGTTATCTGCCTGAACACAGTGATGATGGCAGGAATGGAAGATGGAAAATACACAAAAGACTTGAACAAGAAATAAATCCGTGGGTCTTGATGGCTGATTGAAAAAATCCTATTACATATGTTCAGAAAGTCCCACTGAAGTCACCCAGATCTTTCACAACTCTTATTCGATTTGCATAATTGTACAAAAGTGTACCACAATTTGTAATTGGCTGTGGAAGGCTAGAGAGACAAAAAGAGAACACAGTAATTTTTAAAGCCTAGGTGTTTTGTAATATTACTAACAAAAGTTAGGAAGCCAGGAGGAAGAAAGCCAGGTTTAGAGCAAAAGCAATGACTCAGGTCTGAAGTACATTATGTTTGATGTGGGTTGGAAAATCAGGTTGCTATGGTCAGACAGCCACTGCACGTGCTAGTCTGAAGTTCAGAGAGGGGAGGGACATGTCCCCGACTGTGGAGCACAGTGGGGAAGAGAAGCCAGTGTTATCGAGAATCACAGGGAGACTCAGGAGAGAACGTGTACACCAAGGGTGAGGAGCTTCAAGAAGCAGTGAAGAGGTGAACATGGTGAAAAATGAAAGGGCCACAGGCAACAATAATAGTAGCAATATGCATTGTCTCCTTAATCCCGACACACGATAACCTATCAGACAGATGGTATTATTAGCCCCATTTACAGAAAAGGGTATTAACCCAGACAGTGACTCCAAAGCTCCAAGATGTAACTGATGGGCTGAACTCCTTCATCACCGTCTTGGGGAGAGCTGGAAGATCACAGTTCTGACACTAGTTCTACCAATAAATCAGCTACATGTCCCTGGACTAGTAACTTTACCTTTCTAGGCTCCATTTCCTTCTCTGTAAAGTGAGGGGATTGGTCTAGAAAATCTCCAGCTCTTATGTAATCTGAGTCTTTGATTAAGACAGAATAGAAAAGTTACATACACAAGAGAGGCAATGAATTAAAAATTTAGCCATAAGTGAACAGGGAGATCTAGCCAAGAAAATCAGAATATTGAATGTTTTATGCAGTGAATTTTCAAGCAATAAACCCATACTCTGATAAATAAAATCTGTAATTGCAAAACTCTACTTTTTATTTATATATTTAAGTTAGGTGTAGTATCAAAAAGTAAAATTTTTCATACCTGGAAATTTACAAATGCTGCTCTTGAAACCCTACTAAGTTGATTGAATTGAATAAAAAAGTGAAGATTCCAACTCAAACACAGTCTATGTACGAAGGATTGTCCTGTAGAGAGAGAAAGTAGCTATTTATAATGAACTTTTGTTATAAGAGACAGACACATCTGCTAAGGTACATAATAAATATTTAAATAAATTACATGGGACCATTTATCAGGTATCACTTTTTAGCATATAGAAATAGATAATCTAGCACAGAATATTAGTTAATGGAATTTATCTATTTATAATCTGAACCTTAATACTAAAACCTGCAATAGGAGATTTCCAAAATTAAAATACATTATGGCAAATTGAAAGCAAACATACTTTCTAACTTTGAGAATAAAATAAACTTCTTAAGACAACAGCTATTCAAAGGCAAGCCAACAAATGAAATACCAAGACAGCAACATATGTTCTACTACCCTTTTCCTGCAAGTGGCATCAATATGATTTGCAAAAAAACCAAACAGAATAGCTTTAAAGATTCAACTTGAAAAATTAAACATTTCTTAGAAACTGTATGGTTAAGAGGGAAGTGGGAAAGAAAAACTCTACTACATATGTTCAGAAAGCCCCACTGCAGTCACCCAGATCTTTTATTCAATTTGCCAGATTGTACCAGAATGTACCACAATTTGTAACAGCAGCTTAACAACTCTTGTATTAAAAATGTTTCAGTTTCTACTATATTCCAGATCTTTTTCATTACCAAAAAAAAAAATCTGTTTAACTCTTTTGTTCATTGACCACAAAGTTGTTAATGTAGAGAGTGTTAAGGCTTTATGTCCATAGACAGTGGAAAAATGAATTTAATGCTTTTTAAAATCAATCGATTCAGCTAAGAATTCCCGCTGAAATAATTTTGACTAAATTAATGAAATCACTTTTTAAAATAATAAGAGTTTTTTTCCAATTATGAAAGTATAAAGAAGAAAAAAACTTTTAAATGAGTGCCCTAAAAACCGCCAGAGAAGAAAGAACTGCTCAAATATACTTTAGTTAGTAAAACAAATGCATCAACTACCCACTCATGAGGAGGTCTGAATTCTGGCAACTTAAATCATTCAAAACACTGCTGACCTAGAAGCTTACAAAAAAAAAAAATTTTCAGCAGCCACCAAAAGAGAAAATAGCCAAGATGATCTGAGTATTCCATAAAGTGTAATGTGATTTTTCCTCTTATGACTGGCAAAGTTTATTAAAAAAAAAAAAAAAAAGTCCCACGTCTCTACAGCTAGGAAGAATGGGATTTTTAAAAACTTAGAGGGATAAAGAGCCAGCTGAGAGCAAAAGGTGATGGAGCTGGGAAGAAGCAAACCTCTGACAGTGGGTTATCAACACTACTTACGTGTTACTTTTAAAGTACAGTAAAGAATAGAACTGGCTATGAAAAGGATTTTAAGAAACACCCAAAATTAAAACAGCAATATCTAATTTAAGGGTAAACTAGGACTTTGTAGTTGGGGGAACAAAATAAACAACGTTTGAGAGCAACTTCTTGCGACCCTAAAAGCTCACCTATCCCTAGTCTCAGTGAGCTCGGAGGGCACTCAGCAAAGGGTTTTTACTTTGATAGCTTTAACTTCACTATTTCAACAGTGCTACTGATTAGCACTTACTAGTACTGTCTAGTGTACTCAATCTGTACAGTGGCAAGCAAAAGTTAATTCTGTGGCTTTTTAAGAGAACTGACTTCTGAACGTAGTCTGTGCCTGAAACAGTTTACACATACTGATGAAATGTCATTTTTAGGGATAACCACCAAGTTCTACCCTAGCAGAAATTAGTTAAAAGGAGATTTGTGTATTAAACCCCAGCATCCTTTCTATCTATCTACTTCCTTCTGGAAAATTAAAAAGTCCATTTCCCAGACTCCTTTACAGTTAAGTTTCCCCATGTGAAACGGGGTCCATCCATCAGATGTTGTGCTGTGAGATTTGGAAGGCAGAAATGAGGCAGGAGCCATTTTTCTGCTGTTTTGGCTGTTAATGCTGGCAAGCACATTTATGGAAACATTGGGTTTTTCTGCAGCATTCCAGTCTCCAGAGCCTCATGGCTGTCGAGAGACAAGTTTGGTGGAGGCATTCATCGCTAGTTGGTGGGTGTTGAGGGGCAGTTTCCAAATAGCAATTTTTTGACCCTTAAATTGCAGTGAGCAACGTCATTCGGCACTTGGAAGTGCCATTGGTGGCCTCCTGACTCCCTTCCCTGGAGGGCCTGTTTGGCAGTCTGGTCCTGGGAATAATTTCTGAAGGCCCAGCCTGGAGCCCACTCCTCCCAGCCCTTCCAATGATTTTGTAAGCGTTCAGTTCCCTTTAGAAAAGGAATTAAAATGCTGGAGGTGGTTTTTCTTTCCTGCAACTGGGCCCAGATGACATGTTAGCACATCAGTTGCCTCAAAATGTAAGCAGAAGTGTGACTAGTCTGTCTGTGAGCAGTAGTACTGGGCAGTGCTTGAGGGTACAGGCTCTAGAATCAGACTGCCTCGGTGCAAATTCTGGTTCTGCCACACATTAACTGGATAACATGGGAAGTTACCCTCCCTGTGCCTCAGTTTCTTCATACGTAAAATGGGACTAGTAATAATATCTATATCTTCTAGAGTTATGGGACAGAGTAAATGAAAAGATAATCTAAGTAAAGTGCTTACAACAGTGGCTGGCTTATAATAAGCCCTCAAGCTTATTTTATTTAGCTATTATAATAATAATAATAGGAATCACTATAATTAATTATGCAGACCACTTTAAAACACATGCTTTAACTGAGTAGAAAATACAAACATTTTAGAATTTTATTACCACACATTTTCTTGTGTGGCCTAAAGAATGCCAACTTAAACAAAAGTAGACACAAAAAATTTGACTAGTTCCATCCTATCTGTGTACCCAGAGAAAGTGATCATTTCAAAACTACAGTGTACCTGAGGATAGCAAACCTCCACTCTAAGGTCAACTAATTAGTCTAACTAGTTATTGTAGACCTCACCCTAAGGAAGAGTTATTCTTTAGAAACAATTTTTGCCATTTTCCATTTCAAATGTTACCTCATTAATTATGCTCTATGAACCAAGGTGTTTGTTGTTTTTGTTTTTAGTGCTCACAGATTTCATTACAGCGACAGTGGTGGCAGTGGCAGCCTCAGCCCAGCCCACCCTCACCCACTATTTCTGGCCCAGAAGAGGGACAAGGGGAGGCTCATGGCCCAGCAGAACTGATGGGGGTAGTGTGGGGGAACCAGGACAGGGATCCAGGGACATAAACTCTGTACAGATACGAAGGGCTACTGCCCCAAGGCCCTACTGTGCCAGGGTACCAGGTGAGGCAGGGTGACTGACCCACACACTCACAAGGTGTTTGTTATTTAGATTTTTTTCAGCTTCAGTAAGATGTAACTGACAAAATTATAAGTTATTTAAAGTATACATCAGTGATATACATATACGTGGTGAAAGGATTCCACCCATAATTAATACATCCACCACCTATTTTTTTATATATATATATATTTTTTTTTTTTGGTGAGGACATTTAAGTTTTACTCCCATAGCAAATTTCAATTATACAATACAGTGTTATTAACCATAGCCACATATTAGACATTAGATCCTCAGACCCTATTCATCTTACAGTTGAAAGTTTGTGCCTTTTTACTAACCTTTCCCTATTTCCTCCACCCCAAGTCTTCAACAAGTACTTTCTACTCAGTTTCTATGAATTTGACTTTTTTTTTTATTCTACATATAGGTGATAACATGCAGAATTTGCCTTTCTCTCTCTGACTTATTCCTCTCAGCATAATGCATTCAAGTTCCATCCATGTTGTCACAAATGACAGGTTTTTTTTTTCCCCTCAGGGCTGAATATTATTTTGTTATATATATATGAACCACATCTTTATCTATTCATCTATTAAAAGACACTTAGGTTGTTTTGTTATTCAGCTTTTTAAAATGTTATCACAGAGGTGATTTCATGAAAATAGGATCTGTACTTGACAAGACTTGCAATCTGAAAGTTTAAAATTTTAGTGTTTAGGCTTAGAATAGTATTCTAATGTACACATTATGAAGGTCTTAGGTAAAATTATGGTCTGGTTTGGTTTGCTGAAGTGTCTTCTGATGATGAAAAATACATTGCAGATTTTGGAATAAAGCTTCCCCCAAATATTCTGAAATTGTAAGAACCTTATGTTACACCTTATCGAACAATGGCAGTGAGATAGAGAGACCAAAGGTATTCGTTATACCCTCGATGGTTCAGATGTTGCTGAAAGTCCAAGACTCAAAGCAGTAGAGATTTTCTGAAGAGTTAGAAAAGCAATTGAAAGAAAGCTACTTCATCTTTTGATTCAGTAATTACTTTTACATTGTCCTGAATTGCATAAGCTATACATGTTTTCCTACTTTTTAAGAAAAAAATCTTTTGGCGGGTCCTCTGTGGGCCTCTCATAGTACCCATGCCAGAGAAAATTGCAGCCTTGAACTACTGCCCAGCCCTCTCACCTGTGTGGGCTGTGAGCACTGAAGAGGGTTATATAGTGTAAAACAAGAAAAAAAAATCTTTTTTTCTATTTTCATGAGAAGGTCAGATATTCAAACTGAAATGTGAAATGTATTCATTCAATACATATTTGGGCACCTACTCTCTGCCGGACTTATCCCTGGCCCTGAGATAACAAAGATGATGCCATGTCAAAGATCAGTGCTCTAGAACACCTCAGTGTCTGTCAGCAGAGAGAGAATCTCAAAAAGAGAAAGAAAATACTCCTGGGAGAAAAGAAAGAACTCCAAGGATTTTGCCTGGGAGTGTTCAGAAAAGTTTTCAAAAGGCTTAACAGTCAAGTCTTGAAGGATGAGTAAAATTTCATACATGAAAAAGAGAACAATGGGCATTCTAGACAGAAGCACCAAGGGCAAAGACACAGACAGGTATTGAAGAGCACGACCTCTTCCAAAAAAAGTTGCTATGGCTGGAGACTTAGGGTCTGTGGAGGGATAGTGGAAAATTAAAAGAGAGAAAAATATGTAGGTGCCAGATCCTGAAGTCCCTCCAATTTGTAGGTTTGGGGCACTTCTGAAGGATTTTAAGGAGAGTTACATAGTTACATGTCCACTAATGACTAGCAATGTGACTTGAAGTCAAGTTACTTAACTCTAAGCATCAGTTTTCTTTTTATAAAATGGGGACATTGACTGTTAAAAGGCTCTAAGGAAGTCTGTTAAGAGGATTAAATAACAGCTAAGGCAAATAAGATTAATAGCAATAAGAAATAAATTAAGACAAGTAGCAATAAGCACATGAAGATATGTTTAACATCTTTAGTCATTAGGGAAATGCAAATCAAAATCACAATGAAATACCACTTCACACCTACTTAGGATGACTACAATAAACACACACACACACACAAAAATAACAAGCGTGGAGAAATCAGAACCTTCGTGTACTGCTGGCGGGAATGCAAAACGGTGCCCTTATTTTGGAAAACAGTCTGGTAGTTCCTTAAATGATTAAATGTAGAGAACTCTGCAATTCCACTCCTAGGTATATGTCCAAGAGAAATGAAAACATGTCGCCATAGAAACTTGGATACAAATGTTTATAGCAGCATTCTTCATAATAGCTAAAGGGTAGAAACAACCCAGATGTCCATCAGCACTTGGGAAAGTGGATAAACAAAATGTGGTGTATCCATACAATGGAATTGTTATTTAGTCACAAAAAGGAATGAAGAACTGATTACCCGGACAACACGGATGAACCTTAAAAACCTCAGGCTAAGTGAAAGCAGCTAGTGATGAAAGACCATCTATTTTATGGTTTCATTTATATGAAATGTCCAGACTGGGCAGATGATGGAGACAGAGGTAGATTAGTGGTTGTCAGGGGCTAGGGAGATGCAGGAATAGGGAGTGACTATTAATGGGTACGGGGTTTCTTTACGCAGTGGTGAAAATATTCTGGAATTAGAGAGTGGCGATGGTTGCTCAACTTTGTGAATACACTAAAAAACACTGAATTGCACACTTTAAAAGGGTGAATTTTATGGCATATGAGCTATATCTCAATAAAAATAAATGGCTAATATTTGAATGTTTACTAGGCACTGTACTAAGCACTTTACATTACATTATCTTATTTCAGTCTTCACGATAGCTTTATGAGGTAAGTGCTTCTATGATTCACATCGACTAGATCAAGAAATGGGAGCACAGAGAAATTAAAAGAAAATCTTCTCCCAGATTCCACAAGGAGCAAGTGAACAGAGATTGGAATTCAGGTTGACTGACCCCAAATTGGCACCCTTAAGTCATGCACACTTCTTCTGACCATCATGTATGCAAAATGCCTAGCACAATGCCTAGCATGCAGCCAGAGCTCAATAAATATTAGGTATTATTGTTATGATGATCCAATCTGTATGCTCAGAAGAAAACCTGAGGCAGCATGGAAGAAGAGAAACAGTGGGAGAGGCAGGGCCAGGGAGACCAATTTAAAGGCTTAGTGTAGTTGTCAAGGCAAGAAATGGGGAGGAATTTAACTAAGAAGGCAGTGGAGACAGAATGAATAACAGAAGTGGTAACAGGAATTTTTCCAAGAAAATAGGACTTGTCCTATAAACTAGGATCAGTTACAACTTGATCATATTTACATCTACATTGACATAACCTGCATTCATATTGTACTCTTGAGTCTTCAGGAAAGGTTTACGTTCTTCCCAAAATGTGTGCTTAAGTCATGACAATGGGCAATATATTTTAGATTTTCTTTTCAGTAGATTGACCTCATTAAGTTGCAACAGCAGATTATACTTATTAATTCATGTAGACAGTCAAAATTCAATTTGAAATATTTTAAATATCTGTAAGAGTTAAATTATCTATAATGATCCTAAGAATATTAAATAAATCAAGATTCCCAACAAGTTCAAAGATATTTAAATGTGGATGGAAAAGACAATTACATATTGTAGGAACCATTAATTTCAAGGGTCTTTAGAATTGGAGGAAAAGACATATATTGCCACAAATAGACTAAAGATTTAGGTAACAAGTGTAACTCAAATTAAGGTTGTAGGTTAGAAGACCATCTTTTTAAGATATATGGTCATTAATCTAGAATTTAGTGTGTCCTATCAGGGTGACCGATACAAATTTCATTAGCCTCCTTAGCAAAAATCCCTGGGCCATAAGGAACTTCAGCAAACTGGCATGGTAACTGTTTTCTTTGGTGGATAATCTTTTAACCCTGTAAAGGTTTAGAATTAAGTATAAAAACATTTCCAAGAATCAAAATCACAGCTGAGAAAATCTCAGTGAGAAATGGCATTTAAAGTGAAGTCCAAAGAGGGAAAAGAGAGAGAGTCATGTGGGCATCATTAGGAAGGGTGTTCCAGGCAGCTGGACAGCAAGTGCAAAGGCTCTGAGATGAAACAGGCAAGGAGGATTGGGCAACATTAAGGATGGCTGGAGAGAGCAATGAGAGATGGAGTCAGAAAGGAAGGGCAGATTGTGAGGTAGGTAGGACACCATGGGACCAATTCCTGTAGGGCTCTGTAGACTACTTAGGGGACTTTGGCTTTTGGTCTGAGTATGATGGGGAGCCACTGAAGATGGGGAGCCACTGACCAATTCTGAGCAAAGAAGTGACAAAAACTTCCCTCAAGGGGATCAAAAAACTTGCACTAAATCCTTTAAATATTATAAATATATAAACAAATGTTAAAAACTTAATAAATATTATAAACAAATAGCACAGGATGACAAGTAGTACATTATCTTACAAAGCTTTTGCTGGGCTCGGATCATTATCAACAGCAGAACTGATGACTTCAAAGCCATGAGATAAGGTCTGGCAGAGTGCCCTCTTTCTCGAGGGGTTGGAAATTTACACGACCTAGAAGTTCAGATATTTATGATGCCTCCTACTGACATTCTATAGTCTAACCCAAACGTGCCCATTTGGTAAAGGGTGGCAGGTTAGATTCTCACTTCCCATTTACCCCTTGTGTGGCCAGTGGGGCTCTGAGGAGTAAAGACATCTGAGCTCTGGTTATGGGTGAAGGGCTTCTGCTCCAGGGATCCCGCAAACCCAACCATATCTGAGGCTTGGGGATGACAAGAGTACAGAATAAGTTTGAGCCTTGGTTCTTCTGTTGGGGATTTTAGACTTGTTTCTGATAAAGATCAGTTAAGGTTTTTAGAGCAGGGGCGCGATATGACTTGCTTTCTGGAAGACTCTGGAGGTGACTTTTGGAGGAAATGAAGAGCAAGAACAGGAGGCAAGGGCGTTGGAAGGCTGCCACAGTCCACCTTCTGGCTTAACGCTTAAACGCTTAATGCGTTTCCTCATCTGAAAAGTGGAATAACCACTAGCCTGACTGGGTGGTTGTTTTATGTGAAATTAAGTGTAATAATTCATATAGGCAAATGCACTCCACTTATTAAAGTTCTGCAAATATAACCGTTTATTAAGAATAGAAGTAATACTGATGTATATAGTTTAAAAGCCCAATAGGTGAGAATCTACCGCTTAAGAACACGTCTTGGACTAAAACTAACACAATGTTATATATCTCTATTATATCTCAATTTAAAAGGAAAAAAAAACCCACGCCTTTGAAAGATGTGGAGCCTGGCTACTGGCACAATCAGCAATAAATAAGCGCATTTGAAAGGGAAGGGGCGAAACGGCTAATTAACTTACAAAAGACGCCGTCTGCATAGGTAGAACGTGCGTATGTGTGGGTCCGTCATAAAACAATAAGTGTAACTCAATTATTTGTTAGGTAGAGTAAGTCTGCCTCCGGTTCTAAGCCCGGATCTGTCGCATCACGACATAAAACCAAAGAATGGAGGATGTACGGAGAAACTCGGACTACTGCCCAGGCAGCCACCATCCCGATGAAGTGCCCGGAGCCGCGGAGGAGAAGCCCTGGACCTCGGCCGCCCCATCCGGCGGGCCGCCCATCACTCGCCAAGCAGCCGGAGCCCAGCCGGCCGCCGACCCTCCGGGAGTCCGCGGCGCCCGACGGCTCCAGACACGCCCGGCACCGTCCCCGCGCCGCCTTCCCGCCGCCGCCGCCAGGAGGCTCCGCGCGCCTTCCCGCCTTTCCCCGCGCCGCGGCCGGGTCGGGCCCCGCGGGCGCGGGGCTCGGCGCGGGCGGCCAGGCGGGCGCGGGCGGCGACGGCGCGGCCATTGTCCCGCAGCCCCTCCCGGGCGCGCAGGCGGGGCGGGCCGGGCGGCCGGCCGGGCGGGCGCGGGAGGGGTGGCCGCACAGTCTGGGAGCCGGTGCGCCCCGCCGCCGCCCGCCTCTCCCCGCCGGCCGCCGCCCGGAGGCCGCGTCCTCGGCGCTGGCCGCTCGTGCCTCCTTTGTGACCGTCTCCAGCCCCTCGGAGCCGGCGCGCCGCCGCCGCTGCTGCGCCCGGGGCTGCAAATGGCGCCCGCTCGCCTCTGCGCCTCCCGCCGCTCTCCGGGCCGGGGGACGTCTGGGGGCGCGGTGCCCGGGCCGCATCCCGCCGCCGCCGCCGCCACCGCTGCCCCGGGGGCCAGAGCCCGCGGCGCCTCCGCCCGCAGCGAGGCTCGCGGGCCCGTGCCGGGCAGCCCCGACGCCCCGCCCGCCCTCCGCCCGCGCCGTGCGCAGCCACTTACCGCGGGCCGCGGCGCACCGGCGGGTCGCGCGCGCGGGCTGGGAGAAGATTCCCGGTTCTCGGCAGGGGAAATACCCCCTTTCGAGGCCGTTCCTTTGCGCCCTAAAACAAGTAGCCCCAACGTGAGAGAAACAAAAGGTATTTGCTGACGTGGGCGTTGGACAGAAACGCCCGAGGGCTGGGGACACAATTAAAGGGGCAACGCACAGATTTCAGGCACCAACCAGCAGCTTCGCCCACTCCCCCTGCCCTTGCCTACACCCCGCTGCACCCTCCAGAGGCACTGGGGCGCCCAGATCCCCTAGCAGTTGACTACGGAATCATTATTTAGTCAGGAGCTTAAATTTTAAATTGTACTTCACGTTGGGGAAGGCGCCTCCGGAGGGCAGAAGGGCTGGATTTCTAGGATCTGGGGAATTTGGTTTAGGAAAGAGGGAGGGACTTAGGCGTGCCCGCAATTACTGTATAAGTACATGTGACATTATTGTACTTAAGTTAAGCAACGTCAAATGGAAGAGATCTCCACAGAATTTTTCCCTTTATTGAAGCACTCATTTTAGTCGGGGATAACCTTTTCTAAATCTCTACAGGGCACAAGAATTTTAATTTGAAGAGGACAACCCAAGAAGGTGAGATAAGAGAAAATAATTCTTGGTTAAGTTCAGAAAAAATATAGAACTAGTAAGATTAGCAGGTTTCATTGTACATCAAGCCTTTCTTCTGACATATTTGTGTCCCTAATGTTTAGAATACAGGCATCAGGTTATGTATTTGCTAAAATCTTAAATCACTGAATTTTCATTTTTACTCAGAAACATTAATTCTATAAACTAAATTAGTTTCCTAGTTCCTTATGCTGAAGTCAAGTACTGAAAAATGCTGTGATATAGTAAAACAAACAAAAAAAAGAATTTGAAAACATTTAGTTTTTTTAATGGATTTCTCTCATGTCATTTTCAGTCATGCTGGACAAAGTTTATTGCTTTGGTTTCATCAATAAGTAGCTATGTGTTCTAAGGATTATACTCTATTAGAAGGATACAGAATATTCACAGCTATCTCTTAATGTCACTTTTGTGTTACTCTTGAGTTGTTTTGCTGTTTAGTTGCATTTCCTCACATTCTGAACAGGTAATTGAAAACATGTTCGAAAACCATGAAGTATCAGGAGTGCTGGATGTACTCAAACTATTCTGCTAGCGTCCCCACTGACAGTTCTCCCAGAAAGACCTGGGCATTGTTATAGCAAAAGATTTTATTTTAGCCTTAATTAATTAAAACACACAAAAGAGTTCTACAAACTTGTTTCTCAAAAGATCACATCAGATAGATGATAAACTTTTTGCTGCAAGGAAGAAGTAATGGGAGTTTTTTTCCCTCAACTTCCCTCTCAGCTTCTGAAACTCATTTATATATTTGGAGAATTCCTTACCTTATGAGTAATTGTTGGGAGGTAGAGTCTAACTTCTGCAACAGAATCTGGAAATGCCAATAACTTGCTTCCCCAGAATCTCTTGCAGCTAAGACAATGGCCATGGTCTATACTTCGATGCACCCACCAGGGGCTTTGAAGAGGGAGCTGTGACACCAAGAAGCAGAAACCTCAAAGAATCTTTTCTGGCAGTGGTGACAGTTGCAGCAAAATAGTATCTCCAGTTGCCATAGTGGTAGTGCCACTCACTAGTGGCAGCAGCCACTGTCCAGTGCTAGTGCTATCAGGCCAACCGAGAGCACTGTTAGTATCCTCACCAGGCCAGTTCTGTGCTATGACTTGGCTGTTGTTTCTGCCTGGTTAACATAGGTTCCAACCCCTCTGCTCTGCTCTTTCTGTGATTCTGTGAACTTTTAATGCATTCATTTCTGTTTAAATCAGCCAAGGCCAGTCTCTGTACAATGAAGAACCCTAAATAGTACAAAATGTTGAAGGGTATTTGGACATGTGAAATGTTGTCATCAATGTTTTATAGCTGGGAATTAAAACCATGGATATGGAGAGAGAATATAAAGTAAGAAGAGAAGGAGGCTTAGAATCAAGCATCAACTTCATCATCTAGTGGCTGGCTAGAGGACGGTGAAACTGCAAAATAGTCTCAGAAGTGACTAGAGCAGAAGGAAGAGATGTGGGATAGGGTGGTGTTATAGAAACTAGGAGAAGAGAGTAATTCAAGAAGGAAGAACCGGACAGTAGTGCTGAATACCTCTCTTAGCAGTCTAAGAGAAAATAGCTGTTAGATTTAATGACTTAGAAATCATTGACTTTAGAGAATGTTATTAATCTTGAAAGATGGGAGCAAAATGCAGATTAGTGGACTATGTAAGGATGAAGAAATAGAGGAGGTAAGAATAGACACTCTTGAGAAATTTGGTTGTAAAGGGTGATATTTCAGTCACTATTGCTGTGTAACAAGCCAATCCAAACTTGGTGGCTTAAATCAAGAGCTATTTTTATTATGCTCATGGATTCCATGGGTCAAGAATTTGACAAGTCACAGCAGGATGGC
This sequence comes from Vicugna pacos, assembly GCF_048564905.1. Classification (NCBI taxonomy): domain Eukaryota; kingdom Metazoa; phylum Chordata; class Mammalia; order Artiodactyla; family Camelidae; genus Vicugna; species Vicugna pacos. The sequence continues at coordinate 44,805,846 of NC_132999.1, forward strand.
TTGTCTCTGTTTCACAATGTCTGGAGTCTCAATTGGGAAGACTCAAATGGCTGGGGGTGACTTGAACTGCTGGGAACTGGAATCATCCAAAGGTTTCTTCACTCACAGATCTAGCACCAAAGCTGAGACTAAAAACTAGGCTCAGCTGTGCCTGTCATCTGGAGCACTGCACATGGCCTCTCCATGTGACTTGGCTTCTTGCAGCACGGTGGCTGGGTTCTGAAAAAGAGTATCCCCAAGAAGGAGTATTCCAAGAGAACTAGGAAGGAACTGCATGGTCTTTTATACCCATCTACAGAAGTTGCATTGCTTCCTTTGCCATATTCCATTGGTTAAAGTAGTCACAGCCGACTAACATTCAAGCAGAAGAGGGTAAGCTGCTATCTGATAGTGGAAAAATGCTAGAGTATTTGGGGCCATGTTTTGAAACTACTACAAGCAAAGAGAGAGGGTTATTAGCCAGAAAAGGAAATAGGTAAAAGACTTTAAAATGTTTAATGGTGATGGAAAGCATGAAGATGAGAGAGAGATTGAAAACACAAGAGGAATAATTATCAGTGGCTGAATTTCTGCAAATTCAGGGAGAAGAAGATCAAAATCTCTAATAGGGGAATAGTCTAGGATCAGAAAATGATAACACAGCTATCCCCATTGAAATTGGAGGACAAAGAGAAGAGTTCTAATACGGTGTTGAATATGGAGAAGAGTATGTTGTATTGGTTTAGAAATGCCTGCGTGTTCTTTCACACTGCTCCCTTCAAGAGGTAGATTCCCCTCTGCATGAGTGTGAGCTGGACTTAGTGACTTGCTTCTAAAGAATAGAATAAGGCAGAAATGATAGTGTTAGATTTCAGAGTCTTGGTGATAAAAGGCAAAGCAGCTTCCTGCTTTTTCTTTCTCTGTCTTGGATCAGTTGCTCTGGGAGAAGCCAACTGCCTGAGGATGCTCAGGCAGCCGTGTGTGGAGATGAACAGAGGCTTTCTGCCAACAGCCATGTGAGTGAGCCATGTTGGTGTGTATCCTCCCACCCTAGACAAGCCTTCAGCTGAGTGCAGCCCCAGCTAACAGCTTGACTGAACCCTCATGAGAAACCCTGAGCCAGAACCAACCAGCTAAGCTGCTCCCAGATTCCTGACCCTAAGAAACCTTGCGAAGTAATCAATGTTTGTTGTTTTAAGCCATTCAGTTGTGCGGGTAATTTGTTATGCAGCAATAGACAACTTACACAGATTGTGGTGCCTCAAAGTGCTACATAAGAAAAACCTAAAAATGTGACTTTGGAACTGGGCAGTGGGTGGAAGATGGAAGGACTTTGATGTGAGTGTTAGTGAAATATTGAGCTTTTTCAAAAAAATAGTAGAGTCCTGATGGCCTTTGAGGAAGCTGTAAGTGAGGAATTAAAGGAAAATCAAAAAATCTTACTGGACGTTGTTAGAAACGGGATCCTTTTTATGTTGGCAGAAATTTAGCAACACTATTCCCTGCACTAAGGTGAAAAGTGTAAAATGTACCTACTGAATTGAATGACCTAGCTAAGGAGATTTCCAAGCACAGTTTTGAAGAAGTCACCTGGTCTCTTGCCACTTCAAATATATATGAAAGGAGAGAGATAAACCAAAGCAAGGACTATAAAACAAAAGGAAGTCAGAACTTGCTGGTTTTGAATATTCCCAGACTCTCCAAGTGGCAAATGATGTTAAAATGGCTTCTGGAATAGATTATATCCAGGGCAATGCCAGGAAAACATAGTCTAAAGATGAAGTCAAGGGAGTAGCTGTAAGAGCCTTTGTTAATATCTAGGAGAGATCTAAGGTGGTACTTTGGAGCACTGTTCAGTTAGATTAAGAAGAACTCTGAAGATTTAAGGATGTGATTCATGGATCCTCTCAATCAAACAATAGAATTCTAAGAATCTTAAGAGCATTGTTCCTCAGAGAAGGACTTATCTTGAAGATATTTGTGTCAGTACATTTTGTCTAATGGAATGAACCCCAAGATTAACAAGAGACCACATTTTTAAGAGAGTGTTCAGAGGAACACTATTGTTGGACTTGGAGTGTCAGAGGCAATAAAAAATAAAAAGATACCTTCTAGATTCCCAAAATTGTACTGGTAGAATGCAATGAAAACTATGCAGTTGCAGACATGGGCCATCTTTTGTGCAAAAGAAAGAATTACTCAGAGGGCAGAACCAAGAGCCCAGAAGGTAGAATCAGGAGCCATGGATGATTATCCTAAGGCCTTGAGTCCTAGTCAAGAAATTTCCAACATTTGCCCAGCTGGGTTTCAGAATTGCTATGACCAGTGACTCATTTGTGCCTGTATTTCTGCTCTTTTTGAACAGGAATGTCTATAGTGGTTATCCTATATGTACCACCATTGCCTGTTGGGTGTGTATGTGGTAGATAGCTTGTCTCTTTAGTTCATGGGTCTTCAGATCAAGAGGAGCTATACGTTAGGAGCTGTACTTAAGGAACTACATCCTTGGGTGGATGTGGATTAGAGTGGTCAGAGACTGAATGATATGGAATTTTAAACCAGTTCCTGAAATGTGAACTGGAAATTAATGGACAGAAAGGAAGGGAGTATATTTTCTGAATTTGGGGAATGGTTTATGGCCTTTGATTCATTTGTATTAGATTTGGCTGAGAGTGACAGAAAACTCAAGTAGCAATGGCTTAAGGTGGAAGTTTATTTTTCTCTCACATAAAAAATCTGAAGGTATCATCACTGACCCATTGTTTTTTTAGTAGCATGTTGTTTAGTCTCCATGCAGTTGCTTTTTTCCCTCATTTTTCTCTCTGTGATTAATTTCTAGTTTCATGCCATTGTGGTCAGAAAAGATGCTTAAAATGATTTCTAGCCTTTTAAGTTTATTGAGGCTTCTTCTGTCTCCGACTATGTGGTCTATCTTAGAGAATGCTCCATGTGCACTTGAAAAGAATGGATATTCTGTTTTTTGGGGAAGTAATGTCCTAAAAATATCAACTAAGTCTAACTGTTCTATTGTGTCATTTAGTATCTCCATTGCCTTTTTGATTTTCTGAATGGAAGACCTATCCAATGATGTTAGTGAGGTCTTAAAGTGTCCTAATATTATTGTATTCCCATCAGTTTCTCCCTTTATGTTAGTATTTGCTTTATGAATTTAGGTGCTCCTATATTGGGTATGTATACATTACCACTTTAAACTTTAAGTTCATTTTAAAAAATTCATTTTAATTACATATTAGGATTACTATATTCTGGATTCTTTTGGTTCATGTATGCCTGGCATAGCTCTAACTATCCTATTTTTAACTTTTCCTTTTTTTGTTTTATTTTAAATATATACTTTGGTAAATTATATTGTTGGATTTTAAAAAACTGTTCTGAGAGTATTGGTCTTTTAGTTTCCAATTTAATGCAATTACATTTGTTGTATTTACAGTTAAATTAGGATTTACTTATTATTGTCATATCTTATGTTTTACATTTGCTTCATGTTTTATTTATTTTATGCTATTGTTGTCCTTCCATATAGTCCATTGGATAGCCTGAATTTTCTTTTCCTGATTTAAAAACTATATATTTTGTTTGTATTGTGGTTGCCCTTAATTTATTTCCTATATTCATGCTTTTTTTAACCCTTATGGATAATTAAATATATCAATATCTGTTTCTTCCCCTAAACAAGAAAGTACCCTCATGTCTTTTTTTACCCCCCCAATATTGCTATTATTTGTAATAGATGTTTTTCTCTTTTTATCTTATTTGACATAAACCTTTTTTCTTTAAAAACTAAGATAAACTTTACCAAACCATTTGAACACTCTTATTTCTTCTATCTCTTGTAGTATCTCCTGGATTTCTTTCTCATCCTGAGTACTTTCTTCAAAATGTTTTCAATTATCTAAAAAAAAAATGACATGAACGAACTTATTTACAAAGCAGAAACAGACTCATAGACATAAAATACAATCTTATGATTACCAAAGGGTGGGGAGAGGGACACATTAGGAGTTTGGGATTAGCAGATACAAACTACTATATATAATATCAATAAACAACAAAGTCCTACTGTATAGCACAGGGAACTATATTCATTAGCTTTTAATAATCTATAATGATAATGAATATGACAAATAATATATATATATTATATATAAAACTAACTCACTATGCTGTACACCAGAAACTAATACAACATTGTAAATCAACTATACTTCAATTAAAAAAAAAGAGAAAAAAGATTCTTTCAGTATTTGTGTGGCAAAGCACCTAAGGCTTAGTGTGCTGGAAATATGTTTATTATACGCTAATATCTGAAGGACAGTTTGACTGGATATAAAATTCTAGAATCAGAGTTCTCTTCCTTTGCTACTTTAAAACATGTATCTCTATTCTTATCTTGCATCTAGTGTTGCTATTGAGTAGTATGATATCAATTTGCTCTTATTATGAAAGCTTTTGCAATTTTCCCTTTGTTTCTGATATTCTTACATTTTACATTTGATATTCTTAGATTTTGTTATAATGTGTCTAAATGTAGATTTTTTTCTTAATACTCCTGTTTAACACTCTGTGGGCCCTTTTAGTCAAACACCTTTCAACTTTCTTTAATTCTAGAAAGGTTATCTTCATTATTTAAAATATTATTTATCCCTGTCCATTTTTCCTCTTCCTTATGGAACACCTGATTTTCTAGATCTTGGCATTTCTACTCCTCTCCTCCACGTCTCTTGACTTTTCTTTTCCTTGCTATCTTATGGGAATGGTCCTCAATATGACCTCAAAATTTACTGGTTTTTTTCTTCAGCCATATCTATCCTATCTCATGTTTTTTCAAGTATTACATTTTTAAATTTCTTTCAGGTATTATATTTTAAAACCTAGTATTTCTCCTTGGTTCTTTTTTATGATTTCTCATTATTGCCTCATATTGTTAATGTAATCTGTTCTCTAAGTATATTTATCATTCCTATTTTAAAATTTTGATCCTTCTATTCCAATAATTCTTAGATTATATGTATGTAATTTTGTGTTTGCATGTGATTTAGTTTATTGTTTTTCTCATGATGGTTGTATTTTGGCCTGTGAACTCATGTCCCCTGGGGGTATTGGCTACTCTTGTCTGCTATGAAGTGCAATGCTTCTCCAACTGTGGTGAAGAATCAGATTGCTTTTGTTCCCTATCTTTTGCAGGCCTATTTATTATACAAAACTTTTTAAATGCCTGGTTTCACTTTTTGTACTTATTATAGACCAGGGACATCCCTCCTTTAACCATACTTTGACTATTAGTGTCCTAATACATATTGGGAAAGGGTATTTGTTCAGGGTGGTATATTGTATTAGACTTTCCATCTATTCCCTTCCTTTACTCTGAGAGGATTGTATGTCATCACCCATTGCTATGTGACTTTCAGTGCTTCTCTGGAGACAGAGCGCACTTCCCTGCCCCATTGACTGGTTTGGTTCTGTGACTTGCTTGGGCAAATGGAATACAAACAGTGACAGCATGCCAGGAACAGGAGCTTTAGGAGGCATCAGGTGTTTCCACCAGCTCTCTTGTTCTGCCACTCTGCTGCAAGAATAGTGACCCAAATAGGGGCTGCTCTTCTAGCCCAGCCTGTGCCCTAGAGTGAAGCACACAGAGCCACAGAAACTGACCTGCAATTGTCAACATGTAATGTAAGCAATAAATATTTGTTTGTTGTTGTAAACCAAGGGTTGGCAAAATACAGTCCCTGCGCCAAATTTAACCTACTATTTTGTAAGGCCCGTAAGCTGAGGGTGTTTTTTTTCATTTTTGAAAGGTTGGAAAGTAATCAAAACATGTATATATGGTCAATTAATTTATGGCAAAGGAGCCAAAAATATGTAATGGGGAAAGGGCAGTCTCTTCAATAAATGGTGTTGGGAAAACTGGACTGCTAGATGCCAAAAAAGAATGAAACTGGACCACTATTTTATACCATATACAAAAAATCAACTCAAATTCAAAATTTGAATGTAAGACCTAAAACCATAAAACTTCTGGAAGAAAACTCACAGGCAGTAAGCTCCATGACACAGGTCTTGGCGATGAGTTTTTGGATTTGATACCTAAAGGTAAGGCAACAAAAGCAAAAATAAATAAGTGGGGCCACGTCAAACTAAAAAGCTTCTGCAGAGCAAAGGAAACAGTGAATAAAATGAAAAGGAAACCTACCAAATGGTAGAAAATATTTGCAAATCATATCTGATAAGAGGTTAATATCCAAAATATATAAAAATGCATACAACTCAATAGCAAAAAACCAAACAATCTGATTTTAAGATGATCAGAGGAGCTGAATATACATTTTTCAAAAGAAGACATACAAATGGCCAACAGGTACATGAAAAGGTGCTCAGCATCACTAATCATCAGGGAAATATAAATCAAAACCACAATGAGCTATCGCCTCACACCTGTTAGAATAGCTGTTATCAAAAAGACAACAGAAAACAAGTGTTGATGAAGCCTTAGAGAAAAGAAAGCCTTATGCACTATTGGTGGGAATGTAAATTGGTGCAGCCACTATGGAAAACAGTATGGCAGTTCCTCAAAAAATTGAAAACAGAACTACCATATGAGCCAGTGATTCCACTCCTGGGTATTTATCTGAAGGAAACAAAAACATTAACTCAAAAAGATAGATGCAGCTCCATGTTCATTGCAGCATTGTATACAATAGTGAAGACACGGAAGCAACCTAATGTCCATCACTGGAAGAACATATAAAGAAAATTTAGTGTACATATACAATGGAATATCATTCAGCCACAAAAAAAGGATGAAATCTTACCATTTGTGACAACAAGGATGACCCTTAGGGCATCATGCTAAGTGAAATAAGTCAGAGAAAGACACATATCATAAGATCTCACTTATAAGTGGAATGTAAATAAAACAAAACAAATGAGCTCATAGATACCAAGAACAGATTGGTCATTGCCAGAGGCAGGGAGGTAGGGGTGACAGGGTCAAAGGTACAAACTTCCAGTTATAAAATAAATAAGTTATGGGGATGTAACATACATTATGGTGACAATCATCAACAATACTATATTGGACATTTGAAAGTTGCTAAGAGAGTAGATCTTAAACATTCTCATCACAAGGAAAAAAATTTGTAACTGTGTGGTAAAGGATATTAACTAGACTCGTGGTGATCAGTTCACAATATATATAAATATTAAATCATTATATTGTATACCTGAAACTAATATAATGTATGTCAATTATATCACAATCAAAAAGTTATCAAAAGAATATTTTTCAAATTTTAGTGTTCAAATATTAGAGTTCTTAAAATTTTATCAGAGCACAGTCACATGCATTTGCGTGTATCTGTAGCTGCTTTCACTCCACAAGGGCAGAGCTGAGGAGCTCCAACCCTATGTCCCACAAAGCCCCAAGTATTTACTATCTGGCCCTTTACAGAAAAGTTTGCCAACCTCTGTTGTAAGCCACGGAGATTTTGAGGTTCACAAATCAGCCAAAATGATTAATATAGTCAAGATGAGATTAAGGAGAGAGAGGGGAGTAGCCCCGGAGAAGGGAATGCCAGGCACTGCAGAACTTCTCTGGGTCATTTCCTTTTGCCATGACCGTGAACAGGCAGCCCTTTTGAGCTTTTACCTTCCAGCTCTTCAGGAGAAGCAGCCTTGGGATGAGATGGTCTCTTAGTTTATTAATTCTTTAGCCTCGGGTATTTGGAAAAGAGGCTGGCAGAGAGAATGCCCACATGCTGTAGTCAGCCCACCCGCATCTCTCATCCCCCAGCAGGGCTTGGCACTGCCTGATCCTTGTCCGTCTGTGCTGATAGCCTGGGTTTTTTTGCTTTTTGCATTGCATCCTGAACCTGCTGAAAGTATCTTTAATTCTCTGGGCCCAACTCAGTTTCAGTCCTTTGCATTACTTGGCAAATGGATCAGAGAAGCACCTGAATGTGCTACATATTGCCTCCAAATTTCATATTCCTACAAGGATGCTCCTCCTCCTCCTTCTTCTCCTTCTTCATTGAAGTGTAGTTGTACAATATCAAGGGTACTTATTAAGGATAGGTGTTGGAAAGGCAGCAACTTGCTTTTTACTTTAAAGGAAACATCCTTACATGCCTTCATCCATTGGAATCTGGAAAGTTCACTGAAATGTCAGGCCCCTGAATTATCGTGGAGTTTATCTTACATCCTCCAACCTGTATGTGTTTTACCAATGCATCTGGGTACTTGTTCCTTCTCTTCACCGGGTCCTATTGCTACCACATCATCAGTGAAGTAGCAGGCATCTTGTGTGACCACATTACCCAGGACAACTAGCCATAGGGAAATCTCAGACTGCCAGCTAAGAATGGTGATGCCTGTGGTTGGGCCCCAGGATCCAGAGCTATGATAGATCATTCCACCCAAGGGAGCTGCAGAGAGTCAAAGATGATTCCCAAGCCAAATCCTTGGAGACAACTCAAGGTTAAGCCAGGAAAACCAAGTTCAGGTGGTAGAAATAGGATAGATATGGATGTTGGAACAGACTGGGAGCAAGATAAGGCATAAACCCTCACATATGAGTAGTCTCTTGGTTGAATGTAGGATTCTTGGGTCCTCCCTTTTTTTCTCCAAGGCCTGTAATGTTCCTTTGTCTTCTAGATTCCAGTTTTGCTAATGAGTCGTCTGATGCCAGTTCAATCCCCTTGCCTTGGTAAGAAAACTGTTATACCTGGAAGCTTCTAAAATGATCCTTGATCCTTGGAGTTCAGAGATTTCACCAGCATTTATTTTAAAAAATCTGTTAAAACTCAGCAGATTTGTTTGTCACCTACTGATCAGTCAACAGTAAATTTTTTTAATTAAAAAAAAAATCCTTTACAATCTATTCACTGATGCAGGATTCAAATAAAACACAAAGTAAACGAAGTTTGTCTTTATAATGCTCCCATCCTCCTGCCTCTTTCGAGCCCTCCTTCTGCCCATAATTTTCTCCCTCCCAATCATAATTAAAACTCTCATTCTCTAACTTTGTTGCGTGTCAGTTTGATTATTTTACTATAATGCCTCACACCAATTTAAGAATGACGTTTAAATTTTGCAAATTTATTTGCATTTTAAAAGAGGAGGTGTTTAGGGGGAGGGTATAGCTCAGTGGTAGAGTGCGTGCTTAGCACATGTGAGGTCCTTGGTTCAATCTCCAGTACCTCCATTAAGAATAAATAAATACAATAATATAAATAAATAAACCTAATTACCTCTTATTTGGAACCTCCAATCTATAGCCAGTTGATTAGAAGCAGAATACAAAACAAAACAAAAACAAAATCCTCTTGGGGAGTGATGGAAATGTTAACTATATTGATTGTGGTGATGGTTTGATTGGTGTATACATCTGTCAAAATTCATCAAATTATTCATCTCAAATATGTGTAGTTCACTGTACAGGAATCATAATATAATAAAGGTGTTAAAAATAAATAAAAGAGAAGATGTTTAAACACAATCATTCTCTAACTGGCAGAAAAGCGGGATCAGCACCTTTTCCAACCACCAGTATTGTCACCAACACGACTTCCTCCCTTCTTTAGAATCATACTTTCTTCCTTAAAAATAAAGTATGTGCAGTTCCTTGCAACCTCACCTCATTGTTCCTCCTGATTTTGAAAGCAAAACTCAGAATATATTAGAAGCAACAGAAGATATTAGAAGGGCTCCCTGGGGTTTGCGACAGCTGACTTTTGATGTCTCAGGCCTCAAGAGGAGGATTTTCACCTGGGGACATGGCCCCAGGATTGCTATTATGGAAGAATTGTTTCTTCAGTGTGGTACAGGCAGGGGAGGAGCCTACTGGGGCATTTCCACTGCTGTGAAGGCACTTGCACTATAATATTGGTATAGGGGAAAAGAGAGAAAGGGCGTCTGACATACGTGGTCACTCTCCCAGGGACTGCTTCTGACTTCCAGAGTGACCCCTTAAAGGAAAATGGGAAAGGACTGTCTCAGAAGTTGTGCAGGAATATTTGGCTTTCCCAGCACCAGGTCTCGTTCCCCTCCTCAGTGCTTGCAAGCTATGCTTTGGCACTTAGCAAACCATATTAAAGTTCTCCTTTAATTCCTTGGTCATCCCCACAGACCATAAGATACTTGGGGGCAGGGCTGTCTCTCATTCACCCAAGTATCCCCAGCACCTGGAAGTACTCAATAACCATTAGAATAAAGAACAGTGGTAAGGGCTATTATACTGTGTGTGTTATATTGTGATTATTTTCCAGCCCCTAAAAACATTGGAATTTCCTAAGTGATAAGAGCAATAAAAGTGTCTTGATATTTATAATGATATTTATAACAAACCCCTTTCAACCACACTTGAGTTTATCTTAATGGGGTGACTTTTGGAAAGCACCTAAAGATGGGGGCTGGTTACCAGGGGAACCAACCATGTGATTAAAGGGTTAGAATTTTCAGTCTCACTCTCTGACCTCAGGGGAGGGAAGAGAGGCTGGAGGTTCACTCAACTGACAAAAGCCAATGATCTAATCAATCATACCGCCATGAAATCCAAAAGAATGGGGTTTGGAGTGCTTCTGGGTTGGCAAATACCTACAGATTCGGGAAGAGTGACACACGCAGAGAGGGCATGGAAGCTCCAAGCCCTTTCCCACATAGCTTGCCCTATGCATCTCTTCCATCTGGCTCTTCCTGGGTTACATCTTTTTATGATAAACTGGCAATCTGGTAAGTAAATTGGTTTCCCAAGCTCTGTGAGCCACTCTAGCAAATTAATTGAACCTGAGGAGGGAGTCTTTGGCATCTCCAATCTACAGCCAGTTGATCAGAAGCACAATGACAACCTGGACTTGAGATTGGCCTCTAAAGGGGGATGGGGGCTGCTGATGGGGGTGAGGAGCAGTCTTAGAGGACTGATCTGATTCTATCTCCAGGGAGATAGTGTCAACATTGAGTTGAATTGTGGGACACCCAGCTAATGTGGGAGAATTGCTTGGTGGGGCTGGAAACCCCACACATCTGAATTGGTATCAGAATTACAAAGAAAAAGGCATGGTTCCCACCCTCCTAGAGCAGGAATTTGGGGAAATGGAAGTCCACTGGGATTGGGTCTTAAAGAAGAAGTAAATTTCACCAGGGTGAAGTGTATATGGGTGTGTGAAGTGAGGAAGAGATAAGAGCACTGAAGAAAACGAGAAGACATATGCAACATGAAAGGGAATGGTGCTGTCAAGGAGTAATGCATATGATGCAAGTAGGAGAGTGAGGTCACCTTTGAAGATGATGCCAGTTTGGATGCGTTAGCAAATATGTGACTCCCTTGAGTTCATATTTTTAAATTTTTCATTATGATTGTTTAAAGTTTTTTTTTTAAGTCTGATCATTTTAAGTAGTATATTCTGCTTGGTGGAAATATTCTGTTTATTTGATAATAGCTATTCAAGGCTGGAAACATTAATGCTTACTTTTTTCAGATCATGATCTAGACCTGCCCTGTCTGATAGGATAACCTCTAGTCCCATGTGGCTACTGAGCACTTGAAATGTGGCTTAAACAAATTGGTTGTCCTGTAAATGTAAGCTATATATCAAATTCCAGAGACTTAGTAAGAAGAAAAGAATGTAAAGTATCTCTCTAATGATTTCTTATATTGATTGATTACATGTTGAAGTGATAATATTTTGAGCATATTGAGTTAAATAAACTATATTATTAAACTAATAGTATTAACTTTAACATTCATGTTATTTACTTTTTCTTTTTAAATGTGGGCCCTAAAAATTTTAAGTTTTTATTTTTTAATTAGCATACAGTAAAATTTACTCTTTCTGGTGTACAGTTCTATGAGTGACAAATGCCTAGAGTCAGGCAACTAATACCACAATCAAGATACACAACAACAAAAACAACAACAACAAAAAGACACACAACAATTCTCTTACCTCCCTTGTGTTGAATCTTAGTAAACACTCCTCCACCCCCTCATCTCCTGGCAAACGCTAATCTGTTCTCTGTCACCATAGCTTTGCTTTTTCCAGAATGACATATAAGTCAAATCTTACAGTATATGGTCTTTGTAAAAATTGTGATATATATATATGTGTGTGTGTGTGTGTGTATATATGACATAAAATTCACCATTTTAACCACTAAGTGGTAGTCCTTTGAGTCTGGTTTTTCTCACTTAACATAATGCATCTGGGATTCATCCATGTTGTATATAACACTAGTTCCTTCCTTTTTATTGCTAGGTAATATTCCATGGTATGGATTTATCTATTCACTAGTTAAAGAACATTTGGATTGTTTCCAGCTTGGGGCATTTATGAAAAAAAAAGCTGCTATGAACATTCACATATGGATTTTTTGTGTGAACCCAAGTTTTCATTTCTCTTGGGTAAATACTTAAGAGTAAATACTTAAGAGGGTTTCCAAGGTATATGCTAGGTTTGCACTTAACTTGATGAAAATCTGCCACACTGTTTTCCAAAGTGGCTGTACCATTTTTCGTTCCTACCAGCAGCATATGAGAGTTCCTGTGCTCTGCATCCAGTGCTGGGTAATTTTATTTTTAGCCTCTAATAAGTGTGTAGCGGTTTTAACTTTGCATTGTGGCTTTAATTTGCATTTCCCTAATGACCAATGCTATTGGCCATCTTTCCATGCGCTTTTTGCCATCCATATATCCTATTTGGTGAAGTTCAAATCTTTTGCTCATTTTTTAAAAAACTGAGTTGTTTCTGATGTGCTTCAAGATTATTTTTTAAAGAAAGCTTTAGCCCTGCCTCCAGTCTGTACCCCTGCCTCCACGTTGAGATGTTGTAGGCATTTCACCTTGTTTTCTTGCGTTTTAAAGCATGTAACGGACCTTTCATTAACATCATAGAATTCCTGAAATTCAGATATTCACCAGAAAAGTTATCTTTTAATGGTTGGCTGCTGACAAGCCCTCACAAAAAGCCTGTTTTATATGATTGCTCAGAGGGTCAGAGGAATGTGCTATTTGTTCTTCTAGATTTTATAAGCTCTATCTCTGAATCAAGCTACACACTTAAAATGATAGGCGTTTATGATTTAGTGTTGTGTACTTGGGGTTTATTGATGGTCCATATTAGAAACAGCCCTTGTGAATTCTCTAAAACTGCCGATAAAGAATTTGCCCATGATATTTTTTCAATATCCCTTTTAGAGGGAGCTGTTTAATAAATTCTTTTTTAAGTTTAGTGCCAGAAAAACTTCCTTTCTCTTGACAAATAGCCATCTTTCCTATTATTATACAATGAGAACTATTACATTTGGCAATCTTTCTGCTTATATTTTGGCTAGAAAACTCAGAACTGTATTTAATATTCAGTTATACTCACCACCTTTAGCTTTAATTATCCCTCTGCTCTCCATGGCTTTTCATTGTTTATGCTTATTTCATGGTTTTATATAAGGTCCTTTATCAAGATGATATTGTTTCAGTTACTTTTGCTGTATAACATCCATCCCAAACTTGGTGGTGTAAAACAACCACTATTTTATTGGGCTTATTGATTCTGTGGGTCATGAATTCTGAAAGGGCACAGTGGGGGCTACTCTTCTGCTCCATTCTGTCCTGGGCCTCAGCTGGTGACTAACAGCTTGGAGCTAGAATGACTGGGGTGATAGGAGTGACTCCAAAACGACTTCTTCATTAACATGCCTGAGCCTGGACTGGAAAGTCTGAAGACTGGGCTCCACTGAAGCAGAGCATCTATGTACATGGCCTTTCCTTGTGGCTTGGCTTTTCACTGCACGGTGGCTGGGTTCCATGGGGGAACAAACCCAGAGGGAGTGTCCCAAGAGCCAGCATTCCAAGAGAGCTAGGTGGAAGGTACATGGCCTTTTTGAGCCTCAATACATCATTTCTGCTACATACACTACTTGGTGGAGCAGTCACAAGCCCACTCAGATTCCACAGGAGAGTATAAAGACCCCACCTCTTAATGGGATACGCATTGAAATAATGAACTGCCACTTTCAAAAACTACGGACATAAATGAAAAAATAATAAACTCATGGCTGTCTTCAGTCAAAGAGATCTAAATAGAAGGTGTCTCAGCATTTATTCCTGCTCAGACCACATGGCTGGGGTCGGGGAGACACAAGATAGGAGAGGCCTCCTCAACTCCCTACCATCTTCCCACATTTGTTACAGAGCCATTTTTTAATTGGTTTTTTTAATTGAATGAAAGATTCTTTAAATTCTATAGTACTTTATAGTTTTCAAAAGTTTCACAAACATAATTTCATATAATCCCATAATAACCTTTTTTCCCCTACTCCTAAATTGCTTCTCCTCCTTCCTTTTCCCCACTGGTAATCACTAGTTTGTTCTCTATATCTGTCAGTCTTATAGAGCCATTTTTTAAAATTCACCAAAGCTTCCGCAAAGAGGAAAAGCTGGCTAAAATTAGATATATTACTAATTTGGTAACAATAAGATTATTTTGGCCCCAAATAGTATTTTCAAAGGACTTTAAGAAGCTATTATTTTAGACACGAAAGACTGATGAAAGACACCTTCTTTTTAATGACAGTGAGAAGATATCTTTTCCACTAGTTGAGAATAAGAAGTTCAGCAAATGTCTGAAAAGAGACAAATCTAACCACCATTATTCCTTTTCCTCTTCCTCCTCCTATTCCCTTCCCTTCCTGAATTATTTGGGAGAACTTACTTTATTAAACACCTAAAGTGTGCTAAGTATTATTGTTGTCACTCTCGTAATGTTTCAAAACACAAATTTAGCAGCTACTTTAATACTGTGATTAAAAAACAGTATTTCCAGGGTTAGTAAACTTGTTCTGTAAAGGACCAAATAGTATTTTATACTCTGCAGGTGATACGGCCTCTTCTACAACTTCTATTCAACTCTGCTATCATAGGGAAAAACAACTATGGACAATTTATAAATAAATGTGCATGACTGTGTTCCAGTGAAACAATTTATGGACACTTACATTTGAATCTCATCCAATTTTCACATGTCACAAAATATTATTCCTCTTTTGATTTTATTTCAACCACTTAAAATTTAAAAACCAATTCTAGTTCATGGACAAAAGCAGGCAGCAGTCCAGGTTTGGCCTGTGGGCTGTAATTTGCCTACTCTTGCAAAATCAAAGGAAAAAAAAAGAAAAATAGGGTACAGAATTGTATTTGCAGTATGATTTCCTATAACTTAAAAGAGGCAACCTACATGTAAAGAAAAGTCTGAAAGTAAATTTATAAAATGTGTTTTTACATGTGTTTTTAATGCTGAGATTGTGGCTGATTTTCCTCCCTTTAGCTTTGGTAGTTTCAGATTTTATTGATTGGAATATTTTACTTTAATGCTGGAAATAAAAATATTTTGAAAAATAAATGTAGTATTCCCCTGAACAGCACATACACCAAAAATCATGAAGAGGGAGAAAATTCAGATGAATCCTATGGTGTTGGACTGGAACTTGAGTTATATGACAAATTATATGTCAAACTATCTCTCTATTTATCTATCCATCTATGGAAATGTCCACTGAGAGAGCCTGAAAACAGCTACACTTCGTAAGCAATGAGCACACCTCACATCCAGATCTTGGTTTCTAAATAACAGTTCACCACTAAAAAGAACCAAAGCTCCTTGAAGTCTCTGATTCCGGGGCTGGGGCAGGGAAAAAGGACATGATGAGCCTGGAACATCTTGTATAAGAAAGGAATAAAGTGGTCAAAAAACAAATAGGACACATCAAATGGATACAAAATGTGGCCTGAATGGGCCTTCACTAGCCAAATGCGGGACAGTTTAAGCATAAAAATAAATGATAGCAACAGATTATAGCCCAATCAATAAAACAGGGAACCATGAGTACCTACGACTTAAATAAGTAGGTGAGGAAGATTAAGAGGTACAAACTTCCAGTTATAAAATAAATGAGACATGGGTATGAAAGGTACAGTGTGGGGAATATAGTCAATAACTATGTAATGTCTTTGTATGATGACAGATCATAACCAGTCTTACCCTGATCATTCTGAAATGTACAGAAATATCGAATCACTGTATTATGTAACAGAAACTAACATTGTATTAGAGGTCAATTATACCTCAGAAACAACCAAACTCATAGAAAAGGAGATTAGATTTGTGGTTACCCTAGAGGAAAGCTGGGGGTTGAGGGGTGAATTGGATTAAGAAGACGATCAAAACTAACAAACTTCCAGTTATAAGAGAAAAAAGTACTAGGGACAAAACATACAACACAATAAATACAATTAACACTGCTGTATGTTATATGAGAAAGTTATTTTAAAAAAAAGTCCTTAGAGTTCTTACTGTTGCAGAAAAACGTATTACAGCTCAGTGTTACAGCAACCCGGATCCTGAGAGTTGGAGAACTCAGGTTAATTACACCACCAGGCCCAGAAAATTTAACACTCCGAACTCTGGACCCCGTCTGTAGGTTTACACAGGCCTTTTATAGGCTGCCAGTTTTACACTTTGCAACATCATATGCAAATAAGGTATGACAGAAGTTGACCAACCAGGAACAAGTTTTGTGGAAATAGACCAATCAGGAGTGAGAGAAATAACCAATCAGGAGTGAAGGAAATAACCAATCAGAAATGAGCTCAGGGAACCAATATAATTTTAGGTGTAAGTTATACAGTTTAAAGGCAAAAAGTGAGATAGAGGCTATGGACCAGGGGACCGGACAGTGCTGGGAGGAGAGCAACGGCCCTGCCTAGGGGTCCTGCCGGTCTTTTTATGGGGCTTCCTGCCTCATTACCACAAGGAAAAAATTTTTTCTATTTCTTTAATTTTATATTTATATGAGGCCATAGTGCTCACTAAACTTACTGCGATAATCATTTCATGGTTTATGTAAGTCAAATCTTATATGATGCTATATGTCAATTATATCTCAATAAAACTGGAGGGAAAAATTAAAGAATAAAATTTTAAAGGTTTGATGAGAAATGAGTGATCTATCTTTACAAAAGGGAAAAGCTAACTACAGTGGATAAGTTTGGCAGGCATTTTAATCAAGGATCAACGTGAACATCAGTAGTGAGACAAACTGACAAGCTGAAAGTGTGGGTCACTTGATGCGATGCTTTGAGAAGAACGCAGCATCATTTCTGAGATAGTCCTGCCGAAACGCATACCTGAATCTAGTCATGATGAGACAGACACACAAAACCAAATTGAGGGAAAGATTCTACAAATTAGCTGGCCTGCCTCCCCGCCGTCCCATTCGGCGGGCCGCCCATCATTCGCCAAGCAGCCGGAGCCCGGCCGGCCGCCAACCCTCCTTGAGTCCGCGGCGCCCGACGGCTCCAGACTCGCCAGGCACCGTCCCCGCGCCGCCTTCTCGCCGCCGCCAGGAGGCTCCGCGCGCCTTCTCGCCTTTCTTCCCGCCGCGGCCGGGTCGGGCCCCGCGGGCGCGGGGTTCGGCGGGGGAGGCTGGGCTGGCGCGGGCGGCGACGGCCCGGCCATTGTCCCGCAGCGCCTCCCGGGCGCGCAGGCGGGGCGGGCCGGGGGGCCGGGCGGCCGGGCGGGCGCGAGAGGGGTGGCCGCACAGTCTGGGAGCCGGTGCGCCCCGCCGCCACTCGCCTCTCCCCGCCGCCACTCGCCTCTCCCCGCCAGCCGCCTTCCGGAGGCCGCGTCCTCGGCGCCGGCCTCCCACGCCTCCTTTGTGACCGTCTCCAGTCCCTCGGAGCCGGCGCGCCGCCGCCGCCGCTGCCGCTGCTGCTGCTGCGTCCGGCGCTGCAAATGGCGCCCGCTCGCCTCTGCGCCTCCCACCGCTCTCCGGGCCGTGGGACGTCTAGGGGCGCGGTGCCCGGGCTGCATCCCGCAGCCGCCACCGCTGCCCCGGGGGCCAGAGCCCGCGGCACCTCCGCCAGCCGCGAGGCTCGCGGGCCGGTCCTGGGCAGCCCCGACGCCCCGCCCGCCCTCCCGTAAATACCTCCTGGGGTCCCAGAAACAGTAACTAAATAGACTTTTTTAAATTGTAAAATACCTATGAAGTTTATTGTTTTAAAGTACAATTCAGTAGCATTAAGTACACTCACAATGTTGTGCAACAATCACCAATATCTAGTTTCAGAACTTTTCATTACTTCAAAGAAACCTGCACCCATTAGCAGCTGTTCCTTCCTCCAGACTCAGTTGCTGGCAATCTACTCTGCTTTTTGTTTCTCTGTATTGGCCTATTCTGAGTATTTTATATAAATGGACTGATAAAATACCATGTCCTTTGTGACTGGCTTCTTTCACGTAGCATATTTTTAAGGTTTGTCCATGCTGTAGCATGTATCAGAACGGCATGAGTAATAGTCTATTGTATACACACACCACATTTTGTTTATCCTTTCTCCGTTAATGGACTTTCAGGTGTTTCCACCTTTTGGCTATTATGAACAGATCTGCGGAAGAGTATTTGCCTACACGTTTTTGTTCACATACCTGCTCTCAATTTCAATTCTTTTGAGTACATAACTAAATAGACTTGTGCTCCCCTTCTAATGGAAACCTACAGCTACCTACAGTTTTCCTCTCATTAATTCTGGGAATTCCTGGAGCTGTATAAGGCACGCTCTGGAAAATTTTCATATCTGCCTTGATTTTCTTGGTATAGCAGACACGTGTCAATATTCCTGACCTCTCCAAGGCTAAACTTCCTACTCCAAACTTAAAATAAAACATCCCCTGACCCTTCCAACCCCCATCCTCACCTCTGGCCAGAGCCCTCCTCTGCCTAAGGTACCATGCAACACAAAGTAACTCTTCCTTTGCTGGACAGAAACTGAAGTGTTTTCCTTTGGGGGATTCTAACTGAAGGACAGGTAGGGGCTGGGGCAGTCGTTTAGAACAGATGAATGGGCAGAAGAAAAACTAATCTTCTGCGAATAGCTCAGGAACCTCACACAGGCACAGAGAGAAGCAGACAAGGAACATGAACAAGGACCATAACAGCCCCAGCCCTTACTTTCTTATTTCAGGTGCTGGCTTCCTCTCCTAGGACACTCATAAAGTCACTCATTTTAATCTTGAAACAAATCCTCTTAAAACTGTTCTCAAACTTTAGGTTGCATCAGAATCCCCCAGGGATGATGCTGATGTTGCTGGTCCTAGAACCATACTTTGAGAACCATTGTCATAAGCTTGCTTCAGCGCCTGTTCCTTGAAGCCAAAAGTGTCCTGACCAAGACCAGCCCTCGGATGTCTGTTGCTGAATTCATGGGTGCCTAGGAAAGCTGACATCCCAGCTGCCTCCAGTGCTCACCATTAGAGCCTGTCCAGCTAGATTTAACCTCTCTTGCTACTGCCTGTGAGCCACAGCTGTGCTGAGAATACATCAAGAAAGTGCAGAGCTACAGAAGTGTAGGGCAGTCAGTGCTCCTGCCCTCCCACAGGGCCTCAAGCTTTGACATCAGATGTTCAAATCTGTGAAGTTTGAGCTCCCAGCATCTCACCAAGATCTTGGATCATGCTCATTTAGCTTCTGCCTGTAGCTCTCACACTGAAGACTCAGGTATACTGAGTTGCCGGAGTTGAAACAAATGACTCTCTTTTCTCGTCAGATCCTTCCAGGGACTTCCCCCAAATCTTCATATGTATCCCTCCACTGACCCTCATACTTACCAGACATGTTTAAATCCTTGTGATATTCACAGATTGGTTCATACATACCAGACTGGTTTAAATCCTACTGCTCCTTTCCAGATTGCTGGGACTTACAACACCTCCATGGTCTCTACATAAGGAATAACAGATTTCATGCCCCATTCAACATTCTGAATCACAGGTGGGCAAACTCACTGTAAAGCAAATATTTTTTGGCTTTGCGGATGAAAGGTGTCTATTGCCACCACTCAACTTTGCCCTTACAGTGCAAAAGCTGGCATATACAATATGGAAAGAATGGATGTGCTTGTGTTCTGATAAAAGTTCATTTGTCAAAAACAGGCAGCAAGCAAATCTGATCCAACCTCTGCTCTAGACAGTAACTTTTTTGCCTGTTACTCAATGAAGTTAATGAGTCTTCAAACAGATGGAAAATGTAGTGTTAGCAGGTCTATATTGTTATGAGGGAATTTTTAAAAAATCTGTAGGCTATAAATGCTTTTTAAAAGTGAGCCCAGCCCATCTTAAATAAAGCCCACCTTATATTTTTTAAAATGTAAAATGATATCAACACATTGCTAAAACTGAACCAACTTCCTGTCTTCAGAAGATAAATATTTGAAACTGGTTAAGCAGAAATAATTTTTTAAACAAAAACATGCATACAACTTAAAGATCTATGTTAAAAATGGAATGCCAGAACAACAGAAATGATAAGTCAGATCTAGAAAAAATAGATTATATGCACCAATTTATTACTTCATTCTTTTTAATTTTAATTCTTTATATATAAAAAGTAAAAATAGCAAAACAACACACAACATGGACAATACTGAATCATATAAACAGATTTGGTACATAACTTTAACATAAAGACCAATTCAGTTCCAAAAAGCGGAAAGTTTCCCACTCAGAAAAGGTATCAGTTGCTACTGTCTTAATGCTCAGGATCATTTCCAATTTCATCTTTTTTTTTTTTTTTTTGATAGCAGTTTTGACAAATGCCTTTGTTAGAGGAACTAATCCACTTGGAAACTTGGCAACCAAAGATAAAGTCAGTTTCTAACTATTTTTCTTCTAAGAGTTGTTGGAAAGTATGTGACTGTGGAGCTAAGAGCTTAGAATGGTTGTGGCTCTTCTGATTTTTGTATTATTTGCCATTGCTTTTGCTTATATTGCATCCTGCATTACCCATTCATCAAGCAGTGGTCTGTATTCTTTCACAAAATCTGAAACGACCTGGCTTGGAATGCTCTGCCCAGAAACTGTCTCATGTAAGGAAGTAATTGGTTTTAACCCCCTGGGACAGAGAGGTGGGGAAAGATGTTTGATGGAAGCTTCTTCTGTTCAGAGCTCTATTTAATAGTTCTCTTTATTTTGTGGCATTTTTTCTTAACTAATATTATATTCATAAAATTTCATACAAAATAATTGCCCTGAGAGAAACAGTTAACCAAGTTTAAATTATGAAGGAGTATTAACTCATTGATATGAGAGGATCAATCTTCAACGTATTTCATTCTTCCTAAAGAAACTTTTAACCATTCTGATCTTAACTGTTCTAAAACTTGCAGTTCTCTAATTTAGGTCAATTTTAAATCTAGGAGGTACACAAAATAGTAAAATTACATTTGTTTCTGAAGACAAAATGAGCAATAAAGGAACAAAGGACTTTTTCTGGAACCTGTTTGAGGCTGTTCCTGTTCTAAATTTGTCACCAGAATGTCTTAATCTTGACTTTTTATAAATCAAAACAAAAATTTAGTTTGAGACTATTTCCAGTTTGCCCCCAAGGCTAATTTAACCAAATTAAAGATGATTTGCATGAATTTTAATCCCAAACTTGATAGATACTTCATTAACACCAGGATCACCGCTTCTACGTATTTTTACATCATCAAGTGGCTAATCTGTTTTACTAATAACCTTTACATATTATCACAGAACTTTAAATCAAATTAGCTTTTGCAGTAGATTTATTAAAATCCACTGAGTCAAGAAATACCTAAAATACATTTTCACTCAATACCATAATATTATGACTTAAAAATATGTGGGTTTTTGTTTCAAATATGATTGTCCTTGTCAGCTTCCCTGAATCATAACCAATTTGTATTTCAAAAAATAGCTAGAGAGGTTGACAAATGTAATTTCAAGTTAATATTGTAATTTTTTTAATTTGAAAGTTTTTATAAAGTGAATACATTAAAAAATATTTGATACATATTAAATAAGTGGATAATAAAATTTTGATTTTCCATGTATGTGTATGTTTTGATGACAGTTTATATTGTTTCAAATATGCATAGGTATTATAAGAGAAGAAATTAAATTAATGCCCCCATACTCAACATGTGATTTCCCCTCTCCCTGCCTAAGCATTTCAAGAATTCAGGCCAGGATCACACAAAGTCACGTTGAGGCTAAAACAGCATTTTCCTCGTCTGTGGTTTTAGTCTGATGGGTACCCAAGGAAACAAATGCTGTCTACAGATGATCTTTGCTGCCTGCCCAAACATACTTATTTGTTATCAGCATTGGCCTTGCAGGATCTGGTTTCTCATCCTAACTAGCTGTGTAGGAACTAAAAGCCAGTCATTTCATCTCTGTAAAATCTCTCTGGACGAGATTATCTCTAAAATCCTTTCTAGTTCTCAAATCCTTTGATTTAATGGTTCTGTTCCAAATCTATCTGGTTTGGGTATTAGCTAGTTTGCATGGCCAACCAAGCCCCGATCCAGATGCAACAGGGCTCCTCCAGGTCTGTCACAGGAACAATACCTTTCTTCTATTCCATTACACAGGGTCGAGATAATGGGAAGTTATTTGTTGTTGTTGTTGTTTCTTAAATAAGAAAACCATAGCATCTGATGCATATTTTCTAAAGACTAGAGTCTTCTGAAATGTTTGTAGTAGTGTTTTTACATACCTGAATACAACATGTGATTTAAACACTGTTAATGTCCAAACCACCATGTTCGGAAAACGCAGGAAATGTCAGAAACTATTTGAGTTGCTTATAAATTGTATCCCAAAGCTAGAAGTTTACTGGATGGGAAGGACCATAAACACAGTAGCTTGGACAAGAAAGTCTTCTTTGAGGCCCTAAGATGGCTGGGTGCTTTACCCAAGCACTTTCAAAGCACCCTGTCCTTGCCCCTACTGTCACACCCAAAACTGTTATTTCATTGTTAGTCTCCCTGATTACACACTGCAAGTTCCTTGAGGGTAGGGATTGTGCTTGTTCATTGATGTACCCCTAGGGCCTGACACCTAAGGACTCCATAAATACTTGCTGAATAACTGTTGAAAAAGTAACTGGCTACCCTCACTTATTGATCTGCCAGGAGCAACAGAAGCAGGCAAGAATAGCACCACATGACATAGTAATAAGAGGCGCCATTATCAAAGTATGACTGATGGGATGCCTAGAAATTTCCATTCAATGATGTCCCTATAGTATGTCATACTATACCTGCCTACTCTTGAGTAGCACCAAAGGATACAAGACATTTTGATGGGACCATTTTGACTATGTATCCAACTCTTACACATACCTCAGTAACATTCGCAAAGAGTGTACTACGCACAAACAGCTAAGCACAAAGAATGAATACTCCTCAAGGGAGGAAAAATGAGTTGGTGTGGGGTATATTTTAATAGGAAATTCCTCTGGCTACATTTTATAGAATCTAGATAGAGTATCTATTATGAAATTGCTCAGCATATCCTTTGGTAAAGGATTAACAGAACCTTTTCTCCTTCCTTGTGAGAATTTGACCTTGGGTTAACTTTCTAGCTCTGTTCCCCTGGCAACCTAATAAAGAGTAGTATATCAGCTATGTTGCTAGGCGACATTACATATGGTAGAAATGACCCTAAAGTGGTAAACAGCATCCAGACCGGGAGAACGACAGATGCCTGATGGAAGGCCACAGCTGTGAGCTTCCCTCACTACAGTGACTCTCGGAATACACGTGTCTCTTGCAGGGACCCTGGAAGCTATTTCTATGGAGTTGTTAATAAGAGGTACTTGCTCCCATGGGACAAGAGGCTTTTAAGCCAGAAGAGCTACCATACTTGCCTGATGTGGGTCTGTCTCCTTGCGCTGAGCCACATGGACAGATGCAGGCACTCCGACAGAGGAGCAACATCTGGCTCTGCCCTCCTGGCCAGCTGTGCTTCCCATCCTATGCCCTTCTCAGTGGGTCTAACATGGAAGTTTTTGAGTGTGAATGTTTCTGAACATTCATTTGAGCCTACGTAGACCCCTGGAGGGCACTACAGTCTGATTTGCTTGCTTTTTCTGGTGGTAGTAGAAGCTCCACAGAGAGTATGAATGGTGAAAAGATGTGAAACTGTCCAGCATGTTCTTTTGCTTCCAAAAAAAAATTCCTAATTATACCCTTCACAGTCTGCATGACAGTTAATCCACATCCATTACACATCACTAAGACATCTATCTCAAATTGATGCCTCCCTTTGAAATCCCCAAGCTTATTCCTGCTCAACTTTCTTCACCTAAGCACATAATCCCAATCCTAACCCCCACTGATTTTTAACATGCTACTAGAGGTCTGAAAAAAATCAAATGATAGATATAGAAATTGCTCCCCTAAACCACAGTTGTCCATGAAGAATTGGCAGTAGTAAAATTTCCATCTGGAGGGTCAGAACTCATGCTAAATGCCCTCCTTAAGTTATGAAGGTTCCATATCATCTGATCACAATGGTGTGAGTTAATGTCATCTTTAAAACTAGGACATATTGGAAACCAACTGAACTATACCTGCCAAACAAAAAACTTTTCATTTATCTCTACAGAAGCATTATTTGAAGAAAAGAATTCAAGTTTTCAGAGCTTAAATGAAAGGTTTGAGGAACACAGCAATATTTGGTGGAAATATGGAACAAAAATCAGTGAAAACATTGCCTATCATAAGCAACTGAATAAAGTGCCCCCATTTTTGAGTTAGAAGATAATGTGACCATGGGAAGGCACAGAGCAAGCTACAAGAGTTCAGCAACGAGAGGAAGTGATAATGCTCAAGACAGAGCGTCATAGGACTTCTCACCCACCCCAACCCCTTGCCCCTCCCTACCCCATCACACTAGACTTCACAGAGACAGTTCTATTGTCAATGCACAAAGGACAAGCAAGAAAAACCTAGAAGTCCAAATGAAACAGTTTGAATTCAGTTGACCAAGGCCACTCCAGTCTTCCCCACTGCCCTCAGAATCAGTGCATGCAGCCCTGTCTGTTGCCTTTCTCTCTGTGGGGTTTATCACAACATCAGTTAACAACAACAACAACAAAACTCATCATAATATTCCGAACCTCCAGAATACTCAATTTCACAACATTTTGCAGACCACTAGGTCAATAGCTTTCCTAAGGAACATTCAAAGTCTAGTGACCACCAAAATATTTACATCAGGTTGGCATCTTTCTGCCAAATGACCAGAAGCCACGATGCTCTATGTCATTTCTAAATTTACTACAGATACAGACCTTATTTACATTCCTTTCGATCCCTTGCTATGAAAGCCTGTCCCCTTCCCTTAAGAGAAACAGCTTCCCAAGGACGCCATTTTAAAATTCCACTGCAAGTAAGAATCCTGTTCCCATCCATGCAACATATGTAATAGGACTTCCAAAAAAATTCTAATCATACCCTTTATAGTCTGCATGACAGACAAAAGGACCCCTTGGTGAACTTGGATTGAATGTACCAGAAAGATGCCAGATATAAATTAAATCCCTAATGATCTGCATTGGGCCTAACTGTGAGTTTACTTATAAAAATATCACCAACTCCACAAATTAAACCTCAGAGACACTGTGCAGATTATAAACACTGACTGCCATAAATACTGAACATAAATTTAAAAACTGAGGGCAGTTTATGATCTGATAGTCCACACAGAGGAAGTTGCTCCTTTAAAAATGACAGAATACAGTGACCAAATTCAGTTATTCCCAGTGCCAATCCACAAACTCCAAACAGCTAACCAGGGGCACAATAATGTAAGACATTATAGAAGAAAGAGAATCATTTAAATATAAGCTTTCCTCCCAATGATTTTGCCACTTTAAAATTTAATAACATGATCACAGTCCAGAAATGATTCTGGCAGTATGAATCAGATTGGAATTTCTAAGTTTCCACATCACAAACCTAACCAGATCTTGGGCAAGTTGTAAAGAATCTGGCCTCAGCTATATAATTAATATAACTAATCCACTATTTTCCAAAACTTGTGGGAACATAACTTAATATTAATATTATGAATGTAAAAGGTAGCCTAAAATATAGCACAAAATTAAGTTCACTCATTAAAGTTATCATTTTTTAAATCCTGCTTTATCTTACAGCTGGTTTCTCAACCTTGGTACTCTTGATATTTTGGACTAGATCCCCCTGTTGCAGGGGCCGTCCTATGCATTGTAGGATGTTCAGCAGCATCCCCTGCCTCTACCCTAATGATGCCAGCAGCACTCTGCCCTGAGTTGTAACAATGGAGAATGTCTCCAGACATTGTCAGATATCTGTCCTCTGGGGGCAAAAACACCCCCAGTTGAAAATCACTGTGTTAGAATAAAATCTCTAATGTAACTTTTTTTTTAATGGAGGCAGTGGGGATTGAACCCAGGACCTCGTGCATGCTAAGCACCCACTCTACAACTGAGCTATACCTTCTCCCTCTAATGTAACATTTTTCACTTTGCACCCAGTGATATGAATAGGTCATGGAGTCACCAGAGAAGATCATTGCTCTGCTAGAGAAAGTAGGCAGAGAGTTGAACCGTGAGGTAGAAAAGTCATATTAAAACATCAGAAATACTTTAAACAGAGATAGCCAAAATATCAGACACGACTCCTTGCAAAGTGTATCTTCTACACTTCCATTTAGGTTTCCGTTTTGTAAGGTCCCTCTTTTAAAGCAACACTAATATTTTAATGTCTGGTAAGAAAAGTGTTTCTGGTCCTTGCTAACTTTCAATGTGTAACTCTTGATCTAGAACAACAATTTTCAAACTCTCTCTGGTAAAAGACCGGGTTTTTAAATTTCCAATCTACTGTAGACTAATGTGTGGTCCTACTGTGTAGATTAGGATCAAAGAATTCACAGAACAGCAGCTGTCTCTGGCCACAGTTTGAGCAGCGCCATCCTAGGGTTCTAACTTCTATTGAAATGTACAGTGTAAACATCTTCTGAACTCTTCAATGACTAACATTTATTCACAAGCCAATTTTTAATGTTTTTGATTATCTCTTTTGGTTCAAGAGGCAGAAAGGAAAGTGATTTTTTAACCACCTTTTGAAATTCAATTATAGTTAAAACTAAAGGAAGAAAAAGGGTTTTTTTAAAATCCATTTTGGATATTTTAACATAAGACAAAATTATTTAAGTGACTTAAATATCTTTAATCCTTAATATTTCCAGCTTTTTAGCCCTTTAAAGAAGTAGTCTCTTTTGTTAGAATAATTGTATGGCTGCAAAGTGGGTGAAAAGCAGACTGGTTTTAAAACTTGTTCTTCTCCTAACTTCCCCTTGCCTTTCAGAGGATCTTTTAAAAGGTAAACAATTTAGAAATACAACTCACTTATACAGGCTTACCCTTTCCCTCCAATTAAAGTTCTACTCATAAACAAAGTAAAAGAATGTCAACGGGGGTCCATTTCGAGGGTACACAGCAGTGGCTCTTGGAAATGGCTAGAAAATGCAGGGGAGCATTTTTAGTGTTGCCCAAATGACTTCTTTCATGACCATAAAACAGATTATTTTGTGTGTGCAGAATTGTCAAATACCAAGCCAGACAGGGAAACCACCACGACCTGGGTTCACAGGCTCCCTTCCCAGGGTAAACTTAAAATTTAATTCAACAGGGCAAGCCAGAGTGACATAAGGAGCATTTCAGCTCATTTCCATGCTTGTCTGCACATAAATCACCCCCAGCCTTTAAAATTGCAACCTTAGATTTAGAAAGTTCCTTTTACAGTCATATAGCCAGATGGCCCTGCCTGCCTTATATCAGTGAAGCTTTCTCCTTAATACTTCCCAAGAAAAGTAAAGTATGGAATTCATTAGGAGAGGCTTGGCTGAGGTAAGGCTGATCTCAAAACTTAATATATTCTTGCCCACGTTTTCAGAGAAAGGGGCTGATGACACGAATGCAGAGAATTGAGACACTGTGAAAACAAGCATGGAGATTTTCTTATCTTTCTCCAAACCAGACTTTGTGGCACAGCAGGAAAAACGGGAGGCCCCAGGGACGACCTCGATTCACTCAGAAAGCCTTCGCAAACCAGGGGCACCACACTAAAAAGTCATTAATCCTTTCAGTCACAAAATCCAACCTCCACCATGTAGTCTAACAGAAATGCAAATAATTAGCTGTGAAAAGATGTCCTCTCAAGGTCCCACAAAACTGGACGAAGGGTGGCTTTCAATCATAATTAACAAGAACAGATTCTAAACATTCTTCTCCACCAACTGACCGCTATGTAAATGTCTCTCGACCTGACAGGTTGGGCCGAATTTGGGGTCTGTCTCCAGAATCATCTCCGGTGGGCTCATTTTCCTCACCAGATTCCACATAGACTGGCCAGTCATTGTCTGTGTCGCTCTTTTCCTGGCTCTCGGACGAAGCCTCCGCCAGGCTGAGGTTGATGGGCATCGATTCATCATCATCGTCGTGTGTGTCTGCAACGCAGGTGCAGCTGTCACACAGCCCGAAGCGCCGCAGCCCCGGCGACAGGTGACTCGTGAAAGTTCTTCTGCAGCCCTTGCAGATGATTGGACGGTTAGATCTATGGACCTAAAATCGCAAGCAGACGCAGTAAATGTCACAGAAAATGGACTGAGCATGGCCTTCAAGGCCCCATGCAACATGGCCCCTGGCGGAGCCTCCAGCCTCATTTCTTACCGCCCTCCCGCTTGCTCTCTCTGCCACAGCCTCAGCCTCACCAAGGTCCTTTCCACTCCAGGGCCATCGGACATGCGTGGAATGTGCCATCCTTCCCGTTGCCACCCTCTTCCTCCTTACTAATGCCTTTCAAGGAAGTCTTCTCTGATGTTCCAGGCCAGATTAGATCCCCCAGTGGTATAGTCTCACCTATGCTTCTTCCTTTTTTTTTAACTTTTTTTTAACCTATTTATTTATTTCTTTAGATGGGGGTAGAGAATTAGGTTTATTTATTTTTGCTGGAACTGCTGGGTAATGAACCCAGGATCTTGTGCATGCTAAGCACGTGCTCTACCACTGAGCTATACCCTCCCCCCTTCTTTGTTTTATTTCTAACAAATCATTGGTAAAATTCACTAGATGATATGCTCCAAGAGGTCAGGGACGATCCTCATTCGTGTTCTCTGTTCTCTATCACATTTGTTACTATACCCTAGTGTCTGGCACATAAAGGGTACTCAGTGAACCGATCAGGATTTTAGGCATGGTTTCTTATGTGCCTTGGATTGTTTAGTTATTAAGAAGGTAGATTTGCCGGATAGTGTATTCCCCAAACATGCCAGCAGATGCTTCACCTTTGACTTTTTCGTTGACAAATGCATTCCTTACTTATGAAAAGAGCTTTGCATACTAGAAAAAACCTGATCTTCTAACCCATGCAGCTCCTTGTGAGGGCAGCAGCCCCAGGGGTCCCCTCTGTATAAGGAACTGTATTTCTAATGTGTGCACTCTTCAGGAACTCCAGCCAAAAGTGGGTCTGTGAACCAATCAGAGCTTCTCTTTTAGAGAGTTCTGGACAAGAGGCAGAGACAGAGAGAGGCTGATGCAGGAGAAGGGCCAAAAATGATACCCAGGTTGCTGGACTTGCTATTACATCCTGACCAATGTCCCTGCTTCTCATGAGATCTTCTGGGCCTCCTATGCTAAACCCTCAATACCTGAGCCAACCTGAGTGTGCATGTGACCCTTGCACCCCAATGGGACCTTTGACTACCACCTCTTTGGGCTGCAGTAGACTGGACCTAGTACAAAGTGGAAAAATAGAATGAGGATTCCAACCAATGAAACATCTAAGAGGTACCCAGGGACCTCTTGCTGCCAAGATGGACTGGAGATATAATTGGGGGGGGGGGGAGACAAACAAACAAAAACTTAAGACTCTGGGATAAGACCATTCTCAGACAAGTGTGCTGGGGCCAGCCCTGACAGCTGAGGCAGTCAGTAACCTGGTACTTATCTTAAATCTGGATTCTTTCAAAACCATAATTCACATACCATAAAGTTCACCCTTTTAAAGTGTACAATTCAGTTGTCTTTAGTATACTTATCAGGTTGTACAACCATCACCACCATCCAATTCTAGAACATTTCCATGACTCCATAAAGAAAGTCTCTGCCCATTTACATCATGCCTCTCCCATTCCCACATGCCCCGAGCCACTGGTAACAACTAATCCACTCCCTATCTCCATGGGTCTCTGCCCAATTTGTACATTTCATATAAATGGAATCACATAACAGGTGGCCTTTTGTGACTGGTATCTTTCATGTAGCATAATTCTTTCAAGGTTACACCATGCTGTAGCATGTATCAGGACTTCACTTCATTTTAAGGCTAAATAATATTTCATTGTATGGATGTACCGTATTTTGTTTATTCATTCATCAATTGATGGACATTTGGGTTGTTTCCACTTTTTTGCTTAATATGAATCATGCTGCTATGAACATCTGTGTACAACTTTTTGTGTGAATGTATGTGTTCAGTTCTCTTGGGTACATACCCACATGTAGAACTGTTGGGTCCTAAGGGTAATTTTATGCTTAACCTTTTGAGGAATTGCCAAACTGTTCTCCACAATGGCTGCACCATTTTACGTTCCCACCAGCAATGTATGAGGTTTCCAGTTTCTCCACATCCTCGCCAACACTTTTGTTATTTTCTGTTTTTTGATTATAGCAGTCCTAGTATGTGTGAACTGGCATCTCATTGTGGCTTTGATTTGCATTTTTCTAATGATGCTGAGAAGCTTTTCATTTGCTTATTGGCCTTTTGTTTATCTTCTTTGGAGAAATGTCTATCACATCCATTGTTTAATTGGGCTACTTGTCTTTTTATTGTTGAATTGTGAGTTCTTTATGTATTCTCGTTATTTGATCCTTAGCAGATAAATGATTCATTGAGATTTTCTCCCATTCTATGGCTTGTCTTTTCACATTCTTGACAGCATCCTTTGAAGTCCAAACTATTTTTTTATGTTGGATTTTCCAGAGACTGGATTGCCTTGCTCAAAGATGATCTTAAATACAATGCCTTTCTAAATGGCCTGAATGCTTTTTAGCAGGTGGCAGTCACCCACTCACATGGGAGACAGACACCTAGGCGGCAGCCAGCAGGAGGGGAGATCCCCTTGGACAGGGGTCCTCACTGCTGCCCACAAATAGCTCTATAAATGAGCAGCATACTTCTTCCTCACCCCGGGGTTGGGTGGGAAATCGAGGATGCAGCTTATCTTTGGCATCATACCAGAGGGAACAGACTCACAATCCCCTACCTAAGCCCCAATGTTCTCTACCTTTTGACAGCCATCCCTGACTAGGATCTGAACTTTCTTGACTTTCCTCCTAAGCAGACTAGTCTGTTACCATATAAATTTTAACTCTCTCTAAGTGCTACCAACCCAGCTGTAATTTTGTAGTGGAAATACATATTTTAAATTCTCTGAAAATACCTCAGTGGACAGAGAAATGAAAGACAGGCTGGCTTTACCCTTACATTAGACAAATGTCATGAACCACCCTGGCTGTCCTGAGAAGACTGCCGGCTCCCACACTTACGCTGAGCGCGTGGCTCCGCAGATGCTCCTGTCGAGTGAACCTCTTGCCACAAGTCTCACAGGGGTAGGGCCGCTCCCCTGTGTGTGAGCGGATGTGCCGCTTAAGGATGCCCTTCTGTTTGGCAGTGTAGGGGCAGAAAGGACACTTGTGCAGCTTGATGGGCACCACCAGCACATCACCTAGGGAACCAAATGGATTGATTTAGCTGGACTGTACGCAGCAGCAACACCACCCTCCGATGGGTGGGATCCAGAGTGGGGGGATTCCACCCGCCCAGATGGAGAGGAAGGACCCCAACTACCAGCAGCTACAGCAAGACAATGTCTGCAGATTCCAACTCTGCCTGGCTCCCAATCAGCCAGAGGAGAAAGCGGGCTTCTGATATAAGGCTGCAAGGAATGCTGTAGAGCATCAGCTTTCAAACTTCTCTGTGATTCACAGTTAGAAACATAGCTTACATTACAACCTTACAACACACATACCTGTATGTGGATAACTTGAAAAGCTTCCCCAAATAATACTCACTCTGATAATGTCTGTTCTCCTTGATTTCATTGTAGGAGACCCTGTTATAGACTGAATTGCATCCCCCACAAATTCATACGTTGAAGCCATCACCTCCAATGTGACTATATTTAAAGACAGGGCTTTTAATTAAAAAAAAAAGTTTACAAATAAAAAAAATAAAGACAGGGTTGTTAAGGAGCTAATGAAGGTTAAATGAAGCCATAAGGGTAGAGCTCAATCTGATAGGACTGCTGTCCTTATAAGAAGAGGAAGTGATACCAGAGATGGTTTTCTCTCCCTACTTGCACAGAGGAAAGTTCATGTGAGGACCAGCAAGAAGACAGTCGTCTGCAAGCCAGGAAAAGAGCTCTCGCTGGAAACCAACCTTGCTGGCACCTTGATCTTGCACTCTGAGCCTCCAAAACTGTGAGAAAACAAATTTCTGTTGTTGAAGCTACTTAGTCTGGGGTATTCTATTATGGCTGCTTGAGTTGACTAATACAGGCCTTCTGAGTTGATCTCATGACTCTCAAATGTTTGAAAAAACTCTGTTATGATGGATGGACCAGGATTCATGCTTTCTTTGACAGTAGCTCCTAGGAATAGCTTCCAGGCATGTCTAGAAGAGGTTTGCTCTGATGCAGACCCTACATTGTTCAGAATTCATATTAACTCTATATATCTGAAATCATCAAATATCTAAAAAGTCACTGAAATCTTTTTCCAATTCTTTTATTTTTTCACCTTGTTCATACAACCACTAAGGTGACAACATGATTATCACCCACATGTACAGAAACTGATCCTTTCAAGTTTCCTGAGTTATTCTTCGGCCATTTTCCAAGATTTGTTTCCTCTCTCCATGCCCTTCAGGATTTTACGGACTTTGATTACATCATATCTTATATGAAGGCACTAGTAATTCAAGCTTTCCAGGCACAGAAACCTGGGTTCAAGTCCTGGCTCTACCACTTACTAGCTGTGTGACCTTGGACATCTCACTTGACTTCTCTGTACTTTACCTTACTCATCTGTAAAATAGGGATGATAATAGTTCCCATCTCACAGTGTGAAGGAAAAGTTGGGATGGGCTAACAAGATAACTCACAAGTCTAAGAATGTGAAAGAAAAGCTGGGCTGGGCTAACAAGAAAAGCCGGGTTGGGCTAACAAGGTAACTCACAAATCTAAGTATCGGAATACTGATCTAAGTTCTGCTGGACTAACTCATAAATCTAAGTTAATTAGTGTTGGTTTGCTGATTCCCTGTTCATGTTTTTTTTGCTAGCCAGCTGGATTTTCAAAGAGATATATCTGGCTTTGGGATGTTGGTTTGCTGCCTCCCTGCCTCCACTTTTGTGATAATGATGCTGCTAAAGCTGTTCCATGCCTATTGGTCGAATACCCCAAGCTTGTACTTAACTCTATAAAACCTCACATGCACGTCTTGGAGGTGCTCAGAGCTTCGGAGCAGAAGCCCCTCTGAGCCCGCCGGCGTAATACATCTGAGTACTCCAACCCTCCGAGTGGTGCTTGTTTCTTGGCTGGCCTGTCGCTTCCATAACAATAGGATTGTGGTAAGAATGAAATGAGGTAATGTCTACAGCACAGCAGCTGGTATATAGTCAGCTCTCATAAATGTAAGCCATTTTTGTCACCATAATTATTGCCTCGGTGTTTCTTTCCTGATCAAGCTGACCAGGCTCTTGGGGTCTCTCTCAATACTGGAGTAACTCCTTTTCTCCCGGACCTTCTCAGGACACCTAACTGGGCTTTACCTTTCTAGAGGTGCTGCCAAAAGTATGGCAAGCTGAATTGACAGTGAGAACCCAACATCCCCATGTAAGGGTGGGGATTTTTCTCTTTAGTTTCTAGTTCCCACCCTGATGATATCTAACATTTTGCATAATCTATAGTGACTCCAAAATCTGCTTCCCAGAATAAAAGAGGGAGTTCATGGCTCAGCACTGGACACACATGTTGGATTGTTTATTTCTCACTGATCACATTGGTGCTGAGATGCTCACTCCTTTGGCACCATGGCCTCTTCCCATGATTTATCCCCATCAGCTTGGCACTATACTATAACCTTCTTCTTGATTATCTGCAAAAACATTAAGTAAAATGGGTCCAGTGTTAATCCCTGGAAAAAAACAACTATTGACTATTTCCCCATCAGAAAAGTATGAATTATTGCAACACTTTCCTTCCTCTCTTATAATCAGATTCCCCCAAAACAACAGCTCACTTGAATGCCTGTTACACACAAGGCACTATGTCAAGGTTCATCTTTACCAGGACACCTGTTTCCTCCCTCAAGAAGTTACGTCTAGCAGGAGAGAAAGATATGTAAACAAATTCATACAATATAACGTCACACATGCAAGGTTCAAAGTGATGGAGAAATGCACACAAGAAAGTAATGAATTCTCTCTTGAAGTGCAGAGAAAATTTCACAGGAGAAGTGACCTTTGAGCAAAGTTTGTTTTTGTTTTTAATTAATTAATTAATTTTAAGGGGGAGATAATTAGGTTATTTATTTATTTAAATGGAGGTACTGGGGATTGAACCCAGGACCTTGTGCATGCTAAGAACACACTCTACCACTGAGCTATACCCTACCCCCAAGCAAGGTTTTAAAGGATGAATAGGAGTTATTGGGAGTTCAAGAAACAGAAAGGTGTCTCAGGCAGAGGAACAAAACATGCTTAGGCACAGAGGTAAATGAGAATATGGAATATAAAGCAGGGTGGAGAAGAATAAGGAATGAAAAAAAAAAGGCAAGATCTTCCTTGTAAAGGTCACATTCTTGCATTTATTCAACAAATTCATACTGGGTACCTACTGTGTGTCAGGTTGTGTTCTAGGCCCTGTGGATACAGCAGTGGATAGAAAAGACACCAAAAATCCCTGCCTTTGTGATGTTGACATGTTAAGGAACTTGGACTGTGTTCTCTAACCAGCTAGGGTTTTAAGCAGGGAAGGTACATGATGAGACTTGAATTTTAAAGGACCCCTCTGGGGATAATGCAGGGGAAGGATTTAAGAGAGGCAAGATTAAAGGCAAGAAGTCCAGGTAGGAGGGGGTGAGTGATAACATGAATTAAAGCCATGGCTGTGGAGGTAGGGAGGAGGAGATAGGTTTGAGAAGTAAAATTAACAGTAGTCGATGACCACATTGGGGAGGAGAGAGCAGGGAAGGAGAAGATTCTAAATGACACTGATTCTGGGTTAGCTGACTTGGTAGGAGATGGTGGAATAAACGAGGCAGGGAATTTGGGAGGAAAACCAGGTACGGGATGAATGAGGAGGTCAGTTTGGATTTTATGATGTTTGAAGCAGGCTCAGAGCATCCATGGGGGCAATAGCTGGGTCAGACAGATAAATGTGGAGCTCAGAGAAAGAAGGGAAGAAGATAGTTTAGAGAGTCCTCAGCAGACTGGAGTGGTTGCTTTAACTGAGGCCTGGCTCTCCCGCAAGCACCCTGCTTCCCTTATCTCATTGCCTTGACACCCTGGACAGAGAAGGGTACTTCACTGTCATCTCCAGACCACTGTCCCTTCCTCCTTCCTTAAAAACCCAAAGATCTTTTGAAGCTCATATCACCAGATGATACTGCTACTCACCCCGGTTAGTCATCCAGGAGCCCCCAGTCGTCTGCTCATTCCTTGGAGGTTTGATCACCTTGCCTCCAGGCACGACACCTGGCATAATTCTTGATATGAATTGAAAATGACCCTTCCAACACCCTGACCTCTCTTTTCCTTGACTTCCTTTCTTCCACAGACCTTGTCCTCCACTCCACCTCAGCCATCCAATCCTACACAAAGAGCTCTCAGTTCTGCCTGCGTATTAGAATAACCTGGGAAGCTTAAAATTAAAAACAATACTGATGTCCAATCCCCGTCCCAAGCAAACAGATAAGGTGGAGCCCAGGCATCATATTTTTAAAGCACCCTTCCCTGTCTAATGTAGAGAGAGGGATGAGAATCATGGCCCCATATCTAGATATTGCCAATAACTGTATTCACTCCATAACCCACATTTCAAACACTCCACTTTCCAATCACCATCTTGCATCCTTCCAGCTCACCCCCATAGTGTTCCTTCTCCACTGGGATGCCCCAGCCATAGACTATATCATCATTTTACTGCCCTTCCCCTCCTCGATCCTCATTCCCCTCTTTCCCCAATTTAGTGCCTATAGTCCATCAATGAAATCACTCCTTCGCATATACCTTCAACTGCCTTGGTCCACTATCTCCCTCTATCCGCATTCATCTAGTTAAATAAAAAAACTCTCTGCCTATTGTGTAGGTGAAACAAGGCAAGCTAACATCATTGGGAAAAAAATACACAGCTGTGTTCTGGTTGCACTTTGAACCCATCCAACCATCACCATCTGACTCCATTCCAGCCACACCAGCATCCTTCTGTTCCTTTTGTTCACTCGCCAAGTGTGATCCTCACCTGGGCCTTTGCATCTTGCTCTTCCCTCTGCCCGGAATGTTCTCCCTGATAACTGTACAGTTTGTGGTCTTACTCAAGGTTTCTGCTTAAAGACAACTTGTTAGAAAGACCTTCCTGGTCAACATTAAATAAAACAGCAGCCCTCCTCTCTCTACCAACCATTCCCCTGCTCCAGCTCTTCTTCATACTATACATGTATTTTTTTGTTTATTGTCCGGCTCCCTACACTAGAGTGTCAGCTCTGTGTGGACAAGGACTATCTTTTGTTCACTGTGATGAACAGTGCCTGACATATAGTAAGTGCTCAACAAATTTCTGTCAAAGAAATGAATGAACAGAAATGATAAGATGTTGAAGAAGCAAGGCAATGATGGAATGCTGACACACCGATACTTAACGACCCCATGATGAGGCTGGGAAGGAACGGGCAGAGGTAAGAGCAGTGGGTACTTCTGGTGTCACAAGCCAGGGGAAGAAAGTATTTCAAGAAAGAAAGATCAGCATTAACTACCAAGAGAGGTCAATTAAGGTAATACCTGAAAATCATTCGTTGGATCAGCTCTGGAAATGTAGAGCTGACCTCATGACAGCAGTTTCAGGAGTGGGTGGGAGGTAGGGGTGGGAGCCAGACCACAGTGGGCTGAGAAAAGAATGGGGAGTAAAATAGTGGAGGTGGCCAACTTAAAAAAAACTTTTCAAGAAGTGATGGGAGGAGCTGGGGTTGGGAGGTCCAGGGGAACAGAGATTATAAGAGGTCCATATGCTCTGATAGTGGCTACTAACGTCAGGGATGAGCAACATGAATCCAGAACTATGATGACAGCCTCCCGACCATCTCCCTGCCCTGGCCGCCCATCTCTGCACCATCTTGTGCTAAAGCCAAATTAATCTCTCTCATCCACTCCCAAGCTCAGAATCTACCAAAAATTCCTCTGTGCCTACAGATAGCACCTCACCTCTTAGCATTTAAAGTTTTCCATGATCTGATTCCAGTTTCTCCCTCTGTCTTCTCTTCTTAACCTCAGATGCCACATTTTTTTAAATTTAAGTATAATAATTGATTTACCACATTGTGTTAGTTTCAGGTATGCAACAAAGTGATTCAGATATATATACATACGCACATATACATTCTCTTTCAGATTCTTTTCCATTATAGTTATTACAAAATATTGAGTCTAGTTCCCTGTATTATATAGTAAGCGCCTGTTGTTTATCTATTTTATATATAGTAGTGAGTACTCAGATGCCACTTTCATGAAGCCTCTCTAATCTACCAGTAGGAAGCCAGTTCTGCTTTTGGACTGCTGTGAAACACACCTCCATCTGTCTTCCAGCCCTAATACCTTTTTACCATGTGGTGCTATTTACACGTCTGCGCTCCTCTAAGAACCCCCTCAGTTCTTTGAGAGCTGGATCTATGCCTGATTTATCTCTGTATCTTCACAAGCATGGTGCTCAAATACTTGAGCAAATAAATGAATGACCAAACAAATCAGTCCTACTCTGTGCCTTGGCACTTGGAATAAATTTACCCTAGAGCCATGTGAATGGAACCAAAACCTGGCAGACAACAGCATGGCCAGTGGCCAGGGTGGCTGCCCTGCTATCACAGGCCCCTGTAGTTGGAAAACTGACTTTATAGACTGACAGATGGACTTGGGTGGAAGTGGCGTAGAGCTAAATTACTATTTCTTGATACTTGGGCTTATAGGCAGGGGGTTGAGAGATGAAACCAATGTACTGAAATCCTCTACCCGCTTGTGCTGCCTTCGCACTTTGCTTTATGAGTGAAGTGAAGCCAGCCCGAGTTTCTGGCTTTAGCTGTGTCACTCACCAGTTCTGCATTCTTTTTTTTTTAACTTCTTTTTGTTTAATTTTCAATGGAGGCACTGGGGACTGAACCCAGGACCTTGTACATGTCAAGCATGCACTCTACCACTGAGCTACCCCACCCTCTGCATTCTTAAGAAATGCACTAAACCCTCTGGGTCTCAGTTTCTCCACACATCCTCTGCCAAGTTCACGGGGCATTATGAGGATCTAATGGATGGGAAATGGCAGACACAGTCAGTGAAGTGCTTCTATACACATGGGAATTAGATTTGAACAAGTTCCCATACTGTGTTCACTGAAAACAGCCGCTACCTTGTAAATGCTGGTTAAGCCATTGTCTCTGAGGACAAGAAACAGTATTCTCAAGTTTTTCAGGTTTTAATCAGACAATCAAAGCATTCTTTTTTTTTTAAGTAAAATTAAAAAGTCTCAGGGGAGGGAATAGCTCAGGTAGAATGCATGCTTAGCATGCACGAGGTCCTGGGTTCATTACCGCCATTAAATAAATAAATAAATAAACCTAATTACTTCCCCTCAAAAAACAAAACAACAACAAAAAAAGTCTCAAGACAGTTTCAGTTTTCCTGGGTCTCTCCTATATGTATATGTTATTAAACTTTTGTTTGATTTTCTCTTGTTTAAAAAAAAAGTCTCAAGACAGCTATTTAGTAGTGAATAAAAGCAGCTGATCTTCCCTTAACGTGATCGAATTTCGCTGCTCAATACTGAACGGTGAATTAGAAATGTGACTCATTAATTTCTTGGCTTGAGATTCTAGAAGCCATAGGGTACTGTCACCAGTAAGGTGACAACCAAGTCTATTTCTATCTCCTACAAAACAATTTACAACACAATCATCTCATTTGTTAAGAAGAGTTAACCACTTAAACTCATCTCTCAGAATTGTTCAGGCAAACAACTAACTTCTCTTAAAACACAAAAACCTACCAAATAACATAAGAAATCTGCTCTCAGGACACCAAATCCAACTCTAAAATATTCTCAAGTAGATGACACCATCAAGTATGACATGTTACCTGAGTGTCTACACGTGTCAGGCACCATGGTTGACACAAAGGAGTATAGAACATGTTATCATAGGTGAGGACCTTTTCATTTGGTCCTCAACACTGTGAGAAAGGCAAAGTGAGGGTGATAATCTTCTGAACAAAATGGGTTCAAAGAAGGGGACCTTAACCAAGGTCCCCCTGCTAGTCAGTAGAAGAGAACAGGTTCTTTCCATGTCCCCAAACTGCACTCAACATGCTTATACTCTAGTTGTAGAGGTAAAAGACAAACTAGAGGAATAGGCAATGCCCTGCACACAGCAGGTACTCAATTAATACCTATTGGCAGTGGTGGCAGCGATAATGTGGTGATAATGGTGGCAGCAGTGATGATGGTAGTGACTATGACGATGATGAGGATGATGGCGGGAGACCATAAGGCACACAAGCTAAATGACGGGCAAAGATGATGGATGCTCATGGAGCTCACCTGAGTCCTCTCCATACCAGTCAGTCTGCACATCCATCATGGAACTCATGGCTACGCCCACACCATCTGGCCTTCCCTCCAAACTGCGAGGAAAGTGATTGTCCGCATCCTCTTTGCTCTGGATGGCACTGTTGCGCAGGAGTGCCTCCAGGAATTGCTTCACGTGCTGGTTACTGTAAGCCAAGTCAACAGCCGGGCCACTGGGAAAAGCCTCCTCCACGTGGGCCAGGCTCAGTGGGGCAGCATACTTCTGCAGCTGTCCCCCAGCCTCCACCTCCACTTCGTCGGCATTAAACTCCACCTTGGGCTCTATCTGTTTGGGCAGGATCAGGAGGTCACTGTCCCCTGAGCCACTGCCCTGGCTGTCTTTCGCCACCAGTTCCAGAGGATGGCAGCCTCTGCAGTCACCACAGGAGGACTCTGTTGGACTGTCCATACTCTCTTCCCCCTCAGCTGGAGAGACCAAGCTCTTGATATCACAGGAAGTCCCTTCCCTGCCTGAACTGGGGCTTCCACTGTCCACCTGATGAGCCGCTGCTGCAGCCGCTGCCGCCGCCGCAGCCGCTGCCGCTGCCGCCGCCACTGCTGCAGCCACAGCAGCCTCCTTCTCCATCTTTCGGCAGATGTCAAGGGATGATCTGATGTACGTCTTGCAGAAGTTCACCACGTCGTTCATCTGCAGGTAGCTGGCGGCCGACATAACTTCAATCACGTTCTCCCCACACAAATCCAGTTTCCCAGAATAGAGGAAGTCTAAGATGGTGGAGAAGGCGTCGGAGGTGACAATGTCCAAGGAGGCGGTGCTGTGCCGCCCGCTGTCCTGGATATAGTGAATGAGCAGGGCTCGGAAGTAGCCACTGTTGGCAAACAAGATGTTCCTGTGGGCCTTGAAGATCCGCCCTTCCACAATGATGCTGCAGTCACAGAAAAAATCCCTCTGTCGCTGTTCATTCAACTCCCCCAAGAGCTTGGCATAATAGGATTGCATCTCCATTTCTCCACCAGCTGCTGCCGCGCGGGAGTAGCGTGGATCTCTGCCAAGATTTTTTTTTTTCGGTTAATTCACTTATCCCCACCTTACAAATAAAACGTTCATTTTTTTTTCCTTTTAATTCTTCTAAAAACCCTGGTTCAATAATGTCTATAATATGTGCTGTTTGGGATCTAACAAAAATCAAAAGTTGTCTAACTGGGTTAACTGTTCAAAAACAACAAAAACAACTATAGCTAACCGTATATAAGCACAGTACTTAGTGTTTTACATGGATTCCTTCAATGAATTTTTATAAAAATGTTATAAATATTTATAAAAATATTAGTACTTACTTGTACTCTCCATGGATTGTAATGTTAAAGGAGGCATTGTAAAATATTGTGTAAATATCCTTCTGTTTAGAGAAGGATGCCAATTATGAAAAATTACTAATACATTGACAGAGAAGAGATAGTTCCTAAGAAGATATAGGGTCTTCTTTTCCTTTAGCTAGTCTCCTTTTTTTGTATTGTAAGTACTAATATTATACTTAAAATGTTGTACTTACTAATACTGTACTTATGAGACTTAGAGAGTATAGGAAATGATCCAGCCATAACAGAAACAAGACTCAAAACTAGGTTGGTTAACCTCCAGAGTTCATGCTCTTAGGAATTACATTCTACTTTCTTCAAGGCTCAAAACAGAGATAATACCTGAATCTAAGAATTACAGTTCAGTCTCCAATGTCCCAGTACAGAACTTAGAGACTGACCCGTACGGTCTCAGCTCACACCTATTACCATAAGTTTGTGGAAACATTTGGTGGATGCCTGGGCTAGCCAGCATGCATTCTCCATTCTTATGGTTTTAGTGCTCTCTTTGGCTTTGGTGGAATCATCCTTGTCCCATCTGTGCCCAATGTGCTTTGCATAAAGCTGGCACCATCTCCAGGCTCCAGATGTGTAAGATGTCACACAGGAGAAAACCATCAACATAGCTCACCCTCTGGCCACAGTGATTGGCTCAGGAATGGCCATGTGACATGGTCAGAGCCAATGAAAAGCAATGAAACATTTGCTGGGGGTTCCAAAAAAGCGCACTCTCTGCTCTGTGGGCATGTGGGATGTGAGGATGCTGCTGCCGCATCACAATGGGAACCAGTCTAACAAGGATGACAGTCCAGCTCAGGCAGGAGCAACAGATGGAACCCAGAGACACCATCTGAGCCCCAGCTCATGCTGTGCCAAATGCCAATTAAGTCCCTTTTTGCTTTAGCTGGTCTGAGTTGGATTTTCTATCTCTTGTAACTGAGAGACTCCTAACTGATTGACTCCACAACCCTTGGTTCTCTCCTCTGTATTTTTATGTTCTGGCCCTTCTCTGTCAGTGGACTTACAAGCCTTTTGAAGGCATATGCCATGCCTTATTTGATTTGGCTTCCCCCACAGCACCAGGCAGTGTTTTGGACAAAGCAGGTTTTGCTAAATACAAAGGAATACTCCTTTCTTACAAGCTGCTGAGTAGAACAAGTATAAATAAAGTTTAAAATCCTTCTACTAGTGAGGAAGACAGATGCTGACCTTCTTCCCTGAGCTCTCTCCTCCATCTTTTCCCATCACACAAACCGTATAGCCATCCATCAACTTACCCCTTTTACTTATTGACCTACTGAGCTCAGAGAAGTTCCTACATCATCTCCACCTACTGGAATCCCAAAAGGCCTGGTTAAAGCTGCCAAGCACAGCTAACAACTCTTCAGCACCCTTCCTTTCTACAAATGGAACACAACTACCTCATCCAACCAGAAATGAAGCACCTCCTCCCCTCAGAAAGAGTCTTTTCACTGGCAAAATAGATCCCTCAAGGCCTAAGAGCTAACTGAATAGACTTTACTTATAAAAGACCAACAATAACCTTATTAAATGGCAATTTAGATCTACTTTATACATATTTATAACAAGTGATGCA
Organism: Vicugna pacos; assembly: GCF_048564905.1. Lineage (NCBI taxonomy): Eukaryota > Metazoa > Chordata > Mammalia > Artiodactyla > Camelidae > Vicugna > Vicugna pacos. The sequence goes on from NC_132999.1 coordinate 44,848,542, forward strand.
TTAAGTTTAGGAACTAGAGAACCAGTTAGGAAAAAAAGTAGAGGAGCTTCTATAAGCAAGCAAAGTGACAAACTTAAAAATGAGAACTGACAGCCAGGAAAAGGTAAAAAAAAAAGTTATAAAAATTAGACCTAGAAATTTTTTCAAAATATTAGCCTGAGTCCACTTAGCTAATGATATTAAATGCTCTTATATATTCGAAATGGCCTAAGGACATCACTAAATTATAGCCCAGGGATATAATTGTTGGGTCTCAATCATGAAGATGATTCTTATATTCAATTTAAACTCATGGAAGTTATAATTTTGGGACTTCTTTCATCCAAAGTAGTTAAAATTAACATTTTGGTTCAGAAAGGAAGAGAACTGTCAGATATCTGAAAATTTCTACACTTCCCAAATAAATCAACACTAAGCATTCTCATAAGACTAAGGTAAGGTTTCACTGTCACTCTCACTGCTTCCAACTGCTCCAGCAAAGCCTTCCTGCCACTGCCTTTGACAATCAAAATATTAAGGAAAAACAAGATAAAGGAGGATACTACATTTAAATACTACATCCTATTCTTCCTCAGAACTGAAAGAAAATCTATCAGACTGGTAAAATCACATTTTTCAATGTAATTATAATCACTGTTGGTGGAAAGGTAATTTGGAACATCATTTTAAAGGGGAATTTGGCAATATTTATCAAAATTTCAAATGTACACATCTTTTGCCCCCAAATTTCATTGCTAAAAACTTACTCTTTTGGATGTATTCCCAAAAGTATATCAAATCATAAGTTCAGAGATGTTCATCACACCAGGTTTTTGTACTAGCACAAAAGTAGGAAATAATCTGAATGTCCACCAGTAGGGAATAAGTTAAATCAATGAGCTACATTCACACAGTGGAATACTATGCAATCATGCTTTTAATGAGCTAGAGTTATGTGTCTTTGTGTGAAAAGGTCACCAAGATATATTAAGGAAAAAAGGCAAGATGCAAAACAAACTGTACAGTATGATCCCATCTGTGTATACACTTCTGCTGGTATATGTAAGAATTCTTTTTGAAGGTTATATAAGCAAGAGTTAACAACAGATATCTTTGAGGAGAGGGACAAGGGGAAGGGGTGTGTGGAAAGACCTTCACTTTTCATTTATAACTTTTCTGTACTGTTAGGATCTTTTACTGTGTACACATATTGGCTTTTTTTTTCTTTCCTTTTCAGCAAAGAAGAAAAAGGAAGATGGGACAGAGGGATAAGGAGTTGGAAAATCAGGGAGATAAATACTAAGTAGGTACAATACTTCTTAACTTGTAGAATGCTCTTATCTACAGGGCCTCCTCCCAGGGCACTGGCATTTTTCACTGGAAGTGCACCTTTCCACCAATACTACCCAAAACCCATTTCCTGGGGTTTTCTCTCTACAAACATTCTAGATTCTACTGGGTCATATAAATATTTCCTGGTTTTACAAAAGCCTATCCACATACATTTTTCAAACCTTTCTCCAATCCTGCATTTGGCACACCATGTGGAAATATTTATTCACATCAATCCCACATGTGTTCGGTGCTCTGCATCCCGAGAGATGCTAAGGATCACCACTTCTCTCTGAAAGAAGCTCTCGGGGTATACTGCTCCCAGAAGTACATTTATCCACTCTCTGGCAGAGACCCTCCCAACCTTCCCAACAGTTCCAATTCAATTCAACAGTTACTGGCTATATGCAATGCCTGACACAAGGAAGATGCCAGGAGTAGAAAAATGAATGAAGTACAGTGCATGTCCTCCAGGAGAGGGAAGATGCCAACACTACCACCTGCAACAAATTCCCATGTTCCCCTGAGGGGATCACAGGACTGTCTTCATTGCAGCACCAAAATAAGCTCTGAATTCCACCCACAAACTCTTTCCAACAATATTCCTCTAGTCTCACCACAGGAGGATAATGAAAATCTGCTCATCAATTGTTAGATTTTTCTGAGCACTAATCCTCAGCAAGCACTGTAAAAAGTACTTTACAAGCATCAATTAATTTTAACTTCACAATAATCCAGTGTGGTAGACAAAATCATTACATCTTTTTCAGAGGAGGAAATTGAGGTTCAAATTTACAGGTAACATGCTCAAGCTGGGATTGGAACTGACACCGGTTTGAGTCCAAATTTGACATCCCTAACCACTATGCCAATCTGACTCCCTGAAACCTCCAGGACACTGTGAGAAGGGTTGGGGATGTCACTCCTTTCCCCAGTGCACAGAGTGGAGGGGAGCGACTCGGAAGAAGAGTTTTTGCTTCTGTAGAAAGTATTTCAGGGTCAAGTGCATCTTTGATTCACTTGCCAAACTGCTCGAAAAGCAAGGGAATCTCCCCCGTCGGGAGCCAGACCACCCTGCAGAGATCACCAGAACCCGTTACTAGACACGGTTTTTGGCCCCCGGGGGTGGGAATCAAGGCCTTGCCCCTCCCGTGGCCTCCCGCGGAAAAAGTGACCATCGCTGCGACGTCCACTGCCCCAGCCCGGCCGAAATCCTCGCGCACTGGTACCATCAGAAAGAGCGCGCCCAAACCACCAGCCGGACGACGCCGGGGTGGGGGCAGCCCAGTGCCAGAGAAGGAGGCAGACCTGCCGCCGCGCCGCCCCTCCCCACGTCGGAGGGGAGGGAGGTGGTCAGTCATCCAGCGCGGGTTCCCCCTGGGATCTAGGGAGTCGCCAGGGCTGGGAGGTCCGAGGGAAGCCGACCGAGACGGGCATCCCTGCCCGCTGCCCCACTCTCTGGGCGCCCCAAATCCTCCCCACGTCAATGAAAGCGGTAGCGTGAGACCGCTTCTCGGCTCTCACCTTCCAGCGGGTTCCAGCCGCTCCGCCGCCGAGCTATGCTCACCGACACGCCCCCCTTTCATTCACCTGTCGCCCCCTCCGGTGAGAGGCTGGGTGGCTGACCAATCATAGGTGTGTCTGGGCTCAGGAAGGCGGGCCCTTCGGCCAGCAGGTTGGTCAATGGCTCCGGCGCCCCCTCAGGAGGATGCGCTCTGAAGGCTCTAATGCTCGCGTGGTGATGGGAGTTGTGGTCTCACTGTTCATTTTTCGGGCAAAAATATAGTGGACAAAACTACAAGTACCAAGATGCCAGAAGGAGCAAGGACCAGCGCTTGCAAAAGGCTGGAGCTTGGTTCGGTCTTGGGAGTCCCACTTGAGGGACCTGCGAAGTGTCGGTCTCTTTGTCCGGAGAGCTAAAAGCACGTTGTGCATATGAATACAGCCTGGAGAATAAGAGCTCCGACCTGTCAGTCCACGGGCACTCCGCAAAAAATTCTGGAAATGAGAGAAAAGGTTTAATCTACTCAACAGGTTTTTCTTGAGCACCCGCAACTGACTCTTCCACTGAAAGGCTTTCAAGTTTATATACACAAGTGAAACTGTTAAACAGCAGTATGTACATGTTGCTAAGTAACCGTATAGGCACGTTTTGGGGCAGCTGTAAAATAGACAAACCAGATTACCGCTCTCAGAGAGTTTAGTTCTAATGGGGGCGGGGGGTGCGTTTGTTGGGGCTGCTGTAACAAAGTACCACAAACTGGTTTAAACAACAGAAATTTATTGTCTCACAATTCTGGAGACTAGAAGTCCGAAAGGTGAAGGCGAGTTTGGTTCTTTTGAGGGCCATGAAGGAAGAATCCATTTCAGGCCTCTCTCCTTGACTTGTAGATGGTCTTCTTCATGCTCACATAGTGTTCTCCCTGAATACATCCCTGTGCCCAGATTTCCCCTTTTTTATAAGGACACTAGTCATATTGGATTAGAGGTTCACTCTACTCCAGTACAACCTCATCTTAACTAATTACATCTGCAGCAATCCTATTTCCAAATAAGGTCACCTTCTGAGGTACTGAGGGTTAGGACTTCAACACAGGAATTGGGATGGTGGTGGGGGTGGGGAATGGCTGGACACAATTCAACCTGTAACAGGGAGAGATGGCCAATAGACAACTTAAAAAAGGAAACAGATGAAGTACATGGCAAAGAAAACAGGGTGCTGAAGCAACAAAGAATGATTCAGTGGCTAGGCTAGGTTGAGGGTCAGGGATGGCCTCTCTTTTTTGGTGACACTTCAGCTGATACCCTAATTAGGAGGAATGAGCCATGCTAAGCTTAAACAGGGGAGCATTTCAGGGAGAGGAAGAACTAGTACAAAGGCTCTAAAACAGAAACAAGAAGATGGCCCCTGGGGTGAGGTGGTGGATGACAGGCAGACCAGCTTAATGGGCATGCAACCTGTGTGATCTCAGTGACAACCACAGCTACATGTTCAAGGCCATGGAACCTATATGGACATACCCAACTACCAAATTGTATACATTAACTAGATTTGATTTCTGTTTTGGAAAGATGGGGAAAGGCTATAACCCTTCACTAAGACCATCTATATTTCTCCACAGGGCAGGAGGGACTGGAATAATTGCAAATATAATGTACCTGTAGCTACCCTGGCAAGTCTGAGCATGCTCTGAGGTCAGGAAAAGACCACCAATAAAACCTCTCCAAGTCAGCATTCAGGCAGCCCTGGCAATGAGCAAACGCTTCTGATGCTCAGTCTCTCAATGGGCAGCAACAATGCTGGTGCCCCAGGATTTGGGATGTGTGTTGCCTATTACAGGGGCCACTGATGAGACAGTGATCATAGAATCTGCCACAGTGCTGAGGTTAAAAACAGTGACAATCATATTCTTTCCAGCATAATCTCTGCATTTACTGTGGCCAGCCCCTGTCAACACCTGTCTTAGTGAGAACACAAAACTCATTGGAGAATGTTCCCACTCTTTTCCTTCTCCAGAGGAACTTGTGTAGGACGGTAATTACTCCATCTCTGCACAGTCCACTTCTTTGGATACCCACATCCACACTCATTTTTCTTCCCAAACATCAAACATGTTCATGTCCTCCCTAACAGACCATCTAAAGTTCTATCCAGTTACTGCATTTTACTCAAAGTCTCTGTGTGATGTGCAGTCTTCTCTATCAAGTCCAGATGTGGAAAACATTATCTGCCTATCATCTACTCCCAATACTCCCAATATACAATGGTAAAGAAAAATACAGGAAACCTGCAGAAGTCATGGAAATTGTCCATGGCAATTGTTAAAACCTCTAGAGCAGAAACTGTGAGGATTCCCTGCCCAGTCAGTATTGTAAATTCTTGAGTCCACCAGCCAGCCAGCCCCTGGATCTCTTCTCTGGAAGAATCTTCTTAGTCCGTTGCTTTCTGTGTCCACATCTGAGGTGGACATTGGAGAAAATGTCCTTCTTGGCAGCTACCCAGCTGTTCTGGTTATTAATCTATTGTCTCTCAGCTCCAAATCCACCCTCTAGGCTCCGCTTTGTGATGCCGGGGCTGAGACTCAGAAAACCACAGTTCTTTTTTGCCACCTGCCAATATGGAATACCCAAGGGAGATAGCAATTCTAGAAGAGGTTGAAGGGATATCCTTCTTCCTGTCTACTTCCTGTTCCCCAACGTCACCTCGGCAATGATTTTTCACTCTGGCAGCTACAGTTTGTTCCAGTAGCAGTGATTGATTTTGGTTTGTACTTTTCTAACAATCATAGAATCTATTTCATTGTGCCTCCCTCAGAAACACCAGTCACTGCAAGCAGCCTCTTCTCAGAGATCTGGGTTCCAGCTAGGGTTGCCAGATTTCACAAAGAAAAACACTGGACACGAGTTAAATCTGAATTTCAGATGAACTACGAATAATTTTTTAGTACACGTATGTCCCCTGAGATATTTGGGACATATTTACATATAAAATAATTCATCATTTATTTGAAATTCAGATTTAACTGGCGTCCAGTGTTTTTCTTTGTGAAATCTTGCCAACCTAGTTCCTAAATTGAACTTCTAAATTGAAGTGATTCCACCCCCTCCCCTACGATGCCCCAACGGTAGGTAGGGGTGGTAGTTATTTCTTGCAGTTACTCTCTTTGTGATACTTTAGTTTGTCTTTTTTGCCTTTGTGGTTCTCTAGCATCTGCTTAACAATTATTTATATTAAACTCTCTCTCTTAAAAGAATTGATATATTTTCTGCCTCCTGATTGGATCCTGATTGATAAACCAGCAGAGCCCACTTCCTGGCGGTGTGGATTTTGGGACCCTGGAATGGCCTCAAATACAATCCCTCAAAAATGTAGTAGGCCTTTAGTCTCTTTGCTTCCTGTAAACTTGTTTCCATATGTAAACAACTATAGCCAAAATGCTCCTCTAGAATTGTTGGCTCTTTATTGCTGACTTCTGATTTCTGCCTATCAACCTCTCTCTTAACTTAATGGCCACTGCCATAGAAACAATATATGAGCTCATTCCTGAGGGCTGGCAGGTGAAAAGTGCTTTTAAAAAGTCTGGGAGCCATAGTCTTCTCTCCTTCCAAAGTAACCACTTTGCTGCCATCACTATTAACTTGTCCAATTTGGGATACAGAAGCAGATGGCTTTTTCAGCTGCACGAGGGACAAAATTATGGGGTTCTAGTCAATTTAGATTGCAGGCTTTAGGCAGAGTTCCTTCCTTAGTAAAGTTATGCTCCAATCATCTCTTCTTGCAAACTGGCTGGCTCTACTGTGAGTTCCTCTTTCTATCAAAGGACTTTGCTAAATGTAGCAAGAAGGAGCCAGCACACCCCAACAATCTGCATTTCCATACCACTGCCCCTAAAGCTACTGCCTCAGCCAGCTTATGATCTGCTTTCCAAGATAAGACAGGCAATATTGGGAATAAATATTATACTTCTATATTTTAAAAGTCACCTGTTTTCCAGTCTGCAAAAATCTGTTTCCTCATTGCCCCCAGAAGAACTTACCTTCTCCCTGAATCCATCTCCTTTATGTTCCATTTCCTGCAGCAACAGATATGAAATTCTGATTAAAGTAGGAATTGTACATAATAGAGACCTGAAAAACCTATAACTTAAATTCTGGATTTAATTTTTCTAGTAAAATGAGAAGTCCAGAGGTAGGCAGCCAGGCCTGTGTAGTTCAGGAAATCATCAGGGACTCAGGTTCTTTTTGTTATCCTGTGTGTCATCTAGCACACAGCTTTCATATTCAAGATTCCCTCGGGTCATAGGATAACTGCTGGAACTCCAGTCATTAAAGCCAAGCTCCAGGAAGGAAGAAGGGGAATGTAAAGGAGCAAGAGACATACACTAACTGAGTTAGCTCATCTTGTAAAGTTTTCCTGGAAGCCTTACCCAGTAATTCCTACTTACATTTTGTTAGCCAGAATGTAGTCATGTGGCCACTCCTATCTGCAAGGGGGACTAGAGAATGTAATTTCTTAGCTGGGAGTACTGCTGTCTCAGCGTTGTTAGTAAGAAAGAAAGTGGGAAAGGAATATTGGTAAGCATATCTCAGCTGGTGGGATCAGCATTGACAGGGGATACTAGAGCATAGCCCACTAGCCATGAGCATCCCACACGCTGTGGGCATCAGTTAGTATGTTTAAAGAAAGCATGGATGACAAGCAAAAATCAGTTTTGATTCTATATACCATCAATGAACAATCTGAAGAGAAAACTAAGAAAACAATTCTATTTATAATAGCATCCAAAAGAATAAAATACCTAAGAATAAATGTAATCAGGGAGGGGAAAAACTTGTATACTGAAAACTATCAAACATTGCTGAAATTAAAGAAGACCTAAATAAATGGAAAGACATTCCATGTTTACAGATTAGAAGACTTAATATCATTAGGATAACAATTCTCCCCACCCCAAAAAACTATAGATTCAACACAATCTCTATTAAAACTCCAGGGAGGGGGGTGGGAAGGGATAGACTGGGAGTTAAAAATTTGTAGATACTGACAGGCATATGTAGAATAGATAAACAAGATTATACGGTACAGCACAGGGAAATATATACAAGATCTTGTGGTAGCTCACAGCAAAAAAAAATGTGACAATGAATATATGTATGTTCATGTATAACTGAAAAATTGTGCTCTACACTGGAATTTGACACAGCATTGTAAAATGACTATATAACTCAATTAAAAAATGCTACAAAAAACCCTCCATGGCCTTTGTGTAGAAATAGAAAAGCTAATGCTCAAATTCATGTAGAATTGCATGAATAGCCAAAACAATATTGAAAAAGAAAAATAAAGTTGGAGAACTCTGACTTTCTGATTTCAAAACTTACTATGAAGCTACAGTAATCAGAACAGTGTGGTCCTGGTATAAGGGTAGACACACATACAAATGGAATAAAATTGAGAGTCCAGAAATGAATTCAAACATCTGTGACCAATTGACTTTCAGCAAGAGAGCCAAGGCCAATAGGGAAAGAGTATTCTTTTCAACAAATGGTACTGGAACAACTGGATAACTATGTGCAGAAGAATGAACCTGGATCCCTACTTCACTCCACATGCAAACATTAACTAAAATGGATCAATGACTTAAATATAAGATCTAAAACTATAAAACCCTCAGAAAAAAACATAGGGGTAAATCTTCATGACCTCAAATTTGGTAATGGTTTATTAGATTTGACAACAAAAAAGTCCAAGCAACAGAAGAAAAAATAGATAATCTGGACTTCAAAGGATTAAAAATTTTTGTTTTATCAAGAATGTGAAAGCAACCTATAGAATGGGAGAAAATATTTGCAAATCACATCTCTGATAAGGTTTCAGAATATATAAATAACACTTGCAACTCAACAACAAAAAGACAGACAGCCAATTTTTAAATGGGCAAAGGACTTGAATAGATATTTCTTCAAAGAAGGTATATAAATGTCCAGTACACACATGAAAAGATACTCAACATCATTGGTCATTAAGAAAATGCAATCAAAACCACAATGAGATACCACTTCACATCTACTAATATGGCTTTGACCGAAAAGACAGATACTATAATGAAGAGGATAACAAGGATATGGAGAAACAGACACTCTTGTACATTGCTGGCAGGAATGCAAAATGGCATAAGCTATTGTGGAAAACTATTTGATGAGTTACTCAAAAAGTTAGATAGGATTACTACATGACCCAGAAATTCCACTCTTATGTAACACCCAAAAGAAATGAGAATATACGTCCACAGGGAAACTTGTACACAGATATTTTTAGCAGCATTATTCATAATAGCCAAAAGGTAGAAACAACACAAATGTCCACCAACAGATAAATGAATAAGCAAAATATGGTATATACATACAATGGAATATTATTCAAGCATAAGAAAGAACAAAGTTTTGATATATGCTACAAGTTGGATGAACTTCAAAAACATGCCAAGTGAAAGAAGCCAGACACAAAAGGTCATAGTTTGTTTGGTTCCTTTTATATGATATGTCCAGAACAAGCAAACCCATAGAGACAGAAAGCAGATTAGTAGTTACTAGGGGATGGGAGGAGGGGAAAATAAGGATATGAGGTGTTTTTCTAGGGTGATGAAAAAATTGAAACTAGAGAGAGATAGTAGTTGTACAACATTGTGAAGGCACTAAATAACACTGAATTGTACACTTTTAAATGGTTAATTATATGTTATGTGAATCTTACCTCAATTTTGTTTAAAAGCATGGAGTGGTGGGGAGGGTATAGCTCAGCGGTAGGGTTCTTGCTTAGCGTGCATGAGGTCCTGGGTTCCATCCCCAGTACTGCCACTGAAAAATGAATATTAACTACTGCCACTCCGAAAAAAGAAATTTTTAAAAAGTGTGGAGAAAATAGTGGTCATGGAGAGTATCAGATAATCAAGGGCAAGTCAGTTAAGTGTAGGTCAATTAAGAGAAGTTCTTCTAATACATTTAATCCAAGTTGTGAGACTTCATTAAATTTCTTAGCAAGAGTGTAGAGAATTGTCTACAGAGCCATATGAAGTATTCTCTCCTCCCTTGCCTGAAGAATTTGATCCTTTCTTAATTGATAAGAATGAACCCTCATTGCTGGAGAAAGTCCCTTCTTGTCCCTCTGGACAGAACCAAAGTCCAAACCTAACATGTCCTGTAGGATGAAAAGCAGACAAAAAATAGGAAAGAAGAGGTCTGCCAAAAGAAAAAAAGTACAAGAATTTGCTATTTTATATAATGAAAAAGCAGGAGACTATTGATGGAGGTGGATCTGGAGAGTACTTAAGGAAAGCCTGAATATAGTTTCAGATAAAAATGAATACATTGATGTGAGTGTACTTACTAGAGAGTCTGCATTCAATGTGCTCACTCTGACAGCTGGCAGCTGTTATCCTAGCAACTTGAAGTGTTGGTTTATGCAAATGTGGATACAATACTGACCCATCATTAATTTGTATAACAGTGGAAATCTCTTGGCATAAACCAGAGGAAGAAATTCAAAGATCTCAGGAGGCAGGATGATTTATTGAATCTATGTATGCATCTTGCTGACCAGGCCAATATTATATTCTTTGAAAAGGCCCAGAATTCACCTCCTCTACCAAAGGTAAAGGACAATTGATGAGGGAAGTGCCAAAATCATTAAAAAGCACTTTCCTGACTATCTTCTCCATGCCAGGAGTGGTGGTGAATGGATCTACAATCGAAATAAACTCTCATTTCAGGGAGGATGGGCAGATTCTGGGGTGATAGAGCCCAAGTGGTGGCAGTTACCTATCTAATACAAGGTGGAAAAGGTTACCAATAAGCAGTAGAGTTATGAAATCAGAGTGGTTTGATACACAGAGATCTTTGAAAACAACTAACTAATCGTGGATAGCCTACTAAGTTCCCATTTAATTTTTATAACAATAACTGGGGGAAAAATATTTCTATGGCCAGTAAACAAAGGCCTATAATGACATAATAAACAATTTTGATCTTTCATCCAATCCTCATACCCAAATCAATTCACAAGTGTACAGATCACTGAGAAAAAAAAGAAAGTTGAGGACCCTTAAGGAAAGATCCAACAAAAATACCGTAAGACCATACTGTGAGTCTTTCTACTGCCTTGTCCAAAGAACTTGTGCTCGGACACTGGCCACACTTATTTCTGGACATCCATAATGCCTCTGTGCTGCACAAGAGTGTGGGCTTATGGAAATTTGTGAATTGGTGTCCAGTTAGGAAAACAGAGACCACCCTTTGTATTCCAAGCAGAGACGAATTTAATGTAGCAACTTGGTCACAATGATATTAGAAATGTTGAGGAGCTAGGGGTAAAAGGTAGCATTCTCCAGAGCCCAGGAAGCTGCTTGTACCATTGGACTGATGCCTACAATCCTACACTCACTACTGACAGTGCCAGAGGACACACTTTTGCCAAAGATAAGTCACCTCAAGCAGGAGCATTTTCCCCTTCCTTCCACCTTCAAATATAACCAAGTGCCTCCCATTGTTAGAACCTAACTGGGACCCAACTATCAGTGGAATCTGGGAAATGTAGTTTGCAGGCTTCTAGCCCTGGCAGTACAGGGGAGATCACAAAGGGACAGATGAGAGACTAAGAAACAATATGAGGTATAGGAAATCAGGCAATAAATGGAGTTCTGACCAAAGTCTACTTAAGGATAGATCTAGGTCCCAAATCTATGTGCTAGTTTTTATCCTCATTTGCGTAACTGGAATAAATATCTTCAACTACTGACAGAATCCTACATTGGCTCCCAGACCATAGGGTAAAATCTTCTATTATAAGAAAAATGTAGTAGACATTATTGAAGCTTATTACTCCCACAAATTGTAAATTAAGGTGAAAACTCCAGACAGCATTACACAGATTAATGCCACCATAAAAACTTTAAATATGCAGATGTGGTGATTTCTGTCACATCAGTGTCTATTCTTCACTCGGACAGTGGGAAAGACAGATGGTCTTGAAGAAGATGTAAACTTAATCAAATGGTGACTTCAGTTGCAAATGCTGCTCCAGATGTGGGCTTTTTAGAGGAAGTATATCAGCACAACCCCCAAAACCTCATCAGTCAAATGCATTTTTCTGCATTGTGACAGAAAATGTAAGAAACTATTAGCTTTATAATCTTTCCTCAGAGAAAAGCCAGTCCTTCTGCTCTAAGCCCTAAGGTAGCTTGCAGGAATCTGGACTCTGCCACCATCTGGCTCAGTCAGTTCAGTGCAGGAAGTAGAAACCACTCCAGGTATTTGTAGATCTTGCTTGCCAGCAGCCACTGCTGCAGAAAGATGTCTTCTGCCTCAGTTCTGCTTTCTGAAGTCTCATGTGGCTGCATCTACTCAAAGGAACCTAACCCACATCCAGAAACTTAGCTGCAAGGGAGTCTGAGAAGTTTTTTTTTTTTTTTAGCTTTACGATTCCTCAAATAGAAGGAGGGTGGAATAGAGGTCAAGGGTCAATCCAAGTACCTGTCACTTCATCCCACAGGCAGTCACACTGGTGGCCCCATACTGATAGAACACAAAAAGTAGGAAATACCAGGTGCCAAATAAATCCAGTGAAAATATAGCAGACTGACACTTCATGAAAATTCTGGAGTCACATGGCCTGAGACACATCAGGACATTCCCTCCAAAGCAAAGGACAGGTTGCTGCACTTTGGACTTCCTTCCTGACAGAAGGAGCCCCAGGGCTTGGTGGGTCTCTTTGGATTCGGGAGGCAACGAACAGCCTGATTGGTGCACTACTCCTATCCATCAGCCAGTTTCCAGCTTTGAGTAAAGCATAGAGCAAAAGAGGGCAAGTGAGACCCCTCTAGCTGGTCCAGGCTGCAGTGCAAGTAGCTCAGTCTTTTCGTGCTGAAGACCGAACAGATCCTTGGCTCAAAGTGCCTGAGGTAAATCAGGATGCTCTATGGAACTTATTGCAAACACTGGTAGAGGGGTCACTACAGACAGGCCCTTAGGGTTTATGGGCAAAGTCATGCTTTATTCTTAAGTGAGTGTTTTTTTAATAGCTCCTGGAGTCTTAATGGGCTATGATAGATTGCACACCTGCTCAAGGGGCACCAGGTGACCTTGTAACCTGAGCTGCCCATTGTGAACTGAATGTTTTCTGATCCCTAGGCCTGCAGTTCTCAAGGTGAAATGGTTCATCTAGAACATGGCCCAAACAGCCAGATGTGCTGGTATCAGACAAAAATGGACTGCTGTGGTTTGAGCACCCCACCCAAGACAACCCTGTCCTTCAGGAAGGAAATTGTGCTAGTGGCAGAACATGGAATGGGGCATGTGGTTTTCCACTTTGCGAGATGGCCTGAAATCAAGATTGACATTAAATCACAGGCAGTGGCTACTGAAGGAAACAAGATGAGAGGCTTGGGAACAAAAGGTTGGGGACAGAAGAACAAGGACAGACCTGCTGGAATAGGCCCAGACTATTAGAATGTTCACTGTGGGAGTGACTGCGACAAGGCTCCCTGTAAAGAAAAAAATATTAGAGCTTGGTTTCCAGATGGCAGATTCTGAAAGAGTAAGAAATGGCTTTATAGAAATGGTTATGTGATTAGTGGAGAAAGAAATCCTTCAGCAGGCAGAACTGTACGCTGTATAACTCATTGTCCACTTTGCCTGGAAAGAGAGATGGCCCGAGGTCAAGATCTGCACCAGGTCATGGACAGTGACTAATGACATCACAGCTCAGTATCATAAAGATTGGAAGTTCATGAGAAAGAAGTTTGCAAAAGATGGATTTCTAGAATGATCGTAGATCATGAGACAGCAGGTATGCCAAATGAATGGTCACCATGGGCCCCCATGGTGGGGAAGCTTTTAATAATCAGCCAAGAAAATGTTCTGTGGGTGATAACTCAATGGTTTTACCCCACCCAGTCCAGCTCTTGTTCAATGGGTTCATGAACAAAAGACCATGATGACAGGGGAGAAGATTATGCATGAACTCAAGAACAGGAAAGACTCTACCCTCTACCCTCCTAGGTTCCATAGCTGGATCTGTGAAATAAACTGCTAACAGGCAAATTAACAGGAGAAAAGGTACACAAATTTATTCATTTTTAATATTGTGCGCATGGGGGTAATATAGGGGAAAAAAAGTAAATACCAAAAAAAGTGGTGGGATTTGGAAGCTTATATACTGTCTTAATAGCAAAAGGGGAGGGGAGAGGTAGGCCACTTAGAGGAGAGAGTAAATGATTTTTTTAGGAAAGATGAATGGGTCCTCAGAAGAACATATAGGAGATATGACAGTTTGTGACAAAGTTTGTCTGGGTGTTGGGTCAACTTCTAGCCTCCCCTCTGTGATAAAAGTTTATCTTCCCTGGTTGATGAAACTCCAGGAGAAGGGATTTATGATAACTGAGTTCCTTTTGGAAGACCTGTCCTTAAGCAGATGAGGGACGTTCAGAGAAAACCTCTCCTGGAATTTTCTGTTTTTCAAGAGACATCAGCGCAAAATAATCACTACACCAAGGCAACATATTTTGGGCTGACATTTCCTGAACTCCTTCAGCATCCAATCCCAGTCTCCCTTTTTAGAAAAACCCTCACTGTTGTCACAGGAAGAAGAAAATGCCAGATCTCACCTCCCACCGCTGTGTCCTTCTACAGAAGCAAAGCGAGTTAGCTCTTTCCTCTACCCACTCTTAGATACAGCCATGGAGCAAGCTTATGATATAGAAGTCCCAAGAACAATGCTGGAGGCAGCTGGAAAACTATTATCATTTTTCCAACGCAAGAAAAAAGCACAGAAAGGTAATGTGACTTGCTTCCCTGAAATCAGTCCACAGCGCCACCTTCTGGGAGCCTTGGTGAAATCATCAGCTCTTTTGCAGCAACATTCTTTGGCTATTTGGACCACTATAATCTACCTGCCTCTTTTGACCACAATAATCTGCCCAGTACACAAAGGATGTCCCCCTTTTGTAAATTATAAAGTGATGCATAAAATTCTTGGAGGCTGGAACAGGGCTCTGCTCAAGATCACAAAACACAGCATGTTAGGAGTACAACCAGGAGAGGGGTGTACTGGGAACAGTTTAACAACCGCCTGTGAAGGGGTAGGGAGCATGATTTGTAATGTTTATAGATTTAATGATGTAAACACTCCCACATTCATCAATTTTAGACTACAGCGTGACGACACTGAATGCAGAGCTGGGAAGAGAACACCATTATATAGTATTTCCTCCACATAGATACAATAAATCGTAAGTCACTTTAAAAGCACAGATAGTGAAATGTATAAAAAATATGTTTGGCTGTTTATTACCTTTGTTTTTATATAATTTATTTAAATGTAAGTTTATATGATTTAAGTTTTTATAATGGCTATATTCAACAACCAGATCATAAAATTTCTGAAATTTTAACAGTCAGCTCTAGAAGGCTGAACTAGAACCATTCTGCTGGCTTTTAGGCATGTCCTGTGCTGCCTCCACCAGCAATTTAGGCATTTTCATTTTGCACTGGATCCCACATTTTATGTAGCTGGTCCCGCTGCCAACTCTACACTGGGATTTCCAGAGTGGAACTAGGGTAGGCTTTGGAAATTTCACTTCCCAGGAGCATCCCGAGCCTGACTGCCTTCCACTGAGGAAGCTCAGCCTCTCCAGAGGAGCCAGAAGGCCATCCTAGGACCACTCCTGTCAGCCCTACTGCAGACTAGAAACCAGCTTCATTTGAATGAGTCAGAGCACCATCTGGTGGCACCTGAGTGTCAGGGATTCCTGGGAACGAAAACCCAGAGGCTCCTGGGACAAGAGTTGTTTGCCAAGAGGGATCCAGCAACATAGAAGAGGGGATGTGAGTGAAAGGAGGGTCTGAAGGTCAGGGACGGGGTGAGATTATACATTCATATTTCACCTAAGCGCTAGAGAACTTGGAGGTCCTGAGGATGGGGGAAAAAAACAATTCTAGAGGCAAAAAATGACCAATGCCCATAACCCAGGATTAAAATCCACATTTGCTAACTCCCAATCCAGTGTTCTTTCAACATACCATTGAATTCAACAAATGCTTATGAATCCTCTACCAGTGCCTAGGAGAGGGTAAGGGGCTACGACAATAATAATGACTACATTAAGGACTTTATGCCATACGATATGCTAGGTGTTTTATTTACTTAATTCTCACAACAACAAGGAGTATTATCCTCATTTTAATGATGAAGACACTAGAGCCAGGGGGAGTTAACTTGCCCAAGGCCACACTGCTAGAAAGTGGCTGAGTTGGGATTTGAATCCAGATCTGGCTGATGCCACTGAAGGGAGCCAAGGGTCAAGGTGTGGGGATGAACAGATGGGGAAGACTAAAGAGATCCAACAGGAGGGTCCCACTCAGTCTACACACACTGAAGACCTCATGGTCATGCACTGTGCCAGGCCTGGGGGTGAGGGGATGAGAGAAGGTGAGTAGAGAAGGAGAGGATGCAGTACTTGCCTGTCTGCAGCTTGTGGGCTGAGTGGGGAAGCAGGACATGAGGCTGGACCAGGTTAAAGCGCATGCGATGTGCAGAAACTTGATTTTATCAGATGGCCATGGGTTCAAATCAGAGTTCTGCTATTTCCTAGCTGGATGGCCTTGGGAAAATCACTCCATCTCTCCGAATCTCAGCTTCTTCAACCATGAAATGGAGATTAGGAATAGTTTTTACCTCATAGGACTATTGGGAAGATCACACAAGATATTCTGTGTAAAATGTTTACCTGTTTATTAAGTGGTGTGGTCACTAGATCAATCGCCTTCACAGCATAAGTCATTTCCTTAGTCAAAAACCTCTGGTGACTCTCCTGTGTCCATGGATTAGGTTTGAATTTTCAGTCCTGTATCCTGTATTCTCAGGAATCTAGATGTTAATGACCTTTACAGCCTCACCACCATCTTCTCTTTTCCCTTTTCTTTCAGCCACTCCAGTGTGCTCCAAATTAGTCTTGTTTTATCCTTATTCTCCTTGCATTTGTTCTTTCACTTGCTCCATAAATATTGTCTATTATGTTCCAGACACTGTACCAGATGCTAGGGGTAGACAGGTAAACAAGACAAACAAAAATCCCTGCCTTCGTGGAGGTCATATTTCTAGTCAAAGAAGGACAGATAATTGTTTTTAAAGTAAAAAGTGTAGTATGTAAGATGGTGATAAATGGTGTGGAGAGAAAAATTAAGCGGGGGAGAGGAATGAAAATGCTTGGAGTGCAGGATGTAATTTTAAATAATGTGGTCAGAGTGAGTAAGAAGATGATTGTTGAGCCAAGATCTGAAGGAGGTGAAGGTTTGAAGCACATGGAAATCTGGGTAAGAGCATCCTAAGCAGAGGAAACAGCAAGTTTAAAGGCCTTGAGTCAGGGGAGTGCTGAGAATTTTCAAGGAGCATCAAAGTGGCCAATGTGGTTGAAGCAGAAGGACTAAGAGGCCTAGTAGCTCAAAGTCAAATCAACTATGTAGATTCAAAGACATAGAAAACAAACTTATGGTTACCAAAGGGAAAGAGGGGGGAAGGGATAAATTCCAAGTTTGAGATTTTCAGACACTACTATATAAAATAGATAAGCAAGAAGTGTATTTTGTATAGCACAGGGAACATATTCAATATCTTGTAGTAACCTATAATGAATGAAAAAGAATATGAAAATGAATATATGTATGACTGAAACATTATGCTGTACAGCAGAAATTGACAATTGATACATTGTAAACTGACTATACTTCAATTTATAAAAAATTTTTAATTAGCAAAAAAATCTAGACTATAGGAAGGCAAGAGTTGATGCAGAGATACCAGATATCCAGATGAGAGATGATATTGGCTTGTACCTACTCAGTAGCAGTGGAGGTGGTAAGACGTGACTGGATTCTGGTTTTGTTTTAGAAGTAGAGCCAACTAGATTTGCCAAGGAATTAGCTTTGGAGTATGAAAGAAAGTGAGGAATCAAAGCTGTCTCCCAGGTTTTTGATTTGAGAAACTGGAGGAGTAAGGTTGCCATTTACAGCTTTGGGAAAGTTTGCAGGAAGTTGAGGTGGATACATCAGGAGTTTGGGGATGTATTAAGTTTATATATCTATTATACATCCAAAAATAGATAATGATCCTGGTGTTCAGAGAAGATGTGTAGGTTGGAGAGAAAATTTGAGAGCCAGTGTATAGATTTAAAAACCATAAGACTTGAGGAGATCATCCGGGGAATGATTTCAGACTTCGAAAAGAAGAGGGTCAAGGACTGAGCCCTAGGACAATTTAGCAACAAGAAGTGGATGAGGAAAAAAAAAAAAAACAGCAAAGAACTGACGAGAAGCCAGTGAGGTAGGATAAAGTCAGGAGGGCATGATGTACTGGGAGCCAAGTGAAGAACGTGTTTGAAGGAGAAGGAAAGTGATCCAACTCTATTAAATAAGGTGCTGATAGTCCAAGTAAGATGAGAATTGCAAATTAGCCATTGCTCTTTGCACCCTAACAAAAGTGATTTAAAGTATTTTGGGAAGGAAAAACCTGACTGACGTGAGCTCAAGAGAGAATGGTGAGTATAGGGAACTCTTTCAGGAGTTTTGCTGTAAAGAGGGGTAGTGAAATGGTGTAGGGTCAAGAGAGGGTTAGTTTTTCTTTGCTTGCTATTAAGACGGGAGAAATAACAGTATGCATGATGACAGAAATAACCCTGTAAAGAGGGAAAACAGAACGGGGTTGGTAAAGAATTACTAAAGCTAGGTCTTTAGACAAGAGGTGATGGGATCTAGTAAAAAGTATGAGGGTGCGGATGCAGGTAGCAGATGAAGCAGTAAGAGCAGTGGAAGTCTCCGGAAAGTCCCTGTCTCTGTCTCTCTGTCACTCTGTCTCTGTCTCACACACACACACACTCAATCCTCCTCCTCCAGGCTGTCGCCAGATTTCTCCAGACCACATTCAGCTCATGTTGCGCTAAGCTGGGTCGCGAAGAGTTGGATAAATAAATGTGTGTGTCTCCCCAATATCCTGAGAGCCCCTCCAGAGGCTGCAACGAAGACACTTCAGAATTTTCCTCCGCACACCTCCAAACCCTGGCCCAGAGCCCCGCATACTGCGCTTGCTGAATTAACCCGAAGAGACCCCAGGCAGCTGCTACGCGGCTGGTTTCATAAAGGGAGGCGGTCCTAGCCCTGAGCTCTGGGTTACGGACGTTCGAGCTCCAGCTCCACACTCTTCCTTCCTCCCCTCTACTCCCAGCTCCCGGCCTCTCCGCCAGAGGGCCGATCTTGGCCCAAAGCAGCCACCGTATCGGATGTCAGCTGATACTGGACCGAGGTTGTTGGGATAGGGCTAATACTGGAGGTGGGGCCTGAATACGAAACTGGGTGAGGATTGGACAGAGCGTTAAGGGGAGGAGTTGAAATCTGAACTCTGGACAGAGACTGGACTGAGCTCAAGGAGGTGGAGCCTAATAACGGAGTGGGGCGGAGATTGGGCTGAGGGTGGTGTGGGCGCGGGGACTCGGCCGCGCGCTCCGGGGCGGTGCTTGAGGGGGCGGTGCCGTGTCGGAAGTCAAAGGTCAGTAAATAGTGGTGATGTCAGGCGGGCAAGATGGCGGAAGGGTGAGCCCGTCATCCAGTTCTCCGGCGTTGGGCCCTGAATTTTCCCAGGGTTGGGGCGCTGGGCCAGGGTCACCGCAGGGAACAGGAAGCCAGTGCGGGCGTGGACGGAGCCGAAAAGGCGGGGTGGAGTCACAGAGTGAGGGGGTGGGGAAGCGGCCTGCAAAGCCTCGGCCCCCGGGCCACATCTGAGGGGGAAACTGAGAGCCGATCTTTGCGCGGCCAGGAGTGGCACCGCGGGGCCGCCAGATGTGTCTGTCTTCCACAGGGAGGACGTGGGATGGTGGCGGAGCTGGCTGCAGCAGAGCTACCAGGCAGTCAAGGAGAAGGTAAGCCGGGCTGGTGTCCTTGCTCCGGTAGGGCCCCGCGCTGCCTCACGGTAACCTGGTCCGAGCCGCACCGCCCGACCTACAGGGGCGCCGGGCTTCGGGGATGAAGCCGACTGGGGCCCTACGCTCTGACCCCTACTCAGACCAGTATGACTCTAGCCACAGTGAAATAAAATTGGTCTTAAAGGCTGGAGCTACCCTGTCGTAGGAATCCATGGGAAAGAGTGATTTATTCCCGCTCGGGAAATCTACTTCTTCGTATAAGAGAGAACATTTGATTAGGCCTTGAAGAGAAAGGATTCTAGCAATAGAATCTTCCTTCTATAGTCATTCAGGTACTGGAGTGTATGCCACAGCCAGCACTTTCTAACAGGTCCTGAGAATACCGACTTCAGTCAAACAGATGCAATCCTGGGCCTCCCAAAACTCACAGTCTAGTGGGGTAACAGCAATTCCTGGGGGATGAGTGAGGGTTGACTTTGCCAGTGGACAATGCCATTGTGTTCCTGTTTCATTCCATGCTAGTTTGTCAAAACCAACCCAACTGAATTCTAGAAAAAGTTAATTACTATTTACCTCAAGCAATTGGGGTGAGTCTTGCTTCAGGGCAGACTCCCAAGAGGCTTCCGGCTTCAGTTAAATCAGTCCTCTACTCTGGGAGTATTTTTATCCTCATCTAGCCTGCATACTCCTAGATAGCCTCTCAGCTACAGCCCAGCAAATCTGAGAATAGTTCAAGCTGTTTATGTTGTTGATGAGGACTCAGAATTTCACACTGAGGTTTAATAGAAGAGACCCCAAAGTAACTTGCTTCTTGTTGCAGTCTGCCGGAAGGAGAGTCCTACATTCATTTAGCAAATGTGTGAGGACCTCCTGTGATTTACCCTCAAGGTTGATCTCATCATAACACACACAAAAATAGATAGTTGATTAGCCTTCCATCTTTGTTCTCTCATTTGAAGCAAGGGCGGGGTGGGTGTTTCACTTTTGACAGTTCCCCATTTGGGAAGAGAGGGCTTAATTTCATACTCTTATGTGAACCTAGGCAAGTTATTTCACCTCTCAAAGCCTCAGTTCCTCATCTCTAAAATGGGAATACTAATAATACTTACCTGATAGGATTGTGAGGATTAAATGATAATGTAGGTAAAGCACTAAGAACAATACCTAGCACACAGTAATTACTATATAAGTGTTAACTATTTTTATTAAGTACTGAGAGTGATGGGGAAACTTCTTAAATACCACCAATCCATTTTTCCTTCAATTTTGTTCTTAGTCTTTCAGGGCTTTCCTGGCCTCCCTTCCTTCCCTTCCTATCCTGGCTCCATCTGGACCACTCAATTCCCAGCACCCCTGATTCTCTTGCACCCCATAGCATATATTGCCCTGGAAAATACAGCTCGGAAACGCTACTGTAATCTGCCTTCCTCTGCTCCTTACTTCCTCTTGTAGTGTGTGTGTGTGTGTGCGCGCGCGCACGCGTGCGTGCGCTTGCCACAGACACTGGTAGGGAAAGTCTCGTTGCTCTTTGGCCCCACCACAGATTCCCCAACTCATCTGGGCCTGAGCCCCTCAGATCTCCCAACACCTACCCCAGCAAGTTTTTTCAGTCTCATATGTGCTTCTCCCCTTGCCTTCAGAAACTGTCCCCTAACCTAACTCTTCCCTCAAGTCCCCTGTTCGACCACTTCCTCTTTTACTTCCCGGAGACAACCTCACCTCCTCCTTTTTAAAATTTGAAGTCAACAGCATGATTTCTTCTTAACTCCCTCAGCACCCCTGAAGCCACTACACCATAACTTATCTGTATAAACACTCGTTTTCACCTACCATTTGCCAAATCCAGTGGATGTTTTTCAGCCCTTATCTTCCTGGACCTTTCTGCTGCATTAGACACTAGTGATCACTCCCTCTTTCCTGAGACTCTACTTTCCTGGCTTTTGTGGCATGATTCTCTCTCAATTCTCCACATACTACTCCAGACTTTCCTTTCTTTTTTTTCTTTTTTAATGTTTTATTTATTTATTATTTAATTATTTTATTTTGGCAGGAGGAGGTAATTAGGTTTATTTATTTTTGGAGTTGGTGCTGGGGATTGAAGCCAGGACCTCATGCATGCTAAGCATGCACTCTACCACTTGAGCTATACCCTCCCCATACTTTCCTTCCCTGTTTTGTGAGTTCCTCTTCCTCTACTTTCCCCTTAATTTTTTTTTTTAATGGAAGTACTGGGGATTGAACCCAGGACCTCGTGCATGCTAAGTATGCACTCTACTACTGAGCTATACCCTCCCCTCTACTTTCCCCTTAAAGGTGGCCTGTTCTTAGCCCATTGCTCTGTTTACAAAACAAACTCTTCCTGGGTGACCTCCTCCATTTTCATTTTGGGGTGACTCCTGAGCTTTAGTGTTTGAGAATAGCTCCTGCTGGACAGCTGTCCCAGGTAGCCCACAGTCACCACAGATTCTATGTACCAAAGTCATTGTTACCATCTGTTTTCTAAACCTTCTCTCCCTTCAGCATTTTCTCCCTCAGCTGGCAGCACTACAACCACCCAGTCACCTAGCTTAGTAGCGAGTAGCTCTCCCTGACTTTCTTTCCCTGAGTCAACACATGTATTTCATCACCAGATCCACCCTTTTTGCCTAATATTTCTTGAACCAGTCCCCCATCCTCTCATCCTTACCAGCACTGTACTTATTCATATTCTTCTGGTTTTTTTCCTGGACTTTTGCAGCAGCCTCCTGACTGGTCTTCCTCCATTTCTAATGTTGTTGCTCCTGGACCTATCATCCATGCCAGTCTCTGGAGTGACCTATCAAAAATGCAATCTCATTATGTCCAACCTCCTTCAAACTTTTGGTGGCTCCCCATCACCCACAGGCCTGACCAGGCCCTCCACAGTTGCCCTCTCCAGCTTTATCCTTTACCACCACTGTTTTGCGTTTTATGTTCACTAGGACTACATTGCTTGTAGGTCTCAGTAAACCCCAGGCCCCACTATGCCTAGACTTCCTCAGCTGACTCCTGCCCATTCTTTAGAGCTCAGTCCAGGATTCCCTTCACCAGGTCTTTCCAGCCTCCCCACAACATGCTGGTCACTGCTCTGCCCTCGCACACCAGCACTGTTGTGTGAGCATTTTCCCTGGTAGACTGACCTTCTTGAGAGCTGACACCATGTCTGTTCATTTATGTTCCCTCAGAGCTCACAGTCTAGTAAGGGAGACAACCATTCATCACATAATCATGTGAATGGTTATATAATTAAAACTGTCCTACTACATGTCAATTTAACAAGCACACATTTTTTGAGGGCCTACTCTATGCCACACTCCATGTCAGATACTGGGAAAGCACCAATGAACAGAAAACAAAGGCTCTATATTCATGGATCTCAGCAGTTTATGCAGGAAGATAGGTGTTGAACAGATAATCACACGTCTAAAGCAAGGCAAATGTTAAAGAGGTGCCCATAAAGCAGGAGAGCCATCCTAGTCTGAGGTGGCATCAGGGGGGGTTCCCCAGGGAAGCGACATGTAAACATAGATCTGAAGGGGGAACAGGGGTTAGCCAAGTGAGAGGGTTCATTCATTTTGTTTGTTCGCTTGTTTTGAAAAGCTGAGCTGTGTGTCAAGGAGAGGGAATGATGTGTTCAGATGTCCTGAGGTAGGGAAGATGCTAGAGCATTTGGGAAACTTGAAGGCCACCTGGTGCTCAGTGAGGGGCACAGTGGGAGGGGATGAGAGTCTGCCAGAGGTGAGATTATATGGGTCTTGTAAGTAAAGGTAAAGATTTTATATTTGCCATAGGATATCATGTAACCACTGAAGAACGTAAGGCTATCATGTAACCACTGAAGAATGTAAGGCAAGGGCAACATGCTGTTCCAATTTCAAAGTTCCCACTGGTGTCACAAGGAGAAGGTAGTAGAGGTATCTGATCAACCTGGGAAAGGAGTCCAGGTGAAAGAGCATGTTGGTCTGGACTAAGGTGGTGGCAGTGTGGATGGAGAGAGAATTAATAAATGACTCTTCCACTCCAATTAAGGAATCCCAGTCTGAAATGGAGGCATCCTCAACCCCAGAGAAGCCCCTGGCTGACAGATGAGCCTGTTTCATTCAGAGCTTCCCAGGCAGGCCATTCAGCAAAGAAACAAAAATGACCAGAACTCTCAAAAACATGTTTAAAAAATGCAGGTACTTAACCCTGTGTAAAATGGAAGGGCTTACAGGGGTGAGCACAAATAGTCCAGGAAGGTGTCCTAGAGTGGGTGAGTATGAAGCAAGACAAGGAAAGACTCAGACAAGAGCTGCAGGCCTGCTGTCTCACAGTGGGTCTGAGTGCAGGGTGAGAGGTAGGTTGGTCTGACAGAAGCAAATATCAGTTCTTTCCAAAGGAGCTCTATGGATGAATGGAACCTTGAAATGGTGGAACCAAGAAAGCCTCGGAGAGAATCCAGTCCAATATTTCTCTTAACATCTGCTTTGTTGAATGTAAAAATTCACACACCTTTTCCTGGTGTTAAAAATTGCTCATAAAAGCTTTCTAAACTGTTGCTGTCACCAATGCAACATGTTTATGAAAACTTTCAAGTAAATAATTTCACATACTGCCTCAGATTTCTGCTGAATTTCCCCATGACAAAAAAGTAAAAATAGAAACACTTTTCTTTCATAAAAAAATCATACACCTTCTCTTCGTGTTGTTTGAAATTAGAAGCAAAGGTCATGACTTCTACAGTGTAGCAAAGTGTGCATCAGTCTGTTTTATTTTCAGACTCCACATGTCCCCTTCCCCAGTCTGCTCACGAGAGCCACTGATCTAGTCCACCTCCCTCATTTCCTAAGAGGAAAACGAGGACTAGATGAGAGTTCCTCCTGGCCACATATCTTGCTCAGTCCCTGTTCTCAGAGCAGCAGGAAGTTCCTCCTTGCTATTCTGCTGTTGGGTAATCCCAGGTCATGGAATTGGGACAAGAAAGCATTGTTTTTGAGCCCAGGTGCCATATCTCTTGAGTTTTCCATTTGTCTGTCTGGAACTGAAGCACAGGGAACAGGAACAAAAGGTGGCGGAGCCAGCTGGCTCTGTCATCCCTCTCTGTCTTCCCTTAGTCCTCCGAAGCCTTGGAGTTCATGAAGCGGGACCTGACAGAGTTCACACAGGTGGTGCAACACGACACGGCCTGCACCATTGCAGCCACCGCCAGCGTGGTCAAGGAGAAGCTGGCTGTGAGTACCACCTGCACCCTCCAAATATCTGTCCCTCACAGCCTGACCTGCTCTGGGACCCTGGTGAGGGTTCCCAGCCTTTCTACCATTAGGTGACTGTTTTTCCCCATCACTCCCATTTTGAAAGAATTGTGTCTGTCAGGCAAATAAGCTACATACATTAAGTTATAATAAGTTTTCCCACTTCTGTACTGTTCTAGCAAATGTTTTCCTATGAGCAAAGTCAGCATTATAAACAATTTAGAAAATGGAGATAAATAAAATAAAAAGACCTAGACACACCTGTAATTCAGTTTCCCAGAGATAACTGCTGTTTGTATTAGAGGAGCACATCCCTTATGTACAAGTTCTTTTTCAAAACTAGAATCAACTGAATACCATGGTTTATAATCTACTTTTTTTTCCCCCTCTGGCAGAGGGAGGTAATTAGCTTTATTTATTTCATTACTTTTATAATGGAGGTACTGGGGATTGAACCCAGGACCTCATGCATGCTAAGCATGTGCTCTACCACTTGAACTATACATTCCTCCTATAACTTATTTTTGACTGAATCATTGCAGACCTTATTCTACAGCATCATAAATGGCATGGTAATCTGTTATGTGGATTTAACCAGTTCCTAGTTTCCTATTTCAGTTCTTTACAATATTGTAAACAACTACAGTGAACATTCTGACTGCTAAATCTTTGCGCCTGATATTTCTTTATAATGAAGCACTGGAGGGGATATAGGGTGAGTACAGTCTTAGACCTTTTACTATCTACTGCAAAACTACCCTCCAGAAAGATTTTGCCAACTTACAGTCTTACTGGCCCTGTTTTTGTTTTGTTTTGTTTTTCTAATCAATCAGAGATGTATAATGGAATTCTCTTGTAAGATAGAAGTTAGATTCTGAAGTCAATGTGAAAAGTGAAAATTGTACTTCAGGGTCAAAGATACCCTGCAAACCGCAAGTTTCCAATGAAGGACAGTACACTGGTTTTGTATTATAGTTTCTCCATTAGTATTGGAACAGATTTCAGTTTCTTCATTTACTCACCAGCTGAATCAGTTGCCTTGTGATTAGAGGCCATGTTATGAAAAACATGTTGTGGAATTTTTTTAGCCAAATTCTTCTGTTAAATTTTGTAAAATACTGTCTGTCTGCTAACCACTGCTACTGATGAATATGAATGACAAGTAGTAATCCTGCTAAACTGCTCTAAGTCCAGCCAGTGGCACAGACACCACTCGTTCCTTTCATTTATTTATTCCTTTTTTCATTTCACAAATATGACTGTATACCTGTGCCAACACGTCCCGGGCACTGTTGATAGGCTCTAGGTTTAAAATGCCTGGGCAGCCTATCAGGAGTAAATATTTTCTACAAGGTTTGCAGAGCCTGGCCTTGTCTCTCAACATCCCATCCCCGCTTGCTCAAGGGCATTCTGTCCAAATTGGCTCAAGTGGTGCCCCACTTGCCCCTTCTACAAAGTCCATACACTGGCCCTCAGCTGGTCCCAGGGTTGCTTCTAGGGAAGGCTGCCTGTTCTCATCCCGCCCATGTTTCTTCAACCTTTCATACAAAATACTTCCTTGGGGGTCGGTATAAGCTCTGGTAGAGCGCATGCTTAGCATGCATGAGGTTCAATCCCCAATACTTCCATTTGAAAAAGAGAAAAAGAAAAGCAAAATACTCTATTTCCTGAATAATTATGATGATATTGTAATATTACAGTACTGCTATTTATTAATTATTTGCTGTGTGCATTGTGCATGCCTTATCTCTTTTAATCTCCACAGTAACCCCCTGAAGGAAATTTATTTACCTGCATTTTATCAATAAGGAAACAGACTCCGAGAGGGTTTAGGTCTTGTAGCCAACAAGCAGTAGAACTGGGATTCAAATCCAAGACTGACCCCAAAGCTAGTAGCTTTCCCATCACTCTACCCATAAGTCTATGGCATGGATCCTCTCTTGTCTCTTTTTTTTTTTAAAGACAAAATTTTTTTTTAACTTTCATTTTTCTCTCTTTTTTTTTCCCCCCTAGAGGGGAGGAAGGTAATTAGGTTTATTTATTTATGTGTTTTTTAATGGCAGTACCAGGGATTGAACCCAGGACCTCATGCATGCTAAGCATGTGCTCTATCGCTTGAGCTATACCCTCCCCTCTTCATTTTTCTTATTCTTTTTTTTCTATATATTTTTTTCTCTTTAAAGCCTACTATTTTATCCTTGTTTTTTTTGAGGGGGGGAGATAATTAGGGTGGGTGGTTGGTTCATTTATTGATTGATTGATTTTAATGGAGGTACAGACGATTGAACCCAGGACCTCGTGCATGCTAAGCACACACTCCACTGAGCTATATACCCTCCATACTCTCCCATCAATATTTGATCAGCCTGACTGGCCTTGAAATTTTGGTGAACCAGCCAGTCAAGGAGCTCTGCTCTGACCTACACAGGCCTACTGTGGCCCTGTTTTGTACCTTCATCTGGGGGATGAGGTCCCTGGCTCCCTTTCTCTCATTCTCCAGCCAGAGGTATGAGCTGAAAGGTTGTGAACATTTCTCTGGTCCCACACAGAGAGTACACTTTGGCCCCTCATGCTTCAACCCTCCATACCTCATACCCCAGGTTGCAGCCTGCTCCTGGGCCACTTGCTTCTTCTCCTGGCTTCTCTCTGCAGACTGAAGGCTCGTCGGGAGCGACGGAGAAAATGAAGAAAGGGCTGTCTGACTTCCTAGGGGTGATCTCCGACACCTTTGCTCCCTCACCAGACAAAACCATCGACTGTGATGTCATCACCCTGATGGGCACGCCCTCTGGCACAGCTGAGCCCTATGATGGCACCAAGGTATTCACTCATCGTCTCCCCTGCAAATGCTTAATGGCACTGGGCTGTAGCTTCCAACCTGAGCTCAAAAACAATACATATTCATAAAAAAATATATATGTATATAGCTAAATTGGAGAATATTGATATTGAAGAAGATAATCATTTCTAAACTTATAATCCCATCACACAAAAAGAACTACTGATTTCTCACTGGTGTATAGCCTTCCAATTCTTTTTGCTCGCAAACACTGATATAGTTTTGGTTTTTCCTTTTTAACAAAAGAAGCACTTTACATACGCAGTTTTGTAACCCACTTTTAAAAAATTTACAATTAATTTCCTAATCACCATTACTTTTAATGTCTTTAAATTCTTGCAAGTACATACAGCATAATTTTTCAGTCATTCCCCTAGTGTTGCACATTTGGATTCCTTTCAGCTTTCAACCACAATAAGGAATGCTGTGAAAGCATCTTAAATAACATTTGTGTTATTTAAGACTAATTTCCAATAGGAATAAATGTTCAGGGGAGGATGTCTTCAAAGCAATTAAGTCAACAACAATGGTAGTATATTTCTGCAGCATTTTATATTCTCATGGTTACTTCTCATATTTTGTGGGGTGTTTTCTCCTAAATTCACAGGGTGGTGTCACAGCACTTTGGCCTTCATAGCATTTTACCACGTTGAATTTCCATTCCAAACACAGTTTTTCGTGCATGTTTTTCAGTGCTGGTCTTTGCACTACTACTTAGTGCACATTTGAGTAGATTGTGAAACTTTTTCAATTATAGGATTTTAAATTATAACAGTAAATCACCAGAATCACTTGCTGAAGCTCTGATGCAGCCATCCCATGCTTCATGTAATGATGAGGAAGGAAGGAGGGACTTTCTGTTTACTAACTAAAGTTTGCCACTCCTGTGGCCCTAATGGGAATACAGCTTGCAGTTTATTTGGCAGACTGGCTATGAAATTAAGAAATTCTTGATGAATTGTTTTAATTTGAAGGAGTTACTTTATTTCAAAATGTGCCAATGAATTTGGACTTTATTAATATATTTGCATTACCATTTTTCATATTTCACATAATTCAAAAGCATTTTATACATATAGTTTTGTAGCTTGCTTGTACTTCATTTTCTTAGTTCCCGAGGTGGGATATGGGTTGAAAGACCATTTTTCTAGGAACTCCAGTTTTGGATTCCTATGCCTGTGCTCCACTCTGTAGCCCACAGTATTAATTGCCAAGTGTCCTGTGGGTGTGGGAGCCCACAGGGAGAAGCTCGTGGTGGCTGACTGGCTGAGAGGGGCTACTTTCTATCTGAAGCACCCAAGAATTTCTGTTCTTTTCTCTGATTCTTATAGGCTCGCCTCTATAGCCTGCAGTCAGACCCAGCAACCTACTGCAATGAACCAGATGGTAAGGAGGTAGCAGTGAGGGGGCAGGCTTGCTGGGCAGGGAGACCAAGGGGGTCTGGACTGTGTGCCATGTTTATCTCTGGTAGCAGTGGCCAGGCACCCACTGTGTAGAGGGACCAGAGTGGGGCTTGCTTGAACCTTACATTTGGTGGGATGGGTGGATGGTCCCTCTTCCTCCCTGAACCCAGACTGTCTTCATCCCCTTCTGCAGAAGCTTTGCTCCTCTTGTCCCTCATCATCAGCTCAGGCTCCCTCCCCGCTCTGTGCCCTGCCTGCCTTCCCTTCGTCCTGTTTGCTAAGCCTCTGCTGTACAGTAAGCTCTAGGCTGGGAACTGGAAACCAGAAATTGTCAAACCTTCCATTCTATCCAGACCTCCAGGAACCTGCCGCTAGGAGAGGAAAACAGGGAATAAACGAAAGATAGTAGAGATGGAGTGACTGCTCCTGTGAAAGATGAAGGCATTGTGAACCCGGAGGATGGCACTCAATCCAGCCTAGGAAACCTAGGATATGACACTTGAATTGAGACTTTGACGATGAATTAGAAGTAAACTAATTTTATTTTTAGAAGTGGGAAAAGGGTGTTCAAGTATAGGAACAGGACACTTGAAGGTCCAGAAAAATCTAGGCATTTGGGAAGGCTGGATAAAGGGTGAGGGAATGAGAACAGTGAGAGCTGCTGGGGGCACCAGACTGGAAGGGCTTTGGGTGCCAGACTAAGCAGTTGGAATAGTGTCCTAAAAGTTTCAAGGTAGTGGTTCTTAACCTTTTTTTAAGTCACAAAGACCTTTAAAAATCTGTTGAAAATGACAAGCCCTCTTTCAACAGATTTTTGTATGCAATATGGGAATTTTTTAACTCTTTGAAGCCCATCTTTGGATATCACCTAAAAAGACCTTCTGTAGAGAACTGTTGAAGGATTTTGAGGCCTGAGGTGATCAGATTTTGCATTTTCTAAAAGAGTCTCTGGGCAGTGTTGTGTAGGTTGAAATAGGGAGAGACAGAGATGGGAAAACCAATTAGGAGGCTTGGTAGGAATCCTCATGTCAGAGATAGACCCAGAACCAGGGAGGTGGCAGGTAGAATGAAGAGGAAGGTGTGCATATAAGAGACACTGAGGAGGTGCAGTCCAGAGTGACTGGAGAAAGGAGCGTCTGGGAGGGCCCCCTGGTGAATAACTGGGCGGGACAGGTGAGGGAGAGCAGAAGATGAGTGCACACTGGGTTTGTGGCATCTGTACAGATGGACATGTCCAGGCACCTGGACCTCTGGATCTGGAGCCTAGAATGGTAGTCTGGGCTGCAAAGACAGACTGAGGAATTGTCAGGGGGAGGAGGAGGTTGAAACTCATGGTTTAGTGGAGGTTATTGTGGGAGAAAATGGAAAATGAGAAGAGATAAGGAAAGGAAAAAGAGGAGCCCACTGAAGACTCAGATGGAACTAGACAAGTGGGAGGAAATACACAAAAGAGTAAGAAGCCAGGAGAGAAAAGGGCTCTAAGAGGAAGGTAGTGGTTCCCAGGGTCAGAAACTAGGATGGTCAGAAACACGAGAGAGGACAGAGAAGCCATCGTTGGATCTGGCAGCACAGGGTCACTGGTGACCTGAGAACAGCTGTTTCAGAGAGGAAAGGGTTCAGTAGTCTAGTGCAATGGGCTAATAAGCAGCCATGGGAGAGAGTGGAGACCACAGCCCCTCCTGGAGATCACCCCTTCATCCTGCCTGACCCCTCCCTCCACTTTGGGCCATATGGCTCTGAAAAAAATGATAAGCTTTCCTCATTGTCCATGTCCAGGCTTAGGTGTGATTTTAATAGGCCCAGTGTTCTTTTCTCAGACCCACGGAACTGACCATCAGTGTCTGTCCCTCTGCAGGGCCCCCGGAATTGTTTGACGCCTGGCTTTCCCAGTTCTGCTTGGAGGAGAAGAAGGGGGAGATCTCAGAGCTCCTTGTAGGCAGCCCCTCCATCCGGTCCCTCTACACCAAGATGGTGAGGGCCCAGCCAGCAGGACCTCAGCCAGCTCCCGGCTTGAGGTGTGGGGAGATGGGAGGGACATGACCAGAGAGAGCCATTGTGGAGGCTTCTGGCTTACAGCACAGTGGGAGGCCCTGTGGAGCCGAGCCAGCCAGGTCCTGAGCCAAGAAACCACATGTGGGAAACAATTTGCCAGGCTTCTGGCATTCACAGGGAGAAATGAGAGGGCCAGCAAAGCCTGATGGGAGTTCTTTTCTCCCTCCTTGGCCAAGATGGGCCAGGAAGGTGGGCCTGGTGGGAACAAGTGCTCTAAGAATCACTGCTCAGCCACTTAGACCATCTGAAATCCAGAGCAGCTGGGAGCTGGCTGATAAGGCTGGGGATACATCCCACACAACCACTCCCAAAGTCTCATTTCTGCTGCCCTTTCCCTCTAGGTGCCAGCAGCTGTTTCCCATTCAGAATTCTGGCATCGCTATTTCTATAAAGTCCATCAACTAGAGCAGGTATGCTGGCCTGGCCTGGGGAGATACTCCACTCAGCTGTGGGGGAAGTGGGCTGGATTTTGTTGAGGGAAGAAGGGGATAGAGGGTGCCAAGAGTTCTGGGGTCAGGACCAGGGTCTGGGAAGAGGGTTCCCTGACTGCCCCCCCATATTCAGGAACAGGCCCGGAGGGATGCCTTGAAGCAGCGGGCAGAACAGAGCATCTCTGAAGAGCCTGGCTGGGAGGAGGAAGAAGGTAAGAGATATTGAGAGGTGGTAGGCAGGTACAAAGTCCTGCCTGTGAGGTACTCTCTGGGCCATTCTCTCTGAAGCCTAGAGGTATGTGGCACCCCCAGGGAAGAGGAGGGAAGGAGTACAGTGTTTGCACACGTGGAGAATAGGCTGAGCTAGCAAGGGGATGTTTACCAAGGCTGGTGGAACCCAGGTTTAGGTACAGAAAATTGCAGGTATTATATTATATGCCCAAATTATACTAGAGGCTTTACATGTATAGTCCCTACCATAACTTCATTATCACTCTTTTGCAAATGAGGCAGGTAGGTTAAAGAAAAGTTAAATGGCTTGCTCAAGATCATGCACCTAGGATGTAGCAGAGCCCCACCTGAACCTCAGACTGGCTTACTTTCAAGTCTTGGCTTTCTAAGCTAAAATACAATTTTGGGCTGTGCTACCGGAAGCTGAGTGCCCACCAAGCATGCGCTAGGCCTCACTGGTAGGAGAGACTTTGACCAACAGGGAGTATCTGCAGAAGAACCATGACAGAGAAGGTGTGAGGAAACTGGCACCTGTTAGTCTTTTTTTCGAGGGTGAGGGGGTTACTTATTTATTTAGATTTCACTTGGAGATACATTGAGTTTTGATGCATTAGATATTGTTACAAATAAGCAAATACAATGATCTGGACCTATCTTTAGTGAAGCACTTGTTAGTCTTGATGAGAGCACTTTGGTGGGAATCTGAGGTCTGTCTTCAGAGAGCGCCAAGGTTATCTTGGTGCTGACCAGGGCACATCACTCTCTTTCTCTGCCTTTCTCTCTTAACAGAGGAGCTTGTAGGCATTTCACCCACATCTCCAAAAGAGGCGAAGGTTCCTGTGGCCAAAACTTCCACATCCCTTAAAGGAGGACCTGGCCCCCGGAGCCCCTGTGAAGAGACTCTGGTGACCCCAGTTGAGCCTCCAACAGAAGTGACTCCATCAGAGAGCAGTGAGAGCATCTCCCTGGTGACACAGATTGCCAAACGTACCCCTGCACCTGAGGTACCAGTGCTGTCCAAGGACTTGTCCCAGAAGCTTCTAGAGGCATCTTTGGAGGAACAGGGCCCGGCCGTGGACGTGGGCGAGATTGGACCCCCACCCCTAGCTCAGTCCAAGCCCCACATCCCTGCTGGCCGCCCCAGTGGCCCAGAGCCCAGGCCTCCAGCCAGAGTAGAGACTCTCAGGGAGGA
The DNA here is from genome assembly GCF_048564905.1 of Vicugna pacos. Classification (NCBI taxonomy): domain Eukaryota; kingdom Metazoa; phylum Chordata; class Mammalia; order Artiodactyla; family Camelidae; genus Vicugna; species Vicugna pacos. The sequence goes on from NC_132999.1 coordinate 44,881,714, forward strand.
GGTGCTCACAGACTTACGGGTGTTTGAGCTGAACTCGGACAGTGGGAAGTCTACACCCTCCAACAATGGAAAGAAAGGTAAGTCAAGACCAAGGCCCAGGGAATGTGTCAGGGCAGGGCAGGTGAGAATTGCCACCTCACAAGACAGACTTGTTTCCTTGTCCCTTATGAGGATCCTAGGAGCAGATGGCCTTTATTTGTGATACTGATGATGATGATGGCAGCTGCTATAGGTTGAATATTTATTACCATGTTCCATCAATTCTAAGATGTATTTATTCTCTGAAATTAGGATGCACGTTGTAATTATTAGGGTCTTAGATTCAACAAAATAAGGTTTATGTCAGACCCTTTGCTAAGAATGTAGTATTGTATTAATTTCTCAGTTACCAGGGGAGCTTGTTAATTTCTAATTGACATGTCACAACCCCATGACGTCAGTATTACTGTTCTCATTTAATAGATAAAGTGGGGAGGGTATAGCTCAGTGGTAGAGCCATGCTTAGCATGCACGAGGCCCTGGGTTCAATCTCGTATCTCCATTAAAAATGAATAAATAAATAAACCTAGTTATCTCCCCTCACCAAAAATTTAAAAAAAAAAATGAAGAAAGTGAGCCTCAGACATGTTAAGTAACTTGCTGAAATTCACATGGCCAGGAAGTAGCAAACCCAAATTCAGACCCAGATCTGTCTGATCTGAAACCCATAGCCTTAACTATCACACTGTGCCAATTTCTATCCTTTTGGACAATTTAACTTTATCCTAGGGTGGGAATTCCTGTGATATTGATTGCTGTGAAGGTTCTTCTCCCCTGTATGACCTCAGGAAGTTCATTTAGCTTCCCTAGATCTTCACAATTATTAACTATATAAACAAAACTTACATGTACGGTTTAAAGAAAAATAAAATGAACACTCATGAACTTGCAGTGACCCAGCTTAAATAACAGAGCTTTAGTTTCTTATCTGCATAATGAAATTTTAGACTGGAGACTGACTTTATGTAAGGGGGGAACCTCTCTTTAACTCCTGCAATTAAAGGAAGTGGTATCAGCTTTAGCTCTGGTGTCAGCTTTTTGCCACATCCAAAATACTTCTCCAGAGATAGCTGGATTGTTAGCGAGAGCTCGCCTAGGCTTCTCACACACACACATCCCGTCTTTGCCAACACTCAGCACCAGTTGGCCACAAAGCTTGCCCAGGAGGTGAGCGCTGGCCTGCTGGCAGCAAGGGACTGGCTTGCTGCTGTGTATGGGGAAATGGGCCCCCTCATACCCTACCCACTCCCTGATGGAAACTGTGGGATTTCCAGTTTCCAACAGAGTGCTTTCCTTCTGACTCTGATTCAGTGAGGTCATCCATTGAACTCCTGCTCTTTATGAGACACTGAGGAGGGAGGGGCAAAAGCTACAGTCTTTATGATGAAGCGCAAAGCAGTATGGGACAGGCTTGGTACCGGAGGAGTTCAGAGAAAGAAGGAACCTCCGACCATCAGCAGGTATTTCACCAAGGAGACAGGCACTGTATAGGAGAATCAGAGAGTTTGGGGTAGGTGCGGGTGAGTAGTAGCCCAGGCTGAGGGGGCCTAGAAAGTCCAGATAGCAGATGGCATGAGGCACATTGAAGGTGGTGACCAAAGTCCACTTTTCTGTATTGTCTCCTACGAGAGGAAGGGAGTAAGAAGAGATGTGGGTTTGGCTCAGAAATAGAACTTAAGAACTTAAAATCTTAAGCTGAATTCAGGAAGTTGGACTTGGTGCCACAAAGCAGCAGGGTATGTTGCTTATGTTATATGCCCAGCCTGTACTAGGAGGTTTACGTGTAGAGGCTTGGGCTCAGGCTCCGGAGTTCAGGCAGTTCTGGGTTCAAATCCCAGCTTTGTTCATAAGCTATGTGACTTCAGAGAAGTTACTGACCTTCTCTAAGCCTCCGTTTCTTTTCTGTATGTTGGGAGTAATTGTTTCATGATAGGTCCTCAGGGAAGAAATGAGGGTAGAGCCCTGCTTTGGGGAAATGATGAAGATAATAAGAGGCGCCATTCTCTGAGCACCTTCTTTATGTCTATATAGCTCTGTGCTAAGCCCTTGATACGCATATTACTCAGTCCTCACCAAAGCCCTGTGAGATCTGTGAGATTTTCCCCACTTTTTCTTACTGGTAGGAAACTGAGATCAATCACCCACCCAATAAGCATTTAGAAAAGTGTGAAATAGCCTTTAGGAGAGTGAAGAGTAGGTGATGGACCTGACAGGTGGTATGGGTGGTGGGTGGGTGGTACAAAGGGTCCATTTGAGGTAATGGTCGTGAATTTTTGGAGAGCCCAGTCAGCATTGTTGTACTTTTGTCCAGCCACATTCAGTTGCTCAGGTGCGGGCACAGGTAAGATGGGGAATTGGATTTAACCAGGTTTCAAGTTTAGCCAGGTGAATTCAAAAAGACTAGAGTCCAGGTGTATGCAAGAAGTGATCAGATTGATGCTTCATGGAATCTGAACTGGGTAAGAGAGGGAATAACAGTGAAACAGTTGAAAGGTTAAAGAATTACAGGTTTGGAATTGGGCTACTGGAGAGTATGATCAGAAAAAATGAGTGGTGGGTGGAGACTGGAAAAAATGAGATTATGAGGGAGATGCAGTATAAGCTCTTAATCACTCTGCTACACAGTGTCTAATGCACTCGGGAATTCACAGAAGGAGGGCCTGGGGATTCAGTGAAGAAGACCTACCAGAAGTAGTCACTTAGTGGGGGGAAGCTGGGGACTTGGACTAGAGTGGGACAGTGGGTAAATAGAGGGAGTAAGTTTTAAAAGAATGGAGGCTTGGTGACTCCTTTTCTCTCTTGTGTCCACGTCCTAAGATGACATGAGGGAGGCTTGGTTTATGAGTACAGCAGTCTCTGGGGGTGGCCCAGCCACAGGGCCTGCTAAGGGCCCAGGGTGCTCCCTGTCATTGCAGGGCTGCTTCCCACCTGCATTTTGTGCCGAGACCCATTTATCCAGGAGACTAGACTTACCCCGCTCAGGTCCCTCAGCGGGAAGCAGGGAGGGGAGACTGGGGCAGATCCTGTGGCCTGTGGACTGGAAGGAGCCCGGCAGTAAAACTCCATCATGAATTCTTAAATTGTTGTTGCATAGATCAGTTCTCTGCTGCGTGCACAGTGTACTGGAGATCTTAGTGGTCTCATTGTGTGACAGGACAGAATGGTGGGAGGAGGCAGGTGGTAGAGAAAGTCCAGATTCACATCTCTGCCATTCAACACCTTTGTTTTCTCATCTGTAAAATGGAACTGTTAATACCCACCCCAGAGGATAGATGTGAAGTGCTCCAAAAATGTTAGCTGTTACACTTTTCTACACCGAAGGGTCTGCCCTAGCATTTAAGCCTGAAGAAGAGAGTTTCAAATCCCTAGAGGGTTTCCTGAGGTTAGGGAAAGCTGTCACAGCCACAGCTCTGAAGGGAGGAATCAGCCAGGAGTCCTGACTTCTAATCCACAGGAAACCTGCACTGACAGAGCCAGGCACGAGCCACCAGTGTCCTGAAAGCACAGGGAGCCTTAGATGTTGAGTCAGAAGAAGTGGGTATGGTTGCAGGTCTGCCCCTGACTGGCTGTGGGACCATGTGCAAAATTACTTAACTCTAAGACCAAGCTTTTAATGGCTCCATTTGTTAAATATCCACTATGTAGATATGTTACAGGCACTTTACATGATACTGCTAATTTTAACACTGTTGTATCTCAAACTACAGGCCTAGGTCTACACAGAGTCATCCCAGTACCTGTTTATAATGCAGAATTCTGGGCTGTCGCCTAGAACTGCTGAATCTAAATGAGGGGGATGGGAAGGCAGGAATCTGCATTCTGATAACCTCCTCTGGTGGTTCTTTCAAAGAGGGTGGTTTTACCCTTACTTTATAAATAAACTGAAGCCCAGAATAACTTGCCCATAGTAGATAGAAGAGTCGAGATTCCACCCAGGTCTGCTTGGCTCCAGAGACCCTGCTCTTACCACACTGCTTATGGCTAGCTAGGTGGCTAGAGAGAACAGGGCAACACCCCTTACAAGGAATATGGGGATGGGCTGGGGGCGATCTCCAAGTCTGGGCACCTGGTGAGGAGCAAGCTTGACAAGAAGAAACAAGATTTTACAGGTGGTGCCATTGAGGGCTCAGAGCTTACTCTTTTTGAAAAGTGCTTTTTTAAAAAAATGGTTACAAAGTAATATGTGTTCATTTTAGAAACCAAAAAAAAAAAAAACAAGAAAAATTACCCCATGGCCTCATCACCTAGAGATAACTACTGTTAGTATTCTTGTGGATATTTTGCTCATCCTTTCTGTATGTGTGCATGCATCTGTGTGTGTATTTTTTTAAATGGAATCATACTGCATATACATTTTTTACAGGAACTATTTTTGTAGTTTTCTTCTTAGTAATATTATTTCCCATATACATTTTTTTATATTGCCTATAAGAAGTCATTCCTGAATATGAATGTTTGGAGCAATGGTTTTCAAGTCTTAGTAGGCATCAGAATCACCTAGATCAGGGAGGAGTAAATATTTTCCATACAGAGCCAGGTCACAAATACTGCAGGCTTTTGGGGGCATACAGTCTCTGTCCAACTTCTCAACTCTGTCATTAAAGCTTGAAAACAGTCATACATAGATGATGTGTAAACGAATGGCCATGGCTGTGTTCCAAAATTTTTTTTCCAAAAACAGGCTGTAGGCTGGATTTGGTCCACAGATCATAATTTGCCAGCCCCTGATTTAGAGGAAGGGTCCTTGAATATTTATTGAGTATAAACTATTTGTTCTAGTCAATTGTAATACATAACAGAAGCTCCCTGTCCTTGGGGAGCCCACATTCTAGCTCCTCTATTATTAGACAATAAGCATAGTAAATCTGGTTGTGTAATACACTAGAAAGTGACAAATAGAATGGAAAAGAACAACCAAAGCAGAGTGAGGGGATTGGGGCTGCAATGGAAAATAGGACAGTGAGAGTAGGCCACATTTGGGGTGGTGAGATTTGAGCAAAGACATGAAGGAAGTGAGCAAGTTGGCCTGTGAATATCTGAGGAAGAGTCCCAGGTACAGGGAACAGCCCTAGCAAAGACCCTAGGTGGGATTGCACCTGGTGTGTTTCAGGAGTAGCAGGATCAGGGTAAGGATGGAGTGAGGAGAAAGAAGTTCATTGTTTATTTCTTCCGAAAGATTTCCATAGCCCCAGGGAGCCTCTGGACCAAGATGCTTCTCCACTGTTCAGTAACTTGCTTTTTCTCACTTAATAACTTAAGACTATTTCATCATGTATATAAATGTTCTATGGCCTAACCTTTAAAAGCATAATGTTTTAATTTAATATAAAAACATAATGTTCTATCATATGATGACACCATTTATTTTTGTAATTCCCTATCAGTGGACTTTCAGGTGGTTTTTTTAAGTTTTTATCACTATAACAATACTACAGTAAACATCTTTTTGGTTAAATTTTTTACTGAATCCAGGATTTTTCCTTAGAATAGATTCCTAAAAGTGGGATCACTGAGCTGGAGAAAGCAGAATGTAAAAACCTTTGATGTGTATTTGTCAGGCCCTTTTATGAAGTGCTGTCACCCCCAACTCCCATCTCTTCACATGCCCCTTCCTGTCTTTCACACTGTGGATCATGGTTCCAGGATCAAGCACAGACATCAGTGAGGACTGGGAGAAGGACTTTGACTTGGACATGACTGAAGAAGAAGTGCAGATGGCGCTTTCCAAAGTGGATGCCTCCGGTGAGGTGAGTGGGCCTGTTGGCCACGGGGAGACAAGCCCAGTGATCCCAGGTCTGAGGACTCCCCTTCCCAAGCCCAACAGTCCCCTCAGAGTGGATCCCAGTCCTGTCTGAGGTGTCAGGCTGCAGGAAGGGAGCTCCGGCCTCCCACGCAGGCCCTGCCTGAATTTTTGTCATCAGCAGCCTCTGCTTCCCCTCAGTTCCAGGGTGCATGGATGGGAGAGTTCTTAACATTAGCTCGTATCAAAATCACCTGAGGAACTGCTAAAAAATACAGATGCCAAACCCTGCCCCAGATCTTTTAACTCATGGTCTCCAGATGTGTGACTTGAGCAGACCCCTGGCCTTAGAGACAAAAGACGGTGTGATCTAGGGCAAGTCACTTAACCTGAGCTTGTTTCCCCATCTAAAACATGGACTTGATCACCTTAATCTTACATGTTGTGATAGATGATGCATGTACACACGTGAGGCATAGTGCTTGGACATGGGAGCACTAATAGATATTACTGAAAGCACCACAAAACCCAGTCCAGTTATAAGCTCAGAGGCTTATTCTTCACCACCTGTCAGAATCAAGAAGGGTCATTTTGAATGAGAACCTGGGAGAAGAAGCTCTCACAGCTAGTAAAGGACAGGGCTGAGGCTTCAGCCAACACATCTGATTCAAGTCAGTATTACATCCACCGTCACACAAGTACCACATGATTTCTTCCATCATGTAGTTCAAGAACCCACTGGAAAGAAGTGAACAGATTAGAGACACGGGAAGGACCTTGTTTTTCATGTTGGGAGACTAAAGCCTGCAGGGAGGTAGTGACCTGCACTAGAGTATTTTGCACCTGTGACCTTACTATACCCAGGGTAGAGAAGGCCCATGGTGCCCTCACATGCCACAGCGCCTTCATGGCTTTTGTGTCTTTGCAGCCCTCTTTAAAACCTGGCATACAGTATACCTGGACAGTCATTCCACAACTTGTCATACCAGGGATCCACTGACAGCAGGCCAGGAGAGAGTTGCCTGGGGAGACTTCAGCTGGGGGTTTAGGGTCCTGGAGCCCCTAGTGAAGAACCTGTGAGCACTTGCAGCCTGGTACCTCACTTGGTACAGTGAGGTGTACAGTGCCACTCTCAGGTTCCCTGCCTGTCAGAGCCATGATCTTATCTGCTCAGCCAGAGACAAGTTCTCCTTAAGGGATTGACTATTTGGTTCTCACAGGCAGGGCGTCCCCTTGTAGTGTCCAGTGTTGGTTGGTAGTAGTATTTCCTCTGGGTCTGGAACAGTCAGAGCAGCAGATCCACCCCTTAGGCAGAAGACAGCTCTGCTCCCCAGATACTCCTTAAGGCTCTCATAGGAGGCAGGGTATGACCTGGGTCAGTGGGGGTGGGGGGGAGAGCTATCCTGAAATGGAGGCAGCTGGGGAGCTTGGGTCTGGGCTTGACTCAGAGGAGTAAATATGTGTTTGTGCTCTCCATTACCTCTTCCCTTTGCAGCTGGAAGATGTAGAGTGGGAGGACTGGGAATGAGGGGAGCCAGAGCAAGCAGCTCCCCCACCCACAGCACCTCCCAACTCCCTCGCTCGTCTCAGCCCAGCCCTGGAAGACACTAAGAATGTCCCCCAAATGGCCTCTGTCAACCAGAGCTCTAGGCAGATTCTGGGTTGTTCCTTGTTGGCCCTTTAGGCCTCTACTCTGGGAAGGGGCTCGTTAAATCCAAACCTGGAACTCTGACTTGTGCCAACCATAGGATGACCCGAGGGGGAAGAAACCTTACCCTCTCACCAGAAGAGCCTACATTTCTCTGCTGAACACCCACTGTTCCTGGGGACTCTTGCTGGGAACTCCCAAGGGAGAGCCCTAGCCCATCTACCTGTGTAGACAGAGGCTAAACCACCAATCTCTTGGAGGACGCCAAGACAATATACTCTGTCATCCATAAGCAGACAAGGAAGGCCATGCCACCTGCCCTTGGCTAGACAGGGATGGTGAATACATTTTGGTTCCTGTCTCAGGGGGTAAGAGGCATTCATTTCTGGGAAATTTGCCTCTCTTGGGAATCTCCCCTACCCAGGCATTTTCCATTCGTAGAAAGATTCCTTTGGTTCAGAATCTAGAGACCAAACTCTGAGATCCCACCTCCCTCCTTTCATCCAGTCTAGGCTGGTACTTCCCCACCGCCTTTCCCAAGGCTTCTTCGTGTCAGATGCACCCGAGTCCTTAGCCCAGCTGTGCCACCTGCAAGAGTCTGCTCTTGCTTTTCTTCCTCTCCCCAGGAAGGGAGGGGGCCACTTCAGGCCCTTCCGTGCGTTGCCTGACGAGATACCCTGTCCAACCAGCAACCCACCTCGACTCCCCTGTAGCTTAGGACACAAGCCAGCTACCAGCGGTACAGAGCAGTGATCAGAGCTGAGTACTTACAACGCTGGTAAGCCCAGCTTCTCCGCCTCAACCCTTCTGCTTCTTGAAGGGACATGCTGGGGGTGAACTTCTTGAGACTCATCAGGCTTCTGCAGAAGCTCTTCTTCCTGAAGGCAGGCCCAGTCTTTGCGGCTCTCACCTCCACCCTGGTAAAGCTGCACCTCTCTTGGGGGACTGAGGGGCTGCAGGAATTCCTGGAGACCCTGGTGCTTCACGATGCTGCTCTGGTGATTCTTGTACATAATCTGGTGTGTTCACCAATGATTTAAAGGGATTGTGGTCAGGGACGCCAAGAGAGTGGTGGTCACTTCCACTTCAAACCTTCAATGGGGGTGGGATGGAGAGAATGCTGAATCTTTTTTTGACGGGGTGGGGTTTTTTCTCTTTGTAATTATTTTAGTTTAATTAACCTTTTGGTTGTTTGTGCAATATTATATATTTTAAATTATAATGCATCTCCCCAGAGTATTTTGTAGCTGGGAAAAGAAAAAAGGAAAAAAAAAAGATTCTAACAGCTGTTAGTTTTGTAATTAAAAAAGAAAGAAAAAAGAACTTTGTCCTGAACCTTTTCCAGACTTGCCGTTAACAGCATTAAAGAGATTCAACCAGAAGCTAGAAGATGCCTGGGGGTCTGTTCTTGTCCCCACAGCAGCTGCCCCAGAGCCAATGTGCAGGGTGGCTTCCTGCTATAGCCTGGGGGAGGGGTGGAGTTGGGGAGGAGTCCTGAGGAAGTCCCTTGTCCTCATCCCAGACTGTTTGGCCTTTGGGATGAGGAAGGGACAGGGCCCCCAACAGGCCTCTCACCAAGACAAGGAGTCAAGGGCCATTTTTGCATTCCCAACGCTTCTGCTTTTATTTGGAAAGGAAGTTGCAACAGTGGTAGTTCTAATTGCTCTTGGTCATTTTTCTCCTCTCCTCCTCCTGTATGTGTATGATTCTAGGGTCTATTTTTAATTAACTTTAGTTAAACACCTGTATGAAAAATCACTTGTCAGCTGTAATAAAAGGGAAGTCTGAATGAGGCCTTCTGGTTCCATGAAGATCTTTAAAGGGAAAGAGAAGTAGGGCTGGGGAGGGTGTAGGTAAGTTTTAGGATAACTAAACTTAAAGTGTAAAATATATATCACCATTTTAGAAGCGGGTTTTTGGGTTTGCTTTCTCCCCCTGCTTTATTGGGGAGGACTTGCCATTGCTTTTATCAAGTGCTTGCTAGCCATGGATGCCAACTAACTTCTTCAATTGAAGGCCGGAGAATCATGTCTGGTTCCAGGAGCCGCTTGAGCAAGTCCTGGCATTCGGCTGAGATGCCCAGATGAGTGGGGAAGGACACCCCCTTCTGCTGCTGCCACAGCATCTTGGGGATGTCTGTGTCATCAAAAGGTAGGCTGGCACAGAGCATAACGTACAGGACCACGCCCATGCTCCAGACGTCACCCTTCTTGCTATCATGGGGAATGCCCTGCAGCACCTCGGGGGCGGCATAGGCTGTGCTGCCGCAGAAGGTCTGGCTCAGCTCCCTGCGTGATTTGGGCAGCACCTTGGCGAAGCCAAAGTCTGTCAGCTTCAGGTTGAAGCCCTGCAACAAGGCGTTCTCACATTTGAGGTCCCGGTGGGCCACACCACAGCCATGGCAGTAGCGGATGGCCTCGACCATCTGACGGAAGAGAGCCTTGGCCCGGCTCTCGGGCAGTGGCCCCCCATTCAGCACACAGTCAAAGACATCCCCTCCTTCAGCCAGCTCCATCACCAGGTAGATTTTCCCGTCGGCAGACTCCAGCATCTCATACACCTGGATGATGTTCTTGTGGTCCAGGGTACGGACAATCTGGAGCTCCCGAGGCAGGAATCTCTGGATAAACTCTAAGGAAACAAGGGGAAAGAGATGGAGTATCAAGTCCAGCCTTCTGTCTGCCTGTCTGCCCACTACATCTGGGTCTTGTGCCTTGGTTCCCTTCAACCAGTCTTAAATGTCTAGCTGCTTGGACACAGCAAAGAATGTTCACTTCTATTGTTATTGTAGTTAATATATTATTCAAAGGAACTACTTTCTGTCAGCTTCAGGAAGTGTTGTGAGCAGCCTGTGAGACCATGGATATCAAAGTGCTTTGGGGAGTTTTAGACAAAGCTATTGAATTCCAGTTATGAGGCCTGATTTGCCCACAACACAGTGAGCCAGCTCCTCTCACCTCTGCCTCTGACCCACAGTTCTTTCCAAGAACCCTATCTTTTTCCCATCTCTACCTGCCTTAGCACCAGGTCCTGCCCTCTGCTAGCTCTGGCCATGGCCTAGCCCATCTCTCTTCCCCTCCTGGAATAGGAAAGGCCTGGTGAGCTTGGGGTCTGCTTCTGGGGATCCTTCACCTCCTGCCACTTTAATTTGGACTTTGGAGGATGTGATTTTCCTCACTCCCAGCATCCCTCTGTTCCCCACTGACCTGCCCCAGAGCCACAGTCTCCTGCTCTCCTTGGTTCCAGACTAAAGGGTAGGAGGGAATGATCATTCTGACTCGAGGAAGCACCCACCCACCTCAGCCAGCCCTCCCTTCCTCCAAAGGGGCCCCAGCTCACCTTCTGGCCCTCCCATCTTGTCTATAATTTTAATTGCCACTTTTCTTTGGTGTTTTTTGGAAACTGCTTCTTTGACTTTTGAGTAGGTCCCTTCCCCAATGGTCTTGCCCAGCTGGTACCCATTGGAGAGCAGAAAGTCCTCCATGCTGTCTAGCACCTCCTTCCTATCACCCTCTCAGCTCATGCTGCCTCTGCGAGGCAGCTCTACTCCACCATCGCCCTTGGCCCGCTCCTTTTCCCCCCAAGGACTTCATCCACAGCCGCCCCCAGCGCTAGAACATTCTCCGTCTGGACACAGCAGCCGCGGGTAGTGGGGAGGGAGAGGGTCAGACATTTTAAAACTCTGGCCCAATTGTGATGTAAATGCTGTGTGACCCTTGGCCAAAATGGGCAATGCCCCTACTTGCCCTCGCAGCCACCACCAAACCCAGCACGGGTTAAGTCATCGCACCCCGCGCCTGGCCTGCACCTGGCGGTGAGTCGCAGCCCCGCCTGTCGGGGGCGCTCCGGGTTTCTGCGCGGGGCCCAGGATGCCAGACTCCTTTTCATGGGAGCCGCCGCCTGCGCGACCCATAGCGCGAGCCCTCCAACTCCCCGCTCGCCGCCGCGCTAAGTGTCTGGGCGGCGCGAGATTCCCTGGCGGGAGGAACGGGTTCTGTGAGGTCAGCGCGTCGCGGCCCGGGTCACAATGCAGCCCTCCCCCTCGGCACCCGGGCCCGGACGCGCCGCAGACACCTGCCCGGCTCCGCCTGGACCGGAGCGTCCTCCCGCGGCCAGGGCTCGGGCAGCTGCTTCCAGCCTGGGACCGGCCTCGGCCTCCGGCAGGTGAGCAACAGCCCAGGGGGCGGGCGCGGGGAGGCAGCGCCAGGCTGCCCTGGAGCGGCCTGATCGCCACTCCCCGCGCAGAGCGCCCCGGGGCCTGGACATGAGTGCTCAGGAGCCCCCACAGGGTCGGAGATTCCCAATTGAGGCCGGAGACTCCCCTGGCCTTGCCGCCGCCCCCGAGTCCCAGGACAGCCCGGAGCCGGTAGCTACGGAGCACAACCCGGTCAGGTGAGGCCGCTGCCCCTCCCCGCCGCCCCCCCCCGGCCCACTTTTCCTCCCCAGAGCCCCCGCGCCCCCGCCCCACGTAAGGTCCCACATGCGCGCCGGAACCTGGAGGACCCAAAGTGCACTCCTTGATACGTCCCCAACAGAATGGGCCGCCCCCGCCTTCAGCGCCCACTGTCGCGCCCCGCTTTCCCCAGGCCGCTTCGACGCTGCCCGGGCTGCCACTGCCTGACGCTGCTGCACGTGCCCATCGACGTCTACCTGGCCATGGGCGGGAGCCCCCGGGCCCGCGCCACCTGAGTGCGCCTGCGCACGGCGACACCGCGGGAGCCGGGCGGGGACGAGGCCCGCCGCGGGCCACCACGCTGAGGTCGCGCGCGCCGAGCACGAGACAATGATGCACATTTTAATAAAGCACAGCATAAACTGTTCTTTCTATTCTGGGCTGGCAGTGTATGTCTGTCCCGTCGGATCGGGCCGCCGGCTGCTCCGCCTCCAACAGCACCTTCCCTTCTGCTGCCTCCTCCCTTGGACCCAGCCCTAGGGGCCTGCCCTTTCCGGTCTGCTTTCTTCTTGTAGGGCACAAGCCTGTCCTCCCATTTCTTGCTAGTCTTCTAGGGCCCTCCCCTCATCCTTCTCCCCATCGCTCTCCTTGGTTATCCAGTAAAATTCGCATTACCATGCGGGACCCAGGGTTCAGAGAATCATGTGACTGGAGGGAGTGGATAGACAACTTAGAATAAAGAGAATGGCCACCCACACTGGGCCCAGGCCCATTTAATTCTCCCAAGATGGAGTTTGGTTTTGCTGCTTGCTGTTTTGTGACCCTGGGCACCTCTGGCTTTGTTAGAGGGGTTATGGGCTGCCCTGTACATCTTGAGCCTTGGTTTCTCCGAGGACTGTTGGAGCCAGAAAAAGACTGGGGAAGAAGGAGTTTGAAAAACTTTGATTTCATATTTCTATTTTACAGGTGAGGGAACTGAGTCTTAAGCGAACTTGCCAGGCGTCCCCAGATGACAGGCGATGCTAGCAAACTCCTCAGCATCCTCAGACTTGATGTCACAAAATCCGTCTGTGGGAGGGGCCCACTACAGGAAGGCTGCCTGAAAGTGTAGTATTTAAGCTGAATGAGTATTTCCTATTTTGCAAGTTTGCTTTAATAAACCTGTATTATTTTAATATTGGAAAATAAATGTAACCCAAAGGTCAGGTTTAGTCTCGTGTCCCCTGAGATTTAAGTATGGTTGACTCAACAGCCCTCCCCTAATACACATGGAGTAGAAGCCCCAGACCCCCAGAGCGCTTTAGATCTCATGGTCACCTGAAAGGGACACCTTTCTCAACTTCCACACAAAACTCTCTCCCAGGCAGCCCCAAATATTGGAGGCTTATTGAAAGAGGAGATATTTATTTGAAAGGGTCTACTTGGACTTTAGACTTGAACTTTCAGTGCGCTGCTCTTTTAACATTCTGGCTCTTGAAAGCCCCTCCATGCCTATCTTTCCCCTTCACCGGAATAATCCTTGGCTTCAGGTCATAGTGTTGGCTTCTCTCTCCTTCACTCCTCTCCCCCTTCACCCTTACCTCCTGGAGACCCACCCCATCCCACCTCTACCCCAGGACTCTGTTCTTCTCTCCATTAAGTGAAGTATTCCTGCTGTTTCCTTCCCCATCAAACTCCATGCAGGCCCTACTCTGCCTAACAGCCCATTCTGCCACTCTGCAGAAAAAGGGCCTCCCTCTCTGTAAATACTCCTTACCCTCCTTCGGAGGCCCTTGTTGTTATTTTAGCAAGAAAAAACTTTTAGCCTCTGTATTGATAAAGTCTCTCTATTGCAAGTGATTGATGTTAGTTCAAGCAAAAAAGGAATTGACTGTTTCAAGTGGCTGGGAAGGATATAAGCTAGGGATTAAAAGAAAGAACTATAGGAACCAGGACAGCCACTGGGGTGGAATTAAGGATTCAAACTCACTGAGACTGTTGCTCTGTTCCTCTCTCATCCCCTATTAGCTCCTCTGGGCAGGGAACATGGCTGCAGCTGCTTAGAAATCCCAGGAAGGGAGAGTTGCTTTCTCCCAGTCTCAGTGTACCTATCCCTGGGAAGAGCAGTGATTGACCCTTTTTAGACCACATACACATTCCTTGGGCCAATTACCACTATCGGGAAGATGGGAGACTAATTGATCAGGCTGAGCCGTAAGCCTACCCTTGAGGTGCCAGCACAGCCAAGTGATTGACAGCATCACAAGAAAATAATGGGTAAAAATGGAGAAAGAAACATTCTAGGAGCAGGGACAGCTTAGGCAAAGATTGCGTACGCCTAGGAGGAAAAGAAGCTTGAAAAAAAAAGGGAGGGGTAGAGAGTGGAAGGGGCCAGTGTGACAACTCTATTTCACAGCAATGAGGAGCCTTGGACAGTCTGACCAAGAGTCAGGCCACTGAGTTCTAGTTCAGGCTTTGTCCCTGTCTCAGTCAATAAGATCTGCCGGCCAGTCTTGTGCAGGACACTGGGGATTCAGCAGTGAACCTGACAGACAAGGGCCTTGACCCTCATGGATCTCACATGGCCTAGCAATGAGGCTTCACTTAGGCAGGTCCCTTCCCTCTGGGCCCATTTCCTCACTAGTTTGGAAAAAAAAAAAAAAAAGCACCAGCTGATCTCTATGGACCTTGCCAGCCCCCAAAGTCTAAAGCCTTCCTGTTCTTCCTTTCTCTCTTCTCATCTCCCTCACTTCCTTTCTCCAGTCTTTCAAACCCTCCTTTCCTTTAAAAAAAAGATCGAATGCCATCTCCCAGATGCTAGGTTAATGAGGGATACAAAGATTCCAGACAAACACCTTGCCAGTGGGCCAGAACCTGGGGCTAGATAGCTCTAAAATATCATGCGCAAGGGGAAAGGTCATTCCAGGTGGAGGGAACACTGTGAGCAAAGGACTAGAGGCAGAAAAGTGAACAAATTCAATTAATTCAGTTCAATCAACATTCACCAACACCTCCCTGGGCCTCGCTGGATGCTTTATCTGACAGATCCCTTGCCTGTGCAGAGCTCAGAATTCAGGGGAGCCAAGGATGAGTTAATAGAAAAGAAGCTGGATCATGGAGGCCTTGAGTTTGAACTTTGTTCTGTAGGTGAATGGGAGGATGACAGGAACTAACCTGGGTCACTTCACTCTATTTCTCCTCTCCCTTTCCATCCTGCTCTCTGTTGCTTCTTCCTCTTTCCCCTTGGAAGTCACTGGCGTAAACTCCAGTCCAGGATTTGAGTCCTGACTGCCATTTACTAGCTGTGCAACTTTGGGCTAGTTACTTAGCCTCTCTGAGTCTCTATTTCCAAATCTGTAAAATGGGGCTAATGACACCTAATGGAAGCTTTCAGTAAAGTCATGCAGGTATAGCACTGGCGGGAATCTCGGGCAGAGATTGCTGCTGCTCCTACCTTTGGTTGGCTTCAAGGGGCAGCAGAGAGCTATCCAGCGATGTCCCCAGGGGCTGGGTGATGCCCAGCCTTGGAGAGGGTTGGGGAATCTTGCTTCCCTCTGCCAACTTCCTAGCAATTCTGCTCAGGAGATGAGGAACTTGGTGGGGGTGGACATTTTCAGGGGAATCCCAAATGGGAAAGGCGGAGTTGCCTCCCTCACCCTAGAGGGTAAAGCTGTCCCCAGACCCCAAAGCAGGACCCCCACATCCCAGCCTCATTCCCTGGGCCTGAGGAATGAGGAGAGACCCAGGGAAGGGAGCATACTCAGTTCACTGCCTTTCCTGACTTCTCTCTCAGACACCTTATTAGCCAGCCCCTCCCTTAAAGACCCTCTTTTAGAAGGAGGGGGCGAGGTACAGATGGACCCCCCAGGTTACCATGGAGATGGCAGGGAAAGGGTTGCTGTATCACCATGACAACAACTGACGTCAGCACTACCCTTTCCCATCGCTTGATATGAGAGGGGGGCAGCCACCCCAACCATAAGCACAAAGCCTCCTTCCTTTACTGAGCCAATCAACCAAGGGGTCGACAGGCTTAATATAGCACAGGAGTTAAAAGCACCGACTCTGATGTCAGTCAAACCTTGGTTCAAATCCTCTTTCTACATCATCTTAGCTGTTTGAATTTGAGCAAGTCCCTTAACCCTGGAAATCTAGTATGTACAACGGGGATAGAGAGCTACATGCCTCTGAGGGTTAATGTGAGGATTGCAGGGAATCATGCAGGTAACAGGCATTGAGCCAGCTCATGGGAAGTGCACACCTATGTTAGTGACTCTCTAGAATCCTGGGGACCTGTCAGGGCATTGTGGCTTTTCAGATACAGACTCACAGCCCATAGAAGGCCCCCAGGACTCCAAAGAACTAGGCCCTGAGTTTGAGCATCTCAGAATTTGGGGGTCTGAAGATGAAAGCCATAGAGTGGAATTTCCAGAGTCCGAGGAAACCCCAGATGCCACTTTCCCTGAAACCCCATCACATCCGGACTCTGACCCAACTTTCCCTTTCTCCCCCCCCCCCCCCGCCTCCTCCTAGGCCTTCTTTAGTAGCGCTTCTGCCTCTTGGGACTCCATCTGCTTCTCCAGGAAAAAGGATGGATGAAGGCCATGGGAAAGACATCAGGCAACCTGACATCAGGTAGATCAGTAGGTTGGACCCCACAGGGATATGGAGGTCCCAGCTCCCACTGGCCTCTCCCCACTTGCCCTTGGAGTAAGAACACTGGAATCGTTCTCATCCGCTCTCTCTTCCCCAACCCTCAGTCCAGGTCACCACAATCTATTCTGCTCCAGTTCCACTGCCACCACCCTGAATCAGGCCCCTATTACTACTAATTTGAGTGACTCCAGCAGCCTTCTAACCAGTCTTGTGCTTCCTTCCCTGCTTGATTCCTCCAGCCCAGAATTATTCTATAAAGACCACAAAGCTAGCCATGTCATTCTCCTATTTAAATCTCATCAACAGCTTCTTTAAATCACTTGTCCAACCATGTAGACATCACTGAGTTCTCCCCACCTTTCAGCATACTGTTCCTTCTGCCTGGAATAGCCCCCTCCCATCCCACTTACCCCTCAGATCTCCACCAATTGTCACTCCTCAAAAAAGTCTCCCCTACCCACCTGTCCTTCCCCTCCCATAGCACCTGCTTGTCGCACTGTGTACTTACCTCTTCCTTGATCCCTGCTGAATGCCCATCTACCTCATTAAACTGTGGACTCACTGAGGGCAGAGGTTGTGTCATTTTCATCATGACATCCCTGGGGCCTAGAATGGAAGGGCTTAGGAATTTGTAGAATGTCTGCAGATTAGACTAGCTGGTGAATGACTGCTTGATCAGTCCACAAAGGAGAGGCTGAGTGCTGTGAGGAGAAGGAACAGCAGACCCAGTGGGGGCCTGGGGTGGGGGTGGGGTGGGGGTTGGAATGGCATCCCTAAGGAACTTACACTGGAACTGAAACCAGAAGCGGTTACCCAGACAAGGACATGAAGGCAGGATATAGCCCTAGCCCTGGGCTATGTGCCACAGGTGAAGGTGATGCTGAAGACACTGTGAAGAGTGCCATGTTCATGTCTTGGGAAGACCACCCTAGTTGCTCTGTGAGAACAGATCACATAAGAGATCAAGGGTAACAGAAGGAAGATCATTCAGGAGGCTGCTGCAGCCTCCCAGGTGAAAGATGATGGGGCCTTGGACCAGGTGTTAGCAGTGGAGATGGAGAGGCAATTGGATTTCAGACACATGCTAGAGAGGGTGAGGTTTTGTAACTGCTTGAATATAAAAAAGGAGAGACAGGGAAGAGTTTAGAACCAATCCCAGATTTCCAGTTCAGGCAACCGAGAATATGGCCAAGCTGCAGAACATGGGAGGAAGGGCAGATGTGAGGCACGTTTGCTGTGAGGTGAGCCATCCCGGGGGAGGGGTCCAGGAAACAAGTGTCGACAGGGAAAAGAGGTCTGGGCTGAAACAGAGAAGTGAGTCTAACACAGGTGGACATCGAAGGCGTGCGAACCAGTGAGATTTCCTGGGAAAAACTGTAGCCTGCCCAAGAACACCCATGATTAGGCAGTGAACAAAGGATGAGAAACTTTCCACGTGGCAGCAACCAGTAAGATAGCAAAACAACAGTAACAAAAAAAATCAAGAGTGCAGTGTCCAGAAAAACAAGGGCACGAGAATATTTCAAATAGGAAGGAGCATTTGTGTCAAAGTCAGCCACTGCTAAGGGGTCAAGTCAGATAAAGACTCAAGCATCCCTAGATTTAGCAACAAGGAGGTCAGTGGTGACCTTGACAAGCTGATCCTGTGGAATGGTGATGGGGGAGGAAGCCATCTGCAGGGGTTGAGGGAGGAAGTGGAAACAGCGTATGTACACAACTCTTTCAAGAATGTTGGCTGTGAAGGGGGAGCTGGAGAAGGAGCTGGAGTCGAAGGAAGGCTTTCTTCTTTCTCAAAGATAGGAAAGAGTAGAGGCTGTTTGTTTGCTGCTGGGAAGGAGCCATCAGGGAGGGAGAGGTTGGAGATGAGGAAGGGTGAAAGGAGGAAGGGTGAAAGGAGGAAGATTCCCCAAGGAGGGAAAAGAGGAGGTTAAATCCCCAAATATGGCCACACACTTTGGTGGCGGGGCAAGTCGGAGCCTGTACCAGGCTCTGGGGGCTCAGAACAGCTGCCCACTCTCCCCAGCAGCCAGTGTGAGTCATTGGAGGGGTGGGGAATAGCCCACACTGGCTGTGTGGGAAAGGGAGTGAGGCCAGCATATTCCTCAGGATCCCCAGAGGGGTGGGGGAGCAGGGCCCAGCCTGGGCTCTGAGCCCTGAACCCCATGCTCTGACCAAGACAAGGGCACAGAGAGGTTGTCTCACCTTTTGTAGGGGCAGGCAGAGTAGTAGGAAGCCTGGGGTTTACTTTTGGCTCTTCTTTGCGTATCTTGGAACCTCATTTTCCCTTTCTGCAAAGTATGGCTTTTTTTTTTTTTTTTGGTGGGGGTGGGGAGAATGTCATACATGTCTGGGACCCCTTTTAGATTGTTTCTGAGGCGGGAAGCCCCATAAAAAGACCGGCAAGACCCCCAAACAGAGCCACTACTCTCCTGCCAGCACCATCCAGTTCCCTGGCCCAGAAGCTCTCTCTCACTTTTTGCCTCTGAAACAGCTTACTTACCCCTAAAATGCTATTGGTTCCCTGAGCTCACTTCTGATTGGTTATTTCCTTCACTCCCAATTGGTTATTACTCTCACTTCTGATTGGTCAACTTCCCTAACTTTTGATTGGTCCATTTGGAGTACTTCATTTGCATGGAGCTCACTCCTGTTTGGTTACTTCTCTCACTCCTGATTGGTCTATTTCTACAAAGCTTATTCCTAGTTGGTCAACTTCTGTTATACTTTATTTGCATATGATGTTGCAAAGTGTAAAACTGGCAGCCTATAAAGGCCTGTGTAAACCTGCAGACAGGGTCCAGAACTTGGAGTGTTAACTTCTTTAAGCCCGTTAGCATAGTAAATCTGAGTTCTCCAACTCCGAGTGCTCCTTGGTCTGTTACCCAGTTAGTTGGCTGTCAGTTGGCTGTCATAACTGAGCTATAACACATTTTTCTGCAACATTTTCAGAAATATATGTGTGTCTGGAACTGTGTAGACAGTTTAGGGTGTCCAGGAGCCCCCATAAACTTACCCCTGGCCTCTGGATAGGAACACCTGAACTAGAGTTGGCTGAGGAGCCCTTCTGCTTCTGATAATTAAGCGTGCCCTGGAGCAGGGGAAAGGCGCTTGTAAGGGCTGTGGGAGGCAGGGGAGTGGGGGTCCTAAGCCCAGGAGCAGCAAGGCCTTTGGAAGTGTGAGCTCTTGGCGAGCACACCATTAGGGTTGTGAGCAGAGGCTGGAGGCCCCTGGGTGGAATAAGGAAGGGTTTATTCTACCCGCAGCTGACCTTCCTGCTTGTGTTCTGCCTTCTGTTCTTGATCCTGGGGGAAGTACGGTAAGGTCTCAGGGGATCCTCCAAACACTGGTGACCAGTGCCTTCCCACTGAAGCGGCTGGTGAAGACCGACCACGAACTAGACCTCGCCCAAGGGTCTGGCGCTGCCCCACCCCCACCCCTCTGCCAGCTGACTCCTCCTGCTAAAAAAAAGCGGGGCCCGAGGGGACTATGGGCTTTCAGGCCTCCCCCTCCACGCCCGGGCAGTTATTAAAGAGGTTGAAGCCGGGCCAGGCCTACTGGACACCATGCTATTCACTGAAACTGCCCACTTGGTGGTGAATTTTCTACTGTCCTGGTGAGGGGACCTGGGGGGAGGGCGCCGGCGGGATGAAGAGCCCAGGTCTCGCAGCTCAGAGGGGAGGAGAAGCCCAGATTCTTGGGAAGGCCCCGACAGAGGCCTCCAATTCCTCTCCCCGTCCTTCTAAGTCGGCCAAGAGTGATTCCGGGCCTCGCCCCGCTGCGTATGACCCCAGGCGGCCGCCTCCTCCCCGCCCGTCGTGCCTCTGGGGGTGACCGCTGCCCGGTCTCCCCGGCAAGAGCCCCCGGGCCACGCCCCCACACCGCCTGGACCGGTAACTGTGTTTCTTCGACTGTCGGGGCCCAGCCTTGCCGGCGTCCGGCGCCCGCTGAGTGGGCGATTACTGGCTGAGCCCGCAGCACCACCGCCCGCCGGGCGGTGCCTGGCGCTGGCCTGCGCACAACCTGCTGCTGCTCAGGGACCACCGGGCTGACGGACGTGCCCTCCGCACGAGGGCCCAGCTGCTACGGCGCGCGCCCGCGCTTCACGTGAGCGCGCGGGGCGGGGCAAAGGCCTTGAAAAGAGAGGGGCGAGGCCTATGGTAGGGGGCGAGGTCTGTGGGAAGGTGCGGATCCCCAGAGCCGAGGACTGGTCAGAGGTTGGATAGGCTGGGCTTGACGGTGCCTGGGAGCGGGAGGAGGGGACGGAACTGACTGGGAAGGGCGGGGCCTGAAGCGGCTGAGCACGGAAGAAGGAGGCGGGGCTAGGCGGCGTGGGAGTAGACGCAGAGGGAACTGGGAGCCTTACTCTCATACTGTCGGCCTAACTTTCCCTCCCTCCAGGTGAAAGCACCGGTGGAGAATATTAACTACCAATACCTGGTTAAGAGGAAGAGACATCTAGTTCCCCTGCGCCCGTGAGAGCCGGTGAGGGGCGGGGCGAAGAGGGCGCTACCTCGGCGGGGCGGGCCTAGAGGCGGGGCCTAACGGAGGAATGGGGCGGGGAGAAGGGCAAGGGCTGAGCACGAGGTCCGTCCGCCCTGACTTCCAAGGTCGAGGACTAGGAGGGGTTGAGCAGTGAGAGGCCCCGCAGGCCTACGTGTGAGTTTCTTCGGGTTATTCATTCCCACCATTCTCAAACCACCACATTTTTTTTAATTGACAGATTGGACTATATTAAAATTTCTGTTCATCAAAAGAGACCCAAAGAAGTAAAATAGAGTTCCAAAGAGGGCACCTCAAGAGTAATGCCAGCGTTGTGCCCAGTACAAGGAGTGTGGGAACCAGAATAGGTTATGCCCTCGGGCACCAACTGGGTCAGTGCCAGGAAAGGGGTGACCCCAGCCCCAGGCCTGGTGACCAAGCTAAATGACCTAAGGGAAAGGGTCTGCCTAAGAGGCACTGTCCTGACCATCATCCTGTGATCATACTGTGTGTGTCTGTGTTAGCTTCACATTTTGGGACATCTCTGAATGTCTTCTGCATCACCTCTGAGCATGGCTCTGTTTCTCTGTGTGTCTGTTTATCCCTGGTCTCTGTATCTATTTATTTATTCAACAAATACTTATCAAATACTTTAGTGGGTTGTGCCAGGTTTGTACTCTAAGTCACTGACTTTACATTGCTGAAAGGAACAGTTGAAGTCTCTGTCCTCATGGAGCTTACATTCTGGTTGGGGAGACAATAAAGAGAGGTCCAAGATAAACAGGATGCTGTGTTTGGGAAGAACAAGGTGGGCCAGGTGCTATTTTTTATGGAGTGGGCAGGCACTTCGTTTTACTCACAGATCTAAAACAGTGCCTGACTCATAACTGGGGCTTACTAAAGATTGCATGAATGCATGGCCAGGAGTTCCTGGCTGAGGAGGTATCTCTCAATCAAGACTTAAAAGGATGAGAGGTCAGCCACTCCAGACCCTGAGAAGAGTGTTGTGTGTGGAGGGAACAGCATATGTCTAATGGTGGCCCTTTGCCTCTGGATGTCTCTCCTGGAGTATCCCTTTGGCCATGTCTCTGTTCCTGTCTATTGTCTCTGTGATTTTGGGAGCTGTAGGCTGGTTTAAACAGGGCCTCTCCAGGGTCTCTGGAAGTGAGGTCACTTCTGAGCTGAGTCACTCCACTGACCCACTCTGACCCAACCAGCCTGGTCTGGCCATTCCCCTGGAAGCAACCCCTCCCCACAGTGGCCTCAGTCCCACGATCTCTGGCTCCTTCCCAGGATAGCATCCTGCGGCCCGGAAGGAAGTCCTTCGTCCTGTGTAACCACAGTCCCTGCTGGGGCAACCGCAGCCCTTTCCTCTCATTCAGCCTCATGGGCAGAGGGGAGGAGATGGAATGTCTCTGAGGCAGCAGATCCTGCTTGGACAGAGAACCCAAGTAAGGACCTGAAAGAGTGGAGTTGACCACCCCTCTGCAGCCCCAGGGAGGTGAACCTCAGAGGGGCAGAGATGATCACTCATATTAGAAGCCTCTGCCACATCCATTGTTTCATTTAATCCTTCAGCATCCCATTTTATAGATAGACACTCAGGCAGATCCAGAGAGGAAAACGTGGCAGAACTGGGACCAGAACTCAGGTCTCTCGATAAAATAGTAATAATTATAACAGGTAATATTTATTGCATGTTTCCTCTCAGCCAGGTACTATGCTAAAATTTTGCTGCCTCATCACAACCCTATGATGTATCATTGTTATTCCCATTATCCTCAGATAAGGGGATAGGCTCAGAGCCATTAAATGACTCGCCCGAGAACACCCAGCGGCTTCACAGCTGAGCTGCACATGAGCCCAGGCAGTGTGGCATGCCCAGCTCCACACCCTGTGCCCTGGGTTTCAGAGGAGTGTCACCAACGTCTGTTTTTCCAGGGATTTGGGGAGGCAGGCCTCAGGTTCATTGCATGATGGTCCTGAGGCCGACTTGTGCCAAGCCAGGATGAGCAGGAAGACAGCCTGGGAGCACTGCACAGTCCCATGTCCCCTCTCTGTGGGTGAAGATTGTCCACCTTTGCCCTCTCTCCTGGGGTCTCTGTGTTTCTGCCCTTCACTGCGCAAATAAAGCTGCTTTCGCCGATTTCTGGCTCTCCCTACTTCAGGGGGTGATTGAGGTCTCTATTCTCCCCAGTCACACACACTTAGACTGAACCCACAGGGCTGGGAGGGCCTCCGCAGCCACCCCTGACCATCCCATTGCACCCACAAACCCCCATGGGCTAGACTGGATGAACCCCACTTGCTCCGCTCCCCAGGCTCTCACAGTGCCGTAGAAAGGTAGAGACATCCACCAGCTCAGTAAAGTGCCACAGGAGGGGGACACTGGGACACAATCAGTCTTCTGGAAGGTCAGGAAAGCCCTTAGAAGTTCCTTGAGCTGAATCTTGACAGGTGGGTAGGCCCTTGGTAGACATACACGGGGAGTAGCAATCCAAGCAGAGTTGGCAGCATGGAGAAAGGTTTGGTGGTTTGCAGGCTGAAGTGGTCTGGGCATCCCACTGAGCGAATCATGAGACTGGTGGCCAGGTGGGCTCTGCCTAAAATGAGGCCAGCTGGGCCTGGAGCTTCAAAGACCTTGAAGGCCAGAACAAGGGGTTAGGTTCTCCAGGAGGAAGCAGGGAGCCATGGACAGGTTTAAAGCAAGGGAGGGACATGGCCCCATCATGGCATCTCCTGGCCTAGAGCCCTCCGGAGGTCTCAGAATCCGCTCTGGTGAGCGAGTGGTCTCTGGCCCTCAACTAGGCCCAAGGCCCTGGGCACCTGTCCCTGTGTTCCCGTGTTCCCCCTACACACTCTCGCAGGTCCTAACTGGGACGGAGGCCCACTCTGAGGAGTGATTTCATGCAAACCTCCCTGCAGAGGTCAGGCAGAGGGAGCTGATGGCTAGAGGAAGGAGTCTTTGGGCCACTACCCAGACTCATCCACTCAGTGGTCCACAGCAGCTCCCTCCCCCACCCCTGAAGACCCACTTATGACCCATCCTCTGCCTTTTTTTAGGGGTCTCAGTCACATAAACAGTTAACTGCATGACAGCCACCCCAGCTCCCCACACCCAGTGGACCCCTAGAGCTGTCTCCGTTCCTCCTCTAGCCCCACTCTCCATCCACATGGAACTTCATTCCCACCTCTGGTGCTCTCCACATTCTGAATGTCTGCACTTCATCTCCCCCTCTGCTCTCTGCCCTTGCCTGGTTCAGGCCACTTACCCCGTTGTCTGGACCGGTCCTATCGACTCTTTCCTGGTTTATCTTACCTCCAACTCTGTCCTTTCTAATCCGTGTCCTGAGCCTGTTTTGTTTCTCTATGTTTTGTAGATCCCTGTGGGACATCCAGGGTGATCTCCAAGGGCAGCCGGAGTTTTGGACAGATCTGGGCTGGAGACAGAGATTTCTTCATGGTCAGCTTATAGACGCTTTTGTAGATACAAATAGAAAAGGATGGAGGAGAGACAGACAGGCAGACACACACACACAGATCTTCTCTTTTTCTCTCCAGCACAGATTTCATTCCAGACCCACAGATCCTGATGACACCCCAAAGACACCTCAAGTCAACCTGTCCAAAGTTGACCTCTCTGTTTCCATGGAGACCCGCTGCTCCTCCTCTTTGCCCCTCCTTTCACCCATTTGCCCAAGCCATACCCTCGGGCCCCATCCTTGGTCCTTCCTCCTCATTTCCAACATCCTTAGTCCTTTGCTAAGACCTGTCACTTCTGCCCCCTGAGCCCCTCCTTTACTTCTGTGTCTTCTTCCACCTTCAGGAGCATTTGACATGGTGGATCACTCATTCCTTCTGGATGCCATCTCCTCCCTCAGCCTTCAGGATTCCCCTGCTCCCGGTTCTCTTCCTTTCTCTCTGCCCATCAGCTAAATCCCCCTGCTGGGTCCCCATCCAGAGTCTAAATGTCGGAGTGCTCCCGGTGCTGTCTTCTTGAGCTGTTCCTCTCAGTGGATCCCATCCAGTCCTGTGGCTTCCAATTTGAGACACCTCCAAGTTCTCCTCTGAAGTCCAGGCTCATAGATCCATTAACTGCCAGCCTGATGTCCCCACGAGGACTCTCACAGGCACCTAAAACTTCAACTTCAAGGGCACATTCACAGTCCCTGGCACTGGGAATAGTCCCTAGCTCAGGACATGTTGGTGTTGGCTGACTCTCCCTCACTCTTTAGCAGAAGTCCCCATCATCCTTGCCTGGACTATTTCAACAACCCATCTTGTTTCTCTGCTGCGTAGCAGGGAAGAGGGACAATCTAGTCAGAGGGACAGCCTGTGTAAGTGCAGGAAGGAGAACGGGGTTATGGCTTGGCGGATAGCCCAGAGTGTGCTATGGGGATCAGACAGTGGAAACCTCACATGTAAGGTGCAGACTGTCCTGAGGACAGTAGGGAGTCATGGGAAGGGTTAAAGCCAGGGGAATATGTTTGATGCTACATTTCTTTCACTCTTTCATTCATTCCTTCACTCATTTACTCCCCCAGTTAACAGGTATGTATTGAGCACCCTCTGTTGAAAGTGACCCCGACACAGAGGAGAATGGCTGGACTTGTACAGAGAGACAGTGAGAAGCTGATGAAACAGCCTAGGTCCAGGTGAGAAGGGCAGATTGGGAGGGGGAGACAAGGGGATAATGAGCCGAGGTGGGTGGCCTGGTGATGCAGCCCAGGTTCCTGGTTTGGGCGACTGACTAGTGGGAACCCTAAGCCCAGAGGTGTGGATCAGGTGTGGGAAAGCCCTCCTTTCCTCCTGGGGAATCTGAAAAGTCCTCGGGAGTGGTTTGATCTGGGTTTTAAGAGATTTAGAAATCTGACAAGCAGAGAAGTGGAGAGAGGCATGCTAAGTGGATGAAACAGCCTGTTCAAAGGCCCTGAGGTGGGAGAAGCTCAGCACTCTGAGGAATCAGATGGCTGGGAGAGTTGAAGTTCCGTGGGCCAAAGAGAAAGAGGAGGGATGTAAGGGAAGTGAGGCTGGGAGCCCAATCTCTTTGAGGCACAACCTGGAGCATCATGGGCTGGTCCCCCGAGATGTAAAGCCTCCCTGTCACACAGGCAGGAAGGAGAATGTGGGGCAGAGCTGGGAGGGGACAGACAGATGATGTGTGTGTTGGAAGAGGGTCCAGAGTATATCTTTTCTGGAAAAAGTCACTAAAAGAAGGCCTCAACGGGAAACTTCTGAGGGGTGAGAGAGAGGGGAGAAAATCCTCAGGGTTCTAGGGAGAGACAGATTCCTTTACCATTTAAGGGATTGATTGACCCAAATAAATTTCCCCTTGAACACTTCAGCGTCCTTAGATCAGTCCCTTCCTCACCTGTCCCAGAAGAAAGTTGATGGAGGGGATACTTGGTTATCCCAGGGTCCCAGATTCCCACCTCCTCGCCTTAGGGCAGGAAGGGAAGAGGAGGGAAGGGAATGGGCACAAGTCTATGTCAGGCTCTCCCCCAGCATTTCATGTAACCGCATTTAGGACCACTGTTGAATATTCCCATGTGCTCTGTGCCTCGGGGCTTGACATCATGGCAGTAGGTTGTTTATCTCACAGTAAACCTAAGAAATAGGCGATCATCGTTCCTGTTTTACAGATGAGGATACTGAGGCTCAGAAGGACCAAAAGCCACAGAGCTAGGATGTGATGGGGCCAGCTCTGCACAATGAAGACTGCCTCAGCACAGCGATGCCTCACGGAACCCTTGCCACAACCCCAAGTGGCACCCGGTGTCCTCATTTTACAGGGTGGGCACTGCAGGACTTGTCAGGGGAAGGGACTTGTCCAGGGTCACAAAGCTGGAAGGGAGCAGTAGTGTGGCTCCAGATCATTTGAAGGAAGAGGCTGAATGGGAGAGGTCATGGGGCAAGATCTGAGCAGTGTGGAGAGGGGGACCTGAACGGGACTAGGAGAGAGTTTCAGTTTCCCTTTTAAAGGGACTTCCCCTGGATGGGGGATTTTGGTTGGAAAGTTGTTAGCAATCCACATTCCATGGGTCTGGCCACCTCCTGGGTGCCTTCCCCAAAGGCATCCAGGATCTGAAAAGAAACTGAAAGTTGGGAGGAAGGGAGGGTGGGGCGGGGGTAAGGGAGAGGCTGAGGCAGCCCAGAACAACTGGGTTGAATTTCTGGTGACCTCACTGAGCCTGGGGGAGATGGGCAGGCGAGCTGGGATTACACACAAACCTCTTAGCTATTGGAGAAATTGAGCCTCAAAGAAACTGTTCTATTAGATAGTGGCTGGGCCCTGTCCAGTGTACACAACCCAAACCTTGCTCCAGACTCAGCCTCTGCCTCTATCCCCACCACACCACCCACACACGACACACACACACACACACACACACACACACACACACACACACACACACACACCCCAGAGATGAGAGGAAGAGGAGGGGAAAGGAAGAAATAAAAGATCTGGGTGGCCTAAAATTCTGAAGGGAACTTTCAGAATCCCTTGTTTTTTGTGATGTGACTGGTTGGATGCTGGGTCCCAGGAAAGGGCCCCTGAGGTGCTCCAGTATCCAGACCCAGGTTCAAGGCCCAGGACTGGCAGAGAGGCTGCAGACCTGGGTCCTGCTGACAACTAAGCCATAACCCAGTTTTCCCAGGGTGCTGGGGAGTCAAGTCCCAGGGCTCCTGGGCCTGCAGCTGTTTTGTGTCTCCCTGCCGACATCCCTAACTGCTCCTCCCAGACCTGGAGCATCAGAACCCTTCTTGGAGGCCTCCAGAGCCTAGCATGGCCCTGCTCCTCAGAGGTCCCGAAAACTGCTTTCTTTTAGTCCTGACCTCCTCGTCATCTTCTGCTCACGCAGACACGCCACCTCACTGGGCTTCAGTTTCCTCCTCTGTAAAGGGGAACAATGATGGTACACATCTCACTAGGTCACGAGGTAACGTATGGAAAGCAGTTGGCACAGGGCTTGGCGTACAGTGGGCACGTGATCAGTGCTAGCAGCTATGATTATTACTACTATTGGTCATTCTTACCTTTTTAAAACTCTCCCCCTCCCCCATAGTCAAGGATCCCCATGATTCTGTCCTCTAGGGTTCTTCCTCCCCATCTCTGCTGGCTCCCTTCCTGGGGGCCCTCTCCTGCTGCCTGCCCCCCACAACCCCTGCAGTGGCAGAGCTCCCACTGCCCCCTAGAACTTCCTGGATGACCTCATGTACTGCTTGGCTTCAGTTACCCTCTTCCTAGCAACAAACAGAGACCCAGATTTCCTGGGGTCAGTTCTGACTTAAAACCTTCTGTCTATTGTCCCTGTAAGGTCATTAGCCAGACCCTGGCCTTGGAGTCCTGGCCTTGGGCTCAGGAAACACGATCACATGTCTATGTGCTGAAGCATATAGACTTCAGGCTGCCTCCTGGATGTCTCCCGAGATGTTCCCTGGGCGCCTCAGACTCAACTCAACAAGGCTAGATCAAGCAACTCGCTCCCAAGTTTGTTTTTCCTCCGATGCCCTATCTCAGTCATGGGTCCATCTTACCAGCTGTCACCCAACACAGAAATGTGGGCAACAGCATCATCACTCCCACTTCCCCACCCCATCCCTGCACCCAGCCAGTCACCATACCCTAGGGTCCTGTCCCTTAAACCTTGCTCCAGACTCGGCCTCTGCCTCCATCCCTACCCTCACGCAAACCATTTGCTGTTCCCCTTTGTGATGCTCTAAGTTCTTCCTCCATCCCCCAGCCCACCCACAGGCCCCTCCTCCTTGCAGCCCACAGGCCCCTCATCTGACCTGGCTCTGGCTCTTTCTTCCTTAGGTAAGGCATTGCCAGTCTCCCTGGATGGGAAACCCCTGAGGGCAGGGGCCCTGTGTGACTCACAGCTGACACTCTGCCACATAGGGACAGAAGGAGGAACTCCATTCTCTGTGAGTATGAATCACAGAGGCCAAGCTGTCGCTGTGCAGATGAGTAAACTGAGGCCCAAGAGGAGAAAAGACTGGCTTACTGTTACAGAGCAGGCGGAGGCAGACCTGGGGCTAGCATAAGGTCTCTGGGTCCAGCTGATGCTCCACGGAAGGAGAACTGGGATGTGTGTGCCAAGTCACCATTCCTGAGGCCTCCACTGGGACCCAGCCATTCTCTGGTGTCTCTTCCCTCCCCCGGCTTTTGTGTATGCTGGGCCCTCCCCACACCCACCCTCCAACCAGGAAGGCCCATCCTCCATCTCTGGCAAGATACTGCCACTCAGGCCTCACGTAGCATCTAATCTGATCCCCACCCCAGAGCCCTCCTCAGAGGCCTCAAAGTGCCCCCACAACCTTCTTTATGGGGCAACGTTCTCTTCTGCTCTCCTTCCTCCTTCAGCCCCACCCTGTGCTCTCCCAGGGTCCCATTTCCTTCTGTCCATGGGGGCTGGGAGCATCTCAGGCCAGGACTAAGGTCTGAGCCTTTACCAGATAACTGAGACAGATGAGAGATGTGTGAAAACATGGGGTTTCTAGTCTTCCCTTCCATCCCAGAGTCCCCTGTCTTCCCCACTCCTCCCTTCCCTGCCACTCTGTCTTGACAAAAGCTCATATCTCAAAGGTCCTGACCTGCTGAGGCACACACAGCCCCCCACAGGGACACTCACACAAACACAAAGTAGCCACTCCCTCATCCACACTCTCAGATACTCTTTCACACAGCTACATGCACACTCAGAGCTACACACCCAATCACAGTCAGACACAGTCACCAACACAATCTCAAGGACAGACAGGCACACACCCAGAAAGTCTCAGAGAGTCACCAAGCGTCTCTCTCTCTCTCACACACTCTGAACACACATAGCCAAACAAAGACGCAGACTCACACAACCGCAAAACTACACACCTGGTCACACACACACGCGCACGGTCACAAAGTCTCTCTCACACACAGACAGATACAGAGCAATACACAGTCACACACAGAGAGAAACAGACGCACACAGTTGCACACAGGCCCCTGGAGACACAGAACAATGGGCACATTGTCTAGGCTGGCAGCAGCTGGGGAGGAAGGAGCGCAGTGTGGACGGAGGAGGCCGTGGGGGCTGCTGAACCACCCCCACTCACCCCCGCAGCATCCTAAGCCTCTTCTCTCTTCCAGAAGCTGGGTTCAGCTAGGGCCTGGATTTGCTGAGGGATGCAACTCTCAAGCACCCCCTCCCCAGCCTCCTTTGATGTCTGCTGGGAGATGCAGGGGTTCCCCCCCTGGTCCACAACCAGGCTCCCTCTGGGGCTCTGGGGACTCAGGGTCCTTTAGCCCTGATGCTCCTCTCCTCCTGGGATCATCTGGGTGATTTACCTCTTATCCCCACAGGGCAGTGCCTGGCAATGGGAGTCTTGGGAGCAGCTCTTAACCTCTGACTCCAACCCCTCCAGGACTCACACGCCCTCCATCTGAGCCCTGCCAGCCGGTGCGGGCAGCGCCTGGCAGCATTGTGGGTTTCTTATTGTGGCCGAGACAGAGACTCGGGTCATGATGTCCATCCCTGAGTGGCAGTGGATGGAGAAGTCATTGTCCTGTCAGTAAACTGCAGTGGGGCATGGTGCCCCTCCCTGTCCTAAAAGCTAGCTCCTCTTGCCTCCCACTCTGACCTGGCAGCCCCAGATCTCAATGGAGAGTTCTTCCAAGGCTTTCCTTACAGCCCCCACCCCCTTTTAGCTGTTCTCTCCAAATGCTCTCTCACCCTCAGCTACTGGTATCTGCTGTGTGCCCTTGGACATGTCACTTTCCCTTTCTGAACCTCAGTGTTCCAGTCTGTAAAATGAGGGGTGCCAATGAAGCTGAGAGCATTCTGTAGTCTCAGAGTGGTGTTGGGGTTGGAGGCTACAGGAGTGAGTACTGAATGTAGAAGCCACTTCAGCCCTCCCTGGCCCTATGTGGTCAGATCTGTGGGAGTTCCTGATTTCTCAGGCCCTGAGGTGTCTCCACACCTCACAGCCTCAGGCCTCCCAGGAGGCTTTACTTGGAGGGAGGGCATGAGGGAGAGACACGCTGAGCTGGCCAGGGCACAGCCCTGCTTTTGCAATACTTTGCTTCCTCCACCCCCCACCCCCTTCTTCCTGGGGGCTGAGGGCAGGCAGGCAGTTGGACGCATACATCCGGGGTTGGCCTGGACTCTGGGGTTCCCCCTGGTCTAGGACAAGGAGGAGTGTAGAAGACTCCAGCTGGAGAGTCTCCAGCCACTGCCATCCTGCCCAGCCTCCAGGGTCCCTCACTTGGGCAGAGCTGAAGGCCAGGCTGGACAACCTTGGGGGCTGTCTTCAAGGGACTATCCAAGGGCCCTCCTCTTCAGGAACTGGGTGCTCTAAGGTTTATTGAGCCCCGTCTTGGGCTTCCTTTGCCTGCTTGAGGGGAGTCCTGATGTAGGGGAGCAGATGGGAGAGCACCAAAGTCAGACTGGTTATGTTCACGTCCCTGAGCCTCAGGCTCCTCATCTTTCAAATGGGAATGGAGAAGCCTCTCAAGGTCACAAGACCACCCCAGATGGGAGTTTGTAACAGGTCCAAATTGAGGGCAGGAAGGACGGAGTGTGACAGCTTGTCTGTAGGGGCTTAGTCTGACAGGCCACCTGGAGACCAAGAAGAGGGATGAGGGACGGGCCTCACCAGTCTGAACAGAGTGACCCTGCGGCGGGCCAGACCTCCCAGGCTGGACAGGGCAGGCAGGCAGGCGGACACGTGGGCGGGACTTCCGACAGGTCGGCCTGAGGGGGCATAGAGCCCAGCTCCGGCCCTGCGGCTTCCATGACCACATTCTCTAGAGTGTAACTCGGAACCAGCCGGCTGACGAGTCTGGGCATGTGAGTCCTTCGAAGAGTTCTAGGAGAATGACGGGGGCTGCCAGCGCAGGACCAAGGTGATGGGAGCCACTCCGGGAGCTCCCGCGTCCACCCTGGGAGGTGGGCAGTGAGAAAAGAGGGGATGATTGCTCCCTCCCCTTTCCTCTAGGAGCCCCCCTCCTCCTAGCTCGCGGAAGGACCCGCCTTTCTCTTTCCCACACCGGACACCACCTGCCCCTGGGAGCCGTGTGGGCTAGGGGGACGAGACCGCCAGCGTCGCCCACTGCGCAAGTGGGGCCCGCGACCTGAGCCCGCCTCCGCCCCTCGATTGGGCGCTCATTTAAATGTCCGGCCCCGCCCCAAGCTCCGGGCGCATATATATAGGCGGCTCGGCGGGCGGCGGGCGGCATTCTGGCGCGGAGCGAAGCGGCGGCGGGCGCGGCAAGCGGGTTGGGCGCCGAGCGGGGGTGCAGCTTGGTTTCCCCCCGACACCCCTCCCCCTCAGGCGAGAGCCCCACCCCTCCGCCGACCAGGCCCACCCGACCGAACTATCCCCTGCGGCGCGAGCCCAGGGCGGCTCCGGGCGCCCCCCAGCAGAACCCCCGCCATGGGCAGCCAGAGCTCCAAGGCTCCCCGGGGCGACGTGACCGCCGAGGAGGCAGCAGGCGCTTCCCCCGCTAAGGCCAACGGACAGGTGGGTGCGCTCGGCATGGCCCGAGCCGGCCCCCTCCTCTCGCGTCTCGCCCTTTCTAGGGCCCCGGGCCGGGGCCGCGCGCTTTGTCCGGCCCGGGACACGCGGCGCCCCCTCCCCCGCCCGGTCCCTTTGTTCTCGGCGCCGCAGCCCCCGCGGGCGAAGCGAGGGGAGGGGCGGGGAGGGGGCGCCGGTCGGGCCCCGCCGCCTTCTTTGTTCCCGGCCCCGGCCCCCGGCGCTGCCCCCCAGCCGCCCCGAGTGCCGCGCGGGGAACAAAGGCGCTGCTGGTCCGCGCCAAGGGGGCGCCCAGGGGCCGCGGGGCGGGTGCCCGGAGGAGAAGGCACTCCCCCTGCAGATCCGACCTCAATAGCCCACGGTCTCTTTTTAGGGAGGAGTCGCGGTGTAGGGAGAGCCTGAGGTGGGTGGGGGGCCGTTTACACAAAGCAGGAGACTGGGAAAATAGGCCGTCCAGGTGCGGGGAACAGCGCCCCGGGGCGGCTTCCCGCCCAATATCGGCTGCACGGCTTTCTCGCCCTCCCGCCCGCGGGGATCCGCGGTCGCGGGCGGTTCTGCGCCGAATAGAGAGCGCGCCCCAGGGGAGATGGGTGGGGGCCCCAAGACCCCAGCGCCTCCTGCCGGCCGCGGCCTCTGCGCGCCTGTGCGGGGCAGGAGGGAGATGTTTGACGGGATGCCGGCCGTGGGGTGAGCCGGCTACCAGGCTCTGGGGGTGCGGCGGAATGAATCGGGACCCCGTTATCTGAAAGAGGTCAGAGGTGGGCTGGGGGAGGGGTGTCAGAGCCCCGGCCCTCAATGCTGTCTCCTCCGCCCTGCAGGAGAACGGCCACGTGAAAAGCAATGGAGACTTATCCCCCAAAGGTGAAGGGGAGTCGCCCCCGGTGAACGGAACAGAGGAGGCAGCCGGGGCCGCTGGCGATGCCATCGAGCCAGCACCCCCTAGCCAGGGCGCTGAAGCCAAGGGGGAGGCCCCCCCCAAGGAGACCCCCAAGAAGAAGAAGAAATTCTCTTTCAAGAAGCCTTTCAAATTGAGTGGCCTGTCCTTCAAGAGAAATCGGAAGGAGGGTGGGGGTGATTCGTCTGCCTCCTCACCCACAGAGGAAGAGCAGGAGCAGGGGGAAATCGGTGCCTGCAGCGAGGAAGGCACTACCCAGGAAGGGAAAGCTGTTGCCACCCCTGAGAGCCAGGAGCCCCAGGCCAAAGGGGCAGAGGCAAGCGCTGCCTCCAAGGGAGGAGACACAGAAGAAGAGGCAGGGCCCCAGGCCGCAGAGCCGTCCACTCCCTCGGGGCTGGAGAGTGGCCCTACACAAGCAAGTGAGCAGAATGAGTAGCTGGGTGGGGGCAGGTGGGTGATCTCTAAGCTGCAAAAACTGTGCTGTCCTTGTGAGGTCACTGCCTGGACCTGGTGCCCTGGCTGCCTTCCTGTGCCCGGAAAGGAAGGGGCTGTTGCCCCCTAGCCACGTTCCCACTCCTCTTCTCCCTCCTGTGGATTCTCCCATCATCCAGCTGGTCTTCCTCTTAAGGCCAGTTGAAGATGGTCCCTTGCAGTTTCCCAAGTTAGGTTAGTGATGTGAAATGCTCCTGCCCTGGCCCTACCTCCTTCCCTGTCCCTACCCCTACAAAAGGCAATTGTTGGTTTTCTTCCCCAGTTCTTTTCCAAGTAGGTTTTGTTTACTCCCCAAATCCCTGAGCCAGATGTGGGGGTGCCTACACTCCCAAACCCTGTGTGTCCAGCCTTTCCCTGTTGAGTTTTTAGTCTCTTTGTGCTGTGCCTAGTGGCACCTGGGCTGGGGTGGACACTGCCCCTGTCTAGGTTTTTATAAATGTCTTACTCAAGTTCAAACCTCCAGCTTGTGAATCAACTGTGTCTCTTTTTTGACTTGGTAAGCAAGTATTAAGCTTTGGGGTGGGGGGGAGGTCTGTAATGTGAAACAACTTCTTGTCTTTTTTTTCCCCCTCCCATTGTTGTAAATAACTTTTAATGGCCAAACCCCAGATTTGTACTTTTTTTTTTTTCTAACTGCTAAAACCATTCTCTTCCACCTGGTTTTACTGTAACATTTGGAAAAGGAATAAATGTTGTCCCTTTAGTGGTGCTTTTTAATGAGTGGTCTTCTGGGGTAGGGTGAGACTGATTAACCTCAAACCTTGAGGGAGGGACTAAGACAGGTAAGTTTGTGGAGTTTTTTTTTGTTGAGGGGTTGCTGAGATACTCACAGACACCAGAAGCACAAAGAAGTATTGTCGAACCCAGGGATACTACTAGGAGACGAGATCAGGAGAGTATAGAAATGTACCATTTTATTACAAAGATTCTCACAAAAATGAAAATAGTATCTCAAAAAGGAAACTAGACTACCAATCTTCACCTGCAGAATTGGGGGAGGACAGAAGGCCAGTAGGAAGGTATGAGAACAGAACCAATCTAAAAATGGCTGATGTCACCTTAAGGAGCCTGGAAAGAACAGGGGGGTCCCTGGAAACCCAGCCACCCCTTCTAAAATGCTCAATAAGGGCACCTTTTCAAAGCTGAGTACTTGAAGATTTTGTCCTATGGCTGCTTAAGCGTATCCCTTACACGGAGACCTGGCATCCTTTATGGTTCAAAATTAAGAATTGGGGAGGGATGCGTGGCAAGGCAGCTACTAGAAAAGCTCACCTAACACGTGTGCCCTGAGCTCAGGGCCCTGGTTCCTGTCTAGTCCCTGGGGATATTTATATTTAATATATTTTTATATAAATACACAGAGAAATAGAAAATATAAAATCTGAGGGGTTATGGGATAAAGGTGGGGAACTTGGCAAGAAGCCAGAACTAGAGAGGTCTGTTCAGGCCAGCTTGACCTCCTCCTTGACCCTGTGGAGAGAGAGAGCAGAGACTGGCATGAGACAACCCACCCCAGAGGCCTTGAGGCAAAAGTGGGTACGAGGACGACTTTCACAAGACCCGGGCTGCCCAGGTGACTGCTGAGGGCTGGGGCTTCCTAGCTCTGCCTAGAACTGCAGAGAGAGACAGACTGGTCCCTGAAAGAAGCCTTTGTAAACTGGACCAGCTGTCCCTGCTCCTTCCCTCTCAGCATGGTGGGACAAAGGGGCGGGTGCTCCAATGCCAGGGGGATGACAGACAACTCCTTCCTCACCCTTTGGCTTCTTGCTTCTCCTCCTTGGTTTTCTCCTCTTCTGCGACTTCTAGAACATAAGAGTGCAAGGATTTCAAGAGTACAGCCCCTCTGGAAAGGCCCGTGGGCTCTCCACTTACCCTAAAACCCCTTCCCCAACATTAGAGCTCACTGGACATAGAAAAGAGGAAAGCCCATCACAGGTCCTCCCAGACAGCCCTGGAGAGAACAAACAGGTCGGACCAGTTTCTCAGCCTGCTAGAGCCTGAACTCGGTGGGCGGAGGCAGCCCCCTGGGAAACGGGTAAAGCACTGGGAAAAGGGCTTGGGTGGTATGTGAGAGTCATGCTCTGGCCACGGGAAGCCCAGGCGTGTCCCTGGCTCTGCAGCCTGGCAGGGCTCAATCAGCCAGTGAAGATGACGAATTGAGTTTCATTCTTTTGTGGGCCCTGCCACTTCTGGGAACCACTGAAAGGTCGAAGGATCAGAGGAAGAGCCCCACAGGAGCTGGCAGGGCCTGGTCAGCTGCCTCCTCCCAGTGCCCTACATAAATTCCTGCTCCAGGGCCTGGGGCTCAAGACCCAAGTCCTGGTCCAACCCAAACTCACCTTTTTTCTCTTCTGGATCTTTCTCTTTCTCATCTTCTGTTTTGACTCTCTTGGCCTTTTTAAAGTTGGAAGAGTTTTTGCGACCACCTTCTCCCTCCTCATCAGAGTCGGAGAACTCCTCCTCACAGGCAATTCGTTTGTCCGAGGAGCAGACTGGGAGGTAATGTTAATTATGGGTTAGAGAGCAGATTCTTTATCTTAGGGTCTGCCCAGTGCTTTCCTACATGTTCCCCCAAAATACACCAAGGGAAGGACCAAGACAAGGAGGGGGAGGGAACCTGGACTCCCTAAATTATCCCTATAGGCACAGGAACTTGGGTTTCTCAACAGGTGGGTAGCTTGGGGAGTATATGGAGCCAGGAACAGTGCAGGGAAGTCAGAACTGCCTACAGAGTGCACAGGTACAGGCCCCCGGTGCTGGGTATTACTCGAGATGCGCTTGTCAGGGTCTTCTTCATCCTCGTCTCCACTCTCCTCCGGAATGGCATCCTCGGGAATGGCCTGCATTTGGACCCCAGGTGCATGGGGCAGCATTCTCAGGTTCTCAAACAGTCGCTGTCTGTGGCCAATGGTAGACATGTGGGTGACTGGGCTCTGGTCAGCGATCAACCAGAGCCTGGAATGTTCAATTGGGGGGTGGGGTGGGGTATACTCACTTGATCTTTTCCAGATACTCATTAGTATTCTGGTTGGTCATATTGGAAGGACTGATGTGAAGTTTGAAATCTGGTCCAAAGTATTCGAAGTAGTCGTTGTATGGAAGCTCTAATTGGGGCAGGGGGATAAGAGAGTCAAGAGACCTGGCCACCAGGGGACCCCGAGAAAAGCATTTGTAGGTTTATCCCAACTATCAGAGAAGCATGCCTCCAAGATAGGGTGAGACTTGGGTACCTATTGGATTTTAATTTTTCTAAAGCCAGTCTCCAGTGTCCATACCAGTAGTGTGTGTGTGTGTGTGTGTGTCACTGAGGAGGCCAAAGACCCTCGTTTAGAAAAATTTAGGCAATGCTCATTGGGAAAACTCCCTTACTCACTACCACAGTTACCCTACAGAGCACAAACTCCAGAGCTGTAAATAACCACTGACAATTCTGTCCAGACCAGAAGCAAGGGGGAGATGGGACAGGTCAACTGCAGGACTCAGGAAAAACTGACCGCCATGGACTGAAAAATCATAACAGGACAGGCAGGAGAATCAGAGTCAGAAGAGGAGAGGTTGTATAGCCAATGGGAAAGGGGCCGTGAACTTAAGGACCCAAGAGCTCCAGCCTGGCCCTGGAGCTATTACCATTTGGGATCTCTGTGTCCAGGGCCACAGCTGTTTCGTATGTCCAGCACCGTGCAACATTACGAATGGTGTAGCCACCTCCTCCCAGCATCAGCATAGGCAGGTTGAAGCTCTTCACAAATTCCACACACTTGGCGTGCCCTTTGGTGGGAGAAGGAGTGCTGAGTTACAGGAGCACCCAGCAGGACCCTGCCCACCCATCCCTACACTACTCAGTCTCACCTTTGATGGTCAAATTGAAGCAACCTAACCGATCCCCAGACAGGGAGTCCGAGCCACACTGTAAGACGACCGCACTGGGCTGGAACATCTCCATTACTTTGGACATGACCTGAAAGGACGTGACCTGCTCACTACCAGCCTCAAGAAAAGCTATGCAAGGTTCAGGTTGAAAAGTGTCGGTGCAGCACTTTTTTCTGCTCCTTATTACCCACTCCTACCTTTCCACACTCCCTCATGCTGGGTGCTGACATACAGAAAAGGGAGTACCAACTTGGGGTTCTCATTTCCCTACTTTGTTCAGTTCTCCAATTTGAAAGGATCGCCAAGAGCCTTCTAGCTTCAGTAATGCTGAACCTAAAATGGCCTCCTCATCGATTCCTGAATCTTTCCCTTCTATCTCTGCTCCAAGCTCCAGTACCACTTGCTCTAAGAAGTCTTTCTGACCCTTCACTGCATCTGCCCCATGCATTTGGTCCTACAGACTTTGAGCCTTATACTGTGAGGAACTTCACTTTCGTATACATCATTCTCACAACTAGATTCTGAGGACAGAGACCATAACTCAGGCTTCTCTGTTGCCCTTATTACAAGGCACGTAGTAGGCACTGGTGTTTGCTAAATAACTACCTGAACTTATTAGGTTACTACTCTAGTAATGGTTGGTTCCTTGTTGCTTACAGGTGAAGATATTAACTCCCTAGCATGACATTCAAGGTTCCCTTTGAAATACTGACCCCACAAACATTTCCTACCACATCCTTCAACACTCCTCCCCGACATCATACTAGCCTACGTACTACATACTGGCACCTCTGTGCTTCTGCTGGTGCTGTTCCCTCTGCTGAATGCCACCCCTCCCCTCCAGCCCCCACCTCCTCCTTCACACAGGTAACTCCTCATTTTTCAAAGTCCAGCTCAAATGTCACCACCTCTGTGAAATCATCTCTGACTGCCCTTTCCCCAGCCTAGGCAGCAGTTTCTCTCTTGCTTCTC
The DNA here is from genome assembly GCF_048564905.1 of Vicugna pacos. Classification (NCBI taxonomy): domain Eukaryota; kingdom Metazoa; phylum Chordata; class Mammalia; order Artiodactyla; family Camelidae; genus Vicugna; species Vicugna pacos. The sequence continues at coordinate 44,920,397 of NC_132999.1, forward strand.
TGTTCATCCCTCAGAAACAGCACTGACCACATACCGCTGGGGATGTGCCTGCCTCCCACAACACAGACTAAGGTCTTCAAGGGCACAGACTGTCTTAGATATTCTTGTATCCAACAGAAGGCATCAATAAATATCTGGATGAATTTTGTTCCCCTAACTGGCCATACAGCATGCAATCCAGGGTTGAAACATATCTCATCTTCCAACCAGCCCCTCCGCGGGGAGAGATCCCTGAGCTGTTCTGGGGGTGCTTTGCTACCCCTCCCTTAGACCAACCCAGTTTATAACCCAGGTGACAGATAAGCCACTTACCGGCTTGAAAATGGCCTCATAGGACTCGTCATCAATCCCATCTCGGAGCGGGTAGTTAACAGCATAATACTTGCCTTTGCCAGCCCCAATATCCTAATCAAGAGGAACATTAAAGTAAAACTGAAAGATGAAGCTAGGGAGAAGTTCAAGGCTGGGGGCTGGAAGGCTAAGGAAAGAGGCAGTGGTTCTAAGAGAGATAAGCTGGGCCCATGAGGTGGGCCAGGGACAAAGCAGGTTAGTACCATTCCCCTCACTGGCAAGTCTGGTTCACGTCTCTGGACACACCACTGAGTCTGCACCCAGACTGAGAACTGCTCATGGGGCCAGAGACTGAATATCCTACCCCGCAACATGAGACCTCTCGCTCTGGCCTGTGGCTGGGGGCTTGGCCACAGAAATAACACCTACCTCATGACAACCCTTTCCCTTCCAGAGAGCTTTACTGCTCACTCCTCTACTCCCCACTCTCCTCTCTAGCGAGGTGTGGAAGGAAAGCAGAAAGGGAAGAATTCTTCAAGACTATAAATGCTCACTTATTCTAATGTTTGCCATAGCAAACAACTGAATTACTGCCACTTTTTCACCCAAGGGCTACTGGCACGGCAAAGTGGCTGGTCTCATTGTATTCATGCTAATACAGGCAGAACAGTTTAATAAATGAGCTTCCAAGGATTCTCATCCTGAGGTCCATGGATGGGCTTCAGTAAGAAGTGTCTATTAACAATTTGATATCAAATGTAAAATTTCATGTACTTTTCTGAGGCGAGAGTACATAGCTATCAGTCAGATGGTCAAAGGGGAAGGTAACCTAAAAATGTTAAGAACCCTTGAGATGGTCCATAAAGGTCTCAATTCCTAGCCCATGGGAGAGAATCTGATGTTTCTAGCCTAAAATTCATGCTGTCTGGGACATCTGAATAGTGTAATGCAACTCAGTTGTGACCAGGAGGGAAGTGACGTGAGTCAGGAGACCCCCATCCCTCCCAACCCTTTATGTACCATCATTCCCTTCCTCCAGAATAAGAGAAGGAAAGAGACCATGGCAGGTGTCCCAGGCTGGGGTGTGGTGGTCTGAATGGCAGTAGAGGCAGAAGGTGGTTTTTGGTGACATGAGATAGGAGAGTTAGAGCTGGCAGCTGAGGGTGAGCTGGTTGGCCCCTGAAGGGAATTCTCACCCGTAGGTCCCCAGTTCCTGGGAAGTACTCTCCATATTTATGAAAGGACACAGTCATGACTCGGTCTGTGGTATAGAAGGCCTCTTCCACGCCATCGCCATGGTGAATATCAATGTCAATATACAGCACCCTCTGATGATACCTAGGATCAGAAGGGGGTCAGGGGGGTCTGGGGGCTCTTTGGGAGTGGGACGCGCCAAGGGCGCCAGGTCCCAGCTTACCGGGCTGGCTGCCTCCCTCAGGTATCTCTAAGCACCAGAGACGTGGAAACTGGCTGAAGGAAGGTGGAAGAGCGGCAGGGTGTCTCCAGAGGCCTGACCAAGCCGACCAAGTCCGATCTTCCTACTCTACAGCCAGGGTCAACTCCAGCCACACAGGGACACTCTGGAGGCAGGATCTGAGCAGCGCCTGCCCCTGATCTTGCCGTGGGCTCAGATCAAATCAAGACCCCGTCAAGGAGAGGATGGCCAGAGACACTCACCGAACACATCCTAGCCAGCACAACGCTAGGAAAAGCAAACTAGGGAGGCAAGCCCAAGGGAGAGGGAAGTGGGAACCTGGCCTAAGGTGCTCCTCCAAGAGACAAGGCCAGGCAGGCATACTTTAGCAGTTCCAGGATGGCCAAGACGATATCATTGACGTAACAGAAACCAGATGCTTCGGACTTCTTTGCATGGTGCAGGCCCCCAGCCCAATTCACAGCGATGTCCGTCTGCTGCTTATTAAGCTTCACGGCACTTGCTGGGCATGGGAAGAAAGAACACAAGCCTGTGACCAAGCCACACTCCCCCTTCCCCCAAAAAGCCAAGGGAACCCAGTTGAGAGGTGGGACCTACCTATTCAACAGCTGTATTCCACAGTTCACAAGCCAGTCCTCTCCCCACACTCTATTCCAACCAGGAATAAACATGATATTGGCTACTCTAAAAAACCCTGTTTTCCAAGCTGAGGGTGATAACTCATCAGTAGGCCTTAAATTCATTTAGTGGGTCATGATTAGTATATATATATATATATTTTTTTTTTAATGAGATAGACTACAATGGAAATAACAGAATTAACAGTAATGGTAACCTTTTGTTACCTTTTTTAGCTCTTTTGTGAAACTGGCTTCGGGGGGGTGGCGCACAGTGTGTGTACACATGTGCATGCACAACCCAGATTGCAAGTGTAAATGTATTTCTTACTGTCGTTCATGGTCAAAAAATTTTGAAGATACCAAAGGTAGCAGAGGCTTAAAGTACAAATAGGTACAAGAAGAAGTGAGAGAAATGCACACTCATATGTACAAGTGCATTCATGGCAGCCTAACTTAAAACAGCAGCAGAAAGAGAGCAACCCGAGGGAATCAATTATATCAACTGAAGTTGGTCCGTAACATGGAATGATTATGGAGCCACAGGAAATCATGCTATAGATTATTACAGTTAGAGAAATTTTAAAGATGTACTAAGCAAAAAATGTAGGTGCAAAACTACATCTATATAAATCACACATTTTTGTAAAATATAGATGTATATATGTTATGTCCAGATACATGCACACAGAAAAAAGAATGGATGTACAAACATCAAAATGGTAATGATGGTTATCTGTGGACAGTGTGATTGTAGGCATTTTTCTTCCTATGCACTTCTTTGTTTTCTGAGATTATATTGTGAGGCAGTAGGAAGTAAGGAGGAAAGAAAACAATGATCATAGAAAAATAAATATTTGTTAAGAAGGAGTAGAGTAATCCTGGAGGTAATCTAGAAATTACTAATGGAAGCGAGAGATATGTGGAGAGTATTTCTGGCCTCTAAAGGTAATTACCATGCTCTTTTGTAAGACACAGATGATGACACTTCCCATTTTTATAGCACTTTGCAGTTCACAAATTGCTTGCAAGTATAGCATCTCAGTAACCCCATGAGGTCTGCAGGGAATTCCTGTACACAGGATGTCTTGGTAGGAGAGGACAGTCAAGGACACCTGTCCTTGTTCAATGTCAGATTGAACCTGGGCCGGGACTGGGCCAGAAGGACATTTTAAAAACCTAAGGTGAAAACCCACAGGACCATTTCACACGGTCACAGCTCAGCCCCACTGGGATAGCGGCCTAACAGACAGACCTCCCAGCACAACCCAGAGCAGCCCTTGAGAAGGGATGTATATTCCTTACCCACAGAGCCACCAGTAGACAGCTGACAGAACTCAAACAGGCCATCAAATACTGGACAGTCCTCACCAACGTTGACTTGAAACACATAAGCAGAAGGTTAGTTTCCACAATTTCCTTTAGGTTTTATTTACATATTTATGAGCTGATGGAAAAAACACAGAATCTGGATTCAGAAGACCTGGCTTCTCGTCTAGGCTCTTCTATGTAATGGCCGTGTGACCGCGTCACGTAACTTTCCTGAGCCTTGGCTTGGTATCTATAACAAGCAATAATGACACCCACCTCACCCAACTGTTGAGAAGATTGACAGAAATCCTACATGGGGAAGCATTTAGCAAGTAAGTACTTGGAAAATGTTGGCTCATTCCTGAGGGAGAAAAATTTAGCCTCTTACTCCACCCTGGGTTCGTTCCTGGACCTCACTGCAGCTGACCAGCAAGGAACAGAAACCCATGCTATCACCAACTGAATGCGTAACAGTGTGCCAGACGCTGTGCTAAGTGCTTTAAATACCTGATGACACTTATCCTCACACAACTTCTGAAGTAGGATGTGGTCCTATTTTACAAATGGGGAAACAAGCTCACAGAGGAGATCTGCCAGTAAGTGACAGAGGTGGTATTCAAGCATTTGGTCTGTCTAAAAGCCTGTGAAAATATATGCTGGCCTTTTCCCCCGTAATTTCATATAGACAATCTCACATGATTCTCCTAACAACCCATAAAAGCTGGACAAGACAAATATCAGCCCCACTGTGCAGAGGAACAAACAGATGTGGAGAAGTTAAGCGACTTGCCCAAGGTTATAGAACCAGGCAGTGGCAGAACCAGAGTCCAGGTGTCTTGACTCCCACAGTCCAGTGCTTTTTCTACTACACCAAGTGACAACTGGAGTAAGGTTATTTCAGGCCTAAAGGGGTAAAAGTACAAACTAACACGTAATGAGGAAACACATGCAAACAAAAATGCAAATGAAATGAAAAAGACAGGAAGGGAAGCACACCTGAAGGTTGCAGACTCAGAGCTAGAGAGGAACCTTATGGCTCCAAGTCTCCTCTCACAGAAAAGGAAAACTGCTGAGACATCAATGATACACAGAAGTTAGAGGCAGGGGTTGGGCTAGATCCTTGTTCTCTTGCCCCAGCCTTCCCACTGCACCCACTATTATCCACAGGGTTTCCCAAAGCAGAACATGGAGGAGGAGCTCTAGGATGAGGCAGGCAGGACAGCCCAGCTTGGACTGTAGTAGCCTCTTGAGACACAGCTGAAGCTCAAGATTGGCAGTAACCACAAGAGTTACCAACTCTGGCACTGGCACTGTCCTAAACTTGGAGGATGCCCTGATCTGGTGCCCTGCCAAGAAAAGTGCTCCGAGGAAGTGTGGCGTGCACGAAGTGGTGAGCAGTGGGCAGCTCTCTCCCCCACTTAACAGGTAAACACTGGGAGGCTGTGTCAATAAGAACTTTGCTCCCTAAGGCTAAGTTATTTATTTATCCACTGGCAATCGATTTCCCCCTCTGGCTACTTCCTCCTTCGGTGAGTTTGGCCTGCCTGGGTTTCCAAAGCTTTGCTTATACTCCTGTTTGGGATGTGGGGCCCCCATGAGACTAAATCAGTATTTTAGAAATGGGGAAAAAAGTATTTTCCTTCAGGCCTTAAACCAACATGTAGCTCAAATGGCCAGCCCATTATTCCCAGCCCAATGGAGCTGTGTGATTACAGATGGAAGAAGGGTAAAATGGGAGAGCAGACCTTCACGTGGGCTAATCTGTGAAGCAAGGGAAGACTTTAATATGAGTTTTCCCTCTTCCCACTATAAATACTTTTCTCATTCTTAGGCTGGCTTTGGACTGAACGGGAGCAATACTGGGTGAGAGATGGTGAAGCAGACATAGGTGGAGAAGGCAGTATAAAGCCTATTGCAGAAAGAGATGCATGGGATTAAACACTGACTTCAGGATGGTGCTTAAGCCTTGGGGGTGGTGGTAATTTGGGGGAGGTGGGAGTAGAAGAGAAAGGGCATGTGATCTAGGAGATGCGCCCGGGGGGCTTCAACTGTACTGGTAATGTTTTCTTTCTTAGGGTGATTGTGGGGACATGGATGTTCATTATATTATTTTTACACTTTTTTTGCTATGTCTGAAATATTTTATATGCAGCATATTTTAAAATACTCCAGAATTAAGAGACTAGATTTCCATTCTCCATTCTACCACTATCTTGTATGACCCTGGGAAAGTCCATTCACCTCCCTGGGTCTCAGTTTATATATCTATAAAATGGACAAGAATGCCCCTAAATTTTACTACCGCAAGTCCCTTTTATCATGTTTCTATCATGGGCCTCATGTTCTGATAGACTATCTGTCAAAAAAAACGGCATTTATTCATGTTCCCATTTTCAATTCTTAAATACTAGGTTAGAACTTCTCATTAAGATTCTCAAAGTGACCACAAAGCATTTAAATTATATGCTAGCCAGGAGCAAGGAAACCTTATTTATTTGCTCTTATTACAGGTATAACTTCCTAGGTCAGGTGTTGGTAAATACTGAAAAAGAGTTCAGTTTTTATAACGCTATTATTATTTCTGTAGACAACTCTGATTATAAAGCACTGCCCTAAGTGACACCTCTCTAGAACCTTCTTTTTTTTTTAATTTATTATTTTTTGGGGGGGAAGGAATTAGGTTTATTTACTTTTAGAGGAGGTACTGGGGATTGAACCCAGGATCTCCTGCATGCTAAGCTAAGCATATGCTCTACCTCTTGAGCTATACCCTCCCCTCTAGAACTTCCTGAATCAAGTCAGTAAGGTGCCTTGAAGTCCTCAGAAAGCCTCGTTCTTCCTACCGCCACCTTCAATGAGAGAAAATCTCAGACCTAATTTTCTCATGCACAACTTGAGAAAGCTGGTTTCAAGAAAACTGGAGCAGACTGGGAGCCAGAGCCAAACCTGTGCCCTCCCAAGGGCCTAATATGTTGTCTGCCTTGACAGATTTGAAAATAGCTAAGGAGAGCAAAAGCTACCACTTACTGATAGTCGGTACTTTAAATACATTATCTTACTTATCCCCCAACTTCCATTATGAAATAGGCACTACTGCCTTCCTTTTTTTTTTTATTTTTTGGGGGGGAGTGGTCATTAGGTCTACTTATTTATTATTTGCGTTTTTTTTTTTAATGGAGGTTCTGGGGATTGAACCCAGGACCTCATGCATGCTAAGTATGAGCTCTACTATATCAGCTATACCCCCCCACCTTGTCTCCTTTTTAAAGGGAAAACAAGGCTCTGAGAGGCTAGGGGATTACTAAAGAACACACAGCTAAGTGGCAGAGCTAAAGGATTCAAATCAAGATATCAAAGTTCATTCTCTTGCTTCAATACCAAGTTGCTTCTCTAATGAGAGCCCTCTCTGCTGATAGTGGACCCTGATTGCTGGCCTAAATAAGTTATGGAAACCCCTAAAGCCATCTAGTGCAAAGGAATAAAACTGCCTCACCTTGGAAGGAAACAGGACCCTGCCAATTCAGACCGTAAATACTTCACTTAGACGGGGCAGCAGCTCCTGGAGTTGTGGGTGGCAAAAAAGCTTAATGCTTCAGAAAAGGTCTCTGTGGTTCTGTAATCATTACCACTGCACAATTGTTGTAACAAATAACCTTGGAAATCAGACTACCTTGTGGCCAGTAGCAACAAAAACGTGCCACAGATTTCCTGATAGCTCAAAATAAGCTATAATAAACTAATCAAAACTTCTTCTGGACAATGCTGTTACATTGTTTGATTATGAGATCTTAGGTGCTAAGAAATATTTTATAAAATAACACAAGGGAGAAATCAGATATGACAGTTTCTTGCCAAATTTTAACATATTTTTCCCTCACAGCTAAAATAATCCTGGTAATTCCTACAAACAGAGTGTGGCTTCTGAGATGGGACCTGTTCTGAGTTTCAAGTCCCAGGAAACACGGGTAGAATCACCTCAACTCAAAGGTTACATCATAGAGAGTCTATTCTAAAGTGGTGCTAAATTCTCAATTAATATGCACAAAGTAAGAGTAGTTACAGTTGCATGGAATGACATCCAGTTCATTTTACAAAAGAAAAATCTTAGGGGAAGTGACTTGCCCAGTCAGTTAAAGAGTCAGAGCTGGGACCTATATCTCCTGTCTCCCCCTCCACGTCAGTGCTTTCTCCATTACAACAATTACAGTTTGGGGGTATAGTGTTGTGAACCAAACTGGACAAAGTTCAATCTCTATTCCTTACAATCAGGAAATAAGGAAAACCAGACTCGAGAAAAAAGAAGCACTTCGGCACCCTTATTACAAAGCAGGGAAAATCAGGTGTCAGCTGAATAGGGGACACAAGGGAAGGCAGGGTGAGCCTCTCTAACTGAAGGGCGATCCAACTGGGGGCTTGAGAGTAGGGAGGAAACAGAATGGACTTACATCTCTGCATCTGCTTGCTGTATTCAGACATGTTATCTGGGCGGATGGAGCGCAAGAATTTAATGTAGTCATCACTGTGGTACTTGGTCATCTCCTCAGCATTGGCTTTGTGGGGGCGCTAGAGGGCAGAGGGGAGAAAGAGCATGTTATTCTTGACCACTGCCAGTCTTCACTCAGCACTGAGCACTGAGCTACACGGAATAAAAAAAATTACTGATCAGATTCAGGTCTCAAGAAACTCACAACCTAGGTAAGCAAATAAGATTATCAAGAGATATTCAGTATCTCAAGACCTAGACTGCAACTCAAGCTCATTGCTTAGGCAAGTCTGCTTTTTTTGTTGTTTTTCATTTTAAAAAATTGTTTTTAAGTTTTTAATTGTAGTGGTAGCAAGTCTATCTCTTGAGCCTCAGTTTCATTGACTAAACAGGGATAATGACATCTACCACACAGGGAAGTTGTGAGAATTGGGTGAGACTGTTACATCTCTTTGTAAGCTGTAAAGCACTTTACAAATTATTACTTCTTTTTAGTATTAAATATAATATATAATTATGGGCCAAATGGCTCTTTAGAGTTCAAAAAGGAGTGATTAGTAATAGCTGAAACAGATGGGAAACCCTGTATAAATCATCATCACACCAACAATTCTGCTCACATCCTCCCCATTAAAACTTCCTTGACATAGTAACTTCCTGATTATCACAACATTCTGATTTACCCGCCCCTTCTTTTTAAAAAGTTCTCTTCTCTTCCTCTCATCCCTTAAAGGTGGGTCTCCTTCAAAGATAACCCTCTTCTTTTCTAATTACCAGTACTTTCGTAGTTTATAAAGCATTTTCAATACACTAACATTAATTGTGTTTACTCTGTACCAGCCACTGTTTCAGGCACTTTATATGCTATCTCATATGATCCTCACAACAATCTTTTAAAGCTCATACTATGATTATCTTTACTTTACAATAAGGAAACTACAGTAGAGAGGGGTTAAATGTAATTTACTCAAGGTTACACAGCTAGTAAGCTGGACTAGGAACCCAGAGGTCTGGCTCCAGGTACTATTTAACTCTCTTTTAATCCTCACTTAATATAATGAGGAATATTAAGACTGAAAGACAGATACTGCTTTATTAAAAACACCCATAGTGAAAGAAGCATGATCTGGCTCCAAATACTAAGTTGTTTGTACTATACTAAGCCCTGACCCTCTTGGCAATGTCGTCAAAGCCTTGCTTTGACTATCTCGTCTACATAGGTGACTGCCCAGACTCTCACTCCATCTTTATCTCTGTTCTGAGCTCCAGATTCACAGTTCAAACAACTTTCCAACCAGCCCCACTCACGAACCCTAGAGGCACTTCAAATTCAACTGGACATGACTTGTTGAGAGCCTAGAGGCATTCAAATTTAACTTAACTTCATCTACTCCTGCTGAAAACCGAAGTGTCATCTTTAACTCTGTCCTCTCCTGACTTCCATTTCAATCCACTGCCAATCCCTTTCATTATATCTCCGTCATCTCAATTGCATCCACCACCTTATTTCTCCTATGTGCTTCTTTCCCAGGTTTCCTATTCTCACCACCACCCACTCAGTTGCTCAAGACAGACATCAAATCTGTCCAATTCCATCCCCGGGCCACCACATTCTAGCTTGGATCATGGCAACAATCTCCTAACTGGTATTCCACTCTCAACCGTAACAACTGTGAATCTGTTCTCAATCCTACAGCCAGAGTAATCTGTCTAAAATTCAAACTGAATCATGTCACTCCCCTCTAAAAACCTGTCAGCAGCTTCATTACTCACAAGATCAAGCTTAAACTCTTTAACCTGGCTTGAAAAATCAAAATAGTAGGGTCCCTGCTCACTTCTCTAGAATCCCTCTAAATATTTTATGCTGTAGCCCAAATTTAAAGCCCTTATAAGAGTCAGGAAGTTTAGCTAACTTGGTACTTAAAACAAATAAAAAACTAGTGAGCACAGGGCAAGCCTTTACACAGCTCTAGCTGACTGCTGCCATGAAGGAATCTGGGCCCAACTGCCAGATCTACTCTGAGGCCAGGAGCAGGCCTGTCTTCATTCTAGAAAATAGCACAGACTCCTGGCACTTAGCAGATGCTCAATAAATATCTGTTGTCCTAATAAATTAACTCTCATTTGGATTATTTTTTGGCCTCCTAATTGGTTCCATTTATATCCAGCCTTATCCTCTTCCAAACTATCTTCCATAATGGTGTCACAAAAATCTTTAAAAAGTCAATGTCCTCCTCTAAAACATTCAATGGCACAAGAAAAGATTCTAAATTCTAACATGGTAATCAAGAAACTTTGCAAGGTTCCATTTCCAATCTAACTCTTCCCTACCCGCTTTTGTAAATATTATACTCTAGACAAACAACCCTTCCTCAACAAGACCTAGAGAGCTTCCCACCTCAGTGTCTGTGATCACGCCTTCCTACCATTTGAAATTCATCCCTATCCCAAGAGTCTGAAGGACAAAACCCATCTCAAAAACCACCTCTTTTACAAAGTAAAAGCAAATCTCACCCTAAGAACCCATCTTCATCCCAGGCCACAAAGTTCCAAGAAACATGACCTCACAATCAAAAAAACACATGAGGAAACAAAAGCACCAGGAATGAGAGCCCACAGAAGCAACCAACAGCAGAATCAGATCTGCAGGGGCCTTAGATATATGTTTAAATAAAAAAGAACTTCATTGCATTTCCATACACTAGCAAATAATTTTAAAATAAATGAGATGTAATTTATGGTAGCATTAAAAAAATGAAGTACTTGGAAAAAAATCTAATAAAAGATGTACATCACCTTTATAGAGAAAGTTATAAAACTTTGTATTAATAGCCCAAATCTCAACTGCCCATCTACAATAGCATGGATAAGTTGTGGAATAATCTGCAATTAAATACTATACAGCAATTAATATAAACAAGCTACAGCTACACACACAAAATGTATACTGTATAATTTCACTTATATCAAGTTCAGCAAAATTAAATTATTTAGGTGTGGATAATTAGGTATTTAAATTATGATGAAGAGCAAGGAAGCAATTAACAGAAAAGTCAGGATTCTAGTTACCTCTGGGGAAAGAAGCTGGAATTAGGAAGGGACACATGTAGGTTTCTGAGGTACTGGCAATGTCCTACTTCTTGAAATAGTTGGTGTTTACACGTACATTTACTTTATATCAATTTTATATCAATGTGTTAAATTGCACATTTGTTTTATGCACTTTTCTGTACATGTGTTATATTTCACAGTAAAGAAGCTAAAGTAAACCTTTATATGAGACATTTAAAAAGACCTAAATAAATGGCGATATACCATGTTCATGGATTCAAAGAGTTAATATTCTCAAAATATCAATTCTCCCTAAGCTAATGAATAGAGTCAATGAAATTTCAACCAATATCCCAGTAGATTTATTTGTAGCACTTGATGAGTTAACTCTAAAATTTATACAGAAGTACAAAGAGCAAATAGCAAGTCACTTTTTCTTTTTTTTTTAAGAATAACAAGGTGGGAGGACTTGTGCTACTAGATATGAAGACTTAATAAAAAGCTATTATAATTAACCCACTGTGGTACTGGCATATGGGGCAATAAACAGACCAAGTCAACAGAACATAGAGCCGAGAACCAGACTCATACATAGTACCCGGCATAAAGTAGGTGCTTAATAAGTATTTGTGCAATTAATTAATAAATATGGACATTTCATATATAAAAGTGGTGGCACTTAGATTAGGAGGGAAACAATAGACTTTTCAATAAATCAGGTAGGACTATATGGGGGAAAAATTTCAGTGGATTCCCTACTTCAAACCTTATTTAAAAAATCAATTCTAGATATAGTAAATACCTGTGTGTGAAAAGCAAACCTATAAAGATTTTAAAACATTAACATAGAAGAATACTTTATGGGTTGGGAAGGATTTCTTAAGACATAAAAAGCACTTATAAAAGAAACAATAAATATGGCTATATTAAAATTATCTCTGTTCATTAAAGATACATTAGATTGAAAAACAAAACCAGAGTAGAAAATATTTATAGCAATATACTAACAATGAAGTATATATACCAAAATATATAAAGAACTGTTATGAATTGGTAAGAAAAAGAAAGGCAAACAACTCAAGAGGAAAATGGGCAAAAGAAATGAAGACATTTCACAGTAGAGGACATACAAATGGCTAATAAACATATAAAGAGATACCCAGTTTCACTGGTCACTAGCAAAATGCAAATCAAGACCACAATTACATATCGTTTTTTTCATCCATTTGATTGACAAAATTTAAAGTCTAATTCCAAATGTAGGAGAGGATGTGAATCAGGGTATCTCTTACACATTGACAGTTTATTCAACCACACTGAAAAACACTTGGCATTTAATATTCATATACCCTACTGTCCAGCAATTCCACTCCTAGAGAAATAGCCCCAAGAAAATTTTACATGTATGCACTAAGAGACATGTACAAGAATATTCATAGTCCTAATATTTAAAGCTTAGATACAAATTAAGATCATAGGTCAATGGATAAATTGCAGTATACTAACATGATAAAATATTATTCAGCAGAGAAAAATGAAATAATTCAGGTGGATGGATTTTACAAATACAATAGTGAGATAAAAGCAAGTCCCAGAAGACTATACATAGCATGAGACCTTTCTCAAAAAGTCAAAAACAAGTAAATGAATACTATACATTGTTTAGGCACATGCACACATGATAAACATAGGAGAATAATATGATAAGCAAGAGAATGACAAACATGAAATTTAGAACACTGGGATGTAGGAATATAGATGTTCATTGCACTATTAAAATATTTAAGTAAAAAAGTGAATGAATAAATAAAAAAATTTTTAAAAAGAAGGCCAAGCATGAACCTTCTTTTGATGCTTATAAGCCAAAGATAATGAGTAACCCAATCCTGTGTATCTGAGGTCCTATTAAAACAAAAAGAAAACAAAAACCAGACAATCAAAAAGAAAAATATATAGAAGGCTTGAACAGGAACTTCAATGGGGAAATCTGTAAAAAGATCCTCAACCTCACTAGTAACCAGGGAAATACAAATTAAAGTAGTAAGATACCATTTCGTGTATATCTAAACTGGCCAAAAAAATGTAAACATGACAAAATCAAGTGTTGGCAAGGACTTGGAGCAACTGCAATTCTACACTGGTGGCAACTGGAAACCATTCTGGCATTGCCTAATAAGGGTGACTGTGCATACATCCTGACCCAGCAACTCTACTCCTAGTACATCCCTTAGTGAAACTCTACAGCATATGTGCACCAAGGAACATGTTCAAGAATGTTCACAGCAGCAGTGTTTGTAATAGCTCAAAATTAGAAACAAATCAAATGCCCACCAATAATAAAATAGACAACTTGTAGTATATTCTTTCCATGAAATACAGTGAAAATAAATACAGCTACATGTATCAACATGAATGACTCTCAGGAACATGTTGAGCAAAACAGGAAAGTCACATAATAAATACTGTATGGCTCTATTTACATAACATTCAAACATGTAAAACTGAAAAATGTAATTTTTAAGAATATATACTGATAAACTTATAAAAAAAAACAAGGAAATAATAAACCCCCAAGTTCAGGGCAGAGATTAACTCTGGGGAAGAAGAAAGGATCAGGGAAGGACATACAGGGGCTTTAGCAGCCATGAACATATTCCTTTTCTTAAACTAGGTAGTATTAATTATAATGTGATTCTTTATACCCTACATATATTTTATAAAAATTCTACTCAATATTTTATAAAGACATAAAAAAAAAACAGAGGCAATGAATAAGAAGCCTGCAAATATACAAAATTAGCATCCAAGGCAAGGAAGAGAACAGGATTCTTAACTACGTAAATAGGAAGGTGCCTGGATGAAAAGTGAGGAATTAGGTTCTGGGAGGGACTAATTAAATGTGTAGAGACGGAATTGGAGGAGGAGGTGAGGAGGAAGCATGGAGGATGACATCGCGTAAAAAAGACTCCAACGTGCCTCCTTCAGGTAAAGGAACAGAATACAGCGACTTCTATGAGAAGTCTAGGGAACTTCTTTCAGGACTGACTCTCAAAAGCCATCACTTTCAGGACAGACAGTAAAATAAATGGATGTTTGTGCTTTGGGAAAGGGATGCTAGGATTATAGCCCAGAGAAGAGGGAGGACAAAGGGATGAATGCAGAGAAACACTGTTGGGGGAAGAGGACTAAAGATTTAAACTTAATAAAGAGGTAAAACCAGAGAAGGAAAAAGATCACGTGAAAGAGAACAACGTCTAGAGATTTCAGAAAGAGATTATACTGGGGTTTTGCTCCAGAAGTTTACAACAAGAATACCACACAAATGAAGTAACCACCAATAAAGTATTATTATCTCCTATGACAGCCACTGTTGGTTGTTTCCCAAAAAGCCATTCTCTCCTTTCTTGTTAACAGATTTCAATTTGGTGCATGTTAAGGTACCCAGCCCCAAGGGTCAAATGTGATTAGTCTAAGCCAATTGCTGGTGAATGGTCTAAGAATGGCAAATGACCCAATGAGATTTAAGGGGAAATCTGTTAGGAAGCTTGTAAAGGAACGGTTTTGCCTCTTTAATTAAAAAAAAATACAGTGTAGGGTGAGGGCAGTGGAAAGTGATCCAAATTAGGGTTGTTATAAGGATTACATGAAATAACAAGTAGCCTTGGCTTTTTCCCTAACAACCTACAATAAATGTTAGTTCATTTTTCCTCCCACTTAAAGGTAGGACCCATTTTTAAATATTAATATCACTCATAGAGGTTAATATAGTCCCTGCGGTATGACAAGAACTCAAAAAAATATGTTGAATAAAAGAAAAAAGAAACAGTGCTTGAGGTAACTTTGAAAATGAGTAAGATATGACTGGGCAGAGTAAATAATCCTCCCAATCACGATGGGGTGGAAAGAGGCAGAATCTGATCTGACTGCCTTGGAGGGGGAGTGGCAGGAAAGGAGGCAAGCCCAGGTCAGATCAGCCTGCTGCAGACGCACAAGCTACAGGCAGCTCCTTGAGGCCCTGGTGCGTACTATTCCATATTCAGACATCTCTTTATCTAAATGCTAGCCTGCTCCCTAGAGTCCCTGAGAACCTCTGCTAACTTTCATGTTTTTCATTCCCAGATGCCCTTCACACCTAAAAATGCTCTCTGGTCCCAAGACCCGTCTGCTCCTCTGTCTACCTCCCTTCCTCGCTTCCCCAGCTGCCTCCAGTGGCTCGGGACATGACATGACCATCTGGGACAGAAAACTCATCTTTCAGTCTCTAGAATTGTGAGGAAGGATACTGTTGTTGTGAGGTTACCTAAGCTGTCAGTACGGACTTTAACAACAGACTCTTACATGCTAATCATAAGGCAACACAGGCCACCAGCCCCTCTTTTAATTTTCTCATTTGGACCCTTGGAACAGCCTCCTAACTGACCTCCCTGCTTCTAAAATGCATGCCTATCCCACTCTCTCATTTAAAATACTTCATTTGTTCTTCACAGACTCCAAACAAGGTTCAAACTGGGAACCTCCAGACCAAATATGGTCTACAGATATACTCATGTATTTTTGTTTGTACAAACAAACTTGGGCCAACATTTTAAACCTGGGAGATTTTATATAATAATCTAGAGTGCTGGCTCCTCTTTAAAAACTGGTAGGTGAGGCAAAAATCATCAGTTAGAGCTGAGTCAAGAGCTTAGACAGTCTATATTCTCAAGTATTAGAGACTTGGCACCTAGTTCAACAAGGTCTCAATCACTCTTTTTTTTTTTTTGGTATTGGATTTTTTTGACTCTGGCCCAGCAGAGTAGCTAAGTATAATATATCCAATCACTGCTGACCTTTCCACCTCCAGCTCGATTTGCTTACACCTGTGAACTTTACACACAGCAATACCTACACCCTGAATTACTTACATTTTCCCCAAACACACTGTATTTTTCTTAGCTCTCTGCCTTTTTGTATACATTCTTCTCTTGGCCTGGTCTGCCAGTCCCCTCCTGAAATCCAGGCTAAATTCTATTCAATCTTTAAAGCACTGCTCAGATATCACCTCTAGAAAACATTCCAAGGCTCCCTCCTTCACTCCTCATTATCTCTGCATCTTACACATTTTTTAATTGTTGCACTTACACACTGTTGTACAATTTATCTGTGTACATGTCGGTCTCCAGCACTAGAGTAAGCTCCTTAAAAATGAGGATCTCTGGCGGGAGGATATAGGTCAGTGGTAGAGTGCATGCTAAGCATGCACGAGGTCCTGGGTTCAATTCCCATTACTTCCATTAACAAATAAATAAAACCTAATTACCTCCCCCCTCTCCCCCTCCAAAAAAACCACAGAGGATCTCTATCATTTACAGTATCTGCCACAGAACAGCCAGCCAACACATGTGATAAATGAGTAGTTGAAAAAATAAGATAATGAATGACATATGGGGAACCAGAGCTAACGAGGGGTGAAGCTCCCAGTAACTCACATAGATTTCCATTTTTCGGTAGAGACCATAATTAAGCAGCAAATTGTGAGTCATGCGGATTCGGTGAGGCTTCATTGGGTGGCCTTGTCCATAATAGTAATTTCCAACATCCCCTGAAGAAAAAAGAGTGATGGTTTCAGTGACACAGTTAGACACACACTCCCAGGAGAACCCACCAATTTTTACAACAAACTTCCGGGCAAACTCTCTGGTTCATTCTAGGCTCCAAGATTCTCACCCACCTCAAGGAAGGGTAACTCCAAAAGAAAACAAAAATAGCAGGGGACTCCAGTGAGGTCAGCACTTAAGGATGTCAGTCTAGCCTAGTTTCTTCCCCTGAAACTCACAGGCACTAGTGTGAGGGGGCCATTCCAAAGCTACTGGGGAACAGCAGCCAGTGAATTCACTCCCACAACAGAAAAGTAACCATCAATACTGAGAATTATTGTAAGTCGCAGTTCACCTCTTTGTGTTTTTCCACCTAGGCAATTTCTTTTTACTTTTAATTTATACACAATTTAAAAAGCTTCATTATGTGGTTCCCAATTCCACTGTAGATTAGAAGTAGCAGTTTAAATAAAAGAGAAAGAAAAGTCATAAAAAGTAGATACAATTTTTTCTTTTGGTGGGGGGAGGTAATTGGATTTATTTGTTTGTTTTGGGGGGAGGTACTGGGTACTGAACCCAGGGCCTCGTGCATTCTAGACATGCACTCAGCATGCACTCTAACGCTTGAGCTATAGCCTCCCCCCCTACAATTTGTTGAAGTACAGAGTGTTCCATTTAATGGGCCATAAGCATGCAATGCACAGTTCAGTAACTCCTAGGTTCAGTCTCTGTATTATAATTGATACAATAATAAATTTATAGCAGGATAATCTCAAATCATCATTAAATGATTAATTTATGTTTGATATACTTCTGTTAAAAGTAGAAGATATAAAAAGTACACTTTTGAACTGTTATCCAAACTGGTTATATATATATATATATAAACACATAAGGAGTGAAGTGAACCCCTAGCTGTCTGGAAACTTGATTGTACAGAATTCTTTTTCTATGGGTTTCAAATAGACAAACTGTAGCTAAAACTATTGGTTGCCTCTCTGGCATCCATCCCACCCTTCTCCCATTATGTAGTAGCCATCCTCTTAGTGGGACTGACACATCTCTTGCTCCAGAGAAAGGCTTTTCTTGGCCTAAGCTAACACAGTTCACCTCTTGCACATTGTGACACTTTACGGTGTCAAAACACATTCACATTCATTTTCTTACTGGATTCTCACAATACCCGGTAAGATAGTTAGGACCGGGAGTATTCTCATTTCATAGATAAAAAAAACTAAACTCATCATCTCTTGCTTCATCTATAGTAAGAGCCTTCTAATTGGTCCCTCTGCCTTCAATTCAAACTATCTGCCACACTATCACAAGTTATTTTCCTAACACACAGCTTTGATAGATAGCATCACTCCCCTGCTCAGAAATCCTTTATGGTCCCCCATACCTACAGGATAAAAAATAAAGAACAACTTCAGTAGCCTGGCATTCAAGGACTTTCTTAATCTACTTTTCCAGCTTCCTACCACCACCCTACCCTACCACACACACTCTGCTCTAGACCTGAATAGGCAAACTATGGCCCTTGGGCCAAATACAACTAGCTGCCTGTTTTCTGGATACATGATGTTACTGGAACACAACCATGCCCATTAGTTTATATATTGTCTATGGCTGCCTTCAGATCATAATGGCAGAGTTGGGTAATTAAACAGTTACCAGAGACCCACCCATATGGCACACAAAGCCTAAAATATTTACTATCTGCCCCTTTACAGAAAGTTTGCCAATCTCTGCTGTAAATACACTAGATTATTATCAGCTTCCTGAACATGGCATTCACCTCCACACCAAAGTATCCTGTGCCTTTGACCTGGAATGTCCTTTCTTCTCTGATGATCTTCATACTACAAAACCCAGCTCAAGCTCCAAACATATTTATGATCAGAACAAATGGTCTCTTCCTCTGCATGCAGTTTTGTATATAGCATTTAATCTTGTTTTGTATCTGAATTATTTACATATATATTTTATAAGTCTAGTGCTCCTCAAAGGCAACGAAGAATATGCCCTATACATCACATAGGCTCAATAAAGATTCAAGGAATTGAACTGAGACTCAGAGAAGTTAAGTGCCTGCTCAAGATCACACAGCTAATGAGTGATCTGGGAGTCAACCCTTCTAGTTCCAAATCCAGTATGCTAAAAGCTACTTGGGATTTCCCAGGTACCTGTATCAGTTTGTACTTAATCTGGAGGGCTCTATGAGTCTACTTGGTAGAAAGTTCCCAGAACAGTATTTCAAAATCACATGAACTACACACCCAAAGATCTCTCCTTGGAAGTCCATCAGGATGAGGCAGATCTTTCAGCACCAGTGAAAAAAAGGTCCCAACCTCTTATGTACTGTGATTTGGTAATTCCAGAAACAGGGTTCATTCCAGGGAGCAATGCACTGTGGGGAATGCCACCAGTAGCATCCATGCCATACTCCAATTCTCTCTGGCATAGACATGGCCTAGGATAATCCGAAACTTCTGAACAGCCGGATATTTAGGGTCTCATCCTCTTCTCTCTCTTTTTAAATAAATCTTATTTTTTGAAAGAATTCTAGATATACAGAAGAATTGCAAAGTACAGAGTTCTTAGATACTCCACATCCAGTTTCCTCTATTATTAACATTTTACATTAGTAGAATAACTAAAAGTCCATACCTTATTCAGATTTCCTTAGTTTTTACCAAATGTCCTTTCATCCTCTTCTCTTAATCTTAGTGAAGCCTCCAAGGGCAGGAACTGTGCTCTCAGCCAGAGTCACAAGCCAGAGCACTGCATGCAGTGGCATTCAATAGGGACCCTTGTCCCATACAGACACAGACTTTAAGATGCAGTAGCAGGGAAGGTAGGCAGAAAAGTTTGTTCCCAGGGCTCTTCAGACAACCTTATCAACATTGGGATGGGGAGAACAGGTTCTCAAGGCATTTGCTGAGACATTCAGATGCAGACCAAATTTCTGGGCAGTCAGAAGTCACATGGTCATTACTATGTTATATAACTGAATTCCTGGGCAAGGGCCTTGATCCCTAGCAACTCCCTTGCCTATGAACCCTGAATCCAACCAAGGTTGAGACCCGGGAAACTGAGATAACTTATCTAGAAGGCTAAGGTGGCAGCTGAGGTTTGGGCCTAAAGACACCATCCTTTCCTTAACAGTTTTTAATCAGGTTGCTGAGAGATTTTAAAAGAAATAATCCTTTTAGATACTTTTGGCCCTCCCTATCCACTATGCAGAAGCCTGGATAAGAACAGGTTCCTAAAAAGGTGGGGGGGGGGTCCTGTACTATGCCATTTTATATAAGGAACTTGAACATCCTTTGCAGGGGTCCTAGAACCAATCCCACCCCACACACCCCCGCAGCTCCCCTCTAACCCTGCCCTGTGGATACTGAGGGACCACTGTACTACTTTTAAACTTTTAAAGAGCTTATCTCACTATTCTGATAGTTTTTCAGTTTCATAGGGGAGTGGCCTGAACCTTGGAAAGGTAACATGACTTGCCCAATACTTCAAAGCTTCTGAGTGGCAGAGCCAAATCTAAGTCCCAAACTAGTGACCTCACTGCAAAATTCACAAGTAGTTTCTCAAAAAGTAAGAAATGTCCCTTCTCTAAAGACTGAAGTCTTTCTACTTTTTCTCTTTTTGAACTGAGTGTGGAGATCACAAAACTGTGCAAACTAATACGGCTACAAAGTCACAGACTTCAGCCTCAAATGGGCCCTTACCACTGCCCAGCAACTCTTCCCAATTTATTTTCTGGCTCCTTCTTTCATAACAGCTATTTAATAGCTGTCTCTCTTCAAGATTCCTGCATTACTAACTGCCCTCCCCCTACTCACAGGAAAAGGAATATTCTCTTACCTCATCTTGAAAACCCCCTCCACTTTCTCCCCATCTTCTCCCCTTCAAACTTATCTACCTTTGAACTTGTTCTTGCCACTCACCCTCTCGTTCCAATGGAACTTCCTGTTGGAAGGCTAGTGTACCTCCCTATGCTCTGGTTTCCATCTCACCTGGTCTCCTCAGGAACCCTCATAATTACTAGCCCTTCTCTCCAATGTCTTCACCCTCTCTCTCTGGCTATTTTCCATAAGAATTTGCAAATACTCAGCTCTCAGCCACTACATCTCTTTATCAAACAATCCTCTCTCTGCTCCAACAAGCTTCCTTTAAAAAGAGTCCAACCTGATGTCTTCTCTTCACTCATCCATTCATTCTTCAAGCTACTGCAATTTATCTTCAGTTCCAAACCCTGTACAGGAAACAGTTCTTGCCAAGATTTGGCCACTACCTCCTTATTTTGGCTTCTATTACCCAACACTTTCTGGTTCACTTATGTCTCTGGTCATTCTATCTGTATCTTTATCCAATTAATCAGCAAGTATTTATTCAGAACTTATTATGAGTTAGGCACTGTCTTGGGGACCAAGCATACAAAGGCAGACAAGACATGATCCCCTTCCCTAAGGAGCTTATTATCTGTGAGAAGTAAGAACAAATGGGCAATTCCAATACACAGTGACAAGTGCTATGACAAGGGAGTACTGACCATAAAGAACACTAGGTTTTTTCTCATCCACTTCCTTAGAATTTCACCCTGGATCCTCACCTCTTTCCATCCTATACAACTTCCTGTATAGGATGCGGAGGTGATCGCATCCTCTTCCATAACTAAAATTACCACCTATATGTATGCATGCTGGCAGCTACTAAAAATGTCTGTCTTCTCATTTGTCTTCTAAATTGCAGACCTGAATCACCAATTGCCTACTGGACACCTCTAGTTGGATATCCCCCAGACATCTCAACAAGTATTTCTTTAAAAAATGAAACCCTAAGTTATCAACTGACATGGCCTTCTCCAAACACTCAGCATCAAACTGCCCAAACGAGAAACCTTGTCTTCTTCCTCACTCTTCCATTCATGAATTTAATCTCTGTCCCAGATGATAGTTCTAAGGTATAAATCTGATGATGTCACTAACCTGCATACAACTTCAATGATTCACAGGGCTCTCAGAATAAAGTCCAACTTCCTTAGGGTAGTGTGCCCCACCCTTCATGATCTGGTCCGCATTTACTTCTCCAGTCTCATCACTTGCAACTTTTCCCTCACCCCTGCTCCCTACTTTCTAACACTGTACCCTCAAATCTATGCCTCCATCACACTGTACATTTTAAAGGTGCTGTCCTCTCTCTCACCTTTCAGCTTTCTGTTATCTTTGCCCTTCCGAGGCCTGGCTAATAACTCCTGTTCTTCAGGTCCTAACTGAGATGGCACCTCCTTCCCTGACACCTCAGGCTGGGCGGGTGCTTCTCTGTGCTCCCAGAACCCTCTGAGAGCTGTCCTTCCTCTCAGCCTCATAGTGGAGAGCAGTCTCTCCAGACTGAGAGGAAGATGGCAGTGCCTTGATTGTCGCACAGCCCCAGCCCCTAAACACTACCTAGAACAGCTGCTCAACAGATTTCTGTTCAATGAAAAAGTCTTTTAACAGGTTGTATCCTTCTTTTCTCAACCCCAGAGGTCCCATTTCCCAGCAGCAACTGCAGGCACCGCTGGGAGACAGGGGGAGGGGAATTGGTGACCACTAGGTGGTGAACCCTGCAGGCCTCTCATCGGAACAGATGAGGAAGGAAAGGGACGTGAGAGATCTTCAGATTCTCAGCAGGAACATGTCATCCTGCAACCTTCTCGATCAAGTTCTACCTCCCCTCTTGGACTCAGCCTCCCCTCTAGGAGGCCCCCTCAAACTCCACAGCCGACTTCTCCAGAATTCCCCACCAAGGTGACCTCAGGCTTCCCCGGGCCACCCTCTCGGCCTCGGCCTCGGCCTCGGCCTCCTTCCTCAGCTCCGACCTCCTTCCCCTTAGCCTCCTCTCTCAGCCTCGACCTCCTTCCCCCCAGCCTCCTCCCTCAAGCTCCACCTCCTTTCCTCTTAGCCTCCTCCCCCAGCCCCGACCTCTTTTCGGCCTCCGCCCTCAGCCTCGACCTCCTTCTCTCAGCCTCTACCTCCTTCTCGCAGCCTCGTCCTCCTGCCAGCCTCCTCCCTCAGCCTCTCCCCAATGTCTCAGCCTCCCCCCTCAGATCTCCCAGGCTCCCACTCCTGGATCCGGCCCGGCCCCGGCCCCGCCCCCGCCTCCGGCGCGAGGACGGTGCTCACCATCGTAGTAGTAACAGACTTTCCTCCTGGTGCCCTGAGTCTGCGCCATTTTGCTCGCCTCCTATCCCTCCCGTCAGTCGGTCCGTCTACCCTCCCGCCAGCGGCTCTGCTCAGCGTCGGACCCAGCGGGGAGGGGGCGGGCCTCCAGCGGGCTCCGCCCGTCCCCGCCCGGGCTCACCTATAGCCGCGCAGCCCGGGCACCGCTCCAGCCAATCAGCGGCGCCGGGACGGCCCGGAACTCGGCGGGGGGCAAGGGCAGCCCGGCGAGGCGGCCCAGGGCCCCCTGGGCCTGTACCATGGTCCGCGACAGGGGGGTGGGGCTGCCCCGGGACCGTACCATTCGTCCCGGGGGAAGAAAGCCGGGCTGCAAACTTTGCCGTCCCATCCGGCGTTGGGAGCGTGCTTGAAGATCAGAGGCCAACTTTGTCATTTGACAGAGAACCAGCTGAGGCCTACGGGGAGAAAGTGACTTGCGCAAGGTCACTTAGTTAAGGAAACGGCTGGACCTGGAGTAGAACGCGGGTTTGAACGAGGAGAAATAAGCCGACAAAGGACAGGAAACTACTGTAAGCCAAGGGCTATATAATAGCTTTACCGGTGTTATCGATGTTATCTCAGTGATCCCCGTTATTCCTCACAATGGCTTTGGAGGGGGGCTTTCCCCCGCAGTTTTACAGATAAAGATAATGAAGCTCAGAACTTTGTGGCTTCCTCAGAGTCACACATTCAGTTACAAATTTCATTACACACAATTTTCAGTCATAGATTTTGAATGCCTACTTGTGCACCAGAGGCACATAACAAAGTGGTGGAACCCAGCCCTTCTTACTCCAAAGCCTACTTGATGCAGTCATCTAGGAGGACTAAGGGGATTGTCCTTCCCCTGTGCACTGTGGGCACTTTAGCAGCGTCCTTGGCCTCTACTCATTAGATGCCAGTAGCACAACCTTCCCCACCCCCATCACCCCACACACCCCCTGGTATGTCCTCAGGCACCGCAAAATGTTTCCAGGGAAATGGCTGAGGGGTAGGAGGGAGTGTAAAATTACCTCCCCACCCTACCCTTGAGAAAAACACTATACTGGATCAATTAGTCATCAACTAATCATTATTGAAAGCTAAAGACTTAAAATGCACTGTGATGGGCTATTAAAACAACTACAACAAAAAATGGGGAAAAAAACCCACAGCTACAACAATATTAATATTTAGTGAGCACTTACTATGTGCCCTGGTCTTAGAGTCAATAATATATTGTTATGCCTCTTTCCAGTTTGAAGATTCCTTGGTCACTTGAGTTCCTCACTTGGGAACTGCATTTGGACCATTAATTATAAAGGTAACAGGAGATCTAAGACTGGGCAGTTCTATTACAGAAACAGCAAAGCACCATGGAATAAACCCTATTCCCAGTTCTGTGCTGCTGCTTCCTAACTAAGAAATTTTCTGGGCCTCCATTTCCCTCTTTGTAAAATGGAGTTCACCAACTCTGCAGCAGTATCCAGAGGAGGGTGGGGATCAGATGAGGTCATGGGTGTGGCAGCATTTTATAAAATGCACAAACTCAGCGTGTACAGAGGTCAGGCACAGGTGGTTTGAGTGGATTTATATTTACATTATTTATGTTAGTTTGCTTTGGGACAATTTGCTTATTTTTTAAAATCAGATTCTTTTTCACTTTCGTAAAGAAATACATCCTTCCCCCATCTTTCTTCAAATACACTGCCATCTTCAGGTATCTTTAATTTGCTCACTTTTTAATGGAAATATGGGTGCAAAAAACTATTTCATTTTCCTCTTTATTATAAGAACAACAGCTCGAGCATGATGAAAAATAGCCACTGACACTCGAGATCATTGTCTGGAAGCAACAGGGTGTGAAGAGGACTCTGGCAAAGAGAGTTCATGCCCCCTGAAGGGAATGGCCACTGCTCAGCTCCATGAAGATAGGTAAGTCCAAAGGAGCCAAATCTTCCTATTATTTTCAAGAGAAGACAAAAATCTGGAATTTTATACCAAAACCTCCCCAGATTTATAAATTGCTAACTCAGTATATTTTTAAGACAGCAGTAAGAGCCATCCTTTTAAAATGTAAGTCAGATCATGTCATGGCTCAGCACAAATCCCTGCAATGTCTCCTCAAAATGGCTCCTTCAAAGGCCACAAGGCCCCAAGCCCCATATTCCCCTCCCTTAGGACAACAGTACCTTTCTGAGCCTGCCAGCAAGCTTCTACCTCAGGCTGTTTGTTCCCTCTGCCTGACTGCTCCTCCCCGCCCCCAACACCATATGGCTCACTCCTCACCTCTGAATCCTATTGAGTCTTCAAGTCACCTCAATGAAGCCTTCCCAGACCACCCTCTTTAAAACTACAAACCTCCCCCAAACACGCCATTCCTAACTCCCCTTACCCTGCTGTTTTCCCCTGAGCACTCTAACCTTGTAGCATCCCATATCATTTACTTCTTCATGATGTTTATTGTCTATCTTCCCTTAAAGCATGTAAATTCCATTAGAGATCTTGCTTATCTACTGCATATCCTAGGAGCCCAGAATTGTGTCTGGCACACAGTAGATGTTCAATAAATATTTGTTAACTGAGTGAATTATTTCAATGTTTAAAAATATCTTGAAGGTGAATCAGAACATGTCAGAGCCCTTGAATCAGTAGCTGTAAAAAATGCTGTTGCCCTTAGATAATGGAGGAGGGGTGGTGGTCACAGGACACATCTACTCTCTAAAAGGGTCTGGGTAGGGATTACCCATATCCTTTAGGGCAGGATTTTGAAGAGGTTCAAAGAACCCATACAGCAAAGTATAGGGACCTCCTCTTGGCCCCCAACATCAGCAGGACTGGAAAAAGTTCAGATGTTCCTTCATCCCACCTTTCACCCCAATTCAGGGCATCATAGTTTCCATCTTCTGAATGCCCACTCCCCACTCCCAAGGAAGAGGAGATGGGAGTGGGGAGCAGAAAGATGTACAATCTTCACCAACACAGACATTTATTGAGCTCCTGATGTGGGCCAGGCACCAAAGAGGAGCACACAGAGGTATTAGACAAGGTCCCAGCCCTCAAGGAGCTCCTTGAGGATCAGGAGAAAGGAAAAGGGGGCAGGAGAAGCTGGTGTCAATCACGGGCCTCTCTCCTCTCTTTGGTGGTCTTGCAAATAGGGGGACCCAGAAAGGGACAGTTTGAACAAATGTCCAAGACATACATGCACAGGCCACACAGGTACAAGCACATGTGCAGAGCCCAAACAGAACCCATGAATAGGGCACAAGAAGTGTATGTGTTGCACATAGGTGGCATTCACACACAGAGTCCATATGTGCATAGGGCACATGGGTGTGACACAAAAACTGCATTTCTCCCAGCCCGGTTGGCAAGATGGGGGGAGGGCTCCAAGCCCCAGCGAGCCAGGCCTCTCAGGGCTGGGGCTGGTACTGGCCCTCTGTGGCCGTGAAGAAGTCCTCCAGCACGCTGCGCAGGTAGTCAAAGGTGGGCCGATCCTCCGGGCGCTCCTTCCAGCACAGCATCATGAGGTGGTACAACTCCTCTGGACAGTTGTCAGGTTGTACCATGCGGTAGCCTCGCTCCAGGTTCTGAATCACCTCAGGATTGGTCATCCCTAGAGGTTGATGGGAGAACTGACATCAAGGCTCCAGGCTTTGGAAGCCCACAGGCAAGGGGTGATGTTCAAAATATTTAACAACTGGTATGGTGTGAGCACCAATCCAAAGGGACCTTGGTCTTCATCAATGGTAAGGGCATACCAGCAGTATCTGCTAAAGGTCAGTTGTGCCCACCTGCAGTGTCTGCTGTGACTTAAACACTCAATAACACACACGTGTGGCTGTGAGACCTTGAGTGAGCCACCATACCTCTCTGAGCCTCAGGTTCCTCATCTGGAAAATGGGACAATAGTACCTCCTACCTCATAGAGTTGTTATGAAGATTGAATGAGACAGCGCATACGTAGCACTGAGTATAGTACCTGCAGAGGAGATGCTGCATAAAGAGTACTTGTGATTATCATGGTTTGGTGGGGAAGGATGGAGTGGTCACGGCCCAGGGTGGGAAGGGGGCCCATGGCCAGGACAGTGGGGAGGCCTCTCCAGCTTTGGGAAAAGGCATGTGAGATGCTGCATCAGGAAGCCAAATGGACCCTGGGCTCTACCAAGGCAGATTCTACATGGGGCAGAGAAGGTCCACTAGGCCCCTCCATGACCCAGATGAAACCATCTTTGGGCCAGTTCCCTCCCTTTGTGCTGGCCCCTTGGTAGGCTCCTTGCATGTGAACCCCAAGAGGAGCTGCTCTGTAGAACTGCAGGATCACAGCAGAAATAAAGCTCCCTGTTTCTGAATTACCCACATGGCCTCTGGTTTCTCTTTCAGTCTCCTGGGAGGAGGCTGACAGGCAGTCCCAGAGCCTGACCCTTAGAGGGTCCCAGCAAAACAGGAGTTTTGCTCCTATAAAGCACCAGACTGGAGAGATCTTTCCTCCCCAGGCCTTGTGCCTGGGGGGCCTCTAACTATGCATCCCTCACATCAAAACCAGGACACCGAAAGATGATAGGCTAGGGGACAACACTCATGGCTACAGTCAAGGGTACAAACCCACTGGCTACACCCAGCCTAAATATAGCCCACAGACATACTTTGGTTTGGTCCCTATAGTGTTTTTAAATAATCTGAATCATCATCAATATTTGGAAATGGGCAAACTGTCCTAAAACTCCGTGTTTTGGCTTCTCTTAAAAAGACAAAGATCTGTGTTTTGGGCCCCCGTGTCTTAATAGCAACCATCTGCTGGAGCAGATGCAAATTCAGCCAGGTCCCCATTACTCCCCGTAGTCTCCCTGACCCTGAAGCCATGTGTCAGTTGCCATTTATCATCATGCTTTCACTGCCTTTTCCCTTCAATACAAAAATTATCTAAGGGAGCAGTGACAGCCCTTTGCAGGATGACTGGAATGTGGGTCTAGCCCCAGCGCTGCCCCTGGACTCTGTGATGGGGCAAGTCCAGGGCAGCAAGGTCCTGCAGACTCTCACTTGATTCAGGTGACTTTACCTTTCTAGGAGCAAAGTTCTGTGCACACTGCGCTGGCGACATGGGAAGCTTCTGCCAGTCCCACCACTGTGCTCCATAACCTCCCTACCCTGTCTTTGTGTTCCATTTCCTTTCCCCAGAATTTCCAAGTAAGGTTCTTCCAAAAAAATTCCAACCCTGTCTTGCCTGAATTCAGAGGTAAAGGACTTTGTCCAGGAGTTAGAGGGAGGGGTGGGAGAGGGTGAGAATTAGTTGTTTACATGTCTCTCTTGCTCTTTGCACAGAAAGCTTCAGGGGGGAGGGAAGTCAGTGTTTAGTGAGTATCTGAGTCAAGCTCTTTTCCAAATAGTCTTGTTTTTCATATCATGAAACTGAGGCTCAGAGAGGTGATGTCATCTGCCCAAAGTCACTTGCCCAAAGTGATTAATAATAAAACCTAACACTCCTGAGTGCTTAGTATGGGTCAGGTACTGTTCTAACCCCACATTTTATAGCTGGGAAAACAAGGAATGATCTGATCAAAGCCAAACAGAAAGCATCAGTGGCAGATCTGGTAACAAAAAGCATGTCTTTTGCCTCCCAGGCCAGATCCTCTTCTACATACTAGGCTGCCTGTGTCAGAACTAAAGAAAAGAGCTGGGATTATTGAAGGAAGAGAGATCTGGAGAGGGAGATGGAAGCCAGCCCTGGGGGATATAGGAGTGCCACCCTTGAGGGATGGAGGAGAAGCAGCTAGAAAGTTTCAGATTCCCAGGCTGGGAAGAAGTGAGTGGAAAGATGGATTTGCTGCCCTTCCCCATCAGCCCCTTCAGTTACTGCCCTTAACCCTGACCTGGGTAAGGGATGCGGCCATGAGTGACAATCTCTGTCAGCAGGATCCCGAAAGACCACACGTCCGACTTGATGGTGAATGTCCCGTAGTTAATGGCCTCTGGTGCTGTCCACTTAATGGGAAACTTGGCCCCTGGAGGAAGGCAGAGTGAGGTCACTGGGGTCTGCTTGGCTAGACCCTGTAGACCCGAGACTTCCCTCATATCCCACACCTACCCTCTCTGGCTGTGTACTCATTGTCCTCAATCAGACGTGCTAGGCCAAAATCTGCGATCTTGCAGCTCAGGGTATCTGACACCAGGATGTTGGCTGCCCTCAAGTCACGGTGGATGTAATTTCGCTCTTCAATGAATGCCATGCCCTCTGCAATCTGCAGGCCGGGTACAGGTCAGCAATCCTGGGCCAACATCCTTATCCCACTGCCCTGCGCCCACCACCAGCCTCTCCCAGGTCTCCTTACTTGGGCTGCCATGTCCAAGAGTTTGTTGATGGTCAGCTTGATGCCTGTGGGGGTCTTGAGAAAATCCACCAGGCTTCCTGTGGGCAGAAGCAAGAGTTGCTGACCCAAGGTGCCCCAGGAGAAAGCTCCCAGACCCTTCTCCTCTGACTGGGGGTCTAGAAGCAGTGTCTTACATGTGGAAAGAAAGAGTAAGAGCTACAAATGAAGGAGTGTGTGTTCAGAGTGAGGATACCCAGGATGTGTGAACATCCCAGGGACTAGGATGCTGCACTCTTAGATGGGTCTGCAAGCTTCTTGTCACCAATGGGATAGAGCCTAAACTCCTCAGCCAGGCATACAAAGCCCTGCAAGTCCCATATTTGTAGCTTCTTCTCTTTCCTCAACTCCTGCCCCTTTCACTCTACTCACCCTAGATAATGTTGAGATTTTTCACATAAACCACTGGGTTCTCACTCCAAAGTCTCTTCATCCCATCTCTCCTAAAAATTCTACTTTTCGTACATGACTCAGCTAGACTTGTCCTCTAGAATGTCTCTCTAGATCCTACCAGGCACAATAAATTGCATCATCATCTGCCTTCCCCATAGCACGCTGGAACTTGCCCAGACTCTGGTTTTCCTAGTGTACATAACTAAAACAAGGTTTCCCTGATAGCAGGAGCCTTGTTTTATCCATCAGTGTTTCTAGCCCACAGTAAGCAGCAATAAATGTGTGCTGAATATACCAAACGGAGTATGGAAAGAGGCCTGGGGGCCTAAGAGACTACGTCTCTGGTAGCAGAGGGTGACTAGGAGAGGACCAAGGATAGGAGTGGCTGGAACGGAGCTAGTGATCACTGGCTCTTCTCAAGAGATTAAAACCCTGTGTGAAGATGACAACAACCTGAGTGTCCCCTCTATGAGTGCTGAATTAGTCACTAAAGACAAAGACCTCACCCAGAGGCAGCAAATGTTGACATATGCCGCCATTCCTCCATTGTGTCCATGGCAGATGTTGCTAATCAATCACAGCACTCACTTCCAATGAACTTCAGAATCCTTCTCAACACAGAACTTCAAGCAACTACCAAATGAAAGCGGCCCACAGGATAAAACCTATTTTTCATTTCCAGAATCCATTAGCCAATTAACAGCTTTTTTCCATTCCTAAAAGGTGGACAGATCTTATACTCCCAAAGAATCAGAACCAGATAACAAAAAACTTACTGGGCAGTTACTATATGGCAGCCACTGCTCTGCTTTATATGCCATTAACTTTCATCCCCACAAAGACCCTATAAGAAAGTTACTATTGCATTATTATCACCATTTTACAGATGAGGAAACCATGGCAGAAAGAAGTGATCAGCCCAAGGCCACACAATCCTGAAGCCAGGGTTCCAACCCAGGCAATCAGATTCTCGAGTCCTTAATGACTACTCTTATTTCTGGATAAGCCCATTTAGATTTCTGCTGTTATACTTGGGGAAACTGCACATCAGAGGTGGGACAGGGACTTGGCCTGTGTCACACAGCAAATCAGGGGCAAAGCTGGACCTAGAAATTCCTATTTACCTTCCTGGGGCTCTCATTCTGTCCAACATTGGACGAAGCGAGGGGGAGGCCCACCCAGAACTGAAAAGGAGGACTTTGGAACAGATCTGCCCTCCTAAGGCTCAGAAGCAGAAGGGAGAGAAATGGGGTTAGGGACATACTCATCTCCTGAGATCAAGCATCCTTAAATCAAGGTAGGGCTTTGAAGAAGGCAAACAGGGCTGCAGGTCAAGGAAGACTGCGGGGTGGGGGTGAATGCTCTTCTACAGCCTGCCACCTCAGGTTGGGCTCCCAGAGGGGGCTTTAATGACACACCCTCTTCAAACACCCTCTTGTCGCCCCTGGAGGTTAATCTTTAGGGGCTCAGGAAAATTCCTCCAGAAAACCTCAGGGCTGAGCCCTGCATATCTTCACCCGCTAATAGGAGCAGAGGAAACCACAGCGCCCCTCCCTGGGGCCACCTATGGCGGCGCCGCCCACCGTTCTCCATGTATTCCGTGATGATGTAGATGGGCTCCTGGGTGACCACAGCGTAGAGCCGAACCAGCCGCTGGTGCTGCAGCTGCTTCATGAGATTGGCCTCGGCCAGGAAGGCATCGGGGGACATGCTGCCCTGCTTCAGGCTCTTCACTGCCACCTTCGTGTGCCCGTTGTAGTACCCTGAGGCAAGAAGGTGTTGGGGGAGTCAGTCGGGGCCCATGGACCCAGAGCCAGGCAGCTGCCCTGAAACAGGACACTGTCGTAGGACTCTCACGATCTCAGTAGACTCCTTCCCTCCCCCCTTCTCCGCAGTCCTGGAAGGCCTCACTCACCCATCCACACCTCCCCGAACTGGCCAGCCCCCAGCCGCTCCACCAGCTTCAGCGTCTCCCTGGGAACCTCCCACTCGTCCTCCCACCAGGGCTTCTGGGGCTTCTGGGTCTGGCAGGGGCGGCTCAACCGCGTGCACAACCCGTCCGAAGAATCTGTGAGGACAAGGGAGAAGGGTAGGGCTCCCAATATCGCGGGACTCGGGGTCCCCACCCGGTCCCCACCTGAGGAAGTGTACTGGCAGAGGAGGTGGGGGGCTGTCACCTGACCCCTAGGGCTCTAGGGTACCGCACCTCACCCTTTACAGGGGGAATGAAGGAGACGGGTGGAGGTTACCCCTGAGAGGGACTTAGGGGAGGCAGGCTGATAGGGCACAGGTGAAGGAGCCTCAGGCGCACGTCTGAGGGAGTCCTGCTGGGCTCACTTGTGTAATGGCGGACCAGTTCATGCAAGCCAGGAAAAGTGATGCGAGGGGAGATGTAGAAGCCGCCTTTGTCCAGGTTACGGATCTTGTAATGTTTCACCACTTCTCCCTGGTTCTGGTCGAAGTCCCGGACAGACAGTGAAAACGACCCTGAATGGAAGAAAGGATGAAGGAACACAGCAGAGGGGGAGGGGTGGACTCCAGCGGGTCGCACCTCCCCCCACGCGCCACCCCCACCCGCATCGGGCTCTCAACCCCAGGACCTCTGGGAGCAGCAGCCCCATCCCGCGGCCCCGCCCATAGCCCCGCCCTCGAGGCCCCGCCTAGCGGCTCACCCGCGGTGCTCTCGCTCTCCCGGATCAGGAAGGAACCGTGCGTGTTCCCGGGCGCCAGGAGCTGTCTCTCCGCGTCCTTGCGGCTCAGGTTTTTGAAGAACCATCTGCGCAAGGCAGAAGCGAAGGCTTCTTTCATTTGTTGGTCCGTTCTTCCTCCATCACCCTCAAGCCTTCACCACCACCTCTCCTTTGCTCCAGGGTCCCTGGATCTACTCCCACCCATCCCTTCGACGAGTCCCTACTCACGGTTCGGGCTCCAGGCTGTTTGCTTTGGCCACGAAGTTGAAGGGGATGAAACCTTCCTGGCCTGTGGTCAGGGACTGCGCCTTCCACCACTCGCCGTTCCTGCGCGACAGCGGCAGTTAGCGTGGTCTGCTCAGTCTTGGACTAGGCAGGAAACCCTCCCTCGGGACCCCCAGTTAGGCCATGCCACCCCACCCTGCAGCTAAGCACTCCGGAGCCTCCCATTTTGTCTCATGAGCATCCACTGCAAGCCAGATCAAGGGCCGCAGGAGGGCTGCGGTACCCGGAATCCCCGCTCCCTCACACTCTACCGCTGGGCAAGGATGGGTGGCGCGACCGGGGCACTCACTGCTCCAGGATGCGTAGCTGTTCACCCTTCTCGAAGCCCAGGTCTCCATCGTGAGAGGGCTCATAGCTGTGCAGGGCGATAACCAGGTTGTCTGTAAAAACAGGGAGCGTCAGGGATAACTACTCTGGAATAGGCTGGGAGTATTAGTTCATGAGTTAAACAGGGCAGAGGAAAAGACTAAGGGAATGGAAGGACAGTTGGAGGGTAGGTGGGGAGGAGATGAAGGCCCACAGCCAAGGGTCCTTATCTTTGGGGCCTTGGTGGTTGAAGTCACCTTGCAGTGGAGAGGCTGGAGGGTTGGAGCCTTCATAAGTGACCAGTGGATCCCGCACTTCAGAGCCATTCCGGATGGGCAGCTGTAGGGGAGAGAGGGGGATGAGCAGAGACAGAGAGCAGGAGTCTGTGTCAGACCCTAGCTCCCCTCCCCACTACCCTGCTCTTCTTCACTTGAGCTTGGCCGCATCTTATCACTGAATTTGCTAGCCGCTTGCTGTGTGACCTTAGGAGACTCCCTTCCCCTCTCTGGGCTTCTTCCCATTCTGTATTGCAGAGGAGGGGGCCTCGTTATTTCAAGGACCTGTAGTGTTGGTCCATTTCTTTCTTCTGGGTTGTACACACCACCCAACTCCCTCACCAAGCCCCCTGTCTTGCCTCTTACCGTGGCCTTGACATCCAGTGGGACTATTGGGTAATGGCAGTTCTCACATACATCAATGTTTTCCATCCAATCATCTTCAAGGTTTGAGCTGCAGCTACAGCCCATGGTCCCTGGGAGAGTGGAGAGGGGGCTGAAAGGACCCCCCAAGAGCTACTTCCCCAACATCAGACATGCTAGGGCCTAGCCCTGGGAATTTCCACAAGTGCCTGAGGTGGCCAGGCCCCCAGCCCACAATCACCAGCCACAGAAATCTGAAATGTGGTCCTAACTCCCAGTAAAGTCACACATGGCCCCTCGTTGAGCCCTAGGCCCCGCCCTCCCACCTGGGCTGGGCAAACCGCCACAGGCACCTTTGTTAGTCTAGAAGCCCACTTCCTGCCTCCCCACCTCCCTCTCTCTCTGCCCATCCCCCAAGTTGGGGGACTACCTACTAGAGATCATATACACTTCGCCAAGCCCTAGGGGAGACCTAAGTTTTGATCCTCCCTACCAGAAGGGTGTGTGCGCCTCACCTCCTAACTATAATTCCCCTCTCCAGCCAAGGAAGGTAAATAAGACTCCTACTCCTGAATGTCAGCCATCGGGCCTCTGCTCCCCCAGTCTCCCACATACAGAGTCTCCTTCAGAAGCTTCTTTCTGCTGCTTCCCAGCAGAAAACCCTTCAGCAGCCCTATTGGTCATATCTTTTTATTTGTTTGCTTGCTTGAGCTGTGGAAACTTTTTGTCAGATGAAATCAAGCAGAACCCCATAGATGAAGCAGGTAAAAGTGGAGCTGTTCTGCCTGAAGCTCCTAGGAGTCCCTGCAGCACCTCCTTCCCAGGGCTGCTCCTCAGAACTGCTTGGAAAGCACTAGTCCTCAGATAAAGCTTAATTTACCATGCATTCAAGATCCTTTCATATCAACATCAAATCCACCTCCTCTGTCTATTCTGTTACACACACACAGACAGACAAACAAGCACCCCTACCCACACATTCACACAGCCTGTGTTCTGAGCTACTTCTCAAAACTTCACACTTTCCTTACAACATTCCCATGCATGTGGTTCCCCTGCCCTGGAATACTTTTGTCCACCTGTTGAACTCAAGGCTCAGCTCAAATATCACCTGTCCGATGAAGGCTTCCAAGTGCTCTTTGCTCCTACAATGTTCCACTCAGCCCACGATCATCAACTTAGACACTGAGTGCCATGATTAGACTAACTGATGTGTCAGTCCCACTGCATCTCCTACCCCCTTAATGAGATGGGGGATTCATCAAGAGCAGAAGCTGTGTTTTATTTTCCTAAATGTCCCAGCACCCAGAACTATTCTTGTTAATAATTGTTGACTAGTATGCAGAGGGTTAAAGCACAGATTCTCCACCTGCAAAATGTCTTAGAAACCACCAAGTCTAACCTCTGATTTTAGATGAGAAAACCGAGGCCAGAGCAGAAAAGGCCTGCTTAAATTCACACAATTTGGGGCCGAACAAAGCTAGAGTTGTTAATCCATGCTGGGACCAAGTGGAAGTGGGGAGCAGTGGTGGTTTTTTGGTTAACAACTTTTAAAGAAATATGTCAATTATATTTCAATTAAAAAAAGAAGAAGAAGAAGATTCAAGCACAGGCCCCAGAATCAGAGAGATCTATGCTCAAATTCTGGTTCTGATACTTATTGTGTCACTTTGCTGAAATCATTCTACCCAAGCCTCACTTTACCTTCTCTGTCAGTTGGGGACCATCACCCTTTTCTCAGAAGCTTAGATAAATGTTAGCTTAGTTTTGAGCTTAGAAAGTCTTCCATCAGTGCCCAGTCTGCCCTACCAACCCTTCCTTTGGAAGGTGGGAGAATGGGACTGGTCCATAATCCTCTTTGCTTTAAACTCATGTTTCTTAAACTGAGATACTTATAACCTTTCATGGGTACTGGAAGTCATGGGTGTGCACCTTCCCAAAGCGTGCACCTTTCCAAAGCATGCACCTTCCCAAAACTTAGTCACAGAGTTAAACAAACATAGATCTATTACAAATAGAGAAAAATATAAAATGTACAAGGAATTTTAAGCCAAATCAAGAGCCTTTCAAGGAAAAGGGTATCCATTTACTCTTCCCCCTACTGTTAGAAGCATCATGGGACACATTTGAGAAATCCTGTTCAGCCAGAGTCCCACCCATCTGTGGCTGCATATGGCTATTGATATTTTTTATTGCTAATTTTACTATGGCCAGGAACTGATTAGCAGCAGAAGCCTCCAGAAAAAAACTGATAACAACCTGGAACTAGCCTAAGATGAGCTAAGCTGTCTGATAAGGCCATGAGCATTCTGTTGTTTGTGATACTCAAATAGGCCTTGGAAAACCAAGGGTTGGTTATATTATACAGAGAACACCAACGTGGGATGAGATGTCAGCTTAGATCAGTAAGGTCCCTTCTAGGCTTGACATTCTTGGAGGCTTTGGAAAAGACTAAGAGAAAGATGAGAAAAGTTTCGAGGTGAGAAAAGAGGATGGACAGGGGTGCAGCAGTAAGTAGAGGCCGATAGAAGGGGCAGTAAGAATCTAGGCTGAAGATCATAGGGTTGGAAGCTGGTTCCTAGTCCACAGTAGGGTCACATGGGAAGGAAAAAGGAGCCACAAGGCCTTGGGTCAGGGTCCGGGAAAGCATACAGGCAGGACCTATATCCTGCATGAATCTGGGCCTCCCAGAAGGAATCTGATGTCCTTAAAGACTGGGGCCAGATAAAAAAGAATGAAATATTGCCATTTGCAGCAACATGGATGGACCTAGAAATTATCATACTAAGTGAAATAAGCTGGACAGAGAAAGATAAATTAGTATATGATATCACTTATATGTGGACTCTAAAAAAAAAATAATTCAAAGGGGAAGGTATAGCTCGAAGTGGTAGAGCACATGCTTGCATGCATGAGGTCTTGGGTTCAATCCCCAGTACCTCATCCAAGAATAAATAAATAAATCTAATTACCTCCCCACACCCGGGCGGGGGGGTGGGGGGGAGACAGGGACCAGGAGTGAGAAAAAGTCAAGCTGTGTTAAATTAATCTGAAAAGAACTTGGTAACTCTGCTGGGTATGTGACCACTAGTGTTTCCTCTGTGACTTGTTTTGTGCTCCTAGAGTCTTCCAGCTGCAGATAGAAGGCCCTGCCCCCTCCCAAAAGTGTGAGCTTTAGAGTATAGGGCCGGGCAGCAATCAGAAGACCCCAGGACCCTAGAGGTTATTTTGGTGAGTGGCTTCCAGCCACTGGGAGCTACATGCTCCTATGAGGCCCCAGGATAATGTTGAAGGCCTGCAGTTTATTTCAATATTTTAAAAATCTGAAGGGAAATGGTACTATGATTTGTTCCTTAGTTTGACAACTTGGATTACTGTTTCTTCAATGCATACTTAGTTAAGTCTCTGATTAAAATGTGAACTAGAAAACAAGAAAATTAGTACCTACGTGAGGTAGTTTAATAAGCAAAAACTTCAAAATCATGAGATCCATGGTGGGAGGGGAGGAAGTACAACAAGGGAAAGGCGAAGGAGTCTCTGGAGGGAAGAGTTTAGAAGCACTAGTGTAATTCACCAGCCTCGCTTTAAAAATGGAGAAACTGGTGGATCAGAGAAGTTGAGTGATTTTCCCCATAGCACATGAGGGGCCTTGGCAGAGGTGAAACTCAAATCAGGCTTCTACCTCCTTTATCAAGGTACTCTCCTCTGTTGTTCACTTCCTGGAAAGTCTAAAGAGGGTAGGGAATCCTGAGAGGTCATGGAGAAAAATAGACCAGGAAGGAGGTTTGATCATTGTGCGGTTAAGAAAGGCCTTTTTCTTTAAGACAGTTCTCCCTCTACCTAGAATGTGTGTTTGTGAATATACATTTACTGGACTGGTGAATACAAGTGTCCGTGCATATGGAGGTGTATGAATCAGTGAGCATTGTGCTTATGTGTTCACACCCACGGGTGTGTAAGAGTCTGTGTGTGCAGATGGATGTATAACAGAACAGGGTATGTATAATTTGTGCCTGTCCCTATATAATTGTGTTGTCTTATATGCATGTATTTATTTATACAAAATGTGGGTCCCATCTTAGTCTTAGTTTGACAAAGATTGCTGGGTAGCCAAAATGATCAAACCAAGTTAAAAAATGAGGTCAGCAAAAAGAAAATCAAAATTAAAGCTTAATATAAATTTCTCATCAGAAGGAAGGAAGGAAGGAAGGAAGGAAGGATGGGAGGAAAGGGGAATAGATCCACAGAATCCCCAGGGCTCTTAAGACCAGCAACAAGGGCAGATTCTGGGGTGAATGAAACAGGACATTCTCTTCTCCCAGCTCAGGAATTCAAGGTCAATAGAAGGAATTTTGTAGGTTCCAGATCTCCTCTGACTAGAGTCTGTAATGTTTTCTGTCAAACTCAAGGTCTGTCCATGGTCCACAGAGCACTTTGTACTGGTTATAAAGGGCCACTTCCCTGTGGTTTCAAACAGAGAGTGGAATGAGGACTAGATTTCAGTTCCTACCCCTTCTTGTCCATTAGCACAGTGCCCAACACACATAGTGGTCCTGCTCACGCTGTAGAATTGATCAAAATTTCCAGGCTGCGTGAAGCTTCTGGACTAGATTTTCTGATTCCAGGGTTGTTTAGGAATCATATCTCAGTGAGTTCTATTCTTGCCAACTTGTTCACTTTTATTGATTCCATAGACATGATCTTGCCTGGCTGGGCCTAGAAGGTGTTTTGTCTCCTTAAAAAAAAATATCCAACACATTTCCTCCCCTAAACTGTAAACCTATTCATTTGTTAAACATTCTATCCAAAATGTGTGCCAGCTTCTTGCCTGGTTTTCTCTGGCTAATGCTTCATGTTAAAAGTAGGCAAGGTAGGGAAGGTATATCTCAGTGGTAGAGTGTGAGGTCCTGGGTTCAATCCCCAGTACCTCCACTAAGAAATAAACGTAATTACTTGTTGGCATTGTACAGAAATTAACAGCCATATTGGTCTAGAAGCATTAAACATAATTTTTTGCGTTTGTATAAGAGTAACACACTGTATTGAATATATAAATTCTTACCTACATGGGTTTGATTACAGAAACTAATAAAGTATTCTCTAAATAATGAAAAAAAGAAATAAACCTAATTACTTAATAAATAAACCTAATTACCTCCCCTAAAACAATAACAACAAACAAACAAGCAAAAGAATTGCAAAAAAAAGAAACTAAATTTAAAAAAAAAGCAGGCAGGCTATTCCACTGCAGACCACTGTTGTACTCTGGGCCACCTTGTGGCAAAATCTGTCAGGAATAATTTAAAATATTTTCTTGGTTTTTTTCCTTTGGCCAAGATTTGGTTATTGGCAAAATTGCATACTTTCGGGAGGAGGGTATAGCTCAGTGGTAGACTGCGCACTTAGCATGCACCAGGTCCTAGGCTCAACCCCTAGTATCTCCATTAAATAAATAAATAAGTAAACTGAATCACCTCCCTGACCAAAAAAAAAAAAACTGCGTATGTTCAATGAAGAGACTGGGCTGTGGATGCCCACACAGCCCTCATCATGGTTCTCAATAATCAGGGTTGACAGGCATGGTAAATAATTTCTTGTGGGTACAACAAGGATGTGTCCTTTTTCATGTTTTCCCTCTTTGATATAATACCATCTTTGAATGAACCCCGTGAGTTCACAGAGTTCACAAAAACAAAACGGGGGGGAGGGTATAGCTCAAGTGGTAAAGCCCATGTTTAGCATACATGAGGTCCTGGGTTCAATCCCCAGTACTTCCATCAAAAAACTAAATAAATAGAAGAACCTAATTACCTCCTCCCTGCAATAAATAAATAATTTTTAAAAAATTTAAAAAAAGAAAAAGAATATTTAAAAAACAAAAACAAAACAGAAAGATAAGCCTTCCCTTGCATGCAAACAAGGTGGATTTATTCTCACAAGTTGGGAGCAGCTTGGACCTAGACCTGATTCTAATAGATAATTATTGCCATAAACAAGGACTGTAGAACAATCATTCTAAAGATGATATTTTTGGTAAAGGCCCTCCAACTAGGAACTTGTACGTCCCTAGTAATTCCTTTTATTGGGTCCCCTTCCTCATGTACCTCTGTATGTATTTTGCATCAAGGGGGTTTTATCAGGACTAGTTTGGCAATCCAGACCACTTTATTAAAGTTTCTGAGAGTCTGCAGGGCAGGGAGTTTTCAGGTCACCATGTCCATGTCAGAGTGACCCAAGTTCATTCCCAAGGCCTCTTAGTCACTCACTGGCAGAGGGCGTTTGGGCAGGTTACTACACCTTTCTGAGCCTCCCTCAGTTCCTTTATCTTCAAAAAAAGGACCTGCATCTAAGATTACTGTAAGCATTATACATGATATCTAGATGATCTTATATAATAAAGTACTTTACGTGGTGCTTGGTACAGAGTAAGCCCTAAAAAATGAGAAGATAGTTATTTGAGGCTAGCATGGGCATTTCATTACCCCAGCCCGAAGCATTTTCAATTTCCTTTCTGATTTTTGGCACTTCTACAGACCACTTTTTCACCTTTAATATATTTACCTCAAATGGAAACTACCAAAAATGGAAAACCAGTACCACCAGCCATAAATAGAAATCAGTATATATTAAAATAAACACATACTATAATACATACATTCACATTTGTAAATGTTCATTCATTACCCCCCTAAAATCACTCACCCGCATCAATGGTGAGTGGGCCATGTTTGGGAAAATGTACTGCAACACAAGCTTTGGGCTTAGGCCTCTACTGGTGAATTGGAGGAGGCACAGTTTTCTTACTTAGCCAACCTATCAACCAAAATTTAATGGCTCTGCCTTATGTGTCAGGCTCTGACCTAGAGCTGGGAACACAGAGGTGAGCTGACAGAGAGGTCCCTGTGCACTTGGCCCTGCCCTCTGTGACAGAGGTGGGTGCCCCTCTTGCGGGCCAGTCCATTTTCACAGGAGGCATTCAGGCCCGTCCTCAACTTGCTGATCTGTAATGTCTGTGACTCCCGACAACACTGACAACGCAAAACAGCAATACTTGCCAGGAAACAGCATCTCAAAATCACCACCATCACCCATTAAACCAAGTTAACGACATTTAGCTAAAACCATTGAAGAAGATGAGGTAGATCTCCATGCATTGATGTGGAAATAGGTCCCAGACATAACACGGCAAGCAAGTTACAGAACAGAATGTAGAGTATAAGCCTATTTGCATTTAAAGATGTATATATAGGGGATTCTTTTAAGCCAGGCTCTGTTCTAAGCCTTTATTTGCATGACTTCATGTAATTCTCATAATAATCCTATGAAGTAAGTACTATTAATAGCCCCATTTTACAGATGCAAAAACGGAGGCTAAAATGGGGCAAAACAATTTGTCTGAGGCCTCATAACAAATAAGTCTTTGGAGTGGCGAATCAAACCCCATTCTACCTGCCTCAAGAGACTAGGCTCTTAACCAATACGCTTTTCAGCAGCCACACACACAGAGGAAAATCTGTCAGGATGCACACCAAACTGTTCACAATGAGCATATCTCAAGAGTGAGACTGGAAGAAGCCGCATTTCTTATATTTTTTTAAGTTTAATTTTCTTTCTTTTCTTTCTTTCTTTTTAAAGTTTAATTTTCTTTAAATTGAATATAGTTGATTTACAATGTTGTGTTAGTTTCCTGTGTCTCTTATATTTCTTTAAATGCCCCAGTACTGTTTGAATTTTTAAAAACAGCCACATGCTAATTTTGTAATTGAAAAACAAACAAACAAAAAAACAACAAAACCACCAACACAGGAACTCCACCAAGAAATAAAATCACCTGAGAAAGATCAACCATACAGCTTGCCCTTCCACTCTTCTCCTTGTCTCAAGACGTGCAGACATGGGATATGGGTACAGGGGAAAAGATTCTGTGATGACAGAAGTCTGGGAAACACTGAACCAGTTAGAAACAATCAAGCAGGGAGACTTTCTCTGGGGAGACTCTTAGAGCTTCAATAAGCTAACGTTGATCACGAAGTAAATATGGGACACTCCGCAGCTGAGGCCATGTTAATTTGGCCCCAGAACCATTTCCTTTCCAGGTGCCTCATGGGCCTAGCATTCTTTAAAACACGCATCGGAAATGCCACTTAAGAGACTTTAAAAGCAAGTCTGTATTTGGTTGGTAGAGGCCACGTCCCTGGATGGTATCTTTGTCCCACCTGCCCCCGTCCTACCTACGTACCCAGCTACCCTCAGCATTGCTTTCAATGAATTGAGCTTGGTCTTGAAGCCATCAGCATGGGTGTGTGTATGGTTTTGTAGGATCCAGTGTGTGATGTATGTGCAGTCCCTGCTTCTGCCTCTGAATGTACATGTACACATACATTTTCCAATGATGATATAAATGTTATTCGGGCTAGAGAGGGAGGGTGCCCGTTGTGTGTATATGTGTGTGTGTGTGTGTGTGTGTGTGTGAAGCTGTGTATGGGACCCTCGTCTAAGGTGGATCCTGTGGCTCAGCCTAGAATTCTCACACCTACTATACACAGGAAATAAGTTCATTTGCAAAGCCACACCACAAGTGTGAGGGAATGGGCTGCTCACTGGTCTGCCAAGGTGCTGAGTAGGAGTAATTCTGGGTGTGGACAGCACCCCCCTACCCCTTGGTG
Source organism: Vicugna pacos (assembly GCF_048564905.1). NCBI lineage: Eukaryota > Metazoa > Chordata > Mammalia > Artiodactyla > Camelidae > Vicugna > Vicugna pacos. The sequence continues at coordinate 44,962,689 of NC_132999.1, forward strand.
CACAATTTGCAAGAGAAGGTGGGGTGTTGACCTCCATTAAGCACCTACTATGTGTCAGGTACTATCCAGGGCACACCGCAGCCATTATTTTCTCTTTGATTCCCCACAAGCACTCTGTAAGGGAGGGATTTACTATTGTCTCTTTACCAATAAGTAAACTGTAGTTCAGAGCGGTGAAGCCACTTGTTCAAGGAAATGGCAGAACTGGGACTGTGCCCGGTCGGACTCCGAAACGCACATCCCTTGCACTACACCAAACCCGCCGGCTCTCTTGCGTTTGGTCTTGCTCTGCGGTTGGGGTCTCTGTCCTCATGGGACCCAAGGAACAGAACCCAGGGACAGTGACCTTGGTTTCATGTCCTAGGTACTTTGCAAAATAGGCCTTTGTCCTTCTCAGAACTGCCTTGACTCTTCCAGGAAGCCTTTTCTCGTCCTCTGAACCCTCGCCTGTTCTCTTGCCCTATCACTTGGGACTTTTTCCTTTTGAGAAGAACCTCTGTCCCTGAGCCCCGAGGGCAAGGGACAGTGAATTATCTATCAGCACAGGTTGGATGTAGGAGACTGCTTAGGCCCATCCAGGGTCTGGATGAGCCCTCTTGACATGTAGGGAGAGTCAGCATGTTTTCCCAGACCCCGAAAGAGTCTGTAGGCCTTGGAGCTGGGGACAAAAGAAAGGCTGGGACATGCTGACTCGGTGGAAACTATGTGTCAAGAAAAACTCCAGTGGTGGATGGTGAGGCAGGGGAAACCTGGAAAGTCTGGCTCAGGTGGGGACTTACCCTGTAAACTGCAGGCCGAGAGCTAGAAAGTGAGGGGGTGGACAGGGAGGTGACTCGGCCTCCCTGGGCCTCTACCTTCCTGGGGTTTGAAGCAGAAATCAGCAGAACCCATTGGCCCTACACATGCAGTGGCAGTGGGGGGTGGGGGACTGGAGCGGGAGGGAGCAAAGGGAAGAGGGGAGGACATCCTGCGGACACAAGGCAGGGGCAGGAGTGGCAATTTTCCAGATGGAAGTCCTTGCCCAGGGCCAACTGCATCCCTGTCCAGGATGAAAATAGCCCTTCCTCTTCCCTTCACCCATCATTCTCTCAACCTCCCCCATAACTTCCCAGAGTCCTGTCAGATACTTCCACACTGGAGGCCCCATCCCAGATGATAAATATCCCCTCACATGTCCATCCGTTCCCAACAGAAGATGCCTCCCTCTCTCAAGCAATGCTGGTACTGATTCTAAAATCACTTCTCATGTGTCTATCCGTATGCTCCGGGTTTCTCCTCTCTCCCTGTCCCTCAGGAGATCTTGTCACCGGGGTCTGCCCCAGCAACCAGAAGGATACTTGGGACCCCTGACTCAAGGTTGTCCATCACCCAGCTCCATGAGGGATCATACCCCAGGCCATCACCTCTCCCGGGGACTGTGGAGAGGGAGTGCTTTGCCCAGTCTAGACCTCAGGAGGCTGATCCATCACGGGGTGAGGGACTGGGTTTAGGGATTTCTGAAGGCCTTTTCAGTACCTGTCAGTCCAGATCACCAAGAAAAATGCTCCCAGTGAGATGGGGACTGATGGCGGGCAGTGTGGCAGACACGAGAGGGAACAAGTACCCAGGTAAAAAGGTAATCTGGATGTTCTGCCTGCTACCACCTGACCTCCAGCCAGGTTATTCTGTCCCCCCAGCCTGATGGGCTGCTGCATACCCAGGGAGCCTGGCTCCATGCCCAGCTGTAGCCCTCTGCTCTCAGGCCCCCTAGGCAGACTCTAGGCCCTTACCGCAGCTCCTGGTCCCTGTTCCCAGTATTTCTTACCTGCCCAGCACAGGAGCCCTCTGGCCCCATTCACATGGTCTTCCTGGCCTAGCCTGGCTGCCCAGACACAGTTTCAGCTCCCCTCAGCGTCGTAGCCACCGCCTGTCTCCTCGCACCCACGTCCCACCCTGACTTCCTGCCTCCTCCTGAGGGCTCCGCAGCCAACCGGGCCCCAGCAGCCCAACCACAAGCCTCTAGCACCCAAAGCTTCCTGCTGCTATAGCCCCTGGCCTCTCAGCCCTTGGGCATCCTATACATCTCCAATCCAGGCCCTCCTCCCCCTGAGGGTGGCACTTGGAGGTGAAGGGAGGGTATTTGATGGAACCTTCCTCCTGCCCTCTAGGGCGCACCTGGACAAGAAATTCAAGGGGCAGCCTTTAAACTCCAATGAACAGGAGACAGACAAGCACTCAGCTTTCTGTGAAAGGCAAGTAGCACCACCACCATAGTCACAGTCTGAGAGATGAGTGACCCTTTCATTACAGTCAGAGGGCAGAAGTAACATCACCACAGAGTCAGAGGAGAGGACAACATCCCTGTGAAATTGTTGGAGAGCAGACACCGTGTTACAGTCAGACAGATACCAGGCTACCACTGTTGCCAGTCTCGGCAGCCGAACACCAGCCGAGTCATCTCAGGACACAGGATAATAGTTTTATTACGTGCAGAGGGTAGGCTAACATCCCTTTCACAGACAGAACACCTCTTACAGTCAGAAAGCCCGATGACAGGCTGTTTGAGGGAGCAGGCAGGACAACCCTGTGTCTTTAAGAGAGCAGAGTAAGAGCCTCTGATGTAGGCAGTGAGCAGGACAGCACCCACTAATTATGGTTGGAGAGAAGGGCAATCCTTCTAACCCAGGTAGAGGCCAGGCCGCAGCCCTGTCAGAGGAACAGGGCCTGGCACCACCTCCTGCAACAGGTGGAAGACAGAACAAACACTCCCGCCCAGGCACCCAGGTGCAGGCGGCAGCCTGGTAGCACTTTCTGTTATGGGAAGGAGGCAGGAGGCAGGAGGCAGGAGCCTTGACACAGGCAGCAAGTAGGCCAACAATCTCCCTTACCCCCAGGACCCTGCTGAGGGTAGCACCCATCGTAGGCTGAGGGACAGGTCACCACTGTTATGAGGAACTCTAGGTGGCCTCTATTAGGCACAAGAACTGGGCCTTGACCCCACCCAGAGGAAAACATACATGTGTTTCCACCCCTTGAGCCTGCACTAAGTTAGCGGGTTGGGGGAAGGGAGCCCACAGAGCATTGTTGGGGTTTGTGAGGTAGAAGCCTATGCTGTGTTCACCTCAGCTGCAGAGAGAAGGGGGAGACAGGAAATGGGTGGGGGGAAGAGGAAGCCTGAGTTGGAAAGTCAGACAAAGCGGGTAACACAGAAACAAAAGCTGAGAAATACAAAGTTTGAAAAAAAAAAAAAAAACTACAGAATGACACAGAGCTCAGAGTCCCAGCAGCAGGCCCCAGCTCCCCTTGCTCTGAACCTGAGCACCTCCCAGCCCATCTCTGGGCCTCAGCACCACAGCAACAATACCACTGGGGACAGTAATCATACTCAGTAGAAAGTTCACATTTATTGAGGGCTTACTGTGCATTATCTCACTTAAGATATATCAAACTACTGGGGAGTGAGAATTAGCATTTCCATTTTAGAGGTAAAGAAACAGATGCAGGGGTTAAGGGAACCCCTCAAGTTCCAATAGAAACAAATGGTGATGTCGGCATTGAACCCAGGTCTATCAGTTCCTGCATTCTTCAGCTGCCCATTTAGCCAAGTCTCCTTCCGGAGGGGTGATTTAGATTTTAAGTTCTTTTTCAGTTCTGATCTTGGTAAGGTGAAGAGAGAGAGATGGCGCTGTGGGAGAGTTGGTGATCCATTAGTCTATCTCCCTCCCCAAGGCCAGCATTCTCTCCTGCAGTGGAATCCTTGGTCCCTTCAACATGCAACATACAGCGACCTTGGGACTAAATAAATGAGTGCAGAGTCCTTGATAGGAAGCAGGGCGTTTATTGGGGGAGCCTGGGAGTCTGTGAGCTCCTCCCCTTCCTCCTAGCTGCATTACCCTCCATCTAGGGCAGCAAGGGCAACAGGATGCTGGGGCTTTATGCTCCCAGAGGGCTGCCTGTGCCCCCACCCCTCCCCCACCCCTCCCCAGGTGCTGGCTCCTCTGGGCACCCCTCCCTTCCTCCTTCCCAGGTGGGCTTCTTCCCAGATGGGCTGGGGTAGCGGGTGCCCCTCAGCAGAGGGTGAAGCGCCGGGAGCTGATGTTCATGCGCGTGAGGCCCAGGTGCCGCAGCGGCGGGGCGAGGGCCATGCCGGCCCCGGGTTCCAGCTCCAGCTCCAGCTCGGCCTCGTTCAGCAGCTCTTGGTGCAGGTGACAGGCTTGGTCCACCTTCAGCCGGTGCAGCTGGGCCCGCAGCCGTAGCAGCTGCCCTGCCAGCTGTCGGTCCTGTGCCTGCATCTCCCGCTGCGGCCGAAAGGGGGCGTGATCCCGCTGGATCTCCATTCTTCCCTTCCGCTCTACACCCTGGGTCTCTGCTCTGGCTGTGTCCTCCCCACCCCCTCGTTCCTCTGCCATCTCTCAAATCTTGCTCTAAACCCTAGATAAGGAACCATTTTTGCACAAATACAGGTGCCTGTAGCCCAATCCTAGATCAACTAAGTGGAATCTCCAGTTTGGAGGCTGGATATCTTTACATTTGCACATACTGGGTTAAGAGCCATCTGTGCAACACTTGCCTCTGTCTACAGCTGGTCAGTGACTCCTTTGTATCTTTGAGGTATAACAATTCCCAGAGTATGGGAAGCCATGCCTTTGCCACCTGTAACTGGTGGCCCCCCAAGGGCAGGGCTCTATCCCCTGAGTCACAGAAGCACAAGGTCAGTAGATTGAGTGGACTCCTTCTAGCAAGGCTCCCTGAATAAAACACTTGGCAAGTCCATTCCTGGTTCTTCAGCCCTGGGACAAAGCCAAAGGGGTGGGGGGCAGTTGCTGGAGGTGGCATCCCCTCCCACACCGGGGGTCTTGGGCCCTAAGGAGGACTGGCCCTCAGGCCCTCTGCCAGGCCACCCACCCCACCAGACTCACCAGCTCCCGACGGAGCCACTCAAGGGCAGAGTCGATTGAGTCGAAACCGCAGATGGCCCCGGGTCCCCCCGGCCCAGGTCTGGCTTGGGACCTGCGCCAGGCCTGGCTCTGGACTCGGGCTGTCCACTCCAGGTATGAAGGCCGCCGAGTCTGCAGCTGCAGCTTGGCAGTCAGTGCCTTTACAGAGTCCAGGCTCTCTTGTTCCTCATCCTCCTCTTCTTCGCCTACTGCCTGGAATTTCAGTGGCCCCAGGGCCATGGTTTGGGGTGAATGATAGGGCAAGGCTGGCAATATTGCCCAGGAAGAGGTGGCAGAAACTGAAGGTGGAAGAAATGTGCCAGGGAGTGCGCAATGGTGAGTGCTCAAGGTGGGTCAGGGAGGTTTGAGTGTGTCAGGGTGGGTAAGTAGATGGGTATGGGAGGCTAAGTATGCAAGGGCTGGGATTTTCCTGGACTGCTGACCCAGGGGCCACGTGATGCCCATCCGGGTTGGGGGCAGGAGGAGCTCTGCTCCTCTGGCCCCTTGGATGAATTTTATTGTCTTTGACCAGAAGGAGACACCCAGTTCCCAGAAAGGAAGTTGCTCCAGGATAAGAAAAGCATCATTCACACCAGAGTGTTGGCCCTCTTCCCAAGACTCAAGTTAAGGGAGCTGGGAGAGGATAGAGCTGCCCCCTGTCCTCACTTATGACCCTAGCTCTTGCTCTTCAGCAAAGAGTGTCCAGATCCCTGGCACAGGAGTCAGGAGACTGGGTTCTGGCACTGGCTCTGTGGGACCTTGGACAAGTCACTGGCTCTCTGTTAGGACAGATCAATGATTTCAAGCTACACAGCTAAAGAACTTTAGGTTTCCCTGGGAATCCTTCAAGGACTGTGTGCGAGGTAAGAGCAAAGCTGTGGATAGGCTCCTAGACCTCTCTCCCCCTTCCCCATCTCAGGGCTTCAACCAGAGCAGTTCCCTTTTTCAAACCTTGTATTGAAATAGAACACACCCACAGAAAAATTCACGTATCATAAATACATGGCTTGATGAATTCTCCTATGTAAGCAGCACCCAGATCAAGCAACTGAGTATTACCAGCATCCAGGAAGTCTCCTTTTGTGCTTCTGGCCTATCACAACTCTCCTAATGTAATGTAACCACGCAAAGGGCTCACTCCTGTGCCTGTAGTCCAAAAAGCCAAGCTTTGACAGGGTGTTTGCAGTAAAGTAAGGGTTTATTGCAGGGGGCCAAGCGTGGGAGTGGGAGACAAGCCTCAGATCCAGTCCAACTTGGTCTTTGCGTTGTTTTTTGTTTGTTTGTTTCTTTTTTAAAGACGAAGAACAAAGAGGCTGGGATTACTCACCATCTTGTGACGTTTCTGTGACATTTCTTAATCGTTTTTGTGACATTTCTTAATCGTAGTTTCAGGAGTCAGGATGTTTCTGGTTTATGATTATCTGGCCAGGTGGTCCATGGCTGGGGGCTGATGAGCTGTTAGCTCATCTTGCCCTGGAGAAACAACTTGAGTTTGTATGTTAATGATATCTAGAATAGCAGTTTTAGTATGTTAATGATGTTATTGACAACAACAATTTTAGTCATCCTGACTCTGGTTGATGAGGGTTCAGTTAGTACAGGATTGAGGTCAGAGGGGACAAAAAAGGGAATAAAGTTATGGATAGAGAGATTAACCATAAACTTAGTAAGGGAACTAGGTTTTAGGGGAACCTGGTTTCAGTAATACTACCCTATTTTCTGACAGCATAGATTAGTTTTGCCTTTTTGTATATTTTCCAGTGATTCTCAAACTTTAGCCTAGGTCAGAATCACCTAGAAAGCTTGTTAAAATGGATTACTGGGGTAGCTCACAGCGAAAAAAAATGTGACAATGAATATATGTATGTTCATGTATAACTGAAAAATTGTGCTCTACACTGGGTTTTGACACAACATTGTAAAATGACTGTAACTCAATAAAAAAATGTTAAAAAAAAAAAAATGGACTACTGGGCTCCATTCCTAGAGCTTTGGATTCAGTATGTATGGGACAGGCCTATAATTTTCATTTCTAACAAATTCCCATCCCAGCTGATGCTGCAGGTCTGGAATTTTACAATTTGAACTCTTTTATGTCTGGTTCCTTTCACAGAGCATTTCCAATTTTATGTTTATATTATGGGGGTCACCTATGATTTCAGTATTTGAAAGAAGCGTTGTGCACACACACACACAAAAGCCTGGAACCTAGTAGACCAGAAGGCTCTTTGAAGGCAGGCATATAGTTCTTCTTAGTAATCAGTGTAGGCATTGATGTTTAAGAAATAAAAGACTACTTGGATGGATGGGTCTTCTAGTAAATAGATTTAAACTCTTATAATTTACCAGCTTAAGTATGTTTCTGGCCAGACTGAAAATTGAACAGAAACTTCCTCAGCCATCCTTGGGTTCCAACACCCAATGCAGGGCCCAGCTCAGTGTAAAGTAAATCATATTTGGTCAAAGGATGGAGTGATGAGGGAAGAGGCTCTGGAGGGCAGAACTATACCAGAAGTGACCCCCATAGAGGGCGCCCTCAGGCAGGGACTTCCAGCTGTGGTGGGGGAGGGGCACCAGCGACACAGCTGCTTGCACTTAAGGTGGACCAAGGGATTTCCCCCACCCGACCTCAGATGTAGGGGAGGACGCAGATAGTTCCCAGTTTCACACCCACTCTTTCCACCCCTTCTACCAGGGTACAGGAGAAAAGATAGTGTTTTTCTTTATTTTTTTAAAGCAGTAAGAGTGCCAGCACCCCAGGGTTGAACAAAATAAAAATATGAGTGCTCCCTGTGACCAGGCACCAGGGAAAGGGCTTTAACAAGATAATTCTCCCCATTTCACAGATGATTAAATTGAGGATTTCTTAACAGGTTCTAGCCCCGGGGTCCTAATTAAGTGCTGGCAATAGGAGGGGGAAAATTCCTGTGAAACTGCGGTCCCTTCCTCCAAGGGGCCTCCTTAACAGCTGTCCTGCCGGCGTCGCCAGCTGCCCAGCCAGTTCCTGTCCCTGTCGGAGCCCGCGCTCACCCCGCCTGACGCTCCTGGAGTCTGTCCTTCTGCTGGGCCCCAGGCCCACCACTAGCGGAATGGAGTTCTCGGAGCTGATCCGTACGGGTCAGGCTCAAGCCGAGCTCCTGCGGGGCCCGGAGGCACCCCCGTTGCGCGGCACGCTGTGTGTCACCGGCCACCACCTGCTGCTGTCCCCAGGGCCCCAGGCGACTCCGGACCTGTGGCTGCTGCTGTTGCGTAGTGTAGACTCCATCGAGAAGCGGTGAGACGTGGCGGGGAATCCCCATAGTGGGGAGCGAGCGGCTCGGCCGGCAGAGGGGGAAGGGCAAGCACAGTTGGATCTGGTGTCCCCCTGCATAACGTACAATCCTAAGAAACTCGCTTCTCCTCCCCTGGTAGGGGGCAGGGGACACTAAGCCTAAGCCCGTCCATCCCCAGGGTAGCGGGTGACTCTGGCACCATCACGCTGCGCTGTAAGGACCTGCGAGTCCTGCAGCTGGACATAGAGGGCGTGGAAGCGACGCTGAACATTGCCCGCTCCATTGAGGTACCCCAAGCACTTAAGCTACCCTATCCCGTAACGAGGGAAGTAAATTGGGGTTACTGCTCAAGGGGACTCAGCATCCAGTGCTATCTCTGAGCATAGCTAATGGCAAGGGGATGGTTGCAGGGTGGTCTGGAGTACGTGGAGAGACGGGAGCTGCGGAGCCAAGGGTTGGATTCCGATCTTTCCTAGACCCCTTGACTTCCTTCCCCAGGCGCTGTCCTCCCTGGAATCGGTCATCACCTCCTTTCCGTTCTTCTACCGTCCCAAGGGCTTGAGATTGGGCGACGCCTGGCACTTTCATCCGCCCGAACGCTACTACAAGCGAGTAGCTCGTGAGGTGGGCGCGGTCGTGAGGGCCTGGGAATTTGGGAGCGCCTAGCCGGAAAGGGAAGCGGGGACCGCGCTCTCAGTGGGTGCCCTAGACCTGGCCCCTTCCTACGCCGCAGACCAACGCGTGGCGGCTGAGCGAGGCGAACGAGGACTTCAGCTTGTGCCCCAGTTACCCCCGCGCTGTGATCGTGCCTCGCGCTGTGGATGATGATGCCCTGGCTCGCAGCGCCCGCTTCCGCCAGGGAGGCCGCTTCCCAGTGCTCAGCTACCACCACGCTCCCAGCCGAACCGTGAGCCCCGCCCTCCCCAATCCCGCCGCTAGAACCAACTGCGTTCCTACTTGGCTCTTCTGTACTGGCGGGGCCAATTCTCTGCCCTGCAGCGGCCGGGGCTCCTGCTCTATTCTGGCCCCGCCCCCTCCGCTCTATCCAGCCTTTACCACGCTGACCCCGCCCCTCTTGAGGGTTTCCGAGTCTCGCCTATCTCTGGCCCCTCCTCCGGCTGGTCTGAGCCCCAGAAGCCTCGTCCCTCCTTTTGTCAACCCATAAGCCTCCCACGGTCTACCCTTCGGGTCTCTCCCTACTCCGGCCACAACCCGCCCAGACCCAGGTCCGACACTCGTAGGGCTCCTGCGCCCCTGCTCCAGTCTGCAGCCCCTGCTTAGAGACCCTCTGAGTGAAGTCCCTGAACCAGGGCTGGGTGGGTATGGCTTCCGGAGTTGAGTCCCTGTCCGCAGGTGCTGCTACGTTCCAGCCAGCCCTTGACCGGGCCCCAGAAGCGGCGTTGCGCTGAAGACGAGGCCCTGCTGCGAGCTGTGCTGGCAGGGTCTCGCCCTGGGGCCCGGGGCTTCATTGTGGATACGCGCTCAGCCCAGACCGCCAAACAGGCCCGCATGACTGGCGGCGGCACAGAGGCTAAGGCCGCCTACCTGGGCTGGAAAAGGCTGCACCGGCCCCTGGAGAGGTAAGGGACCTTCCCATCTTCTCCTAGGTTCTTTCCTGCTATGGGGGCGGGGAAGGGGTGTCTTGCAGGAAGCTTGAGGACTGTTAGGTCTTTCCTGGTAGCCATGTCGCCAGGTGGGCATCCCCACTTGCACACTCCTAGTGACAGAGCCTATTCCTCTCTAGACATCCCAACTCTGCCTGGAAAGAAAAAGCACCTCTTCACATTAAACAATGAAACTGAAGTTTGTCTTCCAGGAACAACCTCACCACACATACACCTTGCATTGTTACCAGCCCTGCCCTGAGAAGTTTGCGGGCACAGCTGTTATGTATTCCCTCTGTGTTCAGGTGATGGCAGTATCAAGAGGAAGTCCTGGGAGAGTTTTTCTGCTTTGAGGAGAGTGAACTATTCTCCTATCCAGATCACAAAACTCCACTTATTCATTTATTAAACATTGAGCACTGAGATGGTGGCCAGCCCAGACATAGCTGGAAGATCAGCAGTAAATGAGCAATTAGAATTTATGTGCTCAGTAGCAGTATAGAGGAGGCACCGCTCTCTTAGACTAGGTCATCAAAAGAAAGTTCCCCTGAAAATAGGATGCTGTAGCTGAGATCTGAAAGAGAGAAAGGGTAAGCCAGAGGGTGGCAGGACATTCCAGGTGGAAGGCACTGAGGTGTATAGAACCAGGGAGCCTAGTCATTTGTCCTGTTTGTGGAACTGCAAGTCATTCAGTATGGTGGAGTGTCGAGTGTGAGGTGGAGGGTGAGAGATGGATGGAGGTAGAGAGGCTAAAGCGGTGACGGGGGCCTGAGCAAAGTTCTTGAATGCTGTGATTCTGAACTTAGATTTTACCCTAAAGGCAGTGTGGGGAGCCACTGAAGGCTTTTTTAAAAATTTGAGGTACCAGGGATTGAACCTAGGACCTCGTGAATGCTAAGCATGCGCTCTATCATTGAGGTATACCCAACCCTCAGAAGACTTTTAAATAAGGCTGAAAAAGGCTCAATTAGATTTTCTGGCAGGAGATTACTGGTGTTCTAAAGCAGAACAGTTTCTGGAAAGTAGGAGCATATATCAGACCCCCAAGAGTATTGTTTCTCTTGTCAGACTGGGGCTCCCCTGGGGATACTGTGTTGCTCCCATCAGATCAGGGTACTTCAAGGGTACTGTGACACTTTCATCAAATTTGGGTGTTTCCCGGGGCATTCTGTGTTTCCCCAGAGGGCTGTGTGACCCCTCTCCAGGTATGGCTAGGCCTCCCCAACAGACTAGGTCTCCTCAAAGGGTCTTGAGTCTCCTCCACTAGGTTGAGGAATCCTCAAGATTGAAGAATCCTCTCATTAGATTAGCTGGGCTCCCCAAAGGGCTCTGAGTCCCGCTTGTCAGCTGGGCTCCTTGGTGAGTTCTATGTCTCCCTCATTGGTCTGGAGCAGTTGTTCTCAGGCTGTGCTCACCAGAGTCCCACTTGTACAGGGGGCGGCCCCTACAGGAGAGCTTCGTGCACCTGGTGGAGGCCTGTGGGGACCTGGAGCAGAGCATGGACCACTGGCTTAGTCGACTAGCGGGCTGCCGCTGGCTGGCACATGTGAAGGAGGCACTGAGCACCGCCTGCCTAGCAGCCCAGGGCATGGAGCGGTAAGCACCTCCCCCAACCCATGAGACAGAACAGGGCAGGGTGGGCGGGGCTCTCAACACCTTGCCACAAAACCATGTCTCAGTAAGCAAACAGCCTTGAAATGGGCCCGCAGTATTCCTAGCCTGGCCACCTCAGGCAGGGAAGGACTGGCCACTGTTGATAAGCCCTGGTCAACAGGGAAGGGGCCTGCATCTTGGTACATGGGGCTGAAGGCACAGACAGCACCCTGCTCGTGACTTCACTGGCCCAGCTCATCCTGGACCCCTCAAGCCGGACCATGGCTGGATTCCAGGAACTGGTAGAGCGAGAGTGGATTCAGGTAAGTGGCCACCCAGCCCTCCCTCTCCACCCAGAAACCCTACTTCCTTGTGCCCATCGCTCTGCCCCCTCCCCAGGCCGGCCACCCCTTCCAGCTGCGCTGTGCCCACTCGGCCTTCTCCCACGCCCACCCCAAGCACGAGGCACCCACTTTTCTCCTCTTCCTGGACTGTGTGTGGCAGCTGGGCCGCCAGTTCCCGCTGTCGCTGGAGTTTGGGGAGGGGATGCTGTTGGCACTGTTTGATCACGCCTATGCCTCCCCTTTCGGCACCTTCCTCTGCAACAGCGAACAGGAGAGGTGAGCTGGGGGTGTCAAGGTGGGTCAGAGGGCAGGCACAGGACCAGGGCGGGTCCTTGCTACATCAGCACCCTACTTCCCTAGAAGACACCTTTCCCTTTCAAATGAGTTTCTCTTTTAGAAAATCTCTTGGTGTCCTCTCCTTCCCTACCTCTGCACTCACACTTCCCTGTAAATTCTGCAAACCCATAAATAGATGGCCAGTCCCTCAGACCTACTCAAGAACAACTGCATCCCAGCTTAAAAACAAAGACTGAAGGGGAAAGGTGCAGCCAGTTATTTCTGGGGCTCCCTACCACTTTGCAGGGTTGATTCTAGTGAAGCAATAGATTAGAGGTTGAAAGCTGAGTCAGATTGTTTGGGCTCAAGTTCCCGTCCCACCAGTCACCTGCTGGGTGTTCAAAAACAAACCCAAGTCTCTGTTTCATCAGTAGCAAGGAGAGGATTTTAATAGTCGCCAAAATCTAGGGGTGAGGTGGGAGTGTGAGGATTTAGCTGAGTTAAAGGCACAGTGCCTGGCACACAAGTGCTGGTTATTACTATTCGGTTGGCTTGTTGCATATGCTTGTGACCAGATTTCATTAGCTGTCCTTCTCTCATCAGGCTGAGATAAGGGGAGGGAGGTGCCCCTCCTCCCTAAGAAGGTGGGGATCATAGTTATCTTCTGTTGCCCAGCCGCCTTCTCCAGTTATGTTGTTTTCACTAATTCCACTTATGGATCCGGAAACTGTTAGAAACTGTTCTCTTTAGCTCCCTCTCCCCAATCCTTCTTATTTAGCTTTTCTTTTAAGAATTTCTCAGCTTAGTCCTTTCCTGTCAAAGGCCCCTCCTACTACCCTAATCCAGACCCTTTCCTTTCCATGTGGGCCATTGGAACAGCTTCCTCAGTGCTCTCATGATTTCCACTTTTTTTTTTAAACTCATCAGTCCAGACCTATCAATATTCACATTGGTCCCTTTCCCAATTTCTTGCTTTTGATCCTGCAGTTCCCACTTCTAAGTATTTACATGTTTTTGCACCCTTGGTGAACTTCTGCTGCCAGAGCCAGCTTCAATGGCCCATTTTTAATTAGCCTTCCCTGACATCTCAGGCAAAGCTAAGCAGAACTCCTTTAAGAACTAGGACTTCATCTTGTTCCTGCTTTATTGTAGTGTCCAATTCAGGATCTGATTGGCAGTAACATTTGCAGGAGAGGTTATCACTGTCCCGGGAGAGCTGTCACCCTACTTGCCAGGGCCTCCCACCCAGAATCCCAAAGGGCATAGCTGAGTCTGAAAGCTCACTCCCTCATTCCCTCCAGATGCCTGTGTGAAGTGAGAACTCGAACCCACTCCTTGTGGTCTGGGCTCAATCAGCTAAAGGAGCAACGCAAACTCCGGAACCCACTCTACGTTCCCAATCCCTTGGCCCTCTGGCCCTCTGTGGAGCCCCAGAGCCTGCGACTGTGGCAAGGTGACCCCCTACCCACCTTCTCCCCTTGGGAGTTCTCTGCTCAGCTTCCTTACCTGTCCTTCCTCCTCCTCAGGCCTGTTTCTGCGCTGGACCCGTCCACCTGAGCCTTCAGAGGCAGCATGGGAGAAGGTGTGGCAAATAGTGACAGATCAGGAGAAGACAGAAGGCTCTCAGCCAACAGTTTCAGCCTCTGAGCCCCAACTCTAAGTGTTGGTTCCTTGGATAGTGGTTGAGATGTTCCTGAACCCTCTCCCGGCCCCTCAGCACCTTTGGACCTTGGATGAGGGTGCCTGCAACCCAGCCTAGCCCATTATACTGAAGTTCCAGGTTTGAAGTGTCCAAAGTGTAGGGAGAAATTCCAAATAATAAAGGTATCATCCATGATTGGTATCAGCTCGCTGGGGTATCACTGCGAAGGGAAAGTGATGAGACAGGCCCCATAAAAATATCTGATCAGAAATCATTTATTTCCAAACTAATTTATTTCTCGGAGTCTGAAACCTTCTGTGACCCTGGCCCAGATGGAGATCCAGCTTCTTAAGCCTCAAACTCAAACTCAAAGTACTGCGGGTCGAAGTAGTGGATGCGGACATAACCATCTTCTCCGCCGCTGCTGTAGCTGGAAAGAGACAGCCAGGGCCCAGTCAGATGCCTGCCCTGGGGGAGATAAGCCTGGGGGGGCGGGGCATGGGAAAGGGGCAGAGCGGGCAGGGCTGAGCTCAGCCTCCTTCACTGGGCCCTACCTCTTGCCATCAGGATGGAAGGCAACACTGTTGATAGGTCCGAAGTGGCCCTTGACTCTTCCAAACTCTTCTTCAAAGGCCAAGTGGAAGAACCTGGAGGAGAGGTGGGTGGTAGGGTGGGGTGGGATGGCACAGTTAATTCGTTCTCCACCTCCTTCCAAAGTGGTCAGAGGTATCTTCTCAAATGCAAACCACAAAGTGGGGAAAGTGGGATAAGGGGAAATGAAAGTGAATGAAACAAGACAAAGTTGGGGGAAGACTGGACCCAAAAGTCTTCCCTACTATGTGCTGGACAGTGCTCTAAGAGCTTAACAACTATTAACTTATTTAATCTGCAGTTTTATGAGGTAAGTATATTATCATTGTCCCCATTTTATAGTCAAGGATAACGGCAGAGAGAACTACAATGCTGTGTAGGGCTTCAAAGCAAGAGAGTTCATGTTCTTAACTATTTTATTCACTCGTCACAGGAGGGCCACAAATTGGCTGTACTTCCTAGCAGCCAATGAATTAAGGGAGGTCTCCTTGTACGGTTTTTGTCCATCATGAAAGACATTTCATGATATTTCGGTCTGGAAGAGCTCCTTCCCCCTTTACCTGGCCTCGAACTTGCCAATCCTAGTGGAGGTAGTGGTTACATCCATGGCTTCCTGACCACCGCCCAGCACCACCTGAAGGGCAGAAGAAACTCTAGACAGGCCCAAAGCACAGGCAAGTCCATTTTCTGTTTTCCCCCCACCCTATAAGCCTTTAAAATCTCCCACATCAGACGGGGAAGACACCAAGGGTAAGGAACAAACAGATCCTTCAGCCACCTCCTGCCCTGTCCCCTGGGGCTTCCCAGTCACTCAGCCTTGTTTTTGCTCTGGGCATTTCCTCTCTGCCTGACACTATATCCCCCCAGAGTTCCTTTCTTAATTGCTAGACAGACAGCTAGATCTTGGAAGCATTCTGAGGCTTTGATAGGAAGCTCGAGTGGGGTTCTCTTACATGATCATAGTTGGGAGAGAGGGCAGCTGAGTTGACGGGACGTTCTGTCCGGAAAGTCTTCTGGTGTTCAAGGGTTGTGGAGTCAAAGAGCTAGAGAGAGAAGATGATGAGGAATCTGTAAAAGGAGACTTCTTGGGAAGTCGGGCAAGTTGAGAGTCATGCAGGAGGGTGGGAGAAGCCCCACCAGACTCCTTGCCCAGGCTCACCTTGGCTGTGTTGTCCTTGGATGCAGTGACAAACATGGTCATGTCCCTGGATAACTGGATGTCATTGATCTGCCGGGAATGCTCCTTAACATTCACCAATACCTCTCCAGACTGTGGAAGGAGGAAGAACAACGCTCTGACCAGCTCGAACCCCATTGTTCAGCAAAGGGTTTATGCTGTTTCTTGTCCCCTTAACAAATGGGAGGGGAGGTCTGGGTTGGGCCTGCCTCAGTATCCCTGAGTCAGCATTTAATCCCATTCCCAAAACCAAGCCTGTCCATTGAAAAAACACATGCTTATGGTGACAAATCTACAGAACTATCAATTAATCATTGTGTAACAGTACAGCAATTTCCATTTAATCCTCTTCCAACAAATACTTATTGAATGGCTACTATTTGCCAAGTGTTGTGCTGAGCACTTACCACCTATTTCCTTTAATCCTCACAACAATCCTATGAAGTGGATATTTTAACGGAAATTTTCAAAGGTAGAAACTAAGATCCAGAGGTGGTGTGACTTGTTGGAGACCAGTAAGAGGTAAAGAGACAGCACGTATCCCCTTCTCTTGTAGGATCTTGGTCACAGTTCATGGGAACCGGGCACATTCATCTTTTTTTAGGTCTTCTCAAAGGGCCACTTCATCTCCTGATTTCCCTTCCCACTAAACAACCTGCTGGACTGTGTAATACAAAGAGCTTTAGAGTCTGCCTTTAAAAGTGCTTCTGTGTGCCTCAATTTCTCTATCTAGAAAACAAGATTATTAAAGGCCCCCAGGGTCACTGTAAGGATACTGGGCCTGGGTCTTATTGACTGTGTGTGACACCTGGGCTATGCTCTGTACACATGACTCAAATGCCTTAAGCATTAGGCCTCTCACACAGAGACCCTCAGAAAACTGTCACTTCCTTTCCTGAATTATTTTACCTATTCTGAGGGAAGAATTATGCTTATGTCCTCCATTAATCTGGACACACAGTAGGGATGTATCTGGCTCCTACATCTTGCAGAACAAGTACCAGTTTTGCAGTCAGGCCTACCTGCAGCACACATCAGCTCCACTGTTTGCTAGCATTCAGTGTTATTTTGTTTGTTTGTTTGTTGGGGGGGGGGTCATTAGGTCTATTTAATTTACTATATTATTAGTGTTTTTTTTTTTTTAATGGAGGACTGGGGATTGAACCCAGGACCTCATATATGCTAAGTATGTGTTCTACCACTTGAGCTACATGAAGCATTAATTTAGATCTCTGACCTTGGTTCCCATTCCCTTCCTGCAAGTAGGCCCGTTACCTTAGTGGGTCACAGTCAGAGCAGGCTGAGTGACTGATTAACCTTTATGGTATCACATTCCAGCACAGCACTCCCCAGAAACCTAGGCACCCACAACTGAAATCTGAGGCAGCCGGGACTTTTCCCTTTCCCTAATCCTCCATTTCATCAGTCAGCCCTGAATGCCTCTTGACTATCTGGTACTCCACATCTCTGTGGCTATTGCCTAGTTTATGTCCATTCTCCAAACTGCAGCCTGCAGAACGTTTCTAAAGAGCAACTCTAATCATCCATAACCATTTGAAGATTCCCCACTACCTAAGGGAAAATCACAAGCCTTTATCTCCTGACACTCAAACAGCCTACTCCTTGCCTACCTTCCTCAACACCACATTCCAATGATACCAGACTCTCCTGAAGAATCCGCCCACTCCCTTAACTCTGTGTCTTTACACATGCTGCTCCTTTTGTCTGTGGAATGTCCAAAGCTCCATTTATTCTTCAGGGCTTAATGTACCTGCCACCATCTCTGTGACAGAGGGCACTTTCTGTACTTGGTTGAGACCTCTATGGTGGCACAACTCACAATCTGACTCATGTGCTAGCTGTCTGTGAGTTTGTCTCCCCAGGTGCAGGAAAATGCTTAACTATGATCATCAGCAACACAGCCTGAGTACTCTGTGATAAGGTTTTCAAATACCTAATGTCGTTTGGTCCTTGAAACGTCTTACAGATAAACAGGCTCCGTGAAGTTATGCATTTGCCCAAGATCACATAATTAGAATGTGGTGAAATCTGAACATGAATCCAACCCTTGCTCTTAACCACAGGGCTTATCCTGCCTCTTGCAGGGAATCCTTCTGATGGGCTTAGCCCCACCGACCCCATTACCTTGGCACTATACTGGTTGAGCTCTCCGCCCTCGTGGCCTGCGATGATGCACTCTCCGAGGGGCCCCCAAACGGCGCTGGTGATCTTGGAGTCGTTGCAAGGGATCTTCATGTAGGGCTCGTTGCTGTCTGTGTGGGGCAGCAGATGTCAGGCCCTGGGCTCTGGAGCCGCGCCCTTCACCTCAACCCTAGTCCTGAGCCCCAGTGCCGGCTCACCGATCTGGCTTGGATCCCGCAGGTCAAAGAAGCTCACGAAGCACTGGTAGCCCATCTGCTTGTCCGTGGAGAACATGATGATATTGCCCCCAAAGTCAAAGCCACAGGTCCGGACAGCTGAATTAGTCTTGAGTAGGGCCAGCTGCTTCCCTGCGGACAGACAGAGTCTGGGCTACCCCTTGCCCACTGCCATCTCGGGATGGACACCCTCTACACGTGCCTATTGTCACATCTCACTCTTTCTCCTGTGCTAGCGACTCCAGCCCCTCACCCTCCACCTCCTCCCTGCTGGGCTTTGGCTCAAGCCTTTTAACTTCTTCCCCACAGTCCCTCCTCAGACTGCCATGGTGGCACTTATAGAGGACTGCATTACATTTGTCTCTGCCTCAGAATGTGCTCCTTCACAGTGAAGACCTGCTCTAACTTCTCTGTGTGTCCTCTGTGCCCAGCACAGACCTAGGAGAGAACTGTGTTTCCAGTAAATATTTACTAAATGGAGTGGCTTAAGAGGCTCCCCTGTCTTCTGTCTGTTCTTCCAATGCTCTCCCACTGCTGCGGAGCTGGCTAAAGCTAAACACGCTCTTCCCTGCTCAGGGACCTCCACAGCATGCCAAGTCCTATAGAACAAAGCCATGCTCCGGAGTTGGCATTCAAGGCCTGTGCTGGCTCCAGCCTCCCTTGTCGTCTCCACTGCTGTCTATTTCAACCCCCAAGAGGCAGGAGCTCCTGCCAGATCAGATGACTTGGATATGACACTTGCCATGCTTTCATCCCTGCAGGTGCCAAAGTGATGACCTCCTTCTCATCCTTTAAACCCCAGCTCATATGACATTTACCTTGGGAAACCTTCCCAGGCTGCTCCCATCCCCGTTCCAGGCAGTCAGTTGTGCCCCATCTGGCCATCCACGGTACTCTTTGCTTCCTCTAACATGGCTTAGATCTCACTGGAGTGCCTCTTTTCCCGTCTGTCTTCCTTATTTTCTTGTCTGTCTTTTCCTCCCTAGACTAGGAACCATCTCGGGATTTATCTCTATTACCCCAGAACCTGTTCACCTAAACAAGTGTACCGTAGGTCCTCACTGTTTGCTAAAAAAGTGAAGGGTCCAGGCTTACCTGTTTCACAGTCCCAAAGACGACAGCTGTTGTCAGCTGAGCCAGTGAGGACATGCTTGGTGTCCCCTGAAGAGGGTGTTAAGAAACATGACTGAGTTCACCTGAGCCCTTGTCCTCTTGGAAGGCCAACTGAATCACCTCCCTATTCAGCCCCAGAGATCCTTTCTTCCTCTCTTACCGCAGAACATTCTAACCTCCTCATCCGGAACATTCATGTTCTAAATGTTCCCCCAACCAGTGAACAGACCAAGGAGTAGAAGGGTGGTATCACATTCTAGACCCACGGGAGCATCCCAAACTCCCAACTCCAAGTCAGCAGCCTCTCCATTGCTGGCAGACCATGGAGCAAAGACTCAGGCAGAGACAAGGATACAGTCGGCATCCACACACCACACAGCTCCGGTATGGCCCATGTAGGTGCCCAGCCTCTCACCATTCACAGAGTACCATACATTGACAATCTGAAGGAGTCAACGACAACGTCACAGAATGATACATATCCCAGGAAGAGCAATGGTCTCCTATTTTGCCCCAGGAAACCTGGCAGCCTCTAACCAGGCCAGATTCTGCCCTCTCCTGCTCATCTCTTGAGAAACAACAGATTGCTGGTAAAAAGACCAACTCCTGGATTCTCCTCCTTCCTGCAGGTAAGCAGCAGGGAGTCAGGAGGCTTGCACAAAGTCTCCATTTGCCACTATCCCAGCTCCTCCCCAGACTCCTAAGCCCCCAAAAGAACAAAAAGCCAAGTTGAGTGCCAGCCTAGAAAAACAGTAGCTTTGGTGTTCTGTCCAAATGGGAGCAGTTGGCAGTAGGGAAGCCTGGGTTCCAGTCCCTGCTCTGCTACTATCTCACTGTATTATCTCAAAATTAGTGCTTCTCCCCTTGGACTTCAGTTTTCCCATCTGTAAAATGGCCATGACAATAATGCCTTCTTCAAAGGATAGCTGTGAGGCTCCAATAAAATGATATCTAAAACATTTAAAATATAAGTGACTAACATTAATTAGGAACGCACACACAGCAGGTACTGTGCGAAGCTCCCTCCTTGAATAATCTCATTAAATCTTAAAGACAATCCCATGAGGGAGGTAGTATTTTTACCCATGTTTTGTAAAAAGGGACACTTAAAAAGTTTATAAAGGTTAAACGACATGCTTAAAGTTACACTGCTAGTGAATGAGGGACTCAGGATTCAAATCAGGTCTGTTTGGTTTCAGAACTCCCACTTTTCGCCACTAGAGTTAACTTCCTCCATATGGAGGTGCCTCAAAAGGCATTACTGTCAGGGGCTGTTTGCACTGAGTGGCAGGATGGAGCCCAAAAGGGCTGACTGAAATGAGATCAGGGTCATCTTCATTAAGGCCTCTGTGTCCCCTGCCGCCGAAGGATCAGCTTTCTCCTTCTACAGGTGGTCAGCTCCCCTATCCTTGTAGAATAGTTTGTTCTCCCCGGCCCGTGAGTGAGCTGACCCTCGTCCCGTCCCCCTTCCACCATGGTCTCTCGTTTTTCTTCTCGGCTACTTCCTCTTCCTACCAACAACTGAGCTCTTTCCCACCTCTCCCGGTTTAACGTTCTCGCCACCTAACCCTGGAATGGTCTCTCTTTATTTCTCAGAATGTCGATTCTTCGGTTTCCCTCTCGTGGCAAAACTGGGTTGTTCACTCTTCGCCCCAGCAGAAATGAACTTGCCCCCTCCAAGACCCCCTCCGCATGGTCCCGCCGGCCCGCCCTCCCGCCGAAGCTCACAGGGTCCTTGGCCACCGTGAAAAGGAGATCTCCTTCGCGGTTGTACTTAATCTGAGTAATGGACCGCTCATGGCCCTGCAGCAGGATCGGCTTCTGTGGGGATAGGATGGGAGTGTCAGCGCCCAGAATCGGCCCCAGCCCCGGCCGGGACCACCACGGAGCACCCCGAACACAAGAGAACTCACCATCCCTGCGGTGACGCGAGGGAAGCGGCAACGTGAATGAGACCGGAAGAGGCTTTGGCGCCACTTCCGGATTACGGGTCTCCTCCCCTTCGCTCCCGGAAGTGGAGAAGAGCGGCGTTGCCATGGCGGCGACCCTGGGTGGGCAGGAGGGTCCCGCTCCCACCCTGCCTCTCCCCCCGCTTCACGACCCTTACCCGGAGTTCCTTTCCTACTCCAACTCCGCCACCTAACCCCGACCCCGACTACAACCCCCAACGTGGGCTCCTGGATCTGTCTCCCCGGCCTCCTGGGGTCTGTCCTACCCGCCAATCGCACCCGGGGCGTCGGAGAGCGAAGGAGGGATGTGGGGGCGGCTGGCTGGAGAGGGGAGGCCGGAAGAGGGCTGGGGCTTGGCGGGCGGCGGAGCGGTGGGGCGGCGGGGGTGTCACTCACATCTCCATCCAGGGCAGGTGCTGGCTCTGGTGCTGGTGGCCGCTCTGTGGGGTGGCACACAGCCGCTGCTGAAGCGGGCCTCCTCCCGCCTGCAGCAGGTTCATGAGCGGACCTGGGCCCGGCAGTTGCTGCAGGAGATGAAGGCCCTCTTCTTGAACGCTGAGGTGCGTCTGTGAGTGACCTCGCTCTAGGGGTTAGCCGCTAAGAATTTGGTTTCAGAAGTCAAGCAGGTCTGGGTCTGATTTGGGATGAGTCCCTTGTCCACCCTGAGCCTCAGTTTCATCACCTGTAAAATGGGAATAATATAGGTAACCATTCTATAGGGCAATTGAGAGGATTAAGTGAGGTGAGTCACTAAAAGCACTTAGCATTGGGCCTAGTACGTAATTAGGGCTCAATCTATGGCTGCTATTATTAATATTTGCTTACGTGATTCCCTCCAACAGACCTTTCAGGAGGGAGGGCTTGGGGCTGAAATTTGCCCTGGGAAGGAGGAGATAAGGAAGGATTTGAAGAACTACCTCTGACCTCAAGGCTGCCAGTATAGGCTAGTGAGAAAGACAGGACATAGACACAACCGCCTCTCAGGGCTAAGGGTTTTGAGAGAGGTACAGATAACGTGCTGTGTGAGTTCAGAGGAGGGAGGCTGGAGCTCCGGGACCAAAGGAAGGCTTTTGGAGGGAGTGACATTGACACTCAGGGACTTGCAGGATGGGGAGGACAGGATCTAGCAGGGCTAAGGGAGAGGGCCTTCAGGGCAAAGGCATGGAGTTCAGTCAGTGACTTACACTGTGCTCTGGAAAGCTCCTTTTCAGAGGGCTTAGTGCTCCCTAGGCCCTTATAGCTACTCCTCCGTCCAGTCTCGAAGCTCAAAGACGGCAACACTGCTCAGTTAAGTAATCACACTGACTGAAGTTTTATTCTGTTTCTAGTACCTGATGCCCTTTTTCCTCAACCAGTGTGGCTCCCTTCTCTACTACCTCACCTTAGCATCAACAGGTGGGTCTCTGCTTAGAACTGCTATGCTTAGTGGTGGAAGCCACCCGAAGAGTCGCTTTGGGGAGGGTATCTAAAACACCTTGTTGCCTTGAGTGAGGGAGAGCCCACCATCTCTGGTTCTCTCGTTGCACCCTCTTCCCTGGGCATTAGGGGCACAGTGGGCTGCCTATGATCATGCTGCCAGACACCAGGGTTTGTGTGAAACCTGGCAGTCTTGTGCGGCGGCAGTGGAGGAAAGAAGGTTCATTTTGCTGTGCTAATGGCTGGTTTCCACTGCTTGCTATCTGCTTGACCTTGAGCGAGTCCCTTACTGGAACCTTGATTTTGTACAGTCGGCTTCTAGCACTGAGAGGACTAGATCCAGTGTATGAGAAGCATCTAGCAGAGTACCTGGTGCACACTGTACCAGGAGGACCTCCATAAATACAAATTTCCTTTCCCCCATTGTTGTTGACTGCCCTCTCCAACATTAGATACTGTCTTGACTTTATGCATCTCATTTCTCATCACGACCCTATGAAGTTAGCATGAATATCTCCACTTAGGAGATGAAGTTATAAAAACTTTGGGCAACTTCTTTCATCTCTCTTTAAGTCCTGTAGCTTGTCAGTACAGAAGGATTTGAAGCCATGTGTTACTAAAGTTTATGCTCTTGAACTTTGCTGTGAGTTCTCCTGCTGCGGTTTCACCTCCCCTGGAGTCTCACCCCAGTGCCCCAGGGACTTAGGGGAGTTTGGGCCCCACATAGTTCTGGGAAACCCCTCAGAGGCCATGGGGATGGTGCAGGGATAGGCCGACCTCCATACCTTCCACCTCAGCATCACCTGGAGTCACTCCAGTTTCATCTGTTTTACATTTTGGGCTTCTCAGAAAACTTGATTTAAAAGAAAGTTTGAAAGCCTCTGGCACTCCGTGCTGCCCAAGAATGCTGAATTCTCTGGCCAGCCGACTGCAGTTAGCCATTTACCAAGTTTTGAGCAAATTGGAATTTTAAGTTCCTGTTAGCTTACCATCTACCATGCCTCTATCCTTTAACGTCCCCCAATTCTAACAGTCACAACAGTGGTCACTATTTACTAAGGACATATTTAGCTAGGGACTATACACACGTGATCACATTTCATCTTACAACAACCCCGCTGTCAGGAGATGTTATCTTGCTATCACTGTTTTACACGTCCGTCGGGGACAGGCTCAGAGTGTTTGGCCTAACCACAGTTGCATAGGGAAACCTAGGTCTGCCTCCCTCCAGCGCCCATGCTCTTCCACTGCACCCGCTGCTTGCCTCCCCCATCTCCTGCTGCAAACTAGTCTTATCAGCCATGGCATTTGATGTCAGGTATGCAGGCTTCAGGAAGGAGCTCTGAGTAGGTAGCAGATGTGTCAATTTCTTGGATGGCTAAGGCAGGGGATGAGTTGCTGCACAGTTCTCTCCTCTCCCTGAAGCAAGTGAGGCCTGGGAGTGCTGGGAAAGAATGTTCTGGAGAGCCAACATGAGCAGCCTGCCTGGCACTTATGAGTCTTGCAAACGAGTAACTCAGCTTCTGATTTATCCATTTGTTTTTGTCGTTGTTGTACATGTTTAAGAACACTTAACATAAGATCTATCCTCTTAAAAAGTTTTAAGTACAGAAAATTTAGTGTAAATTTTAAGGTAACAGTGTTGCTAGCTCCATTAGTCTTTTTAAAGTTTGTTTATTGGGAGTCAGTCCCTTGGAGCTTCAAAACTAAAGAGCAGATCCTGGACTCTGGTGGCCTCTATCTAAGGCCCAGCCGTGTGGGGTCTCTCCTGGACCTGGCTTCCAACCTCTGACATTTTTTCTCTTCTGTAACTCCATCAGGCCCGAGCCTGAGTTGATACAGAAACAAAATATGCTTCACCTGCTGTCTTGATTTGTCCATATCCATTTAGTTCAATAAGGGCACAGGCTTTGGGGTCAGGCAGACCTTGGCTTAAGTCCTCAATTTGCCTCAATTTATGTGACTTGATGTCTTTGAGCATTTGTTTCCTTTATCTATGCAGAATGATGAGAATGTTCTCTGGGCAGCGCTCTCGTGAAGATTAATGAGATGTTACACAAAGCACCCAGCATGTAACTTGTGCTTGATAAATGGTGGCTGTGTTTGGTGTTATTGGGCTCATGCAGCTGCATCCTTTGGGTTTTGGGTGACTGTCTGTTCGGATGTCCTGGAGATCGCAGGAGCTTTCCTTGAGTGCAAAGACCTCATCCTTACCAGCAAACCAAGGTGGTCCCAGACCTTGTAGTTCAGGTCTTTGTGCTGAAATCCTCAGGGAGCACTGAATTTGGAGTCAGGAGGCCTGGGTTTGAATCCTGAGCTTTGCTGTGACATCATCTGGAAAATGGGGTCATGAGATACCTTTTTTTTTTTTTAAGACTTAAAATAATTTGGCATTTTAATGTATTTTACTGAAATCGTTACATGAGATGTCCTTTTTAAACGACTATCTTGATGATGTAATGAAACTGTTTGGTGCCTAGAAGGATATTTTTTGTGTCTTAGAGATTCTTTTCATTCTGATCACTCAGATCTGACTCTAGCTGTGCCCATCAGTAACTCTCTGGCCATCGTCTTTACACTGATTGTTGGGAAGGTCCTTGGAGAAGATATTGGTGGAAAACGTAAGTCGGGCCACTGCAAGTGTGGGAAGCCACTACTTGGGTCTTGACACCCCTGCGTTAGTTTTTTCCAGAGCCATCTCCCATGGCTGGGTCAGGAGAGGCTCTTCTCCCACCCTGCCCCTTTCCTCTGCAGCTCTCCTCCTTCTTTGTGGCCATCAGAGTTTCCTTCCCTCTCTGAGCCTTTCCCTCAGCCCTGCACCAGCTCCTGCTGGCATGGCTGGTCTCAGAGCCCCTCACTTTCTGCCTGTTGTCTCAGGAGCATTCACAGGTATGGTGCTCACTGTGGCAGGAATTTCACTCTGCATCACAAGCTCAGTGAACAAGACCCAGGGGCACCCATCTACGCTTTGAGTGGGCCATCACCACCCTCCAGCCCTGCTGTCTCCAGGAAGCCCCCAGGCCAGGAGGTAGAGGCAGTGAGCATCTGGACTTAACCCTTCTCTCCCCTCCCCACCAGCCTCTGGGCCACAGCTTCCTCTTCTCCGGGAAGATAGCTACCTCATGGCTCACTGTAAGCGAACAAGAGTGAAAGGGTTTGGTAACTTTCAAGTGCTATTCAACTGCTTGGATTTAGCACCAGAGACTGCACACTCACCCTCAGCAACCTTTCTTCCCCAGCAGCAGTCTGCCTGCTGTCATGTCAGGTCCCCAGCCCTGCCTGTGTGACTGTGGCCTAATCTGGACTATCCCAGTGGCACGGTTGATGGCCTATACAACCCCAGAATGGAGAGAGCCAGCTGTCTTTGAGCCAGAAATGCAAACAGGAAGTCTCCAGGGCTCAACCTTGACTGGCTGAGGAGGGAACTGAGGGGAGAGTGCCTAAGAATGGCAGATATAGGGGAGATGAGCTGGCTGACCTTCCCGAGGGGTGGTTGGAAATTCTCTGCTGCCTGCCGCTCTCAAACAGATAAGATACCTGTGGGCCCTGCATGGCTGACTTCAGCATGTGGAGCAATGCCTGGCGAGTAGTAGTCTGTAATAAATCTGTAGTAAACAGATGGAGGTTAGTAAGTATTCTTTTATTGTGACAGACCTGCTCCCAAGTTTGTGGTCTCTCCCCCAAGCTCAGTTGACCACTCCTTTCTCTAGCCAGAGAACCTCATAAAGAAATGGCCTCTGTGGCTGGGGCTGCTCTGCTTAGAGAGGAAGGGAAGACTGGGCTATGGGTTTAGGAGCAGAAGGGTGGGACTGAGGGAGCTGTTGTGTACCCTGTGAGCCCAGGGGATGTGCTGGGTCCTGGAGAACAGGCCTCTGGAGGCTGAGGATGAAAGGTGGCTGCAGAGTGGCCGTCCTCAGTTCCTGGCCAGAGCTGAGGCTCTCAAGATGGCGGAGCAGAGGCCGAGGCTGAGATAGCTACCCCAGCCCCAGGCTGGTTTTCCAGGAACAGGGCCTCTTCCACTATCTGGGCTGCCCTCTGGAGGAGGCAGAAGGCCATACAGAATGAAGCCATTAGCACCCCATGCCCAGCCCCCAGCCCTTAGTCTTGAGTTTCCTGACCCCAGAAAAGGAAGAGACTAGAAATTAGGATCTGCCCTCTCATTTAACAAGGTAGGAAGTCAGACTCTGAGAGTTTAAGAGGTCTGCTCACAGTCTCAAGAGAGAACTGTCTCTGGGACCCAGGGCTGCTGGTTTCCAGCTCAGAACTCCAGTCCCAACATATGGCTTCCAGCCCCAGCACACCTGATCCAAGAGTTCCTCGGTCCAGGTGTCATCATCATCTGCTACTTCCTGGGCCCCTGCCGTCTCCTTCCTTGGATGGAGAGCTCCATACACTCCCTTGACTCCTGATGTGGGAGGCAACAGGCTGATGCCCAGGCTGAGGAGCCCTCAGCATGCTTTCCCTTGACCTTGTCTACCAGCCCCCTTGCCTCCCCCAGCCTCATTCCGCATCCCTCATGACCTCAGAGGATGGCAGCTCAGTTGAGAGGCAGGCTTTTGATCCCCATCCCCATCCCTTCCAAATCCCACCCCTGCAATGTCATTGCTTTGAGTTTCCACCTGCTTCTTTTCATAAGCCAAGTCCCTGTGAAGAGACAAGAGACTGGATATGCACATGGAGGAGTAGGAGACAGTTGTGCTAAGGTCAGGAGCGGCTCTGAACCTGGGCATTCTTCCCCACGGACCTCCCCCATCATAGCAGGGCCCATCCTATGTCACTGTCAGAGGGTTGGCTAAGAAGGCCTTGGATTCTGGGGTCCCCTCACCTGATAGAAAGGAGAGAGTAGGCAGCATGCTTCTTGGCTGAATGGCCTGCTGGGGTCTGGCATAGAAAGCAGATGGCTCAATTTGGCTGGCTTCCTTTGGAGAGGACTGGGATGCCTGTGCCCTGTGGCCATGGGCCTGCAGAGGGAACACAGGGCTTGGGCCGTGGCTGCTAGCTGTCCTTACCTTGTCTACTCCCAGTCCAGGCTTGAATGCCCCTGGTGCCTGTGGGAGCTTGGGAGAAGAGATGCCGTCCACCCTCATAACCTGCATTCCCCCTCCCTGCTCCCTCTTCCCATCAGGTTGCCTTATCTAGGGCACAGCAGGTGGTGTCTGGTACTGAAGATGCCCAGTGAAACCAGGCTGAATCCCTCTAACCCCCACTCGATGTGCACTGGGCTCATCTCTTGGGAGGCTTAGGATAAGACAGGGAGCTGGTAACCATCTTTGGACCCTGCTGTGCCGGATATGCTGGTTCTTTCTCCCAGCATCCAACCTGGCAAGAAGACATTAGGTCCAGCAATTCAGAGTCCTGAAGATCTTCATAGAGCCCAGATGAGCTGGCTTTCAGACCAGGTTCTGATCTGGCCCATGTCAATAACTGTGTTACCTTGAACAAATTACTTCACTCCTCTCAACTTAGCCTCTCCTCTGGAAAATGGGAATAATAATCTCTATTTCACAAGATTATTGAGGGGACGCAGTGAGAGATCAGAGCCTGAGCTGGAGGAGGACTCAGCTGGTCACCCCCTTTCTTTCCCACCCCCGTGGCCTGCTGCATCACCTACCCCCTGCTTGTGGGGCCTGGACCTTGGGTCTGGTGGATGCCTGCAATGAAAAAAGAAAGGGTTTATAATAGGCCGAGGAGGACACAGAGTCAGGGTGGGGTCCTCTGCTCTAACCTGCTACCCTTCCACCTCACACGTACGTACCAGCATCCCCTGGGCAGTGAGGGGCTGGGCACCAGCAGCTCCAGGTAGGGGAGGGCCTTGAATTCATCCTCTCCGACGGCCACATAGTAATGGCCACTCACCAGAGCCTCCCTTGCTGACAGCGGGAGCCCCTCCAGGGTGCAGAGTCTGGGAGAGAGAGGTGAGCAGATAAGGGCCAGTGAACAAGATGCATCTTCATATTCAGCAGATTACGAGGGAGTGGGTACAGCTATTCCAAAGTGCCTTTTGGCTGCTGGCCCTCCGGACGCCAGGCTCTGCCCTGGCTCCGAGGGCTGGGCTGGAGGGGGCCTCTCTGTCTGTGGCACAGAAAGAAGTCCCATTTCGGGAAACATGCTTTCCTTTTGCCTTTTCATTTTTGAGGACAGCCAAAACCAGTAGGGAGGCTCCCTTTGGGGACTTTCAGGTCTCCCCAGTCCCCAGACTCACTTGCACACAGTCCCGCTCTGTAATTTCACCTTCTTGGTCAGGAGCTTCAACACTTCTTCCCAGTCCTCGCTGGCAGCCTGGGGCAGCTTCAGGCTAAATGGGGGACTTAACAGGTCCCCATTCCTGAACACACTGGGACAAAGAGCAGCCTGGTAATGGTGTGAGAGGATGAGGGGTGGCACAGGGGCCAGAAGATGGGCCAAGGACCAGTGCATTGATCCATTTTCACCCACCAGGCATGTTGGACTTTTTATAACCCCACCGGTGACCAGGGGCTCCTGGAACAAATCCACCCCCATTTTCTTGGTCTCACTGAAACAAAAATCTCTGCCCCGCTCTGACACGGGTACTCACTGGATGTAGCAGGGGGAACCTGCAGGTGGCCGCCGTCCAAGGGCCCTGCCACACAGCTGGTGAGTCATGGGAGGACCCTGAAACCCAAGTCAGGAGAGAGCTGAGGCCTTTGGTCAGGGTAGGTCAGTCCAAGGTGGGTAGTGTAAGGAAAAGGAACCAGACTGGGGCAGAAGAGGGGGCAAGGAGGGATGGGACTGGTGATATCCTTCACCAAAGGGTGCTTCTACCTCACCTAAGTCACATTCCTTGCCCCCTCTCGCCCCCTCTATGTTTTACAGCTTCCTCTTTCCTTTGAGAACTACAGCCTAGAGATAAGTAAAAGGCTGGAAAAGGAGCAAATGATAGTGTCTTGAAATCCTCCACCCCTAGGAAGGCTAGCAGCTGCTCCAGAGTAGGTTTGGAGAGGCCAATCTGCTGCTTCCAGAGCCCCTGCCTTCCCAGACCAAACTGGGGGCAGTCCCCGGAGGGGGTGGAGAACAGAGGACTGAGGGCCGGCCTCTCCCAGTACTCACTGGTGGTCTGCTGCTCTTTCCACCTGGATCCTTCCCTCCAGAGGGTAGATAGCTGAAAGGATAGATAGGTCGCAGGTCATCTTGGGGAGCCTAGGACCTCAACAGCCTGGCAGCTGCAAGTGCAGGGCTGGGACCTAGCTTACCAGGTCTCCCTGTTGGAATAGTCTGTCATCTCAGTCCAGAAACATGCTGACGTGTGAACCTGCCTTAAGAGCCTTTTTTTTTTCAATGGAGGTACTGGGGACTGAATCCAGTACCTTGTGCCTGCTAAGCTATACCCTCCCCCCGAGCCTGCCTTAGGCCCTGTATCAGGCTGAACATCCAGACTGGGGTCTCAAGCCACAAGATTAAAGGTCGAGATCCTACTGTATCTCAGTAATTTTCTCTTTCATGAGGTAGGTGGTATTATCTCATTTTGTATGAGATTGAGTTAAGTGACTCACCTAAATAACACAGAAGTGACATAGCCCAGATTCTAAGCCTGTCTAGCTCTCAACTCCTTGTTCCATACGTTACAGCAGCGAGCAACCTCAGCTGAGAGCGGAGCAGGACCTGGAAGCCAGATCCAATTTGGAAGTTCAGATACTCAAATTATTCTCCCATCTTGGAAAGCACAGCTCCACCCACCCTGTAAAGGGTGATCCCAGCCTAGTGGAAAGCATGGGATACCTAAACACGGCAGGGAGGAAATGATGGATGGAGTATTTGGTGGTGGAGGATCCAATCAAGATCCTTTGAAGCAGGGGAGGGTATAGCTCAGTGGTAGAGTTTGTGCTTAGCATGCACGAGGTCCTGGGTTCAGTCCGCAGTACCTCCAATAAAAATTAATAAACCTAATTACCCCCCAAAAAACAAACAAACAAAAAGAAGAGCCTTTGGAAAAGGAGGTTCAGAATGTTCTCACTGGTTGATCCTGGCTCTATAATGGGCATGAACATCAGTGTCAGACTTCGACTTGAACTGTGGCTCCACTTCTGTTACTTGTGTACTCTTAGGCAGGCTATTTCACTACCCTGATTTCCCCTTCCAAAGGATGGGGATAAGACCACCCCCTTCATAGGACTGCTGTATTCCAGAAGATACACAGTGAATGCTGAACAAGTGTGGTTGCTGTTACCCACTCCCTAGGCTCTGACCAGCCCCAGCCCACTCACGGAAGCTTGCAGAATCGTTCGAAGCCAGCAGCCACATACTGCCCTCCATTCCGCAGGTCCGCCAGGTCGGTGACCGGGTGGCCATGACAAGGCGTGTAGAGAGCACGCACAGCCAGTGGGGCCTGCACAGCCGATGTTACCTCACAGAGGAAGGTCTCCAGGGTGGGGAAGCGTCGTTGAGTCACCACCAGCTGGCGGCCTGGGGAGAAGGGGTCCCCATTCCGGTACACTACTACCTTCTTGGCTGCTGGACTGCCACCTGCCATAGCGTATTAGCTAGAGACGCACAGCTGTTGCCAGGCAACCAAGGCAGGGCTGGGAGGAGTGCCAATTTGAGGTGGAGTCCTGCTCTCTCACCCAGAAAGGCATGGAGAGCCTCCACAGGCAGATCTGTCTGCATTCAGGGTCTCATCCACTCTGTTCTTAGGGGAGCCTCACAACAGTAGGGCAGGTCTGATCACTATATATGAAAGATGACCCAGGGGCTCAGTGAGAGAGGCAGTGGCAGAAATCACACTGAAACACAGACGTTCCAATACTAGGGGGAAGGAGAGATTCTTAAGAGCCTCCCTGTTACTCTGCAGCCCAAGGGGTGAGCTTAAAGGAAGATTCAGCTTTCAGGGCAGTTCCCCAAGGATGGCTAGTGTACTCCTGGGCTGTAGCTACCAGCCAGCTCTGGGGAAGATGCCCCACGTCAGCAGGAAGCAAACAGGAGAGTCCAGGGTCTGTCCTGACCAGAGGCAGAAGATGAATGCAACCAGGCTCAGAGTCTAAGAAAAACCTTTATTCTCTGTCTGGCCCCCCACTTTATTTACCCCAGGAAAGTCCCAAAATGTGGACTGAACCACAGGCAAAGGATGAGAGTATCCTCCTCCCTCTTCTCTCTCCGCTGGTACCAGCCCTGTGCTTTAGCTTCTCTTGGTCTCATTAGCCAGGTCTCAATGGCCAGGGGCAGGGGGTAGAGCTGGTACCAAGGAGCTAGGAGGAGATCCTCATTGCCTTTTCATAGCATCCCTTTGGAACCTGGTCCTCCCTGATTCCCCAGGATCTACCCTGGTGGTCCTGCTTTCCACAGTATGCCCCTCCAGTGGTCCTCTCTAGTGGAAGACAGTTTCTCAGGTGGCTTTGATCCCCATGGTAGATCCCCAAGTATTCTGGTTTTTCCATCCTTCACGGATAGATTCATTGGAGGTTCTGTCTCTAGAGCTTTTATCACTGCTGGTCTGGCCCTTGGGTGGCTTAGCCTTCCAGAAATCCAGGCCACCATAATCTGCCAAAGACCCATCCCGGATGACATGGTCCCCTGAGAGACCCAACTCTCGTGGCCCAGCTCTTTGGCAATCAGGCTGTTTTTGGTCTGGCCCTCTGGGAGACTTGTCTTTGATGTCTGAGCCCTCATAAAGTGTACATAGCTGTGTCCTGGCCTTTTCAGAACAGTAGCCCCTAGGTTTGAGGCCTTTGGGAGACTGGTCCTCCAGAAGTTTTGTCAGCTGTGGCAGCTCCCTCCAAAGGTCTGTTCTCCACAGTCTGGCTCTTTGGTGAGCCTCTTCCCTGTGGCCTGGTTATCTGACAATGTGGGCAGCTGTGGTCCAGTCCCCCTGTAGCATGGGTCCCTGTATTTGGCCCTAGCAGTGGTTTTGTCTGTAGTGGCCAGTCTTTCTGGGGATTTATGGGGTTGTGATTTGAGTCTCCAGCAGGAGTCACCCATGTGGTCTGGCTCTCCAGTGGTCCCGTCTCTGTAGGACTGGTCTTCCAGTGGTAGGCTTGGTTGTGGCCCAGCTTTCTCACAGCCCGGTCCCCTGTGGTCTGGGCACATGCTGGGCTCATCTCTGGTCTGGTTCACCTCTGTTGATCTCAGTGTTTGTTTGAGAACTAGGTACTATTGAGGAAGAGAACAGACACTGTACCAGGCAGGCCTGCTTCGGCATGGCAGAAGGCTTTTCCCAAACCCCCACCCTTAGCCCTAAATGTGCAGAAAGGGCTCCAAGTTGGTGCCTACCTCCTTACGGCTATTGATGGCCTGCTGTAGCCACAGCAGCTCCATGGCCAAGTGGCTGCGGTGGTACTGGAGCTCCTGGAGCTCAGTCTGGCTCTGGGGCAGTCTTGGACCTGCAGCTTCTGCAAAGGAGGGAAGAATGGAGAGAGAAAGCCTCGAGAGGGCAGACACTAGGCACTGGCCTAGCATGAGTTCCTGGCACGCTCCTCCTGCCCACCCTTGAGTTGCCTCAAGCAAGGCAGAGGGAAGAAGGAAAGGGATGTAGCTTTTCTAGCACAAGTCTTTCACTTTTCAGATAAGAAAGCTGAGGCCCAGGGAGGGTCAGGGGTTTGCCCTGACCTAGGGAGAGAGGTACCTGGGTTGTCCATCCTTGACATGTCTCTGGTCTCTCCTTGGCTCAGTTTCCTGGTCTTCCTGTTCTGCTCATCCTGAAGCCATGAGCTGTCATCTCTGAAGGGAAGACTGCCTGAGTTTGCTGAGCTCTCTCTAGACTTCTTCAGTATCATCTCCTCCCAGATGGCCTCTTTCTCAGGTTCTTTACATGGGAAGTGGCTCCATAGTTCCTTTGGACTTGGTACCCTCTCTCTGGCTTTCCAGGTCTGATGGGATTTTGCCTTCTGAGAAAATCAGTCAGAGAGGTATGAGCTCCAAGGCTAAGCCCTCCAAGTGTCTGGGTACCATGATTTAGCATACAGGTTGCTGAGGATTAAGGACTGGGGTGTGAGGAGGTGAGTCCGCTGCCTTTTCTATTGAGAAAAGCTTGTCAGCAGGAAGAGTGGGGGATCTACCATTCCCTTGAGTCCCCTGCCGAGGACCCTCCTTCCCCTCCCCTTTACCCCTGGGGTATGTAGTACCTTCGGGAGAAATCTGGGCTTGGGAATCCAGCCCTCAGTCCACTGAAGCGCGCCCAGATCACCCTCGATTTCTTGTACAATAGCCTCATACTCAGCTCGAAGACTCTGGAACTGGCGTCGGACTAAGAAGCCCCGGACGCAGGCCTGGTGTGGAGAACGAGGGGAAGAAAACCCTTATCACTGCAACATAGGGGCATCTTGGAGAATTTTCCTGCAGAGGTCATTCCAGTGACTGCAAGAGGAGACCCTGCCCCGGGGAAAGGATGTGATGCTGTACGTTAGGGCCCCAGGGGGTTCGGGGGAGTGTGCTGGACTGAATCCACCTCTTGGACTTAAGGCCCTTCTGGCCATTTCCCTGATCCCACAGGAGCGTGTGAGGGTCCGTGGGTCCCAGCATTTTTAGGCTGGTGGGGGTGGGTGGGTACCTTCAGAGGCGAGCACGCGAGTAGGTAACTAAACGTGACGGCCTCATCTCGTCCGAAGGTCCCAGTCTGAGATCCCATGGGGTAGTAATCGTGTGCACCCTGCCCACCCCGCACCTGCAACGTCGTCACCTTCCGAACCAACCGCTCCAGCTCCATCCGGGCGCCCGCTGACCGACCCGCTGGCCCGGCGCTTGCGCAGTGCGTCACTGGCCCGCGCCGCGCGCTAGCTAGCGCAGGCCCCGCCCCGCCGTCTCCACGGTGACCATCCGGCTCCCGGGCGGGCTAGACAAGGCTGGCGCCGGGCCCCAACTCCCACTCCAGAGCTGCCCGCGGGAGTCCAGCCCCACAAGAGGGACCTGCCGAACCGGAAGTGTGTTGCTCAGGGGCGGCCTCCAGGTAGCTGGTGCCCGGGCGACCCTGCTGAGTAAGGGCGCAGTGGGGGCAGGGAGGACACGGAGTCGCTTTCTTTCTTTCTGGTTTAATTCCATCCATGACCCCCCTCCCCCATAGCACCTGGGGGGCCGCGGAACACACAGTCGAGTCCGTAAAAAGTCACAGTTTGAAGGGAATGAGCCTACACAGCTGACGGCTCCTCAGGCTCGGCGTTCTCGGCCAGGTGCAGCTTCTGTCTGTGCCAGTCAAGGATTGTGACGCTTTGGACCGCGCTCCTTCCAGCCCTATTTTCCCAACCTGCACAGGTCTAATTTCCCCAGTTGTGCAAAGGGGCGGGGGCCTGGGACTCCCAAGTGGTCCATGGTATGGAGTTGCAGTTCTTGCGTGCCCTTTGTGCTAGGTGGCTTACCCACTACGCTTTTGGTTTAGATCATGAAGGTGTGTGCATTTGCACAACTTCCGACTAGGACTAGATACGGAGATAATCTAAGTCAGTACAAATAATTGTTCAGTGCTGAAAGAGTAGGAAGACATTAGACGAGTTTTGCCATGGATGGGTACTTGAAAAGATTTTGATAAGTAGGTAAAACATATCCCCTGCAACCACCTTTCTCCTAATATTTGGAGAATTCTTTCTGCAGCCCTCTACCTGAGTTGGGGCAGCTTGTGGCTAATTTTGACTTAGTAGGACTGAAAGAGATGAGAATGTTGGTTATATGTAAATATTCCTGGATGGTGGTGGGTCGGTGGAAGCTAATTTTTTCTCTGGGAGGCGTGCACACATGTACACAAATACACATTGTCAGGTTCCCTGGAAAGGATACATAGAATTACTAAGATCTTCCAGCTGTCGACAGAAAGAGAAAGGGAGGTTTCTGTCAGAAGGGGCACCAGGCCAACTCCAGATGCTGTAGGTTTCATCTTCTGGTAGGGGTTGAGAGGCCCAGAGCTTTTGGCTCCATGCACCCCCATCTTTTCACCCAGGGGCCAGGAATGGTCTTAGAAGCATTTACCTCCCCCACCCCTGGTGCCCCTAGGAACTGAAGCATCCAGCCCTGACCCACGTTGCTAAGTAGCTGGTCCAAGTTGCGGTCAGCCATCGTCTTCTTCTGCTCCTCAGGCAGCCCCTCGGTGACCCCATCCTCTTCCTCCTCCTCCTCCTCTTCTCCACACACGTCCAAGCTGAAGTGCAGCCGGGCCAGCTTCTCCTGCATCTCCCGCACGTGCTCCAACTGCTCAAAGGAGCATTCCTTCCCTGGACAGCACCTGTTAGCTCTGGGAGCGAGCTTGGGACCCTGGACCCAGCCAAGCCTCGGAGACCAGGCCCTCCAGATCCACCCACATGCCCTCTAAGCGCCGCCCCCAGGACTCACCAAAGGCCTGCAGTCGGCCTGAGTGGAAATCATTGAGCAAGTTCAGCAGCCCCCCCTCCATCTCATAGACATCCGTCACCTCAGTCAGGAACGAGTGCTGCAGGGGGGTGCCTGCAGGGCCGCCCCCACCTCCGGCCAGCACTGGGCGGCATTTCTCCTTTCCTGCCCTGAGTGGGTGGGCATGGCCATGGTCACAGGGTAGGGGCAGGGCAGTCAGGTACCCCCGGTACCATCTGTCTATGCACTAATTCATCCTTCTATCCATTCATCAACATAAGTGGATGTTTGTTCTTCTGGCCCTGTCCTGGCCACCGGGATGGGTAAAGGGAAGGGAGTGGGTGTGGAGGGGTGAGGGTAAGAGGTCAAAGAAGTCTTTTTCTGCCGATGATGCAATCAGAGCCATGCCTAGAACAGGGCTCCTGAGTTCCTGTCTGAGCCCTTCACTCATTCCTCCTGCAACCCTGGGTGAATCACTTGTCCTCACTGGGCCTCAGTGAATTTGGGGACAGTACTCCCTTATTGCCATGAGAGCCATCTTATCTCTCCCCAAAGTATCTTTCTGCCTCTCGTCTATGTTTTTTTTGAATTTTCCATTGCCTTCAGGATAGCACTGAATGACCATCCCAGCCTGCCCGCCACCCCCCGGCCTCTC
This sequence comes from Vicugna pacos, assembly GCF_048564905.1. Classification (NCBI taxonomy): domain Eukaryota; kingdom Metazoa; phylum Chordata; class Mammalia; order Artiodactyla; family Camelidae; genus Vicugna; species Vicugna pacos. Next base: position 44,998,875 of record NC_132999.1, read on the forward strand.
CTGCCCCAGCCCTGAGCTTCTGACACCTGACTCTGGCAGCCCCAAACATGCCTCGCAGGCAGCTGGTATGCAAAGGCACAGGGAAACAAAGTGATAGATCGGAGAAAGAACACATGTTTAGTGGGAAACAAACAGACATACTATAGGGTAGAAGGCAAATTTTCAATCATTAAAAAAATTAAGCAGAGAATTCAAGTTGTACACCTGAGTACCCCCTCATCATTTCCTGCCTCATGACACTCCAGGACCACCAAAGTGCCTGCAGTTCCCAGAGCCTTCCAGGCAGTATTTTTCTTCCATACTTCTGCCAGGCAAGCCCCTCAGCTCAGAACATTCTCCCTCTCCAGGGTGCCAACACCCTTCTCTGACTCTCACTTCCTGGAAGTGTGGCTTACTCCTGCTCTAAGGTGTATCATCGCATTGTGTGATCCCAGTGACCGATCTGGACTTTTCCCCACACTCTTGAGAGTAGGGACCAGGTCTGAGTTCTCAGGGGTCAGCCAGGGTGAGGGGAGCCCCAGGGAAAGCATTGATAATTGCTTAGTAACTATAGGCTAAGGCCCCCTTTACCTTCCTCCCCATAGGGCTCAGTCCAGAGTTGGGGTCCCTCCCTCCTTACCCTGCTTCCCTTCTGTACCCACCTCTTGAATTTGGCCCGCTGCTTTGGGGATGGCAGATGAGGGAGTCCCAGGGCCAAAGAGCCGCTGTGGCTGGTGGGCACTGGGACCCTGCGTAGTGTGCTGGGGGCCTGGGCTGGCTGGCTCAGGCAGGGCTTGGGACTCCTTTTCTTCTTCTTGTCCTCCATTGGATTCTGGCTAGGTCTCAGGCCCTGGGAGGGAGGCAGTCCCACTGAAATAGTAAGGGCTAAAGCCATCCTTTCCCTGGAAATTCCTGAGAGCTGCAAAGGACAGCCCTGAGACCTAATTGCCCCCTCATCTGTCCAGGATGGGGAAGGTCAGTTATCAGCACCAACTCCTGAGGTCATGGATGTGTATCTGAAGGACCTTCTGTGGCCCACCCCAGGTTCCCCGCCCAACCCTGCCCTCAAGCCTTAGCCTGGAAGGGCTGGACCAGACATTGTTTTCCTGCTGCAGCTGCTCCTGGGGTTTCATGTCCCTGTAGCTGAGGAGGCGGAGCTGGCAGAGGAAACGCAGGGGGAGACAGGGTGGATATGAGCTGGCAGGAGCCCTGCTGAGGATTAGGGTTGTCTTAATTAGCCTCCGTTCTATTTATTAACTGCCTGGACAGACGCTGACAAACCCTGTCAGCATGGGAGGCAACCAAAGTGTGGATGGGGGCACCTGGGAAGACCCCAGTGTCAAGCAGTAACCCCCAGAGGATGGGCAGCAGGGCCAGAAGCCGTGGCATGAGGGCAGGGCTCAGTGTGGATTCCACGCACTTCGACACCGGCATCCCTCCTTTTCCATCCCACCCCCAATGGCAAACACCAGGCGACTCCTAGAAGTTCTCTGGGACAGACTTCCAGCCGCTTGGCCCTCTCCAGTCAGGAAGTTCCTGCTAGGCTTCTGCTGCAGCCAGAGTGGGCTGGGTGGTCGGGCAGCGGGCGGCCTGGGCCTGCAACAAAGGCTGAGCCCGAGGCTGGCACCGCTCGGCCGGCCGCCCGGCTCCGCCCCCTCAGCCTCAGGTTCCCGGAGGTCCCCGCCCACCGCACCTAATTCTGGGAGCCCTTTACGGGGTTTCCCCAAGCTGCTCACTCCCTGCAGCCACCTCCAAGCCCGACTCTGCACTCTGGGATGGAGAAGGCGCAGGGGGCATAAGCATTTAAATGGTACGAGGCTGGCTGGCAGTGAGGGGGGTGTGGTGGAAGGTAGATAAGAGCGCTTCAAATCCCTCTCCCAGTAGCAGCTTGGTCCAATTAGGAACTCGATAGAAAAATTGGATCAGGCCAGGAATGGCTGGGGGCGATCTGGGACCTGTTTCCCACGATCAGTCTCCAAAGCCAAATAAATAGCTCAGTTCAGAAGCCAGGATCCTAAATGGAACTTCAGACCCTCGTTATTCCGCCCCCCGCCCACACTGCCGAAGGAGGAAACTGACCTGGAGGTTTGGGATCAGGAAAGATGCTTCTGTGCAGGTTCCCTCCGCCCTCAGCACTCTCCAACTAGGGAACCGAATGGGTGGAAGCTGAGCTTGCGGAGATAATTTGCATTTAAAGGGAAAGTGACCCTCTTTTTTTTTTTTTTTCGCAGCGGGATGGAGTAAGATGGAAGGAGTATCCCCACGTTTATTAAGCTGTCCCTCTCACTCGACTTTGCTGCCCCACCTGAAGTAAGGTGACCACGTTGGTTGTGTGATGGCGATCTAAAAAACCTTTTTATTTTCCTATTAGTTTTGGAGAGAAGCTACCTTACAAAATGGTGGCAGCTTTGTCAGAAGTGGAGGGGAGGAGGAAGAGGGGGAGAGAGAATGAATGAATCCATATATATGTCATATAAGACACACAAGAAGCAGCAGCAGGAAGAAACTGCAAGAGAAGAAAAACACCTTTCAAGTGAGTCCAGGTCCCCTATTAAGCATTTTATGTACATTAACAGAAGGAAGATACTATTTTACTGAAAGGAAACAATAGTCTTTTGAGAGCAATACCACTCTCCCCACAACACCCAGACACTTTTCCTGGTAGGCAGTAAGGGCTGTATTCAGCCACTCATGAAATGAGGAGATCAAGCCTAACCTCTCCCCACCCCCAGGCCTAGGGACACGTGTGGGGAGCATCAGGTCAGAGAGAAACCAGTCGGATTGACACCAGCCCCCAGGAGGGAAACCTGAGCGCTCCATGGAGGCTGAGCTAGGGCTGGTGGTGCTGCTGGCGGGGGGGGGGGGGGGGGGGGGGCAGATCAATGGGGCATCGATTAAAAGACCTGGCAAAGGCTCCCCGCTCAGGTCCCTAGAGAAGCATCTGATGCAACAGGAGATGGGCTTATCCTTTGGCCAGGCTGCCCTGCAGTCTCAGGTAACTGCCCCGGGGCCAGTGCAAAGCCACCTCACCTACCTTTCCCTTCCCACTGGGCAGGAGCAGCTTCCTGGGGCCTCACTGAACTCTGGAGGGATGGACACTATTTCCAAAGGCTCTTGAACAGGGATCTTGCCCAGATGCTTCCAACACCTAGACAGCTCCAGAAGGGGAGACATTAATTTAGGACTTCAATAACCAGGGGTTGGAGGGAGGGGTCTGCATAGGTAGGCAAAGGGGACAACTGGATGTCCCTCCCCTCCCCTCCCAGAGCTGCTAGAGAGTGGCACAAAGGCTCTCCTAGGAAAGTGGCAGAGAGAGGTCATTCTCAGCGCTACAGCAGAATTTTCAGAGCTTGCTCTGGAGCTCCAAGAATTATGGCGGTCTCCCTAGACTCCCTCCAAAGATCTCTGACTGGAGCCAATGTGGCCAACACAGAAAAATATCAACCCATTAGGACTCTGATCAGAAGGGGCAGGGGTTTTGTGGAGATTGTCACAGCTAGTGTGGACACATCTGCCTATGGAGGCCTGGAGGGAACAGCACTTTAGTTGTCTCTGTCATTTTGGAGGCATTCATATATATTCCTTTGCGTCAGACCAGTCCAGTCCTGGGAGAGAACAGGGTGCTGGGTGAGGCTGCCAGTAGAATGTCTGCCCTAAATTTAGAAGTCTCAACTTTTACACCTAGGCTTGGGGTGGGTGAACAGGAGTGTGTAAGAAATCAGCCCATTCTTTTTTTTTTTTAAAAACCAGCCCATTCTTAAGAACTGGGTGCAGGATGTGGTCTTGTCATGGAATGCACAAAATCAAAGGAACCTGGAAGGGCCTGTGTATTCCCTTGGGAGGGCCAGTGCCCAAGGGATGCTACTCATAGCAGACAGCCCCAAATAGCAGTGGTGCAGTGTCCACTCATCTTGATTTGGGCCCCAACTGGCCTATGTTCAGCTCTCTGGTCTTGCCTTTTGCCTTCCTCGTGGACTTAACCAGTTTCTTATTTTAACAACTTCAGTGGTTCCCCTCTACCCTACTCCCCACCAGTGGATCTAGCCCCAGTTCCTTAACCTGGCACACAGGCTCCTGGTCATTTGGTCTCTGATATATCTCCTTCCACCACTCTCCTGAGCACCTGCATTGTTAGGTGAACCAAGTCCTTAATGTTGTCAAACTTCTACTTGCCCTTTGGGTCCTAAGGCTCTTCCAGGATCTACCTCGACCTTGCTGAAAGGGACAGGACCTCTTCTATGCTCCCATAGCACAAGTAACCTTTCTGTATCTAAAAGCACCTTTTCCCTTCAATAGCCTGTGAGCCCTCAGAAGGCAGGGACAATCTTTGATTGAAAGAAGTCATATATATATGATGAGCATCACACCAACTTTGCTGAGGGCTCCACTCAGGCAGCTTGCGTGAGCTGGCTAGCATTCCGTGCCTGCGGTGACTGCTGGAAGGCAGACCACTCTGGAAGGTGCAAGATACCAGGACAGAGCCAGAGACTCTGGAGCAGATCTGGACATACCAGTGATGGCTGGACGGATCCAGAAGCACCAAATGACCACAAAGGTCAGGAGAGAAATAAGTAAGGCAACAGACTCTTTATTTAATGTGGTTTTAAAATACATCAAAATCAAGTCCCTGGCTGTTGTGAATACCAAAAGGAGACAAAGAAGCTGTCAGCACAGCTTCAAACAAATCTGGGTGGCCAGGCTGGGCCATAAGGAAAGCAGTTACAGGGACAAAAGGCAGCACCCCTCCCCCAGGCAGGTACCGGGCTGTCCCTGGGGTGACTGCCTCTGTGCTGTGCTAGGTGGGAAGGCTGGAGCAGCAGCTGGAGAACCAACTCAGCAGGCTTCAGCCCTCCCCCAGAGACACCAGAGCAGCTCTGCTGGCCTTTCGGTTAGCCCTCAGCAGGGCCACCAGGATGGGGTGGAAGAGGGGGAATAACCATCTTTAAAGACGTAACATTCTATTACAGAAAGTGCCTGAGCTCAGCCTATGGTCCAAAAACCTCATGGAAAACAAATCTTAAAAAGTGCTGCTGACACCTCTCAGAATCTGGTGTGCATGAAGCTCTCAGCTGGACAAGACCCTGAACACAAATTACTGTCAGCAGAGCCTCACCTGCCGTGGTCCCCTGGAGGAAAAGCTAGCAATCTAAGAATGCAACACAGCTCTTGGTCCTAAATCTGAGGTCACGTGCATGAGACCCGCCCCAGTGAGTTAGGAACCGGCCTTCATTCTTGGAGAGACACCTCCCTTTATCTGGCCCAGGATTCTGGCTGGTGTAGGCAGCACCCTGGCACCTGGGCTGACTTTGGAAAGCAGAGCAAGCAGAGCAGCTGTAGTGACTGATAAGATTTGGTCAATGGAGAGGAAGAGGAAGAGGAAGAAAAGGGTCTCCATATGTCACCTGGCCTGGAGGCCTAGAGACTGCTCGCTGCAGCTGAGAGCAAAGGTTCCACCCCGCACAGCTGGGGCCACCTTGCTCACTGGACTTGGTTCCTGAGAACTGCTGTGCTACTCAGCTGTGATTTCCCACACCTCGCTGGGCTCCAACAGCCTCCCCCTCCCCAACACTATGGGCTTTAAGAGGTAGCTGAACTGAGGCAGGCAATCACGTGGGCCATTGCAGGCCTTCCTGCTTTCTTTGAAGGGGCGAGCAGAAACTTCTTAGCACAGCAAACCCTGTATGGGGTTGGCAGCTCTCATGCACCTCAGCAGAGCAGTATCTCAGCCAGGGATGGCAAATTAGGTCTCAACACGTGTACTGGCTGCTGGGCAAATCTTGAGAAATGAGGATATGCTAGGGACTTAGCAGGAAATCCTCTGAAGCAAAGTAGGGGTACCTACCACGGGGGGAGAGGGGCAATGGCGTGCTATTCATTTGCCATCTCTGGTCTAAGTCCTAACATAACTCAGAAGTACCTAATACTGTTCATGAACCTAATTATCTGAGGGATTTAAGTTAAGGGCTGAAAAAGTGGGCTATTTGTGGAAGATGAAGGGACCTGTAAGATAATGAATTAACCTGAAGGAAACACAACAAAAAGCAAAAAACATAACCATCCAATACATCTTAGTCTGTGGTTCTCTCAGCTACACCAAAGCTGAGGCCCCACTAGAGATGGGCTTACAGTACCCCAAACTCAGCACGGCCCTGCTTCCTGACCCGACTTATTCTGCTGTTCCAAAAAATTGTTCTGTACAAAGACGGACTAATGTGCCAGCAAGTTTGCAACCAGCAGAACCTTCAGGGTATAGGGTACCATGTATGAGGGACGGAGATGGGGCTGGGGGGAGAAAAGAAATTACACAAATATCTGCAGCCATTCTGTGGATTTCTGGGGCTCTGTCAATGGTGAGTCTCACTCTTACCTATCAGCTGTCAGACAAGAGCTGGGGGCCCCCACACAGGAAGTGGGATGTCAAGGCAGACAGGGCTCAAAGATGGCACACTGGAGGTGGGGATGGAGGAAGCAAAACAGACTCAGAAAGCCAAGGAGGCAGCTGGATCTGGGGCCCAGCAACAGCTGCATGGAGACAGCAGTGATGGCGTCAGCAGTGGCCTCCCAGGATCGAAACCACAGGTGAGCTTGTGGCAAAGCCATCAGAAGCCCTTTCCTTCCTCTCACTATAAACCATCTGATTCCTTCAAGCTGTCAGTATCAGCATGGCAAAGCTGCCAGGTGGGGTGGTGGGGGCACTGGAGGCCAGGAACCCAGGCACCACTGCTATAGCACCCCTTCTTCCTCAGAAGATCCTCAATACAAACACTGCCACATGTGCAAAACAAAAACAAAACAAGAACAAAGGAAACAAAACAAAACCCCAAAACCTTCAGAATCCTTTGGGTGATCTCTTGTCAATCATTTGTGCAGGCTAGAGAGGCACCTGTGAATGATAAGGCTACTGCGAAGCATCGTTGGCCTGGTCCTGGCACTACCAGAGGGCAGGGGAAGCGGTGCCTGAGGGGCTCCCTACCAGCACGTCATCCCACACAGAACATTCTCCAGGTCCCTTGTCCTAGGCAGGGAAGCAGTTCAATCACCGGTGGCTCTAAGTGCCCTGTCAACGCCCTGCCTGGCCACCCCTTTTCTGGGTCAGAAGCCAAGGAGCTTCCAGGAGAACTGGGAGAGCCAGAGCTGCCCATGTCCCGCTAACAAGAGAAACACAATCAAGACCTGGGCGTGTCACCTGTCACAGGAGGGAGGGGCTGAGCCTCAAATAGGGCAGGGAAATGCTCATGCTCAAGTCACTCGTCCTGCTGGCTCACTGTGACTACAGCTCCGTGTAAAGGCTCCTCAGCTCACAGAAGAGCCGCTGACTTCATCTGGACACACCCCCACCTCTGATGCAAGCCCATTTTACACGTTCAGATATAAATGTATGAGGCCTTGAGCATATGCCATATGTAAGTAAAACTGACCCATAAAATCTGAAACCGCAGAGTCAGATGCCAGCCAGGTCAGAGCACCCTGGGCCTCAGCGATGGGAGCCTCGCACGGGCTAGGCCGGCCCGGGCTGCTCGCCCCTTCCCAGCATGGGCTCCCTAGGCGGTGGTGGAGGTGGGCTCCGGTGGCCCCATTTGGCCTGACGCTTCCATGTTTGGTGCTCCAGGGCAGCAAGATGCTTCTGTGGCCCTTGGGGAGCTGGGTGCTTGGACCCTGGGACCCTCGCCACCCTGTTCCTTGGAGGCATCGGCAGCCTCTGGCCTTCGCTCAGGGCCACCATCAGGGAGCGGGCCCCGGCCTCCAGCACTCAGGTCCTGCACCCTCTTGTTCAGGTCGTTGCGCTCCGTCTGCAGCGCCCGGCACAGCTTCTCCAGCCGCTGGATTTTCACCTGCAGGCCCTCCAGCTCTTTGTCCCGGAGTGTTTTCTGGGGAGAGAAATGGGGCCTTCAGTGCCATGTCACTCAATCCCCACCCTGCACCGCTACTTGGTAGAAACATTCACACTCCGACAATGCTAAGGACAGAGCAGAGTCCCCACTGTTTACTTGAAAGCTGGCCCCTTTTGAGTAAACAGCCCTGGTTTATGCTGTCATATGAGACCTGGCTGTCAGATGGGGGTAGTGTGGTGCAGAGAAGGGACACAGCTGGGAGACAATGGATTCCTCAGTTTATCTACCAGGTGGCCTTGGTGAAGTGCTGGCTTTTGAGTATATCCCCTAATCTCTTCAACGGGAGTAGGAACATCACCCTCACAGAGCTCAGGAGAGCTCAGTGAACTGGCACATCTTAACATTCAGCAGGGTCTGGCATGCAGCAGCTGCTTCAGCAATTAGTTATTTCTCCTCCTACATCTGAAGCCACAAAATCAAATTATCTGGGTATAAGCTATGTGCATCACTGGCATCCCTTTTTTTGGCTCCTTCCTTCCCTTCTCTGATTTGCTCTCTTTGCTTCCACTACAGACCTATCTATCACCAAGCTCACCACCTCCCTCGGGGAGACAGCACAGTGTCTTTGGCCTTGGACAGACATGCATGGGAATCCAGCTCCACCTTGTGCGAGCTGCATCGCTTCTTGGTGGGACGTACAGGAAAGGGCCCAGTACTCAGCGGCCACACACCCCTGGCCCCGGCCGCAGATGGCACTCAGCCCACCTCCTCGGCCATCTCAAGCAGGGCCTTGTTGCTGCTCTCCCACCGGGACCGGTACATGGTGGTTTCTTTCTCCAGCTTCTTGATCTTCTTTGTCATCTGGGTTATGTGACACACAGAGGGACATGGTCAGGGGGGGCAGGCTGCCTGTGCATCTGTGTCTCCGAGGTGGGGAACAGTCCCAAGGGGGCAAGGTATCACAGGGCGCGGTCAGTGTCGTCTGTGCCACCCCCAGATGTCTCAAGTGAAATGCCACCAACAAAACAGGCAACAAGACTGCGCCCTCTTCAGGACAGTCTGGAGGGCACACCCACCACTGATACTTCCTTGAGAGGGAAGAAAGGCTGTGACTCTTCCTTATGGCCCACCCCTGCTATCCACCACACTGTCACCGTCAACAGCTCCCGTGAGGCACCCCCCCAGGGATGGCAGCTTCCAGGAGGCAGGCCCAGTGTTCAACTCTGAATGAAGCCATTCGTGCCCCGGCAGCCACACCCAGTCTGGAGCACCATTACCTTTTCCATCTCCTGTTTGAATGTGGTGAACACCTCACTGCTTTTGGAAAGAGTGTTCTGGAACTCTTCAAACTTCTCCGTGTACAGGGCAAGCTGGGTGAGAGAGAAGCCCATAAGTAAGACTGGGCTTCTCGGGAGGGCAGCTCCGGTTGGCACACTCAGACCCGCCTTTGGCCCTCTGACCCAACCATTCTATTGAGATACCATTTTTCTTTAAACAGAAACTATGTATTTGGAAGGCTATAGTCCAAAATGTTAAGCCCAAAAAGCAGGATTTGGCGGGACTTGTATTTTGTCTTTATGTTTGTTTTCAAACTTTTCTTCCAGAATGAAGTCTAATTTATGTAATTAAAATCACCCGTTCTGCCCCCAACTACTAAAAAGCAGCACAACACTTCTGACTAGAAACGAAGTCCTTCGAGCTCACCTAGCCACCTGGTCACCACCACACAGGTGCTGGGCGGGTCCAGAGAGAACAAAGGCTCAGCAAGGTCACACAGGAGTCAAGGTGGTCCTAGAATGAGGGTTCCAGTTCCCTCCCCCCAGGGTGGGGCTCAGTGCAGAGACCGTGGAGGCACAAGGGCAGGACACACAGTCTCACCTGCTGCTTCAGGTGGGTCTCCTGCTGCTTCATCAGCTCGCACATCCTCTGTGACTCCACAGCCTCTTTGAGGAGCTATTTCCGAGACAGGACCCCAGATCCCATCAGAAGCCCCTGGGGGCTGTTTGGCTTTTTTAAGCTACACGCACCATAACCCACTGAGGCCTCCTGCTCTCAGACTGGTGCCTGATCTGGCCAGGCAGCTCCTGTATATAAACCTGACCATGAGCTGAGCCAGAACCCAACCCACCTCCTCCCAGACCCCCCACTCCCGGGGCCTGAGCCTCACAAAATCCTTCTCCCGCTGGTGCCTCTCCTCTGCCTCCTTCAGCATCTCCTGGGCCTGCTGGAGCTTGGCGTCCACCAGCTGCTGCTGCAGGTCCTTGTGTTTGAAGACTTTGTCGATATGCTGCAGGAAAGCATGGTGGGAGGGGTCTGGTGTTAGGCGCTCCCTTTCTCGGGGAGGCCAGTGGCTGCAGAGATGCCCCATCTGCAGACCAGGGCACACTGCCCAGCCTCCCACCTCACACTGACATGCTAAACACGCACAAGTACTACAGGACATGGGCCCCAAGTTCCTGGAAGGTCTACTTCTCACCCTCACCTTCTTTCTCTCCCACTGAGTCAGTCTGGGGTGAGCAGAGGGGTTGTAAGGAAGAGATCAGCTCCCAGGAAGCCAAGTAATAAACACACTCAAACCTCTAGCCCCAAAAAAGATTATGACAAAAGTGACAACCTTCACTTTTGTAGCCCAACTCCCTTGTAAATGGGAAGAAAGGGCAAAAAGACACCTCTACCAACACAACAGCTGAGCTCAGTTGGCAGAGACCAGCCACATCTGTATTTGAAGATGAGACATGCAGCCCGAGGAGCCCTGGGAAGCGGGACCAGGTGAGAAAGCTGTGATGGACTCAAATGCTATTTCAAAGTTCAAAAAAAAAAAAAAACAAATGAAAACAGGGAGGTGGGGAACTGAATGTAGTTTTTGGATGTGGGAAGACAAGGTGGTTGAGACAGGTCTAGTCTGGGACATGATGAATTTCAGTCACCTGTGATCTAAGGTCCAGAGGCTCAGGGGGGCAGGACAAGAGTGACTGAATCTGACTGGGGACAGGGAGCACCTCCACCTCCACAGGCAGTACTGGGGGGAAGGAGAGGGAAGAGGAAGACAGCCCTCAGCTTCTCGAAGCAGGTGCCTCACTCTGATGTCAGGAAAATTCCATGTCTCTCAGTGCCAAGGGACAAGAACCAAACCAACTCCTCTTAAATCAGCCTTGTTCCCAGACGTCAAAGCACAGGAAAAGAAGGGGTAGGTCAGGGGAGGCCCATTCTGGCCCCCCACACACATGGGACCGAGCCCAAGAGGATAGAGTCTTGCCCATCCCACCCACCACCACACCCCAGGGCCTGGGAAGGGGCCTCGACCAGCCTTGTAAGGTAGCTGCCAATCACCTTTTTCATGACAAAGAAACAGAAACCCAGAACAGCCAAGTTAATGGTGTGTGGGGACCCAAAGGGAGGGATTTGAGTGCCTGGGGCGGCAGACAACACCAGCCAAGGCAGTGACACCCTGCCCTTGCAGGTGGCCGGGGCAGCAGAGCAGCAAGAAAACAGCCCTTAGAGTCAATCACTGATGACAGTTCCAGCTCCTACCCTGTGATTTCAAATTCTAAAAAACTCTGAGAGCTGAAATTGTCATAAGAAGGCAGAATAATCTGGCCTGTACCATTGCAAGGTTAATTATAAACCTAGGCGAGTATACTCAGAAGTTTAATTGCATAAGGATTAACGTGTCTGATTTTGGGTTGCTGCCAAAAGGTCCTGCTGGGGGTGCTACATAACACACAGTGCACGAACATAACTCCAGTCTAAAACTAGGACAGTTCTAATTTCAAGAGACACCTGGCCCCACCATTTAGGATGAGGCACTGTGGACCTGTGGCTTTCTCTTCTCCGGACCCAAGATCCTCATCTATACGAGAATGTATGGCATCACTCCCCTCCCGAGGAAAGAGAGTGAGTGAGTGAATGGGATGAAGCCTGCAAAGTGTCCCCGGCCTTCCCCGCCCCCTCTCCCACATCCTCACCCCGCCACCCTGCCGCAGACCCCTCACCTCCTCCCGCAGCTCGTACTGCTCAATCAGCTTCTTGAGCCGTTCAGCCAGCTCCATGTTCTCCTGGCGCAGCTTAGAATTGCGCTCATTGTGCTGTTCCATCTGCAGCTGAATGTCATTCAGCGTCACCTGGAAGTGCGAGGTCACCTCCTTGCGTTTCTCCTCCTCTTCCCGGGCCCGCTGCACGCCTTCCTCCTGGGCAGAGAAGGCAGCCCCGGCGCCATCATGCACTGCTCCCCAGCCAGCCCCACAGGACTCCCCCACTAGCCCAGGGATGGTCTCTCCCAACAGCCTTCCCTGCTCTCAAAGTGAGGAGTGAGTAGCCAGGCTCCAAGATGTCACCCAATGGGGCTCCTAACAAACCCCTCTGGGTATCAGGTGACATCAAATGAGGCTCCCTAGAAAAACGCAGGCATACGTCTAAGCACCTTTCTAAAGAAATCTGGATCTCCTAAAGTCTACTCTTCCAGACCTCAGAATAGATTTGGAAGACCTAATAGTCTCAGTTTAATGTGCATTCAACTCTGCCTCTCCCTCTCTCCCAACCAGTTAGTTAAAATTCAGTAATACCCAGGGTTGCACAGAATTAGGCACTCAGACACTGTTGGTGAGAAGGTAAGCTGACAAAACCTATTAAAATTTAAAATCTTCATACTCTTTGACTCAGACATTTCACTTCTGAGATTTATCCTATGGATAAATACATAATTAGCGAGGGATATATATAACAAGAGTTTTCAGTGTAGCTCTATACATGTAATAGTGAAAAATTGGAAACAATCTAACATACATTAACTAGGGCACTGATCAAACGCAGTACACCCATGCAATGACGCTGTTAGAAAGAATGTGATAGTCCTATATAAACTGATGGGGAAAGATAAGGCATTGAGTAAACTGAGAAAATGGAACAGGATATGAAACAATACATGTATAATAATGTTGTTTAAAAAACCATATGTAAGATATTACATGTAGACAGGGAAGTTAAAAAGCTGTACTTAAACTTACACATAAGTAGGTTTACTTCCCAGTGGTTTCTGCTGGGACTGAGGTTGAGGAGGATGGGCAACTATCACCTTTCACTTGTGAGACTCGACTTGTTGTCACCTTTGAGTCCCTTACGTCACATTTACATTAAATTTGTAACGTTTAAAAGATAAACTAAGTGTGGGGGTTGTTCTATGCATTAAAAGACGCACTCCTGGACTCTGCCCAGTAGATACCAGTAGTAACACCCCCCCGCCCAAAACAAGTTGTGACAACCAAAAATATCTCCAGACATTGCCAAATATTCCATGGGGGGCATGACTGCCCTCAGTTATCAACTGCTGTAGAGGTCGCAATTCTGCTTTGTATCACCAGAGACTAGTTTTGCCTGTTTTGGGACTTATCGGTAGGCTAGTACTGTACACAGTTTAAATTCTGGCTTCTTTAGCCCAACGTCTGTCTGTCAGATTCATTCACATTGTTGCATGTATCATAGTTGATTCTCTTTTACTGTTCTGTAGGTATTCCTTCTTATGCACATACCACAATTTGTTTCTCTATTCTTTTGCTGACGGAGATTAGGACTTTTTTCTACTTTTTGGATATTATGAATAGAGTTACTTTGAACATTACTGTGAAGAAAAAAAAAGATAAACTAAAATTGAGCAAAACAAGCTGCGAAATACCTGATATTTATGGATGCAAATTTTATAAGAAATATAAAGGATGTGCATACACAGTGAGCAGGCTTCAACCAGATGACCCCTCCCCCCATCCACCCCCAGGAGAAGCAGAACGAGAAAGGCCCCAGCACTCTGGACTGACCACGCTCCGGGAGAGGAGCTGCCTGTCCTTGTGACGCCAACTCCCCCAGGGACAGCTATGGAATGGGAAAATCTGAAGCCCTGCCCTGGTCCCTTTACCTCACCTAGTACAAGTCCACGTCAAGTGGTTACCAGTAGCTCTCTGTACGGTACAACATCATGGGTGAAATTACTTCTGTGCCGAAGGCCCGTGCTGCTTTCTAAGAGGAAAGCCCACCGAAGACGAGCAAGGTTGGGGAAATAGGCAGCCCACCTTGAGGGAGCGGTTGTGGCGCTGCAGCTCGCGGCACAGGCTCTCCAGCTTGCTTCGAGCCAGGACAGCCTTGCTGTGCTCGCCACGCAGGTGGTCCTTCTCCTGCACCAGCTGGCTCTGCTTCTTCTGCAGGAGCTTCATCTGCTTCTGGGAGTTCCGGTGCTCCTCCAGCTGGGGACGGGGATGGGGAGGGCAGGTAAGGGCCCTGCGGGGGGCTCTCCCCACTGGGACCCAGGGTCTCCTCAACTGACCTGAGTCCAGCCACCACAGCTGAGGCAGGACACTGTGCAGGGGCTTCACACACACCCCCCCGTAGCCCCAAGGGCTCCATCTCAAGGACCCGTTAGCAGACACTCAGGACAAGCAGAGGTGTGTAGCCAGCAGATCCCAGTTTCTCTCCCAGCTCTGACTCCAGAGACCAAGCTCATGAGACTCCCAGAAGGTGACATTCCTCCAACTCTAGGGACACTCGTGTCCTCAGACGAGCCCACCTGCTACCCCTCCTTGTCCTCAACAGACCCCCTCACTCACTCTCGCTGCTCCAAGACTTTTCCACTGTTCACCATCTCTCTCCTCAACATGATTCCCAGCATCAAACTGGCCTTTTCATTTTGTCGACAGATAATCCTTTTTGCTCCCTGGCCTCACAGTCCTTCACCTCCTCCTCGGAACCTGACCTCTCCCAGCTTATCTCCCTTCCCATGAGCCTATTCAGTGCTAAACAGGACAAATACAATTTGACTTAAAGCAATCAAAAATGTTCTTATGGCCTGCCGACCTTCTGAGGCAGGGAGGGAGCGAGGAGAAGGAGGAGAACTGACCAGTTCGGCATACTTCTTGCACAGAGCTGCGAGCTTCTCCTCTGGGGTACTCAGCGTGTTCAGGGTCTGCATCAGCAATGTGATCTCCTTTCCTGCAAAGCACAGGGAGCAAAGGCATGTACCCCCTTCTCTGGGGGTCCCCTTCAGGCCCCAGAGGCAGCCCTCCGCGGATTGTCTGTGTGTTTCATGGGGGCTGGGGCCAACTCAGTTCTACCTGTCATTGAGCCCCAGTACTGCCCCCAGTGCCCATCACAGAGGACATGCTCAACAAATACTTCTTAAACCAATGACTGAGCCTCTGTGAAATCTGCTTGGTGAGCACCAGGAGCGGGAGAAAGAAACTACCTGCTCAACCAACAGGTGAAAGAAAGGTGCCCCACCTGTGAATTCAGTGCTACTGTTTCAATGCAAGGAAGGCCCTTCTGAAGGAGGAAAGATGCGAAAAGGAATGGGTCTCCTTCAGAACACTGCACTCTCGTCAACAGAGACAGCCAACAGTGAAGTTTAAAATGAATATCCCCCAAAACAAATAAATAAAATAAAATGACTATACCTTCCAGTGTTTGATCCTAAGATTAAAATAATCAAAGGAACCTTCTTTAAATTAGTGTGACAGGTAGGGAGTGGGGGAGGAAGGACTAAAACGTGGGTATAATATCACCTAGCTTTGATTCAACACCCAAACCCTCAACCCCCACCCAAGTGACTCCTCCGCTGCCTGTCCCTGAGTCAAAGAGAGGGCCATCATACATAGCACTGCACCAGGCTCCTGATGGAGACGCTGACAGATCAATGCAGATGCTGCAAACCACTGGCACATAGGCCAAATACAACCCACAGATGGGTTTTATTTGGCTCCTAGTGTATCAGTTGCCAACAGTTAAAAATCTAGAGATTTCACATAATAACTCTAGAGTTCTGGCTTTAAAAAAAAAAAGAAAAAAAAAAGATTGTTTCACTTAGCTGCAGTTTTACATGCTATCCACTTGCTGGTACCAGGTGGTAGTCAACCCTTTGGGTCAAGTAGGCATTTTCTTGGTCCTCATGGGTCCTCTGTCTAGCTTGGTTAGCTTGAGTTTTCAACCCTGATCTAGTCCAATTCTCTTACTGTGTAGAGAAATAACAACTAAGGACCAGAGAGGAGAAAGGTCTTGCCTAAGGTTATACAGCAAGTTAGAAATGGTGCTGGCTGGCACAGGACTGCCCACTCAGGCCTCCTGCTTTCCATCTTCTCAAAGAGAGCAGGTAGGACTTCAGTTCCCACTTGCTCCCAAAGCCAGAAGCCCTTGCACAGTGAACAACCTGCACACCTCTATGCTATGGCCCCACAACCCCGGCTTTGATTAAACTACATAGTTTGACTCACTGTTCTGGAAGCAGGGTTTCCTCTGAATCGTGGCAGAGCAGGCTATCCCAGGAATGTCAGGTCCAAACTGCCTCCCCTCACCAGCCTCCCAAGTAGCTGCCCTCTGCTCACCCAGACCCTTGGATTTCTTCTTCTCCTGCGGCCTTCGGTGGTCCCGGTCTACGACCTCGTCACTGGCCCGGATCTCATCTGTGCCTGGCTCCCCCTTGGAGGTCTCCTTCTCACCATTGACTACCGGCGCCTCTGGCTCAGGCTCCCCATTCCTCGAAGCATAGGTGCGGGACTTCTCTGCATCTTCGGGTTCAGCAGGCTCACCCTGTGCCCCCTCCTCGCCTGGGCCCCCCTGATTGTTGTCCACACAGTATGTACTGAGGATGTCTTCCAACTGGCGGCTCAGCTCCTCAGAGACATCACGGAGGGCCCCAGACTGAGTGGTTTTGGCCTGTGCTCCTAGAGCAGGAGCGAAGGAGGGGTTGAGAGAGAAATAAGGTGGTTATGCTATTGGTTGGGATTTTTCAGGCCCAAATTTACTAATTTGGGTTAAATGTTGCCTAAGTTCTTTAAGCCTCAGTTTATTTACCCATAAAACAATGTAACTATTTATCACTACTGCCCAACCATGCTTGTTGTGGGAATATAAAAAATCAAGTAAGTATAAAACTTTCAACACATAGGTGTGGCATCATGTAGCAGGAACTCGACGTCTAGTCCATCCCCTGCTCCTCCCCACAAATGTCACCTCTTGCTATTTAAAAAGTTCCAGAAATGCCTTAAATATGAACAGCAGTTATCCACTGGTGAATGATGGGCTTCTAACCTGGATTTGCCAGTTGGGTGTCTCACCTGACTGCCAACCTGAATTAAACCCGTCTAAGCCGTCTCTCAATAGAGTTCTGTCCCTGTCCTTAGTGTGGGAGGCTCTGTCAACTACTCAGCACACGGTGGGAACTGCACAGATTCAGCCGTGTCCTCCTCTCACTCTACATTTCCTCCTTTCTGGGTAAACAGTGGCCTTGGCCTCTAACTCCAGAAGCTAGACTGGCGCACCACAAACTCCTCCTCCCGACCGCTGGAAAAGCAGAGCTGGCACACACCCTCAGCCTTCCCTGGAGCCTGGCTGGTGGAACCTTCAGCTTCTGTCGCAGGAGCCGACTGGCTGGGCCGCCCCTGGGCTCCCTCTGGTCCTGCTTCCGGTTGCCCCGGGGTGTTTTTGGGGTTGGGAGCGTTGCCTGATTGCTTGGCAGCCCCATTCTTTTTGTCTTGGTTCTTCATTTTGGTTTGCAATGTTAGGTAAGGAGCAGATCCTATAGAAACAAACACACTTGCTATTTTCCAGACTTTAAAATTCTTCGCACCCTGGATCAGAAATCCCAATACCAAGCGCGCAAAGCTTCAAATCGGCCGGCCTTCCCCGGAGGGAGCCAGCGGCTCTCCCTATCTCTAGTCGGTCAGGGAAGTCTAGTGTGCCCAGCAGCGGGAGAGGAGAGGCCTCCTTTTTCCCGAAGCCACTTCCCGGCACAACACGGCCCCTTCACCAGAGGCCATGAGCGGGATAGGCTCAGGGTCGGGGACTGACGTGGCGGGACGCTCAATTCCCGGTACCTCCCCGCCCCCCAGGCCCCACGTGGGCCCTCCCTCCCGCGCGCGCAGCCACCCACTCCCCGCGCGCCCTCCAGCCGCGCCCGCGCGCGCCGCCCGCGCATGCGCACAGGTCTCAGCCCTGCCCCCCGGCCCGAGCCCTCGCGCGGATTCCCCGCACCCGCCGAAAGTGTACGGGCCTACAGACCCGCTGCTTGCCTCATGCCTCTAGCCGCCGCAGTACGTACCCGACCGCCGACGTCCCGACGGCTTCGCCCGCTCTGGCTTCGCACCGGAAGCCCTGGGTAACTGCTGCCGGCAGAGCCGCCTGCTTGCGCCGCGGCCAATCAATAGCCGGCGCTCGCGCGGGGCTTGCTGGGAAAGATGAAGCAAAGGCGGCCTCCGAGGCGGGGAAGTTGGGAAGGCGGGGGAGGGAAAGGACTACAAGTCCCTCCATGCATCCCGGCTGACCCCGACTCCCAAGATGCAACAGGGCTTTGGTCCTCAGAGCCTCAGACCCAGGAGTTCCGAAAGCAGCCAGTCATTCTGCACAGATACGTCAACGTCGTTTCTGTCACGCAGAAGCTGTGATTCAGATCCCACAGCCTTGCATGCCTGGCTGCTTTTTAGTGCACGCTGCCACCACCCCTTTCCTCCTGCTGTGAACATCTACGACTCTAGGAACTCTGAGAACAAGGGACGAAATACTGATACACACATCAGGAGACCTGTATTCCAGTCCTATCTTCGTTACTAATTTGCCGTGTGACCCGGCATTCCTTTCTCTCCCAGGTCCTCAATTTCCGTATTCAAAAAGAAACTTTTAATTACAGTAGTTCTTTGAACCCTTGCTTTCCCGGTATCCACTAGTTTAATCCTCATAACTGCTCAAGATAAATATTATGCTACTTGTTATTCCCAGTTTACAGCTGAGGACTGTAAGACAAAGGTTAGATAACTTGTCCAAGGTCATACCTCTATGGACTGATGAGAGCATATTCAAAGCTAGGAAGTCTGGCACCCATCTCTACTCGAGTGCCCTTCCTCTCAGAAGAAATAACCACCATGGCACGCTTGCACTGAGGATGAGTCAAAGTAACTTGTGAAAGGAGTTATTTTTCCATTTCCATTACCAGCTTGAGTCCTTCTTTGGAAGGTGCTGGAGGAAGTCCTGCAAAGGGAATTCTGGCCTCAGCAGGTTCCTGAGCCTTTTCTCTGGCTGGCCTACCCTCTACAGAGTCCCAGTTGCACTGGGACTAAAGAGGGGGAAAAAAGCCAAGCTTTTCTCCAAATGTGAGGTCACAGTTCTTTATCCATTTGTCTATAGATAATGGAATATAAACCAACAATCCATGTGCCTGGAATTTAATGTCTAAATGGTTTGGCTTCCATTTCCAGCCAGTCCTCCCATCCTCTCTGCCTTTTTTGTTTCAGCTATACTTTTACTATTTCCAGGATTTCCCAGGTTTTTGCAGGTGCTATTTCACATTCCAAAATGTCTTCCTTGGCAAAACAAAATCTTTTGAGGCCCACCCAGCTCAAAGGTCACTTCAGAGCTTTTTCAGTGCTCTGCAGTCTGTCTTAGCTCCCTAGTCTGGATAGAGTTCTATTACAGCATTAGTGATGAGATGTTGAAATTATTTGCTTACAAGTCACTGAACATTGCAAGAACTGTTGGCTAAATTCTCTAGTCTTAAAGCCTAGCATCTATCTGGGGGAAGATGTTTTAAACTGTTGTGCAAATTGGGTGTTGTTTTAGAGTTCGTAAGATGTTAAACATTTCCCCCAGTTGAGACTTCAGGGCAGTGTTTACCAGCTAACGTTGAGAGGCAAAGCTGGTGTAACAGTATAACGGTGGAACACAAGCTCAGAAAGTTTTGGAATCCAGGTCTCTCAAAACTAAGGCCCTATTTGCAGAAAAGCTGTTGGAAATCTCTTGAGGAGGTAACATAAATATCAAGCCTTGATGGATTTCCATAGGAAGAGGGTGTTCTCAACGGAAGTAAAGAACATTAATGAGCAAGAACAAGGTCTGCATGGGGTATGGAGTGCAGTGGGAAGGGTCAAGGGTGGCCTACAGGGGCCTGCTGGGTAATGAGTAGAACAGGCAGGCAAGCAGTAAGAAAATTTGATAGAAACATGGGTTAAAAAGTTACTTTCTCCTTTGCTGTAAGAGAAGATAGCAACAATGTTAGCACCTGTCACAGCCCATCAGGGAACCCACTGGGAATGGTGGTGACTGGTAATAGAGTTCTTACAGATTGTTTTCAAGCAGAAACTCAGGCTCAGTGGTGCCGGATATTTTAATAGATAGGTACATCTTTCTTTGGTGATGAATTAAAACTCAAAACATACTATTGGCCAACCAACGTCCTCCTTTTGGGTTGTTACCAACTTTTTGGCTGCTAGTCTATAATCCTTGCTTTAGGAATTGATCTAAACCAAAGAGAGTAGTTTGTGAACTAAATGACCTTGATGGGCTCAAAGGGCTGTGGCGTGATGAAATGATGCAAAAATCCTTTAGAGAAAACTCTAGAAAATGCAAACAAAACCATAGTGACAGAACTCTGACCAGTGGTTGCTTAGGGGTTAGGCAAGCAGGAAGGATTCCAAAGGGGCACGTGGAAACTTCTAGAGGTGATGGATGTTCACTATCTTGATTGTGGTGATGGTTTCATGGGTGCATATATGTCAACACTTAACAAATTGTTTAAGTATGTACCATTTACTGTATGTCCATTATATTTCAATAAAGCTGATTTAAAAAATTCCTTATGGCAGAAGCAGGCTGTTGCAATTCTTAATTCCACTGGTAGGCAGCAAATTTAAACATCTTCTCTCCACTGACTTCCAAAAAATTCAGTCTTGGATCATTCCAAAGAAGACAATTTAGAACTTTGCAACAGGTTTTTATTTTTGCTTTGTATCTATTACAGTGTTTGAAACCTAAAGAAATACATCGTCTCTTCAAATTTGGATGTGTATATAAATATCGTTTGTCTGGACTCAGCACACTCAATGCCATGGTTTCTTGGCCTATATCTGTTCTGAAATCATCAAACTTTGTCTGTCTACCCAGGGGCCCTGAGAACATGGAAAACAATAGCCAGAGTTTATAGTTCTTAAAAGCAAATAAATTTGGAAAGAAAAACCAGTGAGGAAAAAGGTTTGTTTCACCTTCCTAGGGTCTGTAGCTGGGAACCCAAGCTGTTTTTGAGGGACATCTCTTCTGTCTTGAGTGGCTCTGCTTTGCTTCTTTAGAGGCTCAAAGGCAATTCCCACAAAAGCTAGCTAGAAGAGCCAATACCCAGCTCCAAGGCCTGAGGGTTCTCGTCATGGCAGAGTTGTCTCTTCCCAAACCCAGGGGCTGGACATATGACCTACGTAGGGGAGCAGGACTAGGTCTAGCAGAGGGGTTCAGGTATGTGCTGATGTGGACCTCACCAGTCAGGCTGGCCCAGAAGCAGTGAGGTGGGCCCAGACCCACTGAAGACCTTTATGACGCACTACTCAAACCTTTCTCCTGGAGTGTTCTGGGCCCCAAATTTAATGGTCCTTCTTCTCATTCACACCCAGTTTTGATTCTGCACATAGCCCAGGCCTGATGGAGAATGCCCTCTCAGAGGAAAACTAACAGCTTTAATTCAAAGACTGAGTTGGTACTGACCTCAGATTCTTCCCTTACCATGGTCCTAATCTGGGCATGGGGCTAGGGAACAGACAATAGGATGACTGCATCATTTATGAAGGCCTTGGCCAGAGAGCAGCTATTGCCTACCATATGGGTCCCCACAGGGTCAAATTCTCAGCTTATTGGCTTAACAAAAAATACAAAAGACAAAAAAAAAATATTGGACAAGACTGGTCTAGAATGTACAATCCTAAAACAGCTGTGGAAGAAACCTACTCTGAGCTATTTCTCAGTCTCACATGCACTTATTTCCAGGCTAGTCTTACCTAGATGTTGCTACTGGTTGTGAGCATTGCCTATGGTTCACTGCACTGAGCCTGGTACCCTTCCCTGGCCTGCCAGGGAGGCAGACAGGCACACATTCCTGAGGACCCCAGCCAGCCTGTTCTCCCAATGGGTCACTGCAGTGCCTGCAGGTACCTGGTGAATCTGGCTCCTCGCCTTCAACTAAGAATTCAGAACCCGAGCCCACAAGATAAATCTACTGAGGAGTATCACAGATGTTGGATACCAGGCTGAATAAGTCTTGGGGAGAAGAGATGTGGGAAGAGGAGGGAAGTATTGCTAGGCATTCATCTTCTTCCCCTCTAGTTTGCTAGAAACAGGAGTAACTATAGAGTGTAGTGCGAAGGCAGGTAGACAGTGAGAAAATGGAAATCCAGTCCATTCTGCTAGTTTTCAATTTAAACTGGTTTGGCTTGAGGGAAATTGAAAGTTTGCCTGGAAGCCTTCTTTCACTCTTCCTTTACTAAGTATGGTAGCAGCTATAATCTGTGCAATTTAGCTCCAAAATATAGGGCTCCTGGAAAAGGCTTCCAAGGAAAAGAGAACAGAAGTAGATCTAAGGGTTCTAGGTAAGTGGGAACACAAAGGATCCCTGAAAGCTGAAGCCATCAACACCTGTTTCTTTGAAGGGTCATTTGTACCCACTGTCCCAAGTAACCTGGCTGGCCAGCTGAGAGTGGAACCCATTTGATTCTCTACCAGAAGGTTGCAGCCAACACCAAGGCCAGTCAGTCACTAGCAATAACTCAGAACTGAAGATCAGAGACACAGTTAGTACTAGAGAAGATGGTTTAGGGTGGGATGCCCTGAGGGACTGGCAATAAAGAGTAGCTGGCACTGTTCAAAACACTATTTGAAAATTTTAGCTGAAAAAAAGACTCCTTGACCCCTTAATCCACACCTAAATATCTCCAACATACCAGAGATCTTAAAACGGACGTACTAGCCATGCATCAAAATATTAAGATTCCCAAAAAACGTCTTACCAGGCTATTCCCTACACGGGCTGGGGAGCCCCTCCATCCCTCTAACATCCATTCAGAAATCTGCCAGAACGCCTCTGACCTCACCTAGGCCAGGGTCTGGAGTCCAGATGGGGGCTGCCCATGAAGAATGGCTGTCATGCCTGGGCTAAAAAAAAGAAATAATATTTTTGCTTCCTAAGATGGCCAAAGGAGAGGAGACAAAAGATGATGTTACTGCCTCTGTGGGCTGGAAGAACTTCATCTGTTGACTGAAAGGGGGTCAGGGGAAGATGAGAAAACATGGTCTGAGGAGGACACTAACAAAGGAAAGCTCCTAGAGATCACGTTTATTTGATGAGAAATTTGTCCTCATGTTGCACCTTGGGAGACTTCAGCCTTTGGAGTCCTTGTAGAAAACAGGCTTTACGCAGTAGCCAGGTGATCAAAAAAGTCTCCCATCTGGTACCCGGCCCAGATCTGAAGTGAAAGTAAATTTTGGAGGAACAGTTGGGGAAGGCAGGGACTTAACTATTGCTTGAGATGTACAAAATAGATCTTACTAAATGTTCTGCTCTTTGGACAAGGACAAGGGGTGGGGTGGGTGGATTTCCTTTGAACTATAAGAAAATAACTTTGTAATGGAGTCAGCAGGCCAAGTGAAAAGGGTCCTGCCCCTTGCCTACCTGGGAGACTGGGGGTTGGTAGTCATCATTCCGAAGCCAAAAAGTAACATTTGACTCAGGTGGTACAGCAGTGGTGAGACTTTTCAGTTGTAACCACTAGTTCCAACCACCTTTCTCAGAAAATGGCTCTGGAGTTGGATCTCAACACTTGGGGCAAATTCAGGATCAATGGCCAAAAGCACTTGAACTTTTTATCTGTAAGCAGAGTGGCATGAATTTCACCTGAGCCAGAGGAGGGATGTGTAGGAACGGGAGCAAGAATGGCATTGCTTCTGGGGAAGGGAAATATAGCTTGGAACAGGGCATCTCTGACCGACCTCTGTGGGGAAGCAGGGGCAGGGCAGATTGTGCCTTCAGCTCCACCACTAGCTCCACACTTGGCCAACTTCTTCCACCCCACCCCCAACAACTGGGCTTTACTATCATGTGTGATCCACTGATGCATCCAGGCAAGCCACCGAGGCACTGCAGTAGCTCTACTCAAAGGGAAAAGAAAAGGCATCAGGATTACAATTGTCACAGGAAGAGCAAAACCCAAATCATATACAAAGATCCCAATCAGGGAAGGTATCAATCCCTCTCACAGAAGTCCTGAGGCTGCTGAATTTCTGTGGTAACAGGAGGAGCAGCCATCTGTGAAACTTACATGGACAAGGGTCCTCTGAGACAGAATCTGAGGAGGCAGACTGCTTTCTGGATTCCCTGATGCAATCAGAAACTTACATGGACAAGGGTCCTCTGAGACAGAATCTGAGGAGGCAGACTGCTTTCTGGATTCCCTGATGCAATCAGGATGCTCAGCAGCAAGGACTCAGTGGTAGACTTCACCAGGCCCTGGGGCCGTCCTTTGCTCCCTTCAGGTACTGGGACAATCAGACCAGGATTACTGGCTACAAAGGTTCCAGAGCTAAGGGCTGGCCCCAGGTGGTGGCCCAGAACCCAAGCACAGAGGAAAAGGACCAAGGTCAGGCTTCCTGAGCGAAGAAGCTTCTACATCTCTTTTTGGTCTTCCTCACAGTATCCTACTCACAAAAATTACAGAGACAGTTCTTCCTCTTGAGACCAATTAAGATTGATCTACCTAATATATAGAATATAAAAAAATACAGAACTTTTTGACATTCTCTCCTTTGGAAGTAAAATATACATGATCCAACTATGGAAGAGGAAGAAGAAGAAGAAAGGCCAAAGGCAGGGATCTGTGGCTATCCCAACACATGACACTCTCACTCCAACCTCCTCTGCAACTTAGATGGGTCACCAGAGCAAGAACTTTCTCCTCAGGAGAAAGGAAGGACCACAGCCCCCTGTCGCATGCTTAGGAGAAAATACAGCTACCTCAGAGGTTCAATTCAACTCTGAGGGGAATTTTCAAGTAAACAAATGAAGTTGGGTTGCACCATTGGAAGGTGGGTAGGACACACGGGATCAGTAGCGACACATGGGAAGCCCCGTCTGAAGGCCTGTGCTCCTCCCCCCTCACTCCCACTGGTGTACATGCCCAGGGAGAGTGAAGGGGAGCTCCCAAACTAAAGAGGTCTGGGCAAGGGGTCAGAGAGAGGGAGGGGTCTTTGTCTCATGGTGACCTCCCCCTTAGCCTCTAGACCCAGACAATGCTGGCAGCTGGGATTCCTAAAACCAGGAACTCATGGCTCTTGGAAAGAGCAATCTTAATACAAGAAAAATGTGCAAAAGAAAAAATTAAATAACTCAATCCAAGCATACAAGATTAATATTCTGTCAGAGCAAGAACACTTTGTTTTGGATTTCTCCCCTCCCCTCCCACCCCCCTCCCCATCTCTGGAATATTCCATCTGCTCAAGTACCCAAGATAAGAGTTACACAGATCAGGGCAGAGGACTGGGAAGGATGAAGGAAGATAAAAGGAAGGAAGTCACCACTAAAGAAAAAAAATAAAATAAAAAAGGTGCAAAATTGATTACCTCAGTCCTCCTTTGTCTACCCTTGGGCTCCTGGGTTAAAGACATTATGTGCAGCCAAAATATAGTGTAAGGAAGAAAAACCCAACACGTCCCCTTCTCGTCACAAAACCCAAATGTGAGCCTCAGATGGTTCTGTCTGTCCAGAGGGTGCTCCCTCCAGGGAAGGGGGTGGAGCAGGGCAAGAGCACAGTTTCCAGGGCAGCAGAGGTGTGTGGTGGCTGACGATGGGGGGCTGGTATCCCGCCCACCAGAGGGCTGCTTTTCCGCTGGTTGGTGGTGCTTCCCATCCCCTCCCCTCCCCGGAGGCAGACATTATAGCTGGAAGCCCTCCATGGGGGCCTCAGGCTGTTGGAAGATGAACTGCTGTTGCGTTTCATCCACCTGGGGAGCCAGGCTGCTGTCATCATCTTCTACGCCAAAGTAGTGCTCAATGAGGTCGAAGGCCTTCTGGTAGATCTCCTGGTTCTCGTGGCTCTGGAGAAATTCAATTTTATCCAAGCCTATGGTGACAAGAAGGAAGATGAGTAAACTCTAAGAGGTTTTCCATGAGTCTATGAAACATTCATCTATTTTTCTTTTCCTGAGGTATATTAGTGTTTATAAACACAAATAATATGATCAGATCTCTCTTTGACTTGAAACTACATAATCCCAAAGGAAAAAGACCAAAATGTCAGTTACAAATCAGAGATTCTAGCCCTGATTCTGCTTTTAACTACCTGTGTGACCTGGGCAAATCTGAATCTCTTGGAGTCGAGTGATGAGTCACTCCAGCACTCTTAACAGAACTTGCTATAAAAACAAAGTTGAAAACATGCCTTCCAGCTCCTGATCAATTCTGGAGCTTTATTTTTGCATCTGTATCATAACCTACTTACTGGGTAGAACCCATCAGAAAGAGAATTTCCCTCAGAGGGAAAAAGTTACTGGTGGGATAAAATTTCTCATTCAATGCTGACCCCTCAAAACACATACCCTCATGTATGTATACTACTTCAGAGGCCTACAGTCTCCAGGTTCTGAGCCTAGAACCTCTCTAACTGAGGCAGAAGAGAGGTTGGGGAGAGGGCACATACCATAGGCTTCCTCAATGAGGCCACAGTAGGGATTGACCCCTGAGCCACTGCGCTTGCCCTCTTGCTCTCCAAGTCGAAGGATGTTCTCCAGGCCATTGAGGGCCACTTGCACAATCTTTGAATCCATCACAGTCAGCAAGTCGCACAGGGGTTTGATGCAGCCCAGTGAGACCAGGTACCTGGGAGGCAGAGACAAGGCAAGTTCTAAATTAACGCAGGGCAAGGGAGGTGCTGTGGAGCCTCTGGGTCTCCCTCATACACGTCAGTACTCTCAGCAATCCACTCTGAGTCTTCACAAACACCCATCCTTCCAGTGTCCACACTCCCCATGTTACTGGTCTAGCTTCTTTCCATGTAGAGGGCTGCCACTGATTCCTCCTCGTCTAATGTCTCCTTGCTGCAATATTACTTACTCCGAACACATCATTTCCCTGCTTAAAATTTTCACAGTCCAAGCTCTACAGCCACGACAATACAGTCTGGCTCCTCACCTCCCTTTCTAGCTTAGCCTCCTGTTATTCCCTTCTAAGAACACTACATTCCAGTCAAATATGTAAAGGTCTCCAGACTTCTGATTTTTGTGTCTTTACTTACGTTTTTTCCTTTTATGATCTTGTATCCTCCAAAGCTTAACTCAAAAGCTATCACTTTTCTCCCAAGGTCTTTATATACTGAATATACTCTGCTTCCTAAGTTACATGCTGAAGGCAAGACACTTCTCCAAATCTTACCACTCATACTCAGGCTGATGATGGAAACCAAAATCAGAGAGCAAACATATACAAAATTGCTTTCTATTTGCTTTTCCCAAGAATCAAAATGATTTCCCAAAGAAGCTGCTTTGATAGAGCCATAACATGGTCTTCCTTCATTTGTATGGATAACTAAGAATTACACAGATTTAAATTCTCTGGAGGGTAGAAAGAGGCAGAACAGAGATGGATGTCTGTGTCAGGTTCCATTCTCCAGGAGGGAGAAGAGGTACATAGTTTATAGGAATCTGTTTCAGATTCCAGTGCTACACTCTAGCAGCTTAAACCAGTTAAACCCTGCTGAAAGAGGGCAGATCTATTCCATAAAAAGCAGTTTGAAGATCACATGTATACCATGAACCAAGAGGTAGGGTATAAATATCACTTAAGACAATGGGAAAGGAGTGTAATACCTGATTTGCTCAGGGGTTCCTCCTGATGTGGCATTGGTGATGGCCCAGGCTGCCTCTTTCCTTGTACGGAACTCTGCTTTCTGAAGGATTTCGATCAACACAGGGAAGATATTTGCATCTATGACAGCCTGAGAGAGAATCGGGGAGGGGTAGAGGGGAGTGTGGAGAGACAGGGGGCACGCAGAAGGAAGAAAGTCACTTCAAGAAGAATAAGAAAATCCAGACCACAAATCAGCTAAGATATAGACATCTTTCCCTTTCTGGGAATCCTTTGTTCTTCCCATACAGGTGAGAGGCTACAGAGGAACCTGACTTCTGCTACAGACTCTCTGACCAATAACATACATTGACCCCAATTTCTAAAGGGAAACAAATTCTTTCTTCTGGAAGCAGATATCCCACAACGTCTCAGGCTCCCAGGTCTTTCTACCTGCCAATCCACCCCTACCCCCTCATTCCCTCCTGCTTGTTCTACCTGTATCTGAGCCCTGTTGCCAGCAGTGATATTAGAAATGGTCCAGCAAGCTTCCTTTCGGATTGACTCTTTAGAGCTGCTCAGTAAGTGGAGGAGGCAAGGGAGGGCAGAACAGTTAAGAATGACCTAGAACACCAAAAGCATAGGCAACAAAAGAAAAATCAGATAAATTGGACTAAACTAAAAACTTTTGTGCACAATATACTATCAACAGAGTGAACAGATAACCACAGGATGGGAGAAAGTATATGCAAATCATATATCTGATAAAGATTAATATCCATTATATATTAAAAAGAACTCTTACAACATCAAAAACTGAACCCAATTTAAAAATGAGCAAAGGACTTAAATAGACATTTCTCCAAAGAAAATATACAGATGGCCAATAAACACATGAAAAGATGCCAAACATCACTAATCATTAGGGAAATGCAAATCAAAACCTTAGTGACATATGACTTCATGCTTACTAGGATGGTTACTCTCAAACCTAGACAATACAAGTGTTGGTAAGGATGTGGAGAAATTGGAACCATGTACATTGCTGGTGGGAATGTAAAACGGCACAGCCAGTGTGTAAAACAGTATGGTGGTTCCTCAAAATTGTAAACATACAATTATCATGTGATGTAGTAATTCCATTTCTGGGTATGTACCTAAAAGAACTGAAAGCAGGGACTCAAACAGATACCTGTATGCCAATTTTCAATGCACCACTAGCCACACTAGCCAAAAGGTGAAAACAACCCAAGTGTCTATCAACAGATGAATGGATAAACCAAATGTGGCATGTGTACAATGGAATATTATTCAGCCATAGAAAGGAATGTAGGTGTGACACATGCTATAATATGGATGAACCTTGAAAACATTATGCTAAGCGAAATGAGTGACACAAAAGGATATGTATATATGGTTCTGCTTACATGAGGTACCTAGAGTAGTCAAACTCCTAAGAGACAGAAAGTAGTATGGTGGTTACCAGGGGCTGAGGGAAGGGGGAAATGAGAAGTTATTATTTAAAGGGTACAGAGTTTCAGTTTGGAATGATGGAAAAGTTGTGGAGGTGGAGGGTGGTGATGGTAGAACAACAATGTGAATGTACTTCATGCCACAAAATTGTATACTTAAAAATGGTTAAGAACAGTATATTTTATGTTATGAATATTTGTACATACAGGCACACATACACACACACAAGAATGGCCTAGAAAATGAGTGTGGGCTTCTGTGAGATTGCTCACTTGTAAGAAATTTGTTAAGAATCCCACAGAATTATGCAAGCTACTCAAGACCCAAAGAATGCTCAGATCTCTAGCCTTTGAACAGAGAAACACCGTATACTGGGCCCTCACTGGAGATGTCAGTAACACAAGACTAACATGAGGTAGTGTCCATGGGATCCTAAAGGTCTAGGAAGTAGGGGTGAGGTTCATAGCTTATTTCAAAGATATCATAATAATTACTTTACAATGTCCCAAGTAGTAAGTCAGATTATTCTATTTAGTTTTCCTTCAACAGCACCCAGTGGATGATGACTTGCTTCCAATTTATAGAAGAAATGAAAGCAACCAAGTTGCTCACAATCAATAGAAAGTGGCAGCTAGAATTTTTCACTCAGGCTCATGCTTTCTCTCCTAGATCATGTTGCCTCCCATCAGGACCAAAGTCTGTGGCAGGGAAGGATTTTGTTCATAGACAGCTCTCTTCCTCCTCCTTACCTGCGTCTGGATGTCATCCCCGGTGACGATGTTACCCACAGCTCTCAGGGCAGGAGAAGCCACTTTGTTATCATTGTGCCTACAGAGGAGGGCGATCTGATCAGTAGGGAGCCAGCATGTTGCATTCAGCTCTGCTGACCATCAAGGCTGGCAGCACTCATGGCTCCAGACCATTGGATAGGGCAGCAGACTGCTGACTGCATTTCTGAGCTTAGAGAAGCTTAGGGAATATGTACCCTTTCTACCAGATATCACTCACATTAGAAGCTCTACCAATCTCCGGCAGACTCCAGAGTCTATGACTGCCTGGATCTTCTCGTTGGGGCCATCAGACAGATAAGAAAGGGCCCAGCAAGCATCTGCCAGCAAGTCCGAGTCGCTGCTGAAGAGTAGGCGAGACAGCACAGGCAAACAAGGGGAGACCTGTTGGAAGCAGAGTGAGAAGGACTCATAGGGGGACAGGGTTACATCAGCTCTACCATAACCCTAACATTGCCAAGCCCTCCTCTACAAGCAAGTCTAAGACCTGGAGATTCCTACGACATTAAACCATTAGGCCCACATTTTCACTCTGCCATCCTGCACATGAGATTACCTAATTCACTGACAATTGCATCTTTCAGTCCCCCATGTATTGAGACTCTAAGGGGTTCCCAAAAGACTTGAAAACCCCCATATCCTCCATATGAAGAAATCTGCTGATAACTCAGGAACTGGTAAGAAGCTCTCTTACCTTTGCAAACTCTGGGGGTGGGTTCTTCCCTCGGCAGAGGTTTGACAGGGCCCAGACTGCATTCCGTGTCATTGTCAGCCGTGTGGACTTGGTAAGGAGTCTGTAGGAAACAGGAAACAGCAAAGCCAGATCCTGAGCAATGATGCCCTTTGCATAGAGCTGTTCCTATGAACCTCAGAAGCAAATCCAATCAGACCTCTAGGACTCCAGCAGCCTGATTCTCTCTTCCTACCCACAGACCTAAGTTAAGTGGGCCTGTTCGGCTCAGGAGGCCAATTTACATCTTCAGAGGACTAGGACCAGACGCGAACAGTCAAGCCCGTAACTACTAAGGACAGACAGAGGGCTGGACCTTGAGTAAGCATGCCAAGCGTTTATGAGGACATACTGTGCCCCAAACTGTGGCCACAAGTTCTAAACAAGGAGTATCGTTCTTTTGGAAATAAAAGCTGGTTTAGTGTGAGAGCTTTAGCTTTGTGGTATGGAATGTTTTTCTGCGACAGGCCCAAGAAAGATTTATAGTAGTAGCCTATGAGATTGTGGTCTCTGAAGAAGAGCTCACCCCTCTGTTTTGGTTTGGATGTAGCTCTGCTTTAAGTGTATGGGAGGAAAGGATGGGAGCAGCCACATGACCCTGCATGAGGTCTTATATCTGTGGTTTACAACAGAGTTCTCTAGCGTACCTATGCATAAACCCACAGCAAATCAGTGCATTCCATAGAGAAGGCTGGGATTTCCCGGATGTGCTGATCCTGCCTCTCTCCCCTGGCTCAACAATAAGGCAGGTATGAGGAAGGTGAGATTCGACAGTGCTATCAAGTGAGGAAGCACAGGATCCTCTTTGGAACAGATCAGTAGCACAATCTTCTTACTCTCAAAAGGTATCTATCTATTACTCTGGCAATCAGAATGCACTTCTAGCATTTTTGTATTTACTCGTATCTTAAGGTAAGCTGTCCCCCTTCAAAGATCTGCCACATAGCTGCCCTACAGACAGATGCCCCATGTGCAGACGATAATAATTACTCACGTTAACAAAGGATTAAGGATGGAACAGTTCAAGACATAATCTCGGCAAACGGAGCTGTCTCCAGCTATATTTCCCAGTGCCCAGACTGCCTAAAAAAGAAATGGTGGAACTGTCATCCACAGAGTGACACCCACCAGTAACCCGGACAAACAACCTATCAAGGCCTGAAACACACTAAACCTTGTTGACATCCTCATTGAACACCTGCTATATGAGGACTTTTCCTGAGAGTTCCTGGTTCAGTGAGAAAGACAGGCTGACACTGTACTGCAGCCAGAGAGGCCAAACTAAGACTTCCTTATCTCTATTCAGAAAACAAGAAAATGATGGGAAAATTGCATTCCTGTAGCCTCATGGGACCAACCTCCACAGAGGAAAAAACTCTAGTACCACTCCACTTCTATTCAACCAGTGAAACTCCAGTGGAAGAAACAGAAGTCTTTATGATCTGTAGATGCTGAGAAATGGGTACGGCAGTCTTTTCCCCAATACCACCTCTGATGACAAATGTGTGGATTTTTTTTCCCACATCAGCAATCAATTCTCTGACACTAACCTGGAGTTAGTGCAGATCTCACAGGTTAAGGGCTCAGTCCCACGAGACTGCCCTCACTTTAGACACCAGTTGCAATTCCCAAGTGCCACCCGTACTTCTGACTGACTGACTATGAATTCAGAAGTTCCACCATCTCCTCCTAAGGGTCAATAATTCACTAGAATAATTCACAGAACTCAGGAAAACACTTTACTTATGTTAGTCAGTTTACTGTAATAGATGTAACTCAGAAAGAGCTAAACGGAAGAGATGCACAGGGCAAGGTATGGGGTGAGGAGTGGAGGGTCGCACAAAACTTCCAAGCCCTCTCCACCCACGGCACCTTCCCAGCACACTGATGTGTTCAACAACCCACAAATTCTCTGAATCCCACTGCTTAAGATTTTTCTTAACAACCAAATCACCCCCTCTAACTTCCCTGGGGAAGATGAGGTGGGGAAGTCGGATGGGGCGGGGCTGAGAGTTCCCATCCTCCAATCCCCTGTCTGGTCTTTCTGATGACCAGCCCTCCTACCCTGAAGCTGTCTAGGGACTCCATTCTGAGTCACCTCATTAGCCAAGACTCAGGTGTGTTCCAAAGGGGCTCTTTGGGAATAACAAAAGACACTTCTATCACTCAGAAAATGCCAAGGTTTTTAGGAGCTCTTTGCCAGGAACTGGGGATAAAGATAAAATACACTTTTTATTACACCACAGGTACCAACAAGAATTAAGCTAAATTTGAGCATTACCTGTTCTTGTACATCCTCAAAGTCTGAGTTAAGCAGCTCTATAAAAATGGGGACAGCCCCTGCTTCAATGACAATTTTGGTCTGCTGAGAGGTTCCAGAGGCAATGTTCGTTAGAGCCCAGGCAGCTTCAAACTGAAAGTAAGATTAAAGCCATAATTGAGAGGTCATTCCATACAGGGCAGCCATACCTACCAGCTGGCTCGGAGCAGTGAGCCTCCTGCCCCCGACTGGGAAAACAAACAAACAAACACAAACAAAACATAAGCCTTTTCCTTTCCCCCCTTTAAATGACAGGAAGTGGTACTGGCAGTGACGTAACACGATGGGAAGACGAAGCTGGGCTCCCGTGGTCTCAGGTCTAGTCCTGCACTACCACAGCACCCACAAGTCCTTGGGCAAGTCACTTTTTTGTCTCCTGAACTTCACTTTTTTCATTTCTGAAACCAGGGTAAGACTGAGATGGGTCTCTCAAAGTTCCTTTCAGCTAACTTTCTGTTAAGTTCCAATAGATTGACTCATTACCCATTTCCAAGAAGAGAAACCCAGAAAAGCTAAATGGTTCACCTCAGGATTAGAAGTGGACTAGAACCTCTAATTTAAAATATGTATTTATAATTTATAATATAACCTCTGAATAATCACTCTGTCATATTCTGGTATCTTTCCTTGGAGACTTTTAGGGAAGAGACTGTGGCTCTCCTATTTGAGGCCAGGACCTCTGAGGTAATGGCATCTCTTAAATGTTTCCTCGTATCTTGTCTATATCCTAAGATATGTGTCTGTAGAAACATCCTACTGCAATTTCTTGGCAAAGGGGCTTTTATCTGGTACCTCTCCACCCTAGGCCTCACCTGTAATGTACAATTCTCATTCCTCTTCAGAAATTCCACAAACCGATCCACCACTCCCGGAGTGTTGATAACTTCATCTATTGGAGGACTAGGCTCTGGAAGAGGGACAAAGGAAGGAGAGGAAAAAATCAGGTAAGGCTCTGGCCTTCACTGGGGTCAGTCCACCATTCTTCCTTGACACTCCTGACCATCTTTATAAACATTCTCAAACTCCCTTTTGGTGAGATAGTTTTAACAATAGCTAGTCATTTTCTAACTGTATAAAATAGCTGGGGTGGCAATACTAATTTAAGAATGCTCACCTATGGTTTCCTAAACCTAAGCAAGTAAGTAACGTTACTGATCTAAGCAAGTAAGGAATTGAGAGAAGACCAAGGGAGGAGCAACCCAAATCTAAACACTTTGCTTCTAAGACCAGCATTTTTTGCTGGGAGGAAGAAAAGTCAAGGAGTATTCTTCCTACCACATATTAAATTTTTAATGAGCATGAAGTATATGCTGGAATAGGTACCAAGGACACAGTAGTGAACAAAACCAAAAGTCTCTGCCCTCATAGAGCTTACATCCTAGTGAGAAGGGACATGCTATTATGTTAGAAAGTAATAAGTATAATGGGGAAAAAATAGGTATAGTTGGGTAAGGAGATTAAAAATGTAAAAGGTAGGATATGATCATAGAAATTAAGGCGCTGTCACATAGATATCTGCAAGGAAAGGATATCAGGCAGAGGCAACAGCCAGTGCAAAGGTAAGAATGTGCCTGGCTTGTTGATCAGGTCAGTGAGAAGAAATAAGAAGCTGAATCATGTAGGGCCTCTCTGGGGAGGACTAGGCTTTGTACCTTTGGAGAGCAGTTTCCGGAATTTCTGTGTGGTTGCTAACTGCAGGTCAGAATCATCAGAAAAGAGCATCTCCACCATCTCTCTTGTGATCACGCTCTCCTACAACATAAAACGGGTTCAAGACTTTGCAGACCAACACTAGAGCCATATATGAGCACATAATTCTGCTTGGCATCCTGCTTTCTAAAGACTCAAGGGCAAGAGGCAGGCGTAACTGCAGGTGCAGGTGTTTAATCCATAGCTGCTTCAAGTTGGGACATCTGGAAGTGACTGAGGAAACTGATGGCTTCCCTTAAACGTTTTCTCTGGTGTTTCCATCGGAGATGAATCCTTGTTGACTCCTTAAGTGACCAGCTATAAACAGGCCCATGGAATAAAGAGCTTATATAGCATGATTGTCAGTGAAGTTACTAGATGACGTGAACTGCCCAATTCCTGTTCTGTGGAAGCAGGTACTTTTCAGGCCTGCCTGAAACACATGCAAGGTTCTTACCCCAGTGGTAGAGCTCACATAGGAGTCCATAAGGAGACTATCAAACATGGCGGCTTCTTCATTAATCAGCTCCACATTTCTCCGTTTAAAAAGCTGAAAGTAAAGAGAAGAAATGATGGTAAGACTACTCACTGAAACAAAACAAAGAATGACCAAATGTTAAATTATGGTGTAACTGTCAAAGAAATGCTAGTGTATGGGAAAATGCCAAACTTAATATACTGATATGGGAAGATATTAAAGGACTTTACTTTCTTTTTTATTTTTTTTTTTAAATTTTTATTGATTCATAATCATTTTACAGTGTTGTGTCAAATTAAAGGACTTTACTTTCTATGTTATATCTAATTGTTCACATTTTTGGAGAACATTTTTATAAACAAAAAAAAATCTTTTAAAATTTGTGTCCTTTGGATAAAAGGTGATGCATATAAAAGGGTTTGAGAGAAGGGAATAATGGTAAAGCAAGAAGGTGGGCAAAAGTAGGTTAGCACCTAGACCTGGGTGGGCAAGGCACCAATCTGGTAGTGGTGTGTGGTGTGTGGCAGAGCACAGATGATGAGGCATTAATAGTCTCAGTTCTAGGGAGACTTACTCAAGAATGGACTCAAGAAATAGGAGTAAGGCAGCCCAGAAAGGCTGACAAACTTCTTCAAGGATCAGGCTTAGGGCTGGGCCTCCAAGGCCAGATCTAACACTGACTATTGTGTAAAGAAGAGAAGGCAACAAGAGGCTAGCACTAGAATGATGTACTGAAGACATAACTGATGTCCAAGTTGTTCTACATTATGGAAAAGGAATAAGGAACAGTTCCTTCTCAAGGTTTCCAACATTTCTTTATAACAAAGGAAATTGGATGAGCGACCCACAAAGCTAAGCTACTTGCCCAAGGAGAAAGTGAGAGCACAAGGTGGAGGCCAACCATGGTGGCTGGACCGCTTCCCCGAAGGGCATGTTTGAGAACACTTGGGGTAACCCACTTGTTGCTCCCGTTTCTGTTTCCGGAGCTGAATGCCCTCTTCCTCTCTTCTTCGCCTCATTTCTTCAGGGTTTAGGGCATTGTTCTTATAGCTCTTCATTCGATAATTGTCTTTCCCTGGGCTCGCCATGGTCTCTAGAAGAAGGGAAGATACAAACACATTGGCAAAGGCTCCTAGGAGGACAGCATTTCCTTCTCACAGGCTTCTGTCCCTACCCAGCCTCCCCCACAGAGGGGGACCCACAGCTTCCCAAGGAGGCCCAATAGTCTCAATAACTGCACCTGACATTTCCAGCACCACCACCCCAACACACAGTCTCCTTTAATCATAGATAAGTTTATTAAATAAGCACTATTACAGCAGTAGTTAAAGCACAGTAGTTAAAAGGTGTGGGCCCTACAGGCAGATTGTGTGGGTTCAAATTTCGGATCTTCTACTTGTTAGCTGTGCAACCTTCAACAAGCTGCTTTAACCTCTATGCCTCAGTATATCATCTTTAAAACAGGGACATAATAGTTCCTACCTCAGAGTTTTTAGAAGGATTAAATAGCTTAATACATACAAAGTACTACTTAGAGCAATGCCATGCATATAGTAAAAGCTATGATCACCTCCATGACAAGAGAGAAAACAGTTAAAATGATTTACCCAATAAATTCAAATACATATAACCCAGCCAGGTGAAATACATTATAGTACAGTAAACCCAATTCATTGGAATACCATGAATCTTTTTTAATAACCTGTATGCCCACCATTTATTTTAATTAAAGAAATTAAAATTTTTATTATATAATATTTGATACATAAAGGTGAAACATAATGTTAAGGTACCAAACAAAATAATACAATGAGCATGTCAACTCACCACCAAATGTAAGAACTGATTTTACTATGCCTGAATCTAGCAGTAGGCTTTTCCCCATTTTCTCCCATAGGCTGCCTTTTCATTTTGTTGACTATTTCTTTTGTTGGGCAGAAGTTTTTAAGTTCTCTAGTTCAAGCTTTCTAGTTTGATGTGGTCCCACTTGCTCATTTTTGCTTTTGGTGCTTGTGCTTTTGGTGTCATATCTGGAAAAAATCATTGTCAAGACCAAGATCTTTTTTCCTGTGTTTTCTTCTAGGAGATTTAACAGTTTTGGGTCTTACAATTAAGTGTTTAATCTATTCTGAGCTGGCAAATAACACCTTAATCTTTACTTCCCAGATCCTCTGAAACAGTCTGCAGATCACACTTTGAGAACTGCTGCTCTAACGAATGAACCGCTGGGGTGTAGGCAGGTATATATTAATCAGCAGCTAGTACCACGTTGCCTTCCAATGTGATGCCAATTTACATTAGCTCAGCAATACATAATGAGTTCCCATTGATATATATCGTATTACTCAGAACTGTCACTTTTGCCAATCTACTGAGCATAAGGTATTTCACTGGGATAATGATTTGCATATCTTAGATTACTACTAATAGGGTTAGATTTTATGTTGGTTAGCCATGGTTTTCCCTTTCTGTGAAAAATGTCTGTTTATGGTATTGTGAGTATTTTTCTATTGAATTATTTGTCCTTTTCTTATTGATTTATAGTTTGTTAGATAGTTTAGTTATTAACTGTTTGTTGGGTATTTGTATTACAAATATCTTCTAGGAGATTGCACCTTTTCATTTTTTTCAAATTTTCACTTTATGGATTCTTTAACAAGTTCTTAATTACAATGTAGTTAAAATTTTCTTTAATATTTAGTTTTTTTCTGTGTGTCTTATTTAATAAAACTTTTCATGGTTCCAAGGTCACATAGATACCCTTTTACATCTTCTGAAAATTTTAAAGCTTGCCCTTTTACATGCCAGTGTTTCATTTACCTGAAATTCAATTATTTGTGTATATGAGATAGGGATTCAAATTCATTTTTTTCCATGTGGATAACCAACTGTCCCAGCATGATTTACTGAACAGTCTTTCCTTTCCCACTAAGTCACTCCTGTCACCAAGCAAATATCTCTCTATGACTAAGCCTAGTTTTACACTCTCTTCCACTGGTCAATTTCTTTCCTGCTCCAATATCACACTATCTTGATTAATAGAACTTTAACAAATCTCTTCATCTGGTAGAGCTGGTCCTCATGCCATAATCTTGAAAAGTGGGTTGGTTCTTTTTGACTTTTAATATTATTTAGAATTTTTGTATCCTTGTTCATAAGTGATATAGGAAAATAAATAGGACCTTCTCATATTATCCTTCTTTGGTGGTGTTATCAAAAGTGTCCCTTTTTTTCCTGTTTTCTGGAAGTATGTGTAAGAGTAAAATACCTTATTTATTAAAAATTTGGTAGAACTCATCTGAAAAGCCATTTAGACCTGGTGTTCTATTTGTAGGAATACTCTTTAGTGCTAATTCAATATATTTAATGATTATAAGGCTGGTAAGACATTCTAGTGAGTCAGTTTTAGCAAGTTATATTATTCTAGTAATTTGTCTTTTTGAGTATGTTAGCTAGCATAAAGTTTTTTTAATCTCTTTAGTCACCTGTAGTTATACATTTTTTTCATTCCTAATATTATTTGTGTCCTCTTTTGTTCTTGAGAAATCTCATCAGAGGCTTGACTATTTCTAGTCTTTTGAAAGATCCAAGTTTTGCCTTTGTTGATTCTCTCTACTGGATGATTTCTCTTTTCTACTTTTCTTTCTAACCTCTGTACTTAAGTCATTAATGATCAGACTTTGTATTAACCTTCTAAGACTTGTAAATCACTTTCAAATTAATACCACTGAGCAGGGAGAGCGTTACATAGCAATCTTACCAGTTGAGGATACAGAATGGAGAGTTCAAGGAGACTGTGACAGCTGGAAATTGTGAGGCAGAGTTCCAAAGAAGATTGAGTTATAGAAGCTGTAAACTGCACAGTTCCCAGAGCTCACAAAGGGCTAGAAGGCATCTGATGAACCAGAATGTAGATACCTCACTGATCACTCAGGGCATTTAGTGAAAACCCTAAAAAGGTGATGCACTAGTAGAGGGATTAAACTATCCCTAGAAAAGACTACTGAAAGCTTAAAAACATGAGACTTAAATTGATCAACTGAGCAGCATATAACAACTGCCTACAAAGCTCTGAATAGAAAGAAAGAAAGAAAGAAAGAAAGAAAGAAAGAAAGAAAGAAAGAAAGAAAGAAAGAAAGAAAGAAAGGGAAAGAAAGAAAAAGAAAGAAAGAAAAAAGAAAACAAACAAACAAAACAAACAGAGGTGGGTGGGTATAGCTCAGTGGTAGAGTGTGTGCTTAGCATGCATGAGGTCCTGAGTTCAATCCCCAGTACCTCCATTAAAATAAATAAACAAACCCAATTACCTACCACCAACCAAAATTATTTTAAAAATAACCAAAACAGTGTGGTACTGGCATAAAGATAAACATATAGATCAATGGAATAGAACTGATATGTAATAACCTATAATGAAAAAGAATATGAAAAAGAATGTGTGTGTGTATATATATATACACAATATATATATATACACACACACATGACTGAATCACTATGCTGTACACCAGAAACTAACACAACATTGTAAATCAACTACACTTCAACAACAACAACAATAAAAGAATTGAGAGTCCAGAAATAAACTCACACATCTATGCCCAGCCAACTGATTTTTGACATGGGTGCCAAGTCCATCCAATGGATTAAGAATAGTCTCTTCAATAATAACTAAACTTTCAGATCCAAAAGAATGAAGCTGGACCCCTAGCTTACACCACATACAAAATTTAACTCAAAATGGATCAACAATCTAACTATATAAGCTAACACCATAAAACTCTTAGAACATAGGGTTAAATTTTGATGATTCTGGATTTCATGATGGATTTTTAGCTAGGAAATCAAAAGCATAAGCAAAAAAAGAAACAAGAAAGTGAAAACATAACTTACAGAATGGGAGAAGTGATTTCCAAATCATCTGTGTGATGAGTTTAATATCTAGAATATATAAAGAATTTCTACAACTCAACAACAACAAAAACTTAATTTGAAAATAGGCAAGGGACTTGAACACACCTTTCTCCAAGAAGATACACAAATGGCCAATATGCGCATGAAAAGATGCCCCCCAGACATAATTAGTCTGAAGGGAAATGCAAATCAAAACCACAATGAAATACCACTTTGGTGCCTACCAGAATGGCCATAATAAAAATAAAAGAAAATAACAAGCGTTGGGAATGTGTAGAAATTGGAGTCTGCTGCAATGCTGATGGTACAGCTTCTGTGGAAAACAGCATGGTGGGTACTCAAAAAATTAAACATAGAACCATGACCTAACAATTCTACTCTCTGGTATATATCAAAAAGAACTGAAAATAGGGGCCAAGCGGATATTATATGTTCATGTTCAATGCAGTACTATTCACAATAGCCAAAAGGTGAAAACAACCCAAGTGTCCATCAACAGATAAATGGATAAACAAAATGTGGCACATACAGATGATGGAATATTATTCAACCAAAAAAAGGAATGGAGTTCTGACACATGCTACAACATGGATGGATCCTGAAGATAGTATGCTAAGTGAAATAAGCCAGACACAAAAGGGTAAATATTACATGACTTCATCTACATGAGGTACTTAGAGTAGTCAAATTTGTAGAGACAGAAAGTAGACGAGAGATTATTAGGTGCTGGGGGGAGGGGAAATGAGAAATTACTGAGCTCTGTGAGGCACCGAGGATCTGCTTCCATTGCTTCTACAGTAAGATCGCTCATCAGACACCAGCAGCCAAAATGGTGAAGCAGGTCGCAAGCAAGTATGCTTTTCAGAAAGCCTTGAACAGTGCAGGAGATAAACTTGTAGTGTTGACTTCTCAGCCACATGGTTTGGGTCTTGTAAAATGATCAAGCTTTTCTTTCATTTCCTCTCTAAAAAGTATTCCAATGTGGTGTTCCTTGAAGTAGACGTGGATGACTCTCAGGATGTTGCTTCAGAGTGTGAAGTCAAATGCATGCCAACCTTTCAGTTTTTTAAAAAGGGCCAAAAGGTGGGTGAATTCTCTGGAGCTAATAAGGAAAAACTTGAAGCCACTATTATTGAATTAATTTAATCATGTTTCTGAAGACATGATCAGCCATTGGCTATTTAAAACCTGTAATTTTTTTATTTACAAAAAGGAAAGATCAAGTATGAAA
This sequence comes from Vicugna pacos, assembly GCF_048564905.1. Taxonomy (NCBI): domain Eukaryota; kingdom Metazoa; phylum Chordata; class Mammalia; order Artiodactyla; family Camelidae; genus Vicugna; species Vicugna pacos. Next base: position 45,039,918 of record NC_132999.1, read on the forward strand.
ACTATGGGGGGAGGTATAGCTCAAGTGGTAGAGCACATGCTTAGCATGCATGAGGTTATTGGTTCAATCCCCAGTATCTCCTCTAAGAATAAATAAATACTAAATAAACCTAATTACTCCCCCCACCAAAAAAAATAAATATTTTAAGTATGAGAACTATATACCTGACTGCCATCTGATAAATGACAATAAAATATTAACTCTACTCTTTTTTTAAAAAAAAGGAAAAGAAAATGAGAAATTATTGCTTAAAGGGAACAGAGTTTCTATTTAGGGTGATGAAAAGTCTGGAAATGGATAGTGGTGATGATTGAACAACACTGTAGATGCAACTAATGCCACTTAATAATGGTTAAAATGGTGAATTAGGTTATATTTTGCCACAAAAAAATTTTTAAATTGCAGCATATCTCCTCCAATTAAATCTAACAAAGAATTCCCATTTTAAACATTTTTAAAAAAGATTCTGTATGTCTATTTGCATTCATTCATCACACGGTCAATTATATTAACTGTATTTTCTTATTTTTTGTGTTCCTGATGTTCTGGCATTTGGGGGCCTTACAGACCCAAGCAGAGACTGTCACTCCCATGGCTAGCTAATTCCTAAAGACAACAGACCTGCCTAAGAGCATGCCTTTGCAAACTAACCAATCCAGAGCCACATCTCCTTTATCTTGCCTGTATACCCAGGAAGCAGTATTCTGCTTCATTCCATAGCCCCAAAAGTAGTAGGCAACTAGAGGCTACTCCCATAGCTCAAAGAACCCATAAGTATTCAAATTAAGCAATTCTAAACTATTTACTCTGCCCTAATGGCTCTGGCATAAACCTTCTGCTTGCTTCTGATCATTCTGCCTTCTGACTGCCTGGTGTTTCCCTCTGTGACACTGTGTTGCACGTGGACCTCTCCCCAACCTGTGAGTATAATAAACTTCTTCCCTCCAAGCCTCATTCTTGTTTCCTCCTGTGGCCGCAGTGACTTTATCATACCTTACCCATATTTACATTTTTAAAACAATTTCAATATTTAAAAAACTGATAAAAGTGAAGTTGATTATGTTGAAGTACTAGTAGAGGAAATCTTACCAACCTGGTTCTCCCCGTATAAGCATATCCCATCCTCTAAATTTCTAATCTGAAACAGTTACTAAAAGTATTGCAAAAGGGATGAAAAATAAGTTTTATAGGCACACAGAAAGGGACAAATAATTCTAATACTGTCCCTTTTCTGGAGTGGTTTGGCGTGATTATGATGAGAGTTTAAAAAATTAATCTCCTAGAGGTGGGGGGGAGGCAGCATGAAAGAAGGAAAAGAAAAGAAAATCTCCCAAAGATTAGGGCTGGTTCTTCAAGAAGGAGACCACCTTGAGGGTACAAATGGAACAAGAAAGTTCATAAATGTGAGAGGGGAAAAGAAGTCTATTAAGAGAATCTGAGTGAAAGAGAAATGAAAGTGGAAGTTGAGAAGGAGCTGATTCTGGAGCTAGGAAATGAAACTTTAGAGAAGGTGCCTCTCTGTTCATTCTGGAAAGTAGCTAGGCAAAACCAACAGCAGCACCAGGGTCTTAAAATGTGCAAGTCTCCACATCTACTTGGTGAAGCCCAAGTCGATTTATTATTTAAAAAAAAAAAAAGTTCTAGGGGACAGCAGTGGACTCCCTTTGAGGTACCCCTAGCCTGGAGACTAATATGCACAGGACAAATTCCTAAAGGCAACACTGTCGACTGCTGTCCCCCATTACCTTTACCTGACACATGGTTTTTCATGACTCTGAGCCTGGGCTCTCCCCAAGGGCTATCCCCTTCTTTGAGCAGAGCTGACAGTGAAGCTGGAAGGAGAACCAGGCTGTGCTGCTTTAATCACCATGGTGACAAGAAACTATCACAAATATTTGCTTATGACTTCACTGGAGAAGCCAGGAAGGGGAGGTTAGATTGGAAGGAGGAACATCTGCAGAAGCACACCTGGAATCAGCAACCAAAGGAATGCTTGACTCTCATTCAGGGACTAGCAGGTAAGGGGGCTTTTTTCATCATGTACTCCCTACTTGCTGAGCCTGGATCAAGAAATCCATAACACAAACAAACCTTTTCTAGCATCTGACTGTCTTAGGAGACTTTGAGTTTTCTTGATCAAGGAACTCTCTCAAAGTAAAGAGGTCCCTGAAGTTGTACCTCTCGTTTCTAGGAAATAAGTGCCTAATGTTGCCATGCATTTTCTAAGCTTTTAGAACCAAGGGACTAGCAATAATAATAAGAAATAAGTATGGGCCCTGTTAGGGCCTGAATTGCACCTCATCCTCTACGAATCCATATGTTAAAGTCTTAACCCCCAGTACCTCAAAATGTGACTTTACTTGGAGATAGTCTTTAAAGCGATGATTATTTGAGTATGGCAACAGTAATCCCATATGAATAGCACCCTTATAAGAGGAGATTAGATACAGATGCACAGAGAGGGAAAACACCATGTGAACATGAAGACAGCTATCTATAAACCAAGGAAAGAGGTCTCAGAAGAAGCCAACCCTGCTAATATCTTGATTCTGGACTTCTAGCCTCCAGCTCTATGAGTGAATAAATTTGCTGTTTAAGCCACTCAGTCTGTGATACTTTGTTATGCAGTCCTAGCAAATTACCATAGGCCCTAATTGATAGATGAAGAAACTGAGTCTCAGGTCACACACTAAGTGAGTAGCCAGATTATTGTAGTACTCCATTTAATCAATGGTATGTTTCAAATTTTAAGATTTATAAAAATTTTCAGTTATACACATTTTCTCAGAAAAAGGCATACTACCATACAGCTTATAGCCCGCTCTGCCATGTATGGGGTGGGAATGATATTAATACACTTTCAAGCTCACATCCTGGACAGATGCTGGCTCTAGGACTTCCCAAATCAAAGTCTTACGTACATGGTCTGTACTTAACACTGAAGCAGTCAGCCTTTTGAAATTATTTCTCTTATCCTAGTGCTAAACTGAGTCGGTGCTGCTCTTTGCAGAGGGAAGGTTTCTAATAAAATGTTATTGTACCTGCCCAGGCACACAGAATGAGCTAAACTTAATTCCTCTTCCTTCAAGAAGGAAATAAACCTGACTCTTCCCAGGCTAAAATGGCTTTTTCCAGCAGGCCTCCCTTACTTCTCACTAGGAATTCTCTAGCAAATATGCATCACCGTAAGATTCCTGAGTTAAAACACTGGCCATGGGCCAGCTAATTAAAAAGGAAGAAGAGTGTATCAGGACATAAAGCCCAGAGCCTTCACAGCTAGTAAGGTTTGATAATGTGCAAACTCTTTGTAGATATAAGCTCTAATCTTCACAGCAATCCTGAGAATCCATTTTACAGATGAGAAAAACAAGACTCAGTGGTTAAGTGATAAGCCAGGAAGCTAGTAAGTCAACCTCGACCTGCTTGGCCTCAAACTCCAGGTTTTTTTCATTTCCTGAAAAGGGAAGTAATTGATAACAAAATCCATCAGAATTCCAGTTTGGGGACTGTTCTGTCATCAATAAACAAATCTGCTCCCATTTCAGAATCTCGGTTAACACAAACTCAAATGCCTTAAAAGGTAAAGAGGTTAATGATTTTTAATGAAACAGTTACAATAGAACAGCAGGGATTGCACTCATACTCAATTTTTACAACATTGTGCCAGCCAAACAAAACTGAACAAGGGCTAGGGTGAAATCAGCTGTTAAACAGCTCTTGATTTGAGGACAATTAAATAATTAAATAAGCCCCAGCATCATGCTTCTCTTTTTAAAAAATGTTTTCATACACAGGATCTAACTGACCTCTATAACCACCAATGAGAAAGATCAGTCAATTAGGAGCATATCCACTTAATAGCTAAGGAACCAGGTTCAGATGTCATGACTTACAGATCATTTAGCTATCAAACTGTGAAGCTGGGACTGGGATCCAGACCCTCTAATTCCAATCTCAGAGAACTAACTTCTGTCCTCTGAATAGACACATAATTCTTTTCAGTTTGGATCCTGATCTTAGATTAGGTTCTGTCCATCTTGATCTATTTACTCACAGTCATTTTAACTTAAGAATTATTGGCAATTAAGTCTCTAATTAGTGCATATAAACAGGGAGCAACTGAAAACTATTACTGAAGATGTTTGCCTAAGAGATTCCCCTCTGCACCCATCACATCTGACTTTCAGGAACTCAACTTCATAATACAGGTTTTTCTTTTGCAGTGAGTTCTCTCCCTAGACCACAAATCTAACCAGCCACAAAACTCATCCAATCTTCTCAGTCTCTCTTGATGGCTTCTCCTCCCTACACCTACATAGTCATTTCTATCTTCACGCTGTACGTGATTTCATCCATTCTCATAAGTCCTAAATTTACGTCCCCAGCCCAGCTCTTTCCCTTGAGCTCCAGATTCATATATCTGACTACTTATTGAAATTCATTTTAACATCCAAAACTAACTTAATTTCTACCCCCCACACCCGCTTCAGCAACAGCATTTACAAGGTACTTAATCCAAATCCTAGGTTTAAAAAAAGCCATCCTTGATTCCTTCCCTTCTCTCACCTCTTTGGTCTAATCTACTGACAAATCCCACCCCCATTTTATCTCCAAAATCTATCTTGAATGTATTTACATTATCTCTCTCACCCCATCCAAGTGACTATCACCTCTCTCCTGGCTACTAAAACACCTCCCACCCTCCCCAATCCATCCACACACAATAAAACCAGAGCATACCACTGCTCCTACATAGAAGTAAAATCCTCTTCACAATTTTAAGGCGCTGCCTATACCTTCATCTCATTCAACATTTTACCCTCAGTCATTATATGCTGATGTTACAATGGCTCTCTCAGTATTTGGAAACTATCAAGCTGTTTCCAGATAGTCTTCACATTTCCTGTTTTCTTTCTGCCTTCATTGCTCTTCCCTAGCTCTCAGAATTGCTAGGTCCCTTCCTTGTCATCCTAACCCAACGTATGCTACTTTATTTTTGTCAGGACACCTGTTTTATTTCCTTCATTACACTATTTACAATCTATACCTGTTCTCCATAGGATGTGTAAGTTCTACAAAAACTTTTGTTGTAAGCTCCACAAACACAAAACAACCCCCAGCATCTATGATATAGATACACAAATATTTGTTGAATGAATCATTGTTCAACCATCGATTTAATACTTACTGAATACATACACTGTCCCAGACACAAGGCTTAGCTATAACAGTTGCTTAACAAGTGTTTGCCTGTAAGTGTAAGATAAGGGAAGACGTGAACAGCAAAGGAAACTTCCTTATGACTGGAATGGAGCAGAACTTCCAAAAGCACATTTTTAGGAGGATTTCTTACTAGAAACCCAGAAACCACAGGTTTCCTCCAGAATTGATATGAAAACTGAATAAAGCACTCAGTAAAACTGCAGGACATAGATGGCTCAGAAAAAGACATTTTAGACAGCTAAATCCAATGACCTTGTCAGTAGTCATTCTAACTGAGTTTCTAATTTGTCACTGAGGATCACTTTTGCTTTCTTGAAACTCTACCCATGATTCTGGCAACACACTCTCCCGGTCCTCTTACCTTTCCAACCACTCCTTCTCAGGTTTCATACTGTGTTCCTTCTCCAATGCCAATCTCTCAATGTCAGTGTGTATCAAAATTCTACCTTTGGTCTTCTCAGCAGAAGCAGCCCCCTTCCCAAGTGATCTCCCCTAGCTTCAACCTCCACTTTTACACCAAGTACCAAATCTCTGTTTTCAAACCTCTGCTTGTTAAGTGTATTTCCAAATACCTACTGGCTGTCTCCACTTCACTGTCTCTCTCCATAAACCAGTTTCTTCTCCTATCTTCCCTAGTTCAGAGTTAATGCAATTACCATTCATCTGCTTTTAGAATCAGCCACGAACCTTCTCTTCCCCACAGACAACAGACTGATAAATTGATTTTTACCTGTGTCAAAGATTCTCCGCTTAACCAAGCTCTCCCGGCTCCTCTGAGCCCTTTCTCAACTAGGCTTCAACCTTGGCCTATAAAGATTTGAACAAAACATGAACATGGTTTCTAACAGCTCAAGGTCACATCACTAGATGACTCTAGCCCCCCATAAAGTGCCTGCCTCAGGAAATCTCAAGGCTGCCAAACAAATTTACTGTTTGAGCCAATGCTTGAAAATAGGGTCGCTGTCTCCCAGGCTCTGTCGGAGGATAGGAGACTGCCTTCAACAAGCACTAGTAGCAAACCCAGATGGGTTTCACATGGACCAACCCCCTTCCTCACATTCTGTAATTTTTCATTTCCCTGACTTTACTAATCTCCCTCTTACAGCTTCCCCCATTCCCTCATCCTTTCTTTAAAGCACCCGGTTACCTTTGTACAAATCAAAGTTGAAATCAGTTCATACTTTGCTCTATTGCAATAGCATATTACTGGTTAAAATCTGTCCTTAGACCACTTTGTCTCCAGCTTTGTTTATCTTTGACACCTGTTACTGTAAATTGGTTCCTACTGACAACCTCCAATGACCCTGTTTTAGTTCACAACTTATCACCTCTCATTCTAGACCATTAAATCTTTCACAGCAAGAATCTACAGCACAGTGCACAACATACACATACTCTCAAAGGTTCTTTCCAACATCTTAAACTCCAGTTTTCCAAAGGATCTGAAGTGGTTTACAATAAATTCAACAAAAAATACAAAACCCAAAAATCTGGAATAGGAATATACTAATTTGTACAGAAAATGGGGAAAGATGAATGCAGATAAGCAGGACCCAGAGAATCACTTAATTATTAAAACTGAGTTGCATTTTGACATGTCAGCTACCTGTCAGCCAAATAAAGCAATATGAATGAGGACTTACATAATTCTCATTATCCATGATGGTGTCCTTTGAAGCACAAAAGCCTTAAATTCTGACTAAGTCCAATTTATTCTTTTTGGGTTGGGAGGTTGCTTACACTTTTGGTGTCACATCTAAAAACCCTCCCTAATACAAGGTCATGAAGATTTACCTCCTATGTTTTCTTTAAAAAGTTTAATAGTTTTAGCTCTTTACATTTAAGTCTTTGATCCAGAGTTAATTTTTATATACGGTGTAAGGCAAGAGGTTAGCTTCATTCTTTTGAATATGCATACCTATTCTTTTTAGGCATTATATATAGCAATAGCATATTAGAATAATCAAAATAAGCCAGTGATTTACACAAGTCCTTTCTTTTTTGGGGGGAGGGGGAGTAATTAGATTTATTTACTTTTTTAAATGGAGGTACTGGGTATTGAATCCAGGACTTCGTGCATGCTAAGCATGTGCTCTACCACTTGAGCTATGCCCTCTCCCCACACAAGTCCTTTTTCTCCCCCCCCCCCTTTTTTAATCCTTATGTCAAGGGCTGACTATCAATAGATCGCGAGGCAGCTGCTCTGCTACTTACAAAACCCTGACCCAGAATACACAAGTCCTTTCTTAACGAATTTAGCATGAATTGAGATGCCTTCAAAGTTTTTTAAATAATTGAATCAATCTATTAAACTAACAAACTATTTCGGTATATAAGTTCCTTTCCTGTGTCAAGTTACTTATTTCTATATCCTGCTAGGAGACCTCCGTCAAGCACTGAGGCAGGCAAGGATCCTGATGCTCCTACCAAGAAAATCATACATCTGTGTCCTCACTGCTAGATGTGAAGCAGTCTTCTCAAGTTCAGTTCAGAACTCTTTCCAAAGTCTCTGTGCATGGTGAAAAGTTTTTATCTACTAAATCCAGACTGAAAGCCAAGATTTCCCTTTTGAAACTGCCAAAGTCAATCTCTAACCTCTAGAGAGGGATGTTCCCACGGAAAATTCAAATTTCATTGGTAATGACTTAGTAACAATTTTGCTTAGTTTTTAGTCTAAACTCATACAGCATCCCCATTTCAGAAGTGAGGAAACTGAGGCATAACTTGCAAAGGACCCAGCTAATAAGTGGAAGACTCTAATCCAGATCTTTCTGACTAAAGCCAACGCTCTCTCCATTACATATACTTTACTTAACAACATACTAGCTACAGTGGACTCCTTTGTTATTTCTTAGAAGTATCAGTGTTCCCTTTTGGATTCTACCATCCTATCCATTGCCTGACTCAATCCCTCAAATGAGATGTGGTCCAGTTCTTGCCAGGAACAGGGAATACAAATATCAGATGATACCAACACAGATATGAAAGAAAGTAGAAAATTGTAGGGACTGGCAGGTAGTTAGGTAGTCGTTTGATGGCTATTTGTCACTTCAAAGGAGAAACAAAAACAACTGTGAGTTAACTCTATCTGTTCTTGTTTTTAAAGCCCCCCCTCATCGTGTGTGTGTGTGTGTGTGTGTGTGTTTGTGCGTGCACGCGTGTGCAGGAGGGAGGGAGTAACTGGTAGTGGTGGCAGCTGCGTTAATAATACAAAATTGAGGGAAATAGGATGAGCTGAGGTGAATGCTATTTCAGTCTGGTGTAGGGTTTGAAAATCTTTTTTTTTAAATCTTTTAAAAATGTTCAATATTATGTGAATGGGCAGAATATCTCCAAGGGTTTATATTAAAAAGAAATACCTAGGCTACAGGAAGGCAGCTGTGCTGGCCGAGCCATTAACAGGCACGTTGGGAACAGCGTGGTATTGGTGAAAGGATCTACAAAGTCAGACAACCTGACTTCTGGTCTTGCTCCTTAACAAGTGTACAACCTTGGGTGTCACTTACCTGCATCTCAATTTTCCTACCCTTACCCTATCTACCTCAGAGTTATAGTGAAGATCAAATTAGAATACACAAGAAAGTACTTTGTAAATAGTGAAATGTTGTGCTGGTAAAGTAGGACTAGGTTTGGTAATAGCTTTTCAAACCTCTCTCAGAGCTTCATGACCAGGAAATACTGTAAACAAGAAAACAGTATGAAACAGGTCTGACAGCGTGAGGCTCTCTCAGGGTGTTATTTGCAAGCGTGTCAGAACTGCCAATCACCAAGACAATGGGAGAGACTCCTCTATGGACAACTGGGTTAGTCCACAATGGGGCCACAATAAGGCTGCTCATATTTTGGCAGATCCTCACAGGGCTCTCAAATATTCTATCCAACATTTTAAACTTCAGTTTTTCAAAGGATCTGAAGTGGTGATCACTGGGCTGGAGAGTGATCACTCTGGGAAAAAAAGTTAAAATCTTATAAACTAGGTTTAGCTAATAGATCACTTAGGGAAAACTATCTTCTGAACACACAACTTTATATTCAAAGCTCAGGGCCTAAATGAAGCATGGTACACTGAGGTTCTGGATCAACCAGATAAAGTTGACAGTCCCCGTTTTCTAATCCTAATTCTCTCCGAGGATTTACTAGTCCTTTTGGCCTGTCTATATATAAATGCAATGCTCAGATCTAGGAATGGGGAATGGAGGGTGGTGAGAGACAGGAGAGAACCAGCATAGCTACAGTCCAATTTCTCCAGAAGAAAATCTCCAAATATCCCTTTTAGACTGCAGAATCTGGAGGCTCTTGCTTTCCTAGGGACATCCCACTGCCACAACCACTAGGTGCTACAAGGAGTTAAAATGAATGATTTAAAGTAGGGAAACCAAAGAACTCAACTTCCATTTAAGCCTAAGCCAAAGCCAAAGCACTCATTGAGTATCTCCCAAACACTCATAACTGTTCAAGGAATCAAGATGAAAAAGAAAAATCCAAATGGTTATCTCCAAATTGACGCAAATAGACAAATGATTTATTATGCATTTAATAAAATGTGTGTGCCAGGCACTTTGCAAAAGTTTCTGCCTTCAGGAAGCTTTACAACCTAATTTAGACTCATAGCATGAAAAAAAAGATAATCTAAATGTGCAATGACATCAGAGGGTTAAAGTGAGAACTATTTTTACTGTGTGGTGATCTCTGAAATGGTCTTTGAAGGCTAGATTGTTAATATTTTTGAAGGTAATGGGGTGAGGAGGGAGAGCAGGTCACCAGGAGCAAAGATGAGAGATCAGAAACCCCAAGGTTGGTTTGAGGAATAAGACCAGTTTGGTTAGGGACGTATAAATACAAAGTTCCACAAGCAAAACGCCTCTGAGATCTAACAATGAACTTCTGGCCCCTACTCTGCAGCACTATGTCCCTCCATCCCCAGTCTTTCGACAAGGAGGGTTCTGTACTGTCTATAGGCTGAATTACACAAATCCCTCTGATTAGTTCTTCTTCATATAACTTTTGGTAATACAAAGAAAGGAATTTTCCAACAGCCCTTCTTACAAATTAAAAGCAGGATTTCTCTAACCTATATATATTAATCCAAAAAGAAGGAGCTAGAATTGTGAGGCAATCTTCTGAGGCCCTATGTACGAAGAGCTCAGGACATATGGAGAAGCAGCACCAGATTGAGAGGCCATACAAAGGGAATAGTTTCTGTCCCCATGAGACATGCTATGAACAGACACTCAACGTTGCACCTCAAACTCTGTCAGCTCCTTCCAATATAATGTAGGGGGAAAGAGCACCGATTTGGAAGTCAGGTGAGCTGGGTCCCAACTTCATAACCATGGGCAAACCACCCACTATTTTGAATCTCTGCTTCCATTATCTATAAAATGAGAATAATAAACTTTACAGCCCAGTATGATTGATAAGGTAATGTGGAAGTGTCTAGGGCCTAAATGCTGACAACCAATGGTATTTCCTTTTCTTCTCAGCTCCTACTCTGAAAGGTCTCAATTCCCTATAATGCCTCAGTATGTCATTTTTCTTGTTGGGTTTTCTTGAGTATAACATGAGCAACACTGACACCGACTTCATGAAAGGCAGACAAAAAGTATTCAAGAACTGTACTACAGAGCTATGGCAAATAGATGGCCTTTCAAGAGGAAGACTGAGAGACTCTCTGAACTGACGGCTGACTCTTGAAAGTCATGTGACAAGACGTGGACTGTGCTTGCCTGTCATGCCCTATGGATGTTATTTATGTTTGATCCTCAGTGTTTTCTGTGTGTGACACAGGCTTTAGTAATTAAACTAAAAGTTTACATTTTATTATTTAATTCTATAATTAAAATGTCCTGATTAATTATGCCAAGTGCTAAAAAGAAAAATGCTAATAATATCTGAATGACTACCTAGCAGCTAGTTATATTCTCATATCAAACAAAAGTTAAAACGTTTACTAAAAACAGAAAACAAAAAACCAGAAGTTTACTAAAAATAATTTTAAGAAATTTTTTTCTACTGTTTTGCTTTTTCTGGAAAATGAAGAGCTTTAAAGGATTTCTAAAATTTCAATTATGTTGTTTATGTATTTATAAATGCTAATTTACATATGCAATATGATACCTTACAATTTATGGAAGTAAACTACATTGAAGATACTCAGCAAATACAGCTATAAACTTAGTTAAATATAAATAGGTTTTTAATTTAATTTTTAACTTAAAAATCTTGTTTAGTCATTCTTAACCTTGCACTGAATAAAAAGCAAGCTTTATGCTTACTCTTTATGTATAAAGCACAGTTACAGTACATAAAAAGATACAGAGTATTTCTGTGTATTAAAATTCCACGGGAAAGATGAATTAGGGGAAAAAAATGTCTAAAAAAGCTTCTTAAAGGTGATAATGAACTGAAAGGCTGAGGAAATACTGATATAAGGGATTAGGAATCTGTACCAATATATTCTCAGCTTTTCAAGCCAGAAACTTGGGTCACCTTTGACAATTCCTTTTCCCTTATCCCCATATCCAATCACTAAGAATGATGGGCTTTATTTCCTAATTATTTCTAGACTCTGTCTCTTGTCTTTTATTCTCCATTCCTACTGCCAATGCCCTAATTCAGATCTTCATAATCTCTTACCTAGACTTTATAAGAGCCTATTAACCTGTTCCTTTTCTCTTAATGCCAAATTTCTCCAAACGGTTTGCCACTCCTCTCATTTCTTAGTCCACTCCAATTTGCTTCCATGCTATCAAAACTGTTTTTGGTGAAGACACTGATCAAGTGCATGATGCTAAACTCAGTAGACTTTCTCAGTCCTTATTTTGCTGGCCCTCTTGGCAGCACTCAATCTTGACAGCCATTTCCTTCTTCTTGAAACTCTTTTCCACTGGTTTATTAGACATCAGTCACTCCTTGTTTTCTTCAAATTGTGGCTACTGATACCCTTCTTCCTGCACATTAAAGCTGATGTACCTTGGGTTTCTCTTTTCAGCCTATCTCTCATGATACTTATTTTTCACAGGTCCTACCAGTGATTTCCATGGTTTTAGTTACCATATAGAGATAAATAGATAATAATCCTCTATCTCCATCCCCAGACCCTACTCTTGAGCTCCAGACTTCTATATCCATTTGTTTTCTGGATACCTTTTCTTGGAGTTAAAAAGGGATACCTTAAAATATCCAAATTTAAACTCAACTCAGTTAATGGCATCACTAGCCACCCTGCTGCTCAAGGCAAGAGGCCTAGGTGTCATGCTTAATTCCACTCTCCCCATGCCTGCTTCAGCCTCCAGGTGAAATTAATAACCAAGCCCTGCCAATTCAAATATCTAACTCTCTTATTCTCTATTACCACCTCAATCACCATCAACATCTCTTACTAGGATGACCACACTACTACTTAAGAACTAATTCAAGAACCTGCAGGTTGGAATTCTATTGCAATTTAATTCATTCTCCCCAGCAGTCCAAGAAATATAATAAATATAAATAAATAAATTTGATCATGTCATGAGACTGAAACCTTTCAATGGTATTTCACTGTCATCAGGATAAGGTCCAAATATCATTCCCCTCATTCTACCAATCCATCTAGCCAACAAACCTTTTGCTTGTGAAATAATCATTCCCATCCTGTCACTGACAACTCCTATCCACAGGTCAGGTCTCATTAGCTTAAAGGCCTTCCCCAATTCCCCTAGGCTGGGGTGGACCCCCTTAGCACAGTGGACTGCCCCACGCCAAATACTTCTCATTTTATATTGGCCTCCAAAGCATGTGACACAAAATCAATTGGCATGAGGGAAGAAAAACATATATACGTGTGTGTGTTTACTAATATAGAAATGAACATATTAAGATATGTAATATATACTAATATATATTAATAAGACTTTATTGATATTAGCCTATTAATACTGGCAACTTTTATCTGTTGGTCAGATGGCCAAGTTTTCCTGAAGGAAGTTATCCCAAGCAGGTGAAGATACTCATTCATTAACATACTGCATCATACTGTAGTTTGTGTGCCTAGTTAAGTGGATTTACAAGTTATCTAGTTTTAACTAAATTAACATTTATAAAGTAAATAGCTTAGAGTCCTATGAAGAAACTGAATGGAGGATAATGTTAATAATGCAAGCAAGAGGAACAAAGAAACAGCAGAGCTGATGTCTCTGGAAGTAAGACTCCTAACTATCAGAATTTCACCTGCCATGTCAAAATAAAACAAAATAAAATAACATAATGGCCAGCTAATAGATCTAAGTTAACCAAAGATTTTAAATTATCTACTAGATTATTTAAAATATGGACTTATAATCTCTTGTGCATCTTACTCCAAATGTATAATATGCTTAAAAAGAATACTTACGGAATGTACAATGGTATCATGATCAGCAAGACATGTAAAAGTGCTTGTCTTCATCTTAAAAAAAATTTTTTTAACACACAGAATTTGGTAAAATACATAGACTGCTTAAGAAATAGTTAAAATACATAGAATATTAATTAGACAAAATTTATAAATAAGACAGGTGGTTCTTGGGCTATATTTGGCCTCAAATAGTCTATCTTTGGTTAGCTTAATGTTTTCAGATTTTATTTCTTTCTTTAAAAAAATCTATTTTTATTTAAGTCAACGTTTTTAGATTTTAAAAGTTAACATTTTTAAGTATTTAATTCATTATGAAATCATATGAAAATCCAGATTTACAACCTCTCAAGGGGCAGAGGGGCTGTGGAAAGGGATGGGAAATTATGCAGTAAGGCAACACTAGACCTACATTCCTCCATGGCAACATCTGGCTAGAGCTCACCAATTGTGTGGGACTCTCTAGTTGTCCTGCCAGTGTCCATCTGGTTGATTTTACTCAATCACTCATTAGAATTTAAATTCTGGGATTTCACTAGAAAGATATATTTTTGTCTGTTTTGTTCACCACTGTATTTCCAGACCCTAGACAGTTGCTGGCATATAGTAGGCATTCAGTAAACATTTGCTGAAATTAACAAGTAAGTGTTGCCTGCCTGTCCTAAAAATATATTTCTGACAAGTATTCATAATATGTTTCTGCCTTCTCCTAAAAGATGGATTAATCCTTTATATTTAATATTTAGCACATGGCCTGACACTAAGTACTTTATTTGTTCACTGATTGACTAACAGCAGTTAGTTATCATTTATTGAGTACTTTCTGTGTACCAAACACGATGCTAAAATACTTCACAAGAATTAGCTCATTTAATCACCCTAACACTCCTGTGAGGTGGATACTATTATTCCTATTTTAAGAGATGAGGAAAATAGGGCTCTGGAGATTAAGTAACTGGTCAAAGATCTAATTATATTACAGAATGAAACAACTACAACACAAGATAAAATATGAAAAGGGCTACATGAAAGGCAAGAACAAAGTGCTATAGAATTCAGAAGGATATCTTACTTCCAGTTTGGAAAGCATAAAGAATGTATTTGGGAAAGGTCCATGAAGAAGGTAGCATTTAAACTAGATCTTGTAAAAGAGGCAAGATTTCCAAAGGAAAGGATGGGTGGGGAAGAGACTGCTTAGGTCATTTTCTCTACCAGGAATGCTGAAGTACATACCAAGAAGGTGGTCTGAGTGGAATGCAGCATATGTGGATAAACATTAAATGGAGTAAGACTAGTACAGTCAACAGGAAGGCCTTGAATACCAGACCCTATGGGTTATGATTTTATCCTGTAGACCATAAGGAGTCCACGAAAGTTCCTAAGCTAAGGAGTACAGTGATAGGGATCAGGTGAGTGTTTTAGCAACACTGCTATAGCACAAATGGTCATGGTAGAGGAGGCTGTAGGACAGATTCAGAGGGCTCCTGAAATAACACACCTTTACAATCTACAATATTTTTTGATATCTAGTATTTTACTGAATCTTCACTATCAACATTAATAAATAGTATTATCCATATTTTCATGTCAAGGAGCCTGAGACTCATCAAGGTTAAAGACCACAGAATTTATAGGCTCTGTGAGACTATGTTGTGACAAAAATCAACACGAAGCAATTTAGGGACGACATCAGTAACAGGATCACACAGCATCCAACAACTGCCAATACAGAAAGGGAAGAAAAGAATAAGGAACCAAAGATGGGTAAGATTTTTATCTTATGCCCTAGTGTCTGGGCCAATGGTTCCACTGTCAACAAAAATGCAGAAAATTTGGAGGGAGGGATAAATCAGGAGTTTAGGATTAACAGATACACACTACCATATATAAAACAGATAAACAAGGACCTGCTGTACAGCACAAAGAACTATATTCAATATCTTGTAATAACCTATAATGGGAAAGAATCTGAAAACATATATATATATATATACATATATATATATACACACACACACACATCTGAATCATTTTGCTGTACTCTTGAAACTAACACAGCATTGTGAATCAACTATATTTCAATTAAAAAAAAATGCAGGAAAGGCATGCCAGAAAGGGGGAATGAGTTTGATGCTTGTGGGACACTTGGTTTAGTGCCTTCTCAATTTAGTGCCTTCCTGACCTGGAGGAGTTATCAGTTAGAAAGGTTTTGTTACTTGCAGCCCAAAGCAAACTAAAGCAGCCTTCAGTATCCTAGTTGAGCCCCACTGACAGGACAATTTCAAAAAGATCATGAAGAGTTCAGGTTCTTTCCATCTTGTCTTCCCTCACCCTTAGAACTGCCTGTTCTTATTTATGAATTCTGCCTCATGATCCCAGCATCGCTAATGGCAATTTCAGCGTCAGAAAAGGGCTCTTTCCTTTCCTGAGGCAGAATACTGCCCTTAGAAGCCCTTATTTTGGTTAGAACCATACTACCTAAGCAGTCCTCTAGAGCTAGTAAGCTCTGACCTTGTGCAAGATACTGAACCTCTCTGTGCTTCAGTTTTTTCAACTTAGAATGTGAGAATCTGATAATTAAATGAATTAGTATTACAGTACTTAGTGTCTAGCACATAGCAAGTTCTATACAAGTGTTGGTTATTATAGCTTTCTCATCTCTCTTTGTTTTTTGAAGCTCACACACATAGCTTGGTTAAATTACAAGTTGGAAAAAAAAAAAACCTGCCAAATTTCTTTTAAACAAGAAAGGCTTTTCCAGAAGTCCTCCAGGCTTCCCCTCACATCTAATTAGCCAGATCTGCATCACATGCCCATGCCTAAATTGATCACTGCTTAGGGAGATAGAATTTACAATGACTGGTTTAGAGTTTATATTAATCAAGACCCACCCTGTGGGGCTGGGAAGATGCTGCCAGATTCCTGATTAGCAGGATGGCAGGAATAGAGATAAAACAACCAGTATCTGTCAAGACTTAGTCTTGAGAGGCTGTGGTCTCTGCTAGGGAGGATTAGAAAAACTAACTTCTAGAGCTGCAAGCATCACTCCCACAGGGCTCCTAACAGCAGTGAAATCACTACAAAGTGTGTTAAGGCTAGTCAAGTTTGGTGCATGCGAAATAGTATAGGATACAGGCCAGAGCTTGAAGAGAGTATGCTTAAGAGGTAATGCAATACAGCAGGTTCTAGATTCGTGGAGGTGTGGTGCAGGTCATGTCAGTGTCCCCAGCACTAGGGTCCAGATTATCAGCCTTGGATTAGTCACCTAATCTCAAGCCCTGTTCACTCATTTATAAATGGGGATAACCCAAAGAACCTCAGATTTGATGTTAGGATCAAATATAAGGATCACCCCTGTGGTATAATGATCAGAGAAAAAAACAAAACAAAAAACAACCCTCCCTGAAAAAGCCCACAGAACAAAAACATCAGTAGCTGGGTGTTCAGAAAGACAACGTGCAAGGTGAGGCAGGAAGAGGTACCAGAAACAGAGCTGCAGAGAAAAGGGGAGGCTGCCTGATGCTAGACTAAAAATGCCTTTCAGGACCCCAGTCAGTTTGTTGCTCTACGGAAGAACTTTCATTTCAAAGGCTACCAGAAAAGGACTAACTTTAATCACACCTTAAGTCTTCTTAGAGGTTTATGTGCAGCAAAATGGGTAAGAATCCTACTTCTGGCTTTGCTGCTTACTAGCTGTGTTATATTCTCTGAGGTAGTTTCCCAATCTGTAAAAAATGAGTAATTAACTGCCAAACTTATTTCACTGGGCTTAATAAACTAAACATTAGCTCCTTCCCTTTGAGGCACCAGTATTCCTGAAATTGAAGGAATACTGAATTGAAAATCTGTAATATAAAAGCCCTCAGAAATTTTCATTGATACACAAAGCTGCAGTTACAAAGACAGGCCTATCAGTCTTAATAGAGGATTCTGGAAACCGGACTGCTTAAGGGAAAGAAACTAACATTACTGAAGGTGGGAAAGAATCTGTTCTGATATTTATACAGCCCTTACTGGTCTGCAAACACTGTGGTATCTTATTTAGTTCTCAAACACCTCGATGATAACACTGCCCCCTCCCCTCTTTCTAGAGATGAGAAAAGGAAGGCTCAGAAAGGAAGGAAAATAACATTTATTGTGGACTGCGCTAGATGCTTTCCATATGCGTTACTGCACTTGACATTTAAGTGACTTCTCTGGATGATAGCTAGGCGGTAGCAGGCAGGATTATAATATCAGATCTAGTAATTGCCTTGCAGCTCAAGGGAATAATTTATGTTTCCTCAGGATCAGGGAGCTTACAAAACTCAATCCCAGAATCTCATTTATCTCCCTCACCTCCAACACACACACACACACACACAAATAGCTGGGGTTAGCAATTCACTTTGGAATTTTTCAGTTTCTTTCAGATTAAAGATTTCAGAGTGGGCCCACTAGCAAAAACAAAACAAAACAAAACAAAACACCTTTACAACTCTGCCCAGGATTAAAAGCTTTCTTTCCCCCTTTTCCAGCACAACCACTAGGGGGCCAGGCCATAAAGAACAGCAGCTATAAACTAGGGCTCTGGAGTGATCACCCTGGTTTAAGCTGACTGTGTGACCTTGGGTAAGTTACTTTACCTCTCTAAGCCTCAGCCTCCTTATCTGTAAAACAGGGATAACAGTAGTATCTATCTCACTAAGTTGTGCATATTAAATAAAACGTGACAATAAAGCAATCAGAACAATGCCTGCACATAGAAAAAGCTTAGCAAAGTTAATAGTTTTTATTGCTGGACTGAAGTACCACTGATGGTTCTGTCCCTAAGTCCAAAGACTCCGCCATCATATTATCTCTGAGCACAGGCCTGGCTAGCCAGAGTCCCTTTAGAAAGAGCAACAGGTCTCTCCTTTTCTCCTAACCGGGGATGGGTCCAGAAACCTAAAGTCCCCGACCTATATATGGCCACGAGGTCTTGGCACTGGTTTTCTACCACTACAACGGCTGTCACTCTGAACCCAACCGAACCACCCCATTTCCGCCTCGGCTCGGTAAGTTCTCCCGGCCTTCAGCGGCCCAAGCTGCCTTCAGCATGGCTGCCCCTAGTTACGGGCCTGGAGCTGGCTCACCTGGCGTCCCTTCGCCAGAGGGCTCTCTCTGCGACGTAGGCAGGATTTCCCTGAGTTCACGGGAGCCAGTGAATCCAGTTAAGACGCTCGTCGGTCAGACACGCCTGGAGAAGGCTCCCTTAAGCGCCACCAGGGCCTGCCACCGGGAGCCCGGCCCCCAGCTACAGGCTTTGCGCAGGCTGGGGGGTCGAACTCTTTCTAGCCTCCAGGAACGCGTGGGATCCGGCTCAGGGTCACCACGTGGGGGCTACAGGAGTGGCAAGGTGTTCCTGGAACCAGCCCCCAAAGACTGCTCCCCGCATGGGCCCTAACCCAGCCCCAAACTGGCCTGAGTGACACTCCCAGCCTGCCTTCTCCCCTCAAACCTATTTGGATGGAATTCAAGACATCCTCGGCCGACTGGAGACAGGCTCTCGCCAGACCCCAAGCCCCAGGACTACCTCAGCCCGAGACCCAAACTG
The DNA here is from genome assembly GCF_048564905.1 of Vicugna pacos. Classification (NCBI taxonomy): domain Eukaryota; kingdom Metazoa; phylum Chordata; class Mammalia; order Artiodactyla; family Camelidae; genus Vicugna; species Vicugna pacos. Next base: position 45,059,090 of record NC_132999.1, read on the forward strand.
CCTGGTATCCTTACTCACCCATCGCGGCTCCGCTCGCTCCTACTTGGCGGCGGCAGCTTCGGCGGCAGCTTCAGCAGACAATATGGCGGATCTGCAGGACGGCGGCCCGAAATGGACAAACTACTTAACATTCAATCCCGGGGAGAAACGCGCTTTTTGCCCCACCGCCTAGATTACCCAGAGAAGCGCATTTAAAGAGACCGCAGCTAAGAAAGACAGGGAATAGGGATGGAATATGAAGAGTGGGTGGAGAAAAACTGGAAGGGATACCTACTAAAGAAAGGTATGCGTGCTTAGGATTTCTCGACTTTATCTGCTACTATTTCCTCTTTGGAGTGAAGTCTCCCCTAGAAACTTTTTCTTTCAGAAAAGTATTCCTTCTTTTTGTAGTTACAGCCATGCCTAGACTCTGAGCTGAATATGAGTAAGGAATCCTCTGGAAAGGGGAAGTGACTTGCTCGAGAATATAGAGATTAGAAAATGAAGAAGTCAAGAGTAAAACCGATTACAATGTTAATGGAGAAAAGAAGTAGGAAAATGAGACTGGAGTAGTGCTTTATAGTTGACAGGGTTATTTCATTTATCCTCACAGGAAGCTCTCTGAGGGCAGAGAGGTCGATTCTATATTGTTCATCACTGCATCTCCAGCACCTAGCACACACTATATGGTACATGGTATGTACTCCATAAATAATTGTTGAATGAATACACAAACTAATGAACAAACATATGAGTTAACACAAAATAAGTGATATTATCTCCCTTTTTAGAGATGAGGAAATTGAGGCTCTGAGTGTTCATGTGCCTTTGAATCATGGAATTAATGGCTGGTACACATTAGATCTCCCTTTTTGCATAATGGCATGCCAGTCCTCCCGTCCCCCACCTCAACACACAGAGGAAGGCTATGTCTTCAAGTCACCAGTCCCAAGAGAGAACTTTCTTTTGGAAGCCCAGGTCCTGCCACAACAAATTGCCATCTCTAGTTGTGTACCTGGCCCATGAAGGGAAACAACTCTAAAAGCCAACTCTAGGGTCAGGAAAGGAAGCGTTGTCTTTCTTTTCCTACTGCCTCGGCTCAAGGTCAGACCTCTTCATTCTTTGTTTGTCTATTTTACCTGTCTCCTCACTCGTCTCCTGCCTCCAGTTTCTCCCACTGGCACCCACTATCTCTTTAAAAGCAGAGACCGTATCATATCACTCCTCTATTTAGTGACTTCCTACTCTGTCTTAATGCCCAAACATTTCAATCTGAAAGTTAGACTGGTCCTTACTGGCTTCTTGGGCTACTATTCCCCACCAGATAACCCAGATTCCATCCATATCTAGGGAAACTTTTCCCCAAATACCCTCCTATCTTCTTTTGTGTCTTTGCATATGATCTTCTATCTGCTTGGAATGCGGTGCCCTCCCTTCCCCCTTGACCATGAGGTGAACTACTCATGTTCAAGACCCAATTCAATTCTCACCTCCTTGAAAGACTGTCCAGACTAATCTGTCCTCTCTGCTCCCCGGTGCCCTGGACACACATTTTCCTCAGCACTTGGCACCCTAAGTTGCTCACAAGGTGTCTCTTTCTCCTGGTTGTCTTTTGGAAGGGACAGTATCTTCCTCATCTTTGTCTCTGTCCCAGTGCCTGGCACAATGCCTGCCTCAACAGAGGCACCAAAAACATTTGCTGCAGTGTCTGTCTCCTGTACACCACCATGGGAGCATCTGCGTGACTTGTGGCCAAACAAGTGCTCAGGGAATACAGGCAGAGACTAGAACAGAGTGTCTAACTATATATATAACTGTGTCTCCTCTCCTGCCAACCCCTGAACCCTCCAACCTATGCTCCATAGGAGCCGGTGGCCTTCCAAACAGCTTTGTTTCCATTCTAGCCCTTGGCCTTGCTCACACACTCTCCCTAGCCCAGAACCATTGGTCCTCCCTGATCCAGCCCCTGCAGACCTTTCCAGCTCCAGCCCACCTCATCTTTCCTGCACCAGGAAAGATTCTGTTTACCATCCTTAAGTACACCAGAATACTCCAAATCTCTGTGCTATTTCCCATGCTCTTTATTTTCTCTGCTTGAAGCACCTTACCTCCACTTGTCCACCTAGGAAGCGGCTGATACAACTCAGACTATTCCCTCCTCCAAGAAGTCCCGAGAGCATTCAACATTCTCTCCTGTGCTGTTCTGGACCTTGTAACTGTTATACCCATCCCAGCATAGTCTTGGCATCTTCACCATCTACCACGGCATCTGGCACAGAGCAGGGTCTCAGTGACTGCCTGCTGGGAATCAGGACATCACATTCCGCTAGGATAGTAATGTCATCTTTCAGACGGTTTTGGGGCCCAGCTCTACCACTTCCTAGCCTTGTTACCTTGGGCAAGTCACTATAGCTCCCTGAGCTCGTGTTTTTCACCTACAGGAGTGACAGCACCTAGGGTTGTCATAAAAGGTGGATCAAGGCAAGGCCTGTAATACACATAGAGCAGCCTCTGGTTCAATGAGCATTCAGCTAGCTCACTGCTGCATGACCTCCGGTGTCTCCTCAGCTCTTCTCTGCTGGAGAAGGCAGAGCTTGCAGGGGCCCCAGAAGCCACACATATGGCTTCCTGGCCCAGAACCCCACACCTCTGCTCTTTGCTTGACAGGCAAGAAGAGGAGAAAGAAATATAGGACACAGGCTTATTGGGAGTATAAAAATAGGACTTTTTTTTCCTCATAATCACATCAATTATCAAAGAAAGAAACAGTATGTAACAAAAATACAAAGCTCTGGTGGATTTTTTTGTCTGTTTTTGTTTGTTTGTTTGTTTTGCCCCTCACCCATCCCTCCCCAACAGCCTCTTCCCAGGGAGCCCCTGGCTGAAGGCTGGATGCTGTCCCTGGGGTCGCCCTGGGGCTCAGGAGAACCGGTGGTCTAGGTCCCTCTGGGGGTTGGCCGAGTACGAGTAGGCTTTGCCCAATACCAGGCGGTCCCGGAGCAGCTTGAAGAAGGCGTAGTAGTTGCTGAAGAGGATGAGCGCCAGTGAGATGGTCTGGTGCCACTTTTCAGAGGACATTAAGGAGTAGAGCTGGTAGACGATGACAGCGCCCTCCAGCAGCAGAAGGATGTTGAGAATCCGCAGGGGTTTGCTGAAAAAGAACTGCCCAGGAAAGAGTAGGCATGGACTGGAAAGTATGTTTCAGAAACCTGCCTCATGGATGGGGGTACTGGGTAGGCCAGTAAAGGGCACAAGCTCTCGGGGTCCCATGGAGACTTGGGTGGGGAGGAAGACTTCACAGGGTTGGGCATGGACCTTGCCACCTCTCTGCTTTTGTTTGTGGGGTTCCTTCTGCCAAGGCTACTGCTTCCCACATAAGTTGTTTAAGATCCTGAACAACTTCTACCTACTCCAGGAAGCTTTTCTTGAGAGGTCTTGCTTGTCCTCTCAAATTTTCTTCTAGTCGAAAATCAACACCTTTTTCTACGCGATCCTCCCAGGTACAGTCAGGCCTGAACAAAGTAGAATCTTAAGACTTTAAAAAGTTACTGTAGACTCTGCAGCCCGAGTCACCCACTGCTTTATGTGCAGCATCCCCAGCTGGGCCAGAAGCTTCCAGGGGACGTGGAGACACTTCACTCTTACCTGGTGTTTACAGGGCAAGGCAGAGTGTAGAGACTAAGAAAAATGTTCTGATCAGTTTAAAAGAATGATCAATGTCCAGGGATCCTGATTCTGCAGGGGCCAAGGTACTTAAACCTCAAGAGCCATTTATAGGATAGGAGAAGTGGTGGGAAATGGAGAGTCCAAGAGACCAGCACCCCAGGCTCAGCTCTGTACCTGACAGGCTGCAGGCCTTTGGGCAAGTCCCTTCCCTGTCTAGACCTCAGGTCTCTCTACTGGGAAATGAAGAGATCAGCCCAGATCAGTGATTTCTCAGACTGTGCTCCTCACAGCCCCGGGCTCCTAGGAGGTCTTTTAGGGGCTGTTGCAGGGGTGAGCAGGAAGTGAAGGGAGTTCCAACCCTTTTCAACAGAGCAGCGCCAATAAGGTCCTCTATACTGAACTTTAGTTTATGATTTTGACAGTAAAATAAGTAAATAAAATGGAGATGACCAGCCTAGATGATTTTGAGCAGCTCTTTCCATAGTTTCTGAGCCATTATCACTAGTTCCAAAGTTTCCCAGTAAGGTACCCTTGGAACAATTTAAACTATCTAAGCAAATTTCAGTACCTGAAAACTGGGATTGCCCTGGTATCCCTCTCACATACAAGGTTCTGGTGAAGACAGAATGGGAAGGTATGTGGGAAGTGCCTACCACAGTGCACACAATAAGGAATGATGGTTGGGGGAGGGTATAGCTCAGTGGTAGAGCATGTGGTTAGCACGTACAAGGTCCTGGGTTCAATCCCCAGTACCTCCATTAAAAAATAAATAAATAAACAAACCTAATTACCCTACTCCTCCAAAAAAAACACAAAAAACAAAAATTAAAAAAAAAGAATAAAACCACCTAAAATTGAACAATGCAAGAAATCTAACCATTTCAAAAAAAAATGGTTGTAAATATTTTTACCACCAAGAACCCCTCCTTTTATTATATCATCTTTTCCACCCACCCCCTCCAATGTTTTGGAAGATCTGTTACACAGTGAGCTGCCATGACGAAGTGATCGTCTGCATGGCTGTCCTTGGGCTGCACGTGTGCATTGTCTTCTTTTGGATCTGGGAAATACTGAAAATAGCCTTCCCTGGCTAAGACGTCACCTTCCTGCTCAGCTGATCAGGCCCCACCCCTCCTTCCCAGGGGAGGAGACTCACGTGGAACCGGAAGTGGGAGACATCAGAGGGGATGGCCACATTGTAGTGGCCCACTGCTTTGTAGACGTTCTTGCTGTGCTTCACCAGCACGCCCTGTGGCCACATGCATTCTTCAGTCCACCTGGAGGCACAGCCCAACAGAACCCCTTATGCCCAGCTCCCCCACATAAGGGGATACTAGAAGACTGGGCACAGGGTCACCACCAGGGATCTATTCCCATTTCTATCACTTAGATACAGTGACTTTCCTTTTCTGGGTCTCAGTTGCCTCTGCTGTGAAATGGGATAAGAATCAGAAGAAATTCCTGCACTGGGAGTCAGAAGGTTTAGGACCTACATTCACGTCCCTGAGGGATTCCAAGAAAACCTTTATGCCTCCCTGGGGTCATTTTCTTCATCAGCCTCCAATCAGTCTCACCTCGAGCGTCCAAGCAGTCTACCATACAGCGGCCTGAGGGGTCTTTGTAAAACACCACACTGAGCCTAACTATTCTCTCCTCAAAACCCTTTAAGGCTTTCCAGTGCCCTTGGAGTCAAGTCCCCAAGAATTTGGCATGGCCTCAGAAGCCCTGTGTGGCCTTCTAGAACTTCCACTGCAATTTCCTGCTCCAGAACTGTCTCTAGTTCCTCCAGCACACCTTACTGCTCTTATCTCTGCATAGGTTGTTCCTTCCAGTTGGACTGCCCTTCCTGATGCCTTTCCTTCCTCGGCTCTTTGTCATCTTTCAAAATCCAAGATCCTCCACAAAGCCTTTCTCAAACTCCCCATGGAGTTCAGCATCCTTTGAATGCTTCCTGAATCTCCTGCTACTGGTCCATTTTCCCCAGTGTTTTGTCACTTATTCACTTCCCTGTACCCCTCACTAATCTGGGAGCGCTGGAGGGAAGGGATGGCATCCAATTCATTTTGGTGTCCTCGGAACACACCACAAGGCCTGGCACAGGGGGGCCCCAGTGAGCCTGTGAATAAGATTATGGGACCTGTGACATTTCTTCCAATGTTCTGCAAGATCTCCCAAAAACTCCCAAAGGTCCTGGGCCAGTGAATTGAGACCCACTGTCTGCAGGAACCTCAATCCCATGCTCCTGCCCTGTTGATTCCTTCATTTAAAAGACAGTTACCAGATCATATGCAACAACACAGATGAACCTCACAGATAATGTGCTAAATGAAAGAAGCTGGACCCTAATATCTACTGTATGATTTTAATTTACACGAAGTTGTTGGAATAGGCAAAACTAATGTAGGGTGAAAGGAACTGAAAGGATGCTTGCTTGGGGAGGGGGGGTCATTGGGAAGGGCCGTGAGGAAATTTCCTGAGGAGCTGGAAATGTTCTGTACCTTGATGGGGGATGGGTTATATGCATGCTATGCCTTTATCAAAGAATTGTACACTTTTAAGATTTGTGCATTTCACAGTATGTAAATTTTACCTGCAAAAAAACACTACATACACAAAAAACACCCAAGAAAAATTTGCTGTGGACCTATCATAAGCCAGGCATTTTGCCAGGAGTGAGGAGGAGATGGCTGTTTGACAGCCAAGGACCCTGACCTCCAGGAGCTTTAGTCCTGGAATGACAGGCGAGTAACTAAGCAAACAGCAGAAAGTTTTAGGTGCAATGATCATGGTATGGCAGGGTTGTGGGAGCACAGGGCAGGGACACTGAACCTATCCTGGGTGGTCAGGAAAGTGTTCCTGGAGGAAGCAAAGTGCTAAAGGATGAATAGAAATTAAACCAGAATAGAAAGCTGGAACGGGCATTCCAGGCAAAACATGCATCGTATGTAAAAGCCTGGATATAAAAGTACAAACAGAATTTGAGAGTCTGAACAGGCTGGGTCTGGTTAGAGCAGAGTATGAGCTGGGGCATGGGAAGAGATGAGGCAGAAAAGGCTGGCAGGACCCAGTTCATCATGGGAAGCCATGTGAAGGAGCCTGGATCTTATCTGTGGACCACGGTGAACCATGGACAGGTTTATCTTCATATTCATTCATGTACTATCTTTCTACTCCCTCTTCTTCTCAGAGCCCAAGGCTAAGCCAAGCCCCACTTCGGACCATTCGGCAATACCTAGCCCCTTTCTGGACCACCCGGACAGAGCCTGAGTAGGACCCTGACTGGCAGAGAGGGCCAACACCAGGAGGTTTGGCCTCTGTGGCCACCCTTTGCCTCTCTGCGGGCCTACCTCTACAAACCTGTCCTAGGGGCCTCTCCTCTGCCAGGCCTTGTGCTGGGCCCAAGACTCAGATGTGATTCAGAGGCGATCCCAGCCTTGAGGACCTTCTGGTCGACTGGGGGAATACAGGCAGGAAAATCAAATCCTGTGACGAAGAGCTACAGAAACACGAGGCACCAGGAAGGCTGGGCCCGGCTGAGGAGAAGACAGCATCTCAGGCCTCTGAGCAGGGTGACTTCGGCCTCTGCTTGGGGTGCAGTGCCATCCCACAGTTGGGCCTCCTTTGCCCCACTCATCTCACTCTTCATTTACGTGGCTGTTACCCCTACTAGACTGCAAACTCAGGGGTCTTGTCTCAGCCATTTCCTCCCTCTGGTTTTTCTTCCCTGGCCAGGGTTTGTCATCGTTACCAGACTGATATTTCTAAGGTGCACCTTGGAAGAGGTTCCTCCACTGTTCAGAACCCTCCATAGCTCCCCTCTGCCTGTAGGTCAAAGTCCAATACACAGCACCAGGCCTGGAGTAAATCAGGCAGGAGTAAATATCTGCTGAAAGAATGGAGGACTCAACGGCTGAATGGATGAGTGAGCAGAAGGAGGGAAGAAATGAATGAATGTGTGAGCAAATCAGTCAATGAGTAAATAAGTCAGTGAATGAGAAAGTCAACGAGTCTATGAATTTACTGCCTGCAACCCCCTCCATCTCCAGGACACTGCAAGTTACCCAAGGACAGGGGATACGTCCTTCTCAAGCCCTGCCATCCTCCACTCTGGCCATGAGGCCTAGCGCACGAGACAGGCTCAAGAACTCTTTGCAGGCTGAGTGAATGAGTGATGAGCAGGGAGGCAAGTGACTGCAGACACTGACCGGGGGGCTGGGGTTAAGCCGAGAAGGGCGGGATGACTCACGGGTGCTGCAGCACGTTGGAGCACAGCGCTGGGTCCACCTTCTGCCAGCAGCCCAGATGGGCCGCTGCCTTGTGCAGCAGGTCGCAGTAGCTGGCAGGCAGCAGGTGCTGCATGAGGATCACCGAGGTGCTGATGGACACCAGCAGGAAGAGCTCGCAGGACCAGCGCTTGTCATAGTAATGTGTGTTCTGGGGGCAGTGGGAGGTGGGTAAGGCCTGAGCCACCCCTAAGAGTCTCACTCCCTCCCCCTTCCCTGATTCTCTCTGCCTTGGAGACCAGGACAGCCCCAGAAAGACCTCGGGGTAGCCTGACGTCAAGGATCAAACACCTAACAAAGAAGGCTCCATGATGGGTTTAAATCCTGTGCCCAATACTCAGTTTTCTACAAAGAAAAACTGCTCCCCCCTGCCTATTACGCTGAGCCAGAGGACAGACTCTGCGGTCCAAAAGAAATTAGCTCACATCTTGGCTCTGCAGCTTATTCGCCAGGAGACCTTGGGCAAGTCGCTTCACTTGCTTGTGCTCCAGTTCCCTCATCTGTCACATGAGAAGAGTAACCACCTCTGATGGGCATGAGGAGGATTAGAATAATCATGAAAGTTCCAGCACACTGTTGGTGCCTAACAGACAGGAAGTCCTCTCAATCCCAGACCATTCAGTGCAGCCCATCCTCAGAGAAATGTGTCAATCCTCCTGTCAGCTGGGGGAGGTTCCTTCCCAGATGGCCACGCAAGCCAGAGAGAGAGCACAGGCTTTTGGAGCCACTCGGCTCTGGATGAATCCTGGCTCTCACACTTAATGATAAAGCAGGATGTTGTGACGTGCCTGTGCCAAAACAGCCATGCTGAAATACAAAGTCACCGCTTTTTGTTATCCAGTATTATGAACAACAATGCCATGGCCCCCTCACTGGCTGGGTGACCTTGTGCAGGACATGTCCGTGCACCAAGCCTAGTTTTTTCCACTTGAAAATGGAGGCAGTAGTCACTCTGGCCCTCAGGACAACAGATGGGAATCTCCTCAAAAGCAGCAGTTACTTATGTAAGCAGGAGGGCTCCTGTGGGCTGGGCAGCAGGGTGAGGCCTCGGGCAGGCCCCTTCCCTCCCAGGGTTAAGCTACTCACCTTCACAAACCACACAGGCACAAAGGCCACGTAATAGGCACTCAGCATGGAGCTGACCAGCACCTCCTTCATACGCCAGTTGAAGTCCATCTTGAGGAACTCCACCTCGCTGCGGATGAGGCTGGGCGACAGGCAGCAGGCATGGGTGGGCATGGCTTCCGGGCCATACAGCTGCCGCGTGTGCTGCTTCCACGTCTCCCGCAGCGTCAGCAGGTAGTCCCGGCTCCGTGCCAGGCCACTGACCGCCTCCCGGGGACCCATGGAGGCCATGTGGCTGAAGAGGTTTGTCTTGCGGAGGTCACAGTTCAGCTGCAGGAACGGAATGTACATCCCAAACCTGCTGGGGAAGAGAGTGGTGAGAACAGGCCTGCTCACGGGCCAGGATGCCAACCCTCAGCCACGGAGAGAATCTTCTTTCCCGCCTGGGCTTTAGCTCTCCTGGCTGCTAAGAGGGGAGACTTCACCATCCAGCCTCCCAGCCAATGGTCAGTCATTCAATACATGTTAGCACTGAGTTCGGGCCAAGCATGGTACCGAGCAGCAGAGGCACAGTAGGAAGCAGATGAGTCCCTGCCCTCACGGTCTGTTGCTGACCAGCAGTCATCATAACAGCCCACATTCACTGGGCATAACCTGTGTTCCATGCTAAGTGCTTTACACGCATTCTCTTCTTATGTTTCTCCTAACTCTGCATTAGGTACTGTTATTTTGTGCCCTTTTCAGCTGAGGAAGCTGTGGCTCAGAGAGGTGAAGCAGATTCTGAAACGTCACACAGTTAGTAAGGAAGTAATAGAGTTGGGATTCAAATCCAGGACTGTCTCATACCAGGGATCAAGACAGACACTCAACATATACTATGAGTAATTCGTTAATTAAAAATGTGTATGCTATCACAAAAAAGACAAAGCAGTTGTCATGGGTATATATATATTAGAGGCAGTTCTTTAGTTTGCAAAGGAGGACAGTTCAGGAATAATGTTTACTGTGTGTTTATTATGTGCCAGGCACTGAAATGGGCCCTTGAACAGTAGAACCTCCTCCCCTGACCCTTTAGGTTACACCTGGAGCTAATTAGTCAAGGGATGGAATGTGTGGCTGGTATTGTTTGAGGAGAAAACTAGGCAGACCCATAGCCCAGAAGAGTAGATAATTAAAGTGGATAAGTGTCCAGCACAGTACATGGAACTTCCTAATAGGTGCTCTTTATAGGCATTCCTTGTTTTTAGCTTGGGGCCTCTCAATTTCCCCAGGTCTTCAGACACAGCCCCTGAAGGGTCCCTGGGCTGCTGCCAGGAGCTAGAGCCAATGAGAAGGCTATGTTTCTTTATCCACAGTAATTTTCCCTTCCTTTATTCTGAACTTCCAAGAAGGGATATATGAATGATCTTGGGCATTTAACCTTTTTGGGTTTTTGCTTTCTGGTCTATAAAATGGGAATGCTACTACTCTCCCTGGGATAGGGTTAAAGGAAGATAACTTAAAAGAATTCTGGTCAGGAGCATAACCTCTGGGGTTAAATGAGCCAGGATTAAAATCCCAGCTCTGTCACTTCCTAGCGTTGTGATGTAAGGCAAGTTATATAATCTCTATGAGCCTCAGTTTCCTTAACCTGTCTTGAGTTGCATAGCATGTATTGATTCTCTATACTCAGCCAGGCATTATGCTAGTGTTTTTTGTTTTTGTTTTTGTTTTTTATAAATACTCTCTTTTAATCTTTGCAACAATGCCCAGCATGGTTTCAGAGTAGAAGATCAACACAATTTTAGAAATTGTATTGTTTAGAAAAGAAAGAAGCCAGGATTCTGTGGGACAGAAAAGAACACTAAAATGGGATTCCCAAAACACTCTTCAGGATACTCGGTGGGAATGAGGGGGTGGGGCACCTATATGAACATACAATGGCTTCAGACCCAAATTAAGGACAAATAGTTAAGAATCTCCCTGGTTTTGCCTCTAAGGACTTCAGATACAATTAAATTATTTGGTAACACCAAGTGGCTGCTCTGACAGGTCACACGTTAGAAACAGCTTCACAGGCAAGATGGCAGATTCCCTTTCAGCCTCTCCACCCAAGACATGACAGTACCAAAGTAGAAAATAAATAGACAAAAGTAGAAAATAAATCCGTGTGAGCAAAAACAATGGGGGTTATTAGCACGTAAGTGATTTTGACAAATTCAGACAGCAGATGGAAACATGCTGACAGATGAGGAAGGAAGTCATCATTTAGAGCAGTGCTGTCCAGCAGAAACAGAGAGCCACAAATGTAATTCAAAATTTTCTAGTAGCCACATTTAAAAAATTAATTTTAATATTCTATTTTACTTAACCCAGTATATGCAAAATATTATTTCAACATACAATATTTATGAATGAGATGTGTTACTTACTTTTTTTCTACTAAGTCTTAGAATCTGGTGTACATCTTACACTAAAAGCACATTTCAATTCAAATTAGTTTATTTCAAATGTTTAATGACAACAGGCAGTTAAAAGTTACCAAACTGGACAGTGTTGGCCTAGAATGTGCCATGAGAGGGCTGTACTGGGGGTGGGAGCTTATCTGCCCAGAGTGACCCAAGAGAGGCTGGCTTGAAGTGGGCACGTTTGATAGAGGGTAGAAGTGAGAAGCAGGGCTGAACAAATGGGATTAAACAAAGATCTGTATTTATTTATGAGTCACCCCCTTTATTCTCCTACATAACATGACACAGCCTGCCCTGAGGGAGTCTACTCTAAAGAAATTGAATATATAGCTATAAAATTCATCAAATTGTACATCTGAAATATGTGTAGTTTACTGTACAGGAATCATACTATAATAAAGGTATTTAAAAAAAGAAAGAAACTGAATAAACTGAGGAAAACTGAGGTCTCTAATGGGGGCATCCTAGAATAATACCCACCCCTCCCCTTTCTGGTCTCTGGGGGCGCACAGCCTGACAACTAGCACCTCATTCATTTATCCTAAAGCAAAGTCTACCAGTGTGCCCTGCTCATGTACTTAGAATTCCCAGTCAAACCTTCCACTCATGTACACAATAGCAGAGGGAGAGAAAATGTACTTCAAGTCACTCAGGCCTTCACTCTTAAATGTAAACAGACAACCAAAGAAACTAACTACACTTATAAAACTAGCAGGATGAAACAGAAAAATTGACCCCAGTGGAATGACAAAATTGAGGGAACATAAGAGATTTTTAAAACAAGAATAGAATGTTATGAGAAAAGAATAATCAGAAAATAAGAAAGAGCCCTTACAGATGAAAAATATGATTGCTGAAAAAAACTCAATAAAAAACCTGGAAGATAAAGTTGAGATAATCACCCTAAAGGCAAAGAAAAAAGAGAGAGGAGAGAAAGAAAGAGTGAGAGAGAAAGAAAGAGGGGAGGGAGGGAGTGAGAAGGAGAAAGGGAGACAGATGAAAATTATGAGTGAAAATACAAGAGAAACAGATGACCAATCTATGAGGTCTACCATCTGATGAGAAGTCCCAAAGAGACCAGGAAAAATGGAGGGGAAGATATTACCAAAGAAATAATAGAAGAAACTTTCCCTGACCTGCAGAAATACCCAAATCTCCAGGTTAAAAAGGTCCTAGAGTACTGATAAGATGAATGACAAAAGTTCCACATCAGACACATCCTGTGAAATTTCAAACAATCAAAAAATAAATAGAATACCCCTAAGAGCTTTCAAAAGGAAAAAACAAGTCATCTACAAAGTAACTGGAATCAAACTAGTATCAGACTTCTCATTAGAAACACTGGATGCCAGAGACAATAGAGCACTATCTTCAAAATTCTGACAGAATATGAATCTGAACTTAGAAATCTACATTTGGCCAAACCATCAATCAAGTATGAGGGCAGAATAAAGACATTTTTAGATATGCAAGGACTCAGAATATATATACTTCCCACATACCACTTGTTAAGGAAATTACCTGATAATGCACTCCAGCAAAATAAGGAAGAAAACCAAGAAAGAGGAAGACATGGGATCCAGAAAACAGAGGATCCAACCCAGGAGGGCAGCGAAGGGAAGTCCCAGGCTGAGAGCTGTACAGCAGGCCTGAAGAGCAACCACTCCAGACTGGAGCAGGAGGATGGAGGGCTCCAGGAGGGATGTCTTTGGGGGAAAAATGGACTCCAGGCAACAGGTAGCATGATTGAGAAGCTGGATAAACTTGAAGATATGTTGAAGGCCCATCATTCTTTTTTTTTTTTTTTTAACATTTTTTATTGATTTATAATCATTTTACAATGTTGTGTCAAATTCCAGTGTTCAGCACAATTTTTCAGTCATTCATGGACATATACACACTCATTGTCACATTTTTTTTCTCTGTGATTTATCATAACCATCATTCTTTTGTCAACAAGAAAAAAGAAAGGCAATTAGAAACTCTGAGAAAAATAAAAAGCTATATAAGAGAGTTACAATCTAAATATGAAGCAAACTAAAATGTGGCATGATTTTAAACAACTGATGGAATGTAAGAAAAGAGAAATCATTTAACCTGGACACTAGGAACATACTTTTTTTAAGAGACCCAAGATTATAACTCAGTAACTACAGAGAAGGGATGTCATCTATGCACACTACTTGGTCCTGTAGTGAATGTTTTCATACTCATGATAATATCAAGGACACTTACTGGTTTTTAATTTTTAGAACTAGCCTTAGACAAAGAACAGAAGACTTCAATTTGGCTATTTAGGATAACGTGAATGTCAAGTATGACAATATTAAAGTAAGAGCACAGTTGCCAGGAAGTGAGAAGAATAATTTTGAAAAGTGGATGGGTAGGGCTCCTAATATTATGGTTTTATATAAAAATGATAAGAACTGACTATTGTTGATGGAATAAAAAAATACAGTCATATTCATATTATTGAAAAAGATAACCAACAGAAAACTAAAAATAATAACAGTTATCAAATATTAAGAACAGTATGGATGGAAGGTGAACTAAATCTTCATCTGTCATTAAGGGTACTGTACCTGTGTATGTGTATGTATGTATGTGGTATGCTTGTATATGAACAGGACATTCATTTCCAGGATATATAAGAAACCAGAAACAGTGGTGGTTACCTCTTGGAAGGGAAACTAGGTAGCTGGGAGACAAGAGTGAAGGGGAGACTTTCATGCTACATTCTTTAATACATTTTTCAAGTTTAATGATATAAACCTATTACCCAAATATAAAATCAATCAATAACATTTTTAAAGGAATAAACAAAAGGACAGGATACTAGAATTATGGAGTTTACTCAAAAAAAAACCACTGAAAACTAGAAACAGTGAAAGAGGTTGCTTTTGAAAAATGGGACTAAACTTTTCATCATAAGCTTTTTAGCTCTACTAGATTTGATTTTTTCTGATATATTTATCTTACATTAATAAAAAGTTTTAAATTAAACAATATAAAATAAAGCAAAATAAGAACACTGGGTGATGTCTGAGTAGTAACCAGAAAGTGTCAAATAAAGGCAACTGTTAACATTTCTAACCAGTACAATCTTAAAGGGCTATTTGTTAACATTTATTAAAAATGTAAAACGTATCTTTTGGTACAGTAATTCTAATCTGTTTTACAGAAATATTGGACAAGTGTGCAAAGATGTATGCAAAAGAATGTTCTCTGCCTCATTGCTTCCAACAGGGAAAAACTAGAACAACTCAAAAGTCCACCAATAGAAGACAAGCACACTGCGAAAGTCCATACAATGGAAATATTATGAGGCCATTAAAAAAAAATGAGGCAGACCCATAAATATTGCCATGGAAAAATATCCAAGTTGTATGACTATGTGAAAAATTTTGGAGGGACATGCTGCAAATAAAGGTTTTCTGGAGGACTGAGATGGTGTGGGAATTTCATTTCTATGCTAAAAGCTTTTGTAAGCTTAGTATTTTTACATGATGCAGTATCACTCATAATTAACAACTAGTTCTAACCAAATCAGGTGTGATAGGGCTCCTCCCATGACAGTGCCCTTTGGGTCATGCAGGGTAGAGACAGAGGAGTGTCCAGCTCTGAAGCTTCCCAGGGAACAGAACTGGCCCAGCCTGAAGAAGTTCATGACCCAGAAAGCCTAAGGGTTGGGAGATGCCTGTTAATGCCTAGGCAGCCAGGAGCCTGCCCCAGGAACAGCCAGAGTGCATATCTTGCCAAAGCTCTCCCCAGTTCTAGGCCAGAAAGGGGCAGGCTTGGGAGCTTCCCAGACACTCTCTCTCCATCCTCAACAGTCTCGGTTGTGGCAAGATGAGGGTGGTGAGTGAGCAAAGCAGACACACAGACAGACATGCATGCGCACACACTCACACAGAAACATGCAAACACGCAGGTGCTAGCACGCACACAAAGCCGGGGCAGGCCCCGAGAATTACATAAACACTAAGATACACAAAGAGACAGAGAAAGAACCAGAGAGAGAGGAAAGGAAGAGAGAGGGAGACAAAGCCCGTGCATCCCTGTTAGGAACTGTGGGATATACACTCAGATCTGAATCCCATTCTGACCTCCCCGTCGGTGGCACCTTGGGGAGATTACGCCTGCCATCTCAGTTTCTGCTCCTGCAAAAGGCTAATCACCCTGATCTCAGGACAATGCTGTCAGACAATGTGAGAGGGGTACTGCTGCTGCCTGCCAGTGAGTCTTCTGGGTATGGGGGCCTGGTGACCCAGCCACACTCAGGGCAGAGGTCAGGAGCAGGTACTAGGCAGTGAGGGGTGAAGTGAGGGGTACTCACGGATAGCAGAGGAACAGGAGGTTCAGGAAGGAGTAGGTCCTGAAGAGGTGGATGAGGGAGCGGCACAGACTCCAGCCTGTTGCCGTGAGAACGGTGAAGCGGGTGAGGAACAGCAGGATGGAGCGAAAGAGGGAGACCTTCCCCCTCTGAGAAGCCTGGGTCAGGGCGAGATAGGACGGGATGGGGCCTTGGATGGAGGCCACGAGGGCTGTGACCAAATCCCACCCAGCATGGCCTATGATCCCACCCGGGGGAAGCGTGGGGCAGCAGGCTGGGCAGAACCTGACAAGGCGAATCCTTTCCCTCGATGCCCAGTAAACTCCAAGAGCTGATGGGATGTGAGTAATGTTCTTTAACCAAGTTTGAAGGGAGCCCCAAGGAAATGCCTCAGGGTTGAAGGGCTGGGCCTGTCTCCTTGGCACCCCACCCCTGGGGAAAGGGGAGCCCCAAAGTCCCCGGGCCAGCCTCTGGGACCCAATCACCTCCTTCACGATGGACCCAATGAAGCGGCGGCCCAGAACAATGGTGGTCACCATCAGCAAGTTGAAGTCGATCAGGTGGAAATTCTGTCAGGGGGCAGAGGCTGGGGGTCACGTGGGCCCCCTGCCCATGTACAGCCTTTTTGCATCCCCACCTCCCCCTGCCCAGTCCTTTTCATAGGGACTGTCCCCACTCTCTGACCTTCATAGGCCTCCAGCTGAGTCAGACCAGGAAAATACCTAGAGGAGTAGAACAGGACCCAGAGGAGGGAGGTGGGACAGTCCCTGGAGATAAGAGAGTGGTGTGTGAGCCCTCTTGCTCTGATCACCCATGCCCCTGTCCCTGCACCTCTCCTGCACAGAGCTCTTTTCACTCCTTGAAACGATCACATATGCCTGTGGCTCACCTCCCCCACAGGACTTAAGACTCTGCACTCCTTTAGACAAAATCTGTGTCAGATTCATTTCTGCCACCCTTATGATGAATAGCATGGTGCTGAGCACATTAGGGGTGAGTGTTCAGGAATCATCAGTTTCCTGTTCCTTTCTATGCCTCCCATGCCCAGCACGAGGCCAAGTATACAGGGTACTTGGGAAGCTATGCTAAACTGAAGCCAAACGTCTCACACACACACACACACACACACACCCCACACACAGTGGATCCTGGTTAGGCACCTACCAGGGAGGTGTGGGAGGGTGGGTGGGAGGGCGGGTACCACCACACTGTCTTGTAGATGTTGATGTAGTGGACGAAGAGAGCTATGAGCTGGCAGAAGAAGAGCTGCAACTCAAACAGAATGCTGGCCTGGACTGGCAGCTCGGGGATCTTGCAGTGTTGGAGGGGCACGACTGTCTGGGTCGCCAGTGGGGGGCTGGAGAGGCCCGTTCCAGAACTGCTCCTGGAGTGGGGGAAGGAACAAACATGAGGAGCTGACCTGAGAACCCTACTAAGAAGGGCTTCTGGGGCAAAGTACTGCAGGGGAGGATCAGAAAAGCAGCTCAGGGAAAGGATGAAGTCCTCCTAATCCTGCCTGTGAGGTAAAGAAGCTGACAGAGCCCTTTCCTATCCCTAATCTTATTCAGGCTTGCCAACATTCCCCAGGAAGAAAAGGATTATTAGGTCCATTTTACAGATGAGGAAAAGGAAGCCCAGAGAGGAGAGATAACTTGTCCAAGTCACCAGCAAATCAGGGGCAGAACTGTAACTGGAATCCAAGCCTTTGGGCTTATTACACTATGTCCCATTTCATCTGTCCCAGTGACCAACCTCTGAGGCTTTCCTGCTGCTCCCTGCCCTTTAAGCCCCCATCTGGCATCCGGGGTATCACATCCTAGAGCCCAAGGTTTGGGCGGAGAGCTTTGTCCACACTTCCTGTGAGCCCACAGTGAGGGGCAACAGACAGAAAGTAATTTACCTGGTGCGGGAACGGACACTGGTGACAGATGCACTGGAAGTGTGGCCCCCACCAGAGCCCCCAGATGATCCTGGCTCACAGAGTGGATTTCGACAGTAGGATGTCCTGTTGGGACCTCTTCGTCCTCCTGTGGGGCTCAACATAAGATAGATCCTCAAGCTAGAGGGCATGTATCAAGGATGACAGTAATGACACTGGCTACCTGGTGTCTCATTTTATCACTCAGTCACAGAGACCCACAATCTGGCCCCTGTGTACCTCTTCAAACGCATCTCCTACCATTCTCTGCCTCACCCCCATGTTTCAGCCAGCCTGGCTTTTTGTCTCCTTGGGAAAACCAAGCTTGTTGCTACCTTTTGCACTTGCTGTACCTTCTGGAGGGCCCCTCCCTGATTGCCATTTTTGAAGTATCTGCCCTTATAACTATCTTATTTCTATTTTTTCCCACAATTCACTCTTCATCTTGTTCATTTGTTAACATATTTTTTGTCTATCTTTCCCACTAGAATGAAAGGCCAGTGAGGTCAGTATCTTGATCTTCTTTTTCATTGTTTATCCTCTCCCCCTACAGCAGTGTCCAGCATAAAGTAAGTGCCCAACAAAGTACATGTTGATGAGGGAGTGAACTCCACAAGGTAGGTTTTCCATAGATTAGGAAACTTGGTTTATATTGTGTCATAGGTAGTTTGGGGGCCTGGGTCCTGTGCTCTTAGCACTGGTGTACACTGCTCCATTCAGATACTAGAAGTCTCTGTAGGCTTACAACTCTGGGTGCCCTTGAAGTGTTTTCCTCTAGGATCCAAGAACCAGCTCAATGAGTATCCTGGGTTCTCAAGGTCAGGACTCAGGGCCTGAGCCCAGGATCAAGGATGTGGGCTCTGGGAGAATGCTGTGGCTGTGGACTCAAAACTTGGACCCACAACCTCTTTCTCTAAGCTTAGCAGTCTAGCCCACGCTCCCAGGCACCACCTTGCACAAAGGTCCTAAACACCACCCTAGTCCCAGTCAAAGTCAAAGCCTTGTTCATCTCTCCTCAGGGCAGCACAGCAGCCTCCACACACACATCCCTTGCTCTAGCTTCTCAGCCTGGAAGCTTTCCCCACACATCTCCAAAAAGTTCTTATCCAGGAACTCTTCCCCTAACTAGCCCTCAGCCCTGAAGCTCTGTTCACGCACCACTGTACCTGGCTTCGAAAACCCCACACAGGCATCCTCAGCCCAAATGCTCTGCCCACACCTACTCTCCTCTCTTTAGAAGTTCTGCTCCCACATAAAGCCCCTCAGCCCAGAAGCCCCGCCTACACACAACTGTCACCCCAGAAAACCCGCCCACAAGCCAATAAAAGCGCTCTGCCCAGAAGCCTGGCTCGAGTGGGCTCCCTTAGACTGGAAGGTCTCCTTCCCGCCCCACCTCCCCCAGTACAAAGCCGCTACAGTCCTGAAAGTTCGCCCGCGCACCAGGGCCTACAGCCCAGGAACTCCGCCCTTAGCACTAACGCCCCGTCCACCTCTAAGCCCCGCCCCACTCTAGTCCTCTGAGTGGGTCCTCACCAAAGCCCCCAGGTGCCTCTCCATTTTAAATGCCCCGCCCGCCGCTCCAACGTCCCGCCCCCACAACAGACGCCCCACCCGCAAGCGACAGGAGGGGGCGGGGTCCCTCTGTACCCATATCCCCTCCCCCCACCTCGCCGGGATCCTGTCCGCATGGGGGAGCAATTAGCAGCTCAGCCATCCTAACCCCCGAGCCCGCCCGTTCCCGGGCCGAGCCGGACCCGCGCCGCTCACCCATCTCCACCCCCCGGCGCTCTCCGCTTCGCCGCCGCGGCTCCTGCGGGCAATATGTCGGAGGCGACGGCGGCCGGGAGAGGACTAACCGCCGCAGCCCAGTCCCCGGGTATCAGCTGCGCGCTCCCGCCTCGCCGCCAAATTTGCATACAAGGCGGGCTAGAAACTGGGGGCGCGCTTCTTAAAGGGGCCGCCTGGACGTAGGCAGTGCCGCGCGCTCTTTGTCTCGCGTTCCCCCACGCCCTTCCTGCAGCTGCTGCTGATAAATCCAAGAGGAAGGAGAACCCACCTCCTGCTCTTCCCTTGCGTGCCATCTCCATGCATCTTTTCAGGGCCGAGGGAGGGGGCTGGAACCACCTCTCGTTTCCTGTATCCATGAGTGGCCGGCCCACCGGCGCCTCAAACCCGTCTCGTCTCAAAGTGGGTTTTCATCTTTTCCTTTGGCATTCTTGCTCTTTGGCGCACCCCAGTCAAAACCTGAGAGTCATTTCTCTCGACCCACACATCCAGTCTTCTACCTGGTCTTGCTGACCGTTAGTCCTAATTATTTCTCACATCTCACCCTACTCTTCTACCACCACCTTAGTTCAAATCCTGACTGCCAGTTCTAAGACCTGAAATCCTATTTTTTGCTCTTTACTGGTAATATTCACCTTATTGGGCCTTGGTGAGGATTAAATGAGCTAATGCATGTAGAACAGTCTGTTTTAATAAATGTTAGCCATCATTACTATTATGATGTACGGCAAGCACAACACAGAGGGAACACTCAGTAACTGAGCCCCTACAGGTAGCTTATTTCTTCCCTCATAAGACCTATCAGCTGTCTGAATCACTTGGTACCTTCATCATTTAGCACAGTGTTTGGCACGTGATAGACAACAATATTCAATTAATTAAATGATTTAGTAGATATTTAATTAGTAGATATTCACAGAACTTACAGTTAAGTGGGAGGAGATGGACATAAATAAAATTAGTAAATTCTGTAGTATGTTAGAAGGGAATGATTGCTGTGGAGGTAAACAGGAACAGGGGATGGGAGGTTGCAATTTTTAACAGGGTAGTCGTGGGCTTCACTGAGAAGGTAACTTTTGAACAGACACTTGAAGGAAACACTTGAGTGAGTCAGTCATGCAGATGTCTGGAGAAAGGGGGCATTCCAGGCAGAAGGAGAAAGTCAGTGGAAGGGCCCTCAGGTACGAGCATGCCTGGTGTGTTTAAGAAACAGCAAGAATGCTAGTGTGGCTTGGAATGGAATAGACATGAGAGTCGGACATGAGAAGGAATGGACCTGAAGTTTTTACTCTGAATGAGATGGGGAGCTACTGGAAGGTTTTGAACTTCCATTTTTTACAGAATCACTTTAGCTGTCCTGTGAGAATAGACTGTGGGGGTACAAGGGTGGAATCAGGGAGACCAGGGTGCTATGGCAATGATCTTTGCAAGAGATGTTAATGATTTGTACCAGACTGGGTTAGGTGATGAGACATAGTTGGATTCTGGATTGGAAGGTAAAGTCAACAAGATTTGTTGACAGATTGGGTAGGTGTATGGAAGAAAGAGAAGATCAGAATTACTCCCAGGTTTTTAGCCCAGGCAAATGGAAATACGGAATTTAATTCAACACATATATTATCTATTAATATATAGATTTTACACCAAGTCAGGCCTTCTCTTCTTGGGAAAAAAGAGGCCCAGGGAGGGAGAATGCCCAGGTCACAAAACAGAATTGAAACCAGGGCTGAGATTTCTTTTTCAGGCCAAAGAAACTCTGGTTAGAAGAGCTGGTTCTGAACTCTTTAGAGTATCGAATTTGAAGTGTATCTTTTTAATTATTGGATCCCCAAAGCCTAACACTACCTGGCACATGATAGGCATTCAGTTAGGATTAGTTCAGTTCAACTGAAGTAGTGGCAAAGTGGCTCCTGAAAAGGCGGCTAGTTGGGAAGGGGAACTAAAAGGTTTCAGGAATATTCCATCGAAGACTGAAGCTTGGTCATTCCTGGGAACTCACTGTAACTCAGGTCAACAAACACTTCTGAGCCTCTATTACATCTTAGGCACTGGGGATACAGAGATGCCACTCATTACTGGGGGAGTAAGAGAGAAGAATCAACAAATCATGGCACAGTGTGATAAAAGTAGCAGTCTGTACCAAGTTCTGGGTTGGACAGAAGGTGACTAATCCGGACGGGGAGTTAGTCACAAGAAGGCTTCATGGAAGAAGCTGGTTTCTAAGAGATGAAAAGGAGTTTGCTTGTTGCACTCCTAGAGGAGGACGCGGTAGCTTAAGCCTGGTAATTGCCTCACTGGGGCTGGGGCCGAGGAGTGTCTTGCTGTGCATTTATCATGCAGAAGGTACTGGATCTTGTACTTGGCAAATATTCAGGAAGTGTTTGCTGAATTGATTTGAGGGCATTTGTACAACCCAGGGTAAGAGGGTAAAGCTACCCAAATGGACCACTATGCATGTAACCCATTACCTGCGGCTCCTGCCCACCTTGTACAGGTTGACTACTGGCCAGCATTCATTCTTCTTTCTTCTGGGAAGAACACTGATTTTCCCTCGGGGACCTACCCTTCCTCCCACTCTCAGTCCACATGGTTTAGTGGGGCTGTCTTACTCTGCAGTTCCAGTGTGTGCAGATGACCCTGACTTGACGAATTAAAGCATTCCATCCCTGCCACTTCAGGATACTGTGACTGGTTGGGGTGGGGGTGGGGCTGTGTTAGTGACCCAAGTCAAACCAAATGAGATACAATCCTAGGATCTTTGCTAGAACTATTGGGAAATACCCCCCTCCCCTCCCTGCACACACCGGGATGGCTAAGGAAATAAAATACAAACTTGAAGTTCTTCGTGGCCATCTTGCCACCTTTGGGGGAGAACTTAGCTGACAATGAAAGACACACAGAAAAGTCGAGAAATCAGGAGATACTTTCTCAATGGTATCATTTGATCCACTTATACCTGAAGCCTTTATGGACTTTTCTGTCATAAAAAGCCAGTTTGTGTTTAGTGTCTGACAATTGCTACTAAAAGTATCTTGAACAATACAGCAGTATCTACCAGAAACATCTAGGGCCTTAGTCCTTTTACATCTGCCTCCTACAGTCTCCCTGAGGAAAAGAATCGTAAGATGGCAGGATGTTGGTTAGGTTCTTGTCCTCCAGATCTGTGGCCACACATCTCAGCTGTTTTGTGACCTTGAAGCCCTCACTTCCCGCCTATGCGTCTTCATTTCCTGATAAACTTGTTCTGTATTGGCTTTTCCAGTCGTCTTGAATTTTGAGGAAATGCCACTGGCTCCAGGCCAGTCCTGTGTCATTGGGTGTCAGGAGTTGGGATCTCTTCCTTGGTCCTGTTATTCTGAGGCCACAGCTGGCAAGTCTGTCCTCTGATCAGTAGTTTCTAGCCTGGATTATGCAGATCTCTGGTGGTACACAGCTGGGGTCCTGAAACCATAGGAAAAAAACAAAATACTGCTTCCTAGAGTGTCAGTTTTACTCATGGAAGTATTTTCAAGATTGAAGTGTAGTTATTCAGAGCACCATCTCTGAGCCAGACTTACATGGAATCAAATCCCAGTTCCACGACTTACTAGCTACATGACCTTAAGAAATTACTTAACTCTGTGTGCCTCAGTTTCCTCAGTGTAAAGTGAGGGTAGTATAACTCACAGATATAGAGAACAAACTAGTGGTAACCAGTGGGGAGAGGGAAGAGGAGAGAAGTGAGATGGGGTAGGGGATTAAGAGGTACAAACTACTATGTATAAAATAAACAAACTACAACAATGTATTATACAGAACAGGGAATATAGACAGTATCTTATACCTTTAAATGGAGTATTATAGATAAAAATTTTGAACCACCATGCTGAATACCTGAAACTAATATAGTATTATAAATCAACTACCTCATTTGAAAAAAAATAGTGAGGGTAGAATTAGTGTCTCTTATGAGATTATGGTGAAGTTTAAGTTAGTTTGTGTAAAAGTACTTAGAACATACCTGGTGCACATTGTACTATTTATTACCTATTATTATTTTCACTTGACTCTAAACATTTTATTTATTTTTAGGTTTCTCTTTAAATTCTTTTTTTGTGTATATATATTTATTGAAGTATATAGTCAGTTTACAATGTGTCAACTTCTGGTGTACAGCACAATGCTTCAGTCATATGAACATATATATATTCGTTTTCATATTTTTTCACCATGTTACTACAAGATATCGAATACAGTTCCCTGCGCTATACAGATGAACTTGTTTATATATTCTATTTAGATGTATGTATCAGTTAGTGTCCGAAAATCTCCAACTCTCAATTTGCCCCCTCACTTCCCCCCACCATAATAACCACAAGTTTGTTCTCTATGTATGAAAGGCTGTTTTACAAGTAAGTTTGTTTGTATTATTAAAACTTGGATATATTACGAAGTGCAAAGAAAACTAATGTGAATTTAAGATCAAAGACTTTGAAGAAATGTCACCTAAAGCTCTATCTCAGCTTCCCAGAGATTTGCTTTCTTCTGCCACTAAGAATACTTTCATCTTTTTTTTTTAACTACAAGAACCTATAAGAGAATCCAGATGTTGCGTTCTTCTAATTTTCTGGGCCATTTTCACTTCCAGGTATATGTTAGTTTCCCCATCCAACCTTCCACATTTCAGGGACAACCCACCTACCTGTTCTCATTTAGACATTTGTATTCCCATGTTTTATAAAACTTGATTATTACAAAGATAATATATGCAAGCTTGAAAAAATACTGTATTTCTTTAGTTTTTCAAACTTGGATAGGATTTTGGCAGGTAAGGTACTTGGGGCGGGCGGGGTTGGGGGAGGAACAAAGATAGAGAAAACAGCATGAGCAAAGGTCTAGATGCAAGCTATGTTCCAGAAGAGCAAGTCATTTTGGCTTGAGAGGAACTGATTATGAGGCTGGAAAAACAGGTTAAGTTCTTATCACTTGAGGATCTTAAATGCTACATACTACATACAGTGAAGTCTAGATTTGATTTCACCTCTCTAACCATGTTTCATCTGTAAAACTAGGCTAATTATGTCAATGAATTCTAAGGATTAATGACAGAGAGATGAAAACATATGGGAGTTATCCTGTATAGGAAATGGAATGACTGTCATTAGTTGAGATCAAGGATTCTTCTTGGTATAGAGCAAACCATCCCACCTTTCAGGGTGGCCTGCAATTTGGTCTGAGATCTTACCTCCCTGCAATGCACATCTCAACCACCAGAGGGAGCTTGATACAAATGAACCAGACCTCCAGCTCCACAGGAAAACTGGTGGGCAGGGTTGGGCAGGGGATGTAGAATTCTGGATCAGATGCAGAGGTTCACAATGGTAGGGGTGGGGCATGGATCCACGTGCCCCCTCTCTGGCCCTCTTGTTTCTAAGACCCATTCCAAGGAGAGGGGTGGGACATGTTGCCAGAAGGTAGAGCTCAGCAGCTAGCCAGATTTAAGATCTCTAGGATGGTGCGTAGAGTGAGGGCCAGATCCAGTTCGGGGGCCCAAGTTTCTGTATCTCAAGCAAAAAGGCTTTCATCAGCTCTGCTCATAAAGGCCAAATTCCTTCTCAGAATACCCCATGCCAGGCCAGGAGTCTAGCTAGGCCTGGGAACTTTAGAAAAGGAGCTGAGGCTATAAGCATGAGGAATGGGGAAGGAGAATGGGAGGCAGTGCCATACCCAACAACTGACCTTTAGAGAAGCATCCACATTGCCCTGGGACCCCAGCCTGTAGGTCTATCAGAAAAGACTAGGGAGTCAAGCTTCTCCAATCATGGCTTACAAACCAAACTAGGGTTTCATAGAATTTCTACAAAACCTTTACCTTTTCTTCTCCACTTACTCACACTAAGGAGCTTTTCCATTACAAATGTTAAAATGAAGGCCCGGAGATATTTAGCAATTTACCCAAGATCAAGTAGCACTCAAGAGGCTGGGGCTGGAAGCAGCAGGAACGGCTTGTAGGGGCCCAGGAAAGGGAAGGCAGGCAGACAAAGCAACAGTCCTCAGAACTGCTGCAAGCACCGGCTCTTGGCCAGGCTTCACACCCACCCCTCCAGGGCCAGTTCTGCTGCTAGGCCCCAGGTTGCTGAACCCCGCCTGCACACTCCCACTCTGGTCCCCTGAGAGTCCATCACCCTGGCAACAGCCAGAGAAAGGCCCAGCTAAAATATTTATGGCTCAAAACAGTCCAGAGGCTTCCCATAGGGGAGGGGGGAAAAGCTGATGTCATCCCTTCTCTGCTTGCAGGGGAGGTGACTGACAGGTAGGGCAGCTGGGTGGGTGGGCCAAGCCCACTAGGTCAGGGCTCGCAAAGGAAAATCCCTAGGGCTGCAAGTGGTAAGGAGAGGAGGGAGTATGTGACAGACGTGACAGGTGACAGGGCTGGGTAAGAAACACAAGCTGGAAAAGAGGAGGAAGGAAACAAGTGTTGAGCAGTATTATGCACAGACCCTGTGCTAGGCATTTCACACACACTGAAGTTGCTCCTCAGATCCCATACAGTAGATTGGGATTACCATTCTACTTTTACAGAGTAAACAGGCCCAGAAAAATACACAGCAAGTGAGGGGCTAGGATTTGAATCCAGATCTGTTTGGCTCTGGCCCAGGGAGCTTTCTTGTAATTCCATGGCTGCCAATAAGATACCCTGCATTTATGGATTGTGGGCAAGGCTTCCTAGGATCCTAGCAATGGCTTCTCAAATAATGACCCAAGCTTTGTACCTCCATCTTTCTATGACCAGGATGCCATCTGTTTCTGACTCCCCACCCCAAACTCCTCCTCTGCCTGCTGGACTGAAGCAGGTCCAATTGCTAGGTAAAGAATATGGCCACAAGATGAGGCCTAGGAGACCAAGAAGCTGGGGAAAATGAAACCCCAGTGGCCAAACCTGTACCGAGTCTCATTGTAAACACAGATTGACAAACACAACTCAGTTTGCCTGGGACGTTCCTGTTTTAGGACTGGAAGTCCAACATCCCAGGAACCTCCTCAGTCCTGGGTAAACCTGGTTTGTCACCCTAAGTCTCTCAAACACAGTGCTTTACTGTTTCAAAGTACTTGTGGCTGTTAAGAGGTACAAACAGGTCAAACACAGGGACTATGAAGCATGATAGCATCTTTTCTAAACCTTAGGCAAGTTATCCTCCTTGAGCCTCTGTTTCTTCATCTCTAAAATGAGAGTAATGGATTGAAGTATTAAAGTGAAATAGTACACGCAATGCTTGACATTGTGCCTGGTACAACTGAGCATTCAATAAATTATTAGCTGTTATTTACTTTATCAATAATGAAGATAAAAATGGGCTTAGAGGTTAAAAAACTTGCCCAAAGTAAATCAACTGATTTCAAGGTCCCTTTCTTGCTAAGAATGAATCCAAAGCTCATTAGAATGCCTCAGGCACAGTTAAAATGCAGGCATGCTCTCTCCAAACTCAGCCCTTCCCCTCGTTCCTTTGTTAGGATAACTAACCAGAAGGCAGTGAAGGAAGGGTGCAGCATTCCTCTCAGAAGCTCAGGGTTAAAATCAGACTATGGCATAGGTCATAGGAAACCAGAAGTCTAGCAAAGGCTGACTTTCCAATTCTCCAAAAGAAAATGTTAGGACAAATAGCCCAGTTTAGCTGGAAGCAGAGGGGAGCTAGACAGGGGAACTCTGGCTCTCTCCCAAAGCTGATAGAAGCTACCAGTGTGGGGCCAATCATCACTTGGCTGTTTTTATTGAGCTCCTTAGTGCCAGATGTTTGTTGGGGAAGAGATATAGTCCAGAGGTGAAGTGGGAAAAGCCCTACCCTACTCTTGAGGAGCTTTCTTGGACAAGGTTAGTAATCAATGACAAAGAGAGAACAGGCTCCGAGGTTAAACAACTTGCCCAAGTGCAGGGACCTTCTCACCTGGCTCTCAGCCTGTCACAGAGGCGGGGAGCAGCCTGTCTCTGGGAGCCCTCTGGATGTGTCCAAGGCTGGCACCACAACACACGTGTGGCAGGGTGGGAAACAGGAGGTGGCGGCACCATGTTCCAGACAGTTCTGCTGGGGACTAAGGGGAAGCAGGCAAACTGGGACTGACATGGTAGGAGTTGCCAGTTTATTCACATCTAGGAGGCCATGCTGAGGATACTGTTAGTCCCCTTCAACTCTTTGAAGTCCTGAGCAAGTTTAACTGTTAGCATCACAGTCCCCTGCATCCCTAAGGACTCCATTCTGGGCCTAGAGCCTCTTTTAGGGGATCCTGGCTGGCTTTCTGTGGGTAAATCAGATGGAGAGGTGGGGTGGGAAAGACTGCTGGTCTCCTCTCCAGGGTTTCTCTGTGCTCAGCAAATGCCCTCGGGCCAGCCTTGACACAGCAGACAGCTCTCCTGGTTTCCGGAGTCCTCTGACGGCTGCAAAGACACAGGTAGAAAATTAAGAAGCATGAAGTCCCCGTATCAGGGGGGCTTTCCAGCCTCCCATCTGGCCAGTCTGCCTCCCTTACAGTCTCCCCACCCCACAGCAACAACTCCAGTTGTTCCATTCAGGATAGGGTTTCTAGGTACACAGAGGGGTAGAAAATAGAAGTCCACAACCGATGAGCTCTCTTTTTGCTGCCAGTCAGGCAATGAAAATGGAGCCTCGCACCTCATACCTCTCATCCTTGGCCATGCCTGAACTGAGTGATACAGGGCAGAATCAACCAGGTCTTTGGGGCCTTTGGCTATATAAGCTCTGGTGCCTCCAGCTACATCAAGGGAAAAATTTCTACTCTCTCAGAGATGTGAAAAAGAGAAAGAGCTTTAAAAGCCTTTGGAAGAAAGGGAATGGGGAAATAGGCATCTTCTCATAGCTATTATTAGTACCTTAATCCTAGGCTCAGGGGTCCACCTCTTCTGGCCTTATGAGGAGTTCTCAGGGTTATCCACTGGAGAGACATATCCTAAGCATGGGGCACAGGCCAGGGCCCTAAATGGCACGATCATTCCCCGAATTGTTCAAGCCAGTAACTTGGGGCCTTTCCTTAGTATATCCCTCTTCTCCCACATCTAATCAATCACCAAAGTAACAGTATAAGGTTCAGATTCCTACCTCACCTTGGACCTGCCCCAGTCCTATCCTCTGCCTAGAATGTGCCTCATGTCTTTTCTCTAAACCATCTCCTAAACCTTCTGCCTCAAGGAAAACCCAAGAGCTAGGGAAGTTCCTGTGGTATGCCTTCATCTATTCTTTTCTTTCATAGCACTTACCACAACTGAGATAATTTATACTATTTATGAGATTAATATGTTTAGTGTGTCTCCCCAAATACAATATAAGCTCCATGAGGTCAGGGACCGATTTTATCTTGTTCACTTGCCACTGACTCACCAGTGTCTAGCACATAGTAGATGTTTCAATTTATAACAGTGAAAAAAATATATATATATAGGGTCATTTATACTGATCTCTAGAGAGATGCTTATGAAGAATCTTATCAAAACATAAGGTATTTCTCCTTCTCAAAGGCAGATGCAGAATTTGTTTCCTACATTCCAACCCCAGGGAATCTAAGGGATAGAGAGCAGCCATTTTGTACCTAAAGCTATGCCATAAACAAAAAGCATGAAATTGGCAGGAACCAGAAGACTGAAGAGAATTAGCTTGGTATCTAACCCCAAACTCTTCTATCCCAAAATCTTTATGTACCTGCTGAAGATACTGGCTATTTTGAGGTGGGCCAAGGTAGGCTCCAGAGGTTGACATGAAACACCTAATTCAGGCATCTTAATGCAGTATTAACATAAACTACCCAGACTTCCAGCAATGTGTTCTACTTTGGTGATTAAGCTGGGCTGACAGTGTGAGGCTGTACCTCACACTGCCTGGAAACATCTCAAATGGGCTGTGTTCAGAAGTCCCCACAACCTTTCCCAATTTGATGTGGAAATGACAAGGTCTCCTTGAAGCAAAAAGCTCCCCAGGTCTAGGTGGGGAGAAGCACTATGATAGCTTGTGTACATGTCTGAGAACTCCTACCTGCCCACTTCCTGCCTAAGATGCAGTCAAAGACAATCAGCACAGCCTAAGCTAAGGAGTAGTTGTACATCTACCGATGAGAAGCTGCTAAATTTGTAGTCAAGGAATGTCAAGAAGCTAACCTCCAACAGCACAGTTGTGAAACTCAAATCCCTTCCAAATACAAAGCTCCTTTCCTTTAGAAAAGAGAGCTACAGTTCACAGAACACTGGATAAGAACATATAACCAACCCCAGAGCCGTAACAGCTACTGAGTAGAAGTCCTCCAGCCCAGGGGTTAGAAAATTGATTTTAGAGGCCAGTGAACATATCTGCTCCTCATTACCCACCCCATCCCCCAAGGGTTTGGTCTACTGCTTAAATGCAGCCTCCTTGGGAGCCCAGGGCCACAATAGGACTAGGGTGCAGTGTCCACCATAAGTCTTTGCTCCTAAGGGGCCTACAAGGGAAGAAAAGAGCAAGTAGTCAGGCAGCACACTGTACTTCCTCCCTTCCCCACAAGCAGCTGCTGTCAGACAGCTGTACGCAGCCTGCCTGCTCAAGGCTATTAAATATTCATGAGATGCTTGCTAGCTTTAAACATGCAATGACAATTCATCTGGAGAGCAAGAGGTACATGAGGGTCCAAAGAGAGAGGGAGGGCACAGAAGGATCCAGTTCTTTTAACTTCACGAATCCAGAAACGAAGCTAGGGGCACCCATCCTGAATATCAAAGACAGGACATGACTTTCAGTGTCAGCTGATCTACTGGTGGCTGCTGTAGGTACACAAGAAAGACCAGGAGGCAGCTAAATGGGAGCAGAAAGACTTGGGTCTAAACTCCAGCTCGTGGACCCTGTGGTCATCTTAACCTGTGCACATCAGTTTTCCAGGACAATCCTTACTTCACAGAGTTGTCTAAGAGAATTACGTGGGATGCTGCAGTATGATACTCCTTGGAGAGTTAGCACAGAATTAAGAGCTTAAAATGGAGGCAGAGACTTCATTCATTCCAGACTGAGAGGGGTGAAGCAAAGCCTTGCTTAGTAATTCCTTATGAGCCAAGTTTCCATCAGTGGAGACTCACAGAGTTTTGGTCTCTAATTCACAGGGTAGGGGAAAGGGACAGGATATAGGAAGACACCCTCAACATATGGTGAAGGCCTAATATCCCACCCTCAAGTAGCCCAAATATCTCGGAAGAGAGATGCTTATTCTTTCTGAAAAAGGTTAAGAACCAAAAAGCCTTCAGGTAAGAGGGAGCAGAAGTCAGGCACAGGGTGGGGAAAACACCCCCTTCGCTCTTCCACAAAGAAGTAGTGCCACTTTATGGAAGGTGCATATCTCCTATGGCCCTTACTTCCCTAACTCCCCAGCACAAGGGCAACCCAAGTGTGTTCAAGTCGCTCCCCTGTTTAAGTCCTTAAGGCCAAATTCCTTGACTAACATTTAGCTTCTCAAAACTGGCACTAACATACGCTTCTTGCCTCTATTTATAGCTAACAAGTACTGGGTGCTTACATGTCATGGTGAATGTTTCACATACATTAATTCACCCCAACTTCACAACGATGCTGTAAAATAAATATTATCCTCCCATTTTACAGATGATGGAACTGAGACTTGGAGAGGATAACTTACCTAGGTTCCAAAGCTAGCTACACTACATAAAAATGTGTGCTAAACTGTGTAAAAAGGAATAGTAATAGCTACTTTACAGGTGGAGGACATAGTGCATGGAATATAGTAAAGAATAAATGTTAGAATTGATAAAAATGCAATAGTAGCTAAGTGACATTTTTTCAGATTTTAACACTTCTGAAATCAGGATGCATCTTACATTCATATGAAAACAAACCATTGTGTTGGTTTAACTGGCAGTACTTTTTCTTCCATTGCAGTATTTAATGATGCATCTTAGAATAAATGGCCTCAGTGTCAATGAAATATGGTGTTTTATCTTATAGAGGCAGCATGCTTTCAAAATAAACAATGGACTTCGCTGTACAAAAGTGTCGACGTGCACTTCCTCCACAACTTGCTATGCAACTCTGGTAAATCACTTCACTTCTCCTAGTATCAGCTGCTCATTTACAAAAACAGACACACCGTAGGCATTCAAATTAAGTTCTCTCCTCCCTTAGAGAGGCAAAGCTGCCTATTTTCTCTACATCACTTTTTCCTTTTAAAGAAATGGGATCAAGCTCAATTAATGGGAATAGATAGAGAAGTGATAAAATGAGGGAAAATTAAAATGACTGCTTAATAGTAACTCTGCCAACAAACAGCAGCCTGTATAGGCTGGCACAAAGCACGAGAACACATCAAGAAAGAGGGAGCCCATGTGCTGCCTTAATGAGTTCTAACTCAAATGACCTTTGGATGACACAGAGCTCCAGGGGTTTGAGGCCAGGGAAGGATTACTTAATTTTCATATACCTGGGCAAAACATCCACCACCACCACCTTTTTCCACCTTGTTCACTTGGCTGGGGAGTACTCTGCATATGTGTACGCAAGAAGCCTTATGGGTCCTAACTCTCAGGCTGCTGTTCCTGAAACAAAACATTGTGTGAGTCTGTTTCATCCTTGGTGGCTAGAAAGCCCTAGCAGCTGCTGGGAGAGAAAGCAAGAGCGGACAAACCCTAAGGCTATGTGAGTAACTGTCAAATCCCTAAGTAAGGAAGGGAGCTGGAGAGAGGACCAAAAGAGGCTGATGGTGCGAGAGGAGCATGGGGGCAGGGCCCAGCCTCTGAGCATCTGGAGAACTATGTATGGCCAGGCATGACAGCTCCAACAGCCTCATTACCACTTTAGCAGCCTGCACTATAATACACAGGGTACAGACATGATTTGGAGTCACCCATATCTCTTAGTGATACCAAAATAATCCAATCAGCTATTATTTATTATTGAGTAGCTACTATATGCCAAAAATTATATTGATCACTTTAAGTAATACCAACTTCAAAGGGCAATAGATCTATACATCTATGGTCAAATGACTTTCGACCAGGGTGCCAAGGTCATTCAATGGGAAAGAACAGTCTTTGCAATAAATGGTGCTGCGACAATTGGATATGCACATGCAAAAGAATGAATATGAACGCCCTACGTCATACCATATGCAAAAGTTAATGCAAAATGGATCAAATACCTACACATAAGAATTAAAAGTTTGGAAGGAAAAAGGTATAAAGCTCAGGACCTTGAATGAGACAATGACTTCTTACTATGACATCAAAAGCACAAACAACAAAAGAAAATAAGAGTTAAATTGGACTTCATCTAAATGAAAAACTTGTGTTTCAAAGAAAATAAAGACATCTCACAAAATGGGAGAAAATATCTGCAAATTACATCTGATAAGGGCCAAGCATCAAAACGTATAAAGAACTCATAATTCAATAATAAAAAGACAAATCTGATTTAAAAATTGACAAAAGATTTAAACAAATTTTTCTCTAAAGAAGATATACAAATGGTGCATAAGCACAAGAAAAGATGCTCAAAAGTGCTAGTCATTAGGGAAATGCAAATCAAAACCACAATGGGATACCAATTCACACACAGGATGGCTATAATAAACAAAAAGAAAATAACAAGTGCTGGAGAGGATATGGAGAAATTAAAAACCACATACATTGCTGGTGGGAACTGTACAGCCTCTGCGTAAAACAGTTCGGCAGTCCCTCAAAAAATTAAACACAGTTACTACATAACCTAGCAATTCCTCTCCTAGGTATATATCCAAGATGTCCACACAAACACATGTACATGAATGTTCATAGTAGTATTATTCACATTAGCCAAAAGTTGGAAACAACTCAAATGTCTGTCAGGGGGTAAATGGCTAAATAAAATGTGGTATATGCATACAATTGGATAGTATTTGACAATAAAAGGGATACTGACAACATGCTACAATGTGGATGAAGCTCAAAAACATTATGCTAAGTGAAAGAAGCCAGTCATAAAAGATTATAATTGTATAATTCCATTTAATGAAGTGTCCAGAATAGGCAAGTTGGTAAGAGACAGAAAGCAGATTCATAGTTGCTTAGAGCTGGAAAGGATAAATGGATTGTGGGGAGATGGCTTAGTGGGTATGGGATTTCTTTCTGGGGTGAAAAAGATGTTCTAAAATTGACTGTGGTGATGACTACACAATTCTACATACTGAAAACCAGTGAACTGTGCACTTTAAATGGGTGAGCAGTATGGTATATGAATTGTATCTCAATAATCCTAACATGTCTTTTAATTTGTATTAATAGAAGCTAACCAGAAGCTGCAAACGGGCAGGCTATGGGCAGCATTTGGCTTGCAGCAGATGTTTTACAGGGAATGACACAAATCTGAGCAAACATTCAACAACGGGTAGTATACAAAATCCAAATTTCTAATTCTTCTTGAAAATCAGCTCTAGCAAGTCTAACTAGTAACGTGTAGAGCTGGGAAAGAAACATGAATGAAAACGATTTTCACAAGGACCTACTATATACAGGGAACTATTCAGTATATTGTAACAACCTATAATGGAAAAGAATCTGAAAAAATATACACAGACATACACACACATATACATATTAAAAACTGAATAACTTTGCTGTATACTTGAAACTAACACAACATTGGAAATCAACTATATTACAATTAAGAAAAAAAAAAAAGACCTCCAAATACTTGAAAGGATACTCCTTCAGGGGTCCAAAGTAGAATCAGTGTAAGTTACTAAAGTGACTTGTTCAAAATGAGGGAAAACTTCTAATACTTGGAGCTGTCTTAAATGAAATGGGCTGCTCTGGGAAGTAGCATATTTCCTATCACTAGTATGAAGTACTGATACATACTATATAACATGCATGAACCTTGAAAATATTATGCAAAGTCAAAGAAGCCAATCACAAAAGGCACATATTATACAATTCCATTTATATGGAATGTCCAGAATAGGGAAATCCATAGAAACAAAAAGATTAGTGGGAGAGAGGAGAATTGGGAGTGACTACTACATAAGATTCCGTTTGGAGTAATGGAAATTTTCTGGAATTGAATAGTGATAATGGTCACACAGCATTGTGAACATTCTAATAACCACTGAACTGTGTGCTTTAAAATGATTAAAAGGGTAAACTTTGTTACATGAATTTTATCTCAATTAAAAAAGAAAAAGGAGGGGAGGGTATAGCTCAAGTGGTAGAGTGCATACTTAGCATGCATGAGGTCCTGGGTCCAATCTCCAGTACCTCCTCTAAGAATAAATCAATGAATAAACCTAAATACCTCCCCCAACCAAAGAGAGGACCAAACGAGATACTCTTTACTAACTGCTTAGGATTTTATGGTGCACATGGTGATAAATGTGAGCTATTATCATCAACTCTATTTGATGATAAAAGAAATGAGATACAGAGAGAGGGTAAGGATTTTGTCAAAGACAAAGGTTATGATGACGCAGAGCCAGGACAGGTCCCCAATCTTGCCTGGCTCTAAAGCTTACAGAACTGTTAAAAAAAAAAAAAAAAAAAACCTCATAGGTAGTGACAGAAAGCTATAGAAAACATTGGGACCAACTGACTAAGCTACACAACCAGAATAGGGATGTGGGTCTGCCAACAATGGAACCTGCCTTTTCAAGCACTAATTACAGGCCAAATGAAGAAAGAAGTTTCTCCCAAATTCTGCTCTTAAGACTACCCTAGGAAGAGTGGAGACTAAATTCTTTGCCTTCAGGGACTTTCCCCTAAAATTTCCTAGCCATTCATGTGACCAGTATCAAACTTAGGACTTCTTGGATGCCCAGGACCATGCTCAATACCATGGCCCTCCTTAAAGGCTCCAGATCTCAGAGGCTCCTGGCTGAGAGGCAGGTTTGGAAGAAATGATCTCCAAGAAGGCAAATTTCACTGTCAAAGGCTACCATACCTTTGACCTACTTAGTTGGATCCTTTCTCCTCACTGCCCTCACATCCCTGACAACTTACTAAGGGGCAGAAGAAAAATCATCCAATTAGTTCCTTGATGGTTCAAGCAACAGGAAGATTCACTCAGTTGTCAGAACCCCCAAATACCTAACCAGGGGGCTAAACTTTCTTAGGGAAAGAACACTAATATTTACTACATATAGGGCATAGACTTGGTTGGCTTTATATATATTTGAACTCCTTCGGTTCCCCAGCCACTGTAAGGTATACATTGTCACTATCTTCCTTCCCAGATGTGGAAATAAGTAATGTTTTAGGTCACTGAACAAAAGCTCATAGATTCAACTCCAGGTTTGTCAGGTTCCACGTTCTTCTACTATACCACAGTGTCCCTAACCAGGGGTCTCTTCAGTGTGAGAAATACCCCTTTCTCAGATTAAAAGAAGTATAGTATGAGAGTTAAGATGTTAAATTCTGGCAACACATAAATTTGGGCCTGATTACTAGCCATACTAATTATGTGACCCTGGGAAGTCACTTAACCTCATTAAGTCTCAGTTACCTCTGTAAAATATGAACATTAGTGAATAATTATTTTTCGGTTGTTCAGTATCTGTTTCCTTTTCCTAACAACACCCTGACTTCCTTTTGAGGAATTAGTTTTTTCTTACTGTATACTGGAAAAGTACAGACATGTGACTCAGGCTATTCCAGTCTGACACTGTCTGCCTCCCTAGAACTTGAATCTTGAGTAGAGGGAGAAAGAAACCAAACATGGCTAGAGTTCACTTATTCTAGCAATGAACCCAAGCAATGAATCCTAACTTAAGGACCATTCCTGTGGTCTACCACTGCTGTTCCAGTTCACTGCACCCACTCCAGTTTCCCAAGCCAGATTTTTTAGCCTTCACACTAAATCCGTGGGCCCCTAACATCCTTCTGATAAACTCCCTTTTATTTACACTAGCCAGTCACTTTGGTGCTTATAACCAAGGAACTCCAAATGCAACACCACCTTATCAGGTTATTGACAGAACAAAATCGAATTTAATACATGTTAAGTTGACATTATCTGGTCATTACAAGTAAATTCAATATGGACTGCAAACCAACATAAAAGCACGGTCATGTTGTAAATATGGTACAAAGTGCAAACAAGCAAGATTTGCCCACTGATCACCTTCCAGGCCAGCTCCTGCCAAAACCATTTTACAACTAGGATAAAAGTTCCATGTCCTTAATAGAAAGCCACCTTAACATACCTGACAGGGGTCTTCACTACCCATTCTACTCCAGGAAATCCCTCAGGAGTTTTCAATCACCTGAAAATGGAGAAGTAAGAGATCAGTCTTTTGAAGAGGAAGTCTTAAAGACATACAAAATAAAAGGTAGAGATCCTGCATGCAGTTTACACATTACAGGAGAGAAACATGCAACTTTAAAGAAATTTTAAGTAACATTTCATTGTGAATATCAATATGGGGACCTATTGGGGCTCATCCTTATACATTTTAAAACAGCTGAGCAGAAAGCTTTACTTTGGGGAGCAGCAGGTCTAAACTACAGTCATTGAAATTTTACAATGTGTCATTTAAGATGTCAGACTTTGTGCCCAGGTTACATTACAGTTCACTTGTGATGGGCAGGATTATTAAGAGTTATGGCTAATTTATGCGGCAGCATATGGTTTTTCTTTTTACAGCTATTTTTATTAAACAAGTTTTGCAAAGTTTTAACATTAAAATTAACAGCTAAAGAATTGTTTATGCAAGTTGCTGTCACAGTTTATGTAAAAGAGAAATATGTGCTATTAAAATCAGACATTTAGGTTACCTTTGGTTTTTTGCGATGCATGTTAGCTTTACACATCCTGATTCTCTTGCGATAATTTTCCTTTAAAAAGGGGGGTATAGAGTGATCTCTTTTCATCAAAACAAGACATAATGCCCTGAAAGCTGACTTCAAACCATGGTTGAAAATTCAGTTATTTACACTTTATCACAATCTACAAATACATTTTTTTGTTGGTGTGTTTTAAAAAGAAAAAAAAAATGTCCATCATGCACTGCTGCAGGCAGCTTGGCATTTCATACAAGAGGATTTTTCACCCCCGAGCAGTTTAGGTGGCTCCCTTAGGGAAGGCATGAGAACCCTGATAATTAACATAGAGGAGTGGAAACAGGGTCAACCAATTCCATCATTTCCTCTCTTGGTCTCTCAGGAGGGAGGTTCAGAGCCAGGCTATCATGCCAGATCCTGCCCCAGCCCAGCTGATTGATTAAAAGCATTTCTGGGATTGGAAGGGAAACCCTTAAAGGCACCCAGGGTCTGCTGAATTGTCGTATCTAAAGGCAAGTGCTATCCCTTTCCAAACTCACAGAGATTATTTGGTGTCACTCTTAGGGCCACCTAGGGACTCTACAGAAGGTGCAAACTAGGGTGGCTGGTACTTTAAATATTAAGGCCTGTATGGAAACCAATTCAAGTT
This sequence comes from Vicugna pacos, assembly GCF_048564905.1. Taxonomy (NCBI): domain Eukaryota; kingdom Metazoa; phylum Chordata; class Mammalia; order Artiodactyla; family Camelidae; genus Vicugna; species Vicugna pacos. Next base: position 45,096,976 of record NC_132999.1, read on the forward strand.
TCAGCTTAGTTAGATTTTTCTCTCCAGAAATTAGAACTTGTGATAAGAACTGGATAAAACTGCTTTAACAACTTCCAGGGGGTGAAAAAGCTTTGGTTATTTTTAAACTAAAACTTAACAACTCATAAACTTTTTTTTGGTAAACTTAAAATAAAATCCCCCCCACCACTTTTAAGAATGTCTCCAACTTTTAACAAGCCCATTAACTTTAGAGTTAATTTAAGTTTATTTGAAAGAGAAAACTATTTTATTGTCCACCCAAAAAAAAAATGACAATTCATCACATTTACTTTGATTAAAAAAGGACTAAACTTTATTGACAAACTGCTGCAGACATTTTGACATAGGTTTAAGCTACCTATTTAGGCAGACTTACACATGTAGCATTTAATCTTCCAAGAACAAAATGGGAGGACGGTACAAATCCAACTAGGACTTTAACTTATGTACAAAGTGGATTTTGATTCCTTTTCATTCAGCTGCAGTGTCCCTTTTTATATCATGCTAGTGTTGAGACATACTTGACTAACTACCTTGGGAACAGTTCAATATTGACAACTGTCAACTTAGGAACATCATCAGCTTTTGGCCCCAGTGTCCAAGTGAGCTTTTCATGGAGTGTAGAATCTCAGATGGACAAAATACTATGTCTTTTTAAATACTGAAATTTTAATTATTAGTACTATTGCTGAAAGGTTGTTTGTGACTAAAAAGTTCTGTATCAAATTCAATTCAGGTGGCCAGCCCCTCTCCCCAAATCAACCTGTTCAAAACCTACTTCCCACTAAGTATCTCTCAACACTGTATGTCTGGGGCTAGATTTCAAAACCCACATAATGAAAAAGTCAGTTTTACAAACCTAATTTTGTTGTTGTTTTTTATATCAATTAACGTTAAAAATTGCATCAACTATTTAATTCATGAGGATTTTTCATATTAAAATTTAACCTTAAGATTCAACCGCCATGTGCTTTTAAAGGAAACATTTTTAGAGACGTCTGAGCTCACTTTTACATGGTGGCACCTACTGCCGTTAACATTTGTGATTTTAAATCTTATACAGCCCTGAATTTTGAAATGTAGCCTAGTTTGGGATTCTGCAACTACAACTTTACGGGATGCCTCAAATCAAAACTAAGAGAAAGTTAACAAGCCTTAACTTCAGAACCTTTAAGCAAGCAATGTCACTTTTGAAACTAACAGGTTTTGTGGTTTTTTTTTTTTACTCAACTTTTTTATTATAAAAGGTACATTTCTGTTTATATTTAAACAACAAAGAAAAAAAGCATCTACACACTTAAAAAATTAATTCGATATTCCTAAATCTATTTTAACTCATTTTAAAATACTACATACAGAAGCCAGAATGCAGAGTTAAGAATGGAGTAAGGTGGGGAGAAGAAAGGGACCACGAAGAAAAACACTTAGACAATTACTTGTCTGTTGTGGGTAAAGCAACAGGAATCCTGGGAGATACAAGAAATCAGTAACAACTTTGCTCATAACTGATATTTTCCCCTCATGTTTGTTTTTAATAACGTCCATATGGGTGTTCTCTGTATGCTCCCTTCACTGGCCTAGCTGGAGGGGCCTTCAGCGACGGCCTGGTCCCATTCCAGTCATCTTGGCCTGTGGGGAAAGCAAGAACAGTTTATAAACCTTCTGCCAAGAGCATTTTGGGATGGGCAGGAGTAGGTCACCTGGTAAAGATTACCAAAAAAAACCTGCTTTGCTTCCAATGTCTTGCCACCTTTTACTCTGCTTGGCCTCTCTAAGCAGCTTAGGCAATTTCCCAACTGTGGGGCAGTTTTGGGTGGACAGACAGAAGGATACAGTTCAGGGAGGGCTTGGAGTGATGTCCAGGAAAGACGCTCTCCGCAGGCAACATGATCTATACACCAGCCCCCAAATCTGGATAAACACCTTGCTTGAGACAGTGAGGAAATCAATCTTTTTGGGTCTGTGATGCCCTTTCCTGTTTCCAAAGCAATTTGGCAGTGACAACTTCTGAAAGTCTTTCAGATTGGAAGCAGGCAGCTCCCTTTTCATGCAACAGCAAGTCAGATTTCCCTGTGGAGAAGTGTCCTCTGGCTCCCTGGGAAGAGCAAGCAAGGGCTGTATTTCAAGAGCCTTCCACCAACAGAGCTGATCCACCACTCTGGCAGTGGGAAGTATAATCAAATGCATTAACAGCACTCATGGGGAGAATTCATGATCTCCTCTTTTACATCAATAGTCCAGGGAAGTCAGACAACATGAGTGACATCCTCAAATGATTTTTCTTTGTAGCAGAGAAAAGCCTACAGGAGACGACCACTTACTTCTAGAGCTGACGTCTCATGAACACGAGTTGTGTTTAGAAGCTTTCTTGTCCCACTCACCCCTAGCCTTTACCCAAGCCAGTACTGCTTTAGCTACTTGTATTCACTTGTATTCAGGGGAGGATATAGCTCAAGTGGTAGAGCACATGCTTAGCATACACTAGGTTCTGGGTTCAATCCCAGCACCTCCTCTAAAAATAAATAAATATGTAAACCTAATTTACCTCCCCTCCCCGCCAAAAACCAAACAATACTTGCATTCACAAACATCTGCTTCCACCACTACAGGTCTAAAACCCCTACATGGATGTAAAGTTGCACAAAAGCCTATCTAAGCCTGTTTACACCTCTAGTATAATAGATATGTCCATCACTTTCCAACTGGCTTCTGGGTACCAACAAGACAGTTTACTTTTCTAATTCTGTTTATAAAGGCAGAAATCAGAACAGATTAACCGCGGCAACATCATACCAAGAACACGAGGAGCAGCCTGCCTGTTTCAGTGCAGTCTCTTCTCCGGCAAAACAGAAATGTAATTTAGTCAAACACATACAGAGGTCCCATTGTGCTGCCTCACTGATGGAGGGAAATACCCCAGGGCAATCATACTACCCTTCTAAATAGTGGCATGTGAGCAGAGCAGTGCAGTGTTACTGATGGGAACTGTCCAGTACTATTTAGCTAGAGCTGGTAAAAGCTGTTTCCCTGGGCAAGCAGCTGACTGGCTACTATATACTATGCTGAGGAGTTCTGTGGGAGGCCCTAAGAGGCTTCTCCTTTTCAGTTAGGGGTAAGGGGGACTGTCAACTAGTAACTAGTATCTTAAGATAAATTTTCAGCTGCTAGGCCCTTGTCAAGGACTGGGGACTGGGGACTTCCCTCAGGTATGCTGGAAACACCTCACGTTAAAAAGGCTGCTCTCTCTGTGTCTACCGCCACATGGCACTCCCTCTGGGGCCCATTAACACAGGGCCGTAACTGGCTCTTGTAATACTCTTGAGCAATGTGTTTTCAACCAAATCTCAGGGAAGACAGCTTGGCTGTGTTGCCATTCTGGCATCTATAGTTCTCCTGGGGTCAAGGACTGAGTTGAGATGTCTCCAAGACAATAAGGAGCCTGGTGCCAGTACTGCCCTGAATTGGCTCCAGCCCAAATAGTTTCTAATCTAACCAGCACTGTTCTTGACCCCAACCTGCTCTTGCCATCTAGGTCTCTTTCAGCTAGCTTTTCCTCTACTCTGAGATTCTTTATGATGAGATCCAAAATTGTTTTTAAAAACGAGGTTGGGCAGAAGTGCTGGATGATTAAATTCTTAGTATCTAACAATGTGGCCTAGGTATCACTAGCAAAGGTCCAGCAACATAACCCAGGCCTAGTTACCTTCCAGCCTAAAGTAGGAAAAAATCAAAACCAGCTTAAAAGCTTGCTGCTTCAAGCAGGCCAAGATGGACCTGCCCTAGATTAGGACATCTGCTTAGCCTTCCAAGAGCAATAGCACACCTATCTTATTTCAACAGTCCCTCTTTCTACTGCACATCACACAATTTAAGTAAGAGCAGGACTCCTACTGTGACATCTATCAACACACTGGCCTTCTTCTATCAGAGGTTTCTCTTTGGATGTGTGACTATCTGATCCCCAATAATCCAGTCACCAGCATTCTCCTTGGCACATACTTGCATATTTTGTCCCACCACAGAAATAAAGACATACCATATGCTTCATAAGAATCTTGAACCTCCCCATGTCCATAGTCATAATATTCTGAGTCCCTGAAAGCCAAAGACAGAATGTTAGAGCTATACAGTAACTATGTTTCAGTTTCATCTTTCTCCCCAAAACTTTCATATTTTAGTCATTTTACTGTGTGTATAATTTAAAAAAAAATGCTCATTTTACCCCATCTTCAAACCACAAAATATTTCCAAAACATGTATACACTAGGTACTCAAAAAAGTTATGACAACTATAGGAAAGAAAAATGCAGAGCATACAATTTAAAGTGAAAAAGCTCAATCCAAAATTGACTATCTTAACCACAATGTACATACACATGTATTCACAGGGCTCACTGGAAGAGAATAAACAAACATGAAGAGAAATGTTCTGTCCCTGCTGTAGAATTATGAGGCCTTTTCAATCAACCGCAGTTAAGATACATATATACATACACAAAAAAAGTCTTTTAAAAAAAGAGCAGAAAAGAACCTGAGTTACAGTTAGAAGAGTCTAGTTTTCTTTTAAACTTTTATGCAACTTTAATGTGGCTGTGATGTTTTTGATAATCAAAATAATTTTAAGGCATTTTCCCTTTATTTCCATATAGCCACAGCTCAGGAATTTTTCATCTGCTAACCCCAGATTCTGTGATTTAAGAGTCACAGTTATCCAAATTTGCAAACCCAAGTTATGTGCCTTACAGATGTCAAAAGCAGAGGAGACACTCTCAAAAGGTGAGCCGTACTGCTCCTTAGATTTGTGCTGCCTGAATATCTCAGTTCCTCCAACTCCCTCATCCATCCCTAGGACATGGATCTTCTATTGCCTGACTCACCCTTGGCTCTGGCTGTAGTAGCCTTCGTAGCCTTCGTAACTCTGTTCTGCATATGTATCATCGTATCCCTAGAACAAATAAAATGAAGTAGAAAGTCAGAGTCACAGAAAGTAGGTAAGGTAATCATCTTTCATGGGAGTATGGCAGGCTTCTGGATTCACAGAACATGAAATTTCCCTCCAAAATGTTAACCCCCATTGTGGAACAGTCAAGAAAGAAATAGTTATTTTTTAAAAAATGAAACAAAGCAACTAATAAAATGGAAAAAACCCTTCCAGTGTGGGCAGGAAACAAGGTACAAGGCTGAACTTCAGCATTATCAGTACTAGTAGTGGGAGACCCGTTAGTAAAACACTGTACACCAGGGAAGCAGCACTGCTTACTTCCTGTTTAACCTACACACATTCAGTAAACCATATTTAAAACGGAAAAATATTCTCACAGTTTAACATCCACTGCAAGGGAAGAGGGCAGATTCCAAATCTTACAGGTAGTCCCTGCCATCTACATCAAGGGCCAAGGCCCTGTCCTTCAACTTCCTTTGGCAACCTGCTGGGTATTGGGAAATGGCACATTGTCCAAACTTCTTACATATTCTTCATATGTCTCTGGTGCAGGGGGTGGAGGCAAAGGTATTCTCTGGATGCCTGCTGTCCGTGCTCTTGGTGCTGGAGCACCCCTCACAGTAGGTGGGGGTGGCACCCCTCGAGTCACAGTGGCACCTCTGGTGATGGCTCCTCTCACTGGTGTACCACGCACTAAAGCCCCCCGAGGTGGTCCAACACCACGGCCCCTGCAAAAAGAAAGTTCATTTTAAATGGAGATTTTTCTAACTAGGCTACTTTCATGTTCAGATTTATTTACAAATTCTGGAGCTACATAGGAGATTTTACAATGCCTTAAACACACAATTATTAAAACACAGAAGAATGTATGGGTGGGTAAAGGACCCATACCAGAAGACTCTCCAGGTCCCATGGTTGACCTGTTAATGACTCACTATTAACTCCCTTGGAGAGTCTGAACAGTCCATAAGGTCAGTCACAAAAGGTAAGATTCTAAAGTCAGAGAGCATTTATAAATGCTAACTGTCCAAAAGTAAAAAACCAAAAACTTCAGGACTGCTGCACTTGACTATGACCAAAGTGCCCAAGATCCAGAACTCTCCTCTTGATGCCACATACAAATTCTGAGACCCATTTTGAGCTAGAGATAAGAGCACCAATAAGAGAAAAATGATACTCGCAATCAAATTTACATCCTATTTCAAGTGGTCTCCATTATTTATACCTTGGAACAGGTGGAGGAGGAGGTGCAGCTCCCCGGCCTCTCACTGGCACTCCACGTCCGCGAGAGGGCTCTGGTACTCCATTCAAGTAGGAAAGCTCTAGAAACTGCTCCTGGCAAATATCATCCATCATATCCTACGGATAAAAGATAATGAGGAGTGTTGTGCAACATCTCTATCTTTTACTGAGAAGTCATCTAGCCCACATGAGGCTTGGGTGCTAAGAACAACTTTGAAAGCCCAGATGCAGTCTCAGGTCATTCATTCTCTGAAGTCAAATGGCACCCCACCTGTCACCTCTTTGAGGGAAGTCTTGACGGTAGACCCCTCATTATTCAGATGAAGCTCCTCATGATGTGGTCCCTGCCTAGATTTCCAGATCATTTCCATCCTCTCTCCATGTATAACCTCCTTTGAAGCCATGCTGAACAACTGAAGTTCAAAACATGGCTACTCTTACACAATCCTTTCTTGCAAATAGTTTCCTCTTCCTAGAATAATAAAAGCCACTACCATTAAGTAAGCTCTATGACTGGACAACATATAATAAGCTTTATATAGCGTTTTCAGTTTAATCTTCAAAATAATCCTGAAATAGGTCATTCTGTCTTTGGGAAAACAGATTCAGGGAGTATAAAGCAAGACATCTAAGGACATAGAGCTAGTAAGTGGCAGATTCTACACATGAATTCAGAATTAACTGTCTCCAAAATCTAGGCTTTGAGTCATTAGACTATATTACTGCCTTTTTTGTCCACCTAAGGGACTCTAACTAATTAACAAAACTTAATCTAAAATATTACCTCGCCTCTTAAAAAACTTTCTCTTGATGCTGACCCCTCAACTCCCTCCTCTGCTCACAGCACCATGTAATTTTCTCTACCTAAGCACTTACCACATCATTTTAGAATTGTTTGCCTGTCTTTCTCACCAGATTGTGAGCTCTTTAAGAGCCATTTTTGTAACTTTAGACCCAAGCATAGGATTAGGCACCTACCAGATACTTAACAAATGTTTGGGATGAACAAGGAACCTGAGGCTCAGAAAAGTGAAATAATAACTTGTCCAAGATGACGCAGATAAAGCTCCCAGTCCAGTGCTCTTCCTACTGTACCAGGAAGCCTCTCTGGTACAGTTAATGGTTCTAAGGGGGGAAAACGAAGGGCTCTGGTCATGGATGTAAAAATAGGCTTTTTTCTTCACAAGAGGGAAGAATTGAGTCAAATGCCATTTGCAAATCTTTCCACATATTTCCTGATCAGAGTCGTTCAGTCTTAACACTTCATGCATTTGTATATATCCCAGGTGTACACAGCTTCAAGAATAGAAGATTCTAGTCACTACAGAGATGCCCCTCTCAACTCTTCACCTCCTTCTACCTTACATATTACTGCTGCTTGAAACTCACATTGGAGAATCAAGGGATCAATGATGGGCCGTTGCTCACATTCTTCTAATTGCCACATCAACACTGAGGAAACCCAGGTCTCCCTGGCAGGCTTATTTTTTCGAAGATCCAATTACATGGAAGCCTGTAAAACTACCCCTTCTGAACGGTATGTTGAGACTAATGATAAAGAGGAGATGGGCATTCCCCTGCAGTCCTTCAGAAAATGGATGGCTCAGGATGCTTCAATACACAACTCAAAGAGTAAAAAGAATCTCAAGGGAAATTTACCAGCTTTCAGTTTTCCTCTAGGATATTTTAAATTGGCTGTTTCATGTCGAACATTCTAATGACAATGAGGTACTTAGATGCAAAGCAGCTGCTGAGATATTTAAGACAGTGCTGGAATCCTTAGAGTGCAGCATTATAGGTACACGCTGCCTATAAATTTTTGCTCTACCAATTCTCACATCCTCAGACACAGTTCCAAAGCCCTCATTTTACATATACAAAAGAACCAAGAACTATGTATCACCTTTCAGTGATGAGACTATGATGCTTACTTAGTCCTAGCTGAATAGTATTCCGAACGTTTCCTAAGGCTCCAGATTCATTCTTGGTTAGTAAATATTCAACAGTAAGTGGTATGTTAACTGAAAAGTACCAAGCTTTGCTGAAAAGCAAAAATTCACCATTTTTTACTTAGTCAAAGAATGAAACCTCTGACCAGGTAGTAACAAGCAAGACAGGTAACTTGGTCTGTCCCAACTCTTCCTGGGCCTTATAGTTACATTCTGAAAGTAGCTGTAAAACCAATCTGTTTAATATCACCAACAGTTAAGCCTGTGACAATCATGTCTTTTTCAAATCAACTCTACTTCAGTAAAGAAAGTCCAGGAGAGAAAGTCCTGAATGTATCCAGCTCAGAATTTAATCCATTAACACTGCAGGCTAGAGGCTTCTTGCTGTTACCACCTAGACTCTCTGAAGTCTAGAATATAATCCCCTTACATGCAGGGGGTTATGACCATTTTGATCATTTTCCTATCATAACCTCCTGGTTCCACATTACAACCAAAATACTTAATTTTTGAAGACCTTGTTTTATCTTTGTTAACCAGATGTTAGAATGCCCGACATACTGTGGACCCAAGATATTGACAAGAGATACTGGTACGCAACTAAAACCATATTAGACAAGGAGTGGTAGAGTGGCCTTGGGGCACAGTATTTTGAAAACTAGGTACAAGTAATGGACCACCTCAGAAAAAATGAACATAAACACAGAATTTGGTATACAATTTCAGGTTATGCAGAGACCCTGGTTAAGAACCCCTGTCTTAGCAATAGCACAAGATTCTAGTTTTCTCTTGCTCAAAAGATATAGAATATGGATTTCCTTACTGGTACTAGAAACTTCTTGACTTCCTCCATAGCATGGGCCATAAGAGCATAAGCCTCACATGGGGGTCCAAAGACTTCAATGAAGACATGCAGATCCATATTCAAATGGGCGTATTTGGGGTCTCCACCTTTGCGCAGCTCTTCCTCCTGTGGAAAAATGCACAAAAACATCATGTCACTTAGTCTAGGGAGAAAATGACAACTTTACTTCTAGGCCAGAGAGACAGCGAGAAATGACCGCAACACCTAAAAAAATAGTAAAGTGTAAGAAAAAAGTAAAACAAACTCTGGAGAATGATAATTTACACACCCTACTAAACCAGCATTTGGTCTGCTGCTAAGAGTTAACTTGTTTTGAATCCATGGTGTATTCACTGAAGCTTTTATTAAGAAGGTATAGGAGACAAACTCAGTCCCAGTCTCCATTCACGTAACACCTGTTTGCCAAGCATTCATCCATCCATTCATTTATTGCCAAACATTTGCTTTTAAATCCCAGGTAGAGCTGTTAATAATCAGCTCTTCTTATCTGCTTACACGGTCTAGAAGTTCTATGGAAGGAAAGAAGTCAGGAGAGAGGAGAAAACTTCGCATAAATCTCATTAGCTAGAATAGCCCACTTCAGCCCTAACTGTATTCATCTAGTCAGAAATGTGAGTGGACAAAAGAGGGTCTGAGAAAACAATGTTCATCAAGTAGGCTGCATAAAAGGAGGCCTGAGAGAGTAAGGTTTTAGGCTGTAGCAGGTATGTTTCCTCTAAGAAGCTGACCCTAGAAAGCTAAGACTATTCTGTTTTGGTGCGAAGTTTCTTGGCACTTACAAAGAGTACAAAGAATGTGGGGCTATGGCTTGGAAAAAATAAGCATTAGGTTCTGTTGTTAGGATTACTCATGGTTCCTTTTGTAATACTTTCTTTTAGTGGGCCTCACATTCCAGTCGCTATACAACAAACCAGTCAACTAAACCTCAGAATCACCTGTACTTACAACACTACTGCTCTCACTTTTTCACATTACTGGAAAGAGAATGTGCTGTTCACATTTTAGTGCCTTTAGTCTGTGTGCGTTTTCGTACATCCAGCTTCCCTTTCAAGCTTTCACAGATAAGCAGCTTACTTACGCTGAAGTTGCTAGTGCCGTTTCCATTACTGTGCAAAGTCAGAAAGAAAACAATTACCAGGGCACACCTAGTTCTTCTAGGGTTGCCAAACAAGTAAATTAACTGGTTTATAATCTCTTATATCCAATGTAAATTTAAAGGAGTCACATTCTGTATATATATGTAAGTGCTAGCTTCCATAAGGCATCCATACCAGATTCTGGGCTACTGGAAGGCATTAGGATGTCTTCCTGCCTCACTAATGTGAGCTTACCTTGGCTTTGTCTCTCATTGAGCCCTTGCCCAAAACAGAAATCTTTGCACCAGTCTCTTCTTGCAGTCTTTTGATTGTATTCCCTTGTGGTCCAAGGATCTTCCCCACAAAATTGAACTAACAGAAAATGAAGACAGGTTTTTAAATATGTATGTTCCAGTAAAACATTTCCACATTGTCTCATTTATCTTCAATAATCCTGTACAGTAGGGAGAGTGTTATCATTCCCACCTTACTGAGGATATACTAAGGCTGTACTGATAAGTGATAAGCCTACGGTTATCTACGGTGGCAGTTCTTAGACTTGAATTTGGGTTTCCTGATGTAGTTTGGTGCTTTTTCCATAATATCACACTGCAACCGTCTGTACTTTAACACACATAAACATTTTTAAGGCAGTTAATTCAGAACAGAAGAGACACATGGTACCCTTTGGTAGTAATGGTTTGATAAACTAAATACAACCAGTTGCTTTCTAAAAAAAAAAGAAAGAAAAAAGGAGGATCAGAAGAAAGCATTTGTTTAAAAGTAAAACTTTGAGTGAAAAATAAAATTAACTTATTTGTGTCACAAGGATTTATGTCATATTTCCTTTATTTAGATTTCAGGTTAATCTTTTGGCAGAAGGCAACTTTTCAAGGTTCAATTTTTTTCTCTGAACTTGGAGCCAGAACAAACATTTGAGAAAAAAATGTTTTTTGATAATAAAGAGATGATATCTCCTTTCTGGCTACAGCTATTTTACTAGTTGTGGACTTGTATGTTTCAACTGCTATTATACAGGTTCTAAAGTATGGGACAGAAGATTCACCAGCTTAAGTTTCTGATGCATCACAATCTCCATAAGTCTTCGCCATAGCCCATACTACAAACTACATACTCTCCTACTACAAAGACAACTCAGAGAAGTGAGGCACTCTTTGCTTTACCTTGGGATACTGCTTGACAGGTATCAGCACCCGCTCCTTCAGCTTCATGTTCTTGTGAGAAAATAAATCCAAGTAATTCTCCTCATCGTCCTTTTTTGAATCTCCTTTCTGAATCTTCTCAATTTCTGAATAGGACAAACAGGATTTAATTTAGTTTTGTTCTTGTAAATACAAGGCAAAATTTTGAGTCTGCTTCAAGCAGTAACATGCAGGGCTGTGTAACAAGACCAAGTAGTTCAGATCAGTGTGCTAATTTCAGATGGAGATGGGATGAAAGAACCAAAGCTACATGAGGTTGACTAGGAAACCCAAAGCCTGCTTCTAATAAGAGCACTTTGTTCTTCCACTTCCAGCTGAAGCCTCTACAGAGACATTCAAATGTTCTTAAAAATAAATGGATTTAGAGGTGAGATGGGGAAAAGAGGATAGATGAACTAAAAAAATTAAAATCTGCATCAAGAAAAAGTACTAAGTCATATCTTAACAAAGAGACAAAGTCAATAATTTAAATATACAATGGAGAATCCCATTAAAATTCTGTGATTAGAGTGGGAGGGTACAGCTCGGTGGTAGAACGCATGTTTGGCATGCACAAGGTCCTGTGTTCAATCCCCAGTGCCTCCATTAAGGAAAATGTAATAATAATTTTGTGACAGCAGTGCCTTTAAGAGTTAGAAAGACCTGGTTTTTAAACTCTGCCACTCACTAGTTGTGTGAACTCTGAAACATTTTTTAATTGCTCTGAATTCTGGTTTCTTCATTTGTAAAATGAAGGCAATATCTACATGAGGTTGCTATAAAGACAGAATAAAATAACATACACAAGCATGCTAACTTAAGCCCATTTCTTAGAAGGTGTTTAATATATGTCACTCAATGTCCTAAAGGAAAAAAAAGCATCAAGGTAATTTCAATTCACAAGTTAAGACAAATTCATCAGCAAGAATCTTAGCATCCAAAAAGATCCCCTCAAAAGACTTCCTATCACTAGGGAACTTCATTTATTTAGTGATCACAAGGGTTTGAGTGCTTCCTATGGAGAGGCAGATGAAGGAACAGATAAGGTATGACCACTAACCACTATGGGAGACTTACTAAAGGCCAGGCACCTTGTCCTGTAAAGTGTAGGAGATACAACAGAACACGATAGACATAGTCTCGATCTTCACTATGTCTATATAATAGAGTTTCCAGTTAGCACTGAAGTATAGTTAAGTGTGTAACAGAAGTACTAACAGAGATGGGAGCAGAGTGTGGAGGCAATGAATAGCAACTAAAAGGTTATATGGTCCACTGAGAACAATAAAAAAAACAAACAAAAAAAGAGATTTATATTCCCTAAAGTATACTTCCACAGTGTTTCTATCTTCTATAATTTTAAGGCAAGGGTTCTCAAACTTCACTGTGTCTAAGAATCACCTGGAAGGCTTGCTAAACTAGACTGCTGGGTCCCACCCTGAGTCTGGGATTTCTGTTAAGGAATTTTCATTTATAACAAGTTACTAGTGATGCTGATATTGCTGGTCTAGGAATCACATTTTGAAAACCACTGGTTCAATGTATAAAGATACACTACTTCAAACACATTCCGCAGATCTGTATCTTTAATAGTTCTTAAAAGTAACTGTTTAGACTAAGTCCAGCTGTTAAGTACACAGATGAAGGAAAGTTACTGAGACTGACTGACTTCACAGAGTTCAGAATTTCAAACTGAAGGCTTCTGTTTATTAACAAGCCTAATTTCAGATGTTACAGTATACTCCTATAAGAACTCTAAAAGACAGTGCTCTTTGCACTTCTATTTTTCATTGCTTGGAATAGAAAACAAATTCGACCTTACAATCAACAGACTAAATGCTTCATTCAACACCCTGTTTGTTGTTTCACTGGTGGTGTATCCTGACCTCCATTCCTTCCCACTTACTGCTAATATTAACTTTTTGTAGTTTTGAGACTACCATCTCTGAACACACATCCTCTTGAGTTTCCAAGATGGAAAACTGGGTACTCAATCCTCAAAATTCCTATAGGAACAAAGATGCCACATTTCTAATCTGAAAACTTCACTGAGGAGTTTCTGAAAATATGGAGCAAATTACATACTTCATTTTATGTATGTTCCCTCTGTGTGCCCTCATTGCTGCCATCTAGTTAGGTCCTTCAGCTGTATTTTATACCACTTCCCAGAAACTTTACTTGACCAGTGCAAGAAAATAAGACTCAGTCTGTTAAGCTGTTGTACTCCCATAGGAAACAGGGCTGCAAAAATGGAACCAAGCAGAACAGTTTAATATCAATATAATGTGCTCTGTGAATTTAAGGCCTTTATATACATGGATCCTTCTGCTATATTTTGAACTAGTGAAATGTTAATTAGGATCCCTTTGATCAATTTATCTCACAATTAAAAAATATTAAAGGGTTTTTAGACAATTCAGAGAACAATGATTTAAATAAAACAGGATTTGAAAGATAAAAGAAATCAGGAGAGTTCAGCCTAGAATGCTTAAGAGTAAGAAGCACCTTGAGTCTTTATGAAGGGTCATATTCCATGTTTGGAAGGGAAAGACCAAATATTTATTCAATGCCTACTACGATGTATCAAATCCTATACAAATATTACCTCATTTATACTAAAAAGTAACTCAGTGAAATATCTGGTACAATCCCCATTTTGTAACTGAGGAAACTGAAACTCAGAGAAATTAAACCTCTAAATCACAAAGCTGTTATAGTAGTACTAGAATAAGGATTAAAACTCAGGCTTTCTCTAACATCAAACCTCATGCTTTTATTATTGCCTCTCAATGAGGGGGTTGGTTGGGGGGGAGGGGCAGAGACTTTAAGCAAGAAAGTGCTGATTTTGTAAAGTTTTGGGAAGTATAGCTTATACCACCAGACACTGTCATGCAGCTAAAGGCAACAAAGGGGAGCCGTGGGAACCTAAGATGCTCAGCTGCCAGCTCTTTCTTTTTTCACTGTTGTATTTTCCTCCTTGGCCTCACTTCTTGTGGAGAGCTACGAGCAGGCTGTAATGGGAAGGAGAAAAAAAAAAAAATCAAGAAGCTTCCTAAAAATGGCTTACCCTCAGGCAGAAGTACTTTCTAGACAACCATTTTGAAACTGACTCCTTTAAACAATCTTTGCCTGGGCCTCTGGAGACCTTATATGTCCCAGGAGTCAAAGAAAGAAAAACTGAGGTGTAAACAACACAGAGAGGTGATGACCCATTTGCTTCAAAGCCAGATGTTGGCAATAATCATATCTACTGCCTTCTATGTGTCAGGAATTTTGTATTTATTGTTTCCCTCTGTCTTTATAACCAGGATTATCCTCATTTAACAGGTGAAGAAATCTTGTCCAAGATTACAAAATTAGTGACAGAGTAGGTATTTAAACCCAGGTTATTCCTTATGTCAAAGCAAATTCAACTAATCTTGTGGCATTTCTTCTACTCCATCTTTTACTGTAACAATCTTTCCTTTTTTGGTCTTATCAAAACCACACTGTAAGCTCCAAAGGATGAGAACTGTTTCTTAAATGTATGTCTGAGAAGAAAGAATCTGAGTTGTGAGGCTAGACAGAACTGGGTTTGATTCCCAGCTCTGCCACATGCTTGGTGTGTGACCTTGGGGAAGTCATTAAACCTCATTTAGTCTTCCTTCTTACTTTTAAAAAGGAAAAAAAATTTTAATGGAAAAAAGAGATTTAATGAACAGAAGAATGTTAATACTAGAGAAGTTTGGAAAACTTATGTTAACTTTATCAACTAGACTGGCTTAACTAAGAAAGGCATAAATGCATTTCATTACCTGAACATTTGATAAAGGCTGCATAAGGAGCAAGACAATGGTCACTATTTTCCCGATGAAGGCATCCAGAGATAGTGTTTCCAGGAGGGCAAGATTCATATGATATATGCTTCAAAATGTCAGGGGTCATGCCATTCTCCAGACTATCAATGTATTTGGTTCATACATCTAATGACAGCACTGCTTCCCCCCGCTGGGAACAATTTCTGGCCCCTTTCTATCACTAAACTAAGTATCCGCCATTTGTAGCACGATGTCTAATACACAACATGCATCTATAAATTTTACCGAATGAAAGAAGTGTACCATTAACACCCTCAACTTCCCTTAATGATTCACGTAACTCTATCAACCCCAAATTTATAATTCTCTGCCCTGTATCTGTTAGTAAATCCTTTGAGAATCCCAATTCCAGTAAGTTTACTTTGTATAAAACCACTCCATTCTTTTCATTTTTCAAATTATCTATTATTTAAATCAAGAGCACAGAGCAACAGGTTCTTAATCTTGTTGAAAGTAATGAGCCTCTGCAGACTAGCTCCCCAGAAAAAGATACAAACAACAATATTTCACATTCATTGTTCACTAAGGGTGGGTATTGTTAGAAAAAAAAAAATCCTCCAAAGCCTGAGTTAAGAGCCCTTTTTTAAAGGGCTCAATTCTCAAATTCCAGGACAGTGGCAAACCTTCTATTATGGCATATTGACCACGGTCTCCCAAATCTCTTTCTTAGGGTACAATTTAGAGTTTCAGGCTTTTTTTCTCTTAAAAAAAAAAAAAACCAAACCAAACCAAAACAAAACAAAGGAAACCAAAAAACCCTATTTTGAAGTAACCATGGACTTACATGTGGTTGTAAGAAATGAGATCTCATACATCCTTCACCCATTTTTCTCCATGAAAACATTTTACTTACCTATAATACAATATCATAACCAGAAAACTCACATTAATACAATCTACCAACATTATTCAGATTTCACCAGTTTTACATGTACATATTTGTGTGTGTAATTAGTTCTATGCATTTAATTGGATTCATCTGATCACCACCAAAGCCTAGATATGGGACAGTTCACCACAAAGATCCCTCACGCTACCCTTTTGTAGCTAGTCAACGACTTCCCATCTCTGCCTCACACTGACAACCACTAATGTTCTCCATCTCTATTATTTTGTCTTTCCAAGAATGTTAATTAATGGACACATATGATGTAACCTTTTGAGATTAGCTTTTTCACTCAGTATAACTCTACTGAGATCCATTTAAGTTGCTGCATTCATCAAGTTTACCTTTTTAACAAACTATGCAGTTTTTTCTAATGGGGGTACTAGGGATTAAACCCAGCACCTCCTGCTTGCTAAGCATGCGCTCTACCACTGAGCTATATCCACCCCCACTTTTTATTGTTGAGTAGTATTCCATAGTATGGATGTACCATAGCTGAACTCTTCACCAACTGGAGACATATGATTTATTTCTAGTTTTTGGCTACTACAAATAAAGCTGCCATGAACATTCATGGACAGGTTTCATGTAAACCTAAGTTTTAATTTTTCTGGGATAAATGCCCAAGAGCACAACTGATGAGTCATATGGTAAACACATTTAATTTTGTAAACACTGCTTTATCAGAGACCTATGCATGCTGGCAATATTTTACTTCATCTTGCCAGTATCATGTTCCATAAAAACAGTATTGTACCATATGTATGTAGCCTCATAGGACTTACTCTTTCAGGTAACATTAGATTTCCAAGATTTCGCCATGTTGTGGCATGTAGCTGTAGTTTTCATTTTCACTGCTGTATAAATCTTTCCTTTTGAAAATCTCACAGTATCCAAAAATGATGAAAAAAGCTGCATCATTTTGTGAACAAAGTGTGCCATTTTATGAGTGAGGCACTCATGTGCAAAAGTTTCTTTGGGTATATTCCTTGTTGAATTTTAAGGAATCTGTATGTTCAGCCTTCAGATGAAATGCTAAACTGTTATCCAAAGTAGTTGTACCAATTCACAATTATACCAGCACTTTTTAAGAGTTCCTTTTAATTCATATCCCAAGCAGTGTCTTGACTCCATCTTTGTCAATGTAGCAGGTTTTCATTATTATCCTGTCTCCAAAATTTTTTTTTCTCATTTACCTTCATTTACTCTCCTAGCTACTTTTTTATTCAACCTGTCAAGTTGAAAAAAATAAATCTAGTTGGAATTAGTTTGGAAAATGCAAAAAACCAACATCCTAATTTAAAAGTTGTCATCTTTAGAAGACTAGTTCATCCCCCCACCAGACCATGGTATTTTTTTCTTTTTGTTCAGATCTTCCTTTATCACCTCTAGTAAAATTTTAGGTTGACAGTATGTGATCACAATCTTCCTCATCTGTAATAGAGATAAAAATTTTTCCTGCTTTATAGAATTGCCACAAGATGGAATTAATGAGTAGCACACCTCATGGCACACATTATATTCTCTGCAAAAGTTATATGCTCTACATTGTTTGCTATGATTACTCATATACATTTTTAAGGAATTTTTTTTGTGTGGGGGAACGTTACTGATTGATTGATTGACTGAGGCAGTACTGGAGATTGAATCTAGGACCTCATGTATGCTAAGCATCAGCTTTACCACTTGAGCTATACCCTCCCTCACCTTTTTAGTGTTTTAATTCACATACATTTTGAACTGATTTCATTGCCTATCCCAAAGCTTCTGATACTCTAAAAATGAGATCATTTTGTCAATTCTTTTCTAATTGGCTACTGCTCCTCTATTAGAAATCTACTGATTTATACATCTTTCCCCTATAATTATCCATACCATGCACTACTTTCCTAGGTAAACAAATGACACTGTTGCAAATGATGATAAATTTTGCCTTTCTTTCCTAATATTTATACTCATACCTATACAGTTATCCCTCGGTACCCGAGGGAAGATTGGTCCCAGGACCATCCCCCCCATAGCAAAATCCAAGGATACTCAAATATCTTTGAGTATATCCATATATAAAATGACACAGCACTTGCATACAACCTATGCACACCCTCCTGTATACTTTAAATCATCTCTGGATTACTTATAGTAGCTAATACTATGTAAATGCTATGTAAATAGTTGCCAGTGCAAGGCTAATTCAAGTTCTGCTTTTTGGAAATTTCTGGAATCCCCCCACCCCAAATATTTTTGATTTGCCATTAGCTGAATCCACAGATATAGAGAACCTGTGGATATGGAGGGCTGACCATATTTGGTCTATAGTTCTTCAGCAACTCCACTTTCTGCTTTTAATAGGTTTA
The DNA here is from genome assembly GCF_048564905.1 of Vicugna pacos. Taxonomy (NCBI): domain Eukaryota; kingdom Metazoa; phylum Chordata; class Mammalia; order Artiodactyla; family Camelidae; genus Vicugna; species Vicugna pacos. The sequence continues at coordinate 45,115,349 of NC_132999.1, forward strand.
GCTAGCCCTGTAGAACGAAATGGGAATATCCAGATGTATTTCTATAGTATGTTGTAAATAAAATAATTAACTATTTTGAAGTTTCAATAGATTGTTTGTAAATATTCTCCACTGAGTGCTTGTGGGAATTTCTCAGTATCCTTTCAAGATTATCTGAGGATTGTTAATCTATTCAAAATGTTTCCTTATTCCTGTGTCACTTATATTAATTAATTATTTCCCCAGTTGCAAAGAGTAGAAAAAAACACATATACATAAAAACACTATGTTTATTTAACATAAGTAATAAATCATTTTTGTTTTAGAAAACAAGCATGGGTACCCCGATCCTTGTATGTCTGCAAACATATTTAATTGTCATCATGGTTGAATACCAATTTGGCTAATATAGCCTATATTCAAAAAAAACAAACAAAAAAAGATGACTATATTCAAAATCAAAATCCCTCAGAATTGTGTTGATATTTTTCCATCATGCAATGAAGATGAATATTCATTCATCAAATATTTATTAAGAGGCCACTCTGCCGCACTCTTCAAGGAACAGAAGATACAGCAGGGAACAAGGCAGACAAAAGATCCCTGCTCTGGTGGAGCTGACATTCTAGCCATAAATAAGGGGCAGCCAACAAACAAACACATAACTACAACATATGGTACATCAGATGCAGATAAGTGCAAAATAAAGTAAAGCTGGGAAAAGGACAGGGAGGGCTGTGTGGCCGGTAAAGGAAGAGTGGTCTGGGTCTTGCAGCACCTCTTGGGAAGTGGGCAGAGGTGCCTGAAGGAGTTGCAGTCCCGAATGCTAGGCTCTGCTCTCTGGGTTTCCTCCTTCTGTGCCTGCCTTGTCATCTTAACTGCACTGTCAGCTAGCATTTTTATATGTTCAAAGAGATTTTCTTCCAATATTTTAGCACAAAATACTTTAAGGTTAAAGTACTATTTGTTGCAGGTACTATAGAGGGAGGTTGGGGGTGGAGGGCAAAAAGGGTTAGGTGTGAGGATCCAAACTCAGACTAACTCCAAATCCTAGTTACGCTGTTTACTAATTTTGTTACCTTAAGCAAATTAATCTCTGTGTGCCTCGGTTTCTTCATACATAAAAGTGAAGATAATAAGAGTAACTTCCTCACAGTATTGTCGTGAAGGCTAAATATTTGATGTAAAGTGCTGAGACCAGTATCCAGCATCTACCATAGTGTTAGCTATACTTATCTTACATAATCCTTATCAGAACTCAAATACTACTATTGTCCTCTCAGTCTCACTTCCTCACAGCTAGTTGACTTTACTACAATCCCTTTTCCAGATCATTCAAAAGTACCTCAAAAGCCAGGTCCAACATATATTGAGACTTACCCATGCTGAGTATTCATACATCCTACGTCAGTTCTCTCAATGAGCCAGCATTACCTCAATCCTATTTCTCCAATTAAAATTCAATTTGGTTAAAGAAAAAAAATTTAAAAACTCAAATTCAAAAATGAAAGAGCACTTTCTTGCAACAGAAGTTAAGCAGTGAGAGATGGATAAAAATTGTAAGTAACTTTTAAGGATCAATAGTTTTTGATGGCCATACTGAGAAGCGATCTTTTACTTTAAAAGATGAGTACCACACTGGACACTTGATGTGCTCAGGAAGGCAAAAAAAACCTTGAATTCTCATACCTTACCCAGTACCACAGATTTACAACTAGAAGAAAACTGGTGACAAGTTATTATCTAATGATTATAGGTCAAAAGGAACCGTTCTATTGCTTTTTACACAACATTTAATCCTCACCACTCACCATCTCACTTTACAGATGAAGTTACTGAGGTTTAGAAAGTTTCCCAAGTGCAGGTAACTAGTCAAGAGTTAGAATTTAAAACCCAAGCCAACACCTTAAAGTTCTCAAATTTGTTATTTTATTCCCGCACATTTAATCTGGACTGATTAAAGATGTGAGGAAATAAAAATAAGACCCATTCAGCCTTTATTTAGCATTTAGTCTGGCATTACTGAATCTGCATGTACTTGCTTTCAGATTCAAACACCTCGTGTTTGCTACATGCAAGAGAATATGAAAAACATAAAGGTTAAATAGCATTCCTTGTCCTCAAAGAGCTTGCCAGAAGAACACGATGAACAGTAACGTTTCAAACAATCTGACTGTGTTACAGAACAGCAAAGCACTGAGTTGAAAATATAAGTAGTTTATCTAAATGTTCTTACTCTTGACCACCGCGGGCTTTGTTTATTGTGTTTAAAAGTAAAGTCCTCTTACCAATGGTGGGAGATAGAGAACAAAGAAAGGGAAACGACATTTTCATAACGGATCTGTCCATTATATGGAACTTGCCAAAGAGTCTAACTACTCATTCGGTGTTGAACGTGAATTTTTATTTGCTAGATGAAATTTAGGTATCATAAGATACACTTATTAAAACGTTTTAACTAGAAGAGAGCAAAACAGACGGCTTTAGGGAGAAATCAGAGCGACTAGGTGATAGCCAGTGCTAAGCAGGAAAGGAGCGCTAGTCTAAAGACAGGACAAAGACAACTTATTCCTAACCTATTTCACTACTAAAGCAAAAAAAAAAAAAAAAAAAAAAAAAGGGAGGGGGGGAGACCAAACCTTTCAGACACAAGCATCATGCAACTTCTCTCAGTTTTTTTCCCATCATACTAGAAATGTGACGCAAACCATCCTTCACTTGCCTCTATCATCCCCTTTCACTGTCTCTAGGGTTATTTCCCCTCTTCTTGAATGACAGGCGCACGATGTAAAATAAAAGGGTCTAGCCGTCCGGCTCTGTAGCAACGACCATTTTATCGGCTGAAGTCGGAAATCTGATTCGGAAAACCTCAAGCTCCGATTCCCACAGGTTGCTCCTGCCTCCGAGCAACTTAAGCTCCGTTACCGCTAAGTCCAACTCGGCCCCGGCGGCCGCGGCGCTGTGGACGGGGCACTCCAGCCTCACCCCATCTCACCTCGGCCCTCTCTCCCACGATCCCTCCCGGCTCAGGCTGTCTTCACCTCCTACACCCTCAGTTGAGGCGCCGACCGCCACCTGCGATCAAAAAAGCTTTCCCTTTGGGGAAAGGGGAAGATAAAGCTTCATTTCTGTAAGAATCTGAGCACTCGAAGCGCGGGGCAGCTGCAAGAGGTGGGAGGGGGAAGGGTCGGCAAGGGGGCGGGGAGCGCGGCACTATCCATCAAGATCTTTGCGCAAAGAGATCGTCAAGTCCCCTTCGGGCCTCCACTGCAGCCTAGAAATTCTCCCTCGCACCCTGGGCCGAGAAGGGAACGTTGAATCCAGGATCCTAAAGATGAGGAAGAGAGAAAGGCATCCACGACAGCCTGGGTCCCCAGGGGGCGGGAAGCGAGAGGAACAAAGCCGCTGCCACCAATGCCCCCGGGTGGCCGGGCGACCCAGAGGGACCCCAGAGGCCCGCTTACCTGCCGTCAGCAACTGCATGGCGTGAGTGAAGGACGGGTCGAGCGAGTCCTTCTCAGCCATGAGTTCGGGAAGGTACTTGTTCTCCGGCTCCATCTTGACGGAGGCAGTTGCTGAGGGAGGCAGCAGCGGGGTCGGCGCTGGACCGCCCACTGTCGCGTCGGGACCCGTGGCCGAGGGCGGCAGCAGCGGTGGCGGCTGCGTGGCGGGAGAGGCCCGGGCGCCCCCCCGGGACCCCCCTCCGCCACCCCGGGACCGGTGAGGCAGGGGTGGCTGCCGAGACGGTGCCTGACGCACTGAGGGGTGGGCACCTGAGGGGTCCATGGTGCCGCTGCGGCCCGAGGACCGGCTCATGCGTGCGGCGGGGTCGTCCCGGCGCTGCATTGGGGAGGATGTGCGATCGAAGGGATCGAGGAAGCGACGCGGCAGCGGCAAAGGCCCGAGCGGCGGTTGGCGGGGGTGGGAGAGCGGGAGCGACGGCGACCGAAGCCGACCCGAGCGACCCAGCGAAAGAGAGCACCGGAAATGAGGCGGCGCGCGTGCGCAGCTAGCCACCGGCACCGCCCTTGGGTCTCTCCGCGGAGAACAAAGTCCCCAGTCGGGCCACGGCGCCTGCGCACCTCCGCGGAGCACGCAGAAGTCGCCTCCCCGATCGCCTTTTCCCTCCGAGCCCGCCAGGCCGAAGCCTTGTGCGCGTGCGCAGGTGGCCGCGGGCTCCGTTCGTTTTCTTTTCCACGTGACTCGGCGCTAGCGGGACACGTGTCTCCTCCCCCTTCTGGCCGAGTGCGCGGAGGGGGCGGGGGCTGTGGAATGTCTTTGTCTGCGCGCGGGCCCGCGGCGTGTGGGGCGGGAGACCTGTTACTCCCGGGGCCACGCCCCTTCCAACGGCTTTGAGGCCGAGGGTTGGGGGGCGGTCACTGAAGGATGGAAATGAAAGGAGACCCGCTTGGGGCACGCGAGAAGAGAAGGAGAGCGAGTTGGGGCTGTCTGGGCAGGGAGAGGGGAGGGAGAGAGACTGCCTGAACAGGGAGGAGAAAGAGGGCGCAGGGGAGAACACGGGTGAAGAATAGGGGAGACATTGAGGAAGGACGGGTTAGTGGAAAGACTGAAGGCTATTGGAGGAGTTGAACTAAGAGGGAGGGTTCAGATTGGAGACCTGATATCTAGCGAGGGAAAGGGCTCCAGACCAAAGCAGGGAATACAGAAGTCGTACCCGCGGTTTCCAATGTAATAGATTCTAAAACGTTAGCCATTGTTGGTCAGAGAAGTCATCGTAAAGCATTTTAACTCTTTACATGCTTCTGCAGACGTTGTTTCTTACGCAAAAAAGTGGGTTAGAGGCCAGCTCCTAAATCTGTGATTGTTACATCACTAGAGTGGCTCCTTCTACTAATGTGAGTGCAAATCCTCCTGCCCTTCACAATGAATCATTCCACACTTGCTCAAAGAAACAGACCTTTATCACTACTCTCAAGGCCAAGGTATATAGTGGACAGCCTCCCGTAGCGTTCTCCTCGTCGTGGGGAGCTATATGTAAATGAAGACTAGGTCTCTACTCTCCTATAAACTCTCAGAAACCTGGTACCTTTTCTAACCCTTTCCTTCCCTCCACAGATTTTTGCTTCAAGCCCTGGCTCCCATCCCTTTTCTTTCTGGATCAGTTCCCCTAATAAACCCACGCTTTTCAAAAGCCTTTCTAGAATTGTTTTCTAGGTGCCTGGAAACTTGGTTTTTAGATCTAAAACGTAGAAGCCTTCAGCTAGGGAATATTAAGGCCTGGCGACCTTCTTGGGCGTGGGAAGAGAAATCACTGGCAGAAATGAGACCAAAATACAAATTGCTCCACAAATTGTCACATATATATTATACATAGGTATCTCCAGTGTCTAGTGCAGTCGTTTACTTTGAGGTCACACAGGTAGTTTATAGTCAAGTCAAAAAAAGAATGTTTTTGAGTAACTGTAATGATGAATGTAATCTGACCATACCCAAAGATAAGTGACTATTATGTGGGATTGGAGTTCAAAGCAGAAATAGATTTCAGCCAGGGGAAAATGAGTTCCAGGCAAAGGGAAGTGTGAATAAATGAGCAGAGATGAGAATGCCACAGATGCGTTTAAGGGACAGGAGTAAGGGAAGAAATGGGTGGGTTGAGAGAGCAAATGCGCGGAGGAGGGGGAAGAGGGCGAGAAGGATTTATAGCTCCCTTGCGACTCATTTCTGCTGCTGTCCTTGAAACTCCTGCTTGGATGGTGGTGTTACAAATGGCTGGAGTGTCCTTGCTCTGTAATGAGATGCCCAGATGGAGGTACCTTGAGCTGAGGCTAATAAAACTTTGATAAAGAAGTGTCTGAGAGGCTCTGGGTAGTAGTATCTGTGAGGTTCTAGACTAGAATCAAACATTGTTTCTGGGAGGTTGCAAAGTCTTTACTTAATTTGTCTGAGGGTGGGGTTAAGGAGAAGCTTGAGCTCTTCTTCCAAGTAAGACATACAAAAGGTAATCTCTGAGGTGATGGGTTGTGAGGCTGCAGTGTATTTACCAAGTAGATGAAGCAACAGCCTCCTATTTGGGGAAGGGGGACCTTCCCTGTGGTCAGGGAAGAGTAATTCTTGTCCAGAAAGCCTGGAGGTCTGGATTTCATTTTGTGTTGATCACAGTATGCTGCCCCAGGTTCACCTGAAGGTATTAATAGCATGGGCTTGTGAAAAGACAGACTTTGGAGTGAGGCTGATACATTTAAAGCTAGCTTGTCCTCGTTGTGTGTCATTAGGAAAACCAGAGCCTTAGTTTCCTCGTCTATAAAGTGGCAGTAATGATATCTACCTTGAAGAACTTTTGTGAACATTAACAAATACCAGTGTAAACCTCCTGATGGTAAAGTCTATAAGCAGAAGTAATAATTATTATTATGCAATTTTTATGAAGATTTTTGGGTGCTTCATGTTAGCTGTGTATCTGAAAAGCCCGTTCTCTAATCTTTCTTGTTTTCACTGACTATAGATAGACTTTGTTTTGGAGTGGGAAGGGAGAAATTTCTTCTACCCTATTTACTCCCTCAATCCAGTTACTATGGTGTAAGATACAGGAGCAGTTGAGAGCATAGTGATTCACATGGAGTTAGGTCCCAATGCTGGCTCTTCCTTTTACCAGCTGGATGACTGAGCACTTTACTAAAACTTAGCCTCTGCTTTCTCCTCCTTGATAAAGTAGGGATCATAGCAATACCTACCTCGGGGCTGTTAGGATAAAGAGATAGCATTTGTGAAACACAGAAGCTGGCAATTAGTAGGTGCTTGATAAGTGATAGTGGCCATTGTTATTACTACACACGTTTATTGAGTACCTTATTGCATACTTTCACTTTTATGTGAGTCCTTAACAGAGGGGCTGGGAGGATTTTGTGTGTGTGTGTGCCTGTGGCTGTGTGACCTCCACCAGTGGAGGATCTGCAGGCCCTGTCTGCCTCCCCTGCTTTGCAGCCAGGTCCCAGGAGAAGGAGGGCTTCAGCTCTGGGCAGGAGAGTTTCTCTTCTAAGAATGCAGTTCATCTGTTCAATCTCAAACCCCTACCTGGTACCAAATATGTGGAGGGTGGGGAAGGAGAAAGGAAGACTGAAATTCAACATTTAACTTTTTTCCTAAGATTTTTAAATTATAAAAATATATGATTTGATTATTTAACATCTCTGTGCTTCATTTCCTCTTCTATAAAATGGAGATAAACAACTATCTACTTCATAGGGCTGTTATGAAAGCTCAAAGAGTGCTGATACAAAGCCATTAGAGGAATGCCTAGCAGATTATAAATGTTAAATAAATAGTGCATTTGAATATAAAAATATGCTTCTAGTTTTAAGAAAAATCTAACCATAAGATAGGCATAAAGTGAAAAGTAAAATTCCTCTTAAAACCTTGCCCATTCATTTGACTACCCTTCTCTAAAAGGCATTATTCAAGGGCTGATTGTGTAGCTTTCCAGACATTTTTATGCATCTCTATGCAAGTCTTTTTTTTGTTTTATATACAAACTATAGCATACTATATGAACAGCTTTTGACTTGTTCTTAAATAAAATATTCTAGTGACCTTCTCTTGTCAGTATATATAAATCTACTTCATTAAAATTTTTTAAATATTTTATTTTATTGTATTTTTTCTCCTTAATGGAGCACTGAAGATTGAACCCAGGACCTCATGCATGCCAAGCATGTACTCTACCACTGAGCTATAACCAACCCCACTTCATTTTTGATGGTAGCGTATTATTCCACCAAGTACTTCTTAGACAGTTCCCTTCTAATAGAAGTATATAGCGTGATCCCAGTTTTTCAGTATTGCAAATGATACTGCAATGAGTATCGGCATACAGAACATCTTTGTGCACTAATATCAATATATCTATGGGATAAATTCCTAGGAATGACACAAAAAGACTGTGCCAAGCAGCAGGGTAAGCAGCATCCTCCTCTCCCACCTGCTCCATCAATTCTGGGTACTCTCTTCCTATAGTTTTAGTCTTTGCCAGTGTGGTAGATGAAAACAGCATGAGATTCAACTTTGAATTAGAGTCCATGCCCTCAAGTATCTCACTACTGAGTGAAGGAGACCAATATGTAAACCAAGGGTTACCATGTAGTTTTAAAAGTGTTACCGTAGAGAACTGTGCGAAGAGCTGAAGGAGTGCACAGGCAGGAGTGACTGGCCAACTGCCAACATAAATTAGGGAAGTTGGATTTGGGGAAAGTTGCCAGGTAGAGTTGGGGCAGGGCATTTAAATGTTGGCAGTTCAGCTTGGTCCCGTGCCTGTTCTCCGTCCTCCGTGTTCTGGAATTTAGATCTCTAACCCAAATTTCTGAGTCCCAGATCCAGATAGCCAGTTGCATCCCTGCTACATCCACATTTGGGTGTCACAGAGACCCATCCAACTCAGCATGTCCCCATTAGAACTCACTGCTGCCACTAAGCAGTGCTGCTTCACGGCTTAGATGACTTGAGAAAGTTCTCCTTCAGGACCCAGGTCGGCTCCAGTGCTTCAAGTGTGTCAGGGCCAGCGACATTTTAAGAGGCATCCACTTTCAGGGCCATGTTCCTTGCTGGCCTCACTCTGCTCCATTCCCACAGGAGGCACCCTTGGTGGGGGCTGTGAGCAGGGACAGAAGGGGTCAGAGCAGGGCTGATGTGCCCAATGACTTGGCCTCGCTGCTTAGTCTGATAGTCACATGTGAAAAGTCCCTAGAAGTGTCCCAAAAATACTTGAAGGGGACTTTGCAGTGGCAACAACAGGAACCCAGAATGATTAGTGTTTATGTGGCTTTGCTGGAGTCCACAGGCTTATGAGGCCTGCATGATATTTGAATTATAATAATCTTTTTCTGCCTGTCCCCCCAACCAGAAAGTGAATGGCTTGTGTGCAGGAACCATTTCTGTCTGTACAAACAGAGGCTGGGATGAAGCAGGCATGTGATGAATGTATGTTGACCAAGTAAATACCTGCAGAATAATTAAACTCTCAATTCTCCCCGTTGCCTTCACCACTGACCTGCTTCTCCTCCAGTGTTCCCTGTCTTAGGGAACAACACCCCTAACTCACTGCACAGCTGGAAATTTGGAAGTCATCCTTAACTTCTCTCTATGGCCTTACTGCTCTACACCTGCTATATGCGATCCGTGCCTAAATCCTACTGTTGTTGGCTTCATAAACACTGCCCATCTATGTTTCTTTGTCTCCTACCTGTGCCTCCATCTGAGGTGTCATAGTGCCTCACCTGAACTTCTGCAGCCTCCAAACTGGTCCCTGACTTCTCTTTCTGCACCTCTTCTCTGTTCTCTACTGAAAAGCCAGCATGTTTTGAAAAAGCAAATCTGACCAGATCTGTCTGTCTGTCTCTCGCATACACACAAAAACACACACCCTTTGTTAAACCTCTTCAGTGGCTTCCCATGGCCCTTAGGATCAAGGCCTGAACCCTTACCATGTCTGACCCAGGCCTGCCTGCACGGTGAGCCCCGCCTGGCCTTCCTGCCTCATCTCATGCCATCTTCCTCAATTCCTGTGCTCGGCAGACGTAGTCTTTTTCAGTTCCTCAAACCAGCAAGACTCCTGCCTCCCCTGGACTGCAACACACGTTCCTGTTTCTTTGCCTAAAACTCCAATCACAGATCCCCTCCCACCTACTTCATCCCTCCCTGCTTCACTGTCTCTTTTCGTTAGATACTGTAATTCCTACACATCCTTCAGACTTATGAAAACACTTCTTTAAGGAAGGCTTCCCAGATCCTCAGGGCAAGTCAGCTTAACTTGTTTTTCTATGCTCTCTGGGCTCATTCCTAACACTTACCCATTTTAAATTTGCTTTTTGTGTCTGATTATTTGAGTAACATCTACCTCTGTCACTTGAATGTAAGCCCCATGAGGGCAGGAACTTTGCCTGTGGTGCTTAAGATGATGTCCCCAATACCCAGCAATATTGGATTGGCTGAACAACAGAGAGTTGTTGGCTCAATGGATGGAAATAGGAACAGCACATGTGGAGGCATGAAAACATTACAAAGCTTGGCATGGGGCCCTGGAATGTCAAGTCACGTGGTATGATCTGGACTGGGGGTAGGGGAGGTGCATGGAGGGCAGGAGATTTTTCAGGCCCAAAAGGTAGTCTGTGTCTCAGGGCTCTAGTAAGGAAATCGAATGCCCGTGGGGGCCATCAAGATCACAAGGTCAGAGATGTAGAGCAGAGAGGGAAACCAGTGGTTCATAGGCCATATTTGGCCTGTGCTATGCTTTAATTGGCCTGCCTAATTTAAAAAAATTGAAATAGTTGCCAGTACTTAGACATTGGGAGATTTCACATTTTTTTTAAGATTCTGGATTTCTAGCTTTTCTCAAAATATCAGCTATTCTAAGAAGATTGGGTTTGTACTCCTGCAAGTAATAATTATCTTCCACCTTAAGAAGGCACTGCCTCTAACTCCCCAGGCAGTTTTTCTACCAGCCTGACTCTCTAAGCACTTGAGTTAGTAACCCAGTTCTAGAGGGATCATTCTGGCGGGAGAATGGAAGAGACTGGAGAGGGTGGAGTAGGTGGGGGAAGGGCAGTGGCAGCCAGAGGAACCCAGGAAGCGAAGGGAGTTCATATTCAACTTGGAGACACCTAGACCCAAGGGACACTAATCTAGACTCAGTTGAGCTCAGGCTTGGGGTGGGGGAGGGGAATAAGCTCCAGAAACTAGGGACCTTCTTTAGCCCATGTTTGGACTAAAGAGAAGATAAAAACACAACAGGAAATCCGCTGTGATCCTGGCTGATCTGAAGTAAATGAAGGGAAACTCTGGAGTTTTAGCAAGATAAATGCTACCTTCTCCCGGGCCCGCCCTTGCCCTCCCCATGTCTCAGAGATACAAGATAAATAAGACCAGAGTCCTTACTACAGAGGAAATTGACAGTCTTGTTGGGGAGGAAAACATTTAAATAACTAGATAGTGCTAGATAGTAGAATTGAGAAGCAGCCATTCATTCAATAAATATATTTTGAGTCCCTACCACATGCCAGATACTGCGCAAGTACTGGGGATATAGACATGAAAGAGACAGACATGACCTTTGTCCTCATACAGTTTATACCTAGGTGGTTTGGGAGATCACAGGATGATGGAGTTAATTCTGAAGGAGGTTTATATGGGATGGGGGCTCTGGACGGCAAACATTTGAGCTGGAAGAATAAAACTTGCTACGACTTGGGTTGGAGTATAGAGAGTTAATTCTAGTCAGAAGAAAGAACAGGAAGAACCGGTGAGAATGTGTGAGATGTTTGAGGAAGAGAGAAGTGTTAGGTTAGAGTGACTTTCACAGAAGAGAAGAAAGCAAATTGTTTAGACTCCAAGTTGCCTTTTAATGTAAATACTGTTGGATTGTTTTCTAGAAACTGAATTCTTTAAAAAAATTATTTATTTCATTATTATTTTTAATAGAGGTGCTGGGGATTGAACCCATGACCTCGTGCATGCTAAGCATGCGCTCTACCACTGAGCTATACCCTCCTCCCTGAAACTGAATTCTTTAAAATGGAATTATTTCAAAATAACTAAAACAAGAAACCAGTCCAGAGGTGAAAACACCACTGTCCCAGTGTATGAGGTTTTACCGTAAAATAAGGTAATTGTTTTAAATCAGCGCAACACTCCAGAACCTACATGTTGAAATGAGAGGATTTTGAATTCCTCTATTCAAATTGCCTTTAGAGCCTAAACCCATTCTTCAGACTATTATCAAAATGGACAATTTTTTTGGTTGTTTCTTTATGTATTTATAGTTCAATCTTTGAATCAACACATGTTCAATTTGTATGGTAACATGAATAGCATTTAACATTAAAGCTGACAAATTTTTATTCTTGAGGGTGAATTTAATTTGGGGAAACAGATAATTCAGAGCCCAAGTTAGTAAATAGGGTAGAAATCAAGTTGGGAGAAAGATTTTGAGTTAAAAAGAAATTAAGTGTGACTACAGTGAAGTGAATCTGATTATCTTGTATAACTTTTAAAGTGGTCCCCAAATACTTTTGAGCGATGATGGTGCTGTCAGAACAACGGTAGAGACACCCACCCAAAGCATCTACTTCAAGAACAGCACTTGTTTTATTCACACATGTATGCCTGCATTCAGTAAGTATTCATATTCTATGCGAATACCTATCTAATAGATGCCAAGCATTGTTCTGGATGTTGAGGTAAGTGGTAAACAAGATACACAGGGTCCCAGTTTTGGATGTTTCCTAGATAGGGGAGATGAAGAATCGCCAAGTGAACTAACAGGGTTGAAATAAGCTTTAGAAAGACGATAAAGCGAGCTACTGTAATAGAGCGACTGAGCGGGGGAAGTTTGGAGACTTTAGGTGGGATAGACCCAGAAGGTCTCTCTGAGTGGGTCCTGATGAGGGAGATGAAGCCAATCAGGGCAGGTGCTGAAGGAAGTGCACTCTGGAAAAAAGGAACAGCAAGTGCAGGGGCCCTGAGGCAGGAACTGGTTGAATTCTAGGAACAGAAGAAAGGCCACATGACTGGAGAATAAGTGAGCACAGACAGTGGGTAGCTATAGAAGTGAGGGCTGAGGTAGGTAGGGTCAAAATCCAGCATGGCAGTGTAGGCTGCAGTGAGGCGTTGAGGCGGGAAGCCCCATAAAAAGACCAGCAGGACCCTTAGGCAGGGCCGCTGCTCTCCTCCCAGCACCGACCAGTTCTCTGGCCCAGAGGCTCTATCTCACTTTCTGCCTCTAAAGTGGCGAACTTACACCTAAAATTCTATTGGTTCCCTGAGTTCATTTCTGATTGGTTATTTCCTTCACTCCTGATTGATTACTCTCATTTCTGATTGTTCCACTTCTCTACTTCTGATTGGTCCATTTATAGTACTTCATTTGCATGGAGCTCACTCCTGATTAGTTATTTCTCTCACTCCTGATTGGTCTATTTCTACAAAGCTTGTTCCTGGTTGGTCAACTTCTGTTGTACTTTATTTGCATATGATGTTGCAAAGTGTAAAACTGGTAGCCTATAAAAGGCCTGTATAAACCGACAGACGGGGTCCAGAGCTTGAAGTGCTAACTCTTCTGGGCCAGCTGGCATAATAAACCTGAGTTCTCCAACTCTGTGAGTGCTGCTTGGTCTCTCACCCAGATCCAGGTTGCTGTAACACTGAGCTATAACACCAGCTGTAACAGTAACACGTTTTTCCACAACAGCGTTTTCTCTGGCTATTGTGTAGAAATTGGGGGAAGAGCAGAAGAACAAAGACCAACAAGAAGGCTGTTACCATAAATATCCAACAAATATTTATTTGGTACAGAAATTAACTTGTGTTTTATTGTTGTTCGTTCTTTTCTTTCAGTTTTATTGAATGTAGTTGACATATAACACCAAGTTTAAAGTGTACAGCATAACAATTTGATTTATATCCTTTAAGAATTATCATAGTAAGTTCAGTGAACATCATCTCATACAGATATGAAATTAAATAGAAAAAAGTTTTTCCTTGAGACGAGAACTCTTAGGATTTACTCTCTTAACAACTTTCATATATGACATACAGCAGTGTTAATCATTTTTATCATGTTGTACATTATACCCCTGGTGCTTATTTAGCTTATAACTGGAAGTTTGTACCTTTTGACTACCTGCATCTAATTCCCCCTCCCCAAGCCTCCACTTTGGGTAACCACAGATCTGTTCTCTTTCTCTGTGACTTTGATTTTGAAGTATAATTGACTGACAACACTACTAGTTCCTGTACCACAACACAGTGATTAGGTATTTCTATATATTTGAAAATGATTACCATTAGTCTAGTTATGATGTGTCACCATACAAAGATATTACAGTTACTGACTGTACTCCCCACAGGGTACATTTCATACCCTTGACACATTTATTTTGCAAATCGAACTTTGTACCTCCTAAACTTCCTCACCTATTTCTTTCCTCCTCCTCATCCCCTTTCCCCTCTGGCAACCATCTGTTTGTTCTCTGTATCTGTAACTCTATTTCTGTTTTGTTATGTTCATTTGTTTTTTAGATTCCACATATAAGTGAAATCATACAGTATCTGTCTGACTTATTTCACTTAGCATAATACCCTCTAGATCTATCCATGTTGAAATAACAAGATTTCATTCTTTTTTGTGGTTAATATTCCATTATGTATATATAGTGTATCTTCTTTGTCCTTTCATCCATTGATGGGCACTTAGGCTGCTTCCATATCTTGGCTATTGTAAATAATGCTGCAGTGAACATAGGGGTGCATTTATCTTTTCTAGTTAGATAAATACCTAGGAGTGCAATTGCTGGATGATATGGTAGTTCAAATTTTAATTTCTTGAAGAATCTCCATACTGTTTTCTATAACGGCTCCATCAGTTTACATCCCCATCAACAGCATGAAGTTTCCCTTTTCTCCATATCCTAACACTTGTATATGTTACCTTTTTGATGATAGCCATTTTGACAGGTGTAATGTGATAGCTTATTGTGGTTTTAATTTGAATTTCCCTGATTAGTGATGTTGAGCATCTTTTCATATGCCTGTTGACCATCTGTATGTCTTCTTTGGGAAAATGTCTATTCAGAGCCTCTGCCTACTTTTTAACTGGGGTTTTTTTGATGTTGAGTTGTATGAATTCTTTATATATTTCAGATATTAACCCCTTTTTGGTGCAGGTGACTTTTTCATTTTGTTGGTAGCTTCCTTCACTGTGCAAAAGCTTTTTAGTTTGACATAGTCCAATTTGTTTATTTTTGCTTTTGTTTCCCTTGCCTGAGGAGATGTATCAAAAAGAAAATTGCTAAAACTGATGTGAAACAGCTTACTGCCTATGTTTTCTTCTAGAAGTTTTATGGCTTCAGGTCTTGCATTTAAATACTTAGTGTATTTTGAATTTATTTTTGTGCATGGTGTGAGAGTAGTCCAGTTTGATTCTTTTGCATGTAGCTTTCCAGTTTTCCCAACATCATTTATTGAAGAGGCTGTCTTTTCCCCATTGTATATTCTTGACTTCTTTTCCATAAATGAATTGCCCATATAAGTGTGGGTTCATTTCTGGGCTCTCTGTTCTGTTCCATTGATTTATGTGTCTGATTTTTTTTTTTGGTGCCAGTACCATACTGTTTTGATTACTATAGCTTTGTAGTATAGTTTGAAATCAGGGCCAACAAATATTTCTTGAGCATCTACTATGTGCTAGGAACTGTACATGATGCTAGAGATATAATAGTGAATAAGATGTGGGTTCCTATCATCAGGTTGCTGACAACAGTGGGGGACACAAAGTAAACTGGCAATTGCATATCAGTGTAGTAAATGCTAGAATGGGGATAAGTACAAGCTGTGAGAGTACAGAGGAGGATCACCAGTCTGAGGGGGTTAAGGAATGCTTCCTGGGGAAGGCATCATTTAAGCTGAACTTGAAGGGCCTCAAGAATTAGCTACATGAAGGGGTGGAGAAAGTCATCCCAGGCTCTGAGGCGGCTCAGAGGAGAGCAAGAATTTGGTGAGTTTGAAGATGCACAAGGAGTTTAGTATATATCCTATGAAAAAGAAATCGGTCTTATGGGGAGGGTATAGCTGAGTGGTAGAGTGCATACTTAGCGTGCAGGAGGTCCTGGGTTCAATCCCCAGTATCTCCATTTAAAAAATTAGTTAGATAAACAAATAAACCAAATCCCCCCACCAAAAAAAGAAATGTCTTAAGTTTTGTGTTTTTTAAAAAATATAAGTCTTTTGAATTAGCATAAGAAAGGCATTCAAAGGTTTTTCAGCAGCAGAATGACATGGCTTAGGGGCCTGTCCAACTCTCAACTGCCTCTCTCCCTAATTTCCTAAAATCAGTCTTAATAATAATCTACTGAGTTGTGACTTTGAACCTGATATTATACTCAGTGTTGAAAAATACAAATCATGCTGGTTGAACACCTCTGTTTTCCTCTAACTAGATGAAAATGAACAGAGGAGGGAAAAATCATTACTTTCTGAGAAATGGAAGAGGCCTACCTGGGAAACTGCCTGAGACTACTTAAATCTTACCATCTGTGTGAGGCCATAGCCCAGGGGTACAGTGTTACAAAGAGACTTGGGGCCTGCTTTATGCATTTTCATGGATTCTTGACAATCCAGTTTATCAAAGGATGGGACCAGTCAATTGATTCTGTGCTCTAGTAAACTGACTTATTAGGTTTGTCCCTAACCTTGAGGGTATTTTTTTGTGCATAAAATGGATTCCTTATGGCACAGTTGTCTGCATTTCTTGGGATAGTGGTTCTCTGCCTATGTAATCAGACTTTTTCCTGAGACAAGCTTACTAGAGCACTTTCAGATTCCTTTTTTGATTGGGCAGGCTATTCTTTACTAGGAACAAGGATCTTGGAATCACAGAAATAATAAGTAATAATAGTCAACATCCACATGTGTTCAGCTTATTTAATTCTCACAGTAGTCCTGTGAGGCTGGTAGTGTTATTCCTATTTGATAGTTGAAAGAATAAAAGCACAGGGAGGTTAACCTTGCTCAAGGATACCAGGAATTTGAATCCAGGTAGTCTGACTCCAGAGCCCAAATTTTTAAGCGACCAATTTAGGGATTTAAAGACAATGATTCAACCATAAACTCCTAACATTATGTAAATTGGTAAAATCTGGCTTCCAGTTCTATAAAATCGGGTGTAATTATACTGAATTTGGTGATTATACGACAGCATCAATACAATGGCTGCAAAAAACATTCACAACCCATAAAAACCGAATTTCTTTGTACCATTAAGTTGGCCTAAACGAATTAATTTGTTCTCAAACTATTATAATATTAAGTTACTACAATAAAGTTCATGTTAAGCAATTAAGTTTGCTTTCTTAAAGTTTATCAAGTCTTTTCGGGAGGGGCAGAGGGAAGAAGAGAGAATGATCGTCCCTTCTGAAAAACCAATCTAAAGGAAGCTTAAGTTGGAGTGTTTGCCTTTTGGTAAATTTACCTATTACAAATGGAGACTTCCAAAATCTTTTATTCTTCTTAGAGCCCAACACCTGTAATGCCTAAGACATAATTACTGCAAATCATAATTAACATTTTTAAAGAACTTAGTATATGCCAGGCTCTGTGTAAGCCTTTAAGCCTAGAAGAAAGGACTATAGTTATACTGACTTTACAGAGAGGAAGAAACTGAGGCTCAGAGAGTTTAAATAATTTGCCCAGATCACGTAAATAGTGAATTAGGTTTGGATCGCAGGGTTATCTGATTTCTGAGTCCAAGCTCTTAAACTACAAATAGTTGTAGAAATTTGCTTTAAGAAATAGAGACTTACTTAAATATGTGAGGACGATTATTATGATGAGGATGTTTGTCCTACAATTTTGAACAAGTCAGATTCCCTTTCATCCCAAACTGCTCCTTAGTTTAATCTAAGTAATCAGATCCAAATATGAAATTAGATGCTTTAGGGGCCATTATCTTTTTTTCTTGACGTCAGCACAGGGCCCACTTGACACTTTGTTGATGTGTTATAGAGCATGTCACATTTTATGTGCCACATAATTATAAAATTGTCATCAGCAGTGGTTCTTAATAAGAGATCTAAAGCATCTCTGTGAAAAGACTGATATGGGCCTAGCAGACATGTTCTCCGCTAGGTGGGGTGAGGCAATGAGAGCTGAGATATGAGTGATAATCAGGCATCAAAGATGGCGAAAGCAGGGGTCTGTCTGTATATTGTAAAAAATCATTATGGAACAAAAGAGTTTCTTATTTTCTTGGTTTTGTTTGTTTTGGTGATGAAAATACAAAGTGTTCTCAAATAACCAAAATATCCCTTTCATAGGAAGATGGTAAAGACACCAGCAAAAAAATTCAAATACAGATATCACACCTTAAGACAAATTCTAATGGCATAGAAATAGCTTAGTAAAACAGAGCCCTGTGATTCCTGGGAATGCTATCTCGGAGGCAGCAACCTGCAGAGTTAGGGTAATGTCAAAGGATGTGGAATATGCCAGAAACTAGCAACTAATATACAGTGCCATCTTCTCCATGGCCAAATGCAAGGGTCCAGGGTGAAGGTGAGCATGATCCTTCTCACATATATACTTAATAATGCAGTCACTGAAGTTTTGCTTTTTGTTCCTGCAACTCTGGGTTCATCGGGTTTGGAGGTCCTGTTTCCCAAGGAATGCTTCCACCAGGAAACACAAACATTAAATTGGTTCCATTAAATTGGAAGCCAAGACTTCCCTCTGGTCATTTTGGGCTCCTTAAGCTATTGAACCAATGGCAGAAAAGGGGTTTACCACATAGGGTAGGGTGATTGATCCTGATTGTCAAGTGGAAATTAGGTTGCTGTTATCAACAGCGGCAAGAATTCGTCTGTTCCCAGTGGATTCACCATGGTACCTCTTAGTATTCCCATACCCAATAACCATCCATGTAAAACTGTAGCAAAGCAATAAGGACAGGGCCATGAAGGGCATGAATCCTGTGGAAATGAAGGTTTGGGTCATCCCACCAAGCAAAGAATCCCCTCCAGCCAGTGTGCTGGCAGATGGGGAGCGTAGACTAGGTTGTGAAAGAAGACAGCTATGAGTACCAGCTTAACCTCCTGACCACCTGCTGAGGCAGGGTCTGTAGCTACTGTGTGTATCTTACATTCATTGATTATTTCTCCTTCTTCCCCATTTCCTTACTATCTGGCATGAAAAACACTGGTGGTGTTAACTTTAAAAATTAGGTTCCATACGGAAGAGTAACAGCTGACATCACTGGGCAACACTGTGGTTGGTGACTGATGGACTTTGTGCCTCCCCTGGGTACCTACCCTCATCCATTCTTTGCCCTTGTTTGCCCTGAGCCCTGGGAAGCTAAGCTCTGTGGACTGTATCACCTGGGCTCATTGCTCACTTGAGTTCCACCAGTGGGAGACACTGGCAAGAGACTGGTGTGTAGGAAAAGAGAATTTGGGTTTTCCCCAGCTGTGTCATTTTCTCATTTTCTTGAAGTGGCTGCTTCCTTCTAAGACAGCAGCTCCTATCAGCAGCCCCTCTTCCATGGCTCAGAGCCTCCCTGGGTTCAGGAGACTCAGTTTCCTTCCTCTTGCCTTTTCAAGCAGGTGTGGTGATAACATCCTATTCCTGGCCTCTGGCTACCTCAGCCTCCCTTTTTGGATGCCTACGCATGGCCCCTTCATCAAAGTTTCTTGAATTATTTAATTTTAGTTCAGTTTCCTGCTGAGGCTCTGACTGACAGATCATTTAAAGGTGAGATGCAAGATTCTCAAAGTAAATCTGTTTATTATTTAAAAATAAATCAAGCCATAAATCATTTTTAAAAGGATAGGAGATGAAAGTTAAGTCATTCTTTACTAAACATTTATTGAGTACTTACTATGTGCAAATTAGGTGTTGGGAATATCAAAATTAATGTCAGTTGCCGCTCTAGTATACAAGCTAGCGGGGGGGCAGAGGTGCACACAAACTATACAGTGTGGTAGCTGTTCTCTGACAGAATTTCAAAGTTCTATGGAACAGATTTAAAGTTTACTCTTTTATTTCACAACTTGAATTTATTTTAATCTCCCTCCCTTTGACCTAGAAAATGGCCAATTGAGGGCATGTAAAATCTCAGAGAAATAGAATTATTTTTAAAAGGTTACTTTTATATTCTTAGTATAAGAGATTAATTACCAATGCAACAGAAAAAGATCTGGAGAGATACCCACCAACGTGTTCCCAGTTGTTACCTATGAGAAGAGGGACTAAGACTTTATACCTTTCTATATCATTTTCATTTTTTTCATGTTGAATTAAAAAACTTGTTAAAACTCTCTGTAATTAAATATGTAGTATAAGTGAAAGAAAGCAAGCAAATGTTTATGGCAGATCTCAGAGAGGAGGATATTGATTTGGGCCTTAAAGATTGAGTAGGAGGAATTGATGGAGTGGAGAAGAGGGGTGAGGATAAAATGTAATCACAGAATACCTTATCCTTGTTTCAAATTGTTTAGTACCTCCTTCATACCTGCCCCTGTAAATTAATATGTTGACAGCATCTTGTCAGAAAACAAGTATGTACTGAGTTCCTGCTCTATGCCAGTGTAAAGGATACCAAGGCAGTGTAAGTCAAGAGTTCCTGTTCTCAAATCATTTCCAGTCCCGAGGGGAGTTAATACATTCTCAGAACAGTTAGAGACAGCCCATGGTTAAGTACCAACAAGTTTGGCCCATGAAATAGTAGGAAAAGCTGAGTACACTGCCAAGGCTTGAGCCTGGGAGCCTTGGAACAGTGGTGCCATTTATAGAAATGGAAAGTTGGAAAAAGAGAGCTGTTTTGAAAGCAGATATACCTATAGTGAAATATCAGTCTATGTAAATTACTATTTGGCTATGCAAATAAGCAGGGCTGTATAAGTAATGCAGGGTGCCAGGAACTATAATAATCGCTACCTTTTATTGAATGTACACTGGGTGCCAGGCACAGTGCAGGGTCGTTTGCATACATTATCACTTAATCTTCACAACAAATCTATGAGGCCATTAAGACTCCTGTTTTTCAGATGAGGAAATTGACTTGGTCAGTTGCTAGGGCCTTGCAACCAGTGGGAAAGTGATAGATTAGGAATTGAACACAAGTCTGTTCAACTCCAAATCACTGTGACATTATGCTGTGTCGTCCAGGAGAATGTATGAGATACCAACTCTGCCCTTGGGTGTAAGTTGAAGGTGTAGGCAGGTGTGCCAACAGGCAATACCAGATCCTCAGACAGGGAGCTTTCCATCACCACCACCATACCAACATCATCAAAGGAAACTTGGAGAAAGTGATAACTGTGCACTGGAGTGGGAAAGGAAGGCTTCAGGAAGGAGGTGAGGTTTGAGCCAGGCCTTCAAGAATAGATCATATTTGAATAGGGAAGGAAATGGAGGAAATGGCCCTCCAAAGAGAGGAGGCTACAGATGCAGAGGAGAGAAGATGGACATGGGGAAGGCATGCATGGAAGCACAAGTCTGGATTGGGGCCTGATGGAGAGTCAAATCTAGAAAATCAGATATGAAAGGCCTTGAATGCCCTTGGATCTACTATGGGAAGGAAAAAGCCTTGATAGGAATTTGAGTGGAGATGACAGGGTGGTGGAAGGAGAGTATCTGGTGTGTTCAAAGTGATCTTTTCAGGTAGCCGGAGATGTTCAGGATGGATTAGAATTAGCCATTTAAAGTGGATCAGACCTGGGCTGATCCTGGTCTAGAGGGGCAACAAGGAAAATGGAAAAGGAGGTAGATGTGAAACATGTTTTGAAAGGAATGGAGATGTTTGGCAATTGATTGGATTCAGAAAGAGAAGAAAATAGACAGCAATCTAGGATTTGTTGTGTCCTCAGCCAGAAAAATGGTACCTTTGAGATCAGGATTAAGAACAAACAGAGCTTGCTTTTGGTGACTTGTGTTGTGGCCTTTCTCTGAGGGGGAGCAGGGACAATGAAGAGCCTGGGAAGGAGAGGGAGGGAAGGAAAGAGGGAGGGAGAGAGACGGGGTTGGGGATCAGCGTCAAGAAAACCAAGGGGAACAGGGAGGAGGTCTCAGAAAATTCAGAGGTTACCACAAGGGTCAAATTGTTGTGGAAAAATGTGCTACACCTCAGTGTTACAGCTCAGTTGTGACAGCAACTTGGATCCAGGTGAGACCAAGCAGCATCAGAGAGTTGGAGAACTTAGGTTTATTACGCCAGTGGGCCCAGAGAAGTTAACACTTCAAGGCTCTGGACCCCATCTATAGGTTTACACAGGCCTTTTATGAGCTGTCAGTTTTATACCTTGCATCATATGCAAATAAAGTACAACAGAAGTTGACCAACCAGGAACAAGCTTTGAAGAAATAGACCAATCAGGAGTGAGCTCCATGCAAATGAAGTACTACAAATGGACCAATCAGAAGTTAGGGAAGTGGACCAATCAGAAGTGAGCTCAGGGAACCAATAGAATTTTAGATGTAGTCAACCACTTTAGAGGCAAAAAGTGAGATACAGCCTCTGGGCCAGGGAACTGCACAGTGCTGGGAGGAGAGCAGCAGCCCTGCCTAAGGGTCCTGCTGGTCTTTTTATGGGGCTTCCCACCTCATCCCCCCCCAACTTTTGATGCTCTCTTTAACATCTGTAGTGAGCATCAGCCTTAGAGTGGTGTCCCTTATTTATCACTGAGTTTTTCCTGGTCCAGGGGCCTGTACTGAGTAATTAGTAGCTATAGTCTTAGTGACTATTTGTAAGCTAATGAAATGGGTAATGATTAAGGATGTAGGGGCCAAACAGCAGTGCTAGGAGGATCATAAGGAGGGGGCCTGCTAGGGGGAGGAGCCAGGAGGCCCAACTCCAGTTGCTATCCCTAGCCCAGTGAGTAGTGGCATTAATTGGGTGGCCCTTTTTGATCAAGTATGGGCTTTTAGGGGTATGGTTTCTATAGCAAAAACTGACTGACCATTAGGCTTTCTATTGTAGAGGGATAGAGTACAACTGGTATTAGTTTCTGGCCTATGTTTTAATCCTGGGGTGAAGTGGCTATCAGTCTTACAACTAGTAATAAAGTAACAATACTCAATAATAAAATAAAGTAAGGGCAGTAGTTCTTTTTACATCTTGATTGGTGGTTCCTCAGGTTTCCGCTGTGTGTTGACTAGCCAGCTCCTGGGTGTGGCTAGAGCAAGGCTTGGTGCTCTCTGGCAGGTGAGGTGGGCATCTCTGGCTCCGATTTCAAGTGGCTCCTCGAGGTCCTGGTTGATTCACCAGACGTCCTTGTCTCACGGTGGTGCTTCTCTCTTTACTGATGTGATGAATCCACAGGGCGATACCTGCAACTTTAAGAGCTGTTGGGATGGTTAGTTTAACTGTGTATGGGCCCCTCCAAGTGGGTTCGAGGGGCTCCTTTTTCCAATCTTTTATCTAGACTTGATCTCCCAGCTCGTATGGGTGTAACATTGTTCCCAGTGAGACTGGGATCCTGTCAGTTACCCACCTATGGACTTTCCACATAGATTTTTTGAGACCCTTCATTTGTTTATGAAGTTTTAAGCTTCCCACCTCTCTAACTTTTTTTCCTAGTAACATCAGGGGAGGGGGTTTCCCATATAAGATTTTAAAAGGGGAGAATCCCGTCTTGGACCAAGGGGCATAGAGTATCCACTGGAGAGCCACGGGCAGAGTGTCAATTTAAGGTAGGTTAGTTTTTCGACCCAGCTTTACCATCTCCTTTTTTAGGGTCTGGCCCATGTGCTGTATTTTTTCCTGAATGCCGTGGCCTGTAGGCTTCATGTAGATTCCAGCAGATGTTTACTTTTTGCCACTTCTTGTACTATTTTTGCTATGAATACAAGTCTGTTGTCTGACCCTATGGTTAATGGCATCCCGAATCTGGGAATAATTTCTCTGTGTAAGGCCTTTGTTAATTCTCTTGTTTCCTCACTCCATGTTGGGTATGCTTTTACCCATCCTGAAAAGGTGTATATAAAAACCAGCAAGTAGTTGTATCCTCTGCTGAGCCCCATTTCTGCAAAACCCATTTCCATATCTTTAAAAGGAGCCTGGCCATAGCATTGGGTTTCTCTTGGTCCAGTTGACCCGCATTGTGCATTATTCTGAGCACATATGAGGCAGCGCTCTGACACTGAGGCACAGAGGGATGGAAGTTGAGGGATCAGACAGTACCATTCTAGCAGGGCCTCTAATGCAGTCTTTCCCAGGTGCATGAGCTCATGTTGTTGAAGGACCACCTGGTGGGCTAATCATTCAGGTATATATACCCGTTTGTCAGGCATCACCCACCATCCTTCCTTTCCGCTGGATCCTCCCTTTAGTTTTTGCCGTTGAGTTTTCCTCATAGCTGTATGCTGGAGATGTTGGCAGCGGTTTGGGTTTGGGTGCTGGTCGAACCTTTGGGATGGCCCCAAGATCTCAGGCATGGCCCGATTTACTTGCCACTTTGTGTGTAGCTGTATCTGCTATTTTTTTCCTGTTTATGGGGTCATTTTCCTTTATGGTGTCCTTTATACTGGTTGATTGACATGTCTGTGTGCTCCCAAATTGCCTCTCACCGTAGTATAAGGGGGACTTGTCTGGCTTTTGCATCATGGTGGTCGTAGACATGTTGGTTGGTTTCTTTGCCACGGTTTGCAACCCATGTAGGAGGGCTCTCTGATATGTCTGCAGAGCCTCCCATTCAACTTGGGTGTTAGAGTTCCATTCTGGGCTTGTGTCTAGGGCTGCATTCTGGGCCCATTCCTCCACATTGATGGTTTCCTCTGGGGCCTCCTCTTGTAGCCATTTTCTAGTTTCTGTTATGATCTGCTTTTTTTTCTTTAGAACTCAAGGGTGTCAGCAGCAGCTGTTGAATGTCATCCCAAGTGGGCCGGTGTGACTGGAAGATGGACTCTAGGAGGTCAATCATGGCCTGGGGTTTTTCCCAATGCGGCAGTGTGGTGTCACCAGTTTAGGAGATCCATTGTACTGAAAGGCTGCTAGTACAGGATGGAATGGCCAGGCTGTATGGGGCCACCACTGTTAACTTGTTTGGGCTCTTGGGTCTCCTGGAAAGGCATCCGGAGGGTGGCCGCTGGCTGGGCGACCTGCAGGACCAAATGGAGTTTCCTCCCCTTGTGCTCTTGGTCGTTAACGTGTTGGGACCTTGGGTTTCCCAGACAGGCCTCCGGAGAGTGGCCACTGGCTGGGTGGACTGTGGGGCTGAACAGCGTTTCCACCCCTTGGTGTCTCGGCTAAGAGCCCGAGGCCACCATGGCGGTACAGGCGGTGGTGGACCGTCTGGTAGAGGCAGCTGTAGTGGAGCTGCAGAAGCAGAAAGAACATTTGGCAGAGGTAGCATTGGCAGTTCTTCAGGATTGCCCCTGAAGGACTGGCCTCATTCTGTCTTTTTTAACCTTTAACGTCAGGACCATGAGAATCTTATATTGTCCCTGTCCATTTGCATAGACCCGGACCCATGAAGGCAAGGTTTGGGCGATTGTTAGCCAAGAATCAACATATGGGGAATTGGTTGTGGTGCCCTGGGGGCGTGGTGATTATCCAGTGTATGCCCCCGACAGCTGACAGGCCTAGTTTACCTT
This sequence comes from Vicugna pacos, assembly GCF_048564905.1. Taxonomy (NCBI): domain Eukaryota; kingdom Metazoa; phylum Chordata; class Mammalia; order Artiodactyla; family Camelidae; genus Vicugna; species Vicugna pacos. The sequence continues at coordinate 45,140,414 of NC_132999.1, forward strand.
CCGGGGGCCATCCCACTCCAAAGGTGGGCCACTCTGACTCACATAACGTTTGCAATTTTTGTGGTGTCAATTCCATAGTTTCCTGAGAAACCCTTTTTGAAATTTTTAATCATGCAGTCCAGAACTGTCAGCTTTGATTTTGAGGATTTCATTACTATTTGTTGACAGATTTTATGGTCTATAGGTGTGCGTCTGCTTTTGGCACTGAGGACTGTGACCCCAGAATCTTTGTCCCACTCCTCAAAACAGTGGAGTTCTCAAAAAGCTAGCTGCCTCACTGGGCCTAACATCTATCCGCTTGGCTGCAAGTGCTGCCAATGAGTTTCCACATTAGGCAGGTAACCCTGAGATTCCCTCTGGCCTGGATGAGCTCTAGGGGTCTCTGTATAGTCTTTTTATAGCCTGAATTGACAAAATATGAGGCCAGGATGGCTGGCTGGTGGTAGAATAAATGAACCAAAATAAGGGGGGGCCACAAAAGAGTTCCAGCCAGTCCTGGGTTGGCTCCCTCTGGCTCAGATCTTGTGGTCTTAACTTTACACAGAGAAGTATATTGAGACTGATTAATCACAACAGGATATTCTGGGGGACTGGTGACAAGATTGTGTCAACCTCTTTAACATAGTCTCATCTTAGTCCCTAAGAGCACAGGAGTCGTTTACTCATAAGCTGTTCTATGTCCCTTTCCCTCCCTGTATAGCCACCCTGTGCCGGTGTCGCAAACGAGACAAAGGGAGGGTTTTCGCTGCGTCCACCTGGCCGCTCCTCTCACAGGGACGAAGGTGCCTCCTAACTTTGGCGGATCAGTATAAACCGCTGACTCCAATCGATACCCCGAGGGGCCAATACCGCCAGGAGCCATATGAGGTCACCACAGAACCACAGGTTGAGACTCACTCGAACTCTGTAGCAGAATGCCATAGAGCTACAAACTTGAATCTGATCATATGCTTTTCAGGACACACACACACACACACAGATTATTTGCACACTCCCTATCACCAGGGTGTCCCTTACCTAACCTAATCTAACCAGACCTCCCCGTCAGACTACCATCAGGCAGGGAGCATAACCAGATCTTCCCGCCCAGGCAGGGAGCATAACCAGATCTCCCCGTTGGACTACCGTCAGGTGGGGAGCCTGGAGGAGGTGATCAGTCTTCTCTCCCGTCCACTTGGACAGAACCTGATCACCTTAACCTAACTATGGACGCTTCCGGGAACTCCTATCTTATTCGGCCATGTTGCTTGGTGAGTTGGTCCTTCCTTCTACTGAGTCTGGTTGGGGCACAGCCGCCCAGAGAACTGAATTAACTCCGTGAAGAAGGACCTGGAATACCATCAGGTGGCACGCCTCCTCGTTCGCTTTCGGAGCCCCTGAACTCCAGGCGGTTGCTCCACCATCCCGCTGGCTCAAGGGGCCGGAGTGGTTGGAGTCTTGATGAGGCCTCCAGAAATGTTGCTGAAAAATATGTTACAGCTCCGTGTTATAGCTCAGTTGTGACAGCAACCTGGAGCCAGGCCAGAAACCAAGCAGCACTCAAAGAGTTGGAGAACTCAAATTTATTACACCACCAAGCCAAAAAAAATTAACACTTCATGCTCTGGAGGGTTTGTAGGGTTAGACAGGCCTTTTATAGGCTGCCAGTTTTACACTTTACAACATCATATGCAAATAAAGTACAACAGAAGTTGACCAACCAGGGACAAGCTTTGTAGAAATAGGCCAATCAGGAGTGAGCTCCATGCAAATGAAGTACTACAAATGGGCCAATCGGAAGTTAGGCAAGTGACCAATCAGAAATGAGAGTAATAACCAATCAGGAGTGAAGGAAATAACCAATCAGGAGTGAAGGAAATAACCAATCAGAAGTGAGCTCAGGGAACCAGTAGATTTTAGATGTAAGTTAGCCGCTTTAGAGGCAAAAAGTGAAATAGAGCCTCTGGGCCAGGGAACCGGACGGTGCCGGGTGGAGAGCAGTATCCCTGCCCAGGGGTCTTGCCAGTCTTTATGGGGCTTCCCGCCTCAAAATAGTATAGAGAGGGCTAGAAGAATCACAGCAAGCAAGAAAAACACTGGCTTTGACAAAATCAATATGCTACCCCAAAGGAAGTCACTTTGAGCAGGAGGATGCTGGAAAGAGTGTGATGATTTTGTACCTATACAGCTAACATGTCCTGAGCACCTTTTAGGTGCTCAGGCTCAGGTGATGGCTGGACTCTACCTATCATACTGACAAGATCAGTGTTATTAATGTTTTACTTAGAGAGGGAGACTGAAGCTCAAAGAAGAATTAACTACCCCTGGGCCACACAATGGAAGTAATGGAACTAGGATTCCAAACCAGGTTTGTGTAATCCTAAAGGCCTCCCCACTTTCCACCTTAACAGTGTTTGTGCTGGAGTGTGCACTGATGGCTCTGTAACAATAATATGAACATCTGCCATATTGTGAGCACTTTATGGGCACTAAATACTGTGCTAAATGGTTTATGTATGTTAATTTCATATTATGACACCCTTTTAATTAATTAATTAATTAATTAATTTTTAGTTCAAGTGTTGTCCGTTACAATATGTCAGTTTCTGGTGTTTTATGACACCGTTTTAAGTGGGTATGATTAATCCTATTTTACAGATGGGAAAACTGAAGCTCAGAGAGGTTAAGTGACATGCCCAAAGTCACACAGCTAGAAAATGGTTGAAATGGCCTATATATGAAGCTGGGGATTTCTCTTGCCTCTCAGGAATTTCTTAAAAGAAATTTCTACTTGGAACCCAATAGGTGACCAGCTAGTGCTCCAAAGCTTTAAGACATTAACTGGATCACATACAATACTACATACTTCCTGGGTGATTTTCAGCAGCTCAAATGCCAAGCTTCTGGTGGCAGACTCCCTGTATAGCATCAGTGTCGCTTCAAGGCTGCTCTGTTCCATTACAGCTCTTTTTATCACATTCCTTGTTTCACTCCAGGGGTTGAGGACAGTGTGGCTTTTGAACTTGCTTTTCATCAGAGATAGAGAAAGCCTTTGCCTTCATTGTTTGAAGTGTTTGGGCAGAACTGGGCACTTGGGGCTAGCCAGCACCGCTCCCTGGCAGTGCTGGTGGCCAGCATCCCTTTTCCTGTCTGAACTCGGTGGGAAGAGGCTGGCTGGGTCAATAGAGGCATCCACCAGGCTGTCAGGGGCTGCGAGACAGCTCTGATTCTCTCTCAGAACCTTTGCTGTGGTCTGGGCAAGACCTAGTGAGGGCATGATCTTGGTGACAGCAGCCTGGGTGGGGAGGGGGCAGACGTGGAGATTTCCCTGCAGGGTTCTGGGCAGAAATGGGGGCGGCTGGGTGGGAGGAGGAGATGGGCTGACTCTGTGATTGGTCAGCCCCAGCAAGGAGGGTGCAGAAGGCCAAGTATCTCTCCCCCTTAGTCGTCAGTCAGAGGGCCTCAGGGGAAATGTCAGCCTTCCTGATTTGATATCATTTCGAGCCCCTGCTGTATAATTGAGCGATTCTCTCTATACATGGTCAGCAGCAGATTTTTCTCAAGGTGAATGCAATTAGGCCTTCATCCCCATCTCCCCCTACCGCTGGAAAGAAAAAGAAGATGGAAGGGAAGCATCTCTGCTTCTGCCAAGGTCGCCCAGGGTGCCCTGGCCTGTCCTGGTAATTGGCTCCCCCACCTGCTCACACCTTTCACAGGTTGTCCCCATCTTAGGCATTTTGGTGTCCCTGAGGACTGAGGCAGTGAAGAGGGGCAGGAGCTGCTGCCTTTACACTTCTCTCCAGAACAAGAAAGAGGGCATCTCACCCTGCCCTGGGCAGAGCATTCATTAGCTGGAATGCTGAGAGCCAGGCCTGAGCAGCACGCACAGGTGGGGCTCAGCTGCTCCCTCCTCTCTCTGGAATAGTCAAAACCAGGCAGGAGAAAACTCTTTGGAAGGTGGAAGAATTTATTTGTTAGGTTAATAGCTATGCCGAGCACTCTGCTAGGGGTTCTTAGTCCCTGTCATCTTGGAGCTAAGGAGAGCACAGTGGGTACAGGAGGTAGAGGGATGGAAGAGGTAGGGAGCAGGAAATTACAAAGGTCTGAATGTCATAACAGAGGAGGGCAGGATACCGTGGGGACCTGATCTACCATAGAAGTCTGGGAAGGCTGCTTGGAGGAAGAGGCTTTTGGAAAAGGGATAAAATCTCATGATAAAACATTTAAAGGTAAAAAGGGTAAAAATTGCAAACAGAATCTTCTGATTATCACCCCCTGCCCAGGAATAACAGCTGTTAATATAGCGTTTGTAACTTTCCAGGAATTTTCCATACGTAGCCAAGTGTAAATACGTATATATGGCACCCTTTTAAAAAATGGGATTCTATTAAGCACTTATTCTGCCAGTTACTTTTTTAACTACACAATATATCCAGTGCCTCTCTCCATATCAGCAGAGAGAGCTTCACCCCATTCCTTTCGAAAGCTGTGTGTGGTATGAGGAAGTGATTTTTTGAAAGGGAAAACCTGAAGAATGAGTGAGATTAGGAAGGCAAAGGGATAGTGCTCTAAGGAATAGTCTGGGAAAACAAAAACAACATAGATCTCCCTAACTATACCTTCTAACGTCTTCCTCCTGTTTTCAGACCTCCCTCCCTCTCCCTGCTGCCACATTTTTTTCCCACTCTAATTTGCAAAGCAATTCAGCTCCTTCCTTTTGTCTAGCCTAGCCCCAGGGAGCTTCATTCTTCATGCCAAAGCAACTTATTAAGTATTTTCCTAAACAAAGATCCCTGTACGCAGAGAAAAATTATGCCACTCCCCTAACAGACAAAAGAAGCTGCAGGCCGTTGTGGTTTTAAATAGCGATTAAGGGGGGAAAAGTTTGTTACATGAAGCACCTGGCAGTTCAGAAATGATGGTTGTTTGTTACTATTATTAGTTTGCATGTGCTGATGGATGAGTTGGCTGCTGCAAGAATGCTTCCTTCATCCTGGGGGACTCACCTCTTGGTTTTTAAGGACAGCTTTTAAGGACAAAGATGGTGTTTTGTCTTCAAACTCCCAGCTCTCAGCACAGGGCCTGGCACAGAGCAGACATGCAGGAAATGAGTGTTAAGTTGAACACTCAGGGGCTGGAGTGTGCTGCTATGAACAGATGCTGAGTCATGGATCTGAACCCCAATGTAGATGCTTTGGAACAGTAGAGATAAAAATCAAAAAAGGACTTCTGGCCCTGGGGGACTTTACCATAAAGCTGGATCTTGTGAAATGTCATATTCTATCACAAATGGCAAAATACTGATAGTCCCTGGATCAGTGCTATAGCTTCTTTTGTCTTTTGGAGGAGGGGCTAAGCTTCCCTCTCCACTTTTAGGTATAAAGTAGATACAGTAATGAGCACAAATCTTCAGTGAACAACTGGATGAAGTTTTAGACATGTATACACCTTTATAACGATCATCCAGGTCCAGATACAAAACATTTTCAGCACCCTGGCAGGCCTCCTGTGGCCCCCTTTCAGGTGCATCCTCTCCCACAATAGAAACAACTATTTCTGATCTCTGTTACTATCAACTAGTTATACCTGTTTTTGAGCTTTTTAATAAATGAAATCACACAGTCTGGCTTCTTTACTCAACATTATACCTGAAGGGTTTATCCATGCCAGTACTTAGCTCTTTTTCCTGTGTGTGGTATAGTATTGTATTGAGTGAACATATAACAGTGGATGTTTGGTTTGTTTCCAGCTTTTGGCTCTTCAGAATAATGCTGTTAATGAACATTCTTTCACACATCTCTTGGGGGAGTTTTAAGCACTTATTTCTCTTGGCTGTATGTTTGCCAGTAGGATTGCTGGGTCACATAGGATACATATGTTTCACTTCAATAAATACTGCCAGTTTCCCAACCTGGTTGTGCCAATTTACATCCCTCTTAGTGGTGAATGGGAGTTCTGTTTGTTCTGCATCCTTGCTAATACCTGTCATTTTCAGTCCTTTTAATTTCAGCCATTCTGGTAGATATATAGTGGTAGCTCATTGCGTTTACCCTAATAAGTAATGATGTTTTCATACGCTTATTTTCTGTGCTTATTGGCCATGTGGTTGTCCTTTTCAAAGAGTCTGTTCATGTATGATTGAAACATTGTGCTGAAACCAGAAATTGACACATTGTAAACTGACTATACTTCAACAAACAAAACAAAAACTTCTGGAAGCATACACACACACACACACACAGTCTGTTCAACGTTGATGCTATTGCCCACGGGTGTCTTCGCCCACACTTCAGTGACCATCCCTGTGTTGACCACATCCTTGTGCTGCCCCAAGAGATTCTGCTACTAAACTCCACACCACATATCACGGGCTCTTTGATCTTCCTAACAGCATGACCCTCATGTGCCTCAAAATCAACATCCCAAACTGAAACCGTCTCCTCTGAGCCCCAAATCCACTTCCCTGTTTTTCTGCTCAGGCTCAGTTCATGATCCGGTCCATCATCTTCATTCTCATGGTCCTGTCCCTCTTAATGTTCAGGCCACAATCTCACATATCTCAAACTTGTGCAACCTGTTTCCTCCTTTCCCCACCCCATGCCCCTCCTTGTCCTGAGATCTCCTCCAGTTTCGGCTCACAGTCACTTCCTCTGGGTGAGGTATTTCCCATGCTCTTCCCCAGCTAGTCCCCTCCTCCACGTCATTTATCACACTGTGTTATAATTAACAGGATCATTGTCTGGATCCCTGGATCTGACATCTGTTGTTTTTGCCTGCTCAGCATTCACTCCCCACTTCTAAGATAGTACTCCAATTTCCCCTGGGAACCATCCCTCCATTCTCAATCTGTGTGGTCTGGTAGGGCTGCGTTGGAGGGTGTGCCTATCACCCAGGCCTGGCTAGTCAGCATATTCCACCCTTTAGCCCATAACTGGGTCAATATTAAGCCTGGTATCAAGGTAGCTGATACCAGAGCCAATCTTAGGATTTTTATTAGAACAACCAGGAAAGAAATATTCTTTTTCTAGGGGATGGGGCGAGGGGGTTTACTGGCACGCTGAGAAAGCCTGGAACCTCCTCATGCCACCACAGAGAGACAGGCTGCCTGAGAATGGAGGGAACCCAGAAGAGAGCAAGGTCAAAGTAGGAAGAGACTGACTTTTTAAAACAAATTTTTAAAATGGAAGTATTGGGGATTGAACCTAGACCTTGTACATGCTAAGCATGTGCTCTCCCACTGAGCTATATCCTCCCCCATCACTGACATTTTTGAGCTCCTCGATCAACCAGCCTGAAGCCCATCCTACCAATCAACTTTTCAATTAGGTAAGTCAATAAATTCCCCTTCGCTTAAGCCAGTTTGAATTGGTTTCAGTCACTTGCAACCAAAAATGTGCCAATACACTCCCCGACTATACTGCAAACTCTGTGAAGGCAGCAGTGCCTGGCAGAGAACAGGAATTTAGCAAGTAGGGGTTTAAGGAAGGAAAAGAAGAGGACTTCTCTTCACTTTGCTAGGTCCTTCCTCTGGACTTCCCCTGCCAGTTGATGCTCCAGAGCCATCCTCAAGTTTACCATTGCTGGTCTGAGGGTCGCTCACTTGTTCTTGGCCATGGATCTCTGTTCTCTGATTCCTCTTTAAACTTACCTGCCTGTCTCATTAGACACGCTGATGGCTGTTCCTCAGCTGTCCAGGTTTTCTTTGCTGGTCAGTCCAACCAGCCACACATTCTAGGTGGGAGATCTCTCCTCCACATTACTGGAGCACATAAATTCTACCAAAAAGGCACTCTGCCACAGCATTTTTTTCATTTTTAGTGATTTGGTGGGTCTTCTAATAATCTTCACTTAGCTTTATTGTCAAACTACAGAGTAGCAATTGTTAAATGCAAAAGTTTGAATCCCAGCACAACCTCTTACCAGCTGTGTGACTTTGAGGAAGTTTCTTAACCTCTCTGTGCCTCAGTTTCCCCATCGATAAAATGGAGATTCTAACAGTACTTATTACTTTATTGTTTTTTTGTGAGAATTACATGAGGAGAGTTGATTAATGTAAAAAGACTTCTTTACACTGTGGGAAAAATACCACATGGGATAGTTCACAAAGGAAGTGAAAACAAGGCCAGTTTTCCAAGTGGCTAAAGATGGTTTTGTTGGCAGTGAGAAATGCAGCAAGCTAATAGCCTGAGAGTTTTACCAGTAACTCCCAGTAAGTTCCTTTGTTTTCTCTATTCTATCTGTAATGTGTTCTTAATCTCACACTGACATCACTAATGAAATTATTTTCAAGTGTTTGGCATTTCATCAGGGTATGAGAATCGGAGTGATGACAAAGTGGGTTTAACCACAAAGGGACGATGGTAGTGTTTGCTGCAAACGCTTAGGATATAGCATTGCTTACACTGTACAGAGTATGTCTTACATTTGCATAATAAATAAGGTTCACTGACTGTGTTTCCAGCACATGTAAATCCAGGCTAGAGAGAAGATTCGGGAGCTCCTCCAGCCACTACCTAATTCTGGGACTGCACGTAGCTAGGTTGCAGTAAAACATTCCAATTTTAAGAGCATGGGCTTTAGAGTTGGTCGTACGTAATTTTAGCTCTTGTCTTTCTGCCTGTTGCTTGAGTATGTGAACTTAAACTAATAATTTATCCTCTCTGAGCCTCAGTTTTCTCCTCATTAGAAATGGATAAAGTAATTGCTCCTAAGGTTGCTTCATGGCACAATCCAAGGGGTGCCAATCACAACAGATTCTATATATTGATAGCACCTACTTTACAAGGTGGTTGTCAGGATTTAGTGAGATGGTTTCTGTAAAGCAATTAGCTCAGTGGTGTGCACATGGAAAACATTCAGTAAATACGAGTTGCTATTATTAGTTGTTTTGCATGCAGAAGTACTTCTGGTAATAATCATCATAATAGCAGGAGAGTGTAGAGTCAGGCGAGTTAATGAGGAAGGATTTCTGAGGAGATGCTAAGGTTTAAACTGGATTTGAAAGGTAGGGACGAAACAATTTTGGCAAACAAGATGAGGGTGAGTGTTTTGTAAAGGAAGAAGAGGGAACAGGTGTCTGGGTGACCGAAATGAGATACTTGGATGCAGCTCAGCCCTGTCCTCAGGACACTGTTGGGCCCCTGCCAGGAGTGGGGAATCCCAGAAGCTTCTCCGGCTTGGCTGCAGAAGGAAATAGACATCTCCTACGGGGAGAAAGGGAAGTCACAGAGCTGCTGCCTAGTGGTGCCTGCGACTGGGGCCAAACCGGCCAGCAGAGAGATTTCTGTGGGGGCAAGGGAGCTGGCAGGGGGAGGACTGCGGGTCAGCCGGGGACTGTTGGGCCATGTGGGCAGCTGGGCTGGAGGCTGCTTTCTCCCTGCAGGGTCAGCTGGGCCAGTTCAGTGGCTTCTTTCCAGATGTTCAGAATCCCTATTTCCTGTGTGCCAACCTCTGGGCTCTTCTCTAGGGAAGGAGAGTGAGCACTGTCCAGGGAAGACCAAAACTATGAGTTTTAAACTGCTCTGAGCTTCCAGAAGAGCTGCATGGGCCTGCGGGAGAGACAGCCAGACCAGGCTGTTGGGTTAGCTATTTCCTGTCTGCCCCTCCAGATCCATCCTTCATCCAGTTCTGGGTCTGACTTGTTTTGCTACACCTGCAGGCTCCTTTGTCTTCTGGCTTCTTGCTGGGCTCGTTCAGTGGGTAGTCTGTGGATGAGAGGCAAGAGGATAGAGAGGAATTTATGCCCCTGGCTCCCTCCACAGGCAGGCAGGTGCTGTGACAGACCGTCACTGTGCCTCTTCCCTTAAACTCCCTCCCTCTGGATTCAGGTGACTATCTCTCCTCTGTCCCTTCAGGCCTAGGGTTGGTGACAGCTCCTTAGTTGTTACTAGCCCCAGGTCACCACTCCATCCCTTGTGTTTCTCCTATACCACCTAGACTGTAGTAAATAAACCCTCTTCCAAAGATTCTAATCTGAATGTGCTTTCATTTGGGAGATCCTGACTGATGCATTTGCCAAATAAGGATTCTTTTGGTTGTCTTAAGGAAGAGAGAGAGTGTGAATTCTTGTCTTGTTATTGCCTCATGTACCTGAATCTGAGGTACAGACTTCAGACGTATCTGCTCATGTGGTTAGGCAAGAGCTCAAAGTTTGCAGGCTCTAGTCTTTTCCCAACTTTTAGCTCGATTTCCTTTGTATTTGCTTGGCACTCAGGCACTCCCTCCACCTAGCAACCTCCAGCCATGCCAGGCTTATATCCTCCCAAGGTCAAGTCCCAAAACAGGTTCATCTCTTTCCCAGGGGATTCAACAAAGGTCCAGCATTCTCACTCACTCCGCCTTGGTCACAAGACCATTCTCAAACCAGTGGCTGTGGCCAGGGAGATAGAATAAGCAACTGGCCAGAACTGGGTCATGTACTCTTCCCTGGAGCTTGAAATAGAGGTGTCAACCCCACCTAAATCACATGGCCTAAGAGTGGGGGAGGGTGCTTTCCCAAGGAGAGTGAGGATATTCTAACCAGAAGCGGAGACATGGATGCTCAGTAGGGCAAAACCAGGAGTCTGCTCTACTTGGCTGTGTGAATTTGGATAAGTAACCAAACCTCTGCAACTTCTGTGTCCTCTCCTCCAAGAGTACTAAGGGATTATTGAGCAGCTCCTGGGTGCCAGCCCCTACACTAAGGGTTTTCGATGAATCTTAGTTTAGTAGGTGCCATTATTTCCCCCTCTTTCCTGAAAGGTGAAATAGCTGTCTCTGGGTGACAAAAGCCTAGATGGGGCAGAGATGGAATTTGAGCCCCAATTTGTCTGACACAAGACTCTACCAAACTGCCTCTTAGTTTGGAGCCCAGCCTGCAGGGTTGTTGTGAGGATTTAAAGAGATATAATAGTGGGGGAGGGTACAGCTCAATGGTAGAGTGCATGCCTAGCATGCATGAGGTCTCAGGTTCAATCCCTGGTACCTCCACCAAAAGTAATAAATAAATAGATAAATCTAATCACCCCCCAAAAGAGATATAATAAAAATAAGGCCAATGTCTATTGTGCTCTTACTATGTGCCAGGCTCTGGACCCAATGCTCTAAAATAGATTCATATTTAATACCGGCCACAACTCTCTCGACTCTGAAAACACCTAACACAGCCCCTGGCTCAGTATGAATTCCCTGATACCTTCTCTCCCCTTATGCTCCGTGGCTTTCCCCTTCATGTGGTTCAGGCATCTCCCTAGTGTCCTAGGTTCTTCAGTGTTGCACAGGGTCTCTGAACTATTTCCTGTCCTGCCTTCAATCTGAGAAGAGCCAGGCTCAGGGCCTGCAGGAGACTGGAAAAGTCCTCATGGGGGGACAGTGCTCAATTAGAGGAAAGCATGTGGAAAAACAGGCTGGGGGAAGTGATGTGATTAGCGTCACAGTGTCTGTTTTGCCCCTGAGCAACTTCGGTCACTTTTAAACATCTCGGGGAGGTTGGGGTTTACCCCAACAGGATAAATATTGGGGAAGTGAGAGACAGAAGGTTGATAAGTCCAAGGCTCCCTGGTAAGGTGCTGTGATGACCAGATATACCTTCTGGTTTCCTCTCTAATCCCCTGGACTGCTTCCATCCTGACGCTGGTTGTCCTTTATCTTTGGCCCTTAACTTTCTTCTCTTTGTCCGGTTCAGTACCAGGACCCGATGGTTCTCCCAAATGATCGTTGTTACCTGAAAGGTTGTCTGTTGACAGCTTTGACCAAGTTTTCTCCATTAGGATTGAGGGCAGGGACTGTATCTTTCATTGTTTGTGTTTCTATCAACTTAATGCATGTTTAATTGAACTTAGTAATGGTGATAATTTATTCAGAGCCTCTTGTGAACCAGTTACTTTACTGATCATCACATTTAATCCTCACAACAATCTTGTGTTATAGCTACTGTTTTTAGTTCAATTTTACAGAAGAGGAAAGCATAGCTCTGAGGAGATGGGTGATTTGTCTAAGGTCACAAGGCTGGCAACTGGCAAGTTAGTGAGTAGCTTGGACCTCTCTTTTGAACTCCAGACTCGCATATCCGACTGCCTGTTTGACATATCCTCTTGAATATCCAATGGGCATCTGAAAATTAACATGTCCAGGACTGAGTTCCTGGTGTCCACTCCCCCCAATGTGTTCACGTCATTGCAACCACATATTTCAGTTGCTCAGGGCATAAACCCCGAGTTCTCTTTAACTATACCCTGGCTCCAGTCCATAAACATATTTGGTCAGCTCTACCTTTGAAATACCCTTGTAACTGACCCCTCTCACTCTACTGCTCCCTTTCTGGTCCATCAGTCACCTGGATTACTGCGATAGCCTCCTCACTGTTTTCTGCTTCTACCTTTGCCCTCTTTCATCCGTTCATCTGAATCTGTTACCCTTCTCGAAAACGTTCAGTGGGCAAACTGATGAGTAAAAGCCAGAGTCCTTACTCTGAGCCACAGGTGTTATCTGAGCTGGCTTCCTGAGACTTCTCTTACCTTCTAGTCTTCCCTCCTCCCCTCATCACTTCAGAGCCTTTGCATATACTGTTTACTCTGCCTGGAAATCTCTTCCCCAAAATACACACATGACCCGCTTCCGGATCTCTTTCAGGCTTTTGTTCCAATGCCATCTCCTTGGTGAGGCTTTTCATGGACACTCTATTCAAAATTTCACACCCTCCACCGATATTTCCTACTCTTCTTCCCTGTGTTTTTTTTTTTTCTCCTTAGGATTTGTCACCATCTAAGATAACATATATTCTGGTTTATTATCAGTCTTCCCTCTAAAATGCTCCATTATAGCAGGGGTTTGGTCATTTTTCTTCAAAGCTAACTCTCCAGCTCTTTTAGCAATGCCTGGCATTAGATACTTGCTAAATATTTGTTGAATAAATGTATGAATGTGTGGATTTAGAAGGATAAATGAGGTCTGTTGACTCATTCTGTTGCTCCATGCTACCTCTCCAAACTCAATGTCTCTGTGATACACAAGTAGCTATTTGATGGTACTCACACTGGGCCCCCAGTGCTGCTGGGGATCTTGGTGATTAGTCAATAAATAGCATCCTTCTTGCGTGAGAAGTTCTGACCCATTTGATAAATAAGACATATGGAGACCAAAATAGCAGCCTTATTATTGATAAAACTGATGTTGGTGACAGTAGCTTATGTCTCTGGATAAGTGCGCTTCCTAGTATGGGCCCCAGCATTAGACCAACTTAACCACCCACTCACTGATATTGGAGAAGTAGACATAGAGAAATAGGCAGAATGCCTCCTCCAGAAGGAGAGGAGTGTGCAGAACGGCACATACCAGTTCTTTATCCTAAACTCAGGTGGATTAAGTCACTTCTCTCCTTTAGGGGAGGAGTGAATTGGAGGCAGAGAGAAGCCAGGAGTATTACATCAATATATGCTTTCCCACGGAAGCGAAACATCAGGAGGAAATTATGAGCGTTTCCCATTTAACAATCACCATCTCTTTTCTTTTTAAATAACAGCTTTATTGTTATATAATTCACATACAATAAAAACCATTTTTAAGTATAAATAACTCAGTGATTTTTAGTATATTCACAGAGTTGTGCAATCATCACCACACTCTAATTCCAGGATATTTTCATTGCCCCAATGTCCTTTGAAACACAAAAGTTTTAAAATGATTACAAAGTCCAATTTATCTTTTTTCTTCTGTTGCTTGTTCTTTTGCTGTCATGTCTAAGAAACTATTCCCTCATCTAACGTCATAAAGATTTACTCCTATGTTTTCTTCTAAGAGTTTTGTGGTTTTAGCTCTTACATTTAGGTCTATGGTACATTTTGAATTAAATTGTTTGTACTGTGTGAGTAGGGATCCAACTTTGTTCTTTTGCATGTGGATATCCAGTTGTCTTCAAGCTCTCATCTAAAGCTAATTGACCATAAATGTAAGGGTTTATTTCAGGGCTCTCATTTGTATTCCATTTTTCTTACTTTTATTCTCATGCCAGTACCACACATTGATTATTTTAGTTATGTAAGAAGCTTGAAAAAATTTTCCCCAAGATTACTTTGGCTATTCTGTGTCCTTTGCATTTCCATATAAATTTTAAGATCAGCTTGTCAATTTCTGCAAAAAAGCCAGCTGAGATTTTGACAGGCATTGCATTGAAAGTGTAGATCAGTTTGGGGCCCATTGCCATCTTACCCCCTAAAATGCCGTCTGTTCATTCTAATCCATAAACATGAGATTTCTTTTCATTTAGGTCTAAGATACATTTTGGGTCTTCTTTTAATTTTCTTCCTTTATTATTTCAACGATGTTTTATAGTTTCAATGAGCAAGTCTCATATTCCTTTTGTTAAATTTATTCTTAAGTATGTTATTTTCCTTGATGCCATTGTAAATAAAGTTATTTTCTCAATTTCATTTTCAGATTGTTCACTGCCAGTTATTATGGACTGAATGTGTCAAAAGAAAATTCACATGTTGAAATCTTAACTTCAAATGTGATGGTGTTAGGAGGTGGGGCCTTTAGGAGATGATATGGTCATGAAGGTGAATGCAATGAATGGGATTCAAGTCCTTATAAAAGGGACCCCGGAGAAAACAGCTGTTTGCAACCCAGGAGAGGATCCTCACTGAACCTAACCTTGCTGACACCCTGATCTCAAACTTCCAGCCTCCAGAACTGTGAGAAATAAATTTCTGTTATTTCTAAGTCCCCTAGGCTGTAAGATTCTATTATAGCAGCCTTAGTGGACTAAGACACTCGTGTATAGAAATTCAACTGATTTTTGTGTTTTGATCTTGTATCCTGCAATCTTGCCAAACTCATTTACTAGTTCTAATAGTGTGTGTGTGTGTGTGTGTGTGTGTGTTCTTTAGGGTGTCCTATACACAAGATCATGTCATCTGCAAATAGAGAGAGTTGAACTTCTTGCTTTCCAATCTAGATGCCACAATCGCCAATTCTTATCCTGTCTTTCTTCTCACACATAGCCTTTGGGCTAATCTTCCTAGGGTTTTGCTTTGAGTTGAGGTAGGAGTTGGAGATCTATGTTCCAAGCCAAGTTTGCCTGCTGGTCTATTCCTGTTTCTTCAGATATAAAATTCTTTGAAGAAAATATGAGAAAATATAGAAAAAGTATGTTTTTCTCTGCATCTACTATGTAGCAAGCCCTGTATTCAACAGGAACATCACAGTGTTCATCTCCAGAGGGTGCCAATCATATAGAAAACAAGGTGAGTAATGCCCCCTGTAGGTGTGCAACAAGATTTTCCTGATACCAAGTGCTTATCCTCAATTCTCACCATAATGCCATGGTGGGATGGGGGAAATAGCTCAGTGATAGAGCACATGCTTAGCGTGCGTGAGGTCATGGGTTCAATCCCTGGTACCTCCATAAAAAAATAATAATAAAGGAGAAATATTAAAAAATAATACCATGAAATTGATGTTACTAATTCCATTTTAGAAGTGAGAAAGTTAGGGTTCAGAGTAGTTAATTGACTTACTTAAGGTCATACATTGGTTAAGTCTCAGAGTCTAGATTTGAACTGGTCTTTCTGATTCCATTATACCAAACTGTCTTTTGAAAAATATTATTTTAAAAATTTAAAGAAATTGTATCTTTATACACATGGTAAAGAACTTAACAGTACAAAAAGATACACGATGAGAATAGTTCTCTTTCTTATTGCCATCACCAAAGGCAGTCATTCTTATTAGTTTCTGGTGTTTCCTTCCAATGTATTCTATACATATCTAAATAGATATGTCTACAGTTATATGGATCCTTATTTAAACCCCACACACTCACACTTATTGAGTTACATATCTTGCTTGTCTTTTTAAAAAAACTTAACAATGAATCTTGGAGATCATTCCACAACAGCACATAAAGATCTACCTCATTCTTTTAAACAGCTGCATACTGTTCCATTTTGTCCAAATGTACCCATACTAAAGGATTTTCAGATTGTTTCCAGTTTTTTGCTGTTACCGACAATTCTGCAGCAAACATCCTTGCATGAATTTATTTTTACATGCCAAGCTGCCTTGGCAAGTACTTGAAAAGTAATTAGAACCATACAATGACAAGGGCTTTTTTCTTCTTCTTTTTTTAATTGAAATATAGTCAGTTTACAATGTTGTGTCAATTTCTGGTGTACAGCATAATGTTTCAGTCATACAAATATTCCTTTTCATATTATTTTTCATTATAGGTTACTACATATTGAATGAATATAGCTCCCTGTGCTATACAGTATAAACTTGTTGTTTATCTATTTTATATATAGTAGTTAGTATCTGTAAATCTTGAACTCCCATTTATCCCTTCACATCCCCTTTCCCCTCTGGTGGTAACCATAAGTTTGTTTTCTATGTCTGTGGGTCTGTTTCTGTGGACAAGGACTTTTATAATTAGGATGATTGCATTTGTCTTTCTTTCCTGCAACCCTGACTTCTACTTTCTTGAACCTCAAGTCCAGACCATCAGTGCTCTCTAGCGGGCAAGAAAGCTCTCCATCACTTGCTCTACAGTTGGAATAGAGCATCTCCTGGGATCCTCTGGCTTAGAATGGTCAGCACTGTCCAGATGGGTTTGCAGTCATTAGGCTCAGTCTGGCTAAGTCTAGGTCATGATCTGCTTAGGGATGAGGTGCTGAGCTACTAGTGCTGGTTTGTAGCACACTGATGACTGCAGGGATAGCCAGAAGCCAGGATTCTGGGATGACCTTGGCCAGTCAGGATGCACTTGGTGTGCTGTTTTGCTAGATCAGGCTCTGACCTGTTATGACCAGAAGAGGGCAGTAATGAGCTGCCTAGCGCTTCTGCCAGACTCATGGAAGGCTCTCCTTCCTATGCAAGGACCTTCTGTCTCCAGCAGCTCCACACAAAAGGGCAGCCAGGGAAATCTCCCTGTTCTTGAAGAAGGAAGGCATGTTAGGAGTAATCTAGTAGAAAATGCGTTTAGAACAATACAGGAAAAAATAAAATCAAGGTAGCTCCCTCCCCTTGTGAAAATAGCTTTATTTTTTCTCATAAGTATAATATACACACATTGTAAAAATTTCAAACAATACATAAAAGTACACACACACACACAAATGCCTGAAATCCCATAGCCTGAGATAACCACTGTTCAGTTTTTGGCAATTTTTCTGTAACCTGCGTTTTTTTTTTTCTTTAACTCAGAAAATGTTGTAAACATCCATCCTTGTCAATACCTTTAATGTTAGAGGCCTCAGGACTTGTACTTACATAAATGCTTCTTCAGTTTTCCACCCAAGTTACCCCAAAGGCAGAGAAGATGAATGTATTGCTGGGCGAGTGTTGTGTGAGACAGTGTGTGTAGTGCTGGAATGAAAGAGCAGGATAAACTTCTTTGAAATATTGGGCTTTTACCTTAAAAGTTCAGACTAATTTTGCGTTATACTCTATAACATTTTGCATGCTACTCCGTGTTTATTTTTCTTCTCCAGATCTTTATAATATTCTGTTGTATGTATGTATTATCAGCTATTAAGCTAAACATAGCATTGGACATTTAAGTCATTTCCAATTTTTTCCCAATTTGAACACTACTGCAATGAGCATTCTTTTTTTTTTAATTTTATTTTTTTGGGGGAAGGTAAGTAGGTTTATTTATTTATTAATAGAGGAACTGGGGATTGAACCCAGGACCTCATGTACACTAGGCATGCACTCTACCACTGAGCTATACCCTTCCACCTGCAATGAGCACTTCTTATGCACCTGCTAGTGGACTGACTCTAGGCTTGAACCCAACTCCTTTTCTACATTCACACAAAATGATTACATAGCTTCTTGGTCCCCAGGACTGGGGTAAGCTCTTCTTTCCACCTTATCTCATTCGGTCTTAACAAAACCTGGTAGTGTAGACACTATTTTTCCCATTTTACAGAAGAAGAATCCAGTTCGGTGAATCCACATGTTTTGACCAAGTTTACACGGCTAGTAATCGAATGTGTGGGTGTCAGTTAGAAAGCCTCAGTTAGGGTCTTTGTCTGCTTAGTGAACAGGACACCTATGGACTTGTTCCTAGGATGGCTGTCTAAAAACATCTGAGTTACAAGTAAAACCAAAATAAAACCCCCTGAAACACTTGAGCTATTTTAAGTTTTGAAAAAGATGGGGAGGAGAGAATTACATGAACACAGAGAAATCTCCTGGAACCTAAAAGGAGAAGTAATTAGTCTCATGAGAATTGCGGAAACAGCTCTCTCTCTCTCTTTCTGTCTCCCCCTTCTCCCTCTTTCTCTCTTTCTCTGTCATGGCCTCTGGCCTGTTCCCATGTGTGAGTCAACCTCCTTCTCCTTCAGCAGATCAGCTTCTCTGCTTCTCCATGAATGTGACCTTCTCCCAGCTCCCAATTTTACACCCCCCCCCCAGTTTAAGCATGCAGCTCAGACTGAACTAGAATCTCTCAGTCCTAAACCCAAATACCCAGGAAAGGGAATCTGATCTGATTATGCTGAAATACACGTCTACTTCTGGTCCAACCAGTTGTGTGGTTGAGGGGGCAGGATTCAGTACTAACATGGCTGTTAGTCTGGTCTATGGGTAGGGACCAGTCCTTAGAGAAAGGAGATTATTGTGCGCTGGGCAGATTCCTCTAAAGGTGTATGTTTATGTCTCCTATGACTCCCTACCTATAGAATCCAATTATTAATCTGCACCCAACTCAAGATGACTTATACAAAAAAATGGAATTTTTGTCTCTAACAGAATAGTCAAGGGCTTGGCTTTAGGCACAGATAAATACACTTGCTCAAAAAATACCGTTAGTGGGAGGGTATAGCTCAGTGGTAGACTGTGTGCTTAGCATGCACGAGATCCTGGGTTCAATCCCCAGCATCTCCAATTAAAATAAATAAATAAATAAACCGAATTACCCCTCCAAATTAAAAGTCTGATATTCCGTTAATATTGTCTATCATTTAAGGTTTTTTTTTTTTTTGGCAGGGGGAGGTAATTAGGTTTACTTATTTGTCTGACTATCATTTAAAAAAAGAAAAAAAATCCACTTGCTCAAAGAAAAAATACCGTTAGGAACCTATCTCTTTCCATTTCTCAAACCTTTTTCTGGATTTGCTTCCTTCCTATGTAGGCTTTCTCCTCTTAGTGGTAATACATCCACTAGCAACTCTAGGCTTGTATTCTCATGACAGCTTCCTCTGTGGAAAGCAGATTTCTCCTTTTCAATCCTTTCAGCTCTGATTGGCTTTGATTGAGTTATAAGCCCATCTTGAACCAATCACTGTGGCCAAGGGGTAGTTGCCTCTAATTGGCTAGTCCTGGATCACATGACCATTCCTAGCGCTGAGATGGGTCAGTCACATTGAGTAGGGGAAGGACAGTTTCCCAAAGGAAAAAATGGGTTGCTGTTAACTCGGATTCCAGAACCTACTTTTTTTTAAAACAGTGGATTGAGATTTGCACCAATGACCTCCTAAGATAGTTTAAAGAATCTTGGTGGAGGGTGAGGTGATGCCTTTCATTCTTTTGTTCAATAGGTGTTTACCGAGGGTTCCATCTGTGCTCAACAGAGCACTAGACTCAGGGCATACAGTAGTCAGATAGACAAGGTCCTTGCTGTGTGGAGCTTAAGTTCCAGTAGTGTACCAACAAATAAATATATCTTGAGCACCTGCTGTGTACAAAACACCATGTTCCACCCTCTACTTCCTTTCCCCTCCCTTTCATACAAAGAGAGAGAAAATACGGCCTTTTTCTCTAGGAGTTTACAATATACCAAGGCAGATAAAACAGTGATAAGTAATAAGAACAAACAATAAATGTCCAGAGAGTTAGGCAAACAAGAAAGTGTGTGAGGAGGAATCCGACTATGACTAATGGCAATAATAATAATAGTGGTCAACGTGCATTCATTGCTTACTGGGAGCCAGGCATTGTGCTGAGAGCTTTCTGAACAATATGTCATTTTATCCCAATAAAAACCCTGCGAAGAAAGTACCCCACTTTACAGAGGAAGGAACTGGGGCTCAGAAAGGTGCAGTGAGTTACTCAAGAGCACACAGCCAGGGGGTCTGACTGACTTCAGAGCCCATGACTTAACTATCACATCATTCTGGTCCTGGAAAGAGGACAGTGATATTGAGCCAGGAAACATGGACATATAGTGTATAGGGTTGGAGTGGGGAGTGGAGGGCAAGCAGCCAGCTGGAATGGCCTTTGATCTTCCCTCTACACAGAGACCTTTCCCTGCTTCTCTGTACACATGACAAAGTGGCCATCCCCAGCTTTGGGTCCTGTGCCTAACCCTGACTCCCACGTGCTGATTATAAAGTGGCAGCCCCATCAGTCAAATAGGACGCACGAGGTATTCTTAGCCAGTGGCATTAAAAAAATTAATTAGTGCCCAATATTCAAAAATTGGGAAATTTCACATGAAAACACGGAAAATCAGAATATCTGACAAGTCTGGGCCTATATTCCCATGGCAACCATCTGCTGGAGCAGCTGCTATCATGAGATGAGGCCTGCACTCTCCGTTTGACACAACCGCCTGCTCGCCTTTGTCTCTCCCTTGTCTGTTTTACTCATTTTCATAACTGATGTGACCCTTGGCGCCATTTGGACTAGAGTCACTCTGTCCTGGTTTCAGAGTCCGAGAAGACAGAATTCAGCTCAGCTTGGGGCACATGTACACCTCTGGTTCAAACACTATGGTGATCACAGGGGAGGCTCTGGTGAAGTCAACATGGGTCTAAGGGCACTACTTCGGCGAGGCCTCTGGGCAACAGTGGGTCCTCAGGAAAAAGACTGCAGTTGAGCAAACACTCCAAGACAAGGCTGGTACAAAGGGGGAAGAAATTAAGGCTGAGAGCATACTTATGAGACGTGTAATGATCTAGGCTTCAGGTCACAATGAAGGGATGAAGGCCTGAACTGAAGCAGAAACAGTGGGGGTGGAGGAGGAAGGAGGAGATTTATAAGATGTTAAGAGCGTGGTGATTTGTGGGCAGGGCCAGGAGGTGGCAAAGGCGACATCTGAGTCTCTGGTTGGGTAACAGGGTAAAAGGTGGTGTCATCCATCAAGACTGGGAACCCAGGAGGAGAGGCAGGTCTGCAGGGGAGTAGAGAGTGGTGGGGAGTATGGTGGGGAGAGTGGTGGGAAGTAGAAAGTTCAGTTTGGGGCATGTTGAGCTTGCTGTGCCTGGAATCATGCATGCATGTAGAGCTGCTGGGTGGCATTTGGGGGAAGATCTGGGCTGGACATATGGTCTGGGAAGTGACCAACAGAGAGGTGGAAGTTAAAGACCTGGGTACAGATTAAACCTGAGAGGGGGCATGAAGACAGGAAGGGAAGGGGGCTGAAAGCAGAACCACAAGGAGCAATGCTGAGCAGGGAGAGCCCCTGGCTACCGAAGAGTGCTGGTCACAGAGGGAGGAGGAGAACCAGGGGCTGGAGCTTCACAGAAGCCCAGGGGGAGAGTTTAATGAAGGGAGTGGTCAAAGTGCCCAGCGGTCAGAGTGTTTAGAGAGGGCAAGGAGGAAAGGCCTGGAGACAGTCCTTTGGATTTGGCAACTAGGAGGTCATTGATGAGTGTGATGGTACCGAGGGGTTGGGCTGAAGGCAAGGGGCGGGGCTGAGAAACGAGTGGCAGGGAGGGTGGGAGGAGGCAGGGTGTCGAGTGGCAGGGAGGGTGGGAGGAGGCAGGGTGTCGACTCCCTAGGACTGGTGTGCGACGGGAGGTGGAGAGTATGTCCATGGGCAAAGAGTTTGTGTCAAACAAGAGTCCGTGTGAAGGTCTGGCTGCAGGCGAGACCAGGGGCAGCTGGTGTTCTGGGTACAGGAGGGCCTGGGACGGACTCAGATGCCAGGTGCTTGTGCAACCTGAATGAAAGCTCATCTTTGGGGCCAGCGGAGGGAACTGCGTTGAGAGGAGGCCCCGTCTTTGTGGCTGGGTTTTCCCTACGCTGCATCTAGTTTCCTTGATTCACTGATTATCTTGGGCCGGTTTTGCTGAATGACTCAGGGGCTTGAGCAAGCTTTGCTTACTCAGTTTCACTGCTTTGGGGGAGGGGTGGTCGGATTCTTTCCTGATATCTGGGAAACAGTCATTAGATATTAAGAGAAGGATAATTAGGCCCCAGCTTTAGGGGGAAAAAAGGCTCTCTAAGCAGGAGAGAATCCTAGCGCTTGGATCTGGAAGCAAACAGCTGATGGTGGGCTCCACTTCCTCTCTGCCTCCTGCTGGGTCTTAATAAAAATAACAATATGAAACAGTTATTGGGAGCTTTCACCCTGGCGAGGCACTATTCTGGGCCTATGGGGCTTGATCTCTGAAGTCAACTACTTTGATAATCCTGTTTGACATGAGGAAGTCGAGCGATAGAGAGGTGAAGTCACGTGCCTGGGGCAACCAGCCTGTAACTGGAAGTGCTGAGAAGTGACTGCCAGAAGCCTGTGTTCTCTACCCTGTGCGACTCTGCACTTCTGAGGATGTCTCCAGGTGACCCAGCAGGGCCGTGGGATTGGCAAGGGGCCTCCCTGATAAAGATCCTCAGGAAATGACTGGAAAACAAGCTTCTCTCCAGCTAGGATTTCTCCTGGGAAGGGACAGGATCCTCTGAGGTTGTTCTGAGGCCCCCTCGTCACCTGAGACCCCCTTCCTTGGCCTCCCCCCCCCCAGTCCCCACCAGCTTCTAAGCTCAGGGATAAAGGCCCTATTCATTGGGCCCCCTGGAGCTGGTCTGGAAGCTGGCCCTGCAGTAGCCAGTGATTGGTTCCCCTTCCTCGAGCCTGTCTTCCCTGCACCTCCCTCTGGACTCGACACTTGGTATCTCTTTCCTGTGTCCCTGAGCCCAGGGCACGTGAGGCCCAGGCGGGCACGGTATCACTTTCTCCCTAAACTGTCCCAGGGACAGTTTTGTATGTTGCCTCTTCTTGCTGTCAGCACAGACTTCCAGGGGTTCCTGTGGAATCCAGGCTCCGGTAAACACCCGGAGATGAGGAAGTGAGCCAAGCAATGAGCCTGTGATTGCATCAGGGCTGACGCATGCCTGCCTTTCCCCCACCTCGGTCTCCAGAGGAGCCCCATGGGGCCAGGCTCAGGCCTGCCCCCCTTCACTCAGCCCAGGAGAGAGACTAAGGCCAAGGTGAAAAAGAGGGTGCTGGGGAGGGATGTAGATTAAACTGATCCCTCCTTGGCTTGGGAGAGAAACAGCCAACACATGTGAAAGTTGGAGAGGATGCAAAGATGGTGTGGTCAGAGGAGTGGGTCCAGGGAGGCTGGGACAGTAATGCTCCCAGAGTGCCTACCAGGTGCCATGTGACAATAGTAGCAATAATATCTGACTTACGGACGCATCAGGAGGCTGAACCAGGAGCTCTACTTCTGTAATAGGAAGTAACTAGCATTTTGTTGTACACTAGTGCCTTCTAATTCGAGCAACACTCTTATGAGATGTAGGATGATGGTTACTCTTTTACAAGTGAAGAAAGTGAGACTCAGAGGGGTTAAAGCCCAGAATTATCTCTCAGTTGGGCATTGGAGAGTCAGGGTTTGGATCCAGGTCTGTCTGTTCTTTGCTTCATCGTTATATATTAATTAATGTAATTTTTCTCAACAGGAGTGGGGTAGTTATTATTAGCTTTCACTTATAGATGGGGCAGCTGAGGCTCGGGGAAGTGAGTTGACATGCCCGAGGTCATTGTGCGAGTCTCACTTCTTGATACCCTGAATTTGATGTCCTCATGCTGAATTCATGTGGGTCCCAAGGGAAAGGAACTCCTGCTAGAGTGTTCCTAAGAGTCCTTTTCAATATAGTGTGGATTTCATATCATTTCTCCCTTCCCTGCAAGGTCACCTCTCTGGGCAGTGATAGAATCAACACCTGCCTCTGTGAAGTCACTTGTCGTACTGGCTTGTGGTCATCTGCTGACCCAGCTTTCCCTCTGGACTGTCAGCTCTCTGAGGGCCAACTCTGCTGTTCAGTCATCTCTCTCGAACTGCTAGAGCCTGGCCCAGAGGAGGGTTTGTTGGAATGAAGAAATGGACACAGTTGAGGAGCTAGGATTAGAATCTAAGTCTTTTGGGCTCCACCAGAGTCATTTCCACTCCTCACCTTGCTGCGGGCCCCTCTCACCAGTGAGGCCTGGTTACAAAGCAAATAGCCACGGCAGGAGGTCAGCTGATTTAGAATCCTTTTCTTCTCCTCCCCTTTCCTTTTTCGGAAATCAAGGAGAAACGTGAAGTCTAAAATCTGCCCTGCATCAGTCTCAACCCCCAAGTCAAGGAATGTAAAAGGTGAGGAGTTGCCATGGTAACAAAGTGCCAGGTGTGCTGCTGAATACTTAGTTCCTGCAGCATTGGCAGGGAAGTCCGGCCCAGTGCCTGTCTGAAGGTTTATGTTTTCTGGCTGCAGGGGAGCTGCATTTCATTTGTTCCTCTTAATGGGACCTTATAGGAGACTTTTGCTTTCCATTGCTTCTATTTTCTTCTAAGTGGAAGGGGAGGGGGAAAAAATCACTTTCCTCCCTCTCTGACCTGCTCAGAGAAATGCCAGAAGAACACCAGCAGTCCTATCAGAGGCTCTGCTGCCGCTGGTCTTGAAACCCTATCATCACTTAAATCGCTCTATTTTAAAGGTTTGTGAAAACGGCACCAAATTGATTTTTCCCGTATCAATTCTGTCTGTTATTTCTGTGGTTTCTCTTCTTTTAGTACTGCATTTCCTGGGAGCAGGAGAGCAAGTCTATATGGAAATTTGAGGTACTCTTATGTGGTCTGGGAACCAAAAAATGAAAGTGTTTCAGTGGGTGCCAAATTGTTTTCCCTTCTTTTACGTACTCTGTACTTACGTATTTATTTTTTCCTTGGGTCTGTTGAAAAGGATCTGGCTCACAGACTGCAAATTTAATTTAGCTTCAGGCCATAATCACTGTTGAGTGGAGAATGTTATAACAGAGGGATGGAAAGAGCCTCAGAAGTTACCTGGCTCAGAGGTCCCAAGACTTAAATGTCATCAATAGTCAAGAGTTAAAGTAAGAAGAGGGGTCCAGATATGGATGTCAGCGTTTACTTTGGCCAAACAAGAACATTAAAGAAAAATAACCATCATTTACTACAACCACTGCTTCATGAAAGAAAGGACATTTTAATACCAAAAAAAAGTAGGGAGGTTATAGTCTCAGAATGAAAGCCTATCCCTTAAACCAAATAAATTTAGCATATGAAATTTACCATTTTGTCCTTAATTTTCTGCTATTCCCATCCACAAGCACCAGTCTGAGGATGGACATTTGAGAAACCATTAATTGGGTTTACCACTACTACCAGTAGTTTTCGGAGATAGTGTCTTGGCCTCTGCTCGGATACCTCTGGTGGCTGGGCGCTCATTGCCTTCCCTCTTTGGCTAATTCAAGCTGTTACTTCTTTTTCATCTCCCTTCTCTCGCCTGCCCTTCTTCAGGCTGGTTATTGTCCCTCCTATAAACTCCCTTATCTCCATTGCTGTTACCACTTTTGTAGTATTTATCTCACAGTGTTGATACTTCCATCAACAACTAGAGTGTCAGCTTCCCGAGGGCAGGGTCTAAATCTGTTTACAGTTGGATCCTCAGGCCCATCATACGGCAGAAACTCATCAATAATTGTTGACTGAAAGAAAGAAACTTCTACCCACACCAGACTAATGATATTATGAAATAATGATAATAATAATAATCATGAAAATAATACACAAAAATAGCACATTACTTAATGTGTACCATATCCTAAGCACTTTGTGTGATTTTGATCAGGGACAGGCTTTTACATAGGGCATTTGGAATAAGATGAAAAAGATAATCTATGAAGCATGTTGTTTTAAAAGGAACAGTTTCTCTGGAAATTTATCCTACAGAATTCTCCTAGAAGGGCTCCAAGATGTATGTGCCAAAAACGTCCATTGCAATACTACTTCTATTAGCAAAAAAATGGAAACAATCCAATTACCTATTATTAGGGAACCTGTTAAATAAATTATAGTTCAACCATACTATGGAGGAAACCTTTAAAGAATAAAGTAGATTTAAATGTACTGACATTGGAAACTGTCTAAGACATATTGTTAAGAGAGACAATCCCATTTCTACTAAACACACAAGTGCATGCATATATGAATACACAGGAAAAAATGAAGGCACAGAGAAAAATTGGGAAGAACAATATAATACGAATTGTTAATAGTGCTTCTTTGGGTATCGTTGTGGGGGACTTTTACTTTATTAAAGCATTCATCTCTAATTAAAAATTTTTTTATAAGAAGCATGTCTTCTTTTTTTAAAGTTTTATCAATGTCTAACTTATATACCATAAAATGCACATATAATTTTTAAAGCAGGGGTGGGTAGGTTAAAACACAACTAAAAAAAATGTCTTTTGACACGGAGGCTAATGTAACCTTTTGTCCTTTTGCCTGTCCTTCTGTTCCCTTCCCCACAATGGGTCCTCCCACCCTCCTCAGGCCCTTGATATCTCTGAGTGGCCTGGGGAACTCCTTTTTTTTTTTTTTTTTTTTGACCTGGGCCTATAAAGGGAGAGATTGCACTAGATGACTTCTGAAGTTCCTTCAAACGTTCAGTCAGGTGAATTCGTAGTCCTGCACTCTCTCCTCCCAAAACTCATTTTCAAGGAGGTGCTCATACTTTAATTTTCATTACATGAAAACGGCAGGTGAGGTCCAGTTTTTCTCTCTTGTGATGTTGGCATTTTAACAAAAGATGACTATCATTTTCGCCTTAAGCCAAGAAAGGAACCTTCAGGTGTGCAGTTTATATGTACACAAGCTGAGGATAGGTCCCAGGGTATGTTTGGTGGCGGGGCAGGATAACCTTTTCAACATCCTCAAAAAACATAGCAGTAATCAAGTTAGGACTGTTGGTGTAGAGACAGGTTCTCGAAGTTACCATTTGTTAAAATGGGAGCTACTGTGCCCCCATAAAATGGGGGAAGATCAAGATTCTGGCCATAGCACCTGACACAATTAAGACAACTGTGCATCACTGGGGATGGAATCCTCTCAATTTCACAAAGTGACCTCAATTGCCCCACTTAACCTGGTGCTTTGAAGTCTCAGTGTGTAGAAACATTATCACAGTCAGAAAGCATATATTAAACATTTATACACAAGCAGATAATCTAAGTCACTCTGAAAGAGGTTGCCCTAATGAAAAGAGCTTACATGGTTAAACCAATATCCATAATGGAGGTAGCCACATTCTCATTGGGGAAACAGACAGATGGCATAGAGGCTGAGGATGTGGGGCTCAGGACAAATACTCTCTGGGTTCAAATCCTGACTCCACCACATACTAGCTGGCTGACTGAGGTCAAGTGGCTTGGCTGTTCTTCACTTCAGTTTCTCCATATGTAACACGGGGATAGTAATACTTTCCACCTCCTAGGATGGTTGTGAAATTACACTCCTTTATACCTATAGAGGGCTTAGAACAACAGTACTTGGTATAAAGTAAGTGCTCATTAAGTGTCAGCTCTGAACATCATTCCCTCCTCATTACTTCGTTGTCTGGGCGATTTGCTGCTTCACTTCCAACGGCTCTTGTTTCGCTTGTTAATAACATTCCTTGATATTTCCCAGCTTCTAAACGGGGAAACTAAGTCTAAGGTATCAGAAAATGCTGTGAACAGAACCAAGCAGCCAGGGCAGCGCCAGGGCTTTAAGTCCTGGCCAAGAGTCCGCCGCTGATTCTGAGTACTGCCTTGAGCAGGTCCCGCTTTCTTGGCGCTTCAGTTGCCCCGTGTTTAGTAAGAGAAAATAAGGAGGTTGAGCCATGTTTTTAAAGTTTCCCCTCTTCCCTCGCTGCCAGCTCCTGAAGTCATTTTCTTTCTGAATTTCCAGCTGAAATCCAGTAACACCTGACTGCGGTGGAGAGGGGCATCCTGATAGCTGATTGGCCGTGGGAAGGATCCTGAAGGAGGCCGCGGCCTTCCCCTGCACCAGGCCCGGCCAGGATTCAGCAGCAGCTTTCCAGCTGCTACCGGCACCGGGGGAGGGAACTCCCGGCCCACGGACCCACCCCCGGAGCGAGCCTTGACGTCTCCCGGAATTCACAGCTCCTCTCCCTCCCTGCTGGGCTCCCGCGAGCAGCACGCACCCAAGCTCTGATGCTGCGGGCGGCCGCCGGGAGCAAACGCCCAGGGCCTGTGCACGACTCCCGGGGCTTCCCGCGGAAGCTGATTGGCAAGAGGCGACGGCGGGGGGTAGGGGGTGTTCCCTGCAGCGGTGGTAACCCGCGCCCTGCCTCCTCGGCCTCCGCCGGGGTAAAAGAGGACTGTAAAATTCCGGAAGAGAGATTAGAGGCCGCGGATGGGTGGGGCGGTGAATCAGTACATTCCTTCCTCCCTCTGCCTGCCTCCCCCTCCCCGGTTATCACTTGGGGTGGGGGTGGGGGTTGAGCCCTCTCTTGGCCTTCTCCTGACCAGTCCTCTAGCAGGGTCCAGACAAGCTAAGCAGCGCTGGGAGGAAACTTACCGGGCTCAGCTGAACTTTGGAGAGCCTGGATCACTTATTTTGCAGCTCATGACCCCATCTGGTTTCGGGTTGGGAAATTTTGGTCGTTGCTTCCAACTGAGTCCTTTCCATAAGAGTAGTTCACAGGCTTGTCTGTGGGTCTGTCAGTAGCTCCCACTTATTGGGCAAGTCCCTCCTCTGAGGCCGAGCCTGGGCTGCATCAGGCTGTTTTTTCTTCCTAAAACTTTGCAGTGTAGGCATACCTTATTTCATGTTAGCCAGTCAAGAAATCAGAAAGCTCAGAGAGGTTAGGTAACTTGCCCAAGGTCACAAAGTGGTGAGCCAGGAATAATTCCAGCTCTATTGGTTTGGTAAATTTCCCACCACACCCTGCAGCTTCCTCTAGACATTGAAAGGCAAGACTTATTGGGGGGAGGGAAGTGTAACAACTATGGACTACCTCCCAACCTGCTAAGAACTTTAAATACGTTGTATTTAATGATATAATTTTTTCACAAGCACTCCCTGAGATAAAGGTGATCACCATGGCCATATTACATAGGAGGCAACGTTAGAAGTTAGGAATTTGAGGGGCAGAGCTGGGGTTCCTGTACAGTAATAGTGCAAAACCACTGTTAATGTCTGTTTAGTGCTTGACAGTTATAAAGCACTTTCAAGATCTTCATTTTAGAGCTATCCCATTTTGCAGATGAGGATAGAGGTTTATTCCTGAAGTTAAGCCATCTGGCCAAGGTCACAAAGCTAATAGCAAACAGCAGAGCCTGTAGTTTTGAAATAAACCCTATAGAGCTAGTAGTAGCAAAGCTCATCCCATTTATTTTCACAGTGCTGAGTATCATTCTAATCACTGTAATAATAGCTAACATTTATTGAACATTTACTATGAGTCCAGTATGGTGCTACCTGTGTCATAACTAACTCTTGTCATGCTCAAAACTATGTAATGAGGTAAGTACTGTTTCCTTTTCCATCTTACAAATGGAGAACTTGAGACTAGATGAAGTAATTTCCCCAAGTTACACAGCAACTTAATAGCAATTCAAGGATGCCTGATAACACAGTCTGGAGTCCCAGGGAGGGAACCAGGCACCTGGGTTGCATCCCTACTTGTGAATAAAACCACTTCCCTAAGGGTCTTCATTTCTTTGCCACAACACCATTCCATCTTTCTCTAACCCCTGTGTATGGCAGGCCCACACAGCTCCAGCTCTCAAAGAGCTAATGCTCCATAAAATCAGTCTAGAATACTGCCAGCTTTGCTTCACAGGGGCGCTGGGAGGATTAATAAGCTAATGGTACTTGGAATGCTTCAGCAAAGGCACTGAATAAACTCAGGGCACTTATTATGTGTAAAACTCACTGCCAAGGGTGGTTCACACTGTAATAAGGTGCCTGCAGCCCAGTTCTTGATCTGTTGGAGGTGTACAGCCTTCCTTGGGAAACCATTTGGGTGAGGTCATTCATGTCAGAGGTTAGAACATTTCCCTGCTGTCTTGGGGGTGTGGGGTGCCATGGTCTCAAGCCTTTTGCTCCCAGAAGGGGGTGGTTTCCAATATCTCAGAAGGGATTCCAGCTTAATCTGAGGGATACCAGTTATTGACTGGAGTCAGAGGCAGACATCTGGGCTGAGTCTTGCTTTTTGTTACTTTGTCTTTCTGAGCCTCCAACTCTTTGCAAAATGAGGATAATAACAATTTTCTCATAGGGTTATTTTGAAGCACAAACTTGATTATGTATTTAAAAACACCGTGCCCAGGGCTTAGAATAGAGTAGATGCTTAATAAACGGCACCATTATCGTAGCCATTATTGTTATCCTTATGTTGTTATTATTTATTTACTGACATTTAAGGACCAGGCTGAGAGCTGAATGGAGGGAAGATTCATTCATTTGCTCAACAATCTTGTACGCTGCTCCCAGTAAGTCAGTCTAAATAGTAGAGAACATGAAAATAGGCATTTATAGTACATGTGATAAGTGCTATGATAGGGAATTGCATAAGGTGTTTTTAGACTTTAGCGGAAGAGTCAGTAACCAGGAGGCTCAGTAAAATTTTTGCAGAGGGTGTAGGTCTCTGTTTCAAGTCTGCACCTCGAGGAAGTGGAAAATGCTGCCCGCTGGAGGCAGGTAGAATGTGAGAGCCGCAGCCCTCACCCAAAGGGCCTTGATTCTGATCTGCAGCCCCTCTTGGTTCAGGGCCTCTTAACTCCCACACAGCCCTGCCAGCCAGCCTTGCCCTGGAATACCTCCTCCTGGGCCACCTGCTGGTGGTGAACATCCTGGGTTCTGTGCTTTGGCCTGATGGAGCTGAGTCATAAGACTTTTCTTTTTCCTGCTAAGCTCTAATGGAAGCCTTCTGGTCTGGAGCACAGCCCCAGGCCTGCCCAGTGGGGAAGGCCTAATGATGACTACTGACCATTGCTTCTTTCCACAGGGCCGAGTGAATGTGTGTGGTGGTGAGGCGGGTGGGTGGGGAGAGGCAGCCCAAGGGACAGGAGTCCCTTCTAGATAGATGCCAGTTCTGAGGACAGAGCTCCTCCCTGCCCCTCCAACTCGCATGAGCAAGCCTTCCCTCTTCCTCTAAGCTAGCCTCCAGTGCCTCTTTCTGACTGCCATATGGCCGTGGCCCAGACCAGTCTCCCGGCTCACCTGGTGACCACATTTTCCAAACCAAAACTCAGAAAGCATGGTCTGACAGAGTTAACGAATTTCAGGCCACCTTCTAAATGCAAGAGAGACTGAGATCTCTAGTATAATCCCCGGCATTAAAGAGGACATTCTATGGAAACCTTGAAATTCATGGTCTCCTCTTTATCAGGTATTTTTCATACATTATATCATTGACATGTGAAAGAACCCCATGAGGCAGCTGATAACTATTTCCATTTAATAGTTGAAAGTATGCAGAGAAAGGAAATAACTTGCCCAAGCTGCTACATCCCGGAAGTTTTAATTTTGATCTGTTACCGGGGGTTTCTAGGTCTGGGTGCGTACGTGTGTGTGTGTGTGTCTCACCAGCAGCGAGTGGGGGGTGGGGAATGCAGAAATATCCTTCGCAATTGCAGACGCACACGCCATTTATTTGCGACCTCGGGAGAGGGCAGCCAAGAACTGAACTGCCCGGGTTCTCACTTCTGGGTTGGAAATCCCCTAGCAAAGGGCTCGGTCGCCACCGGGTCCCATCAGGTTCTGGCCCCAGGCCTCACGGGCCATGGCTGCGGGAAAAAGCCCTTCGACCTTGAGGGTCACCCCGGGGCCTCGAGCCCTTGTCTGGCCCAGGTGCAGATGGGCGGACCGCGGCGTGGACACACTGCCCAGCCAGGTTCTGCACCCCCCACCCCCGGTCACATGGACGCGCCTTACGCAGCCAGAAGTGCGGAGGCGAACGAACCACGAGGAGGAGCGTGGGAGGCGCCGAGGGCAGTGGGTCAGAGCCCCGCGGGGCAGGTGGGCGGGTCCCGCCGCCCAGAGCCGGCCCTCCAGCCAGTCAGCGGGCGCCGAGGGCGGGCCGACGGGCGCGCGCGCCGCGCCCCGTAGCGCCCCCTGAGGGGCGGCGGCGGGAGCTGGTTCCGGCTGCGCGCGCAGCGGTGGTGGCGGCGGCGCGATCGGCCGAGCTGTAACCGTCGTCCGTCCCGTAGCGGCTGGAGCGGCAGCGGCGGCCGGGTACGGCGCGAGGCGACGCCACTGGGCAGCGGCGGCAGCGGGGACAGCGGCGGCAGCCGGAGACGCAGCGGCGGCCGCAGCAGCAGCAGCAGCAGCAAGACGGACTCGTGGACACGCGCCGCCGCCGCCGGGCCGGGCCGGGTGTCGCGCGCCGAGGCTGGGGGGGAGTCGTCGCCGCCACCACTACCGCCGCCGCCGCCGCCGCCGCCGAGGTGACTGAGGAGAGAGGCGCCTCCTCGCTCCCGCCGCCGCCGGACTTCAATGCCCAGTTCCCAGCTCGCCAGCGTGAGTGCGCTGCTCCCGGGCGGCCCCCGCGCCGGCTCCCGGGGCCTCCGGGCAGGGAGGGCGGGAGGCGCCGCAGCCATTAGTGCAGGCCCGAGACACGTCCCCGGAAGGAGGGCCGGGCCGGGGCCGGGGGCGGGGGAAGTGCGGCCGGGAAGCGTGGAGAGCGAGGGTGGGTGAGGAAGGGGGAAATCGCGCGTGTGGGAGGGGGAGGGACGTGTGCTGAGCGCAAGAATGTTGAGTGCGGGGGGAAATGTGCGTGCGTGAGGGCGAGAGTGTGAGTTGAGGAGAGGGCTGAGTGTGCATGTGGGGGGAGAGAGAACGTGAGGGGGACAAAATGTGGATGGGGGAGTTGAGGGCAGTCTCCGGGTGTGAGTCGAGGGGGATTTGGAGTAGGGGGGCGCAGGGGAGGACAGTGGATGGAGGGTGGAGGGGATAGCGCGTGTAGATGAGTGTGAGTGAGTGTAAGGAAGAGCTAGTGGGGAGCGTGTGGGAACGAGTGAGTGGGGATAATGAGTGTGTAGGGGAGAGTGGGGTAAATGAGGGGAGAGTGAGTAAGTGGGGGAGGGAGAGTAGCGTGCGTGGGGTAGAGTGGTGGCGGGGGAGAACGTGAGCGCAGTGAGAGGGAGGTTGGCGAGAAGGTGAATGGCAGGTGGGGGAGAGTGCCTGCGATTGTCCAGTATGTGAGCAGGCATACTGGAGGCTCTCCTTGATCATTGTCTAGGGCATAGTGAACCTGGGTGTCCTGGGTTAGGGAGTTCTTTCCAGGAGCATCTTGTCCCCGAGTTCTTCAAGTATGAGGAAAGGGTACAGAAGTCTATTCCAGTGGCACTACCATCTTCTGGCAGCGTGATTGCTTTTTTTTTTTTTTTTTTGGTAAACCGCTCCCTCCATTCCCCACTTCCCCCGCCAAGTTTCCTGACATCCAGGTAAATTTCCAAGTTTGTCAAGCATATGATTGCGATCTTTAGGGCTCTGAGAGCTAACTAAAACAAACTTGTGTATTGCTCAGGATCTTAAGCTCTTTCCTTTAGAGTGTTCAGAAGCATGGAACCTTTTTAAAGTACTGCTGGTTTTTCATGTGAGGGGTATTTTATAGTTAGGTAAATTGAAGTAGTATTTTTTAGGTTTTGGCTCTTTCCTACCCTTTTGGAGAGAAGCTTTTAAGAAATAGTAATAATGATAATAGTAATGATGTAACTGTTGATGATGAAGAAGAACCATAGGCCAGTTTGTTATACCCTGGAATTTGTCAAGATATGAATAAAGTATATAGAAGTTCTAGCATCACTATAGGCATTCAGCAAATGCTTGTTTGTTCGGAGTCACCAAACTATAACCACTGCTGGATTAAATATGGTAGTTATTTGCTGCCATGTTCTGTATTACAAAGTAGTTTCAGACAGGAAATGAGTGAAGTTATGCCTTGTTCAATGTGCAAAAGGAAATTAAGGCTTCAGAATGACACATTATTAAGGCTTCATCATCACTTGCCAGGATACCATTTGTTGGTGAAGATGGTAAGTTTTTTTGCCGGTATTCTGATCTTGACATTTTATACGTTGTTTCTTATGAGATAGTGAATGGACTAATCATTGTCATGAACTTTCTCCAGATTCTTATGTTGTAGAAGAAGGGATTCTTGATGAAGAGTACCTTGTTATGGATTTTATATCATGATGATGAGAAATCTCTTAGAATTTGGGAGTCTTTCAGTATAGACATAGAGTAGTGTGGTCCTTTTGGAAGCAGACAGAATTACAAGCAAAAGCACTGACGTGTAATTAGAAGTCAGAAGTTATATTTTTCTTATAGTTTTCTTTTTCTCAATCACTGATGTGCTCTCTGCTTTCAGAAATAGGATATAGTATTATTACTATTCAATGGGGGACCAGATTAATTAGTGTTAAGTGTCTACTATGTACCAGGTGCTTTTTGTATTCCCATTTAATTCTCACAGCCACTATTAAAAGGTGGTAGGTGCCCTCATTTACGTACATTTGGCACATATTGAGTGGTTTCTATTTGCCGGGCGTTAGGGATACAGTGATGAGATGAAGAGATTTAGAGACTCAAAGATGTAAAGTAACTTATCCCAGGTCACAAGGTAATAAGAATTGGAGCTGGATTAAAAACCCAGGTCAGACGCCAAGTCCTTGATTTTCCTATTAATTACTTTCAAAATAGGTTGTTTCACTTTGAGGTTTCTCATCCACACAGTTGACCTAGCAGCTTGTACAAATGAGAGATGTTGAAGTTAATATAGAAGACTTGAATGGCTGGAGGCAAGGAGATCATTTAGGAGATGCTGATTTGAGGCTCTTTGGGGCCTAAGTTAGGCTAGGCTTTTATGTGGGTGGAGATTCTGCCTTGAAACTCTCTTGGGGCCTCAGGGTGTGTGCTTTGAGACAGAGTTTTTATGAGGCACCTGGGATATGTCTGGGAGAGGAAAGTCTGATTAAAGAAACCCCAGCAGCCTTTTCTGTTTTTTATTTTGGGGGAAAGAAGACTACATTTATTGGGGCTGAGAGTCAACCAGAAGTCGTCACTTCTTTGTGAAAGTCTTTCTCTTCAGCTTTGTGGGATATTTACCTCAGGAGATTGTGAAGATCAAGTGAGAAAATACATATGAAAGCACTTTGTTGCTTATAAATTGAACTACAGATTCAAAGTATTATCACTAAGACTTTTCTACTAAGGTAACAGTTTGTTACATTTAGTAGTTGGAAAAGGCTGTTAGCATTTTAGACCACCTATACAAATGACAAATTGTTTAGAACTGCTGAACCGGGTATATTCTGACTCAGAACAGCAAAAGTCAAACCACTCCCTCCATGAGTCAGTCAAGTAATATTTAATTTGAACGAACCAAATTTATAGGCAGTAACCCTTTACAACATCACTGAACTTTGGTGGCACTGGGGAAGAGTAAATGTTTGAACGCTTTTGCACATACTTTCTTAAAAAGTCTGAGAGCCCCATGTTTATATTTTACTTGAAAAGACATTTGTGTGAACAATGAAAAACAGATTTATTTTTCTTAAGATACAACTTTTTGTTCATTTTGTCTTTAAAGATAGCATTTCTATATGAAGTAGTTACAGATTTTGAGACACAAAGTTAAAATTTAATGGAGATTTATTTTACAAGGTTTGACTGTACTCTTCCTCTTTTGTTGAAATGTGGAATTGGTAACCAGTGAAGCCTCTAGAAAAAGTATTTACAAATAAGATTCAGAGGAGCAACACATAAATTTTTAGCTGTTGCTCTTGGAAGAGTGAAACTTAAGTTAGAGTGAAGCCAGTTAGGCTGATTTCTTCAAGTGCTGTTCTGTCAGCTATACCACTTACAGAAGTTGGGGATCTTTACAAGTTTCGAGTAACTGGAAATCAGGACCCATAGTTTTCACATGGAAGACTTAGTTCTCTTTTTTGAATAGGGTAGTGGTAGAGATTTTGAGGTCTTGGAATACTTGTGAAGATTGACATTATGCTTCAGGTTTCAACATTCCCTTCTTGAGAATTTTCTTTATGCTAAATCACAAATCATCTCATTTAAAATTCGTAATAGTTCTGTGAGTGATGGCATTCTTTCAATTTTACAGATAAGGAATTGGTTTAGAGATCAATTGTTGAATCCCAGTTAAAGAGTATCAATAAATAGATGGCAGTGGATTAAAAAAAAAATGTTTCCCCTTGGGGCTTAACATACTTAAGTCTCTTTCTGGCTACCCTCCCCCACCCCCAGTCATTTTACAGGGAGTTATGTAGGAATTAATAGATGTCAAGGAAGTTGGCCTTTGTTTTTGCTTGAAATTTAGTTTATAAGTTTCTGTTTGATTAAAAGATACTTCAGTTACTTGCGTATTTTTTTTTGCTCTTTGGGGGTTGTTGCTACTTTGAGACTTTTCTCAAGATACTAGTTGGGTTATATAGAAACTGATGGTTATTCTCTAAGTTTGTAAAGCAAGAGTCCTTGATCTTACAGTTCAGATAATTTAGTACCATGGGTTTGTTAAATGAACAATGGGTGCCACCAATTAAAATTGCTTGAGGAAGTGGTGATTTGAGTCTCTTAATCTGAAATACTAGAAGAGTCTTTTATCTGTTTTCAACTTCAGAACTAGTGTATGTATAGAGATGTCTGGTAGCTTTCTCTGGTTATCCTTTGTTTTATTGACTGAACCACATTCTCTAGCTCCTTTGACTTCCTGGTCAGTCTCTTGGGACTTGAAGCCTTACAGGATTGCTTGATGTAGAGCTCGAGTGGGTATTGTATGTAAATCTTTTGCTCCTTGAACTTGTAGAGGTCTAGGCTAGGCTGGAAACTGTCACTACTCTAGCACCTCAATGAAAGAAGCTGCACAGCACTGCGGGCTCTGTCTACTTTCCACTTACCCTATGGAGTTACTAGGACCCAGATGAGAAAATAACCTTTCTCCTGCACATCTTAAGGTGGTTTCCCCCCCCCCCCCCCCGCATTATTTGTTCAATCAGTATGGATTTACAGGACATAAACTCTGCCAGAAAAATGGCTGTGAGGGGTTGACAGATTATACCTATAGTTTTTAATGTGACTTGAATACAATTTTTTTTTGCTCTCACTGATTTCTTCCCTGTAGGTTCTATAATACAGCATCCACTCTGTCCTAGAAACTAAATCTCATCATTTGAATATAAATTTATATTGCATGATATTCCTTTTTAAACTAGAGAATTTTAAGATTAAGCTTTTCTGTGACCCTTTCTTTGCTAGTTGAGCCTGGTTTGAAAAAATATTTTGACCATTAGAACTGTCTTTACCTTTAGAGAATTGGTGTATTTAATTCCTTTCATAGTATTTTTGGGTTGAAATTTCATTCTTCTCAGAAAATGTTAATTCTTTTGGCGTAAAATGCACACATGATATGTTTGCTTTAGCAGATCAGATAAATTACTTTATATTTTTATTTCTGCAGTGGTCAAAAATGTTGGCTCTTAACTAATGTATTGTTTGACAAGAATTCAAATTCACAATCAAGTCGTCTTTTAGTTTTGAGATTTGAGCTTAACTTTTTTGCATTCTTCCTGGAAACATTCATTAGGTTGGAGCACCACAGTCTCTGTAGATTGGATTTATGTACATATGTTGATATTTACTGTTTTTAGTAGCAAAACGAATTGGTGTGTTGCCTTCTTTTCATTATCGGTGAAGAGCCTATCATGAGGGAACAGAGTGACTGGTTAGTGCAGAAGGATATGAGTCATCAGCAGGATTTGTCAGCAAATTGAGAAGGATGTGATGGAGAAACAATAGATACTAGTGACATTATTCTTCATTCCACACATGTGGTTACAAACAGGTTTCGTTTTGGTGATTGGTTTAAATTATTCAAATAATTTAGATCTTTCTGGATGAAGAGCACATCAAATTTAAGTCATAGCCTAAACTCTGAATTGTTTTTCTAGTGAGATGGGATATTCATTTAGAGGTCAAGTAGAATTTAGTTAAACTCACATCTGTTTACTAGGAAAAAAAAAATTCAGCTATCAGATAGGTTTTAGTAAGCTGAGGGGCTATTTTTTGTGAAGCTTGCCAACTAATATGGTAATATTTGTTTTCCCTCAGTGAGCAAAGAATTACTCCCTTATTACTACTCTGCTTTTTAAATTCCTAAGAGCTTTTATTGCCTTTGAATTGGTCTGAATTCTCAGCATGGTCAAGGTCCCCGCAGAGTTACCTAACCAAAAACAGTTCCTGTCTCAAGTCATGCTACCATAGGCCATCACTGTTTCTACCAGTCTTGTCATAACATTTTTTACCTTTCCTCAGAAGTCTTAATTAATCCTACTCCATTCTACTGGTGATTATTTTTTGTCTTCAAAGTATGTAGCATTAATAATGAAATTTTAATGCCCATCATCAAATGTTTTTCACCCATGTTGATTCTTCTAGGATCTTGATCCTAGATGGTGATTGTATGGTATGCACACACAGCTCCATAAATGCTTGTTGTAAGATTAGATGTGCTGCATTTTGGTATCATTCAGAGCTGGTATATTGTCCCTCAACTCAGTAAGCATTTGGAGGAAGAAGACACAAAAGATTAAATTTTGCATTCTTTGAGAAGAGAAGGAGGGTGAATCCATGTTGAACTAAGCTAATGAGCAAAGAATAATAACCCCTTGACACGGCATTATAGAGATATTTCACCATTTTTACTTCACATATGTAATGTGAAACAGTTGCTTTCACTGTATGACTTTTAAAAGATTTTTGAATATTATATTTTATGAAAATAAACATCAGGTCATTATTGGGCAACTAGTGGCTAGACTGTATTTTAAAAGGCCACCAGCAGCTAAAAAATGAATGATTTGGGTTCTTGTCTGTTTATCTTGTACTATACTTAGTGCACAGAGAGATGGCTGTGAAGTATAATGTGATTTATAAGAAGCAAATTTAGGAGAGGAAGTGTAACTTACTTAGGGGAAACTTGGACCAAAATGCCTTAACAGCAGAAAAATTCTGGGGCTCAAACAAAAGAATTTATGCTGACAAGATATAATTTGGAATGTTTTTATTCCATATCCTGTATATAGAGAGCTTCCTTCCCCCCTTTTGGTGGTGGATACTTGAACAGGATCTTTAAATATACTCAATACATTAGGCAAAATGGGGAAATGAAAGAGTTAACCTGACCCATGAACTGCTGAGCTCTGAAACGTATATTTTAAATAATGCTAACAATAGCCTGGAAGTTTTTGCTTTGCATGCTGCTCGTGTGCTGTAGGTTATTTTGAAAGGTGATTCAAATAACCTTTTCCCAAGTATCTATTTTGCAACTTCAGGGAACTTGCAGCTGTTACAGTCATTCTAACTGTCCTGATATAGCTCAGAAAACATTCAACCCTGTGTTGACAGGGTGAATTCAGGTGTCCTTTGGAGTCTACTGAATTTGCTTTATTACAGTTGAATTTCAGAATCTGAAATACATTTCTTCATCAATGAAATAATTGACTCAGTGGTTCTTGGTTTAATGTATGTGTAGTGATGTTGGAAACTAAAATGATTAAGACTTAAATTGTTCTCCAGGAAAATTATTTACCATTTTGACATTAAAGAAAGGATGGAAGGAAAGAAGAAAACAAATATTAGAATTTAATTTTATGGGAGTGAAGCTGAATTGGAGATAGTTCTCTGTTGTATAAAGGAGGATAGCACACTTATTTTGGAAAAGAATGTGTGTGTGCAAACTTTATAATAAAGAGGCTTGGGAGTCCTGAAATGTACATAAGCTCAAGTCTTTAAATGTAAAATATTTAAAGGAGAGGATAGTCATGATACCTTTGCCTGGAAATGGAAGTATGAATGAATAGAATCAATTTAATAGAGCTATTGAAGTTAACTTTTAAAAGATTCACTGAAAATGATAAGATTAATGTCCAATATTAGAATGGTACTGTTAGGACTTTTAATGTTTTTACTGGTATTCAAGTCACTTTTTAGAAAAAGTATTGGCCATAGTTCTGTTATCTCCATTTAAATTTTGTTTATGAAAGGAAAAATAACATTGGACAAAGGGAATTCAGCTGCAGAATTGCTAATCTTTAGAGGAACAGTAGAGTACAAAATTGAAAAGTAAATGTTTTCAAATATGGTGTGAAAATATTTAACGCAATTTTTGTCTTAAAGTTATTTGTAGAGGTAGGAATTACTATAAAAGGACAACAACTTCTAATCACCAGGGTACATACAATTTGAAAACCACTCCCTTTTTATTTGAGTGGTAACAGAGCCCACAGGACTTCAGAAAATGACTGTCACTGTTCTCAGAAGCAGGTGTGATTGTTGGTTAATTGCTTTCCTTTTCTTTTTGAGTGGCAGGCCATGTGTGTCCTGCTGGTTCTGAAATGTTAAGATATTTTCCCACCATCAAGGTCATAATTTCTTTTTATAGAACTAATTATTGATTTGTGTACTGGAACTTGATTCTCAAGTTCCCTCCTTAAATGAGGAAGTGGAAAAGCGGGAATAACCAAGGGAGTAACTATGAAACTTTTTTTAGCAGTAAGAAGCATCTTGTTATTTTTAGCTTGTCTACAGATATTTTGGATCCTAATTTGTGTAGAATTTAGTGGTACCTCTTTCCTTGTCAATTCCCCAGGACTATAGTCAGTAGGGGAGGAGAACTAACATTAATTTGAATGGTCTGAGTTCAGGAAGCCAGATGTATTCATTTTTAGTTTGATAAATGCAACAATGGAGGGGTGAACAAAGACGAGTAGTACAGAGTGTGGAGCTCCTGTTTCTGCAGGGCTCTGATGAGTTGGGAGTAGTCTGTGAAGATGAGTGAAATTTCGGTTTGAGACCAGTTAACCAGAAAAGTGTTTTTGGTTTTTTTTTTAATGAAGTATAGTTGGTACAATTTGTTACTTTCAAGTATACAACATAGTGATCAGACATTTAGATACCTTATAAAATGATCACCTCTATAATTCTATAACCATCTGTCATCATAAAAAGTTATTACAGTTTTATTGACTATATTCCTTGTGCTGTATATTACATCCCCATGACTTATTTATTTTATAACTGGAAGTTTGTACCCCTTAGTCTCCTTCAGCTTCTTCACCCAGTCTCCCATCCAGAAGATGAGTGTTTAATTAGCAAAGTTGAGTACTCTTTAATTTACAAGATACTTTTTATCTCAGATGGTCAAAATGCAGTAGATACAGTAGTTCTTTACAGATTTCTCTACTTTTCTTCCTTGATGGTTGTGAAGATTTGATGATTTGTTGTCTGAATGGTCAGGCTTCTACAAGTTCTTAACAGTTACTCAGGACCTTGACTCTTTTTTTTTCATAGGCCCCGTATCTAGTCTGTGGACAAATCATTTTGGGTTATACCTCAAAGTATATCTTGAAATTGATTCATATCCTTTCAATTGCTACTTCTCTGGCCCAAGCTTCGGTTATCTCTTTCCTGCATTATATATAGCATCGGGCTCCTACCAGAGAGCCCTGCTTCCACCCTTACTACTCATGTAATCTGTCTCCACATAGCATCTAGACTGATCCTTTTAAACGTAAGTTGTATCTCTTGCTTGGAACCTCTTACTTTTCTCTGAATGAAAGCTGAATACTTCTGTTTTTTTCCCCCAAATACTTCTGTTGACCCATAAGGTTCTCTTTTTCTCTTTTTACTTCTCTGACCCCATTCATTCCCTTGCCTTCTCTGCTGCCCCTTGTTGTTCCTATAACACTCCAAGCATGGCCCCACCTCATGACCTTTGCAAGAGCTAATCCCTCTGCCTAGAATACTCCCTCAAATATCTATTTGGCTCACAACCCCAGGTCTAGGATAAAATGTCACTTTATTCATTGAGGCATTTCCTGATAGCCTTATTTAAAAGTGGAATCCCCTCTCCCTTCTGGCACTGC
The DNA here is from genome assembly GCF_048564905.1 of Vicugna pacos. Lineage (NCBI taxonomy): Eukaryota > Metazoa > Chordata > Mammalia > Artiodactyla > Camelidae > Vicugna > Vicugna pacos. The sequence goes on from NC_132999.1 coordinate 45,182,268, forward strand.
AGATTTTCCTGCTTTGCATTTTTCTTCACAGCAGTGACATATTTTACTTGTATTTTTGTGTTGTAAAATGTACGGTCCATCCTGACAGGGATTTTTGTTGTATTTACTGCTCTTACTGCACCTATAAGAATATATGATACACAGTATGTGTCCAATAAATATTTGAATTTATATATTCTTAACTAGCCAAGTTACAGGGAAAATGTGTAACCTTTCATGAGAGTGAATTCTGTACTGTTGACAGATTATTTATACTTGTGCAGGTGTCTTCAATGAGGTGAAATGAATTTGTTTTAGGAAAAAATTGTTGTAGGGTGTTAGTCTTTTATACATATTATGCTTTCATGTTGCCTGCTTGTAGAAACCAAACTGACTGAAATTTGCATGACTTCCTGTAGAATTTCTGGTAAGAAAAGTAAACAGTAAGTGTATACTTGTTCTTCAGACTGTTGCTGTTAGATTTTATTTGCTAAGATCTGGAGTTCTTTATCGTACATTTGTCGATAATATGCTGTTTTAATTTGGTGAATATTGGCGTAGCTTACTGAATTAGATTTATTGTATCATTTACTTCCGTTTGGAAATAGAGGTGATTTTCTCAATGGAAAGCTTGATGTAAATGGATTGACAGGATTTTTGAAAGGATGCCCAGTAAGTTTGGGTTACATTAAAAGAGGCTGATATTGTAAAGTTTTCTCATGCCCTTAAATTCTCTGTATTTATATTTGAACTTAGAATTACAGTTGTCAAATCAGGATCTCAATTTTACTCAGTAATTTAGTTTCTTTAACAAAGAAGAAAGCTGGAATTTAACAAAGAAGAAAGTCTTTCTGGAATTGGGTAGGTATAGGCTTGCCTGGGACAGAGGGACTAGCTCTTTTGAGGTTCTTTGTAATCCAGTGGTTGTAGCACTCTTAAAGAAATAGTTAAATTGTAAACCATTGTAGGGTTCTTTATCACCCTAGAATTCAAACTAAAAAATTAAAGTGATATATGTACATGGAAAAAAAATTGAAACTTCAGAAGGTATGTATTGTAAATCATGGTCCTGACCTCCAGCTCTAATCCCCTCCACCCCCAGGCAACCACTGTTACCTCTTCTGTTTGTGACTTTTCAGATAGTCCATGAGAATGAAAACATACACAGTACTCACAAATATTTCTACATACTGTTCATACTGTCATGTACCTTGCTTTTTTCACTTACTAGTGTTCCTTAGCCATCTTCCCGAATCAATTTATATAGATCTTTTTTACGCTTTTTAACCTCTGCATAGTTTTCTAACATTGTGTCATGATTAAATGATGGATATTGTATTATTTCATACATTTTGGTTCTTTTGATTCTCATCTAGGTAAATGTTAGCAGTATAATATTGACACTGGTCATTTAAACTCTTAACATACCTCTCTTCAGAGTTGTAAGTAGTCTCTGGTGTGTTACTGACTTAGTCTTACTGGCAGTGCGGTCTCTTAGCTTGGTAGGCTTCTGCTTGCTTGCTCTTCTTCTAGTCTCCTCTTGCTTCAATCTTCTTTCTCTTTTCCTCTTCCTGCCCTTCCTTCTTAATTTAAAAGGATTTCTCTGTCATAGACCATCCTTTCTAATCGTCAGTGAAGTTATGTTCTTTTGTTAAAAATGGAAATGTTGCCTGGAAATGGAAATGTCCCAAATTCAACATTTTAACAGTTACATTCTGTAAAAGATAACGGTATGGAATATTTGGATGCATATTGAATTCGATCATTGTTACGTGTCAAGTAGACCAGCCTCTTCCATCATCTGGTAAATTGAAACAAAAATTAATTTTTATTTACATAGGTAGAGCAAGGTTAATGCCAGAGAGAAAATTTTAGAAGAAAGTTTTCCAGTAAGATATACAGGTGCTGAGTTTATGCTAAAATGTAGGGCTCTGTAACTTTTGAGTACTTTCCAGCTGTGATAGGTTATGATCTTTTTACAGACTATTTGCTTTACATTCTTATGGGTGTCACAGAAATTAACATTATCTAAATTGACAGGTGCAAGAACAGTTCACTGTTGATACGTAGTTGAGCTCTTGGGAGAAGGGGAAGGAACAGAAGCTTGCTTTTTTACCATGTATCTGTTAACATTGATAGAACATACTGTTTCATTTGGCAGAAATTCCTTTGCTGGGGATCTCAGTATGGTATTAAGAATTGAAAATCTAATAATGAATTATCCTTATCCCTGGAAATGGTCCTTCCAAAATGAGCTTGGAGGAATAAGATGGGATAAAGGTTATTCTGTTTGCTGAGCAAACACCAGTGACCACGTAGAAAACTTAATGCTAGAGCTGTAACCTTTTAAGCCTGGACATCACTACAATGCGTGTCTTTCAGCGCCTTTCTCAGCTGACACACATACTAGCTGTGATAACATCATTAAACCAAAGGGATTCAAACAGGTTAGAATTTCCTTGTGTTTAGCTCTGCACTGCATGCAAACCATTGTTCTTTGAGTAGTTACTTGAATAATCTTTTCTTCCCTTATTATAAGGTCAAAGAGTTGCAAATGAACATCCAAGCAAATATTTGAAGAAAAGTTACACTTTGATGAATAAGATTATGACTTGGAAAATACATGGGTACCTGCATTAGTCAAATTGAAGGAAAAATAAATAGGGAGTTAGGAGACCTGGGTTCTTGTCCTTGATCTGCTACCAATTAGCAGTGTGATCTTAAGTCATTTTAACCTCTCTGGATCCCAAACATCATTTTTTTTTTAAGAGATCAGTATATTTGGTCTCTTAAGTTTCTGCTAGCTTGAAGATTCCTTGACTATACAATGGAGTACTCTATGAAATGGGTAATCTGAAGTGGCTTGTTTTGGGGGTACAGTTAGAATCATGAGTTAGATTATGAGTTAGAAAGAGTGGTGGTGTATATTTTTGTTTTCTTAGTTTGAATGTAGAAGTTTTGTGTTTTTACTGTAGTGGATAACTCATTCTGCTGAGGTATTAAAGTTCTTATGCCATTTTGAATTCCTGTGTATCTTATATTTTAGGAATGTTTTAGTTTTGTGCTTGTGTATGCTAATATAATCAGAAGTATGTAATTTACAAAATAAAATGTCTAAAGAGTATTATAAAAAGAAGACTTGAGGATAGAAGATGAGGCTTGAAAGTTGGAGAGTTAGGTTCGTTCTTATCTGTTTGTTTCTTCCTGCAAGTGCCTCTGTAGTCATTATCTTTCATCTCTCTGGTCACAGTCATCTTTTTTAGAGTTCTAAATAAGCATTGGTATCTTAGGGAAGAGACAAGTAAAAGAACTTAGACCTTGTCCCTTTTTTCCAGAGGAATTTATGATTATGTTGACACTCTGAGGCAGCTATATAGATTACTGTGTTTCAAAGAAACAGGCCTAAAATAATATTAAAAATACTGCCACTTCTCTTTCTTGTCTTGTTTTTGGTAGGGATTAATATTTGGGCAGGAGAATGCTGTGTGAATTAGTGACCTTTAGATGCTTTTGTACTCTTGAGGCAGTGAAGAGAAATAGTAAAAAAAAAGGTAAACTGGACTAGAAATGGGAGGATGGAATTTATGCATTTAGTTGAGTTAGCTGGCATTGTGGGACCTTGGAAAAAATACAGGACTAACAGAAGGCTTGGGTTTGAATTTATGCTCAACTAATTCATTCACCTTAGACAAGTCACTTCACTTTTCTGATCCTCTTTCCCTGTAGGTAGTAAAAACCACTCAAAATTGTGAGGAAAAGAAGATAATTTTTTGAAAGTACTTTATGACCTGATATCATAATTGGGGCCAATACATATATTTTGGATAGAAAGAATTAAATCCTCAAAGTGGAATTTTTATAAATATCCTTCATTCATGTACAGATACAATTTTAAGCAAAGTACTTAACCATCAAAGCAGAAAAATAAGATCATTGTGAACTTTTCATGGAGGGAAGATTTCTTTAAGTATCTTTTAATCATTTAAAAATGATTTTAAATGAATTTTAAAATTTAATCATTTTCAAATGACTTGAGTTAGAAATTATTAGTACAGAAAATTTATTGAAACCTGTTTTAAAAAAAGACATACTTGACTTTTGAATTTCTGACTTTTAAAACTCTTGGTATACAATTAAGACACAACATTGTAGATTGCCTATAACTCAATAAAAAAAAAATGTAAAAAAAAAAAAACCAGACACACACACACACACAAAACTCTTGGTATACACTTTTATCCGATTCTTCATAGATGGCAGTAGTTTAGAATTGTTACCATTTCAGATGTCTTTGGGCTCATAAAGAATGTATTCTTTTATTTTTAATTGACGTTTAGTCCATATATAATGTATTAGTCTGGTGTACAGCATGGTGACTCAATTATATGCACAGACATATATATTCTTTTTCATTATAGGTTACTGCAAGATTGAATATAGTTCTTTGTGCTATACAGTTGGACCTTGTTGTTTATCTATTTTGTATATGGTATTTAGTATCTGCAAATCCAGAACTTCCAATTTATCCTTCCCCCTTTCCCCTCTGGTAACCAGTTTATTTTGTATGTCTGTGAGTCTGTTTCTGTTTTGTAAATAAGTTCATTTAAGAACGTATGCTTGACTTTGGGCGTTGTGTTTACTATGCTATCAACCTCCAGTTCATTTTACATATGCTTTTCTCCTCCAGGTTTTTTGTTGGAATATACGTTGCACATTTATGGCGATTCTGAGCGTGAGGGCAGACTTCTGCCAGGCTCAGCACAGCATTTCCGCTGACAAGTGAGCTTGGAGGTTCTATGTGCCATAATTAACATTGCCTTGAAGACTCTGGACACCGAGACTGGCCTCAGAAATAGTTGGCTTTTTTTTTTTTTATTGCAAGCGTATTTCTTTTAATGACTCCAGTAAAATTAAGCATCAAGTAAACAAAAGTGGAAAGCGACCTACACTTTTAACTTGTCTCACTAGTGCCTAAATGTAGTAAAGGCTGCTTAAGTTTTGTATGTAGTTGGATTTTTTTGGAGTCCGAAGGTATCCATCAGCAGACATTGAGGCCCAAGTTGAATTTGGATTCAAGTGGATTCTGAATACTTCTGCTTATCTTGAAGAGAGAAGCTTCTTAAAGAATAAACAAGTTGAATAGAGAAAACACTGATCGATAATAGGCATTTTAGTGGTCTTTTTAATGTTTTCTGCTGTGAAACATTTCAAGATTTATTAATTCCCCCCTACCCCCCACTTTCCCCATCACACTCACACACGCACGCTCACACTTTTTATTTGCCATAATGAACCGTCCGGCCCCTGTGGAGATCTCCTATGAGAACATGCGTTTTCTAATAACCCACAACCCTACCAATGCTACCCTCAACAAGTTCACAGAGGTAAGATTGTAGCATGGTCTACTTTTTGGATTGATTTATACATAAAAATCCCATTAAAAACTAACACCATTGTAAAGAAATCTTTTACCACACACTCTGTCTGTGGAGTGAGTATCTATTTTTACTTTAAATTAAACACCTAACCCCTTACCTCTTGGCCTTTCTCTTGCCTTCTGAGATGGCTTGCACTCTGTCTATGGAGTGTACATCTCGCTAAATAAATCTACTTTTACTCAAAAAAAATAAAAAAAAACTTTTACCCCTAAGCCATTTATTGCTGTGATTGGAATGTAGATGGTCATCTTGCCAATCTTTGTTTGAATTGAGTTGAATTAATTACAACAGATTTTTCAAAGAATATTATAGAATTCAGGGAGGTCTTAGAGATAATCTAGTCCAATGTTTTTTCTTAAAGCTTTTCAGCATTATTAGCAGTTCTTTTGTTATACTTTCAATAATAAAAGTAATTAACATTTATTGAACACTTAGTGTGCACCCAGCATGACAATAAGCAATTTTATGCATTATATCATTTTCTTCTGACAATAATAGGTACCATTATTACTTCTCTCTTTTAGATGAAGATACTGAGGTTCAGAGTAATTTAGTAATTTGCTTAAAGGCATGCAGCATATGATAGAACTATCTCTGACACTAAAACCCATTTCTGCCTTCAGTATTCTAACCACTTTTGATGAAAAGCTACCTTAGAACTACTTAGCAATAGTAATGGTCATATACAAGGATCCAGAAACTTAGGGGGAAGGAAAGATATTATAGGTAGCATTTTTATGTCAGATACTCCATTTTTTCCCATTGGTAGCAGTAGAGAAACTTTTTGTACTTCATTCAACATTTGAATACAGGCTTTTTAATCATTCTCAGCTTGTTCATTCTCAGTGTGATTTCTGTTGATGTATTTATGGAGCAATTAGAGAGCTAGATGAACTCCTAGGAATTCTGAATCTACCCTCTCACTTTATAGATGGGAGAACTGAATTCAGAACAGGTTTTGACTTACTCAAATTCACAAATATTTACCATAAAAATTTCTACCATAACCTTTCAATGAATAGCTACTGTGGAGTTCATTTTAATGGGATTTTATTTGTATTTTGAAATTAAAAAAAATTCCTGACTCAGTGTATAACACTAAGAACTTTCCAGAGTCTGTTTCGTAAGAAGGTCTTTTTGTGAAAAATAAAGTCCCTTAGCAATTAAAATAACTTTACTCTTTAACCAGATGATGGACACTTCGTGTAGGATATCACTGTTCCTGCTTATTTATACTTTTAATTCTCTAAGCATCTTAACTTCGTGTACACAGTGTACCAGTTGATTCCAGGCCTGTATGCCCTCAGGTTGTTCAGTCACCTTTAAGCTTGGCTGAATTATGTGATACTATTTTCAGCCTGTGAATTCCTTGGTCATAGTCTCTTGCACCTATAAAAAGATGTTGTTTGGCCCCTTGAAGTTCAGTAGTCACTGGATTAGGCATTACTATGGGCAAACTTTTAAAGCAGCAAGGCTTCTGGCTATAATTGTGTGTTAGTTGGCTTTATAATATAATACTTTTTAATCTTAATTTCAAAATTTTATTTGTTCCTTTAAATTAAAAAAAGCAATAAGTACTTACTTATGTAAAAATTAGAAGATACAGATAAGAAAAAGACAATTTAAAAATACTTAACTGTTATACTTGGTTTTTTCTGTATATATGTGTATATTTATAAATATACATACAGATAGGGTCACACTGTGTATTAAAAAAAAAAGTCCCCTAACCTCCTTAGTATTAATTTTATAGCTGTCATAGTATTCTTTATGAAGTGCTATACTTTCTTTAACCATTCGTCTATTTTTTGGACCGTTAATATTTCTAGCTTTTCACCATCCCAAACAACCTGTGCTGAACGTACTGGTACCTAAATCTTGGTGTATATCTTTAATTATTTTATTAGTATAAATTCCCAGAAGTAGAATTTCTAGGTCAAAGTGTATGTGTGCTTTTAAAGTTTTTGTGTTATGCTACCAAATTGCCCTTTATGAAGATGGGTCTTACTGATGCTTTTACTGAGATTACAAGTGTCCAGTATGTATGTTTTTACAATGCGAATGATTTTGATCTTTGTCTAAGAATGAGGGCTCATTTCACTTTATAAGAGTATATTTTAAAAGATTTGGTTACAGACTTCAAAAGCAAGTTCCGTTATATTTTTCTTTAAAGGAACTTAAGAAGTATGGAGTGACAACTTTGGTTCGAGTTTGTGATGCTACATACGATAAAGCACCAGTTGAAAAAGAAGGAATCCACGTTCTAGTGAGTGTGTAGTGTTTTAATTTTTCACTACAAACAAGTTGTACCTTTTAAACAGATATTTTCAGAACTTGGCACTCATAGTTTGCTTCTTAAACTTATAGGAGATAACAACAATCATAGCAATTTACTAAAATTTCTTTGGCAGTTTTGTTCATTTGTGCCCTTAAAGTCTATACATATAGAGTATTTTCAGCAAGTAAAAAGCAAAATTTAGTTCACACTTATTTCAAGAAAATGGAAATTTCATTTTGTTTTCTTTAGGAAATTAATGTGATAATTTAGCTTTTGTTTCTAGGCTACTGGTTTGAATCTGACAAAGTAATTTCCATCAGACGTTTTAAAATCACATAGAAATATTCTCTTTTGCTTTGCAAGTACAAATTAGTTACTTAATATTTTGTGGATAACTTGTAGGGGACAAAAAAGTGGGAGAAGAGGATAAGAAGGAAGAGGGAGAAGGCATCTTGCTCCAGAGTAATCAGCATAGTTTTCTGACACTTGGGTAGGTTTCTAAGAAGCTTTTGTATGACTAGGTTTCTTTCATAGTTCAGTTTGAACATAGAGACTGGAATTAGTTTAAATCAGATTTCTCCTTGGCCCTTAAAAACACTGTTTTTATTATTGGAAATAAGAACCTCGGATTAGGTAAAATTTTATACGGTATTCCCTAAATAGCTGTCTAAATTAAAGGAGCGTATACTGAAATGACCTTACAATCTTAGTATCCTGGAGCCATTTGACATAATTGTGAGAAGCCATTGTTCTGGGAAGACAACTGGAGATTTTTGAAGTAGTTGAATAGGAAGAAAGTAATAAGGAAGGTAAAACAAGGTTATGTTCCTATTTTTTATAGAGAGGTGGTTCTGCAGTCCTTACTGCAGAGGTTAGTAGTTGAGAAGGCAGTTCATGTAAAGAAAATAAATGTCCTGTTAGTAAGACAGTTGTCTTATCTGATCCATAAAGTTTCCTCACCTCCACTTTGGTGAAAACACAAAAATTAAATAGCCAAACATTATGTTTTTTAAAATGTATTTTAATAATATGGCATAGTAATAATACTTTGCTTCATTCCCATTTTTAAATGACTTTAAGGACCCCTCCCTGGAAATCACTGGGGATAAGTACGAACATGTGTATAATGTTAAAAAATGACAACAACCACAACAACAGAATTTTAACTTCTGAAATTAAACCAAATACAAGTTCTTTTTCCTATATTGTGAGTATGTTATTTAGGGGGTTAATGAGCAATCAGTTCATTTTGACAGATGCCATGGTGAGAAAATGAACTGCAGATTGACCGTGGTCTGTTTGGATCAATAATGTTGGTAAACACCTTTATGAAATAGAAATGAACTAAAGAACTAGTTTGTAAAAGATAATGGTAGGTCTGGGATTTATTCCAGGACTTTAAATCTAGGCTTCTGTTTTATTTTGTTTTAAAGAGCTGTGATCAGATAAAATTAAAGGTCTAACTAAAGCTTGAAAAAAAAGAACAAAGACATTCAGAATTAAGCTTGGAATTTTCTTTTTTTTCCTAGGCAGAAATTTTAAGTTGGAATGTTAATTTACTTTTGCTAGGTGAAAAGGGTTTGGTACATTTTATGAGAGAATAGCTCCAAAGTTAAGACATTTCAACCCTTTGACCAGTGTTCTTGCAAATCAGAGGCACATTGGAAAAGACTGATGGTGGTTTTAGGCATGTCAGTTTGAAGTCCAGATGGTTCTAAATGATTACTTTAGTAGGGTTTTTTTGATAGAAACTGCTTGTATGAGTAAGTGAAGCATGTTTCATATTACTGTTTCTTAACTAGATGAGTTTTAGGGAGTATTAGAGAAAGTAAGCTCTCAGCTAAGGTACTTACTGATTTTACTGCTATTTACAGTTAAATTCTGTAGTGACATAATGATAACATCGACAACTCTTTAATTATTGGGCGTAGTTGACAAATCAAACATAATGTGCTGTCATAGCTAATGGGCTACGTGAAGTGATCTAGTGATGTCAATAATGAGTGCAGAATCAATTTAGTACTCTGTTACTTTTCTCTTTTTCCTTCTCTAGTATCTTAAAGTGTCCTTATCCAATCTCATTAGAATAATGTTATATTAAAAAAAAACCACCTCTGTATCTTTGCATTTCTGTCCTTGAAGCTAGATGGGAGAGATGGTAACATGAATCTCTCCCCAACTTTCTTCAAAGCTGATTTGTGTTGGATTCTCAGGACCCCGTGCTAGTTAACAAGGGAGACAAATCTCTGCCTGTGTTGTGAGTGCATATGGGGTTGGTCTTAACTGAAAAACCCAAATCGATGAATATAAAAAGAGAAAGGAATACTTGAGAAAATAATCTTCATTTGCTCAGGATCCTGTCATGCAGTGCTGTGCTTGTTTAATGGGACATGTAATTTAGGCAGAGCTTTAAAAATATTTACTACTTGGCTTTTAAAAAATACATATATAAGCACAAGGATGGTAGTATGTTTCTGTTATGATCTGCTAACTATTAGAAATTACTTAATCAGAAAGCCTTAAATTTTTTTTAATCTGTTTTTTAATGGAGGTACTGGGGATTGAACCCTTGTGTATGCTAAGCATGTGCTCTACCACTGAGATATTCTCACCCCCCAAGAGAGCCTTTCTTTAAAGAAAAGACATCATAACTTCGAGCTGTTTGGGGGATAATCCTTAAAAATATTTATAGAGACCAAAACCAGTTGGTACACTTCTTCGCCAGAGTGAACTTCTAAATCATATTGACAGGTGTGTCATTTCTTACTTTGTCTTGGTTTTGACTTTAGCTTTCTCTACTGTGTCTAATTACTGCTCTATTCAGATAAAATATTTGAAGAACGTTAGCCTCTTATCACTCTGATAAGAGCTTTTCAGCTTTCTAAAGATAAAGTTTGATGCTTATAACACTTCATCGAGAAGGCTAAGTTGTTTGGCACACTTGAATTTGATCTTGGATCATTTTTCAGCAGTGAACAGAATTGGGGGATTAAGAATAGCTATATATAAGTACAGTTAGTGCAGTTAGGCCTACCCTACGTCCTGTGCAGCTATTGTGCATTAGGATGTTAATTCTGGAGAAAACATCAGTTTAATGTAAAAGATCTTTTCCTCCCAGGATTGGCCATTTGATGATGGAGCACCACCCCCTAATCAGATAGTAGATGATTGGCTAAACCTACTAAAAACCAAATTTCGTGAAGAGCCAGGTTGCTGTGTTGCAGTGCATTGTGTTGCAGGATTGGGAAGGTAAGCTCTTCTCCTTTTTGTCTGTGAATTCTTTATCAAAAATTTCACTTTGATAGAAATTTGCATTTATTTCACTAAATATTAAATTACTAAAAGGAAAGGAACTGAGAGCTAAAGCTCAGGTAATGATTTCTCAAAAAAACTTTTTATGTTTTATTTTTTTCTCTGAGTCTGATACCATACTAGATTTAGTGGGTGATGGTTAGGAATACTTTTGAAACTGATTTAATGTAATTATCTTATCTTTGGGCCAAAAATACAGTCTTAATTTAGTATGTTTTCTTTTTCTCCTCATTTCAAGTAATCAAAGGTTTAGGTCTTTGAACTGGGCAACAAAGTTAAAATAATTTTAGATTTGAAGACTTTGTACATGGTTAATTTTGGATTGAGATGAATGAGAAGTTAATAGATGGAGAGCAGATGGTGGAACCTCAAGCTCCTGAAAGGAGATGTATGGAGAAAGGAAATGGACTTTGATTTTAAAACATCTTTCTTTGAGCACTGCATTGAATGGTGTTGCAACACTCATCAGCAGCAGAGTAAATGTCAGTTTATGATGTGCACTTTGACTTGGAACACTAATGCAGGCTGCTGTTGTCTCAGGGTGGTGGTGACTCAGGCTGTTACCTCTGCTCAACCCTTTTGTTTGCTCTTTTCCTTTTTTGCAGTTTAGTGTACAGTTTCTTCTTCAGGGTGAGAAGTTTCAGTCCTTATCCTGGAGGGTAAATGTAATATTCTAACTTGACTTGGGGCAGTTTTTTAAACTAACAGCTATCCTAGTTAGGTAGTCAGTCCAAAGATAGTGCCCTGTAATGGACTTTTTAAAAACATCATTTCTTTTGTTAGATTAAAAAATATATATACTGGTATTGAAAGCTGTTCCTAACTACCAGTTCTCTGATGCTCTCCTAACTCATGGAAAGAATTTTGTTGAGGAAGTCTAGTACCTTTTTAGTATTTGATGAGATGACAATGAAATTGATTTGTAACAAAAATTCTGAGACACTCAAGATAATACATTTGGTCATTTATTTTACTGTGATAATGGTTAAAGAGCAATGAAGAATTTTTGATGACAAAATGATGGGAAAATTTGAGATATAATGTGATGTTTTAAACAGTAAAGATTTCTTAACTAAACGTTTAGAATTTAGTGCTTTACTAAAAACAGAAAGTATCATAGACTCTATCATGATCTAGATATTTCTACTATATAGAGAAATACCAGTTATTTTAGTATACTGGAACAAGGAAAGCTCAAGCTTTACATAGTTTTAATAGTATGTAATTCTGAGTTTTAAAAAATCCTTTAATTCCAAAGACCTGTGGTTATTTACAAATGAGCTTCTCTCTTCAGGGCACCTGTGCTGGTTGCACTTGCTTTGATTGAATGTGGAATGAAGTATGAAGATGCAGTTCAGTTTATAAGACAGTGAGTATGAAGTTTTATGTTCAGAAACACATAAAGCAAATCATCTAAGAGGAAGAAATTATAAAAAGTATCCATTTATAGTACAGAGTAATTTGCTGTCTTTGGCTTCAGATATTGTTTGAAGATATCAAAAATAGCAAGTGATAAATAGATTCACAGTACTACTACTGGCCCCCAGATTTGAAGATTTTCTAATTGAGGTGGCAAATTTGGACATTGTAGAATATGTCCAGTATATGACTTGAATATCTAGGAATGTTTAAAATGAGTAACTAGGTAGTAGAGTCTCAGTGATCTAGTGTCTCTTTTAATGGATGTCCAAATGCCTTCCAGATGTAACCCTCTGTGACCCAGAGGGAAGGAAGAAACCATAGAGGAGCAGTTAATCACCTCGGACTGCTAAGTGACCTGTTCGTCACAGAATCAGGATGGTAGTGCCCAGACAGAATTGTGACATCAATCTGGAGTAACAGGCCATGCTATTTTGTTGTCCACAGTTCTTTGGCAGTTACTGTCTTGCCCTTTCCTTTTTAATTTTTTCTTAAGAAAGAGAGAGAGTGAGGGAAAGAAATGACTGTGACAAAGGGCATGAAATGTATGGTAGTAGCTCTAGGAAGGTAACATATTTCAAGGAATGCCATCTGTGTCTGCTGCTTCATATAAATACTTACTCATTCATCCTAAATACTTGCTGCCAATTCTAATCTGAAGAATATATTAATTGGGAAGAGTATAGTCAAATGTCTCTGAATAAACCATTCTGATATTTATTAAACGATTAATAGACTCTAATGAGAGTCAGCAAAGAAAATTTGTCTATTCTTTTAGGAAGGCACAGCAAGTTTATGTTTCAACTCAGCCCTTTCACTTAAGAAGTGATGTTGTATGGGAAACGCTAGTTTTCAGTTGTGTAGAGTTAGAAAGGCATAGGCCATAAATAATGGATTTCAGTGAATCAGGTGGCTCTTTTTTTAAGATGATAAATTTTGCCGTTCTTTTATTTTCAGAAAAAGAAGGGGAGCATTCAATTCCAAACAGCTGCTTTACCTGGAGAAATACCGACCTAAGATGCGATTACGCTTCAGAGATACCAATGGGCATTGCTGTGTTCAGTAGAAAGAAATGTATACAAAGGCTGACTTGATTGTGGCATTTAGAGGGAACTCTTGGTACCTGGAAATGTGAATCTGGAATCTTAACTGTGTCATCAAAGTAGTGATGGATTCAGTACTCCTCAACCACTCTCCTAATGATTGGAAAAAGCAAACAAAAAAGAAATCCCTTTATAACGTGAATAAAATGTTTAAGAAAAGAATAAGAGAAAGAAAAAAGGGATTAATTCAGTGAAGGATGATTTTTGCTCCTAGTGTTGGAGTTTGAATTTCTGCCAAGATTGAATTATTTCAAAATCTCCTGTCTTTTTTAACTTTCTCAAAATAGGTCTGTAAGGAAAACCAGCAAAACATTAGCCTGTGCAGAACCATCTGTTTGGGGAGCACACTCTTCCATTATGCTTGGCACATAGATCTTCCTGTTGTGGGATTTCTTTCTTTCTTTCTTTTGATTGGGGGGGAGGGGTGCGGTATGTTTTTCCCTTCTCACCTTCTGCTATCCCTCTCCCCCCTACCCCCCCCCATACAAGCTGTAGATGGAATAGGAGAAGCCCACGTTGCTGTAGATGTGCGTGCAGTCTGGCAGCCTTAAGCCCACCTGGGCACCTTTAGAAAAAAGCAAAACAAAACACAAAAAAACACCAAAAAAAAAAAAAAAGCAGTGGCATATGTATTTTATGATCCAGGTGGTTTTTAGTCTTTACTGATGATGGGGTATTCATGTTGGTTTCCTTTCCTGAAAACCCTATTCAGCATTAGGCAAAGTAGCCGAGAGCTTTTTGTTTTGATAAATTTGTGGGGAAACGGCATTTTAAGAGGAGTCTCTCTTCTCAAGGAACTTAGCTGAGAGTCGAGTTTTCTCTGTTCCAACCGATGAAGCTAAGTGGGCATCCCAGAGACTTGTTCTCTGGAGGGGAGTACTCCAGGCCGTTGCTAAAGACGTGTCCGGGCGAGCATTAGCACACTTTCTACGCTTCGTAGAATTGTGGGCTGTAGCATTACTCTGATTTTTTGTCTAATGATGTCAAAGAATGCTGGTAGTTTAAAATTTTTATTTTAGGACTTACTTGTACTCTTCAGGAACAGTCAGAGGAGTAGCAGCAAAGACACAATATTTTAGACTTGAGAAATGCCTGTAACGGGTGTTTTCCAAACTGCCCCCTGTATGTACAGTTCAGTTTAACCACTGATTGCCTTGTTATTTTCTTACTAGGTTCTTTCTGAGATTACAAAAAAAATTGCTGGTTCAAAACCAGCAACGCCTAGTGAGTATGTGTCCACAGGCCGTAACAGGGTAGAAGAGAGACAATAGAGCAGCTCAGTGAGTAGCAAAGGACTGTGTGGTTAGTGAAGTGGTACAGTGACATTTTTGCAGACTCTTTGCTGGGGTCAGTGTGCTGATCTAGAAAAGCTGTTTTTCTGCTCCTTTGCAGAAGGCAGTTGTGACCAGGCTGCGCTGACAGAGCAAGTTGGAGGATACCATCAGGGGCTCACACACACTCCATCTCAATATTACATACTTAATAGTGCTCTGCTTCTAAGGATTTGAGTAAAGTCTTAGGGTCATGTCCTGTTGGAATTTGCTATGCAGAGCCATAAATTTCCTGTTTTGTTAGGATCAGCTATGCCAGTAGGAATGGACTGGGACCTTGTCTCACACTGATGATACCTCAGATGTTGGGTGGCTATGTGAACTGCCTATTTCCTATGCCGAGTTGTTTTGATTTTTAAGTAAATGAAAATCTGTAGATTCTCTTCTCCCCCATCCCAGAAAACAAAGCAAAATAATGCTTTTTGAAATTGTTTGTAGGATTTTAAAGTGAAAAATGATGGTACTATCCAAAATTCTTTATTTCAGAACCTGACAATAGATTCCTTAATAAAGGCTCAAGATCAAAATAGCGTACCCTCTAAGCTCAGATAGACTGTGGACTCCAAGGGTTTTGATCAATACCATAACAACCCTTTTTCCTTTGACATGCTCTGATTTTTGTTGTTTGGAGGGAGGGAGGGAGGGAGGGAGGGAAGGAGGGATGGGGAGAGAGAGAGTGTGCATATATGTGTGTGTGTGTGTGTGTGTGTGTGTGTGTGTGTGTGTGTGTGTGTGAGCGAGCATGTGGTATCCACCAGTATCAGTGCCTGCCTGAGATAGGAAAATTACATTCCTGGTTCTGTATGAGGAGAAGGGTGTATAAAGCAACATGAAACATTAGCCCTCATTTTGTTTTAAATTACAGACTAATATTAATTGTTCTCAGAACTGGATCTTTAAAATTAAAAAATTTTTTTCTTTTGGATTTAATGAAGTATTGCTAGCTGAAGCCAGTTTGACATGGTGAGAGAGATGTCAGACTGATGAAAGGTGTGCAGCCTGACTTAAAAACCAAACCCTGAGCCCTTTTAAAGAACAATAAAACATATTTTACATGCTCTTTGTCTGTGCATTTGTTCTCCACCCTCAGGCTGAGTTTCATTTATGTCTCCTTGGAAAACTTGGTATTCGCAAGTCCTGTTTTGGGTCCTAATAATTATTGCAAGGAGGTGAAGTAATTAAAGCTTGAAAAGTTCAAAGATTTCATGCCTCCCAGGTTTTCAATAAAGGCAAACTTAACAGTAGCTGGGATACATCTGGTTCATTTTCTGGTTCAGTTCTTGGACACAGCACCATAGGAATTCAGTATCTTGCCTCATTTTAAAGGATTTGTTTATACCATAGGGTTTTGATGAAGCATTGAAACTTTACTTGAACTCTCCAAAAACAGAGACAGGAGGAACTTTATGTATCATACGATTTGGAGGTAAATTTCCCTTAAACTGGATAAGCACCTGTCCATTCATCCAGATAACAAGTTTATGTGGTGAGGTAGTAAGAATGAAAAGAAAGATACTGATCCCACTTTGAAGGACCTTCGTCCAGAAGAGGAGTCAGATATGCAGACATATAAACAGTGGGTGGTTACAGAACTTTGTGACTTAGAATTGACTGGTCCTTTCACCTCATTCCCTTCAATACTCCGCCCAGACTCTGGTTTACTGTTAGAATCAATCTTGGTTACACAAGCAGTTGCCTTGCCCCATCTCTGGCTTCATTACTTTCCCAGCTGAGTGCCGTTTTTGGTTAAGTTCAGTATGCCACCTCTGCACTTATGCACGTGTGCAGTTGAACTTGGTGGCATGATTTCTGTGTTTAGAAGACATGATCTCAGGTAGACCTCAGTACCATCTGACAGTCATACTGCATTTCTGTATTCCACTTACTCTTTCAGTCTCCTTAAAAACTTAAATTTTAACATCTTTCTCATCCTCTCTGAGCTTATGACTTTTTTTTTAACTTAGAAAATAAAATCAAAATTTCCATAGGCTTCTACCATCACATCCTTGTTTGAAGTATTTTGAGTCAGTGTCTTAAAAACCTTAACTTGAAGGAATTACACAAATAGCACGTTAAGTACTGTGACTAAAGCACCTATAGGGAGAGTGATGATTTACTTTGAAGTATTTGAGCACCTGCCATATACTACACACTATTCTAAGCACTGAGGATATAGTGGCAAATATGACAAACACTGCTCTATAGGGTTTAAGTTCTAGAGAGGACAGGATAGAGAGGTGCACGGATAAGTAATACACTTTGAGGCAGCGATTAGTACTATAAAGACAGGAAGAAAGTAGACTAGGTAAGGGGCTAGTGACTGGCTATGTATGCAGTTAGATGGGGGGGGGGGTCAGGGAAGGTCTCTGAAGAAGTGAAGGAGCCTACTGTGGGCAAATGCTATGTGAAGGTGGAAGCACTTTCCAAGCAGCATGTGTCAGCTTGAAATCTTCATATATTCAGGAAGTAGCAATGGTTAGTATGGCTGAAGTATAGCAAGGAGTGAAGAAATTTAGGCAGAGGCCAAATGGTGTTGATTTGGTGAGGCTGGGAAGATTGGGGTTGTATTGTCAGGGTTTTGCATATCATAGCATGAAATCTGAAAGTCTGTTGTTTTTCAATAAGGAGGAAACATCAGACTCAACTATGTGGTTTATTCAAAATATCCGTATCGAGGCACACTAAAGTCATACTGAATCAGAGTCTCGAGTTGGGAATCTGCTTTGGGCAATGGGGAGCCTCTGAAGTTTGGCAAACTCAGCAACTATATGGTCAGATCTGTGCTCAAAAATTTTATTCAAGAAGGTCCTTAAATTTTAGAGGCCATACCTATTACATAAAGTCAGTGGCTGATTTGTACTGTGCATGCAATAAATATTGAATGAGAATGACTTGGAGAGAGTAGAAGCTAAGAGACCATTTATGGCTAGTGGGTTGATGATGGCTTGTGACAGGCCAGGACAGAGTGTTTTTAGTGTTCAGGACTCTGTCCCCGTAGCTGTTTGGGGGTCGGAACAGTCAGGAAGATGGAGGAGCAAGGGGATAACACTAGTCAACATCTGTTGAGTATGACTGGGCTCAGAATTTCACATGCATTATCTTATTTAATCATAGGCTTCCACTTATTGCTAACCCCATTTTATAGATGAGCAAACTGAGAAGTGAAATCATAAGCAGCAGGTGGCTGGGGCAATATTTGAAATTAGGCCTGATTCTAAAATTGGTACTTAACTGTTGGGCTGTCCTGCTACAGTAGAATGGGAAGAGGTTTATGTTCAGCACCTTGCTATGGGTTTTTGCACTCAATGAGTTCCTATTAACTGAGCTACATCTTTACATTAAGTGTGTGGGGTGGGAGAGGGAAGAGCACGTGTGTCCATGTGTACAGCAGTGCTGTCTAGGCAGTGGATTTAACTTGTGCAATCTGTGTGTCATGGGCCCTACCAGTAACAAACCAGGACATTTGAAGTGTGCTTTATAGTTTATAATTGGCTTCCTATTACTGTTGGCTGGTTCTCCTGCACAGAGTATTACTCCAGGATTGGTATTTGATTTAAGAAATTTTCAAATTGATTTTATCTTCAGTGCATTAATGCGTGGCCTAAATTCCTGCAGAGGCATTAGATAACCAGCCTGGACATGCTTTAGCAATCGTAACTGGATCTGAGTTGGCAGTGCTACAGCTTTTACTCAGCATAGATAAATCATCTTTCTGAAAACATTTTTCTACCTAAGCCCTGTGAGTTATTTTTTAGGGCACCTCAAGTTTAGGCCCCTTGAAATCGGAATATATTCCCCAAATCATGCTAAGACCCTCCGCAAACAGGAATTTGTTAACATGAGTAGTTTAATCTCTATCTTCCTGTCAGAATGGAACACAGAAATATTCAAGGAATGGTGTGGAAATCAGCTTAATTTTCAAGGGTGCACAATTGTAATGCCTTTTAAAATCTGGAAATAGGAATTTGACTCCAGTAATGAAAACGCTATAAACGTAACTGAGTACATGGAAAACTGGGGGACGTTCTGCACTTTCATGAGGATTAGTATGGGTAAATGGTTTTAGTGAAACTTTTTTTCGGCTCTAGAAGTGCAGAACAGATCACAGCTGCATGAAAATATCAATTAATCATCTTATAATGCTTTTATGCAAATGATTATATTTGACTTTAATTTAGAGTTGCCATTAACACCTGGAATCCTAAGATTGATGACAGGTAAACTTTTAATAAATCCATAAATTAAAAGATTTGAATCATGTTTAGATTAATTTATAGTACCTTTATTCGTACTGCAAATCCTCTTAAAATCTAAAAATCCGCAGGATGAGACAGGAAATAGAGAAAAGGAGACAGCCTCTGAACTTACCAATTTTTTTTGGTGGTAAAAAAGGATGACTTAGAAATGTTAAACCCTGCAAGTGTTTTTTCTGCCCTTTGCAATAATTTGCCTAGGTGATAGGCCTATGTGTCCTGTAGAAGACTTATTTTCTCATGCCCCGAGACAAGACTTTTTTTTTGTTTTGTTTTGTTTCTAGTGAAGGTTTTTCTTCTTGTGCACACTCCCTGTTTAAAAAAATATTTTTTTTCAGAATGAAAGTCAAAATTGGCTTATGCTAGAAGTTTTGGGAAATATTGAGGAAGTGAAGGAAAAAACCTCATTGTCCTGCCATCCAGAGACAACCATTGTTAATATTATGATGTATTTCTTTCACCTCCTGACCTCACTCCCATGTACAGTTGTAATTGTATAATTAGGTATCTTCCTTTTGCGCTTACATAGCCACAATAATATTTACAATTTATTGAAACTTTACCATGTGCCAGGCACTGTGCTTAGTGTTTAAGTGTATTATCTTTGGGTGGTAGGTAATATTATCTTCATTTTACAGATTAGGACATGGGAAGGGTACGTACCTTGCCCAGTATCACACGTTTGATAAATGGCAGAGTTAGAATTCTAACCTGTAAAGTCTAACTCAGAAACCCTGATCATATTACTGCGCAACACTCCCCTTGCATTCAGTAAGTGGAAGCTGTTATTATTAACTGAAACCAAGTTGTCCCCCGAGGACACTTTTCTCTGCCACCTCAGAAACAGAGGCTACTCACTTTCCCATGACCCATGTACTACAAAAGCCAGTGGGAAATGAGGGGTTGACTCTCCAGACCACTGTTCTGCTCTTGGGTAACACCAGCTTGAGACGGTTATCTTCAGGCTGTTACAACCACTACCCTCATTGCTGCTCCCCTCTGCCGCCCTCCCCATCACTCCATGCATGGAGTTCCTTGGGCCTTTGAAGACACACTCTTGTCATACTCCCATCCTTGGCAGATTCAGTGCCTCTTCCAGCTCCTCAGCATTGAAGGCCTTTATTACCTTAAATCCAATGACTCATTCCCATGGGAGTGAGACTGCTCTGCCTCTGATGTAGTCAGGCGGTTGAACAATGTCTGGGGGAAAACAATTGTGTGTATGTGCATACGTGTATATATATATACAT
The DNA here is from genome assembly GCF_048564905.1 of Vicugna pacos. Classification (NCBI taxonomy): domain Eukaryota; kingdom Metazoa; phylum Chordata; class Mammalia; order Artiodactyla; family Camelidae; genus Vicugna; species Vicugna pacos. Next base: position 45,202,631 of record NC_132999.1, read on the forward strand.
ATAAAAATACACACATATACACTTACATGTTTACTATGGATTTTACTGTTTTATTTTATTATTTTACAATTTTAAAATTATTTTACAATTTTAAAATAATAAAATATGCATTATTTTTTACTGTCAATTTCATACAGCCAGTTAATTCTCACAGGATGCTTTTTATTGATTTTTGTCAAACCCTTTTTTTAATTTTAATTTTTTTATTAAAGCATAGTAAGTTTACAATGTTGTATCAATTTCTTTGGCCAAACTCATATCCTAGCCAGCTTATGGTTGCAGTTGACAAACCCCAACATAAACGACAGTCGATATGTTCCTTTATGTTAAAGACATGAAAGTAGAACAATGAAGATTTATGTTTGTTAGAACTTCATTCGTTCATCAGTGATGTAACTTCTTTGTGGAATTGGATAATAGTTCTAATGCTGGAAGACTATTTCCTCAATTTTTTTCTTTGGTGCTGCTTACAATGTAATGGCTACGGACAGGATGCACTTTTAAGTTTAATGTACCTTACTAACATTTTCTCCATTAATGCCTTAAATGTACACAATCATCAAAACAATCAAGTTCTGATTTGTAGCATTTTTCAGTTTCCATGATATAAATACTCCTGCCATGGCCAATGTCAAGCTACCAGATGATGTCACTGAATACAGAGTCGGGAAGAGGTGTGGACATGCAGTGGCAAACCATTATACTGCAGATAATAGTAGAATGTAGTAAAATAATTAGGAAGTGATGAATGTTAAGAACTTATGACCTTTGTCTTTACATATAATTTATTTAATTATAAAATTTTACACCTTAATTTTAACTAAGGCTGTATTTAACTAGCTTGCAAAATTCCTGAAATTCCTGAAGCCACTCGGTACAAGCTACCCCCACCCAGTACTGTGTGTAGTTGCCTCCACACCCACTCTCTGCCCCAGCCCATCATCCATCTTTCTCACTTTCTCACCTGCAGCACATATGCTTACTCTTTGATTCATTTTCTATTCACTCCTCAACCCACTACCACCTGACTTTTGTCCTTTCCATGACAGGCCCTCTGCTAGCAAGTAAAGGCTCCATTTCCTCCACTGGCCCCATAAATTCCAGTTTCCCCCAAAGCTCTGTTTTAGGTGGTCTGCTTTTCTCTTCCTACAAATTTTGCTTTGGTGATCTCATCCAGATCCCCGACATTAAGTACACTGAAGGCTCCCAAATCTATAAGTACAATCCACATCTCTCTTTGGAGCTCCAGGTCCATTTGTACAACAGTGTATAAGACATTTCATTTGCTTGTCTCACTGCAGTGCAACCACAGCATTTCAAGAAGTATATTCATTGTTTCCCCAGCTTTCAACTTCCACCCCCCAAATCTGACTTTGCCCCTCTTTTTCCTACCTCAATAAGTAGAGATGCCTTATTTACTAAGTCTTCCAAGCAAGACACCTGGGCATCATCCTTGACTCCTCTCTTTTCTCCATCACTCCCACCTTTCACCCTGATAACAAACCCAGATTTACTCAATCATTCATTCATTCATCATCGGACCATATTAGAATGGCTACATAGTACATTGGGTAAGAACACGAGCACTTGGAGTCAGCCTGCCGGGCATGAAATCCTGGATCTGCCATTTACGTCGCTTTGTAATCTTAGGAAATTTACTTGACTACTCTGTATTTCAGTTTTCTTAAATAAGTGGGAATAATAATATAATCTTCCTTACAGGGAATTAAGAGGTTGAAATGAGTTGCTCTGAGTAAAGCACTTTAAACACAGCCTGACACAGAGAAACCACTCAAGAACTGTTAGCCATTGTTACTTATTGAGCTACATAATTACGTCAGGGCAGCATCTTAAATAAAGGGAGTGTATTAGTTTCTCAGGGCTGCTGTAACAAAGTACCACAGACTGGGTAGCTTAAACAAGAGATCTTTATTGTCTCAAAGTTCTGGAGGTTATAAAACCAAACCCAAGGTGTTAGCAAGGCTACAGTCCCTCTGAAACCTGTAGGAGAAAGTGTCCTTGCTGCTTCCTAGCTTAGGGTGGTTTTCTGGCAATTCTCTGACACTCCTTGGCTTGGCTCTGCAGCACTTCAGTCTCTGCCTTCGTCATGGCATGGCATTCTCCCTGTCTCTGTCTTCACATGACTGTCGTCTGATAAGGACACCAGTCATACTGGGTTAGGGGTCCACCCTACTACCGTATGACCTCATCTTAATTAATTACATCTGTAACAACACTGTTTCCAAATAAGGTCACATTTTGAAGTATAGGGAGTTAGGATTTCAGCATATCTATTTTGGGGGGACACAATCTAAGTCATAACAGGCACAAACTATGATACAGGAATTATAACTAATGACCTTCTTACCTCCTCTCTCCCTACAAACGCTGTCTTAGTTTGTCCTGTCTTGTGACTCCTCCTGACTAGATCCTAGTCTGGCCCCACCATCACCAATCCTCCATGGGGCTGTCAGAGTGATCTTTCCAAAACATGAAGTTCATCATGTTACTTCCTTCTGAAGCTCTTTGAGCTTTTAGGTAAAGGTTTAGCACAAAAGACCTTCCTTGCTGCAGCTCCTTCCTGCTTCTCTACACTGAACCTTACACCACAGATGAAAACACTTTTTCTAGTTCCCCAATTGTATCATTCTCTTTTGCAACTCTGGACAAGTGTCATTCTTCTGCTTTGCATACACTTACCCTCACATTTCTTCACTTTTCTGGGGAAGATGCCCATGAAACCCTTCCCACTCCTCTTCTGAGCTCCTTTGGCATCCTGTGCACACTCTGAACATGGGTCTTACAGAATTTATTGTTTTTCTTGTGCCTTGTTGACAGGACAGAATGCCCCTTGAGGGCTGGGACTGTTTTGTATCCCCGATTGTTAGACATTAGTGTCATTTTTAATCTTTTCACTATTGCAAATAATACTGTGATGAATATCTTTATGTTTAAATAGTTTTTCAAATTTAAAATTACTTCCTCAGGCACGACTCAACAGCAAAAAGACAAACAACTCAATTTTTAAAAGGACAAAATGTGCTTACTTCAGCAGCACATATACTAAAATTGGAACGATACAGAGAAGATTAGCATGGCCCCTGCACAAGGATGACATGCAAATTTGTGAAGTGTTCCATATTTAAAAAGAAAAAAGTGGGGAGGGTTAGATAAACAACAAATTTCTACTGTATAGCCCTGGGAACTGTATTCAATATCTTGTAGTAACCTATAATGAAAAAGAATACAAAACAAAAAAAATTAAAAAGGACAAAAAATCTAAATAGATATTTTTGCAAAGAAGATATGTAAATGGCCACTAAGCACAAGGGAAAATGCTGAACATCAGTAGTCATCAGGAGAATGGAAATCAAAACATACACAACGAGATACCACTTCATACACATTAGGATGATCAGAACAACGAAAAAGTATTGGGAGGATGTGGAGACAGAGAAATTGGGACATTGCTGGTGGGAATGTAAAATGGCGCAGCCACTGTAGAAAATGGTTTGGTGGCTCTTCAGAAAAGTTAAACATAGAATTACCATATGACCAGCAATTCCACTCTTAGGTATATACCTGAAAGAATTGAAAACAGGTGTTCAAATAAAAATTTGTACACAAATATCCATAGCAGCACTATGACAATAACTAAAAGATGGAAATGACCCAAATGTCCATCAGTGGATGAATGGATAAACAAAATATGGTATATCCATACAATGAAATATTACTCAATAAAAAATTATAAAATATTGATATTGGGAAAGGGTATAGCTAAAGACTTAGAGCATATGCTTAGCATGCACAGGGTCCTGGGTTCAATCCCTGGTACCTATTCTAAAAATAAATAAATAAAATGAATACATTACTTTTCCCCTAAAAAAATAAGAAAAATAAATTAAAAAATACTGATACTACCATGTAGGTAAACCTCAAAAACATTATGTTCAGTAAAAGAAGCCAGACAAAAAGAGCTACATAGTATATAATTTCATGTCTATGAAATATCCAGAATTGATAAATCCATAGAGACAGAAAGCAGACTGACAGTTGTCAGGGGAGGAGAATAGAATGGGAATTCACTGTCTAATGAGCACGGGTTTAATATTAGGATGATGAAAATATTTTGGAACTAGATAGGATGGTAGTTGCATAACATTGTGAATGTACTAAATGTCACTGAATTGTATATACTTTAAAATGTTTAATTTCATGTGACTTTTACCTCAGTTAAAAAAAAGAAATATAGTACTGATACATGCTACCATATAGCAGAACCTTAAAAACAGTATTCTGAGTGAAAGAAGCCAGACACAGGAGGTCACATATTGTATGATTCCATTTATATTAACTGCCCAGAATAAATTCGCAGATACAGAAGATTAGTGGTTGTCAGCGGCTGGGGCAGAGGGGAGTGGGGAGTGACTACTGAGCGTATGAGGTTTCTTTTTGAGGGTGATAAAATGCTCTGGAAGTGGATAGTGGTGATGGCTGTACAACATTGCAAATGTACTAAATGCTACTGAATCGCACACTTTAAAATGGTTGGAATGCTAAATGTTACAGTATGTGTATTTTGCCACGACAAAAATATATTTCATTAGGAAAGATTTTCTGAATGAAGTCCCAGTCAAAGGATATGGTATTTTGCTGAATTTCTGCTGGGAAGTGGTCACTCACTGCCTTCTCACCAGCAATGTTTGAGAGCATCTGTACTGTGTCTTCACTAGACTGGGGCACTGTGTTTAAAAAGTAAAAAACTTTACTAGCTTGACATGACACTGTTCCTCTTCAGGGAAGTTCCTCATGCTTCTAAGTATAAGGCTAAATTGAATGAGAAGAGTTGCTAAGGAACATAGCCAGAGTAAACAGATTTTAGAGCTGAGAGAGACCTAGGGAGCGTCTAGACCATGGGGGTCTCATCCTTACCAGACCAATGTTTAGTAACAACCTTACTATCCTGAAATAAAATTCATAGATAATCTACCTAAAGTCTATATGATGTAGTGCTTCAGACAATATGAATTTTAAAGTGAACTTCCTTGATTCAAATTCCTGGTCTGCTGCTTAATAGCTGTGTAAACCAGGGTACTATTCTATGTCTCACTTTTTTCATCTGTAAAATGGGGCCAATGACAATGTCTACCTCATATGACTGCTGACTATATTAGTTTATATATGTAGTATACTTAGAATACAATCTCCTACCTGTAAAAAAAAGGAGAAATAAAAGAAAGTAATTTATGGGGAGGGTATAGCTCAAGTGGTAGAGTGCATGCTTAGCATGCACAAGGCCCTGGGTTCAATCCCCCATACCTCCTCTAAAAATAAATAAATAGATAACCCCCCCAAATAAAATAAATAAGTTTTTAAAAGAATAAATATATAATAAAGTCTATTCTAAATTTGTAAATACCTAGCTAGGCATGATTACCCTAGAAGAGACTGAAATAGTCAGATGTTTGCACCTACACATAAAATCACCCTGGAAGCCACAGCTCTAAATATAGACTGAAGGGTGTGTGTTGCACTTCAAAAACTATGAGCATTGCTATTGGTGACACGCTCTTCCAAAATCAATTCTCTAAATAGATCGATTCCCTTGATTTTCATTTGAGTTGCATTCCTGGTAAGTAGTTTTAAATACCATGCTTGTAGGTAGAATAAATGTCGATTGTAGGCTTAGATAGTTTTATATGTTTTTCATCTCCATAAATGTGCAGTGGAGCATTTGAAAGTGGAACACAGGACCATTCTTTATTGTGTGGGATATCCTACGTATTTCCAGATGTCTAGAACCCCTGGCTCCTTCCCTGAAATGTCAGCAGGCTGGAATGGGTATTTCCCCACTGAGAACCACTGAAGCTATTCCAACCATCTCCTTTTCCAAACGAGGTTACTGAGGCTTAGAGAGGAAATTGAAAATATACACATATTACTGTGACTACTTGTTTATCCCACCTCTACCTTCAGCCATGTGATCACAGTGGAAGATGCCTTGTTAGTAAGCAAAACTCCACCTCTGCCACATTTTTTCTCCACTTTATTCCTTTTTTGCCTACACACCATCCTTCTTCCATATCTTTCTCCCTCCTTCTTCCCCATCCTTTTCCCTCCTTCTTCCCCATCATCCAACCCATTAGCCAGTCCTGTTGGAGTACCTTCAATATGTGCCTTCTACTGGTGTCTATTCTCATAGCAGCCAAAGGAGTCTTTGGAAAAAATTGCATCAAGCCAGTCCTCTGCTTCAACTGCCCCAGAGACTTCCCAAGATACTGGGAATAAAACCCTGCCCTGCAAGGTCCTGCATGATCTGGCCTCATCTCCTTCCATTGTCCTGACTATGCTCTAGCCACCTAGCCTCACACACCTGCCCCAGGGTCTTTACACCTGCTGTTCCTTCTAACTTCTCTTCTGCCAGGTCTTTGGAGAGCTGACCCCTTATCCTTCATGTCTATTCAAATGTCACCATCTTAGAAACCATCCTCGGCCACTTTGTCTAAGATAACCCCATGCCCATCACTCTCCATCCCTTTTCTCTCATTTTGCTCTTTGAAGTCCTCATCATGATTTGAAGTGGGAGTGTTTACTTGTTGGCTTGTTTATTGTCTGTTTCCTCATTAGACTGTAAGCTCCTCTGGGTGCAGGGACTTCATTAGTTTCATTCTGCCTGGAACCCCAGGGCTTAGCAAAATGCCTGCCAGTGCTGATCAGTAATTTTTGAATATGTGAACAAAGGCCCAACATGCAACTCAGAATATGCCAATCAGAGTCCTTCCCCATGAATTGTGTAACTTGACTCAGAGAGGAATCCCCCTCCCCTTCCCCTTTTTTTATTTTGATGCCTGAACCTTAGGATAGGAAGCTCAGAAAGTATTGGCAGCTGAATGTTCTGCCTTTTGGGCCAAAGAACTGCAAAGGAATCAATCAGTGGGAAGGTTAGAAAGAGAGAGAAGAATGATTTAGGCATACGGAGAACCAGAGACACAAGAGAGAGAGAGAGAGGAAAATGGAGAGCATATTTTGCAGCTGTGGCAGGTGGGCAACAGACGTTCCTGGGCTCCAGCTGCTAACCTGGTCTCTGTGTGTATGTGTACATGGCCACATGTATGTCTTTTTTGTTTAAAGTCAATTTCGTTGAGGTATAATTTACATGCAACAAAAATCACTGATTTTAAGTATGCAATTTGATGAACTTTAACACTATCTAGTCGTATAATCACTACTGCAATTAAGATACAGAACATTTCCTTCAACCCGAAAAGCATAACCTGTGGAACTTGAGTTCCATGTGATATTCCATGATTCTTTTTGTAAAAAACAGCTTGGTTGAGGTACAATTGATAGACCATTAAGCTACACATATTTAAAGTGTGTAATTTGATCAGTTTTGGCAAATGTGTCCACCCTTAAAATCATCACTATAATCAAGACGGTGAATATCTCCATCACCCCAGAAACTTCCCTCCTTCTTCTTTGTAATCCTTTCTTCCCAGCCCTCTTGACCCCAACCTGAGCAACCACTAGTCTTCGTTGTGTCAGTATAGATTAACCTGCATTTGCTTGAGATTTCTATAAATGAAATCATGCACTCCTTTTTTTTGTCTGGCTGTTTTCATTCAGCACATTTTTTTTTTAAAAAGATTTATTCATGTTGTTGCAAGTATTAGTAGTTAATTCTTTTTTGTTGCTGAGTAGTATTCTGTTGGATGGATCGCCACAATTTGTTGGACTTTTGGGTTGTTTCCAGGATTATTACAAATAAAGTTGCTATGAAAATTTGTGTAGAGCTCTTCATTTGGATGTAATATTTCTTTTTCTCTTGGTTAAATACTTAGAAGTGGAAAGGCTGGATTGTATGTTACCCTTACATTATTCTTAATAATACATTTCCTTTTTTGGTTTAAACCAATCAATTTAAGATTGGTCAGGGCCTCTCAGCAGGATGGGGACTCAGTTCCCTCCCTCCTGAGTGCCTCAGAGCTGCCTCTGGTCCCATGGGAGCCGGGAGCCGCGGTGCAGCGGCAGGCGGAGGGAGAGGGGGGGACCTTATCTTCCTGAGCACGACTCGTTGGCGAAGCGATGTTGGCTTACATAAGCACGCTGACCTCTTTCCAGAGTCTAAAACTCGCAAAATCTTCTGCAAGCATAGTCTTGCCGCCTCTGGACTGGAATGTTAAGTGCTGGCGGAGTTGTCTGGCTTAGCAGTCGGATCAAAATATGCCTGTGGACAGACAAGGTCAGTGGTGACTCCGTGGAAGGAGAGTCTTAGATGAAAAGGCAGTCTGAGGAGCAGGGAGCCACAAGGATGAGCTGAGAAAGCGGCTTGCGCATTCAGAGCAGCTTCGAGACAGCGTCACCGGGAGAGCATGCTTTTACATTTGAGTTTATTTCCGAAAAAGGAGTGCATTCAGATGGTTCAAAATTCAAAAGCTAGGGTGGGTACACAGCACTGTGAGAAGTCTTTCTCTTACCCACGCCCCTACTTCCTCTTGCCAGAGGCAACCACAACTCCTACCCCACCCAGTTCCTTGTCTATTCTTCCAGAGATTTGCATATACTAAAATTTGCATATACAAGTACATATATATCTGTTGTGTGTGTAGCACTTTTTACACAAGTGCTAGCAAGCTAAGCACATTGTTGTGCACTTTGATTTTTTTTTTCCATTTTCCTTATCTCAGAGCTAGTTCTGCAGTGTAGTGGAAAGAACCTGTTCATTTTTTAAAAAATATTTACATAGACCGCTATTATGCTGATTTAACCTGTTGAGGAAGCATTTGACCACTAGTGTTGGTAGGCCAATGGATGACAAGGTGAACAATTTTAGTTTGCACAGTTAAGTAATGACAAAATTACAGGTGGCTTCTCTTGGCGGTCTGGACTGTAATGTAATCTCAGTGAAGGCAGACTGAAGGAAAGGTAACATTTCTAAGCACTTGATACGCTGAAGGGTTTCATAAAGGAGTAGTTCTTATACTTTGGTGTCTTGGAGTATTACCACGGGAGCTAATTAAAAGTGAGGCTAAGCAGGCTTCCCCTTCTCCACTGCCCCAGAAATTCTGATTCATTGGAGTTGGTGGTGGGGGGAACACAGAGTTCTAATAAAGGTGGTCCTCAGACTAAGCTTTGAGGAGAACAGATCTCTGTCAAGAGAAAAGAGCTTTCCACTCACTGGAGGAGTCACTGAGCAATTCATTAATTCAAATTATTAAAATGATTTCATTCCCATATTTTTAAACCTGAAATGAATTCATGAGCGAGAAAATGATTTTTTCAAACAGTTCAGAAGGCTATGCGGTCTCCCTGCCCCTACCTCCCAGTTCTCTATCCCTAGAGACAACAGTTTCTTGCGAGTCATTACTTTTGTAGAGACTTAAAGTCCCTACCATGTTGCAGGGAGCACCACTGTGACCGAGGAAGTAGGCCTTGTTCCTACTTAGAGGCAGAGCAATGGGCCAAGAATAGCCATAAACTTGGATTTGGGAGTCTTGGGTCAAATGCCTAAAGTATCAGCGACTCTGTATGCCAGGCACCGAGCTCAGGATTTTACACGCATTATTTCAGTTAATCTTCCAATGACCCATTTTACAGGGAGAAAGACCAAGGCTGAGAGGTTTAGTTATTTGCCTGGGGTTGTGGGGTTCACACAGCTAAGGGAATGAAACCAGGATTTTGAATTCAGGTCTAAAACCCCTGCTAAAACCCCAACACTCTGGAGGACCAACCACTTAGTCTGGCATTTGGGGAAAAACTCTTAGCCACTTTCAGATTCTTGGGCCTCCATAACACCTGTTCACTGTCTTGCCCACCTAGTGGGATCTGTGAGGACATGTCTGCATCTTGTTCTCTGCTGGAAATGCAGCACCTGCCATCTGGGCAGACAGTGGGCACCCAACAAAGGACTCTTGTGATGGGGTTTGAGGAGAAAATCTAGGAAAGGCTAATTCCCATAAGTGTTGTAGCTCCTCAGCCCACTGATTTTTTCAGAATTGTTTTAATTTTTAATAGGTGTTTCCTAATTATAGACTGATGTATGTATCAGAAAGTACGTATCAGAGAATATGTAGCAGAAAATAATTTTTAAAAATCTAAATTGGGGGGAGGGTATTTCTCAAGTGGTAGAGCACACGCTTAGCATGCACGAGGTCAGGGGTTCAATCCCCAGTACCTCCTCTAAAAATAAATAAACCTCCCCCCCACTGCCCAAATAAAATAAATAATCCAATAATAAATAAAGTATTAAAAAATCTAAATGTCCATAATTACATTGCCAAAAAAACTCTTCTTGACCTTTCTCTCATCTTGTCTGCCTATATAATGTATATATTATGTATAACATGTAACAGATAATATATAACATATCATAAATCTTATGTATATATATATAATGTAGACAGGCAAGATTATATGTAATGCATACATAAATACATATATATACACAATATACCTAATGTGTATATATATATATATATAATGTGTGTATTGATGTATATATATCCCTGTCCATCTTCCCCCCATTTCCCCCTGTTAAATAGACTGAATAATCTCCAAGGAACCCCTGGGGGATTTTTGCCAGCACAGTGCTAGGCACACACTGGCTTGCTTTTTCTACACAAAAGGAAAAAGATGGTAGTATTTCAGGGTATTAGTGGGGGGTCCGGGCTTGTCTTGTGTTTTATCACCCAAAAGCCTGAGACCCACCTGTTATTCTGCAGCGCTGACTGCAGAGTCACCGGAGGCCTCCCAGTTATAGCGGGAGCCTCAGGAGCCCTCTCTCCAGGAGAGACACTGTGTTCCCAGAAGACCGACATGTCTGATCCCGTGGCTTCTCTAATTCTCAGTGTAAACAAACATCTTGACCTTCTGTTTGCCTATAATCCCTTTTGAGTTTGTGGGTCAGTCTTCTGGAGATAGAACACTTCTATGGCGCTCACAAATTTTGGTTTCTACTTTTGTGAAGTGAACCCAGCCTGAACCTGCCAGCTTCCCCGACAGATCATCTCTCTCAGCTCCAGGCGTGTCTCCAGCTGTGGGGCTGCAGTAGATTACATTTCTGTTTGAACTATTCACTGTCCATCCTGCGGGGGGGGGGGGTAATACTATATCTCTGCCTTGCTGAATTCAGGATAGGCCGCAGGATTTGATTTGATGAAATAAATGTGGTGTAAATGACCATTCACTTCTTTGTTTGTTTTTTGGGGGGTGGGGGTAATTAAGTTTATTTATTATTTTTAAATAGAGGTACTGGGGATTGAACCCAGGACCTCGTGCACACTAAGCACACAATCTACCACTGAGCTAGACCCTTCCCCCAGACCCTGTCACTTCTAAGCAGATGTTTTCAGCTAGCTTGTGGTCTGCTATCTTTTTCTCTTCTGTCTACCACGACTCTAGCAATGTCCCTGAGAAGGGCTGTTCCTTCAGCCTGGAGTGCAGATAACATGGAGTAGAGACAAGCTGACCTATAATGACATGTGACATGAGTGAGAAATAACTATTTGTCAGAGAAAAAAAGTTGTGTCTGAGATTTTGAGGTCATTTATTACTCCTGCGTCATCTAGCCCATCCTGCATCTCTGTTGCAGTGGCCTTGGGCACGTTACTTGCCCTCTTTGAGCTTGAGGGATCATTGTAAAAACGTAAGATCTGTAAAATGGGGGTAATTGTGCTTACTTCACTTGCAGGGTTTTTCTTCTCTTCTCTTCTCTTTTCCTCTCCTCTCGTCTCCTCTTCCTTCCTCCTTTCTTTTCTTTTCTTTTCTTTTCTTTTCTTTTCTTTTCTTTTCTTTTCTTTCTTTTCTTTCTTTCTTTCTTTCTTTCTTTCTTTCTTTCTTTCTTTCTTTCTTTCTTTCTTTCTTTCTTTCTTTCTTTCTTTCTTTCTTTTCTTTCTCTCTTTCTCTCTTTCTCTCTCTCTCTTTCTTTCTTTCTTTTTAGAATTTGCAATAAGCAATAGATTGAAAGCACTTCGCCAAGTTCCTGGAGCTCGGTAGCTGCAGCTCGGTAGCTGCAGCTCGGTAGTTGCTTGTTAACTGTTAGTTGAATCTCAACCTGATCAGCAACAGGAAAGAGACCAGACACAGGCAGATGTGTGGCGACCTTCCATTAAAAAGCCAGATAAAACACTGATGTCCACAGTAGCACTATTCACAGTAGCCAAAAAGTGAAAACAAGCCTAATGTCCATCGATAGATGAATGGATAAACAAAGTGTGATAATGATATATCATGGAATATTATTCAGCCTTTAAAAAGAAGGAAATTCTGACATATGTTACAACATGGATAAACCTTGAAGATGTTGTGCTGAGTGAAATAAGCCAGACACAAAAGGACAAAAAAAGTATGATTCTACTTATATGAGGTACCCAGAGTAGTCAAACTCATAGAGACAGAAAGTAAAGTGGAGGCTGCCAGGGGCAGGGAGGAGGAGGAATGGGGAGATTTAATGGGTAGAGAGTTTCAGACTGGGAAGATGAAAACATTCTGGAGACAGAAGGAGGTGCTGGTTGCACAACAATGTGGATGCTCTTAATGCCACAGAACTGGACACTTAAAAATGGTTAAAATGGTACATTTTATGTTATGAATATTTTATCACAATTTTAAAAAGCTGGATAAAGCTTTCTTTTCATTCAAAAACTCCCACTTCTTCCTTTTTTTCACTCTGCTTTGTGTTGAGCAGACCTCATTTCGAACTCTTTCTTGTTCTGGACCACAAATTTTTATCTTTTCCTTTATTATTTTTTTTTTATTATACACATCACATATGGTCATTCTTAAAAAAAATTAAAATGCAGATAAGCAGGAAAAAAAGAAATTTACCCACGTGCTCACCCTGTAGTGATCACCACTGTTAACAGTTTGGTGTCAGTTTCAAACATTTTTCTAAGCACTTATATATATAATTACAGTTACGTCTATATCCATTTATGCTAATTTGCATTTAAACATAAAATCAGGTCATATTAAATATACTGATATTAAACCTACTTTTTTTCCCTACAGATTAATAAATACATGAACAGATTTCTACATTGAGAAGCATATAGGTCCATGTCATGATTTTAAATGGCTGCACAGATTCCAACTGTATATATGGATGTAACAGCTTTATTTAACCAACTCTCCATTAACAGCCATTTAGGTTGTTTCCAGGTTTTTTTTTTTTTTTTGTTATTATAAGCAAGTCTGTGCCAAATATAATAATAATAGTACAACTTATTATTTCCTAGGTACCAGATTCTATGCTAAGCTCTTTACAAGCATTATTTAATTTAATCCTCACGAGAATCTTATAAAGTAAGACCTGCAAATACTACTTGCGATTCATAAAGGTGAAGTCACTTGTCTCCATGCTCCCGCGTGTGAGTGACAACACTGGGAGTTGAACGGAGCTCCGCCTGGTACTATAGCCCATCTTCTTTCCTCTAAAGTGTGTTGTGTCCCAGCTCCTGAAATAGGGCTCCTGAAGTTATGTTTTACTGAAGCCACAGAATGGGAGGGATTTGTGTGCAAGGAGCCTGGAAGGTTCCCCATCTAACTCTTTTGAAACCTAAATGGAGCCAAAAATGTCATGGACCCATTTTCCCTTAAGAAAGTTTACATACTTGCCAACCAGGATACACCAAGGCTTCCCTGGGGACTGTCCAGGAGGTCTTAGGTCTGGGCCACCCGCATCAGGGAGCAGGTCCAGCACTGTCTGAGGTCATGTGCTCTTGACCTGCTGGTTTGCCTGCTATCTGCTCAGCCCCAAGAGAAGCCCGCTGGGCCTGCCAAGCTTTCTCTCCAGCTGAGGATTAGAGATTGGCCAACCCAACCTGGGAGTCTTATGCTTCATTGCCAAACAAAGAAGATGCTCCTGTGGGTCCAGGCCAGTGGCTTCCTTGAGTACACACCCCTGGGAGCAACAGCCACTGAGGGGTGGTTCATTGTCCAGTAGCCACTTGGGCAACTGCTTCTCTTCAATAGAGGACCTGCTTCCCACTGCTTATACCTTTTAAAAAGCATTTATTAGGTTCACACAAATTTAAAATTGTTATATCTTCTTGGTAAGTTGGATTTTTATCCTCTTGAAATGACCACTTCCCTCCATTATGAAATGTTTTTGGCTTTAAAGTCTATTTTATTCTGTAACTAATCTAGCCATGTCAGCTTTCTTTTGTTTGGTATTTACATAGCATGCTTTTTCTACCTGTCCACTTTCAACCTTTTTTGTATATTTATGCCTTAGATATATTTCTTATAGACAATATATAGTTGGATTTTTATTATCTACTCTGGCGATCTTTGCCTTTTGACTGAAATATTTATTTTTTAAACCCCAAGATATTATTATGATTACTAATACTATTATAAAGTCAATATTCATTTAGACCTTCTACTTGGGATCTTTTTTTGTCTGCCTGTAATAAAATATTTAGAATATCTTCAGTGTATTTGATCTGCTAGTGGCAAATTGTTTCAGTTTTGTTTTTCTGAAAATGTCACCTTAATGGTTGTTTTTCTCCCCGATGTCTAACATGTTGGAAGAAAACAGAGTCAATTCCAAATTCTACACCCAGCAAAAATATCCCTTGAGAATGAAGACAAAATAAAGGCATCATCATTCCACTGAACTAATGGTTCTTCCTTCCTCAAACCTGCTCTTCCCTAGCAATCCCAAGGATTTGGGCAGGGAGCCTCAAAATATTGAGGTTATCTGAGATTCATCTTCTTTTTACTTCATCTCATATTTTGTTCTTTGTTAAGTGCTGTAAATGCTATTACAATCTAATTATATCTTACTTCCTCCACTTCGACTGTCTTAGCTTCAGCCACCAGCATGTCTCACCCAAACTGTAGCAATAGCTTCCTAATTGGTCTCTCTGTTTCCTCTCTTACCACCCCCATGGTGTTGACACAACATCCTTTTATAAAGCAAATGAGATATTGTTATTTTCCTGCTCAGAACCCTCCAATGTCTTCCCATCACATTTAGCAGAAAAGGCAAACTCCATGCATGGTGTACATGATGTGATTTCGTCCTACCTCTCTCACTTCATTTCTCACCGTGCTCCCCCTTGTTCACTGAGCTCCAGCCACCCTGGGCTCCTGCTGTTCCTTGCTCTTGCCCAGATTGCTTTCATCTCAGGGTCCTTCCATGTGCTCTTGTTTCAGCCTGGAGTGCTCCTCCCAGACCAAGTTTGCCTCTTTCTCTCACTTTATTCCCGTCTCTGCTTGAATATTCACTCATCAGCAAGGGCTTCCCTGAACTCCCTTTCTAAAATAAATTCCTCTCACTTTCTGTCCTCTTCTCTGCTTTAATTTTCTTCATAACACTTACAACTGCCTGACTTTATTTCATATGTATTAGAGGGTAAACTTCATGAGGACAATAACTTCATTTTATTCATCTCTAGCATCTCAAACAGTCCCTGGCAAAGAGGAGGTTCTCAATAAAAACCTGTTGAGTAAATGGATCTGTGCAGTTGTCTATTTTACAATGAGAATCCATATTAAAACATTTTAATGCAAATATACCCAAATATCTAACCTCATTAGCTTGTTACTACAAAGTTGGGTTTAATTGCCTGTTTGCCTTTTCATACTCAACTTATAATGACTTCACACCCCATTCATGTGATGGCTAATCCTCAGTCTTTCCTCAAAAGGCCCCCCCCCAGTTATTTCTGGGAGTTGCTGTGGAAGGGCCCCCAGGAGTGACATGCTAGAGTTGGTATGTTCAGCCTCCTAAGAGCTGATTGTTAAATATTCAGAATCTGGGAGCGGGTTATTTGACTGTGGTATCTTGAAATTGGCCACACTGGAAGTATTTACACCCTGGATAATCAACAAATGCCATAAATCAGGATGGTTTTTTAAATTAAAAAAACATTTTAGAGACAGTTTACCAGTACAATATTCCCGAAACTAATTAGTGAACTACTGTCTCCAGGTGGTATCTGCTTTCCTCCAGCTGAGGCCCCACGTGAAGGCTCTTGGGGAACCCTGCCCACCACCACTGCCCATCCGGAGAAGGCCAGTGCCCCTGCCCAGTCTATATCATATACTCTCAGGGAACCAAGGGTGAAATTAAGGACTGCTTATCCAGTAGATATAGAAATGAGTGGAGCTTTGAAGATACAGCATTTCTCCAAAACCTCTCTTAGCTTCTCCTCTCACCAGCTGACTTTGGAAGCTCATGGACTTCTTTTTTTTTAATTACGCTTTTCAAAATTTAAATCAAGGCTCCATAGCAGTGGTGCCAAGAAGTGGCTTGGTGACTTAACCACCCCCTCATCCCCCACCTCTTGCCCATGGAAGACTCTGCTCGTTGTATTTTCTATTGTTTTTTCTTCTTTTAAAAATTAAAAAACAATTTTATAGGGTCCTTTTTCACTTTTTTGTGAGGAAGGTAATTCAATTCACTTATTTACATATTTATTTACTTATGTATTTTAATGGATATACTGGGGATTGAACCCAGGACCTCATGCATGCTAAACATGTGCTCTACCACTGAGCTATACCCTCTCCACCCAAGTTGTATTTTCCATATCCATTCCCCCTTCTTCCTTATTGTGGCTGTGATGCCAGAGCAGCAGAATGGCAGAGCAGGAGATAGAATAAGCCACCACAAGGACACTGGAGACAAAATAAAATCCCTTGACTCACTTACACCACTGTTAGCTGCTTACCTGCTGCCTGAACCAATTCCTACCTGAAAAACTTCTCTATAATATCCATCACATCTTCCAAGCCAGTTAAGTAAAAACATGTATTTTCCATGAACGCACATCAAAACTAGAGCTCCAGGCCTCCTCCCCACCACCTGATGATGACTGCCTCCAGGCCCCTGTGTAGACTCTGGAGCTGCCCTTGTAATTCCATGTCTGTCCCTTCTAGCACACACTGCACTACCCCTCCCCAGTGACCCACCCAAGCAGGAGGTACCGAGTTGTTTCTCCTGGAGCTGCTCCCTCTGCAGGTCAAGCAAGGCCTTTATGTTGCGGAAATAGCAGAGTTTGGGCTTTTAGACTTCTGGTTTCAGTCCTGATACTCACAAGCTTCCTGAGGAAAGTCCTTAATTTGATACTCAGTTTTTTCATCTGTATAATGAGGTCAACACTCCCAACCTCATAGGGTTGACTGCTGCAAGGATTGAGTGAGAAAATGCCCAGAGTAAGTGCTCAGTGGTCTTAGCTCTTACAGCCAGGGCTTTAATGAATATTGTGATCCGCATGTATCACATCCAATCATTTCCTTAGGATAAATTCCCGGAAGAGGAATTTCTAGGTTACAGTTTCTGCTCATTTAGAATTTTGACCGATACTGAAAATTGTTCTCCAAAACAATTTATACCAATCTGAGAATATTCCATTTCTCCAGAACTTCATTTGTACAATGTATTATCATTTTCCTTATCTTTGTTGAATTTTAAGGCAAAAATTATATCTTACTTTTTTTCTTATTAACTTTTGAGTTGAATGTATCCTTAATGACTAACAAGGTTGATCATTTTCTCACGTTTGTTGGTCATTTGAATTCCCTTTGCAGATTTTTCTGTTCTTACCCTTTACCTGTGGTTTCTGTTGGGTCGTAGGAGGGGAGGGAGATGGAGGAGTTGAAGTTGGTTAGGGTGATGTGGTGGCAGGGGAAATGACAATGAGTAGATGGATATGAGAGAAGTTTCAAGGGCAGAACACTTGGTGGTTTTGGTGATGGTCTAGATGTGGAAGTGACGGAGACAGACACTTACGAATGACATCCAGATTTCTGGTTTCAACAGTTGGTTAGATGTTGGTGGCATTTTCTAAGATGGGGAAGATTGGGGGTGAAGAGGATGTTTTTTCTTTTGGTCATTTGAGTTTGAAGTGCCCTGTGGAACATCAAAGGCTAGTAAGCAGTTGGGTTTGTCGGTCTGGAGCTCTGAAGACAGATGTGAGTGGGAGAGTCCTTGTTCTGTTCATGGAGGATGTCCGGGAGGAGGACCTACTAGAGAAAACAGGAGATGTGCCAATACTGAAGAGATGAACAGAGAAGACTGGGAAGGAGTGGTGGGAAAAATAACTGGAAATTCGAGAGTATGGGGGCTATGGAAGCTAAGGGAAGGGGTTCCAAGCTAAGCTAAGTGTCTCAAGAAGAAGGTGGTTAACAGTGTCAAAGAAATTGAATAAGACAAAGACTAAGACATGTTTGTTCGAGACTGACAGACATGGTAAACAATCTTATGGTTACCGGGCGAAAGGGGGTGGGAAGGGATAAATTTGGGAGTTTGAGATTTGCAAATGTTAACCACTATATATAAAAATAGATAAAAAACAAATTTCTTCTGTATAGCACAGGGAACTATATTCGAACATCTTGTAATAACCTTTAATGAAAAAGAATATGAAAACCAATATATGTATATATATGCATGACTGGGGCATTATGCTGTACACCAGAAACTGACACATTGTAACTGACTATACTTCAATAATAAAAAAAAGACATGTCTATTTCAGTTTCTAGATGAGCAAGAGCAGTTTAATGGCATGATGGTGGCAGAAATCGGACTACGGTGGGTTGAGGAATGAATGGAGGGTGAGGAAGCACGCGCTGAGTGTCAGGTCTCTAGGTTTGGAGCTATGGAGGAAGTAAGAGCAAAGGTGCTGGCTAGAGTGCTCACACCTATTTCCCCACACCTTCACAAATATTGGATTTGGCCAACTTTTAATCTTCACATATCTGATAGGTAAAATTGCCTTATTATTTTTATTGTGATGTATCTGATTGTAACTGCATTTGACTGGTTGTTTTTCTTAGAAAGGTCTCCTCTCCCCAGGGGGGCTAGATTTAGCAAATAAAAATACAGGATGCCCAGTTAAATATGAATTCCAGATAAATAAGAAACACTTTTAAAGTTTGTCCCAAATATTACCTGGGGCATATTTAGCCTGTATTTTAGCTGGCAAACTTCCCCACTGACCCCAAGTTTATAAAAATTATTCACCTGCCCATGTTTCTAGCACATTATCATTTCATTTAGATTTTTAAGCCATCTCATGTTTCTTTTGTGAGCGTCTCATGTTTATTATGTGAGATATGGTTCTAAGTTAAATTCTTCTTTCTTTTTTAAAACATTTTCTTTTTTTTTGAAGTTTATTTATTTTTGGGGGGTAGGTAATTAGGATTACCCATTTATTTATTTATTTTTTAGAGGAGATACTGGGGACTGAACCCAGGACTTTGTGTATGCTAAGCATGCACCCTACCAATTGAGTTACCCTCCCTCCCTAAATTAACTTTTTCTTAAATGGTTAAGAAGTTGTCCCCAGCACCATTTATTGAATAATCTAGAAATTTCTCACTGATTTGGAAAATCATCTTTGTCATATATCAAATTCTTTCACGTACTTTGGTCTCATCTTTCTATTCTGTTTTATTGTCTTTTGTCTACTGTGATGTATTAATTATTTTCTAAAAAAAATTCTGTATTTTAGGATGCTTTGATATCTTGGGGCTTTACTAATCCTGAAGAGACTGCCCTTCCCAGGGCTAGCTAGCTAATTCCTAGAGATGGTAAACAACTTGGTTACAAGCACGCCTTTCATATGCAAAGAAACCAATTCAAAACCCATAGCCACAAACACCTTCTCTACCTAAATTTCACACACCAAACAATTCCCTCTGCCCTAAATCACCTTGGGGACAGGTACCAGATAACAGGGGACCACTCCTATAGCTCAGAGCTGCTGAAATTATTCAAACCATCCATCCTGCTTACCCTGCCTTACCCTTTCTTCCTGTGAAAACCATAATAAAATCTCTGGCCCAAGGTTTCGTCTTATTCTTTTCTCCTCCTGACTTTACCCTGGTGTTTTCTCACCTGGCCCAGCATGGCGTGGCATGCCCATTCCTCTCGGGAACTGTAAATAATAAACTCTTTCCAAGGCAGTTTTGTTTCCGTCTATCACCTTACAATACCCGATTAAAACAAAATCCCAGGTACACTGGAAAACATATATGTCAGAACCAGATCATTTTAATTTCTAAAACTTTGTAATATTTTAATGAATGAGCAAGTCCTTTCTCACTTTTTTTGAGATTTTCCTGAATATTATTAGAGATTTATTCTTCAAATTAGTTTTAGAATTGCTTTGTTGAATTCAAAGATAAGAGTTTTGGAGATTTTGAGTTGGAATTTGTGAATTTTTACATTAATCTGAGGAAAACAGGTGGATTTTAAATACTGAGTGTTTCTATTTAAGACAAGGTGTAGGTCTCCAAGTCTTCTTCCATACCGCTCAATAGACCTTTTTCCTGATAAAGTTGATTTCTAGTTATTTCCCGAAAGTTTATTTCTAGTTTTTTTTTTATGTCTTTACTGATACTATGAATGCAACTCTTCTTTATTGTAATTTCTAACTGCTTCTTATTGTTTGATGGGAATGCTGTTGATTTTTGTATATTTATTTTGTAATTGGCTATGTTCCTGGACTCAATATTTTTAATGGATTTTGGGGGGATTTCCAGATATATAATCATATTAACTTTAAATAATGATTATTTTGCCTCCTCCTTTCCCTAGGCAAATCAACTAGGACTTTCAGAACTATGTTAATTGAAAGTTGTGGTAGGGATTTTTGATTTTTCTTTACCTAATGGAACTATTTCTAGAGTTTCATCGTGAAGCATGATGTTTAAAGCTGGTTTGAGACATTAAAAAAAATCATTTGAAAGTATCATTTCTATTTTACTAAGATTTAAAATAGTTATGGATATAAAATTTATCAAATGCATTTCATTATCTTTTAATAAAATATCATTTTATTTTTTACTTATTAATATGGTAAATTATATTAATAGAGTTTCTGATATTGATCTATCTTTTTATTTCTATAAAGAAAACCAAAAAAGATCATGATATATTTTTAAAAAAATCATTATTTTAGTCCCTTTTCTGGAATAAATTATATTAATAGACTTCTTAATATTGAACTATCTTAACATTCTTATAATAGATACCATGTGATCACTTCATATTTTTCTCTTAATACACTATTAAGGCCTCTTTGCTAATATGTTGAAAAGAGTATAAGCTCAAGTCTATAAACTCAGTTGCACAAGAAATATTACATTTCTCATTCTGCCACAGTTTTATTTGGGAGTTTTGCATCAACATGAGTAAGTGAATTTGGTCTGTTTTTTTCATTTTCTGCACTGTCCTTGAGTTTAGAGCACAGGATCTTTGTAAAGAAAACCAGGAATATTTCCTTTTTTCTCTCTGGCCTGGTGCAGTTGTCCCTATTAATTGACATAACTGTCTGATATATAGGCTGCATTATTTCCATGTGGTGCTTGAGGAGGCTGAGGTTCAGACTGGCCATCATTAAGCCTGGTGTTAAGGTCTCTGGGGGGCAAACCTCATCAGTGAAAGACAATGTAGCACGGTGGATAAAAATTTGGGCTTCAGGGCTAGGCGACCTAGCCAGGCAACCATGGTCATCTTCCTCCCACCCCCACCTCCGAGTTAAGAGAATTTAACAAGATAATCGTGTATAGAACTGAGGACAATGCCTGGCACATAATAAACACTAAACAGACAGGTGTTGAAAGACAGAATGAAATAAAACCAAATCTGGAAGGCTATTTGGTGAAGCAGGATTCAGGCCAAGAGAGAAGAATGGTCCTGAGGATGACTCCTTTCAAGAAGCTGAGGAGAAGCCCGAGAAAATATCTTTGCCCACAGCAGCACCCCCTCTCCAGCACCCACATGCCTTCCAAATTCAGCATCTCTTGCCAGGACAGAGCTGCAGGGACAGTTTCAAGAGTCAGCTTTCTGCCTGGACATCCCAGATTCTCCTGAACCAGGGCTTCACATGTAGCTCCATCGTGATCTGGGATTGCATAGAAGAAAGACTGTTCAGCCACCAAAGTAAAAGCAATTCCCATTTTTACTGACATGTCGTGAATAATGTAAAAGAGGTTCAGTGAGGAAATCTCATATCTCAAGTGTCCTCCCTGTCCTCTTGGCTTGTCTCACTCACACCTCCCAGTTAACTTGGAGACTCAGCCCTTCACTCTGAACTCTCTTCCAAGATGCTCAGCTGGGTGACCATCTTCTCTCTTCCCTTCCAATCTTCCCACCCCCATTCCTTTCTTCCTCTACCTTACGCCCACTCATGGTGCCCAGCCCCCTACACGACCCTCCCCAGCAAGGTATTTTGTTCTGGGTTCTGATTGCTTCTCCTACAAGAAGCAGCTGTCCCTGGGATTTGTGGATGCTAATCTTTGTTGTCCTTGAGGGTGATTTTTGTCTGCAGAGAATACTATTAAGAAGGTTTATTTTTGGTTTTAAAAATGGAGTCAGTTTATTAAAATTACAAATTCACAAACCTTGGTTCTTCCTCAGGCTTTTGTGTTCAGCTCACAAATCTTATTATTCTATTTATAAGCCTAATGTATTTTGAGAATAATTTCTAAGGAGACTGTGAATAATGTTTGGTTCCATTTACAAGCTCAGTTAATTAAACACCTTCGCCCTTGTAGAACTGCACTGATACATTTAAATATATTTGATTTCTTTTTAAGTATTTCAATTTTCTCACTTAACAAACAAAACCTTCCTAAGTGCAAAAGAATTATTATCAATCTAGAAAATTAAACTAATAAATATGGTGAGCCTAAAACGCACTTAGATGTTCTAATATTGGGCATTCCTTTACTCAGATTTCTACTGACAGTCATAAGCCTTAATCAATTACTCCATTGCTTGTTTGAGTTACACAGTTAATTGTCTTAAACATTACAAACACATAAAATACCAAATATGAGTAGATTTCTTCTTGTCACAACATTATTAATGCTCTGATTTTAGTTCTCTTAGACTTTTGTACACTTAATTTTAAATAATAATAGCTAACACTTATATAGCATTTTCTATGTGCCGGACACTGTTTTAAGTGCTTTTCATATATTATGCATTAGCTCACTTAATTCTCACAGTTCTTGACCGCAGACTTCAAGCGGGCCCTGAAGGCTGCCTGGCAATCACACCATATGCCAATGAACCCCTCACTTTCATGTGCTTTTAAGGGATTGTTCCTTAACATTCTTTCCAACCTCCCAACACCTCCTCCCCAGCTCATTCTCCGCCAGGGACTTGTCTCACAACGATTCACTGGATTATTCCTATCAGCAAACAAACATATTGTGATTTCTCCCTTCTTATAAAGTAAGACAAAGAAAACATTGGGTTTTTTTTATTTAAGCTCTATTGTCCCTGTCAGCTCTCAGCCCATTTTTAAAAACTCACCTTTGCAGCCTTGCTGTCCTTGCTCTCCATCCCTCTCCCCCACCTCTTGTGAACTCCCTCCAAGGAGTCCCTCTCTCCCAGCATGCCACCTGAATCGCTGTTGTTCATCCTGCCTGACCCAACAGCAGTTTTTGACACAGCTGATCACTCTCTCTTCCCGGAGACAGCACTGCCAGGCCCTCATTCCCTCTGGGTTTTCCTCCTACTTCACTGGTCACTGTGACTCTAGCCCCTTTGTGGTTCTTCGTCTGTCCTCTTCACTCATGTTGGATGTCCCAGTCTTGAACCCTGAAGCTCTTCTCTTCCCTGTGTACTCTCATTCCCTTGGTCCTCTCATCCAGGCCCAGGGTCTTTAATACATTTAGTTACGTGTCTGAATCATATCGTCCACTCTCTTTTCAACTCCATACTCATGTTTCCAACCACCTACTCTGCATCTGTACTTGGATGTCTAATAGGCATATCAAACTGAACATGTTCAAAACTGAATTCCTGATCTTTCCCCCATTTCCAAAGCCCATTCCACCTAGAACTCCCCCAACTATAGTTGATGAGCATCTTTTCAGTTGCTCAGACCAAAAACTGTGGATTCCTCTCTTTCTCTCACACTCCATATTCCAACTGGGAAATTCCATTGGTCCTGCCATCAAAATATACCCAAAATTTGGCCATTCCTTACAACTTCCATTGGTATCATCCTCATCTGAACCATCGTCTCTCACTTGGAGTGCTGCAGTAGCTTCCTAACTGGTCTCCCTTTTTCTACTTGTCCACTGGCATTCTGTCCTCAACTTCGTACTAGAGGAAGACTTTAAAAATGTAAGCCAGATAATGTCACTCCTCTGCTCAAAACCTTCAGTGGCCATTTCATTCAGAGTGAAAGCTCAAGTCTTTGCAGTGGCCTCCAGGGCCCTGCATGAGCCGGTTCCTTGTCCTACTCCTTTTCCCCTACTCAGCTCCAGTCACACTGACCTCCTGTTGTTTCTCCAACATCCCAAGCAAGCTCCCGCCACCATATGGCCTTCACACCAGCTGTTTCCTGGGCCTGGAAAGCATTTTCCCCAGATACCTGCTTCCACTCACTCTTTCACCTCCTTCAGGTCCTCGCTCAAATCTCACCGTTTCAATAAAGCCAATGCCAGCCACCTTATTAATACAGTAACCTGCCTCCCCCAGCCCTCTCTGCCTCTTATCCTGCTCCACTGTTTGTTCCCGCACATTTATCATCTCCAGAAAGACATATAATTTACTTGCTTATTCTGCTTACTGTTTGCCCTGCTAGCGGCCAGTTTCTTTGTCTTGCTCCCCGATGCCTCCTAAATGCTTAGAATGATGCCTGGCATTTGGTAGCACTGAGTAAATAATTTCTACATGAACGATTCCATTAGAGAAGTACAATTGTTATTTACATGTTACAGATGAGGAAGCTGAGGCACAGAGAAGATAAGGAATTTGTCCCAGGTCACCCAGCCAATAAGTGCTGAAGTTAAATTTTAGCTATATTATATGGCTTTGTCTGACTCAAGGTCACCATTCAACATGCCATTCTCCAATTCATTATCCTTTTCTCTTTTCATTGTCTGAAGGTGCTGGAGTGCCTACGGTGGACTGTGGTCCTCCACTGGTTTATACTTGTTTGGGTAACCCCTCCCAGCTCCATGTGGTCTGGGTGCAATCAGCAATCCTGGCGCCCCAACCACCAAGCCACGGAGTGGAGAGGTATGACTCAGCCAAGCCCACTCCTATGACTGACTGACCCTGTGACTCAAGCTGGCCCATCAGCCAGGAGTTTTTGTTGTTGCTGTTATTATTATTGCTGTTGTTGTTGTTATTACTCCTGTTATCATCAACAAGGCAGGAGGTACCCTTTTTTATGTTTCACAAGGTAATGAAGTGTAGGCTGTCAGCGAGGTCACAGCGAGGATGCCAGCTGGTCTCCCTCTGATCTCACAGAGGCTGTGTGACATGAGCGCATGGAGCCAACGTACAAATAAAAGTAAAAAGAGGGAGAGGGAAACAAAGTGAGGGAGGGAGACCTACGATGTATTTTAATTGTAGTTCTTCAATAGCCTTTTAAATCTTTTCTTTGAATTTTGGTGTGTTCAGCTTTTCTGCCTCTACTTGAGACGATTTTGATAATTTATGTTTTGATAGATTGCCATCTTCCTGTGGGCTTGCCATGCGTGTTGCCGTGATGTTATCTTTAAATTTCTTTAGCTACTTCTATATCCATAGTCATATCTTCTCTCTCTCTCTCTTTCTCTCTCCATATGTATAAACTTAATTAGGCTTGTTAGTGGTTTTTGTATTTTTAAATAATATTTTCAAAGATTTAATTTACCCAGTTTTAATTTATCTTTTTAACTACTTTTTCTTTCTTTCTTTTCTACTTCATTAATTTCTTATTTTTAAAAATTTTCTTCTGCTTTGTTATTTCTCTAGGTCTTAAGTTGCATATTTAGTTCATTTGCTTTCAGCATGTTTTTAACAGTAAAATAATTTGAAGTTATAAATTTTCTTCTGAATAGAGACCACTGTACCCCATCGTTTTTGCTATAAAGGGTTTCTCTTTTCCTTAATTGTAATTTCTGGTTTTATTTCCTGTTTACCCAAGTATTCTCCTCCACCCACTTTTCCTGGATAATTCTTTTTTAAAATGTATTTACTTTATAATATCATATTTTTAAAAATTGAAGTATAGTTGGTGTACAATGTCATATGTTACAGGTATACAAATAGTAATTCATGATTTTTTAAGGTTATACTCCATTTGTAGTTATTATAAAATATTGGCTATGTTCCCCATGTTGTACAGCCCATCCTTGTAGCTTATTTTATAGCTGATAGTTTGTGCCTCTTAATCCTCCATCTCCATCTTGCCCCTCCCCCTTCCCTCTCCCCACTGGTAACCACTAGTTCCTTCTCTACATCTGTGAGTCTGTTTCTTTTCTGTTATATTTACTAGTTTGTTGTATTTTTTTAGATTCCACATGTCAGTGGTAATCTTACAGTATTTGTCTTTCTCTGTCTGACTTATTTCACTTAGCGTAATGCCCTCCAAGTCCATCCATGCTATAAACCAACAACTAATACAACATTTTAAATCAATTTTTACTTCAGTTAAAAAGCAAGCAAGAAACCAACCAACCCATTTAACTCCTGGATAATTCTTACTTGTTCATCAGATTTCAGCTTAGACATTATTCCTCAGGGAAATCTTCCTGACCCTGCAAATCAGGTGAGGGCTTCTTGTTGTAAACTCTTACAGAACTGATACTTTTCCTTCTTAATACACATCATGAATGATTATTTGTGTGATCATCTGTTCACTCTCTTTTCCTTACCAGACTGTAAGCTTCTTGGCGCAGGGACCATGTTCAGTGTTTCAAAATGCATTTTTTGAATGAATGACTGAAAAGTGGTTATTAAGGAGAATATGAAACAGTACATATCTTTGGGAAGGGAAGTTGGAAATACCTAAAAAAATACATGATTGTTTATGCATTTACCCTTTGGCTCAGCAATCCTGCTTCCAGGATGCTAACTTAAATATACACTGGAAAAAAAGCTAAAATGATTTAGGCACAAGGTTATTCATTGTGGCATTATTTGAGATAACAAAAGTTGGAAACAATCCAAATGCCCATCATTAGGAGACTGGTGAATCAGCTGGGGTCCATTCACACCGTGGCATCCTCTTCCGCTGTAAAAACAAACGTGGAAGTTCACTGAAATGGAGTGATCTCCAGCTGTACTGTTAGGTGAAAAACAGCAGGTGTAGGACCGCATATCTAGTGTTGCCATCTTCTGTGTAACAATGGGGCAGAGAGGGTTATAAACATGTATACAAACTGTTTATATTTGCAAAAAGAAACACTGGAAGAATAAACCAAAAAAATAAAAATGAAAATGATGCCTTGTGTGGTAAAGAACAGAGTGGGAGGGACAGCAATGGAAGGGAAATTTTCTACACACATATTATGTGGTTTTGACTTTGGAATCAGATAAAAAGTTCACATACTCAAAAATAACATTAAATGAAAAAGAGAGGAGAAAAAAAGCAACCTCTAAAATTTGAAAGCCATCTGAAATGAAGGAAGGACCTTACATGTATATCAAGGTGGTGATATAACCACTCAGTAAAAATGATCATTTCAAGTGGTTTTACCACACAACGTATCCACTACATCCTTAAAGAAATCTTTTCTAAGAACAAAAAGAGCTGCAAGGAAATCTCAAATCTTCATTTGGAAGTCTTATTGTTAGTAAAAATATTGGCATTATTTTTGTAACTATTTTATATAAATCACAGGATAATGCAAATAAGTAATGATATTAATACCAGAATCCTGGATAAACAAGATTATACTATATAGCACAGGGAAATATATACAAGAACTTGTGGTAGCTCACAGCGAAAAGAAAATGTGACAATGAATATATGTATGTTCATGTATAACTGAAAAATCGTGCTCTACACTGGAATTTGACACAACATTGTTAAATGACTATAACTCAATTAAAAAAACGTAAAAAACCCCCAAACCAGAATCCAAAATCTTCAGGGTATGTGAAAAGATACATGAGAATAAGATCAACAAGTTAAACAAAAACCCTGAACCGTTGCATTTAAATTGGAAATATTAGCAGAAATTCATAATCTTTTGATTTTTCTGTTCAAAAGTATGTATTTCCCAGTTCTGCCCACTGAAAAATTTGGAAGCAATAATAGCCTACTATTACTGAGCAACATCTAGTGCCCAAATTGTGTTCTCCAGCTACCAAGAACCATGGCTTCTTGGAGGATTGGTTAATTCCAATTCTGGGGCAGGAAATAGACAATGTGAGCCTGGAAGGAAAGCAAGGACATTATCAAAGAGTGATGAGATCGCATCTAAAGGACATATAGGAGCCATAAAGGAGGGACACCCACTGTGTTAAAGATGGGACCCTTCGAACAGCAGAATAATGACTGATAATGAATATTCACTGTGAAACACTGAATATATACAGACTCATTTGTCCATATTGATGCTCAGGGAGAAAGAGAGAGAAAGCCTCTGATCAACCAAATATCATTAAATACCATTGGAGATAACTAGGGCATAATTCCTCTTCCTGAGGATTAGCAATGAAAAAGAGAATTAGGACTTTATCCTGTCATTCTTCTACTATTTCATCTCAACCTAAAAGCCCTGGTTTATGAGAGAAAGTTCCTTATAAAAAATTCTAACTAATAAATGTGGAAGGATTGATAGGATTAGAAAATCATCTTTTTTTTTTTTACAACCCCTAATAAAATAATGGGTTCAGGCAATAATCGTCAATGGATAAAATTATTATATGAAAAGTTGACGAGGAATTTTATAACGGAGGGGTTAGGTTGTCTCCATCTGAGCCCACTGGTCAATCTTAGCACCACTCTGTGTGTCTCCTGATGTGATGTCACATGATGTGCACAGCCCCACCAATGAAGTACCTGCCTTTGCTTGGATTCCCCTCCCCACCAAAAGCAGACCTTAGGAAAAGGATTTGGGTGCAAGTGGTTCATTTTGGAGATGGTCACAGAAAGTACCTTTAAGGGAGTGGGGAAGTGAGGCAGGGAAGGAGGAAACCTAGAGTGGGACACCACTCAGACAGCTGGGGACTTTCTGAAAGACTGTGCGGGACATGCCAGAAACCCCCTTGAGAGGCAAGGGAGCTGGAATGTTGAGCCACCAGCTCCCACGCTACTCTGGTCAAAGACTGCTCCTGGGGTATTAATACCCCAGCTCCTCTCAGGACCAGAGAACACTCTCAGGTTACAAAACTGAGAAGGCATTAGTACAGTGTGCTTGCAAGTGGCTTCCAGGATTGGCCAAGAGGATCTGGCCAGGCGCCAACACCACCTGCTCTGGTACCTGGCTGGCAGAGTTGCCTTCTAGTGACAGGAAATACAGGGGATGGAGGAACAAGGTGAGTGATACCCCACAGAAGCAGGCAGACAAATCTAGAATGGAGGACTTTCTACAGGACAAATGGTTTCTGCAACGTGATGTTCTCCGAGCTGGTCATCACTGTGGGCAACGGGGCCCAGTGTGGCTGAGACCCCTTTGAGGAAGCACGAGTAGCCAGCCTCGGAATTGTGCCTCTTAAGGCCAGAAAGCTGAGGCATTTATCCAGGACTCCAGTACACCCCCACCCCTCACCCAAATGCCAGCTACGTGGAGGGTTGACCCAAGGGCATCAGATTCCAACATTTCCACACTGTGCCCCCTGGAGTGGCCTTCCCAGCTAAAGAGAAAGTCCTGAGGCAGAAAAGCCCAGGGAAGCCACAGGGCACATTTGAAGTAGGGGTGGGGAGGAGTGCTTGAAACTGGCTCCCCAGCTGCCAGGAGTCACTGGGCCAAGGAGATATGGGAAGGGGCATCACCATCCTCTGTAAGCATCTTGGCAGATTCTCCGATGGGCTCAAAAACGAATTCCTGATGCCAGGTGCTGCTAATGTCCTACCGGGTACCTCCAGCAGACACCCCAGCTCTCACCAGGTACCAGAATTTCTCTGTGCAGGCTGATGGCTCTCCATGGTGTGTGGTGTGTGGTGTGTGGTGTGTGGTGTGTGGTGTGTGGTGTGTGTGATGTGAAAGCATTTTGTAGCCCCTGCCTTGGTCTCAGAAGTACCAGGTGCTTCTTAGGGCTGGTGCTGGGAGTAGCCCATTTCCTCCTCACAAACATGGGCTCTGTGAACGCTCAAGTTCAGTCATGTCACTTCCCTGCTTAAGACCATCCCAGCAGACATGGAGAGCTCCCCCTGAGATGCTGGGATGGGGCTGGAGAATGGGCTGCTGCTCAGCTGACGGGACACTGAGGGCCTGGTGGGGTTATAGTGGGGCTGGGCCCCTCCACAGGTCCAGGCAGGTGCTTGGTCTCTGCCTTGAGCCCTGTTGGGACCTTACTGCTGTTCTGGTCACCACTTCTCATGTCTCTGGCTGTCTCGGCCTCACTCATCCCCAGCTCTCCATCTGCCTCTGTCTCTTCCTTTCTCTCCCACTTCAGCATTTGTTCCCTTCCATGGGCCCTGTTTCTGCCTCTGTCATGGCCTTACATCTCCCCTTCGAACTCTCTATTGCTCTATGTGTCCCTCCTCCTTCAGGGTACTTTCTTGACTTCCCGTCAGGAGCCAGTGCAAAAAAAAAAAAAAACTGCTATAAAAATTTTAATAACAAACATACTATACAGAGACATTAAAAGTTGGATGGGGAAAAAATGAATAATCCCTTCACTTTAACTCAGTAGCTGTGGCCAATTTTGTTATTTCCTTTCAGTCTTTTAAAAGTGAGTTTTTAAACATATCATCCAATACTTTAATTTGATATGCTGCTTTTTTATCTTAATGATAAATCCCTCCAGTAGTTTCCAATGTCACAGCAAAAATCAAAGCACCTTTACGACGGCCTATGAGGCCCTATGCGATCTGTCTACTCACCCCACTTCCCACCCGGCCCTGCTTCCGGGCCCCATCACTCTACTCCAGCCACAATGGCATCCTTGCTTTTCTGGACGTGCTAGGGGTGTTCTGGCTTCAGGTCTTCACACTGGTTAGTTCCACCACCTGGAATGTCTTGTCCCAAGAGTTTGCATGGATCACTTCTCACTGCTTTTAAGGGTTTACTCAAGCATCACTTTCTCAGCCAAGCCTGCGGTGACCACCCTACCCAAACAGCAACACCCACCAACTACACTCCCAATCTGTTACCCAATTTTTCACTCTGACAACAATGTTGCAGAACAACTCTACCACACACGTTTTGGACAGACCTCTACCCATGATGTTCCCAACCATCCCTTGGTGGGATGTTTTGGTTGAAAATGGAATTGCTGATTTTAAAAGTATACACATTAAAAACTTCTGTGGCATCACCAAGGCTTCAGCAATGACTACTTCCATCAAGGGCATATGACTGTGCTCTCTGCCTCCTTAACCGCCTTTTTAATTTTTGCCAATTTGCTAAACAAAATGCATGCTCTTGTTCTAATTTGCATTTTTCTAATGAGAACTGACATGGAACATCTTTTCATATACTTATTAGATGTTTGTATTTCTTCTGTGAATCTTATTTTTTGTTTTCTCTCTTCCTGTTTTTCTATTGGGTTATTGATCTGTTTTTATTGATTTGTAGGAGATTTTGTTTTACATAGTGTGGATCTATTTAGTTGGGGTAGAGTCTACTGTTGTTTAGTTCTAACCGTGTGCAGGTTGTAGGGGGGTCTTCACTTCCTTACTACTACCCCTCCTGTTGTGGTAGAAGATCCTACCCCCTGGTTTGGGAGACTGACAAGCCATTTGAAAAGGGGATGCATTAATTGGGATAAGTGTGGATGGGGCTCCATGCCCACATGGGTGGGCATCACTCCCACTGAGCACTTCAGACAACTGTCAGCTAAGGCCCAGGCTGATCAGTGAAGTGACCTTCAGCCAAGGTGGCCTCTGGTGCCCACTTAAGGATCTGCTGGTGACAGTCCAGTACCCAGAAAGCCCCCTGGTAGTTGTGATGGAGAGGGCTTAGTAGTCACTGGGCACTGATTCCTTTCCCTTCCCTTCCCTGTGGTCCCGCATGTCCAGTCCCTCATCCCAGGCCTCCCTGACCTCTTCCAAGGTCATGCCTCTTCCCGCTCCTCTTCCCTCTCCTACCCCAGTGACCCCACTGACTTCCCTAGCTGGCACGTGGTCTGGATACTCTCTGTTCATTTTTCAATCTATAGTTAAGACATAAACTCTCTCTCAAGCTGCGTTCAGGACCTTTCCTTTTGATTTTCAAGAGCATTTTCTGCTCTCAGCAAAAGCATCCTCTTGCAAATCAAAGGCTCTGCTTTTCAAACGTGTGGTTTCTGATGTGAGCTTCAGCAGACTATCTGGGAAGTTAAAAAACAATGACATCTGAACGTTGGCTATTGCTCTCCCTTTGTATTCCTGCTATAAAAGCACTAATTCTCCTGGAGGTAAAGTGGAACCTCTGATTGACGTGAGGAAGTGGGAAAAATAAAAGCAAAATTATTATTTTGAGATGTTGTGCTTCCTGCATGACTATGGCGAGTCTGCTTCCAGTCTGATACTTGTCTTTCATCTTTGTTCCTACAGTCTTCTGTCATTCAAAAGTGAAATGTTTCTATGTATTCACATCTATCCACCTTTCCTACTTTTCTTCTAATGATTTATGAGGTTTTGTATGTTAAACATTGAGTTCTTTAAATCAAAGTTACTTTGTACGTGTGTCTGGTGTGAGGCTGAGTTCAAATTTTATAGTCTTCAAATTGGAGAGTCATGTGTTCTAATGCCATTGATTAAATATTCTATATTTTCCTCGTGGTTTTGAAATGCTAGTCTTATGATCATTAGATAGATAATAGAATTTCTCTTGTTTTATAAGTATTTTTATTTCTGGATTGGTAGCCCCCCCTTAGTTTTATTCATTAAATTTTTTTTGTTTGGTTTTTGAGAGGGGAGGTAATTAAGTTTATTTTTTTCTTTATTTTTATAGGAGGTACTGGGGGTTGAACCCAGAACCTTGTGCACACTAAGCATGCACTCTACCACTTGAGCTATATCTTCCTCATCAAATTTTTTTCTTATGGGAAAAGGGAGAGATGGGGAGTTATTGTTTGATATATACAGAGCTTTAGTTTGGGATGGTGAAAAAGTTCTTGAGATGGATGGTGGTGATGGTTGCACAACAATATGAATGCACATAATGCCACTGAACTGTACACTTAAAAATGATGAAGATGATAAATTTTATGTTATGTGTATTTTACCACAATAAAAAATTCTAAAATATTTTTCTATTCTTCTATATTTTCTCTGCATTTTTTCTCCCAGTTTTACTTGAAAATCAGCTTGTCAAATTCCATAAAAAATACCTTTGATATTTTGACTGAAATTACATTAAATTTATAGATTACTTAGGGGAGTAGCGACATCTTTATAATACTGAGTCTATCCATCCAGGAACATGGTGTGTCTCTCCATTTATTCAGATCTCCTTTTATGTCCTTCAGTAAAGTTTTATCATTTTATTCACATCAGCTTATTCCTAGATATATGATGGCTTTAGTTGTCGCTGTGAATGGAATTGTGAGTATAGCACAGGGATGTCACTCAGGTCTGTCCCCAGCCCAGCCTCTGGGACGAATGACTGGGTCCAAAAACACATGAGACAGGAAGTAAAAACTGCAGGAGTCATTTCACCAAAAGCCCTGGCAATTGGCAGCAGGCAGATTTGAACGAGTTGAACTGAAGAGGGAACCAGGGCAAGGAGGGGACGACCTTCAGGATCAGAGAAACCCGAGTTTACCATCAAAGGGTCAGGAAGAGGAAGAAACCGAGATGCTGAAGGTTGGGACTCATGCTTAACATGAGTGCTAATGTAGCTAGAATGGCTCTTTCATTCTGCAGAGCAGACTGGGGTTTTGGGGCCAGGAGACCCGTTTGTACCGAGACCCTGTGTGGTGTGGCTTTGGGCCAGTTGCTGAGCTTCTCAGAAACCCAGTGTCCTCAGCAGCAAAATAAAGGCGAATCCTGCTTCTATATTTCATTGTTTAATTATTTGTCCGTCTCCCACTGGACTGTAACTCCACACTGGCACGGTCCACGTGGGTTTAATTCATCAAGGTGCAGGGCTGCTGCTAGTCCATACAGTGCTTTCAAAGGAATTCGAAAAAGGCAGCTTTTGGAGCAGACACAGCTCTGTGAGCCCCCAGCTTGGTGACTGGTCTGTGGGCTGCATCTTGGCCTCCACCTGTCCCTGTACTGGGTGCCCACGTGCAGTGAGTGACCTGCCCTGTGTGGACAGCTAGTGCTTAGCCCAGCACCCGGCACATGGGAGGTGCTCAAGAAATTTGCTGAACAAGCAGATGGTTAGATGTGGGGTTTAGAGAGAAGGAGATGAGGGACCCCCTGGGGGGGCTCTCATTTGTG
Organism: Vicugna pacos; assembly: GCF_048564905.1. Classification (NCBI taxonomy): domain Eukaryota; kingdom Metazoa; phylum Chordata; class Mammalia; order Artiodactyla; family Camelidae; genus Vicugna; species Vicugna pacos. The sequence goes on from NC_132999.1 coordinate 45,236,869, forward strand.
CTCAAAAAGAAGTCCTCTGCTTCCAGGTGCTGAATCACATGGAATTTCCCAAGTGCTTTATTTCCTGTATTTCTGCAGGGGTTGGGGATGGCATCTACCAGCACCCAGGCTGGGACCTCTACAGGAATGGGCCAATCTGATGACCTGATGATGCCCTGCCCAGGGCTTATTTGCATGAAGCCTAGGGAGCCTCCAAGAAGCCTCCTTCCTTGGGAATAGGAAGCCTGGCTTGGTAACAAACCCCTGAGCAATGCAGGGAATTAGAAATGGAGAGTTACAGGGGAAAATTCTCTGAGGAGGGGAATGAAGGGATGACTTGAAGGATGAGGAGGAACCAGACACATGAAGAGCAGAGAAGAGTATTCTAGGCAACGGGACAGCATGTGCAAAAAGCCTGAGGCTGGAGAGAGGTTGCTTGGCCTCCTTGGGGACTTGAATATTGGCTCAAGTGGCTGGCCCTCCATCTACCTTTTTATAGAATCTTCATTAATTAAGTGCCCTTTGGATTTCCTGCAACCATCCTTCTCTTTGTGAACTTTGTGGAGTTCATATAACTGAGTCGTTCCCTCACTACACCACCATCCCCCCCAACGTGTATTGCAACATGTCTCTGAGTACAGCCAGCCTAGGAGTTGATAGTCATCCCACCAAGACAGATAAGAACCCCAGCTCCACAGTGTATCGGCTGTGGACTGTCAACCCTCATAGCCCTTCCTCCATCTGTAAAATGGGAATAGGAATGCTGACCTTACCGAGTTGTTGGGAAAATGCTGCCCTCAATAATAAAGGCAACTAGTATGAGAACAAAGGAAAGATAATTAAAAACTCCAGGAAAAACATAAAGATGCAGAAGCAAGGAAATAAACTAGCACACTCCATGACGCAGCAATGAACAATATTTAGATGGTCACAGGAATCCTTAAGTTTTTTTTTTTAATTTCTTTTTCTTCCTTCTGTGCTGGCCGGAACTTCCAACACAACACAGAACAAAAGCAGTAATAGTGGGCAACGTTGCCTCATTCCTGACTTTAAAAGGAATGGTTAGAATGTGCACCATCCAGTATGAATGCTAGTTTAAGAAACTGTGGGAATGGTGAAATCTGAATCCTCGCAGAACCTCTGATCTTTTTCATCTTGCAACTAAACAGTGATTTTCATGCTGCAAACATTCCAGGACTCCACATTGCCTATGGGATAAAGTTTAAGTCTTAACAACAACAACAACAAAAAGCAACCCAGCATTCAAGTCCTCTTCCCCTTTCCCAATCCTAAGTCTTCAGGGTCCCCCACTCATCTTATTCTAAAGGGTACCTTTTAGAACACATCCTTGATGATATCTTGAATTGCATTTTAGAATGTTTGTTCTATGCCTTTATGCTTGCCTGTCTTTGCACAATGCTCTTCTTTCTGCCTGGGATACCCTTCCTTTCAAGTACTCCCGCTCATCTTTCAAAGCCCAGCTTACCTCCTCAAGCTTACCTCTCACTCTCTCTAGCACTTGGCATAAGACTCATCTATAGTCTGGGACACACAGCCCAACACATACCAGGGTCTTTAAGTGCCTGTTGAATAAACACATAAATGAACACTGACTAAGTCTCTAAGTCACACACACACACACACACACACACACACACACACACACACACAAAAGTCCCATTCTTCCAACAAATCTAGATGGTGCTGTAGTCTCAGCCTCCAAACTCCCACACATGTTCAAAAAAATGTTGTCTTCTGCCTTTATATTTGATCAACAGTTTGGCTGAAAATAAAATTCTTGAGTCACACATTCTTTCCTTGCTGATGCGGTAGGTGTTGCTCTATTGAATTCTAATGCTGGATGTGGCCACGAAGCACCTGGTGTCCCCGCCTTGCAAGTGACTTGTTCCCTTTTGTGGAGTTGCCCAAAGGATTTTTTTTTAAATTGAAGTACAGTCAGTTACAGTGTGTCAATTTCTGGTATACAGCACAATGTCTCAGTCATGCATATACATACATATACTCGTTTTCATATTCTTTTTTATTAAAGGTTATTACAAGATATTGAATATAATTCCCTGTGCTATACAGAAGAAATTTTTAAATCTATTTTTATAGATAGTGGTTAACCTTTGCAAATTTTCTTTTAAAAATTTTTTTTTGTTGGGGAGGTAATTAAGTTCATTTTTTTTTTTTTTACTGGAGATACTGGAGATTGAACTCAGGACCTCATGCATGCTAAACACTTGCTCTACCACTAAGCTACACCCTCCTCCCTCCAAAGGATTCTTTCTTAACTTGGGAATCTCGCCACTTTATTAGAATATATCTGGTACCGATCATATACCAGTCAGTTTTCCTAGGTCTCATTAACTTTTCAAGGTCTCCTTTTTTTCTAAGACATTTTCTTGAATTCTGTCTTGTAATCATTGTTTGATGCCATTATTTTGGTTTACTTCTTCTGTTACATGCATATGGTTTCTCTTTGTCATTTTTCTGTCATCAGTTAAATTAAAAAAAAAAGGCTTGCACTTTGTTTTTCTTACTTATTTTAATTTCTATCCCCTCTGTCCCTTATTAAGTTTCAGCAGAGTCTGTTCACTTTTTTGCTACTTTCACTTCTCTGATATTGTGATTTCCCTGAACCCTAACAGCTTGTTTCATTTCCTTTTGTCATCTTGTTATTTATTGTGTCCATGGGCTCTTGTATTTCTTCTCTGTACTCTTATTTTGTAGAAATAAATGCTTGATTGAGGCTTTTTGTTTTGTTTTGATTCTGGTGAATGTTCTTTGGTTTTTGTTTATTTGGTTCTTTGTTTGATTTCTTTGCTTGTTCTTGTCCTCTTATTGTTGTTTCTTGTATCTGTGTACCAAACCTGAGATGGTCTGTTGTTGATTGCTAATATTTGAGTGATACAAATTTTCCATGGACCAGATATTTGCAAGAGGTTCATGTCAGGGGTGGGGACAGAGCTGTTTCAGGATAGCAGGAGTTATTCTTATGACTCTGGGGTGTATGTGAGTTCTTTGAGCCTTTACCTCATTGCTAATGTTGATAGGGCTTTCCATAGTTCAGTGTCCCTCTCCTCCCCTCAATCTCATTTGTCTGTGTATGATTCTTGATTCACCCTCAACTCCTCTAGTACACGAAACCCAAAAAGGTCCAGGGAATCTCCTGATTCTGGCCTCTACCCACCCCATACATACCATTTCCCTCATGGGGCTGCCCCTCACCATCTCACTCTGAGATAGGAATTCTTTACTTCCTTCTGAACTCCTTTGTGTGCTTCCCTGCTTTTATCTGCTTTTCCACTTAATTGTGATTCCATTTCAGATTTCTCCTGGTTTCCTCAAAGATGGCCTTTTCATTTTCCCCCTCTTTGTTGCTTTTGAGAAGAGAGGTGGGAAAGTACTAACTTTATTATTTTCAAACCAGGCATTCTAACCATATCAAGAATACCTTCTCTTCTCTCCTCTTCAGTGGTTGCCCATTGTGTCCATGAGCTCTGTAGGGCTGGCCTTTGTTGAACTCTCTGGCTTCATTTTCAATGCCCACCACTCTGTCTGCAGTGATCTCTTTCATTTCATTTCCTTGAAAGCCCAAGATCTCTCCTGCCTTGGGACTTTTACTCATGCTTCTCCCCCTTCCTTCTGCTCTTTTCCTGGCTGACTCCTATGCATCTTCCAGATCTCAGTTGAAAAAGTTACCTCCCCCAGGAGATATCCCTGACTCTCCAGCTGAGGTTCCACACCTCTGTCAAATACTCTAGGGCTCTGCACCTTTCCTCCTGGTTCAGGGTCAGGACACATTGTGATCCTTCTCCTCAAGTTTTGATTCCATCCAAAGAGAGACACTGGGCACTTCAGCAGCCCATGAGGCTTTGTTCAGGGTAAAAGCAGTTTCCATTTGGTCTTTTGAAATCCTGACAGTAGTACCAGGATCCCCCTTGCAGAGGGGTACCCAGAGTTCCTGGGTACTCTGGGATGGAAGGGGGATCTTAGTGACAAAATGCCAGGTGCCTCCCCAGTTTTATTTATTTATTTATTTTTAGTGAAGTATAGTTGATTTACAATGTTGTGTTAGTTTCTGGTGTACAGCATAGTGATTCACATACATATACACATATATTCTTTTTCATTATAGGTTATTACAAGGTACTGAATATAGTTCCCTGTGCTACACAGTAGGATATTATTGTCTACCTTTTTTATATATAGTAGTTTGTATCTGCTAATACCAAACTCCCAATTTATTCCCCTCCTTTCCCCTTGGTAACTATAAGTTTGTTTTCTATGTCTGTGAGTCTCTTTCTGTTTTGTAAATCAGTTCATTTAAGTCTTTCTTCTTCTTTTTTTTCTTTTAGATTCCACATGTAAGTGATAATCATATGGTATTTTTCTTTCTCTTTCTGGTTTCCTTCACTTAGTATGATGATCTCCAGGTCCATCCATGTTGCTGCAAATGACATTATTTTATTCTTTTTATGGCTGAGTAGTATTCCATTGTATAAATATATCACAGCTTCTTTTTCCAGTCTTCTATGGATGGACATATAGGTTGCTTCCATGTCTTGGCTATTGTAAATAGTGCTGCTGTGAACGTTGGGGTGCATGTATCTTTTCGAATTAGAGTTTTCTCTGGATATATGCCAGGAGTGGGATTGATGGATCATATGGTAAGTCTATTTTTAGTTTTTAAAGGAATCTTCATACTGTTTTCCATAGTGGCTGCACCAAGTTGCATTCCCACCAACAGTGTAGGAGAGTTCCCTTTGCTCCACAGCCTCTCTAGCATTTATCATTTGTGGACTTTTTAATGATGGCCATTTTGACCAGCGTGAGGTGATACCTCATTGTGGTTTTGTTTTGTGTTTCTCTAATAATTATCTATGTTGAACATCTTTTCATGTGCCTATTGGCTATTTGTATGTCTTCTTTAGAGAAATATCTGTTTAGGTCTTCTGCCTATTTTTTGACTGGGTTGTTTGGGGTTTTTGTTGTTGTTGTTATTGAATTATATGAGCTGTTTGTATATTCTGGAAATTAAGCCCTTGTCAGTCACACCATTTGCAACCTGTATGTCCAATTTCCTTTATCAATGTTTTAGATTTCTCAGCATGTAAGTCTTTCACCTTCTTGGTCAGGTTTATTCCTAAATATTTTATTTATTTATTTTTTGATGTGATTTTAAAAGGGATTTTTTTCATCCCCCCCAATATTTCATTGTTAATGTGAAGAAATGCAATGGATTTCTGTATGTTAATCTTGTATCCTGCTACCTTACCGAATTTGTTTTCAGTTCTAATAATTTTTGTGTGGGGTCCTTAGGGTTTTCTATATACAGTATCATGTCATCTGCATATAGTGACAATTTTACCTCTTTCCTTCCAGCTTGGATCCCTTTTATTTCCTTTTCTTGTCTGATTGCTGTGGCTTGGCCTTCCAATACTATGTTGAATAGAAGTGGTGAGAGTGGACATCCTTATTCCAGATTTTAGTGGGAAGGCTTTCAACTTTCACCATTGAGTATTATGTTGGCTGTGGGTTTGTCATAAATAACTTTTATTATGTTAAGATATCTTCTCTCTATACCCACTTTGGTAAGAGTTTGTATCATTAATGGATGTTGAATTTTATCAAATGCTTTTTTTGCATCTATTGAGATGATCATGTGGATTTTGTCCTTTCTTTTGTTGATGTGGTGTATCACATTATTGATTTGCCTATGTGGAACTATCCTTGTGACCCTGGGATAAATCCAACTTGATCATAGTGTGTGATCTTTTTTATGTGTTGTTGGATTCTGTTTGCTAATATTTTGTTGAGAGTTTTTGCATCTATATTCATCAAAGATATTGGCCTGTAATTTTCTTTTTTGTTAGTATCTTTGTCTGGTTTTGGTATCAAGGTGATGATGGTGGCTTCATAGAATGACCTGGGGAGTAGTCCCTTCTCTTCAATCTTTTGGGACAGTTTGAGAAGAATTGGTGTAAGTTCTTCTTGGTATGTTTAGTAGAATTCCCCAGTGACGCTATCTGGTCCTGGATTTTTGTTTGTAGGGAGGTTTTTTTTTTTTTTTTAATTACAGATTTTATTTTACTTCTAATGATTGGTCTGTTCAAATGATCTATTTCTCCTCGACTCAGTTTTGATGGACTGTGTGTTTCTAAAAACGTGTCCATTTCTTCTAGGTTGTCCAATTTGTTGGCATATAATTGTTCATAGTATTCTCTAATGGTTTTCTTTTTTTTTTTTGGTATACCTGTAGTATCTGTTGTTATTTCTCCTCTTTCATTTTTTATTTTATTTGGATCCTCTCTCTTTTCTTCTTGGTGAGCCTGGCCAGAAATTTGTCGATTTTATTTACTCTTTCATAAAACCAGCTCTTGGTTTTATTGATTTTTTTCTATTTTTTAATCTCTATTTTATTTATTTCCTCTCTGATCTTTATTATTTCCTTTCTTCTGCTGACTTTAGGTTTGGTTTGTTTTTCTCTTTCTAATTCCCAGGGGTTTTTAATCCAATGATGAGAGAGAGAAGATTCAGCCAGGTTGTTTCTTGATATTGTTTGGGCAGAACCATGGTATCGGCCATTGGCAGGGTGGGGCACTGGTCCGTGGAGCTCTCTAGAGGGACCAGGGCTAAGCTGCTTTCCTGAGACAGCTTCGGTTGTTCTTTTAATTGTGTTTTGATTGCACAAATGACATTTAAACAGCACTAAAGGCAATGTTTAAAAAGAAAGAAAAGCCACTGGACCCCATCCATCTTACACATCTGATGTGCTGGAAAGAGGCCTGGGCTTGGAGTCCAGCACACCAGGCTTGGCATTCCTCTTTGCCAATTCCTGGATCTGCTGCCTCAGGCAGGCTGTTGCCCTTCTCTTGCTTTAGTTCCTAATCTATAAAAGGGAACAATGCCTACCTTATGAGGATTTAGGGACAGCTGGGGAATTAAGTGAGGTCATGTATGTGGAAGCCCTTGGCATAGTGTCTGGAGTATGGTGGGTACTCAGTAAAGTTTCTCTTTTTTTATCAAGGCAACAGTTTTCATTTTCTTGAAATTTCAGAAAGCTTCTGCCAAGCTTTCATCAAGTCCAGATGAACATTTTGCACTTTTGATCATGCTTTAAATTTAATTTTGCAGTCTGCTTGTAAACTTACCATATCATAAGCACTTGCTTCCACATTTTCATGATTATTTAATGGTGGAACACCGCACCATTGAATCAATGTATCATTATTTATGTAACCATTCTTCTGCTATTGGACATTTTTCGTGTTATAAATAATTCCGTATCCAATTCTGTATTCAGTGTTATTGTTGCTTTCATTGGTATCATTTTTATTTCTCCTACTGAAGATTGAATATTCTTCCATGTTTACTTACTATTTCTATTTCCTCATCTGAACTGTCTGCTTATAACCTTTGTCTGGATTTCTCTTAGCAACTTAGATCTTTTTTATTGCTGGGTATGAAATCTTTACATAATGTAGTTGTTTTCCTAATAGACAGACTTTAAGTGTTTTATCTGTCAGTCTTTGTGTTTGTAATTTCTTTGATCAAGCTAATTATTTATCCATCAAACACTATGTGTCAGACAGGCGCATGGGAGGTACGGGGCGGGTGAGTAAAGGACACTTCAGTTCCTGATTTCCAGAAGGTCTCAGTTAAGTTGGGGATACAGACATGAAAACAACCTCAGTGTTGCCCCGGTAGGTGCTAGAACGGTAAGGATTGTACCAGCACCAGTGGTGGATTGAGCTGTCTCTCTGTGCCAAGCCCCGCTCTAAGAATTTGCATACACTGTCTCATTTAACCCTCACAACAACTCTGTGACATAAATACTATTATTTCCCCCATTTTACAGACAAGGAGAATGATCCTCAGAATGATTACAAGACTAATATAATCTCCGACAGCTGGTAAGAGCCGAAGCCAGTATTTGAAATCAGCCAGTTAGGCTGTAGAGTTTGCTTTCTTAATCACCTTGCTAAACCAGCTGCCAAGGGCATTCCCAGGGTGGTGATGGTGGTGACAATGGCAGTGGTAAGGATGGAGCTGTACATCAAGGAAGGCCTCCAGGAAGAGGTGAGTCAAAACTGAGAAATGAAAGATGAAGACAACTTCACCATCAGGCAAGGGGCTGTGGAGGAACAGGCATTCCACTAAGAAGGAGCAACTTTTCCAAAGGCATGAAGCTGTGGCTCCTTGAGAGACGCCAGTAGTCTCAGAGTGCAGGTGGTTCTTCATTACCCACATTTTATTTATCTGTTTATTCATCACAGGCTCCATGTTAGGTGCTGGGGATGCAGAGGTGAACAAGACATTCCAGATACCTGCCTCATGGAGTTCACAGACAAGAAAAAATGTTTGTCATTCATCACTAACAGTTTAAAAAATCTTTCTACTTTTTGATTATCCCTTGTATCTTAAGTTCTTCCTTCCCAAAGCAGAAGCCAGCCTCCCTTGCAGGATGCAGGTGTGTGACCTACTTTCCTCCAATCACACTTACCCCTCTGAGATACCAGCTGAGAGGTGGGCTGTGTGTGGGAACAGCTGCCTATGGGGCATGCCTTTTGCTGGCCTGGGTGGTGGCCAATGACGATCAGTTCTGGGGTCTGTGACAGCAGCAGCGACTCCCCCAGCAGTCCAGTTCTGCAGTGTGCTTCTTGGAGATGTTCCTGAAAGCTGCATGTAGAGTCCAGTTTCCCACCATCCAATGAGCCTAACATTCCTAAGTAAATTCTCTTTCTACTTAAATTGGCCAGAGTAGACTCCATTGTCAGAAAGCAAGAGTACTGTGAATGTGCAGACAAACAAATCAATATACACACCAAGGAAACCAAGGAGCTGAGAGGTTAAGAGACAGGCCCGGGGCTCCCCAGTGGTCGAGCTGAGATCCAAACCCAGGAGAGTGAGAATCTAGAGTTCGAACTCTCATCTCAGCTGCTGCTGGATCAGTGCCCCGCTAGTGGGACCAGTCCTACAGGGCTTGCAGTCACCTCAGATGACGGTCCAGTCTTCTTTCTTTCACGCAGAAGAATGAGATTTTCTCCCTTTCTTGGGTGTGCAGATTGTGGGTGGCTGGCAAGTAAACCTTTGCATGTGATTCCCTGGCCCCAGGGTCTTGGTGTTTTGCAGGGACTGCTGTACTATCCTCTTGCCTTGAGGACTGCAAGGTGATGGGATTGTGTACTTCTGTTAATGTCATTGTCATGCAATTCTGTATCCATCTTGTGGTCAGAAAAATAAGTGAGGGACTGCAGCCTGACCTGACCTGTTTCAGGAAGAGAAGAGAAGAAGTAATCCAAGTGTATGGCCTGGAAGTTGTGGGTCAGCCAAGCCCTGTATGTCTGTGTCTTTGGGAAGGAGGCAGGCTCAGCGCCCCTGGAAGCCAGATGTAGGCCCTTGACTTCATTGTTAAGACCACCACTGAAGGGAAAATGAGGGTTCCTGCCCACAATTCTGGATCTGCTTTAGTTCAATCAGCATCTTGTTCTGGGAGACAAGACAACTCACCCGGAGCACTGAACTGACAGCAGGGGAAGCCGATTGCACAGATGTGGTCTACCCGCTGGCACAGCCAGCCTGTTAGCCACAATAGACAAGAGGTGTTTTTCTGTTGGACGCGTTTCTTTGCATTTTATACGGCTGGTGAATCAATAGCTACAAACAGCTCAAATAAATTTCTGTCTTGGCTCCTTGCACTCTCAGGCAGGGAGATGCACCATTAAATAACTCAGGTTCCCATCAGGTACTACTGCCATCAGGGACTGCTGTCCAGGGCCCCTCACGACAGCCTGGTAAGGTCAGAGCTACTGTGCCTATTTCAGAGATACGGAAACAGAGGCTCAGAGAGGGGACCTCATTACCCAGAGTCCTAGAGCTGGTCATCAGCCTCAAGGTCTCTGTGCATGTAAGCTGTTTGTTATGACAAACAATGTTATCACCATTGTCAGTTTCCCGGGCTAGGAGTAATCATGATTCTCAGAGAGGGAAAGCTGCCATCTCAAGGTCACAGAGGCAGTGAATGGCAGGGCTGGAGTTAGAAACCAGTTTGTCAGACTGCAGGGCTCTCTGCTGGGAGAGCTTGGCCGCCAGGGCTCCATGTGCCTGCCCTGGAAATACAAAGAAAGGCCAGAGGCACCGAGATTTGTATTTCTCTGAGCAGGCCCTGGAGGGAAGCAGGCTCCTTCTCCATCCACTATACCAAGGGCATCAATTCCCGGCTCTGAAAGTACCTACTCCCCAAGGCTGCAGTTCTATTTTTAGCCTTGAATCCATCAATAAACAGAGCTGGGCCGAGCAGGCAACTCCTGGCTGCCTGATATTAGTAAGAAGAGAGAAAGGGACCATGTATTCAGCATTTTCTGTGTGCTGGGCATTATGCAAAGAGCTTCACATGGATTATCTACTGAAATCACTACAACATTTTTATGAAATGACTACCATTACCATCGTCATTTTATGAGTAAGGAAAATGAGGCTCAAAGAGGTTAGAGAATTCGCTTGAGGCCACAGGGCTGATAAACTGCAGAGCCAGGGTCCAAATGCAGATTCAGGTTTGTGGGACTCAATCCATGCCCTTCCCTCCTTACCACCCAGTCTGATAAAACAGGACCCTGATCACTGGGCAGCCTGGTCCATGGAGGGTGGAGGGTGGGGCAGATGTGACAGCAAATAATCACAGTGCAAAGGAGGTGCTGTAAGGGAGGAAGGAGCCACAAGCGCCACCTGGTCTGTTGCTTGGTTTTTGTCACTGAGAACAGAAATGCCAACCTGGGAGTCTCCAGGCAGAGAAAGCCTGGAAGAGTACTGTGGGCAGAGTGAATAGCACAGGCAAAGTCAAGGTGGTGTGAAGTACAAGATCTGTTTGGGGCACAGTAAGTAGTCTGGTGGGATTTGGGTTGAGAGGAAGATGAGTTCAGGGCATAAAGCAGGGCAAGATCTATAAGATCTCGAATCCCAGGGGGGTTCTGGATTCTGGATTCTGGAAGGATTGTGAGTGGAAGAGTGTCATTGTCATGTCTGAGCTTTAGAGTGGAGGATGGATTTGTGGGGCAGGCTGGGGAGAGGAGACACAGGGCCATTCTAACTACTAACAGTGATAATAGCTTCTGTTAATTGAGCACCTACTATGTGTGTTAGGCATATTAGGTGCATTTTTAAAGTTATCACCTCATACACACAGTGGTGCTCTTTCAGTGGTAGCTATTCGGAGGCTATCTTTGTCTCTTTTTTAAGATGAGAAAACTGAGGCTTTGAGAGGTCAAGTGACTGTCCAGGGCCACTAGGATTGGAATCCGCATTTGGTTGATTCCAAAGACTTCCATGCTACTCTGACCAGCTGGGAGGGTGGGTAATAAAAACAGTTTCAGGCAAAAGGACATTTAGTGAAGCCCAGGAATGGATAAGATAAGGTAGGTTTCAAAGACAATAGAGAGGCAGAAGTTTTATTTTTTTCGTCCTTTAAATAAGTTTATTCATACACACTGAGGATAGCAGTTACGTCCCTATGGTTACAAAGCTTTTCTGCAGCTGGAATTGGCAGACAGACTCAGCCAGGGGAAAGGGTATTGCTTCTGCAGGGCAGTAGCTGGGGAGGGAGGAAAGGGCAGGGTCCAAAGTTCAGTGTGTCCAGCAGCTCCGAGGTCCCCCACGGCCAGAGGTGCAGCCAGGGCATGGGGTGTGGAAACCCAGGAGCAAGCGGCCGAGGTGAGCGAGGGGGTGGGCGGGGGGGGTCAGTCTGAGTCTCAGTTGCATCTGATATCTGACATCAAAAGTCTCCAAGGAGATAGGAAATATAAAGGCCTCCGACACACACACACAAATAGGCGTATGTCAAAATGTCAGAGGGACACGGGAACTGATCGAAAGCGTTCCCAGGGGCCAAACCTGGAAGAGCTGGAGCAACAAAATAAATTAAGTAGCACTGGATTACAACCCAAGGTATACAATAAATATCCATGTGTCCTCACTGATATAAATAAGTGACTGAATAAATGATATAAATAAATCATTAAGAAGAGACAAATCTCCCTTGTGGGATTCCATAATTTATGTAGATATTCCGCCCTCAAGGAGGTGGTGCAGAACTCCTCACCGCTGAAGTCTGGGCTGCAGAGTGACGTCCATCCTGAGAGTACAGTGGGGTGGGGGCACCTTTTCAGTGGAGAAACCTGACGAACACGACCTCAGCCAGGTGCTCAAGGTCAACATCAACAGTGATACATAGTCATACCGATTCAATGTGTGTCCATCAGCAGCCTTGAGCAGCTTTGTATAAACACAGGTGTATCTACCTTCAGTGGCTACTGCCCTGGTTTACTGCTGGCCATGTCTGTCCACGACCCTGCAGGATGGGGATCAGGAGCCCTGGAGCACCTGGCCATTGCCTCAGCTGCTAGAAGCTCAGAAGCACAAGAAATCCAGTCCCTTTGGCTGCAGTCGAGGACTTAGAGGGACAGCCACATCCAGCGGTGTCTCGGGAGGGCTCTGTCAGATGCCCCAGCAGTGCCCAGTAAACTTGACTGGCATCCCCAGCTACAGAATTCTCAGTGCTTAGTGGCTGCGGAGATGACCTTGAGTCAGAGGAACAGAAGTATCCAGAAGAGGTCCCACGGGCTGGGGTCTCAAGGACAGCGGCACCTGGCAGCCTCAGCAGAGCTCTGGGGGTGACCGTAAGCCATTGCTGCCCATCCTCAGATGCGATCAAGCCTTGGGACATGGAGCTGCATGCCATCCTCTCCTCCCTTTTGCTATCAAACCTCCTGCTTGGTTCCTTCTGTTGTCCTGCCTCTTAGCCCTCTGAGGATTGGTCAGTTCAGCCTCCCCCTCCCCTGCCCCTTGCCCCAGCCACTCCTGCCAGAGTCCCCAACACCTCCAGGCCTCGTGATGGGCTCTTTCTTAGTCTTTATTATTTCCAGGCCCTTCTGCAGCAATTGACACTCTCAACAGATAAATTACTCATTGAAAAAAAAACAAAAGATTTGTTTTCCCATCAAAATGTAAAAGAAATATACGCCCCAAATACCACATACTTATTTCAGGAAAGGCAGAAAAAGGAGAGAGAGAGGCAGGCTACTAAAAATCAGAAAGTGGTCATTAAGGAGCTAGAAAATAGCAGGTGTTAGGATGTGGAATCACTGGGTTTCTCACACATGACTGATGGGAGAGAAAGTTGGCACCACTTGGGAGCACAGATGGCATCAGTGTGCAGTAGTCTTACACTCACCTAGTCTATCCCGTAGCCACTGCTGGTGCCAGCGTCACACCATCTTAGCCCATCTTTAAGCCACAGCTGCAGCCCCCCTCCCTGCCACCCAGCTCAGGACTCACTGGTGCTGACAGGTCCCACCCTGGCACAAGATGCATGTGTTTCTGTTTTCTGTCCGGGGATTTCTCTGCTGCATGACCAGGGGTTGGGGGGATGCAGTCCATCCACAAGCACAGCCTGGAAATATAGGGAAGGTAACATCCCAGGGGCAGCCCTTGACCCTTGGGGCTCAGGAGTCTGCAGATAAATGCCCCTGCTGTCCATCCTTCAGGCTCACAATTCTGCGAACCAGCCCCTCACAGTGACCTCAGTATTGCTCTCTTATGTTATGTTTTCCTTTTTCCCTGTTTCACTCTCTCTGTTACCTCATTCCTGCTTCCTGGTGCTACTCCTCAAATAAACTATCAGCATCCCTTTTGTTTCAGGCTCTGCTTTAGGGGACCCAACTAAGACAACTATGACCTAGCAATTTCACTCCTAGCTCCATGGTCAAGAGATACTCTTATCATGAACATCAGGAGAAACAAGAATGTTCCTGTTAGCACAAAATCAGTGGCAAGAGAACAGACACAGCCATTCTGGAATAACACACAATGAAGTATTATACAACAGTCAAAATGAACGCAATATGGTTAAATGCAACAGTGTAGGTGGAATTTAGCAATCTAATTTTGAGTGATAAACATATATCCCCAAATATCACACTCAACATGGTATCTTTTTTATAAAAATTGAATACTAGACAAAAGATATACTTCTGGGAAATAGATATAAATGTGATAAAACTACTTAAAAAGGAAAGCAAGAAAACAGTGAACACAGGATTCAAATTCACTTTGGGGAAGACCAGACTAGTGGATGCAAGTTCTTATCAGTGTTTTATTTTTCATATTGGGCAGTGGTTCCATGGATCATTTTATATTATTAAAAGAAACAAATACATACATACATTCGTAAACAATTTAAGGGAGGCTTTGAATAGACCAGTGATGAGAATGTGTCCTATATACCCAATGATTAAAATAAACCTGATTCAATGTATCTGAGGTCCAATAAAAAAGTAAAACAAGATTATTGTAAAAAAAATGGAAAAATACATAAAATCACAATGAAGAAATAAAAATTACTACCCAGTGCTAACCTCAACTATCAAACTTTAATGAAAGTCTTATAACTTTTTTATGAATTAAATATGTCTGCATGTGTTGTTTATAAAATGGAGGTGATATTATATATAGTTTTTTTAAACTTAAGAAGTTTTCAAGTCATACATATTTGTTGTGGAACAGTAAAAAAAATTGAGAAAAGCAAAAGAGAGGAAAAGAAACAACTTAGAAAGAACCACTGTTAACATTTTGATGCATTTACTTCCATTTTTTGCCTATGCTTAATATCACATTATGACACTCTCTCCACATTATTAAATATTCTTTCAAAATATTACCTCTCTCTGTCTTAAAACTCTTAAAACAGTAACTCTGCAGTGGAGAAGTCTGAAAAATGTTATCTTACCATGTGATAAAGATTAACATCGCCTGTGATGTTGTGTGGCTCCCATGTGCCCCTGCAAGAAGCACCTGAGAGAGGGGGAGAAGATTCTTTTCCTTATCTTGCACTAGAAATTCTAAACTATGGAATAAGATATGAAAAAGAATTATGATATATAAGAAATAATGCAACTACCAGAAAGATGTAAATAAAAAGGGAAATATAACTCTGATGTAATACAAGATGAAATTATTATTTTCAGGCCATATGATCATAGAGTTACATACACTTAAAAAAGAATCAATAGAAAAATTATTACAATTAATAAGAGAGTTCAGCAAAATTTCTGGATACACAGTCAATGAAATATGATTGCCTTACTTTTCATCGGTACTATAACCAATGAAAGTGGAAAGTTAATATAAAAAAACAACAAAAATTGTGAAATATAGAATAATTTAATTATTGTGCTGTCACCAGAAATTGATACATCATAATTGACCATACTTCAATAAAAATAAATAAACAAACACACAAACAAATAAATAAAATGTATGCTATTTTGATGGAGAAAAATCACAAAAATTAATTGAAACCTGAAAGAATAGAGAGATACATATCACATTTATAGATTAGAAGACTCAGTGTTTTAAATATTCAGTTATAACTCCAATCTGTAAATTAAATGAAACTTTAGTATAAAGTACAGAACTCTTCAGGGAACTTGAAAAAATGGTTCTACGATTCGTATGGAAAAATAAAGGTATACAGAGAGCTAAGGCAATCATGAAAAACAGGAACCAAGTTGGGGGTGGAGCTTGCCCCTAAGATATCAAGATTTATCACAAAACCACAGAATTGAAACAATGGCATATTGGTCAGGGCAAATTGATCAATGGAACAGAACAGAGAATCCAGAAATAAACCCATGCATTAGTGAAGACCAGGTATACATCAGAGAAGCTGTCACAAATCAATGAAGGAACAGCAAACTATTCGATAAGGGGCATTGGGCTAAAACCTGGGCAAAACCTGATTATTTTTTATGACAATGAGACATTTTAGAATATCAGGAGTGAGTGAGAATGCCTGGGTTCCTACGTCAACTTACTAACCTTGGGCAAGTTACTTAATCTCTCTGTGCCTATTTCCTCAACTGTAAAGTAGGGATAATAACAGTACTTACCTCAAAGACCTGGTGGAAAGATTTATAAAGTAAATTAAAGGAGGCTAAATATAGAATTAATACAGGTTAAGGATTTAGACCAGTCCTTGGCTCGAGGCAGCACTGTTTGTATTAGTTACCACTGTCCTTTTATCCTCTGTGCCACATGGTCATCATAGTACCTTCATTCCCTCTTTCTTTGCCCAGTGGTGGGAGATTTCCACTATCTAAATGAATCATAATAACAGTTCACTTGTTCTTAGGGGCCCTGGTCCAAATCTCCGCCATCTATAGCGGGAGGACATCCCATAGTGGGAGGTCTTCTCACTTCAAAAAAGTTATTTCTTTAGAACACTGATTGTGGTCATTGGTGACTTCCAGTCTCAACTCTTACCTCATTTGTGGTCCTGATAGCTTTCCTGTGATATGGAGCACAGTACAGCTTCCATTTTTTTTGTTTCTTTTTTTTTTAAGTAAACTAGTTTTTAGAAGAGTTTTAGTATTAGAGAAAGAAATGGAAGATTAGTACAGTTTCCACATACCCGGCACTCAGTTTCCCTCATTAACATTTTCTTGCTTTTAAAATTCAACATTTTGTCTTTGAGATACATCCATGTTTATATATATATACACACACATATACGTAAACATATACATATATATTTATTTATTCATTCTAACTGAGTGTAGAGTGTTGGGGAATTCCTTCTCCCTCTCAGTGAGATCTATCAAATCCCTGGTTCTGCAGTGAAAGTATTCACATAGTTATAATGTTATAAATGTCATTTGGCTTTCAATGTTAAGAAAAACATACAGGCAAACATAATTATATTTGCAGGATAGAGTGTACATACTACAAATCTTAACAAAGCAAAAGTTAAAGTTGAGTTGGTGGAGGAAGGTGGAAGTGGGAAGGAGATATCAAGGGAAATCATTGATTTCATACAGAAGAGAGTTGAGAGATACAATCTAAAGAAGAAAGATACTTAAGACTAAGATGCAAACTGATACAGTGGACCCTTTGTATGTGCTGGGTCTGAATCTGGATTCAACCAACCTCAGATGGAAAATACAGTATTTTTAATTTCAAGAAGGTCTCCAAAAGCAAAATTTGAATTTGCTGAGCACACACACACACACACACACAATATTTACATAACATTTACATTGTATGAGGTATTTATAAATAATCTAGAGATGATTTAAAGTATTCCAGAGGGTGTGCACAGATTAAATCCAAATACTATGCCAATTCACACAAGGGACTTGAGCATTGGGGAATTTTGGTGTGTGGGGGTTTGGGGAACCAAATCCCCCGTACTCAGGGAGCTGTATTACCAACCAATAGAAAAACAAAAGACATAAATATAAAAAACAAAAACTGGGAGAATGCGGGAAGGATGGTTAATGAAATCACACAGCAGGGAGTCAACAGTTACTGTTAACAGTAAATAGAAGCATAAGTATATTATTCAGTTATATTAATAAAAACTAAAACAATGACAACATGGTGAGAGAAAAAGAAAGAAAGAAAGAAAGAAAGAAAGAAAGAAAGAAAGAAAGAAAGAAAGAAAGAAAGAAAGAAAGAAAAAAGACGAAAGAAAGAAGAAAGAATGTTGCTCCTAAGAACTTGGGAGTGAGGTGATGCTTTTAGCTTTTATTTCTAACCTTTCTGTTGGGCTTGGGTGTGCATTTTTATCTATAGGAATTATATTTGAGAAATAATTAAAATAAATGATTCAGCAAAAATCTAGATCTGATTCTGACATTCCCCGAAAAGTTCAGGCACTTTCTATAACTCCCCATCTCCCAAGGATCATGTTTAAATTCGCAGGCAGGAATTCAAGACCCTTCGTCGCCAGGCACCCAGGAATTGGCACCTCCTCCGGGAAGCCCTCGGGAGGGAGAGGGCGCCCTCTGCCGGAGCAGGGAAGCCAGCACGCTTCGGGTATCGCCGTTTGCGCGTCAATAGAGTCCGCCCCCGTCTCTCGCCCAGGGCTCTCCGCATCACGTGGTCCCAGCCCCTTTATAGCTGAGGGTGGAACCCGGGGACCCAAGGTGAGAGCCTCTGGACCGGTGGGGGATTGCTTGGTGAGGCCTGGGAGCCTGAGTGGAGTGTCTGTCAAACCTGGACCAGTATCAGGGGTACGGGCGAGGTGATAGGAAATGAACCCCATTCAGTGTCTGCTCTGTGCCGAGTGGTTTAGAGCTGGGCTTTTTGTGGGGGAGAGAACCCCGGCTCTTCCACTTGCAGTACGCGCGCATCCTTGAGCGAGTCACTTTACCTCTCTGTATCTCAGTTTCTTCACCTGTGGCTGCCAGCATGCAGTGAAATAATGCACATGAGTAAGTAATTAATAAATGATCATTGTTGTTACTATAGCCCATTTAAGCAAACATCTGAGAGGGGAGGGCCTTAAAGGTGGCTCTAGCTCAACCCTGTTTGGAGACAGGCCTCCCCTCCCTCACCTGGGGCCCCAGGTCCTGCTGGGGTGCTTACAACAGGAGTTACTGCGGGCTGTCTCCCTGGAGGTGCCACCTGTAGGGGAAGCTGCCACCCAGGTTCCCACTGGCCTGGTGTCCTGACTGGGCTGCCGAGTCAGGCCCTCCATGGTGAAGTCTTTGTCTCCTCACAGGGCCTGCCTTCTGCTTTGGGCCCCAGTAGGCGGACAGACATGTCTCAGGAGGCGGCTGCAGAGGGCTCCAGCACAGAAGACGCTGTTTTCAGTCCCCTCCACAGCTGTGGGCTTTTCCGGGAGGATGTGGAAGAAACCGACTCCATGTCAGGCCTGGTACTAAACCTGCCAGGAGAGAGCTCTGGGGTGCCCATCTGGGCTGGCAGCAGGAAGAAGGTCTTCAGGGAACAGGCCCATGGAGGTGCCAGCTCCCAGGCTGTGGGTGCTTGTGGAACCAGCCTGGAGGCCCAGGCCCACCTGGTGGTCCCGGGGCTGCAAGCTGTGAGACAGAGCCAGGACTGGGTGCTTGGCCCCAGGCTCCACAACCTGATGCCCACAGTGCCTGCCCAGGGGAGGGCTCAGGCCCCCAAGAGGCTCCAGATTTCTCTGCACGACATCTTAGCTGGAGGTTGGCCCAGGAATCTTTGTAGCATTTCTGTGGGGGCAGGAAAGAAAAGCAGGAAGTGTGAGGCCCACTCAGAGGGTGGGGAGGGGGCTGGTGGCATCTTGCGGCTTGATCAGAGCCCTGGTGGGGACAAGCCCCAGTCTGTGGGAGGTCCCCCACAAGGTGCTGACATGGAGTCCGTGGGAGGCCCTTGCAATCCTCTCTCTTCCAAGGACACTGGGTCTGGGCCTGGAGATCCAGGTGAAGTTTGGGTGGGATGTGCCTCAGGGACTAAGAAGTTTGAATATTTGCCTACTGCAGGGGCTGGGGCCCAGCCAGGCAGCCCCTGTGACCCTGTCGGGTCCCCACTGCCCAGTGAAGGAGAGTCCCTTCGGCCACCTGCCCGGGATCCTCCACTGAGCCCTGCACTGTGCCTGGGAGTGTCTGGAAAGGCTTCTACAGAATGTCAAGAAGCCAAACACATTGTGGGGGCTGGCGATGATCATGGCCCTGCCACCTCGCACAACCAGGAAGAGCTGGAGGTCAAGGCTCAGCCAGGGTCGGGGTCGAGGCCAGAGCAGGAACTTGCTGCTTCTACTGACAACCCCGCCAGCTCCCAGGAGCCTGCAGCCGGCAAGGCCAGCTCAGGCCCATCCACGGGGCAGAGAAGTTGCAGGCGTGCTAAAAAGTTGAGAAGGGGCCCAGTGCCCTATGACCAGGACGAGAGCGCTGACAGAGGCTCAGAGAACTCCAACCAGGACCAGCCAGAGGACCCCAGCCCAGGAGGCTGCCACAGACTGGTAAGCTGAGTCTAAACAGTTGGGATAGAAAAGGCATCATTATCTTTTGGAGTCAGGGAGTCCTGGGTTCCAATCTTATCTCTGCCCACTTCCTAGCTGAGTTACTCTGGAATATTTTATAACCTCCCTGTTTCCTTGTCGGTAAAAATGGAACACTAATTCCAATTTAATGGCGTTGTTTTGAGCATTAAATGTGATGATGGTGTAAAATAACATGCCTAGCACAGCATAAGGCACAAGGTAAGGTTCATTCATGTTAAATTTGCTTTTCCTCGGGTGTCACCATGGCCCTGTGAGATAGGCATTAGCCCTGTATTTCCAGATGGGGAAACTGAGGCTCAGGGAAGTTAACAAACTTCTCCAAGCTCATACAGCAAGGGAGTCAGTTCCTGGCCATGTTCCCTGCATTCACTGCTTCCCTTTCCATTGTTCCTTTACTGATAATAGTAACTGTCATTTGATTAATAATCACAGCTGACATGTTTATACACCAAGGGAGAATATGGCATTACCTGTTTTTGATGTGTATTTCTCAAGTAGTTGAATTTTTTATCACATTTATTGAATATGTATTATATGCTAGGTGCTTTTGGTTTAGTCTTTGCATGAAGCCCAGAGAGGTAAGGTTACAGGCCCAAGGTCCCACAGCTGGTAAATGACAGAGCCAGGATGCAAACCCAGGCAGTCTGTTTGGAGAGCTTACCCACTTGTACACATTCCTCATTAGCATCACAGCAGTAATAGCACCAGGCTTCCTTACCACATGGTGGGTACTATGCTGAGCACTTTGTCTCCCACCTTCCTAACACGCTACAAGGTCAATGCTATTGATACATACCCATTTTAATGATGGGGACACGGAGGCTCAGACAGGTGAAATGACTAGTTCAAGACCAGACAGCAAATTAGTAGAACTGGGATAGGAACCAATGAGCTGCTTGTGTGATTTACCACTATTGGATACTATAATTACATTAGAAATGCGATTACATTGTCTTTGCAAACATCACTCAGAAACATTAATTTTTAGTTAAAAAAACTAATAAGTGTTTATCATAGAAAATAAGGAAGAAACAAAAACCCTCATAATGTCAGCATTTAAAACTATCTCCTATTGACATTTTGGTGTATGTCCTTTCTTCCATCTTTTTCCTATGCATGGATATCTTTTCTTTGCCTAGAAATTGGATCACGTGTGTCAAAATTTATAACTTGACTTTTTAGGTATTAAAAAAACTGTTTTACAATGAATTTGTTAACACAGAATGCAGAAATCCCTTTTAATGCCTCCTGGCCCAGTTGCCCTTTATCTGGAAATAACCACTGTTAATGGTTAACATCCTTCTAGTCTCCTTTTTATGAACTTCTATACATATATGAACGTCTATATATTGATCACAATTTTTTATATGTAAGTAGGCTCATACTATGCTTCATTGTTCTGGGACTTTGTTTATTTTTCAAGTGCTAAGTTATTTGAAGATCTTTCCAAGTTGGTACATACTGTTTTGCCGAATCTGTGTGTTCCCTGGACCCTGCATCATAGCTGTCTGCCGGCACTAACAGGACCAGAGGATAAGCCAGAACTTCCTTTTCTCATTTCCAAATACTATTGTGTAGTTAAGAGCATGAAGCCCAGGGGAAGGGTATAGCTCAGTGGTAGAGTGCATGCCTAGCACGCAGGACCAAGCAATCCCCAGTACCTCCATTAAAACAAACAAACAAACCTACCTAACTACCTACTCCCCCAAAAAAGAAAAAACATATAAAAAATAAAAATAAAAAAGAGCACAAAGCCCAGAGGCCAACAGCTTGTGTTCATTCTGGCTTTGCCACTATCAGAATGACCTGTGCAAGTAGCTTCACCTTTTGGAGTGTATTTTCCTCATCTGCAAAATCGGGGTGTTAAAAGAACTTACCCAAAGGGTGGTGGTGAGGAGTAGATGAGATGACATGACTTGTGTTTGACATTTAGCACAGTGCCTGGTACAAGAAAAATACTCAAAAATGTTATCTGTTATTGACATACAATTTTGTCCTGCTCTAAGTACTGCCAGGGTGAACATCCCTGTGCATCTGGCTTCTCCCCATTTCAGATTATGTATTTGGGCCAGATGCCCAGAATTGGGATTCCTGGGTCTGCAGTGTTTGGGGGCAGGGGTGGTGGAGCCAGGTGCCTGCCTGCCTGCCTGCACTGCAAGCAGCTCACGGCTGCTCTCTCCTCCTGGCCCTATCCTTGACTCTGTGGCTCCGCCTGTCATCCCACAACTTCCCAAACAACCCGTTGCCATGGCAACTGGTGCCAGCTGCAGGAGAAGAATTGAGGCTGGGCTGTGACAGGGACGGGCGGGTGGTTGAGGACAGAGTTGGGCGGGTGGTTGAGGACAGGGCTGAGTGGGGCGTGAGCAAGCGTGGCAAGCGTGGGCATAGTGCCTGGCTGGACTGGGCCCTGGCACTTTCTCCTGGAGGCAGCTTGGCCCATGTCAAGGGCAGATAGACGGGTTCAAGGTCAGGCTCTGCTTCTTAGAATGGAGTGACTTTAGAGAGATGTCTCTTCTCTGAATCTTAGTTTCCTCTTCTATCAGCTGGGCCCCAAAATGGCTGGGAAGCTGAAAGGTTGGTTGTGTTGTATTCTTTTGGTGTGAGTTGGAGACTCTTGCAGGGAGGTGGGGAGGTGGGTTGAAACACCATTTTCTTCTCTGTCCTGAGTCCCACAGTGATCAGTGAGGTCTGGAGTCACTCTGTGGATGGGATAGCAGGGGACATGGGAGGGCAGCTCTGCCAGTGCCCCTGCTCCGCCCATCACAGCTTGGGAGGCACACAACTCCTCCGGTCCCACCTAGGCTCCCAGGCTTGGGTACTTTGTCTGCAGCTGCAAAGCATCAGGAAGTGTGTGAGGGAGGAATGTGTCTCCAGCAGTTGAACAGCCTAAGAATAGCTCTTTTAAGTGCTTACTGTATACCAGGAGCTTCACAGACGTCATCATCTCATATTTAATCCTCACAATAGTATTAAAAGTCAATGTTAGTAACTTTGTTTTGCTGATTAAGAAAACTGGAATTCAGGGTCACACAGCAAATAAGTGGTCAGGTTTTGCAGCCTCTTAGAATTGCAGAGTGTCTTCTCCTTTTCTGTTTTCTGCAATAATTTGTATAAGATTGGAATTATTTGTTCTTTGAACATTTTGGTAGAATACTGATAAAAAAATGTTTGGAGTGGTGTTTTCTTTAGGGAAGATGTTTCCTTCTCTACTCAGTTTATTCTATGATTGTAGGTTTATTCAGTTCAAAATTTTTTTTCTTGACTCAATTTTGCTAAGCTGTATTTTTCTAGAAATGTATCTACTTAATCTGAGTTTTCAAATTTATTGGCATGTTGGCATAAAGTATTTCACAGTAGCCTTTAATCTTTTTAATATCTGTGCACTCATGATTACTCATTCCAAATGTCTAGTTGTACCTTACCTTTTTCCCTAATCTTGCCAGAGAACTGTCTGGTGTTTTCAGTCTTTTCAAAGAACCAATTTTTGGTTTTGTTGATCCTCTCCATTGTATGTTTGTTTTCAGGGTCATCTTTCTTTCCATTTAGTCTCTAATTTTATAATATCTTAAGAATGATGCTTATTTCATTAATTTTATGTCTTTTTCCTTTCTAATAAAGTAATTTAAAATTATAAAGAAACCTCTAATTATCGTATTAGCTGTATCCACACACTCTAATATATAGTCTTATCATTCAATTCTCAGTATTTCATAATTTTTATTACAATTTTTCTTTGGTCTATGTGTCATTTAGAAGTGTATGTCTTCTTTTTCCCTTTTAATTGAAGTATAGTCAGTTACAATGTGTCAATTTCTGGCGTACAGCATAATGTCCCAGTCTTGCATATATATATATACATATATTCATTTTCAAAAGTTTATTTCTTAATTTCCATTCATAGGGGTTTCTTTCTTTTCTTTCTTTCTCTCTTTCTTTTTATTATTGCTTTTTAACTTAACCATATTGTGGTCTGAGAAAGTCATCTTTATCTAAGTTGTCTGATACAGTAGCCACTAGCCTCTTGTGTCTAGTGAGCACTTGAAACTTGGCCAATCCAAATTGAGATGTACTTACAGGTGTAAAACACACCCTGGATTTCAAGGACTCAGTACAAAAAAAAGTTAAAATTTCATTAGTAATTTTGTATTGACTACATGTTGAAATGATAATATTTTGGATATTTTGAGTTAAATAAAATATGAAATGAATTTCACTTCTTTTTCCTTTTTTTTAATGTGGCTTCTAGAAAACTTAAAAGTACACATATGGCTCACATTTATATTTAATTGGGTGGTGTTGGTCTAAAAAATACTAGTCATTTTAAATTTATTGAGATTTGCTTTATGGCTCAGGCTGTGCTTAATTTTCATGTATGTTACATGTGTCCTTGAAAATAATACATATGTTCTAGTTGATAAGAACAGTGTTCTATATACATGCACACAGATTAAGCTTCTTCATTGTTTTCATTGAATCTTTTTTATCCTTACTGATTATTTTGTCAGCTAGATTTAGCAGTAGTTAGAGAAATACATTAAAATTTCTTGTTACTGGTGGATTTGTCTTTTTCCTCATAGCTTAGTCAATTTTCCTTGATGTTTTTTGAGATTATGTTATTAGATGCTTATACATTTAGAGCCATTATAGCTTCCTGGTGAAAATGCTAATCATTATGTAATGAGGTCTTTGCCTCTATTTTTTGCCTTACAGTCTGTTTTATCTGATATTAGTATAGATACAAAGCCTTATTTTGGTTAGCATTTGCTCATTTACGTATTACTCTATGTTTTCCTCTTAACCATTTTGCATTGTTGTGTTTTAGAAATAAGTTTTATAAATATCTTGTAATTGGATTTTCTTTTTTTAAGAAGTCTGATAATTTTTATATTCGTCTGAAGTATTAGTCCATTTACACTTGTTGTAGTTACTGATTTATTTGAATCCATTCCTACTGTCTTATTTTGTGCTTTGCATTTATCTTGCATTTTCTATACTTTTCACCTTTTTCTTACCTCCTTTTAGATCGATTAGTTTTTCTGCTTCTTTTTTTATCTCTCTAATAGTTTGGAAATTTTCTGTGCCCTGTTAATATTCTTTTGGTGGCTGTTTTAGCAATGTTAACACAAATACCTAACCTTTCTTAAGTATAAAGGTAGTTACTATTTTTATCTTTCTCTGAAATGATATGAGGATCTCGGAATGCTTTGATTTCATGTATGCACCTTCCCAATCTATGGGCTGTTGTTATCTAGTAAGTTGGTCCTAAGTTATTTTTTTAATTCCACAAATTATACAAATATTATAGTTTTATATAATCAGTTTATTTAGATTTAGCAACATAAATTTATCATTTTCTTTGCTCAGAATTCCTTTTTGCATCTCAGCTTTTCTATCTGGGATCATTTCTCCTTCCTTCTACCTCAAGTTCATTCTTTAACATCTTGTTTATTGAGAAAAATTAAATTATCAAGAAAAATTATAACTTTCTCGATTTCTCAATATCTTTACCTTTATTCTCAAAAAATATTTTTTCTTGTTCCGCAATTGATATTTTCTTTATGCATATTGAAAATATCATTCTGCTATGTTTTGCCTTCCATATTACTATTGACAAGTTAGCTGTTAGTCTAACTGCCATTCCTTTGTAGATAAAATGTCTTTTGATGAGCGGCATTATAGGATTAGTAGTTAAAGGTGTGGCCTCTGGAATCAGACTGCCTTGATTTAAATCGTAGATCTTTGGTTTACCAACTGTATGACAGTGGGCAAGCTGATTAACCTCTCTGTGCCTCTGTATGCCTCAATTTCCCCTTCTGTAAAATGGGAGCAATAATATAGTATCAGTACCTAGCTGATAGAGTTTGATGAAGATTAAGTGAACTAACATGGAAGACATTCAGAACACTGGTAGCACCTTTTCAGTGCTATTAAAATGTTAGCTTTTTTTTTCCTCTTGATGCTTTTAGGATCTCTTTATAATTGGTGTAGACCAGTTTCACTATGATTTGTCTAGATGTGGATTTACTTTTTCTTAACTTTTGAAAATTCACTGAGATTTTTGAATCTGTGAATTATCTTTTATCAATTCATGAGAATTCTTAGCCTTCTATCTTCAAATACTCCCTCTGCTCAATTCTTTCTCCTCTCTCCTTCTGGAACTTTAGTTCCAAAGTGAAATTAGTCCTTTTCATTCTATCTATCCTTTGTGTCTCTTTGATGGTGTTTCAATAGAGTATGTGCTGTGATTATTTTGGATAATGTCTTTAAATCTATCTTCTTGTTCACTAACTTATTTCAGCTGTATGTAATATGCTATTAAACCTATATATTGACTTCAAAATTTTTTTTAAATTGAACTACAGTCAATTACAATGTGTGAGTCTCTGGTGTACAGCACAATGTCCCAGTCATGCATATATATACGTATATTCATTTTCGTATTTTTTCTGTTAAAGGTTATTATAAGATATTGAACATAGTTCCCTGTTCTATACAAAAGAAACTTTAAGAAAAATCTGTTTTTATATATAGTGGCTAACATTTGTAAATCTCAAACTCCTGACTTTATCCCCTCCCACCACCTTTCCCTGGTAACCATAAGATTGTTTACTAAGTCTGCAAGTTTGTTTCTGTTTTGTAGATGAGTTCATAGTGTCCTTTTTTTATATTTTCAGATTCCACATATGAGTGATATCATGGTATTTTTCTTTCTCTTTCTGGCTTACTTCACTTAGAATTATGATCTCTAGGTCCATCCATGTTGCTGCAAATGGCATTATTTTATTATTTTTTATGGCAGAGTAGTATTCCATTGTATAAATATACCACAACTTTTTTATTCAGTTATCTGTTGATGGACATTTATGTTAGTTCAATGTCTTGGTTATTGTAAATAGTGCTACTATGGACATTGGGGTGCACATATCTTTTTGCTTTAGAGTTCCCTCTGGATATATACCCAGAAGTGGGATTGCTGGGTCATATGATAAGTCTATTTTTAGTTTTTTGAGGACTCTCCATACTGTTTTCCATAATGGCTGCACCAAACTACACACCCACCAGCAGTGTAGGAGGGTTCCCTTTCCCCACACCCTTTCCAGCATTTATTGTTCATGGACTTTTGAATGATGGCCATTCTGACTGGTGTGAGGTAATACCTCATTGTAGTTTTGATTTGCATTTCTCTGCTAATTAGTGATATTGAGCATTTTTTCATATTCTATTGGCCATTCATATGTCTTCATTGGAGAAGTGCTTGTTTAGGTCTTCTGCCCATTTTTGGATTGGGTTGGTTTTTTTGTTATTGAGTTGTATGAGCTGTTTCTATATTCTGGAAATTAAGCCTGTGTCAGTTGCATCATTTGCAAATATTTTCTCCCATTCTGTAGGTTGTCATTTTGTTTTGCTTATGGTTTCCTTTGCTGTGCAAAAGCTTATAAGTTTAATTAGGTCCCATTTGTTTATTTATGCTCTTATTTCCATTGCCTGCCCTGGGAGAACGCTGCTAAGATTTATGTCAGAGAATGTTTTGCCTATGTTTTCTTCTAGGAGATTTATTGTGTCTTGTCTTATATTTAAGTCTTTAAGCCATTTTGAGTTTATTTTTGTGTGGAGTGAAGGAGTGTTCTAACTTCATTGATTTACATGCTGCTATCCAGTTTTCCCAACATCACTTGCTGAAGAGGACTTTTACTTTTAATAGTTATTATTATACTATTTTTCATTTCTAGAAGTTGTGTTTGGTTCCCAACCAAATCTGGTTGGTCTTTCTATATATATTTTTTGTCCTTCACTTGTATGTATGACATCTCCTTTTATTTCTTTAAACATATTATACATACGTATGTCGTACTCCAGTCTGATAAGTCCAGTATCTAAAGTCTTTGCTGATCTGATTCTGCTGTCTGATGTTTTAGAGTCTCGTATGCTAGTATATGGACCCCTGAGAATGGGGGCCAGCCAAAAAGTTTTAAACTGTGAAGGACTATTCTCAATATCTTTACTGTTTTCCTTCCCAGATGTCCCCTGTGTTCTGTATTCCCCCGTTTCTCAATTTACTTTTTTAAAAGGCTGTTTCATTCCCATGGTTTAAAAAAGAAAGAAAAAAAAAAAGGGGAAGTCTCCTTCCCAACTCTTAGTCCCTTTCCTGCTGGCAGCCTCTGTTATTATAAGGTTTTTGTAGATACTTCCAGAGATGTTTTATGCAGATTCAAGCAAATACAAATTAAAAATTCCTTCTCTCCCTTTTTAACGCAAACGGTAGCACATGACACATATTGTTCTGAACTCGTTTTTTAATTTAAAAAATATGTTTCTGATTGTAAAAGAAACACATGCTCACTTTGAATAACATAAATAGCCAAGTGTCTACTAGTAGAAGCGAAAATCCCCCTGGAATTTCATTCCCAAGAGATAACCTGTATTGTGTATCTATAAATATATATTTACATAAATGGGCTTATGCAACAGATACTGTTCCATAACCTATTTTTTTCTTTTTCCCCAAATAATATTCCTTGACATCTTTCCATGAATCTTTCCACATCTGTCAGTACTCTCCATATAGCCCAGCATTTAAGTGCCTGGGCCTTGGAGTCAGGCAGAACTAGGTTCTAATCCTAGCTCTGTCACTTAGCTACAGGACTTTTCAGAGCCTCTCTGAGCCTCAGTGTCTGCATCTGGAAAATGGGGATAGAAATTGTACATACTTCATGGTATTTTCTGAGACCTTGATAAGATCAGGTATGACTTCCTCCAGGGCCAGCTGCTTTATAAGCCCCCAATGAATATTAGTTTTTTATTATGACTCATTTCTTTTAATGGCCAATTAAAATCCATAGCATGATGTATCACTATTTATTACCCATTCCCCTTTTGATGGACATTGGATTATATCCAGTTTTTTCTTGTTGTTATAAATGCCAACCCAGCGAACACTAAATATACATCTTTCACCTTAGTGTGGGTGTCTTCTTGTGAATTCCCTGCAGTGGGGTCACTGGGTCCTCTGATTTCTAATCTCTGTGTCTTCTTTCTTTCCAAGGAGGCAGTGAAATTGCCCCATGGGGTGAAGCATGTGTGTTATGTAGGTTTTTGCTTTTATTATTCCTCTTCCTCCTTCTCCTGAGGTTTGGTGGGGTGGGAGGGGTCCTCCCCAGTAGAGGCAATCCCAGCCCCTCATGGCCTACCCTTGTCCAGAGCTTCCTAGTGTTCCCCATTCCCCACGATGCTGAATCTCAGACTTCCAGTTTCCCCCAAACCTTGGAACCTGACCATTCATGATAATTCATTCAAGGATTAGTGTTCAGACCCATTTGCTTTCAAAACAATTCCCCATGGTTTGTTTTAAGTTAAAAGAATAAAAACATACTTAAATTGGGATAAAAGCCTAAAGGAAGCAAGAAAAGGGGAAGGAGAAGGGGAAATCTTGTTACAATAACCCCTTGTCTTGTAATCCTGGAAAGGTATAGCTGCTGGGTTCAAATTTAATGCTAAGCTTCCTAGCAGCCAAAGCAAAAAGGGGAATAGAATAGATTCTGTAGATCATTAGAAGACCCCAAACTTCTCTGCACCTTGAAATGATGTTGAAGGGCTTCCTCCAAAAGGCAATAGAGGGGTGATGGACATGTTCACCATGTGCCTGCTTCAGGGGAAGTGCAAAGAGCAAGCCGGTTACCCCCAAAAAGGGGCATGACAGGGCTTTGAAGAATGGAAAGTGGACTCAGAATCTGTCCCCTTGATAAGCAGCATCTCTAGTGAAAAGGGTGAGAAGGGTCTCAGTACAGGGTCCAGTTGACTCTGAACGTGGCTGGGAGTGAGAGGGGAAACAGGATGGGAGTGAATACAGGCTCCTATCTTGGGACAGAGGCCAGGCAGCCTACAAACATTTATTGAACCCTACTGTTTTCTAGGCCTTTTGTAGGCACTGGGAACACAGTGTAGGCCAAGACATACATGGTTCCTGTCCTCACGCAGCTTACAGTCCAGTGGGACAGAGCGACAGTAAACAAGTACAGGTGAGGCGAGGGCTCTGAAGGGCTCTTCTCCCTCAGCAGGTTGGTTCTGGCGCGGTGATCCGCCTCCTGGGGGCCATCAGCCATGGCCAGGCTAGGGGGCCGCTGCCTCCAAAGCTGGAGGTTCTGGAGGACATGATGGAGGTCAGCTCAGCCTCACCTGCCCAGAGGCCCAGAAAGAAGGAAACGCCAATGGCCCAGGGCCTTGAGGGGTGCCAGGTACAGAACAGGTTATTTACACTGACATGTCACTTAATCCTGCTGAAAGCGGCACTTGCCCACCTGATTCATAGAGATAGTGCTGCAGCCAGAGAGAAGCTATAACTTGCTCAAGGTCACACAGTGTAATAGCCAGAGGCAGGGTTAGATGTCTGCTGGGAGCTGTGTGCTCCTTCTGCACTACTGAGTTCAGGAGCTTGCCAGAGCAAGGGAGAAAGGGGGCCAGGCCCCTCGTATCTGGGGAGAGAGCAGTCGCTGACCTTTGTTCCTGGCCAATGAGCAAGTCCTACCATCCCAAGGTCCTCTAGTGGCCTCCCTCAAGGGGGACAGCATGGGACTCTGGTGGCCTCTCTGATCCCTTCCACTATCCCAGGAGTCATTCTCTGCTCCCCAGGGACACCACCTTCTTTTCCACATCCTTGTTCTGTTGCAGGATGGGGTCCCCTTTCAGGAGGCCGATGCTGAGTGTCCTGGGGTGAATGCTTCTGCTCTGGCCACACGGCCTCCCTCGCTGGAGCACGGGTCAGGGAGAACGTGGGAGTGGGGAGGCAACTGGAGAAGCAGTGTCCCCCTGGGGCCAGGAGGCTGCACCCAAAGACAAGGCCTCAGTTCCTTACCCCTCCTCCACTCCCCCACCCCAGCCACAGTGCGGCCTAGTGGAGGCTAAAGAGGAGGAGCGTGGTAAACAAGACGAGGGAGAGGACTCAGGTAAGCGGCCATGCCCAGCTCCTGTTAGGACTCCTCTCCTACGCCCTCCCCCTTTAATCAGCCTGTAGTCCTTTCCCAAAGGGGTAGAGGCTGCTGGCTGCCTGGGCTCAGCTCCCAGACAGACGTCCTAGACACCCTAGGTCCTGGTAGGTTCCTGAGGTTGGGACCTCTCCCTTGGCTACCCAACCCGTCAGCATTGAGTCTCCCCTTCCGCTTGCCCCTGAGCATCCACTGGGAGCCTGTGACTCTCTTTCTCCACAGCTCAACTTCAGCCCCAACAGGAGAAGCTGCCCCTGGATATTGGGGTACGGGGCACTGTGGTCCGTGCTATGCAAGAGGTGCTGTGGAGTCGGTAAGGCCTTTCTCTGACTTCTCTGACATCCTTGACATCCGGAAGGGGTACCCTCACAACTCCCAGGGCTGTGTTCTAAGGGCTTCTGTGTGTACAACTAACCCCATTTTGTAGTTGTGAGGTCATTTGTCAGCATAAGGAGCTACTGGAGAACTGAATTTGAACTGAGGTCTCTCTGGCTTTAAGGTCGAGCTTTCCACTTAAGCCATGACAGCTCTCAGTGCCTGTTCGGGCCCTCATGGTCCGCACCCACAGCAAATACTTTCAGATACAATGAGACTCTGTGCTGGGACTATCTCAGAGCTCTGAGCCCAGAGCTCTCATTTACTAATGGTGAGACCAAGGCCCAGAGAGGGCAGGATTTTGCAGAGGCCACACAGAAAGTCAGTGGCAGATTCAAGGTTACATCCAGGGCCAGGGCTCTGTCCCCTGTCCTGATCGGTGCCTTCCCCTCCCTCCAGGCTTCCTTCCCTCCACACCCCACTTCACTGGCTACGGATGGAGCATGGGCTGAGCAATCAGATCTTGCTTATCCACTAATTGCATGGCTTCGGGCAAGCCCCTTATCTTCTCTGAGCCTCAGTCACCCCATCTGTAAATGGGGAATGATCCTCCTTCTCCCTCACAGAGTTGGAATGAGGATAAATGGCTTCATGTAGGAAAATGTTCAGAAGGGGAACCGGAGTTGGCCCAGACCCTGCTCTCCACCCAGGTCTCCCTCTCGGGCTGAATGCCTGGATAACCCCATGGGCTCAGTGCCCTGGCACTGCCCTTGTCCCCCGCAGCCTTCGGGAGCTCCCAGACCTGGTGCTGAGTGAGGAGGTTGTGGAGGGCATCGCTGCTGGCATCGAGGCAGCCCTCTACGACCTGACACAAGCCACCAATAGCCGCTACAAGACCAAGTACCGCAGCCTCCTGTTCAACCTCCGAGACCCCAGGAATCGGGTGAGCAGGGCTTTGGGCTGGGCCAGGCCTCCCTCAGAGGTGCGAAGCCCAGGCATGGGGTTGGGGTGGGGGTCTCTCCAAGTGGCATGGTGCAGCCCCTGTCCCTGCAGGACCTGTTTTTCAAAGTGGCTCACGGAGATGTCACCCCCCACGACCTGGTGCGGATGAACTCAGTCCAGCTGGCCCCCCAAGAGCTGGCCCGATGGCGGGACCAGGAGGAGAAGAGGGTGAGCTATTGGTTCAAGTCAGGACATGTGGGAGGGGTTTTGGGAGGGGGAGGGCTGAGGATGGAGCTGGAGAGACAGAGACAAAGTAGAGAGAGGAGGAAGACCATGAGGCGGGGAGAACAGGACAGAGAGAAACAGAAATGAGGGAACGGGAAGATCAGGCAGCCAGGGAGAGAGTCAGAGAGACTCTCCACCGAAAAGAAAAAAAAAAAAAAAGAGGCAGAAATGAAGGGCATTGGGGATGAAGCGCCTGGAAGAGGGGTTACATCCCTGGGAGATGTCATCTTCTACTTGCTTTTCTATGGAGCTGGGCTGGGGGGTGGGGGGACTGGAGTTGATGGTCCAGAGTCTGGACTCCAGGATTGTCACCCAGCATCCATGGGAGGTAGACCCTGTGGGGTTCCCCTGCTCCCATCCGAGCTTCAGAAGCACTAGAAAAGGCTGGAAGTCTTCCTGATGCTCTAGGCTGGGTGAGAGACCCCATAGCGCCCACACTTCACAGCTACACCCCCATAGACCCTGTGTCTGTGGGGCTCTCCTTCCCTGGGGACTGCTCAGGGGCAGGGAAGGTGTGGGCACTGAGCCAGCTTTGGGAGATGCTTGCATAATGGTTGTCTTGGTGGGAACAGTGCAGAATGAAGATATGGGCACTTTGTTCAATAATTAAGAATTTCAAGATGACAGCAGCATTAACCATGGGGCCCTTCTACACCCAGGGCCCTGGCTACTGCATGGAGCCCAGGCCCATGAAGCCAGCCCTGCAAGGAGGACAGGGCCTCTGTCCTCCAGGGGTTGTCAGAAAGAGGCAGGCTTTCAGGAAACATTTCAGATAGGATGACATTGATCACCGATAAGAATCACAAGTAGCATTTACTATGAGCCAGGCTCCGGGCTAAACACTCTACATATGCTGTTTAATATGATGCTTTTAATTTCATTTCTAGAGATCAGAACAACTGCAGTTTAGAGCAGTGAGAAGCTTGCCCAAGGCCAAACTACCTTGTGGGCCTTTGTGAATGGCAGCTGGTCCTCCAGAGCCTGCGCTCTCTGGACTCCACCATTCTTCCCGGGACAGAGGGTGGGCTATAGTCAGGAGGCAGATTTGACTTGTGGGAGAAGGTGAAGTTCAAGGAGACTTCCTGGAGGAGGCAGGGCTGGAGTTGGAGGGTGAATGAGTGGAATATGGAGAGGTAGAGCTGAGGGCAGAGGGACTGGCAGAAGCAGCAGTGTGGAGGAGGGGACAGGGCTGGCATGGAAGGAGAGTCACAGCAGAGGGGTCTCAAGGGAGAAAAGGGAGCACTTGGGCTCTTGGTGGTCAGAGACCCCTGACCCCAGCTGAGCTAGGGCTGCTCTGCCCCTCAGGGCCTGGAGATAATTGAGCAGCTACAGAAGGAGCCGTGCAGCCTCCCGGCCTCCAAACTGACCCACAAGGGGGAAGTCGAGATCTTGCGGGACATGGACCAGATGCTGACCCTGGAGGACCTGGTGGTAAGTGGGAGCCTGACCTGGTGCTAGGCAGGGTCTGTGCCCAAGGCTCCCACTCCTCACCTCACCAGCCATGTGGCCTTGGACAAGTCCCTGACTACACTGAGGCCCAGGGTCTTCACTGTAAAGCAGGGTAATGATGATTACCATGCTGGGTCTGGGAGAGCATGGGGGTGACAGCGCCTTCTCAGTGCTGGTCTGCTTCCTTTTGGCCTAACCCCGAGGCACCCCACGTGAATGGTAGTGAGTCCCATCTCCGCAGTTCTCCCCAAGCTCAGACGTTCCAACCAGATCCCAGGTTGGGAAGCAGGAGGGCCGCACTGTTTGAGCCAGTGACTTTTTGGATGTAAGGAGCAGAGACTTGCTCTATTCCGCAGAAGGACTTAGGGATGCTACCGACAGGGAACCACCTGGAGTCCAGGGAAGTCTGGGTAGAGTCTCCTCTTGCCTCAGGGGATCTGCCCCATCCTCATGTCCATCCTGCTCCTTCCTCTCCCTTGGCTCCTCCATCTTCCACGTGGTCTGAAAAGGTGGCTCAGCAGCCCTTGAATCATGAACCCATCTGCTCAGCCTCCTGCAGCCAATCAGAGCACCCCAGTGGCTCACTTCAGTCACTCTCAGAAGAGGGCTGCTCTGGCTTTGGTTGAGTGCTCCGTGGGTCAGATGTTCACCATGGTCTAATCAGCTGTGTCCAGGGTGGGGGAGTGTGGGGCAGGTCCCTTGATCTATGTTCGCTGGGGAAATGCAGTGATATGACCGATGGAAATCCCTGCTCTTCCCCAACCAGTATCCAGGCCAACAACCAGAACTGCTGGCTGTGCAGAGAGGAGCCCTGAGGGGGTGTGGCCGCTCCCCAACCCACGCCCATCTGTTTTCCCAGAATAAACCGAATGTAAATGTAGAAGGAGGAGCCAGAGAGAGAGGAAAGGGGGTGAGGTGCAGAGTAGGGGAGGGGAAATAACACCGAATAGCAATCTTTACTCCTGTTGAACACCTACTACGTGCCTCTTTCACAAACAATGCCTCATTCAGACCTCACAGTGCCCTGGGAGGTAGGTGATGTCAGTTTCCTGGGTGAGGAAGCTGAAGCCATTTCCTCAAGGCCACTTGGCCATAGGGGAGACTGGAACCCAGGCTGTCCCTGTCCGACTCCAAAACCTGTGCTTTGGCTCTACTCTTGAGGTGGTTTTAAGGGCAAGAGTAGAGTTTTCAAAATCGTTTCAGATCTTCCTCAAGCAATGTTTGTTTGTGTTTAGAGCTGTTTCTATTATGAGGGAAAAGGGAGATTTGGCAATGGGCATCAGGAGTCTTGAAAATGTTCATTCTCCCCATTTCTGTCATCTGCTTCTGAGAACTCCGTCCTAAGGAGGTAATTGAAAGTTTGAGGAAATACCGTTGGCACAAGGATGTCCTCAGTACTGTTAGTTATAGTGAAAGCCGGGCAATGACCCGATTGTTTAGAAACAGAGGTGATGCATACACTCTAGTCCACTCATCAGTGCAGTGTCTACAGGGACGATGTCACGTGGCAGGTGCCTCTGCTATGGTTCACAGGCAAAATGAAAAGGCAAGGTTGAATATTTGACCCCAGCTACTCTAGTAAAGGACCCCCCCCCAAACTCTGTGTATAGAAAAATGACTATATACTGAATACCCAGAAAATCCATAGTTGTTTCTGAGTGGTGGGACAGGGGTGATTTAAAAAATTTTTTCAAATTGGCTGTATTTTCCAAATTTTCTGTAACAAGTTCACGGTACTTTTGTAATAAAAGAATATATATTATTTAGCAAAGTAAAACTACATCCACGAGGCTCCCTACTCATGGAGGGCTGCTGACTTCTGCAGCCACCTTCCCAGCCCACCCCTCTCTCCTCCTGTGCCTCCCAGGGACCCATGGTGTCCACAGACAGCAGCCCACTGGCCCTGCCTGCCATGGCGAAGGACACCGCGGAGCAGCACAAGGACACCACAGAGCAGCACCACTTCCTAGACCCCAGCTGCCACGTCTGCATGGGTGGGAGAGAGACAGCAGAGGGGTGCAGGGGTGGTGGGCAGGCCAGGGCTGAATGTGGGGGCTCAGGGGCCACAGGGATTCCTGGACTGGGAGAAGGTGGCAGGGTAGGGGTACCTGTGTCACAGGTCATCTCTAAAAGAACCCAATTTCAACCCTATTTCTAATGCCCTGGGCTGGCTTCAGCCTAGCTGCTACCCACTCCATGTCAGCTTCTGCCTCTGCTCTTTGCAGACTGGAAGCCCTCGTGTAAGATGCCAGGCTCCTTCAAAGCCACTGGGAGGATGGGGGACAATGCCTTCCAGAGAGTCCCAATCCTAGGCCCTATGTCCTCTCCAGAGATGCCCCAGACCAGGGAGAAGCCTCCCACGGAGCCCCAGGACAGGTGTGGGGCAGGGGCCAGGAAGGTGGGCAGCCCAGCAGGGTGGGTAGGGGAAGCCACCTGCTGGGGCAGCAGACACAGCCTGGGCTTTTCCATATGGCCTAGGGCAAATCTTACCGCTTGTATGGACCTCAGTTTTCCCATCTGTGCAATGGAACTAATCATCCTTGCCTGCTCGTCTCCACTGAGTAAGGCCATCCTTGGAACAGTGTTCCAGCACCCACGCTGGGGATACAGGACTTTCTCTGAAAACTAAGGAACTGCTGGGGGAGGCCCTGATGACTTGAGTTGTTGTGCCTAGCCCTGTCTTTCTGTCCCTTCTTATAGGCCCCAGATGCCTGCTGGGCCTACAGAGGCCCTGCCCAGCCATTTGCCCTGGGAAGGGTCTCTGGACATGTTCTCCATCAAGCAGTTCCGGGTCAAGGCCCAGCTGGTCTCGGGACACAGCTGTCAGCTCATCCAGGTGTTCCTGCCCTGCTTGTCAAGGGACTCCCTTGCACACTGACCAGCCTAGTCAACTACTCGCACCCTTATCTGTTCATTCATTCGTTCATTCATCCATCTACTCACTCATTCTGAAACAAGTCATTGGCACCCTCTCTGTTCCTGGCCCTGTGCTAGGCACAGGGGCAAATGAGATGCCAGCCCCACTCCTGCAGAGACACATGGGCAAAGGACTCCCTGTAACCCAAGGCATAAAGCAAGAAGGAACTAGGAGAAGGGATCTGGTACCTCTTGGCCCAGAGGAGGGTTTTAGGAGTCATTGTTGAGTGATCAGCTGAAGCATTGGGTGAGGGTAGTCAGGGGTTAGAGGAGGGAGTGAGGGGCTTAAAGTTGTAGGGGATGGCCAGGACAGGCTGTAGGTCTCCAGGGGCAGTTAGGGCTTCCTGGTATACTTCCTGCCCATCCTCTTGGCCACAGGCTGTGGCTTCTGGGTAGCTGGTACCGAGTCAGCCCTGGGCAGGTGGGAAGCTGGGAGGCTGACTGGCCATTCTGCCTGCCCCCAGGCCCTGCCCCCAGTGATCCGCTCTGCAGTCTGCATCCCCTCCAACGCTGTCTGGGACTTTCTGGCCAGCATCTGCCCAGCCCGGGCCAAGGTAACCCATCCCCTACCCCTCAGCTCTCTTCTGCTCCAGCTCTGGAGCAGAGGTCTGGTTTAAGATATCCGGGTCCAAATTCCACTGTGACTACAGACTCACAGGGTGACCCTGGGCCAGGCCGCCTGTTTCCACCTCTGGAAAATGGGGACGCTCTTCCTCACAGGGTTTTCAGAGGTTCAGATGAGACCAGGGGTGTTCACAGGAGCAAAGAGTGACTGTTCCTAAACCTGCTCTCCTTCCTGCAACTGCAGGATGTCTGCGCGGTCAGACTGTGCCCACAGGGTGCCCGGGACACCCAGAACTTCCACCTGCTCTACTCCTACCTCAACAACAAGCAGCGCCATGGCCTGGCAGCTGTGGAACAGGTCGGGGTGGTCCTGCTGCCCCTGCCTGCCTTCCAGCCCCTGCCCACAAGGCTGCGACCTCTTGGAGGCCCAGGTGAGTGCCCCATGCCCGTCCTGCCTCCCCTCACTTGGTGACACAGTCACCCCTGTCTCCTTGGAGATGGGAACATCTCAGAAGGGAGCTGAGACGGGCAAACATGACAACACAAACAAGAATAGCCCACATCTGGGTATTGCTTACTACTTGCTAGACAGTGCCCTGAAAGCTTTATTGATATTAATTGATATAGTCCTCAAAACAACCCCATCAGAATGATAGTATTCATTTCTTCATTTCATAAATGAGGAAACGGTGGTAGGGAGAAAGCAAGTGACTTGTCTAGAGTCACAGAGCCAGTCAACAGCAGAAGCTGGGTGCCTGACCACCACACATACAGCCTCTCCAATCAGGCACCCTGGAGAGAAACTCACGAAATAGCCACATTTGACCCAAGCACAGCAGGACAGAGGCAGGACCCACAAACAACTGGCTGAAAGCAAGATCTAAATAAAAGAGGAAAGAGGGATGTTTTCACCACAGCTATCCTGGGCCAAGCTGACTTTTGTGCATGGATAGCCTCTCGGGCGTGGCTCCAGGAAAGCATGGGTACGGGGTGGAGTTGGGGGTCAAGGGGTGGACTGTACCTTTTCCTAAGCAGAGAACTTGACCTTTCTGGGCTGCATGTCCTGGGGACAAAGTAGTAGACTCTGAAGCAGTCAAGGTCAAACCATCCATGCTCGCCCTCAGCCAGTTGAACCCTTTCCCACATTGTGAGAGCAAATCTTTTGAGTCAGGCTCTCCCTCCCACTTACTTTCCCCAGCATCTCATGGGCCCCATCTCACTGCTGGAAAGCTCTTCCTGGGGCCTAACCTCCAGACCTCTTGCCCCAGCCAGAATGCAGCTTCTGGGGGCTAGGCATTCTCTCCTCCCAGGTCATTGGTCTCTTCCCCTCTCTTCCTCCAGGCCTGGAAGCCACTCACTCAAGCCTGTTGCTGGCCGTGCTGCTCCCCAAGGCAGGGCTTCCAGCCACAGCAGAGTCCAGCCCTTTGTGGGGGAAGGTTCACAAAATGGTCTCCTTCAACAGAAAAGTGGAGATGAGATGCTCCCAGCCAGAAGACTGGGGGCCTGATGTGGCCCTGAAAGGCTCCCCTCCCCCAAGGGATCCCCTGAAGCAGAGCCAGGACAAAGGCTGCCTGGCTCCAAGGGGAACTTGTGCTTGGCAGAGGCCCCCCAGAGGCAGAGGGAGACTGTGGGGAGAGTCTGAGTCCTGGCAGGGTCCTGGGCGAGGGCAGTGGCCCCCCAAACCAGGGTGGTGGCAGTCCTGGCATCCCTATTCAGCAGCACTGGGCAGCCATGGTCAGCACCTCCACAGGGCCTCCTGTCCCCAGCAAGCCCTCCTGCAGCACCTTGAATCCCTGGTAGCCATGAGCCATCAGCTCCAAGCCTCAGTGAGGTCCCTAGGCCAGGAGCAACTTCCCCAACCCTCTGTCCCACCTCCTGCATGCAGTCCCTGGGATCCTTGGCCTCCTTTGCCAGCCCCGGCAGCTCCAGAGCCCCCTGGCCCAGCCCCTGACTCCTCTTTGGAACCCCCAGTTGGAGAGACCTGACCTTCATTGCCCACCAGAAGAGGGGCTTTAATTCCCTCAGCAGTGCTGAACCCTAAGCTGTTCCAGGGAGAGCCACAGGGGCAGAGGAAGGAGAGAGTCAGTTGTTTGAGTTTCCTGTTCTGCAGTTTGTTTAGTGTTGATTTTCAGTTTAATAAAGAATTTGGCAAAGTTGAGACTGTATCTGCTGGTTGGACAAGGAGGGACCCTGGGCCTGGCCAGTGTGTCTGTGAGTTTCTGTGCACAGATATAGCAGAGCTAAAGTGCTGGGCATGGAGGGACAGCCTCGCCAGATGCTTGTCTGAGGTCCTGAACCATCATTGTGCCCGAGGGCACAGCTGTTGCCATGCTGGGGTCTGGAAGCATTTTGTAAGTATTTTGAAGTGGGTGGAAGAAGGCAGCACTAGGCTGGGGAGAGAGAAATGTGGCTTTTTGAGGAGGGGCAGAGGGGAAGAGAAATGAGGCTTTTGAAGGAGCAGACGCTTAGAGATTGTTAAGGGGAGCAGACTGCAGTGGTTTTTATATTTTTCAGTGACCAAAAATTTTCACTCTGGATAGTCAGAGATTACCATCATAATCCCTACATGTCTCTGTGTCTGTGTGTATCTGGGAGTCTCTATGTGTGTGTGTGTGCCTGTTGGCATGTGTGTATGTGTGTGTGTGTGATTGCATGTCCATGTGTGGAGCTGCTGAGAAAGTTGGGAAGTCCATATAGGATGACTCCTCTCTGTTCCTCTTGCCAGCGCCCACGGACTGATACCAGAGAAAGCCAAGGGTCTTGGCCTGGGTTGGGTGGATATTCAGGGTGGGGTTGGAGGCTGGTGTTTGGACAGAATGGTGCTGCTTTGCCTGGGGCCTGGAGTGAGCTCCTAATAGCAGCTACAGTTGTAAGGCATCTGTATGTGTGCCTCCGGAGAGCTGAGTCTAGGCACTGCCGGGGGAACTACCTTCCTCCTGGCTGCCTAACCCAGGGCCCAGAAGCAGGGCCTGGATTGGAGGAGAGAACTTCTGGCACGCCCCGAACTTCACCCCCAACCGCCGCCCCGGCCTGAAGGGGTATACCCCTTCCTACCCCTTCTCAAAGTCTACCGGTGTACCAGCCTCTCCCAGGGCTGGGAAGTTTGGGACAAGAGTTGTTTGGAGTTCCCCATCTCTGCCCCATGATCTCTGCTACTGCCCTACCCGCGGCCGACAGCAGAGGGGGCCCTCAGCCTTGGGATGGAGGTCGGGGCCGGCAGGACCAGAGGCCAAACTGGGGGCGGGACGAAGTGTGGGAATTTAGCCGTAGGGATTGGAAACGGGTGCGGGGGTGGGGTGCCGGGGATGGGACAGGGAGAAGGAACAGAACAGGTGAACCGGAGAGGGGGCGGGGCTCCTTCCGGAACTTTCCCTGCTCCAAGGGGATTGTGAAGGCTCAGAGCTATATGCAAATTACTCAAATTATCATGCAACCTACGGCTTAATTCTGAGTCGGCAGCAACTGGGGTCATTTTCTTAACACAGGGCAGTAGGGGGAACGGCGGTGCGCCCCCCAACTCCAGGCCCAAGGCTCCCTCCTAGGGAGATAGGAGAGCGTTTGCTGCCTTACCGAGCACTCAAGGAAGAAGCTCTGTACTATGGGCCGGGACTTCCTTTCGGAGCGTCAGTTTTACTCTCTGTAAGTGGGGGTGATAAGGTGGCCCTCTAGCACCTCGGCCGGGGAGAGGGCTCGGATAGGCAAACCTCGAAATCCTCAGTCGGCTTCGAGCCTGGGAACTGGACATGACCTCCATCCACCTTTTGGCCCTAGTCCACAAGCCCCTTAGGTTTCTTTTGGCAGAGGCCAGGAGAGCGGATTAGTTAAACTGTTGCCAGGGGGCGTGGCCGAGGTTACTAGGCTTCAGGGACATTGCTAAGCAACGCTGGGCGGGGCTCACGTTGCCAGGCCCGAGTAAGAGTCGCCAAGGACCCGAAAGGCCACCTAGCTTCCCTCGGTTTTAGTGGAAGGCGCCCCGCTACTCTGCTCTCCCCACGATTTTCTCTGCTTCCCTCCGGCAGGATGCTGTCTCTGAGGGTCCTTCCGGTCACACCCTCCGCGACTCCGTGATCCTATGGGCTCTGGGGCGAGGAAACCTGGGTCTTTGTGCACGTGTCTATGCGCTTGCTGGTGCGGTTAGGAGAGGGGCGGTCGCTTTTGGGTTTCCATAGCA
The DNA here is from genome assembly GCF_048564905.1 of Vicugna pacos. Classification (NCBI taxonomy): domain Eukaryota; kingdom Metazoa; phylum Chordata; class Mammalia; order Artiodactyla; family Camelidae; genus Vicugna; species Vicugna pacos. The sequence continues at coordinate 45,278,300 of NC_132999.1, forward strand.
ACCGCTCCTATGCCACCCCATTGCTCCCAAAGATTTGAGCTGTTGCGTGTGCAAATTTACATGTATCTGCATGTCATTAACATAGAGGCGGGGCCGGAACTGTTTGGCAACTGTCCCTGGACAGTTGCGTTTGCTTCTCTCTCATCCCGCCTGATGGGCACGTGGGCCGCGCATGCGTGAGTGTTTTGCTTATTAAGGTTCCTAGATTTGGGGTAGGTGGGTGAACTATAATAGTGACCATTGGTTACCAGACCCCCAGTCACCTTACAGCGCAATTTACATTAATCTGTCAAGGTACCCCTGACCAAAGACACCCAACCAATTCCACCAGGCAATGCCAGCCCTGGTTGGAATCCCAGTTCTGCCCTTTCCTGACTGTGTGGCTTTGGGCAAGTTTAGTTGCTCTCTCTATGGTTCAGTTTCCTTCTCTGTGAATAGGGATACTAATCCCTAACTCAATCAGGTTATGTGAGGGTTCAATGAGATGCCACTTTTACATTCACTTCTTGCTGCTTCTGGCATACAATAGGCACTCAGTGGTAGCTCACTCCCTCCCTCCATGGAGCACAGCTCCTCTCAGACTCTGACCAAAGCAAATTGGCTTCCTTTGCTGCTCAAGACAGGACAATGAAACACCAGGAAGAACTTCCAGATGTCAGGGCAGACTGGATTCGAGGCAGAGGATGAGGACTAGTGGTTTGCCTGTTTGTCCTTCTTGGAGGCTGGAGGCCAGGGTGATGAAACATGGACCCTCCCTCCCATCACCACCACTACGCGCACCCTTACATTCTTGTCTCTCTATGGAGCCAACTGTTTCCAGAAACCTTGCACTGCTGTCTCAGAAGTTCTGAGGTGGCTACAGCAGTGGCAACTAAGGTTGAGAAGCTTAAGAACCAGAGCTAAGGAGGTGGTGACCAAGAAAGTACCCTCCAGGACTGAGATGTCTGGGATGGAGGTCGGCCCAGCAGGGGACTGAGGGCAGAAACTTTACTTGAAGAGCCGCATATCTGAGCTGTTGTCAGAGAGGACTGGGGAACCCTGGGGCCACTCCTTTGCTCTTTCTGGTCCTCGATATCCCCATTGTAGACAAATGGGACTCCTATGCTATGACTTGGGGTGGGGGAGGCAGAAGTCAGCTCAGTATGGAGAACCTTCTCACTACTGCAGCAACATAGCAGTGCCACGGAGGAAGTGAGTTCCTGTTAGGGCTGTGACAGCAAAGGCTGAGAAGGGCCCCTTGACATGGCTGGGATGGAGCAGCAGACCTCCATCTGCTGGGAGGTCCTTCCTGGGTCTATCTTTACCTTCCTGCTCTGGCAGAAGCTCCTTCTTGCCCTCCATTCTCCCAGTGTCTCTGTAACCTTAACAGCCTTGACTGTTAGGGCCAGAGGGGAGGCAGAGCGGATGTTAAAGAAGGAGAATCACTTTCCACTCAGTGTTGGTCTCTTAGTTCTCGATTAGGTTCAGATAATTAAGATAAACGAGATTGGCTCCTATCCTGAGTAGAGGAAGGCTGTTGGTGATGAAGAGGGTCTATAAAAGCTGGATTCTGATTGGTTCGTTGGCTTTCTGGAGGAGGTAGAACTACGTGGGGGCCACACCCTGCAGTTGTCACTCTGAGCACTGTATGCAGGACTGCTGTCTGCTGGAGGATGGCAGTGGGCCAAATCCTTCCCTAGTAGCCACCTGTGCTTCACAGGTGAGGGTTCTAGGGACAAGCTGAGAGCCTGGCAGTGCCCGGCTGGCCTGCTTGTGTCCCACTCTAGGGGCCAATTAAGTCTCCATCCCTAGCTGCGCCGATTAACAGTTAATAAGGCAGCAAACACCTGCAGCTATGGAGGCGAATTAAGAGCAACAGTCGGCATAATACACAACCCGATAAGTGAGCAATTAACAACCGGAGAAAGATTAATAGAAGCAATTACGTCCTACTCGGAGCTCTGTAAATACGACTGTCAATGGCTGAGGGATTCAGTCCAGTCTCACCGGGCCCCACCCCAGGCTGCAGCCTCTGCCGAGAGGGGAGTCAGCCCAGCTAGCCTGTGGATTCCCGACCACAGGGCCACATACACACGAAAAATGCACATATATGCAAACAGGCACATAGACATACATATACAGATGTGCTTGGAGAGATAGTCCACCAACACAGTCACACAGATGCACAAATGCCTTACTGTCACCCACACTCACTTTCACACAAATGAGTACACAGAGCTACACATTGGTCTTGCCAGAAGTACATACAGATATACACAGGAAAATACATGCAGTGTCACAGAGACACTTCTCTGTGACTAGCAGATACACAGTGACACTCCCATGTTCATATGTAGACACATAGCTCCATACCCAGGGTCCTGGATGCATGTGGCGTCTGCCTTCCTTTGATGCCCACCTTGCAAAGGGTCATCCATAGTGGGTGAGAGCTGCAGGAGGGTCTTGGACTGGGAGAACTGAAATGAAGGCAGGAAGGAATAGAACATGCTTGTGAACATGTCCATAAGCATGTCTGTGTGCATGTAACTCTAAGCATTTGTGTCCTTGCAAGAGTGTATTTTGCCAATGTATGGGCCCATTCCTGTGTGTAAGCACACACGTGTCTATACATGTGTGCCTGTGTGTGTTTGCATGTCATGATGTGTGCATGGGTGTATGTGCCTGTGTCCAGCAGATCTGTGACTACACACGTGGGTTTCTGGTTCACGTGCGATGCACTGCCAGTGCCCTTGTCTGGGTAACTGTGTGACTGTACCTCAGAGAGGCTGTATGTGTGTCCTATGTCTGTGCTGGAGCAGGTTCTGCGGGAATTCTCTATGGGATGCTTCCCAGAAAGCCTGTGAGTTCTGATGATCCCAGGGCCCACCTCCAGGTGTCAGGGCTCAAGGACAATCAAGCATCCTCTAGGACTCCTTGTGGGGGGCTTGGTTTCCCTTGCAGGGCTCCAGCCCCTCTAGTGGGACTCAGCACCACTGGGCCTCACTCAGGTAGAGGGAGAGAAATGAGAACAGTTTCTAAAGGAATGGACTCAGAGGTTAATGTCTCCTGATTGAAAAGCAAGCCAGGAGTTCCCTGAGAATGGACATCTTCCTCTCAGGGCCACAACTCCAGGGCCTGAGCCCTTCCCACTCCTGCCCCCACCATGGAAAACCTCCAGAACCAAGATTCATGCACTCAGCCCACAGTCTGGGACATAACACCATCACACACAGAAACCCCAGACCGCCAGGATACAGTCTTGCAGACACAAACAGAGAGAGTCGTGAATATAAACACATAAAATCCTACTCAACGGTTGCTCCCAGACCTAGCTGCCCTTGCACAGTCCCAGTGCACACAGAAAATCACACACGCAGTGATGCCCACACACACCTGCACTCCCGCAGGCCCACACACCCATCACTCTCTGAGATGAGCTTAGTGCCAAGCCTGAGGGCCCAAAGGGGCTTCCTGCCACAGGTCCCCCTACTTCCCCCATCACTAGCCTGGCTAGATGGCAGAGGCCGCCAGGCCTCAGGAGAGTTCTTCATCACCGCTAACCTGCCAGCTGACCCGCGGGTGCACTGAGGCCTGGCTCTGCCAGAGGGGGGCACGGGTGTAAATAAGGGGGTAATGAAGCTCACCAACACCCCCCCACCCGAGACCTGGATGTGCCCTGCCCCAGGGCCTCTCATTTTTGAGCAGGGAGAAGCTTCTGAGCCACCCACACACCCTCAGACTTCCACAGGACACCGAACACCTGGATACAGGCAGTGTCTGCACCCCACCTTAGCACCCACTGCCAGACACCCCCTCTCCAGGCCCAGGTGTGAAATACTCACCAGAGACAGGACTGACCTTACAGAGAACCTGGCCAGGCCCCTCAGCCCCTTCTCTGCCTCCCATTGTCTAGTGAAAGCAGACAGGAAACAGATCTGAGGGCCCCCAAAGCCAAAATATCTGCCTGTCAGGCTTTCCTTCTGTCAGTCAGCGCAGCCTTCTGTTTGACTTTTATTCATTCAATCTTTGTTTTTCATTTGTTTATTTGTTCATTCACTCATTCATTCATTCAACCAGTAAGGACATTAAACAGATCATTACTCTCAGTCTGATGACCTGGCTGCCCTCCTAGTATCCTAGGGGTACAGTAGCTGGGGAGGGAGAAAAGGGGGATCTGGGCTCTGAGGGAGGAGAGCGGGGAAAGGAAGAGGGATTCCCATCTCCTACTTCTTCTTCAGTCTCTCAAAGTGAAAGAAAATGTGCTGCTTCTGCAGCTGGAGGGAAAAAAGCCAAGTCCCAGGGTAATAGATAATAACAGCGAACAATTACAGGCTCCTACTCTGTGCCAGGCACCTTTCTAAGTGCGTTACATGAATTAACTCAGTTCATCCTCAGAACAACTCTATGAGGCAGTTACTATTATTAACCCGACCTGGGGGGCAGAGGGAGGTTAAGTAATTTGCCCAAGGTCAAACAGCTTGTCAGAGTCACCCCAAGTGTCTAAAGAGCCTAGGGTGAGGATACAAAAGGAGGTCCGTAGCGCTCCACCAGTTCCCCTCCTCCTCCATCCCTGGGCTCCCCGCAGCAGCAGGAGGGGCCTTGTGTGCACGTCTGTTGACGCCCTGACACTCCGGTCCCTGCCTGCCTTACTCCTGGCAAATAGCCTCGCTTCTTCCAGCTGTCAGGCTTGAGGAGAAAGGCGATGGAAAGAGGCCACCAGGTCCTGGCAACTGGCTTAGGGCTGTCTGGGGAGGGAATTCCGGGGTCCTGGGTTGGGTTCTGGTCTAGAAGGGGGCTAGAGTTCAAGGTGGGTTACAACCCTGTGGGCCTGTGGACCTTCCAATTCTTCACCCCGTGCAGAAGAGGGCCACAGGGGGGTCATCTAAAGTGAGGCGCCCAGGGTAAGGGCTTCTGTTGCCCAGGTCTGAGAGTATTGGGGCTAGTAAGTGGCAGATCCAGGATATGATCCCAGGCTCTCCAGCTTGAGTCACCTCTTAACAGACTGAGGGGGCCCAAGGGGACTGGTGACTCACAGGAGGGGCCGATGTTGCTGAGTTCTACTTCCCCATCCCCCACTTCCAACCCCAGCTCTGCCCCAACTAAATTCAGGTCCTTCCTACCCTGGGAATCCTCTGTGCCCTGCTCCATCTGGCTGCAGAGCTCTCAAGGATGACTTAATTCTCAATGGTATGGCTCCTCCCACCCAATTTCCATTGACACCTCTGCCCCTCCTGCAGCAGGGATTAGGGAAGGAGTGGAGGCTCCTGGGATTGAATGGGGACTGGAAACATCAACACATCCAGCTCCCTGCCTCTGTTTCCCTGGCCCCAGGATTCCTGCCAGGTCTCCAGAGGCTTTTTCCCATAATTACCCAGGCTAGGAATTTCAATCTCTGGTGCCAGCCAGGCCCTTGTTATGCAAATATAGGCAAATGAGATGCAAACGGAGCAGTTCCAGATTAACAGAGAAATCCCCAGCAGCTGGAGGAGTCACCATAAAGTCAGCTCACTCGAGCTTCCCCAAGCTCCCCGCCTCCGGTTTCTGTCCACCTGGGTCTGTCTGGTCCCTCCCGTTACCACTCTAATGCCTCTCTTAGGGGGCTATCTGCTCAGACACAAGGAGGGTCTGGACAAGAGGGGACACCAAGGCCCAGGTGATGGAGGCATCACGTTTCCAGCTGAGAGCTCTGCCCTCTCCCCACTTCTAGAAGATCCAGGCAGGAGTGGCAGTTAGGGGCGGGGTGGTGAGTAGGGCTGGGAGAGAGGGAGAACACTGGTTGACCTGAAGAAGAGAGAATTCACACACACACATACACATGGGCACACAGAGTTGAAGGTGAGAGTCGCCCCTAAGATGTACACGCATATGCACTAGGTCAGACACAAGCCCCACAGGTACCACCACACACATCTGGCCTACCTCCTCCATCCCCCGACTGACCATAAATCAAGCCACAGACATCAACAGGCTGCAGTGCAGTGCGAGGGTGGGCTGTGTGCCCATTCCTGGGGCCTGGAGGTTAAAGGAGAGTGCTGGTGGAAGGACATGGGTCTGTGTGAAGACAGAAGGGAGAAGATCCTGTCCAGGGCATCTCCCTGGCAAAGGAATCTGGGAGCATGTGGAGGTCTTGGCCTGAGCAGTGCCCACCTAAATCCCCCCAGGGGCAGGACCAAGGCTGGTGGCAGTGCCTGAGGGGACCCTGGCCCGCCAGCAGGTCCAACCAGCCCAGACCCAACTTCTAAAAATAAGAGTCGAGAATCTAAGCCCCTGGTTGGTTCTGCAGGAGCCTGTTGCCTTGACAACGCCTTCTCAGAGGCCCTCCCTCCCGGCTGCCCCGTTTGGCTGCTGGTGTTTGTGCCAGTCCCCTATGCTGGCCCCTCTGTCCCATCCTCCTGGGGAGGGAGGAGGGGTAGTGGGACTGGGAGTGGAATAGCCGGGAGGCCCATGGGGGCTGCAGCTGAGCACAATAGCCTGAGCGTGAGACCCATCTGGGGCTGACTGTGTCGGAGGCTGTCTGACTGTGGGTGTGTGGCTGTGTGTGTGACAGGACCCGTGTCTGACAGCCTACGTCAGGCTGTGTCTCCGTGCATCTCTCTCAGTATCCCTGCAGGCAACTGTGCTCTCTCTCCAGGGATCCAGGCCCCTGTGTGCAGTGGTGTGTATCTGGGTCCTGAGGGAAGTTCTGGCCTTGGCCTTTCGGTGCCTGCCCCTGCCCATGGCCCCCTGCCTCCTCCGCATGGGCTTCTCCTTAACCCTGACCACCCCCACTTTCCGGCGGGGGCGCAGCAGGCCGGGAGCACACAGGCACAGGGGCGCCCAGCGTGAGCCAGAGGTGGGGAGTGGTGACCATACCACGGTCAGCTTCTTCTAAGGTCTGCAGACAAATATCAAATAAGCTTCAAATCTGCTCCTTGGGGGGAAATGGGGGAGAAATCCACTCCTAAATCTCTGAGTACATGCATGTGTATGTGTCCGCTATAAGTCACTGTCAGAGGCAGAGCCTCCCCTCCCCCGCCCTGCCTCCCCTCTCCAATTAATCTCCAAGTCCTGTCAAATCTCCTCATAATCACTGCTCCAGCCCGCCCCTCCTCTCTTCCTCTTTGCCACCACCACCTAGCTCAGGCCAACCCTCTCTCTCACCCAGATGATGCAGCAGACTCTGAATGGCTCTCTTGAGTTCCCAGGTGCTACACCTTACCTCACCCTATCTCCCATGCTCCATCCCCTCTGTAGACTCTGTGGCTACAATGAAGATCTTTCTAAAACACAACTCAGATTTTGTTATGTTACATCCCCTGCTTCAGACCATCCACTTTATTCTCAGGGCAAAGCGCCAGCTCCTCAACCTGGTCTTCTAGGCCTTCTCCAGTCTAGTCTGTGCTCACTGACTTGGTTTATCTATTGCCCCTTCACTGAGCTACACAAGCTACTAAGAGTTTCCAGAAGAGCTCAGGATCCCTCTCGCCTCTGTGCCTTTGCACATCATGCTTCCCAGCCTAGAACCAATCCTCCCTCCTTTGGATAAAACTTACTCATCCTGAGACTCAGCACAGGCATCACCTCCAGCAGGAAGCCTTCCCTGACTGCCCCCAGGCTCGGTTAAGGAGCCTTTCTGCTTTCATGACATCCTGAGCTGCCCCCCAGTGCTCACACATTCTGCACATATTTCTAATGATTTCCCCTCCTCTCATATTTTGTAGAAGATTTAGAAGAAACAGGAAAGTATTATTGAAATAAAAAATCACCCATAATCCTCTCAGATTAACTCTGTTTATTTCCTTGCAGATTTCCTTTAAATGAATTATTTTCTTTATAAAATTAAGAATATCCTATATGTGTAGTTTCTTCTCCTGCTTTGTTTTACTTATCATTATATAGTGAGCTTTTTCCCAGGTTATTAAAAATTCTTCAAGAACATGACTTTTAATGGTTGCATAATACTCTTATATATGGATATATCATAATTTATTTAACCAACCTTCTATTGCTAGACATTTATGTTAGTTGTGATTTTTCACAGTTATAAATAATGGTAATAAGCATCCTTATGTGTGGTTCTTTTTCAACGTCTTTGGTTATTTCTTGGATTGAGTTCCTAAAAGTAGATTAACAGGACCAAGGGGTCTGTCTGTTTTAAAAGCTCTTGACACCACAGCCCGATGGACTCTATCCTTCCATCAGTGCAGTCTGAGAGTGCCCCGGATTTCAGTTCTCATCAACAATGGTGCTGTCTTTAAAAAAAAAAAAAGCTGTATTAATTTCATTAGGTAAAACTGCATTGTATTGTTTTAATTTGCATGTCTTTGATTACTGGTGAGGATAAACCTATTGTATCTCCTCTTTTGTGTCATGCACAGGTCACACAGAGCTATAATTATATTTTTACATCCTGCCTCTCCCTTACCAACCTCAGCTCCTGAGGGCAGAGGCTGTTTGGGTCCAATTCTCTGTAGCAGGAGCAGGGACAGAGGAGGTGTTCCCAGAGTACTGGATGGATTGAATTGAAGACAGTGTCTTCAGCCTAAGCTTTGACATTGGACAGACCTGGAGTCAAGCTTAGATCAGAGGATTGAACTTGGACAACTTACTTCGCCTTCCTGGGCCTCAGTTTCCGCATACATTAAGTGGGTTTGTGTGAGTATTAAACATGATGAAGTATATGAAGAGGCATACAAAGGCCTGTGAGCAGTGGATAGTATTTGAGGTCTGCTCATGTTCACGTTCAGGGAGTTGGCTTTGCCAAGGGAGGAAGGAATGTGCAGGTACAGCTAACTTCCTTCTCAGAGACAAGATGGTACCCAGATGCCTCTTGATCCAGAGGTGGGCAGGGAGCTCAGACCAAACAGTCTGGGCAAGACTGGGAAGGGCCACGGCAGCAGTCAGGCCTAAGTTCAAGTCCAGCTGAGACCCTCTGGTTTGTGTTCTTGTGTAAGTCTGAGAGGGGAATTGCTGGTTCTGTTCACATCCGGCAGGGTTTGTGCATTGTGGGCTGTTACTTACACCATTGCCTGGTGTGGTTTAATCACCATCACCAGAGAGGGAGAGCACCTCTGCCCTGGTGGCCCAGCATCTCTTCCTGAGATTGGCCCTCTGCCACAAGGAGTATCTTAGACACAAGCCCTGGCTCGGGGAACCCTCACCCATTCTGGCACAGGACATGTTCCAAGACAGACATGCACAATTTCTCTGAACATTACCAGCCTAATGATACTGTCACTTGGAGTCTGGAAATGAGGAGAAATCGGCTTTTTCTCAGTAATTAACGTGAGTGATGGGCCTTGAGATGGAGTGACAACCCCCCAAGTGAGAGCCAAGCTCTCAGGGAAGACAGCCAGGTCATCCCCCTGCTTCTCGGAAGGTTTGTGATTCATCGCTAACCTCTGTTGGGTCTCCCTTAGATAGGCCAACACCCCCCCCCCACCAAACACAGATATTTTCCCTTTGTCATCCCTTTAGGGATCACTTTAGGGGCTGAGCCTTGATGGTAAGGAGGTTCCTCCTTGAGTCTGCCCATAGTCCTTCAAGCTGCAGTTCAGCTTGCTGTGCCATTGCCCTCCTGAGAGCTGCCTTTATTTTGGGGGGGGGTATCCTTGGCTTAGTAAGGGATTTCTTTATCTCATCTGTTGAAAGCAGAGGTGAAAACACCTGCATAAGAGTGGGTTGAAGTGAGGTACTCCAGGCTTTGTAAGGGTGTTCAGGAAAAAAACCTGGAGGGATGGGGACAGCACTTGGCTGTAGCAGACGGGAGGGCTGAAAGCTGACTCAGCTTTCCTTTCTAAGTGAAGCATCACCAGATTCATGAATATCTCTCTGGGTCCCTGCCTCACTTTTCCCACCAGCCTCAGGGAAACATGTTTTTATCCCATCCCTTTGTCTTCTTTATTTGCCTTCTTTAAATCAGCTCCAGGATCTGCTCATGAGCAGCTCTAAGTCCAGTGAGACAGGCAGATGCTGAAATCAACAGCTCTGAAACAGAGTTTGCAGTGTCACAGAAGGAGGATGAGGTTACAAAGGGGGCCCAGAGGAGAGAATTGGTGCTTCCTGGGGGAATCTGGGAGGTAGAGGAGGGGGCCTGGAAAGATGCATTTGGTAGCAAGAAAGGGGCGTTGGAAGGGCAATCCAGGCAAAGTGAACAGCATGGTCAAAGGCTGGGAAGTAAGAGGGTAAGAGAGAGCTCGGCATGATAAGGAAATCAGGTCTAGATCCTGGGATGCAGGGTGGATGTGGAGGCAGGAAGAGAGGGAAATCTGGGAGGTCTGCAAGGGTCAGATGGTAAAAGGCAGTGAACGCTGAGGTAGGGAATCTGAACTTTATCCTGAGAGCACTGGGGAGCCATTGAGGGTTTAAGTAAAGGAGGAATATGGTGGGATTTATTCCTTTGGGTGATCACTTAGAGAAAATATGGACAGGGGATGAGGGATAGGACTGGCAGCTACTGCTACAGTGTCCGTGGTCCTGGAGGGCAGTGGGTTCCAGAGATGTTAAGAGGGGTCATCAGATGGGACCCCATAGCAGCTGTAGGTGAGATGGGTGGTTGCTGGTGGTCCAAGGTCAGAAACCCAAGGGAGTCTCAGCACAGTCTCCTCCTCCCAACCTGAGCTTCCAGTGGCTCCCGAGGCCCCAGGAGAATGTTTCAATTCCCTGCAGTGGCATTCCTGGTCTGGCCCTACCTAGCTCTGCGGCCTCATCTCCCCCACCACCCTGTGCTCTGACCCAGCTGGTTTCTCCATTAGCCATGAGCTCACATGACCCACTCCAGCATCTAAGTCTTTGTTCATGTTCATTACTGTCCCCTTCCTAACTCTTCCCCCTTTTCTGCCTCCCCAAATCCTCCCCACCTCCTCATTGAAGGAGGTCCTGTCTGCCTCTGTTCCCCTCTGTCCCCATAACCCATCTTCCCTCCCTTCCGCTATACCCTTCACTTAGCAAAGACCTGGGCAGACCATGTCATTGGCATAAACAGTGGCTCAAAAATCCTTATAGGAGAACTGCAGGCTTTGGCTCAGGTCAGGGTAGAGAGCTGGCTCCCACTCTGCAGGGCGCTCTGACGGGGCCAGGCCGGGTGAGCAGTCTTGTCTGCAGCTATCTCTTGTCGGCCAACGGGTTGTCGTTATTGCTCCAAATTAGGCACCAATTTGCCCGTGTAATTGTTTGCTAATTGGCATGAAATCCTAATGTAATTACTTGGACCCCTTATTGGGGAGCCTGGGGAGCCAGAGGCAGTGGGGGGCCACTGGAGCAGGGAGGGTCTAGGAGGCTGGGGAAATGTGTCTGAGAGAGGAGGCCCTGGACTGACATTAGGACTGAGACAAGGAAAGGTAGAGATTGCAGAATCTCCATCTCTCTGGAAAAGATGGTCTGGCAAAGATGCTGAAACCAGTTCATGCCAGCTTATGAGAGCCCATTGTTAAATGTTTAGGAATTTTGCCAACCAGTTGACTTCATGTTGGTCATTGAAATTGGCCATCATGGGAGGATTTACACCACAGAAATTGGCAAATGCTGCAAATCATGGTCACGCCTCCCTACTCCCTACCCAGAGCCAGTTGAACAGTTACCAGCACACCACTGAAACCATCTGAAATGTGATGGAAGAGCCTCAGAAATTCTAATTGTGTTAAGGCTGGAAGGTCCCTCCAAATCCCAACGCAAGGGGAAACTGAGGCTGAGAGGCCACCTAGGAAGTCTGTGACCTACCAGACTGTCAGTCTGGGCTCCCCTACTCCCCAGGACTGATAAAAGCTAAGAGGGCAGCAGAGTTGCTTGAGGATTCAGCATCAAGAGAGAATAAGGAAGCACTAAAGGTGGACAGGTTGTCATGGCCAGGAGAGGGCAGAGGGACCCCAGGGGACCACAGAAGGTCATGTTGAAAGGGGCTCCTATCAACAATCTAGCCTGTTTCTTTGGCTCTCTCCCAGGTAGCAGGGTAGTTTGGTAAAGTGAGGAGTACCAGGCAGGGTTGGGAGGAGGGGAGGCTAGTACCAGGACATTGTGGGGATGCCATTTTAGTCACGGCCCCCCATCCCCCACTCTCCATCCCTGGCAACCAGTCTCCCCAAAATTGACTCTCACACCTCAGGTTGCTCCCCATTCTCCTCCCTGCAGTCTGTCCTTAATCTCTCCTACTGTATCAGCTCCCAAGATTCCATTTTCTCTAATCTCTGTCTTTACCACGGACTCTGTCTTCCTGGTCACTGTCCCCGGATGTCCTGAAGGCACCTTGATGCAGTGTGTCCAAAATAGAAATCATCGACTTCTCACAATCTTTTCCCACCTGAGTAAATGGCATGCTCCCCCTCAGGGCCTTTGCACTTGCAATTCCCCATATTTGGACAGCTCTTCCTCCAAATATACGTCACGTCCTTCAGGTCTCAGCTCAGTTGTCACCTTCCCAAAGCTGCTTCCCTGACCTCCTTACCGCAGGTCGCCCCCATTTTCCTCTCTCTCTCTTATCCCCAAACCAGGTACTATTTTCCTTCTTTGTAATTACCAACACTCACATTCCATGTATTTATGCTTTTGTGTCTGCCCCCCCTCCCCCAGGAGAAGAGAAACTCCACATAAGCACAACAGTATGTGGTCAGGTTCTAGAAGTTCCTTGAGGTTCTAGATTGTATCCATTTCACCCGCTCAGTGCCAGGCTCAGTGCCAGGTAAGCTCTCAATAAATATTTGTTGAATGAATGAATGATGGAATGAGCCTCTAACCAGTCACCTTCTCCAGTCCTTACTCCTCAAATCCATCTTCCAGTTGCCCTGCTGTCTTTCCTTAAACAGACTTGACTATGATTCTTTCCTGTCCAACATCCTCCTTAGATCTCTGTTGCTTCCAGAATAAATCCTACTTCTAGTTTAGCTTACAAGGCCCTCAGTGATGTATTTCCAGTCAAACCTCTAGCTTCACACATCCTCCCCCAAACATAACCATGCACATGCACACACAGGCACAAAGCCATGCACAGGGCCTGGATATACTATTTCTGCCTCTTTATAAGGCTCCCTCTGCCCTTAGGTGGTCCTCTGCTTCCTCTGATTCATTTATTTCTTTTCCTCACTTGATCAATAGTGTTTTTGGAGCTTGGTGCCAGGCCCTTTGCTGAGCCTTACTGAGAGGAGTCAGCCTCCTCAAAATGTCCCCCATCTGTCAGGGAAGGAGAACCTGAAATCATCATCTCATCTCTAGTTCTCCTTTTTTGTCCTTTGGGCATCTTGACATCACCTCCCTGTGCCCAGTCAGGCCCCTGGAGGGTCCCCAGAGGAGGCAGCCTCTGGCTCTTGCCTGCCTCTGGCTATGGAACCACACATTATGGGAATGACCAGGAGTAACTAGATTTAGGGTCTTTACAGCCCTTCTTCCCTGCGGCTTCTGGAAGATAGGATGCAGGGTGAACCCTCACCATCAGGGCCCAGCCTAGGGCCTGACAGAGTGACGGGAACATGGAGTGATTCAGGCAGCCCTTCTTCTCTAGGACTCCTGAGCATCAGCCCTCTTCACCCCACAGGGTCTAAAACCCAGGGAGGGTTGAGGTTGTTCAAGCGAGTGAAATGTACACACAAACTTGCCTGTCTCTGGGTTTGCACCAGCAGGCCTGCCCTCTGAGCTTCCTGTCAGAGGCCTGTTTCACACTGCTGTTTGTGTTAGGCCTGCTTGGGAATGTACCCAGACTTGCCTGAGTTAGGGCTCATGTGCGCATGTGCCTGTTAGGAGCATGCATCGCCTCGGGACCCAGGTGGTGGCAGTCCGCCGGTCCTTCCTGCGCTCTAGCTTGAGTCTGCAGTGCCACAGGTCGGTGAAGATCTCATAGCCGTGCAGGTCCATTGCCCAAGACGGATGAGCTGCCCCCACGCCCTCCGAAGAGCATAAGCGTGAAACGCCCTTCGGGCTAACGGCTCATCCTCCCCGGCCATTGCCTCCAAGAGCCCATTGAGTGCCCGTGGGTCAGCGAGCCGGGCGGCCGGCCCGGGAGCAGAGGGGCGGGGCTTGACTGGGGCTGGCGGCGACCCGGGGTCTCTGTGAGCAGAGGGCCCTTCCCTCAGCCTCCTGCGCGCGCCCAGAGAAGCCCAGCGGCGGCGCGGAGGACACACAGGGCGCTCTCACGGACAGCCACTCCTGCACCCTCGCACAGACACACTGACATTCACGGGCACCAACACCGGCGGAGACACAATGACACAGACACTCAAGCGCACAAACGCACAGACACGATCGCAGCCTCTCAAAGGGTCTGGACGCGGCACACACCAACAGACACCTTCCTACAAACACCACCTCCCCACCCAGGCTCACGGGGCAAACGCTCGTCCACACGTGTGCGCACACACACTGACACACCCTCAGTGACATAGCCAGCGAGCACTCAGACGCACTGGCACATTCGCAGACACGCAGGACCGGGAACATGGACACACACAGACATGCTTTGGCGGACTGGTCCTGGAAACACACACTCGCAGAGGACAGCCCTTGCCCACAGCGCGCACAGACACGCGACACGCTTCAGTGTACGCTCACGCAGTGATGGAGACCCCGACACTGGGGCTCCCCGCCACTCGCTCGCAGCCCATGCCGGGCTCGCCTGGGCCCCACAGAGGCCCAGTCACAAAGCACGTCCACCCAAACACACGCCACCCACGCAGGCGCGCGTGAGCGGGCACACCAGCATCACACACTCAACCACACAACGCAGACGCACTTGGGTCCCAGCTGCCTTTGAAATTCAAATCTGCGCTGCTTCACGCTGCTCTGGGACCTTGCGATCGGGCACCCCAGCCTCCGCCGCCGCAGCTGCTGGCTCTGGACTCGTTACCGCCGCCCATCCCGGAGCGGAAATTAAGATTCGTTTCAGGGGAGACCTGGGCGGGGCGCGGGGCACATGGCAGCCTCGGCGGGAGTGAGCGGAGGGGTGCGGGGCACCGGAGGAGAAGGAGCCCCTGTTCCTTCAGCTAGGTGACCTTGACCCGGTAGCCGGCAGTTTCTGGGTTCCCTCAGAAGGGCCCCTTCCTCCAAAAGGCAGGTGCAGAGGTGGCCAAGTTGGTTGGGAGTGGGAGCACACCAGGGTCTCAGCCTGGGAGTGTGTGTGTCCCTGGGGGCTTCCTGGAAAGAAGGAGTTAAAAAAATCCCCAAAGATAAGAATCACCATGTCAGGAGTACAGATCTGTAGACACACACAACACACTAATCCACATCCCTCATCTAGACACTATGTATAATACCTAGGCCCACAACTGCCCACAGACACACACCAAATAGTATCACACACACACAGGCCCCCTGGGGAATTGAAGGCCTGCCAACAGCCTCAAGCACACACAGAAACACACACCACAGGCTGGCACAGACATGGGACAAACACCACTACACGGACACACACAGGCCTGCAAATTTCACACACCCTGACTCACATGCCACCCTAAGGCACAGACACACATAGGCCTGAAAACACTTTCCCCTATACAAACACGCATACACAGGCTCAAACACACTCTGAACACAAAGAAACACCACATACCCTGGTCGCACACAAACTCCAACTCCAAACACTGCCCTATCAATGTTCCCCACCTTCAGCCAGACACTGAGTAGATACACAAACCCCAGTGTCACACACCAGTGTGCATTCGATACCGTACGTATACCCACACAGAAAAATCAGTGCACCGAAATGCTACGCACCCTGCATACAAATACACATGCACACACATACACACACAGCAGAGATCCTCAGAGCCAGGCCAATGCTTCTGACGCACAAGGCCTAGGCAGACACACACAAAATCTGCACACAGTCACACCGTATACACACACAGACTCTTCTCCCCACGCAGTGACGCACACAACCACCCACACGTGTACCGGAGCTCAGCCCCACTCACTCCCACTCTGACATGCAGAACACTGGCTCAGCTATGCACCCCAGGGCCTCTTCCCTCCAATAGCAACTCAGGAGCCATCTCCCTCCTTCTCCTCCTCCCCACCATCCCCTACCCCAGCCACAGGCCATGCCTGCAAGCCTGAGACCCCCAGAGGTCAGAGCTGCCGGGGTTGGCCCTGAGACAGGCCCAGCCCCTCACCCGGCAGTGATTGCTTTACTGCCAGCCCAGTGGTGTATGTTCCAGCAAGAGGGGTGTTCTCCTGGGGTGTGTCTGTGCGTGGTGGCGTCAGTGGGGACTGCGGTCATGCCTGCCAGGGAAGTGTGTAGGTGTCAGCGGTCCTCTGCCATGTCCTTCCCAACATCCTCAGTGACTGGCGGCCTCCCCCAGATCTACGTGTCCAGCTTCAGCCTCTCCTTTCAGGGACCAGGCCCTGGGAGTTGGACCCCCTCAGATCTCTCACCCTGAGGGAGCTGGGCTTCTCTGGAAGATCAATTCTAATCCTGAAATAAATTATCTTCCGTAGTTGGTGCTTGGTCTGTTCTCTAGGGAGATGCAAGGAGGACAAGGATGAAGCAGGATGAAGGCAGGGCCTTCGGGACTGAGGGGAGGCCCAGGGTTGATCCCTGCCTCTCTCTAAGCCACAGTGTCCTCATCTGTGAAATTGGGGTAACCATACCCATTTGAGGGGTTGTTCTAGGGGCTAATTGTGACAATAAGTTAAAAATAGCCACTGCAGTGTTAGGCCCACAGAGGGGTTCCATGGGATGGGCTGGTCCCTCTGGACCCCCTGCTTGCCCTGCTTGTGTGTCCAGCTTGGCACAAGCCCAGTACAGCAGGATTCAGGTGCCACAGAGCTCCCCTGGGGGATGGCGAGAAAACCTGGAGCAACTCAGATGGTGGGAACTCAATGACCCTCCAACTACCAATGTGCCCCATGCCTGCCAGGGCCCCTGAGGGATTCTCGCCCACCCCCACCCTGGGGCAGGAAGCTGGGGTCCACTCTTCTCAGGCATCTCCACCCCTGCCTGTCCACCAGCCTGCAGGTGTTGATACGGGATATGGTGCTGTCATTTGTGGGTGTCTGAAGTAGTTGCTGGGGCACCTTGCCCTTAAGGCCCGCAGCAGGGTGCAGGGGAGTGTGGGATTAGACCTCAGGGAGAATTTTCCAAGAGGAGTGCTTGGGCTGCCCCCTGTCAACCCGGAGGGATTGTGTCTGACCTCAGCCTAGAGCAAGAGGCAACAGGACTGATAGATGAGCCAGACAGGTCCCTGCTGCACCAGAAAAATGGAGGGTGTTATGTTCTGGGGTTGGGTGTGTGTGGTTCATTATATGCCTGTGTACTCCAGGCAAGTGTACATATGTCTGTGGGCCAGTGACTGTGTAAGTGTGTAGATATGAGTTTCTCTGTATATGCATCTGTGTATGTGCATGTGTGTTTACACAGACCAGGATGGCAGAAAAGGAAGAGGTGCTTCCAAATAAGGAGAGGAGGTGCTACAGAGAAGTGGATCCAGAACCAGTTTCTCTGAAGGGAACATATATGCACACTGTCCCAGGCACACCTTGGCTCTGGCTGCCTCCTTCACTTCAGTAACCTCAGCAGATTAGAACCCCAGCTGGTATGGGATGGGGGAGGGGACACTAGGAAGGCCTCAAGGTCAAGGCCCCATTCTGAGTCATCTCCCTGTCCGCAGGACCTGGAACAGCCCACAGCCCCGAGTATGTCTGAAAGGGGCTCACATTCATGCAGATGACAGCTCTCTGTGTCTGGCATTGTGTGAGGCGCTTCGTCTTTATCACCTCAGGTGACTCACATCAGCTCTGCTAGGTTGGGACCATTTCCATTTTACAGAAGAGAAAACTGAGGTTTGGAGAACATAAATGACTTGTCCAAGGTCACACAACCACGGAGGAACAGAGGCAGAAGTCCAGATCTGTGTGATCCCAGGGCCTGAACTCTTCCTGGTTCATCACATGGGAAACCGTAGAACACTGTTTTATTGGACAGACATTGATTGAGGATCACAGACAGGAAGCTCTGTGCTTGTCCTTTCACCATTCATTCACTCAACAAACAGTTATTGAATACCTACTGTGTACATCGTGCTTCGTGCCAGGGGACCCAATGGTGAATGGATAGACAAAGTCCCTGCATTTACAGAACTCATAGTCCAGTAGGGGAAACAATTAACGTACATGGGAATAGACAACATATTTCAGGGTAATGAGTGCTAGGAAGAAAACACAACAAGGCCATGGGATGGAGCGACTGGAGCAGGGGGTCGGTTGGGGTAGGGCTGCTTTAGAAGTGCCATCAGGGGAGGCCTCCTAGAAGAGGTGATATTGGAACTGAGATTTTCCGGATGAGAAGGAGTCAGCCACTGGAAGTGCACGGGAAGATGGGTTTGGAGTTTTCTAAGAATAGCAAAGAGATGAGCATAGTGTGGGGGTGGGGGTAGGGTGGGGTGGGGTGGGGTAGTGGAGCTGGCTCTGGAGAGGCTGGTAAGGGCCAGGTCCTGCAGGGCCTGGAAGGTCATGGTGCTAAGCGCAGTGGGAAGCCACTGGAGGCCTGAAGAAAGGGTGCTCTGATTTACATGTTAAAAAGATAGCTCAGTGGGCTCCAGAAGAATGGATTGGGATGGGGAAGTAGCAGTGGAAGCCTGGAGATTAAATAAGTGAGAGTCCAGGTGCCAGATGTTGCTGCCTTGGACCCTGGTATTGGCAGTAGGGATGTGAAAAGTGAATAGATTTGGGATATTTTGGGAAGTAGAAGCATTGGGACTTTCTCATGGCCTGGATCGCAGTGCCTAGAACATAGTAAACACTCAATAAATGTTTGCTGAAGAAGTGAGTGAAGGCACCTTGTTGGTGCCAGGCTCTGTGCACACCCTCCAGTATGACGTGTATGAAGATCACCCACACTACTGTTGACAAAAATACTAATTAATTGGTAATAAAATAATTATTTGTAAAAGGCCCTTCTCAGAAGAACCCTAAAGTTCTTCTCTATCCTCTGTCCCAGGGGCCAGAGAATGCAGGCACTGCCCCGAGGGCTGTACACAAACCAGGCACTGACCTTCTGGGAAGATTTAGCAAGGGAGCCATTAATCCTCCCTTTTTCCCCTAATCCATTGCACCAAGAAAATGACAAACACCCAGCCTGGGTGGCCACAGGCTCCTTACACATTTGGCATCTGCAGCAGGAAGGATGGAAGCTAGACATGCAGGCCTTCCTGCAGGCAGAGCAGGCTGGCCAGTCCATCTTTTCAGGATATCCCACCAGGATCAGTGACATCCAGAGCACTGAGGTATTTGTCGTATGAGCTCTAGGGCAGACCCTGGTGGAAGATTGTCACATGGATTTGAGTATCTTTGGGGAAATGTTATGAACTTCTGATATGTGTCTGGGGTAGGAGTGGGGGGCTGGAAGGAGACTTGGTATCCAGAGCTATGGGTTGCTGTAGGTGCCTGGCTGGGTGGCTAAAGGGCAGGGGCTGAGGGAAGGGTGCTCCTAGGTCCCACTGGCTGGAAAGAAACCTGTCCAGGCTCTGGGCCAAATAAATCATTGGGAAGGGAAGAAGAACATTTTCTCATCTGTTTAAAGGGCAACGAAGCATAGCGGTGGCTGGCCCAGCGGGAGGCAGGGCTGAGGCCAAGCGGGCAAGGCTGGGGCTGCTCCCCTCCTCAACCCACTAGCTTCTCCTGTGCTGCCCCTCTAAGGGCTGTGCTGCCTCCCGACCGGGCCACTGTTGGTGGTTACTGTTGACAAAAATATGAATTAATTGGTAATAAAATAACTATTTGTAAAAGGCCCTTCTCAGGGGCATAGCTCTTGCTAATCCCTGTTATCCTACTGGGGCCCAGGTGAGATTATTTATACCATTTCACAGATAAGGAAACAGAGGTTCAGAAAGCTGAAGGGACTTTCTTGAGGTCCCCTAGCTTGGCAGTATGAGAGCGGGTAGAGAGCCTGACATCATGGTAGGATTGGTCCCTTCCATCCCATCAGCGGTCCCAGAAGGGGCCCCGAGGGGACTCAAGGGCTGGAATCATTGTCCTCGTCCAGTCTGTGGGGTGGAGGCCGGCAGGAGGATGTTTCTTTACTCTGCACAAACCCTCTGCACTTAAGCTCTGGCTGGTGCCCCTTGCCTTGCCCAGGTTTTGCCCCAGGCTCCCTGGAGGCCTCTCCTGGGGCTAAGACTTGTTCTTCCCACCCCCGCCTGGGCTGTCAGAGAAGTAATTTCTCTTCAACCAGCTGGATTTGAATATGGAAACGATTTGTAATTACTCCAAGCCCTCCTGGGCGGCATTATCAGCGAGTGAGTCTGGAAGGGCAGGGGCTCCTGGGAAAGGAGGTGGGGAAACCCTGGTGCAGGGAGGCACCTCGGGGAGAGCCTTCCAGAGGTTCGCCCTAATATAGCCTGCTTCTGCACAACCCCTGGGAAGGCCTGCTCTCTCCACCCAGCTCCCACAGCCCCTCCTGCTTTGCTGATCTCCCCACCCTGCCCCAGGGAGCTCCCAGGTATGGGGTACCATCTCTGTCAGTCCCTTACTCTGTCTGACCACCTGTCTTTTCTAGGGCACACATTTTTGTGGCTGAAAGAAAGAAGTCTGGGGGCTATCAGGGAACAGAGAAAACAGACAAAACCTTGCTGTCTAACCGAAGCCAGCCCTCCCATTACCCTGCACCCAGCTGGATCCTGCAGGGAGGGGGAGGACCTCAGGGATCCAGCTGTATCACATCTGCAGGAGACCTTTCTCTGGATGCTAGGTCTCTAGTATGTTGATGTTATGAATATTCAGAGAGGAAGGCAGGCTCCCTGTAAGGAGTGGAAGGGGCTGGACCGTGGAGGACAGGGTCCTGGAGGCTTCTGAGGGCCTGTCTTTCCATCCTTGTGGGTATCCCATGTCCCGACCACTCATGTCCTGACCTCTCTCCCCACCTTTGCCCATCTCCTTAAGACCTCAATTCCAGCAATCCCACTGCCCCTCACAATGCCTAAGTAAGGAGGCCTGGGATCTCGCACTGCCCTTGGGGTGGCTCTCAATACACTATGTAGATGGTAAGGCCCACCTGACTTGGCTTTCAGAGCAGTGGCTGAGCCCTGGCGGGGGTGTGCTTGAGGGTGCCCAGTAAGAATTCAAGAGTCCTGCCTGCCAGTGCTAGGCCCAAGGCATAGGCCTCCTTGGGCTCCAGCTGGGAAAGGAAAGGTGCCAGCCCTCCTCCCTGCCTCATAGTCTCATAAATTCCCTTAAGGTGACGGGTGAGATTCCTTCATCACTCCTTATTACCTCCTTCCATTAAAGTCGATAATCTCCCACAATCACTCACGACAAATGTCACTGAGACTGCTGGAGAGGGGAAAGATAGAAGGGAGGAACAGGGGGCTTTTTTTCTGGTACTGCCCCCAGGGAGCCTTGCGTCTTATCCTGCCCTGTCTCCAGGGAGACACAACTCAAGGGGCTTCAGTGGAGAGATGGGAGTGGGATTGGTTGGACTGGGGGCTTCTTTGCTCCCCAGATTTGGCTCCCTCCTGGTCAGAAAACCTTCAAAAAGTAGAGTTCCTGAAACCATCCCACCCTCACTGCAAAGCTGCCCCCTGCTGGCTCCTCCTCGGACCATAGCCGTCTGATTAACCCACTTGTCTTTGGCGGAAGTGGTGCGTCCCTGGACTGCCCACCTTCCTGGTGGCAACATGCCCAGGCCACAAGCCACCTGACCAGGGCCCTGAACGATGGGCATCGCCCTGAATACCGCCTTTACCATGTGGGCTCTGGCCCCACCCAACTGTCCCTGGGCGCACCGCCGGATGGGGAGGGGGCGGGTCTCTACCTCTCTGCCGCTTCTACACAAACAGATGCAACATGGGGGCGCCCCTGGCACAGGGAAAGGCACTTGTGGGAATAGACAGGCGCTCAGGAAAACATGTAACACACTGCACACGTGTAGCATCCTCGTGCCTAGGGATATGCAACGTTGCTGAGTTTACACCAGAGTATGCACCAAACATACCACACTGCAGTGTACATTTGTGGCTCCCACATACAAGTGACGCACAGCATTCAGCACATATGTGGCACTTGTAAGCTTGCACATATATATAGCATTCCTACCCACAGGAACAAGCAACATGCATTCAGGACCTGAGCACATGTTAACGCACTGTTCATGTGTGTAGCAGTTGCATGCACAGAGCCAGGCAACAATGCAGTGCACACATAGGGCACCTGTATGCATAAGCATATGCAAAGTTCAGGGCACACTAGTGGCACCTGCATGCACGGGGATATGCAATTTGCAGTGCACATGGGGGAGGGGGCAAATGCTTCAGTCCTCAGGGCCGGGGAGACCCTGGCTGAGCGAGATGCCTTCAGCCTGGGGTATCGCTGGAGGGGTGCCGCGGATCGCTTCATCCTGCGGTCCAGGAAGCCGAGGGCGGGGCGGGGGCTTACCCGGGGCTTCTCCCGCGCCGGCGCCTGGGGCCCAAGGCGGGGAGGGGGAGGGTGTGCTTGGCTCGGCTGGTGCTGCTCCCCCTTTAACAGGAGGCGGCGCGCATCGCCCCCGCCCCCCGCCCCTTCTCCCGCGGCTCCTCGCGCCCGGCCCGGCGCGCGCCCCCTCCCGGGCCCAGCCCGCGCAGGCGCTGCGTCCCGCCTCGGCCGTCACTCGGCCCGGCGCGCGCTGCGGGCAGCGGCCGGAGCGGCCGGAGGAACCCGGTTCGGCGGCGGCGGCGGCGGCGGCGGCGGCGGCGGCGGCGGCGGCATTTGGAGACCGAGGAAGATGCGGCGTCGGCTTCTAGAGCCCGGGGCTGCGGCCGCCGCCCGCGAATAGGAGGCGGCGCGCGGCGCGGGCGGTGCTCGGGGCGGGGGAGCAGGGAGCGGGGGGTGGGGGGCGGCGTGGCGAGGAGGCGGCGGCAGGAGCCCGTGCCCGGCCCGGCGCCCGCCCGCCCCGCGCTGCTCCGCGGCGCCTTTTCTGCACCCGCCGCTTCCCGGAGCGGGAGCTTCGGCCCTCCGCGCGGCTGCAGCGAGCTGCCCCGCGCCCGGCCAAGCCCCCGCCTTAGGGATGGCAAACTTGCGCCCCGTGGCCGCCTCCGCCAGCGCCGGCCCCCGCTCCTGCTGCTGACGGCGCCCAGGTGAGTGCTTGGCCCCAGACCCCGGCGCGGTCCCGAGTTTCCGCACCAGTCCAGACTGGGGGCGCTCCCCTCGCCTACCTCTGCTGAATTCTCCCCCGCCCGAGCTGAGTTCGTTCGGTATCTACCCACTCCTATCTCTTTGGGAACTTACAAGCCTGGGGCCAAGGTCCCCCTCATCTCTGGTGAGTCCTTTTTCTGCCACCCTTCCCTTTCCCCATCTCTGCCAAAGCCCCTCGCCCTCTCCCGGTCCTGACCCAGACCTACCTCCATCGCTGTCTCGAGTCTCTCCCCATCTAAGCCTGGATCCCGGGGTGCGCCCCCATTCTTGATTAGAGCCCCTCTCTCCAACCTGCAGCTCGACTGTGTCTCTCCCTTGAATCCTCCCCCATCCTCGTCTGGATGCCGGACCCTTCTCCTCCCCTCCACTTCATCTCTGCACGGAGTCCTTTCTGTCCCCATCCATGTCTGCCCATAGTTACTGCCTTTCCCCCGCGCCGGTTCCCCGACCATGCTTCCCCTCTTACTTCTGTCCTGATTGCCCCCTCCCCCATATCTGCCCGGTGTCCCGCTATCCCTCGCCAATCTCTGCTGCAAGTCCCCTCCCCCTCAGCCTGGACTTGGGGCCGTGTCCCCCATGTCTGCTCCGAGCCCCTTCCTCTCCATCAGAGATCTCGACGTGCCCCGCATCCTTGGTTCCCTTGTCCATCTTTGGTCGGAGTCTCTCTATCCATCCCCCATCCTTCTCCTCCCACCCCCGGGGCATGGAGCCGGGCACCAAACGCACCCTCCCGCAGCTCCGGGGGCAAGCATTTTTTGGGGGGGGGCGGGTTGTAGGTTGTGGAGTTGGCGGCCACTCCCGCAGTCAGCTCCGTCCGAGGGAAGTCCTCCGCGCCACGGCGGGTGCAGAGCGGGCGAAGGGTCTGGTGCCTGCGGGGGGAGGGGCTCCCGGGCAGAGAGATGCTGCCCGCCTGCCCGCCTCGCCAGCTGCTGGCCGGGACCCTGGGTGTCCTCTGGCGCCCCCTGCCCGCAGCCCTGGACCCGCCGCCCCTTTTCCTCCGGCGGGCAGCTCCAGGTTTCCGCAGCGCAGCCGGAGCAGCAGCGGTGGCTGCGGGACTGGCGCTGGGAAGTCCCTGGGGAGAGGAGGTTGGTGGGCGAGGCCGGGTGCCCTCTCGTGCTAACGGTGCCAGAACAGTTCCTGGTTGTCTGGCCATATGCTCTGGGGATGGGATGTGGGGTGGGATGGAGAGTTTAACCCAGCAGCAATTCAGGAGCCCTTTGAGCTATCGGGCACAGACCAGCAGGACTGACCCCTGGATTTGAGATGGTCTGTCTGGGCTTGTTTGGGCTTGGGTGGGTGTCCCCAGGGAGCCTCTATTTGTCTCCACCAGGGCAGTACACACTAGGTGGAGGCTGGGGGCAAAGGTGGGCTCTGTCTGGCTTGGGCTTGGAGTAGGCAGTGAGGGAGTCCACCTGGCCCTGGGACAGAGCAGGAACCTAGGGATCATCCCCTGAGCCACATGGGGGAGGGTCAGTGTGGACTTTGTGCAGGGGATGCCCTGGTGGTGGTGTGGGGGCATAAGGGAGGATCTTCCTTGGACTAAGATTGGCAGAGAGAATTCCCCCTCTTCTTCCCTTTTCTGCCTTCTCTTTTCCTTCTCCTCCCCTCCTCCCCCCATCACTCTTCAGGAAGGGATAGGTCCAGACTGGAATGTGTATGTGATAGGCATTTGTATAACCCAGAGTGAGTTCCCAGCTTGTCTCTTGTCATCTTCCCTCCCTCCCAACCCCCAGGTCATGGAGCTGAGTAAGTAGTTAGGGACTCGGCTTTTGGTTGGATGACCTGGGTTCAAAAGCTGTGTGAGCTGGGCAAGCTACAGAACCTTTTTGAGCCTTAGTTGGCCCTCTATAAAATGGGTCAGTGGTAATAGCCTTACATCATTTCTGGGAGAAATGATACTAGATTGTATAGTGTCTGGCACCAAGTAATGCTTAACAGTGATAGGTGTGTTGGGCTGTTTCTCAAGGCCAACGTTAGGCCCCTTTCCACTCCACTCCTAATCCCAGGGTAGAAGTGCAGAATGGGTTTTAGTGACATCACTCCAACCTCAATGATAATAAAGCTAGAAGATAAACAGGCCCATATGGGTCTCAACACCCCACTAGACTCCTCTGGGATCAGCTCTGGCCAGAGGATCATCGGTGAAAGGCCAAGGCCTCTGAGGTCCTGGTTCAAGTGTAGAGGCTAGGGAGGTGGAGGAACCCAAGTCAAGTCCCCAAAGGTAGGCTCCCTTTTAGGGGGGCCTACGTGGAAACTCAGTCACAGAGGATCACATGGGGCACAAGGGAGCCTCTACCTCCTCACAGGAGAGATGCCATCAGGAACTTTCTAGGGCAATTAGTGCTCCAAGTCAGAATTAGGGGGTGATCTGACCAGAGGGCCCCAAGAGTTTGAAGAAACCTCGCTTTGCAGGACAAGGAGGAGAGGGGGGCCTGAATCCGTGACTTTCTGCCAAGCTGGAAGTCCTCTGGGCGGTGTCGCTGGGCCTGGGTCCCACTCGGGAGTGGTAGCCTCCCAGCCTCCCAGCCTCCTGCCAGCCGGGGCAGCCCTGACATTGGGGAACAAAAGCTTTCGGTTCCTGTAGCAACGGCGGCTCCAGCTGCTGCAAAGTTCCGGGGAGGCGGGCGGAGGGCGGCTGAGTCACCGCCCCCTCCCCCCGCCACCCGCGCGGCACCGCCCCCGGGGGCTGGGGGCCGCCCCTCATCCTGCTCCTTGTGGTGGGAGGGTGGCCCCCACCCCTCGGGCCAGCCCACCAGCTCCAGAGGCCGGATGGAGGGTGTGCGCCCTCTTGGGTGCCAGAGCTCCAGCAGAGGGGGATCCTTGAGGACCCTGCCCCCACGGCTGGTGCTAGGGCAGGGGACCCGGAGGCCCCGCGTGGGGGGTCCCTGGCCGTGCATTGGCCTGGGCTTGACCGCACAGCGAGAGCCCAGGAGGCAGAGGGTGAGTGACGGGTGGGCGAATTGGAGCTGCCAGGTGGATAAACGCGACGGATGTGCTCACCGCCGCGCCCCCTCCCCCAGCCGCGGCCCCTCCCCAGTCTGAATGCCAGGCTCCTGGCACTAGGCCGCCCGGTGCCCCTGCTTCCAGCCTGCCAGGAGGATGGGGTCGATCTCTGCGGTCCCTGGAGACCCAGCTCTTGCCCTGAAGTGCCCCTCCCCACCGCTTGACAACCCATGCTCCCTCCCATCCCAGTCTTGTCTTGGCCTTTCCAGCTGCTAGAAAGCCTCGGATTCCCTCGTTGGTGCAGAAAGGAACCCCAGGCCTGTGGGGTCTGGGATGAAGGGGTCCCCAGTGTGCTTGGGCAGAGGGTGGGATTCTCAGATTTGCCAGGGGCAGGGGGCATGCGGTGAAGGGAGCCCGTGGCTGGAGGAGGGGATCCCTGAGACCCTGAGATTACTCCAAGCAGCTTGTCACCTGTCTCATCCCAGAGGGGTCCTGAGGGAGGCGGCCTTCTGATTATCCTCCGCATCATCCTCCTGACTGAGGTTCTTCCTCAGAGCTGAGCTCCATACCCTCCTGTCCAGCTCTGTGCCTGGAGGGGTTTGTGGTCTTCTTGGGCTTGCAGGTAGCAAAGCTACCCTGAGGTTTAACCCAAAGAGCCTTCAGAGGCAGCACCCTCCACCGCAGCAGGAAAGAGAGACTGTGAAGTTCTGAGAAGAAGGGGGAGAGGATGGTGTGAGGGCTCTCCCTGTGCCAGACCCTGTGCTGGGAGCTCACCCGGAGGCTGAATGGGAAGGTGTTTGTAATCCTGAGGGTAGGGATTGTGTCGCCTCTCCACAGAGGGGGAAGCTGAGGCTCATGGAGGCTACTCACTGCTAATAACCACTTGAGCTGCCTGTGAAGCAGGGATCCTTCCAGGTCCCTTCCCAAGGAGGTGCTCTCTGACCACTTGGAATTGGGCTCTTTGCCTTATTTCGTGGATGGATAGTGATCTAAAAGGGGGCCCCTAAAACATCTTATGTCACAGGAAGAACAATGAGGTTCACACATACCCAAGGTGAAATACCAGAATTGATGTGAAGGGGATGTCTGAAGGAGACTGAATGGAAGAGGGGACTTGGATAGAATTTAGAGGTGGCTCAGTCCTGAATAAGTCAGGTTGTGGCTCTGAAGGATGTGGACCTAATGCGTCTTAATGGGTTGGAGCCATAGAGTAGGGAGCAGTGGATACTCAGGAGGTGGGGCTGGGGGCCTGAGCCCTCAGTTTCAGGAATACAGAGGAAGGAGCAATGGGTCAGATCCTGCCTGATACTTGGCTGTCATATGCTGAGCTTCAAAGAACCAAACACCCGTGTGTGCTCACACTAGAAAGTACGTTTGCATTTGTGCGCATGTGTACGAGTGTCTGGCACTTGACAGCCTTGTACACGTGAGTATGTGCACTCTGTGTGCATTGAATTTACTCACCTGTGGTTTACACCAATCTCTGTGCATGTCTGTGTGCATGTGTATCTCTTCACATGCAGGACACCTGGCTACACACGCATCTGTGCATCCATGCTTCTGTATGTATGTGTGCAGGGCCCAGGAATATCCAAGCCCACACTTGTTGGTGTGTTTGTGCTTGGAGAGTCCCTGCCTGCTCTTAAGTAAGGGAGGTGAGGCCGCTTTTAATGAGCCCCCACCTCCCCTCCGCTGAGCTACAGCCATGGCCTGAATTTTGCAGCCTGCTTAAAAATAATTGGGGGCAGCAGGGGGATTGGATGTCACTCATCATCAGTGGCTGGCTTCGCTGGTGCCACACCAGGTTGGGCAGGCTGAATGGTTTGGGACAGGGAGGATGTGGGGTGGGGCAGGCCAGGGGTCTGGTCCCTTTTTCAGCTCTGGGAGGGTGGGCAGTGGAGACACCCCATCCCGGTTTCTGCTGAATAAATTCCAGGCGGGTCTTTGGAGGATGGGGTGGGGTGGCTTCTCCCCAGAAAGTGGGGCTGCCTTGAGCCTACCTCCGCACCCCACTGTGGCCCAGAAGGGGCAAGTGCGCATCTGTAGTTGGGGTTAGGCCTGGCTCAGAGTGGCAGCATGTGGGATCTGGGACAGTGAGGAACTCCTTGGATGCTACAACGGGATTGGAGTTCTGGGGTTCTCATTTCCTGTCCCCCGACCTCCAGCCACTATTTAGATTCCTGAACAGCCATGGGAAACCTGTCCCCTGGGTCCCTGGCTTCAGGGGAGCTGTGTCTTGGGACAATCTCACCACACCTGCGAATTATCCTCTGTTTGTGATTCAGTTCCCAGAGCTAATAGCTTGTCCATCTGGTCTGAAGCCTGAGTGGCAAGGAAGGGGGACAGTGCAGAAGGCTATGGGTGGAAGATGGAGAAAGCGGGCTGGGGCCTCAGGTCCTGGACTCCAGTCCTAGCTTGGTTTCCCTGGGGTGATCTTGAGCAGCTTGCTTCCCCTCTTGGAGCCTCATCTTTTCTTCTTTAATATGGAACAGCGAGGCTCTAGGGACCCGTCCAGTGCTGTGAGTGATGCTTTGGACATGAAAGAGGCAGGCATTCCTGGGGGCAGGGCTGGAAGTGGGGCTGAGCCAGCCCAGGCGCAGAACTCTGCTCTCTGGGCAGCTGGGGTGGAGGATGTGTAGGCTGTGGGCAGTGGCTCTGCCCTGGCCAGGTGGGTGGGAGGGCACCTGCAGTCCCCCCTCCCCCATTCCTTGTCCACCCTGGCCTGACTGCCTTGTGTGTCTGTCAGCATAGGGCTTGGGTCCCAGTTGCCCTCCCATACCTGGTGTACATTCACACCTGCTGGGAGCTCAGCTCAGTGCTTTGGGGGCAGGTAGAAATCAATAGACTGGTCTCCAATCTTAGGAGCTTGAAGACTCATGAGATGACTGAGCTAGCCCTAGGGAGATAGCAAGGGATAGAGATCACAATTGGGTGATGCAGACTTTCCTGCTGTGGGGGCTGTGGGAGCTAAGAGCAGGGAGATGGCTTGGTAGCCTCCCCAGGGGGATTGCAGGCCCTGAGCCAGGCCTTGGAGGATAATCCCATGGTGGGAGGAGAAGAAGGTTAGAGGGGAACAGCCGCACCCATTTTGCAGATGTCTGACCCCCTCGTTTCCACCAGGAAAGCCACAGCAGCAATAGTCATCACGTTCATACTCGCGATGCCCTCCTGTGGGCGTGGTTCAGGTTGGGCACAGTCCCCGGCACACGCAGGCGGTAACTCCTCCCCTTTCTCTCCCACTCAGTTAAGCGAGTGAGTGAGAATGACATTGTTCTGGGAATAACTTGAATTGCTCTGATTTATAAAAAAGCAAATCATTGTCAAACATCGCTGCTTTGACGATTACTGCTGGGTTATGTGTGACACGCCTCGCAGCTGATCACGACACATGGCGACTGAGAGCAACAGCTCTGGAGAATACAAGTTGGGTGGTGGGGATGGGGCTGGATCTGAACGTCAGGCCGAGATGTTTGCAGTTGATGGGACTGACAGAGGAACCACAGAATAATAATCACAACTGATGTGTCTTTTAAGAGCTTACAAGATTCCAGACACTCTCCTGAGTGCCTTCATTTAACAAGAAAGGAAATTGAGGCTCAGGGAGGTCAAGTCCCTTGTCTAAGATCACACTGGTGGACCTGGGTGACTTATCGCGGTCTTAACCACGGGCCCGTGACCTGCGGCTAGCCACAGGAGATTCAGAGCCCATGTTGGCTGTGCTTGGGGCCACTGACCACTGTCTCTCTCCACAGGGCAAGGGACATAGGATGACCCCAGCCTGTCCCCTCTTACTATCTGTGATTCTGTCCCTGCACCTGGCCGCCGCCTTCGACCCTGCCCCCAGCGCCTGCTCCGCCCTGGCCTCGGGCGTGCTCTACGGGGCCTTCTCACTGCAGGACCTTTTTCCTACCATCGCCTCAGGCTGCTCCTGGACCCTGGAGAACCCAGACCCAACCAAGTACTCCCTCTATCTGCGCTTCAACCGCCAGGAGCAGGTGTGCGCCCACTTTGCCCCCCGCCTGCTGCCCCTGGACCACTACCTGGTCAACTTTACCTGCCTGCGGCCCAGCCCCGAGGAAGCAGTGGCCCAGGCAGAGTCAGAGCTGGGGCGGCCGGAGGAAGAGGAGGAGGCAGCGGGGTTGGAGCTGTGCGGCGGCTCGGGTCCCTTTACCTTCCTGCACTTCGACAAGAACTTCGTGCAGCTGTGCCTGTCAGCCGAGCCCTCGGAGGCCCCGCGCCTGCTGGCGCCCGCTGCCCTGGCCTTCCGCTTTGTTGAGGTCTTGCTCATCAACAACAACAACTCTAGCCAGTTCACCTGCGGCGTGCTCTGCCGTTGGAGCGAGGAGTGCGGCCGTGCTGCTGGCAGGGCCTGTGGCTTCGCCCAGCCAGGCTGCAGCTGCCCTGGGGAGGCGGGGGCTGGCCCCGCTGCCACCACGCCTCCAGGTCCTCCTGCTGCCCACACCCTGTCCAATGCACTGGTGCCTGGGGGCCCAGCCCCACCTGCTGAGGCCGATTTGCACTCGGGGAGCAGCAATGACCTGTTCACAACAGAGATGAGATATGGTGAGTATGAGCAGGGCCTGGGACCGGTAGGTGTGTCCAGAGGGCTGATGGTGCCCATCTTGGTGGGTCCTGGAGCGTTCAGGTAGTTGTCCACTGATGTCTCCTCTGGGTCCAGCCTGGTCCAGGTGTTGGGGTCGCCAAAGTGGATTGGGGTTAGATCTCACTCTTGAAGGGTTTGCAGTCTTGAGTGGATGAATGGGGGCATAGATCAGGCAATGCAGCATGGTAAAGCCAGGGAGGGGACCCCTAACTGGACAGTCAGGGAAGGAAGTAATACAGGAGCAGAGATCAGAAGGACAAGTGGAAGTGAACCAAACCAAAGGAGTGGTGAGGGCAATCCAGGCAGAGGGAGCAGTATTTACAAAGGCCCAAAGCTGGAAATGATTGTGGCAGGCCCTGGCACTGCAATTGACAAGTTTGCCTGGAGGCTGGAGGAGGCAGGGAGCAGGGATGTCTTCTGCCCACACGGGTCAGTGATTTTTGGCCATGGCCCCAGGGTCAGGGCAGAGGGAGGCGCAGAAGAATGTGCCTGGGTGAAGAGGCCTGAGCTTCGAGGCTGCTTTAGAGGGCTGGCCTGGCTCAGCTCCCAGTGTCCCCTGTGTCCCCACTCTGGACCCACGTCTTCTTCTGGGACCAAGGCTGCCAGCTGCTAGAGCTTCCTGCTGACTGGGCGAAAGCTCTCCGAGCCCTTGAGTCCTGCCTGCTCCTGCTCCCACCCCAGCTCCCTCAGCCATGGCCACCTTCTGCCGACCCTCCTTCCTGCAGCTTCAAGACTCCAACGCCCTCAGCTGGGTCCTACATGCCTGCTGAATAGGGCTGGGCCAGGGACTGTCCAGTGGGCCTAGGACATAGCGGGTGGTAGGGAGGCAGATCTGGGATCTGGTTTCTAGCTCTGGTACTAACAGGGAGTTCCTGCCCCTCTCTGGGCTTCAGTTTCTCCATTTGGGATACTAGGTGCTAGCCTACCATCATGAGGTTGTCACACGGGAATGGAAGTCAGAAGGGGCATCAGGATCTGACAGAGTGTTTACAGGGGATCTTGTGTGAGGGCTGCTGGGGTATTGGAGGCATATGATCTGTTCCCATGCCTCTTGGGAGTTGGGAGCTGCCTTTGTTACCTTGAGTAGATCCTTTTTTTTTATATATATCAGTTTTTTCATCTGTAAAATGGGAAGATACCCCTGATTTAATTAGAAGGGGTGTTTATCATGCCAGTGGCTTCTCCCAATGCTTTGGGGGAAGAGCTTCTTGGTCTCCCCCATGAGACATCTGGCATCTTGCCCACCCATGGCAGGTGCCCAGTGCCCTTGCTCTGGCTTCTCCCCTAGGCCAGCTTGGCCTCTAACAGCGGTCGATGAAGCTGTCCGAGTGACAGCCAGGCCATGGGCAGGCTATGGGCCCTGGAGGCTGGCCTGGGATTTAGTGCCTGCAGGAAGAAATTGAATTTTGCTTCTTTGTCGAACATCGGCGGAGAGTGCCAGGCGTATATCAGGAGGTTTATGGTTCTTCCTGCCTGGCCACAACTGCCTGTCACTCTGTGGGGGCCTTCCCCATTGTGCTCGGCAGAGGGCGGGTTCTTTTGTCTGGCTTTCCCTGCAGTCCATCGGCCCAGTGGTCTGCAGTGGATGGAGCAAGGCTCTGCCCTCCTGGGCGGGCACCATCCGGGCAGGCTGCCATGTGGAGCACAGAGCCAGGAGCAGCCAGCTGGGCTTGGCTGAAGCCGGAAGCAGGAGTTGGTTGGGAGCCGGGGTGTCTTTAGGGGTCAGAGGGGGCTGGTGACAGGAAGGGCACCATCATCCCAGTGTCATCAGAGCCTCTGAGGGGCCTCTGGGACTGAGGGTGGGTGGACATTGGATGCCGGTTGTCCCTGGCCATGGGGCCTGGTATCTTCTCTGAGCAGGAAGCCCTGGACTCCCAGCTCATGCCCCTTGTCCTGCTTGGCATGTTTCCTGGCTGCTCCATGGGGTTGCCTGCAGGGAGGGCTCTTGTGGGGCATTGTGGGGTGATGTGGCATCACAGGTGGGCTCACAGGGTGCACTGGTGCCCAGAACTGGGCTGGCACAGCCCTTCCTCTCCTGTGGCAGGCAAGAGGCTTTTCCTCTTTGCCACTTCTTCCGTCTGCCCAGCCTCTCAGGGGCAAGAGTTGACAGGCACACAACTCAGTTTGTTCCATGCAGCGCATGGCATCTGAGGGCCAGTGGCATCATCAGGGCCTGAACACTTTGCCTGGTGGCAGCACCACCTTGGCCAAACCCTGGGCCTCACCTCCATGCTTCCCTCCACCTCCTCCCCACTGGGCCAGTTGGACACATGTACCAGCTGCAGGAGAACTGGCTGGCACATGGAGCTGCCAGATTGAGAACAAGATTGGTGGGATGGTGGTGAACAAGAAGAGTGAGGCCCTCGTCCCAGCCCCTCTGCCAGGCACTGGGACAGCGGAGTCAGGCTCACCTCTGGGACATCCTGGGTAGGACCAATGGCAAGGCCAGGCAGGGTGGAGCTGGGTTGGTACTGGCAGAGTGGTGAGGCTGGGAGCAGAGTGCCCTCGCCCTTCTCAGAGCCGAGTGTGTTTGACAAGAGGGTACAGGCCCCTGTTAATTTCACACAAACTGCTTTTGATAGATCTCTTGTTATTTTTGGTGAGTTGAGCCATAAATTTGTGCCATCTTGCTGCTGCAATCTGTTAAGTGGGGGGAGAGGAAGAAAGGGAAGGCAGGCAGGAAAGAGCTTGATGGAGGACGGGCACGGAGGCTGGCTGAGGCCGGGGTAGGGGGGTAGTTGTGGAAGTGGGATCAGCTGCAGAGCCCTGCTCCTGGGGGCTGGTCGCCAACCTGCAGTTCCTGCCCACCGACCCTCTGGTCCTGAGATGTGGCTGTGTGGGGTG
Organism: Vicugna pacos; assembly: GCF_048564905.1. NCBI lineage: Eukaryota > Metazoa > Chordata > Mammalia > Artiodactyla > Camelidae > Vicugna > Vicugna pacos. The sequence continues at coordinate 45,311,730 of NC_132999.1, forward strand.
ACACTTGGGAGAAAGTCTTTCACTCTTACAGCCTCCTTCCTCCTTTGCCACACTCCCTGCGTCCTCCTCAGGGGCACTGTCCCACCCTTGGCTGTTTGCTGCTTAGTCACCCTCCCTGTCATCTAGGCTCCATTTGGGAGGCCTGACCACCAGGTGAGTCTCGGGTCCCCTGAGTGTCAGGCCTGGGAGGCAAGAGTGGGTTCAGATCCCCCCTCTGCCACTGCGGCTGCGTGACTTGGACAAGGTGCTGGCCCAGTGGTTCCTCCTGATCTCTCTGGGTGTCACTCCCCTGATTCAGCCCCCAGTGACTCTCCACTGGCCCAGACTCCTGGGCCTGGCATTTCAGCCCCACCCCTGACCCAGCTGCTACCTGCTTTCTCTCTGATTCTCTCTCACTCTCTTAACCCGGGCTCATCACTGGCCCCGGAACTCCCTGCTTTCTGGCTTCCCTGCCTTTGCTTGGGCTGTTTCCCTCACCTGGAATGCCCTTCACCCCAGTTTATCCTTTGTCCCATCCTTCCAAGCATAGCTCAAGCCCTGTCTCCTCTAGGAAGCTGCCTCTCACCTGCTCAACCCAGTCCTAGATTGGCTTTCTCTTCCTTGCTCAGGCCCTGCCAGCTTCCTCTGGCCAGCTTGGTCTGGGGCAGGAAGCAGAGCCCTACCTTCCTGTATGGGACTCAGACATTGGGGAGGCAAGGCCTTTCTGAGTGGGGTCGTGGGGAGACCTAGCTCATGTTGTACATTTCCTGGAAGATCCTTCCAGCCCGTATCTATGCTACCAGAAATCTGTGTGCTCCATCACAGGATGGGGAGTGGGACACAGACTCCCCCAGACATCTGAGTGGGGATCGAGTCCTATCCCATTCATCGCACATGTCTTCATGTCTTTATCAGAGTGGAGCTGGTGCCAGGCCTTGGACCGGCTCCGAGTGAATGAGATCCGAGGTGAACCAGACACACCTTCTGCCATCTGGTGGGAGAGAGTGACCACTAGTGTACAGTGGTGGTCAAGGCCACAGGGTTCAGCCCTGGGTTCAATCCCTGACACCACTACTGACTAGCTGTGTGACCACGGGCAAGTTTGCTCCCCCCAATTTCATCACCTATAAAAGGGGGATAGCAGAGCTCTTCTGCTGAGTAATGATGAGGATTAAGCAAAAGAAGGTGGGTAAGTGCTTGGCACTGTACCTGGCACGTGGTCAATCCCTAATAAATAGTTGTGTGTTGTCATAATTTCATGTGATAGGTATGATGTGCGTAAGCCAGATGTCAAGGGAGGAGGAAGAGTGAGGGATTAAACCACAAAGAAGGTGATTCTGAGGGGTTTTGAGGAGTAAATAGGAATTCACTAGCCTGTGAATCTTTTCTTTAAAGCAAATTGCTTTTTAAATTGTACGTATTAAAAAGAAATTTCATATCGTCAATGGAAAAAGAGTTTCACTTGTCTGAAATAGATGATAACCAGAGAAACAACACACTGAAAACAGTGATATTAAATTCTAGCTAGAAGCTCATCTCTCCTGTTAGAAAGAGAAGTTAGCACGTGATGGGGGTATGTTAAAGTCTCAGACTGCACAGAGACCTTCTTTCTCATGCATTTGGAAGGATTAAAAGGAAGGTGGCCGTATACTTTATCATCTGAACCAGAATATTTTCCAGATTATAATTACATCAAGGTGGCAGGAGCAAACTGCACTATCACAGGCAGACTGGCAAATAGTCACTCTATTAAAGAGAGACCTGGAAAGGGGATCACTTCCTCAGACCACGGCCTAGTGTTGTTTCATGGCACGTTTGTGAGCCTCCCCAGATCATTTCCTGGTGCAAGGGGAAGGGCTTTCTAGGTAGAGGAAACAGCCTGTGCTGGGGTATACAGTGTGAACATGCTGGGTGCAGGGAGCTGTAGCAGACTGACGTCTACTAGAAAGTAGCCCCAGAGGTGGGAGATGGGCCCGAGGCTCTGACTGCTGCCCCCAAATGCTGGGACCTCACCCTGTTGGCCAAGGGCTTTCAGACAGCGAGAAGTTGGCATCATGGAGGAGGCAGGATGAGTCAGATGTGGTCCCTGCTCTCTAGGAGCTCCTGGCCACATGTTGGAGGTGGCAGGGACCCAGCTAGCTCTGTTGGGAGGCTGGGCAGATAGGCCAGTAGCTCTGGGAGGAAGTCATCAGAGGGGGACTGGCATCCAAGCTGGGGGTACCTAGTTGATTTGGACTGCAGAGGTAGAGCCTGGAATTTACAAGAGCCACCTTCCTCTGCCCCTGTCCCACTAATGCACTACTGAGGGTGAGAGCCAAGGAGGGACATGACAGAAGGGTTTCAAGGGGATCGTTTGATGCTTGGGGCTCCGGGGCCTGCATTAGGGAGGACGCAGAGGGCCCAAGGAAGGGAGGACTGCTTTGTAAGTTGCACTGCTCTCTCTCCGTGGAAGTGATGATTATCGTGGTTATTTTTAACACATTCACGACAAAGGAGGCTGAGGGGGCTGGACTGTGTGGAGTTTAGGGGGCAGGTTCTGCAGAGCACGGCATAGCAGGTGTGTGCAGTTCTGCTCAGATGGCGGAGCGCCTGTGCCCACCCAGTGTCAGGGGTGAGACTAGAGGCCCTGTGTGGTTGGGGTGGAGGAACCCTCAGGGATATTTGGCCCATGTTTGCTAAATGCCCATCTTGTGTCTGGCTGCTCAGAGTGGGGCCATCTGTGCTAGAAGGTCAAGGGAGATTGAGACCCTCCCTCAGGACCCAGGAGAGGGATGAGCCCAGGAGACTCACAGCTGTAGCAGGAGAAGGAACCCACACACCCAAACCTCTGTGCAGTCAGCCTAGGGAGGCTTCCTGGAGGGGGTGGCACTTGATGTCTAGAAGATTTTGGCAGGCAGACTGAGGCTGAGGAAGGGCATTCCAGGAGGAGGGGACACCATTAGCAGATGAGTGGCGGGAAGAAAGCATTTGCATGTTCAATGGATAATGACAGGGGTGGCAGCCCCTTTTCATTGAGAACTTATTATGCTCCAGGTGGACCATATCTCTCATCTTTTATTCTCATGATGAACCTGTGGTAGGAAGCGTCATCTCTATTTTCAGTTGGACATTTTGAAACTCAGAGAGGTGAGGCGACTTGCCCAAGGACACACAGCAAGACTGTACAGACTTGGAAATCAAACCTACATCTGTCTGGCTCTCAGATCTGTGTCCTTCCCATTGGCCCACGTGGCCTCCCAGTGTGCTTGGATGCCTGGTTGGGAGAGGGAACCAGGACTGAACAGGTCAGCAGGGGCCAGGGCATGCCAGGCTCAGAGGTTTACACTGTGGCTGTAGCAGTGGGGAGCCACTGAAGTTTCCTCAGCAGAGCGTATGTGGCTGGAGCTGGGCCCCAGGGGATCACTTTGGAGGCTGCAGAGAATCAGTCTTACCTGGGGAAGAGGGGGGAGTAGATGTGCAAAGGAACAATGGGAGAGTGGTGAGAAAACAGGATAATAGAGGCAAGTATTGGGGGGCTTTGGTGGGTAAGGGAGTAACTTGAGATCCCGTGGGAAATAGGAAAGGCATCTGTGAGGAGGTCGCAGTTGAGCTGCATTTTGTCAGAAGTGGCACAGTTCAGTGGAAAGAGCACAGTCTTCGGAATCAGGCAGGCCAGGGTTCGAATCCTACATTGGCCTTTCTCCAGGATAAGCCCTTGGAACCTGTACCTCATTAGTGAAATGGGAGAGCCCGTCCTAAGGGGGATTAAATGAGGCAATGTGGAGCACGCAGTGACTGGCGTGTAGGATTTGTGTATGAAATGTTACCTTCTTCAAAACAAAACAAAACAGAACAGAACAGTTAAGAGATCATCCAGGGCTGAGCGGGAAAGCGGGTCCCAGGCAGCAGCCAGGTGGGAAGGCTGGTGGCTTGTAGGACTGTGAGCATCAGAACCCCTCGTCCAGTCAGCTTACGGTGCTCACTGGGCAGGACGCTTGGGGCCTGGGTGTGCTTACACCCCTTCCTGGACCCTTCCTTGTCCTCTTGGCCTAGCTTCCTCTCACAGTCCCGCTGCTCTGGGTCCAGAGCTGCCTGGGGCCTGCACGTGGTGTATGCTGAGTAATTGTTTGTCTCAGTAGGTGACGTCTCTGGTCTCAGGTGTCTTCGTCCCCCCAGGGAGAACTGGCTTTCACCGGTGGGCAAATACATTGCTGGTCTCTCCTCTGAGGGAGTCAGGGTTGGGAGGAAGGGAGAGTAGTCAGTGCAGGCCCCAGCTATGTGGCCTTGGGCTTGTCCCTTCCCCTCTCTGGCCCAGCCCAGGAGGCTAGAAGAGGACTCGAGAGCTGGACCTGGGACATGGGGTGGCTTCTAGAAACCACTGACACCACCTCTGGTGATATTGTGGGGCTGGCCAGCAAAAGTAGAGGACGTGGGCATCACAGGAAGCAATGTGGGTCCACGACTAGCAAGTCAGGCTGGTCTCTCCCATGGCCGTGTTTGATGGCGTTACTGAATGCCAGGCTGGGGGATGGAGTGCGGGGTGCCACAGACAGCAGTAATGGCCAAGATGCCAAAAAGAAGCTGGATGAGAAGACTCCTGGCTGGATATGCAACAAGTCCAATGGCATCTCCAGCATGTTTAATAAATCAGTGTCAGACTTGGGGATGGTCTAGGTGGAGGGCTGCAGGGCAGAGCTGATACTCTAGTGACCCCCAAGGGGTAGGGGGAAGCTAGGAGCTGTGTGTTCATTGGTGTTTATTGATGTTTCTCCCAGCCAGATTCTGTGCCTGTGTCCACCATGGTCAGGGAAATGGCTCACACACAGCTTTCCTTCGAAAAGGGCTCTTGGGTGAGGGGAAGTTCAGACACTCAGAAGATGGACTCATCTGTGGTGAGAGGGTACATACCAGAACGGGTAGCCAACTCTGCCAGGGGAGTGAGGGATAAGGAAGACTTATATACAAGAGGTCATTTGAGGTGGGTTTTGAAAGTTAACTAGGAGTTTTCCAGGCAAAGAAGGTGAGGAACAAGCCGATTTGAGAGATGATGACCCTGTTTTGGGCATGCTGAGTTTGAGGGCTTCCGTCAGGGGACCTGTTCAGGAGGCAGGAAACTATACAGAAGAGTAAAGCATGGGGCATGGGCCTGGGGACAATGACTTGGGAGCAGCCATTCAGGGGGGATTAGTGAAGCCTGGAGGAGAGGGTGTTGTACTGTGAAAACAGGATAAAGTGTGGTTGCCAGATGGGGGAAGCAGCAGGAGGATAGACAGTCGAGGAGGCGGGGACAGAGGAGCCAGAGAGGTAGGAGGAAACCAAGAGAGCCAGGGAGGGGAAGGTTTCAAGGCCGGAGAGTCCGCAGGGCCTAGTGCTGCCGAGGGGTCAAGCAGGACGAGGCCTGCAACGTGTCCCTAGGATTTAGCAACAAGGAGGGCACTGATGACTCTGTCAAGAGCAGTTTCAGCAGAAAGATGTGGTCAGAAGCCAGACTGCAGTGGATTACCAGGCGAAGTGACATTTGAGCTGGGACGTACGTGAGTGGCAGGTAAGAAATGGGAGTGCCAGCTGTGGACCACTGAGGGTTGGTGAAGAGAAGCCGAGGGCAGTAGCCAGAGAAGGCAGGAGGGTCAAGGGAGGGTGCCCCTCCAGACCAGAAGGGGCCCAGATTTGTTCACAGGCTGCCCGAGGAGAGGAGAATGCTGACGAAGCACTGAGGGGAGAAAGGATGATGGATGGAGGTCTCCTGAGAAGGCAGGAGGGCTTAGATGCAGGACCAGGCTGAGGCGCTGGCCCTTCTGAGGAGAAGGGCTACAGGAAAGTGTTGGGTAGGGGAGGTGGGGCGAGAAGCTGGGGGGCTCCCAGCCATGGCCTCCGCTTTCTCTGTAAAGGAGCTCCTCGCAGAGAGGGAGTAGGCAGAGATGGGCTTGAGGGGAGAAGGCAAGATCTGGCCCCACGCACCCAACGGATGTGCGGCCCTGAATCTATGGTGGTACCATTGGGCACGGCTGTAGATTTCTTCAGCAGGCTGGGTGTGGACGTGGAGAAGGCGGTTTGTCACAGGGCTCTGGGGCTGGGGACTGGCTGAGCGGGTGTGGTAGAAGGGCTGGGTTGAGGGGGTTCAGGAGCTGCCAGGTATGGCACCAGCAACTCTGTGGTCCTGATACAGGTAGGGCCCAAAGTGAGGCCAGGGGGAAGGGGAATGGCACATGCTGTTCAAAGGGAGGGGGCCCAGGGGACTGAAGGGTGATGGCATGTGAGGGTGCAGAAGGGGTGCAGGTGGTGAGGGGAGGGGAGATGGTGAAAAGAAGCCAGATAGTTACTGCCTTCTGAGCATCCCCACATCCAAGCAGGGCACTGAGGGCTTCATGGCTTCCAGTCAGGGAATCCTCAAGTCAGCCCTCAGGGTAGCGGGTTTTCTGAGTATTGGTCTACAGAGGTCAGAAAACAGGATCAGAGAGGCAAAGACACTGGCCCAAGGTCACACAGCTGTCCACGCCCCAGTTGGGACTAGGGTTGCCTGACACTGAAGCTGTCTGGGGTTGAGGGGAGGGAGCCTAGGTTTCAGAGATGGTGGAGAAGTTTTGAGTATGATGAAGATCAGGTCCTGGGACTGGTGGCTGAAGTGGAGGGAGGCCTCAGGAATGGATGAGACAGAAGCTGGGCTGAGGGGCAGCTCAGGGCCCCCCTGGACAGCAGGTTTGCTCAGAGTGGTCACTCTTCATCCTAGTCAAGAAGAGCTTTCTCTCAGACGCAGAGCCTAGACTGGGCGGCAGGGGCCAGGAAGAGGATAGGCTGGATTCCTTTAAACACAGAGTTCCTGTTCAGTGCTGGCCTGGCTTTCAGAAATGGGAGACAGCCTAGGGGTCGGGGAGAGGAGTACCTTCTAGTCTGAAAGCAGCATGGGCTGAGCCCTGTCCCAAAATGCTGTTCTGGTCCCACCTGCCCAGCAGCCTCTACCTGGGCTGGGAGTTTCTCGTCTGGACTGATGTCTGCCTCCATCGCCACTACCCAGCCTGGGGGAGAGGGCCCAGATGAGCTCATGTCTGAGCAGGAGGAGAATGGGAGCTTCCAGCCCCTCCTCCAGAGCTGGTGGTGCTTCCAAGGCTTAGACCAGACATCATAATCAGGGCGGCCAAGAGCCCGGTGAGGCAGGGGCCAAGGCAGCAGCAGCAGATCCGGCCACAGGGCCATGGGGAGTAGAGTCTGCTGGATGTGAGCACCTGCCCTATGCCCTTGGGTCTCAGTGGAGCAGTGTTTTGACCTGTGCCTCCAGGTCATAGTCCAATGCTGCTTGGGAAGCAGAATCCGGAATCCGTATCCCAGGCCCAGCCCCTGACTTGGCATGAATCGTGTCCCAGAGGCAGGCTTTCGGGGTGGTCACTGCTGCCCAGCTTGGCTGTTTGTCCGTCCTAGGAGTCATCCCTGTGAGGGAAAAGAGCCTGGACTTCAGGCTAACCAAGCTGTGTGATCTTGGAGAAGTCACTTCACCTCTTTGGTTTTCAGTTTTCTCATCTTTAAATGGAGGGGAATTGTCTCTTATTTCCCAGGAAAGGGTTAGAGGCAATAGGTGTGGATAGCACTTGGCACAGAAGCCTTCCAGAACTCATTAATAGGAGCAGCCATTCCTCTCCAGTCTCCCTCAGTCTGGCTGAGGCAAGAGGAAAAGATGGTCGTGAGGCCGAGGGCGAGCCCTGTGTGTGGCCTTCTGAGCCTCAGTTTCCTTATCTGTAAAATGGTGGTGGTAGGGCAGGGGGCAGGACATGATGCTCTCTCAGCATCTCCTGCAGTTGGTTCCAGACCCATAGGCTGAGGGCGAGCAAGGCTGCCCTCTCTGCGCCACACTGGCAGGACAGAGCTGGCCTCTGCTGAGCCCCTGCCACCACCTCCATGTTCCAGGTGAGGAGCCAGAAGAGGAACCGAAGGTGAAAACCCAGTGGCCGAGGTCTGCAGATGAGCCTGGGCTATACATGGCGCAGACAGGTAACTCGGGCCCGCCTCTTCCTCTGTGGCGGGGGCCCGACTATGTGATGTCTGGTGGCATGTGTGCTTGGCGTGTGCCCGTCTGTGTCTACGTCCTGGAGCTCATTCGTGTCTCTCTGCCATGTGAGGCCTGTGGGCAGGGCGGGGTTGCCTCCTGAAGAGCTTGTCACTTGGGGTCAGGGTAGGAGGATGTCCATGAGACTGAGGGCTTGCGAGATGCCCCCTGCCGCCGACGCTGTCCCTTTCTTGTAGGCGACCCGGCAGCTGAGGAGTGGTCCCCGTGGAGCGTGTGTTCCTTGACGTGTGGGCAGGGCCTGCAGGTGCGGACCCGCTCCTGCGTGTCCTCCCCCTATGGGACCCTGTGCAGCGGGCCCCTGCGGGAGACCCGGCCCTGCAACAATTCGGCCACCTGCCCAGGTATGCCCGTCCTCCCCGTCTGGTCTGCCTGCAGGGTCAGGTCCTGCCTGGGACTCGGGCAAGTTCATCTTCCACAGATGGTTGGTTACCTCCTCCTTTCATTCAGCAAACTTGACTGTGCCCCACACTGTGCCTAGCCCCACACAGGGCACTGGGGACACAGATGAATCAGACCAGGGCCCGCGCTAGCTGGCTTGGTTCTGGACACATCACTCCCCTGATGCCTATGTTGTGGTAATCAAGGCTCGTCTTTTTACCCTCACTGCCCTCCATGTTCCCTGTGCTCTGGCTACACCAGCCCCTCTTGCAATTCCCACATCCCTGCACTTGCTTATTCTCATCCTATCCCTGCCCTGCCTCCACCTTGGCTATTAAAGTTCAGCCTGTCCTTGAAAAATCTAAGGTAGATGTCACTTAAAAAAAAATGAAACTTTTCCTGACCATTCCCTCCCTCATCTGATTCCCCATCCCACTCCTCAGGGAGCCTCCCCTAGACCCTGAAGCCTTCCTCAGTTTGGCATGGAGTTGTTGAGAATGCGCATGTGCCTGTGGGGACAGCCTATTTGCCAGGAGGGTGCGGCAGCTTCAGCGGGTCCTGCTCCTTGCAAGGGAGTGAAGTAGTGCCTAGGCCAGACCAGCTCCTGGCTGGGAACTTAGAGTAGGGCTACCTGGGAAGGGGTCTTGGCAACTGGGTGTGTGCCAGGAGCTTGCAAAGGGCTGGGGCAAAGCTATGTTCTAGAATGTGAGCTCTTTGTGTCAGTGTCTATGTAGAGGTTCATGTCTATTTGTATGTCCATGCGCTTGGGGTTGGGAGGGGCATTCTGTTGCCCCAGGCCTGCCATGTTGGATTCTTGCTCTAGGTCTGGGGACAGGGAGGAGTTGGGGGGTGAGGTGGGGTAGATTTGAGTCCTTTCCCGGGCTTTCATGTGTCCCCAGGAGAGGAGGAACCCTGGCTCCCCTCCTGGGTTGATTCTAGTCTCCCGTTCTGGTGTCCACAGGTGGCACCCAGTGTGAGTTGGGACTAGAAGTCTGTGTCTTTAACCTCTGGCCCAAAGGGCGGAGTCCTGAGGCCCAGGGCAGAGCCAATGAGGAGTGGTGGCAGAGCTGCCAGAGCTCCTGATTGGTGGGCGGATGGCAGTGGGCGGGGCCAAGGTGCAGCCCAACCACCGCCCACGTGCTTCCTTGCAGTGCACGGCGTGTGGGAGGAGTGGGGGTCCTGGAGCCTGTGCTCCCGCAGCTGCGGGCGGGGGTCCCGGAGTCGGATGCGGACCTGCGTGCCCCCCCAGCACGGCGGAAAGGCCTGCGAGGGTCCCGAGCTGCAGACTAAGCTCTGCAGTATGGCCGCCTGCCCGGGTCAGTAGCACCCGTGGGCTTCCAGGCGGGCGCTGCTCAGTCGGGTGGGGGTCGGGAGAGGGGAGGAAGTCAGGTCCAGTGCCCTGTCCCTGGGGGTGGGGGCATAAACTTTGACCAAGCATGGGGAGACTGGCAAAGTCCACCTGCCAGCGTGGGAGGTGATGTGGCCCAGCCCTTACTTGGAGTTGGCACCCTGTGACCCCATCAGAAGGGAGCTGCTTGCCAGTGCCCCTTCCCCTGAGCCCTGAGCCACCATTGCTGTTCATAGCACTTTGGTACTCATGGCCAGCTGGGCTGTGAGGGGACACAAAGCTGGGCTTAAGTGTGGACAAAGATCAGAAGATAGCCTGGGGCCCATTGCACCTAGCCAAAAGAGAGCGTGAGCCTCGGTGTTGTCTGGAGAGGGGTCCTGCGTTCCTGGAGCTGGTGTCAGGCAGGCAGGCCCAGGCCCAGGCACGACCAGCTCACCCAGCCCCCCTTCATCCACCCCTCTCCAGTAGGCCTGGCCCCATTCGAAGTCTGAATACCTAGGAGGCTCTGTCATCTCCCTGCGGTGCTCTGCCCCCACCTGTCCCCACACCCCTTGCTCAACGGCCAACCCTGCTTGTGTCTCCCCATGCAGTGGAAGGCCAGTGGCTAGAATGGGGTCCCTGGGGCCCATGCTCCACGTCCTGTGCCAATGGGACCCAGCAACGCAGTCGGAAGTGCAGTGTGGCGGGCCCAGCCTGGGCCACATGTACGGGGGCCCTCACCGACACCCGAGAGTGCGGCAACCTTGAGTGCCCTGGTGAGTGCGTGGCGCAGGGGTGGCAGGTGGCAGCCCTAGCCCTGGGTGGGGGGAGGTGCCTGGGGCCACTCACGCCCCCGCTCCACTCTCTGTAGCCTCAGATGGCAAGTGGGGCCCGTGGAACGCGTGGAGCCTGTGCTCCAAGACGTGTGACACAGGCTGGCAGCGCCGCTTCCGCATGTGCCAGGCCACAGGCGCTCAGGGCTACCCCTGTGAGGGCACCGGAGAGGAGGTGAAGCCCTGCAGTGAGAAGAGGTGTCCAGGTACTGCCTGCCAGACTCTGGGGCTTGGGGGACAAGCGCGTGGGCCTGGCTGAGCCCCTCCGCTGTACCCGCAGCCTTCCACGAGATGTGCAGGGACGAGTACGTGATGCTGATGACGTGGAAGAAGGCAGCTGCTGGCGAGATCATCTACAACAAGTGCCCCCCCAATGCCTCAGGTGAGGGCTGGGTGGCCCTCCCCACAGGCCCCCACCCCTGCTGTTCTTGCCACCTGAGTCCCCAGCCTCTTTGAGCCTCCATCCTGAAGTGTGAAGTGAAGTGGGTGAGAGCTCGGCCCCCACACTCAACCCTCTGTCCTGTCCCCTGGCAGGGTCTGCCAGCCGCCGCTGTCTCCTCAGTGCCCAGGGCGTGGCCTACTGGGGGCTGCCCAGCTTTGCCCGCTGCATCTCCCACGAGTACCGCTACTTGTATCTGTCAGTGAGTGCGCCCTGCTGGGCTGGGGCGACGCAGGATCTGTCCTAGACTTTGGTGGGGGTGGAGGGAGTTGATTCTGCTCATGCCCACGTACCTTGGCATACATATGCTGTGCCCACTTCCGCCTGGCTGTGCCTCTCCTTGTCTGGTAAACTCCTACTTATCCCTCAATGCCTGACTCTCAAGTGTCTTCCCTTATCCCTGGTGCCTACCTCTGTGCTCCTACAGCCCCCTGAGCTTCTCAGTCATTAGGTGTTACGAGTGCTCATCAAAATGTGTCCTGTTAGGCTGGGAGCTCCTTGAAGGCAGGGACAAAGTTGAAATTGTGTTTGTGTCCCCAGTGCCGAGTCCAGGGCCTGCCATGGGGTAAGAATGTTGTTAGCGAATGTGGCCTGTATGTACTTGTCTGACTGTAATTGGTATTTGTTGTATGCTTGGAGCTTGTATTTGAGAGAGAGAGAGAAAGAGAGGGAGAGTTACACTCCAGAGTGCAAGGACACCTCTGGATTAGGGAGGTGCCTTGTCCCTGAACTGTGGTTATCATCTTTTATATGTACATCTGAGCTCCATCCTTCTCTATTTCTATTTCAGTCTGTTTTGAAGTATCTTTGGGGATTCTCTCTCTTTATGTGTCTCTTTCTTAGACTCTGTCTCCCCACAGAGCATCTCTATTTGACCTTTCCCCCTGGATGCAAGCAGTAGGTGGACTGGAGTGGGATGGGCCAGGGGCTGGTCGCAGTTCTTGACACTCCAGTGACAGGGGCCCATCTGTCCCCTGCAGCTTCGGGAGCACCTGGCCAAGGGGCAGCGCATGCTGGCAGGCGAGGGCATGTCACAAGTGGTGCGCAGTCTGCAGGAGCTGCTGGCCCGGCGCACCTACTACAGTGGGGACCTGCTTTTCTCCGTGGACATTCTGAGGAATGTCACCGACACCTTCAAGAGGGCCACCTATGTGCCCTCGGCTGATGACGTGCAGGTACCACTCTGCCCCACAAAGAGGAAGGAGGGCTGAGGGTTCAGAAGCCCTAGACTGAAGAGGGAGGCCAGGCCCCTATGGCAGAGTCTGCTGGGGGCGGCAAGTGTGGCTGTGGCAGGGAAACTACTATCCCTGAGGCTGGGACTCCCTGACACCCACTGCTCTCTCCTCAGCGCTTCTTCCAGGTGGTGAGCTTCATGGTGGATGCAGAGAACAAGGACAAGTGGGACGATGCTCAGCAGGTGAGGGGCTGGGTTTCCAGGCTTCTTCTCCCATGACCCACCCCTTCCTTGGACTCTTACACCCTTTCTGTCTCCAGGTGTCTCCTGGCTCTGTGCACCTGCTCCGGGTCGTGGAGGACTTCATTCACCTGGTGGGCGATGCTCTCAAGGCCTTCCAGAGCTCTCTGATTGTCACAGACAACCTGGGTACAGGGAGACAGGCCGGGGTGGGGGTGCTGGATATGGCTGAACCTAGTCTGCCATCGGGGAGGGATGGTTTCTGGGAGTTCTGCCTTTTTCTCTCTCTTTCTCTGGGCCCTGCCTTTCCATCATTTAACTCTCTATTTGTACCCCTCTCCTTGTTTCTTCCTGTCCTCCATTTCTGTGTTGTTTCTGTATATATGTGTCCCCCCTACCTCTGTGTTTGCACCATCCTTGGTGTCTGCATCTGCCTTCCTGCTGTCTGTGTCCCCCACATCTGTCTCTTCCTTGGTGACCTTCCCCTCCATCTCTGTCTCTCCATTGCAGTGATCAGCATTCAGCGAGAGCCCATCTCGGCTGTGTCCAGCGACATCACATTCCCCATGCGGGGCCGCCGGGGCATGAAGGACTGGGTGCGGCACTCGGAGGACCGCCTCTTCCTCCCCAAGGAGGTGCTCAGCCTTTCCTCCCCAGGGAAGCCAGCCGCATCTGGGGCAGCAGGCAGCCCCATCAGGGGAAGAGGCCCAGGAACCGTGCCCCCTGGCCCAGGCCACTCCCACCAGCGCCTCCTCCCTGTGGACCCTGATGAGTCCTCCTCCTACTTTGTGATTGGTGCTGTGCTCTACCGCACCCTCGGCCTCATCCTGCCGCCCCCCAGGTAAGCACCTGGGAGGGGCAGATGGGGCTGTTGAGGGTCCAGGGAGATCCAGGTGAGAGAAGGAGGGCTGAGCCTGTGCTGGCCACGGAGCGATCCCTCTATAGCCTCCTGCAGCCTTGGGGACCCCTCGCCGGGCTCTGGACACAGGTGCTTCTCAGAGATATCCATGCAGCTCCTAGAGGCTTTAGAGGGGGTCCAGGGGATATTGGACTGAGCTCCGGACCTCACCCAAAGTCCTCGGCCCCACTGAACTCAGCCTTCCCCTGGCCTTGGCCCCCTTGTAGCTTCCTGCCCCTGATCCAAAGCACCTTCAGGGTTCCTGACTTGGTCTGGGTACCTGCTGGCAGGAACTGACCTCAGCACCTGTCCCCCAGGCCCCCATTGGCTGTTACATCCAGGGTGATGACAGTGACTGTGCGGCCCCCCACCCAGCCACCAGCTGAACCCCTCATCACAGTGGAGCTCTCGTACATCATCAACGTGAGTGGGGGCCCAGGCAGGGACCCTGGGTGGACCCAGCAAGGGCAGCCAAAGGCCTGTCTGATGGGGAGGTGGTTTTCCCTGAGAGCAGGCTGAACCTCTGACCTGTGTGAGGCTACCATGGCAGGATGGGTGGTGGTCGGGGGTGGTCAGCTCCCCACCCCACCCTGCACTCATGTCTTCTGCTTCCCAGGGCACCACGGATCCCCACTGTGCCAGCTGGGACTACTCCAGAGCGTGAGTTGGGTAGGGGCTCTCTGTGGGGAAGGGTGCAGCCCTGGGACTCCTCCCTCAGGAGGGGATGTCCTGCCTGGAAGGCCAGTGGCGGGGGTTCCTTGGTACCATCTTTCCCCTAAGGGATCAAGGGCAAATCCTGGAGTCCCACTGCCTGCCTCTTGGATGTGGCCCTGCCCTGAGTTTCACCTGTCCTTGAGTAGTGGCCAGTACTGGGGCTGGAACTGGGGCTGCAAAGCTGGGCTGAGGCTCACTCCACCTCTCCCCCCACCCAAGAGACGCCAGCTCAGGGGACTGGGACACCGAGAGCTGCCAGACCCTGGAGACCCAGGCAGCCCACACCCGCTGCCAGTGCCAGCACCTGTCCACCTTTGCTGTGCTGGCCCAGCCACCCAAGGACCTGGTGAGTGGGAGGGAAGGGCCTGGACTGGGTGAGAGAGGACGCTCCTAAGTTGCCAGCAGTCATTTGGGATGGTGTTGGCGGGGACTTGAGTGATCCCACATGGTGTTTAAGTAGGTGTACTGGTGAGATTGCACAAGGATGTGGCCCTGGGATGCTCACAGTGATGACACACGCCCAGGGGTGTATGGTGGTGGGCGATTGCATGCATGTACACACGTGTGTGTGTCTGGAAGAGCGGGTGACAGCATAAATATGCATCCACATATGTGACTAGATCTGCTCCGTGCACGTGTGAATGCAATGGGGAGTCCCCTTCTGTGCGTGGGTATGACACGGGGCAGGTGCCAGTCTGTCCCAGGCAGGAAGTGGGGAGGGCCAGGGCCCCCCTGCAGCTACCCTGTCCCACTGACCCATTTGACTGTCTGCTCCTTGACCCTAGACCCTGGAGCTGGCGGGTTCCCCCTCGGTCCCCCTTGTGATTGGCTGTGCTGTGTCCTGCATGGCGCTGCTCACCCTCCTCGCCATCTATGCTGCCTTCTGGAGGTAGGGGGGATGCGGGGCGGGGCAGGGCAGGGCGGGGCGGGAGGTGGCCTACCACCCCAGGTTGGGCAGGGCAGCTAGCTCCTCTGTCTCTGCCCCCATGCCCTCCCAGGTTCATAAAATCTGAACGCTCTATCATCTTACTGAACTTTTGCCTGTCCATCCTGGCATCCAACATCCTGATCCTCGTGGGCCAGTCGCGGGTACTAAGCAAGGCAGGTGCAGGCTCACAGGGGTGCTGGGGTGTGAAAACAGGTGTAGGGGATCAAGGTGGAGTGTTTGCAGGTAATGGCGTGTGTGTTCGAGTGTATGAACTTAAGTGCCAGATGTGTGTAGACACTCAAGTTGTGTGTTGGGTGAGGGTGTGTGTGGGAGCATACATGAGGAAGTTGGAGTGGGAGGTGGTGTGGACACCAGGGACGGATGTCTGTGTACATCTATGAACGTGTATGTGAGCCAAACACCCGTGTGCGCATGTGTCGGTGGTGCTGGCAGGCACGTGGGAGTCCAGGTGAAGCCTTTTGTGCCACCTGCCTGCTTCTGGTCTGTGCTGGCCGTCCCTCATGCCCCCTTGGCTTTCTCTGTACAGCGCCAGCCCTGCTGGAGCCAGGCATGGGGCCTGCCCGGCCATGACGTGGCAGGTGCTCCTATTTGTCCCCCTCCCTGCCATCCCCGTCTGTGCGTGGGCTGTCGGCCCACCCGCCTTCCGGATGCCGAGTGCCGTGTGCGTGTCACCGGGCCTGTGTCGTGCTGTGTGTGGGTGCAGGAAGACGGGGGTGCCTGGCAGGGCTCTGTGGGGGGCGGAGCTCGGGTGGGTGGCCGTGGCAGCGCCCGGCAGCAGGCGTGGGAAGCCCGACGCCTCCCACTTTGGCGGCTGCTCAGGGCCACCCCCTTGCCTTTCCCTCTTCCTGCAGGGTGTGTGCACCATGACGGCCGCCTTTCTGCACTTCTTCTTCCTCTCTTCCTTTTGCTGGGTGCTCACCGAGGCCTGGCAGTCCTACCTGGCTGTCATTGGACGGATGCGCACCCGTCTCGTCCGCAAGCGCTTCCTCTGCCTGGGCTGGGGTGAGCAGGGCCCGTGCTGGACCCTGTCACTGGGCCTTGGGGACAGGGGCAGCAAGAGAGGTTGAGCTTTGGCCCTGGCCCTGAGCTCTGGGCTCAGGACTCAGCTGGGCTGGGGGTCTGGGAGGATGAAGGACCTTGAGGACAGGCGGCCATCTTACTCTGGCTCCCCGCTCCCCCAGGTCTGCCTGCCCTGGTGGTGGCCGTGTCCGTCGGCTTTACCCGCACCAAAGGATACGGTACATCCAGCTAGTACGTGGGCCTCCCGGGTTGGGCAGCGGGGATTCATGGACCTGCTAGGGCTCTCAGGCTGCAATCCTGTCCCATGCCTGCCGTGGGACTTTGGGCAAATTCTCCTGGGTCTCTGAGCCTCAGTTTCCCTGACTGTAAAAGGATGTGTTGGGATTGGAGAATCCAGGCCTGGTAAGCTCAGGGATTGGCCCTGTTCAAGGCCCGTGGTAGCCCCAGGGCCTCTGTTAGAGGGGAGACCAAGGCTTAGCAGGAGCCAGGGGCTCACTCTCACCTTGTCTGGTTCCCGGACCCGTGAGTGATGTGCCTTGGCAGCTCAGGGAGCACTGAGGGATGGTGTTTGAGGGTGGGAGCGAGACACTGGGTGTCTGATGCCCCTTCTTTCCCCCAACCCCAGCTGCTGGCTCTCTCTGGAGGGTGGTCTGCTTTATGCCTTTGTGGGCCCTGCGGCGGTCATTGTCCTGGTATGTGCCCCTTTGGTGTCCTGGGATGGGCATGGCCCCAGGCAGTCTACCTCCTCTACCTGGAGCCTTCCCTGCCAGGAGGGCACCTGGTGATCCTGTCTTCCCTTCCCACTTCACTGGGTCCCCAGGTCAACATGCTCATCGGAATCATCGTCTTCAATAAGCTCATGGCTCGTGATGGCATCTCAGACAAGTCCAAGAAGCAGAGGGCCGGGTAAGGGGAGGGGGGTCCCTGTGACTTGGCCTCACGGGAAACGATGTAGGGAGGGAGGGCCACGGCCACTCTCGGAGACTCAGGGCCTTTGATGATGTGACCGGGGCTCCCTGACCTTGTGCATCAAGGGTGCAGGCAAGGTGGGCACCTGGCGTGCTCAGCTGTAGCCCCTCGCCCACCCTAACCCACCTCTCTCTCTCTCATCTGCCCTCCCCCTCCCACCCCATTTGGGGCTCACACTGCCCCATCTCTTCCCACTTCCCATGTGTTTCCCCCCTTCTCCCATGTCTGTGCCGCCCCCGAGGTCGGAGCGGTGCCCCTGGGCCAGCCTGCTCCTCCCCTGCTCAGCGTGCGGAGCGGTCCCCAGCCCCCTGCTCAGCTCAGCCTCGGCCAGGAACGCCATGTTAGTTGTGCCCCCATTGTGCCCCCGGGGGGAAGGGGGGTGGGCGGGGGCAAAAGAATGGGGGGCAGTGCCCGTGGTGGGGGGAGGAGGGAATCAGTCCAGTGCCCTGGAAAGCTTGCCTTGCCCGGCAACTGCCACATGCTCTCAAGGGCTTGACACATGGTGGCAGAGGGGCCTCAGGGAGTGAATGTCTGTGCCTCTTGGGAAATGCTAGATTCCTGTGCCCACCCCTTGCTCGCCACCCCCCGCCCCCTGCTTACATTTATCCAGGCACAGCCACACACTCCTTTTTACACCCCCAACCTTCGGAGGCTTATAGAAGCTTCGGCCCTTAGAATTTTTGAGCCCATGGAATCTTAGAATTAGAATGATAGAATCTTAGAATAAGACAATCAGAAGCTAAGAATGTTAGAATGAGTGAATAATAGAGTCTTATCATCTGTCATAGAATCTGAGACTTAGAATTTCAGAGGCATTGAATCTCACAATCAGTTGGAGGACAGAGAAACTTGGAGGTAGGGAATTATTTCACAGAGGCGTCCCCTGGCCGCTGAGACTCTGAAAATCCCAGCTGCACAAAAGTAGAGTGAATGAAGGAATCCACAAGGGGTTCAGGCCCAACCTCCCACGCAGGGCTGGAAGTCCATCTGAGCCTCCCTGACCAATGAGGGGTCAAGCTTTGTGCTTGCACACCTCCAGGGTTAGGGAGCTCACTGCCTCTGAAACTGGCTAGCGCCATCTTTGGGAAGCTCCACGTGGTAGAAAGCTCCCTCTCGCTTGGGCTGCCGTCTGCCTCTCTTACCCACTCTCTCAGAACTGGCAGTTAAAACCTTGGGCTTCGGAGGCAGCCAAGTTGGATTTGCATCCCAGCTCTGTCTCTGTCTGCCCAGCTGGGCACCCTCCAGTGTCCTCATCTGTAAATTGGGATAATAATCCCTATGCCTGTTTATTGGTGTTGTTTCGGTCACAGTGTGACTAATGTATGTAAAGTATTCCGTGTCGTGCCTGGCAGAGAATTGGTGGTTAATCAATGGGAGCTCTCATGACTGTGATTAGGCCCACTTTTTAGTCTTGGCTCTGCCCCCGGGGGCAGTGGAGACCAGTGTGCCCGCCTCCTGCCCGGCTGAACATCCCAGAACCACTCTTCCTGGGGCAAGTCTTGGCCACCTGCCCATCTCTCTGCCTTGTCCGGAGCTGTTCCCACCCCTGCCTGGCTCTCCCACTGGGCCTGTTCATGAGACAGAGCAGGCTGGGTGTGGCACCTGGCCCAGTAGGGCAAGACTGCCCAACTGTGCCTTGTAGCTTGTCACCAGGCTGGCACTGGTGGCTGGATGCCGGGGCCCCTCTGCTTTTTTTTCTCTGCCCTCCCTTGCCAAGGAGGCAGGGGATGTGTGGGTTTGGCCCTGACCGTGGCTTTGACCCCTAGCCTCAGCTCTGATCTTTCTGCCCAAGGCTCTGAGCAGCCCCTGGGAGCCTGGCACCTCCTCCTTGGGGAACTGAGGGGGAGGAGCCTCAGCCACCCCAGGCCCCATCTTCTCCCCAAAGATACGTGTTGTGATGTCCTCCGTTCTCTCTGCGCTCTGCCTGTTTAATCTTCCCATGTGTCTCTGCCTATCTCATCTCCTCTCTCACCATGTCTGTTGTCTTTCTGTGTCCCTCTTCCTCTCCTCCCCTCCTAGAGTCTCTAGGGATATGGTCCAGACCTGCGATTCTGTGCACAATGGGGCTGAAACTCACAGCATCTGCATCTGTCTCCCTCTTCTTCTCTCGCACTGTTTCTTTCCACCTTCTCCATCTCTGTCCCCTGATGCTGCCGCTGCCAATGGCTCAGTTCCACTGTCAGTGTCTGTCCCTCCCACCTCTCCTGGTCCCCCCGGGGTCTCCGCTTGCTCTGTCTTTGTTCTGTTTCTCTGCTTCCGGGGCGATACCAAGGTCGTGTAGTTGGGGGCCCTGCCTGTAGTAGGGTAACTTAAGGGCCCCAGGCTGAGTGCAGGCCCTGGCTCAGCCCAGCTTGTGCATTGGAATATCACCCTGATGGACCCTCTGCTGATGGATCCTCCGCTGCTGTCCCCAGGGCCTCGCTCTGGAGCTCCTGTGTGGTGCTGCCCCTGCTGGCACTCACCTGGATGTCCGCTGTCCTGGCCATGACGGACCGCCGCTCGGTCCTCTTCCAGGCCCTCTTCGCTGTCTTCAACTCCGCGCAGGGCTTTGTCATCACGGCTGTGCACTGCTTCTTGCGCCGAGAGGTGGGCTGGGCCTCTCCTACCCCATGCACCCCTGACCACTCCAGTCTTTTGCTTCTCCCCATGGTAAAGACAGGGAGGATTAAGGCTCCAACCAAGCCGCCAGCTTGGCCTTGTCCTCAACCTCCTGGGGCCCCTTCCCCCATCCCCTAAGCTGGATGTGTTTTCCTTCCACACCTGCCTGGGTTCCGGGGATGGGAGGCACTGCCAACCGTGCCAGGGGCCTTGAGGCCGCCTCAGGCCCAATAGGCACCTGCTACCCCCAGGTCCAGGACGTGGTGAAGTGCCAGATGGGTGTGTGCCGGGCTGATGAGAGTGAAGACTCCCCCGACTCATGTAAGAACGGGCAGCTCCAGATCCTGGTGAGTGAGGATGCCTGGGTAAGGCACAAGTGGGTTCTGAGTGCCACCCCTGGCCCCCTGCCCACAGCCCCTTACCTTCCTCATCCATGGCAGGGAGGAGACAGAGACTAGGTTTGGTTCCAGCTCAGCCACTGATAGCTGGATGACCTTGAGCAAGTCCTTCCCCAACTCATTTTCCCTCCAGTCAGGTGGGGCTGGAGGAGACCATGTCTGGGGCTCCTCTGCTCTGTTGGGCAGTGTGCCGGGGGCAGAACCTCTGGGTGGGTAGGGTGGGGTCCGGGTCCCACACCCTGATACATGGATCTTCTCTCTGCCCATCTGTTCTCTCCCTCTCTGCCTATAGTCAGACTTTGAAAAGGATGTGGATCTGGCTTGTCAGACAGGTGAGTGTGCCAGGGCAGAGTGGAGATGGGCCCCAGAGCTGGGCAAGAAGGGAGAGCCCCCAGCCCCACCCCCTGAGGCCCTGACAGGGATCTGGCTGTGGGGTCCAGCTTTAGAACCAGGGAGCCCTGAGTTGGATTCAAGGCTGTGAACATCACTCACTGTGTGACTTTGGGCAAACAGCATACACCTCGAGCCTCAGTTAAGACAGCTGTAAAGGAGGGAAATCTGTCCTCCTCCCACGGTGGGTGGGACCCTTAATGAATTAGGAGGCATCAAGTGCCTAGCACAGTGCCTGGCACAAAGTGGCTGTCATATTATTCTGTCATTTCCCTGATTCTGTCCAGAGTCTTCTTCAAGTTCTGTCTCCTGGGGAGGAGCTGCCCAGGGAGTGGGGAGGACCCGGGCCCTCTTGACAACCTTGGGGCCATAGGGTCAGAGGTCAGGACCTGCCCCTGGGCACTGTGGAGCTGGGCCTTGGCTTCATCCTAGTTCCTGCCTGGCTGTGGGCCTCTGGGTTAGTCATCTTCTTAACGCCTGTGTTAGCCATGCAGCCATCACTCCAGGACTCAGTTCCCTACTGCCCAGGCTCAGGGGCTTGGTACCTGCCAGCCTGGGCAAGGGCATCTGGGGACTCCTCCTCCCCAGAACTTACCTCCCTCCACTCCTGCCCCCAGTGCTATTCAAGGAGGTCAACACTTGCAACCCGTCCACCATCACGGGCACACTGTCCCGCCTGTCCCTGGATGAGGACGAGGAGCCCAAGTCCTGCCTCATGGGTCCTGAGGGCAGCCTCAGCTTCTCACCACTGCCTGGGAACATTCTGGTGCCCATGGCAGCCTCACCGGGGCTTGGGGAACCGCCACCCCCTCAGGAGGCCAACCCCGTGTACATGTGTGGGGAGGGCGGCCTGCGGCAGCTGGACCTCACATGGCTGCGGCCAACCGAGCCCGGCTCCGAGGGGGACTACATGGTGCTGCCCCGGAGGACTCTGAGCCTACAGCCCGGCGGTGGGGGCGGAGGAGGCGAAGATCCCCCGCGGGCCCGGCCCGAGGGCACCCCCCGGCGGGCCGCCAAGGCACTGGCCCACACTGAAGCCTACCCCAGCTTCCTGTCTGTGGACCACTCGAGCATGGGGCTGGGTCCTGCCTACGGGTCTCTACAGAACCCCTACGGGATGACCTTTCAACCGCCACCGCCAACGCCCAGCGCCCGCCAAGTGCCCGAGCCGGGGGAGCGCAGCCGGACCATGCCCCGCACTGTGCCCGGCTCCACCATGAAGCTGGGCTCCCTGGAGGTGAGGGGCTGTAGGGCACGGGGTTGGGGTGGGAGGCCTGCCCCCCTGTGCCTGTAACTGTGTATGAGTCTCAGGCAGCAGCTGGGAAGGGACAGCCGGCAACAACCTCTACGTCCCAGGGAGTGTATTCACAGTGTGTTTCGCCTCGGTTTGTGTTCAAGGCAGTTCCAGCCGAACCCTGGTTTCTCTGAGCTCTTCACACGGGCTTGGACTTCACATGCTGAGGGTGCACTTCTCGAAGCACTCACATTTGCTTTAGTGCCTGCTCTGGGGTGACTGGTTAAGATGGGCCCTCCTTTAAGGGGCCTGTGGCTTCCTGGCCAGGTGCTGTACTGTTGGGGAGGCCACATCATAGGGGCTGAGTGCCTGGGCCTTTGAGTCCCCCAGACCTGAGTTCGGATCTGGGTGCTGCTGATCAGCAGTGAGATCTGGAGTGTTCTCTACCCCGAGACCCAGGTGATCCCTCTTCATCTTCGTCTCTCTGAGCCCCCGCTTCCTCATTTGTAAAGCGGGGATAACATAGCAGCCTCTTGGTAGAGTTGCTGCAAGGACTAATTGAAATGGAACATTTTCTCTGTGTGGAGCAGGTAGAAAGTGCTAGATAATTAGGGATTGCTGGTGTTACCATCCCCGAAGGCAGCCTCAGGCACTGCCCGTAGGCCTGTGGTAATTGCCCCTCTCTTCCTGAGAAGTGTAAGCCGCTCTGTCCCTGCCTGTGTGTTTTCTGTGGCTGCCCCACCTTCCCTCTGGCCTCTTCAGGCCTGCTCCTTGCAAGGGAATTGCTGACAACAAGCAGGTGGTAGTGGCCACTGTAGAACTTTAGAATGTTCTAGAACTTTCTTTGGAGGGATGAGGAGGCTGTGGATGAGCAAAGGGGCAGGAGCCACAGCTCAGACACCATTGGCTGCTCATGTTCGGCCTCAAAAACCTGCTCCCCATCCTCAACCCAGAGAAAACTAAGTTAGCAGCTAGGTTTGCAAGTTTAGTTTTTCTCCCAAAATGTTTCTTGAACATTTGGTGCCTGCTCCTGCTGCAGATGGCAAAAACAGGAAGGCATAACAAAGAAAGCTCGACAGGGGCACTGGGGAGGGGAGCGCCTAGCGTCATGGCAGGTTTTGTTCTGTGGACGCCTGCCTGTGTTTGGGCCACTGGGGAGGGGTTAGTGCTGGGCTCCTTGTGTGGAAGGTCGCAGTAAACGTGGCAGCATCTTGAGGGGTCAAGGATGACGTCTAGAATTCTGGTGCGGGCAACTGCAGTGGGGCAGGAGCGGAGGAGCGGGTTTGGGAGGGGGAATTTCGAGTTGATTAAGTTGGACACAGCCATGTATATAGTTCTTGTTGGCATCAGGGCAGGGAGTGGTGTCCTGCTGTCTCCACAAAGTGGTACATGGCAACAAGGAGGACACGTGTACATTCATGGTGAAGCGCAGGGGAAGGCCCAGGGCAGAGCACAGAGGGCCTTGAGTTGGAGTAGCCAGGTGGGTGGCGGAGAAAGAGCAGGTGGGGAGGTGTGAGGACCAGGAGAGGGGTGTCACGGATGCCAGTGGTGGTGAGCATGTCTTGGGTGATCTAGATGGTGGTTTTAGCAGCATCCTTGAGAACCTTGGGCCAAATCCCTTCTCCTCCCTAGACTTCAGCTTCCGCCTGGGTAGCCTGGGAAAGTTGGCCTTGGTCGCATGAATGCTCCCACACTGATATACTAAGACTTTAGGGCCTCCTTCTTGAGCAGCACCAGAGGCTACATAGGCTCCCATCTGGGCCTTGAAGTTGGTCTTGGGCCCCTGAGAGGCAGGAGAGGGATATGTGGGAGGGAGGCTAGGGAGTCAGGGCCCAGGAAAAGGGACAAGGTGGGGTCAAAGGAAGGTTTCTGTAACCCTGTGTCCTGTACTTGCAGGACGAGTGGAGGTTTCTGGGGAGGGAGGAGCAGCCTGTTGTTGGTGGCAGAGAGGATGGGGCAAGATAGGGCAGGACAGAGGGGTGGAATCCAGGGCACAGAGGAAAGAGGGTCTGCTCTGTGACTCTGTGTCCCTGTCATGTTGGAAGTCTGCACTGTGACTTCTGGCCCATGTGCAGTTGCTCGTCTACACATGTGCCCCTCGGTGGGTGTCTGCCTCAGGCCATGTGCGCTGCAGGGGCAGCAGGGAGCGGGGGCCTGGGGCCCGAGCTGCAGACCTGTGGCAGGGAGTGCCTCAGCGCCTTGTCTCCCAGCCTTAACCTGTTTCCTCAACTTCATGGGCTGCCCTTTAAGGATTCCTAACTCCTGGGCCTGGACTGGGGGAAGGTGCAGTGGACAGACCCTGGGGTGCCAGAGATTTCCTGTCTCTAAAGCGCCTGCACATGGTAAAAAGCTTTCTTCTCCTTCACTGCCTCCTTGTTGCTCCTTCCCAGCGAAAGAAGTTACGGTATTCAGATCTGGACTTTGAGGTAAGGGCTGCAGTGTACGTGTGTGTTGGATTGTGTGGGTGGGTGGGTGGGGGGAACCGTCTGTCCCTGGAGAGTCCCCTTCTAAAATTAGCCCAAGCCTGAGTGCAGAGCCTAACCCCATGACATCCCCCTCACTGCCCAAGCCCAGCTTGTAGCTCTGGGGTGAAGAGAGAGCCAGGCCTTGGCCCAGAAGGGCCAGCAGCAGGCAGGGGTGTGGGACCCAGGATGCTGAGTGCCCCATGCTGACGCCCTGTGGCTCCCAGAAGGTGATGCATACCCGAAAACGGCACTCAGAACTCTACCACGAGCTCAACCAGAAATTCCACACTTTCGACCGCTACCATAGCCAGTCCACGGCCAAGGTGAGGGCCCCTCTTGTAATTGCTCCTGCCCGAAGCTCGGGGCCCAACCTGGTGCAGTGGCCCCTGGGGTCAGACCCTGACCCGTGGCCCCCGTTGCAGAGGGAGAAGCGGTGGAGTGTGTCCTCGGGTGGGGCGGCTGAACGGAGCGTGTCCAGCGTAAGTCCCTCGGGCCGGGTTGGGGGTGAGGTGGGCTGCAAGGCGCTCCCTCCATCCCTGCCCTCCTCTCTAGCCTGGGCAACCTCAGCCTGCCTCACCAAGGGCCTGCCCATGGCATAAGCAACAGTCTTGGGTTTTCAGGAGATGATGGGGTATTGGTGGGGGCTCCACCAGGATCTTGAGGAGGGTGGGCAGAAAGGAGACACGGTCTCTGGGGGCCACTCTGAGCACAGGGGTCAGGAACCCAACCCTGGAGCCAGGTAGATCTGGATTTGAACCTCACTTTGGTACCTGATTTCTCGGTAACTTTGGGCATCACTGGCCTTCCCTGGGCCTCTTCAGTTTGTTCTTCTGTACAATGGGTGAGAGGGTTTTGGCCCATCTCCACGGGCCTTTCCCGCTCTCCCCCACAGGAGAAGCCCAGCCCAGGGGAGCGTCCAGGCTTGTCCCAGCAGCGGCGACATCAGAGCTGGAGCACCTTCAAGTCTATGACGCTGGGCTCGCTGCCCCCTAAGCCCCGAGAACGGCTGGCCCTACATCGGGCAGCAGCCTGGGAGCCCACAGAACCACCGGATGGCGACTTCCAGACAGAGGTGTGAGTGCCACGCCGGACTGCCCACTGCGTATAAATATATATATCTCTCTATTTTCACACTCCACTTTGGAACTACCCAGGAGCCAGCGCCCCCTCCCCTCTCCCGAGGGCTGGGCAGGGAGGCACAGTGGACTCAGCCAGGCTGGGGGTGGCCAGACACACACGGCAAGGCCAGGGGGCCAGGGCCCTTCCCTGTTTCTCAGAGGCCTCTCAGCCCCTGGAGCCCCATCTTTGCCCCCAGCCTGTCTGTCCCTGTCCCGGGCTGGGGAGGGGGGAGGGGAACTTTGTTGGGAATAAACTTCACTCTGTGGATTTTGCTGCTGAGCTGTTTGCTTCCCCCAGGGGAAGGCCTAGCCCTGGGACCCTGACTTTGTTCCTCTGTCTCCTTGGTTCCTGTCTCTTGGTCTCGTCAAATTGGGAGAGGGGTCAGGCTGACCCTGACTGGGAGAGGGCAGCCTGGGCTCTGACCTCATCTTTGCTCTTGACTCACTTGGTGACCCTGAACCATCCCTTCCCCTATTGGGGCCTGGGGTAAGCAGATTGGGAATGTGGGGTGGGGCCCCTTGAAGCTGGCCTTCCCCAGTGGCTGCCTTTCACTGGGACCTAAAGGCTAGACTGTCAGTGCTGGAGCTCAGGCAGAGCTTAGTGACCTCAGTTTCTCCATTTGTGAAATGGGGATGGTAATAGACCTACCTCATAGGGCTGTTGGGAGGATGAAACAAATGAACTCATGTAAAGCACCCGTGGTGTGCCTGCACAGAGGAAGCTCTTTAAGTGTTAGCTATTGTCTGTGGCACTCTGTCTCATGCTGTGCTCTGTGCTAGGAGCTCCTCACACTCAGCCCCGGACCCCTCACAAAAACCTTGCTGGAAAGGTGGCCTATTTTGTGGATGAGAAAATGAGGCCAGAGATGGGAAGTGACTTGCTCCAGGCCACAGTCAGAGGCAGGACTGGGACTTCACCTTCATCAATAGCCCCCTGGTAGGACTGGAGTCTTAAGCTCAGCCTCTGGGGATCTGACCATCCTTGCTGCAAGGGAGCAGCAGGAGCTGGGTGTCGGGGGAGACCCAGGTTCCAGGGCTCAGGGTAGGTGTGAGGTGGAGGGACCAGGCTGGTTTGGTGCCAGAGGGCGATTGCTAGGGCATAGCCTTTACATGCCGGGATAAGTGGACCCTGCTCAGTTCCTGGAAATCCAGGAAGAGAGTGTGTAGGATCAGTGTGGAAACATCTTGCTGTGGCCCTTCTGTGGTCAGGCAGCCACAGGAGCAGAGGCCACAGGTGCTGCTCTCGGCTTGGTCATTTAGCAGCTTGGGCACCTCAGGGCACCTCGCCCCCAGGTACTCTGAGACCCAGATGCAGGCTCTCAGAGAGCTGATTGTCTCTAGGGGTGGCCAACATGTCAGAGGGAGAGGTTAGGTGCTGTTAGGAGCCTGGATGGGGAGGAAGGAAGAGGGACTGGCTGCTGGGGTGAGGAGGGTGGTATCACAGCTAATGGCCTCCTGGAGGGGCTGGAGGAGTGGTGGCTGTGGTGGTACAGGCTCCCTCAGTCTTCTCTGAACCCTGCCAGCTGTGGGCCCAGTCAGAGGAGGGAGCAGATCCCCCAGCCCCAACCGCATGTGATCGCTCATTGCCTGGGCTTCCCTCCCTTTGGGCAGCCCCAGCACTTATGGGTATGAGGTGCTCACTCATGCACCACCTCACTTGAATCCTTGAGGTAGGTATTGTGACTTTCCCATTTTACAGATGTGGAAATCAAGGCTCAGAAAGGGACATGACTTTCCCAAACTCCCATGGCTTGGAAGTGGCTATATTGGAACTTGTGGCGTGAGGTGGCAGGATCCCAGTACCTGCCAGCTCAGGCAGAAAGAAACTGTTCACTTAGGAGTTGCAAGCTGCAGCAAGGATGCGGTGGGCAGTGGGCAGTGGGTGGGTGGCTGGCCTTGGGTGATGAGAGCCAGGGTCAGGATGCGGCCAGATCTCCCATCCCTTCTAGCTTCTGTGTCAGCTCCGTTCTTTTAGGAAAGCTTCCTCACTCCACTGGGCCTGCCAGGCTTCCTTCTCCCAGCTCCTATCACTCAACTCTGCCCCCAGAGGGAAAGAAACTTTTCTCTTGAACTGCAATCAGAAAATCCCCAAGGAAGGGGTCTTATTGGCCCCAGGTGGTGGGGTGCTGTGATTGGCAGCCCCCTTGAGAACCTCAGGGGAAGGGGGGGGAGTAGGTCTCGAAAAGAGGGGGGCCTGTTCCCAGAAGGGCCAATAGGCTCACACAAACAAAGCCCCCATCCCTGACCTAGTGCCAGCTGACCCCGCCCCACATCCTGAGCCAGGCCTTTTTCTGAGGCACCACCTAAAGCCTTCTGACTGCTTTTCTTGTGTTCCTGCCTCCCTCCTTCCTGGCCCTGGGCTCCATGGCCATCACAGGGACCTTTTGGGCTGAGCCATGATGTACATTTTCCTCCCCTCTTGTAGTTTCTTGCTTTGCATCTGGTTTGAAGAGGAGGTTTAGTATTCACCTTGTTGATTCTGCTCCAGCAGCAACCGCAGGTGCAGCAGAGGCTCCCGGGGGCTCTGAGATTCACCACTTCTATGGTCGGGGCAGAGTTTTCCTGGGTGGAGGGCTATCCTCCTCTCTGCCCTCAGTCCCCACTCCCCTAGGCACTGACCTGCCGTGTCTCCTCAGACAGGTCACTGGGCCCTGTCTGACGTGGGCTTCCTTATCTGTAGGCCTGATAGCCCTTTCGTGTGGGCTAATATCTAACAACCTGTCATGTCTTTCCTGGACTTGAATTTCTTATCTCATTGTCCTACTTATTTTCTCTGCCTCCTAGCCCAGGTGTGATCTTTCCAAATGCAGATCTGTCCAGGCCACTGCCCTCCCTGCTCAGAAGGCTTACAAGGACCCTAGAATTAGCCTAGAATGCAAGGCCCTTGGTGATGTGGCCCTTGCCTACCTCTCCTGGCTCATATCTCTCACCTCCGTGCGTTTGCACATGGCATTCCTCCTGCCTGGAATTTCCATCTGCTCATGCTGGCAAATTCCCCTTCTGATCCAGACCCAGTGGCCCCCTCTGTGAAGCTGCCTCTGAACACCCTGCCTCAGCAGTCAGCACTCTCTGGGCTCCCTCAGCCCTGGCACACACTTTCACTCTCACACTACTCACACAGAATGGCTATCTTCTATTTGGGTTTGTGTACTCAGCCGAGGTTTCCATGTGGAGCAGGCATCAGTGACTTTACTGGGTGAACAGATGGAATGCACAAATCCCTCTGAATGTTGGTTTCCTCATCTGCAAAATGGGGATAACTATAATTCTTACCCAGCCTTCCTCCTGGGGTATCCAGAATGTGACTTGAGATTATTCCTGGGGAGAATTTTGTGGGTGGTATCCACCCCCTTCCCCAGTTATCCCTTCCTGGCCCTCGGTGCTATCTTAGACCCCAAGTGGGAAGCCAGCCCTGGATGCTGTCCAAGGTGCTGAAAGGGACCCGTCACCCTCCCAAGAGATAACGGGTCAGCCTGAGAAGCTCACCCAAGTAGACCTGCAACCTTTCCTTGCTTTCTGGGCTGTGGCAAGATCATGGGTGGTCATCTGACTTTCATAAGACCATCCGTACTTTCATAAGACTAGACCCTGGGGAATGTCCAACAAAATATAATGCAATTGTAATTACCTATGTAATTTAAATTTTTCTAGTAGCTATTTTTTAAAAGCAAAAAAAAAAAAGGTGAAATTCATTTGAATAATATATTTAACCCATCACATCAAAAATATTATCAATTTCAACATATAATCAATATGGAAATTACCGGCCGGGTAGTTTACATTCTTTTTCCATACTACGTCTCTGAAATCTAGCGTGTTTTACATGTACAGCACATCTCAATTTAGTATGGCCACATTCTGAGGCCTTAGTAACCATGTATGGCTAGTGGCTATCATATTGGACAGCACAGCTCTAGACAGAACAAAGGCGGTGATCTTGGACAAGTCAATTCAGTGACCTCTGTGAAAAGGAGGTACGAGTACTGCCTGCCTCGCTGGGACATGGTGAGGGTTCAAGGAGGTGATGTAAAGAATGTTCCTAGCACAGTGCCAGCACCAAGTAGGTCCTAAGTCAATGTTCCCGGAATCCAGGTATTCAGGGGACACAGGTGGGCAGGGGAGGGGTGTTGGGGAAACAGGAGAAGGTCCTGAGGAGACCTGTGGATTGGTATCAGGGCTACCTCAGCAGGGCTGGGGGAAGAGTGTGCCCCCCTCCCCTCACCCCTACAACCAGCCCCACAGCCTGTCTTCCTGCCTCCCACCTGCAGCCCCAGACCTGGGAGGAGGGAGGCAGGTTAGGACTGGCACTTGAACAGACACATTAAAACTCAATTGGGTTTAATCACTTCCATTAGACACCAATTAAAAGGAAATTAGGTGGCCCAAGTGGCCTGAGGGAGAACCTGAGTGCAGGATGCTGCCAACTTCTGTCTCTCTGATTTCTCTTGAGGTTTCCTCTTGCCCACCCTGGCAGCTCATGGGGTCCCACAGTTGAGGCTTTTTAGGGCCAGTCCCCATTACCCCCCATTATTCCTCCCTGCACTCTTCCAAGAACACTCCTACCCTTTCAGGCCCTCAAAACATGTGCTAAGTATCCGGGGCAGGAGAGGTTCCAATAAGGGTTTTAGCATTTCAGACTAGTGGGGAGCCAAGAAGGGTGTTGGGCAGGGGATGCTATGATCAGATTTAGCAGGATTGCTCTGGGTGGATGGGAGTGGTTATTGAAGAGTGAGGGATGCAGAGAGATCAGTGAGGAGACCACCCATACAAAGGAAACTTTAATTAGGGGGTTGCTATGTAGGGGGCATGGAATCTACATGTATGCAGCAGTGGAATTGTCAGCCCCTGGTATGGATGGTAAGGGAAGGAGCCAAGGATGACTTTTGGGCTTCCATCTTCTGCACCTGAATGGATGACTATGCCATTGAATCCAAAGGCCAGGAAGAGGACCAGCTTTGGAGGGGGACAATCATAACTTTCACCTTGAGCGTGTTAACCTTGCAATACCTTGGAGATAGTTAAGAGGGAATTTCAAGTAGGAAGCAGGGGGTTAGATATATAGGACTAGAAGTCAGGAGAAGGGCTGGGCTAGAGTATCTGACATGGCCAGAAGCCGTATTGGAGCAGGTAGTAGAGTGACTGGGAGGTGAGGAAATTCAGACAGGTTAGACAGTTCTTGAAGTAGAGCTATGAAAAGAGGGAAAGAAAGCTCAGGGCCCACTATTGGCTCTGAAGGTGAATTAGCTGGAGAGGATGATGGAATGTTTCCAAGAATGGAGAGGCTGTCCTTTCCCCTTCCCCAAGATCCTACATAATGACAGACCAAAAATAACCAGCCCTACCATCCTGGGAGGCAGGGTCCTGAGACCTGGTAATGGATATCATCACAAAGATTGATTCTATTCATTTGTTGGGCTGCAGGCCAGCCACGGTTCCTGAAAAGGGGTGGGGGAGGTTGGGGTGGGCATTCAACAAAACCTTCCCTCCAAGATCTTCTGGGAGGAGGGAAATCTGGACTCCATGGGGAGCTCCCAGGTACAAGACAAAGAAACAGACCTGGTGTCCTGGGCTTTCTGCAGCCCCCGTCCCTGTTCCTTTTGACCAGGCAGGAGCATGAGTGAGCTCTCCCCACAAGCCTGTGCTCCCCACTGGGCCTGCTCCAGGCTGGTATGTCCCCATCCCCTGCGGTGGCACAGCACAGCCTCAACCATCAATCCAGGCATCCCTAGAGTCAACTGAGAAAGTCAATATTTAATTTGGGCAACATGTTAATGCCATCGATCGTCGACCCCCCCACTCCACTTCCTCAAGCTCATTTGTCACTTCCCACCCATGGTGGAGTCGGGGGTGGGGCAGTACAGGAACCCAGCAGAGGCAGAGCTCAGCCTGGGGTCAGCTGGAGAAAACTAGCCTGCATGTAGAGGCCTTGCCCTGAGCCACAGAGCTTCCCATTCCCTCTAAGAATCACTGATCTACTTCGTCTGAGTTTCCTGAGCCCTGTCTTCTGCTAGGAAAACAGGAAGGGAGATCCCTATTCCTCCCAGGCAGGGACTGAGTCTAATTCCCTGCAGGGTTCAAACTGGCCTGCAGGTGTGGTTGCGGGTTGAGCAATGGAAGGAAGGACAGAAACTGAAGTAGCCACAGTGGGATAAAAGTAAGGGCAAGTCCTGAGACCCAGAGGCCCATGGCTGTGCTGGCTCAAGCTTCTAGAACCCTTTCCAGTTGCCCAGCACTGTGCCCATGTGATGCTGTGGAATCCACATGGGGACTTTGAGATGAGGGTCCATGTCTAGGCCCCAGAGAAGGGCTTGGGGGAGCATTGAACTTAGAGGCCTAGAGCCTAGCTGGGCAGTGAAAGAGGTGGTAGGGAAGGCAGGGCTCACCTCAAGCTCCACTGTTTGTTCTTGTCAGCTCTGTGGATCCAGGTATGGGCAGGGAGACTATGCTCCTTGGCGTTCTTCACCAGCCCAGCCCAGCCCACCCACCCTCAGGAAGGGAGTGACATTTGCTTTAGAGGCCAGGCTTGTGCTCAAACCACAACTCAGTCCTCACCTTGCTGAGCGACCTTGGGCAAGTTAAATAACCTCTCTGAGCCTTAGATTCTCCTTCTGAGAAATCTCTCAGGGCCTTGATCACTTTTTATAGTTTCCGGAAGGTCAGGGATGGGTAGGGACAAGCCTTGGTGACCCACGGGAATATTACCAGCACTGAGCAGCTGTCACACCAGGTGCAGCCTTGAGAAGCTGCCCACATGCTGATATGGGGCTGCTCGTCCTCAGCTAGGCCTGGGCCACTGTAGCAACCTTGGTGTTTCTTGCAATCCTGAGCTCAAGAGCTAAGACCACGTCACCAAGGGGACAGTTGGCCAGGCATGCTATCTAGCACTGGGTGACCTAATAGGCAGACAGTCCAGCAGGCACCTGCAAGGTGGCAGCAACACACGAACACACACATAAATAGGAAGAAATACTGCTTCAATGAACTTAGCCAGAGTTTTGCAATTGAAAAACCCCAAAAGAAGACGTTTTCATTTTAGCAAACATGTAAGTATTATGCTTCATGGGTTGCTATTATGAATTATGTATGGGGAACACTAGAGCATGCAAATGTCTTTGTCTAGCCCAGAAGACTCTCATCCTGAGCTGCCCAGAGATTCCTTAGCGGCCCAGATGACCCAATCAGAGCCACTCAGTCAAGCCTTGAGCCAGGAGAGCTTGACTTGGTCATTTATTCAGTAAACATTATCTGATGCCAGCTCATGCCAGGCCCTGACAATGTAAAAATGAGGAAGACATAGTCTCTAAGAAGCATTCCAAGGAGGAGGGAAGCAGGGGGAAGGGACGAATTTTGTTTCCTCTGCCCAAAACCTTCCAGGGGCCTCCCATTGTTCTTAGAATTAAGTTAAGGCTCCTCATTGTGGCCCAAGAGGCGGGGCCTGATCTGGTCCCTGTCCACCACTCTGACTGAGTCTCCTACCCTTCTCCTCATGGACAGAGCTCTAGCTACATGGCCTCCTTTGTGCTTCTTGAACACATTTCATGGTTTCTCTCACCCCAGGGCCTTTGCATATGCTGTACCTGCCACTTGAAAAGCTCTTCCCTGGTTATCTGCTTTGCTATCTCCTCATCTTTTGATTAAATCTCTAATGCCGCCTCCTCAGAAAGGCCTTCCTTGCATATGCCTTGCCTTTCTGAACCATTTTTTATCATATCACCCTAATCCTGCCATAGTACCGCTTCTCCCAATGCGAAATTATAGCATGTGTTTCCTGTTTATTGTCTGTCTCCCCCACCAGACTGGAAGCCCCTGAAAGCAGAACAGGGTGATACTCACTGATATACATACCACTGCCGGGCACATGATAGGAACGTAATGGATAATGTTGAATGGATGAATGAATGAATGTGGAGTTTAAGGTTCCCATAGGACATTGAGAAGCAAGTATCTAGGAAGCAGTTAAAGCTCTGGCCCTTGGTGCCCCACCACAGGCTGACTGTTTCTGCATCTAGATCTGAGGCTGGAGAGAGGGTGTTGCACAAGCAGGCCTGGGAAGGCGAGAGCCCCAGGGGACACCAGCCTCGGGGCATGCATATTGCAGTAGGCTCTTTCCTTGCATATTAACTTGCTGCTGGCCTGGCAGCTCCAGCTGCTGCTGAATTGTTCGCTGTCAGGGTCTATGGTTGATTGGGGATGAAGGCCACATCCACTTGTGTATGAGCGTGTCTTGTGCAGCTATTTTGGCAGGAGCTTGCTCCCAGGTGACCCCTGGGTGCTACCATGTGCAGCTGCCTATCCCGGCTGGCTCTACTCTTAGCCGGCCTGCAGTGCACACAGGTGATTTGTATTTTACATGCCATCATTTCCAAGCTCAACTGAGGGAAGGAAGGGCCCTTAGAGACCATGGAGTTCCACTGTCCCCATTGTGCAGAGAGGAAAACTGAGGCCCACAGAGGGAAAATGTTGCTTGAGGTCACACCAGGAGTCCATTGTGGTGGCAGGTGGCGATCAGGACTAAAGCTCAGTAAACAGTGAACATTTACAGAGAACCTATCGTGTACCTGGCACTGGGCACTGGACGTCACACACAGAAACCCACAGTCCAGAAAACGGGTCTTGGGGAAGAGGGAGCCAGACCTGGACATGAGTAATAGGGCCTGGAGCAGGAGGGAATCTCCTCTGTCTTTGCCGGGAGGTGTTAGGGAAGGCTAAAGAAGGCAACACTTGCGCTGAACTTTGAAGACAGATTGAAAGCTCAGCAGGCAGGGAAGGGGGAAAGGGCACCACAGGCGGAGGACACCATGTAAGCAAAGGCACAGAGGCATGGAACAACCTGGCTCATCTGGAGAACAGCAAAACGTGTGGTTTGGGTGGAGAGGAGAGTGTGAGGAGGATGGGCTGTGGAGCTGGGGCCCGTGAAAGGGGCCAGGTTCTGAGCACGGTGGGCCTTGTGGGCCACGGGAGGGATTTGGATTCTGTTTCTAGGGCTGCCTACAAGTCACTGGAGCAGACTTGGGCTTTAGAAAGATTTCTGTAGTTACTGAGGAAAAATGAATTCAACAGATACGTTTTGAGTACTTCCTATATGCCAGGCACCACGCTGGGGCCTGAGGATTCGATTCTGAATGAGGCACACCCAGTCTCAGCTGAGCAGTGGCATACAACAGACAGCTGGAGCAGGTGGGAATCTTGGCACACAAACTCAAGAAATACCCTATTTCTGTATTCTCATTAAATCAGCTCCAGTCTGGCTCTCACTCTAAGCCCTTTCCCACAAGTTGGCAGAAAATTCAGTCTCAACCATCCCAGAGGTCCCCTGCCGCTTTCTCCATAAGCCTGTGCAAGGACCTGCCATCCCACTTGGGCCTAAGTCTGGAGTCCTGATCCTGAGTACACTGGTTACACAGAAATAGATGCCTGTCGTACTAGTCCACGAGGTCCCCTGAGGTTCAACAACTCAGCTTTTCCTGTGTCACCTGGAGGCACTGAGACTAGTACCCCAGTGCCTGGGCTCCAGCCTCCCTAGGTGTTCCACCCCCCTCCTCCCTACAGCTACCATCATGTGTCAGGGGAGGGGCTACTGGACACTGATCCCCACCATTCACATGACCCCCAGTGCTGGCCCTTCTAGCTGCGCTCTGTCCTTTCTCTGTCCACATTGGCTGCCCTCCTCTCCCCATCCCTTGGGAACAGCTAGCACAGTCACTTCCAGAAGGTTAGCTTTTTCAAAAGTCAGGATGAACCATCAGACTTCAAGCAGCTTTTGTGTTCAGCCCCATATAAGTTCCCAGAGGCTAGAAAAATCAAAGGGCTCAGATTTCAGCTTGGAACTGGGAGGGGAGCAAAATAATTAAAATCTTAATAAATTATCCTGCCACAAAAGTGGATAGGTCATGAGAGATCCAGGCACTGGGTCCTGTGGGAATTTAGACAAGGAGCACCCAAGTCATGTCAGAAGGTCAGGAAAAGCCTTCCAAGGAGGGGAAGTTTTTGCCAGAAGGGGTCCTGAAGACAGCAAGGAAAAGTGTCCCAGGAAGAGGAAACAAGAAGTATGAAGTCCTCAAGGTGAGAGCCAACAGGGGTGTGTGAGGAACTGACAATTGCCCTGTGAGAATAGCTAAGACTGAAGGAGGTGGGACTGGGTGGCAAAGAGCCTCCTAAGTCCCAACCCAAAGTATGGAGTTCATCTGGCCACAAGAAACCACTGAACGATTTTAATCAAGGAAGTGACCCGAGCAGATTTCTGGTTTAAAACCACTTTATTGGCTAGTAGTAGAAGAATGAAAGGGGATAGGGTAAGATTGGAGGCCAGGAAAGCAGTTGGCAGGAGCTGCAGGGATCCAGGCAAAGGATGGTGGCTGCCTGGATCCCTGGAGGTGGTGATGATGGACAGAAGAGGGCATTACCCATAGATAATTATGAGGAAGAAGGGACAGGACTTGGGGAGAAAGGAGGACAGATCTTCGAATGAGTATCTGGGGTGAATCCCTGAGATGGAGCAGAGTAGGATGGTGGCGTGAAGGCCAAGGAAAGGAAGGATTCGGGGTGCAATGGACCCTTCCCCCCACCCCATCTCTGCATCTTGCTATTCCCAAACTTCCCACTAGATGGAGGGCTGGTGCTGGGAGACCGGCTCCGCCTCCCATCCTCTGTCCCTCACGCTCAGTGCGAAGGCCTCCACTTGAGCCTCTCCATACGCGGAGTCCCTGAACTCACCAAGAAGGCGTATGTATTTGGGGCTATCAGCTGTACCCACTCCCCTGGACTGTCCCCTCAGTCTTTAGGGCCCAGTAGTAGGGGCATCAGGCCAGAGACCTCTGCCTCAGGTGCCTCTGCACGCAGCTCTGTGCCCGCGTGTACCGGGGTGTTTCTGTGCTCGGGCTGCCTCCACCATTTCAGCCTCCAAGACTGCCGGCTCCCACAGATACGTCTCCCCGTCAATGGCGCCATTGTTTCCCACGACGCTCTCCTTCTCCCCGACACCCGCTGGGGGAGGAAGCCCCCATCCCTTTCACTTCTGTCCCCGCCCCCAAAGGTAGGCCCAGCTCGAGCCCCAGAATGTTAGAGGCCGGGCGTCCAGGCCTCTCTGGACTTTTGGGACAGGATACAAGGTAGTTTCCGGGCGGAGTCAGATAGGAGGCGGGGCCTAGGGTGGAGTCAGGAAAGCCACAGTGGGTGTGGCCCAAGGCCGACTAGGGGCGTGGCCGATGGCGGGGTGGGTTCCGGGTCTCCCGAACCTGGAAGCATCTCCTCTCAACCCTAGCACTCTCCCTACCTACCCCGCGCACCAACCACTGCGTTCTCCCGGGAGCCCCGCCCGCTCTGGCCCCAAGTCCAATAGCCAGACGGAAGGACCGACCGTCGGGAGGCTCCTGGCCGCACTTCACAGAGGTCGTTTTTCGGGAGGCCGCACCCAGCTCCCCGGAGCCGCCAGGCATCGCGGAGCGGGAGGGGGAAGGAAGGATGCATTTTCTGGGCCTGCACCTCCCCCCAGTTTCAAGTGTTTCCATTCTTTTCTAGCTAGACGGCTGGAGGGCCTGGGGCTTAAACCCCGAGCGGGAGGAGTTGGTCAGGCGCCTGCACCCCCACGAGGCCTCCCTCCCCTACCCCTCTGCGCTCAGGCCTGGAGCCTGCTCTAAAAATAGACCAAGACGCGGGAACGTGCCTACCCAGGAGGGGCTCTGGGAGGCCTGAGTCACCCTGCCGGGAGGGCCTTCCCCCCACCTCAGGAGCCCAGGCGGTCTTGACGGTTGGACATGACGCCGGCTGGGCATCACTCCGATTCTGTTGGCCCCATTCTGCGCGCTCTTGGCTGCGCCATGTCCCCCTCCCAGGCACGCGGAGCGGGCCAGGCCATGGAGGCCCAGGCCTGGTGAGCGGTAGCAGCGCCACAGCCGGGAAGGATTAGGAGTTCCTGGTCCTGATTTATTTAGCTGTTATTGTCGTCTGGCGGCAACCCACCAGCCTGTGGAACAGTCACATCTACACCTACCCTTCTCTCCCACCCAGGCCCACGGAGATGTTCTAGGCTTCTGGGGGGACCTGCGCTAAGAGCAGCAAAAAGTACCAAGTTGGATCTTAGAGTCTGGAGTGAGCATCCCCATTCAACAGATGAGAAAATTGAGTCCTAGAGAGAGGAAGGGGCCTATCACACAGCAGGTTGTGCTGTAATAGCCCTAGATTCCACTTCCAGCTCTAACTTTAAGCAAGCCACTTCTTTGAGCCCACTTCCTTACTGTAAAGTGCTTAAGTTGGGGATGACACCCATTCACCTGCAAAATGGGAATGATGATAGATACTTAGGATTGGTCTGATGATTAAAATCATTTTTTAAAAAGCAGCAGTGACATGGTGGGTGTTACACGAGGGTTCCATCCCAGCTTAGCAAGTTAGTAATCATCTCTGGCACCTGTTTTTCTCCACTTCTGGATGTGCAGGGGAGGATTAATGGCTGTGGTGAGCTCCCTGCCTGGAGGGGCTCAGCCACGGGAGGGGTGGGCATGGTCACAGGGGCTCTTAGGTTAATGTGGAACACCTGGGCCAGAGTAGGGGGAGGAGGGGCAGCATCCCGGCTTTGCACGTCTTTGACTCACCTCAGCCTGTTCCTGGTTCTGAAGAGGGGGCATGTTTGGGTCATTACAGGTTTAAGAATCTCAGACTTGGGGAATGGAAGGGGCTTAGAGTCCCTCAGTTCAGCTTTTCCTTGTCGCCAGAGGACAGGGGCCCTCCTAGAGCCAAACAGTGCATCAGGGCTGACCCTAGCCCTGGACCCAGGTCCTCAGTCCCAGGCTCTTTATCCCCACCTTCCAATTACCTGTCCTCTTTCCTCCAAACACCAGGATCAAGCCTTTTCTGAATGGTCAAGGCTGACAATACTCCAATTGCTTTTATTTCTTTACATATTATTTGCTCTTTAGGCCACTTTATGGGGAAAAAAATGTCTGCTATCTGCTTGGAATATCACTGATCTTTCAAAGCTACATGAAATCAGCTATGTAAATAGGGAGGGGGGCAGGGGGTACTGTCAGAGATGAGCATGGGTGTAAGGAGTAGGGCAAGAGTCCCTGGTGAATTAGTAGCCTTCCCCAATAACAATAATGCCAACAGTTAACATTTTTCAGCGTTTACTATGGGCTTGGCTTGATTTCGTGTACGATCTCATTTAACCCTCCCAACAATTCCATGTGATTAGGTGTTATTATTATCAGCCCATTTTACTGATATGGAAACTAAGGGCTCAGAGAGGTGAAAGAATTTGCGTAGGAGAACAAAGCCAGGAAGTAGCAGAGCCCAGATCAAACCCTTTCTGAGCTTAGAGTGTATTTTCTGCCTTGGTGAAAAAGTTGGGTTTTCACCCTGAATTTTCCCTTGCCCTGCCCATTCCCTCCACCTCCCTTTTTAGCTAGGTTGTCAGGCCTCCCCAGCCCAGCCCCGGGCACTACTGGGAGGAGGTGGGGCTGGGCAGCAGCCAAAGTTTCTCTCCACCCAGAGATTCCAGGATTCAAAGAATTTATGAGTCCAACTGTCTGAGGCTCTTGCATGCAAAAACAGAACCTGGGAGTCCCTAGATGCTCCCCTCCCCACACGCCTCACCCAGGAGACTCTTCCACTTGCCCTCCACGGAGGGGAGTTTGTCCTTGGAAGGAACTGAGCCCCCTCTTTCATTCAGACACCAAGTATTTATAAAGTACCTAGTCTCTGTCATAGGCTCTGAGGATAAAATAGCAAAAGCAGCTCTTTCTAAGGCTTATAGTCTAGCAGGGCACAAAGATGCGGAAATAGATCAAAGAGTGTAATTGATTACACCCCTCCCTCTTCAGAGCTTCTGCTCAGGTCTACCCTTTCTGGGAGACTGTTCCCAGTTGCCTTCTCCAGCCCCTTTTGGGAAGGAAGGTGAAGACGGTCTCAGAGCTAAATATGTGAGGGACCAGAGGGGAGTGAAGGCAGCCAACAGATTGTGTTTGCTTTGATGGTGAGGATACACACTCTCATTGTTTGTACGGAATAGCTGTTATCTATTGAGTTCTAGAAACTGCTCGGCACTTGAAATGTGTCATCTCAGATAACCTTCCCGGCATCCTTGTGAGCTGTGGACAACTCCATTTTACCGACAAGGAAACTATAGCTGTCTCCAAGAAGTGAAGGGATTTGCCTAAAGTCTCACAGCTAGTAAGTGGTAGAGGTGGGGTTTGAACTCAATTATTCTGGGGCTGGAGCCCCTACCCTTAACCACTATGCTGAGTTCTTGTTTGACTTTTTAGGTGAAGAAACTAAGGCCCAGAGAGGGCTACGGATTGGCTAAAGGCCACACAGCATAGCAAGACTGTGAGTTGAGTTGGTTGGTAGCCAAAAAGATGCTTGGGTAAGAGTATACAAACTACCCTGCAGGGCCTTGGGAGTCCAACAGTTGCCTCAAAAGGGGTTATCAGGGATGGGGCAGAGCCTAGAGGCTGGGGACCAGGTCTGTCTGGAGGTCTTCAGTGCTACCCCTACTCCAGGCCTTGTGCTATGGGGCAAAGGACCCTTGGAATGCTTGGAAGATATGGGCTATATCCCACCATCCTTCCCTCCACGTGTTTGTTCTGAGATGTCATCTCTGTGCCCTGCTTTGTACATGCCAGGGGAGATGGCTGGCAGACAGGAGAAAAGGCAGGTTTTTAGTCCTTTGTTTAGTCTTTCGCCCTCTAGGAGCTTCTGGTCTGTCTAGGGGAGGAGGGAGTTGCCTATGTTGGGGATCATTATTCTGGCGCTGGTGAGCATATGACCATATTTACTAGGTGCTGGGACCATAAGAGGGCCCTTCCCTTTGCCATTCTCACCTTTAATCCTTTCGGCAAACCCTAAGTGACACATATTGCTGTATTTCTGCTTTTCTGAGGAAAAGGCTAAGCAATACTACCAAGTTAGAGAGTCAGGATTTGAACCCAGATACCAGTGATCCAATTCCATGCTCTACTGCTCTACTGCTCTCAAATGTGGTCCCCAGGCCCGCAGCACCAGCATCACCTGGGAATTTCTTCGAAAAGCCAACTACTGATTCAGAAACTCTGGGGGTGGGGCCTGACAATGTGTTTCACAAGTCATCCAAGCGTCAGAACTTCTTCTCTCTTGCTTTATAGCACCTGGTCGGGGGCTCGGGGGGAAGGTGATCTGGCTAAGATCATAGGCCCTGGAGTCAGGCAGAGCTGAGTTCAAATTTCTGTTCCACTGCTTCCTAGCCTTATGACCTTGAGGTTAAATCTTGAATCCTTACCTTTCTAGCCTGTGAAGTGGAAGTGATAACGATGCCTTACCTCCTAGAATCGTTGCTGGGTGAAATGACAGAGTCGATCGATGAAAAAAAATGGCAGCTCAGAGAGGGAAAAGGACTTGTCCAGGCCCCTGCTGTGTGGGCTCCTTTCCAGAGACAACTCTGCCCTGTGGGTCTGCCCCAAAATGACCAGTTCACATCCTGCTCCATCCTTGCCAGCTGTGTAACCTTGAGCTGATTACTCATGCTCTCTCTGCCTGCCTCCTCATGCTTGGAATGGGGATCATAACAGTGCCTGGGCCTCCTGCTGTTGTTCTCAGACTAAAATGAGTTTCTCCATGTATGGTGCCGGCCAGCCCTTCAATAAATGTTAGCTGCCGCTATTAAACAGAGGCAGGATCCAACTCTGGTATCTTCCAACGGCCTCCACACCTGATCAGTGCATGATTAAGAGTTTAAAAGAGGTCAGAGAGCATGGGAATTCTGAGGAGCAATCTTTCCTTTGGGGGAGAGCATTTGGAACCGGATAATTCTGTATTGTGAGGAATAATTCCGTATTGCATTCTGTATCATGCAGTGTATGGTAATTCCGTCCTGTACATCTTAGGATGGTTAGCAGCTTCCCCAGACTCTACCTTCTAGTTGCTAGAAGGTCCCCTCACCCTAAGCTGTGATAATCAAAAATGTCTCCTGACATTGCCAGATGTCTCCAGGGGAGCAAAGTTGCCCCAGTTCGGAACTACGGAGAGAGAGTAATGGGATAAGGTGATTTTAGATGCTTTAACACACCAGGCGGGTGAACATGGGATCCTTCAGTTTAGCTCATGGTACGGTGGGGAGGCTGGAGCCCAGGGTCACACAGTTGGTAGAGGTAAGACTGGAATCCAGGGCTCTTGTGCCTGTCACCTCTGCCCAAGTTCCTTAGAACAGGTGGGCAGAACCCAGGGGACAACCAAGCTGGGGCCCAGGATGCCTGGAGTGTTCCCCCTTCCTCCCCCAGTGTTTACCTGCCTGGTGGCTGCCACATCCACAGCAATGCCTATCAGAGTCTGGGCTTATCGCTCCAGAACTCCAGGTTGGCCAAACCAAGCAGGTGCCATGAGCAGTAAGACACCCTGCTTGAGTATCTAGAGATGTTGCCAGAGCCAAAGTTGCCAGGGCTGGGAGCATCAGTGTAGAACTTGCCACGGCCCTGAAGGGAAGGAGGGCATCAGCAGAGTGGAGCGCTAGCCCGTCCGTGGGGACCATAAAGCTGCCACCAGAGGAGAAAGGTGGTTCCCACTGTCACAGGGATGCAGATATCTGTGGAGACATGGAGATGTGGTGACAGGGCTGGTTGAGGGGAGGGAGGGAGGGAAAATAGGAGACAGGGTTGGAGAGTCAGAGACACAGAGCCAGAAACAGAGACACTGTGGAGAGAGAGAGAGACAGGGTGAAGAGATGCAGAGAATACAGAAGCTCTGATAAAGAGAGATAGGAGATGGGGGACAAAAAGATGCAGAAGATGTGAGAAACAGACCAGAGACACAGAGAGAGATGTAGCGTATGAGAAGCAGATCTAAAAATAGAGGGAAACAGGAGGGTTAGAAACAGAGACAAAGATGAGAGAGAGCTGGAGAGGGGGCCGGAGTCACTGAGAGGGAGGGAAGAAAGCTAGAGAACCAGATGCAGAGAAAAGGATTCACTGAGGGAGACAAGCCAGAGTCACAAGGAGACAGGACAGAGACAGCCAGAGAAACCAGAGGACCTTGGTCCTCTGACCTCAGTCTTTCCTCTGTGACCTGGAAGCTGCATGCGTGTGTGTGTGTGTGTGTCTTTGCACACATGTACATTCGTGTCTGTGCTCGTGTGTCATACCTCCAGTTGGGGCACGTCTGGGTCTGAGTGCTTGGACAGTGCTCCTGGGCATCTGTCCACTAATCCACCACTGGGGGCCTATGAGGCGCTAGGCTCTGCTGCAGGACAGTGGGTCCTAGTGGAAAAGGCCCCTCATGGAGATGCCTGCTTATTAGTAGAGAAAAACAGTTCATGAACAAATATCAGAGCCATACAGATATTTAAAACAGAGTCACACGCTAGACAGTAACTCGGGGCTCTGTTAGCTCTGGTAGCCAGGGAAGGCCACTCTGAGGAGGTGACTTATGAGTTGAGACCTGGATGTCAAAGAGCCAGCCCAGCAAAGATCAGGGACAAATCCTTCAAGCCCTAGGGGAAAACCAACTTGGTGAGTTCAGGACTGA
Source organism: Vicugna pacos (assembly GCF_048564905.1). Taxonomy (NCBI): domain Eukaryota; kingdom Metazoa; phylum Chordata; class Mammalia; order Artiodactyla; family Camelidae; genus Vicugna; species Vicugna pacos. Next base: position 45,354,375 of record NC_132999.1, read on the forward strand.
GTAAGGAGGCTGGTGGGGCCACAGCTTCTGGGGCGAGGGGACTGAACAGGAAGGCAGAGGCCAGATCATGATGGACTTGTTAAGGCCGAGGGAAAGATTTGGGGTCTTCCTAGAGAAATGAACACTGGAAGATTGAACAGGAAAGTGAAACCACAGGTTTGGAAAGGTCTTGCTGGCTGCTGAGTGGGAAGGAGAGGATTGGGAGGTTCCTGCAACAGTCCAAGCAAAAGAGGTGGCCTGGGTGAGACTGAGGAGAAGTGGGTGGGTGTGGGCTGTGTTGTGGCCATAGACTCAACAGGATAGCGTGGATGGTGGGGGAGAGGAAAGAGCCAAGGATGACTCCTAGGTTTTTTGCCTGAACATTGGAATGAATTATGGTGGTGTTTACCAGAATGAGGAAGACGGGGAGATACAGCTCAGTGGGGAACAATCAAGAGGTCGGTTTTGGCTGTGTGTGATAGGTGTGTGCGTGTATGTGTGTGCCCCTGTGTGCACATATGCCAGGGCCCAGGTGTGCACTTGTGCATAGGGTTCGGACTGCCTCTGCTTGGCTGTATGGGGCTCCTGGGCCTGACCTCAGACCGGGCCCTGTCTTGGCTCTTGGCTTCCCCCAACCCCTGGTGCTGCCCCTGCCAGCTGGGGATTCCCCCATGGCCATCTGGAACAATGGGGTGGGCGGACCCTTGGCACCACCGACATCTGGGCACACAACCCCAGGCCCAGGAGGCCTCTTAGCCCCACCCGGCAGCGGCAGGCAGGCTCCGGGGCAGCTGGTGGCGATTAGCAGCGTTGATTACCTCGTGGAGATGCCATCTGGGGTGAGGGCACTGAGCCCAGCCCCACGGGATACCCTGCTTGCTGGCACGCAGGGCTTTCTGGGGCTGAATGCATGTAAATGTGTCAGCATCGCTGCACGCGTGTGCACGGATATGCATCCGTGTGTGTGTGTGCATCTGAGTGGGGGTTTCTGGAGGAGCCGAGTCTGTGTGGCCGCCTATGACTGTGCACATGTGTGTATGTGCTGTAGGTCTGCAGGTTTCTCTGCATGTATGAAAAATTATGCCTGTGGGCACGTTTGTGATTCTATGTGTATGTTTATGCACACACATCTGCTGTGTATTTCCAAGTATATGTGGTGCCGTATGCATGTATTCTGCGAATTATGCACCTGTGTTTGAGTATGTCCCGGGATAGATTTCTGTGGCTTCACCTGTGCTCACACATGTGACTCTGTGTTTATGTGGAGGAGTACCTCGTGTGTACATGTGTCTGTGTGAACATAAGTGGCTACATGTGCATGTGGAGTCTACACACATGTTGTGAGAGAACATATTTAACCGCACGCTTCTGGATGGGTGCACAAATGTGTCAGGGGGAGGGAGGGGCACAGGCACATTTATAGACTGTGTCTGCGAGCATGTATCCAGGCATAGGGTGTGCCCTGGGCATGGCTGTTCTTGTGAGCATCCTTGGGGTGCTGTGGGAAGGTATCTGGACTCCCCCTTCTCAGATCCCCCCAGCTCTGGCTGCCCTGGGTCCAGCCATTCCCTCCTGCCTGGGAGGGTCTGGGATATGAATGGGGAAAGGGCAGGAGTTGCCCAGAATGGCACAGTGGTTAAGAGTGTGTGCTGAGGGGATGAGGGAGACCTAATTACCTCCCCCCACAAAAAAATTAAGGATGTGTGCTGAGTCCAGGATTAGCTTGTGTGGATCCCTGTCCCACCATCCACCAACCATGTGATCTTGGGCAAGCTGAGTTGTTCTTGTGCTCCAGGTATCCCCATCTGTAGAATGAGGATAAGCATAGAATTCTCCCAGGGCTGTTGTGAGGATGACAGGAGCTAGCCTATGTGAAGTTCTTAGCACAGAGCCTGATCTACGTGTGTTGCCTGTTCATTCCCAAGTGCCCACCACTGGGGCAGCACCCTATGGGCTGGCCAGGCCTGTGCCTGCCCACTCCTGGGCCAAAGCTCCCAGAAAGCCCCACCCCTCCACTTCCCGCCTGCTGAGCTCAGCACTTCCCAGGCTCCACCACTGTCGTAGCCACATCTGGGCCGGCTCCATGCAGGGACCACAGTGGCGCGCCTCTGTGGCCAGGGTTGGGGTTTCCGCTGACTCATCACCTCTGGTTCTCCAGGCGGGAAATCCCAGGTCTGGCCCCGCCCCCTGCTTGGGTTAGATGGGGCCACAGAGCTATGGCTCCACCATGTTGCTTCTCCAGGAAGCCCCACTCCCACCAATCAGAGCACTCCAGTTGCTCCCCCCAAACCTTCCTTACCACTCATGGGCCTCTTGAACCTACTCTGTAGTTCCTCATTCTTGGGGCCCAGAAATTTCTTTGCTGCCTCCAGGGGGAGCCCCTTGGGAGGGTCACCTTGATCACCCCCTGCCTCTGGACAGAACAGGGCACATTACCTACTCCCTTCTCCTCAGAAGTCCATATTCACTTCCTTGGATCCTGAGTATCAACTAAATCCCAGACTCACCTCCTCACCCCGCCCCAACCTCCTGCCCCTGTTCACAAAATAATGATAATAGTGAACATTCATTGAGCTCCTCTTTTGTGCCAGACCCGTGGTGAGTGTTTTTTACAGATTCTAACTGGTTTCCTGCTCACAATAACCCTGTGAAGTATACGTGATCCTTATCCCATCTTACAGATGAGAAAGCGGAGTCATAGTTAACTAGTAAGTTCAAAATCACGAAGAGCATAGAACAGGGATATGAGCCTTTCTAACCTCATGGAATAAGAGGAATAAGGGGACCTGATGGGTTCCACTTGTCTGGGAATGGGGCCAGAGCAGAAGGGGTTAATTTAGCACCCCTCCCCCCACTCCTAGAGTGGGGTTCCCACCCCCTAGTCAGATGGTCAGAGAACAGATTGACTGGGAATGTTAGGCTGAGAAGCTGGAAAAAGCTGACCAAGAAGGCTTGGGCAGCAGCCACGTCACGGGTCCCGAGGAACTGGGGAGGAGGGTCTCCAGCCCACCCTCCCCGCCAGCCTGCTGGAGGCCCAGTTAGGGAAAGGGAAGAGGGTGGCAGAGGGGAGGCCCTTCAAGCTCCAGGCCTAGCTCTTAAAGGGCCGGACTCCCCGCCCACCCGCCGCCTGCTGCCAAAGCCCCCTTGCAGGGCAGCTCCGGGCACGCAAGGTCCCGCCTCGCTCGCTTCGTCCGCTTGCTCACCTGGCGGGGATGTGGGAGGGGCGGGCCTAGAAGCGCAGCCAGGCCAGGAGCGGGGCTGTGCATCCCGCCGCCTCTGCCACCGCTGGAGCCCCCTCCCGGCCCTCTCTCCCGCCTCCTGCCTGGCGGGCGGGTCCAGCTGTGTTCCATTAGCGGCCCTGGCAAGTCCCCAGCCCCCTGGAACCGCCCCCTCTTCCCCCACCCGGAGTGGCCCGCAGTCCCCGGCAGGCACACGCGCGCGCCGGGTAGCATTCAGCCCCCAAAGCTCCGACGGGAAAAGTGGGGACCCGAGGCCAGCTAGAAGTGATCGAGGACCTCCCAGCCGGCTTGAGGAACACAGGCCCTGCTTTCCGTGCTTGGCTGCGCTGGGCTGCCTGGATTACTCAGTGAGGTGGGGGGGATCCCCAGCCACGGTAAGTGGAGGTGGAGGGGGTTGCCTCTGGGCTCTGGACTGCAGGGCTCCTTCTGCCTCTGACTTGCTGTGTCACCTGAGGCAAGTGGCATCCCCTCTCTGGACCTCAGTCCTCTTCTCTCTAGTGGGATGACCTGTAAACTCCATCCCAGTTCTGACTCTCCCAGCCCCCAAATCTATGCCTTTGTATTGGGATGGGATCATCTCTTTGGAAGCTGCTCTCCTTCCATCCCTTTAGCTCCCTGCTCTGGCTGGAGCTAGAGGAGTGGAAGCCAGCGGTCTGGAGCAGGAAGGGGACACGAGTGAGCACATCGATGTTCACGCCTCCACATGCATTCACATGCCTCTCACAGTTGGCAGCCCTTCCACTGACTGGCAGGAGGGGGAGGCCAGGATAGGGTCTGAGAGACAGAATGTGCCTACCACCAGGATGCGGGATGAATAGGGTAGGGGAACAGTTCTGCCCCAGGAAGGAGATTGGGGTCCTATCTCCAAATATATTGAGGTGAGGGGTTCTTCCTGCTCTCACCCCCTATCCAGAACTGAGGGAGGGAAAGAGAATTCCATATAGCTGGAGGGAATGAGGTCAGACTTGCATAAGAACTTCCTAACAGGAGGGCCTACAGAAGGGGTAGTCATAGGCTGGCCGTGTGCACGTATATATTTGCAAGCTGGTGTGTCTGGGTGTACTGGTGAGCATGTGTCTCTGCAAGCATGCCTGTGTGCAGGTACGACTGTATGCACAGGCTGGCACAAATGGGTCTGTGTGTATACGTGTCCATGTATCTGTGTGTATCATGCTGACACATGCATGACTGTGCTCTCGAACTGCCTGTCTCCAGGGAGGCCAGATGATGTATGGCTCTGCTGGCCGCTTGCTGAGTCCGTATTGATTTATCTGGGCCCATCCATCAGGGTTTAATAAAACTAAAAGACGAGCATCCATCAGCAGGGGAGGCTGGCAACAAGGTCCTGAGCCGGGTGACCTGCTCTCCCGCCCACTGCACCCATGGGGGAAGCTTCCTGGGCTCGCACACAACTGTGATGCCTGCCAGGAGATTTAGCCTAGTCGTCAGCCCCTGACCTTGTCAGCGCCAGACAGGGCTACCTGACTGAGCTGGGTGCAGCTACCCAGATACAAGATTAGCATATACCAATAGTATACAGTTTGATGAAATATTGAAATACTCCAGTGTATTGGCAAATAGCTTCTGCCTCAAACACCTCGCTATCCCAAGTGACCTGGCCTTCTAGGACCCTCTAGATCTCTCCTCAATCCAGCAACTATCTGCTGGCAGAGCCAGATGCTGCCTGGACATGGTTTCAGTGCTCCAGCCAGTATTCAGCTCCGACTGCTCAGTGTCTGTGCCATACCGGTGGTTAAATATTTTGAGTATCACCCCAGCCCAAAACCTAGCCCAAGGCCTGTGGTTGGGCATCTGAGAGGGGCTGATGCCTGGCCAGACCTCCTGCCACCCTAGTCCCAGTGCCTGGGCCCCCAGGGCTGGCTGCTGCTTGCCCATATGTGGTATTGTGCTCTGTGAGCACAGGAATCCACTTTCCTGGTCTCTATGGTTTTCAGGTGCTGTGGCTGTGGCTGTGGCTGTGGCCGACATCTCTGGACCGGGATGTGGGCATCGTGGGCTCCTGGCTTGTGGCTGCTCTGTCTCTGGGTCACCTGCAGCCATGGGGCAGACCCAGGTGAGATGACAAGTGAGGATCAGAATGCCATAGGCCTGACACTGGCTCCTTGAGGTGCGGGGTGGTATGCACATATGTGACTGTGGGCCTGGGTCATCTGGGCATTTATAGGATAATCTGGGGGCTGGGCTTGGGGTGGCCTGAGATGCTTGCCCACATAAGCCTGTGTGAAGTGAGCTAGAGAGTGTGTATTTTTGTCCACCTGTGTGTGTGTCTCTGGGCCTCTGTGTTTACATCTCAGAGTTGCTCTGTGTATCTGTACATACTCCTGGGTCTCTGTGTGTGAGAAGTACCCCTCTCCCTCATACATAAACCCAACCTGTGCCCCAAGAGCTGGTGGGGACAGCATGGTGGAGCTAGCATGGTGGAGCTAGCATGGTGAAGGAGGAGCAGATTGCTTTCCCTGCAGAGGGAAGCTGCATCCCCAGACAGGCCAGGCCTCTCCAGTCCTTTCCATGTTGGAGAATCCATCCTCCAGCCCACATGCTCCTCCTCCTCCACAGCGATCTTGGATAAAGGGCCCGTCTCAGGGCCCAGACGCTGGATGGAACAAAGGGTGTAGCTTTCCAGGGCCCAAAGCCAGAGGAAGTTGACCGGGCAACTTGCCCTGCCCTGCTGGGTGCCCTCTAGCCGCCTTGATGAGCAGAAATAGAACTCCTAGAACCCAAATCCAGCCAAAGGAGTCAGAAAAGCCAAGGTGCAGATGTGAAGGGTACATGTGACTACCTGTGGTAGTGTGTGCACATATGTGTCTTTATATGTGAGCACGTGAGTCTTACTTTCCTCTCCCTCACCGGGTCCCCTTGGGGTTGGGGCAGAAAATTTCAACATCTGTAAGGAATTTGGGCCTATTGCCAAGGGATGAGTCACCCATTGCTGCTGCTGATGCTAAAGACAGTGATGGTTTTCTGGTCAGACATGGGGGAGGAAGATTCCAGTGGGGTCAGTGGACCTAGAGATCCAGGATTCCTTCTTCCAGTCAGACATCCAGGAGTCCAGTGCTCAGCTTCTAGGAGCTATATTCATTGTCTTGTCCCAGCTGCCCCATCTACATTGATGAAAAGGCCTCTTTGAATCTAGCCTCTATCTCTCCTGTTGTAGCCATCAGCCCTAGAGAAGAGGAAGGCCTGTGGCTGCCTACTTGTCCTTTTGTGGTTTTAGAGACCTGAATTAAGCTATCCCCTTCTCCAGGAGACTTTACCCCCTTAATATACCCTGTCTGGAAACCCAAGACTCTAGTGGTTTCCTTGAGCTTGTGGTCCACTGAGACCCTCAGTCTCTTCTCCCTGTTTCATCAGGAGATTATCCAGGTGAAAACTCAATCTGTTGACTCACACTTGTGTCTGCCTTGCTTGTCTGCTTTGGCTGCGGAAAGTAGAGCCCCACCCATTGCTGACAACACGTGTACCAGCAGCACTTGGCATCCCTGGTGGCACGGGCATCTACAACTGCACATGCACTTGTATATAACACAGTGTGCATGGTCCTGACTTTTCCTTGCCCCTGAAGTGCTCCTCTGTCCCCCACTTGGGTATATGTCGTGGAAGGAGCACATGTAAATACATAGTTCCCCACCCCATCTGTAGGGTTGCCCAGAGTTTCTTTCATTCTCTTGCTAGCCTGGTCCCTGACTTGGGGTCTTCGGAGATTTGGGTTCTAGGAGTTCTGATTCCTGCTCTGCTGCAAACTCGCTTAGTAGCCTTGGGCCAGGCCTCAGTCTTCCCATCTATGTACTAGGGTGCCTGCCCTCTCCCCATTCCCAGGGTAGCCAGGGTCAGAGAGCAGAGGTGAGAGCAGTCGCAAGGCAGAGCCTAGCTAAAGATGCAGAGTAGGGAACATGAACTTGCTCCATCCCAGGTTCCCCAAGAGCCCGGCTGTGCAGCCCCCTCAGCCTGAGCCCACCAGATGCCCATTGCCAATTCTCTTCCAGGGGAGCGGTGCCCACCTTCACAACAAGAAGGACTCAAGTTGGAATACAGAAGCGACTTATCGACCAACGTGACAGGTGAGTGTCCATCTCATCCTGTTGTCCCCTCTCCACCATCTTCTTGGGGTGGCCTGAACCCCCCACCTGCCCAGCTGAGCTCTTCATCTGCTGTCTCCCCCGAAGGCTTCAATCTCATCCGCCGACTCAGCCTCATGAAGACATCTGCCATCAAGAAGATTCGAAACCCCAGGGGTCCTCTCATCCTGCGGCTGGGTGCGGTCTCAGTCACCCAGCCCACGCGGTAAAGGCCCCAGTGTGACTGCTGGGAATCCAGACTGAGGGCAACCACATTCCCCAGCAGCTCTGGATTTGGGGCCTCAGCCCAGGGGCAGCTGTGGGTCATTTTATCCCACTCCTTGCCAGGAGTCAGCCTGATCTTGGGCCTTGCAGGGTGGGCAGGAGGAGGAGACTGGCAGGCCCACCCTCTGTCCTCTCCTTATCTGGTTAGCAGTGGGGGAGGACAGGTCTGCAATCTATGGGCACCGTGAGGACCCCAGGATGGAGGTGGGAAATTGCAAGGGGCATGTGTGTGTGCATGTTTGTGCATGTGTGCGTGTGTGTGCACGCACCCATATATGTGAAGTCCAAACTCCCACCAGTCCCTGGGTGGTCTGGCCCCCGCTTCCCTCTCCAGCCTCATCTTCCAAAACGTTCCTCTTTCTTTCTTGCTGCTCTTGTCATGCTGAACACTTTCATCTTTTTTTCAGTATCTCTTCTCCTAGCCCAAGCCCAGTTATTCCCTCCAAGGCATCCTGGAGTCCTTGGAATCACTTACCACAATCATAATGAAATAGGGGAACAGTCATTCTGAGGATTCTTTGTTTATAGTCTTACCTCCCCCCAACCCATTAGACTTGAAGCCTCTACGAGGACAGGTCCCTTCTTTGTGTTTTCACCACTGACCACCCTCCCCCCCCCCATAGCCAGACCCACACTTGGCACACTGTAGGCCCTCAGTAAGTGTCTGTAGAATGTGTGGATGAGTATACGGATGTGTCAGTGTGGAGCTGTGTACCTGTGGTCTCTTACCTAAGCCTCAGGGCACCCTCCCTGCTCTCCCCCCAGACGCGTATTCCCTCGGGGCCTCCCCAGTGAGTTTGCCCTGGTGCTGACGCTATTGCTGAAGAAACACACCCATCAGAACACGTGGTATTTGTTTCAAGTGACGGATGGCGATGGGTACCCACAGGTGGGTCCGACCCCCCATTCCACCCCTCTTGCTCTTGGGGAGTCAAGCAGTCCCAGTTCAGTCCAACTTCTTCCCCAGCTTGTGATTTCTGGGGCCTCCCTACACCATCGCAGTGCCCACCCTTGAGGCCACCCTCACCCCACCAGCACCTATTCCATTTTTTTTAGGATGTATTGCTCTGTGACCCTAGCCAGCTTTTCCCCCCTTTCTGGGCCTCAGTTTCCCTTCCTGTGAAACGAGCTCGAGGGCCCTTAACTTTGTCATGTTGTGGCTCAGTGGGGGAGGGAGGCTCTGACTCCCTGCCCTGTGCCTTTCCCAATTTCACACAGATTTCTCTGGAAGTCAACAGCCAAGAGCGGAGCCTGGAGCTCCGGGCCCGGGGCCAGGATGGCGACTTTGTGTCCTGCATCTTCTCAGTGCCCCAGCTCTTCGACCTGCATTGGCACAAGCTGATGCTGAGCGTGGCCGGACGTGTGGCATCCGTGCATGTGGACTGCACATCAGCCTCCTCCCGGCCTCTGGGGCCTTGGCGACCTGTGCAGCCTGTGGGCCACGTCTTCATGGGCTTGGATGCTGAGCAGGGCAAACCTGTCTCTGTGAGTGCTAGGTTGGGCATGGACTCCTTCTGGGAGCCTGGGTGAGCTCCCTGGAACCTATCTGTCCAGGTCCTTCCTTTGCTCTCATGGTTTCCCGTGGACCTCCTGAACATATTAATGTGGCATTCAAGGCCTTTCATGATCTGGTCCCTATAAATGTCTGCATCACCATCTTCTGTTTCATCTCTCCACGCAGTTATGCTCTGGTTAATTCCATCCCAGCCATCCACCTCCCCTAATGCTTTCACACCTCTAGCCTTTGCCTCTGCTGCTACTGGCACCTGGAATACTTTTCCTTGCACACCTACCTGCTGAAAATCTACTGGTCCTCAAGGCTTGGCTTGAATGGTACCTCCTCTTCCCCTCTTCCTCTGGGCCAAGGCGAGCATTCCTCCCTCCTCTCCATTTTCCTTGCACGTGTAGTTTTGTTTTGCTTTTTGTGACAGCTATATTCTTGATGGTTTCTCAGGCCAGACTGGAAAGCCTCTGAGGGCAAACTCTGGGTTGGAGCCATCTCTGTGCCTCACTGGGGGCCAAGACAAAGCTACTTTCTAAAATGAAGTGACCCTTGTGTGTCCCCTACAGTTTGACCTTCAGCAGGCACACATCTACTGTGACCCGGAGCTTGTGCTGGAGGAGGGCTGCTGTGAGATTTTACCAGGAGGGGTGAGTGGCCCAGCCCCAGCACAGCCAGGAGGGTTTGGGCACCGCCCAGGGACACAGTGTGCTGGAAATGGTGAATTAGGAAGCCTAAACTTAGGATGAGCGGGTGAAGGTGGGGGATGGAGTCTGCTTTCTGTACTGACCTCAGCCCTTCCCCTACACTGGTCAGTGTCCCCCAGAGACCTCCAAGGCCCGCCGGGACACCCAGAACAATGAGCTCATCGAGATCAGTCCGCAGACTGAGGGCAAGGTCTACACCCGCTGCTTCTGCCTGGAGGAGCCGCAAAACAGCAAGGTGGGTGGGCAGGATAGACAGACATGGACACAGGTACAAGTGTGATGCGCCTTCCCTGAACTGGCTGCCCCCAGGGTCAGTCGGCCATGTGCCCAGGGGCAGAGAGGGCACTGGAAGCCCTGCCTATCTGTGTCCAACCCCTATTGGATTCAGGGAGGCAGAGACAGCCCACTGCATGCCCTGTGCCCGCCTGCCTGCTGGCATTGAGAGTTGTGCCTGTCTAGCTCTGGCACTACAGAGACCCTCACTGGTACCATCCCAGACCCTTCTGGTGAGAGAAGGACCAGGCTGTCACCCAAAGACAATTTCTCCAGGACAGGGATACGTGGGGTCAGAGGCCAGGTTACACTGCTTGCTGTGGGGCTCACTCACCTCCTGGGCTCAGCCCTGGCCAATACCAGGCTGGTTCCACACCCAGCACCATGGCCAGCTGCCCTGCCAGCTCCCAGATTCCTTAGGGGTGGCAGGGAAACCCAGTTCCTCCCTTAGCCCCACCCCCTGGCCGGGCAGCTCCCTGCCCACAGGCATCGTGCCCAGCCTTTGGCTGCAGGAACACAGGATCCCATTGATTCGTGATCTTGTTTTCTCCGACATCACGTGGGTGGAAGGAGAAGGAGGGGTGCCTCTGGGGATGCCAGAGTCCTGAGCAGGCTCTTGATGCCCTGGAAGCTGCCAGATATCAGACTGAGGGGTTCCTGGGGTCCATGCCCTGGCCTGGGGGCCCCTTTCTAGTATGGGCCCCAAAACTGCCCCTCCTCAAGATTTCCCCTTTATTCTGTCTGCTCAGGTGGATACCCAGCTGACGGGAAGAATCAGCCAGAAGGCAGAAAGGGGAACAAAGGTAGAGACAGTGGGTGGGCAGAGGAGGCCACAGTGTCCTCAGTCTGCCCTCCACATCCTCTGTAAACCCTTTGAGTAAGAGACTCTCCGCCCACGCTCTTCCCACCTGCCCCCACTCCTGGACAGAGCTTAGGGTATGTAGGTGCCAGCTCCAGGAAGGCAGATGAATGGCGGCAAGACAGACAGTACCTGGCACTGTCTAGGGCACCCGCTCCTGGTGGTTCTTGGGTAGGGGTATTGGAAGCACTGCTTTGTCCCCTCTGTTCCCCACCCATTCTCTTGCCTCCCTCTTCCCAGGCCCACCAGGAGACAGCAGCCGATGAGGTAAGCCTCCTATCTAGACTGGCAAAAAGAGCTTAGTTGGAAAGGTGCCAGCATGAGCCCTTTGGATAAGGCTTTGGGCACTGGAGCCTGAGCATGGGGGTGTGGGATGACCACACAGCTCCCAGCGTTCCTTGGGGGCCTGATGCTGGGCCCTGCCCACTGCTTCTTCTTGGGAAGGGGGTGTTTAACCTTGGACACTCCTGCTGAGCTGGCAGCAAATGGCTGTGGGTATCCTAGAGTGAGCCTAGGCCTTGGCCATGGACCCCAGATTCTGGGCCTCACTCTGCTCCAACATGCTGTGTGACCCATGGCCCACTGTTATTCCTCTCTGGGCTTCAGTTTCCTCATCTGAGAAGTAGTTTGGCTCTGGGTTGGTGGGAGTTGAAGGGCGAGGCCTATTTGATAGGATGTCTACCTTTGTGCTCCCTTGACTCCACCCAAGACTCCTGTGATGTTCTTGTGCTTGGTGTGTGTATGGGGTGGGGAATGGGGTGGAGAGGGCTGCTCCTGGGGTCTCAGACCTGACCTTTCAGCTGATCCTTCCCTTTCAGTGCCCACCCTGTGTCCAGGGTACCCAGGAGAGCAACGTAAGTGCATAGGGGTGTGTTGGGTGGGAGCTGGGCGTGGGCGTTGCCTAGAGGTTGGCTTGGCAGTTTCCTGGTTAAGGACAAGGGGATCTTTGTGCCCTCTTACACTCTCTCCTTGCCCATCACCCCATCCCTGCCAATCTAGGGCCACGTGGAAGGCAGCCTTATGCCCTGCAATCTGGGCAATGTATTGGGATCCAGGGTGGAATGGGGACGGGGTGGTGGCAGCAGAATCGGGGCCTTGATTGCACTCCCCACAAGGACTCAGGCCTGCTCTTCTTGGAAGATTTCCTGTGTCATCTTGGAGACAGAGAAGGTGAAGGACTGGCTCAGGGAGACACAGCCCAGCATTGGCTCCCAAAACCACATGTTGGCTCAGGGCCTCCCTTCCAATCCTTCTCTAGCTGGGCCTGACCCATCTTCCCTCTGGGGGGCCAGAAGGACAAGGGAAAGGGGCTCAGTGTGAGCCCAGATGGTATCCACCTGTGTCTTTTCCGTGGGCAGTATGAGTCACCACTTTCCCATAGCCTGACATTCTGAGTTGACACGCCGCATCGATCCAGAGAGGGCACAGCCCCCACTCCCCTCAGCTCTAAGCCCCTGGCCTGGGGGAACATTAGGAAGTACCCTTTTTGCTGCCTGCCCCTCTTTCCTCCACCAAATTCAGTACTCCACCAAATCCGGTAAGGCTGATGGTCCCCAGATGTTCAGGAGTTGCCATGGCAACCGAGCAGCCATATTATCCTAGCAACTAGGGGGTGGAGCTAGCCAAAGTCAGGTTAGAGAAGGTAGGTCAGACCCCTCTGGAAGCCTGACAGCATTAGGGTATAAAATCAGCATGTTTGTTGGCCTGGGAAGCAGAGCAGGAGCTGGGATTCAGATTGTTGGTCCAGCCACCATGCTGTGTGACCCTGGCTAAATTGCTTGCCCTCTCTGGGCCCCTGGTCTCCTCTCCTCCCTGACATGATTACATCCTCTCTCCTCTGTCCCCTCAGGTCACAATTGGCCCCTCTGGGCCCCAGGTGAGTCCCAGATGGAGAACAGGACACTCCTGCCCTCTTCAGTGGTGCTAGCCCATCTCACAGCATGTGGCCCCTTGGCTGTGTCTTATATAAGGGCTCCCCAAACCTGCATAGGTGTGGGGTGATTAGATGTGCATGTGTGTTGGAGACAGTAGGTAGTTGTGTGTATATAAGGATGTTAAGAACTGCCCTTTTCCGAGGGCCCACTGTGTATCGGGCCCTGGGTCACCCACGTGCACTCTGACCTTTCTGAACCCCCTCAGGCGTCTTGTGGGGTGGGTACTACCATTTTACTTCGGGAAAACCGAGGCCCAGCTGTACACACATGTGTGACTGGTGTGTCAGTGATTGTGTGTGTGTGAGGCTATGGGCATTTCTGGACATGTTTGTATGTGTGCAGCCCATACTGGTGGGGGTGAACCCGTATACCCGTGGGTGCAAATGTGAGATCTCACACTCAAGTGTGCCTGTGAGTATATGATGTAATTCTTGGGGCCACCTTCCTCTGCGTGCTAAGTGGTGCTGAACACTTTACCTCCAGGGTTATATTTCTTCCTCACCACAGTCCCTTGAGGTAGGTGCTAACATGAATCCCATTTTATTGATGAAGACACTGAGGCTCAGAGAGGTCACATGACTGGCCCTGAGTCACATGCTAATAAGCGGTGGAGGTAGGATTTGAATTCAGGCAGTCTGACACTCACCATTACGGGTTTCTGCCACTCCACGTCTGTGTGTCCACACACATGTGTCCTGTGCCCCTGGGTGTGCTGCGTGTGAGCTAGCATGCTTGGGTAGGGGTGTGGGGGAAGAGATACCTTCTGCATGAGACTATAGATTTGCCAGATATAGCCTTTTGGGGTGGGAGGGACACTCAGATGAATGCATATGGAATCCATATGCTGTGTGTGAGGTGGGGGTTGGGGAGGGCTGTGTCCATGTGTGGTGGATACGTGGAGAGGACCAGACTGGGGAGAGCTTCCTCTAGGCTCTTATGTCCCCTTCTGGTCCCAGCCCTTGTTTTACTCTCATCCACAGGGAGTGAAAGGTGAGCGCGGCCTGCCTGGTCCGTCAGGACCCAAGGGAGAGAAGGGAGCCCGGGTAAGTGCCTCAGCCACGGCCACGGCAGGACCTTCCCAGCTGTGCCCTGGGGTTGGGCTGGGCTATGAGCCATCATCCTATCATCTCAGCTAGAAACCTGCAGCCTGGCCCAAATGGGAGATGAGGGCCAGGGTCTCTCCTGGGGTTACTGTGTAGAAACCTCTATTTTCTAGGGGGACCTGGGACTGTGGGGTTCCTGTGCCCATCCTTCTCAAAACAGGTCTAGGTGACTCCCCTAGGAGGCTGCCCTGATCCCTTGCTCCCTACTCCTACCTCTAGGGCAATGACTGTGTTCGAATCTCCCCGGATGCTCCGCTTCAGGTAAGATCTGGAGGAGAGGCCTGCTTTAGGGCCAATATGGAGCCAGCCTCTAGGGAAGGGGCTGTGCCCTCAGAAGCCTGTGGGGTGACCCAGGCCCCTCTCAACACCTTATCTCCCTGCTCAGTGCTCAGAAGGCCCGAAGGGAGAGAAGGGGGAGTCAGGAGCCTTGGTGAGCATGGAATCAGGGACAGGGTGGGGCTGTGGAGTCCTGGCCCAGCCTCCCCCCGCCTCCTCTTTCCTCACCTCTCTTTTGTGTCCTTCCTGACCTCAGGGACCTTCAGGACTCCCAGGCTCCACAGGCCAGAAGGTAATGGGCCTGGATTTTGAAGGGTGGGTGTCAGGGAGGTCTGCGAACCCTGCAGACATGAGGAGGGAGGTGTCCAAAGTCAATCTAGAGGATAGTGTCATTGGGCCCAGAGTTGGCAGGGCCCTCCAGACCTCTCAGTCATCTTGCCTTGTCCAAATTCCCACCAGACCTGGAGGGAAAAGCCACAGACTCTCCGAGTGAGTGGCCTGGCTGGTTTGGAAGTTCTTTCTGTTGCCTACCCTACTCTGAAGCCATTCAATCTCTGGGGAGGCTGAGACCACATGTCCAGAAAGCAGTCATCCCTCCCCAGATGGAGCTGTTCTGGTTCTCCCAGCCCCTTCCCTCACCCCTAACCACTTTGACTCTTCCTTCTTCAGGGCCAGAAAGGCGAGAAGGGAGATGGAGGCATCAAGGGCTCGCCGGGAAAGCCAGGCCGAGATGTACGGTGCTCAGGACCCTTCCCCATCATAACCCCCACATCCCTCAGCACGTAGTCTTGAAATGCAGAAATATAACCATCAGAATCCTACCCGCTACCCTGCTCAGAGAGTACAGAGACCCAAGGAGGGAAGGGCTGTGTCCTAGGAGGGGCCTCCTGATTCCCAGCCTAAGAGCTCTGACCTCTAATGCCCCTGAGGTTGACATCTGATGAACCTAGGGGCACTGGGCGGAGTCTGGCTTTGGGGCGGGGCAGTGAGGGCGGGCAACTGGGTATTTACACGGCCCAGTGGGGCTTCTGTCCCAGGGAGGTGCCAGGCAGGCCTTGGCTGTCCTTACACCCTGCCCCCCATCCACAGGGCCGGCCAGGAGAAATCTGTGTCATAGGGCCCAAAGGGCAGAAGGTGAGTTGTGGCCATTTGAGGGGTAGAGTAGGTGGTGGGGCTGAGGCGGCTGCTCTCTCACACCCACTTTATGTTTGTGCCAGGGAGACCCTGGCTTTGTTGGGCCCGAGGGGCTGGCAGGAGAGCCTGGGCCCCCTGGCCTCCCTGGGCCCCCTGGGATAGGACTTCCTGGGACCCCGGTGAGTACCTCAGCCCCTCTGCCATCCTTCCCTCAGAGACCCTTCTCCTGCCTGGCCAGGAGTGGGGAGGTAAGGCTCAGTCCTGGGGGTCCTGGTTGGGGGAAAGGACCAGTATGGATCTCACTGGAATGCAACGGCCCTGGGAAGCCCCTGCCTGACCCTGTTTCTTTCCTCAGGGGGACCCGGGTGGCCTACCAGGCCCCAAGGGAGACAAGGTAAGCACATACAGAAGCAGGGACATGTGCAGGAGCCCCTGCTGGGTGGGAGGAGAGATGAGAATGGGGACAGGGGCAGCTGGGGTGGGGAAGGGACGAGGGGGCTGGGCCCCTTGTGGGCAGTGTCCCCATCCCAGTGCTTGCTGACGAGGGAGGCTTGGCCTGGGTTCCAGGCATTGGGATGGGCAAGCCCAAGTCTGGTAATGACCACAGTGATCTTCACTGGAGGGTCTGGACTAAGCTCATTTTAGGGCCTTGTGCCTTAAAGAGCAGAAAGCCCTGGAATTGTCTGTCCACTGTGGCTTCACTAGGGTCACCTAGATCACCCCACGACGTGCTGCATTGGGGAAGGGGCACACAGAGGCCTCATTTTCCCCCTTGCTTTGCAACCAGAAGGACTTGAGTTAGGTAGGGAGAAGGGCAGGCAACAGGAAGGGAATGTTTGTTGACAAAATAGACCAAGAGGAGATGGGAGGTTTGGCAGGATTGTCCTGCCATCCAGAGAGTGGACTGGATGGGGAAGGGGTGGATGGGCTGAGGTCAAGGCCACAAACCTCCTCCTTAACCCTTTCTTCTGACCACAGGGCAGCTCCGGGGTGCCGGGAAAGGAAGGTCCTGGCGGGAAGCCTGTGAGTGACCCCAGGCCAGTGAGGGAGGGAGGGCACTGCCCACCATGACCAGGTCTGCACTACCAAGGCCTCTAGAGGAAGGGGCCTCGGTCCTCAGGTCCTCTCTGCCTGGGCAGTAATGCTCACTACTTCTCCAACAGGGGAAGCCAGGGGTGCCGGGGCTGAAGGGAGAGAAGGTGAGTCCCAGACCCGGTTGCCCGAGAGTGGGGTGGGAGCATGAGCCTCTCTCTGAAGGTGACACTGAGCATCAAGGGTGCTGGGCTCAGGGACACCCTCCTCCACCTTTTTTTCCTGTGGCATGCGTGTGTGATTACTAAATAAAGAGCCTGGCTTGGGAGTTACACAGCTGAGTTCAAATCCCACCTTGGCCATGCACATGAACGTGGCAAGTAAATGAACTTCTCTCTTGGCTCAAGTTTCACATCTCTAAATGGGGCACAACGATTTGTTATGGCTCCTCATGAGGATGTAGTTTTGTGATGTCCAGGAATCATAAGTTGAATGAATGAGTCTGTTGAACAGAAAGTCCCTCCAGTGTTCCTGCTGTCCACTTTGATGTTGGGAGTAGGGCCCTGGCCCACCCCATGTCTAGAGCTCCTTGTCTGACCCAGGGCCTCAGCCCTACCTTGTCCACTCACAGTCTCTCCCTTCTGCTAGGGTGACCCCTGTGAAGTGTGCCCAACACTGCCTAAAGGGTTCCAGAACTTTGTGGGGCTCCCTGGAAAGCCAGGGCCCAAGGGAGAACCAGGTGATCCTGCACCAGCTAGGGTGAGTGCCCTGGGTGGCCATTCTGGGACTCCACAAAAAACCTGGGGTGGGTAGTCATGGGGAGGAGTTGGGCGAGGGGCTGGGAACTTCTCATGGCCATAGAGATGTTGTGGGCAGAGAGTCTAGTCTCCTAGCTCAGGGGTGTCTGGGACTGAACCATAGAGTTTAGGGTTGGGCTAGAAGGTCACCTCAGGTCTCCATGGCAACCAACCAGAGTCCTTGAGCCAAGGCTTAAGATGCCTTTTGGGCAAGTTGGGGTAGAGCCAATGCTTATAGTGAGTGAGGCTGTGCCCTTCTCCTGGGATTGGGTGTTAGTTGGGGTGGAGGAAAGGAGTAAGCAGGGCTGGATTTGGGTCCTAGCCTGGACTCAGAACCCCACTCCCTCACAGACCATTTCTTTCAGGATGGCCTGGGAACTATTGGACAAAAAGGTGATCGGGTATGTATAGGCACTTTCCGGTGGGGTGTCAGCCTGGCCTCATTTCCTCCATCTGTTATAAGGTTTGATGAGCCGTGGCCCTGGGGTGCTGACCTTGAACCCCCTGACACCCCTGGGTATTTGAAGGGTTTGTGGTGTGTGATATTGCTGTCCTCATATATGGCTAGGAAGTTTGGGGTGCCCCAACATACTCAGTCTCAGCCCATAAACCTTTTCTTCCTGCAGGGAGACCCTGGCATCCAAGGCCTCAAAGGAGAGAAGGTGAGGAACCCCATCCTCTGGCTGCCCCCATCTGACTCGTGGGAGCCTTTCTGATCCCTTCTCTTCCTTCCTCAGGGGGAGCCCTGCTTGTCCTGCAGCTCAGCTGTAGCGGCCCAGCATCTTGGGCCTTCTACAGGAGCCAAAGGAGACGTGGGCCCTCCTGGTCTCGGTTTGCCTGGCCTTCCGGTGAGTGACTGCTTCCTCCTAGCCAGGCCAGGCCAGGCCAGGCCAGCGCATCCTTGTAACACTGGTGGCCTCCCTGACTCCCTAAGCCTAGAGTCTCAAAGCAGAGACCAAGAGGGATGCCCAGAGGCAGGTGTCCCAGGTCTGTAGCCTGGTCTCTCCCTCTACCCCTGTGCTAACCCAGGACTCCCTCTTAGAATCTCTGCGTGCCCAGCTGTATAACAGAAGTAACTGTCCAGTGACCTGCAGGCTTGTAGGATTCGTTTTTCCGAGCTGGCCTTTCTCGGTGGACACTGGGACCCATGGAGTCTTGGAGGAATGGGAGTTGGGGGATGCTGTGACTGTGACTTGCTTGTTTTTCAGGGGAAAGTTGGGGCTCCAGGGCCAACAGGGCTGAAAGGAGAGAAGGTGAGACCTGATTAGATGTCAGGGACACAGGGACTTCTTGGCAGGGAGACAGGGGAGGGGAGCCGCTGGGTGGGGGATAGGGACAATATAGACAAGAGATAAAACTGTAAATCCACAGAGAAGTAAATTCATCAGTATTTTGCAGACTGGAGTCAAAGAATTTATTTCTGAGGGCCTGCATGTTCTCCAAGAGAGTTCCTTAGTGTTGTACTTTAAATTTACTGATAATCCAAAACAATTATGGACATTCGAGACCACCTTATAATAAAATAATAGCCTTTACACTTCTTTACCACTTACTCTGTGCCAAGCAGCATTCTGTACATGTGTTGACTTGTTTCCTCCTCCCAAAACTTTATGGGCTAGGTCCTACATTACTCCCATTTTATGGAAGAAAAAGAGGTCCAGAAGGCCAAGTAAATTGCCCAAAGTCACACGGGTGTTTGGGTGCAGACCTAGGATTTGAGCCCAGCGAGTCTGATTCCAGAGTCTGTCATCTTCGCTGCTCCGATGGGTCACTCAATTTCAGTGCCCGTGTGAACGTTTATATTTGCGGCTGCGTTGGAGACAAATGACAACATCGAACTTATAACACAGTCTTACTCAAATGAGGGGTTCTGTGGGTGTACAAGTGTTCAAGTGTGAGAAACACAGGGATGTATGTTCAGACTCAGCTCTACCAGCTCTACACCTGTCATTTCTCAAATGGAGCTTTGCACTCCCACCCACACTCGCTTCCTCTTCCGGTCTTCCCCAGCTGCGTAAATGGCATATACCCAGCTCCTCAAACCTCCTCAGACCCGAAACCCGGCAGCATCCTTGATTCCTCCCATCCCCACATCACCCACATCATCTTCTCCATCCGAAAGCTCTGCCACCGCATCTCTCAATTCCCCCCACTTTGCTCACCTCCATGACCGCCATTTCGTCTGGGTCCCCATCATCTTTCACCTGGATGGTGGCGGCAGCTGCCTACCTGGCCACTGCTGCTCTTCAGACTTGTCATCCAGTAGCTAATGTGGCTTTGTGTGTGTCGGAGGGGAACTCAGGTTACATTATTTCCCTGCTCAAAATCCTCCCATGACTCGACTTTGTATGGAAGGCCTGCTGTGCCTCGCATGACCCTGGACGCCTGGTCCTGCCTGCCCCTGCAGGTTCATCTGGCCCTCCTCTCCCATTTCCTGCGCTTTTGATGTGCTGCCCTCCTTCCTTCCCGGAACATGTCAAGAATGTTCCCACCTCTTAGATTTTGTACTTGTGGCTCCCACTGTCTAGAATGTTTTTCCTCTCTACCTCCCCCTAGTCTTTCATTGACTGACTTTAGTCTCGTCTTTCTGATAACTGTGGTTAACCCTTCTCCGATCGTCCTGTCTAAAACAGCCTCCCCTGCCTTCTTTGTCTGATCACCCTGTTTCTTTCTTTCACAGCACTCATTGCCTTTCACAGTTACTATTATTTAAAGGTTCTTGGTGTCCCCACAAGGGTGTAAGCTCCACAGGCATGTTTGTCTGCACTGTTCACCACTACATACCGGCACCTCGCCCAGTGCACAGCACTTCCGGGGGTCCAGCCAATGGCTGTCGGAGAAATGAACTCCTGATCTTTGTGTGCTGGGCCAGGGCAAAGGGTGGGGCTGGGATTCCGCAAAGTGAGGCTGGGAGCAGAAGCAGGCTGGCTACAGACTCTCCCAGAGACCTTGAGGAAATTCCTTTCCCTCTCTGGGTCTAGTTTCCCTAGCCAGGAGATGAGGAGGGTAGACAGGGGGTCCCAAGTTGCTATTCTGGTAGTTTGGGAGTGACCTAGTATCTATATGTTTCCCAGCTTTGACCCTGT
This sequence comes from Vicugna pacos, assembly GCF_048564905.1. Taxonomy (NCBI): domain Eukaryota; kingdom Metazoa; phylum Chordata; class Mammalia; order Artiodactyla; family Camelidae; genus Vicugna; species Vicugna pacos. Next base: position 45,374,656 of record NC_132999.1, read on the forward strand.
GTTCTCTGCTTTGCTCTCAGGGTAATTTTGGGGAGGCAGGGCCAGCCGGCAGTCCGGTAGGTGTGCTTTGGATGGCAACAGCTCTGGGGAGGAGGACAAGGTGGGAGGTGGGGAGATGATAGGCCTGGGCAGCATGGCCCAGGCAGCTGCTGGGCATCATACATGGCTTCTTTTGGGGGGTGGGTAATTACATATATTGACTTACTTATTTAAATGGGGATTGAACTCAGGACCTCGTGCATGCTAAGCGCCTACTCTACCACTGAGCCATACCTGCCCCCCAACATGGCTTTGTATCACACAGGGGCCTCCAGGACCAGTGGGACCCACAGGCATCAAAGGGGAGAAGGTGAGTCTGAAGACATTCCCCGCACTGCAGCCAGGGGCAGCTTCCTAAACACGCGCTCATCTTCCTCTACTTCAGATCCTCCAAGGCTCCCCACTGCCTGAGGGTAACATCTGATTTCTCAGCAGGAAGTTCAAGACCCCTGAGGCCTTGGCCCCCACCTTCCTTTCTTACTGGTTTTCCAACAATCTCTTTTGAGATATCCCTTGCCCAGCAGACGTGCTACATCAGGCCTGGCCACACTCCCCAGCCCGAGTCCCCAGCCTTGTGTGTCCTTGCTTGGCAGGGGGAGCCTTGTGAGGCATGCCTCACCCTGTCTGAGCGTCAGGATGGGGACAGCCACGTGGTGGCCTTGCCTGGGCCTCCTGGAGAGAAAGGGGAGCCTGGGCCTCCAGGCTTTGGGCTGCCAGGAAAACAGGTGAGTCCTGGGGCCTGTGGAGGAGGGACGTAGGCAGGGCTTGAGAGGGGTGGGCTGCCTGGGTCTCCCGGCTCCCTGCGAAGTGGGGAGTAGGTGGGAGTGTGTGGAGGGGCCGGGGCCTCTGTCCCCAGAGGGAGGCAGATGAAGGCCCCTGCCCTTCATCCTGAGACACAGCATGCAGAAAGAGCACCAACCTGGGACCACACAAACCTGAGCTCAAAGTCCAGCTCTGCCTTTTAGTGACACTTTGACTTGGGCAAGTTACTTTCCATGTCTGTGCCTCTGTTTCCTGCACACAGTGTTGTTGTAAAGCCTGGGACAAGCATTCAGGAAGTGAGCATCACCACCATGGTGACTGCTGTCATCACTGCCCGGCTCACAGCAGCGAACACTGACAGAGTGTACACTGTGGCTTACGCACTGCCTCACACACATCAGCTCTTCTAATCTCACAAGAACCCTACTGGGTAGAAGCCTATGCCCTTTTTTATCATCCCCATTTGGCAGATGCGGAAACTGAGGCACAGAGAGGTTAAGTAACTTGCCAGGCTCACTTAGGCAGGGAGTCTGGCTCAAGACTTCTCTTAATTGACCCAGTATTGCTTCACTAGAATGAGAGCAGAGGCTTTGGTCTGTTTGGTATACTGTACAGTCCCAGGTCTCACACAGAGCCAGACACTGGGCGGTGTCTAGTATGAGTGAGTGGGTACTGAAATGTTTTCTCCTCAGGGCAAGGCTGGAGAGCGCGGACTGAAGGGGCAGAAGGTGAGAGAATTCAGTGGGCACCACCTCCTCGCAGATGCCCTCCCTGCCTCTTATTCCTGATTGCCCAGTGCCCACTCTCTACTCCCTGCCCAGCCCCCAGCCCCAGTGAAGGGGTCTTTGAGGGCCTACAGGTCCCAGGAGGGCACCGTGCTCCCAGCTGGGTCACCTCTGCCCTCCTTGAACCCTACTCCTTACAGGGTGATGCTGGGAATCCTGGAGATCCTGGAACACCAGGCACCACAGGGCAGCCGGGACTGTCGGGAGAGCCTGGGGTTCGCGGCCCTGCAGGGCCAAAAGGAGAAAAGGTCAGGCAAACGGGGTAGGGTGCAGTTTGTTGCATGTGCAAAAAGAGATCAAGCTGAGAGCTAACGAGGGGAAGGACTTTGGAGTTAGGCTGTGAGCCTTCCCCTATGGGATGCCAGAATCCCTGGGTGGAGGAGTGATTCTGGGAGAGCTAAGAGTGTCGGGGGCCTGTTTTGAGGTCCCAGGCTGAGGTGGGGGCAGCGGAGGGGCAGAGCTCTCAAAAGGGCACTAGGATCCGCTTTTTGATGTCTCCTCTGGGCCTGGCCACCAGCCCTGTCTCACTAGCTCTTGGCTGTGCCCGACTCTCACCAGGGTGATGGCTGCACTGCCTGCCCCAGCCTGCAGGGGGCCTTGACCAACATGGCAGGATTGCCTGGGAAGCCAGGCCCGAAAGGAGACCCGGGGCCAGAAGGCGTTGGCCGGCCCGGTAAACCGGTGAGTTCTGGCTACCTGCCTTCTCGTCCTTCCCTCCCTGGGCTTTCCTTCTCTCCCTCCTTCCCCCTTTCCCTGCAGGATCCATGGGTCACCTGTGTCTTTTAGGGCCAGCCTGGTCTACCAGGAGTTCAAGGGCCCCCAGGACTGAAAGGCCTTCAGGTATGTGTGGGTGTGGGGTCCTGAGCTACAGCTGTGTGGGTGAGTATGTGTAGGGGGAGATACACTGGGGCAGTGGGCCTGGAGTGGAGGAGGATCAGCTGCAGGGTAGGGAGAAGGTAGAGATGGAGGAGGTCAAGGAGGAGGGGCTGGGGCAGGGATGAAGGGTGAGTGCGGCGTCTCAAGCCCAGGCTTGTCTTTCTGCCTCTTCAGGGAGAGCCTGGGCCTCCAGGAGTGGGAGTCCCGGGGCCCCAGGTGAGTCTCCAGCCTTACCTTTGCCCGCTTGCCTCCCAGCACTTCCATAAGCCAGCAGCTCACTCCAATCTGCCACCAGATGCTCAGGGCGCAGCTCTGGGATAAGGAATTGGGCAGCAGCCCTGGCCTGCCGATGCTTCTGTCTGGGACTTTGGTTTTGACCCCCTGCCCCTCTCTGACCCTTAGTGCCTCCTTGTGGAGTTCTCCTGAGTTTGGGCTGGCAGATTCCCCACCCCAGACCAGGTCTGCCACTGGGGCAGGTTGGCTTGGGCAGCTGTGGCCCAGTCTGCCTTTTCTGACTTGCAGGGGGAGCCTGGAGTCCAGGGTCTGCCTGGCATTCAGGTACGTCTGCCCTGGGCCTGGAGGAAATTGGCAGGGGAAGGGACCACTCCAGGACAGAGGTAACTAACTGTGCTTCCATCTGCAGGGGCTTCGGGGATCTCGGGGACCACCTGGCCCTGCTGGAGAGAAGGGTGCCAAGGTGAGCCTCTGCCTCCTTGGGCACTAGGCTTGCCATACTTCGCAGTGTCCTGGCCGTGGGCACAGGGGATGTGGGAACTGAGTGATGCCTGTCAGGGGGCTGCCCAAGGCCTAGTCTCACTTGCTGGATAGTAGCTAGCTTCAAATTCTGCCCCCACAACCTTTGTACCCTCTCTTCCACAGGGATCTCCAGGGGTGAAAGGAGCCACTGGACCTGTGGGACCTCCTGGCGCCAGTGTCTCTGGGCCTCCGGTAGGCTCCCTCTCTGTGCTCCACACTGGGGACATTGCTGGGACCAAGGGTGTTGCCGCTGGGAAGAGGACACGGGCCTGACCCTGCCAGTCCCAGCAGCACTGGGGATGGGAGGAGAGCAGCCTCAGCCTAGCCCAGCCTTGGAGAAGGAAGACTACACTGTTTCGAAGGAGCACCTAAATAATGACAATATTGAACGCCACCATTTTTTGAGCAGTGACGGTGCCGAGGCCCTGTGCTAAGCTCCAAACAGAGAGTCACTTAATCCTCACAATAGCTCTGTAAGGTAACAGCTAGTATTATACCAGTTTTGCAGATGAGGAAACTGAAGGTCAGAGAGTGAGGAGACAGAGCCAGGACTTGAACCCAAGTCCGTCCACAAACCTTGGAGTTATTCAGGATCATCCAAAACAGAGCTGCCCAGTAGATCTTTGTGATGATGGCAAATGTTCTATTCTGCCCTGCCTGAGATGTAGCCACCAGCCCCATGCCTCTACTGAGCGCTCAAAATGTAGCTAGTGTGACTGAAGAACTAAAATTTACATTTCATTCAATTTTAATTATTTTATTATTCTTTAATTTAAAAAAATTGGGGGGGGGAGAGGCAATTAGGTTTATTTATTTTTGATGGAGATACTGGGGATCGAACCTAGGACCTCATGCATGCTAAGCACGCACTCTACCACTAAGCTATTATACCCTCCCCCACTCAATTTTGATTATTTTAAATTTAAGTAGCCACACATGGCTATTGGCTACCATACTGGGCAGCACAGATATATCTAGGTCAGCAGTACTTCCTACCTCATTCCCCTCAAGGACCTCCCTTTATTACTGTCTCACCAATCACTCCCATGTTTTGAAAGATGTGTCTGTGGAACAAATTGCATAGATTAAGTAATAAATGTGTTGCCTTATTTTTATTCATCAAAGACCTGTATAATAGTCAGCTTCGACTCCACATGAACTCACTAGAATTTCACAAGATGATATAATTCTAGCCTCAATCAAAGAAATGCTACCTTTCAGCCAGCCTGTTCCATGCCAGGTCTTGGGCAAATGTATAATTTTCCTTAGGCTTTTGATGATGTTGAAAATAGGCCAGTGAACCGTATCTTTTCTATCTTTATGGTTCCCTAGAGAAATTCCAATCCCAGTTTGGGGATCACTGATGGATTCCTCCTGAGGGTGTGCGGAAGCCCAGAGGGGCCAGTCTCACCCAGGTGCCTGCAGTCAGTCTGTTTTGCCTAGCAGAACTGGGTAGTCAGGGTCCCCGCCTGTCCCAGGGAGCCCCCGGTAAAAGCAGAGGTAAAGATGAAGGTGGCCCTGGTTCTTAAGGAGCTTCGAGTCCCACGTGGGAAGGTGGCATGACCTGCAGGAGAACAGCCATCAAAATGCCCTGTGTGGCTGGCTGACCTCTCTAGACTGTCATCCCTCAGGCTGAGTCCCATCCAGGAGACTTCCTAGTCCTGAACCCACACTCACTAGTTGTGTGACCCTAAGTGTTGCAGAAAAATGTGTTACAGCTCAGTGGAACAGCTCAGTGTTACAGCTCGGTTGTGACAGCAACTTGGATCCAGGTGAGAGACCAAGCAGCACTTGGAGAGTTGGAGAGCTCAGGTTTATTATGCCAGCAGGCCCAGAGGAGTTAACACTCCAAGCTCTAGACTCTGTAGGTTTACACAGGCTTTTATAGGCTACCAGTTTACACTTTGCAACATCATATGCAATTAAGATATAACAAAAGTTGACTAATTAGGAACAAGCTTTGTAGAAATGGACCAATCAGGAGGGAGAGAAGTAACCAATCAGGAGTGAGCTCCATGCAAATGAAGTACTACAAACAGACCAATCAGAAGTTAGGGGAATGGGCCAATCAGGAGTGAAGGAAATAACCAATCAGGAGTGAGCTCAGGGAACCAATAGTATTTTAGGGATAAGTTCCACTTTCCCAGAAATAAGCTGTATCAGAGGCAAAAAGTAAGATAGAGCGTCTGGGCCAGGGAACCCAGGTCTGGCAGGAGAGTAGTGGCCCTGCCTGGGGGTCCTGCTGGTCTTTTTTATGGGGCTTCCCACCTCATAAGCAAGTGACAGTCTCTCAGAGTCTTCAATTCCTTGTTGACAAATCGGGGCTGAAATTCCCATCCCCCCCTTGAGTTAATGAGAGTACTTTTATGATGGGGAGACTGTGGATCAAGCACTAAAGGGAGACAGGAGAGAGCAGACCTAGGTGCTGCTGTGCTGTTGGGTCCATTACAAAAATCTCTGTAAGCCTCCACTTCCTCACCTGTAAAATGGGACAATACTGTCCTGCAGGGAGGGCTTGGGGTGGGAATTCCATCCAGTGCTCTCAGACAGGCCCTTGGCCCAGGGTCTGACACCCAGAAGGTGCTCAGGAAACGCCAGTCTTCCTCCTCCTTTCTCCTCTTCTTGTCTCTTGTGCCTACAGTCTCCTCCTCTAGAACGTGGGCACAGGGGCACGGGTTCCAGGGGAACCCGGTGCTGCTCCTGTTTGTCCTCATCCTCTGTAGAGGGGCCAGATGGCTGGCTGATGTCCAGCCTCACCCACTGACCCTGGGCTCTCTCCTTTCAGGGCCCTGATGGGCAGCAAGGACAGATGGGACTTCCGGGAGCCAGAGGGATGCCGGTGAGTACCGAGTCTCAGGGCAGCAGGAAGCCATAGCTGCCACTGCTGCCACACTCCTGTCTACTCACCTCCTGGTGTTTCTTCCCTGCAGGGTGAAAAGGGGTCGCAGGGAGAGAAGGTAAGTTCCAGGGACCTATGACCAATATTCTAAGGAAATTAGCAGCCCCTAGAGCCCCACCTGGGTCCACTCGGTTGTGTCCCTGGGCTGGAGGATGGGTATTGAGGAGTCATCCTGGTCTCCTTGCCACCCACCAGCTCCCTGGTTCAAGGTTGCAGGAGCCCCAAGCACTTCGCACTTCACCTGGTTGCTGGCCCAGGGCTCAACCAGAATCCCAAGTTCCCCCTGGGGGACAGCTTCATTTTCAGATGGTTGCTGTGTCACAAGACAGGGGAAGGACCTGAGTTCGGAAGGATGAGTGAGAGGACAGGGAGGTGAATGACAAGGAGAGAAGGGCACAGCAGTCAGGCTGGGCCAAGGGGAATGGGGCTCAGTTCCCGTGCATCAGCGGACAGTGGTGAAGCTAAAAATGCAGTAATGGCAGGAGCTGTTGTTTGCCGAGTGCTTGTCATGCAGCAGGAACTCTGTATACATTCATCCATTCGTCCTCATGACAGTCTTTGCATTTGGTATTATTTCCAATTTACAGACAAGGAGACTGAGGTTCAGAAAGGTCAAACAGATTGCCCGAGGGCATAGTAATAGAGGCAGATTCTGGATTGAAACCCTGCCCTCTCCATCTCTAGAGCCTGCTCTGCCTCCCAACTGTCGCTTTCCAGAGGGTCCTCCATCCTTGCCCTTTTCTGATAAAGGCTCTTGTCTTTTCAGGGCGAGCCAGGGGAGTGCTCTTGCCCCTCCCGAGGGGACCTTGTCTTCTCTGGCATGCCGGTAAGTGGTGCCAAGAGCCTTCCCCCCACCTGGGGGGAGAGGCCTGGCTTCCTGCCTCGTGCCCAAGGTGCCTGGGCCCCTGCGCCCCGGCCAGCTGCCTCCCCATGCAGCCCTGCGCTTGGTGTGGACGTTGCCTATAACCTCTCCCCTTCTTTTGCGACCCCCACTCCCACCCAGGGTGCTCCGGGACTTTGGATGGGCAGCTCCTCGCAGCCGGGCCCGCAGGTGTGTGTCGCTTGTCTCCTCTGTCTCTCTTGCCTGCCAGCGCCCCGTGGCTTGCCCATCCTGACACCAGGCCCCCAGCGATGGGGCAGAGCTCTCTTCTGGGTCTGATGATTTCTTCTCTCCCTCAGGGTCCTCCAGGTGTTCCCGGACCACCAGGCCCCCCTGGGATGCCTGGACTGCAGGTAAAGAGGGAGAAGAGAAAGAGGAGTTTGGAGGGGGCAGGGCAGCAGGGCGCATGCTCCGAGCTGCATCCCACGTGTGCTGTTCCCCGTCCCAACGCATGCACGTGTCATTTCTCGCTCCTTGTGCTCCTGCTTCCCAGAGTGGTGCGGAGGGCCCACTGGTCCCTGAGGGCAGGCTCTGTACTCCCAGCCCTTTTTCAAGGAGTGCCCTGTTGTGTGTAGCCAAGCTCAGGCCTTGGTCATCCGTCAGGAACCCAGAATCTGGGTCAGCTAACAATCCTTGACGCGGGTACAGAGCTCACCATTTTGGAGCACATTCAATATTCATTTGTGCAACAAATATTTTTGCATACCCGCTATTTTCTTTCTTTCTCTTTTTTTTTTAAATACCCGCTATTTTCTAAGCACTGTTTTAGGTGCTATTAAGATGGCAGTGGACAGAAAGAAAAACCCCTAGGAGCTTGCACTCTAGTAGGAGAGACAGAAAATAAACAAGAGAAATAAATAAAATACGGTGTGTTAGAAAGTGATTTGTGCTGCATGAAAGTTAAAGCAGGGAGTGTGGATAGAAAATGGGAAGAGCCCAGGGGAGATATTTGAGAACAAAGCTGAAAAGAAGGGGGCATTTGAATCAAGACTTAAAGGGAAACAAGGAAAAAGAGGGGGAAGAAAAAAGAAAAAGAGAAAGACTTGAAAGAAATGAGGAGTGAGCCTGTGAGGGAGAGGATTCCTGACAGACCATGCAGTATGTGCAAAGGCCTAGAGGTCGGAATGTGGCTGCCATTTCAGGGAATAGGAAGGAGGCCGGGGTGTGTGGTGAGAGCAGTAGGAGTTGAGATCTGAGTGGCATTGTGATTAGAGTGTGCGTTCACAGCCAGGCAGCCTGACTTTGATTCCCAGCTCTTCTGTGCGTTAGCTTTGTGATGCTGGGTAAGTTACTTACCCTCTCTGTGTCTCAGTTACTTCATCTGTTAAGTGGAGATAAGTACAGCACCTACCTCATGGGGCTATTGTGAGTATTAAGCATTAATGCGTGCTAAATGTACAGAGCCCTGCCTAGCCCACGGTAAATAAATGCTCAGAAGGCATTAGCCATCATTATGGATGACAACTTCTGTTATGATTTTTACATCCATTCTCTCTCACTCACCTGAGCCTTACTACATCAGCTCCAACAGGAAGGCAGTGTTAGCCTTAAGTCACAGCTGGGCAAACCGAGGCTCTGGGAGGTGAAGTATCTTGTCTGAGGTCATCAACTAGGAATTGGCGGCACTGGATTGGGGCTTCCCGTGCAGAGCATTTTCTAATGCTCTCCGCTGCCATGCAGGGCAGCTCCCCCATGTTTGCATGCCAGGCCACACTTCCCAGAGGCCCTGGGAGGCACAGACAGTGGCTTCTGTGTATCTGGCTCCCAGCTTCTAAAAGAGTGATTTTCACCTGAAGAGGCAGAGCAGAATCACATGGAAGCTTTTTACAAACTACTCCCCGCAGCCCCAACAATTTTATATCCACCCCCGACCCAGGCAGAGAATCTGCTCTGGTGGGCCCCCATTGCTGATGGGAGCCTCTGTCGGGATCCCCATTCTCTCCATATTGTCAGGAGCTCAGAACTAGAGCCAACTCTAGGTCCCCTACCGGCCAGCCACACCTTTACCAAGTGTCTTGGCTTCCGGCTGCAGTGCCAGGAAACGGGAATCAGTCTGCAGGGGGCTTGCCATTTGCTTGGGGAAGCGTGAGGGTCATTTCAAAGTGACCCACTGACAAGCGCACGCTGATGTCCTGTGAACCCTGCCAAGACATGCTGGGGGAACGTGGCAGAAAAGAGTGACTGCCACCGAGTCCGGTCCCAGGCACCAGAGTCCTCATCTGGTGTCAGTGCTGGAGACTAAGCCGAGGCTGCTGCTCGTGGGCACCTGCCCCTCATCTGGCAGTCTCTTTGCAGTCCTTTCAAGAAGGCGAGGGCCCAGCAGCTCCTCTCTGCAGGTGCAGGAACAGGCTCAGGATAGACAGCATCCAGAGCCTCAGGAATATAATCTCATGTAATCCCCGTCCACTTCTCAGAAGAGCAGCTGAGGCACAGAGGTTTAAGAAATGTGCAGTTCTATAGCTAAGAATAGATGGTGCACAGGCACCGCTTCACTTCTACAGTAGGACAGGTGGGAGAACAGCTCTGGGAGGGCGGGAAAAGAAAATCGCAGAGTATCAGGCTTGAACTAACACCCGGGCGCAGGAGAGTGGAGCAGGGGGTGACTGATCATTTAGGGGCATAATTATAATGAACACGGTCAAGGTGTTTTCCTTGTGCCAGGAGCTGTTCTAAGCGCTTTACCTTATTAACTCATTGAGGACATGGAATGAGCAGGGCTGGGTGATGGCACGTGGGGTGCAGGAGGGGCTGGGGGAAGCTGACTCCAGGTCTGACTCAGGCCTGCTGCAGCCTGGCCTGAGATCGGGTGGGCTGCTGGGGGAGGTGGCATGTTCAGTTGCTGAGAGCTGGGACTTGAAGGGAGGCCAGCTCTTGGATCAGGCCAAGGAAATCCTGTGTGTGGTGAGCAGCGGTGCGTTCACTCAGCGCGCACTTAACGCACACCTCCTCCAGGTTGGGCACTGGGGATTTAAAACCGAGCATATTCCCTGCCTCCACAGAGTATTTAATACACTAATTGGCATTGTGAGTCTGTCTGGGGAATGGAGTCTGGCTGGCAGCATTTAACATGAGCATCCCTCGTGCCAGGCTCTGTACTAAGCCCCGTACAGCCATGATCTCCTTTAAGCCTTACCATAAACTGTCCCTGTTTCACAGAAAAGGAAACTGAGGCACAGAAATTTTTTCCCCAAGTAACCTGCCAAAAGTTATACAGGTCAGGATTTGCCCCAGATGGGTCTTTCTGGCGTCCACCCTGCTGTGGGCATGAGTGTTCTGGGGACTGTCATTTGAGGAATGCTGCTGAGAGACTGGGTGAGAGAGGGGCTGGAGCCAGGTACTGCTTCCCTTCTACAGTAGAATGGGTTGGAGTATCTGAATCTCACTTCTGTGCCTTGCTCATCCTGTGACCTTTAGCAAGTTACATACCTCTCTGAGTTCTTCATCTTGTTTTTAAGGTGGAGCTAACACACACCTCTCCAAGAAAACTGTGGTGATTAAATGAGAAGATACATGAGAACGTAGTGGGAAAATATAGGAAAAGTACTTAGCAGAGAAAGAAACAATCATTATCTCATATATAGAAGACCCTCTGCCCCTAACGTGTAGGGGAAGAACTCATTTGGACTGATTTTGGGGGTCACTCCTCTGGGCCTGTTCAGCTCTCCCTACAAATGGTCTGGAAGCTTTTGAGCTAAGAATAGACATCAGCCTTGTGCCAGTCAGGGCTCTCAGCGCTGCAGGATGACGGAGAGGCAGTGGGGATGCTGAGAATGAATCAGGGTGACCTGCGGGCCAGAGAGAGGTGTCCACTCACTCGTGTCTTTTCTTGGCTGCAGGGAGTGCCTGGGAACCATGGTTTGCCGGGACAGCCTGGATTAACTGCAGAGCTGGTAGGTATCCGCCGACTCTGTCCAGCGCCTCCCCTGCTCTTCCCAGGGCTGACCTTGCCACACCAGCGCCCAGCTGCAGTGGGGCCCCTCTTCCTCTTCTGAGGCGGTGAGAAGCTTGGATGCCATGTGTGTGGCTTCCCAAGTCTCCACCTGGGGCCTTCAGTCTCCGTCCCCCTCCCCTCACCCGTCTGAGCCTTCGTGTCTGTGTCTTGCAGGGATCCTTGCCCATTGAACAGCACCTCCTTAAGGTAAGAGAGTAAGAGAGGGGGAGTAGGCATTGGCAGGGGTTTCCCTAAGGGGATGGTTGTAGTAAGCACTCAGCTGTGTGGCACCGCGCAGAGATAGCTGCAGATGGAGCGGCTGGTGGGGGATGTGCGTGCCAGGCATCTGTCTACGAGGGACTAGCGCGGTGCCGGCTCAGAGCAGACCCTCAGTCAGTGTTTGCTGAATGAGTGTTTGAAGGAATCCTGCGAAGGTGCCTACGTGGCCATGGTGCTCTTGGCAGTTGTAACCAGGACACCTGCGCACAGCAGCGGCCAGTGAGGCCCTGCATCCACCCCCTGCCCCCCATCACCCTAGGGCAGGGCAGGAAGGGTGAAAGTGCACTTGTAGGGTTGTCAAGCAGGGGCCTGTGAAGGTTATTACTATGATAAGACCAGATAGGAGCCCGGAAGAAGTCTTCAGCTGTCCTCTGGTCAATCTAGAAAGAATCCAGGGAGGAGATGGGATTTAAGAGGCAATTCTAGCGGTGCAAGAAAGGGGACTTGGGGCCTGGTGGGAGAGTCAGCCTGTGCCAGGCTCTGTGCATAGCATCAAGGCCACACCCGAGGGCTCGCTTGCCCTCCCAAGCTGGACAACCGCGGGTGACACAGCCCTTCCTTGCTCATTCGCCTCTAGAAATGAGACCAGGAACCTTCTCTCCTCCGGCCCAGCATCCTTAGGGGCCCCTCCCACACCTTGGCCCCCAGATACCCCATCCTGGTCACCCCCTTCTAGCACTGGCTGGTCAGTGCCCTGGACCTCCCATGACCGCAGTGGTCCTGGTCAGGACAGAGCATGGGGACTGCCCACCCTGCCCCTGCTCTGAGGTCGGATTAACCTCCTGGCAACAGTTACAGGTTGGATCACAGCTGGGTTGTGGCAACAAATCCCAGCTCTCCCCAGGCTTCCGGCAAGCCAGGGTTCCCCAAGACCTGGCCCTGGGCGGGTGATTGTGAGACTCCAAATGCAGGACTGGACGTTCTTTGTGCAACATTTCATCTGATGGCCTCTTAATCAAGTGCTCCAAGGGGAGCCCCCCTACAGGAACTGAGTGTGATCTGGAGGAGGGGTCAGATGGTGCCCCAGGGGGTGCTGACCACCCCAGGCACCCACAGCCCAGAGGAAGCTGGGCCTGTGGACAGAGTGCCAGTTCTGCCCTCAGACAGACCAAGGCCCAGTCCAGGGCCCCACTTACCTTAGACAGGTCATGCTGTCTCTTCGAGCCTCATCTCCAGAATGCTTACAAGATGACCTGTCACTGCACTGTCAAGACTGAAGGTGATAATGGACTAAGGCCTGTTACCATGGCTGGCATCATGGGTGCTGAGTAAATGACAACCATTATCATTGGCCTTTGCTTTGAAGAGTGTCTAGGGGCCCATGGACACCCAGCCAGGCTCCCAGGTCCTCTGAAATTCTAGTCTAGTTTTCGTGAGTAGGTTTCATTTTGCGGGGAAGAGGACTCAGCTTCCATCAAACTCTCAGAGACGTCTGAAACCCAAAGAGGTTAAAACCTCCAGGAAGATTCAGGCCCGGCAAACTGGGGCGCCTGTGACAGCCGGGATCTGCTGGGGAGTCAGGGGCAAGCCCTGTCCCAGAGGGTGTCCGCGAAGGGCCTGGCTCCTTCTGCAGCTGTTCCCTTTGCTCCCTTGGGCAGAGGAGCTGGTGTCTGGAGCTGGGCTTTTCAGTCTAAATCCTCGTGGCATGTCCTCACAGTGGGTGCAGGTTGCAGGAACAGCCGGGACAGATGGTCCCTCTGTGGGCCCCTCCGCCTCCTCCCACACTCCTGTCTGGGAAGTGGCTTTGGCTTGGCCCTACCAGAGCTTCTTCCTGGAGGAAACTCAAAGCCAGCTTTGGGTCCCCTAAGGATGCAGCAAAGCTGCAGCAGGGATGTGGTTGGGGCGGAAGAGAGCAGGTGGGTGGACAGCCAGCAGGGTGCCCCAGGCTGAGTTCCGAGTGGGGTCCCCCATCCGGCCCATCCTGGCCTTCTCTGCCCCAGGCCCCATTGCCTCCCATTTTTCTCATCAGAGCATCTGTGGGGACTGTGTCCAAAGGCAGAAGGCCCACCCTGTGGCCCTCCTAGAAAGTGGAGAGAAGGGAGACCAGGGCATCCCCGGCGTGCCAGGCCTCGACAGCTGTGCCCGGGTAGGAGGCTGGGCTCAGGGTGGCCTTGGTGTGGGGAGAGCTCCCGGCTGCCCCCGCTGACAGGGCCTCTGGCTGTCCTCCGCAGTGCTTCATGGAGCGGGAGCGCCCGAGAGCTGAGGAGGCCCGGGTGAGTGGACCTCCGTCTTCTCTTCAGCTCCTGCCCTGCGACCCTGGGGCTGCTCGCATCCTCACACTGACCATCCCCATCCCACTCTAGGGGGACAACAGCGAGGGAGACCCGGGCTGTGCAGGGAGCCCTGGCCTGCCTGGCCCTCCGGGACTTCCTGGCCAGAGAGGAGAAGAGGTAAGAACAGGGCCCTCGCCCCAAGGCAGCTGGGTCTCCACTCAAGTGGCCCTCAGTTCCTAAGGGCAGTTTCATTCCTGCCAAATGTCCTCTTGGGCCTTCCCGTGGCCCCCTGTCTCTCTTGGGAGTCCTTCAAGGACCTTCAGGGCCTTTAGGTCACCCGGCGCCCCTCACTGCTCTGGCTTCACCTGCTCTCCAGGCACATGGGCTTCCTCGCAGCTCTGCTCCCCCGGCCTCTCTTCCTCCCCACGCCTAGCTGCTTCCTCGGCCGGCGGCTCTTCTCCAGGGCCCACTCCTTCACCCCTTCAGCCCTTTGCTCAAATATCACCTTCTCGGGGAGACACTGCCTGATCACTGTCTCTAAAATGGAACCCCCACACCAATCCTAGAACCCAGGCCCCCTTTCTGCCTCACATTCATCACACTGAGACATACTGGGAACACGCCACGGATGTCTGCTGACGACGTGCCGGCCCCCGTTCTATTCCTTCTCCATCTCCCTCTCTCGAATGTAAGCGCCGTGAGGCAGGGAGTTTAATGTTCTGTTTATTGCTGTGTCCTCAGCACCTGGACTAGTGCCCGGTACTTAATAGCTGATTGATAAATGTTTGCCGGATGATTGAATGAACCGTCAGCATTGACACCCTGCTCTGACGGCCTGCTGACTCTGGCTGTGGCGGGCTGGGTGGAGAGCTGCGGAGACGCCGGGGCGCTGTGGCATCTGGGCCTCTGCAGTGATTTCCCTTGGCTTCCTTTGCAGGGTCCACCTGGCATGAGGGGCTCCCCGGGTCCTCCAGGCCCTATTGTAAGTATCTGTGGTTTCCTGGCCCACCTGAGAGGCTCTCAAAGGGTTGTAAAGCCCAGATACCATTCTGCTGCCTTGTCTCCAGGAAGCTGGGCAGGACAGAAAGAGGGAGCTTCCACTGCCTCTCCTTTCCCTCGTCAGAGCATCTGCGGGGACTGTGGCCTCCTGCCACCCAATCCCCCCTACCCCACGACCAGAACTGCTCCGCCCTTCTCTGCCTGTGGTCCTGCTTAGAGGAGGCCCTAGGGTGCATCCTGGTTTCCCCAGCCCCATCCCTGCTGTGTTTACCACAGTTGCTCACCATCTGGGCAGCCAGGAAAGCGCGCAGTGATCCTCAGGCAGGGGCCAGGGGCTGAGATGGAGCTCTGTAGGGCCCTCTCTAGGACAAGCCTCCAAAGCCAGCCTAGGGGCGTCTGCCCTGGAGTTCTCTGTGGTGCTGATATGACAGGACCATAGATGTGACTAGGAGAGCCTGGAGGAACTGTAAATGCTTTCTTTGGAGGAAAAAAAAAAAAGGCTGGTGGGAGCCATCTTAGGACCAGGGAGCCCCTGACCTGGGGGCCCATGGAGGTCAGGCAACAGGCATGACAGGCTTCCACCCCGGCAAAGGGATTCGCTCAGACTCGGGAAGACTTGGGCAGGGCTGCTTGCCGTTGGGGGCTGTTTCCATCTCTGCTGATGGCAGAGCCACTCTTCTGGAACCGAGGCGAGGAGCAGATGTCTTCTGGGCCAAGACTTGCGATGAGTCTCTTTTCCAGCTGCCTTGAAAATATTCCCATGACCTGCTCTCCCCGTGACCCTCCACTCCAGACTGTGTCCCAGGGTTAATGTGCTTGTGAGATGTGACCTGCCTGTTTCTCCCACCAGGGCCCCCCAGGTTTTCCTGGTGCTGTTGGCTCCCCCGGATTGCCTGTAAGAACTTAGCGCTGCTCGACCTCCCCTTCCCCCGCCAGCCAGGTCTCTGTGGCTTTTGCTTGTCTCCCTTCCTGTCTTGCCCTGGCCTCCCTCCTCCATGTTTGTCCTTGTCCCCCTGCAGGCTGGGTAGCTAACGACACGGGTTCCCTGAGGTCCCAGCAGCTTGGACGGCATCCCAGTCTCTGACTTCTTTCCATTTTCCTTTCTCTCTCTTCTCCTGCTTTCTCTCTCTCATCTTCTCTCTTCTCCCCCCTTCCGTTTCCCTTTTTCTCTCCCACAATCACACATCACTCCCCCTAAATCCTCCAGAGCTATTTTACCTTCTTATTTTAAGCTGGTGCCTCCAGGGGCCTCTCCATCCCTCCCTTCTCACTTCTGCCTCCTGCTTCTCCCACCTTTGGTGTTGACTGAAGATTTGCTGAAAGTAGTTCTTGGGGCCCTGCCAGGCACCTGGCACAGAGCCCGGCAGAGATGCCAAAGCTTTAGGACTTCACACTGCAGGCTGGCACGGGTTCGCCACCCTGCTGCTTGGCAGGGCTGTCCAGAGGCACCCCAGGGCTTTCAAGGCGGCCATGCTTGCAACCTTTCCCATCATTCTTGAGGAAACTTCCCCCTCTTCCTTTCCTCTTCTTTGGCTCTGGTCCCAATTCTTCTCCAAGGCGGGGCATGTGATGCCAGCCAGTAGGGTTTCTGGGTGTCATGGGGCCCTGCCCCTCGGTGCCCAGTGTCTTGGCCGCCTCCTTCTGCCAGGTGTCGTTAATTGCTCTGCCTTCATCATCATCATAAGTATGTTTAAATCATCCCCATCCTCACTGTTGCTCCCTCCTGGGTCATGGAAACTAACCTCCTGTTTGTCAGATTTCATGTTGCTGGGGCCTGGCTCCTCTCCTCCCAGGCCTGGTGATGGAGGCTCAGGGAGCAGGGCCCCTCCTTGTCACAGCTCCATCTGTCCCCACGTCCTCATCCTGGCCGGACCTTGTCTGTTTCTGCTTGCTTGGGTGAAGGGGCCATCTGTCCGTCTAGCCATCTGTCTTGTGTTGTGGAAAAGGTTTGGGCGCCGTCTCTTGAGGATGTGAGGGAAAAGGGGCAGGCAGGGCCCCTTAATGGTGCAGTGCATCTACAAAGGCCAGGGTGAGGAGTGAGGGATGGGGGCTCTGGCCCTGATTGGAATGGATATCCCTTCTCACCTAAAAAGTGGCAAGGACTGCTCTGGAGGGAGCCTTCCCATGTCCTTCCCCTGCATCCCTAAAAGAAGGTGATTTTTGGCTGGGGCGGGGGTCTTGGACAGGTAAGTGTTGGGTATCAGGTGCTACTTTTTGGTGGGGAGCATCACTCGGGGAACACCTCTCCTGACAGTCGCCCCTCAGGGGAGCACGTGTCACCCTCCTAAAAGGTGCACCCCAGACAGTGACCACAGGGCACACCAATGGCAGTCACCTGAGAGTGAGAGGTACCTTCTGAGAGTCACCCACCTGGGTGGGTATATCTCTGTGATGACCTGTCTTCGGGGATACTCCTGAGAGGCACCCATATATGGGAATTTATTCCTCTGATAGTTTGTTACCCTTCTGGGCACCCCCTCCTACAGTCACTCTGCTGGGGACACTACGGGGCCACCAGCAACCCTCCACCTTTGCCTGGAATGGGAACAGAGGGCTGCAGGGCAGGGGGAAGGCGTCAGGGGCTGGGTGGGTTCTGCCCTCCCCTGCAGTTTCTCATGATTTTTCTCTCCAAGGGTCTTCAAGGAGAGCGAGGCCTCAGGGGCCTGACGGGAGAGAAGGGGGAACCGGTAAGGGAGGCAGCAGGGGATGGAGAGAGATGCAGGGCCCTGGGGAGACAGAGGATGGGCCCCCAGGAAAGCCTGCTGAGTGGAAAATGGGAGGTGGACTCATCCTTTTGAAACTCTTTGCCCTTCAGCCCTGATTCCCTCAGTCTTCACAACCCACCAGGGTCACAGGTGTGCCTCGACTCCCTATAAGGGGCAAACACCCCGATCCTGGGGGCTTTCTCTCTCCCATTCAGAATGCCCCTCCTACTTCGCCCTCCCTGGTCCTCATCATCCCCTGCCCTGGTCCTCCTCCTCTGGCTCAGCTCCCAGGGTCCAGGCCTGTAGTGGCATTCATGACCAAGGGAAGCTGGGCCTGGGGGAAGTGGCCCAAGGTGGCTGTACTGGGGCAGGCGGGCACCTGCTCCAGATGGTCTGGCCTTGGCTGCCCTCATGCCCAGGGAGGGGGACAGAAGTGTTGGGGGGGCTGGTCCATTATGTCTCCCTTTCTCTGCAGGGTCCTCCAGGGCAACCTGGCTACCCAGGTGCCATGGGCCCCCCGGGACTGCCTGTGAGTAAGGGGACCTTGGGTCTGAGGGTACCAGAACCATGGGGGTGGTATCAGGACAGGCTCAGGCTTGGGCATCCTCAATGGGCTCCCTCCTTTGCAAGCATTTCAGCAGGCGTCTCTGCCAGGCTGTCTGTACAGAGTCCCCACCATCATAAGCCCACTTGGTAGTGGAGCCTGGCCTACTTCTCTGCTTTGAGGGGCTCACTGTAGTCACTGTTCATCAAGGGCCAGACTCACAGAGTACCCTGAGCAGCCCAGACTTGGGAGCGGACTGGGATCTGCCTCCTGGAGGGGCAGGGAAGAGTTGAGGAGACAGTTGCAGAGGCACCTGTTAGGTCGACATGACCCCTCTTCCACTGAATGGCTTGGAGGCCGAAGCCCACCCATCGATCCGGTCCCCCACCCCCAGCTCCCACCGTCGTCCTGGGCGCCATCTGCTTCTAAGCGCCAGTCTGTATGCCAGCTGCAGCCTCCACCCCTCACGTCAGCGCCTTGCCACCTCCCCACAGGGCTAATTCACGCTCTCTTTGCTGCTTGTCAGGGCATCAAGGGGGAGCGCGGCCACTCGGGTTCCCCGGGAGAGAAGGGAGAATCGGTGAGTGCAGCTCCCTCCGCGGGGGCGGGAGGAAGGGCTTCAAATGACTGGTCCCTGCCCACCGCCTCCTCCTCCGCCTCCGCCTCCGCCTCCCCTGGAGAGCTTCCCAGCCGCCAGCGAAGGGGGAGACATGACCCCGGCTTTCCGGCCCCCCTGAGTCGCTCCAGCTGCGTCTCAAGCAGGCAGTGCTTTTGCCAGCTGGCTGCTGTGGGAGCGGGGCAGAAGGAAGCCGCGGAGAGAATCCTGGAGAAGGCAGAGGGGAGCCAGAGTCACCTGGAGAAGGACACCTCAACCCTCCATGGCTGTAGGCCTGAGTGCCAGACCCAGGACTCTGGACTCTACTGGGCTTCCTGACCCCTGCAGCCCAGAGCCACGCCTCACAAAACAAATGTGCCAGGCCCATGCTGAGCACCGGAGATGGGATGGTCATCAGATGAGGACACTGAGGCTCACAAAGTGACATGGCTCACCCAGGGTCCTGCAGCTAGTTAATGAGTTAGGGCAGAGCCTGGACTTGAACCCAAGTTTGTCTGTGACAGACCTCCCAAACCTTTGTCTTACCTTCTCTCTTACACAAGCCGACGAGGCCTCCTGGGAGGGAGCAAGCCAAGCCCTACGGTGCAGTTATTCAATAATAGCTCTTTCTCATGGGCCTTCTGGGTGCCAGGCTCTGTTCTGACGGTGTCTTGGTGGATAAAACAGGCCGTTGTGCCCCTGACTCTCATGGAGCTCACATTCTAGTGGGACAGGCAGTTAACAGATGAATAAACAGATACATATAAATTATAAGAGATAGGACCAGTGGAGAAAATCAAGCAGGGTAAGAAACTGGAGCCATGAACAGGATGCATTAGAGAGGGAGGCCTCTGAAGAGGTGGTGTCTGAGCTGACCCCTGAATGGAATTTCCAGGGAGGGAGTCAGGGAAGGACACATAGTTCTCTGTGCTGGGGAATCCCAGAGGGAGAGGCCGTGGGTGGGAACACCTCAGAAACAGATTCGAACCATCTAATGATTTGGTTAAGTTTCATCAGGCCTAGAAAGGCTGGGGGAATGGTGGACACTCTAGCTAGGGAGGTAGAGGGGACAGTTGTGCAAAGGCCCAGGGGTCTGGATGTATAGAGTTCAGGGAACCGCAGTCTGGCCAAGCAAGACAGAAGATGAGAAAGGGGAGAGGAAAAAAAAGGGGGAGAGGGAAGTAAAGCAGGAAAGGGTGGTTCATATCAGATCACAGGATGCCTCAAAACCCAGCATGGGTGGAAAGTGTGTTTCATTCAGCTGACAGTGGGGAGCCATGGAAGATTTTGGAGCAAAAAAGTATATAATCAGAGCTGTGTTGAAGAAGAGAAGATGGCAGCCAGTTGCTGGCTGGATTGGAGTGAGTCAAGAGGTGGCAGGACTAGTTAAGAGGCTGGTTCAGTAGCTCAGGCAAGAGAAGGGAAGCCTGAACAGACCAGGGAGGGGAGTCCCAGGGCTCAGAGGGCCTCCCACCACATCCCCTGCCTCTCCTCTGCACCCTGTCCCCTGCCCCATCCCCTGATCTCCCACCTCCCCCAGTCACAGTGACATATTCTGCTCCTTTGTGTCACCAGGGCCCACCTGGTTCTGAAGGCCTCCCAGGGCCCCCAGGCCCAGCGGTGAGTGAGGAAGGGGACAGGGAGATGTGGATGTGGGGATCCCTGGTCCTGCCCTAGGATCTTAGGGCAGGAAGACTGGGTTCCAGATGCATTGCTTTCTGTGGTGACAGGGTCCCCGAGGAGAGCGAGGACCTCAAGGGAATGTTGGTGAGAAAGGCGACCAGGTGAGTGGTGACGGGGACCTGGCTGGCTTTCCTGACCACGGTGGATGGCTGGGGGGAGGCAGGGAAGGGGCTGGGTCCTCTCCCTGTTGGTCACCCTCATATATGGAGGGTGACCAGCTCAAGCCTCCCAGCCCCCACCCATCCTTGACTGTAACCTCCCACCTCATGCCCAGAGTCCCACTGCCAGCCGTCTTGGGCAGAGTGAAGGACAAGACCCCATAACTTGAAGCAGCCTCACCTTGTCACTCTTT
This sequence comes from Vicugna pacos, assembly GCF_048564905.1. Lineage (NCBI taxonomy): Eukaryota > Metazoa > Chordata > Mammalia > Artiodactyla > Camelidae > Vicugna > Vicugna pacos. The sequence continues at coordinate 45,394,954 of NC_132999.1, forward strand.
CCACCTGGGCAGCCAGTTGGCACAGCAGACTGTCCCTTTCTTTCTTCCCTTAGGGATTTCAAGGCCAGCCAGGCTTTCCAGGCCCACCGGTGAGTGAGTACACGAAGCCAGCTCTGTCCGATGTCATCCCATCTGAGAGGGGCAGGCCTGGCCAGGGCGAGGGTGGGCCTGGGCACGGGAGGAACGGCCTGGGTGGCCAGGCCTGATTCCAGGAGCCAGGACCTGGAGAGCAGGGCCTCCTGGGTGGGCCCCAGCCACGCAGCCCAGCCAGATGAACTGCCCCTGGGTGGTGTTCCTAGAAAGTCAAAATGCATCACATTAACAGCGGTGAAGCACACCCAGGAGAAGGAAGGAAGGGGAGCTCCTTTCCAGCCCCACTTTCATTCCTGCCTGCTCCTTTGTTGACATAGGGTCCCCCTGGATTCCCAGGCAAAGCTGGACCAGCTGGCCCACCTGGCCCCCAAGCGGAGAAGGTGAGCAGGACCCCAGTTGGCCACCGTCACAGATCTGAGCCACGGAACTCCCACACCCCCTGCCCCTTGGCCAGCATCAGTCCCTCCAAAATTCAAGAACCAACTCAGTTACATCAAGGGTGGGAAAAGAGACCTCTAGGATGTGCCCAGCAGCTGCTGTGGGGCAGCAGGGCCAGGGTAGACCAGTGGACCCTTCCAGCTGACAGCTGGGCTCAGGATGCCTCCTGGCTTCTGTGCCACCGAGGTCCCCACCTGATGGAGAAGGTGGGTGGGGAGGAAGCAGAGGGGTGTAGTGAGAGGTGGCTGACTAGAATGCCCCAGGTCAGCCCGGGCCAGCTTCACCTCCTCAAGGGGAGGGTGAGGAGTTGAGGGAAGCACATCCGAGACTGGGAAGCCCAGGCCCTACAGCAGGAGGAGCTCTGGGCATTTGCCTTCTGGGTCTGATGACAGCAGGAAAGGGATGGACCTCCTGGGCGGCCGCACTCATGTTGTCCCCAAGGGCCAGAGAGGGCAGGCGTGGCCTGTGACCTGGTGGCCAGGGTGGGAAGAGCAGCAGCCTGGGGAGCCCCCACACCTGGGTTTGGCTTGATAAACTCTGGTGCCTCACTCTGCCTTGGTCTGGGGACATCCTGATCTCAGCCCATCCTCCAGGCTCTCCAGATGCGACTGGTGGGTAGTATAGTGAGGACCCAGATTGACTTCTATACTTGAGGTGCGAGGATCATGGCCCAGACGGAGGGGCAGGAGGTCTGCAGCCTCATGGGGAGCCTTCTTTCCTCTGAAAGCTGGAAAGGATCTAGCTTTTCACTGTCCAGATGAGGAAATGAGGCCCAGAGAGTCTGGGGGCACCCCAGGGGTGCACAGCAAGACAGCGACAGAGCTGAGACTTCCCTCCCAACTCAGGAGAACCCCCACGCCCCTCTCTGCCTCCGCAGAGCCAGTGCCCATCAGTCATGTTTGAGGCAGTGGTGGGTGCCACCTCCCTTTCATTCTCTGTGGGGCACCTGGGTGGTGGCCCCTGCCAGAGCCTTCTCTGCTGTCTCTATACCCCAGTGCTGCCTGCTCTCCTTAGGCCAGTCATTGCAGAGAATCCCAAACCTCTGGCCAGTGGTTCTCCATCCCAACTCCCTGTGGGGTTGCCATTTCCTGGGCCTGTGCTGACCCCTCCTGGTTGCTGGGGACATTGCAGTGCCAACCAGAGCTCTTCCCCCACCCCTACTCTGTGGGGTCTCTAGCTGGATTCCCTTCCCCTTGGCGACCCCTACAGCAACTGCTCCAGGACAGCCACCCTCTCTCCCCACTGGGAGACTGCTGCAGCCTTCCCCCACTAAGCTACTTAGCTCCCCATACCTTTTCTGATAAGCATCCTAATTTACACATTTTCTCTCATCACTCCTCTGCTTTGAACCATCAATAGCTCCCCAGTGCCTATAGCAGTGTTTTCAGACTTTATTTTGTAATCTCCAAATCTGTCACACCAAATCCCATGTGAACTCTCAATCTATAAAACAGATACAGGTAGGGCTGCTCTGGCTAAGACAAGGGTAGGGGTCATCTGGGCCTCCCTTCTGTGGCCCCAGCTCCAGGCACCTCCAGGAACCCCCAGGCCCTGAGAAGTACAGTTTGAAAACCACTGGTCTGTTTAATAAAGTCTAGCACAGTGTTCAGGGCCCTCCCCATCAAACTCCTCCAGACTCCCCTCGCAGGCCACCCATCATGCGGGCCCCTGAGACAGCTGGGCGAGGCCAGGCATGTGACCCCTTTCACGTCTTCATCCTTCTCTGAAGTCCTCTCCGGCATGCCCTTTTCTCCTTCTCCACTTGCCCAGATCCCAGACATCCTTCAGAGTCTAGCACCAGCAGACTCTTCTGTGACACCTTCCCTGACCCCTGCCTGACCAGAGTGAGCTGCTCCCTCTTCTGAAAGCCCTCTGCCCCTTGTTCACACAGAGCACATGGACTGTTGCATCCCCCTGTGAGCTCCTCAAGGACAGGGCTGCCCTTTCTCTATCTGGGGAACCAGAGGCTCTGTAGTGCTGGGCACCTTGTTGGGATCAATGTGAATTGAACATGTGCCTTCAGTTCAGCCCACAGTACTGAACCCCCACCATGCCAACCCTGAGGACGATGCTGGACTGAGTAGGCTCTGTCCCTTCCTCATGGAGCTGCACGGAGAGGGAGATGCTTTGCGGATGAAGACAAATCCGCTTGCGGGAGTGGTATGTGGGATATAACCAGTTAGGCCAGAACTGAACTGGGGTTAGAAGCCAGCTGTCCTGACTTCCAGTAGTCACCACTGCCCATGGCCCAGGGTCCCATCTCCTGCTGGTGTGTGTGTGTAGGGGAGGGGTGCAAGGCCCTACTGACTTTGTTGGGGGGCTCATTTCCAGGGCAGTGAAGGGATGCGAGGACCATCAGGCCTGCCTGGTCCCCCTGGGCCACCAGGATCTCCCGGGATTCAGGTGAGTGTGTGCCCTCTTAGCCTGGCAGGTGTATGGTGTAGTGTGGTGTGTGTGTGTTAGGGGTGGGAGTTGGGTGAGGGATGGAGAGGGTGGAGGTGCTGCCACCCACCTCCTAGAGCTCCAGCACAGGCATGCAGAAATGCCTCTTTCCCACTTCCAGGGCCCGGCTGGTCTGGATGGTCTGGACGGGAAGGACGGCAAGCCTGGCTTGAGGGTGAGACCATGGGCCCGGGAGGGCACCCCATCATTCTCTAAGAGTCAAAGGGAACCCTGATGAAGAGAATGGAATCTCACCCCCATGCCTCTTTTGAGGGGTTCTCCCACCTTCCCTTGGTCTGCCCCTTGCCACACCCCACTTCTCTGATGGCACCAGGGCCCTTTGGTTTCTCTGTTCTCCTAGTGGCCTTAGCCAGGTTGGATGTGCTGGGTCTCACCAAAGGCAGGCACTGAAGGGAAAAAATTTACATCCAGAAAATCAACTAAAGAAGCTAGGCTGGCTGTCAGTGTAGGCTGCAGACCTGGAAGGACTAGAGCAGCCCTGGCTCCTTGGGTCTGGTTTTGCTGGGAAATCTGAAAGGGAGGGGGCCATGGCAAAGGGCAAAGCATCAAGATCAATGCCCTTCTGTACCCCAAAGAAGGAAAATTGAGGTTCAGAAAGGGGCCGGGATGCACTCAGGATCCACAGCCAGTGAGAGGCTGAGCCTGGCTTGGAGTCTTCCCTGTGCCCCACATGACAGTCCCTCCATCCTAGGATGGCTGGGGGAGGGGCTGGAGAAAGGGGGAGACAGTGGTGAATGAGTGGGTACAGACTAGACAAAGCTTCTGTCTCAGTGCCCCACGTCTCTCCCTAGGGGGACCCCGGTCCTGCTGGCCCCCCTGGACTCATGGGACCCCCGGTAAGTTGAGCTGCAAGAAGGAGCTGCCGTGCTGGGTGGGGCAGCTCCAGTCCACATCCTCTGTGGAGTGCAGTATGACTTTGGATGGGTTTGATTTATTTAACCTGAGGAAGGGGGAATGGGAAGCAGCCTCTGCTTGAGGCGAGAGACGTGGTACCTCCTGCTTTTTCTTCCAGGGCTTCAAAGGCAAAACCGGACATCCTGGCCTTCCAGGACCGAAGGTAGGGATTTGGTGACTTGTGCTAACCAGGTTTTCTCCGCTCTTCTTGAGGCCTGACCCAGGCGGATGTAGCAGCCTAGCTGGAGTGGATGTGCCATCTGACCCTTGGCAGAGATGCCAGCCCAGCATCAGGCATTCTGAGGCCACCGGTGCCTGGCAGACTGGGTCAGGGTTTTGCCGTCCACCAGCCTGAGGGCATCCAGGGGCCACTGGCCAGAGTCGGGCCTCTGATGTGGACCCCTCTGATGTGGGGTCAGCTTGGGGTGGGCGGAGCCAAATGGAGGTCTGGTGAGCCTCAGTTGCCCCTCTGTCCTCCAGGGTGACTGTGGAAAGCCGGGTCCCCCAGGCAGCAGTGGCCGGCCCGGAGCAGAGGTAAGGGACTGGGGTCTATGCGTGCTGCCTTTAGACAGCCCTTGGGTTCTGCTGAGTCAGGGATGCGGCGACTGCCTCGCGGTGGTAAATTGGCTGCCTCCTCTCCTTGGCCTTCTGAGGGAGGTTTTGCCCAACACTGCACATCTTGACCTCCCTCCTCTTAAGGCTTGTAACTGGTTCCTCTCCCTGTGGGCTATTGGGTCTCTAACCTTAAAGGCAGGGCCTCGCTGCCTTCCCTGCGCTTTGCTTTCTCCCTCCAGCCATGCTCATGGGAGTGCTGGTCTTCCAGCCCCAGAAGTCTTCGGCCTGGGGGCCGGGGCTCAGCACGGCTCCTCTGACCACTGGAGTCCCACCTGCTCTGCTCAGCCCTCTCCTACCTCGCAGTCCGTGTGTGTAAGTCTGTGCCTGTGTTGTTTCTTTCTTTTCCTGGCTGCTGCAGGGTGAGCCTGGTGCCATGGGACCCCAGGGAAGACCCGGCCCTCCTGGCCATGTTGTGAGTCAAACTGTTTTTATTTCTGCCCCTGTGAGAGTTAGGATTGCATTGGGCTGGGTGGGTGGTGATGGGCAAGCTGACGATGACGCGGCAGAACCCACCACGGGAGCAGCTCCAGCCATGCGGAGCGATAAGGGGCTCTGGGTTCGCCCAGTGCAGCGGTTCCCTGGCTTTTCATCATTTCCTTATTTTCTGGGCACATTCGAGTTTGCTTATCAAACAGAGATCATTCAGTTATTCAACAGATAATTATTGAGCACCTGCTCCCTGCCAGGCAGTGTTCCAAGCCCTGGGCTATAGCAATGAGTGAAGTAGACAAGGTCCCCTGATCCTGAGCTTCCGTACAGGCACAACAAACAAAGAAATGAATGCAGAAGGATCAGGCAGTGGTGTGGTGTCATAGTGAGGGGGTGCAAGGTGACTTTACTGGAGCAGTGGCCTTTGAGCAGAGGCCTGAATAATGAGAAGGAGCTGTGTCGGGCAGTCTAGGGGAAGAGCACCCAGGCAGGGGTGCAGCCGATGCAGAGCCTAAGGCAGGGAGGGCTGGGTGTGTTTGTGGCGCTGCAGAGTTAAGGTGGCTGGAGTGGAGTTTGAGGAGGGTGTGAGTGGGAAGGGGAAACTTGAGCTTAGAGAGGACGGGAGGCAGATGGTAGACCTCGGGGGCATGGTCAGGAGGAGAAGGGCACAAGGACAGAGGCAGAGGCATCAGTGGAGGGGTGGTGGTGGTGGAGCGAGGTTCTGGTGAGTGTTTGGAGGTGGAGGACTTGCTACTGACCTGGATGGAGAGGGGGCTTGGGCAGTAGAAGGAGGGGAGTCAAGGATGACTCCTGGTTGGCTTGGGCAGCTGGGTGAGTGGGTGGTGTGTTTACTGAGAAAGGGTGACTTGGAGAAGATATTTATTAAGCAATAATGGCTTTCTCGTCTACTTACTCATCGGTAACACAGATGACTGCCAATGCGCGCTTTTGATCAGTGTGACGGCGCCGAGCTGGTGGGGTTCCAGAGAAAAGGGAATACACTGGTGTGTTATTACAGCTCTATTGAGGCTGGCAGTACACTTCCAGAAAGCTTTTGGAAATGCTAAAAATAGTTCAGGACTGAAAAAGTAACTCTTGAGTCCTCATCACTATTTTTATGGATCTCAAGGTGTCCAGAGACCCTGGCATGGGGACCCCAAGTCTAGCCCTGTCCTCCTCCCATTACAAATGAAAGATGGAGTGACAGACTCTGAATTGTGTCCACACTGGAGACTCGCTGGGGGCCTGGAGGGTGCAGGATTCCTCTTCTCACCTCTGTCCATCCAACCCAGCCCCCTGCTGTGTGCCAGTCCCAGTGCCGGACATTCCTGCCCTAGGAGGCTTGAGATGGGTAGGACAGAGCTGTGCCTCCAGAACTTTCCATCTGGGAGTGTGGAGGAAGTGCTCCGAGCAAGGCCTGTGTGCCCAGGGAGGTGATTTGAGTGGGGACGTGGAGAGATGGGGCAGGCAGGATGGGGCAGGCAGGAGCACTCATGTGCGTTTGAGTCTCATTGCCCTCCGGACGTGGGCAAGTGGCAGGAGACCAGGGAGCCTGGAGCTTAGCCTCGTGCGTGGATGTTGGGGTTGGTGCTGAGCCCCTGCCCCTCACCCGCTGCTGCACCAGAGGACAACTCCTGGCCTTTGATCCTCCCACAGCATAGAAGGAAGGTGGGGGTTGCTCAGAAGACATCCAGGCCCACGTAGCATGTAGTTTACTCCCTCTGCTCTTGGCTCTGGCTCCCAGAGCATCCCCTCAGTGCGGCCCCACTTGAACCACTCGGAGTGCAGCGGGTGTGAGCGTCCTGTGCGGTCCGGGACCCCCAGGCCCCAGCTCTGGCACAGATCTGCTGGCAGAAGCTCAAATGCAAGAGCAGAAGGAAGGAGGGTTCAGGGAAGAGGATGGAGCTGCCATAACAAGTTTAGGGCCTGTTCCTGCAGTGGGGCCCTGGTGCCTCCCAGAGCCTTTTTACCGGAGCCTCTTTCCATCCCACTGACTTCATCTCTCTTTAGGGGCCGCCGGGGCCTCCAGGCCAGCCAGGCCCAGCTGGGATCTCTGCAGTGGTGAGTGACATGCTGCCCTCACAGCAGTTTGGCCCAGCTCTGCTGTGGGCTCCTTGCAGTGTGTCCCTATCCCCCCTTCCTTCCCTGGCATCAGCCTCTCCCGCTTTCAGAGATCTCTCTAACTGGCCTATGGTGAAGGCTTTTGGAGAGGGCTGGGAGGTCATCCCAGGTTCTTTCCCCAAGTTCAGGCAGTGGCACCTCCCCCTGTGGGGCCTGGGGGTGGGGGACATGGTCCCTGGAACACAATGTCTGCCTGTGGCTGTGTGGGGTTTACCCTTCCCTCTCAGCATTCCCTTCCTTTGCTCTAGGGCCTGAAAGGAGACCGGGGAGCCCCTGGAGAGAGGGGCCTTTTAGGTCTTCCAGGCCAGCCTGGCACCCCTGGACACCCTGGCCCTCCGGTAAGACCCTACATCTTATGGCACAGCCCCCGGGGAAAGGGCCAGGGGACTTTGCCAGTTGTGTGCAGCACTGCCTATCTGGGTCTCCGGGGAAGGAGACGCAGTTAGCATGGAAGATGGCAGCACGGGGCTCATGCCTGAGGATCACATCTTACTTACAAGCTGTGCGGGCCAGCGCCGGGCCAACCTCACACCAGCCACTGCCTTGACTGCACCACTATGCACATCCCTCCAGCAGGTGTTGGACAGGGGGGACTGGCCCCTGTCCCACCGCTGCCCCTTCCCCAGGGGAGCTTGTAGGTGACCAAGAAAATCTGTGAACGTCAGGCACCAGGAACGCAGTGCTACTGCTGGAGTGCTCTCAGCAACTCAGAAAGCACTCCTTGGTCTCAGTTCATGTTTATACTGACAGCTATGATACATTGGTTACTGACAGTGTGCTGAACAGTGACCTACAAGCTTGATATTTTGTCATTCAATCTGTACTACAACCCGATTTAATAGGTCTGATTGTCCTCCTTTTACAGATGAGGAAACCAAAGCTCAGCAAGGTTAAGTAGGTTGCCCAGAGTCACATAGCTAGTTTGTAGAAGAACCTGCCTGACTCTAGAACTTGTGTCCATAGCGACAGTGCAATTCTCCACCTTTCAAAGGTTCTAGACAGGTGGACCACATCAGGTGGAGCTGACTGTCAGTCTCAGGGGTGAAAAATCTGGGGGACTGAGGCAGGGACCCAGGTCTCCTAGCCTCCAGGTCAGGGTGCTTTTCATCAAAGCAGACTTCCTTCTGGGAGCAGTAGCAATGCCTCTGGGGCTGGTGTCCTGGAATGGGGTTGACTCCAGCCCGTGCAGGGGTGATCGGTCTGCCCACCTGCTAAGAGGGCTGAGTCTTGCCTCTTACTCATTCTGATTCCTGCCAAGTCCCTCCAAACCTTCATCCCTCCTGCCCAAGGCTCAGGAGCCACCAGGATCCCCAGGGTAAACCTGTCAGTTGCCTTGCAATCACAGATTTCTCTTCCCCAGCATCCCACCAGAAGTGGGCAGGGCTCGGGAGGCAGACTCTCCTATCTCAAGAAGAGAGCAGGCTTGGGCTGCCCTGGCCTGGACCCTGGGACCTCACTAAGGACAGAGGTTCATGGCTCACACCTTCATTCAGCAAACACTTAACATACTGAGAGCCAGAGAATCTGCAAGATGCCAGGATCCCAAGCAAAGAGCAGGGCAGGCGCAGTCTGCACTTCCCTCACAGAGCTCAGTCAGGGGGCGGCCAGGACCAGGCTGCAATGTGGGGTGTGGTCTATGTGCCCATGGCTTGTGCCCAGAGTGTCCAAGTGGGGCGAGAAAGGAGCATGGCTCCTTGGTGGAACAGGGGCTGGTCATATCTGGTGGGTGCCTCACCAGATATGACGTGACACCAAGCTGGGTTGGCATTAGTCACACCTCCGTTGCTCTCTGCTCCCCAGGGTGAACCTGGCATGGATGGCGCAGCTGGCAAAGAGGTACCGTTGTGCTCGGCTTCTTTTCTCTCGGGGATGCTTCTTCTTGCACCTCGCTTTGCCCTGACCCCTCTTTGTTCATTCAACAAAAGCTCTTTCTATGCACAGACTACCTCTGGACAGATACATAGGGAGCTGGTACCCTTGTAGTTCTGGGAGGAGGAATTAGGGATTAGGGGAGAAGGATGAGAGTGAGGCTTGTTTTTCACACTTTTTTTTTTTACCATATACTTCGTCAAAAATAACCAGAATGATGATGATGATGATGATGATGATAAACTCTAAATAAGCATTTTCTGGGCACTAGCTCTTGCCAGCTGCTCCCTTTCATTCTGACTTCTCACCTCTTTTTGTCTGTGACAAAGGACCAACCAACATGATCATATAAGGCCACACCCTGGGAACACCATTCTTCTTTCTAGCTGTCTACCCTCTTGTTGGCAGAGAGGCTGTCATCCTTTCTCACACAGAGCCCAGCCCTAATGCTGTGGAGGGTGATCCTTTCACAGCAGCTGCCTCTGCTGGACAGGGGAGATTAGAAATGCTGCCCAGACTTGACCCTGACTTTTGCTTTTTTCTAGGGACCCCCTGGAAAACAGGGACTCTACGGACCCCCTGGCCCAAAGGTGAGTGGGCACTGGCTGGGTTTGAAAGGAGAAGCTCATGAGTTGATGAAACCCAGCTCCAAGCTATGAGTTTAGCCAAGGAGAGGAGACGCAGGAAGGCCAGTGGGCAGAACTTGGAGCAACCTTGTCTCTGAAAACTTCCCACATGGGGCTGTTTCAGGGTTCTTAATGAAGGTTGAGAGAATGGAACTCTCCAGTTTATTTACTCATGATTGATTGATTGATTGATTGATTGATTCATTCATTCATTCTGCGAGCATCCACTTGGCCTTGCTTACCTGCCAGGCCCTCTCTCCTAGCCTTGGGTAAACAGAGTCCCTGAACAATAGGTTTCCAGTGAGTCCAGTCACACTTAACACTGGAGCATGGCAGGTTTTACAGAAGATTAGATGTAGCACTGTGGGATCCGAGGGAGGGAGCAATCAACTCAACCTGGGGCATCAGGGAGGCTGTGCAGAGAACAGGAACATTTCAGCTGAGTAGGAGGATTGCACTGGGGAGAGGGGAGGGGAGGCATTCCAGGCAAAGAAGACCAAGATGGCATGGCCACATCAGAATTATAACCAGTAAGGTGTGGCTGCAGGTGCAAGGGAGGGAAACGAGGCTGGAGGAGATGTGATCAGGACCACATCGTGAATGGTCTTGAATGCCTGGCCAAGAAATTAGGCTTTTATCCCAAGAACAGTTGGGAGCCCTCAGAATTTCTAAGCAGGGAGTAACACTGTGAAAACTGTCCTTTAGAAGGACTGCTCTGGGGGCAGTGACCCAGGGCAACCTGTCAGGGTGCTGTAGGCACAGTCCAGAGGGAGATGCTGGGGGCCCAGTAGGGTCCTGGAGACAGGGGCAGATTGCTGAGACATCATGAGGTAGACTTGATGACACTTGGCAATGCTGACCTGTGACTTCCTGTCCTTGTAGGGTGATCCAGGACCTTCAGGACAGAAGGGCCAGGCAGGAGAGAAGGGAAGAGCTGGCATGCCTGGCGGGCCTGGCAAGAGTGGCGACATGGGACCTGTTGGGCCACCGGGTCCTGCAGGAGAGAGAGGCCACCCTGGATCTCCGGGGCCTGCAGGGAGCCCCGGGTTGCCTGGGGTGCCTGGCTCCATGGTAAGGGGAAAGCTGGCAGCCACAGACACTGTCCCACAGAGCAGGCATGTGGGGCAGAGCATGGACTATTTTAGAAGCTCCTGCTGACACCCTACAGGAAAGAGCATGGCCCCTCTGTGGGTGGTTCTTAACTGTATGGGAGAGTTTGGGAGGGGAGTTGGGGACACTTTCCCCAGAAAAGTCTGCCGATCTATGAAATATGTTGTACCATTTCAGGGGGGTTAGGACCTTGGGTTAAGTATCTGCAGGAGGCTCTTGGGACCTCTGCTCCCCTTCCCCATCCTTTAATTCCATGAAGTCTGTTCCCAGGGAAGATGAGCACCAGGCTTGGAAGTATAATTGAGGCAGGTTTCTTCTCTCTCCTCAGGGAGACATGGTGAATTATGATGAAATCAAGAGGTTCATCAGACAAGAGATCATTAAAATGTTTGACGGTAATTGGCAGCCGGCTGGGTGGCAGTGGGTGCTGCTCGCCCTTCCCAGCTGCTTCTCCACCCCACCCTGGCCTCCTTTCCTTTAAAGCTCAATATCCATCCACCCCATTCACACACACTCCCCCACTTACAGGCATATGTTCAATTAGACTTCAGACCGTCCCTGTCACCTGCTTTGTTCAGAGATAAAACGATTCCCTCGTGCCCTCCCCGAGCCCCCCCGGAGCAAAGGAGATGGGCAAGAAAACTGGTATCAAATGAGTCTGCACAGAGTGAGCTCTGAATAGAGGAGCGAGTAGCAACTGTAAGATGGCTGGTGTGGTTTCGTTTTAAGCTTTTTTCCTGTTCATTTGTTCCCCCCACACTGATAGGCTAGGGACTGGAGAAAACATGGAGCCTGTCCTGAAGGGGCTGGGCATCTTGCTTGGGAAGCCGACCTTGAATGCCAAGCAAGGCATCGGGACTTTATTCTGAAGCCAGTGGTGAACTAATGAAGGCCGCTGGAGAGGAGAGATGCTGTAATCAGATCTGTGCTTCAGGCAGATCATGTGGAGAACAGTGTGGGGGCGAGGGCGCAGGAGACCACTTACGAGATCCACCTACACGTTCCTTGCTCTGACATCCCTCTGAAGAAAGGCTGTCTCGGACTCTCTGCTGGTCGCCTCTCTGTATCATCTACAGTCACTGAGTCACTGCAGTGCCCTGTGACCTGTCCCTGTCCTTTCTTACAGAAAGGATGGCTTACTACACTTCCAGGATGCAGTTCCCCATGGAAATGGTGGCAGCTCCGGGACGACCAGGGCCCCCAGGGAAGGATGGTCCCCCGGGCCGGCCAGGCTCTCCGGGATCACCTGGGCTCCCTGGTCAAATAGGCAGAGAAGGACGGCAGGGCTTACCAGGAGTGAGAGGTAGGTCTGCCCTCCGGTTACTGAGGTGCACACCTAGCTCTCCGGGGCAAACACGAGTGCTGCACGAGGTCTGTTGTGAATGTGGCATTTGATGTGTGTGTATTTCAAATAATCCCAACTAGGTTGTCGTTTTCCTACTCAGGAATAGGACCTCTTATTTTATTTCTTTTGTTCCAGGATTGCCTGGTACCAAAGGTGAAAAGGGAGACATTGGTTTTGGCATTGCAGGAGAAATTGGTCCCCCTGGGCCCCCAGGTAGGAAAAGCCAGCCTTTGCCCATAAGCAGCTGAGGTCGCCTTTCTTTATGTTCCTTCCATAACACAGTTGTGTAGAACCTCAAATAACCACAAGCCTATCAACCAACTTGTATAGTAATGCTGCTGTGTGCAAGACACTCCAGTAGGGTGTGTGTGTGTGTATGTGTCTGTGTCTGTGTGTGGTGTGGGGCGGGGGGTGGTGTAGAAGATGCTGGCCTAGTGCCTGCCCTCAAGTCCTGAACTGGGCCAGCATGACGCAGTGGAAGAGAGCTGGATGTGGTGGGCCCAGGGAATGCAAGGTCAGGTCCTGCTTGGCATCTTACTGGCTATATGACCTTGATGAGGTCACTTAAGCCAGGTGTTCTCCTGGCTTAAGAAATGATTAAAGCCTGATGGCCTGGCTCTGAGATCCAGCTTCACCACTTACTACGTGTGTGACCTCTCTGAGCCTGTGTCTCCAAAATGAGAGAATACTTCCTTTCTCATGGAATTGTTGTGAAGATTCGATCAATAATGCAGAAAAAAGCACTTGCCTGGCCCATGGAAACTCTGAATAAAACTCTCCAGTAATATGATTGTAATCATTAAATTCATGTAAGGATCAGATGAGGTCTTCATCAAAACATGTTGTAACTGGAGAAATATTCATCAAGTGTAAGGTGTTATTTCCCACGACCATTATTTCTTTTCTTGTGATTTGGGTCTCCTGACTCTCCTTCTCTGACTCTTTCCTCTCCAGGTCCTCAGGGTCCTCCCGGGTACGGCAAGATGGGAGCCACTGGGCCGATGGGCCAGCAAGGCATTCCTGGCATCCCTGGTCCCCCGGGCCCCATGGGCCAGCCGGGCAAGGCCGGCCACTGTAACCCCTCGGACTGCTTTGGGGCCATGCCAATGGAGCAGCAGTACCCACCCATGAAAAACATGAAGGGGCCTTTTGGCTGAAATCACCATCTCTGTCAGATGAAGGACTCCATTGGGAACAAGTGGCTAAAACTTTTAGGACTCTGTGATGGGTTGTGAATGTTTTGTTTTGTTTTTAATTGCTATTAATATTTTTTTATCAATAAACAAACAAACAAAACTACTGCAATCTCACGTCCAGTGGGGTTTCTCTGGGGCTGCAGCTCATCTCCCTGTCATCCTCCTCTTGTCATTTGGTCCCTGGGTCAAAAGAGGGCATGTCCTTCATTGTCTGTGGTCAACCAGTGGAGCTGGGGGATGCTGCTGTCTAGGGGCCCCAGCTCAGCTCTCCTCTCAAGATACTTCTCAGTCTCCTTTGGTCCTCTAGACCTTGTGTCCATTTCTTCATGGTGCACTTCTCAAAGTCAGAGAAGGGGCATCGCTCAGCCTCTCCCCGCGAATGAGCCAAAAGTGGGTTTGAAGATTCCACATCCAGCTGTAAAGACCCCTTCCTGTTTGCTTCCCTAAAGAAACCAGTGGTTGGTACCCAACCCACCCTCTGCCCTTCCTCTTTACTTCTTGGGTATGACCTCAAGCCAATCCAGGATGCACCTTAGGAAATGCCACCTGGTGCCGAGGTGTGTTCATCTGCCTGGCAGCACCTCCAAGCACGCAGTCTCTTCTTGCTGCTCCAGTAAGTCTGTGATGAGAGAGGCTGTGCAAACAGGAGGACAGGTAGGCTCCAGCCCCTGGCCTAGGCAACCAGGGAATGCTTCTCTGAGAAATGAGGTGGAAACTCCTGCCTATGCCAACGCATGGCCCTGTCACCAGCTCTCCTGGGCTACACATGGCATCTTTTGTTACTCTCTGTTAATCTGACACATGTGGTGCTTTTCCTGTACATCTTAGCCTTGGCCTTCAGAAACCGGTTGCATCGGTGCAAAGGGGTCACGGGCAAGCAGTGATCTGATCTGAGTTCACGGTCCTCAAAGTCCACTGGTGATCTATCTGCTGCCTCCTTCTCCACATGTAAAAAAGCTAGGAAGAACAAGAAAAAAGACAGCAAGTTGAACATTATAGAAACATTCTATCTCAAGCTTCTTCCTTTTCTACTTTTCAGATCTCTTGTCCTAATGCGATGGCTGCCCTGTGAGAAAGCGTCACGGCACATCCAGAGGGACTTCCAAAGAGAGCCTTTTTACTGGCCCCAGCTTTCTGGAAGGTTTATTCAAGTTGGATAAACTTCAAAGGGATCACATAGCAGGCTGAGAAATGTACCCAGAGTCCAGATGCTTATCCAAACTGCCTGAAGCCTTCAAACTGGCTGTCAAATCCCTTCAGAGCTGGCATTTCCAGCACAGTTTTGAAAATTTCCTTTTCCCATTGAGCCTCACGTACCAAGAGCTTTTCAGAACCTTTGCCCTATTTTTTCCCTGCCAGAAGCAGAGGTGTGTCGGTGGCCAGGGAATTGACATCAGGCAGACTCCGGGGTGAGCCAAGGATCTCACACAATGTTTTTAGATAAAGGAGGAGCCAATTCTCATTTTATCTCTCACTATCAATTCTCACGTTAACCCCGGCTCCAACATAAAACATTAAAAAGCAAACACATCCTCTTTGCATTGAATTAGAAGCCCGTTTTGGACAGTGGATGAGGACAGATGTTAAAGTGCTCCCATTGGAAGGCAGCTTCCTTTCTGCCCAGCCTGAGAAGCACTATCTGATGACGGACCTCATGATAAGGAGCACGTTGGCGCAAGTAGAAAGAGAAGCAAGGACCAGCTGTTGAAATGAGGAGGCTGGCTTTGAAGGCCAGAGGGGGGAAAATGCTATGAGGGGACATCAAACTTATCCCCTCTGAGGACCACCAGGGAATCAATCCTTACGGAGTGATGCTTCCTCCACTTTTTTTCCCTGAGTCAAATCCATACTACTCTTAGGGGATTCTGTGACAGGCTAGGTTCAAGCTTTCATGATTTGAGTGCTTATCTCTCTGGAGTTTGAAATCACTGCATTTTCTTGGACCATGAAGAACCAGATGGAAAGCTGAATTTTATAGTCTCTTCTGTTACCGTGGTCAGCAAAAAAAAAAAAAAAAAAAAAAGAAGAAGAAAAGAAAAAAAAAAGAAAGAAAGAAAGAAAAAGAAAATCCACAGCTTTTGCTCATAAATTCAGGAGCTGGGTAAGCTGAAGAGAAAGGCGGGAGGGGACACACCTCACATTCCTGCCGTTATTCTTCTGTCTTCATTTCTTAGTGAATTTATTCTGGGCTTTGAAGGCAACACATAGATCACTCAGATTGTCAACATCTAACTTGATGAGTCCATATCCTCTTTCTACTTTGTGCCAGGAACTATACCAGGCTTTGGGGATTCAGAGGCAAAC
The DNA here is from genome assembly GCF_048564905.1 of Vicugna pacos. Taxonomy (NCBI): domain Eukaryota; kingdom Metazoa; phylum Chordata; class Mammalia; order Artiodactyla; family Camelidae; genus Vicugna; species Vicugna pacos. Next base: position 45,410,457 of record NC_132999.1, read on the forward strand.
TAGACAGATACAGCCCCCGCCCTCACAGTGTCTCGGGGGGGAAAGCAGGGAGTTAAACAAGTAATTACAATAAAGTGGGATGATGGGGCTGTAGCAGGCGCTGGCGGAGCATGGAGATGAGAGACCTAACCTTGTCTAGGCAGAGATTGATGTAGGCAGAGAGAGCAGCACATGCCAAGGTCCAGAGATGACTGAGGGCGGCGTGCTGAGTGATGAGAGTCAGTGCATGTGGTTGGAATGTGGCGTGTGAGCCCAGGAGACGGTGGGCAGCAAGGGTTTTGGGCGAGGCTATGTTAAGTCAGGTTTGCTGAACAGGAACTTCTTAATTTGAGAAACCCTCTGCTTTGTAAGATGGAGAAAAGACTGCTGCATATTTATTCTGCAGAGAAAAATTCCCCAAGTATGATGCCTTCTGGAATTTAAATCTTTTTTTGTCATAATGTTTACCCCCGTCATTGCAGTTCTATTTAGACTCTTTCTTCATGTGTGGTCTGTTAACCCCCTACAAGCCTAGATCTTTTTGTCATTGTCCTGAATAGTTTATGGGGATAAAACATATCAATGTATTCTCCACATGATCCCATAATGGGAGGGGAGTGTGGCCAAATTGCCATGTCTGCTGTCCTCATTTTTTTGTTGGTTCTGTGGAAAGCTGCGAACTACCCTCTGGTCCAAAGCATCCAACTGGAATTTAAATTTTGGAACTGGATCTAGTTCTTCAGAATCAAAGAGAATTAATTCCATAATAATTAAGTGGGTATTAGTATTCCTTCTTAGTAAGCAACACTGGAGCTTGGAGCTAAGCCAGGATGCCTAGAGGGAACACTGTGTCTCCCTGGGAGGTGATATTTTCCAGTGGATGGGTCTTCTTCCATTACCAAACTCTGCCTCACCTCTAAGGGGTCAATCACGGGGAGTCCATGAACTGAGGAAAGTGCTCTGTGCTCTAAAAAGAGCTGGAATCCAAGTTTTCCCCTTTGGCTAAAGCTGAAACAAAAACAGGAACTTCTCCACCCACCTCTGTCTGCCTCAGGTAGCTGAGGTTTTGGAAATGAGTTGATTGTTTTTCAGTCTTTGGAAGATGCCGATCTCCATTGTACCCAGCCCGCTCCAAAATAAACACACCTGGGCCTGCTGCAGGTCCTCGGGGGCACAGCCCTGGACTTGGCTTTGCTGGGGTCCTGACTGCCTAAGAGATCACTTGCATACCCTTGCAAATAGCCTGCAAATAGCACAGACATCAAACAGAACGTTCTCCTAAGAGCTCTTTGCTGGGGAGAGGGACCTTGGGTGTGAAATTCTCATAGCTTAATCCTCAGCACCTAGAACAGATCCTGGCAAATGGTGGGAATTCAATGGGTTAATATATTTGTGAAATAAAATGAGCGTGCCTCCCATTACCCCAGTTTTCAGGACAGAAATCACTGTTCTCTTTCTGAGCAAATATCCCGTGACCTTCATCCCAGATGGCAGGAATTCTTCCTTTCTGAGATTTTGCAATTTGATGCCACCTATTTTTTGGACTGTGTGTGTGTGTGGGGAGGGAGTGGTTTACAAAGGTAAAGAAGACCTCCTAAGTACTGATTAGTTAAGAGACTATGGACCTGGCTTCAAATCCTGCCTTCTCCATTTCTTTTTGATAGTAGGGAAGTCACTTAGCCTCTCTCAGCCTCAACTCCTCATTATAAATAGGTAATAATATCTATCTGAAAGGACTGTGGTGAAGATGAAACAAAACATTGTACTGAGCACAATGTCTGGCACCTGGTGAGCATTCAGTACAGGAGACTACTCCCACTCCTGCCACTACTAACTATTAACATTTATTGAACTCATGCGAGACACTATTCCAGGCATTGGGGATCGACGACTGAATAAGTAAAGGATAGTCCTACAATATACACACAAACTTTAAAGAGGACAGTTCAAGTTGTGACATGTGTTATGAAAAAAAATGAGACATAGTGATGTCATAGGTAACTGGAATGTGTATTTGAACTCACCTGGATGACGAGGAACTAGCCAGTGAAGAGTCAAGGGAAGAGCATTCCAGACAGAGGAAACAGATAATGCAAAGTCTGAAGGTGGAATTGAGCTTGGTATGTTCCAGGGGTGGAGACGGGGCTAGCAGGTTGGAGAGATCTGAGGATCACAGTGGCACGAAGTGATGCTGGAGATGCAGGTGGGGTCTGGGTTATATCAGGCCATGAAGGTCATAAGGATGAATTTAGATTTTTTTATGAGTTATTGGGAGCCTCTGGAGGAGTTTAAGCCCAGGAATGACATTATCTGATTTACATTTAAGACAAACACTCTGGCTGCCCTATGAAGAAAAGCATGTGGGGAAAAAGTAAAAGCAGGGACACTGATCAGGAGGCTACTGTCATGATCCAGGCCACAGAGGATGATGTCTTAGACTAAGGAGACAGTGCAAACTGTGAGAAAAGAGCAGATGTGGGTTTGATTTTGAACTAAAGCACATGGAAGCGGGAGAGTGTGTGGAGAAACCCAGGCCATGCAAGAATGATCCTTTGGCCTGAGAGACTGGATGGATTTTCTGAGATGAAGGAGAGGAACGGGTTTGGGGGAAAATATCTAAGAGAACACTTATGGAGGGAAGGTATAGCTCAGTGGTAGAGTGCATGTATAGCACGCACGAGGTCCTGGGTTAAATCCCCAGTACCTCCATTAAAAAATAAGCCTAATTACCACCCCCACCACTGCCCATAAATAAATAAATAAATAAATAAATAAATAAATAAATAAATAAATAAATAAATAAATAAAAGCATTAAAAAGAGAGAGAGAGAGAGACCTCTTACACAAGGAGGTTAGAATATAGCACAGTGGCAGTACCAAGTGCAAAGGGAGGCAGGTAAGAGAGTGGCTAGTGAGGGTTGGAACTGTGCTTTGAAGGACTGGAGATGGGAGGGTTGCTGGTCTGGTGAAAGGAGTGGTTTGAGCATAAGTCTGGGCATGAGCAGATGCCCTAAGCTCATTTTTCAGATCTTTTTATATATTGGTCTCTGACAGTTGAGGAAACAGACTCAGAGAGGTTAAATAACTTGTCAAAGGCCAGAGAGTTAGAAAGTGGTAAAATCAAAATCCCCACTCCAAAGAAAGAGGGCTGGGTGGTGAAAGTGAACATAGGAGTACAGAGCAGCAGACAGACAGGGGCTGTACAAAATAAGATTGAAAAGGTGAGATTGGGCCAAACTGTGAAGAGCCTGGGTGCTATGATGAAGAATCTGGACCTGATTTTGCAGGTGTAGATGAAGAGGAGCCACTGTAGGCTGTCCAGTGGACAAGTAGTATGATCAGCTCTGTGATTTTGCAAAGTGCCTCACTAGATGGTTAGATACGTGGGCTGGAATGGACAATAACTCATAACACTATTAATTTATTTTAAAAATACAGGTCCTGGGGATACAAAGACAAGCAAAACCAGACAATCTTTGCTCACATGGAAGAACTAACAAATTCATCAAATAAGCATATAAACAAGTGTAGAGCCTGAATCACCAAGAGGCAAGTACATGGCTATGAGGTCGCTTAGTAATCAAGATCTGACCTACTTTGGGGACTAGTCAAGACTTCCAGTGATAAGAATCGGGGCATCCACTAACCCCAGTTCTAGGCTACACTCTGCCCCTAACCCATAGTGAACTAGGGCAAGTCACTGCTTCTCTGGATCTCACTTTCCCCAGTTATTTAGGAAGAAGCTCTAGATGATCTAATTTCCCTCCCACGCCGACAGTTTGGGATTTTCCTCTTCAAATACCACTGATCCCACTCCAAAGCTATTAACTGGCACGTGGTGTCTTGACATTAGAACGAAGTACTTCTTACCATCGCCTCTACCCTTTCTAGGAGGCCTCATTCAGTTCCCCGCTGTCACGGTAACCGCTGGGCGGCTCTCCTTGGGCGGAAACTTGTAGTGACGACAGCAACTACGCCACTATCATGCGTCCCATCTGCCAGGTTAAAATATGGCCACGACTGCAACACCCCACCCAATCTTCTCTCTAAATACCCAGGCCTGACAAGCCCTGGGACCCACTTAAGGGTAAGAAAGGGAGGGATACCTGCGCCAGTACAGCAAAAGAGATTTCCGGGAACCACCACCCAAATCTTAGCTCCCCCCACCTCTCCGAGAAGAACCCGACCGCCGCCCTATAGCGTCACTCCCGTCTACCCATGCTCCCAGGATCGACAGTTACATACACCCAATCATAAGCGGGCCCGCCCCATACCCAGGAGGAGGCGGGTTTGACAGAGGCCCCGCCCCTCGCCGCGTGTGACGTCAGAATCGCCATGGCCAGCTATCCGTACGGGCAGGTGAGTTTGTGAGGGGCGGGCGAATCCAAGTAGGGGCCTCGCCAAGTCCAGGCCCAGGACCTCCGGCTTCGCTTTCTCCCCACCTCCCGCCTTTCCCACGCTGAGGTTGCCTTCAGCGAGGTCTCGCGCAGGAGAGAAGGCAAAAGGGATGGTCGGTCGCTCCTGTCTCACGTCACTCAGGACTGCACGTCTGGGAGGTCGCGTCGCGCCCCCTTTGACGTCGCGCACGCGAAGATTTGGGGCCCTTGGACCCCAGAGAGTCAGGCTGGGCTTGGCTTGGGCTCCACACCTTCCCAGGGTTCCCGCTGGGGCCCCGGGCGGGGTCATCAACGCCAATAGAACGTTTAGAGCCCTGGTTCTTCGGTATCCTTTGGGGCGTCGGATAAAAATACACCCCTGACATACTGCATCTGAATAATCAGGAGAATCTGTGGTTTTAGCAGGCCGCACAAAGGAGCTTGTTTGAGCACTTAGTCCACCACCTCCATTTCACACACAGGAAAAATAAAACCCAGAAAAGACATGGAACTAATCTGAAGTCATGGAACCTAACTGAAGGCAGTTCGGTAGCAGAACCCAGAGCTGTCAATAGCTGCCTCTTCCCCACTTGCTAGCCTATCTAGATCCAGCCAAGAACACCACAGCAAGGTTTTTATGTGACCAGAGTCCGTTGTTGGGTGACAATGGTAGAGTGATGAAGTGCGGTTTAGAATCAGAGGAAGGTTCTCACCCTGGCTCCATTACTTAGTTTTGAGCCCTTGAGCAAGGCACTTTGTCTTTCTGGGCTGAAGTTTCCTCCTCTGTAAAACAGAGCCAAATAATAGGGTCTACTTTATAGAGCTGTTATGAAGTGTAACGAAGTGATGCTAGTAAAGCATTTGGTACTACTAAGTGCAACAGGTGTCACCTTTTAGTATTTTGATTTTTCCTAGATTCCTAGAAAGTCAGAGCTGGGAGGGCCCTCAGAAGAGTTCTTTAATTTTAAAAGGTGGAAACTAAAGCCCAGAGAGGGCTCCTGAGTTGCCCAAGATCACACTAACTTAGGAGATAAAACCCATGCAGGAAAAATTGGAAAACCAGGTCACATGGGATATTACTAAGTGTTGGACTGAGTATAATCACATACCAAAAGATGCTACAAGAGCCCTCTGAGGCAGTGCAGCCCTGTACAGTTTTTGCACATGGTATTTGGACCTCCGTTATCTCAGTCATGAAGGCTCTATAAACAGATCAGCAGAGATTATTCCCCCAACTTATAGCTGAGAAACAAACCCAAAGAGCTTAAGTGGCTTGCCCAAGGTCACACAGCAAATGAGGAGGCAAGGCTCATGCTAGAACTTAGACCTCATTTCATTGCATACTTAGCAGAGGTAGGGAAGAGAGAGGCCAGCATGAGCTAGGGTTAGGAGGAAGTATAACCTAGCAGTGTTTCCCAAGGTCGGTTCCATTTGCTGAGGCTTATGAGGTGTTAATAAGTATTTCTGATAGAGGAGTATTCTGTGGTTAGATAAGTTTGGGAAATACTCAGTTAAATACAGCTTAATAAGTTCATTCACCATGGGGCATCTCAGAATTCTTAATTTGTGAATATACATTGTAAATCTGCCAGAGAGGAATAGAGTATGTAGTGTTTCTTAAACTCACTTAACCATATGCCCTCCCTCCCTCTCCCCCCTACTTTTTTTGAGTCTGATCATTTCTTGATGTCACTGGTACTCCTGAGGAACATAATTTGGGAAAACATTGCTATGGTGCATTGTTTCTCGGTGGATGGTCTGCATCAGAGTCACCTGGCAGCTTGTTTAAAAAGCACATTTTCAGGTTCCACACCTCAGACCTGTTCTGTGCTTAGAAAGGGCCCAAGCATCTACATTTTAATAAGCTTTTGAAGGCAATTTTTATGCATCCTAGAAGCAGTGACATAGAAACTAAGAGCCTGAAATTCCAGGTTAGATAGAACTGGGCTAGAATCCTAATTCTCCTCTTTGATAATTACATGCCCTTGGACAGATCATCTAAGGACTCTGAGTCTCAGTTTCCTCACTTGTAAAAAGGGAGGAACAATACTTCATAGGGCTGAAAAGAGGATGAAATGTGATAAAGCCTGTAGGGAGCTTGGCGCATCTCTATCACGTAGTGCTGCTGGTGCGTGGTGGCATAGCTCTTGCTGCTGCGATCGCTGCCATCGTGCCATACCACCTGGGCTTATGCCCAGTGAAGTACTGAAATGGAACCCAGAGAGAAATGTGTCTCTAGTAGAGGAAGAAATACTTTTCCCCATCATACCTTTGTCCTCCTATCCAGCTCCTGGTCCATGGAGTTCCAAGAAAGGAAGTGGGTTGTTCGAAAGCACCCAAAGGCTTAGTGAGCACCATGTCCCCTCCACCCAGGACATAGCCCTGGAGGATTCCAGCCTATTGTTAGGAGTCAAACTCCTGTAATTTTCTCCTGCCTCCTGCCCCAGGGTCCTCATGCTTAGACTAGGTGTTGGAGGGATAAAACTCAAATTTAAGTTTTGGTCCTGTTGGGGAGCCAGCCCAATGGATTTCAGTGCTCAAGAACGTGGTCTTTATGGCCAGAGAGATTTGGCTTCAAATCCCTGCTCTGACATTTCCTTGTAGAAATTTCTTGCAAAAGTCTGAGGCTTGGGTTTGGTAAATTAAATTAAGTAAAGCAAATATTCCAAGTGGAAGAGCAATACAAATACATAAATTGTGATATCAGTGTGATAAGTATTAAATAGGAGTGTCAGGCTAGCACTCGAGCAATACCTCAGTCTTGAGGGGAGGAAGACTTCTTAAAAGAGGTGACATTTAAGCTAAAAACTGAATCTGCAGTAGGATTCAGTCCTGCAGTAGGCGTTAGCTGGGTGCAAAAAGGCATGGTTCTTCAGTAGAAGGGATAGTATTTACAAAGGCTGGGAAACAAGTAAGAGAGCCCTGTATTTTGGAAGAATTTAAGGAGATCAGTTGAGTTGTAGGGAAGAGGGGGCAAAAGGTAAGAAATGAGACCAGAAAGGTAAGCAATGACCAGACCCTAAAGGGCCTTGTCTGCCTTTTTGAGGAGTATGGACTTCATCCTAAGAGTTGTGAGGGAGTCGCTGAAGAGTTTTCTCTAATCCATGCTTTGGAGCTGTTAGCATGGGGCCCCGGGAGGTTGGGCTGAAGCAAGGAGACTGGAGGCAGAGAGACCAGTTTCAAGGCTTTTGAAGTAATCTAGATGAGAGAGAGCAGTGACCTGGTGAACATGGAGTTGGGAGGTGAAATTGAGGCAACTTGGTGCCTAATTGAGGTGACGGAAGGGAGGAAAGAGGAGGTGTCCAGGAGGCCACCAGCGTTTCCCTTCACTGAGATGGGGACACAGAGGGAGGAATAGATTCGGGGGGAAGCTCCAGGAGGTTGTTGAATAGGTGGGTCTGCAGCTCAGAAGAGATGAAGCTGGAGAGAGGGATTTTGGAGTGTCAGCAGAGAGGTAGTAATTGAAGTCATGAGACGGTTCTTGGCTCACTGTTTATTGGCTGCAGGTTTCTGGCCTTTAAATATTTTAGGAGGCTCTGCTGGTGAATGCGCAAACCCCTCCTGTTGTCTTGTGAATGTTTAACCCCTTAGAATGGGCTCTAGCCTCCTCTCGTGGGCACTTGCACGGTAGCTTCAGAGCACAGGCTTGTCTTTGCAACGCAGCCTACTCTTCTCTGTGAGGACTCAGTGTGGACCAACCTTTGACATCTCTGTGTCTTGAGGGTAGAAGAATGAGCCCTCAGAGCCAAAAGAAAATGTGGGACTTTCTGAGTGGGTTACTTGGGAGGGTGTGAGCTCCCCACCACTTACAGGAATGCAAACGGAGATTCCAGATAGTGCTTCAGAGCTTCCCTCATTGACTGAGAGGCCCTACTGGGAGGTCTTTGGGATCTCTTACAATACTGTGGCTCTCAAATTGGGTCTAGGTGCTGGGGTGAAAAAAAGGATAAAATTCTTCTTCTGAGTCTCCCTGATACCGGGCTTCAAGCCTCTAAAAGATCACCTGATCCCACTCTTCCCACTTCAGCCCTGCCCAGGGTAGAAATCCATCATATTTGACAGATACATTTAGGACGGTCCCTGACACTGGCACGTGGTGGATGCTCACTCATTTATTGAGTGAACACCCAGAAGAGGGTAGAGTAGTAGTCATGCAGACCCTGTTTTGAATCACCAGTTCTAGCTGTGTCATCACAGACATGTGATTAAACTCTGTGCACCTTAATTTTCTTATCTGTAAAATGGGGATCATAGCACTTACTTGATAGGACTGAGGATCAGGGAGAGCCTCAATAAAATGTTAATTGCCCCCTCCCCCCATTCAAATGTATCAAATGTTGGTTCTATGCAATCAGTAAAGATGCAGGGTAAGTTTTCTGTGATGTTTTGGAAACCATGGTTAATGAACTCTTCCTGTCTTTTTTTTCTTTTACAATCTTGTGTTTATCAGCATGAACTACTCTTGGAAAAACTGTTAAAAGGGTTGGCCGCATGGCATGGAGTAGTATGAGAACATGGAGTCAGGCACTCTGGTTTTCATTCCTGGTTCAGATATTTACTAACAACTCTGTGACCCTGGGAACCATCTTCTCCAGCCTGGATTCTGGTGGTTTCACTTTCTTCATCTTCTGGTGCAAGCTAGAAACCTGAGTCATTCTAAACACTTCTCTTTCCTCACTCCCCCCTCTGTTGCTTCCCTAACCTAATTAGTTGCCAAGTCATGTCTGGTCTATCTCTGAAATAGCTTCAGATTCCATCCCGTTCTCTCTGAGTCTGCTGTCTGGTTCCAGCCCTGCGTGTCCAGCACCTAGGCTGCTGCCTCCCCCGCTAGCTCATCCTCCACACTGCCGCTGACACTACCGCTGGTTAGTTCGCAAAACAAGGCTCTGATCACGTTTCTTCCCTGTTGGAAACCCTTCTATGGCGCTCTGTTTCCTCCAGCATAAAGCCCCAGATCTTTAGAGTGGTATTTGTTTGTTCACATTTTTATGGAGGCTTGCCCATTCCAGGCACTCTGCTGGACCCTGGGGTACCACAATGAATGAGGCCCAGTGTCTGCCCCTGGGGAGCTCACTGTTGCGTGACAGAGAGAAACTGCTTGAAGACGCAGTTACCCACCAGCTGACTGAAATGCGGCAGGAGAGGTGATTGGACAAGGAGCGTGTAAAGAGACTGCCTTTTGGAGCTCACGTTGCATTCCTGCCTCTGCCCCCTGCTTTTTAGCCCACACCCTGACCCCTCCATGCTCGCTCGTAGGTCTGTGCCTTTGTCTTTCTCTGTGCCTTTGTCTTTCTTCTCCCTTCTGTCTGGAATGTCCTTTGCTGCCTGCCTTTTGGGGAATGTCTGTGCATCCTTCAATGCCAGCTCCAATATTACTCCTGCCTCCTCCAGGAAGCCTTCCTTAACCCACTGCCTGCATTTGTTCATTTGATTGCTCATTTAATCTTTAACAGACAGAACCAATTCCTCTGGCCATGCTTCCTTGATAGCATTTAAGTAGATTTTTCTGATGACACTGATCAGATTGCATCATAGTTATCTGGGGCTCCTCAAGGCCAGCCCTGTTTAGTTTTGTGCCCCCAAGCCTAGCAGAGAGCCTAGCACAATATATTGCTCTGTAAATGCTTGCCAAATGAATGAAGTCTTTTAACAGTTGTGCACCTCAGTTTCTTCATCTGAAAGTAGACCTACTAATTATATCTTCTTTTTTTCTGTTAGAGGATTGTTGGCAGGATTTGGCCAGTAGCATTTGTGTGTATGTGAAAGTGCTTTGTAAACTGTACATGTGAGTAATAAATATATATAAATAAATATATATATTATTTATATATATTTATAAAAATAAATAAATAAATAAATATATTTATTTATTTATTAAACACCTTTATTGTGGTATGGTTCCTATACAGTAAACTACACGTGAGGGCTTTAATGCAGGGCAGAAAGAAAAGGGTTCAGTTGCTGCCAGGCTGCACCAGACACCTGGATTGTGATTACGCCAAAGCCAGAAGATCTGCCTGGCAGCACCAGCTTGCTTGGTGTGGGGGCATTTCCCAGGGGGAAGGGCTGTTCAGATGCCCTAAGCCACGTCCGTGAATGGCTTTGCTCACAGGGCTTCTTGTGGACTGGCTACTTCCTAGCTTGGTGTCCAACCTGTTCTTTTGGGTGTGCCTAGACTCTGCAGAGTCCCCACCCCATTTCTAGCCTACTGTGCTTTGGAAAGTGCCCCACTGCTTAAGGAAAGAGCACTGTAGCAGGAGGGAGTGGGAGTCACTGCGCTCTGATGTGCATGGGGAGTGATCTAACTCCACCTCTGCCTCCCACTCACAGCGGTTCTTGAGCAAGTCCCTTCCCCTCAGTTGGCCTTAGTTTCCCCATCTGTAAACCGACGGGGTTAGGTTGAAGAGGTCTGCTGGGCACCTCTCCCATCGCCCTCTCCAGCGGAATCTTTTTTATTCTTTAAGTCCTAATCCAAATGCTGCTTTCCCATGGAAACCCTCCCCAGTTTCACCCTCCTTTGTGGTCCCATGGTGCATGGCTTATGTCTTCATTTTAAAGACCTATTTCCTTATGTTGTTTTGTTAGATGTTATAGAGAATGTTTCCATGCCTCTCGTATCAACTGTGAGCTCCTTCAGACATTTGACTTTCCTTTAAACACCCCGGCCCCTAGAGTTTACCTGGCTCAGGGCTTTGATGATAAGAATAATCATAATTAATATAATAACAATAGAAGCTATGAATTATGCCAGACACTGTTGTAAGAACTATTTTTCTTATATTAATGGTTTTCAAACTGACTTCTGAACCACTGTGAGGGTTCCGCAGGGCTCCCTCACACGCTGGCAAAGGAGGGGCCTGCATGGTTGGGGCTCTTAAGTCTCCGCTTTCAACCAGAGCAGCTTTCTTTTACCACTTTTTAAATTTCTATTTATCAGAAGGTTCTTTAGCTAAAAATGATACTGACAAAATTCTGCCATATTCATTTCTTGTAATCTGCAGAATAATGAGGAAGGGGTTATTTTATTTTACTTGAGAAGAAATAGGCTTAGAGAGATGAAGCCACTGGCCCATGGTCATGAACTCAGCTGATGAGAACAGAGTTTTGAGTTGGGATTGGCCTGTGGCTTCATCCTCGGTGAGGGAGTCTTGCCACTAGCTATGGCAGCTTCCAGGGCAGAAGAGCTCCCACGATGCTGAGTGGGGAAGGTGGAGGGCCTGCTTCCCCCCGTCTCTCAGAAACCTCTCTTCCTTGAGCAAGCAGACCCTCTTTAGGTGAAGTATGAGTCTGGCCTTAGCCTGGAGGCTAGCTGTCCAGGAAGCTAGCGAACACAACTACGAGAGGAAGTCTGGGCTCTCACTAGCTAGGCCACTGGTGTGCCTTCTGGGTTGAGCTGGACCATGTCTAGATGATACCGTCCTCACCATCCTCAGAGCTGGGCCCAGCTGCTCTCTGCCCTTGAGCCAGCCTGTCTGCAGATATGTTGGGGCTGTGTTCCCCTAGGCCTTTTGCTGGCCATTTAGGGAGATGGAGCCGAACACTCTGAGCTTCAGGGATCCCTGGCTAGTGGCATGGGGACATGGACAAGAGAGGGAGTGCTCCCATGTATGCTCTAATGGACACATGACCTGGGCTTAGCAGTAGGAGACCTGGATTCTGGCCCCAGACCCTTGGCACAGTTCTTGTGTGATTTTTCTGGACTCGCGTTTCCTCCACCATAGCAAAGTGCTACTGTTGCTGGTGTGCACTGAGTGCTTACTTTGTGCTAGGGCCCGTTTCAGAGCCCCTTACATGACTGGCCTTATTTCATTCATACACTAACCTGAGAGGGAGGCAGGCACTATTAGCACAAAGGATAGTGAGGCTTAGAGAGGGTAAGTCGTTAGACCAGTCAGTAAGTGGCAGACCCCAAACTTGAACTGGTCTTTTTCACTCTTAACCATTGTCTTTTATTGCCTTAGGAATAAAGTCTTGCCTGTTTGTCTCACAGAACTGTGAGTGAGGCTAGGGAAGTGTTTTTGCATCATGAGCTAGAGTGGGGTGAGGAAGGAATGCTATGGATGAATCTTTGCTGTGGATACATCATTTGTGACTGAAGAGGGTCAGGGGCATGTGGTGGAGATCACATTTGCACTGTGAATTCTGCGCCTAGAGATGGGGTACCACAGGGTGAGGATTTGGAATTCAGTTTGATTCTTCTGCCTGCTCACTCATACAGTAAATATTTACTGAGCATCCATTCTGCCCTGAGGGCTGGGGATAAAGTGGCAAACCAGACATGATCCCAGCCCTTATGGAGCCCCTTGGTGTGCAGGGAAGGGCAGCCAGGAGGGCAGGTCATTGGCAACATGACTTTGGGTAAACTGTATCTCCTAGAAGCCTCAGGTTCCCCATCTGAGCAATGGGATCATAACTCCAGTCCAGCCTATAGGATCAGTTGAAAGAATGGCAGTGGCAGTACTTTATGACTGTAAAGTGCCAGACTATGGCTAGCTTCTGACCCTATCGTTCTGACTGATGTCTTGCTCTTCTTGCAGGGCTGCCCAGGAGCTGGAGGACAAGCGCCCGGGGCCCCCCCCGGTAGCTACTACCCCGGAGCCCCCCATAGTGGAGGGCAGTATGGTAGTGGGGTACCCCCTGGTGGTGGATATGGGGGAGGTCCTGCCCCTGGAGGGCCTTATGGACCACCAGCTGGTGGAGGACCCTATGGACACCCCAACCCTGGGGGGCTCCCATCCGGAACGCCAGGAGGACCATATGGCGGTGGGGCCCCCGGGGGCCCCTATGGTCAGCCATCTCCAAATTCCTATGGTGCCCAGCATCCTGGGCCTTATGGACAGGGACCTCCTCCAGGTAAGTAGTGATCTTGGACTCCAGGTGCCCCCAGCCTTGCTGTGAGTTACCCAGCACCCTTCCTTGCCCTTCCTGTGAATGTGCAGGTAGCCTGGTCTCTGATGCCTTAGCATCTTGCCTCCAGCTTCAGCTTTCATTAGCAGAGTGAGAACTCTGTTAGTTAGCTTTGCTGTGGTAACAGCAACTCCAAAATCTCTTTGGCTTACAACGACAAACATTTATTTCTGTTGCTCATTCACACTTATTTACTCTTGCGTACATGTTGGCAGCTGCAGGCTTGGCTGCTGAGGTTCTGCTCCACGTGTCTTTTCTTTCCAGGATCCAGGCTGGAGGGGCGGCATATCCCCTATTTGGGTTATGCTGTTCTCATGGCAAACAAAAAGAGCAGGAGAGCGAGCACGACGCCTCCTAAAGCTTCTGCTTTGAAGTTCTTTATATATCTTCTACTCAAGTTTATTGGCCAAACCACATCCTCTGGTCAAGCCTGACATCAGATGGATAGGAGTGGATACTCCTATCATTGGAGGGGCTCTGCTAACTACCAGGCAGGGAGAGGATGCACAGTGCTCTTTCAGGGAAACCGGGGAGGGGTGGCTTAGCAAATAACTGGAGATAATACTGCAGTCTCAGGGGGAGGAACCCCATTTATGTGTAAGAGAGACTGACCATTATATGTAGAAAGGCAAGGTAGCATAGTTGTTGAAAGCTTGGGCTTTTGAGACCAGACCACTTACTGACTGATCAAGTTACTTCATCTCTTTAAGCCTCAGTGTCCACATCTATAAAATGGGTAAATGTTACTAGCTCACCAGATTGTTTTTTGTTTTTTTTAATTAAAGTATAGTCGATTTACAATGTTGTGTTAATTTCTGGCGTACAGCAAGATTGTTACTAAAGATTAAGTGAGAAGGTGCAAGTAAACACTGGGCACAGTGTCTGGCACATGGCAGGGGCTTAGTAAGCAATGTTCTGTGAGAAGACTTGTTCTGGGGCTTTCTCAGCAAAGAGGCATTCGGCATCTAACGTGATGGCAGATGTGCCAAGGGCCATACCACCGAAAGATGCTGAGGCAGGCAGGAGAGTGATAGAGTGAGATGGGGAAGGATAAAGAGCAAGAGACAGTAAAGGCGAGGTACTGGACAAGATGGGGGAAGGGATTTGGCAACTCATGGAGGCAGAGAATTTTAGGTGGGGGCTTCAGGCTCAGTGAAGATTTCTGAGTAGTTTCTGATAGAGGGTGAGGGACGGTGAGTGTCCATACCCCTGCGTCCTCCCAGACTCAGTCAGCCTCTTCACAGCACGCTGGTTCCCAGGAGGCCACACCAGCAGTGAGGCAACTCTGGTGCACTTGCAGAGCCTCCGGGGAAGGGTACTGCCGGGGAGCTCAGCATCTTAGCATACATACCCGGCAGGTGGCCAAGGGAGAGTCTTGCCCTTGAGGGTTCTAAACACTGTGAGCCAGTGGCATTTATCTCAGCAGAGCTGGAGCTGCAGGCCGTTTGCTTTTAGCTCAGCAGCTTGCTGGTGGATTTCCTCCTCGGTTTAAAATCTTGTCCCTGAGCCTACGTGAGGTCATTGCAGGGAAAGGAAGCTGGCTGTGAGGCTTATCTCTCCAGGGCTGCAGAGGAGCGGAGAGATGTGCTTCAGACTCTTAGCTGCTCACCCTCAGCCCACCTTCCTCTCACCCGGCCATCATTGCCTCCTCTCCAGTGCCTCCAGTGAGCTCCCAGAGCAGTGCTTTTTAAAGCATGATCCACACACCTGCCTTGGAGTCACCTGAAGGCCCCACCTTAGGCCCACTGACTCCAGGTCTAAAGGTTGAGCACCTGCTCTTCAGGAGAGATGTGACCATTAAAGGTGCCCCACTGCCCACAGGAAAGATCCTCAGGGCCCTCGACTCCCAAAGGGCCTTTCCAGCTCCTCACCTGCCATTGCTCCTCCCTCCCGTCAACCCAAGACCCCTGGGAGTACTCCAGACACACTCTGTGCCTTTCCAACATGCTTTTTCTTCTTCTCAGCCTGGTTTAAATAGCCCTTCCTCTGTGAAAATGTGACTGCACATTCCAGGCCTTCTGTGAACACTTGATTTTACTGTTGTCTCATTTAACCATCACAACAACCCTGGGAAGTAGATGCATTTTAGAAATGGGGATCAGTACACAGACAATGAAACAGTGTATCTAAAGTCATGCAGGCTAGTAAGGATTAGAGCTCTTTGCTTCAGAGCCTGAGCTCCCCTGTGCTAACTGCACAGACCACACGTCACAGAGACTCCTGCTGGCGCCTGTGGCCTCCTCTCCCCCATGGCACAGTGGCCGTTTTAGGTAAAAGGGTGGGACCTGCCTGGATTTCCCAGCTGAGGCAGTCAGACTAGTCCCACAGTCAGCAAACCTTTTTCCTTTAGGACTGGGTGGTGGTTTCTGTGCTGTGTCTCATACTGCGTTGTGTGAAGGAGCCCTTTTTGTGTCCTGTCAGCTCCCTAGGTTTCCCAATACTGTGTAACTGGCTTTATCCCAAAAGGTCTGGTCTTCTGTGCTTCTCCACTTTGATCTGCCACCCTTTCCTCTCACCCCCAGCTCACCCTGCGTGTCTTTCCAAATGAATGACCCTTTCTTCCATCTTCCCACATACACAAAAAGCTCCCAGACACACAAAGCTGTTTGAAGCACGACAACAACATGAATAATCAGCAGTTATGTAGTGTTTCGATGGTGCCAGGTGCTGATTTAATGGTTTTTATGTATTAATTATGTCTGCACAATAACCGTATGAAGTTGATGCTGTTGTGTGCTCATTCCACAGATAAGAAAACTGAAACACAGAGAACTTATATAACTTAACCAAGGCTGCTCATGGGAGAGCTGGGGCTTGAACCATGAAGCCAACTCTAGCATGAATCGAGCACCTCCCCTTTCCGTGTCCGGCTCCGTGCTAGCTCCTGGGGAGTCAGAAATGAGCTGGGCTGAGGTCTTGCCCACAAGTTGCTCCAAGTCTAACCTGGAAGAAGTAGGGAGAAACATGTACACAGTGGAGTGATTATAGAGAGAGGTGTATGAAGGAGAGAGGAAGGAGGCCTGTCCAGGGCTGGAAGAAGAAGGAATGCTTTATGGAAGGAACAGGGTTTTATTTGGATTTTGAAGGATGGATGGGAAACGAATGCAAAGAGATGAGGGAGAAGGGGGTATGAGGCGGAGAGAACCCAGTGAGTAAAGGCTTCCTGGGGTTGGGGCTGTGCAGGTCTGGGTGTGAGCAAATGTATTAGGCATCGAGGCTGGAACAGGGTGCAGGTCTGGGTGAGAGCAAGTGTATTAGGCATCGAGGCTGGAACAGGTGGACGGGGTAGAGTGACAAGTAGATGGGGGTAAACCACATTGTGGAGGAATTAGAATGCTGTTTTAGGGATGCTGGACTTTATTTTGTTGGCAGTGGGGAGCCTTTGAAGAATTTTGAGTTGAGGTGGGGGGAAATTGGTGAAAACAGAGAGGAATTTTATAGAGATTACTCGGTAGGAAGTGCTGGGTGGCGGAGAGTCATTGTAAAGATGACTTGGTTAGGATTTTTCCTGGTCCAGGTGAAGGGTGTCTGAATCAGGGCAGGTGCACTAGGAACAGGGAGGAGATGATGCCTGTGTGTGGAACAGCCAGCATTGGGCAGCTGTTTGGATGTGTCGAGTGAGGAGGTGTCAGAGATATCTGCAGGGAGGTTTGGAGATGGGGATGCACATGGCACACTGGTGGTGATGGGGAGGAAAGAGAGGTGGAGCTTCGTGACCACCCACACTCTGGTAGCTGCAGATAGGATATGCCAACTCTTACTGTGCCGGAGCAATCAGGGATGGGTCGGACCTGGTGTCCCCCCCAGAGAGCTCCCTACTGCTACGACTCTCAAAGTGCTTGTCTCTGGGCTGTGCGTGTTAGGTGCTTAGCAAACTTTTTTGGGGTTCCCAGTCTGTGGGGAAGAGATAATCCCCCTTTTCAGAGAATTCTTAATCTTCCAGACAAGTCCGTGTTCCTTAGAAACTTAAATAGAGAAGTGACTAGAGCACTAGAGGAAAAGCGTAAAGGATTTATGGAGTAGAAATCAACTGCAAATACTTCTGAGTTTACACAGAAGGTCCTTTTCTACCAGAGTAAGGATGATGGCTTGATGGAAGACAGGGACGGGGTAGGTGGATTTATGAGGCTTTTAGGATGGGGAAAACCTGTAGTCAGGGAGGCACTAAGGCTGGCCCTTCCCAGCATTTCTGCGGATTGGTCTTGAGACCTATGTCTGATTCCCCTGGTTGGCACCCCTTCCTGCAGGTGGCGCTCCTCCCAATGTGGACCCCGAGGCTTACTCCTGGTTCCAGTCAGTGGACTCTGATCACAGTGGCTACATCTCCATCAAGGAGCTGAAACAGGCCTTGGTCAACTCCAACTGGTCCTCATTCAACGATGAGACATGTCTCATGATGATAAGTGAGTCCTAGCCCTTCCCTGTGGGCTCGAGCTGAGGCCGAGCCACTTCCTGTCTGATGATAGGTAGATGGGAGGCCATTCTGAGGAGAAATATTTTGGACAGGGAGGAATTTCAGGCAGGAAACTGGGTTCAAGGCAAGGTCCCTTAGACAGGGAGCTCTTTTCCTTAGATCAATTCTCAAGTTCTAGACCTTACTGAGTCTTAGGCTGACTCAGTTTCTCATTCTGCACAAATGAGACTCCCTGTCCTGGTAGGAGATGGCAGGGGGTGGTCAGCCCCCAAAGCTGCAGAAAAAATGCAGTTCTGGCAGTGGTGGGGCTGAGGGTGACCGGGGGTGGCACTGGTACAATACTTGATATGGGTATGTCTTGGGGACATCTGGGCCTCAGGCCTCGTTTCTATGGCGCCTTGTACTCTGGCCTAGGGAGGAAGGCTGCCTCACTGGTCTCTGAGAACCTTAGTCTTGAAGCTTTCTTTCCCTTCCCTCCAAGACATGTTTGACAAGACCAAGTCAGGACGCATTGACGTCTATGGTTTCTCGGCCCTGTGGAAATTCATCCAGCAGTGGAAGAACCTCTTCCAGCAGTATGACCGGGACCGCTCGGGCTCCATTAGCTACACAGAGCTGCAGCAAGGTGAGGGCCGTGCCCGGGACTCAGTGCACAGGTGGAGCTGGATCTTTCTCTTTCTCCCAAAGACAGAGCATGGGGTTCCCTCTAGCCTCTGACCACCAAATGTCCCACTGCACTCACTATAAGATGCTGCCCTCAGCACAGGCCCACTCCCCACCCTTTCTGTGACCTGACTGGGCAGTAAGCTGAAATCCAGGGCAAGGAAACACCTGGCTACTGGATCAGGGCTGGACTCTGGCGATGGGATATCTGGCAGCGCTAGGAGAGACAGGCCCAGCCGGCAGGGAGCCTTGGGGATGGAAACTCGGCAGCCTGGGGCACTTTGAGACCAGGACGTGTGGCTTGGGTGGCTCCTTCCTCTCTAGTTTCCAGCATGCAGAATGGAAAGTGTCCTGTAGAGGGGCTTAGAAAGATGGCTTCTGTTGCTAGTTCTGCTAGAAGACAGTTTCTTTCCAGCTCTGGAACCTAGACCACTCTAAAAATTGCAGTTGGGTAAGATGACCCAGCTTAGCCACAGCTCCAGGTCTGGTTCCACTTCTTAGTCTAGAGGATGGGTAGTTAGTGCGGTGTTGAGAACCAGACAGGGAGCTTTGCCACCTGAGAGGGAGAGAGGACTCCCCAGAGAACCCAGCCGCTTGCCCTGGACACAGATTTCAGTCATACTGAGAAGCTCTGTGGGTGGGGCAGGCGGTTGGGGCAGCCCCCCGGTGGAAGGGAAAGGAGGCAACCTGGACTGAGCACCTAAACTCTGTTGCCAGATCCAGTGATGGACATTGGTGAGGGTGATACTATCACAAGAAAGCTAATATTTATTGAATGCTTGCTATGGGCCAGGCACTGTAATAAGCATTTTTTATATGTTACATCATTTTTTTCTATTTTTGTAACATTTTATATAACTCATAAAACAGTGCTTGTACAAAAATTCACACAAAGTTGCTAGAGAGCATACAATTTCCAAATATGTCCTGGGTTTTTGTCACATTTAGTTTTCTAAGGATGCACTCAAAATGTTACATCATTCTTTCTCCCATGCGATAGCCGCTTTATCTTATTCCCCACCCTTAGATGAAGGATCCCTTATTATTACCCCTTTTACAGAAAAGAAAACTGAGGCATAGTCTAGATAACTTACCCAAGGGCCACATAGGAAAAACGGAGCTGAGATTTTAGCCTGAGCTGGTAGATTATACAGAGAAGAAGGAAGCATCCCAGGTAGAGAGATTGGGGAGCAGCATGGAGGCTGTGACCTTGGAACTGCCCCACAGCCTCGCCTGGGGGGATGATGATGACTTTATTAGTTTTAACAAATAACACTGAGTGCTTGTTATGTGCCAGGCACTATGCCCACAGGCACTATGCCAAGTGCTTTGCTTGATCACTTCCTCTAATCCTTATTAGAACCTATAAGGTAAGTATTATCCCCATTTTAGAGATGGTAAGACAGAGGCTTAGCAAGGTTAATAAGCATCTTACTGGGGGGCTGTCTTGACTCCAGAGCAGGCTTTCATAGCCTCTGTGCTGAGCTGCCTCAGACATCTGCCCTGAGCAGGGTGGCCCGAGGGGGCTTAGGCTTCTGTCTGTAATGCAGAGGTCAAAGATGAGCACAGACAGACTGGTGGCACTCTGGGACCCTACAGACCCCTAAATAAACAGATGGCAATGGAAATTTGGAGAAAGAGGGATGGGGGCCTTCCATCTAAGGAAAGCATCCAGACACAGCCTCTGGCGTGCCTCTGCCATCTTGGACACCCCTCAGGACGTCTGTCCTGTTTCTGCTTTGGTTCCAGTCCCCTTGGAGTTGCTGAACTGCTGAGCACTGGTCAATGGCAGTGCTCACAGCAAGTTTTTGTGTCTGCTCTGTGTGCCCCACCTCTCCAGCTCTGTCCCAGATGGGCTACAACCTGAGCCCCCAGTTCACCCAGCTCCTGGTCTCCCGCTACTGCCCGCGCTCCGCCAATCCCTCCATGCAGCTCGATCGCTTCATCCAGGTATGCACCCAGCTGCAGGTGCTGACCGAGGCCTTCCGGGAGAAGGACACAGCTGTGCAGGGCAACATTCGTCTCAGCTTCGAGGACTTCGTCACCATGACAGCCTCTCGGATGCTATGACCAGCCCATCTATAGAGTGGGGAGTGCACCAGGGGACCTTTCTTGGCTCCTAGAGTGGAGAAGCATGTGGGCTTCTCTTCTTTTCCTGCCCCTCCTAAAAAAAGAATTCTCCCTTGCCTGATGCAGCACTGTTTCCAAAGAGGGCTGGGAGTTCTATGTCATAGCCACCAAATAGTGGGGACCTGGGCTGAGACCACATAGATAGGTGCCTGACCTTGGAAAAGCCTGGAAGCTGAATTACAACCCTGAGCATTTAAAAGGCACAGCCTTGCACCAGGTGCAAGAGATGCCGGTCACTGCAAGAAGTTAGTGTCTAATCGGCTGGCTCCAGCCTCTAGCTTTCCTTCTATGCCCTGACGCCAGTGTTAAGTGTTCATCAGCCTCTTACCTGTGTTCCGTCACGCGTGCTGTCTTGTCAGATGGACCCAGTTTCTCCAAAGTGCAGTCTGACCAAGGGTGAGAGATTTGCCCGCATGACCAGTGGCTTGAATTCCACCCCACAAGTCCGTGTGTGTTGAATTCTAGTTGCCTGTGGCTGTCCCTGCTCAGGAAGCTTGGACAGTCTGCTCCCTGGGCATCTTTGGCCAGGCTACCCCTCTGCAGCTTGGGCCCCTCACTTGCCCCTCTGCTTGGCTTCAGTCCCCATGGGACAGGTTGCCACCTCCCACTGCCAATCCTTTTTTTTATTTGCAGTTTTTTCATTCGGGGCCAAAAGTTCAATGAAACTGTAAGCTTCAATAAAAAGATAAAACTCTGGAGTTCCACATTTTCCACCACACCTTCCCAACTACAAGTTCATCCATTCAGTCACTCATTTATTTTTCCATTCAAGGAATATTTAAGTAAATAGTATAAACCATGCCATGCAGAAAGAAGCCGCTCAGGAGGATATGGCCTCCATGGGGCTGCTCTCACTTACCAGGGTGAAATTAAGTGTAGCGACCTGCCAGGTTGAGTTCTAGAAGCCTACTGTGTATTTTATAACGATTTTAGGGCTGGCATTCTGGGCTAGAAGCAGCCACTCCAAACTTTTCACAGCATGGCCTTTTTGTTATCTCAAGCCCTAGTTCTGTCTTCAAGACAAATTGCATTTATGAAGTCATAACTTTCCCCCCATTTTTACCAAGCACAGACATCTGTACTTGCCAGCTGGATCTTTAAATCAGCGTGGTAACCAGCCTACACTGAATGTCTATAGTATCTGCAAAGTTGCAGTCCGAAGCCAAGACACCAGCCATTTTGGTTTGCTTGGGGGGTCTTATGCTGGGTAATGGTGAGCTAATCTTTTTCCTTCTGGGTTGGGGAAGCAGCTCAGTGAGGCCCCGCAGCCATGTCAGGCTCAGCCAGTTCAGCCCCATTCTCCTCTGGGCTGCAGTTGTGCTAGAATCCTAGAATTAGGTAGAATCCAATTCCCAGAGGTCAGCCCCACCTGGAGCTAGAACCCTCTCCATTACCCCACTGTGAGTCTGGCATCTGCTTGCCAGCCTCCAGTGTCAAATAAGTCAGTGCCTTTCCAGGCAGCCCATTTCCTCCTTGACTAGTGGGAACTTCTTCCTGACGTGGACTCCAGATCCTGCCACGTTGAAAACACCACCCATTGGTATGGTTTTCTCTCTCGGGCCACCCAGAACATATTTCACCCCTTTCTGCTTGCCAGCCCTCTAGACATCTGGCACCTGCCACCACATTCCCCTAGTCCCCACTCCCTTTGGCATCCTGGTCACCTCCTCTGAATTTTCCCCAGCTCATTTGAGTCCCCCAAAATGGCCCACTGTGGTGCGGGGTTCAACCAGCAGAGAACAGTGTAGAACTGCAGCCCTTCGGGGAGCGGCTGTTGTTTCTTTGCTTCCACTGAGCCAAGTGTCTCCCGAAGCCCCCATCTAGAATGGTGCCGGTCACACACTCACCCTTGTGCTCAGCTGGGGTGAGGAACCCAGGACCTGGGTTCATCCTTGTGGGCATGGTCGGTTCTGAGCTTGGGGGCCAGCCCTCATACCTTATTCTGCACGCCGCCCCTCCAGCCTGGCTACAAACTACACAGCTTTGGATCCTGAGGCCAGCGGGAGAGGGGAGTGGGCAGGACAGCCCACCCTGCCTGGCAGGACGGCACGTCTATGGAAACGTTCACACGAGCTGGGCTGGTGAGTCATCTGGAGAGCGGGATGACGTGCTCAGACCACTCCCTCCACCTGCTCTGCCTACGAGGAGGGGAGCTAATGCATTCCTGGGCTGGGCCCCTGGCAGGAGCTTGGTTTTGCCCCACTTCTTGACGGGTGAGGTCAGCGGGAGCCCGCAGCACCATTAATCAAGTTAAGCAGACCCGGCGGTGCGCATGGCTGAGCTGGCCTCTGCCAGCTGCCTCCCGCTCCTCTCAGTGGAGAGTGCTTCAGACTGCATTCCACCCCCTGCTCTGGCAACAAGGATCAGGGCCTCTGGCAGCCCTCTAATCATCTTGGTGGCAGACGGAGCACGTCTAGCCAAGTCTCTGGCTTTCTCTTTTTATCCTGTGAGTTCAGAGAAAATCGAGCCCTGATTTCCAAGAAGGTGAAGATAAGAGTAAATCAGTCTGTTAACTCTGCTCTCTGCCTACCCAACCCCCCCTTACCTGCCATAGGCCTCTGGGCCCATAGGCAGACAGAAGTGGCCAGGATCGAGGACCTGGCATTAGAGGATCAATGAGGGGGCAGCAACCTGTGGGCTCTGAGGCCTGGCTTGGAGCCCACCTGTATCATGGATGAGAGATGGGAGCGGTCAGCAGATAATTGCATTCCAGCACTGCCTTGTCTTCTCCCCTCCCCCAGCCTCCCCACCTTCTCACTCCTAACCTAAGAAGCACAGATTTTGTTCAATGACAAGGAAAGGGAACATTCAGTGTCAGGCTTTTAATTACAGTTGCCTCAGACTGCTGGCCTCCATGCCAAACAGCCACATGGAGAGTGTTCGATCACACCACATAACCAACGGGATCCAGCCTACGGTGTCTGTGCTCGGCACCTGGTGACTGTGGGGCTGTGTTCCCACTCGGGTAGGGCTGGGCTCAGATTAGTTCACACAGGCCTCAAGGAGCAGCTGGCCAAGTGCAGCCTGGGCTTCAGGGAGCTCCTGGGCCATATGGAAATGCTGATTGGGACCCCCCCCCCAGGGAGGGTCTGTAATTGAGGAGAAGGATTTTTGGGAGGAAGGCCAAGCTCTGGAAGGATGATGAGGATGGATCGTACTGTGGGGTGTGGCCAAGTGAGCTGATAATCTTGTCCATAACACTACAGTTTACAAAGAACTTGCCACTTTCTTGAGCATGCTGAATCCTCACATCAGTCCCACTTAGGGGACACAGCTCAGAGAAGGGAAGTAACTTGCCCAGAGTTAAACAGGCAGAAAACCAGGAGTGGAGCCCCTGGCTTTGCACTGCATCCAGCAGTCTTTCTACAAGGAGTGGTGGCGGGTCCCAGGGAGCAGCCCAGGCAGGGAACAGGTTGCACTCCCTGGAGCCACCAGGACGGCCCTGCCCTCACTCAGGGCAGCACCGTGGTGACGCTGGTGAGCAACACGTGCTCCGAGACTTTGGAGACAGAGCACCGGCTCTGCAGGGACAAGGACTTGTGGCGGGCAGAGGAGCGAGGGCTGGGGGCCTTCAGAGAGCCGCAGGGACACAGGCCGGGCAGGCAGCAGGAAAAGGCGGCCTTAAACTGCTCCCGGAATTTGCCTTGGTGGGGAGACAGAAGACACAGCCGTAAGGAGACGGATGGAGCAGGAAGGGGCCTTGGGCTCAGGGACACCCACGCAGCTCCAGCAAAGCTGCCTGTGAGGGGGCGGGAGGGAAGGGTAGAGCTGGGATGGAGAGAGCCCCAAGGCGACCTCGTTACTGCCAGGGAGAGTGAGGACAGAGGCCCCAGTGCAGGTTCCCAAGGAGAAATGCAATTTTCATCTGATTCCTTGACTGTGCTCTGGCTCTGAGCCTGCCTCAAAACGTGGTGTCTGGCTCGAGGACCTCAGGTCACCTCTGCCCTCACTGGCATGTAGATGGAGGGTCTCAGGGCTCAGCGTCTGTGGCTAGGCATTCCCCACCTCTGCCCCACAGTGATGAACATGACAGCAGCAGCAGCCCTCGCACAAGGCACTGCCTGAGCTTGTGCCCTTGCTCATCCCAGCATCCTGAGAGGCTGGAGTCCTTCATCCTCACTCCACACGTGAGACACACAGAGGTGCAGTGGCTTGCCCACCGTCACCTAGCCAAAAGTTGGACCCCATTTTAATTCCAGAGCCCTTCACTTAAAGGGGAGGACAGTGGGGAATGACGGAGATGGGGAGACTGTTGTCCTGGGGACTGTTGCCACCCACCCTCAGTCCCTCTGCCTCCCAGCCCACTCACCACTGAGGAAGTTATAGATGATGGGGTTGGCAGCGCTGTTGGCGTACACCAGCCAGTGGGAGAAGGTGAAGCAGGCATAGACGGCCTCTCGGTCGCTGGCTTGGCGGAACATTCCGAACACCCTAGGACCAGCACGGGGGTGGAGGAGGGGGTGCAGAATGCTCAGAAATGGGGTAGACATGTGTGTACATGTTTATGTGGGGCAGGAGTCCCTATTCTCATCTAACAGACAGGAAAAGCCAAGGCTCAGTACAGGAAGCTGAGTTGATGACACAGCTCATGAAGGGCTCTAAGTGCAAGAGTCCCTCTGCCCCTCCTGTCCACCAGGTGGCCTTCCCTGGACCTCTGGGTCTGGGGTCCTGACCACAGTTTGGGGTTCTTGAGCACAGAGAGTATGACCAGAGTGCACTTAGGGACAGGGACCAGGGCCCATCTTCTCAGTCACCAGCTGTCTGGTTCCCTGGGGCTTCCCCTCCACTTTCTCATCCATCCTCACAGCAAAATGATGAGTCATAAACACCATCCATTTTTCAAATAAGGAAACTGAGGTTCAGAGAAGTATAGCGCTATTCCCAGGATCACACAGCCACAGATTCACACTAAGGTTGTCTTGTGTCAAATGGCCCATGTGCTTGCCCCGCACCTCGTGGCCTCTCACTTGCCCTGTGTTCCCTCCTCTAAGAGTGCTGTTCTTCCAGACACCTGTAGGCTTGTCCCCTCTCTTCAAGTCCCTGCCAAATGTCACTTCCTCAGAGAGGCCCCCTTTTTCTTCTTAACCATTACATCTAAAAAAAGAATTATTAAAAACCCCACCAACCTGTCACTGTCACTCTCTACCTCTTTCCCTATTTTATTTTTCTTCATTGCACTGGCTGGTATTATTTGTCCATTCTCTCTCCTACTAGATGTTGCCTCCATGAAGGCATCGTCCCCTGCACTAGTTCACTTTGTTGCCAGCCCCTACAATCTGATGACTGAGTGAAAGGATGAAAGAATTTTCCCAATAGTTCTAAGAGGCAGGACAATTATTATTCACATTTTACAGATAAGGAGACTGAGGCTCAGAGAAGAGAAATGAGTGCCCCTAAGGTGACACAGTGGATGCTCGGTAGGGCCAAAGCAGAGAGCTCCTTCCTCTGACCCCACCAGCCCTGCCCACCCACATCCAGTCCCCACATGCTCTCACCTCTTGAGGACATTGAGGACACTGATGGGCAGGTAGCAGAGGGCAAAGACCAGCAACACAACCATCAGCATCTTGGCCGTCTTCCTCCGAGCTCGCATCTGCTTCACCTCGGCCAGGAAGGCACGGACCTGAGGTGGAGGCTCTGCACCCGGGCCCTGCCCTTGGTCCTCCAACTGGTCTGAGGGCCGCTTCCAGTTCCTCACCAGGGCTGACGTGGTGCCAGGGATCTGTTTAGCACACACACAGACAGCAGAGGTGGGGACAGCTCCTTGGGAGGGTTGTTCTGCTCTGCTGGGCCTGCTCCTGGGGCAGGGCGGAGGCGGGCAAGGAAACAAACCCTTGCAGTAGGAAGGGACCTCATATTCATGATAAAGACCAAGGCTCTGGACTTGAGTGTACTTCCATTCTCCACTCGCTCATTGTGAAACCACCCACAATACGCCCCTGGGGAAGGTATTATTGGTCCTTACAGATGAGGAAGGGGATCCTTGACAAGTCCCCAGGTCACAGCCTGGGGCCTAAACATCCTCCCAGCTGCCCATCTATCTTCCTTAAATCACCACCTCCATCTGTGGGGAGAGGGGTGGGCGATGAGTTGTGTCTCCCCTGACCCATGCCTGATTCGGGGGGAGGCTTGAGCCAGGGGTGAGCAGGTGGGCAGTGTGGAATGGCCTGGGCCTGAGAGCACAGATCCCAGCCTAGGTTGGTGCCTCTCAGCCTATGATGGTTCCAGGCTCCTGGAACAACCACAGATGTCCTCACAGCCTCTCCCACACTGGACACCTGAATCACCCCACAACAGAGGGACATGGGGCTAGAGTTCAGGAAACGTGGGGTCTAGAGCCAGCTCAGCAATTCATGAGCAATGAGACCTTGGTCAACTCATTTTTCTGAGCCTTGGTTTTCCTGTTAGATAAGGATAGCGACTCCTGCCACCTTGACCAGGGGATGGAGGAGCAGATGTCAAAGTGTTGAAGGACAGCAGGGCTGCTCAGATTCTGGCCTGCATCCTGCCCCCACCCCGACACTGATCCAGGACTCAGTCCCACTAATGCCAAGGGCGTTTAAGCACCCCTTCCCCCCACCGGCAAAAAAGCCCACAAAACCTGCTGTTGATCAGTTTGCAATAGAGGAAAGAAGGAAGGCCCCGGAACCAGAGAGGCTTGGCCACTCGTTGGCTCGGGCAAGTCAGTTCCCTTACTCAGCATTTGTGAAGTGGGTAATATTGCTTCTTTGGTTACATAGTTGTGAAGCCATTGCAAACTAAGCGCTTAATTTAGAAAGCAACACAGAGGTGCTCTTCTTCCTGTGGCACTGAACTGAGCACTGGAGCCCCACAGGCCTGGGTTTTAGTCCCTGATCTTTCACTCACTGGTGAGGGATTTGGGAGAAGTGGCTTTGCCTCTCTGGGTCTCAGTTTCCTCTTATACTAAGTTGGGGATAATCTGTGGTGGTGAAGGCGAGGCAAGACTAGCCGGGAGTGTGTGGTCCGATAACCGGAAATGACTGATACTGGAACCGTGTTAGTTACCGTTCGGTTCCAGGGCCGCCACTAGCACTTTGGGCTTCGAGTTTGACGTGTCCTTCGGTTTTGTCTCTCTTTGGTTGTAGCCAGGATGCATGTTCTGAAGGCAAAGGATTGTCTGCTCCCTTAGACCAGCCCCCCTGTCCCCTCCCAACCCAGACAGTGACACCAGAGTGGGCCTCACCTGGCGGCCCCAGAGCTTGCGGAAGATCTGGAAATAAGCCATAGCCATGAGGCCCAGGGGGGCCAGGTAGGTGACAATGAAGAAGCAACTGTGGTAGATCTTGGGATAGAGATCGTCTGCAGGGGCCAAGAGATGTAAGGGTTGGGCCCAGTCTGGGAGCCCCCAGCCTGCCCTGCTCAGCATTGCCACCCTGCCCCGACTACGGCCAAAGCAAGCCGCTGCAGCTGGGCCCCATACAGGCACCATGGCAGACAGACCCTGGAGTTGCCCAACCCGGGGGTGCCCATCCTGGAGGGACCCCTGGTGAATGTCCACACTAGAGCAAGTACCCACCCTGGAGGTATCCCTTATAGGCACCTGCTCTAGGATGTCCTCCCAGGAGATACCCACTCTAGGGCTGCCCAGCCCCAAAGTGCCCTGATTGTCTGCCCTGGGGGCATATGCCCCAGAGGCGCCCACTTCAGGGATGCCCACCCAAGGCTCCCTCCGTTACCTGCCCAGCGTTCGTCACAGACAGAGAAGAGCCGGGTGCGGTTGGCTAGTTCCGGCAGCACACTGCTACACTCCATGACAGCAGCCTGGGGCACCATGACAGCCAGTGACACCGCCCAGATGCCCAGGATGGAGCCACGGGCCCGCCGGGCAGTGCTCTTGAACAACAGCGGGTGGCAGATGGCGTACCAGCGGTCCAGGGCGATGAAGCTGAGAGTCAGCACGGCCACTGACACAGACACAGCCTGCACCATGGGGATGCAATGTCAGTCCTTTCAGGGGCCACCCAGAGCCCCTGGGTGCAATGGAGAGCCTACAGCCTAGAAATACCTGGCAGCCAGGTGCAGGGCCAGTCCTGACTCCACTACTCACTGGCTATGTAGATTTAGGCAAATCTCTCACCCTCTCTGAGCTTCAGCTGCAGAATGGGGATATATCAGCCACCTGGCAGGATTCTTGTGAGAATAATGAAAGTATGGATGGATAATGTCCAGCTTGAGACCTGGTATATAGAAGGTGCTCCTACCATGAATAATAACTTACATTTTTGGAAATAACTACATGCCAGACACTGTCCTCCTTATCCTCACAACAACCCCAAGAGGTGGGTATTCTTACCCTCATGGTACAGATGAGGAAACTAAGACAGAAAGGTTAGATAACTTGCCTAAGGTGAATTTCCTCATCTGCTTGTTTTATCCTCAGAGTTGCCAGAGCTAATCGGGTGAGTGGAAAACCTCAAAATAATGGGAATTCAAGAGGCATTTCTCTCTGCCCTGACATTCCATCCCTTCCCGAGGCTGATAGGAAGAAAAGTCCTCATTCTGGGAGGCAGGGATGAACCTAGGCCAGAGATGTAAGTGGGCATTGCCTCCAGGAGTGCCTTCTGCCCTCTGGGGCCTTTGGCCAGTCCTCCTGCCACCCCACCAACCCCATATGGACATCCTAATTCCCACCACTGGGGGATGGAAGGCCCTGCCCAGGGTGGAAGGGGAGGAGAGGAGACTCTTTCCAGCAGGCCCCCTCAAATCTGCCCCCCTTGGGATCAGGGAGCAGACCCAGCTGTCTGTCATGGTGGCCTGTGCCTCTCTCCTCCACTGAGTGCCCATGTGCCTGAAGGTGATTGCACATGTGTGCACACATGGCTGTGGGTATGTTGTGGGTTGACCTGGAAGGAGGGGGTCTCTGAGTACATGGGGCTGTGGCTGCGTCCTTGAGTGTCGGGCCTGGCAGCTGCCCTTACTAACAATAAAGCATGACACTGCCAAAGTACTGAGCCACCATGTCCCGTCTGAAAGGCAAGTCTGAGGGTCACAGAGACCTATGCAAGGCCACAGTTTTTGTACTTGGTGTGATGAGGGGTCATAAGGGTGCCCAGGCAGAGCTCACCTGTAGATAGGGGATGACCTTGCAGAGGGCATGGCCGAAGAGCCAGGATTCAGTGATGTCTACCAGCAGGCTGGCTGGCAGGCAGATGGCTGTCACTAGCACATCAGCCAGGGACAGGTTGACGATGAAGTAGTTGGTGACTGTCCTCATGTGGTGGTTCCGCCACACAGCCAGGCAGACTGCAGGGTGGGGCCAGGATGCATCGAAGCCAACAGCTGAGCCATGCCCAGTCTAGCTGAGTCCCATCAGCAAGACCCTTCCCCCACATTATCCAGTAGAGACTGTGGGATGGGGAGAAAAGCGAGGCCCAGGACCCCCTCCCAGTCCCCAGGGGAAGCCCCCGGCGCCACAGGGACCTAGAGACGTACCCAGTGTGTTGCCGACCAGGGCCGCAAGGAACACAGCCACGTAGGCCACAATGAGGACCCACTCGTACTGCTTCGGGTACAGATAATCGCGCCACAGATAGCGGAGAAACTCGTCTTCGTAGTCTGGGGGCACCGGGGATGGTTCCCTGCTGCCAGCAGGGACTCCCGTCTGGGGCCCTGGGCTAGCGGTGGGCTCCATGAGCTCAGGAGCCGCTGCAGCTGAGGGGCATCCTGGGCTCTGCTGAGGGAGGGGGGCACCTGGGCCAGGCCTCAGCCCACTTCCCTCAGGGGGCCCAGGGCCTTGCATTCAGGTCTTTGGGGTCCCAGCCCCGAACCTTCTGAAGGAAGGAAGAAGGAAGAAAGGGAACATTAGGGGTGTGCCAGGCAATTTGCAGATAAGCTCCCTCTTTGTTTTCACAGTCACGTGGGTTATGGGGAGCCTGGAATCGATACAGAAAGACAGATCTGCCTTGCATCCCAGTTTCATACCAGTTGGGTTACTTACCTCGTCCCTCTCAGCCTTGGTTTCCTCATCTATCCCATTGAGTAATAACTGAACCTGCCTCATTGGGCCGCGGTGAGGAGTAAGGAGCTCTAATGAGTGCAGAGTGCTTTACCCAGAAACTGGCACCGGAAGCCAGCTTCACGGCCATTGCTAAGAGCCCTGCTTTGCAGAAGAGGAGATAGAAGCTCAGAGAGGTTGAGCTCCTTGCTCAGGGTCACAAAGCTACTATTCCAGGTCTGTCTGAATCCACCAAACATCACAGATTTGGGAGGGTAAGCCATCCCGATTGCAAATGTTCTCTCCTGGATCGGTTAAAAGGCTTGAAATTTTAGTTGAAAGAAACGGTCAAGGGAGGATTTTAGAGACCCAGGCCCCACCCACAAAACCTGCCAGAACCTCCCCGGTGGACACACACAAACACGCGCACGCACACCCAGTGTGAGGAGAGGTGCAGGGAGGAACTGACAACCTCCCTGGAAGCAAGGGGAGAGCCCCCTAAACCCAGCAGCTGGGTCCACCAGCACCCCCATCCCCTCTGGTCCCCCTCTTGAATCCCAGCCGCGATGCGCCCCGGCGGCCGCCAGGGGTCGCTGGGCCAGCGCGCAGGTCGCCCTCTCCATTCATAAATCCGGCCTCGCACCCCGCCCCTCCTCGCTTGCTCAGACCCCTCCTTCCCCTGGCTGGGCAGGGGCGACCCCAGACGTGTGTAGGAGGGTTGCGGGTCCCTGGAGACCGCTGAGGGAGGATGAGGGGGCTCCTTCTTACCCTTACCAGGAGCCAGCAGACCCACTCCCACAGTAGGACCTCCGCGCAACTCGGGGGCTGTGGGGGCTGCGGTGGGGGGAGAGAGGGCGCGAGGGGCTCTTTAGGAGCTTGCCTTAAGCTTGCGGTGGGGGGTGGGGGTGGGGGGAAGGCAGAGCCTGCTGGGGAACCAGCCTCCCAGCACCCAGGTTACCTCCCGAGACTCTTGGCTCCCGCTGAGGGTCCTCTGGAACCCCCACCCCGGGCCTGGGGGTCCCCCAAGCCCCGCACCTGTTGGCTCCGGGACCCCGGCGTTCTCGGCTGTTGGTCCCCCCACCTTGCACCGGGACTTCGCCTCCTTGCCCCGAAGGCCAGTCTCCGGGGGCCGGGACGCGGGGAGGGGGCCGGGACAGCCCCTTCCCAAGGCTGCGCTGCCTCGGCTCGCTCTGCTGGGCGCGAGTGCCGGCTCCAACGCGGTCTGTGGCTCGGCGCGGGCTCCGCCGGGCTGCGCGCCGCGGGGCGGGGGGGTGGGGCGGGCGGGAGGGGCCGGGCGAGGAGGGAGCCCCCGGCCGGTCTCGGCTGCATGTCTCCCAGCCCCCTGACCCAGAGGGCGGAGGGAGATGCTCATTCCTCCTCGCTCCCGACCTCACGCGTGCATCCCGCCTCCATTCATGTGTTCATCCATACTATTCATTGCATTCGCATTCATTCAACATTTATGCCTCCGGCTACTCAGCGTTCAGAGCGCACCTACTGTGTGCAGGCGACCCCAGGCAGCTTCGGAGAGCCACAGTGCAGAGGTGGATCCCAGCTCCCCCCCACCCCCGGCCCTGCTGCCTCACCTAGCTGAGGAGGATGATGGCACAGGTGGGTCACCGGGGTGAGACATGTCGCCTGCATCCCCTCCAACCAAGCTCCGGCTGTTGCTGGGGCAGCCAGCTCCCAGTGATGCCAGAAGGCCCTGCTCGCCCATCTCCCAGCCTCTGATTCTATCTGCCTCCCATTCTTTTACGTTCATACCTACTTTTCCCTCTTCCAAGACAGGGACAGTAGGTAGGGGCAGGAAGGGTGGACCAGAGGGGCTGATGAATTCAACATACATTTTCTAAGCTGTGTGCCAGGCAATGAGCAACAATAACGCAGCTGCCATTTGTACAGTCCCCATCATGCATAATGTCATTTAATCTTCACATCAACCCAGTGAGACAGTTGTTACCATCCCCATTTCACAGATAAGGACCCTGGACTCACATGGTTCAGTGACTTGCCCAAGGTCATACAGCAGAGGTTGAGCTGGGATTCAAACCTGTGCTCTTCTCCTGGTCTACCCTCCTCCTTCACCAGACAGAGGCACCCAGGCTCACAGGCGGACAAGTCCTCCACAGTGTGAGGAGGGCTGTGGGGGTGCCCAGCAGCTGCAGGGCACAGAAGGACAGGCTGATTCAGCCAGGGTGTCAGGACAGGCTTCCTAGAGCAGGAACACAGAGATCTGAAGGATGAGAAGGAAGCCCTGCAGAGGTGATTCAAGGCAGAGGAAATGACAGGGGCCAAGGTGTGGAGGTGGGGCCATCCGGGAGTCACAGGCGGGTGAGGGATGATCCCTGGCATCAGGCCATCACCTTGGCCATCCTCAGTCTCAGGACCAGACCTTCTTCATCCATTGGATCCACCCGCCTCTCTCACCCTCAGAGGTTCACACTCCTTCTCTCCTAGAAGGTGAATCCTGAGATGTAACCTCCATCTTCCCTGTTGCAGCCAAAGCCTTTTCTCAAAGGAGCTGGAGATGCACCATTAGGCATAGTGTGTGGGAGGGAAGCTGGGGCAGCACAGGAAATGGGTCAGTGGCCTTCTTCACCTGCTCAGAGCAGGAGGGAGGACTGAAGCTAACCCTAGGGCAGATCTTGGTCCCTGGGCAGGCATCTGAGCAGTCAGTGACCAGTCGGTCAGAGAATCCATGTGGTTCCAATGCTCTTTCCTGCCTGCCCCAGGGGCTGGTAGAAGTAGGAGAATAGATGAGAGGATGCGTGTGTGTGCATGAGTTTGAGTATCTGTAATTAGAAGTAAGGGCTGTGAGTGTGTATCTGGGGAATCCAATGTGTGGCTGTGTGTGTGTTTGTGTCTCTGAGCATGCATCTGGGTAGGGGACAAGCTCTGGGTTGATGACTGGGGGTCACTCTGGGTGGGATGTGTCTGTATGGGTCTTGATTTATCTCTGTGTGTATTGGTGTTTGTCTGTGAGGGTTGTGAGTGTGTGTGTGCACTCAGGGGTGTCTGTCTCTCTGTGTGTCTGAATGTGCGATCATGGCTTTGACTAGCGCTGGCCTCCCAGTGTGTTCCCCTGTGAGTGTGGGAATGTGCGTGTGGTGTGCCTTTGTGTCGTGGCTCTGCGAGTGTGCGTACATGGAACTTGGTACGTCTGCCTCCACAGCGATGACTCATCTAATCCCCCACGTGAACCGCCCCATCTAGAGCTGTGACTGTTGGCTAGGTAGGGGCTGGGGAGGGGGCTGCAGCACATGCGCATGACAGATCATGCGGGGACACTCAAATGACAGCTGCAGCAAATAAGGTACAGCCAGTGATGCAAAAGGTACAGACCCTTCTGTGCCTGTGTAGGCGGTGGGCCCCAGCTGAGCCCGCACAGCCCAGGCTTAGAACCCAGCCCAGAGCTTAGAACACTACGATTCAGGGCCCCCCAGACACCCTGGGTTAGAGTGAGCAAGGGGCCTTCCAGGTCCCCCCAAATCATTATAACAGGAGTGCATGTGTCTGTGTGGGGAAGGAGTCAGGCTGAGAATCCACCCCTATATCCACAGTATCCCATTTCATGAAGCCAGTCCCATTTACCCCTAAGAGGGATCCCGATTGTCAGACCTCCTCTTCACCCCTTGGTACCCCAGAGATGGCCGCTTGCTCCCCAGGACAAGGGATCTGGAGTGATTCCTTCTACCCCAAAGCAACAGATCTTTTTTCCTGCCCTATCAGACCCTGGTCAGGCAGGAGGCTCTGGGTCCCCAGATCCCTCTGGTCCTGAGTCTGGCTCCATTAGCCATGGCTTGAGGGCTGGAGAGGCCAGTTATTTGGCATATGTGGGCATGGGGTAGCGACCCTGGAGTGTATGCTCAGAGAAAATCCTGGGGTCCCAAGGAGGCCAGTGATGCTCTAGGAGACCCACCAGGTGCTTCAGCGGTTTGGTCCTTGGGCTCCACAGCACTGGCCTCTGAGAGCTTCTGGCAAAGCACCTGTGCCCAGGGGAGGGACCCAGGGACCTCATATCCTCCATCTCCAGGCTGAGCGCTCAGCCTGGCGTCTCTCCTCCCGGGGAGACCAGCCTGAAGCCTTTGCTTTGGCCGAGCTGTCAGTCAACCGTGGCCACATGACCTCTTTCCTGGAACCAGCCAGTCCCAGCCTTGTTGATCTAATCCTGAGCCTCCGAGGCACAGGGCCCTGTCACATCCATCTTCAAGTGTCAGCCTGGGCACTGGCCCCAGGTGCTACCTTTCCCTCCTTCCCAATTCCAGTGTGACTTACAGTAACCTCTGTCTGGCTAGGACTAGAGTAATTGAAATGTAATTGCGTTTTTAACTTGCTAATGCTGCCACAGGCCTAGGATGGGAGGGGGTCACCCTGGGCAGAGCAAAGGTGCTTCTTAGAAGAACAGAGATCAAAAAACAATTGGAGGTGTGGGATGCGGTGAGGGGGCACCAGCAGTGACTGGGCTGTGGGCCCGGAAAGGGGGAGTCTGAGGGCTGAGTCCAGGCAGGCCACTGAGGCAGCTGGGGCGTTTTGGTTCTTAGACCCAACAGTACTGGCCTCTGGAAATTCTGGACAAAGTGCCATGCCCATGGGAGGGACCGAGGGACCTCATGTCCTCCATCTCCAGGCCAGAGGCTCAGCTTTTGTGCCTCTTCTCTTTGGGGAAGGCTGGCCCTCTTTCAGGGTTTGAGTGGCTGGAAGGGAACCAACATCCACTGAGAGAACAGGGGCCCAGGGCCTGAAGTCAGGCATCCTTGGTGGTCATAAGCTAGGGAGCACCTTCAGGCGGGGGGCAGGAGCTCAATGGGAAGGGGCTGGAGGCAGCCCCTTCTGTCTGCTCACTCGCCCATATACGCACTCAACAGACACTGACGGCAGGTGAGCTGCAGAGCTGGGGACCCTTCTGGTTAGGCTGGGGAGACCCCCATGTAAATATGGGTGGGGATGAGTATCAAATGCATTAGGGTGGGAGCCTGTGGAATCAGGGGTGGGGGTAGGATGCAGCTGGGACCAATAAAGATAGTGTATGTGAACCCAAAGGAAAAGCAAGCAATCCCCACTGCCCCTGAACCTGTTAGGTCTAGTGTTGAAAGGAGGTCAGGAGCACAGGCTCTGGGGTCAGAAAGGCCTGGATTAGAATCCTGGCGCTGTTGCTTACCACCGCCTGCTCTTGGACTAGTCACTTTACCTCTCTGGTGGGCCCTCGAAGATGTCCATGTCCTAAACCCCAGAATCTGTAAATAAGTCACAAGGCAAAAGAAACTTTGCAGATGGGACTACGTTAAAGATCTTGAGATTGGGAGATAACCTGGGTTAACCAGCTGGGCTCAATGTAATCACAAGGTCCTTGGGAGAAGGAGGAAGGAGAGTCAGAAAGAAAGAGAAGATGTGATGATGGAAGCAGAGGTTGGATGATGCCAATGCTGGAAAGGGCCATGAGCCAAGGAATGACGGCAGTCTCTTGCAGCTGGAAAAGGTGAGGGATGGATTCTTACCTAGAGCCTCCAGAGGGAATGCAGCCCTGCCAATTCCTTGATGTTAGCCTCATTAGACTTATTCTGGACTTCTGAGCTCCAGAAGTATGAGAGAAAAAATTTCGTGTTGTTTTCAGCACTGAGTTTGTGATAACCTGTTACAGCAGCCAGAGGAAATAATGCAACTTCTCTGTGCCTCATTTCACTGCCTGAAACCAGCAGGAGCCTTTGCCAAACCGAGTTGTGTAGGGATTCACTGCAAACAGGCAGGTGTGCAGAGTAACAAGTGCTGGACACCAGCAAGACAGACACATTTGTTCACATGATACTTTAAAAATAACTTAACGTTTAAAAAAATCAGAGTGGTCTTCTTAGGAAGGGCTTTGTCAGACATCCTTTACCTGTCATTTGGTATTATTTTTATTTTGAGTCATGTATTGGTGCTGGAGGCTGGAATAACAGTAGTAATAAACAATGATCATAGGATACGTGTTCTGGTATGGTTATTTCGACACAGGAACATACAAGGGGAAGAAGAGGCCTGATCTTCCTGGGAGGGGTGTATGTGTGTATGTAGACTAGAGGTGAGAGGTATAGACTAGGGGTGAGAGGTGGGTAACTATGACCTGGATCACCAGACAATGGAGGAAAATCTTTAACAGGAGAAAAACTAAGATAAACAAAAATGTTCCAGAGGCAACAAGGGCTGGGTCTTGAAGGATGAATAGGAGTTCAAGGTGGGCTTTGAGTGAGATTTGCTGGGCAGGAATGGGAGAGGAAGAAGGGGCAGATTCCAGACAGAGGGGACAGCATGAATGGTGGCCATGGCCAAAGGTCTGTTCTGGGGCCACAGTAAATGCTAGTTTGGCCTGAAGTTGCTTCCATGAAGAGAAGCAACAAGAAATAAAAATATGAGTGAAGGGCTGGACCTGAGTCTAGGCTGAGGAGCTTGGACTCCATCACAGAATCAGCGCAGTCCCTGGAGGGTGTTAACAGAGGGTGCAATGTGGACTGATTGACAACTGTGTCCGCCAACTGAAACCTATTGAAATGAATAGAGTGTATTTTCCTTGTAAAAGATTCAAACCACTCAGAATAAAGTAAAATCTTTAATTATGTAGAGTAGCTATCGGTCCCTGTATTAGAATATAGCTAATGTACCACAAAGACCCCCCTGATGACAGGCTTAGGAAGATAGAAGTTTATTTTTCTCTGCAGGCCATCCAGGGCTGGCAAGGTGGTGCTACAGTTCTGCCAGGATAGAAGAGTATTGCAGTGTTTGTTTTGGGTGGGAGGTAATTAGCTTTATTTATTTATTTTTAGAGGAGGTACTGGGGATTGAACCCAGGACCTCATGCATGCTAAGCATGCACTCTACCACTTGAGCTATACCTTCCCCCAAGAGTATCACAGTTTTGAGCACAGGTTCTGGTGCCAGGCTGTCCAGGGTTAAATCATGGGTCTGCCGCTTACAAGCTGTGTGACCCTAGACATGCTACTTAACAACTCTGTGCCTGAATGGCATTACCTGTTAAATGGGGATAATATAGTTCCAGTCTGAGGTAAGGAGAATACTGATTCTCCAAAGATGCCTGCGTACTAATCTGTAGAAACTGTGAATGTTAACTTATAAGGCAATAAAAGACTTTGCAAAAGTGATTATGTTAAGAATCTTGAGATGAGGATATTATCCTGGGCTGCCCGGGTCGGCCCAATGTAATCACAAGGTTCCTTATAAGAGGGAGGCAGGAAATCACAGTAGTAATAGGAGACGTAATGATGGAAGCAAGAGACAGTAGTGATAGAAGGGAGGAATCATGAGCCAAGAAATGCACGTAGTCTCTTGGAGCTGAAAAAGGCAAGGAAATGGAATCTCCAGAAGGAAGCAGCCCCATCGACCCATTGTTTTTAGACTTCTGATCTTCAGAACTGTAAGAGAATATACTTGTTCTGTTTCAAATCACTGCTGTAGTTGTTTACAGCAGCAATAGGAAATACACATTCTCATCAGGTTAAATAGGTTAATATATGCGAAGCCCTTAGAAAAGCCTGACACGTGGCCTACGTCTAAGTATTAGTATCATTAATGGCAAAAACTCTTGGTCCAGGCCAGAGATGGCCAGTCCCCTCCATATGCCAGCTCGTGGAGAGGCACATCACTTCTGTTACATCCAGTGGCCTGAATTTGGTCACCTGGTCACATGTAGCTGCGAGGGCAGCT
Source organism: Vicugna pacos (assembly GCF_048564905.1). Classification (NCBI taxonomy): domain Eukaryota; kingdom Metazoa; phylum Chordata; class Mammalia; order Artiodactyla; family Camelidae; genus Vicugna; species Vicugna pacos. The sequence continues at coordinate 45,448,576 of NC_132999.1, forward strand.
GAGGGATGTAATTTTTTTCTGAGTAGCCATGTGCTCAGCTGAAATAAGCTTTCTGGGTCTAAAGGAAGAGGGGAAGGTGGCTATTGAGGAACTAATAGAGCCTCACTGTGGAACATGTGCGGTTTTGCAAAGGTACATTCCCCCCAGAGTCTGGTTAGATACATATTTTCCATTCCGTCTTTCCTGCACCATTACTTTTATGCAATATCTCTTGACTCTTGCCTTGGTAAGACAAGACATCCTTTATCACTCTTGGCGCCCCGTCTTCTTGCTAAACCATTACATTTGCATCTGGTTCTGTACCCATAATTAACATGTACAACACAGGGAACTATATTCAATATCTTATAGTAACCCATGATGAAAATGAAAAAGAATACGAAAAGGAATATATGTATGTATATGTATGACTGAAACATTATGCTGTACACCAGAAACAGACACAACATTGTAAACTGACTATACTTCAACTGAAAAAAATAAATAACTCTGGAAAAATAAGAGTTCTGGTTTTGTGTGCTGTCTATGTCCGAACTTGAAAAATGGAAAAAAGTAGTTTTTTTAGAAAATAAAGTTAAAAAAATTATGACAATGTGAACATTATTCTCTGCAGAGCTAACTAGCATCCTGGGACCCATAGAGAGGGAACTATAATCTTATGGTTTAAATGCTGCTTGAAGGGGAAATGCTCCAGGCTCCAAGGTCAAATGTATTTTCCTACGTTCCTTCAGACACTCAAAGTCATGTTACATTTTAATTTGCTTCATATTTGGGCCATGACTTTCTTATACCACTTTTTGTTCTCCTGGAGTTTCTAATTGCTCTTCTCTTCTTGAGAAAAGAAACATATGCCTTTTTAATCAGGTCATTAAAATCTTCCAGCTTCTTAATTACATTATTTGTTGAATGAAGCCCATTTTCTTCTTAAAGGCGCTCTTCTCCAAACCCTCTGACTTCCTGTTCTAATTTTGACTGATGGCTTTATGGACTTCTGGTATTTCTATTCATAACTCCTGGGTTAATTCCACTCTTTCGTGAATATGTTCTCTCTCTTTCTGGGGTTTTGTCTCTGTTTTGCTGGGGTATATCTTCAAATAACATTTTTTTAAAGGGGTGCACAGAAGAAAAGCTTTCTGAATCTTTGTGTGCCCAAAAATGTCTTTAATTTGTCCTTATGCTTACTAAATGGACATTAAACCAGCAGGCTTCAATTTTGGGCATGTGGGCAGGGGTTGGGGCAAATAGGCATTAAGACACTTAGGTTCCCACCTGGGCCAAATAAGAAGGGATTTACTCTAGACTTCAGAACTCTGAGTAGGAATTGTGGTCCTTTTAGAGAGAACACTCAATTTTTAAGAAAGCACTTCTCTCTCATTTTTTTCTTAAAAATTTATTTTTTACTTTTTAAAATTGAGATATAGTTGATGTATGACATTATAAGTTACAGGTGTACATCATAGTGATTCACAATTTTTAAAGGTTATATTCCATTTATAGTTATATAAAATTTTGTCTATATTCCCTGTGTTGTACAATATATCCTTGTAGCTTATTTATTTTATACATAATAGTTTGTATCTTTTAATCCCTTACCCCTATCCTACCTCCCCTCCCCACTGGTAACCACTAGTTTGTTCTCTGTATTTGTGAGTCCTTTTTGTTATATTCACTAGTTTGTTTTATTTTTTAGATTTCACATATAAGTGATATCAAACATTATTTGTCTTTCTTTGACTTAGTTCACTAAGCATAATACCCTCCAAGTCCATCCATTTGTTGCAAATGGCAAAATCTCATCCTTTTTAATGGCTGGGTAGTATTTCATTGTGTGTATATATCACATGTTCTTTATCCACTCATCTGTTGGTGGATATTTAGATTGCTTCCATACTTTGGCAATTGTAAATAATGCTGCTATGAACATGAGGGTGCATGTATCTTTTCAAATTAATGTTTTGGTTTTTTTCAGATACATACTCAGGAGTGGAATTGCTGGGTCATATTGTAGTTCTGTTTTTAGTTTTTTGAGAAGCTGCTGTAGTGTTTTTCACAGTGGCTGCACCAATTTACATTCCTACCAACAGTATATGAGGGTTCCCTTTTCTCCACATCCTTGCCAACATTTGTTATTTGAAGTCTACCTGATGATAGCCATTCTGACATGTGTGAGGTGGTATCTCATTGTGGTTTTAATTTGCATTTCTATGATGATTAACAATGTCGAACATCTTTTCATGTGCCTGTTGGCCATCTGTGTGTCTTCTTTCCCTCCCATTTTTTAATCCATCCCTCTCCCTGTATGTTCCTGATGTGTGTGTTTGCAGGGGAGAGTTGGTGGCTGACGTTGGCTTGTTATTCACTAGACAGGCCTTTACTTGAATGTTTTCCAAACTATATTCATTTGCATACCACCACCCCATTTTCTGCCATATCTTCTTCTTACCTATAGTATTATTTACCTACAGTCGTATTTTTCTTTAAATTGTCTATCCTAGTTCTCACTCTGCCTGTAAAATTGCATGTTTGATGTTATAGTTATATCTCTAATTGTCTGTAATTATACAGTTATATCATTTAATCTAAATGGAAATAAACACATAGCTCTTAAGATAATAGAGGTTTATTTATTTACTGCTAAATACCATCCACAGCAGTGCTACATGTACCATACTTTGGAATACTTCTTTAATTGATTACCATGTCTGATTAATTGCCTGAGCCTTTTCTGTGTATCTGCCAGTTTGGGCCTCCAAGGGGGTCTCCTTTAAAGAGTCTCTCTCTCTGGCAGTCGGGGAGTGGGGGCATGCATGGTAATATCTCAGTGGTAGAGCACATGCTTAGCATACATGAGGTCCTAGGTTCTATCTCCAGTACTTCCATCCAAAAAAAAATTTTTTTTAAATAGTCGCTCTCCTCCTTGGCCTGATTCTGACACAGTGGGAAATAAAGTAAAAGAGTAACTATGGGAGACAAAATATCGCTTTTTTGTTGATGATGGATGTAAAGTGGGAGGCCTTTGTTTAGGGCAAGAGTTGGGGAATCTGCTAACTGAACCTCCATCAGAGCCATCCCTGCCTAGTGGAGTAGATGGTTTGACCCGATGTCACATGCAGTGAGCTCACAGCCTCAGTTCTGCCTCTGGCATTCACTCTTAGTGGCACGTGGCTGTGACAGTCAAGGATCTGGGCTCAGGTACATATTCAGAGAGCAGACAGTCCATATCTTATACCAATTGCTTCAAAAAAATTTTTAAAAAGAAGGAAAACAATCCATTACATTTTATGTGGCTAGTAGAACCTTCAACCCAGGCAAGGACAGCTTAGACTGATGATCTTGGGTCAATTTCATGACAGGTACAGCTCCAAATACTCTAAATACAATATTATCAAACTAGATACAGCAATATATTAAAAAATACATAATGACCAAGTTGGGTCTACTCCAGGAATGCAAGAATATTTCAACATTTGAAAATTGTCATTTTAAGTCATAGCATTAACAGATTAAAAGACACAAAAATCCTATGATCACATAAAACAGATGGAGAAAAAATATTTGATAAAATTAAGCAATTTATTAAAATTCTTGGCAAACTAGGAATAGGAGAAAATTTCCTTAATCTGATTCATAATAAAGGATCTTTCTAAAACCTACAGTAAACGTACCACTTAATGACAGAAACTTAAAAAGCATTCCCTTCAAAGTCAGAAACCTAAAAAGAACCCCTTAAAAGGATCACTATCCGTCTTTCTGTTCAAAGCTGTACTGGATTCCCTAGCTTATGCAATAAGAAAAGTGAAAAAACAAATAAACAAATGGTACGAGCCATTAAAAAGGGAGAAACAGAATGGTCATTATAATATTTGTAGATCATGTGATTGTCTACCCAGAAAATCTAAGAGATCCTACACACAAATTCTTAACAACTATTGAGAGGATTCATATTGAGAGGCAATTTTCCATGGATCTGTTGCATTCCTGGATGACTTGCAAACAGAGGCAACAACTGAACTGCCCTTTTGTTTGGACTTTATTTTTTAACTATCCCTTCAAGGATGTTTGTATGTCAACCATCTTTGGAATGCAGAGTACATGTCTCCTTCCAGAGCAGAAGGCAGATTTGCTTACTGTCCGGTATAGTGAAGATAATGTCTCCCTCTGCAGTAAACATCAGATCAGGCACTTGGGTCCCCTAAACTCTGGGTTCCTCAGTAATTATGCAGACTTACTCACTGCATGTGCAGCATCCCTGTGGGACATAGGGGGCAAGTGGAACTGCTGACTCAAACATGAAGTTCATGTTGCTTGCTGAGCCACGAGTAACAAAGTCCTTTGTCTCTGACCCAGGAGTCTCATGTCTTCTGCCAGCATCCATGACACTGTGGTAGCTAAGGGTCTGAGTAGGGAAAATCCCCAGGCCCTTCCCATTCTTGGGACATCTTCCATCTCATATCTAAATACTAGCAACACATAGAAAATGCTATTTATAAAAGGTACCATTTACAAAAGCACATAGAACTCTTAAATGCCTAGGAATAAATCTAGGAGATGTGCAAGATTTTTATGCAAAAAATTAGAAAAGTTGATTGATGGTCATTCAAGAGACAGATAAATAGAGAGTATAACTTGCTTGTAGAAGGAAAGACTCAATTGTAAACATGTCAGTACTTCTCAGATTAATCTAGAAATTTATTTCAGTTTCAAAGGGTTAAATAAAGAGGTTTTTTAAAATTAATGTTTTCAGAAACAGGTTAAGCCTATCCTAAAGTCATATGAAAGAACAGCCGAGAGTAGCCAAGGCAACTTTGAAGAAAATGAAGACGATGAGGAGAATGACCCTCCAGATAACAAGACTCATTACACAACCAAAGTAGTTAAGACAAGGAGATATTGGCAGATATTGGCAAATACATAAACGGGGCAGAATGGAGAGCCCTGAGACAGAGCCATGCAGACTAGAAGTTCAACATATGTCAGAGGTGGCATTTAAACCAATTCCTTCCAAAAAGTGGTGGGAAATTTGGTTTACTATGTGGAAAAAAGAGAATTGCACCTCTGTATCACTCTGATCACCAAAGTCAATGCAGAGGGATACTAACTATGAAAAAAAAATAAACCTTAAGTGGGGCAGATGGGTATAGTTTAGTGGTAGAATGTGTGCTTAGCATGCATGAAGTCCTGGGTTCAACCCCCAGTACCTCCATTAAAAAAAAAAAACTTAAAACTTTTAAATTAAAATCTTTTCCAGACCTCACAATGTAAAGATTTCTTAAACAAGCTATAAGAAGCATAAACAATAAAGAAAATACAGATAGATTTGGCTACATTAAAAATTCCAAAGTATTGTATAGCAAAAATATAAACAAAATTAAAAGCCAAGTCACATGGCTGGGAGAAGATATATATATACACACATATATATATGATGCACACAATAGACAAAGCATTAGTATCCAGGCTACATAAAGAACTACAGATCAATACAAGAATTATAAAGAGGTCAAGAGAAAATCAAGTAAAAAATATAAAGAGGCAAACCACACAAATATATAGAAAATGATGTTTAACCTTACTTGAAAATGATTGGAATACAAATTAAAATAACAATGAGATGTAATCTTATACATCAAATTGATGACGCAGAGATCAGCAACATTTTCAGTCCATGTGACTGAACGGAGACTGAAACATTTGACTCTGTGAAGTGTTGGTGAGTGTCTGGAACAATGGGCATTCCTGTTAGTGCTAATGAGGGTTTAAATTATAACCACTTTGAAAAACAATATTATAAAATCTAGTCAAGTCCAGCAGGTGCATTCTCTTGAGCCTAGCCAGTCACTTCTGGAAATCCTAACTCTTGACAAATACAAGAATGGTCACTCCACCACTGAGTGCAGTGAAAAATTAAAAACAATAGAATAATATGTAAATAAGTCATGTTAGAGCTAAAAAGTAAATAAAGATGAATGCATTGAAGATATATATGTATTTATTGACATGCACTGAAGATATATATATATATATATATATATGTATACACACACACACACACACACACATATATATATACAGTTCTGCCCCTAACATTTATGAGGCCCATGTTAAGAGTAATCTGGAGGCTCAGGGCCCATGCCTCTTCTCTTCCCACTCTGGCTCTATCCCACACAGTGATGGACCTCACACATCAGCCTACTTATCTAAACTCTGTCCACCAACTCCACGCTCTCAAACAGCCACCTTTGGACGCCCCTGATAATTAGGGTGTACATGGCCACAAAGTCAACCACTGGAAAAAAAAAAACAAACAGCACGGAAATGACTGCTCTGGCCTTGGAAATAGTCTCTGGGCCCGTAGGGCAGGGGAGTTCCAGGATCCTAGGTACCCAGGCATGGTTTAGAAGACCAAGGGAAGGGTTCTGGGTGGTCCTTGACACTTTAAATCATGGAGAAGGGCCTGAGTGTAAGGGAGGTGCTGGTGTTAATACGGATAAATCTCACAAGTAATACTGAACATAAAAGGCAGAACTATATGTACCATATGATAACTTTACGTGAAGTTCAAAAACAGGCAAAATGATACTATCAACTACTCAAGGATACAAAGAAGAAGAGCAAAAGTATAAAAACTTGAATGGAAAGGACATTCACTTCTAGTGGACTAGGTGCTCTGAAAAGCTTTCCCACTCCCGAAGAACCAAATCCTGAAAAAACAAAAACAAAAACATAGAACAACTCTTTATTTTATTACTGGTTTCTGAGGAACTGAACTCTCTAAGGAGACGAAACAAATCAAAATTGTGAGCTGAACACAAACCTCTATGAGAGGTAACCACTTAGGTGTAAAGGTGAAGGCCTATTCAGCACGACAGTCAGGAGCAGGGTCAGGCCAGAGCAAGTGGGGGGACCTGAGTCTGAGATTCCAGCTTAAAGAGACACCCCGGAAGTGTGTTAAAGTGATTTCAGGTCAGCGGCTCTCCCTAGCTCCCAGATACAATTTTCTCAAAAGAAACATTAACAAAAGAAAAATCACCACCAACAGACCTACTTTAAAAGAATTTCTAAGTATGTACTTTATGAAGAAGAAAAATGATGGAAGAAGATAAATCTGAGATGCAAGAAGGATTGTTGAGAAAAGAAAATGATAAACATGAAGACAAATCTAAACAAACATTGTATAGTACAATAATCATGATGGCAAATCATGTGGACTTAGGGAAAAAAAGCACAGACTGAAATGAAATTTGATTGCAAGGTGGAAGGGGACAGCCATTGGCATTAAAGTGTTCCAATATTTTTGTATTGTTTGGAAAAAGGGCTGGGATTCAGGCTTTGTTAAATGCAAAATGTAGAATTTTAAAGGTAGCCGCTCTAAGCATAGGAATAGAGTCAACATTTTCATAAGAATAGAGTTAATTTTCAAACCAGTAGACAGAAAAAGTGGAGTAGGGAGACAAACTCAGGGTGTGGCTAAGATGGAACTCACCTCTTCCCACGGGCACACCAAAACTGTAGCTATGTACAGAGCAACCATCGATGAAAACAACCTGAAAACTAGCAGGAAAGAGTTTCCACAACTAAAGATAGAAGAAACCACAGGGAGACCAGTAGGAGGGGTGGACAAGCAGTGCAGTCAAGACCCACACCCTCCGGTTAGGCAACCCACAAAGGGGAGTTTAATCACAATTGTAGCGGTCTTCCCCAAGGAGCAAGGGGTCCAAGCTACATCGAGTCACCCCGCTTAGGGGTCCCCCCAGGAAGATGAGCCCGCTGAACATCAGGCTTTGAAGGCCAGCTGGGCTTGTATACAAGAGAGCCAAGGGCTATAGGAAACAGAGACTTCACTGTTAAAATGTGTGTGCAAAATCTTACATGCTCAAGACCCAACACAGAGGCAGCAATTTGAAAGGAACCTGGATCAAACCAGCTTGCTGATTTTGGAGCACCTCCCGAAGAGACAGGAAGCAACTGGTACTCCCCCTGGGGACATAGAGGCTGGCAGCAGCCATTTTGGGGAGCTTGTTCTACCACAAGGACACCGGTGCTGCCAAGCATCATTTTAGAATCCTCCCTCTAGCTTATCAGTGCCAGGAGCCAGCCCCATCGCCTAGTGGGCCAGCAGCTTCCACACAAGGCAGGGTGTGACAGCCAACCAGGCTGGGGGCCAACCTCACCTACCAGTGTGCCCACAGCAGTCGGCCCCACCACAACAGAGGAGCCCTTAGCCCACACAGAGGGCACCCCTAGAGCACACAGCTTGAGTGATCAGAGGGGAATGTGCTGCTGGGCCCCCTAGGATGTTTCCTATATAAAGCCATTTCTCTAAGATTAGGAAGTGTAACTGACCTAACTAATACGTAGAAATAAAAATAGAGAATTAGGCAAAATGAGGCAAATGAAGGAACAAGATAAAACCCCAGAAGAAGAGCTAAGCAAAATGGAGATAAGCAATCTACCTGATAAAGAGTTCAAGGTAATGATCACAAAGATGCTCAATGAACTTGGGAGAAGAATGGATGAACACAGTGATAAGTTTAACAAACAGCTAGAAAATATAGGGAAAAATCAACAGAGCAGAAGAATACAATAACTGAAATGAAAAATACATTAGAAGGAATCAACAGATTAGATGATACAGAGGAACAGATCAGCAAACTGGAAAACAGAGTAGAGCGAATCACCCAAGCTGAATGGCAAAAAGAATTTCTAAAAATGAGGTTAGTTTAAGAGAACTCTTGGACAACATCAAGCATACTAACATTTGCATTATAGGGGTCCCAGAAGGAGAAGAGAAAGGGTCAGAGAACTTAGCTGAAATCTTCCCTAACCTAGGAATGGAAACAGACATCTAAGTTCAGAAAGCACAGAGAGTCACAAACAAGATGAACCCAAAGAGATCTACACTAAGAGACATTATAATTAAAATGGCAAAAAATTAAAGATAAAGAGAGAATCTTAAAAACAGCAAGGGGAAAGCAATGACTTATGTATAAGGGAACCCTAAGACTATCAGCCGACTTTTTTGCAGGCCAGAGGAAGAGGCATGATATATTTAAAGTGAAGAAAAGGAAAAAGCTATAAGCAAGAATATTCTACCCAGCAAGACTTTCATTCAGATTTAAAAGAGAGTTAAAGAGTTTTATAGACAAGCAAAAGCTAAAAGAATTCAGCACCACGAAACTGGCTTTACAAGAAATGTTAAAGGAACTTCTCTAAGCAGAAAAGACAAGACCACAGCTAGAAATATGACAATTACAAAAGGAAAAATCTCATTGGGAAAGACACATGTAAAGTAAAGGTAGTTGATCAGCCACTTTTAAACCTAGTAGGAAGGTTAAGAGACAAAAGTAGTAAAACCTTCTATATCCACAATGGATAGTTAAGGGATATACAAAACAAAGTATGTCAAATATGATGTCAAAAACATTACGGGGTAGGGAGTAAAAATCACAGAAAACAAAAACCCAGTCTACTCTTAAAAAGGGCAAGAAAGAACAAAAAACAGAGCAAAAGTAGGACAAATAGAAAGCAAATGGTAAAATGGTAGAGACAAATCAAATACATTAGTAATAACAGTAAATTAATAATACAGTTTGGGTGGGGAGGGTATAGTACAAGTGCGTTCAATCCCCAGGACCTCCTCTAAAAATAAATAAATAAACCTAATTATTTCCCCCTTCTACCAAAAAAAAAAAAAAAAGAAAAGAAAAAAGAAAAAGAAAAAATAAAAATACAGTATGGAGTGGGGCAGTTCAAAATACTTCTCTCCGTTATTGACTGATATTTCTTATCAGAATAATAGTTAATAAGGGAATGGTATGGAAGATCTAAACAACACAACGAACAAGCTTGATTATTTGACATAAAGAGACTCCAACACCCAACATTTATTCTTCCCAAGCTCACATGAAACATTTTTAAACATTGACCACATACCAGGCCATAAGGCGAGTCTTACTGTCAAGAATCAGTCATCCACTATATTCTCTACACATACACACCGTATTCTCTAAGCAAAATGCATTGAAGAATTGATAACAATAAACAATTCCCAAATGTTTGGAAATTTAAAAACACACTTCTGGAAACAACCCAAATGCTTATCAACAGTTGAATGGATAAATGAGTAGTAGTATATTCATACAACTGGATGCTACACCCCCAAATAAATCACACACAAACAACTGTTGTTACAGGTAACCATGTTGAGTGAAAGAAGTCAGAAAGAGTAAATATTCTATAGCTCCATTTGCATGAAGTCCAAAAGTGGGTAAAATTAATCCACTGTGATAGAAGTCAGAATAGTTTACCTCTAGGGCGATGGGTGTGATTATTGATTGAAGTGTTGAAAGTTCTATATTGTTCTAACCTGGGAAATAAAAAAGAACAACAGAATAAACCCAATGAAAGTAGGGCAAAGGAAAGGATATAGAGCAAAAATTAATAAAATAGAAAACAATGATACAATTGAAAGAATTAATGAAACCTGAAGTTGATTCTTTGCAAAGTTCAATAAAATAGTCAAACCTCTGAGGCTGATTTATATTTTAAAAGGAAAAGCACAAATAAATAAATATTAAGAATGAAAAGGCTAAAATAACTACAGACTCAGGAGAGATTTAAAAGATTAAAAATAGAACAATCTGAACTATTTCTTTAATGTTATCATTTACTTCTCATTTCCATTTCTAAAGTTAGTTTTGATGTCGTATTTTGGACACATCTATTACATCTACATTTCAAATCTATTGGCTTAAAGTTATTTCTTATAATTAAAAAAAATCTTTCTATAGCTAACTCCCTCTTATTTATTTGGACCTTCTCTCTTTTTTCTTAATCAGTCTTGCTAGAAATGTATCTCTTTTATTAGACATTTGTTTTATTGATCTGTATTGTTTCTTTGTTTCTGTTCTTGCTATTAATTTTTCTCTTATCTTTACTATTTTCTGCTATTTGGGAAGGGTGTTATTATGTTTTTCTTTTTCTGATTTCCTAAATTGGATGCTCAATGCATTAATGTGAAATCTTTATTAATGTGAAGTCCTTAATATATGTATTTAAAAGTGTGCGTATCCCCTCAAGGATTGCTTTAGCTGCTTTTAAATTTCAAAATGTAATGGTTTCATTGTCAGCCAATTCCTAATACTTTGAATTTTTTCTTTGTCCTATTAAGTATTTAGAGGTATCTTAATTTTCAAACTTAGGGTTATCTTTTTGTTACGGTTTTCTCATTTCATTCTATTGTAATCATAGAAGGTGGCCTATAACAATATCAACTGTTCACTCTGTGGGCAGACTTTCCTCATGACCTAGTATGTGATCAATTGTTATAAAATTTCCCGTATTGTATGAGAAGAACGTTAATCTTCTGATTGTTTGAACAAGCTTCTTAATTATACTAGTCAAATTTTCTGCACATCTATTAATCTTATGGCTACTTAATTTAGTAACTATGGAGAAAGGAAAGATAAAATCCTTGGGAGAATTATGAATCCATTCATTTTTCTTTAAAATTGTCTCAAGTTTTGCTTTATATCTGGGTCATCAAACTATGGTATGTGGACCAAATTTGGCCCACTCCTTGTTTTGTAAATTAAGTTTTACTGGAACACAGCCATGTTCTTTTGCTTATGTGCTATCTGTGATTGCTTTCTCACTACAATGGCAAAGAAGTTGATACAGAGACTGTATTACCTGCAAAGTCTAAAATATTTATTATCTATCTTTTTACAGGAAAAATATAATCTGAAGGCTATGCTGTTAGGTTCAAAGAAGTTCAGAGTTATAGCTCCTTGGTAATATTTTCCTTGTTAAACATTATATAATGACCCTCTCCTCAAAATCATGCCTTTTGACTTAAAGGGAATTTCATCTGATATTTATAGAGCTACACTAGCTTCCATTGGCTTAGTATTTGTCTGGTGTGCCTGTTAGGAATGCATTTAGTTGCAAGTAACAAAACCCAACTACAGTGGCCAAAACAAATTATGTTTCCTTTAAATAACAAAAATTCCAGAGTTAGGCTCTCATGTTGGCATTACTTTGGCTGCTCTGCAATGCCATCAGGTACCCAGGTTGGCTGTGTTTCTTCTTCACAAAGGCTTGTGAGCCTTTATGCTCACGTTATGTCAAGAGAGCAAAAAGGCTTTCAGGCACTGTGTTCACATATCAGGCAGGAGAAAGGAAAAGGTAAGGAAACATTTCCCAGAAGATTTCCCTTTACATCTCAGTTGCCAAAACTAGGTCACATGAGCACCTTTTCCCTAATTGTTGACCATAAAAATGAGAGTCCATGACTGGCTTAGACCAAATCACAATTCATCCTTTGGAATTGGTACTTTAACATTACAAGAAATAAACTGGAGCTGGGGTAAAGGCACTCCTCCTGGAACCAACAGATTTCTGCCTACTGCCTGAAAAAAAAAAAGAATCAAGATTCTGCAGCAAAGAGCAAAAGTTTTGGGGCATGCTATTGGTCAGAAAATAGACAGTGTCTGTTATACCTGGGGTGTCTTTTTCCATATCTTTGTTTTCAATATTCCCATATTTTTGTTTTAAGTATGTCTCTCATGAACAGCATGTAGCTAAATTGTGTGTTTTCATTCACACTGATAATCTATTCACCAGTGAAATCAGTCCATTTACATTTAGTGTGATTACCAGCATTTAAGATTTCATTTCTATATCTTATTTTGTGTTTTCCATGCGTATTATCAATTGTTATCCATTGTTCTGTAACCAATCACCCCCAAACTGAGCAGCTCAAAAGAACAAACATTTACTATCTCACAGTTTCTTAGGGTCAGGAGTCTGGGAGCTAGATGATTCTGGCTCAGCCTCTCTGGGAGGTTGCAGTCAAGGTGTCAGCCAAGGCTGCAGCCATCTAAAAGGTCTGTTGAGAATCAGCTTTCAAGTTCACTCACATGGCTGGGGGCAGGAAGATTCAGTTCCTCACCATATGGGCTTCTCCATAGAGTTACTCATATATGTCTTCCCCAGGGTGAGTGATCTGAGACAGATAGAGAGCTCCGAGAAAGAGCAATCAAAATGAAAGCCACAGGTCTTTTCTAATAGGGTTGCCAGATTTAACCAATAAAAATACAGGATGCCCAGTTAAATTTAAATTTCAGATAACATTTTAATATTTGTATGGGATATACTTATACTAAAAGAATCATTCATGCTTATTTGAAATTCAAATTTGACTTTTTTTTTGGCAGGGTCTTCCTGAATTTTATCTGGCAACCTTATTTATAATCTGATCTTGGAAGCAAAACTGGCTACATAATTTGCTATTAAAAAATTACTAGGAATCTCAAGTCAGCTAGAGCAGAACGTTAAACCAAGCATGGAGCCCTGATGAGAAGATACTCCTAGAAAACCAGCCCTGCTTAGAAGTGACATACCATCACTCTATTACATTCTGTTGAACAGCAACTAGTCACTAAGTCCAACCCACACATTATGGGAGGGGACTACCTGAAGGTATGGGTCCCAGGAAGCAGCGATCACTGGGGCCATCTTGGAAACTGGCAACCTTTGCTTCTTCTATGTGTCTTTTCCTGCCTGGAAGTCATCTAATTTGACTGACTTCATTCCCTTTGTTTCCTCTCTACTGGTTTAGAATTCATTCTATTTCTGTTTTTCATTAGTCATCCTTAAATTTTTAACTTGCATATTTTACTTAACAATGTCCAAAGTTAATCAATTCCTCTAAAACGTTCTAGAATGCTTTTGAACTCTCATCATAGCTTCCTGCCTATAATTTCATTGCTTTCCAGTTTGTACTCTACCTTGTTTATTGTATCCCCCAAATCAGCCCTTAAAATTACTTTTATAAAGGGCATGTTTATTTGAATTTTCCGCATTTAATCTTTTTAGGGTTTTTGCTCCCCACCTCTTGTATTCTACTTCATCCTTTTCAGTTTACTTCCTGGATTTTTCATTTATCTTAATCTGATATCTTTCCAGAACCCTAGGTCCTCATGGTGTTTTTTAGTGATTTATTTTTAAAACCTTGGCTGCATCTCTGACCATTGCCTTCTTTTTGTTCCCAATATTGTCTATTTTGTGCTAATAATTTGTTTATCTTATTAAGGTTTTTTTTTAAAGAATTAGTCCAACTTTTTATTGTTTCCTATATCATTGATTTCTGCTTTATCTTTATTATTTCCTTTCTTTTACTCTCTTTGGGCTTTCTGATGGTCTCTTCCTAAAGTCCTGAGATAGATGCTCAGTTCATTTCTTGCCAGTCCTTCCTGTTTTTAATAAATACATTTAAGGCTATAATTTTTCCTCCAAGTTCCACTTTAGCTATTTGTTATTCAGTTTCAAATATCTTGTAATTTTTATTATAATGTTCTCCTTAGCACATAAATTATTTAGAAATGAGTTTTTAAGTTAACAAACATATTGGATTTCCTGGGCCAACTTTTTATTGTTGGTTTCTAATTTTATCATATTGGGGCTATAGAACATGACTGATATTCTCTGAAAATTTTCTAGACTTCCTTTATAGCCACATATGTGGTGTTTTAAAAAATGTTCCATCTGAGCTTGAAAACAATGGGTATTCTGTGTAAGGAGGTGTAAGTTTATGTTTATCTAGCAGATGAATTTCCTTAATTACATTGTCCAAACTTCTGTATCCTTACTAATGTTTTTCTATTTGATCCACTGGTTTTAAGAAAGTTTTAATAAAATTTCCCACTTTCTTTACAGATTCTTGACTTTCTCCTTGTGGTTCTGCCCGATTTGCTTTATATGTTTCACCAAAATAAATATAAGTTTATGATTTATGTATTCATGATTATTATATCTTCTTGGCAGATGTTTCCTTTTACAAAAGTTGTTGGTGAGGGCTGGACTGCTGTTACAAAAGACCCTAAAAAACAATGGGTTAAGTAAGATTGAAGTTTATTTCTTGTTCACATTTAAGTCCACAGCCTATGGGGTTTGGTAAATGGGGGCCAGGAGGAGACGAAAGGGAGGGAGAAGGGTGAAGTTCAGGTATGTATTCCTCTGCCCCTTCACCAGGAGGTCACCTCTGCTCTACACAACTCTCTCCATCAGAATCTGGTGACCTCGCCCTCCCTTTGACCCTGCAGGCCCTGGGGAATGAAAGCTATGCTACTGCTAGCCTCAGAGTCCTGCAATCTCTCTTGTGACTCCTCTACACCCTGCTTTGTCATTAGTTCTTTTGAAAATAAACTCTGCCCAAGTTCTCTTAATTAGAACACGCCATCTGTTTCCTGTTGGGACCCTGAGTGATGCAGGCTGGCATCATGTGTTTAAAAGTCATTGATTTCTGAATGCCTTTAGGCAAGTGCGCATTCTCCAATACACGCCGGACACAGGCCTCACGACTCCCTCTTCTGACATTCCTGGCTCATTCTTGTGTCTGTCTAGTTCCAAAGGCATTTGAGGCTGAGACCCTGGGTTAATGGCCCCAGGCTAGGACAGCTACCACATCCAGGACTCCAGAGCACCATCCTGCCTCGCGGGAAGAAAATACACAAAGCTCATCAACACCACTCACCTTGTCTTAACACAGGCTCAGCTTGGCCACTGGTCCGACGGCCAGAATGGCCTCTCCCTGAGCACATTCAGCATCTCAGGGTCACGGAGACATCTTTGTCTGAGGACACTTTATCACCTTAGATGGGTCAATACTCTCACCTAGTGCCTGTCAGCTTCTGCAGGACCGAGAGTCAGCCTGGCCCTTTAAGGTGACTTTGCATATCTCTGTTCTGATTCATTACCAATTTCTTCAGTCTGATTCTCAGTGGGCCCAGCTTGCTTCCCTTATTTCCTCATGCTTCAGGAAATTTTTAATCCTGACCAGCTCCCACACAGAGATAGCAGAGATCACTGTTCCCAATTTACAGGCTGGGAAATTGAGATTCAGAGTGGAGAGCTTCAGGTAGTCCAGCAGAGACTGGGTTTGTCCAGCTCTGAGTTACAGACTTTCAGGGTGAGGTTGTGTGTGCTGGGCGGATACGAGGCGTTCTGAATGGAAGACAGAGCCACAGGTGAGGGGAACCTCAAAGCCCTCTCTTGGCCAGGCTTGGGCGCAACCTCTGGGTGAGAGGTGCAGAGTGGGAGTTGGCCCTTGGAGTCCAACAAACTGAGATCCCCTTCCAGTTCTTCCCTTTTCTGCTTGTCCTCTTGGGCTGGTCCCCAGGCCTCACAGGGCAGTTATGAGGACTCACACAGGGAAGGTCTGTGACACCCACAGTGCTCAGTTTCAGGAGTCAGCCCGGGTCCCTTCTCTTCCCTTCTCTGGGCTGTGGCAGGTGGGGTGTAGATTCAGCCAGCAGGGGTCGCTGCTGCCAAGGTTGACCCTGCCTCTGGGGTGCATTCATTCATTCACTCATTCTTCCTCTCTCCCTGCAAACGGCTCCTGTGTTTCTTCCCTGCCAGGTAGTTTTTGAGGCAATAATGACTGCAGAGAGGGTGAGGCCCAGCCCAGTTCTCAAGTAGCCTGCAGTCAGGAAGGGATACCATGGTGAAGAAGTGAATAGACAGGAGCTCAGAGGATGGAAAACAACCGTACAGAGTCAGAAAGCTTCTCAGAGGAGGAGGCTTTTGAACTTGGCTTTACATGATGAGCAGTGATTTGGCTCCTACTCTGCAGACCCTGACACCTCCCTGCAGTTCCAAGCCAAGGCCACCTGAGTGTTCATAATCGCCATCACTCCCCCTCCCTCCAGGTCACCAGCTTCTGTGAGCCCCAAACTTCAGGTCCTGGTCAGCTGCTCAGAGTTGGAGGCCAAAGAGGCTGCTTGGGTACAAAGTGAAGAGTGTGCACCTGGATGTAGGTTTGGAAAGCCCAGGCTTTGGAGCCTGACAACTGAGGCTCCCTACCACTTCCTAGTAATGTATCCTTAAGGCAAGTCACTTCACTTTCCCCACTCCCACTCCAACCTCAGTTTCCTCCCTGTAAAATGGGCATAATAACAGTCCTTAACTAGATTGTATTTCTTCGGTGTGGTTCCCTTGGTACCCATCTCTCTGATCCATAAACTGGCATATTCTGTTAACCATCTCATTCCATCCCATGGGGGGGCCATGCTATTCCCCCTGGAACAGGGAGCAGGACGCTATCCTGGAAGCCCTGCCCAGACTCAGCCTTGCTTTACTTTGGGAAGACCACCTCAGGTAATAGTGTCAGAGCCACAGAATTTTCACGAAATGGGTGGAATTCTAGAAAAGTTATCTTCCAAGTCTCAGGAGTGAGTCACCAGGGAGAAGCTGGGGGAGAAGCCCTCAATCTTTTACCTGCAAAGGGCATCTCTCTGGGTTGATTTACAAATTCAGTGGTAGGCAGTGTGGGCTGTATCCAGTTCCACCACTTATCAGCTATGTGACCTGACAGATTCAGGCTTCCCTGAGCCGCTCGCTCCTTATCTGTCAAATGGTGGTTATAGTAGCCCCCAGCTGTTGTGGACTGTCTCTGTCATCTGTTCAACAGCCCTCTCCTTCCATGGGATCTCCTTCTCCTCCAAATGCTGGTTCATCCAGGGCTGTCATGGCTTCCCTGAGCCTGTCCATTGGCCATAGGTGACTGGCCCACAGGTGGACACCTGACTAGAGCCAAGCCAGACAGAAGCCTTCCTTGTCCTGCTCTGTTTCTTTTTGAGTCAAAATTGAGAAGAAAAAAAAAGGCTGTGAAAATATGAGAGACTCAGGACTTGTCATTGGCCAAATGTCCTCCCTCATGACAGAATTAGTGGAGAGATACTGAGAGAGTCAGTCCTGGTAGAAATTGGATCAGTTCTGGCTGTGCCTAGGCCCAGGAGCCCTGCTAACAATCTGGAAGCTCACCCTTCCCTTAGCTTCTCAGAGTCGCCTCACTGGTTGGTATTGGTTTCTAAAGATACACTTTCTCACAGGGTTGTATTTAGGATCGAAAGTGTGTGAAGCGCTGAGCCCAGAGCCTGGCATGCTGCAGGCTCAGGAGGCATCAATTCCTTTCCCTTAACAGGCACCAGGCAAGGACGGGGTTTGGCAAGATACCAGAAAGATGTGAGGCATTAGCAGTAGTGAAGTGATGTAACTCAGCAGCTCCTGGCAAACGAAAGTCAGGCATCTTGGGACCCCGCAGAGCTCCACAGAAGACCAGAATAAATGCCCAAGTGCAACAGTTCATCCATAGGAAAAGGATGGGACTAAGAAAAAAACTCCTGTCCACATCTTTGTGGGAGGAAAAGTTGTCCCTCTGTGCCAGGGATGTCTGCTGGAGTCCTTGGAGGTCCAGATGGACACCAGGAAAGACTTTCCAGAGAGGGACATTTAAGCTGGGTTTTAAAGGATGAATAAGAGTCTGACAAACAGGAAAAGGGTTTGGAAAGGGACACTAGACTATCACTACTAAATCTATTAATACGAAGCTCATCAGTATGAAGATTCAGACAGCCTGGGTTTGAATCCTGCCACAACAAACCTTCAGACTCTTCTATGCTTCCATTTCTTACCTCCAAAATAATGAAATGGGGAGTTGCTCATTTTTTTAGTATTAAATGAAATAATATATGTGAAGCACTCAGAACAACGTGCTGGCAGAAAGCTGTGGTTAAGCACTAAATAAATGTTTAGCTCATTATGAGAAGCTGTTACATTGTCAAGGCCAACCCCCTTTAAAAGATTAGAGTTGTTACCATTTATTGAGCCCTTAGTAAGTTCCAAGCATGGTGCTAAATGCTTGGCATGCTTTGTCTCTTTTGATCCTCCCAACAACTACAGAAGATGTACTAGTATCCTCATTAAAGATGGAAAAACAGAGGCTCTGAGAGATCAAGATTACATAGCCAGTGTGGAATTGAGCAGGTGCAAACCCAGGTTTGTCTAAGGACCCATGGCCTTGCCCCAGATAGAGTAAAGGACTAGCCTCAGGACACAGAGCAAGGTTCTGGGGCGCCAGGATTTCTTTACGGACAGACTCAAGGGCAGTAATCTGATTGCGGGCCCTTGGTTTGTCTCCCTGTTTAGGACAACGCGTCCAGTGCAAACATCAGAGAAGTAGAGGTGGCTGATGGAGGTTACTGAGGGATCCGCCAAGCCCTCTCCTCTCCAGGGCGGACCTCGCGGGCCTTGGGCTCCCTGGCCCGGGAACAGGGGTAGGGAAGCGCTGCGTCCACCCCCCTGCAGGATCAGGCCTCCAGCAGGGCTGGCAAAGCCGGAGCCTCGAGACCGGGCCACGCCCCTCTTCCCCTCCCTTTCCTAACCCCCACTGCTTCCGCCAAAGATCCTTGCAGAAAATTCCAGCCTCGCCCCTGGAGCGGGGCTTTTCCAGCTGGGTGGGAGCAGCCGGGCGTGTCCTGGCGGCGGAGGCTGCGGAGGGGGCGTTGAGCCGACAGACCCGCTGCCGCTGCTGCTCGGGACTCCCTGTCCGTCACCGTCCCCAGGGCCCCCGGCCGGCCTTGGCTCCTTGGGGACGGGCGGGACGGCCAGGGAAGCCCGGCTCGGGCTCGGGCTCGGGACGTCCTAGCAAACAGGAAGTGAAACAAAGGCGGTCGCTTTTCGGTCGCCCACATTCCTTTCAGGTGATGCCCAAACGGTCGGCGGGGGACTCGGCTGGCCCTTAGGGACTGCTTCCCCTCAGTGATTCCAGCTCCCCTTGCCTTCCCGATCAGCTAGGGGTGGGGACAAGGAGGAAATTCTTGCCATGGGAGGTCCCATCCTCAGGCGTAGTCTCTCTGGGCTCCTGGAAAAGCAGCGCACCGAACTGACATCTGTGCCTGAAGAGATGGGCTGGGGCTACAGTCTTAGGAGGGAAGTGGAGGGTCATGTTAACTCAAGCATTCCACAAACTAACGCCACCTTATCGAGTGTACAAATGTGGGTACCAGGACCCACCAATGAATCAGGCCCAGTCCCTACCCTCAAGGAAGGATAAGTGAAACACTGGATGGAAGGGCAGGGTGCAGATGAGTTCAGGGAGGGGGTGTCTAAAACATGCTAAATGAGGTTGGGGTAGTCTGGGGACGCATGCATAGCGTCCCTTGCATAGCACCGCAGTTACTCTGCACCAGTACTGCCTGATTGAAGGAACCCTGGCTTTGAAATAGCAGTGGGACAGGGGTGGAAAAGCATCTAGATTGGGAGGACCGCAGAAGCAAATGCCCAGTGGTCTGTATGTGTACTGGACATTGGGGAGCAATGAAGAATCTGGAGTTGCCTGGGCCCTGGGTGAAGAAGCTGGCGAGAAGGCCAGTGAGGTGGGTCCTGATGGCCTTGAAAGCCAGGCTGAAGCCTGGGCTTATTCTGCTGGCACTGGGAACCTGGGGAAGTGAGGTAGGGAGACGGCTCAGAGAGGCAGACCCAGCCTGGTCTAGGGGCAGGGGAAAGAGAGGGGGGCCCCTTCGCCTGGGTGGCTTGAAGAGGCTGATCTGCAGAGACAGAGGTTCCAGCTTCTGTGGGACTGTGCCCCCCTTGCCTGCTGGGCACTGGCGCCAGTACTGCTGATTGGTGGGTTGGACTACCCCCCTCAGGCAGCGCTGACTCAGCGTCTGAGACGTGGTTCCCACGGGCCCAGGTCTCTCTGGGGGCCAAAGGCCATGCCATCCGTGCCCCACCTCCAAGCGGGTCAGTGTCCGGAGTCATTGACAGGGCTACATGGAGGCTAAGATTTTTAGTCCACCCACCCCTGCCACCCAGCAAGGCCTCAGGCAGTCCTTTCTGCTGTCTAAGCATATGCCACCTCAACTCTGGCCTCACTTTCCACGCCTGGAAGTTATGAGAATACCAGAGTTATCAATACTTTGTTTTTATTTTAAAACAGTGAAAAGAAAAATAAATATCTTTGAAGAATAAGACTACAGGGGTGGAGCGGGGAAGTGGGGCCAGAGACTTGGGAGTGCCCTGGCTTCGATGGTCTTGCGTGGGGGTGCCGGGGCCTGGGATGTGCCGGCCCGCTCCTCCCCAGCCAGGCCTTGCCCGGTCCCTGCTGGGAGGTCTGGGGGCTCCGCCAGCCTCGCCGCCCGTGGCTCCCAGGCCGGGCGCTGCGTCAGCGGAACCTGAGCGGGGATTAGACCCCTGGCGCCCGCCTGCGCCCCGGAGCTCCGTCGGGCAGGCGGGGCCGGGGGCTGCCGCCCCACAGGGGGCTCTTCCCGGCGTGGTGCCCGCGGCCTCAGTGGTGACCCATGTCCTCCATTCCCACGCGGCCCCAGACGCCCAGCACAAAGCTCTCGATGTCGCACTCGTTGGCGCCGCGCACGATGCGGAAGTGGCCCCTCTCGCCCCAGGCTGGGCCCCACGAGTTGGCCGCCGTCTGGGAATGAGGAAGGGCCGTGAGGAGGGGAATGGGAGTCGGGGAGGAGGAGAGGAGGGCGGGGGAAGATGACTGTGGCCGCGGGGCACGCGGTGCAGGGACTCACCCAGTATTTGAGCGTCCTTCCATCCGGCAGTGTCTCCTCTCCCCACCTGTGGGGCAGAGCCGGAGGCGGAAGGGCGCTGATTCACCTGCTTTCAGGAGCTCCGACCCAACCCGGGGGCCTTCCCTAATCAGGCCCCTGTTGCCTTTGGTGATTTGGGTACACCCTCAGGACTTGGGCAGGTCTTTGTCCTTCTCTGAACCTTCCTCAGTCTCCACATGTCTACGCCAGTGTACCTGCGCCCAGTGTGGGAAAGGCACCGAGACAACTGGAGGGAGTGAGCAGAAACGGAGGGAACCGGGGCCTCGACCCTCCAGAGAACTACAGGGGAGCAGTTCTCTGGGACCCCACACATCTGCCTGCCCTCCCTCCTCATCTGGGGAGCCAGGGAGGAGGTGGGGTGCCAAGGACAAGAAGGAAGAGACTCAGAGAATGTGAGTACCTTAGAGATCCCAAACTCCCTCTGCAAAGTACATTTCCTTGGTTGGACAATTGAAATAAACGATTCTAGCATCTCCTGTTATATCAGCTGGGGAAACAGACGGCTTGGGGATTGAGTCCGAGAGTCAGGCAGAGTTGGAACAGGTGCTGAGCAGGGGAGAGGTTGAGCAACTCTTGGATTCTTGTCTGTATTTCATCGGAGTTACTTTATCCCAGTGTGTGAGGAAGGAACAGTTCGTAGAACACCTTAAAAGGCCCCTAAGCTTGGTGTGACTCAGGGCAAGTCCCTCCTTATTTCCAATGTAAGCTTCCACCTCTTTGAAATGGAGCTTTGCAGAGAGATGGTGAGGATTCAAGGCAGTCTCAGAGCCTCCAGTGCAAACTCTGCTACCCCCAACCCCCCTGCCCATCAAGCCCCTCACCCTGTGATCTTGACCGAGTGGGTCCCATGCCGACGATATCGTTCGGGCCTCCCAAGGCTCACTGGTGTGTGGCTGTAGATGCCGCTCTGGTACAGGAAGAAGTCCTCGTGCACCTCCATGAGGGCTGTGGGCAAAGGTCAAAGCACGGCTGGCTCAGCCCATCAGCACAGGCACTGATGCCGAGCCTGGAGATGCCCTAGGGCCTCTTGGCACCAAGGCTCTAAGTATCCGCTCCAGGTGTTGCCCGTGAGGAGCGGACATGGTCTCCCCAACTCCTGGCCCTGATGGACTTGCTGTTCAATGCTGTCCAGACCACTTGTGCTGCTGTGCCCAGTCTCAAGCAGACACAGCTTCTGTAGCCAGGGGGCAGGATGAGGGGTGTTTACCTTGGACAGGGCCATTCTCCATCAGCTCCTTCATGATCTCCTTCTCCTGGAGAGCAAGGGGGTGAGGAGGAGAGTACTCGTCAGGGGTGAGTCTGAAGCCTTTGGCCAACCTTCCTCTCTCCTGCCTTTGCCCTCTCACCCAAGTGCAGACTTACATTGGAGCCGAGGCGGTAGGCAGGAGTGACCTGGTAGATGTCGTTGGCGTGGACATGGCTATTGGGGCAGCGGGCAGTGGCCTGGCGCTTGCCCCGACCCATGGCCCGACTGTGCATCATGCAGCGAGGTGAGGGGCCAGCGTCGTCCTGCTCATGGCCCGAGAACGGGTAGCAATGGTCAGACACAACCCTAAAAGGGCAGCAGGAGGGAGTGGGGACAGAGTGAGCACAGGGCAGCCTGGCCCAGACCCTTCCTGCAGCCCCTCGCATCCCAAGGCAGCAGCCTCATGCCCTCTTCCCTGCCCATGCCCTCTGCTGCTCACCCTCTACGTCGCAGGAACCACCAGGCACCATCGAGACGCCCACCGCGGCAACCCTGCTGGTTGTGCGTGTCACAAGACAGCAGGTTCTGGGGTGACAGGACAGGTGTCATGTGCCCCAGAGAATGGATTGAGACTCGATCGGATGCCACGGCTGGTGGGAGGAGGGAGAGGGGCTGTCAGGGAGCTCAGGCCTTGGTCCTCCTTTCCCACCTTGCCAGCCCCTGCCCTCAGATGTACCTGCTGTGGAGAAGGCCCAGGAGCCTGCACAGTTGCCTTGGTCGAGAGGGTCGTGGATCAGGTTGGGCCACTTCTCAGAGGCCTCAAAGGCTGTGGGCAGCACCTCCCCTGGGCCCAGCACTGTCTGCAAAGCAGAGGTCACTCTGTCTGCCTCTTGCCTCTGCCCCAGCCTGCCCTAGGGGGCCCTAGGCATCGGAGGTCTCCCAAGCGTCCGGGGCCTTCCTCAGTTTGATCTTGAGCCCTCCTGCTGCTGAGACATTCCAACAACCTCCAGGTGGACTGGAGAGGAAGGCCCAAGCCCCATCTCATGCCTCCCTAGTGTCAGGTGGAGGGTGGCTAGTCCTGTTTTATAGGTGCAGCAACTGAAGCCAAGAACAGGAAAGTGGCCAGGCCAGGGCCACCCCGATTTCCTTCCTCAGCCCCCGCCTCTTTCCTCCTCTGCACCTTCTGATCTGCCACATCCTTCTTCCCACCAGGACCTTGGGCTTCAGGCCCCAAAGGGCAGTGGAGGCAATAAGCAGTAAGGTCTCGTGACCGGGCAGGCTGCCAAGGCAAACAGCAGGAGGCAGAAATAGCCAGAGGCCCAGGGGAGTAAGGGCAGGGGCAGGGTCTGGTCACCCTAGCCTTGAAGTGAACTCCCTCAGCAGAGAGGGTACTCCGGCCAGCCACCGCCTCCTCCCTGCCTGCCACTGCCTCCAGCATGTGCTCCAGCCCTGTCCCGCTGAAGCTCCCTTTCCTCACCCTTTGACTGTTCTGGGTCTGGTTCCCATTTCTCCCTCTAGAAAGTCCCACTGGTGGGGAGAAGCCTCCTCTTCCCTTGGGGTTCCGCTGAGACAGCATTTGTTTCCGAGAATTGCTGCTCTCTGGCCAAAGCCAGAGGAGTGTCTGTCCCTCCTTTCCCAAAATACCAAGGTGACCTCCTGGCCCTTTGGGCCCTGACCCAGCCATACTGGGACCAATGACATTTTTCCCAAGCTAGGGAGGCCAGGGAGGGACAGATGCTGGGACCACAAAACTCAGACTCTGAGCATCAGTTCTTGCATTGCAGTACATCTGGTTATAAGCAGAAACCCAAGGCCCAGAGAAGGGGAGTGACTTGTCCAGGGACACACAGCTTATTGATGGAGGATGGGCCTAGGCCCTTGAAGAAACAAGGCACAGGGTGCCAGGGTCCCAGGCCAAGAAGAGATGGCAGGATTGTGGCCGGGGTGGACTTACATGAATCTCATTCATATTGGTGACGGAGGAAGATGGGCGAATGGTGCCTAGACGGTAGCTAATGCCCTCATCCAGGGTCATGCCCCAGAAGGCACTGTGGTTCCCAGCCCGCCACCTGAAAGAGAGGGGATGGCAGTCACAGACCTGCCAAGGCTGGGGATCCTAGAGGTCTGCACATGGGGGTGGGAGAGATGCCTCCTGGCTAAGTGTACACATGAATAAGATCTGAGTGTGGGTGTGTCTGGCAAGACATGCACCTCGGGCAGAATGCGTGTGTATGTGCGTGCATGTGCCTGTGTGCCCACTGGGGCACTTTTAGGGCCTCTCACCCGTAGTTGCCCTGGTTGATGGCCTTGATCATGTCTTGGTCCACCAGGCATGGCTCCTGGTCACACTCCCACTGCCCTTTCTCCTGGCAGGTGCTGGAGGAACAGGAGGAAAGGAAGAGGTGAGGCAGAGCTGGGCATCCTCTGAAGGGAGGAGGCCTCAGAGGTCAACAGGGGCCTGAAATTCTGCATCAGCGCCTATGGAAGTAGGGCCCCTAGATGATCCCATCCAGCCTGGTGGCTTTAAATGTTAACTTCAGGTTCACAATTCTCAAGTTTGTATCTGCTTCTCAGATCTCTCCCTAAACTGCAGATTCAAGAATCTTGCTGCTACCCAACATCACCACCGGGGTGTCTAGCGAGTCACACTTACCATATCCCAAACAAATTTCTGCTCTCCCCTACTCTCACAGGCCTCAAAAACCATTTCATCCTTCCTGGAGCGCAGCCCAAAAGCCTGGGAGGCACCCTTGACTCTTTCTCTCATGTGCTGACCCAATTCACTGGCAAATCCTGTTGACGCTACCTTAAAAACACAACCAGAATCCAAACCACATCTCATTCTTTCCTGCAGCCACTGTGGTCCAATCACCTTTCACCTGGATTATGCTGCAGCCTCCTCACTGCTCTCCCCAGTTCTGCCCCATGCCCCACCCCAACTTCAGTATATTTTTAATACAGCTGCCTAAGCGATCCTGTTAAACCCAAATCATATCTGGCCATTCCACTGCCTGAAGCCCGCCACTGGCTTCACATCACGGAATAAGGAGCCAAAGTCCTTCCAGTGCCAACAAGGCCCCACATGATCTGTCCTCCTGTTTCCTCTCTGCCCTCCTCTTCCAAGTCCTGGTTCCTGAAGCCCCAGCCTGGCTGGTCCCCTGACTGTTGACACCAGCCGTATTCCTGCCCCCAGGCCTTTGAGCTGTTTTTCCTCCAACATCCTCATGGCCCACTCTCACTTATTCCAAGTCTTTATTTAAATGTCACCTTCTCAGGGTGTCCTACCCCGGCCCTATCTCAACATCCTCTGCCCTTCGTACCCTGTGTCCCTGTTTTATTTTCTCCTCAGCCTGTCCCGATAGTGTATCTGACATATTACATATTTAGTTATTTATATTTTATACCTGTTTCCTCATAGACTCTAAGGTCCTTGAGGGCAGATAGTGTTTGACATCTTCAGAGCCTAGAAAACAAAACCTCGCACATCGTTGGTAACTAATAAATATTTGTTGAGTGAGTGAGTGAATGAATGAATGAATGAGGCAATATAGTGAAGTGACTGAGAGCATGAATTCTGAAACTCAAATCCTGAGTTCCGATCCTAGCTGACTAGTCATGTGACTTTAGGTAAGTTATTTGAAGCTCTCCCTCAATGCTGTTGTCTGTAAAAAGAGGATAATAATAGTACCACTTTCTAGGGATTAAATGGCAAGCTTGTAAAGGATTTAGCACAGGGCCTGGTCCACGTTATGTGCTCAAGAATTGTTAGCTACCTGGGGAGAGGGTATAGCTTGGCGGTAGAGGGCGTGTTTAGTATGTATGAGGTCCTGGGTTCAATCCCCAGGACCTCCATTAAATAAATAAACCTAATTCTACGTCCTACCAAAAAATAAATTAACAAAAGTTGCTATCTACCATTCTTGTTCTCATTACAAGAACTCCAACTCCAACTCCAATTCCCTGCCTCCTTGAGTTTCAGACTGGTATTCAACTAGTCTCCTGACATCTCTGGGTGTGTGAAAGGCATTGCAAATGCCAAATGGCCAAGACTGCCTTCTGCCAAACTTGTTCCTCTCGTAACATCCTCAACCCAGAAGATAGCCCCCTGATCTACCCAGTTGTTCAAGCCAGAACGCTTCACCCCTCCACTACCATCATCCTATTCTAGTCCCTCATCATTCCTCATCTGGACCATGGCAGTGGCTTCCTAACCAGGCTCCCTGCCACTTTCTGATTCCCTCCCCCTAGTACTCACACCCCTCTCTTACTGCCACAGAGATCTTTGAGCAACACAGATCAGACTCTGTGATCTCTAAGTGGCTTCCCACGACACTTAGAACAAAATACAAAATCCTTGGCACAGCTTATAAGACCCATGGGACATGGCCTGCACCTCCTCCGGGACTCTCTCCCCATTTCACAGCTCCAGCTGCAGTGAGCTGGGTCCCACCTCCTGGCCTTTCCACAGCCATTTCCCCCATGTTCCCTCCTCCTGGGCCTGGGCCACTCATGCTCTCATCTGCCTGGTATCCACATAAATGTCCCTTCTTGAGTGGCCTCCCCTCGCCCCCATACCACTCGAAACTAGGATCTCCTCTCTCTTTTCCCCATCACACTTGGAACGGGTTTAGACTAGAGGCTCCAGTGTGGGGACAAAGATGTCTGCCATGGTTTGACTGCATCTCCTTGGCCCAGCACAGCGCCCAGCACATAGTCGGGCTCTAATAAATAGGAGTTGACTGCACAGTTGAATTCTGTAAATTCTATGATGCTTTTACAGCTCATAACTGAGCTATTACAAGATGCTAAGCTGCGTCCTTCTACACCCTCTTGAGGCTCCCGCCTCCAATGTTGCCTTTTAAGGAGCCTCAAGGGGAAGGAGACCCAGTATGGCTGGGCTCTCCAGCCCCGGGAGCTGCGGGGCACCTTTAGGGAGAGCAGAGGAGACTGCAGGGGGGCAGGGAGGCTCTCCCTGGCCTTGCCTTCCCCCTCTGACTCTCAGAGCTTCCGAAGCATCCCTGGAGGGCTCACACAGCCTGGAATGCCCCCAGACACAGCCCCCTACCCTCCCTCAGGTGTCAGTTGCGGGGAACACAGCCAGAGCTGGCCTGGGAGGGCAATGGGTTGGTCAGTCCTTTCTTGCCACCTCCCTCTTTGCCCCCAGGGCTGCTCAAGCAGGTCTAGGCAGGGTTGGTGGCAGCAGGTCCCAGCATTCCAGAGGGGGCCTGGGTGGCCAGGCCTCAGGGAAGGGAATGGGAAAGAGTGTTAACTCCTCAACATCCAGAGGCATCCGATCAGTACAAGCAGAATCAGGCAGGCACGTTTCATCTTTCTAAACACAAACACAGCTCACAAACACTCAAAGCGTGCGCGCACGCGCACACACACACACACACACACATACTCTCTCACCCAGACGCACGCTGGAACGCATGAGTCCCCACTCTCCCTGTGACCCAGGCGCCCCTCACGCCAGTGAGGCAATGGAAATAGCTTGTGCGTAATGCATTCCAAAAAGTTTCCTCGTCCCTGGGGCCCTCTCAGTCCCAGGCAAAGACGGCATGGGGTGGAGTGGGTGCAGGGCCTCCTCCTCTAAGTCTTAGGGTCCCCATTATTTCCATTAAGGCATTCAAGGCTTCCCAGTTTACCTTTCTCCACCTCTCATCTCAGGCCTTAGATTAGAGTGGGGGCCACCCCTGAACCCTTCATCCTCCTTCTGGGAATGTAGGGGAGGAGGCTGGGGGAGGCCACATTCCGGGGAAGGCCCTGCTAGTCTGGCTAGCTGCCAACTCAGTCATCCCTGACCCTCATCCGGTCCAGGGCAGCGGATGTTGCAGTCAGAGGTTTCCTTCCTGGCGCCCCCTTCTTGGACTCTCCCATGACAGCGAGAAAGGTTGGGAGGGGCAGCAGCCCAACCCCAGGCAGGAGGTGCTGCACCTGGAGCCGGGCATCCATGATTGACCATGCCTGGGGACTGTTGTTGGAATCCTGGTATATAAGTCGATATGGTCCATGTGAAAATTCCCATGTTACAGATGAGGAAACTGAGGCTCAGAGAAGGGAAAGGACTTGTGCCCAACACATGAGTGACAGGCATAAGGTTTGAACCAAGTCTGTTGGCCACAAAGCCCACAAGGCAAGCCCCCTCCAAGCCCCAACACTCACCAACGGTTGCAGTTGTCCCAGTAGGTTCCCAAGACTGGATAGATGCGACCCCTGTGCATACATCCTGCGGGGATGGAAGACAAGGAGAGAAGTGGAACCAAGACCAGACACGATGGGCTGAAATGGCTGGGTCCTCAGAGGTCAGGTGTCCCGAATTCTCCCCAAAACACACATACACACACATGCACACTCACATGCACACACCAACCCTCACTGAAACTAAAGCCAAGCTATAACTTAAGACACCACCTACAGGGTCACACACCAACTGCTACTTGGGAAGTTCTCCAGTGACTCCAACCCAGATTCCTCTTGCTTCATTTGGCTGCCAGTCACAACCTTCTTTAGATCCTATGCCACTTAAATGAATTGGGGTCTGGAGATGGGGAGTGGGACGGGTATGGGGAAGCCAAGGCTCAGAGAAGGTAAGTGACTCCCTTAAGATAACACAGCGCTTTGGGATGACAACCCAGGAATGCAGTCTCATACCCACAGCCCCATGGAATTGTGGGAAGGAATTCACATGATTCTCCTGTGGGATAAGGGCAAATGGATGGTGGTCAGGGGTGAAGGCAGGAATAGACTTGACCCACCTTCCAGGTGTGCCCAGCCATCAGGGGTGGAGAATCCTGAGTAAATGTAGAGGAATTGCTAAGATGACCCTGACCAACCCCTGTGCTTTATCAGTCTGTGAGTGAGTCAGCAGGCGGGGCCAGCACCTTCCAAGTCCAGAAAATGGAGACAAGCAGGACTGGAAGAAAGGGCAGGAGGCTGCCCTTCTCCTGAGCCAACTTAAAATCCCACTGACCAAGGATCTTCTCTTTCAGGCTCACTGGAGAGATTCAGATTAGACCAGAGCAGGGACTTCCCAGAGGTTCAGAGAGTGGGGCAGTGTCTCTTTCCCAGATTCTAGAAAGCCTCCCCTGGAAATGTCAGTGCATCAGCCTTGCTCCTGAGTCTTGCTGAGTTTGGGATTGACCAAGTGACCCACCCCTGGCCGCCTGGTGCCCACCTTGGATGGGGGGAAAGGGGGGTGGCACGCCGAGGCAGAAGTCCCAGAAGTCAGGGCAGCAGTCGGAGACGGTGCGGTTGCAGAAGAGGTCACAGTAACAGGTAGCACCCAGGTAGGGCAGGGCGCAGTCATCAGCACGGCCGCGGCAGCACAGGTCCTGCTCCTGGCAGTACCGGCCACCCGCATCCCGGATGCCCCGCAGGTGCAGAGCCGGTGCTAGCTCCCGGCGCCCACGACCCCGCCGGGCACCCAGGGCCAACTTGCCAGCCAGCAGCAACAGCAGCAGCACAAGTGGACACCGCCACATGGTGCCTCCTGGGCCCAAGGAGGGCAGAGGTCAGGGGTCAGAGGCGATGGGCAGCAGAGATTCCCTGGTACCCCAGGGACTGATCTCCCAGCTACCTGGGGCTGTGAGTCCAAGGGTATCCAGCAGGGACTCTGATTCCTGCGTCCCCAGGCAGGATAGGGGCGAGGAGCCACAGCTTAGGTGCCCTGGCTTAGCGGGTAAGGGGCTTGGAAAAGAAATGGAGCCCCTCCCTGACCTGCCTGGGGACCCTCAAGGGCAGGAGGTGGGGATTGTGGCATTTTTGCTGCCCTCTACTCAACACCCATACTTTACACCCAAAGTCTCCTCCTGCCCTGGGTTCCTGCCCTCCCCCCAGCTCCATCCCTGACGAGGGTCCCTGACTTTGTGCCCTTAGGTATCCCCCTCTCTCTGTGCCCCTCTGCCCCCCTCCACTCTCCCTCTCTGGCACCTGTCTTTCCCCTTCTCTTCTCTGTTTCTTCTGTCTATACCCTCTCCCTTCTGAGCAGGGGAGCGTCCCTACCTGGTGAGGGGTGTGGGCTGAGCCCGGCTGCCTCACTCGCCTCCGCCTCCTCACTCCTGCGACCGCCGACCGCCGGACACTCAAAGTCAAGTGAGGAGCGCGGGGCGGGATCGCTTTTTGTACCGCCCCGCTGCCCGGCGCGCCGCCCCGGCCCGGCTGCCGGAGGGAGGGGCCCTGGCTCCTTCGCACCTGGAGTGGCCCCTTAACTCCGAAGCTGGAACTAGTGAGAGAGACTGTGAGCAGGTGACCAGGCTTGCTGGGTCTTCGGTGGAGGCCATTCCCTTAAGGGGCGGAACTCCAACCGAAGCAAAAAGGACTGTGGTCTGACACCGGTAAGGACTGCCCAGTGGGTTTCACTGTGGGGCTGAGGACCTCGCGCGGACAGAGGAAGGTAGAGGGCAGTGGAGCTCCGAGTTTGGGTCTTAAGTTTGGGAAATGATGGGGAAGATGTGGGTGGTAAAAATCTCTAAGCCCCTCTGTGACCCCTCAGTAATAAATACAGCCATGCACACCCCTCTTCTCAGTGCCCCCCAGGCTTGGAGCCGCCCCAAGCCGCCTCCGTTCCCAGGAATGACTGGAATCTGGAGGAGGACGGTTTAGGACCCTGCAGAGGCCTGGGGCGGCTCATCCTCCCAAGGGGGTGGGGTGGGTGTGGTGTGAGGGTACCTCCCGGCTCTGAGACCCCTCTTTGGGCCTGCCCTCCCGAGTCTGCCTGGGCACCCTGCCAAATACTGCCCCTGGGGTCCTGCTTGGCACCTGTCACCCTTCAGGGTCCAAAGGCAAGAGCCCTGCCAGTTGGCGCCCCCTGCAGAGCTCCCCCTCTTCCTGCCCCAGGCATAAACCCTTCCTTTGCCCAGGCTGGCCTGAGCCCCAGACAATGGGGCTTCTGTCCCGCTAGGCCTGCCGTCACCTTTTACCTCAGATTGCACAATCCCCTCTCTACCAACAGGTTGGGTCCCCAGCCAGAGGACTCTAACAGCAGGAAGATGAAAGAGACTCCACCTGGACAGATTCCCCCCATCCCGGGGCCTGAACTTCACAGGTGGGGGTGGGGGAAGCTTCAAGCACTGGGGATTCCCTTTGCCCTCTCTCTGACCTCCCTGCCCCCCTCCCCCAGCCTTGGGGCACCCTCAGCTGGCCAGCCCCTGGGGGAGGGGAGGGACCAGGACAACGAGCATCTGTGACTGGGGTTACCCCCTGCTAGGGGGCACTGGGCAGGGAGTCACCAAGGGGATCCCGCCCAGGGCGGGGGTGTGGAGGATGGGCACTGGCGAGAACACACACAGGAGCTGGCCCATCTGCTCCCTCCAGGGTCCCTGGGGACAAGACCTAGATGAGACACTGAGGCTCAGAAGAACAGACTTGTCCAATGTCACACAGCCAGAACGCAGGCTCCCTACCTACTGCCACTCCCCTCCTTTCCCTTCAGTCACCCTTAGCCACCCACTGCAGGTCTCAACACCTTCCTGGTCAGGAAATCCCTTTTCACGTCTAACCTCCATTCATCTTACTACAATGTGGGTGCCTCCGTATTGGGTAGGAATGGAGGCTGCCTTCAGAAGAGCTCATGCCCAGAGAACCCACTTTTGTGAATTAGTCTCAGAATGGTTCTGGGGCCGGGAGCTGGAGGCTTACCCGGGGGCATCTGGCCTCTCCTTCGCCCCAGATCACCCCCTGTAGGCCACCCATGTGGGCCTGCATTGTGTGTATCTGAGAGTGAGGTGTTTCTTTCTGAGTGTGTGTCTGGATGTGCTTGTCTGTTATGTGCCTGTGTCTCACCTGGATGTTACCTCTGTGTGGTCATGGTTCTGTCTGTCTGTCTGTCTCTCTGTCTGTCAGTGTACTGTTTGCCTGTATTTATCTGTTTCTTGACTAGCGTATCGGTGTGTAGAGCTGTGTGACCCACTCTGTCTGCCTATGTACTAGGTGCCTATCTGTCTTGCTAGGTGTCTTTGTATCTGTGTGGGCGTCTGTTTGTGTCTGTTCGGGAGTTTTAGCTGTCTGCCTATCCTTGCCTGTCTGTCTGTCCATGCTTAGGAAACAGGAACACAGAGCCGGGGAAGAGAGCAGAGGCAAGAGCATGGCTCCCAGGTCCCTCGTCGTCACTGAGCTTGGTGCTGATCCGGCCCCTGTGGGACCTTGTGACTCACTGGGTCCCTGGCCAAAAAGGAGAGGGAAAGGGCAGGGCTCTGGGGGAGGGCCTGGAGCCCCACTTTCCTTTTCCATGGCCCCACCTCCTTCCTGGTGACTCATTCTTGTCCTAGGGCCTGGGGTGGAACAACAGTTGAGGTGGTGGCAGCAGGCCTTACTCTCAGAGCCCTTTGGCCTCCTGGGAGGCAGGTGGCCTGCAGCTCCGCAGTGACTCTGTCCTCCCTCACTTGTGACCCTGGGCCGACACGGCCCCTCTCTGGGCCTGGGTTTCCCATGTGTACCTGGATGCTCCATTTTGATGCTCTTTTCTTTCTACAAAGGGAGGTGAAGCTAAAAAGGGGCAGTGACATGCCCAAGGTCACACAGCAGAGAAGAGGTCCAGGCCTCCTCTCCTCTCTGCGGGAGTCCCGCGCTCCCCCCTACCCATCCCGCTTCCCCAGCTGCTCTGGGTGCTCAGAAAGGGCCATTCTCCTCTGGAAGCAGAGCAGGGCCTCCTGGAGAGACAAAGACCCATTGTGCTCTGCTCAACCCAGGTCTGCGGCCCAGGACCCACTACTCGAGTCTTGGGGACTCAAGGATTTGGATCCCAAATGGCACCCCAGTGAGGGCTGAGGGTCCCTGTGGTCAGCTGGACCTGTCCAGAGCTTGCAGCAGTGATGCCTGGAGCTGAATCCGAGATCTAGGCCAGGCCTAATGTTGTCCGTGTTGGGCCCTGTCGGGACATGTCAGGCTTCCTGGAGCCCGTTGGGCTGTGTTATCAAAGCATTGCCCCTGGGGCCGTGTGACAGAATGTGGCACTACTGGAGCATGCGGAAGCTCGTGATCGATAAGATTCGGGGCCACGTGGAAGTATGTTGTCCTGTGGAATGCTTTACTGTTTGATTTTCTCATTCATTCCACAATATTCCAATAAATATTTATTGAGCATTTACTATGTGCCAGGCTCTGTGCTAGAGGCTAAGTGTTCAAGGTTAAGCCAGACTGTTCTATTGTCTTCAAGCTAATAGGAAGACAGACAAATAAACAAGCAGACAAACATATCAATCATCATTCCACCAGGTAAAGGACTATGGAAGCAGTGCTCCTGGCTCAGGAACCTGGAGTGATGTGAAGGTCAAGGGGGTCTCAGAGAGAGGGTGACTTTTGAGTTGAGACCAAAAGACAAGAAGGAGGACCATTCCTAGAGTCCAGGGGAGGGTGTCCCAGGAAGCCGGGTCAGCATGAGCCATGGCCCTGGGGCCTGGCATAAGTTGGTCTGTTTGAGACACAGAAGGCAGCCCAGAGTGGCCGCGCTATGGTGAACGAGGGGCGCAGAGGAGCAAGATGAGGCTGGGAGGTGGGCTGGGCAGCCCATCATGCAGGACCCTCAGGCTGTAGTCTGGAGCTGGAATTGTCTCCTGAACAGGTTTAAAGAGATTTAAACGTGGCACTGAAATCATCTGATTTACACCTGCCTGCTCTGTAGAGGAGGATGACCACCAGGTAAGAGTGGATTCAGAGGGGCCTGGTAGGAGGCGGTGGTATAACCCAGGCTAGGGGTGCTGAGGCTTGAACAAGGCTGGTGGCCATGCAGATTGTGCGAAGCAGGCCTGCTGGGGACCTGTTCTGGAGGTGCAAGTGGCAGGACTTTCTGAAGGATCAGATGTGATGGGTGAGAGAGGCGAGGAATTGAGGAGGACTTCCAGGTTTCTAGCCTGGTGGGTTGAAGACAGCCGCAAAATCTCAGCTGCTTAAAAAAAAAAATCTATGCTGTTCACCTCCTCAGAGTCCAGGCAGGCTCAGGGACAGCTTGGCCAATGAGATCTACAGAGGCGTATGATGGTTTCCAGCTCAGACTGGAAAAGCAGGAGACGGACAGAGCCTGGGACACTCCTCTGTCAGAAGTTCGGCCGAGAGGAGGGGACAGTACAGTAGACTGAGCAGTCTGGGAGGAAGGAGGGGGACCAGGTGAGAGAAGGGCCAGGAAGCCAAGAGAAGAGAGTGTTTTAAGAAAGAGGGGTAGTTGCCTGTGCGGAATGCTGCCCAGAGTAAGCCGAGGACAGAGACGTGTCCACTATATTTGGCAGCAAGGACATCAGGGCAACCTTGATGGTGCAGTCTTAGTGGAAGAATGAGGACAGAAGCTGACTGGTATGGGTGGAACAGCAAATAGGAGCCAATGAACCAGAGAGAACAACCGTTGGCAACTTTTAGAAAGTCTTAATGCAAAGGGAAGCAGAGAGATGGTGCTTTGGCTAGAATGAAATAGGGTCAAGCGAGAGTTTTGTCCAAATATGAAGAATATAATACCGTGTCCCTGTGCTGATGGCCAGGAATTGGGGAGGAACTGACGGTACAGAGAGAGAGGAGATCACCCAGGATCAAAGTTCTTGACAAAGTAAGAGGGAGGGGACCCAGAGCACAGGAGGACAGAGCTGGCCTTTGATAGGGGCAGGGATAGTTGTCTGGGAGGCAGAGGAAGAGGAGGTGGATTTGTAGAACTAGCCATGCAAAGCTCAGGGAAACTCCTCGGATGGTTTCTCGTATTTTTCTATGGAGTGGAAGCAAGTTACAGCCAAAGCGAGACAGGAAAAGAGGGGGGGAGGCAGAACCCAGGATTAGATGTGAAATAGTTATCACAACCAAGCCCACTGGAGAAACAGAGTAGGATTTCCGGCAGTGCGGAGCGACCATTCGAAGTTGCTGACCGTGAATTTGTAACGACCCTGGCCTGCCAGGCTATTTGATAGTGTGTTTTCTGCCCTACAATGGCGTGTGCCAAGCATGGGCCTTTCCCAGGTAATCCAATTATCTCCATTGACAGATGAGCCAGTCAAGACTCAGAAAGACTTCCTGGCTTGCCCAAGGTCTCACAGCTGGTAGGGGCAGAGCAGGACCTTGGGCCCAACCCCTGAATGCCTCTGCAGAGGCCAAAGCTGTCCAAGGTCTAAGTAGACTATCTTACTTGGTAGTGTTCGTGGTCGCCCGTTGTGGATGCAAGTGAGGAAACGCAGAAAAGAGAAACACAGCTTTCCCTTTCCTGTAATACTTCTGTATGTTGGTGCTTGGGCCAGTTGTGTACAAAGGGCCGTGAGGGCTGCTTCTCTGTAAAGTGTATTTGCTGAATAACCACACCATTTCTCCATCTCTAGCGATAGCTAAATTGCTAGCTTCTTTCAACCCTGGTCCAGGAGTGCCGAGACATTTGGGGTTAACGGCTCCTCCCCATCTCTTAACTATCTGCCCTTCTTCGATTCAGTGTTACTTTCACTTAGAGAGCTCTCCCAGGAACACTAAGCTTGGTGTTATCACCAGCAAACATCTTAGAAAGCTGGTCTTCCACTGCCTGTTTACAGAAGTATTTCCACACCTTGCTTGTGTTTCCAGGAATTCCTCATCTTCCTGGCCAGGAATATTAACAGACAGGTCTTGAAAAGTGCAAGAGGCTTTTTCTGTGGCTGCAAGCACATTGAACACTTTTTCCTTTTAACCCCTAAGCAGTAAGTAACGAAGTCCCAAAGGTTGGGTAAAAACCAATCTGATAGAAAGAGTCACTTTTAAAAACTACATCCTCAGGGGGAAAAACTGTGATGTGACCTTAGTGGTTCTAAGGGGTTAAATGGAGCCCCATCCACCCACCCCCATCATGTCCAAGTCCTGACCTAAGACCTAGACCTGTGACTGTGACCTTATTTGGAAAAAGAGTCTTTGCAGAGAAATTAAGGATCTTGAGATGAGATCATCCTGGATATAGGGGAGTGAGGGTGGGGTGCTAAATCCACTGACAAGTGTCCTTATAAGAGACACACAGATGCATTGGAGGTGGCAGTGTGACCAAGGATGCAGAGATTAGAGTGATGTGGCCACAAGTCCACAAGTCAAGGAACCCCTGAAGCCACCAGAAGCTGGAGTAGGCAAGAAGCAGTCTCCCCTAGAGCCTCCAGAGACAGAATGACACCTTGATTTTGAACTTCTGGCCTCCAGAACTGTGAGAAAATACATTTCTATTTTAAGCAGCCAAATTTGTGGCATTTGTTACAGCAGCCACAGGAAGCTAATGCAGTGGTCCCCCATTTCTAGAGCCTGGGAGGCCTGACATCTGTGTGTCAATCAGTGTGCCAAGTTCAAGGCTGCATGCGGATGGAGCCAGCACCAAGCAGCTTGTGTTGGCAGAAGCAGAACAAACTGGCTCACACAAATCGACTTATCACAACATGGTTCAAGCTCTCATCGGCAGTGACTGAACCTACATTAAGGTTCAGAGCACAGACAGTGGCCGGATGGAGTAGGTTCAAATCCTGGCTCCACCTCTCAGTGACTCGCAAGCTTCTTATACTCTCTGGGCCTCAGTTTCTCCACAGGTTCCAATGAGGACACCGATAACAGTCCCACTTGCAGGGTGATTGTCAGACTTGATCAGTGTAAAGCCCCTGGACTTGACCATGCTGACATATCACAAGTGCGAGATGAGTGTCTGCTATTATTACAATAACCCAAATCAAAACAGGCACAAATGAGCTCAGAATAATCGAAGAGATGTAAATATGCTAATGGACAGGAGGGAAGGGGACAGGGCACAACCATGAAAGGAATGACACAGCAATTGAAGATTCAACTCCCTGGAGACCTTGAGGCCCAAGATGGCGGGAGATTTGACTCCCAGTAGACCTTGAGCTTCACTGAAATCTCACTGTAATACATTGGCATGAGAAATGACACTCCACAGGCACTGTGATCGGTCTGAGGCTGGCTATAAAAGATCAAAAAGTGGGCAGTGGCCCAGTTCTTGGGCGTCCCTGCCCCTTCCCCAAAGTAGTTAGACTGATCCTCCCACTTGTTAGCATATGAAGTTTCTAAGCCCATGAAAACTAGCAACACTGCACCTTGTGGTCGCTCTCTCTTGCCTTCTGAGACGGCCGGCATGCTATGGAGTGTGCATCTCTCTGAATAAATCTACTTTTACTCAACTGTGGCTCACTCTTGAGTTCTTTCCTGTGCAAAGCAGAAGGACCCTCACTTAGCAGGGTGCATCCCAGGACTTGCCCAAGACCTGGGACCCGACCACCTTCTGTGCCAGATTTTTTCTGTATCACTTACTCTGACATAAAGTGAGTCAAACCACTTAAAACTAGCTGAACCGAATGCAAACTTGCTCAAATCTCTTGGGTCAACCTGTACCAAAACCAGATGAAAGCAATCAAAGGGGATTAGAGCAGGTCTGGAATCTGTACACACGTTTGTACACACGAGGGGGTCTCTGTTCTCCCTGTGCGTCAGCTTAGACGGTGACAAACAGCTTGCCTCCCCCCACGTGATATGTCCCAGGGGCGAGAGTGATGCGCAGGCAGAGGGTCTGGATGCAAGTCCATGTCTAAGAGAGACCAAGACATAGTACCCCATCGGAAGCACAACCAACATCTACTAAAAGAAGCACTGAAATGGCTCAGCATAGGTCAAGCTCAAATACTAGGGCCCAACCTCATACTAATTAGGCAAGTGACGGGATATCACGCTCCAGGATCCCAAGGAATCTTCTGAAACTCAGGGGCAAGAAGTGTAGTCACTGTCCATGGGGATGTAGAAGGTCGTCAGAAGCCAAGGCCCCTCTCTCTCTGGCCCTGGGTGGGAGGAGGGGGAGGGGGAGGGGAGGTAAGTCCCTCAAGGCCAGTAGCTCAGTGAGCAGCAGGATGAGGAGAGAGAGGCCCTTGGGAGGTTGGGAGTTTCAGGTGAGAAATTCAGAGTTAGAGGCCTTCACGGAGCAGCTCATTCCAGTGATCACAAGGCGCTCTCCTAGGCATTCACTGGCTCCACCCCACCCCAGCTCTCTCCAGGGGACACCAGCAATGCATTTGTGTTACTCTGTGTCTCCTGCTGGAGCGGGCAGATGCTGGGGAGGCACCTGGGTGGGGTCCAGGGCCCGCAGTGGGGCTGGAGCCTTTAAAGTCAAGGCTGGGTGGGCAGCAGCCCCTCTGTAGCACAACCAGAAGCGGGGGAGATAAGGAGAGGCCCAGGGGAGAGTGTCCCCGGGGGCACCACATGGCTGCTGGGACACAGAGGGACAGAGAAGTTGTGCCAGTCAAGGGCCTGGGTGGGAGTCAGAGGCCCTCAGTACCGGTCCTGGCTCTGCCTCTGACATGCTGTGTGGCCTTGAACAATTCTCTGCTCTGTCTGGGCCTCACTGACCCATATCTGAAATAAGACGGAGATGTCTGTGGTCACAGAGGGCCCTGAACTCATTAAAAAAAAAAAAAAGAGCGAGAGCTCTTTCAGTTCAGCTGAATGCTCATTCCTCCGTCCCAGCCGGCACAAAGGCCAGGCGCATCTGCTACGGGCTGGGCACCTTCTGCGGGTGGGTCACCTGACGTGGGTCATCTCATTTAACACCCCACCAACCCTGAGGTATCATCACCCCCATTTCACAGATGGGAAAACTGAGTCCCAGAGACATGCTATGGCTCAGACACAGCTACCGGAGGCCCTGTCTCTAGCTCCCCTAGGGCAGAAGGGGGAATGAGGATGGAATGCCAGAGACCAGGGGTGCCATGGAGGATGTGCCTCAGAATCAACTTCTGGGGGCAAAACAAGGGAGCAGGCTCAGGCCCAGAAAGAAGCTGGGGGGATAGCACCCCATTGACTCATTTTAAAATAATCAGTTTTATTTGATTTTTCATTAATTAATACATTCTCATGGTTCCAAAAAATGTATACAAAGCCCACAGTAAAAAGTCTCACTCGACACATGTGCCTCATTTGCCCTCTTCTGACACCTCATCCCCCCGCCCCGCCTCTGCACCGGTCACCACTTTTTATTAGTATCTGAGATATTCTTGCAGAGTTAGCTGTTTTATGCAGGCACAAAAATGGAGATGTGTTCATACCACCCTTTTTACATAAAACGTAACAAGCTGCATATACTGTGCTATACCTTTCCCCACTAGTCACACGTCTTAGAGGACTTTATCAGCCAGTAGAGCTTTCTTGTCCTTTCGTTGTTGTTGTTGGTAATGGAGGTACTGGGGATTGAACCCAAGGTCTCGCTCATGATAAGCATAAGCCCCACCGCTGAGCTGTACCCCTCAACCCACCCTGTTCTTTTATCTTACAGCCTAATATTCTATTGCATAGATTGAAATAATTCATTTAAGCAATTCCCTATCAATAGACATTTGAGTCCTTTCTAGTTTTTCTTTTTTTTTTTTTTGGTATTACAGTAATGCTGCAGTAAATAACCATGTACACACACTGCTTAATACATGTACAAGTGTATTTACAGAATTAATTCCCAAAAGCGGATTGCTGGGTTGAAGGTACTGTGTTAGTTTTCTCTGGCCATATAACAAAGTACTACAAACTCAGCAGCTTAAAACAACACCCGTTTGTTAGCTAACAATCTGTAGGTCAGAAGTCCCGCATGGTGGGACTGGGTTTTCGGCTCAGGATGGAATCAAGGTATTGGCAAGACTTAGTTCTCATTTGGAGCCTCAGGGGTAAAATCTACTTCCAAGCTCACTCTTGTTGCTGATGGAATTTGCTTCTTTGTGGTCTCTGGGTTCTTGCTGGTGATCAGCAGGGGACCTCCCTTACCACCTAGAGGACACCTACCTACTCTGCCATGTGGCTTCCTCCAAATGGCATGATGAATCCTTCTCATGCTTCAAATCTCGGACATCTCCTTCTGAGACCAGCCAGAGAAAATTCTCTGCATTTAAAGGGCTCACCTGATCAAGTCCAGCCCACTCTGGGTAATCTCTCTACCTTAAAATCAACGGATTTGGTACACATCTGCAGACTTCTCTTTTGACATATAGTGGAAAATAGTCATTGAGTCCATATTTTCATCATATTTACAGATTCTGCCCACACGCAAAGGATCACACAAAGCTGAACGCCAAGGAGGCTCACCTTAGAATCCCATCTAACACAGGGGTATTTGTAATTTGGATAGATATTGCCGTCTGGTCCCCCACGGATGCTGTGCTGAAGGATCTCCCCTCCCCCAGCAGTGATGAGTGTGCCTGCTTTTCCACAGTATCACCTAAAGAATAATCCCAAACTTTCAGCTTTCTGCCAATCTGATAGAAGAAAATGGAAAGCCAATGCATTTTTAACATGTGGTTATCTTTTTATGAGTAAGGCTGAGGATTTCTTTAGAAGCTTAAAATCCATTTATATTTCTTTTTCGTTATGGCTTCAGGGTTTGAGTAATAGGAAGGTCTTTCTAACACCATAGTTAATCAGGAACCCTTCTATGTTTTCTTCTGCTGCTTTTATGGTTTCATTATTTATCCACTGGTTCTTGGAAATAGAAGCTTCTCTTGTCATTTTCTTGGCAGTGAGTGCAAAAGTTGGTCCCAAAAGGATTGGGATTTGAGACAGAGAAAGGAGCCCTCTAGGTGCTGGGCTCTGATCTCCTTCAGCTCTGCCAGAAATCCAGCCAGCAGACCTTCCCACTTCCCTTCCTCCAGCACTCATTGTGTTCTGGGCTGGCACTGGGGGGCCCGGAGTTAAGGGGGACCCTGCTCTGCCTGAGGAATGAGACAAGCACTTGGCCAGACCCGGATTCAAGATACAGATCCAAGGCTGTGAGTACAAGGGAGGGAGAGGGGGATTCTGATGGGAATATTCAGGAGGATTCAGGGAGGAGTTGGCATCTCAGCTGAGCGTTAAGCACGAGGAGAAAGGTAATGGCTGTGTTGGAGGAAGGGGACCAGCAGGAGCAAAAACTGGGAAGTGGAAAAATCAGCCTGAAGTCTAGAGCAGAGAGGATTTAGTGGACCATGAAGTCCTCAAGGATAGGGATAGAATATGATTTATCTCCGTGCACTAGCCAGAGTTTGTCAAATGAAATCAAGTAGAAGGGACACGGGGCTTTGGATCCCAGAAAAAAATCATTTCCCCTTTTACTCTGACAGTGAGAAGCAAAGACCTCCAAGAAGTCCTTGGCTATGCCGTCATCTCCGAACCTGGGTGATCACTAGGCACCACTGCCCCCTTGTGGCTTATCTGGGAATTCTACGTGACTAGCCTCAGGTGTCAGATCTAAACTGAGCCAATCCTGGAACTAAAGGTGGGGAGGAGGCTGAGTGGGTCTCAGAGGATTGGAAAACCATGAAATTCCGTTCTGAGTTCAGTGGGCACTCAGAGACCATCTGGTGTAACATATGGAGAAACCAAGTCTCAAAGAGGCCAAGAAGTGGAGGGAGAACTAGACCTGGTGTAAGACAGTCCTCAGTTTGAGGCTGGCTCCACTTCTTACTGGTTGTAAGACCCTGGGAAAGTGGCCTTATCTCACCGACCCACGGTTTCCATCTCTGTAAAATGGAGTCTGGGATCTGGCAGGCTTCTCTTTTCTGGTGATGTCTGGCTAAGTTACTCAGATCAATTCTCCCACTGAAAACAGCTAAACATGCTGGTATTCTGGTACAACCAGAAGGTACAGAGTTACCAGAATAAAACTGCAGGGAGAAACAGAAACTTTGACTCATAAACCAAGCAAGGTCTTTTTTCTGATTCTGGCCAATTTGAAATATTGTTTTCCTGACTCCCCTGGGCAAGGGGCACAAATAAAATTAAAGCACATGGTGAAGGGTCATATAGAAAACCTTCCCCACAATAAGCTGGATCCTCCAAAGCCATATTCTCAGAAGGAAACCAGCCCTAGTGTGGGCTTGCAGCCCTAGTTTATGTGTGTTGGGTGGCTGTAACTTAAAGTCTTGAACTTGGACTGAGGTGCCTCCGGACTGTTTGTGCCTCTAGCTTCCTGGAAAAAGCAAATGAAAGTCTTCTTTGGAGGGAGGGTTGATTAACTCTAGACTTGAACAAGTTAAATGTATAGATTATAACCTCTAGGACAATCAATAAAATAATAAAAACCGTATAATTTCCATATCAGTTAAAGGAAGTGAAAGTCCCCTCTGGGTGAGGGCTCCTAACCAAATACTTACATAAATTGCATCAGACAAAGGGGACTTTAAGGTAAGAAGTACTATTAGGGGTAGAGAGGACCACTGTCTAAATAATAAATAATAAGCTGAACAGATATTCCACAAAAGAGGAAAGCCAAATGATCAATAAACATATGAAAAATGCTCAGCCTCACAAGTAATCATAAAAAATGCAAATTAAGACCACAAATAAGATGCTACTACACCGTTACCATACTGGGATAGTTTACAATTTGAACAATATCATGTATTAGGGATTACCAGATGTACAAAGAGACAGGAAAACATGACTGGTAGTCAAGAGAAAAAAATAGAAAATAGTGTCAGAACCACAATGATCCACATATTGGAGTTAGCAGACAAGAACTTTAAAATAACTCTGATAATATGTTAAAGAAAATACAGAAGAAAAAAAAGATCGACAAAGTGGGTAAAAAATAAGAGACTGTCAAAACAGAAGCAGAATATGTTCTTTAAATAATCAAATATTCTAAAACTGAGAAATACAGCACCTGAAATTAAGAAGTTTTTGGATGTATTTAACAACAACAACAAAAAAGGGGGAGGGGGTTACAGCAGAAGGACAAAAGACAGGATCAGCAAACTTGAAGACAATACCCAAGCTGCAGTAGAGAAAAAAAGACAATGGAAACAGAGCATAAGAAGTTTTAACATTTGTGTAATTAAAATCCCGGAAGGGGAGAAAAGAGACCTGGGACAAGAGCAATATTTGGAGATTACTTCAAATGACTTGTAATTTTCCAAAACTGTTGAAAGATATCAACCTACACATTCAA
Organism: Vicugna pacos; assembly: GCF_048564905.1. Taxonomy (NCBI): domain Eukaryota; kingdom Metazoa; phylum Chordata; class Mammalia; order Artiodactyla; family Camelidae; genus Vicugna; species Vicugna pacos. The sequence goes on from NC_132999.1 coordinate 45,492,050, forward strand.
GAAGCTCAGTGAAACCCAAACAGGTTTCACCAAAGAAAACCACACTTAGATGTACCATTGTCGACAGCTGGAAACTGAGACAAAGAGAAAACCTTAAAAGCAACTAGATAAAAGAAGGATATTATCTTTAAAGCAACAGCCGTAAGACTGATGTCTCCATTTCAACAAAAACTATAAATCTAGAACAAAGTGTAATGACATTTTAAAAGGTCAGGGGGAAAAAAGCCCTACTAACCTAGAATTCTATACCAAGGAGGGAAAATCTTGTAAGAATTAAGGTGAAACCAAGATATTTTTGTACGAAGAAAAGTTGAGAAAATGTATTGCTGGCCAACCTGTACTACAAGAAATGTTAAAGAAAATTCTTCAGGCTAAAGCAAAATGATCCCAGATGAAAGCACAGACCTTTAGAAAGCAATACAGGGACAAGTGTGAAGGTAAACATTAAAGAATTGACTAACAAACAATAATATAAATGTCTTGTAGGGTTTATAACATATATAGAATTAAAATATATAATAATAGCACAAAAGATGGGAGTAAATGGAGCTGAATTGTTGTAAGGTTCTTGCATTGTTAAAGCAGTGGTAAACATTAATTTAATACTACAGTGAATCTGTAATACTGTGACTTGGACTGAATGTTTTTGTCTCTCCCTTTACCCCACCCCATTCATACACTGAAACTCTAATCTCCAATGTGATGGTATTTGGACATGAAGACTTTGGGAAGTAATTAGATTATAAGGATAGAGTTCTCGTGGGATTAGTGCCCTTATAAGAAGAGAGGCAAGAGAGCTTGCTTCCTCTCTCTGCAATGTTAGGACTCAGCAAGAAAATCGCTGTCTGCAAAGCAGGAAGAGGGTTCTCACTAGAGCCTAATCATGCTGGTGCCCTGACCTTGAACTTCTCAGCTCCCCAAACTGTGACAAATACATTTCTGTTGTTCAAGTCACCAGTTTATGGTATTTTGTTAAAGCAGTTTGAACTAAGACATACAGTGATAGGTCAAAGATGCATATTTAAATCTCTGAGTAATCACAGAAAGAATTTTGCAAAAATTTATAACTAGAACTTAATAAAGAGGAAAAAAAGAAATAATAAAAACTATTATCCAAAAAGAGAAAATAATGGGGGAATAAATGAACAAAGAACAGATGGGACAGAAAAGCAAATAGCAAATGGTAGACCTAAATCCAACTTTATCAGTAATTATATTAAATGTACATGGTTTAAACAAACTGACTAAAAGGTAGAGATCATGGGAATGAATTTTTTGGTTGTGTTTGTTTGTTTGTTTATTGAAATATAGTCAGTTATAAGAGAAAGGATTATTTTTAAAGCCTGATTGTATTTCATTTATAAGAAACATTTTAAAAATATAAAAACACAGAAAGAAAAGGATGAAAAAAGATACACTGTTCAAACACTACTTTTAAAAAAGCTGGTGTCACTATATTAATGTTATATAAAATAAGCTCAAAATAAAAGTATTACTAGGGGTAAAGAGGGGTGTTTTATAATGATAAAATTCCAATTCAACAGGAAGACATAAAAATTCTAAATTTATGTGCACCAAATAGCACAGATTAAAAATATATAAAGCAAAAGTTGTTGAGACTGAATGGAGAAATAGACAAATGCACCACCACAGCTGGAGATTTTATCATTTTTCTCAGAAACTCAAACAAAAAAAATCAGTAAAAGTATAGATGATTTGAACAAAGTGATTAACAAGTTTGACTCAATTGACACATGTATAATCATGCGAATACACGATTTTGAAGTTTATATGATTTGCCAAAATCGATCATACCCTTGACCATAAAGCAAGTCTCATCAAATTTCAAAGGATTGAAATCATAGACTGTTTCTGATCACAATTAAATTAAACTATAAAATAATAAGGAGATCCTTAAAAATATTTATATACCAAATATTTGGAAATTAAACAATATACTGTTAAATAATCCATGATTTAAAGATGAAATTAGAAGATTAGAAAAATGTTGAATGATAGTGAAGATGAAATGGATCAAAATTTATGGATACAGCTAAAGTAGTGCTAATAAGGAAATGTATAGGTTTAAATGTTTATATTAGAAAAGAAGAAAGATGAAAAATCAATGAAAATGCTTTTTAAAAAAAGGAGAAAATTAATCCTGAAGTATGCAGAAAAAACAAATAACGGATGAAGGTGATTAAAAGGTACAAACTTCCACTGATAAGGTAAATAAGCTCTGGGGATATACTACAGGATGGTGACTATAGTTAGTAGTACTGTATTGCATATTTGAAAGTTACTGAGAGAGTAGATCTTAAAAGCTCTCATCATAAGGAAAAAACTTTTAACGATATGTGGTGACAGGTGTTGAAAACTTACTGTGTTAGTGCTTTCTCAATATATACATATATCAAATCATTATGTTGCAAACCTAAAACTAATACAATGTTCAATACTAATACAATGTTCAAACAGACAATATAAAACAATAAAAAGTCAACAGTTTTGCCTCTCTCCCATAATGACAGCTCAATAAAGGCTGAAGGAGGTAAAGCTAGTAAAAGCAAAAACTTGGTTCCTTGAAAATATTAATAAAATGGATAAACCACCGGCAAGAATGAAAAGAGAAAAATAAAATATTACCAATATCAGGATGCAAGAGGGAACACCACTCCAGATTCTATACATTAAAAGTATAATAAGAAAATATTATGAACTACTTCATGTCAATAGATTCAACAAGTTAGATAAAATGGACAAATTCCTCAAAACAATTTAGCAAAACTAACACAGAAAGAAATAGGAAACCTAAATGGCCTCATATCAATTTTTAAAACTGAATTTGAATTAAAAAGTATTGACAAAGGTTACTCCATGCCAGCTCAAACGACTCCACTAGTAAATTCTAGGTTACATGTAGGAAAAATAGCATCAGTCTGACACAAACTCTTTTAGAAATTAGAGAAAGAAGGACCACCTTCATATTTTATAAGGTCAGCATAAACCACATATCCAAATCAGATAAAGACATTACAAGAAAAACTGTACACCAATATCTTTAATAAACAATCTCAGAAATCCTTAACAAAATATAAGCAAGTTGAATTAGCAATATATAAAAAGAATAAACATCATTTCCAAGTGGAGTTTATCCCAGGAATATAAGATTGGTTTAGCATTTTAAAATCAATCATTGAGTATTACATACAAAAAGATAAAAAATCACAAAAATAAGTATTTTGTGATAAAAATCAAATAAATGCAGAAAAAGCATTTTACAGAAATTAATACCTTACAAATGAAATACAGAAGAAGACTTCTGATAAAAGGCATTTATCTGAAAATCTACAAAAAGCTATCTATTAAAAATTAACATCATACTTAATGGAGAAACAGTGAATAGATTTTTCCCTAAGATTTCTCTAAAGCAAATATTTCATTCCTATAACTTCTATTCAATACTGTATTGAAAAGTCCTGTGCAGTTCAATAAGGCAAGAAAAATAAAAGGCATGAAGTTCGGAGAAGGGGAATGAAATCGTTATTGCTCCAAACCCATGATTATATACGTAGTAAACCCTATGGCATTTACTCCCTTCACTTCCCCCTCTCAAAAAAGACTCTACTGAAATTAAAAGTGAATTATTTAGCAAAGTCACAGGATACAAAGTTAATATGCAAAAATTGATTTTTTTGATATACTAGTTACAATCAATTGGAAATGAAATAAAAATACTATTTACAACAGTAAATGTAGAGTCAATGGATTTTTACCAAGGTGCCAAGTTAATTCAATTGAGAAAAGATTTTAATACATAGTGCTGGAGCCACTGGGTATCCATATGGAAAAAAAAAACAAAACTCTATGCCTATCATGTTCCACAAATAAAAATTAATCTGCCATGGATGATAAACCCAAATGAAAAAGCTGTGGGGCCAACTGGCATCCTTCAAAGTCCAATGATCCCCATTCCTGGGCTCTTAGATGTCTGCCTGCAATTCCTCAAAAGATAAAGTACATTCTCTACTGGGCGTGTTTGCCCTAACAAACTAATAGCCCTAGGTAATGCCTAATCTCACAATAGCTCAGGCTGGTTTGTTTCAGCCCACCTTATCAGAGTCATAAACCCCGGCGCCCCTTCAAGGACCCTAAACTTCTTACCTTACCTACAGCCAATCAGAGAATTGTGCACCCACACAACCCCCAACACATTGTGTTCACCAACACCCCTACCCATAAAAGACCTCAACCACTGACCCTGAGTGCTCGCTCACACAGGCACCTCTCACCTACGTAGCCTGCTGTTGTCTATGGCAGTGTAACCTAACAGACTCCTTTTCCATTTTCATCCTTTGTCTTTGGTAAATTCTTTTACCGCCCACAACACCATCCTGCCATGTCTCTCAACAAAAGCTAGAACCGTAAAGATTGTAGAAGAAAATAGAGAATATAACCTTGAGGTTGGCAAAAGTTTCTTAGAACCCAAAAAGCACTATCCATAAAAGAAAAAAAATTATAAATTGGACTTCATCAAAATTAAATTTGTCTTCCTCAAGACACATCTTTAAGAAAATAAGTAGGTAAGCCACAGACTTGGGAAAAAAAATTTACAGTATTTATAGCTAACACAGGACCAGTATTCAGAGTACAAAGAACTAATGCAACATGAAAAAAAATCAAACAATGCAATTAGAAATGGGCAAGAGATTTGTGGTAGACTTACACTGGTGGTCCCTAGGTCAACTTTACCTCTCTGTATTCATCTCCTTGTATAATCTCTCTCACATTGACCCTAGGCTTAGACTTGTGATTTATCTTGGCTTGTGAGACATTAGCTACTGTGATGGAAGAAGGTAAGCTCTCACATGTGGGGCTTTGTCCTCTCTGAATGCTCCATCTTGGAACTTTGAGCCTCCATGTAAAGTGACCTTGATGGGAAAACTACAGAGAGAGATACCAGGACAGCCTCCTGCTGTTCCAGGCATCCTAGCTAAGGCATGTGAAATAAAAGTCACATTTTATGGCAAGACAGGGAAAATTTAAACATAAATTCTTCTCTGCCTTTTGGCCTCCTCTTCCCTACTGTGCACTGTGTATCTATACTGTGTATCAACCAAATCTTTCCAGAGGCAGGAATACCTGCTCAGCCATAAAGAGCAATGTTCTAACATCAACAAGACAACTCCTTAAAAGATAACATTCCTTCCTGATCTTGTAAGGGGTCACATGACCCACCAGGATGACACTTAGATCTGGATTATGTAAACTGTCAACGCTATGTCATTCTGTGTACAGTCCTCTGCCTCAAAACATGCATAAAATTGTGCCTTGATTTCTAATAGGCAGAGCAGTTCTCAGAACTTTCTGAGATGCATTCCTGGGGTTATAATCCTCAGATAGGCTCAGGTAAAATTTTCCGCTTCTTTCTTAGATTGACTGATTAATTTTCCATAGACAGGTGCCAGAAATATGTGTTAAGCCATCTATACTTTCCAGCCCCACTTGAGCCTCCAGATGACTGTAGTCAATATCAAAAGAACTGCCCAAATAAACCCAGTCTGGAGTGCCGAACAGTGAGCCAATGAATGGTTTTGTTTTAAGCCACTAATTTTTGTGATCGTCTGTTACACAGGAATGGATGATTGAAATAAGACTTGGACAGACATTTCAAGAAAGATGATATACAAACAGCCAATAAGCACATGAAAAGGTGTTGGACATTATGTGTCATTTAGGAAACTCCAAATTGAATCCACAGTGAAATTTCACACCCCTAGAATGGCTAAAATAAAATAATTTTAAAATAGAATAATTTGAATTCTGGTGAGGACTTGGAGGAACTGGAACCTTCATACATTGCTGATGGGGGTGTCAATAAGTACACCACCTCAGAAAACTGTTCAACAGCTACTTAGAAAGTTTTATCTTAGGAAATGTATCTACTTTAAAACATTTATCTACCTTATCAAGAAGCAGTGCTATTCCTAGGTATTTACCCAAGCTATCTGGGCTGATTCCAGATCTGGGATGGGAAATGTGCAAGATGAGAGAGAGAAAACATAGTAATGAGTCTCCTGATGATGAATACACATCATCTATAAAAGTAGGCCTGTCAAAAAAAGAAAAAGAAATATGAATCTGATTTAAGTCTCTGGATCCAACTAACAATTAACAGCAAATTCAGAGGTAAGAGAAGCTCGCTACCTACACCACAGGGATGCAATTAGCCGTGACTGTGGGAAACTCTATGAGATAAATGATCTGGTTTCATTAGCAAATGAATCACAAGAAGGAGAAAAAAGATAGAAAGAGAACCAAGGATTAACCAAAATTTAATGATACATTAAACACAACAAAAAGCAGGCTAAGTGAAAGTCAGTTTGATGACAGCTCTTGCGGGTGGAGGTGGGAAGGGGTTATTTGGGAGGGGGCACATGGAGAGATTTTGGGGTGGATGGCAAGGTTTTGCCCTCAGACAGGGGTGGTGGTTATAAGGGCGTTTGCCTAATTATGGTTCATTATTCTGTATCTTTGTTTTATGTGGTTTTTTGTATTCTTGTTGAAATTAACCATAAAAACAGGTTTTAAAAAATCATTCAGAAGACATGGATGTGAATTTTTAGCCTTCAACACCCAGAGATTCTGAATCTCCAAATGAGGCTTCCTAAACCGTCACCTATTAGAAACTTCCATGTGTTTTTATTTAACTGCCATCCGAGAGTGCATTGTGAGGAACACTGGTGAAGGAATCCAGGGAAGAATTTCGCAGGAGAATAAGAGGCTGGACTTTCACTTTAGAAAGATCCCTCTGCAGCGTGGAGGATGGGTGGGAGGAGGCTAGAGGTTGACTCATAGGGTTGGATGTTGGGCCAACTGATGTACTTCAAAGTCCAACGACCCCCATTTCTGGGCTAAAGTACATTCTTTACTGGACATGTTTCCCCTAACAAACTAATACTCCTAGGTAATGCCTAACCTCACTGTAGCTCAGGCTGGCTTATTTCAGTCCACTTTATCAGAGTCATAAACTCCACTGCCCGTCACGGACCCTAAACCTCTTACCTCACCTACAACCAGAGACTTACGCATAAGCCAATCAAGACCTTGTGACCCAACCTTATAAAACACCCCAAAAACCAGCCCTCCATGCTCATGCAGGTACCCCTCGCCTGTGTGGCCTGCTGTTGTCTATGGCAGCGTACACCAATAAATTCCTTTCTATTCCCATTCTTTATCTCTGGTAAATTCTTTTACCAACCCACGTGTCCCTGGTTTGCCACCCTGTTGTATCCCACAACATTGGAGAGATGACAAAGGTCTGGTGATTCAAGCAGTAGCCTTGGGGTTGAGATGGAATGCAGAGATGTTACAGAGATAAACCTTCAAAGAGCGTTTCCAAATTCCAAAGATACTCACCTATGGGTGGGTATAATATATCAGACTCCCAGGAAATTCTCAGGAATTCCTGAAGTCATACCTTACTCTGTATTTTTGCTAACAATTTCTGTGTTTTGGAAAAATAGTGATTGACCAAAATAATAAACGGTGGACTTTTTTTTTTCTTTAAGAGGGCTATACTAAACATTTCTGTTTAAAAAAATCACAATTATAAATGCATGGTTTATTATTGTTGTTGCTGAAAAACTGGCCTCTGTACCCCAATAGCTGAATTGAGCATTGGAGGCAGAGTTTTGGGAGGATAGAAAAGAACAGCTTTAGTGGGGAGGGTATAGCTCAATGGTAAAGCATGTGCTTAGCATGCGTGAGGTCCTGGGTTCAACCCCTAGTACCTCCATTAAAGTAAATAAATAAACCTAATTACCTCCCCGTGATGCAGGAAAGCAGATGTGGGGCATGAGGAGAGCCATGTCCCAGGTCTCGACTGAGCCCCTGGAACATGCCCTGCCAAGTGTGGGCCCTTGGCTTCGTGCAGGAAAGAATTCAAGTGCGAGCCACTGCTGAGTAAAGGTAGATTTATTTAGAGAGATACATACTGCATAGAGTGTAAGGCAAGAGAAAGGCAAGGAAAGAGTTGTGGGAATTGGGTGCTCAGGTTAAAGTAAAAGTAGGTACACACTCCACAGACAGAGTGTGGGCCATCTCCAAAGGGGAGACAGCGAAAAAGTCCACTAGGCATGGTGTTGTCAGTTTTTATGGGCTCAGTAGCTTCACAGGCCCATAGGTGGGACCATTCCAACTGCCCTGAGGAAGGGGCTGAGATTACTAGGAATTGGGCCACCGCCCATTCTTTGGCCTTTTGCGTTATCCTTGGGACTGTCATGGCGTCTGCGCGCATGTTACTGATCACGCTGTTACAATGAGCATATAATGAAGCTCAAGGTCTACTAGAAGTTAAACCTCTTAATCCTTAAGGCCAACTGGGAGTTGAATCTTCCACCATTTTGGTGTTAAATTGCTGTCATTTCTTGACTGGCTGTGCCCTGCTCCCTTCCCTCCTGTCTCACCCCCATTAAAAAAAAAAAAGAGAGAGAGAGCTAGAGAGAGAAAAGAAAAGAAAGAAAAGAAAAAAGCTTTATTGCTTTGACAGGCACAGGGAGTCACAGCAGGCTAATGCCTTAAAGGCTGATCTGTCTTGGGGTCTTGAGGTTTTACAGACAAACTGGTTGGGACAGAAAAGGTGATAACAATCAGGGCATTTTACAGGGTGTTGCATTCCTTTCATCTTGAATAAGAACTTGCTGTTGTTACGAAGGAATTTAGGAAGGTCTGCCCACTTACTTGAGGTTCAGTCCATGACCTTCTTTCAAGACCTCTAGGATAAAAAGGGTAAGTTATTCTAAGAAAAGAATGCACAGGGAGGGAAGCCTGTTAGCCATAAGATCAGTTTAGCTAAAAGTACAGGCCTGAACAACTCAATAGCAATCTTGTTAGTTTTCTACTCTTTCATTATTACAAACCAATGCAATATGACAAGATAATATGCAGAAGTCTCCCCTTCTCCTATCCACGGTTTTGCTTTTCATGGTTTCAGTTACCCACAGTAAACTGTGGTCTAAAAATATTAAATGAAACATTCCAGAAACAAACAATTCATAAATTTTAAGTTGCACATCATTCTTTTTTTTTTAACTTAATTATTCATTAAATCAAGTGACAAGATTTCTAAAGGCAAATGTAGAAGGTTACACAGTTCTGAGCAAAACTTAGCTCTTTTAATACCAAGAAGACTTAGTTTGTTTAAGTAATAGAAAGACCTGATGATAAAGACAACATGAAGCACAGGAAATTGTTTTGATAAAACACAGAATTTCTGCTTTCTAAGCATATTACTTAAAAGTTAAAGAAAAATCTTTCATAATCTCTTGTTAGGAGCAGATCAATAGTCCAAGAAAAAATTTTCCTTTAGCAGATGAAAGAAAATTAAGTTTCAGTTTTATATATGTACACTATTGATATTAAAACTTACTTTTAAGACCCTTATAATAACAATTTAATTTCAGCCAGCTTGGTTATATGAGGTAAAATTCTCTCTCTTACTCTCTCTCTTCCCAATTTCATATACCATTTAGTTTGTCTTTCATTCTTATTTTTTCCATTCAGAAATAACCAGTTATACTTTAGAACAAATTTACTTTCTTTTTCCTTAACAAACATGCATCTCCATACCTCAAACCTTTCCTTAACAAACATGCATCTCCATACCTCAAACCTTTTCTTAGCCATCCTATTTTCCTTGTATTCCCCTTATTTCTAGTCACTTTAGTTACATGTATTAGAATTTTTTAACCTAAACCTCCTTAATTAAAATAAAGAAGTAAACAGTTGTGAACTGTCTTTTGTATTAGCATCCTGTGGCTTAGAAAACTTCTTGTACTTTCTAGAAATACGTTTATATCTTACAGTAAAATTTTTAGTGTGGCACAAAACGTTTACTAAGAGATCCAAATATCTATTGTTCCTTTGTAATAAGAGTCAAAAGTAGGTAAGCTTATTTAGCAAGTAATGTGTTAGTATTTTAACTTCTTTGGAAATGATCTAGCCATTTAAGGAATTCCCATCATTTAATTTAACTTAGCAAAATTCTAAGGGTGGAAGTTACCAAAGAGATTTGGGAAACTTTTTCTATAGAAATACCATAAACCAATCATTACTGAAAAGTTTACCTAAAAATTCTTATGCCACATACATCTATTTAACTTATTTGTTTTTAAGAATCATATTTAGATTACTCTTAAAAAATCTGTAAGATGTTAAAGCAGTTAACCATCATCTTAAATTATTTTTCTTGCTGACAAATTTTGTAATGAAGATAACCTGAGCTTATTTGACTTTCATTAAACCTAGGTAAAATAAAAGTATTACACTTAATGCTAAGAAGTCTAAAGACATGTCTGTATTAATTACACCAACAAACTTAAACTAGCTTTTATTTACCAAAACTTATCCTAGAGCATATGAACTTGAAAAACATTGGTATTGTTTTCCATTATATTTCTGAGATTTAAAAATATTTAATTATAAGTGCTTATTTTAAGCCAATTAAATAGAGCTATTTTACAAATTAATTTGGCAACACCTTCCAGAGGTGGAAAAATATCATATCTATAATGTACATACATTGGATACATAAACACACAGACACAGAGACTTCATAGTTTTTTATTTAAAATTTTAGCTATTGGGCAATGCAAAATTCACTAGTTTATTTTTAAAAATTGGAATAAGTTAAGTTTACCTGACTAGATTTTGGGCAAGGGAGCTTTTATAACAATTTATATTTTTAAAAAGCTTCTTCCTTTCCCCTGCCCCTTTTACGTAGGCTTAGGAATTGGAGATGGTCTAGATGAGAGCTGACATTTACAACTCAAAGGCACAGGAAAAGAACGTAAGTTCCTACCAGAAAGACTCTGGTTTCTTAAGACCAATATTTACAAGACTTTTGAGGTAAACAGGGGCGGTTCTGGGATTGGTAAAAAGGAATAGGGAAACTGCAATTGAATCTAGAGCTGCATTTCTACTTTAAAAAAATTTTTCCCCGTTTTTAGTTTTATTAGGTAGAATTATTACAGTTTGACAGCATATATACATTATATTGCATGTGAATACATAGATACAATATACTGCACATATTTTTTTAGTTTCCATATGTGTGCTGATCATTGTTTCTAAGAACAGATTAGAGCTTTAGCTTTTTAAACTTACATAGCTAACAAAGGAATAAAGCCAACCACAAAAATAAGAATCAACAGAATGCCGTAATCCAATCATAAAGGACAGTCAAATGTGCTCACACATATTCGAGAAATCAATCAACTAAGTTATAAATAATAAGTAGTTCATTTGGGTCCTTATTTGATTTTTTTAGATTCCACATATAAGTGATGTCATATGGCATTTTTCTTTCTCTTTCCGGCCCACTTCACTTAAGTTACGCTCCAATCTGAGTAATATGATAAAATCTCTAGCCATCCAACTCCATCCCATGTGGGACGTGAATCATCCCTTTGTCAGTGTAACCCTGCCCATGAGTCATTCGGTAGCCGTCAGTTATCAGATTGACTTTCTCAGTATTTCTGTGCTTGTGTTCAAATAACTCTTACTTTACTTAATGATGGCCCCAAAGCGCAGGAGCAGTGATGCTGGTGATTCAGATAGGCCAAAGAGAAGCCCTAAGGTGCTGCCTTTGAATGAAAAGGTGAAAGTTCCAGGCTTATAAGAAAAAACTTGTATGCCAGGGTTGCTAAGATCTATGGTAAGAACACATTTTCCATCTGTGAAATTGTGAAGAAAAAAAAAATTCATGCTAGTTTTGCTGTCATATCTCAAAGTGCCACAGTGAGTGATAAGTGCGCAGTTGAGATGGAAAAGGCATTAAATTTGTACAATAAAGTATTTTGAGAAGAAAGACCACGTTCAAATAACTTTTATTACGTATGTTATTATGATTGTTGTATTTTATTATTAGTTGGTATTAATATATTGTCCCTAACTTATAAATTAAGCTTTATCACAGATCTGTACATACAGGAAAAAATATACTATAAAGAGGGTTCAGTACTCTGTGGTTTCAGGCATTCACTGGGGGTCTTGGAAGGTATCCCCCGAGGCTAAGGGGTGACTAGTATTTCAATAACATATAAAAATGACTTCTATCTCATATAGACACTTGACAATAAAAAACATTAAAAAGAAGGAATATTAGATCAAAATAAATGCCAAATAAAAGTCATTTTAAAACTTGAGTGATATCACAAATGTTTACTATTTAAAAGAGTCTTAAAATAAAAATTAAAAACACAAAGAATTAATTGCCCTTGATTTTTGTTTTTACGGTAAATATTTCAGGTATAGAAAACCTAAATTCATTTTGCCCTGATGCTGGTGGAAATAAGTGTGTTCAAACACATCTTCAGGTGGGGTATTAGGCTCATGTTGCTTCATTTAACGTTCCTCTTTTTAATGATAAAATATTTTGCTTTACAAAGAACTGTAACATATAGCAAATATTCAAACACTGGAAAATACCAGCTAACATAATTGTGTAGTACTTGAGTAACATGCTGAAATCACCAAATTAGAAACTTGTTTTGCTTCTAAAACTTATTTTTTGGAACGCCACTCGTGGGATTTGAATACAGCATCCTCATACTATAGATATGAACTCATAAATATTCATTTTGTTTGTAAATATGGCCCATCAGTTAGCAGCAGACCAGTTCTTTCCCACATGTTCCTGTCCCAGGTCCTGGAAATGTCAACCTTGACTTTTAACTCCATGTGTCAGTATTTCCTGCTCTAGCTTTGGAGAGGTCAATGGGTTCCTTCAAACCAGTAACATCTCTATGTTGATTGTTAAGCTTTAATTTTCACAGGAGATTATCATGGTTTTTCCTACCACCAGAGGTTGGTATCAAGATAGCTGTGGGCTGGGGTGTTGGTAGGCTCCACCTGTTCTGGAACCCACCCAAAACTTTCACAGCCTCAGAGCTTTTGCAGTGCTGTTCCCTCTTCCCGGAGTGTCTTTCCCCAGCCATCAGGCCTGTCCTTGAATATCACCTCCCACCAGCCTCTCCAGTCACTCTCCTTCAATTCCCTCTCAGCACCCCCCCCCACAATCTAGCATTATCCAGTTTATTTACTTGTTTAGTACCTATCTTCCCCTCCCCCCCATGGAATGTCAGCTCTGCAAGAACAATGTATCTCCTGTGTATATTTCCTCCTGAATTCCAGTGCTTAGAACACTGCCTGGCACAGAGTAGGTGTTCAATGAATATTTGTTGAATAAATAACCGAGTGGATGGAGTAGGCAAGTGCAGATGGCTTTTTAAAGCCACCTCTCTGGAATTCTCTCCTTTATTTGTCAAAGGGAGATGAGAACTCCTCTTCCTGGGCATTTTCAACCAGGAATTGTTGGACCCTGAATCCTCAGCTGAGCAAATCCGATGCAGGTTCTGCTTGGATGCAACACTGATAGTGGCCAGTGGGTGGCAGCAAGTCAAGCAAGTTCTGTTTGAATGCCACACTGATAGTGGCCAGCTGGTGGCAGCAAGTCACTGTAGTTGAACCATGACAAAGTCTGGGCCACCCAGTGCACAGAACACCTGCAGTTTAATCTCTCAAAAGCCAAGCTTGTTCCCCACCTCCCTCCGCCCCCCAACATCTGGGGTGAGACTTTCTTAAACACAGGGCGCATGCCCCTGCTACCCTGAAGGGAGAACACTGAACTATGTTTGAAGTCAAATCCCAGCTCTGCCACTTACTGGTTAGGCAACCCCAGGGTTCGCTTCTATTAAGTGAGGATATTATAAGCTCACTGGATCATTATGAATCTCCGGCAGGTAAAGACTGCAGGAAGAACAGCATGTGTGCTCAGGTAAAGAGGCTTTGAGGACTGCAGGTGGAGCCTGGACCTGCAGAGACCCCCACCAGCACCTCATTCTCCTAGCGTCTCCACCTCCCTTGACTCTCCTCCTCCCCACCCACCCCCATCCATTCAGCACCTGCACCCGCCACGGCTGAACGTAGGTGAAGACAAAACACACCGGATGACGACAGGCTTCACTCTAAATGAACCCCCACAAAACTTCAGTGGGCACCTGTGCTGGCAATCCCACCCTGTTTCACTCCCAGGCTTACTGCGACTTTCCCCTTAATTTCACCGAGAAAAGAGAAACGATCAGCAGAGAGCTCCGCCCTCTTTCGGCGACCTGCGCCCCCGACCTCGGCGTGCTCTGCCTTCCTTCGTGTCCCCTGTACTGCCGGAGCTCCCATCCGGACTCACCCTCCACGGCGCACAGGACGCTGGCCCCTCCCATCCACCCAAGGATTTGGTTCTGATATTCTCGCCTCTCTTCTGTACCTTAATTATCTTTCTTCTATCAGTCTCCCCCACCCTGTAAGCCTGCAGACAAGCCGTAATATCTCTCATTTTAAAAGAAACCCTCCTTAAACTCATAAGCTTTTGCACAGCAAAGGAAACCATAAATAAAACAAAACGACAATCTAAGGAATGGGGGAAAATATTTGCAAATGATGAGACTGGCAAGGGCTTAATTTCCAGAATATATAAACAGCTCATACAACTTAATAACAACAACAAAAAAAGACCCAATCCAAAAATGGGCAGACCTAAACGAGCATTTCTCTAGTGAAGATATACGAATGGCCAATAGACGTATGAAAAAATGCTCAATATCGCTAATTATCAGAGAAATGCAAATCAAAACTACAATGAGGTATCACCTCATACCAGTCAGAATGGCCATCATTCAAAAGTCCACGAATTATAAATGCTGGAGAGGATGTGGGAAAAAGGGAACCCTCCTACACTGCTGGTAGGAATGTAGTTTGATGCAGCCATTATGGAAAACAGTACGGAGAGTCCTCAAAAAACTAAAAATAGACTTAGTATATGATCCAGCAATCTCACTTCTGGGTGTATATTTGGGGGAAACTCTAATGCGAAAAGATACATGCACCCCAATGTTCATAGCAGCACTATATACAATAGCCAAGACATGGAAGCAACCTAAATGTCCATCAAGAGATGACTGGATAAAGAAGTTGTGATATATTTACACAATAGAATACTACTCTGCCATAAAAAAGAATAAAATAATGCCTTTTGCAGCAACATGGATGGACCTGGAGAATGTCATTCTAAGTGAAGTAAGTCAGAAAGAGAAAGAAAAATACCACATGGTATCACTCATATGTGGAATCTAAAATAAATAAATAAATAAATAAACAAACAAACAAACACTATGAACTCATGTACGAAACAGAAACAGACTCTCAGACTTAGTAAACAAGTCTGAGAGTTACCGGGGAAAGGGAGGTGGAAGGGGATAAATTTGGGAGTTTGAGATTTACAAATGTTAGCCACTATATATAAAAATAGTTTTTTTTAAAGTTTCTTTTATTTAACACAGGGAACTATGTTCAATATCTTGTAATAACCTTTAATGGAAAAAAATATGAAAAAGAACATATATGTGAATATGCATGACTGGGACATTGTGCTATACACCAGAGATTGACACATTGTAATTGATTATACTTCAATAAAAAAGAAAGAGAAAGAGAGAGAGAAAGAAAGAAGAAAGAAACCCTCCTTGACTCTACAGGTGCCTCTTCCAGCTGTCCTTCCATTTCCTGCTCTTCTTACAGCACAACTAACTCCCCAGAAGAAGTGCCCATGCCCCACCCTCTCCACCTGTCTCCATCATCCTCTCCAGACCCCACTTCCACCAACCTTCCTTAGCGTTGGAACCCACTGGTTAAGATCACCAATGACATTCGTTTCACTAAGCCATTCTCAGCTCTCACCTCACCCACCTCTGGGCAGTATTTGTTACAGCTGAGGGTTCCCTCCTTCCTGCAATGTTTCTTCTCTTGGTTTCAGTGACTTGTGTCCTCTCTGTGTTCACTCACTTCCTGGCTGGGCGGGGTGGCCCCAGGGATGTAAAGTCCATCTAGTGTGAACCACACCCCATCCACGTTCACAGCTGCCATCCTGACCTCTGCCCTGAAACCCGATGCTTGTATCTGACTCCATTTGGAGGTAGACTAGGCGTCTCAAACTTGTCTTGCTCAAAATCGAGCCTACCATTTTAACCCTTCCTAACCTGCTTCTCCTCCTCAGCGTCCCTGTTTGTGTACTGGCAGCTCCAGTCCCAAACCCTGGAGTTGTCCTTGTCTCCTCTTTATCTCTTACCTCACATCTGACCTCTAAGAAAATTCTCTCCACTTGATCTTTGCAGCCTTTGCTGAATCTGGCACCTCACCTCCTGCACCGTGACCACCATTTCCCAAAACTGGCAGAAGCCCCTCAAGTTCTCCCTGCAGCCTCTCACTGCAATCACCTGCCAGAACTGCCAGGGCCTACCCTCAACCCAACATAATCAAAGCCTTGACTTACTGTGAGGCTTGACAAGATCAGCTCCCCACCCTCCTCCTGCCTCATCTCCCAACACCTCCCCTTGCCCACGCTGCTCACCCACATGGGGCTTCCTGCTTTTGGGGGAACACCCTCCATCCCTGCCCTTGAACTTGCGGTTTCCGGTGCCTGGAACTCTCTGACCCAGGTAATCACATGCTCCCTTCAGGGCTCTGCTTCCCTGCTACGTCGTCAGAGAGGCCTTCCCAGGGCCCTCAACCTACAGTGGCACAGGCCTCTATTATTCACTCTCCCCTGGCTTGTTTCATTTTTCTTCCCTGCACGTATTGCTTCTACTTCATTTTATCATTGATTTATGTATTTGTCTATCCTCTTATTCTAAGTGGAAGATAAGCTCCACTTATGTGGATTCTTGCTCATCTTGTTCATCATGTGTCACTTGTGCCTAGAACAGTGCCAGGCACAGACTAGGCCCTCACATTTTATTTTATGGATGGGTAGATAGATGGATGGATGGGTGGGTGGATGGATGGATGGGTAGAAGGATAGCTGTATGGGTGGATGGACAGCTGGATAGATGGATGGATAGATAGATGGGTGGATGGATGAATATCCACAGTCACATAGGACAACACCTAGAGGGAAAAACACAAAACACCAACATCTCTTGCATCGAAACAGAACTTTATTTTTTCCCTAAAGCCCACTCGTACCTATAGTTCCAGACACCACTGAGGAGTTAAGGGTAAACATTTCCACTTCCAATTTTCAGGCTCTGGGAGGAGGCAAAGGAACAACATGATTTAAAGGCTGTCTGAGTTCTCTGGCTTCCTTGGATGGCATCTACTGATGCCCTTCCCTTCTCCTCAGATGTTCGGAGGAGAAATATCTTTAGCCCAAGGATACTGGAAGATTCCTCTGGTCTTGGCTGGGCTGAGGAGGCAGCAGCAAGATTGGTGAGGCTGACTCTGATGGACAGAAAGGATCAGATGCTGGAGATCAGAGAATGTCTTACCAGGCAAAGCTTAAAAAGGACACAGGACACAGGAGGTGGGTGGCTTTGGCCTCTGGGGCCCACTCCCCCTTCCCTCGCTGCAGGAATGTGACTGGTGATACTGATGTGTCCCAACCCCTACCTCTGTCAACATCCTTTCCTATAGGATACATTCTCTTTTTGAGCTCAGAACTCTCCAAATATTGTTTTCAAAGTTTTAGTGTGCCTGGGGGGCATGCAAGCAGCAACTGCCCTGTTTTTCAGAGTTGGCTATATCCACATCTTGTCCATCCAGCCTCCCAACCTGGATGTTTCTTAAGCCAAAGCCAGGTCTGAGGCCCCCAAATGCCCATGAGCTGTGTGGCCAGATGCTGTGCATGCTCCCTGAGGACATCCAGACCGTGGTGCTCGCTGAACGGGCCAGGCCCCAGATCAGAGCTAGCCAGAGACAGGTGGACTTGAACTGACCTTGAATGAGGATTTGCATTATTTGAGTTAATCTTGTCAACCCTGTGAGGGGTATGCTAATATCATCCTCATTTCACAGATAGGGAAACAGAGGCTCTGACCACACTGCCAGCATGTGGTGGAGCTTGGATTCCCTCCAGGCCTGTCTGACTCCAAAGCCAGTGCTCTCTCCACTAGAGTGGGCACTTGGGGTTCACGCAAACCTTTCTGGAACAACACAGGGGTCACTAACTGGATGAAAGGAAAAACCAAGGCTTCTCAAGGTTCTGGTCAATACAGGTTGCCTCACAATCCAGAGTAGGGCCTCCAAGGGGCGCTCTTGTAATAACATGCCCAGCCCAACTCCAGGGTCTAGTGGGTAAGGAGCAGGGAGGGTGGGGTCCCTGCCCAGAAGAGCTAACGTAGGCTTCAGGCCCATTTAGAGAGAAGACAGTTTTGAACCTTAAAATTTGTCTCATCATTTCAGAGGCACCCAGATGTCCGCTTCCTCCTTTATTACTCCTCCCCTCTCCTCCCTAAACCCTGCCCTCAAGCATCCCCACGTGGGTGCACTGCAGTGTCTGGAGCTCCTCCATCAGCCACATCCCAGCCCGCAGTGCTGTCTCCAGGAGGCTCCTGTGGCAGGGATGTGCCAGTAAAGAGGTGTTCCAGAGCCCCCTCCACTAGGCAAACTCTAGGTTGGGCCAAGAGGGAACTGGGGCTGTGAGGAGGGGACATCTGAGGAGGGAACCAGGGAGCAGCCACAAATGGTCAGAGCAGAGTGGAACCTTGGCCATGGGGCTGAGGGTCAGCTGGGGCCACAGGGCTGCCTGTTTCTGCCCATAAAGCTGTCTATGTGTCAGAGCTGTCAGAGCCGCCCAGGTGGGCTACCTTGGACTTACCTGGGAAGAGGCTGTAACAGGCAGAGGCCAGTGTCAAAGATCAGCCAGCCATTTTGGGCTTTGCTGGGGCCAGTGTGTGGAGTAGGGTATTTCCTGGGCCCGGGACCCCAGAGCTCAGCTACCAGCTCCCCTTGCCAAGTTCAGATCCTGGTGAGAGGCCCTCACTACCCAGCCCCCTCCTCCTCCCCCTCCCCCAGACACTTGAACTCAGGTTCCTTGGCATAGTAGATGAAGGAAGGAGGGAAGCCACTGAAGGCAGAGATCATGGTGGACGTGTAGGCACCCAAGGAGGGAAGACCAGCCAGTCACCCACGTCCTGCTCGGGCAGCTGCATCTCCTCCAAGAAGAGCCCACCAGAGACACCACATATGGAGCTGTAGAGGGTGCAGGAGAAGAGGGGTGGCTCAGGGCAGAGCTCCTGCAGGGACACAGGGGTGGGGAATCAGGGAAGGAATGGCAGGGCACGCTCCCAGGGCACAAGATACCAGCATGGTATCTGTTATTCACCCACACTGACCGATTCCTAAGTGGTCCCTATGCACCAGGCACTGTTCTCAACCCTGCCCTCATGGAGCTTGTGTTCTAGAGACACATCCCAGCCCTATCAATTCACAAGTGCATACACAGGTGGGACCTCGGTTTTCCCATCTATAAAGTGGGAAGATTTTATTCAACAACCACTCAAAATACTTGACCTCCAACTTGACCGCACTGGAAATGCCTGAGGAGTTTTAATGAAGGACGGTGCCAGGGTGCCAGGGTCCTAACCCACGAGAAATTCTGATATCCATGATCTGGGGCATGGCCTGGACATTGCGGTATCTTAAAGCTTCCCAGATGATTCTCATGAGAAGCACAGTTTGAGAATCTCTACCTCCTAAGTCTCCTGCATCTCTAATATTCAAGGATTCTGGAAACACACAGTGATGTAGTGGGATGCACATGGAAACACACCCACAGCCAAACAGATGCACAAGCACACCTCCACAGACCTGTGGACCAGAAGCCCACCTTCTTCCGGCACAGGGGAAATTAAGAAACGCATGCATGCAGAAGTGCCCGTGCTGACCCACATAGGCACATGTGCACATCCTGGTACATGCATGTGGTGTGGCAATCTGCCAAGCCATCACAAATCTGAGATCCTTTATCTCTCCTCCTGGTAGCAGGGAGCCCTGCTTCCCTGGCTAGGGGGCTGGACCTGGTGGCCTCGGGGTCTGGGTGGTGACAGAGCCACACAAATATCTCCTTACCTTCAGCACAATGGGCATCTTGGGTTCAGACTCCCTGAGGAAGACACGGAAGGCACAAAAGTGGCCCTTGTTGAGACAGTACACCAGCTCCCAGTGACCTCCTGCCAGCAGGGAGAGGGCAGGACTGAGGTGTGCTCAGCCAGGTTGCACCACTGACCCTCAGCACCAAAGCCCAGCACCCTTGGGAGAGCTCTGAGCCCCTGCCCAGCGCTGGGTAAAGTGTTCCCTGCTCCAGGAGTCTTCCCTAGACCCATGCAGGGTTGGGGCCCGTCCTCTGAGCTCGCACTGTTCCTCTGCTCCCCCATCAGAGGTTTTCTCCTCCTCTTAATAATAATAATAATGATAGTAACATAACTAACATACCATGAGATACAGCTTGGGCGTTGTTCTAAGCTCTCTACGTGTATTAAACTATTTAATCCTCATAACTGCACTCTGAGTAGGTACAATGAGCTCTACTTTACAGTTGAGAAAACTGAGTCTTGTCAGAAGTCACACAGGAGATTGTGGCAGGGCTGGGATTTGTTCCCAGATAACAGGTCTCAGGTACTCTGCCCTTACCTTAAACCAGGTTCCCTGGGCACCTGCTGCATGAGTCAAAACTGGGTGTAAACAGCCTTTCTGTGACGTAATTCCATCACGGTTGCTCCTTAAGGATATGCTAATTTATCAATTTCTTTCCTCACAGGCCACATAGCCTGTCCCCCAGACCCAGGCTGGGACAGCTGGGCTCCCTCCGATGCTCCTCTCTTACCTCCTCAAACTTAGGCTCGGAGCCCTCCACTCCAGGGAAGCCCCCTCCGATGTCCAGGAGGCTCATGTCATGCCCGACCCCACAACCCACCTCAAACACGCGCCGCAGCCTGTGAAGTTGTGGGGTGTCTAGCAGGCCGAGCCCACATGGAAGATGAACAGGTGGAGAAACATGCACGAAAACGCTAGGACCAGAGGAAGAGAGACACCAACACAGCATCCTTGAGTTGGGGCTCTCACGGCGCTGTGCGGCGGCCTCCTCTCCTAGCTGTCCCCTCCCAAGGTCTCGTTGCAGGGGCTCCCCTTCTCTTCCCCCTTGGAAGGCATGTGCTCAGAACCCCCAATCCCAGGGCTCACGAGGAGGCTGGGCTGAGGAGCCGGTCAGGGCCAGGTTGGGTGAGACCAGGGAGACAGTCTCCTCAGAACAAGAGTTCAGGGGGCACCACAACACGAAGTAATCAAGATAAAGAACATTAATGCAATAAAGAGTACAATTGATGCGAAAACATCCATGACAAATAGACATTTAAAGAAGTATTTAAATAAATAAAGACAAGATTGGTAACAGTGATTGAACTCTGAAGCAAAAGGAAAAATCAAAAATGCCCATCTTGTCTTTACTTAAAATGTTGATATTTTCCTTATCCTGATCTTCTTGGCACTAATCTTGATTTTTTTCAAATATTATATTAAAATGTTATTTATCTAGAGTGCTAAGTTTTTAGTATCCCCTTAAATTTTGCTCCCAAGGCCAGGGGCCTTGAATGCTGCACCCTAGTCCCAAATAACATCCAGCTTCTTCGCTGAGACAGACAGAGCATCACGAGGTCCAGAGGGGCCACGGCCGACAGGAGGGCACCCCGGTGAGCCAAAGGCTGGAGACAGGTAGCGGAGACCTGACTTCTGCCTCCTAGGCAGGGAAAGCTAGTGTGCTCACCTGGTTCCCACCACTGGCAGCCCGGGTCTCTGGCAGACTTGAGCAGATGTTCACACACCTCCAGGCTGGCCCCAGACTTGGTCCTCAGAGGGGAAGATGCTTCTGCTGCCCGGGATCCGCAGCCGGAGACCAGCCTGGGAGAGGGGTGCATAGGATGCCTGAGGCCTGGATATTTTACTGCCCCCTAGTCAATCTCCCTCCAGCTTCCCACCCACCCCTGCCTAGTTCCTCTGGACTGTCCAGCGACGGAATTCCAAGGAGTAAACACACCCACTAATTACAGACTTCTGCCCAGGCAAGAAAAAGCAGGAAAAAGATACAATTAGAAATATACCTTCTACTGACCTCTATGTTACAGGATCAGAGATGTTAACTAACTTTCCCAGGACCACACAGTATGTGACCATCAACCGGAAATGGGAGCCTTGGTCTCCCTGACTCCAATGTGAATGCTTTTTCCATGAGGTCACCTGATGTCAGACCTCTTAATGGCAGACTCTGCCCTGCATATGTCTACATGCAGATATAAGCAGTGTCTCTTTGGCACCAGTGTGCACCAGGGAGGCCTCGGGCCACTGACCCAGATCCCTGTGCTTTGCTGCTTGTGCCTGTCCCGGTCACAGCACGGGACCCCCTTCGTCTGGCTCCTGCAGCCTAACTCCATCTGCCGGAGCCCTAGGCTTGCTGCCCCTTGCTCCATCTGTCTCCACTGATCTGCAGCCCCTGCTGGTCTCACCTGGTCCCGGGTTCTGGGACCTTGATTAGCTCCCCTTCACTGTCAAAGACCAGGAGCTGCACCCCTTGGTGGGTGGCATACTGGATGTGGGAGATGGGCTTGAGGGGTTGGCGTAGATGGTGTGCAAGGGGGCCACACCCAGGCTCAGCACCTGCTCCAGCTCCACCTGGGGTAGATGAACCACCAAGAGCTCATTCATTTATTCTTCCCAAAACAAATGAGCACCATGTGTGTCAGCCACCATTCTAGGTGCCGCAGCCCCCACTCCAGGACCCCTGGCAATTGGCCTTTCTTTTCCAGGAAGTGTCAGGCCTGTGAATGAGGCAACTGGCTGCTGGCCCAGGCTCACCTGGCTGGCACAGTCGAAGCTGGTGCCAAAGGTGACCAGGACATGCACACCCAGGGGGCTGCTGCTGCACCTCACCGCATGGAAGGGTGAGACCCACAGCAGGGCCTGGCGGAAGACCTGACGGTAGCCGGCCAGCACGCCCAGGCTGGCTACCATGAAGGGGTCTCAGCAGTCCTGCCAGGACGGGGAAGGAGGGAGGGGAGGCTGAGTAGTGGGTCATCTCATCTAATTCCCACAACAACTCTATGAGATGGAGATGGAGAAATAAAGGTTTACAAATATGAAGTCACTGGCTCAAGGTCACACAGCAAGAACTCGGCAAAGAGAGGGTCTGAGCCCGGGTCTCCCACGTCCAGGGAGCTTGCTCTTGACTCCTGTTCTCTACTGCCTTTCGACTTGTGTCCCTCTCTTTAGTAGGAAGGGGGAGTCTGTTGGGCCAGGGAAAACTCTAGGGTATTTATTCTACAATCATTCAACAAAAATTTCTCCAGCACCTACTCTGTGCCAAGCTCTAGCTTGGGTGCTGGGAAATAGCAGTGAACAGTACAAATCAAAGTCCCGGCCCGGTGAAGCTTCCTTTCACCTGAACCAGAGACAGGTATGAACTCAGGCAACGTGTGCTCAGTAAGCAACTACCCTGTGCCAGGCACTCTGCGGGTCTGGGGCAGAGGGGTTGTATGAATTATTCCCAGTTCACAGATGTAGCCACTGAGGCTCAGAGGGCTGGAGTACCTCACCCAAGTTCTCACAGCTGGGAAACAGCAGAGTTGAGACCCAATCCCAAGAATAAATGGCTTCAGCTGAAATCCGTACAAACGTCTATGTTGAGATATTGTCTATTTTTTCCCCCTCTTCCTCTCCGCCTCATTGATGTTAGTGGCTATTTCTGTAATTTAGGCCTTAGGAGGAGGTGCATGGCCAGGGCAGAAAGAGGTTGTTTGCAAGCCTTTTTGGCTTTCTTGGGAGAGCTAGCCCTTGATGGAAGAGGTTGCCAAGTTGCAAAACGAATGTCTTAGTAACACTGATAGATGGTGAAATGAGCCTATCTGGGTCTTTCAGTGTCTAGTCAAGTCCCCTGTCCCTGTCCCCACCCTCCCTCTCCATGTGGGCGGCTGAGGTCTCTGTGATCTGCTGAAGCCATCATTTTGGGGCTGTCCTGCCCCTGGCATGTCAGCTGTCACTTCCTGTAGACTTACACCTCACCTCTGTGCTGTGACCCAGAGTCTCCTCTGCCTGATCCAGGAAGACAGTTCAGCAGGGTGCCTGCTCCTGTCCTGACTCTTCTGCCACCCTGGCCTGGGTAGGGAGGGGGAGGACCTGAGGATGGCAGAAACGGCAGGGCCCAAGTTTCCCATATCTGGGTGGCAGAGAAATGAGTCTTTACCTAGAAACTAACTTGCCATGCGACTTGGACAGTATCTTTCCTTTCCTCCTCTTTGCCAAGTGGCTCCTCCTCCGTAAACTTTCTCCCTGGTCGAGCGGAAGGGCTAATCTCAGAGCCTTGAAATCACCCTGGTTTACTACTCATTAACTGTGGGCCTGTGAGCAAATTATATAACTGCTCTGAGCCTCAGTTTCCTTATCTAGGAAATGGGAGCTCAAGGGGCAGCGATGAGGATTAAGCGAGATAATGCCCATAAAGCGCCTCCCTATTACTGTTGGTATTTGTGTTCACGTTTCTGTCCCTGTGACTTGTCCCCATCAGATCATGACGTCTTGAAGACAAGGACCACATCTTCTGCATTTCTGGGTCTCTGGGGATACGCCCTCTTATAAGACCTGGCACAGAATTTGCTGCAGTGAATATATGTAGAATAAATAAACAAAGGATGTCACAGCTAAGACATGTGAGGTCTAAGATACAGACCAAGATCTGTCTGTTTCTACAACCTGGTCAGGACCCAGAAGAGAAAATCAATGGGACAGAACTGACAGCCCAGATACAAAGCTCAGACTGAAATAATTTAACACCTCACCAATTACCAAAACAAACAAACAAACAAAGATTTTATAGAACAAGTCGTGCTGGAACAGCAGATGAGCAATTTGGAAACTAAAGTGTATTTAGAACCTCACTTCTCACCAAAATCAACAGGGAATGATTTATGTTTTTAAACAATCCATAAACTATATTAAAAATATAGAACTGATCATCTCTCTGAGGCGATGACGTTTTAAGCTTGGTTGTGACAAAAGAGATCACAGTGTGAACGTTCAACAGATTGATGACATCTGATTTATAAATTATAAATACAGTCATAAACTCCGGATTCTTTTTTCTGGGAACCAGGAGACCGGTGAGGCGGTGCTGACCTGAAGATTAACTAACAGGGAAGTGTGACTTGAGTAAGTCGCTGCAGTATAATTGCAACAATTAAAAAGGTTTTCATCTGAATTCCATATCTGGTCAAATGATTTTACCTTTCTGATCCTCTATTTCCTCATGTGCAAAATGGGAATAGTATTGGGCAGGACACTCGGGTTATGCTGAGGATTAAATGAGACAATCCTAAAAAAGATCTTCGCTTCAACCCTGTTGGTTCAAATTCCTGAGATCTGAGGACTGTCTGTGGCATCACGTGGCCTCTAAAGGCTGATCCACACCTTAGTCTAAGCAATTGCTCAGCCCCATGGCTCTACAGCCCTGCCCTTCTCTGAGGGCTGGGACTTGCCCCTGCAGAGGTCAGGTGAGTACATGACTCAGCACAGCCTGCCTGATCGCAAGCACATTTCTTCTGGAACATTGCTGCAGACGAAGAAACAAGTCTGAGCCTATGAACTCAATGGAATTGGAATGCAAGGTGAATAACTGGGATTCGGTCCTGTTAGATCCTGGGCACCATGTGAATAGACACCAAGATACCTCAGATTTTCCTTAGTTGCGCTGTTAAAAGTTCGTGACGCTTCATCATGCCCAATTCTCTTGCCTTAAATATATCAGAGCCACCTGGTTGGTAGCAAGTCTACAAAGAAAGAAAGATAAGTCAGATCCAACCTTTCTATGATTCCCATGGTTGGGTTAATGAGTACTGGAACTCATACTGTGTATCACATAGTTTCACTATTTCTTATAATCCTCACAAAGACCCCAGGAAGCACTAATTACCATCTCTATTTCACCCAGACGGAATCAGAGGCTCACAATTTTTTTTTTTTTTTGTCTGTTTAATTCCTGAGGTTTTCAGTAATTGGCAGAGCTGGGTTTCAAACAGGAGTCTGTCTGATTCCAGAGCCCAGGTTTCTTCCACTACTAGTTAAGTCACTGAATATTCATAGCAACATTGCAAAGTGAATAGTATTATGTTGGCTTTACAGAGGGAAACATGACAGACAGAGAAGGGTAAGATCTCCCTTAAGTCAAATGGCTTCCAGGACTCACAGAAGTCGCCCCGAAGGATGACCTCAGATCGGGTCTGATGAAGACCAGGGCAAACAGTCAGTCTTGGGGGAATAAAATGGCATTCTGTCCTTACCAGTCTCACCTCCCACCACACATCCAACCCCAGAAGAACTCTGCAGTCCCATCCTACCCACTCACCGCTTCCCTCTCTGTTCTAAACCTTGTAGATGTTCCCTTCTGCCTGAAACCCCTTCCCTGCAGCCTGGCAAGCTGGTTCATCCCCAGTGTCCAACTTGAATGGCTCTGGGTGGTTGTCATTAGTGCTGTTCATCAACTATTCCCACTTCTTCCCTTGTAATTGGTAAAATTACACTTCTCCACTGAATCAATCCGTTTAAGCTAAGTTATGCCACAATAACAAACCATCCACAAAATATACTACAGAGATTTGTTTCTCGCTTATCTTCTGCTCTCACTGTGAGTCAGCCCTGGCTCTGTTCCATCCATCATTCCAGGATTGATTCAGGCTGAAGGAGCAACCCTTCACAGCACATTTCTACTCAGAAATCAGTAGCCAAAACAAATCCCATGACAGCCCGGTGTCAGTGGGGAGAGAATTATAATCCTTCCACAGGAAGAGACAGTAAACATTTTGGCAATGACACAGTCAATCAGAGCCTTCCCTCCCTTGAAACTGGGTACAGCTATGTGACTTGCTTTGACTAATGAAACACGAGCCAAAGGGATGTGTTACTTCCGGTAGGAGCTTTAAGAGCCCATTGTTAATCACCACATACTCTCTTTTCCTCTGCATGAGCAATCTGCGCATGGTGGCTACTGCCTCAGCCTGGGCCCTAGAGTGAGGACAGTGTAGAGCAGAGTCCCCAGCCAACCCTTCTTGGACATGTAGGTTGAGGAAATCATAACCTTATTGTTTTAAGCACCGAAGTTCAAGGATTGTTTATTCCTGCAGCATAAGCTCGCCCATCCAGCTCAAAACACACCTCCTTTGAGAGACTTCACTGTGCTGACAGAGGACACTGCGAGGTGCTCAGAACTGGACCCATGGATTGGCCAGTGAGGAAGCTGCTGATTTTTAATGGGGATAAAAACACCACAGGAACTATGACAAGAATAAGAACACAATATCTGTAGAGCTAATATCTGGGAATAACAATGTGCTGTTCATTCATTCATACAGTAATATATTCATTCAATAAATATTTATCACACACTTATAATGGGCCTGGAATAGGGTAGGCACTGAGGATGTAGCAGTGAACAAACCTCCATCACAGAACTCACCTTGGAGTGACTGGAAAAGTTACACTGATAAGCCTCTTGTGGGGGGAGGTGAGCCCTCACAGGCATGCTTGAACATTGGTAACGATAGGGCTTTTGCTCTGCAAATGCAGGTGTGGGGAGGAGCTGAACTGCCCAGAACAGGAGAGGGAGAGCTGTGGGGAACTCCAGAGAAGGTGGAGAACAAGGACACCTAGTGTCACAAATGGTCTTCATACAGTAGATGCGTAGGGAATAGGAAGACAAGGAAGATATAGATCAGACTTTCAGCATTTTTCAAATTTCTCTTGACAAAGCAAGACTTAAAAAAACAAACAAGCAAACAAACCCACCTCGTGTAGAACCAACATCTTTTTGCACTGGTTTGTGGAGGACTTCATAAATAGTTTGCCCAATCACAGGATTTCAAGGTGCAGAGATGATTTTTCACACCTCCTTGATTAATCACCCACTGGGGAAGTAACCAAAAACCAGGGCAGGGGTTTCACTATGTCAGTCTCCTTTCTCCCCATCCAAATGCTCATGACAATTGTCCTCTGGCCACAGCCAACTGCACTGCACTTTCAGAGAAAGTACCTGTTCATTTAGAAACCTGGTCTGCTCAGTGAGATACCACTTTATATCCATTATTAGGATGGCTATTATTTTTTAAAAAACAGAAAATAACAAGTGTTGGTGAGAACATGGAGGAATTAGAACCCTTATCTATTGCTGGCATTGATGTAAAATGGGGTAGCCACAGTGGAAAACATTATGGCAGTTCCTCAAAAAAAATTACACATAGAATTACCACATGATTCAGCAATTTCTAGGTATACATCCAAAAAAATTGAAAGCAGGGACTCAGACAGGTATTTGTACACCTATGTTCACAGCAGCAATATTCACAGTAGCCAAAAGTCAAAATCACCCATATGTCCATCACCAAATAAATGGATAAATAAAATGCGGTATATCTATCTATGCTGTGAAATGTCATTCAGCCATAAAAATGAGTGAAGAATTGACACATGCTACCACTTGGATGAACCTTGTGCTCAAAACATTGTGCTCAGTGAAAGAAGCCAGACACAAAAGGACAAATATTGTATGATTCCACTTACAGAAAAGTACCTTGACTTGGCAAGTTCACAGAGACAGAAAGTAAAATAATGGTTACTAAGAGCTAGACAGGGCAAGGTGGAAGGGATTGGAGAATGGGGAGTTAGTGTTTAACCAGGAAGGGTTTCAGTTTGGGATGACAAAAAAGTTCTGGGGATAGATGGTGGTGATGGTTGCACAGCAATGCGAGTGTATTTAATACCGCTGAAGTGTACACTCAAGGGTTAAAATGGTAAACTTTACATTATACATATTTTACTATCATTTTTTCCATTTGGGGCCACTGGGCAGAGACAAGATCATACCAAGGCAGCCTCTCATGGACTCCTTGCTGCCTCCATCCTCCTGACTTGGACTGACTCCTGGACTCTTACTCTCCAGCACCAGCTTCAGCTACTGGTGGCAGCAGAAGGGGGCAGGGGGAGCCCCGTTCCCCACTGATCAAGTCTAGCCAAGAATCAGAGCTTGGCGGTTTCCCACCCCATAATTCAAGATCTGTTGGGATCCCAGATGCAGCAAATGCTATTCCAAATGTTTTAGGGTCAGCCAAAAAGGGACTGACGCCCCCTCGGTACTGGACTCTACTCTGTATTTGGTTCCAGTGTTTACCTCCTAGGGTCCTTGGATTCTTCAAAGCAATAGAAATTGATAAGAGGCCAGACAGGAATTCAGGCAAGGCTTTATTGCGACTCATTCTGCAGCAGGAGGGAGCGAAAACAAGCAACAGGTTCCTTTGCTTACTCCCCAGGGAGGGCACACTGGTGCCTTCAGTGGGGTGATGGGGGTGGGCCAGAGGGGTGACTGGGTGGTCTGCCCACCACCTTGGTGGTGCTGTGTGCAGGGATCATGCACAGTACCCTGTTTTTGCTCCCGGTGCATCAGAATTGGCAGTTGGTTTGTGGCCTTTTTGTATCTTATTGTTCATAATTGACCCAGT
The DNA here is from genome assembly GCF_048564905.1 of Vicugna pacos. Classification (NCBI taxonomy): domain Eukaryota; kingdom Metazoa; phylum Chordata; class Mammalia; order Artiodactyla; family Camelidae; genus Vicugna; species Vicugna pacos. Next base: position 45,521,464 of record NC_132999.1, read on the forward strand.
TTCGCACCTGTGCAGTTATTTTCAGTCCCTGATAGTTTCTTTGTATTCTGTTGCTAGAGGAGACTTTGTCCAGGAGCAAGCACTCCAGTCCCAGGTCCCAGGTCCCATGTCCCGGGTCCTAGGTCCCAGCCTTTCTCACAATGAACCAGAAATCATGAGCTACAAGGAGACTTTTATTCCCTGTTAATTACAACACAAGCTGCTACCCACATTTTCCTGTTCTTATCTGAAGGTCATCAGGGTCTTGATCTTGTCGGGTCTTCACTCAACAGCATCCAATCCCTAGAGCAGGTGTTGCCCACTTGGCAATAGGGGTTCTTACCCACCACCCACAGCCAAACCCCTGCCAGCAACCAGGGCACTGGGGAGGTGAGGGAAGGGCCACCTCCTTTTCGTTGTTTCACTCAGGGTAGGTCAAGGCCTGGGGTGACATCCCAGATTCCTTTTTCCTGAACTGCGACACTGATATGCGAGCTCTTGGAAGGTAACGTGGACACTAACAGAGCAAGCATGAAGACTAAACCAAAGCGAGTTGACGGCGGATGTTTGAACGCCATGTACTTATCCAGCAGATAGACATCTCCAACAAAGGGCTTTGAGACCACATAATTCTCCCCACTGCAGACCTTCAACTGACTTCACAGAAGGGGTGCAGCAGCCCTTGCAGAAGATGCGTAACAACAGTAATCACTCAACAATCTTTTAATTCCACCTGCTTCTTCTCGGAGGGAAAATTGTCACTTGACAGTGACAATGACAGTTTTGGGGATATTAGGCAAAATATAGGGGCATTCCTGTAAGTTATTTGCTCTCTCTCAACCTCAATTTCCTTTATCTGCAGAATAGGGGTAAATAAAAGTTACCTGGCAGGTAGGCAGGTGCGTATAATCACAGAAGCTTGGAAGGACAGAAGCTCACAGCCAGACTTCCACTCAGCAAGGACGTTAGAGGGTCCCTGGAACATCAGCCACTCCTCCCAGAACAGGAATCCCCTCCCCAACTTCCTTTCCACATGTTCATCTAGCTGCCTCTATTTGCATACTCCCAAAGACAGAGAACTCAGTCCCTTTCAGTTCTTCAACAGCAGCTATGACTGATAGCAGTTTATTTTGACCTCCTATTTCTTGTTTCTAGCTTTGCTCTTCGAAGCCACACAGTACAAATCAGTCTAAATGCTCTTCCCCATCATGAGTCTCTGACAATGTGAGTGTCAAGGTTGAGTTCACCTGAATCTCCTGTCCTCCAGGGCAAATACCTTTTGTTCATTTCACAGATGAGAAAAACTGAGGTCCAGAGAGATCCTGGGACCTGGCTCTGATCACAAGCCCAAATTCACATGTGACAGACTGCAGAGCAAGGGTCCCCTGGGAGTCTAACTAATCCCCAACAGGATTAGGAGGGATATACCCCATCCTCAACACAGTCCTGTTAGAGTTAGAGCTAGGGTTAGTGGCCCTGTGACCAGAACCCCATTTCTCCCTCACAGAGAAATCTTCCAATTGGTGGATATCAATACTACGCATTATTTTGTACTTCTATTGCATATGCATGCATCCACAGAAATTATAGGGTATTATTTTGTTCATTTCAAAAAATTTTAACATGAATGTTATCATCCCTTGTAGTAACCTATAATGAGAATGAATATGAAAACAAATATATGTGTGTGTATGACTGAAACATCATGCTGTACACCAGAAACTGACACATTATAACTGATTTAAAAAAAGAGAAAAAACTAAATAATATCATCCCATATCATTTTGTAATTTGATTATTTTCAGTCTTTAGTGTGTTTTTATGTTATCCTTACTGATGCATGCAGCTCAACTTAAATTAGTTCAAATTCTACAGAGTAGTCCACTATTTGAATAAGTCTCAGGTTATTTACCCATCTTTAACCAAGTGTTGATTAATTTTTTTGCACTTTTAACTATTACAGACAGAGCTACAATAAACATTCTTATACATGTCTCCCTGTGCATATGGGTGAGGTTTCTCCAGGGCAAACATCTACCGATGGAATTGCTGGATCATAGATGTTCTCATCTTCAAGTTTACCCAATATTACCACATTTCCCTTCAAGTGATGGCTCCCGTATACACTCTTGCAGGAAATATGTGAGTTCCTGTTTCTCCACATGTTACCAACACAAGTGTTATTAGTCCTAACAACTAATTTTTAAGCAATCCATTTCCCTGCCTCTATCTCCATTAGTTGTTGAACATGTCATTCCAATTTCTCTATTTTTACATTTTTATTGTCTGATGTATCATTTATTGGAAGAAGCATGTCTAAAAGTCTCATTCTAATTGTAGATTTGTAGATTTCTCCTTGTACGTCTGTCAGTTTTGGCTTTATGTAATTTGAGGCTACGTTATTGGGTCCACAAAGGTTTAGGTTCATTGTAGCTCCCTGGTGAATTGTTTCTCCTTGAATGATGATTCTTTTACATTCCTAAGAAAGACTTTTGCCTTAAAATCTATTTTGTTTGTATCAATATTGACACACCAGCTTTCTTTAGGTTAGTATCTGCCTACTTTGTATTTTCCACCAATTTATAGACATGTTTTATTGCACGTTGCTTTATTGTGCTTCACAGATGTTGAGTTTGTTCTACGAACTGAAGGTTGGTGGCAACCCTGAGTCAAGCCAGTTTATTGGCACCATTTTCCAACAGCATTTGTTCACTGATGGTTAGCATTTTTAGCAATGAAGTATTTTTAATTACAGTATGAATATTGTTTTTTAGGCATAATGCTGTTGCACACAATGAACCACAGTATAATACAACTTTTAAATACATGGGAAACCAAAAACCTTGGGTGACTTACTTTATTGCATATTCACTTTATTGCCATGGTTGGCAATGAACTTGCAATATCGCTGAGATCTGCCTATACTTTCCTCCTTTGTGCCACTGTGTTTTAGATGTGACACTTACAAATAGTAGGTAGATGTATCTTTTTTAAAAAATCCTATCAGACAACTCTGGTTAATTAAGTTCATTTGTATTTATTGGGATTAATGACAAACATGTATTTATTTCTACTGTCTTATGTTTTTGTTTGTTTCTCATGTAGCTTTATGGAGATTTAATTTCCATACAATAAAATGTACCATATTATTTTGTATTTTGCATTTTACATCCTTTTTCTTTGATCTTTTTTTTGTTTGTTTGTTTATATGTAATGTAATGAACCAAACCTGAAATAGTTAATACCTGTAAGTGTGTAGAAAATAGCCTGGTACAAAGTAAATGCACTCTCACGCTCTCTCTCTCTCTCTATATATATATACACACACACACACAGAGATATATACATATACATATATATATAGGCTAAAGACTGCTATTATAACAATTGTTGTTGGGGAGAGAGTATAGCTCAGTGGTAAAGTGCATGCCTAGTATGCACAAAGTCCTGGGTTCAATCCCCAGTACCTCCATCAATAAAATAAATGACATAAATAATAAACAATAAATAAATAAAAGTAAAACCTAATTACCTTCCCCTGCAAAAAACAAACAAACAAACAAAAACAATTATTGTTATTTATAGATGCTTCTTCTATGTCAGTCTTGGGTGAGGTGGAATCACAGAGGAAATGGATAAAACAGATGACTCTCCCTTAAGCATCCTGAAATCCAGTGCTAGAGACAGATATACAACAAGGAAAGAGAGGGGGGTATTAGGAATGAAAAACAAATGATGCTCAAAGAGGGTAAATAAATTGCCAAGGTTTGTAGCTACTAAGTGACAGAACTGGGATTTGAGCTCAGGACTGTCCCATCCCTAAGCCGGGGTTCTTAAGACTTAGTCTTTTACTGCATTGTAGTGAACTTGTGAGACGGTGTGTGTAAAGCATTTGGCACACAGTAAGAGTCCAATAAATTACAGATGAGAATGACTGTGATGGTGATGATAGTGACGGTGGTGACGAGGATGAGGGTGGTGGTGATGGTGGTGGTAGTAAGAATGGTGGTGATTGATGAGGATGGTAACGATGGTGGAGACGTACATGTGCAGGTGGTATTGATGGTATTGATGCTGGTGATGGTGATGGTGACTGACGAACCATCCCCCAGTTTGCCCAGGACCATCCTGGTTTTAGCACCAAAAGTCCTGAATCCCAAGAAATCCCTCTGTCCCAGGCAAATCAGGATATCTGATGCTGATGGTGATGACGGAATGTCCAGGAGGCCTTTGAGAAGCCATCTAATCCAGGAGATCTGAACTTTTCTTGATCAGAGACCATTCTGAGAATCAAGTGAAATTTATTATTTCCTTCCTTACCAAAATGGCCAGAAATCCAACCCAGTCTGGATTCAGAGCCTTTGCTCCTGAGCTCCCCTTGGATGTCCTAGCAGGCATCCCAAACAGAAAGCTGGGTGACCTCTCCTCTCTGGAACCAACTCCAGTCGTCCACATTCACCCAGTTGCTCAGGCCAAAACCAGGATTCATCCCTGATTCTTCTCTTCTATTCACAGCCCCATGTCTAACCCATCAGCAGTTTCTGCTGGTTTTGCCTCCAGCTCAGTCACATTACACCACCTCCACTGCTGTCACACTGGTCAGTCATGTCCATCCCCGTCTACTATGGTTATCAATCAAGTGGTCGCCCTTTTCCCACTCTGATGTTCTCCCACCTTCTGACATCATATTGGTCTTCTAACATAAGCCAATCACCTGAGGTCCCTTCTTAAAGGCTTCTGACGGCCTCTTGTTTTACTCAGAATAAAATCCAACTCTTTAGAATAGTCTCCTGCCTTGACCCAGCCTATGTCTTCACCTCTCCCCCTCACTCTGCTCCAGCCAAACTGTCCTTCAAACACTCCAAGCTCCTTCCAGCCTCAGGGCTTCTGCACTTGCTTTGAATTCTCTTCCCCAGACTCTCCCAGGCCTGGCTTCTTTTTCAGGTCTCAGCTCAAATGTCACCTCTCCCCCCCCACCCCCCAAAGAGGCTTCTCCTGGTCACCCTGGCTCAGGAAGAAATCTTTACAACTCTCCATTCCTTTACTCTCTTCTATTTTCATCATGTTTTTCATTATCTGAAATTACCTTATTTATTAATTTGTTGACCTGTTTGTATATTTCCTTAATATTTACTGAGCTCCTACTTTGTGCCATCGCATTTTTGACCTTAAAAATAAAAGTCAGTTATTTTACTAGCAAAAGTGAGTTTATTTGGGAATAGCAGAGAACTGCAATCCAGACAAGCAAGCCACAGCAAAAACCGCAGGGAAGTCCAATAAACAAAGGAAACATTATCTGATAGAGAAAAAGGAGGAAGTTGGAAGGGGTTGTTTTGAATCAAAGTTCATTGGAGGAAAGTGAGAGTTCAAAGTGATGACATGACTGTTGCTTATCGGCTGGGTTGCTGGGGTAGTTGATTCCTTGCAGGAGATGGAAAGCACATCTTTTCCTGTTGGGGCCTGTAACTGATTATTTTTTAGGGGGTGGAGGGGAGGTCATTAGGTCTATTTTTTTTTTATGTAATTCTTTTTTAATGGAGGTTCTGAGGATTGAACCCAGGACCCTGTGCATGCTAAGTGCTCTACCATTTGAGCTATACCCTCCCCACCAGGGACCTGTAACTGATGGTTCTTTCCTGTTGAGGATTCTTCTGTTGGGGTCTGTAATTGACAAATCTTCCTGTAATTGACCTAGTGTGGCACTGTGAGAGCTCCCCTTTCCAGCCTCCCAGCTCCATTGCAGTGAGGTTTCCCTTTATTAATTTTCACAGTGTGAATGGCTGTTACCTCCCAACACCGAACAGAGCCTACACGAGCCCATTAAATATCTATCGAGGGGTTGTAAATATAGACCAGGTTCTGAGAGAACAGATGTTGGTCAGAGGTCAGGTGTTACTGGAGAATGAGAAGCACCTAACAGAGGACTCAGTCTAGTTTGGGGGTCAAGACATCTGAGCTAAGACCAAAAGGATTTAGGTGCAGAGAAAGGAAAATATTCTAGCTAGTTTAAAAAGGAACCTAGTGGGTAAGGGTATAGCTCAGTGGTAGAGTGTGTGCTTAGCATTCATGAGGTCCTGGGTACAATCCCCAGTACTTCTATTAAAAAAAAAAAAAGAAGACATCTATTAGAGAGTGTTATGTGTTGTAAATAATCAGGAGATCTGAAAGAAGCAATTTTCAAATTGAGCTTTTGTTAGCAAACAGGGTAGATGGTTCCCAGAGAAAGAGAACCGGGCATGGCTTTCTTGACATGAGAAGCCATTTTGGCCTAAGCCATTCTGTGATCTAAACCTGGCCACAATGACAGCTGTTGAACAGGTCTCTGTAATCAATGATCTTAAAGGAACAAAAGAATGCAGAAACATTGCCTGTTATCAGGCAAGAGAAGAAAGGACAACAAAGATAACAGACTCCCAGTTCTGTTTCTGTGGTAAAGATAAGCCTGAAGCCTCAACCACCAGATCAACTGAAACCTAAGGGATAAAGAGGTTGACATTTTCTGACTCTCACGACTTCAATCAACTAAAGCTTGGACTCTGCCTACTGCCCAAGCACCTTCATAAATATGCAAGTACTCATAACTTAAAACTTCCCCAATTTTGCTGTTCGGGGAGACACTGCTTTGGAAAGATCCCATGTGTTCTCCTTATTTGCTGCAAATGATAAATCCTTTCTTCTCCCAATCTTTGGCTGGGTTGTGTCTTTTGGCTTGACAACTATCAAGAGGTGAACCCAGTTTTTCAGGTAATACTTTCAGGAATGACTCCCAAAATCATGGAAGCAGGTTACCAAGAAAACTGTCCCTGGCTCCAGACCCTCACCACCCCTGCTGAAGCCACCAGGGACCCTCTGCTGCCACCACTGCAGACCCACGCCGTGCCTGTCACCTTTCATCAACACCACGAGCAGACCCACCAGCAGCAGCTTCACTGCCCAGTCACACCTCTCACCCTGCCTGAACCTGGTGCCCACACGCTGGAAATGGCCACAGGAGAAAAAAAAAAGCTTTTGGCATTGTCTGCAGAAACTCACTTCCACCTTCCAAAGGTCATGTAAGTGCCTCCAATTGGCTGAAATTAAGTCACACCCGGAACTCTATCTCTAAGGAAAAAGGAGTCTGGGAAATGTGTTTTCAGCTTTCTAGCTCCTGCAACAGGGAGGGCCTAGAAAGGAGGGGTGAATGGATAGCCAATGACTGTCCACTGTATGCATCACTGTGTGCATGCATGTGTATGCCTTGTGTGGGTGTGTGCAAACGTGTGTGTCCATGCGTGTACACATGCTGTGTATGTATGTGTGCATTTGTGCTTGTGGGTTACACAAGTGCACGTGTGTGTGTGTGTACATGCTTGTGTGCATGCATGCATGTGTGTGATGGGGGGCAGCTGGAGGGGTAACAGGCCATCAAGACCTGAGGGAAGGAGGCATTATCAGAAAGCCCATCACAGACATTTCCTCTGTGAGGATCTGGACCAGAGATCCTGAGGGCCATTCAGCCAACATAGGAAAACAGTCTTTATCTGTCCAACAGTCTAGTCCTACTTTCTTATTTTACTAATGGGAAAAGCAAAGCCAGAGGAGTCACGTCCCTTGCCTAAGGCCATACTGCAAGTCGTGGCATCGGGCTACACCCAACCAGGTCCCGGGGTGGGGGTGGGGGTTGTGTTTTTCACTTGAGATGTGACCAGTTCCCAAGGGAGGGTTTTACCTGAGAGATTCTCCTACCCTGGGCACCCCGCCATGAGGACGCCCGGCAGCACCACCCGCCTCCTGCTCAGCAGGACTTGTCTCTGGCCTTTCAGGGGCGTGCTCCGATGTACTTAAATAACAGCAAACATTTACCGATGCCTGCTCTGTGCCAGCAGTGCGGCAGGTCGGGGTGGGAGGTGGGTGAACACATAGGTTACAATCCCCACCTGCCAAGCAGTCCCTAGCCTCGTGAATGATCAGGTGAATGATCTGGACAGAGTCAGGAGGCCAACGGGAAGGAGGGGGCACTGAGGGGACATCCTAACTGTTGTCAATAAGAAACCTGAGACCCAGAGAGGATCCCTGACCTGGCCAAGTTCACACAGCCCATAAGTGGTTGAGCCCACAATTTAAATGCAATCTATTTTGTTAACCTAAAACAATAAAACTGCCAGTCATTTTGCCAGCAAGACGGGCTTATTCAGGAGCAGCAAAGAGTTGCAACTATCGTAAACCACACCCAGGTCCAGTAAAGCAAAGGAGAGGAAACTTTTATAGAGAAGGGGAAGTTGGGCGGGGCTGTTATAAACAAAAAGCCCATTGGAGGAAACTTGGGAGTTCGAAGTATAGTGGCATTTTATTGGCTGAGTTGTTGCCAGTCAAGGAGGAAATCTTTTTTCCTCCTGCTGGAGGTAGTAATGTAGTCACTTCCTGCCTCAGGTGCAAGGCACATTTCTTCCTCCTGGAGTCTGTGTTGATGCCCAGTGGTACCTTCATGAGCCCTCCCCCTTGTGGCCTCCTGACTCCATTGCAGGGAGGTTTCCCTTTATTAATTTTCACAATTTGAATCCAAACCCATGATTTTAGAACATAGGGGACAGGATGGCAGAGAGTGTGGACTTGGGTGTCACCCAGACCGGTGTCCAAATTCTAGGCTCAGGCCCTTACTAGCTGTGTGTCTTGTGTGAGTTATAAATCTCTCCTTCCCTTGGTTTTCTCCTATGTCAAATGAGGCCATGAATATTTCTTCCTTGTGGAAAAGGTGGGAGGGTTAGATGAGATCATGTGCAGAAATGATTGAGCCCATGCTGGCACATACGGAATTGTCAGTAAGTGCTAGCTCTGTTTAGACTAAGTCATCAACCTACCAGCTCCAGGCTGCCCAGGCTGTAAGTGAGTAGACGCAAGAGGGCTCTTCCAGTATCTTCTAAGGTGCAGAAGTCACATCTCTTTTCCAGGTTGACCTTGTGTGTCAAAGAATTTAATGGTTCCCAGGGGCTGGGGGTGGGGAAAATGGGCAGATATTGGTCAAAGGGTACAAACTCCCAGTTATAAGATTAGCACGTTTGGGGATCTAATATACAGCTTGGTGATTATAACTAATAATATTGTTCATATACTTGAATGTTATTAAGAGAGTTGATCTTAAGTGTTCTCACCATAAAAAAGAAATAGTAACTATGTGCCGGGATGCAGGTGGTAGCTAATACAATGGTGGTAATCACTTTATAATTTATAAATGTGTCAAATCAACACATACACCTTAAACTGACATAGTACTATATGTCAGTTATATCTCAGTAAATTTGGGGAAAAAAATAAAATTTAACCTTGCCAAAAAGAGATCTGACCTTTGTTCTCAGCTCCTGGCAGGTAATCTTTGTTTGCCTGGGGGTCCTGGACTAGCCAGATAGTAACAATGAGATTTAGGGTGGGTGTGGCCATACCAGAAAGACCAACCACAGGATTTAGGGTGGGGGCTTTGGGTCATATGGTATTAATTGACCTGGAGACTGAGATCAATCACCAATCGATCAATCAATCAGTCATGCCTACCCAAGGGAAGCCCAATCAAAACTCTGATGCTCGGGTGAGCTGCCCGGTTGGCAGTGCTCCGGGCATGTTGTCACTCAGGGATGCAGGGAAATGAACACATCCTGACTTCAAGGGGAGAGGACAGTGGAAGCTCAACAGCTGATGCTTCCCCAGACTCCACTCTACTGGAGTCTTCTCTTGGTTGATTTTAATCTTTGTCCTCTCTCTGTAATAAACTGTAACCATGCATACAAAAGCTTTCGATGAGTTCCATAAATTCTTCTAGTGAATAATCAAATTTAAGGGCCATTAGGGAAACTCCTGAAGTTGCAATTGGTGTTAGAGGTGAGGGTGATCTCATGGATCATGTTCCCTTTAAACTGTACAGTTAACTAAACTCTTGTACCCCGGTACATTGAACAAATGAGTAAGTGAGTGGGTTGTCCCTCCCAATGGCTCATAATCAAAGTCTAACAAGACCTGCCTCAAGCCCTGTGGGGTAGGGACTCTTACCAACTCTTTCACAGGCTAGGAAACCGAGACTCTCAGAGAGATGAGGCAAGTGGAGGGGCCAGGATGGGAATCAGAGTTGCTGGACTCCAACATAGGATCTGATCACCATAGGGTACTGCTATGGAAACGACAGGCCAGCCAAGAAACAAGCACCACTCGGAGGGTTGGAGTACTCAGATGTATTACGCCGGCGGGCTCAGAGGGGCTTCTGCTCCGAAGCTCTGAGCACCTCCAAGACGTGCGCATGAGGTTTTATAGGGTAAAGTACAAGCTTGGGGTATTCGGCCAATAGGCATGGAACAGCTTTAGCAGCATTATCATCACAAAAGTGGAGGTGGGGAGGCAGCAAACCAACATTCCAAAGCCAGATATGTATCTTTGAAAATCCAGCTGGCTAGCAAAAAACATAAACAGCAAACCAACACTAATTAACTTAGATTTACAAGTTAGTCCAGCAGAACTCAGATCAGTATTCCAATACTTAGACTTGTTAGACCAGCCCAGCTTTTCCTTCACAGTACTGCCCCCCAAGGGACCTTCCACCCTCACAAGCCCGGGTGTCACCAGCCCAGGACCCCTTGGGAAACAGAACAGAGAAGAGCTGAGGGAAACCAAGCTCACAGACCCTGAGGCATTTCAGAAGAGGGTGGGTAGGTCTCAGGCCTCCCCAGTGCCTGGACCACAGCCTATTTGACCGTGCATCAGGTTGCAATTCAGGTCACATAAATGATGCAGCAGCAGGGGGACGCTGAGGAGGAACAAGGGAAGCTGGGGTGGACGGAAGACGTGCCCCGTGCAAGGCGCCACAGTCTTTGCTGAGGTTCTTGCTGTTTTAAACACAGCAACAGCCAAGTCAGACATGCATTCAGGTCTCCAGCCTGTGACCTCTGAAATCCATAGCCTGGACCTCCCCACCTCTGCCATTTCACCCTCACTACGATTCTCCAGCTGTTCAGCTCCTGGATGGTCCTGTCCTCCCCCTGAAGAGCCTCTGCCATGCAGCTTTCCACCCCTGTCACTCTCCCCATGTTCTTCCCCTGCTGGCTCCCACCTGTTCGGCAGGTCTCAGCTCCGAAGTCACTCCTTGGAAATTTCCTTTGATCCTTCACATTCGGTACCAGAACCCAAGCCTCTTGAGCCCAGCCCAAGGCTCCTCCCCCTCCTCCTCTGTGATAAACTCTGTACCCACTAGACTTCCCCATGGCTGCCCCAGAATCAACAAATATCCATTCAGACAGTCATTCAGTCAATCAACTAACCTTTCTCTTATTGAGCACTTTCTCATTCAAGGCTCTGTTCTAGGCTCAAGGGAAATAATAAACAATGAGCGTGGGTTCTCACTCTCATTGACCTTAGAGTCAGATAATACACTGATTATCACACAAATGGATACATCATCACACACAGTAATAAAGGCTAGACAGAGAAATGTAGAGTGCACCAGAGAAATGGAGAGGCTGATTTAGACTGGGGCACAGAGAAGACTGGGAAGTCAAGGTCCCCATCTTCTTTTTCTCTTATGAATTTCTTTCTCTGTGCACTAATAGATTTGCCATAGGCATTAAGGCTCCTTACTCCAGGCTGGGTACTGTTCGATAAATGTTGGCTGCTGTTACCATTTGTCCCTCCACCTCCTGCCACCTGTCCCTCACACCCTTCTCTAAAAGGGGCAAAGGGCAGGTGTCCCTGGAGGTAGAGGGAAGGCTAAGGTGACCTCATCTGTTGGCCTGGGCTTTGGTCTCAGTCCCTGAGGACTGACAGCCAGAGAAAGGAAAGAGGCACCCTTTCTTTGGCTCCCACTGTGGGTCAAGCACGGTGCCAGGCCCTTTACAGACGTGTTTTCACTGACCATGGCGACATCCCATGGGGTGGGTGCTAGTACAATTCCCGTTCTGCAGATGGGGAAACTGAGACCCAGAGAGGCCAGGGCAGCTCAGGGGCAAAGCTGAGATATAAACCTAGAGGATCTTGGCTCTGGAGTCCAAGTTTTTCCTGCAGCTCAGCCAACTGCCAGGATAAACACAGCAGCTGGTGGTAGGAAAGGAAGGAAAGTAGAAAAGAAAGAAAGAGAAAGAAAGGAAGGAAGGAAGGGAGAGAGAGAGAGAGAGAGAGAAAAAGAGAGAGAGAAAGAGAGAAAGAAAATAAATTATAGAATATTCACTCAATAGAATCCTGCACTGCTGCTTGAAAAAATGAAGGTGATAAATGCTTTCCACACTCCTTTACTGATTTCTTAGGGGGTGGGGGTGCCATAAACAGGCCTTATATCTACAATTATTTGAAAGTGGGTATCAGGTTCAATTCACAGATGCACAAGAAACAGCATCGGTTCATTTGTTTTGTATCAGTTTTCTTTCTATCCAAAGTCCCATCCATCCAGGCTGGTAGGAAATTCAACCTCAGTCATCCTTCATTGTCCTCCTCAACACACATGGTCCTCTCCAGGATAGTGCAAAAGTCCTGGGGTCACATGTAGCATCAGCGCAGGGGGAAGAGCGGGGAAAGAACTTGTGGGGGGTGGGGTTTCCTCGGGCGGGGCCGGAAACTGTGCTTCCACCCTGTGAGCTCCCCCACCTCCCCACTCCCCAGGCTCTGCCTGGCTCCCCCAGCTCAGCGGGTGCTGGTGTCCCCATCTTTGCTCATAGAACCCACAGCCTCCTCTTCCAGTCACGAACTTCTTTGGGGTTTGGGAAGAACCACCCCTATCTGTAATCAAGTTCCTTCCTGGCACTGGCTCTCTCTTCTCCCTCCAGCAGGCACTTCCACTGCATTTGTGTTAAAATAGGAAAAGGGGGATGAGTAGTGCCTTGTAAAAGAAAAGCAGAAACTTCTGTAGAATTGCTCCTTAGCAGTCCCACTTGGGTCTAATTAGCCAGAATGTTGTCAGGTGCCCACTTCTAACTTCAGGGAAGCTGAAAAGTGACATTTGGCTTTTCCCGCCTTTGTGATGGAGGCAGGAAAGGGAGACGGGGCTTGGGAATGCCTGCTGGGTAACCACAGTGTTTGCCTCATGAAAGTACCATGCTTTATGGTTTACAAAACAGCTACTGTTGCCATTTTACGGAAACTGCAATTGAGGCCCAGAGAGAGAAACTGAGTTGCCTAAGTTCATGTGGTGAGATGGCGGTGAGACAGCGATGGAGACAGACCTGGAGCCGAGCCCAGAGCCCTATCCAGCGCACCACGCTGCCTGTTTCCCCACGTGATCTACAGGCTTTGCACTCGCACTGCCGGGATGTTTGTTCTACAACTGGGTCCAAAGTTGCTCCAGGGCAGGCTGGGCTGAGGCTGCCCCCGGTATCTCTGCAGGGACCACAGCCCAGGTGTTGGGCTGGGGGTGTCCAGGGACAGAGCACAGGCCCTCGGGGATGAGGGCAGCCCCTTCCCCATTAGTGGTCCAGCAGGGAGGCCTAGCCTGCCAAGGGCTGGCAGACTAAAAGAGCTGGGGTCCTACAGCCAGTCCCACACACCAACAAAGGAGGGGCAGTGACAGAGAGTTAGAAGGGAGAGGGGTGATAGAGAAGAGGCTATGAAGAGAAAGAGGAGGGAAATGAGAAAGAGTAGGTGATGGAGGAAAGATGGGGGTGCAAGAGGAGGGAGAGGGAAGGACAGGAGGGAAGGAGGAGGGGAGAGATGCATGGGGATGAGGGTCAGGCAGCAACCAGGCTGAGTGAGCTTCCTAGTCCCTGATGGGAGGTGGGTCAGGCCCGATACCTGCGCCCACCTCCCCTACATCGACCACCAGGTACGTGAGTGCGACCACTGTGCCACCGGAGGGAAGAAAGGGGCTGAGGAAACATGGAGGGAAAGCCCTCCCTGCCTGGGGGACCAGAGGTGGCTTCTCAGAGGTGGTGACCTCCAAACTCCTTAGCTCTTAGCTCTTCAGGCTCTTCAGTCTGGCCCCTGCCTCTTTTCCCACCTGGCCGGCCCCAGGCCACACCCTGGTACAACTCATACTCGGCACATGTTTGCTGAATGAATAATTGAAAAACTTGAGCAACAAGGATATGAAAGCAGGATAAAAATTTCCCACTTCTACCATTGAGTAAACAAGGTTATCGGGAGCATGATGTGGACTCTTTCTCCCAAAGGTGAAATAAGGAAAGAAATGAAATCTCTTGCGCTGGAGGGAGGAGCTCAGGTTGCTCAATGGGGAGGGGTCTTCTTCGGCCAAAAGCCACCAGCTGACAAAAGCATCTGCAAGATCTGTCCCAGGGCTGACAGCAGGCTTCCTCAGCCCCTACCCCACCCCAAGCCCCCACCCCCTCTGCCCTGGGCCCTGGTACCTGCCTCCAGCTGCTGCTCCCTCCATTTCACCTGGGAAAAATCTCTCCAAAATAACCATCTGAGCATGTCACTGCTCTGCTCAACTTCTCCAGGGCCTCCCCATGATCAGCTCACACCTTCACTGCCTCTGCCCTGCTCAAAAACCCTCCATGGCTCCCCTCTACCCTGAGGATAGTATCAGGTCTCCTCACCCTGGCCTTCAGGACCCAGACCATCTCTCCAAGGCTCACACTACCTCCTGACCTCCACACGCTCTGCAGCCCAGCCACCCTGCATTTCTCATTGGTCTTCAAACACCCCACTCTCCCTCTCTTGCTCACGTGCCACTCTCTCTTCCTCAAGTGAGTTCCCTCCTCCCAACCTGGCCGACTCCCAGTCATTCTCCCAGAGGCCAGTTATGATTCCTCCCCACCTCCACCACTGCCAGCCCCCACAGCCCTACAGCTCCTTAGAAGTGGGCTGTGTCCCTAGCCACCACATCCCAGGACCCAACAAACCCTAGTCACATCAGTATCTATTCAGCAGTACACCCACAAATGGAAGGGGCAAATGACCTGTGGTCAGCCATCTTGTCAAGACCAGGCGGGTCTTTGCGTTCCCCAGCCAGGGGCCTGTCCATCCCTTGCACATCACTGTGCATCTTCAGAGATGGGTTGGCTGCTTCATCTGAGCCTCACAAGGGCCTTGGAGTGGGTGGTGTTTTTCCATCTGATGAATGGGCCCAGAAAGAAGAAGGACTTGCTCGGAGCCCCCCAGAAGCCCCATGGCTTCAGCAGTCCAGTGGATCCAGGCCAGACTCCAGAGCACATGCTCTTCCCACCATGCCCTGAGCCCTGGGGATCCATCAGATCTTCTGTGCACCTGCCATAGCACCCAGCCCAGAGCAGATGCCAACCTACGGCAGGAAGGATAGGAGGGAGGAGACAAGTTCCTCAGCAAGGCCCTGCAGGCAGGTCAGCGGTGGGCAGGGCCTCAGGGAAGCACTGGTAAGATGGTCCAAAGACCAGCCTCAGGGCCCTCCTCTCCACCCCAACAGCCTCACTGTCCCTCATGTAGACATGCTTCAGGTCCCCCTTTTCTTACCCCCAGGCTCCCTTTTTCCAAAGCTCCTCCTTCCTCCACAGCCCTTCCCCCACGCTCTCCATGACCCAGAAGACAGAGCCCAGGCCGCTCTGTCTGACCTGCAAGGCCCTCATGGTCTGGTCCCTACATGTCAGCACCCCTAGTGCTGACACTGTGTTCCCAGCCCCAACACTAGCCCGATGGGATGGGGCCCACGCCTAAGGGGAGGGGGCAGAGAACATGGGAGGCACACATACTGGCTTCTTTATTGGCAGAGTCTTAGAGACTCAGTAAGGCACAAAGTCTAGGAAGGGGACAGGGTGCCCTGGGGGCCATAGTCTGGAATACCCGGGCCTCAGAGCTGGGCACCCCGTCCTGGTAAATGCTGCCGCTCTCTGAGTGGCTCTCAGTGTTTCTCTCAGTCAGGACCCTCCCCTGGGGAGCCTTAGAACAAGGGTCCCTTTTATCCCAGGAGGGTGAGTGTGGGCTAGTGGGGACTAGGGGACAGAGGAGGCAGCTCTGTGGTCGGGGCAGTGGGAGGGCGGGGCTCAGGCATGGACCTGATGTTCCTCCTCCCTGAAGGCACTAAGAACAGAAGGCCCAGTGCAGGGGCAAGTCCCGGAGGTGGGGCAGGGACTCAGCCTGCTGTCACTGAGCCCCGAGGCAGCAGGTGGGCCAGCTGCAGGGGCTGCCTCAGCTGAAGTCGCGGTTGGGCAGGAGGAGGGGGGCTACCAGGGTCCACAGGTAGAGGAGCAGCCCCGCCCAGCTGGCACAGATCTTCACCCACACGGCGGTCCACGTGCTGATCATCTTCAGGGTCTCACCGGGTCTGGAACACACCATCATCCCAGTGAGCCTGACCCCCAATCTTGTGACCGCAGTCCTGGCCCTGACCTTATGACCCAGTTGTGACCTCAGACTTCAACTCTGGCTCTTACTCTGTAACTTAAGCCCTCGAGTCTGATATTTTTGACACTTGGCCTTATGACACTACTTATAGCTCTTGATCTTGTACCGTGGACCTCACACCAACATCAGTTCCACCTTGGCCCCAGACCCGATTCTGGTCACTAACTTTGTTATCCTAATTCTGTGACCTTACTCCTGGTCCCTGACTTTGGGACCCTGAAGCTCCTGACTTTAGTTCTGACCTCTAACCTTGACTCTGACCCTCGATCCTATAACCACATCCCTGACCCCTGAGCTAATGGCCACAGTTCTGATATCTCTGACTTCAATTCTGACCCTTGACCCTGTGACCCTAGTCCTGGACTCTAACTCTGTAACTCTGATCTTGGCTCCTTGACCCGGCTACTTCAGTCCTGGCTTTCTGGCCTTGTAACCCCAATTTTAACCAAGAGACCAAATTGTGACATTGTATGGCCCCAAGTCTTGACTTCATGACTTCTGTTCTTGACACTGTGACTTGGATTTGGACACCACATCCTAATCCTAACCCTCCAACCAGAAATCACAACTCTGACCCCACAACCCAAATCACCAGCCCTGATCTGTAAACCCGATCTGCCCTGCACAGGCCCAGCACCCCCTCCTGTGCTCCCCACCTCCTGTGCTCCCCACTTCTCAGCACTTGGTGAAGGTACCAGCTACTGAGCAGACTGGGCACTGGCGGGAAAACTGGGGCATGGGTGGAGCAGGCTCTGTGGAGGCTTCTAGAGAGACGTCTCCATGCCCAAGCCTTGAGCAGGCGTCAGGAGAACCCCCGTGCGGGGCCGGAGGAGAGGAGACGTGTGGCGCACGCACTGCGGGCATCACCGCCCTGTCTGCGCCCAGCAGGGCTGCATGCTCACACCTGTACCAGTTGGTGAGTGTCATCATGATGTGCAGAGAGGCGAGCACCAGGCAGAAATGGAAGAAGGAGTAGCTGTAGGTGACGCTGTCCTGCTCATTGTCGATGGCTCGGCCCTCAGAGATCACCACCTGCTGCTGCGTGGCCTCCTGCACCGGCGAGCACTCCTCTGTCTGCATCAGGGTGTTCACCTGCCGGTGGTCCGAGGAGCGCAGACTGCAGAGGGAGGGAGGAGGGTGGCCATCAGGCTGTCACTGCCGAGGTGGGCAAGTGGGCAGCACCAGGGTCCCTCACGCACCACGGCATTGATCATGATGACCACAGGCACCATGGTGACAGGGCCTCAGGAGCTGGCAGGCCCAGGAGTTAACAAACTGCTTTGACTCTCAACTCTACCCCTCCTCCTGTGTGACCTTGGGCAAGACACTAAACCTCTCTGAGCCTGTGATTCCTTGTCTATAAAATCAAGGATAAGTGTACTACCTCCCTTACAGGCTTGCTGGGAGGATTAAATAGAATAATGACATAAAGTCCCCAGAACTGCGCCTGGCACACAGCAGAAACCCAATAAACAGTCAATGCTATACTGGTTGTTCATTTGCCACTTCCATAAACATGTGTCG
Organism: Vicugna pacos; assembly: GCF_048564905.1. Classification (NCBI taxonomy): domain Eukaryota; kingdom Metazoa; phylum Chordata; class Mammalia; order Artiodactyla; family Camelidae; genus Vicugna; species Vicugna pacos. Next base: position 45,539,242 of record NC_132999.1, read on the forward strand.
AACCCTAGTATGGCGAGGACCATACCAGGTGCTACATGCATTAATAATGTTCACAGCAGTGCTCATTTGCTGTTAAATTTGTTTTCTTTTACTCGCTTTAGCTGAGTAGTGGTACCCACCACCACCCCTTTCTTTACATTCACAATACAGAATAAGAGTGAGGTTATTTTGTCATTGCTCTCTAATGAGGTCTTGATGTTTTTAACAGTATTTAATAGTTTGAGACGCATATACAATTTTGAAAACTCAATTTGAAAAAAAGCAAAAGAAGACCCAGATTCCAGGCCACGCCATCAAACTGAGAAATCACCCCCTGCTGAGCTTCAGCTGACCCCACCCATACTGTTTTGCTCTCTAGTGCAGTGAGCCCTCTGGCTGGGGCAAGAGCCACCACCATCAGTGGTCCCGCCCTCCTGGCTGCTTAACTTCCTTGTTCCTGTGTTTTAAGAATGGTGCTAAGAGGTGCTAAGAACAGACGGGTGCCCTGGGCTCTCCAAGGTGCTGCCCGGTGACCAAAGGCGGGGACGTGTGAGAATGCGAAGCATCAGGAAGCACAGCGGTGTGCCTAGGCGGGGACGGGGTGGGACAGAGCACGGGGACAGGGCAGTGTGCTGAAGCTCCAGGGCCACTGTGTGCTCAGGGCCTCGGACAAGTGGCTGCTCCTCGCCGAGTCTCCGTCTCCTCCTCTGTAAAATGGAGAGGACCTGGGCCCTTCCAGGTTGGAAAAGGAATCAAAGGAGGTGACAAAGAAGAGAGGTGTTTGTGAACCGCCCCAACTTGACTTGGAGAAGATGTTTTGACAAACGAGAAAACAAAACAAAATGTGAAACAGCCTCAAAATGTTCTAGCCCAGGGGCCTGGAGGCAGGTGCACTGCCCAGGGGCCCAGGATGGATGATGGGGGAGCAGGGGGGAGCGGGGCAGAGGTGCCCTCCAGGGAGTAAAGGGCAGGCATGCAGATGGCACGCGGAGAAATGCTGGGTCACAAGGAGGCAGTAAGTGAGTTGGCCAGATTCAGTGTCAACAATCATTATACTCAATATTCTCAACCAGTGACCCTTACAAAACAGCCACTCGCTGCCACCCAGCTATGCAAATATTCACAGCTCTCAGCAATGATAGCAGACACTTATTTGGCACCTACTACTTGCCAAGTTCTTTTCTAAGAGCCTTATACATACTAACTCATCTGTGACTCTTCAACAATCCAATGAAGGAGGTACTATTTTTATTCCTATTTTACAGACGTGGAAACTGAGGCACACAAAGGTTGAGTGACTTGCCCAAAATCACACTGCTAGTCAGTGGCAGTGCCAGGTTCAAATGCAGGCAGTCTGGCTCCAGAGTTCACACTGATGAGCACTTGCTAAGATGCCTGCTTTGAAAAAGTTGCCATCTAAGAATGAGTTGCTCTTTCTCAGGGGAGACTGTGGGGTCATGAGCCACCCCAGGCATTAGAAGTTCTCATCCTTTAACTGAAGAGCAAACTGAAGCTGGGAGAGGTGAAGCCATTTACCCCAAGGCCACACAGCTAATGAGTGACAGAGCCTGGACCCGTGGGCCCCAGTCCAGGCTTCTGCCCTGGCCCCACAGTTGCCTGCATGCACCTGAGCTGGGCACGTGAGTGTGCAGTAAAGAGCCCAGGGCCAGGCGGCAGGGTTTACCCCACTCCCACTGCCCAGTCGCACTGTGCCCTCTGACTCAGTTTCCCCACCAGCACAATGCAAGGGCTGGACGAGCTGCCTGGGAAGGGTGCCATCCAGGTTGCCATCCTGGCTCCCACATCCTCCCCTCACTTCTGGCTCGGGGCCCCCAATAAGGATTTCTTTCCAGAAACCAGAGCCCTCCACCCTACCTGATGAAGAAGGTGCACAGGATGAAGACAATGAGACCCACGATGCTCGGTGCGTCCCACCACTGGGTCTCATAGCCCTCGGGGCCTGCCAGGATTGTCCCGTTGCCAAAGTGGGTCAGCAGGTGGGGGTTGCATTTCTGGTCTGGGGATGGGAGCATGGTCACTCTCAGCCCATGTGGGACAGGTCTGAGTCTCCAGGGAGCCCAGAGGATAAGCTCGGATGGACAGACAATGGGCGGGCAGACGGACACACAACCAACCACCCAAGTCCCAGGGACAGACAACACTTAACAGACAAAACAACAGAGACAGCTCCAGGCACAGATGGGGTCCTCCCAACTCCCTGAAGGACTAAGTCTTGGAATGGGCTGGGGCTGGGATGTCCCTGTCACCTTCGAGGGACTCCAGCTCCCCAGAGGACCACTGCTGGCCCAGGAACAAGACCAGACCTCCTGGAACCCAAGCTTATACTCACCAGGGACATTGGATAAGGCCAGCCAGGTGACAAACATGGTGTAGAGCGTGATGACGGAGGCCTGCAGCAGACCTGAGTTGGGCTGGGCATCCTAGTAAGAACAGTCCATCAATATGACCCCTGCCCAGTCTGGGCACACTCCACCCCCAGCCAGCCCACCTACACCCAACCAGGGGACCTCAGAAACCCCTGCCACCCTAGGACCATCCCACCCCACACCCTTTGGGAACACATACCACCCAGGCCATCCACCACCCACCTCGCCCATCCAAAGGTAGAGTCCTAATTCTTTCTCTTAAGAGACTACCCTACTTGTTCCCCTGCTGAGAACTCTTCAAGGACAGCACCTCTTCACACTCAGTTAAAGCCCTCCTCTGTTTACCCCACCTTTGTCTTCACCTGACCCCCGCAACCTCTGCCCCTTCCCTGCTGACAACTCCCCAGCCACCTCTCTGTCAGTGGAACCTGCCAAATCATCTCAGACCTCACAGCTGTATCCCCAACATCTGGCAGAGTGCCTAGTACACATTAGATGCTCAAGAGGTATCTACTGAATGAATATGATTGCTGTGTGACCTGGGACAGAGGCATCACTCTCTCTGGGCTTCAGTTTTCTCACTGGGAAATGGAGGCTCTGGCCAGAAGGAAGATTCCCAACCTTTCTGCTAAGGACCCTCAAAGACTATCTCACTACCTTTGAAACCCCTGGTGGGCTGATATCCCAAACTGTGACGTACCACTGGACTCAGAAGGCTTTCTTTCTGAAGAACAAATGATTACCTTGGAAGCCCCCACCCATTATCCTGGATGATCTGGGGTTGGAAACTGTGGAATTGTACCTTCTAACAACACTTCTTGAGATGTCAAGGGATGTCACTCAGTGACCCTTCCTAATATTCATTTGCATAGAAACAATGATGACAACAAAATAATGCTAGTAATTGCCAATGTCTGATGGATATCCACATGCCAGGCACTGTTTTAAGTGTTTTAAGTGTTCACAAACATGGTCTCAACCTTGAGAATAACTCCAAATAGTAAGTGTTAGTATCCTCATTTCACATTTGAGAAGAGAGAGGCACAGAGCGGTTAAAGCACTTTCTCAAAGACACCCAGCATGTAAACGTGAGAGCCAGGACTCTAACCTCGGCGGGCTGACTTGGGAGCCCACGCTCTTGGCCCAAGCTTCTGTGACTGACAGCCCCTGTCCAAGGACTCCGGGCTTCTTACAAGAAGTCCCACACACCAAGGGGCCTGGTTTCAAGCTGAGAAGAGACAGGCAGGCTCACCTGGACCTTGGGCAGGACAGCGACTATGGAGATGCAGACACAGAGGGTGAGGTTGAGGCTGATGAAGACCTTGCCCTCGTAGCAGGCGCCAGGCTGGGTGTAATAAATGAACAGCAGCACCACGGCCGTGATCGACAGTGCATAGAAGAGGATGGTGAAGAAGAAGAGGCCTGGGCGGGAGGGGCAGCGGGGTCAGGAGGCACAGGGATCCCCATCCCTCGAGGGGGCTTCTCGGGCAGTCCTCCCTTCTCAGGCCCCAACTTCCTCCTCCTCCAAGCAGCTCCTAAACTTCTATCACTCACCAAGCCTTTGTGAGTTGCTGCCCCACCCTGAACTAAAATGCTTCACTTGTGGCAAATAAAGTCACCATAAAAATAAGTACAACGAATACAGAACAGTCTTTTAAAAAGTGAACTAGATGCGTGGGGACCAGGGAGGCCAGCAAGTTGAAAGAGCTGTGAAACCAAACCAGCCCCGAAGTGAGCCTTTCTTCTTCTTCTTTTATTTGGGGGGGGGGTAATTAGATTTATTTATTTAATGGAGGTACTGGGGATTGAATCCAGGGCTAAGCACGCACTCTACCACTGAGCAATCCCTCCCCTGAGCCTTTCTGCTTGATCCATTCAGAAGAACTGAAAGATATGAACAGAGATCCATTCTGCCACTGGAGTTTCCATAATCAGATGTCATTCCTGGTTCGGTCCGACTGTGCACAGACCATTCTGCAAGGACCACCCAACCAGACCCCTTCAAGGCCTCTCCAGGGCAGCTCTCCTTTGACCGCTCTCAGCGCCCTGAATCAGCCGCCCAGGCCCACACACACCCTTCCTTCCATCTGCCTGGGACAGTTCAGCTCCTGCCCTAAGGCAGGAGGCAGCTTGGGGTGCCTGGAGGGCCTTCATCGAGCTTCAAGGACCCCCACTCCTTGGGTATCCCTGCTCTAGCATGAGCACACTGACCTGCATACCAGGCTCGGGAGTCGCACTCCTCGGCCTTGCTCAGCCACCGCTGGTTCCAGGAGTGTGCAAAGTCGATGACCAGCACCAGCTGGATGAGGAGGAAGAGGAAGGAGCCCACGACGCCAAAGTAGAACCAGACTGGATGGGGAGAGGGGAGGGAGGCATGGAGGTCCAGCCAAGGGGCAGCAGCCTGCAGCCAGCACCTTCCCAGGTCTCCCTCTCACACTCACTGTTATACATTCAATAGTCACTGTGCCACGCCCTGCACTGGGATCACTGAGAAGAAAAGTCCCCTCCCTCAGGGAGCCCCTAGCCACGCACAGAGATGCCGTGTGGCAGGGTATGGGTCAGGGTCAAGGTGGGTTCCCCCGGGCCCCCAAGTTGCCCAAAGGCCATGTGGCTAAGCACCAGAGCACTGTCTCTTGGGGGGGGGGGGCAAGGACCCAGCCAGCAGCCTGGGGTTTTTATGCAAAGAGCAGCCCCGCTTTGGAGACCCCATCTCCCTCCCCTAGCCCCCATCCCTCCCCACCAAGGCCACCTACCGTTAGAGAAGGAGCCATTAGGAATGTAGAAGGCGCCCACAGTGATGCCCACGAAAACCAGAAATTTGAAGAACCAAAACCTGTGAGGGGAGGGGTAGGACAGACAAGAGAACTGACTGGGGGGAGGGGAACGGGCCTGACCTCCCAGAACCCCACCCCCAAAGAGCTGGTACTGGGAGAAATGAGAGGGACTTTCTGATGGTCTGAGGGGCACAGAAACTCTGTCCTGGGCCTAGAAAAAGCCCCGAGGGGCAGAGGGAAGGACCAGTTACAGGTAAGGATAGTCATCGAGCTCTGTCCCCAGCTGTGTCACTAAATCGCTGTGTGGCCTTGAGCATGCTGTAGCCTTTTCTGAGCTTTATTTCCTCGTCTGAGAAATGGGAACCACTACGTGAGCTGATCTCTGTGCTAGGCCCTCCTGGCTGGAGTGTCTCCTGAGTCTGAGGGTAGGGTCTGGAGATCGTTGGAGGCAGGCAAGGGAGGGGGAAGCCACTGTGGAAGGGCCCTAGGGTGCAGGCAGGGCCCCTCCTCACCCATTCTGGATGGCAGCCCTGGGGTCCCGGCTGCTGCGCACGCAGATCATGAGCAGGCAGAAAATGAAGAAGAAGGCGGCCATAGCGAAGCACATGCGGTAGGCGGCGCGGTGGCCGAGCAGGGAGCCACAGTCGATGTGGCCCTGCAGGATGATGGAGGACCCGGCCCCCTTCTCACACACCCAGGGCAGCTGTGGAGACAGAGCAGCTGGAAGGTCCCGCCCCACCCAGAACCGGGGATGACTCTGCCTAAGCCAGGCAGGCTCTCCCAGCAAGGCTGGGTGGGATGGTACACAGAACCTCCCACCTCCAACCACTGCCCACCTCCATTCCCATCCGCCTCTGCAGCTGAAGTCCTACGAGTGAACCCCCCAGGGACAGAGGATCCAGGTACATCTTGCTACTGCCTGTCAATTTCCCGGCTACCATCCCCACAGCGCCAGGAACGCATGGCACCGTCTCAAGCAGGATTTCCCCAAGGGCTCTCCACCCACCAGCCACATCTCCTCTCCTACAGAACTGGAGTCTCTAGGGTGGGGCCTGAGAATCTGCGTTTCTAGCAGACTCCCCAGGGGATTCATGCCTCTGCACACACTAATATTTCAGAACCACCAGCCTGACTGTCCCACCAGCTATGAAACACTGAGATGAGGGGGAGACTCAGGACCCTAAAACTGGGCTTATGCATTTAAGTGGGGAGAGCTTGCCCTGGGCCAGTGTCTAAATGGGCAATAATGATTCATGAGGTTAACCAAGGGACCATGGCTTATGAGAAACAAGAATCCCCATGTGGGGCTCAAACTCTCCTCCCCACATAACCTCCCCAAACATCAGGCTTGGATCATGGAACACTCCTATCCACCTCTTTTTTTAATTAACTTATTTTTATTTTATTTAAATTTTGTTGGGGGTGAAGGAATTAAGTTTATCTGTTTTATTTTTTAATGGAGGTACTGGGGATTGAACCCAGGACCTTGTGCATGATAAGCATGTGCTCTAACATTGAGCTACACCCTCCCCAAATTCCTGCCCACCTCTTGATTATCTGGGTCCCCAAGCCTGGGACCCCTGGCAGCTAAGCCTTCGACAGAGGCCTGGTCCTGCAGGTGGCTCACCTTGTGGAGCTGACTCTCCACGCCAGGACTCAGCATGATGATGGACACCAGCACCCCCAGGAAGAGGAAGGCTGTGAAGATGAGGCGGCTCACGGTGGAGTTGTAACTGCAGGGGCAGCAGCTGCACAGGATGCAGGGGGCAGAGCCGCAGAGGCAGGACGCCTGCAGGGAGGACAGGGGACAGCGCCTTACTCTCTGCCCCCCCCCCCCCACTCCCTTTCCCTGCACAAGCATGCAACACTCACCTGCTGCCCATTCGGTATCTCCAAACCTACACCGAGCCCGCTTGTACTGCACAGGGCAGTGGCATACCTCTTTCCCAGATGTTACCCCATTTAACTCTCAAGCTCGAGGGGGAGGCCAAGAAAACCAAGGCTGGAAGACTGTGGGTCCCACAGGGACACACAACCAGTAATCAACAGAACCCAGATTCAAACCTGGATCTATCTCAGGTACTACTGTGGCTTTGAGAGAGAGAGAGGGAGAGAGAGAGATGGGGTTGCACTGTTTCTTACTTAGGAGGCAGAGTGGTGAAAAAAAAAATCCAGAAGGCCACCTCTGTCACTAATTAGCTATGTGACCTTACACAGCTCATTTAACCTCTCTGAACCTCAGTTTCCTCTTCAATAACAAGGGAATCATAAAGGTACCTACATCTCGCATGGCAGTTCTATGGATGAAATAGGGATTTTTAAATTGTAACTCCCCCAGGTTCCCTTTCCCCCTTCCCACCTTTGTTTTTCTTCATGGGACTTACTACCATCTGATGGGCTTCCTAGTTCACTATTCTGTTTGCCTGCCTCCCATTGCTAGTTGCTAGCATACGATCTTCACCAGGGCAGGGGTCTGTGTCTGTTTTGTTCACTGCAGAATTCCCAGAGATGGGACTTGTGCCTGGTGCATTATCGGGAGCTCTGTGACTATCTGTGTTTGGCATGGTACCAGACATGTGTTGAGACCTCAAGAAACAGCGAGCACCTAATAAATAAACATCTGCTGAATGAACGGAATGAGGAACATGAGTAGCTGTTATTCCCGCTTGTACCATTTGTGGACAGCAGCGGCGTCCAGCCCTTCCCCTCTCGGGCTCCCCTGCCCTCTGTCTGCCCCTTCCCTCCTCGGGGGCTGGCTGAAATCATCTGGAGGCTGGTGATGCCACACCATTCATAGCTGTAGACTCACCCCTCGGGGGCCGGTTCTACAGCTCAGCCTTGGAGAAAACAGACCCACATCCAGATACATCTGGAAAACTTGTTTCTCTTTCCCTAAACAGCCCCGAGTCCTCGTTCAGGTATTTAAGAGTCCGGAGGGCAAGACACAGGGCCCGCCCTCCTGGAGCTTCCAAGGGCAGGAAAGATACTCAACAAATCATTACACCCATCAAGGTAAGGAAACATACATGCTGCTGCGAGTGACTGGTGGGGGCTTAGTATAGATTGGGGAGGGGGTCACTTCCCTGAGGAAGTGACATTTAAGCTGAGAGCTGAGCAGTGAGGATTCACTCTCCTGACCAAGAGGAAGAAAGAGGCTTCCAGACAGAGGGAACAGAGCCAGCAGCAGCGCTGTGGGCAAGAGGTGGGCATTGGAGGAACCAAAAGAAGGCCCTGTGGCCAAACCTTCACAAGCAAGTGTTGAGTGGCGATGCTGGCCAGGCTGCCAGGGCCTGGCAGCCCCATACAGGACCCTGGTGTTTGTTCTAAGAGCAATGGGCATCCATTCGAGGGTTTCAGGTGGGAGGAAGAGGAATAGCCTTACACTGACTGATCAGCTTTGGGGAGCGCAGGCTGAAAGGGGCTCCTTGCTCCTCTGAGACTCGCCCACACTTTCTGGACTGGACACACAGGGTACCGCACAGTCTGCTTGCTTCTCATCTCCCCCTCTCACCTCCTCCAGACTGCAAGTGCCCCTGGGAACACTCTTTCCTACCCTTCTATCTCATCCCCAAAGCCAAATACTTGGATGTTAATGAAATGCTTGCAGAATGCAATTCTCTCTCATGATTCAAATCATAAGTCGACCCATTCAGCGACTTCTATTTACATCTGCAGCCCCCTCCCCAAGCCCTGACTCCTATCCACGGCCACCTTTTGGCAGGGGCGGGTCGTGAGAAGATAAGCAAATGCCAGAAAAAGTGTTTTATAAACCAGAAACAGCATTCTGAGATCAGAGAGGTTAAGAAACTGTCCAGAAGTGGACAGCAGTGCTGAGATTCAAGTAATGAGTGATGGCTTCCCTTTAGGATGAGTTCCTCTGTCCCAGACTCTGCGGTAAGCACTTGGTCTGGGCTAAGCCTCACTGACACTGGGAAGTGTGCTGCAACCTCCCACTTACAAATGGGGAAACTGAGATTCAGATAAGTGACACGACCAAGGTCACACAGCAACTGAGCTGAGGGGCTGGGATTCAAGGTCAAATCTGTCTGCACCGGGGCCTGCTAAATCATTGATGGCAGTCTCATTTCACTTCAAAACACCCCAGCAATGAAAACAACCCCTCCAGTGCCCAAGAAAACCAAGGGAGGCCAACAGGCATGGATCTCAGGAACCGAGGGCCCAAGTAGCCAGGTCAGGGCCCAGCTCTGGCTTGTTACAGTTTCAATTTGAGACATTTGAGACACAGGAAAAGTTGTCCCACTGCAGTCAGGGAACTGGCCTTTCAATTCACTCTGGTTCTTGGAGATCAAAATCCAAGCGTGCCTGATACCTGAAACCTCAGGATCTCCAAGGGCCTGGCCAGCAGCCACAGAGAGCAGGTCAGGGAGAGAAAAATACACACAGCCCCCAGCTGCTTCTGGAGCATCCTTAGACTTGTTCATATATTCTGCACCCCACTCCACCTGTGGGGACCACTCCTACAAGAACCTCTTCCCACAGAAGTGCCAGCCCACGGGAGTAAAGGCAAACATGTGGGCGCATGCGTACACACAGAAGTTCATTGTTTCCACCAGGAAAACCATAGGGGAAAACTGAAAATAACGCAGTGTCCATCAACATACTGTGGAACTCCCCTAAGGGGGATCTCTCTGCTGAGTGGAGCAGATGTGTAGGTAATACTTAAGTGGGTACATGTAACTAAATATACTATTAACTATAAGCTATCCCCCCAATAAAGTTGATGCTATTATGAAAAAATAAAAATTTTAAATTAAGAAAAAAAGACTGAAATAGGCACAAAGCTTTAGGTTGTATGAGCTTAGCAGAAAATCAAGGAGTTCAGGTTTTTTGAGCACAAGCCACCCATTCTCCTTGCTTGGCTCTGCAATAAACTTTTCTCTGCTCCAAAAGAAAAAAAAAAAAAGAAAGAAAAGAAAAAAGAAAAAGAATATCAAGAAACTGCATATGACCTGCATGCCCAGCACCAGGGGACAGCGGTGGCCCACTGACTCTATGGAATGTCAGAGAGGCAGGGAAGGTCAAAGTCGCTAGACTGACAGCTACACGGGCTATGCTTGTGATGCAACGTGGACGGTCGAGGCCGACTCTAACACCGTTCCTGCATTCAGATTACAATGCGCCCCCAACTCCCCAAGCGCACTGAGGAGAAAGGCAGCAATGGAAAAGCACCAGAACACTCAGAGTGGCAGACTCTTAGCACCAGCCAGGTTCTCAGAATGGAGAATTCAGAACTTAGGAAGCCCTGGGTCTTAGAGTTTTTAAGCCGCAAGGCTCCATGGCACCTCATAACTGGCTGAGCCACCCGAGGACTAAGCAAAACACAGGAGAGAACAGGTCAGCCCCAAACTACTCAAAACATACTTCCTTCCCCAATGCAGTGCCAAGAGGAGAGGGCCCTTCTTGACTCTGCCGCCAGCTAGCAGTACAACCTTAGACAAGTCTCTTTTCTCCCCCCATAGGATTCAGTTTCCTCAGCCAAAAAATGGGCTTCTGGGCAGGGCGGTGAAGTGGCTTGGAGCCCATCAGACAGCCCTGGGCTTCACTGGCTTCCCCACTTCCTTGAATGTGGTCTCCAGCACTCCACTCCACTCACAGAGCAGCGGCTGCATGCTGGCTTCGGGCGATTCTGGCCTGCTCCTCTTCCAGCCCATCCAACCTTCCCAACATGCTGAGAGGCAGCGGCCCTTGTTCTCTCCATTTTCCAGACCAGGAGAGAGGTCCTCAGTCTTGTAGCTGAGAAGAGGCCGAGCCAGGACTGAGACCAATCAGTCTGACCCAAAGGCCTTTCACACTCCCTCGCATGTGTGCTGACCTCCAACTCACCAGGTACTGGCTGGGCTGGTGACTCCCATCCCTTGGGGGCCCCTCTAAACTCCTCCCAGCCAGGACTCACCTTCAGCCCAGTACAAATGCTGACCAAGAGAGCCACGAGAGGCATATACAAATGTGTTATGGCAGGAAGGGTACAAAAGTCTTCCCCACCGACCCATGTATGCCAAACATTCTCCCTAAAGATGCCTGGCAACCCCCTCTTCAGAACTTCAATCCTGCGGGGCAAATGTCCATTAAAATAGGTCGTTACTGCTGTCTAGTAGCGCCCAACTGCACCACTTAATACTGTGTGGCTGTGGGGAAATCACCTTCCCTCTCTGATCCAGCTTCCTCAGCTGTGAAATGGCGATAATATTAATTACTTCATTGGGGTCATTGTGAGGGTTAAATGAAAGGATGTATATAAAGTGCTCACTACACAGCCTGGGCTACCACTCTGGGACATGAGTTCTGGGCCGATATATCATAAGGACGCAGTAAATGGTGGCTGTTGTAGGCATGGTTATCTGTAAAATAGGATAACCGTGTCATGGGGTGGGGGTGGGGGCCAGCAATGAGATGGCATGGGTGAAGGGCTCAGCACAACACCTGGCAGGCAGTAAGTGCTCAGTAAACACCAGAGGTCTGAACCCCAAGAAGCCATTGACAGGGGAGCAGGTCCCTTGCAGATATTATATGCTGAAAGTGAACCTCCCAGTTCCCCTTTGGGCCAACCCTCAGGCATCCAGATGTGAAGGAAGGGGTGGGCAGAAGAAGCCTGGATTAGAAATCAGACTGTAATCCTGACTCTGCAGTTCCTCCTCCTTTCACTGTACAACCTTAGGGAAGTCAGCTAATCTCTCTGGGCTGCGGTTTCCTCATCTGTAAACTGGGGGGCCTGTCAGGTGCCTTCTGGTCCAGCATTATAGGAGTCTATGACTTAGAGATCAGCACTTGGCTCCAGAGGGAATTCTCCACCTACCTTTCTAAGATGGTAATAACAATAGCTCCGATTTGGAGCGCTCGCTCTACACCAGGATCTGGGTGGGGCACTTTTTCATCTTCCCAACAGCAGTCTGAGGGAGGCAGACAGGGAGACGGAGGCATAGGGAACTGCCAGGTCTCCCTTAACACCCTCCACCCCCAGGCCAGTTCAGCCAGATGGAATTCTGGTCAACTAAAGAAACTCCTCCTTCCCCACCAGGAAGCAAACACTTTCTGGCCAGAGCCCCAGCCCAAACCTTGGTTTCATTGGGCAGGGAGGGAGGGACCTTAGGGACCAGCTCTTGATTTTTCCTCCTGCGGCTGTACACACACACACACACACACACACACACACACACATCACAGATAGGGAAATGGAGGCCCAGGAACCCACTCTATAACCACTGTGTGCAGATATCATTCTCAGAAAATGGCTGTAAAGTAAGTCTTTAGATCCCCCAGCTCTCCACCCCTACGCCCTCATCCTAACACACTCACAAATCAGGGACAAAGGAAAGCAAGTCTGAGATTCAGCAGCCACCAGACCGCCCCCCTCCCCTTCCTCTTGGCTCCTCTTTGTGTGGGGCAGAGGGGGAGGGGGCTGCTTGAATGAAGCTCAGATTTAATGAGGGGAATAGGGAAGGGAGAGGGGGCTGGGAAAGGAGAAGGGGCCTCCCGGCTGGGGTCTGCCTGATGCTCCTCCCCTCTGCTAGCCGCAGCCCCAAAACAGAGGCTGGCTGCTCCCCAGGTCTCCCAGCCCAGGCGACCAGGTACTCCCCCCACCTCCCACACACACCCCAATCTCCCTCAATTCCTGAGTTTTCCCACCCAGCGTTGGGCCTGGTGGCGGTGACAACCCATGCCCACCTCACTCACGAACAGCTTAAAAGGCAGGGGGGGCCTTCCTCCCCAACCCCCATTTCGGAGCCGGGAGGGGAAGGGTCTGGGGCTCACTGGGGAAGTGCTCCGGAGTTAGTCTGACCAGACTGAACGAGACGCAGAGAGGCTGATAGCTTGGACGGGAGGGCAGACCGGTGCGGACAGACACCGAACCCTGGAGACAGACAATGACAGAGAAGCAGCGGACGGACAAAGAATTGGACAAACGAACGGACAGAGACAGATACCAGAAACATATAAATGGACAAACTGAGACAGACGGGCAAGGACAGAGACTGACTGACAGATTGCCAGAGAAAAAGAGAAGGACACACGCAGAGAGGGACAAGGACCAGGCAGGCCACACAGTCAGGGAGTCCGGGAGAGAGACGAGAGGCGCATCGCCAGGATAACTCCAAGTGGGGCGAATTGGGGCCCAGCAGCCACCCCCACCCCGGGGTCTGGGCCTTAGTCTCCCCAGTTCCCGGGGGGACGCCCGTCCAGTGCACTCCCTCCCCCGCGGCGCGCCCCACCCCCTCCCTCGCGGTAACCCGAGCCCCGGACACCAGTTGTCCCCGGCGCCCGCGGGCCCTGGATGGGGGTGAGGGGACTCGGTGAACAGGCAGATCTGGAGGGCGGGGTGCGGGCCCAGAAAGACAAGTTTGGAGGAAGGGAAAAGAAGGAACTATTTGGAGGAAGAAGTCAAGACAAAAGTGCGGGGTCGAAGAAAGGGCCGACGGCGCAGGCGGGCGGGCGCGGGGTTCGGGACTCACACAGCTCAGCAGGGAGCAGGCGCCCAGGCAGGCCCCCATGTCGGCGGCGGCGCGGGGCGCGGGGCGCGGGGCGCCGGCGGAGGGACTCGGGATCCGGTCGTACTCGGGGATCCCGGCCCGGCCCCGCCCCCGGCGCCGCCCCGCCCCGGCCCCGCCCCGGCCCGGCCCCGCCCCACCTGCCGAAACCGCTCGCCGCTTTCCGGCGGCGCTCGGGACCTTCCTGGACTCACCTGGAGCAGGTGTGCCGGGATGGACTGTAGGGAAAGTAGGGTAACCGAGGATTCCAGTGGCCGCGCGAGACGCGCAACCGGACCCGGCTCTGGCCCCGGCTCGTGTCTCGATCCGAAGTGAGGATTGGGAAATAGTGAGACCTGGGTTCCAGGCCCGGAGAGGCCGCAATGTGACCTGCAACACTTCCCCCTGCCCTCAACCGCAGGGGACAGAGCCAAGAGATGGTCACCTCTGACTCCTCAGCTCTTGCCGTAGAGCCTCTGCCCAGTACATTAAGTGCTGAATGATGAATGACCGGGCAAAGAAATGGGCAAGTTGCTTCACCTCTCTGAGCCTCAGTTTCCCCAACTGTAAAGTGAGGATACCTACCTCAAAGGGCTGTTACGACACATAGTAGATGCTTGACAGATGTGAACTGCCTGTCCCTGTTTCTCCCAAGACCTGGCCTTGCACTGTTTCATCTGAGCTCCTCTCCGTCCTCCTGTTCCTCAAGCTCTACTGACTCCTGTCTTGGCCCACATGCTCCCCCAAGCCACTTTTTCTTGGTGCCTCATCTTTTCCCAGGGATGCCCAAACCTAGCCCCAAGCTAAGGAGGTCAGAAAGGGTGGATGGGTCACATTCCTGCCTTCCTGCCTGTCCCTCAGGGGTAGGTGAGAGACCAGAAGCCAGACTCTGTAATTACTCTCAGCTCACCCTCCAGCCCTCTCCTCACTCAACTGTACATGGGATGATATTAGGGAAGGAAGTCTGAGTGCCCTTGGACCAAAGATCCGGCTTGACTGTGATACATGGGGCGTCAGGCTTAGCCATTAATTGTGCCAGAACTGTTCCAGAACAGACCCCACAGTTTCCCTCCTCCACACTTTTGCCTGCAGGACAGCCTCCTCTTGGAAAGTCTTTCTTCTCTTTATCCCGTTCTCTACCTTTCAAAGCTCACATCCAGTATTTTCTTGGTAAAGAGAACCACCACCACCCCCAAACCACTACCTGGCCCCATTAGGAATAAGCTTCCCTGTGTTTCTACAGCGTGAGACTCCTTGATGCCTCACAAGTAACTACAGCTACCACAGAGGCCAAGCTCACACCAAACTCTTTGCCCTACATGGTCCCACTCAAGCCCCACAGGAACCCTGAGAAGTAGATTAACTCCCCGCTCCACCCCAATTTATAGATGAGGAAACAGGCTCAAAGAAGTAAAGTGGCATGTGGACGTAAACTGAACACTGACCAGCTATGATTATTGGGGCTGTTGTTACTGCTGCTCAAAGCCACACAGCTCAGAAGGGCAGAGGTAGAGGACCACCCAATCCAGCCTTGATCTCAGAACCCAAGGCCTATCCCTGACATCCCATTGCCTCTGTTTGAAAAGGGAGGTGACACTACCCAATCTGCCTCTTTTTCTGTCCAATAGTGTCTTCAGTCCTAGATTGAGACCTTTAGGAGACTTTGAGCCACCCAAGGACTGTCCGATTCACCTCTGGCCGGTCCCTCTCCAGCCCCGGGAACAGCACAGGGCCTGGCGCACTAAGGCAATGAATGCTTCCTGAATGAATGAATACCTGAACATTTACCATGAGCCCAGTGTCCTCATTCTGTTGTGACTGACAGTCTGGTTCAGAAATATCCCTACACTGTCACCTTCTACCCAGCGATCCTCTATGCATAGAAAGGTATGCAGTGGTCAGAAGTGAGCCCTTTTCATGGCCGCCCACCCCAGGGTCAGCTCCTTTGACACTTCTGCCCCAAGGGCCAAACTTCCCATCCCTCAGCCACTCACTTTCCACGACCTAGTCCAGCAGAAAACACCCAAGATGAGCAACACCTGAGGCCCTTGATCTGTCACCATCTCTCACACCCTCTGCCACCCTGGGGGCCACTTCTCTTCTCCAGACCTCCTCCCCTTCCCCTGAAATGAGAGTGATCACCCTGCTTAATCTTATGGCGCAGTTGTGAGCATCCAGAAAGCATTCTAAGCAAAGGCAGCTATCTGAAAGGAGAGAGGGATTAATATGCCTGCAAGTGTAGAGAGACAGCCCCCTCTGATTTTAGACTGAAATCTTCCGGAGCATGATGAAGTGCTGCCTGGTCCTGATCGCACCCCGCGCAAGATGGAAGCCAGCTGGGCTCTCACCCCCCACCCCCCTCACAGAGGGCCAGAACCGCTCTGCAGACAACTCACTGTGTAGCCTTGTCCCGGTGTCTCCTCCTCTTTCAACCTCATGCTTCTCATCTGTAAAACGGAGATAATCGTTTTTGCTCCAGTTACCTCAGGGGACTCTTGAGGAGATGAAATGAGAAGGTGGATAAAGAGGCTTCATTTCTTGGTATCCTGACAAGCCCACCTGACTTTCTCCCAGTCTTGAACCTCTTGCGTGGAGCCAGAATCATTCTATGTCTCACACTTCCAAAGGCAAGATCATAGTCAGGAGCTATGTGATCTTGGCAAGTCACCCAGCCTCCCTGAACCTCACTGGAGGGTTAGGATTCAGGATCACCACAGCTCTTCCAACCAGGTAATGCCACATAAATTACATCCATTGAGAGAAACATGCAGGAGTCATTTGCTCGAATCCCTGTGCCCATCACCCAGCCCAGACAGATGCTCGACTCTCCAGGTCACAAATGAAGCAGGCTCTGGCTCCTTGGGCCACTCACCCCAGGGTTTTCTAATCTGATCTCATTGGGTCTCAGTTTTCAAATCTGCAATATGGAAACAATCCCTTGCTCAAGCCCCCCTTCCCCTTCCAGAGTCTTCCAACCATTCTTGCCCATTCCTCTCACCATCCTCCCATCCATGGGGACGCAGATGTACTCTGGCTTTGAGCCTCCTGTCCCCTCGGCCTCGATATCTGCACTGGCCTCCACTTCCTGCTTCTGACCCATTTACAAAGCAGGACTGAAGCTATCTCTTATGAATATTCATATGGGATAATGAGAGCTTGGGATGGGGGAAGCATCTGGGAAGAGGCGTTCACAGGACACCATCCACCCACTCTTCCCATATACGGCCCCCCACCAAGGCTGCTCTCCTTCCCAAAAGGTGCACGGGTTTTGGCACAAAGGCCTGAAGTAACAGCAATAATAATATCCACAGCAACCATTTTAAGTCCTCACAACACATCAGGCACCCTGCTAAGAGCATCTCCTGTAAGATGCTTTTAAGATGGGAAGTATTTTCCCATTTAACAGATAAGGAAATTAATGCTCCAAGAAGTAACATTCACAGAAGTCATATGTGAACTGTGCACAGTGATTATGTGCAGAATGAGAATGGAACACAGGTTTTGTCAGACTCCAGGACTTGTAGTCTTAATCTCTGGCATGCAGCTGCACACGGCCAAGCTCAGGAGCACATGGTCACGGGGCCACATTTGGACCTCAAGTCTAGCATGTGAGCTCACATTGGTCTTAGGCGACTGAGGCTTTAGGAAAAGACTCAGGTTCTGGAATTGACTTCATCTAGAGAATATGGAGACAGGCAGACAGGTTTGTGCAGAGTGCTTGTTCACACTGGTGCAGACACACATAGTGCACCTGTGAACGTAGATGCACACAGAGTGTGTTATGGGTGCAGGGCAGTGAGCGTGTGTGACACGGCTGCCCCTGAGGCTGCCTGGTGGATGTACTGCTGGACTGCTTTTGTTCCTTTTTCAGCTGACACTTAGAGAGGGCTGCTGGGTGCCCAGTACTGGGGATGTGGTGTGAACAGTCCAACACAGTCCCTGCCCTCCTGGAGTGACAGTCTGGTGGGCTTTGTGCCCAGATGTGATAACGCTTTGGAAGGAATCTTTGGGGCAGGTTTTCTTTGTGGGATGGGGCTGGGAGGTGAGTGAGAAGACTGTGGTGAAAGTGGAAAAGGTGGGAAGGGTATAGCTCAAGTGGTAGAGCACATGCTTAGCATGCACTAGGTCCTGGGTTCAATTCCCTGTACCACTTCCAAAAACAAGTAAATAAATAAATCGAATCCCCCCCCAAAAAAACCCTAAAAATAAAAAAAGTGGAAAAGGTAAGACATGTCAGGTGGGGAGCTGCAGGGGAGCCCCTGACACTTGCCAGAAGTGTTGGGGGGAAGTAAACCAGGAAATGGCATGAACTCCCCAAGGGTCATAGGGTTGAAGATTCTGTAAGGTCTTTGGATGCTTCCTTCACAGATATCAAAGGTCTGCCATGAATGCACATGCGGGGACTCTGTGTGTATGTGTGAATGCGTAGGTGAGTGCAGCAAAGCCTGTTAATGTCGGGGAGAAGGAGGAGAGAAAAGAATGTCATTCGGTCCAGGCCTCACATTCATGAGCTTCAAAAAAATGCATCAAAAACCAGACAGATGAGTGGAGGAATAATGAGATGAATTGATGGATGAATGGATGGATGGATGGATGGATGGATGGATGGATGGATGGTTGGAAAGAGGGATGGATGTGTGATAAAGCAAATATTGCAAGATGTTCATTATAGATTCCAAATGGTGAGGAGATGGGTGTTCACTGTACAATTGTTTCAACCTTTCCAGATGCTTGAAATTATTCATAATAAAATGTTAAAAAAAATAACCCTCCAAGGGGGCTGGATGTGTAGTCCCAGGGAATCATGTGCAAGATGAGAAGACCAGGATGTTTATCCTACAATTTTAACCTAGACCCTGTCAGCAGACCACGTGGCACTGTGAACTCATATCTTTTATAATTCCTGCAGTTATCTTATGACTCAGCTACATCGGAATTGTGAATGTGTGTGTGTGTGTTAAAGATGTTAATTTATTTTTTAAAAAACACGTAAAACCTACCACAATTATGACCAGCCTGTTTCAGCATGTCTTCATTTTTAACTTACGGGGAGCCTCAAAAATCAGAACTAGTTTGGGGCTCTCTTGGCCTGTGAGAGTCCCTGCTGTGTGAGGTGCGTGTGTGGGTTTGCAAGTACGCACATGCGTAGGGATGTGAGCACACGTGGGTGGGTGAGGCTGACACCCACGTGTTGAGTGAGTGAGTGAGTTCAGCCCCCTCTAAGCCCCCATGAGGCCAGCACTGTTCCCCAGGGTCAGGGGCTGTCTTGGGGCTAAGGAAGGGCAGCCACCAGCCCCAGGGCAACCTTGGGGACCAAGAACTCTGTCATCTAAGGCTTGGACACGCTCGGGCCAAGCGGCGTCCCCTGGTTAGCAGTGGGAGTGTGGGCGGCGGAAGCCGGGGTGATTCCCAGAGCAGAGTGAGGCAAGACAGGTGTCCTGGGGCCCCGTGGCTCCTTTCTTCCTCTCCAAGCACAAGTTACCTCCTGTCTAACCATTCTTCCTCCCCTGCCCAGTGCCTGGAGGCCTCAACTGTCAGCACCCCACCACCCATTGTACAGAGGGAAAAACTGAGGCCTGGAAAGAGCAGAGCCGCCCAGACCCCACAGCAAGGTAGCAGCAGTCAGGACTGAGCTCTAGCCTATGCTCTATTCTCTGCACCACTGCCTGCTGTAGGAGGGGGTCACTGTAGGTGAGGTGTCCAGGCCCAGCAGACCGAGCAGATGAGGTCCTAGAGTGCCCTCCTGCTGTGTGGGTCACATACAAGATCCAGGAGGCCACCAGAGGCCACCAGGAGGGCACCAGAAACAGAGCATAGTTGGGAGGCTGGACCTGGGTTCTAATTCCAACTCTGCCATGGACCTTGTCAGAGTGACCCTGGACAGCTCCCTGCCCCTCCGAGGACCTCGGTTTCTCCATCTGTGAATTAAACGAGATGAACTACAGCAGTGGCTTTCACAGAACGTTTGGAAGCAGAAACCACCAAGCAGCTACAAGAGCTGCTGCCTGGTCGATGCAGGGAAGGCAACAGATCTCCATACACTCGGCCACACGTCTGCCCCCCACCAAGCAGCTCACCAAAGAAGGTCCCACCCAATCACGTAACCAAGGGCAGGAGATCGGGCTTCAGCACAGAACCAGGGTCCAGTTCTAGCTGGGCCACTTATTAGCTGCATGGTCCCAGGTAAAGCTCTCTCAGCCTCAGCTTGCTCCTCTGTAAAATGGGGTTAGCAATAACAACCTCCTAGGGCTGTGTGAGACTAAATGAGATAATTTGCATTCAGTGCTTGGCACACAACGAACGTATTAAAACTTCGAGCAATAGTGGCTGTTATTACTAATCACCCCCAGATGAGAAACTGCTGGCTTCACCAAGCGTTGTATGTGTTGTTCTGTCCCCCAGAGTCAAGGCATTTTGGCAGCTGCTACCCCAAATTCCTCAGCCAGCCCATCTCTGCAGCTGCCCCAGAACAGCTGGGCATGCAGAGGCTGCTTCGGGGCCGGCCTGGGCCCCGGGGAGGGGAAGCGCAGGGCTCCCTGTAATCAGGCCAGGCCATGGAGATCTGTTTCAACTGGATGACCAAGCCCCTGGCAGGCTATCATTAGCTCCTTTGCCCTGCCCTGCCCTGCCCTGGGCCCTGACCTGGCCATGGAAGCCTCAGAGAGAGGGCAGCAGGTATTTAGCCAAAGCCTTTCATTCCCATGGGGCCCTCTCCAGGCTGCCTGGCGACACAAGCAGGAGGAAAAGTCTGCCTGTAGCCAAAGCCCCCACCCCTCTAGGCAGCAATTAGCCCCAGGCAGGACAGAAATTTGGCACTGAGAATCCTGCAACATTGGAGTTGAAGGAAACTCAAACCCACCTAGTGTATATCACACAACAGAATATTATCCAGTCTTAAAAAGGAAGGAAATTCTGATACAAGCTACAATATGGATGAACCTTGAGGATATTGTGCTAAATGAAATAAATTAGACACAAAGGGCAAATACTGTATGATTCCACTTAGATGAGGGGCCTAGAGCAGTCAAAGTCACAGAGGCAGAAAACAGAATGGGGGTTTCCAGGGGCTGGGGAGAGAGTGCAATGAAGAGTTATTAAAAACAGTGGGGGAGGGTATAGCTCAGTGGTAGAGCACCTGCTTAGCATGCAGGAGGTCCTGGGTTCAATCCCCAGTTCCTCCATTAAAATAAATAAACAAACCTAATTACCTCCCCCGGCCCTGAAAAAACAATTCCCAGAAAATAAAAATAGAGTCTGGGTGATTTAAAAAAAGAGCTATTAAAAACAAAAATCACACTGAATGTGTCCTCTCCTTTAACATGGGGAAACTGAGGCTGAGACAGTGGAAGGGATGGCATTAGTGTGCACAATGCGTGAGGGCTGAGAGATGCTCTATGACTAGCTGAGTCTTCCCAGGCAAACCCCACTCCACTACCCCCAGGCTGCCCAGCAGCTGCATCCGCCTCC
This sequence comes from Vicugna pacos, assembly GCF_048564905.1. Lineage (NCBI taxonomy): Eukaryota > Metazoa > Chordata > Mammalia > Artiodactyla > Camelidae > Vicugna > Vicugna pacos. The sequence continues at coordinate 45,560,332 of NC_132999.1, forward strand.
TAATCCGGACTCCAGCTTCCCGCTGGTTCTTTGACACACCTCCCAGTGCAATTCTTTCCATCCTTTAAAAAAATAACTGTATTCCTTTACTCTGGGTTTTGTTTCTCCCAGTTATAAAATATACCTGTTTCACGAGAGAAGGGAAGTCATCTGCCTGGTTCACCCCAGTGTCCCATCTCCCAGATTTGCATCTGGCAGGGCACGACACAGATTGAATATACTAATTTTAAGAAATTAGGAAAAGACAGAAATGCTTTTAAAAAGTAAAAGGATGATGTCACTTATATGTGGAATCTAAAAGAAATGACACAATTTACAAAACAGAACTTGCTTACAAAACAAATTTATGGTTACCAGAGGGGAAAGGGGGTGGGGGAAGGGATAAATTAGGAGTTTGGGATTACCAGATACAAACTACTATATACAAAATAGATAAACAGCAAATAATATTCCATTATATGAATATAGCACTTAAAAATTCTATTTGTACATCAGTTGATAGGCATTCAGGTTGCATCCACTTTGGGGCTATAATGAATAATGAAATGCTGTTACAAACATTGATACACAACTTTTTGCGTGGACGTTTTTACTTCTCTTGAGTATGCACCTAGGAGTTGCCTTTCCAGGTCATATGGTGATACTGTTTAGCATTTTGAAAACTGCCACACTGTCTTCCAAAGTTGCTGCACCCTGTTACATTCCCGCCAACAATGGGTGAGGGTTCCAGTTTCTTCACATCCTTGTCAACATTTGTCATTGTATTTTTTTATTTTGACCATCTTAATGGTGTGAAGAGCCATGTTTGTTTCAACAGAAAAATATGGTTTGAAATTACTTATCATCAAATAAAATCAACCCCCTGGGAATGCACCCCATGTCAGTCACATGGCTTGGAGAACCCCAACACACCTCTCAGGACCTGTGAGAACAAGGGCATCAGCCTGATCTGTGTGGATTAAAGTCATTTCCAAAGTTTTGATATTGTAAACAACGTTTTTTGGTAACAACAAAAAAATTACTTTTGATTTATTTGACTACTAGTGAAGTGGAACTTTTTTCATTTGTATTTTTATTTTTTGTATTATTTATAATACTATTATTTATATGTTTCACATATTTATTATTTGTATTTCTTATTTGGTGCCAGAAAGATCTTTTAAATTAATTAATTACTTAATTTTAAAAATGGAGGTACTGGGGATTGAACCCAGGACCTCGTGCATGCTAACCATGTGCTCTACCACTGAGCTCTTCCCCATCTCTGAGAATGATCTTTTTAGAAGGAGAATCTCATCACACCCTTGTTTAGAACTCTGAATGGTTCTACACTGACTATGGAATAAAGACTCAACTCCCTTACTCGGCCCACAAGGCCCTGCACCTTCTGGCCCCACCTGCTCCTCTGGCCTCTTTTCTCACCATCGCCTGGAAAACTTGCAGTTTCCCAGAAGAGTCTTTGCATCTCTTTCCTCTGGCCTTTGGCAATTTGTGGACATCACCTCCTCCAGGATGACTCCCAGGCTCATCGGCCACCACATATGTCTGATGGAACCACCTGCGTACTGGGCCAGCTTCCTGGGCGTACGGCCTCTGCAGAAAGACCCATAATCAGCAAGCACCCCTTGACGGGTTTACTGTTCTGCTGTCACCGCTTTGAAATTCTTAATAATTTTTTTTTAACAAGGAGTCTCACATTTTTATTTTGCGTCGGAACCCATCCAGTATGTAACCAGTCCTGCTTTTTTATCTTCAGCCACTTACACAAGTTAATACGCCCCTTGACCTCAGGGTCTGTCCTACCCACTCTGTGCCCTCAGTGACTGGCAGAAGCCCAATGAATGAGTGCCCAAAATGTATGAGCAGAATGAATGAATGGGAGGGAGGGAAGGAAGGAAGGAAAGAAGGAAAGAACAAAGGAAGGAAGGAGAAGAGAAAAGAAAGAAAGAAAGAAAGAAAGAAAGAAAGAAAGAAAGAAAGAAAGAAAGAAAGAAAGAAAGAAAGAAAGAAAGAAAGAAAGAAAGAAAGAAAGAAAAGAAAGAAGAAAGGAAGGAAGGAAGAAAGGAAGGAAGGAAGAAAGGAAGAAAGGAAGGAAGGAAGAAAGGAAGAAAGAAAGGAAGGAAGGAAGGAAGGAAGGAAGAAAGAAAGAAAGAAAGAAAGAAAGAAAGAAAGAAAGAAAGAAAGAAAGAAAGAAAGAAAGAAAGGAAGGAAGGAAGGAAGGAAGAAAGAAAGGAAGGAAGAAAGAAAGGGAACAAAAGAAAAGAAAGAAAGCAAAAGAAAAGAAAAAGAGAGAGAGAGAGAAAAAGGAAGGAAGGAGTTCACCTGTTATACCTTGAAGAATAAGGAAGGCGGAATTTTCAGTGTAAACAGAAGTTGAAAGAGCATTCCAAGCGTGGGCAAAGGCACCCATGGGTGAAAATTCCCCATAGGCAGGACCCAGAGGCCCTGGGAAACAGGGTTGCACTGGCCTCAGCTGAACCACCAGCATCCGGGGGAAGTAGGAGGGGTGGAGGCAACACCTAGTCTCTGAAAGGAGATCTTTCCCCGGCTGGGGGCAGGGAGAAAGCCCTGGAATCCAGAGATGGGGTGCTAATTAGTGCTCCCCGAGGGGCCTCTCTTGTCCTTGGGGGTGGAAGAAGTCAGGCCAGGAAGTTGAAGGGAGCCGGTAAGGGATAGTTTGGCTCAAGTTCAGGCCATCAGGGCTGGGTGATCTTAATGACTCCAATCAAAATGCCTTCACCAGCACTGGGACAGACCTCGGAGCTCTGAATCGGTGGTCAGCATCTCCTGCCTGGTGCCGTATCAGCCAAAAAGCCTTCTCTGGGCCCCAGGCCCTCCACTCCAGCCCACCCTTGGCCCCCTTCCCTTTGGCAGCTAGATAGTCCTCAGTGTCCCAGGACCCATGAGAGGTTAGAAGAGGCCCCAGCTGTGGGTGCCCCAGCTGCAGGCAAGGGCAGCAGATAATGACACCCTGGGGTTTATGGGCGTAGGGCTTGGCCCTGCCAAGCTCAAGGGAAGAGGACCAGATAGCTGCAAACCCCCTGATGGAGTTTAATATTGCCATTCTGGGCACATCTACCCCTCCCCTCCCCTACTAGCACTGTCTCTCCTTCACACCTGACTTCCCAGCCACAGTGGCTTTCTTTCCAGCCCTTGATAAATCAAGTTCATCCTTGTCTCAGGGCCTTTGCATTTGCTATTCTCTCTGCCTGCGACATTTGTCCCCAGATCCAGGCATGGCTGCTTCTTATCACTAGGTGGGTCTTACCTCAAACACCACCTTCTCACTCAGGAAACGCTGGACGGGTCATCCGCTGGACGCAGAGCAAGCCCTTCTCTACCTCGTGACCTTATTGAATTTTCAGACTGCCTGGTTCTTCCTGGCTCAGAATCCTACCCCTATTATCTACTAGCTAGGGCAAGGTTACTGAACCTCTCTATGCCTCTATTTCCTCACCTGTAAAATGGGGATAACAGCAGCACTTATGTCATGATTCTTTTGAAGGAGTAAATGAGATGATACAGGCACATAGTAGGGCTTCAAACATGGTAGCCATTGTGACCATCACTGTCTGTGAGCTGCCGCTCCCCTTGAGAGAAGAGACTGTGTCTGCTTGCTCAGAGCTGCAACCCCAGGGCCTAGAACAGAGCTTGGTATATAAAAGACACTCCAGAAATCTGTACTGATGTAATTGATCTGTTTATTCTCTCTGAATATTTATATTTTACCCTTTTCCTACTCTCCTGGCACTCCATACAAGCCGAGGGTCTGTTAGGTAGACTAGAGGCTTCCCCAGGCTAGAACAGGAGGAAGGATGGAGAGAGTGGTGGGAGCAGAGACATCATGGCCCCTGAGAGGGCCCTGCAGGTGGCAGCCAGAGCCCCGAGGGGACCCACCGGAATGACCCCCAAATCACAGTGTGACCTCCAACTCAGCAGAATGATTCCTGTGCCCTCCAGTATGACCCAGAAGATGTGGAGAGAGATACTGGCCCCAGAAGGGCCATTCAAAGCAAAAGGGATGGGGAAGGGGAGCGGAGGAGGCAAGGGTAGGCTATGGCTTAGTGGTAGATTGCCTGCTTAACATGCATGAGGTCCTGGCTTGAAAAACAAACAAATAAATAAAAATAAATAAAGAAATCTAATTATCTCTCCCTCAAATAAAATAATGCAATAAAATAATAATAATAATAAAAATTTTTTAAATTCTTTAAAAAGCAAAAGGGACAGTGGATGTCACCAAGGTAACCCAAGCAGACACATGGCTGGGAAACACACTAGCCTACTCAAGCCTGAATTCTACTTAAATTCCTCTCCCACCCTAAGTTAGACACAATGCTGGACTGAAAAAAAGAAAGTTCCACTTCTTACACCTTTGAGTCATGGCCTGGTAATCTTACCTGGCACTCGACTCGGAAGTTCCCTCCTTATCTGACCTCTCTGGGCCTCTGTCTTCTGTGAAGAGGGTTTCACGGGCTCTCCCAGATGCTATGCAGGTTTCAGTCTTGATGTGTTATCTCATTTAATCCTTTCAAAACCCCCTTGAGATCAGAACTGCTATAATCTTTGCTTTGCAGACAAGGAAACTGAAGCACCAAGAGTCTGTGCCTGAGTAGCTGGTGTGACTAGAGCCCACCCCGCCTGACCCCAGGCCAGCCCTCTTCTCCACCCACCCAAAGCAGGCAAGCAGAGAAAGCAACAACATTTCCGAAGCCACAAAGACCTGTGTTGATGACACGGGGCACGGGGGAGGGTGGGGTGCCCTGGACAGAGCAGGGGTGAGGGCTGGGGCACAGCACTGGCCCGTGTATCTCAGGGAGAGCTGCAGTGTCATGCCAGCCGGGGATGTGGCTCAGCACAGCTTGGTGTGGGGCCAGGCAGGGGGATGGGGGTGAAGGGGCGAGGAAGATTAAGGGGACTGGGGAAGCGGGGACCTCGAACGGGCGGAGAAGCCCCGCCCCCAGGCCACTTTCCGCCGCCCAAGGAATGCACCTGATTGGTATCAAGAGGCCCAGGTCAAGTGCCAGCTCTGCCTCTGGCTCTCAGGGTGACCTCGGCAAGTCACTCTCCTGCCAAAGCCTCTGTTTTCCCATCTGGACTAAGTACAGAAGAACCGAGGCTGGAGGCTCAGTGAGAGGACCGCTCTCTTAGTCGGGCTCCGTTGTGCCCTCTAGTGGACAAACTGGTGAGTGCCTCCCTCAACTCCCGGATGAGAACCGGAGGAATCCTCCGTCTTGATCCCTGATCCTGGGTGCATGGAGGCGGCACCCGCAAGTCTCATTGCCAGGCCCCAAAGGAAGGAAAAGGTCTGGGGGAGATCTGGGTGGGATAGAATTCCCGAACCTTGGCTCTGCCCCTCAACTGCTGTGTGAGTTTGTGCTCATCTTCTGCCTAGGCCTGCTTCTCTGCCTCTAAGAAGGGAGTTATCAGATGAACCCCGATCTGGGAGGTGTAAAGCTTGGTTTCTAGCCTCTGAATGAGCTGTGTGAGCTCAGGCAAGTCCCTGTCCTTCCCCAAACCTCAGTTTCCCCATCTGCCCAAGTTAATAGGACCAAATAGCCCCGGGACCCCTCTGGCTCTGACATTTAGGGGTCCAAGTGGGAAATACGTATTTAGAGAGATTAAGAGGAGGTGCAAGGGGCCCCAAGGAGAGCTTCCTCGAGGGAAGGACCAGGTCGACATCATCTCCCAGGGCTTATAGGAAGCCCCATGGCATGGAATATATATTCCGTTTTTTTAATTTAACATATTTACTGAGAAAACCCTCAGGGCCAGACCCTGTACTGGCCACTGGCCACTGGCCACACAGTAGCACACATGACAGACACAGCCTTTGCCCTTGAGGAAAAATTCACAGCCTAGTCAATGGCACTGATTAGTAAACAAACCTTCACATTCTTGTCTGAGTAAATATAACAGGAATATGGACAAGTCATAGCCACAGCAGTGCTGGAAAATGAAATATCAGAAAGGTGATATGTGAGTGGGGTTTTGAAGGATGAGGAGGAGTATAACAGGTACTGCATTCTTTTAAAATTAAACGATTTTCCCCGTCACATTGGCTTGTGCAGAGATCGCAATCTTAGTGGAAGTTTTGCTTTTTCCCTGGGAAAGAGGGACAAGCAAGTGGTGATGGAGATGGAAAAACCCAGCAAACAAGAAGGGCTGGCTTGGGGGAGGGTATAGCTCAAGTGGTAGAGTACATGCTTAGCATGCATGAGGTCCTGGGTTCAATCCCCACTACCTCCTCTAAAAATAAATAAATAAGCCTAATTACTTCCCTCTCCCCACCAAAAACAAACAAACAAAAATTAAACTAAAAAAAGGAATAAAAGAGAGAAGGGCTGCTTCTCTGGGTGCTGGGTCGAAAATAGGCAACTATAGACTGTGATAAGCTTGGTGAGTCTCAGACCCAGAATGGGGTGCAAAGATGGACTGAGGCCAAGGGTCAGGGATGTCTGTTGAGGACTTAATAATTTTTTTAAAAATCTCACATTTTGAAATGACAGAATCAAAATGGCTGTGCCAAACTGGCTGTGTTGTTGTGTCTTTGAGTTTAACGAAGTCATTGCTCCAAGTTTCTTCCTCTGCTCCAAGTCACAAACCAGCTCAAACCGCCCCCAGGGAAAATGTGGCTTCACCATAGGCACTCCAGTCATGGGGCCCCTTTTGTTGACAGTGTCTCATGGGATGCGTTTGGGTGGAGACTAGACCAGCAGTGCGCCAGAACTGCTTCACACCAACTAGCAGGAACCAGCTGCTAAAGTTCCAGGAATTTTGCAAGCTGGTTGTTGAATGGGCATTATTCAAAATTCAATCGCATAAATTTACAACTAAGAAATATATACTTGTTTATATGAATGTTTATCATTACTTACATCTATAAAAGCAAACAATGGGAATAGACTTAATGTTGAATTCTATCTCTTTGTGGAATTCATTTTCATCCAGAAATATAAATGAATTAGAAAAAAATCCCTAGCCATTTGTTGAAGAAGTACACTTGTAATAAATGTTTACTTTTAATATTTAATAGCTATTTATCAAATTGTGTACTATATTTCTAGTGTTTGGGTTAATTGTGTTCTGATAATAACTAACAGATAATCCAATGAAGATTTTTTTACCCCCCCCAAAAAAGAAATATATACATGAGAGACAAGTTTTTCATTAACACTACAAGGGTCTCTGGCCCAATGAGTGGGGTTTGATAGTAATACTTGCTACAAGTAAAAAAAAAAAAAATACATATATATATATATATATATATAAATTATATAAAAATAATCCTCAAAAGTCATGCCTTCCTAATGATTTTACTACCCTTCACTATTCTCTGTTCTCTTGAGGTTATCTGCACCTATCGTAGCTGACAGTGGAATTTGACATGACAGTGCACTTCCACACACCTCTTCCCGACTCTGTGCTTGGTGACATCACGCTGGTAACTTGAGGTTGGCCAAGGTGGGAGTATTTACAACACGGAAACTGGCAAAGGTTACAAATCAGGCCTTGCTTTGTTGTTTTGTTGACTTTCTAGACTAAAGAAAATGATGGACCAAATAGTAACGGTGCAAACTAAATTGAAGTGCTGAAGCTGAAAGAGGTTTCAGTTTAATGGATATATTTACAGGAGAGTGAGACTAGTGTAACAGTAGATCATGTATCAGACTATATGGCAATACATTTACTGGGGAAAGAGTTAGTACAGACTGGAATGCAGCTCCATTTCAAATTTTAGTTGAATTGTAACCACAGGTTGACTAGAAATACTAGAGTTGGGCAAAAATTAACAAAAGCAGGAGGGTTGAGCTTAGTGGTAGAGTGCATGCTCAGCCAAAAAAAAAAAAAAAATTAGCAAAAGCCTTCTGGTGAATCAATTGACAATATGGAATTTACAATCAACAGTTCTTACATCGTGTTGTTATTTGTAAATTCTATTCTACACATCCTTTATATCAGTAAAATGTATAATAAATATATATATGCATATGTATATAATGTCTACAGTTGGATTCCTGAAGAAACAATTGTCAAATATTTGTGGGCACACCACCGGACAAATCCAAGTTTTTTTGGTGGGGGCAGCTAATTAGGTTTATTTATGTATTTATTTTTAATGAAGGTACTTGGGGATTAAACCCAGGACCCCCTAGGTGCTAAGCATGCGCTCTACCACCTGAGCTATACCCTCCCCCAAGGACAGATCCAAGTTTAATAGAGTCCTTTGCAAAGCACATTTCTGAAACTGAGCAAAGGGCTCGTGTGCCTGTGGTGCGTGCAGAAAGCCAAACTCTGACTGCAGGAGCTTGTGGCAAAGTAAGGGTTTATTGCAGGGGGCCGACCATGCAAGGGAATGGGAGACAAGCCTCAGATCCACTCCAGCTTGGCCTTTGTGTTGGGGTTTTCTTTTAAGGGGAAGAACAAAGAGGCTGGGATTAATCACTGTCTTGTGACATTTCTGTGACATTTCTTAGTTTCAGGAGCCAGGGTGTTTCTGGTTTGTGATTCTCTGGCCAGTTGGTCCATGGCTCGTGAGTCTGTGAGCTTATGTTGCCCTGGAGAAACAACCTGAATTTGTACATTAATGATGGTTATCTATCATAGCAATTTTAGTGCATTAACGATGTCCCTGACAACAGCAATTTTAGTTATCTGACTCTGGTTGATGAGTGCTCAGTTAGCACAGGATTGAGGTCAGTGGGGACAACAAAGGGAATAAGTTTTGGATAGAGAGATTAATCATAAACTCAGTAAGGACACTTGGTTTCATATCTTTTTGGGAAAGCCCTCTCCACTGTGGGAAGTATTTTCAAGACAAAGAGACAGATGACTTCAAACGTCCTTTGGAGACACTCCCAGGACACAGGGACCTCTGTGCCTTTGGGGTCTGTCATTTTCAACAAGCCAATACAGCTAACACATTCAGGGACTTTGTGGTATTTTTCTTTGACGTTTTCCAGTTTAAACTTAGAAAAGGCTGTTGGACTGCAAGTAACAGCAATTTCTCAGGCTAACTGAAACAAAAGCAGGAGTTATCTTATGGAAGGATGCAGGGGAGGAAGAGAAATCGCAGCCCCCACATATCCTTTCATCCCTACTTTATTCTTTTCTTCTCCTGTACACAGCTTCTGGCCTCTTTTCTTTGGTGTAACAGCAGTGAAGGTGAAGGCAGTTGCTCTACCGTCAACAGGTTTACCTGTTCTTAGGTCAGGGACCAGCCCAAGCCGGCTGACAAGCAGAGCCGCAATCCCTAGACAAAAGATCTGATTGGTCCGCTTGGACCGGGTACGCATTCCTGGACCAATCAGTCATGGTCAGGATGTGAAGGGGCGGAGTCACAGGGTTCAGACCGGCGCTCGGGGGCCACACCGAGTGGAGAGGAGCAACTCTGGAAGAAGGTGGGTAGGTATGGGAAGGTCTATGATACTAAAGGAGGCCAGTTGGACGCCCAGGACTCGCTGGCACAGTGCGTTTCCCTTCATTCCAGTTAGTGGGAAAGTCTTTTCCATAACTGGCCACCATGTGGACTCTCCATTTTCCACCCACGTAAACCGTTGTCAGTGAAAAGGAGCCTTCATTATATATTTGACATTTCTGTTTTTAGAAAGAAAAAAGGGATATATTTCTAGCTCAGACATCTCCTAAATAGTAAGACTGTAATTAAGGCAATCATCTCTGTTTCTGCTGTCTGATCCCAGCCGCGGCTCCGGGGTTGTCCCTGGGTCCTGGTCAAGGTGATGGTGCATCATAATCACCTTTTTCCTTCCTTTCACAAGAGGCCATGGGAGCTCTGGGTTCACAGTGCCTGACATACTTCCTGGTGCAGCGCCATGGCAACAATTGACAGCTTGGATTCAAATCCCAGCTCCCTTCCTAACTGTGTGATCTCAGACAGGAGACTTAACTTTTCTGTGCCTCAGTTTCCTTATCTGCAAAATGGTGACATATAACAAGAGCCAGCTCATTAAGTTGTGAGGATGAAAAGAGTTAATATTTGTAAAGTGTTAGAAGCGCCTGGGGCATGGTTAATGTTCAAGTGTTGGATATTATTTCTATTATGGGCATTTCACTGACAGCTGCTCCCCTGCAGGCTGGCAGGCAGGGTGGGTGGAGGAGTTGGCATCCCCCTGTCCTCCAAGCCAGCAGGCAGGGTGGTGTGTGGAGTAGGAGGGTGGAAGACACCGTGGCAGCCAAGATGAGGGGTGGGTGTAAGGGAACTGTAGCAGCCCTGGTCGGGGCAGCTGGACCTGCCCAGCTGGGAAGGGCTCTGGCTCAGTGCAAGGCTCCAGCAACCCGGGACCTGGTTGCAATTGTGTATTCCTGAAGGGAGAGGAGTGTGTGCCTCAGTGGTGGTGGGTCAGCTTCATGGGTGTGAGATCTATGCTGTTGAACAGGGCCCTGCACTCAGAAGGACCTTGCTCTTGGTTTAATGCTTGCTGTCATCATCTTGAAATTCTGCATAATTTTTTAACGAGGGGCCAACATTTTCACTTGCACTGGATCCCACCAATTGTGTAACCAGTCAAGGGTAGGCGACATGTGAGTTGGTTTTGAGTGTGGTTATGTGTGTGTGGGTGTGTGCAGGTGCATGCCTGGGATGTCTCTTCCTCGGGATTTGAGGAATGCTGGTCTCTGTGGGAATTCCAGAAACTGCAAGGCAAACCTACCCCATCCCACCCCAGATGCAGGGAAAAGCCTCTGTTCTCAGTTCCTCCCTGTATTCTCAGCCCAGACTCATGCCCCTGCCTCTACACAATCCCAATGCCCCGTTGCACCCCCAGCCCCACCCCTGTGGGAAGATAGGAAGGGCAGCTGGAAACTCCTAGATCACCAGTCTCTAGCACAGAGGAGAGGAAGCCACGCTGTCTGGGCTTACACTGTGCGCCACAATCTCCACAGGTGTCACCTCTGTCCTCCCTGCTCCCCAGGGATCAGGGAAGGGTCAGTCTCCCCACTTCTCAGATTGCTCCTGCACTTCCCAATCAGGGCTTCCTGTGAGGAAAAGCTGAAATGGGTGGTCAGGAGTCCTGGTTCTGGGCCTGGCCCCACCCCCAGCCCATTCTGGGACCCTGGACAACTGGTGGCCTTCCTCGGGCCACCTGTAAACCACCTGACCCCTAAGTTGCCTTCAGCACTTGCACCCTACCTGACTCTCAGGTTCCCCGTACCTGTGACAGCCATTCCTGGCTCTCTGCACAGTGGGACCCTGGCCCTGGGCCAGTTCCAGACCTCTGCCCCAGTCTGCTTCCAGACACAGTCACTGACTCCTGGATCTGGTCCCCTTACACAGATGGGGAGAATGTGGCCCCAAGAGCAGACAACACACACCGATTCAGTGGCAGAACCCAGGCTCAAACTAAGCCTTCCTGCCAGTCCAGCTCACCACCACCCCAGCCCCTCCATGCCTCGGGTGCCGTACCCACCACCCCTGCCTCTGAATTACAAGCAGAATTCCCGTCTCTCTTAGGAAACTCAGACCCACAGCACAGTTTCCAACCCCACCCCATCCTTCCTCCAGTCACAAATGAGAGGGTTTGAGGATAGCATCAAATTCATCCCTCATGGTACAGACGGAGAAACTGAGACCCAGAGAGGGGCTGTGGCTGCCCCAGATCACTTAACCCGGTGGCACCAGGCACTTTCTGATGCCAAATCTCATGGTTTCCCCTCATTTCTTCTCTCCTTATCCTCCTACTCAGGACCCCAAGCCCTGCTAAGCATCCAGAGGCCCTGGAATCTGAGTGTTTTCTCTGGGGCCCCTCCTACCATCCCAGGGACCCCAGGAAGGATCACTGTATCTTTGTGGGTGAGGTTGGCTCCCAGAAATAGAAGGGCAATCGGGGAGGGACTCTGCCTGCTCTTTGCCAAAGCTACTTAGACACCCATCTCCTCACCACCGTCCCCATCCCCAGCCCTAGGCTGCAGAAAGGACAGGCAGCAGTAGGGCAGCCAGCCCCCCAGAGATCCAAGCATCCATCCTGGCACCCTTTACACTGGCCTTGCCGGCCCCCTGGACCACACAAGTAGGTTCCAGGCCCCTTCCTGGCATCCACTGGTGCAGCTCTGCTTTACATGTTTCACCTCTTGGACTTCCACCTAAGAATTTGTTTGAAGATAGGAGTCTCTGGTGTAAAATGGCTCTCAAACCACAGCGCCTCCTCGTGCTGGTCAGATGGGAAGACCGCTCCAGAGGGCAAGAAGTTTGTCCCAGGACACAGAGCAAGGCAATGAGGGTGTCTTGCCTGGGACCCGGTCTCCTGCCTCCCAGCTGCATTTCTTTCCGCTCAAGGCTGACTTTCAGATCTTCCCCTGAGCAGAGTCTGGGTGCGGGGGCTTCCTGAAGGCCAGGGCAGGGGGTAGGGAAAGGAGGCTGCTCAGGCAGCCAAGGAACTCTGACAGCAGACCTATTTTCTGTGGGGGCTTATGTCGTGTCCTGGAAGTGGACAGAGAGGTGAATGAGGCACAGCGCCTGCCCTCAGCAAGCACCCCATCGGGTCCTGAAGAATGGATCTCTCCAAGGCTAACTCTAGACAGCTCCCCACTCACATTAAGCTTCTCCTCCCGGCCTGCGAGCCCTCAATCTTACCACTATGCTTCTTTTCTGAAGTTGCTATATCTTCCCCCTACTCCTCCCTCCCACCCCCAGCCTTCTAGGTTCTTCTCTCGCTCCCACATCAGCTCTCTTATCTCACCCTGCTTCACAGCCAGTAGCCTGGGGAAGGGAGCACAGGCCACAGTGGGGAGGTGGGACAAGACTGCAATGCTCCCCCTTCCCAGGAGAGGGCGCCCTGTCATCTGCAGCAACCCATCCCACCAGGCGCTCAGCTTTGCAGGTGCAACCCAATTCCAGAGCTGGGACTAACATGCAGTCTTCACAGTTACGTGGCAGGAAGGCAGGAATAAGTGACCCCAGCTTCCAAATGGGAAGACCCAGGTCCAGAGAGGGCAATGGTGGCTGGAGGCCTGGGGTCACACAGCAGCTATGTGTCTGAGCCCTTGAGCCCTGTTTCAAGTGCCCTTGACTCAAAAGAAACCAGCTGCTCCTGGTCCTGGGAGGTCTGCTGTCCTGCGAGGGGAAGGGGCTCCGGGCTGGGCAGTGTCTGAAGATCCTGGGTCCAGACGTATCTTTTCTTGGGCCATGTATTCTTGAATTCCTTCCAAAACTGATATCCCCCACTCCCGGACTCCCATGCCCTGCTCCCAGCATCCTCTGCTTCAGCTAAACCAAGGGGTTTAAAGGAAGGGGCTAAATAGTCCTGGGGCCCTGGCCATACATCCGCTCCCATGAGTGCCTCAGGGAACTCAGGCATTACCTGTCCCCAAAACACTCCCTTTCCTCAGAAACCAGAGACAGCTCTGGGCCTCACTATGTGCCAGGCTCCGCCCTTGGACTTGGTGTGTTAGTTCACTGTACCCTCAGGGGAGGCGACTGAGGCACACAGAGAGCAAGCGACCTGGCCACATGGCCAGTAAGTGGCAAGGCAGGACTGAAACTCAGGAAGTCTGATTTCAGAGAGAGACTTGTAACTACTATATTAGAGACCTCTGATCCCCTGATATCCATTCTCTCCTTTTTCTAGACTAACAGGCTGTCTAGAAGGATGACCATGTTGCCCAGTCTCACTTGCATGTGGACGTGTGACTAATTTCTGACCCAGGGAGAGATGTGTGCAGCTGCCCAGTCACGCCTTTAATTAGGAGAGGTGTGTTCCTGTTCCCTTTCCTGCTGGCTGTGGGTGTGGGTGAGCTGACCGGGACGGCTGCCACAGCCTCCTAACCAGTCTCCGGTCCAGGATCCACACAAGAGCCAGAAAACTCTTAATATGTGTCAGATCATGGTGCTGCCCTGCCCCAGATCTTCCATGACTCCCCATTTCTTCAGAAGAAAGGCTAGCCTCCTCCATGAAGGGCAAAGCCTTTTCTTGTCCGGCCCTAAACTATCCTCCCAGTCTCATCACTTGCCACTTCTACCCTCTGCCCTCATCCCAGATCAACCATCAGGAAAAATCTCACCCTTGCTTACCTATTCCCTGTCCTCTGCCTCCCCAGTTTCTCTCCCACCTGGCAGATCCCAATGTATTCTTCAAGACCCAGTCCAAAGGGCATCTTCCACATGAGGCCTTTCCTGACCCTCCCGGCATAATGAGCTGTCCCCTCCTCTGGTCTTCCATGGTCTGGGTACAGCCCTCTGGGATACCGATAGCCTTTCTGCATTGTCATAATCTGTAGACACACTCACTTCTCCCATCTCTCAAAAGGGTGAGAGTCGAGTCTGGGCTATTTGTTGACTGTCAGTACCCTACACAAGGCCAGACACCAAGCCAGTGGTAGTCGAGTTCAATGAGAGAGTGTGTGTGTGTATGTGTGGTTTATGTGGGTGTCCTGAGCTGGCTAGAGGCCCAGACCAAGGAGACAAGGAGGACATCTAGAAATAGTCCTATCCCAAGCCCCAGACTGGCCTGGTGCCCAGATAAACTGACCCTGAGTAAGAAGGTGGGGGCCTGGAATGGCTGGGTGGAGACTAGGAGGTGTGGCTCTGGCCGGCCGTCACCTCGCTGCCCTCTGGGGTCTGCTAGCCGAGGTGGACAGTCCTGGCACTCAGAGTTCAGTGACCCTCAGTGACCAGTGCGTATTTCAGGCTGGGGCTAAGCATCACCTGCTCCCTTGGCCCCAGAACTTGTAGGGCAAAGGGGACCTGCTAGTCTACCCACGAAGGAGGGGCGGGATTGGGACAGAGATGCTGGAAACATTTGCCCTCTCCCCGCTTTGGCTCCACCTCACCCTCTTCCCCACTTGGAACTTCCCCTCCTGAACTACCAGCCTCGGAAGCTGGAAGGATTAAGGAGATCATCTGGCCCAGCCCCCCACCATGGAGGTGGGGACACTGAAGAAAAAGAGAGTGGCCCAAGGTTGCAGAGCAAGACGGGGCGAAGATGGTTACAGGGAAGGGCACTGCAGCATAGTGGTGAAGCCATACAAACTCTAGAACCAGTCTGCTGGGCCCAAATCTCATGTGTACGTGGGTGATGGGGATAACGACCTACATCACTGGGTTATCGTTAGGATTACAAGAGTTGAAAGACAGAAAACTGCTAAGTCCAGTGATTGGCACTTGGTAAGGGCTGTGTCTATGGCTGGTGACTAGGTTCTTGTCCCGCCGTGGAAAGAATTCAGAGACAAGACCCAGAGATTAAGAAAGTAAAATGGAGATTTATTAAGGGATAGATAGCCCACTCTCAAGGGGAGAGCGGACAGGCTGAAGTGAGCAGCTGCCCTGAGTTTCTTTGGCAAGTTGGTTACATAGAGGATAAAAATGAATGGGTGGAATATTCATTGGGGAGGGAAAGGTTTGGGATCATTGTCCCTGATTTTCATCCCAACTCCACCTTCCCGAAGGGAGGAGGGATTTTTGTCCTTATTTAGTCTGGATCGGAAGTGTCATGGCGTTGGTGCATGATCGGTACTTCTGATCTGCAAGGCTAACTTTATTGATCTGAGGGTATAATGAGCAAAAGGTTACATTTGGACACTGGTGATTCCTGCCTTTTCCCACCTTTCTTTGTCAGCCTCCAGGCCACTTGTCATCCCCAAATTTGTGACCGTTTATCAGCCCAGAGGTTCCTGCTTTTCCTTCTCTGCCCAGGGACCCCTGTGTTATACATGATGTAGGGTTTCCTGCATTTGGCCCATGCCCCTCCTTTTTTCCTCTGTTCCTGCCATTTGGCCTGCGTCCCCCTTTCTCTGCTCATATCCAGCCATCTGCCTGCTCTAACACTTCAATGGCAGCAATCATTTTCTGCACCACAGCATACAAAGCTTCTCAACGCCCACAGTCTTATTTGTCCCTTCCAACAACCCTGAAGGGTGGAGATTACTAACCCCATCACACAGAGAAGGAAATAGGCACAGAGATTCACTGGTCATGTTCACAGAGCTGGTATCATGTCTCCCAACTGCCCTACCAGCAATCTCTCCATACCCAGCCCCTGTCCCTGGCAGCTCATATGCTGGTTCACCAAATGGAGAAGGCGACCAGACGGAGCCACATGGAGAGCCAGCTCTTGACTCCTGATGCTGCCCTTCTGACCCCTGCATTGGATGGCCCATTGCAGGGAGGACAGCCTTGGTCATTTTACATCATCCCTCCTGACTCTGATCCCAGCCTTGTAATCTCTCAGTCTTGTCACCTCCTACCCCTAGAAGGGGAACTGTCTCACCATGGGCTCCAGTCCTGGTTGTCCAGAAGCCTACCCAGTCCTTCCTGCAAAGGACTGTTCACTCTTCCTATCTAGTGTCTATTTATTACTGAGCCAGGGGATGCTGCCCCTCACTGACCTCCAGCCAACCCCAAACTCCCAGGCCCCTAAAAAGCCCAAGCCAGACCAACAGCCTTGGCTCTATACCTGCTTCCTAGAACATGTCTGGCCCCAGGCTTCCGAGGCTAACACTCATTCCCTTGCAGGCCCCCCGCCATGGCTTGCCAGCTCTCTTCACCTAAGGACAAACAGCGCTCACATGTCCACACCAGCCAGGCCCATTAGGTCTCCTGGAGCTGCCTGAAATTTTCCAGAATCTTGGGCAAGCTACTCCTGACTGAAGTGCATTCAGGGGATTGACCATTGAACCATCTGTTTGGTGGCAGGTCACGTGACACTTGAGCATGTCACGGACCTCATGATGGTGTGAGGTGCTGCTTTGTAAGCATTAGGTTTAGCCTGGCTAATTATACTTTGCTTAATCCAATATCAGTTGTATTTTCTTTCAGAGGCAAATTTTTCATTTGATAGAGGAGTAGTTCTGGGAAGGAGCCAGGGGTAGCCCCAAGTCTTGTTTGATTACTTCCTGCGAACTGCCTTGTCCCCAAAGAGAGCTATTGAAACAGCAGGACCCTGTGGGGTCCTCCCTGGTACAAATCTTTTCCGTGTCCCCCATTTCTTGTTTGTAAGAAATAGGTTGCATTCAGCCTCCTACGCCTTCCCTGAGTTCCAAAGGACAGATCCAAGAGAAGGGAGAGAGGGCAGAAACTAAGGGAGGAACGTAGTGCAGCCGCGAGGAAGGGTCCTGGTTCCTCCTGTAGGAACTAAGGTCCCCAACCAGGTGCAGGATGGCAACCTCAGGCAGAGCACAAGATTCTTGCAACACCGCCCTGTTACCTCACCACCAGCCGATAAGAAAGTCACACACCCTGCAGCACTCATCCCAAATTTTGTCTATAAAACTTGTTCCCCAAAACCATCTAAGAGTTTGGGTTTTTCGAGCCTGAGCTGCTCACCCTCCTTGTTTGGCCCTGCAATAAACCTTTCTTTGCTCCCAACTCCAATGTTCTGGTTTGTTTGGCCTCACTGTGCATTGGGCACATGAACTTTTGTCCAGTAACACTACCTCGGAGGCTCAGGCTACACCTATGTGCCCAGAAGGGCAATTTTCCCCTGGGAGTACTTGGGGCCCCACTCTACACAGGAGAGGGCCTCATCTGGTGGCCTTCAGGGATGGAGTGAGAAAGAGGACACGAGAAGGGAGACTCTGGCAGGAGGAAAGTTGAGAGCAACAGACAAGGGTGGGACCCTGGGGGAGGGGGAGACTTCAAACAGAACACTGATGAGGACAAGTAGCTTTCTTTGCTCAAGAGAGACTGTCCACTCCACAAATCCATGCCGGCCCTGCACCACGCCCTGTGGACACAGTGGGGAGCCCTCACACCATTTCAGGTATAATGGGAACAGACTCTGAAATAAAGATGATAGAGGAAAATGGGGTGTGAGAAGATGGCCATGTCCCAGGTCCCAGGTAAGTCTCTGGGAGGGTCCTTGGCTTCGTGCAGGAAAGAATTCAAGAGTAAGCCACAGTTGAGTAAAATAGGTTTATTCAGAGAGATGCACACTCCATAAACTGAGTATAGGCCATCTCATAAGGCCAGAGACCACAAGGTGTTGGGGGAGGGTGGTTAAAGTAAAAGTAGATACACATCCGTAGACAGAGTACGGGTCATCCTGGAAGGTGAGGGAGCAAGACACCACAAGGTGTGGTGTTGCTGGTTTTTAATGGGCTCACTTGTTAGCATATGAAATATGAAATATGCTAACAAGTGAGAGGATTATTCCAACTACTTTGGGGAAGGGGGCGGGGAGTCACAGGAATTGGGCCACCGCCCTCTTTTTGACCTTTCATGGTTGGCCTTGGAACTGTCATGGCGCCTGCAGGAGGGCCATTTCCCATGCTAATATATTACAGTGGGCGTATGTTCAAGCTCAAGGTCTACTGGAAGTCAAATCTCCTACCATCTTGGGCCTCAAGGTCTATTGGGAGTTGACTTTTTTGCCATCTTGGTGCTTACTGCTGTGTCATTCCTTTAATGGCTGCGCCCTGCCCTTCCTGTCTCATTGGGACCCCATGAAAGCAGGACACCGTGCTATGGCAGGGAGGATGGGGCTTCCTGGAGGAAGCAGATTTAAGCTGAGAGCTGAAAAGGGAACAGGAATTAACTAAAAGAGTAAGGCCTGGGGAGGAAGAGTATTCTAGGCAGACAGCAAGCAAGAAACATGGCACCCCTTCAAGGCATATAAAGGGCAGAGTGACTGCAGTGTGGAGAGCTTGAAGAGGCAGGTGGGGGCCACAGCATGGGGGCTGTGGAGCCGTGGCAAAGGATGTGGGTCTTCTGCCGAAGGCCATGGCAGCCAGGGAAGTAGGCTGAGAAGAGAAACAACCTTTGTACTGCATTCCCAAACTTACCCTATCTTATCTTCCCAGAGTCCTTGGGAGGCCTGGCTGGGTAGGAATTCTATTGTGCTTTTTGCAGATTGAGAAATGGAAACCCAGAGAGATTGTGACTTGCCTGAGGTCACACAGCTACTGTGTAACAGGGGCAGAATAGTGAGTCTCATTCCAGAGCCCCTAAAGCTGGGGAGGTAGATAGATTTACTCACTCACTCACTCACTCACTCATTCATTCATTCAATATACTCATTCACTCACTCAGTTAGTCAATGGTCATTCATTCATGCCTACTGTCTGCCAGGCACTCCTCTTGGAATAGGATTTCAGTAATAAAGTAGACTAATGCAACAGATGAGACGAGGCTAAAGAGATTGAGCTTGATCTAGTCAGCAACAGGGACGTCAGCTGGTTTCCGGGAGGGCAGGGGTGACTGCCCTCCGCTTGGAGCTGCACCCTCTCCCCTCCCCCACCCCAGGCAAGGAGAGCCATTGTTCTCCTTCCGGGGAGCACCCTGCCATGGGCAGTGGTTTCTCAGAAGCAAAGTGGTGTTGAGTAAGCCTCTATGTTTTGCCATTATTTGTTCTTTCAGATCCACAGTATCTAGAACTCTTGGGGAACGAGGAAGCGATTTCCTAGTGGCAGAAAGAACACTCCATTCCACTGACTGTGGCCGCAGTCCTCCCACACTGTGAGCTCAGGGAGGGCAAGGCTGCGGCTGTTTACCCTGGGTCTCCACAGGGCCTGGCCATGGCAGATGCTCGATGAGACTGGTGGAATGAATGAATTCTTTCAAAAGAAAGGGAGGATGAGGAAACTTCTCTGCAGCATCTGAAGGCACTCAATGATGTCAGCCAGGAGGAGATGGAGATTCACTGGGGTCCTCTTCTATTGGTTCCAAGTCTCAAAGGGCTCATTCTTGTGCACCGCTGGGTCAACTGCCCTGGGGAGGAGACCCAGAAGGAAGAAGGAGGTCACCATTCATTGAGTGTTAATGAGTGTTGGGCTTTCCTTATGTTATCTTCTTCAATCCTCAGGCTGATTAGGGTAGTAGATGGCCCACCTCCATTTGGGAGGAAAGGAGACTTGGAAGGGGGAGGTGTTTGCTCTGGATCTTTAGCTAGTAAGTGGCAGGCTTGGGACTGAGAACCAGGCCTCTTTCTAAAGATCCTGCTTCTGAACAGACCAGGCACCAAGGGAAGGGTATGGAGGGTGTGGAGAAAAGGGTTGTCTAATACTTGATTCCACGGCTGGCAGAGTCAGAGAGCCCCACCCCCATTACCAGCCAAAGAGAAAAATTTCCAGTTGCAGGTACTGGGCGGGGGGCGGGGGTGGGGAGTCAGCATCCACTGACTTAGGCCCTGAAGGGGCAAATGAGGGGCGTCCTCTATGTCCCTGGGTCAGTAGAGCCTCCACACTCAGCTTCTTTGGCCCCTACCTCTCGCATCTCTCCCTGTGCCAGCAGCACATCCCCTTGCAGAGGCGTGCAGATAGCAGGGAGGGCCAGGGAACAGCTGAAGGTGCTGAGTAGGCCTTCCTGTCCCCGCCTCCCCATGGCCCCACAGATCATCCGGTGCTGCCGGCCCATCTCATTGGCTCTCTTCTGGTTACTCATCTCTCCTCTTCTCCATCTTCCCAGCCTGTGGTTGCCGTGGAAACACAGAACAGTGACATCACCATAGGGTGAGGGCTGGGGAGATGCTGCTCTTGGCAGGGGCTGGTCCTGCCTGCCAGATGTTACATCCACAACTGGATCTGACAAGGGCAAGAATAGGGGGCAGGAAAAGGGACAGGGTTCACATTCCCTCCCCTTGCTCCTCTTTCCCCAAATGTAGTGGGCATACCAGGACAGGGAGGGTGCAGGTAATCAGAGGAACGAGGAGAAGGCTGTACATACTTTGAATGGAGAAGGCTAAAAGTCGAGTGGGAAGGAGATAGGGAGCGAGTGGCTTAGGAGTCAACTTTGGTGAGCCAGGTCTGAGCGTGGTGGGGAGGTAGGGGTCGGGCAGCGAGAACAGCGGGCCTGGGGTTTGTCTAGAGTTCCTCAAAGCACCATGCTGCTCAGCTTAGGCAGGGCCCAAGAGAGGAAGCAAAAGGACTTTCTGGCAGTGTCCCCCTCAACCCATCCTAAAGACCTCTATAGCCCCTTCCTCACAGCTGCAGCAGTTTCGAACTGTCTCAGAAATGAGAAAATTTGAGGATTAGGGAAGCAAAGCAATCTGCTTTGGGTGGCCCAGCAGGTGAGGATCCGAGCTGAGACCAGGTCTGAGGAATCCTGCACTGTCCATGGAGAGGGTAACAGCAGTGACAGCGAATATTTCTTCAGTCTACTGTGCTCTGCATTTTAAATGCGTTGTCTCATCTGATCCCTAGCACCTCTGTGTGGTCATTACTGCCATTCCCTCCATTTTCAAGATGAAACTGAGACTGGGTGGCTTAAATGAATTGCTCACAGCCACATAGCTGGTACCCACGGGAATCATAATTAGAACCTACATCTCTCTGCCAGCAGCTGTTGGCCCAGCCCCAGCTCTCCACCATCATAAAGACCATGTAGGGAGAGAGCTCTGGTCTCTGGGTCTCTAGCCACTCAGTGTTTGAGAAAGGAGGAGGCCTTGTGTCTAAAGGCTGTGACCTTCAGTCAGAAACAATCCCACTCCCCTCCTCCCTCTGCACCTGCTCGGGCAGTGAGGTCATCAGGGCTCCATGCCCAGCCCTGAGGCCTGTCCCTACAGCTTTGGCAGAAATAGGCCCTTTGGTCTTCTGGCAAGTGGGTCTGTCCAAAAGAACCAAGGCCTTGGGGGAGAGAGGGCTCTTCCTCCCTGGCCATCTTCCCAGAAAGTTAGGGGAAGGGAGGTGGGGGCAGATGTTCTCCACTTCACATGAAGAAACAGAGGTCCAGGAAGGAGGGTTGCCACATTACCTGTGTGTGGCAGAGCTGGCGGCACCCCAGGGCCCCTGGGCTGGCTCCTGCTTCCCCACCCTGTGCACACCTCTGCTGGCTGAAGTTTAGTTGGGCACCACTCCCTTATGTTTTGTGTCTTCCTCGGTAAGTTTGTCTTGTTCATGGTTGTCTCTCCAGAGCCTAGCCCAGGGCCTGGCACAAAGTAGGTGCTTTCATAACTGCTGGATTAAGAAATGAATGGGTTCCTCTAAGCTTCAGTTAGCTCCTCTGTAAAAGGGATAATAACACCCATTTCATGGACTTTGTTTTAAAAGTTCAGTGAGACAATGCACTTAAAGCCCTCAGCATGCAATAAACATCCATACAAGGTGGATCATATTAACAGTGCTTTAGAAACTGTAGTGTCAAACAAGGTCTTTACAGGAGGTGACTGCCGGTCTCTGAAAGTGCGGCTGCTTGCTGGTGTGTAGAGGTCGGAGAAAGGGCGGCTGGTGGGGGCCGCAGCAGTCAGGCATAACGGGGAGGTGTCCTTGAGCCTTGAAGAGCTGGCTGGAAAGGCAGAATTTCTGAAGTAGGGTGAGGAGGGAACCGCCGACCGGAGGAAACGCTCGTAGCTGTGCGCAGAGGTCAGAAAAGCTTGGCGCATTGGCAGGGTGGAGCGGGGAGTTGGACCGCCGGGCGGAAAGGCGCGCGCGGGAGGCATTCTGCGGGGAGGGGCGAGCACGTGTGGGAGCAGGCGCCGCGCGACCGGAAGGGTCACGCTTTTGCCCGGAGGAGGCCGAGGGCACACGCTGCCCCTGGTGACTCTCCCAGCCACGGGGCAGTGGGGGGTGGCAGGAGATCATTGGGTCTGGGGCCAGCTAGACCAGGCTTGCGATCTGGATTCCAACACACCCTCTCCTTATTTCCTGTGACCTTGTCAGTCCCCCTCTGAGCCTCGGACTCCTCACCTGTTAAATGAAGACCACGATGCCTGCGCCGCGAAGAGTCGGCCAGAGCTTTCCCAGCTTGGGCATCAGCCCAGGGGCGAGTTTCCTTTCTCCTCTAGTCTCTGATCTCTGTTCCGACCCCAGGCTCGGGGGAGGAGCGGAAGATGTCCGCGGCGTGCGCCCCAGCTCGCGGGCACAGAGCCCCCAGTTGCTTCCTTCTCAGATTCGTAAGAGCGCCTTGAGGTCAGGAAAGGGAGCAGGTCCTGCCAGCCCGGGGCAGGGACTCGGAGCCCGGGGACCCGCGCTGACGCAGGCGAGCTGGGCGCCACTGGCTGCCCCTTCCCACTTTGGCGGGTTGGGGGATGGGCGGTCAGCCCCTGGAGAGTGAGCGCCAACCTGGGGCTTCCTATTTCGGGAGCGGGGGTGTGGGCCACGCCCCGTCACGTGATACAGGGGCCATTTAAAGCGGCAGCGCGCGCTGGGAGCCGCCGGTCCCAGAGTCCTTACACGCCTGCTCTGTTGCCTCTTCTTTCTCAGCCTAGCCTCACCATGGTGGACGCGTTCGTGGGCACCTGGAAGCTAGTGGACAGCAAGAATTTCGATGACTACATGAAGTCACTAGGTAAGGGCGGCTCAGGATGCTGGGCTGAGGATGCTGGGCTGAAGGGAGCTGGCCGCGAGCCCGGCGTGGAGCAGGGCTCCAGCCCTGGCTAGTACCTGCAGGCCTCTGCATCCCTCCGGGTCAAGGTTGGGGAATCTCAGGACGCGGAAAATGTGGCAGCCAGGGCTAGGACGTGCGAAGCCTGTTGGGAGGGGGCTATCATTGTCTGAACCTGGCTAGAGGGATTCCCAGGGAAGGAGGAGCAAGGAGGCAGCTGTGTCGGTCGGTGTGGGGGAAGGGAGGAGCTTTCGAGGAAGAAGGGCATATGATCTGGAGGTAGGGGGCGGGTTTGGTTAAAAGGAAAGAAAGCACTGATCCCAGAAAGTGGGAGGCTAGCTAGGGGAGGAAAAGAACAGAAGCTTGGGTGGTTTAGGAACTGGAGACTGAGCACGGAATGGGAATGGGGTGGATAGGCATGTCCAATGGTCCAAAGAAGTAGGGAATCCCCGGGAGGTGGAAGATAAAGGGGGAACAACGATGAATGGGATATGAGGAGAAGTGAGACAGGGGCCTGCACAGTTAGCACCAACTCCTGCCCCTCTATGTTGGGTTAGTAGGGTAAAGGATTTTCACTGGACTGTGCCCTCTTTCTCACTAGCCAGTCTCTGTCCTGCAGTGGTGTGTAACCAGGCTTTAATCACTCAGCCTAGTAGTAGGGTAGAGCAAGAGACCCTATCACCAGCTGCAACCCGAGGATCACCATTCATTGGGTAGGTGTCTGGTGGAGGGGTGCAGCAAAGGGGTCTGGAGCAGAACCAAGACCTGGCAAAGGCAGGGAGGGTCTTTGGTCAAGGAGGATGTGGTGCTGGGATGGGGAAGAATGAATAGTCAAAGAATCTTGCAGAGGAGAACTTTGGAGATCCCCATACCTTACCTGGTTTGACAGATGGAGAAGCTGAGACCCAGAAAAAGTAGAAACTTGTCATATCACTTCCACAGCAGAGCTGAATGAAAGCCTAGATTTCTAGACTGGCAACCCAGAGCAGATCCCACTATGGGCCCTGGGGGTGGGAATGGTAAGAACTGCTTAACTAATGATTGACCTCAGCCCTTCCCCTCCTGATAGGGGTTTAGACAAGAGAGGGTGATATCCTTTCTCTGGAATCCCCAGCTTTGAGATTATCCTAGCCTTCCCCCAGCTGGGATAGGGAAAACAGGATGGCTGTTCATGATTGAGCTAGGTACCATGCCTTCCTCCCAGGGAACGGGGGCAGGATGACAGCACATGCCAAAAGAAGGGTTGGTTCACTCCAGGCACCTCCCCACTCTGTTCTTGCCCCCTGAAATAAGGACCACAAGTGTTGGCTCTTGAGGCCAAACCAAAGCACTCAACTGCCCCTACTCTATGCTGGGCACTATGCCCAATGACTCCAGGAAGGAAGTCATTCTTGGAGAAGCAGGGGGCCCTGCTGGGCAGCTGTTGGGGAAGTTGGAATGACCAGAGCTAGTTCCTCTCCCAAACCTCTTCCAGCAGACATTGGAACAGAAGACCCGGGTCCCTGAAGTGAGTTGCAACATCCTTACCACCCTTGCTCCTTTATTTTACCCCAGCTTGGGCTAGGGTGCTGAAAATCCATCCAGCCTGCTTGTTGTACAGACGGAAAAGATGAGGGGCCCAGGGGAGAGAAAAGACCCTCCTCAGCTTTCTCAGTAAATAGCTTCAGCTTCACTTCTCAGTAGAACCCAGCTTTTCCCAAGTCTCCTAATTCTGTAAGTTTCTCTTAGCTCAGTCCCTCACCTACTCCACAGTGCTTTCCTTCCTCAAATACTCCACACCTCTAGGTAGGTCCTAAGTAAACAGAGCTCCTTGTGCAGCGACAAGGCCCTGCTCTGTGCTGGGAATGGGATTGGCCTGACTCACTCTGATAGCAGGGGGACAAGGCCAAGGCCCTCAGTGGCCAGGAAGGTAGGCCAGCAGCTGCACAGCTGCAGAGGCTGCCTATGCCCCTCTTGTTTTAGACCAAGAGTTCTCAGGGGACAAAGACGCTCAGCCTAGTGAGTACCAGTCATCTCAGGCACACTTGGTGGCCGTAGGGCCTGGATGAAGTACATGCTGGGAGGCAGAATGGCCCAGGAGGAACAGTGAACAGTTTTAGAGCTTAAATTCACGTCTAGGTCAGCTACTTACTCTTTGACTTTGGGCAAGTCACTTCACTCTCTAAGCATCATTTCTTAATTGGGAATAATAAAGCTCATCTTTCAGGGCTGTTATAAGCATTAAATAAAACAACCCACGTAGCCAGGCACGTTTGAGGACTTACCACCCACCACCTCATCACAGCCTCTGCCCTTGGAGGACAGCTCAGTAGAGGCTGCTGGGAGCAGAGGGGAGGTTGGAGGTAAAAGGACAGATCTCAGGGAAGCCACGACCTGTAGGGCTCTTTGTTCTGCACCCTCTCGCAGCACTCAGATCTTTGCCCAGCACCCAGGGAAGCCATGCTTGGGTCCCGAGGGGTCCCCACAGGGCCTGAGACCAGGGGCCAGGAGGCCTGGACTGGAGTCTGACTGCCTACTACTTTAGGCCTCTCCGAGGGCTGTACACTGAGACGAACACTCCCCTCTGCCCATCTCCTACATCATGGAGAAGAGGCTTTGAAAATATCTTTGTTACCATATATGGGGGAAAGAGCACCAGTGTCTCAGGGTAAAACTTCCAAAGGTGGGAAATTCTTGTCCATAAAGCCTGGAAGGCAAAGTCCACATTAATCTACTTTCTCCCTCAGCCTGTGCCTTGAGAGCTGCTCAGGTGCCCTGGAAGGGAGCCTTGTGCTCGTCTTGGGAGGCAGTACAGCTGAGCAGTTAAGTGAGCTCTGCACTCAGACACCCTGGGTTTGAATTCCAGATTTGTGACCCTGGGCCTCAACCACTGTCAGTTTTTGCACCTGCAGAGATAATAACATCATCGGTCCTTCAGGGAGACTGGAAGGACTGAAGATTACACGTGCAGTTTTTGCCACACAGAAAGCACTTAATAGTGGCTTATTTTGATCTCAGCTCTGCCACTTTCTGTGAGGCATGCCTGTCCCTTAAGTTTCTCATCTGTCTAATGCGGTCAGCAGTCTCTTCACCTCACAGAACTAACAGGAAGACTGAATTTTAAAATGGCCACGCAAAATCTTTGAAAGTTCTTGCCCTCCTCTTCCCCCTTCCCCACATCCAGGCTTGAGAGTTGTTCACTGAGCTCCTTGCACCCTGCCTCTCTGCTCCAGCTCTTACTCATAACCTGCCCTCTGCCCTCAGGTGTGGGTTTTGCTACCAGGCAGGTGGGCAATATGACTAAGCCTACCACAATCATTGAAGTGAATGGGGACACAATCACCGTAAAAACGCAAAGCACCTTTAAGAACACAGCGATCAGCTTCAAGCTGGGAGTGGAGTTCGATGAGACAACAGCAGATGACAGGAAGGTCAAGGTGAGTCAAGGAGGGGGTCATGGGGAAGGGAAGGCCCTGAAAGGGAACAGGATGGCGCCCTATTATGGCACCTTGAGGGGTAGGCTATTGTGGGGGAGTCCACGAAACCTATGCCGTGCTGGATGTCCCAGGCGCTAAATGCAGTAGTCTTGTCCTCTTGTTTTCCTCCCTCCCTTCTTGCGAAGCATCTGTTGCCTCCAGGAGCCGGCAGCACAGAGCCAGGATGTCCTGACCTCAGCGTCTACTTCAGCTCCAGCTGGGTGACCTTGAGCATGGCATGAAACAGCTCTGGCTTTCTCTCCCCTTCCATACATGGGGGGAGTTATGTGGACATGGCTGTGACCTCAAGTGCTTTAGGAACAATGCCCAGAAGTCAGGGTCTTCCACTGAACAGGTCATCCTGGCTTCCAGCAGCAAAGGAGGCATGTAGGGGCAAGAGGTTGAGACCCACTCAGATGCTTCCTCTTCTCCAACCTCACTTCCTGGGCTTGGCCAGCGACCCTGAGGAACTATTTCCAATGCTGCCAGCCTACAGGCAGGAAAAGCTATGTTCTGGATGGAGAATTGTCTTAGGTGTGTTTGTAGTGTCTTCTTGCCAAGCCTTAGCCCCTCCCTCCTTCTAGGGAGAGAGGGGACATCCACTCCCAGTCTCAGGGCTTGTCACCCTGTGGTGGCTATCTTGGCAGCCTGCCTCAGGCCTCCCAGCCCCTGGGCCAGGCATGGACGAGAGAGAACTAAGGGATTTTGCCCTCAACAGGGTGTCCCTATAGCAGTATCCTCCCACGAGACATCATTCAGCTCCTTAGCTGTTTCCTCTTCCTCACAGCTGCCCCCAAGGACAGGAGAGGGTCTAGTCTCCTCCTTGTGGAGGAAGCTGGAGCCCAGCCCAGGCTCACACAGGAAGCTGGCAGCAGAGACGGGATGATACCCAAAGATGGCAGCCTACCTTGGAGAGAGGTGCCTGCCCTACCACACACCTTCACCTCCTTGAGCTCACCTACCTGACAAGAAGCCCAGTTAAACCCAGCAGTAGTTCTCTGGGATGCCTAGGCTAAAATAACCTGCTCTGAATGGACAAAAAAGTAGGGGAATGGGAATGAGGAGGAAGGTGGTGGGAATGAGGAGGAAGGTGGTGGTAAGGATGCACAGCCCACCCCACCAGCCCTGAACACTTACACAGATTCTGATTCTCCTACTGAACCCTGCTCAGTCAGGATTCCCTAGCCTGGCTTAGAGCCCCCAAACTTCTAGAGAAGAGAGACCAGGGAGAGCTGCCATATGAGGACCAGCTGATGCAGGCTGGCAGCACCCAGAAAAGTAAGTGGACATTTGACTAGGGCTGCGGAAAACTCCGAGGGCACCCAGTCCGAGTCTGTCAGTTGCTGCCCACTTGTCAGCTGAAGGGGTCACATGATGGGGACTAATAGGAGTAGGAATACAGGATAGAGTCTAATTTCCTAATACCTTCCATCCCCAAGGGTCTTTCAGACATTACATATGATCAGCACTAGGCTGGAGACTCTCAGGACTCCTCCTCCTCAACAGTCTTTCCCAGGGGTTAGGCTGGTGCACGCCCCCTGTATCTTGGTGGGACTGGGGCTGTGGGCATCACCTAGAGTGTGGGATAAGTGCCCATCCTGAAGGCTGGTGGTGCTTCTCAGAGCCAGGATGTCTGACTCCACTATATGCCTCTCTCCCCCTACTCGCCCAGCAGCTGAAGGCCCCTCCCTGGGCCAGGCAGCCGTGGTGAACCAGACATCCTGCGGGGCTAGGCTGGAGGTGGGCTGCCGGAGCTGGCCCTCACACCATCAGTGGTTCTTTCTGGTTAGAGGCTGAGTCCTCTGTGGCCCCAAGGACCAGACTCCTTCCTATCCCTCAGTCCTAGCTTAGATCACAGCTCAGGCCTCTACCCTCTTTCCACAGTCCACTGTGACGCTGGATGGAGGCAAACTTGTCCACCTGCAGAAGTGGAATGGACAAGAGTCAACACTTGTGCGGGAACTCGTTGATGGGAAACTCATCCTGGTAAGATGGACAACTTTGGAACCTTACCCAGTTGGTTACTACTACCTCTTCAGCCAAGCCTATTGCGAAAACCCAAGGTCATCCCCTGGGACCATGGAAGCTGGAGCAGTGGAGGGTTAGAGGCAGGGCCTGGTGGTATTAGGTAGGAATTTTCTATGAAGTGGCTTTGGACTTACACAAGCCTAGGTTTAAATTTCAGCTTACAGGCTGCATAACTTTGGAGAAGTCACTTTCTTCAAGTCCAACTGTAAAGTGGGTATTAAAACACCAACCTTGTGGGGCTGCAGGGAAATCTGAAGGAGACAGTGGCTGGAGAGCACAAAGCATCACTGGTGTGGCAGGACTACAGTAGGTGTTCCACAGCCTTAGTTTCATCCTCTGTGTTGGCACCTTGCCTCACCCCAGCGAGAGGAAGAAAGCAGGGCCAAATCTGATCCCAGGCCCGCAGGAGAGGCTCCCATTTCCTAAGCCTTTGGGCAGGGGACAGGCGGGTGATGGGTGGGGCCGACTGACAGCACAGTCCTTTAAATTTTATTCCAGGCTTACCTCCTCTGTGCTTTCCATGCCTGGCTTATTACAAGTAGCTGACTATGGCCTGGGTTGGAAGTGACAACCAGGCTGGGAGATCTGTCTGTTTAGGGACAAACTTGAGGATCTCACTCAAAGAATGCAGTCTTGACGGAACACCTCCAGGCCCAGAGGCAGAGACAGCAGCCACCCATGTTCTCTGCCTCCTAACTCTGAACGGCCTCGGGGTTCTGCCTCAGCACCTTCACTGCAGACCCTCTCGGGTCAGTGTAACCTGCTCACTGCATTTCTTGTACTCACACGGGACAGGAGACCCTGCGGAGTTAACAGTGAGGTACCCAGCTCTGGTGGGAATGTGACAGGCAGGAATAGATACTGGGCAATCAGGCTATGGTGAAACCATGGGTGATGCTGGGCTGGATGATGAGAGTTTGGGCCTCTGGCCCTGGTCCTCCTGTAAGTTAGGGGAAGGGGTGGAGAGAGTTGGTGGCCTAGTACTGTCCTTCCCTAAGAGTCTCTGGACATTTTTATTTATCTTTTTGTTTACTATGTGCCAGGCACAATTTTAGGCACTAAGGATGAAGGGAGAGGAATGGTACAAAGGAAAGAAACACTCTGGGATCTTGACCAAGTTACTTCCTCCCTCAAAGCTAAATTTTCCCAAATATTGAAAAGAGGAATTATAATACCTAACTTAAAGACTTGGCGTAAGCATTAGGAAAAGATACATGGCACGTAGTGGGGAGTCAGTAAATGAAGATGATTAGCATGAAGGCAGAGGGCTCACCCCATCGGAACGGAGAGTGCTCCCAATACCTTCCGTGCCCTCACCCCTGCCCTAACCTGACTCTGTCTTTTCTTCCAGACGCTCACCCACGGCAGTGTAGTTAGCACTCGCACTTATGAGAAAGAGGCATGACCTGCCCATTCCTTCACCACCTGCTCCTCTGCCAACTGGCTGCTCCTGGACTCCGTACCAGATTGCCTCATTTTTCCTTCTGGCATTTTGTACAAATGCACTGATTGGGGAAGTTCTTCTGGGGTCAGGTGGCACCAGCCTGGATCCAGTTCCAGTTCTCATTGTGTATGCTTGCTTTTTAAACTGCATCCAAAGGGTGCTCTGAGGTCAATAAAGCACAGCCAAGGCCACCCAGTTGCCTTTTTGCCTTTGGTGACATGACTTTGGGAGTCTCAGTTTCCATGTGTGTCAGAGTGGGCAGAAATGACTGCCACTCAGGAAGAAGCACTGGACAAGAGACTGAAATGGACAGTCTCAGGGACAGTGACAGCTGATCACCTTATACCTACAAAAAATAAAACAGCTGTACCTACACCATGCCTTTCACTGCCCCCTCCCTGTGGCCAAATGAGCTAGTCTAGCCTGGAATAATCACTCGGTGGTGGAGCTTCTGAACTGTCACCCCAGGCCCACCCTGCACTGAACGCCCTTAGGTCTGGACAGCTGCTCTTCCGGAATGCTGTGATCTCTCCAGAACGCAGGCTCAGGACACAGGATCCAGGCTTGTGCCAGTGGTGGTGGGAGAAAATTTCCACTGGCCAAGAAGCTGAGCTTCCACCTATGCGCCAGGCCATTACTCATACAAATTCTTACTGGTTCTCCAAGCCCTGGGGAAGAGGTCATCTGATCATTACAGAAGCGAGGGCTTATAAGTGTTCCCCCTAGAAGGCTGTGACCTGCTAGTACTCTGGCTCTGTACCTTAGCTGGGCCTCTCTCCAAGATCTAAGGTAACATATTAAATGTTTTTCTGTCAACTAATGCAGACTCAGTGACTTTTAAGTCCGTAAGTTACAGAAAGAGATTATACCAGTACAGACTGTCAGTACGTTTAAAACCAAACACACTTCCATATAGTGCCAGGAATTTAAGCAGAAACTTGAAATGGAACCAACTGACTCACACAGTAGTAAATACAAAGCAAAGCAATGATCTTGGCTTGAGCTGTCTGGTTCAGTGGTCTGGAGGAATGTCACACACAAGCTCAGTCACTGCAAACAATGGTTTTCTGGCTGTGACCACTGGCTGTCACTTCTAACATAGTAGAATCATGTTAGGGGAAATGGAAAAAGTGAGCACCACTTCTCACCATGTTCTCCCTCTGCCCCTGTGTTGGATGCAGCAGACCCACCAATCAGCCCAGGGCAGACCAACAGGGAGGGGCCAATCACTGTTCTCCAACTACAGCCAGACCCCCCTCCACAGCAGTGCCTGTGGCTGTAGCCTGGACTCCGTACAGGAATCTGGCTCTGGCAGTGGCAGCTGGAGAAGGTAATAGGACCTGCTGCTGAATGAAGGAAGTTGGGTGAATGAATGGGTGAGCTGCAGGGGTCATTTGCAAAGGGACCAGGAGTGGTAAGGGAACAACTCATTCAGACAGATGCCTTTGATATCTAACTCCCAAACCTGCCTGCGGCATGAGGGGAAGCTGTCTACCATGGGAGAGAAGTCATGGGGTGGGAGGCCATATTCTCACTTTGGAGTCTTTCGAGGAACCAGGGTTTCAAGGTACAAGGCTCCTGGTTCCTTCTCTCAACCACCCCCTCTATTCTTTCCACTCTCACTCCTTGTGCTTCTTCTTGTGTTTCTTCTTCTTTTTCTTCTTCTTTGCTGCCTTGCTGTCTTTTGATGTATGTCTTGCTTTCTTGCCTGTATCACTCTCAGAGTCTGAGCTGTCAGAGTCAGATGACTTTCTGTCTCTATGTTTCTTTTTCTTCTTTTCCTGGGGGGAGAAAAAAAACCTTCAACACTGTATGTGTATATTTGCTTTAAAAAAGTAAATTATATCTTTACTAATAAGAAAAAATGCTCAAAACAAGTGAAAAGGGATTAAGTCATAATGCAGTATATAGTCTAGGTTCCAGGGTGAATAACATATATATATGTATGTTTATACACATATATACATGCACACCATATATATTATATAAGCATGTATAAATTATTTAGTGTATTAAGTAATATACATTTAATATATATACTTGGACATATTTACGCAGAAAACATGGGAAGTACACAAGCAGGCAGCAAGTGTTACCTCAGGAATGAACTAAAAACAGAGGAGCTGGGGTCTTTCTCTGTCCTTTTTCATTTTTTTTAAACAAGCATTTATTACTTTCATTTTTAAAAAGCACAGGATATTAAAGCTGAAGGAGTCCTCAGAGATCAGAGATCACCTAGTCTGTCTAGAGATAGTACCTCATGTATCCAAGGATAAGACAGTCATAGAATAGAGAGTAAATAGATTGAGGATTTCTGC
The DNA here is from genome assembly GCF_048564905.1 of Vicugna pacos. Classification (NCBI taxonomy): domain Eukaryota; kingdom Metazoa; phylum Chordata; class Mammalia; order Artiodactyla; family Camelidae; genus Vicugna; species Vicugna pacos. The sequence continues at coordinate 45,592,783 of NC_132999.1, forward strand.
CTCCCAGTCTGGTTTCCATTAGCTGCCAGGAGAATAACTGCTATCAATGAATAAGGCCCCACCTGCTGCCCTTGAATGTTTATCATCTCTAACTTTCGCAACAACCTTACAAGAGCATACTGATAAATAAAAAAGCTCAGAAAGAACTTTCTCAACCCTATACCCCCCACACCATGCTGCCAAATTCACAGCAAAGACACACACAAAGGAAGAGACACACATTCCCAGGCTTCTGCATTCTGTACGGTGCTCAGAGCAGTTTTTAAGTATTGCACAAACCTTTTCTTTGAATTGTAAATGTGTATATTGCCTCAGAAAGGTTTCTAAGGAGAGATTATGGGCGAGGAAAGAGCAGAAGAGGGCAAGGCTCCTGCTCCTCCTATGGGCTTCCAACCAGCATCCTGAGAGCTGTAAGTCTGTCGGATAGACGAGGCCTTAGCAACTGGCTTTGAGAAACAACACGTGGAATCAGGTGTTAGACCCAGACTTGAGTTTGGTTCTGCCACTTACCATTACTCTTCTGTAACCTTGGGCAAGTCATTTCACCTCACTGAGGCCTAGTCTCCTCAAATGTAAAACAGAGATAAGAAGAGCACCTACGTCCCAGGGCTGTGGTGAAGATTTAACGAGACAGCATCTGCAGGTGGAGAGGCTGAAAGCCACTTGCCCCAGATCACACAAGGCAGGGCTGGGATCTGCATGTAGACCATACGACCGGAAACCTCGTGAGTTTTCTTCTGTAGCACACGGTCCTTTTCCTGTATAGTGACAGGAGGCCTCATGGTGCAGTGGTCAGAACAACAATTTTGGAATAAGACAGAATTGAGTTCAAATCCCAACTCTGCCACTTATTATGTGATTTAGAACAAGGGACTTAATTTTTTTGAACCTCAGTAAACCTTTAGTAAATTACCAATAATAAGTACCTACTTCAAAGGACGCTATGAGGATTAAACATGGCAAGTACTAACCATAGTGCCTGACACATGGTAGGCACTCTGGTTGCTAGAAGCATCGTATTATTTTCTCATTTCAGAGACCTCCAGAATGTTCTGACAGTCTAGCCAAGTTTCTACAGAAGATGAGTCAACATTTTGAGAGAAGATTAAACCAAAATTCTCTCTTGGAATCTCTGATGGAGTAGAGAGAGAAGCTTCCCAGCCCTCATGACCAAGATGCAGGACCCATGGCTGAGAGGAGCTGAGAGCTGGCAAACCAATGGTTTGGCTTGTGATGTTGCAATTTCCTGGATGGCAGGAGCATGGAAGCCAGTCACAGGCTGTATGGGCTGGCAGGCTCACCAGTTTCTGCCCCTTAGGTAGGACGGAGTCCTGGGAAAGTAAACAAGCAAACACAGAGTTTGACACCAGTTCCCCCAGGCCTGGCCCCGCCTGGATAAATCAAACAGAAAGGAGAGTATAACACCTCCTTACAATCAAATAGCACTTTAGCTTATCAAGCTTTCTGCATCCTATATCTTGTGACAATAACCTGGTACGGTCAAAAGGCATTTTACAGAGAAGGAGACTGCAACTCAAAGAAGTAAAGTGAGTTAAGCTACACCAAAGACAAGAATATTGTACTTTCTAACTCCGAGTTTGGCATTGTTTCCACTTTGCTTTCTCTCAATGATGCAGGCTCAGGAAGAGGAAAGAGAAAAACAAATTGCTAGAGAACTGTGGCATGCTGGAACATGGACCGTAGCTAGCAAGGAGGACTAGGCAGGTGGCCTTCTAGACCTCGATCTTGATATAAAAGCTCTTCTGCAACCTGAACAAAGAAAATCCAATGGCCTCATTTTCACTGTGTATCTAACCTTGAGAGAGAGAACAAAAATTACTTCATATGCTGTAGTTCAAGACGGAAGTTCGGAGTTGGGGTGGGTGAAGATGGAAAGCCAGAGGTGAAACTAGCTTCTAGCCCCTTGACTGCATTCTAGGGGGGAGGGAAGCTAAAGGGTAATGACCCAGGGATGTGAGCTCACAGAGGGGCGGGGGAAGAAGCCGTGGCTCAAAACCACTCTCTAGGAAAGGTATGTGTCATGTGCTACAGCAGCCAGCTCATCCACTTTGTCTAGGGTTCTGAAACAGGACAGCAGCAACCCTGTACGAGAGAAAAACAATAACTGACAAGGGAGAATAACAGCAGCTAACATTTACTGAGTACTTCATTTTCTCAATGCTGAGTTAGACATTTTGCACACATACCTCATGACCCTCACAACAAATCTACTAAGTGGGCATAACTGTCTCTGTATTTTCAGGAAAGAAAATTACAACTTCAGAGAGGTTGACTGAGATAAAATGACCTGCCCAAGTGGTAGAACCTCGATTTGACTCAAGCTAGGCCCCAAGTTAGATGTCCTTTTAAGTCCTAGGCAGCACCTAATAACCTAGCATTTCCTGAAGGTACCGATTTAGCCAGATATCAAGCAAGCAAACATTTATTCTTTTTTATTTAGTATTAAGAATTATTCTTGAGAAAGCATTGGTTATTAATTCTCTTATTCTTGAGAAATTGATGGATTCTCAAGAGATAATTTGATTCTCAAACTGATTCACTAGGGCAAACTTTTGGAAAGTAAGATAGAATGTGACTCCTGGCTAGAATTTGCCTGCAAGTACTAGTTTATTATAGCTTGGAAAGGGTAGGACCAAAAGGAATAGTTTTATTAATCAACTCACAAATATTTACTGAACTTTATTACCTACAAAGCACATTAGAGAGCCACAGTTTACAGTATTGCTAAGGAGATAAGAAAAACACACAGATTTTTAATAGAAGTCAGACAAATAGAGAGCGCCTACTAGTGCAAAGCCTACTAGCAGATGTGAGTAAACACACTCAGGACCTCAGTACTGGTGACTGGCACCATTCCTCCAAACCTGAGCCAATCTCATCAAACAAGGGAAAGAGTAACTCCTTGTAACCATACAGTATATTCACTCAACAAATATTTCTTGAGTACCTTCTATGAGCCAGGAATATCTATTAACTAACTTGTCTTTTATAATAGCTAAATTACATTAGAAATCAGGGATCAGGAGTCTTGAAGGAGCAAATTCATCAAGGAGAAAGGCTAGTTAAGATACTAGGCAGCCCATGGAAGTGACGTAAGAAAACTATAAAAAACATGCCATGGACACACAAGGGAAAGAAATCAATAATGTCTGAGGAATTTGAGGATGGCCTCATGAAGGATACGTAATGTGTTGCACTTTTGAAGGATGAACATGGTTTTTGGCAGGTGGAGTGGTGGTGGTAGTGCCGATGGACGAAGGGAAGTGAGGGCCTTGCAGCCAGAGCGAAGATAGAAGGAGGCAAATGCATGAAAGATCTTGTGGGGCTTATTTATCTGCCACTGGATCCCATCCCTTCTCTCCTATTCAAAGACATCAGCCCCAAAATTGTACTCTCTTCTGCATCAATTTTTCCTTTTTTACTGGCTCATTCCCAACAATAAACAAATATGCTACAATAGTTCCCATTAAAAAACAACCCTCTTAAACAATTTCAACCAGGTTGTCACCCTACCACTCTACTAAAACAGCTCTTGTCAGAGTTGCCAGTGACCTCCATATGGCCAAATTCATGGTCAGTTCTTGGGCCTCATTTACTTGATCATTAGTTGCACTTGACACAGTCCATCTGCCTTAGAACACATTCCTCACTTAACTTCCACCACATTCTCTGATGAAAGTAATGAGATGAAAGGTAAAATATAAAATGAAAGTTCATCTTCATCTCCATAACCTCTAAAAGTTGAAACACTCTGGGGCTGAAGTCCTCAAACTCCTTCTCTTCCCTGTATTTACTCTCCATGTAATCGCATATATGAACTTAAATCCCATCTACGTGTAGATGACTCCCAAATGTGTATCTCTCACTCCAAACTACACATCCAACTGCTTCCTCTACACATCCATGTGGATATCTGATAGGTGGCTCAACTCCGATGCCCTGCCCCTGGCAAACACTCCCTGCTCCCCTCTCCAGCTTTCTCTCCCATTTGCATAGATAGTAACTCAGACTAAAGTTGATTGCTCTCTACTCCCATATTTACTTCTGCATTCCTTCTCTTAATTCAGTTAGTCCAAAACCTTGCAGTCATCTTCAGCTGGTCTCTTTTCCACCTCACATCCAATCACTCAACAAACTCTGTCAGCTCTACCTTCAGAATATATCCATACCTCAACTCCCTTCTCAGAACCTCCACTACTATCATTCTAGTTCAAGGTACCATCATCTCTCACATGGATTATTACCATTGTCTATTAACTAGCTTGCTACTTTCACCTTGACCTGACTATCTAATTTCCACAAAGTAGCCAGAATAATTCTCTTAAAAGATAAGTCAGATCATGTCATCCTTTTAGTCAAAACCTCTAATGACATCCATCACATTCTAAGTGAAAGCTGAAGTCCTCATATTCTCCCATAAGGCCCTGGTTTCCTCTAACTCATTCACTTCCTCCAGCTACGCTGGCCTCCTCACTGCTCCTTAAACATGCCAAGCTCACTCCTAATATCTACCTATTGTATTTGTTGAAATGCTCTCTCACCACTTTTCTGAGTAGCTTGCTTTCTCATTGCCTTCAAATATCCACTCAAATGACACTTTATGAGAAAGACCTGCCCTTACATCCTATCTAGACAGGCAAGTCACCTACCCTCTTCTCCCCATTCTAGTACTCCCTATCTCTCATAACCAAATTAATTTTTCTTCATAGCACTTACCACTACTCAACGTATTAGTACTATTGTGTATTTACTTACCAACTCATTGTCTGTGGCCCCCATTAGAAAGTAAGTGCCTTGAAGATATTTTACCTGTTTTGTTCACTAGAGTACCTGCAATGACTAGAGCAGAGCTTCGCACATAGTAGCTCTTTTAATGAATGGTGTAGGGGGAGGACTGGTGAGAGATGATGCTGGGAAGTTGGACAGACAGTGAAGAGTCTCAAAGGAACTCAGACTTTATTCCATAGAAGAAAGGGGATCACTGAAGGCTTTTAAGCAGACTATACTGGACAATTCTCTGTGCTCCAGCAGAATGGGCCCAGGCTTGGCAACCTCTAAGATAGGCACCAGAAGTTCTCTGGACAGTGGAACAGAGCCAGCACTGCAGCCAAGGGATGACATTCCCATTTCTATTCTTAGATACATAGTACAGCAAACAGTAATTATAGTAGCCACATCAAGGGAAGAAAATTATATTCTGGACCAAATATAGCTAAACTTCACTATATTAAGTGGGCAGCCTGATCCCCAACGCAGATGCTTCCTCCTAAGATAATGTGATTCAGAAAGACCTATGATGGCACATGGTAAGTGAAAGAGGCCAGCAAGGCACAGACCACAGGTTCATGAAAAGATTACCCAGAGCTTCACTATAAAAGCCTCTATTTGTGTCTACCAACTGCTTCATAGTCCATTTCCATTTGCAACACACAGTTTCCTCTTGTTCTAATTATGCCGAACAAAAATGACTTAACAATTTGCAGACACTGGGATGAAAACTGTCACGGTACTGAATAGATATAGCATAGAAATAAACCAAAGCACATGAGATTTCTGGACAAGGACATGCATTCAGTTCATGTATGTTTGATGAGAAGAGGCTCAGGGCTAGGAAGATCTCTCACTCCTGCCCCTGCTCCTTTCATTATGACCTACTGGTAGCAGCAGGAATCAGTCCTTATTACTCTCCAAACTGAGGGCAGGTCTCAGTGAGTGAAAGAATCTGAGGAGCTACAGAGAGCAGAGATCATGGAGTCTGTCCATCCAAGGCACATGTCTGTATGTGCCAGGCACTATTTGGAACAGGTGACATCCTTTCTTTATCCTGGGCTGTTTCTGGGTTCCGCAACATGCCTAGCACCTTCTCCTGTCTTAGAGGCTTTACATTAGACATTCTCTTCACCAGACTGCAGAAGGAAGTGGGACAATGAAGCAGTCTTGTGAAGAAGCAGAGATGAGAACCCAACAGCGTGTTTCTGACTTTCTGGGTTCTAGTTCTGCGTGGTCCAGAGCCAACTAATGCTGGAACAGGTGTCCAAATCTGTCACTCTCGCACACTCCAAAATATCCATCTCAGGTAGGTTTTACTGGTAAGGAAAGCCAACCTCCTGTTGGAATCAAAGATTTAGAGGAGGAAAGGAAACAGACAGGAGGCCTGGAATCTTGATTTATGATTGTGAACAAAAATAGATTAACAGAGAACATCAGGTAATTGCTGAGGGTAGCTAGTAATAGGGCAAAACTTGCAAAAAAGTGACTTTATAAATCCTGATAAGTCAATCACCTAACACATGCACAACAGATGTGTATGAGGCACTCAATACATAGTTGTTGAGTAAATAAATAATTGAAGAGCTAAATGAATTAATGGTAGCAGTGTGGTATACAGAAAGAACACTGGGTTAATAAGCTGAAGAACTGGGTTCTTATTTCAGCACTCTCTCTTGCAGCTGTGTGTCTTTGAGTGAGACCATTTCTTTTAATCTCCACTTTCCTAATGTGTAAATTGGTGGGATAATAACACCTACCTACTCTGGTTACCACACAGGACTCTATAAGGATAAAACAAAATAAAAAATGACGGTATTTTATAAACTGTAAGTATTAAACAAATATAAGGCATAAAAGATAATAAAGGGATTAACAATAAAATGAAAAGACAATGATGCTAGATGATACCTTGACAGAAACAATGACCATTAAGGGAGAAGTTTTCACAGTTTCAGCTCCCCAGAGCACTTTTTAATCAAAGAGAATTCATGAGTTAGAAGTTAATATACGCAAAGGTACTTTAAAAAATAATAAGGTATGATGATTATTACTGCCATTGTTCATCAGACCATTTCTTTACTAACTGAAGAGCGATGGAGGGTAGGAGAATGGGTTGACTAAGTAGGCCATAAAAACCCTCATACCTAACAGCTCCTTAATAATTATTGGTGAACTTAATACACATGTCAAAGCAGCTTTAGAAACAAAGCAATAACTAATTTCACCAAATATATCAAGCAATGCAAAAGCAACTTAACCAAAGGCTCACAGAACTGAGATATCCACAGAATGACTTTAGGAATCTAGCATATACCATTTAACCCCTAAAAGGTTAAAAGAGAATGAAAAACCCTTGGAACATATAAATAGAATCAGAGTTAAAAATCTAGCTCTACTAAAGAAGCAAAATTACCTGTTTGCAGACATGATCTTATATGTAAAAAATCCTAAAGATTCCACCAAAAAAAAAAAACCTGTTAGAACTAATAAATGAATTCAGAAAAGTTGCAGGATACAAAATCAACACACAAAAATTAGTTGCATTTCTATATACTAACAATTAGCTATCCAAAAAGAAAATTAAGAAAACAATTCCATTTACAATAGCATCAAAAAGAATAAAATATTTAGGAATAAACTTAACCAACGAGGTAAAAATACTTGTACACTGAAAACTACAAAACTGCTCAAAGAAATGAAAGACATACTACTCAGCCATAAAAACCGACAACATAATGCCATTTGCAGCAACATGGATGATCCTAGAGAATGTCATTCTAAGTGAAGTAAGCCAGAAAGAGAAAGAAAAATACCATATGAGATCGCTCATATGTGGAATCTAAAAAACAAAAACAAAGCATAAATACAGGACAGAAATAGACTCATGGACAGAGAATACAGACTTGTGGTTACCGGGGGCGGGGGTAGAGGGTGGGAAGGGATAGACTGGGATTTCAAAATTGTAGAATAGATAAACAAGATTACACTGTATAGCACAGGGAAATATACACAAAATGTTATGATAAATCACAGAGAAAAAAATGTGACAATGAGTGTGTATATGTCCATGAATGACTGAAAAATTGTGCTGAACACTGGAATTTGACACAACACTGTAAAATGATTATGAATCAGTAAAAAATGTAAAAAAAAAAAAAGAAATGAAAGACAACACAAATAAATGAAAAAACATGGGAGACTTAATATGGTTAAGATGTCAATTCTACACAAAGTAATCTACAGATTTGATGTAATCCTATCAAAATTCCAATGACAGTTTTTGCAAAAATAGAAAATTTCATCCTAAAATTCATATGGAATCTCAAGGGTCCCAAAGAGCCAAAATAATCTTGACAAAGAAGAACAATGATGGAGAATTCACATTTCTTGATTTCAAAACTTACTACAAAGTTAGAATCATCAAAACAGTGTGGCACTAGCATAAAGACAGACATTTAGACCAATGTAATAGAATATAAAGAGTCAGAAATAAATCCTCATGTATATGGTCAAATGATTTCTGACAAGAATGCTGAGATCATTCAATGGGGAAAGGACAGTCTTTTTAATGAATGGTGCTAGGAACACTGGATGTTTGCATGCAAAAATATGAAGTTGAAACCTCCTTTACACCACGTTTAAAAAAAAACCCAAAATGGATCAAATATCTAAACTTAAGAATTAAGACTAAAACTCTTAGAAGAAAACAGAAGAAAAAAGCTTCATGACATTAGATTTGGCAATGATTTCTTATCTGTAACATCAAAAGTACAGGAAACAAAAGAAAAAAATATATGTTGGACTTCACCATGACTGAGAATGTTTGTACATTAAAAGACACTGTTATATACTTAAAATGTGAATATACCTAACTCTCCTTCTGAACTGTATACTTAAAAATGGTTAAGATAATAAGTTTCATATGATTTTTCACTGCAATTTTTTAAAATGTAAATCTGAAAAATAAAAATAGACTATCAACAGTGAAAAGGCAATCCACAGAATGGAGAAGACATCTGCAAGTCATAAATCTGATAAGAGATTGATACTCAGAATATATAAAGAACTCCTTGAACCCAGTGTCTGTACTTGAACCCAGTCCCTGACCACAAAGCCTCTATTTTTAAGCAACAGCTAACTGTAGTTGACATGCACTGGACTTTGCTTTTTGCCAGGCACTGTGCTTAGAGTTTTATGTGCATCACTTCATTCTAACCACCTTATGAAACAGATGCTTATTGTTCCCATTTTATAAACAGAGAAACAGATTCAGAGAAGTTTAGTAACTAGCCTAAGTTCCACAGTGAGGTGACCCAGCTGAGATTAGAACCTGGGCAGTCTGTCTCCATAGCCCAGGTTCTTAAGTTCATCCTCTACTGCCTCCAAAAAGCAATTCCTCAGCACCCACTTGATGCAACACTGCAGAGACACTGCAATTGAGCATTACAAGATTGCATGGCAAAAATGGAAAGATGCTATGACAAAGTAAAAAAGCAGGAAATAAAATGGTACATACATTTTAAATACACCTAGGTAAAGCATGAATTTGAAAACAGCTGGTAGGAAATATGTGACACAATAATATAGATTCTGATAAAATTGTGAGATTATGGGTTGCCCTTCTTTTGCTTTACATTTTAATGAGGTTACATGGGGGGAACTTCCCATCTCCCTCTTTAAGTCAAGTCCTCAGACCTCTATGAGGAAGGATCTAGAAATACCAGCACCAAGGATAAAGGTAAGTTAGGCTCTGTTTACAAAAATAAGCAATACTCAACTTATTATGTATAAAATAAACTACAAGGATATATTGTACAACATGGGGAATATAGCCAGTATTTTATAATAATTATAAATAGAACATAACCTCTAAAACTTGTGAATCACTAAACTGTACACCTGTAACTTATATAATACTGTACATCAATTATACTTCAATAAATTTTTTTAAAAAATAAGTAATACTGCAGGCAAGGTGGGTCACAGTTGACTCTGAGGGAGCTAGACCAAACATGGCAATTCTGAAGGTTTGCAGGCAGCTTCTGGAGGGCAGCACTTGGAGTAGGGATTTTTGTTAAATTCTATTTCTTTGGTTCACAGGAGAACAGTACCAAACTCAGATAGTAGCCCCGCTGCTCTAAATCAGTGTTTTCCAAGTGCCATTGATTCATCTAATATTGCCACAATTTTTTCTCCGAGTGTTTTACAACTTACTATTTTTTCACTTAAATTTTTTTCATAAAAGCTGAATACTTTCCTTTTAACTTTAAAAAGTCCTACTTAAAAGAGAAACATTATAACAGAACCACATAAGTTAAGTATGTGTAAATAGAAAACTTGCAGCCCTTGCCTTAAGTAGAAAGTAACTGTAAAAATAAGCACATAAAAAAAGTACAACAATGATTTAGCTAGATATAATGTACTGTCTGCTAAAGGCAGTAGCTGAAGAGGAATACAGTTAGACAGTTTGTTTTCACAGGAGGCAGTTTGGATTTTAAGTACAATTGGAAATCATTGAAGGATTTTAAATAGGAAGAGACATGGACTGACTGGACAGTTTCACAACTCTCTCTTGGGAATTAAAAAAAAAAAAGAAAAAAAATGAGAAAAGACAGAACAACTGAACAACTGAACAACATCATCATCCACTTTGACCTAATTACCAATTGTAAAACACAGTGCTCTATTAGAACTCTTGTGTATTACTGGTAGGAATCTGAAATGGTATAGTGCTGTGAAAAACAGTATGGTGGTTCCTCAAAAAAATCAAAATAGAATTACTATATGATCCAGCAACTCCACTTCTGGGTATATATTCTCAAAAACTGAAAGCAGGGTCGTGAAGAAATATCTGTACAACTATGTTCACAACAGCATTATTCACAAAAGCCAAAAAGTGGAAGGAATCTCAATGTCAACAACAAATGAATGAATAAGCAAAATACGGTATATGCATACACTAGAATATTTTCAGTCTTAAAAAGGAAGGAAATTCTGACACATGCTATATCATGGATGAACCTTGAGGACATTGTGCTAACTCAAGTAAGCCAGTCACAAAAAGTTTATCTTTTTGTCATACTGTATGATTCCACTTTATAAAGTACCTACAGTAGTCTAAAGCATACGGACAGAAGACAGAATGGTGGTTATCAGGTGCTGGGAGGAAAGGCGAATACACTACAAGAGAACAACTATTTCTGACCAAACTACAGCATAGTTTTTTTTCATTTCCTCTCTGTGCTGCACGCTACAAATGTACTGGTTTTTTCTGCACCACAATAACGTCTGTTTCCTGAATTGTTCTGCTATAAGTAGTAGATGGGAGACACAACTCAGTAAGACAGGCACTTTTATCCACTGCTGGGTGCAAATAAGTACATTTTTGAAAGACAATTTTATTAGATGTTATCAAGAGCCTTAAAGCCCTAACTCGGTAATCTTATTTAGGAGTTTACCCAAAGAAATCAGTAAGAGATGTGGCCAAAGATTTAGATTGGAAGTAATAAAAATATCTAACAGTACAAAAATTATTAAATAAACCATCATACAGCCATAGGGTAAAATATCGTATGTTGCCCTTAAATCAGGTTCCTGAAGAACACTTAAAAGATACTAGAAAATGCTTTTGTTAAGTATAATGAAAAAAGATATAAACTATACCTAGTATCACCATGATTTTGTGTTCATGTGCAAAAACAGATGTATATACATGAAAATTATATAACCACATTTACCTTGAAAATTATATGTTTATTTAGAAAAAAGACTGGAATATACCAAAAATACTATAAGAGTCTCTCTGGGTGCAAAGATGACAAGAAATCTGAATATTCTTTATGTTTTTTAGTATTTCTAAAATTTCTGCAAAAAGTACATTTTTATTTTAAAACAAAAAAAAAGATAAATAAAATATAAGCAAGACAGCACTCACCTTCTTTCTTTTTCTAGAAGAATTTCTCGTGGGGTCAGGCTTCTCAAACTCTGCTGACTTTGCCTCTTCCTTCTCCTCCTCCTCCTCAGGTATCAGTGAGTACTTGGTCCCACCTGGTTGCATGAAACAATCCTTTGCAAAGTGGCCTGTGGAAGAGACGTGGAAATGGTAGGGAGGGAAAAAGCAGTCTCTCCCCTTAGCAGGCCAACCTTCCCCAGACCGAGGCTCCTGAAAGGGGCTAGCTGGTTCAGGAGGTACTACTGAGTTCATTCAGAGCAGCTGTTGCATTCAGAGAAGATTTTCTGTCTCCTCAGGATGGCACTGCTCACTCAACCAGAGCTAGACTTGCAGCTGGTCCTAGAGCTGTGGGGAGCACTTGGCACCGCTTTGGAAATGGCACAGGATGTGAGGACACAGACTTGCGCTGCCCTCCATTAGCAACTGGGCTTAGTAACTTTTAAAGATCTATTTGGAACTCATTACTGACAATGCTGCTCCAGAGAGCACAACACTTAGCAGAGGGAGCTGAGCGACAGGCCAAGCCCTAAAGGAAGATAGCTCTTAGGCAACAGGCAGGAAGGCAGCACTCAGATTCAAGCTAACAGAGAGACAGCATGGTCACCTAGGGGCCCTCAACGTTCAGACTGTCAGGTCTGGCAAGGGCCTGAGAGATCAAGTCCTACACTGCATGTGCAGAGGATATGAAGGCACGGAGTGAAGCATCTAAAGGCCACACAGATAGCAGCAGAGCTAAAACATACCCCAGGTCTCATGCCTCTCTGCCCTGTGCTTTCTGCAGTACCAAAACCAACCACCTTTGGCCTGCCTGGGCCAAATTCCACTTCTCATTATTCTTCTCTACCTCATGTAACACCTGGTGGACACAAGCTGAAGTTAAGAGAACCCCAACCTCCCTGAGCCTATAGTGCTATTAAGGGGTCCCTTAACAGATGCTACGCAGCTGGTTTTTGTCTGAGTTTTTTGTAGATCCTGTCTCAGGAGCACAAAGAATTTGATGAGATCATCAAAAAGCTATATATAAACTACTTTGCAACTTGGAGTCCAGAAGCTGGATGGTGTCTGGAAGGAGAGAGAATACAGCATAAAGTTTTCCAAATATCTGGAATGTTCCTATAATTAAGAGTGAGGAAATATTCTTTCTCTCAAAATTTATTTTTCACTTCTTCCCTCTACTTTAATGATAAATTGGGGCTTAAACTCCACAACCTCAACCAAGGCAACCAGGGCTGCTACCAGTCATTTTAAAAAAATCAAGAGAGCAGGGTGGATGGAAGGCTAGGGTAAAGGGGTGACAAACTGATGTCCCTCTGAAAATGAGTGGCTGGCAATCCCTCTCATTATAGCTCCAACAAAGGAAGTCAGGCTGAAAAAGCTCTTTAATATTTGAGTAGAACTAAAGAAGACCTGAGGAAACAGAGCTAAAAGGAAGTGACTAGCCGGTATTCTCTACTACTAAAAAGATACTGTATTCAGAACTCTGAAGTTAAAGAGATAAAGGTAAGCAAGAAAGGGTTTGACTTGGATTCTTAAAGGCTGTATTTCCAAGTTGCTTAATTTTTGAAGCAAAACAATAATGGTCCTTCGAGATAAAAACTGAGTGTTAGTCATAATCCAACACTCTTACCTCTCCTCACATAGTATCTGAGGACCTTGTACAGGCAGGGCATCAGCTGTGGAGAGAGGGGAGTCGTGATGGTGGTATAGTATCCGGCAGGAACAGAATTCAAAGGAACAGAAAAAGCATCAAGCCATGAACTCCGATGTGAGTCTAGTAGGAACAGTAGAATAGCAGGTGAGGCTGTCACTTGGCTAAAAAACAGAGTGAGCTAAACACACACTGGGTGGCTTCCCTCATGCAGTAAAGGGTCTGTCTGTAAGGAGAGAAAAACTGAAACAGCAAAGGCTTCGCCTTACCTTTACAGCCACACTTCTTGCAGGTAGTGTTCAGGACAGCCTCGAGGGTAATCTTCTGCCCAGTGTAATCCTGGAAGGACCGCCTCCGCCTCTCTTCTTGCCTGTAATGAAAAGGATACTGACTGCTGGCCCTCTTAAGAGATGTGGTCAGAAACACTACAAGTTAATACTGTATGTTGGTTTTTTGCTTTGTTTTTGGTGGGTAGAAGGGAGAAAGAAGGAAAAGCACCAAGCCTAAGGAGACAGGCAGTGAAAGCAATGTGAAATAGACAACTTTTCTCATTCAGGACAAGGCTCTGAATTAATAATTATAAATGAGACTAGATTTCATCTCCCTGATGTACAGGGGATGAAGTTATAATTACTCACCCCACTAAGCCCACTACAACCTTTACAAGGTCACTCCTGGGTTTAAAAGACCTTCAGTGACTTCCTAGAAAATCAAGTCCAAATTGTTTACCTATGTATTCAAGGCCTTTCACAGTCTGTCGCTAACCTACTTTCCAGGCTCATCTTCACTTGTACAATATGCTCTGGCCAAACCAGACTGTTCTACTTTCTCCAGATGGTTCACTGCTTTTGCTTAGGCAGTTCCCTCTTTCTGAAATGCTCTGCTTCCCCTCTTTACTCCCTCCTCACCACCTAACTACACCCAAACACTTCAAGGCTCAGCTCAGTTACTGCCTCTCCTTCTATCAAGTCTTCTTTCCTGAGCCCCTCAACCAGAATTATCTCTGTTCACATTCCCGTAACACTTTAAAAATATTCTAAACATTTGACCAAAGTATAATATACATAGAGAAAAGTGTTCATAAACACACAGCTTGACTGATTTTCACAATTTGAAATACCCATGTAACTGGTACTCAGATAAACAGAACATCACCAGCACCTCAGAAGCCCCTCTGGTCACCATGCCTCCCTCCCCCAAGGGTAACCACTATTCTAATTTCTAACAGCATAGATTAACTTTACCTACTTTTTATGAACTATATGAATGGAATCACAGTATGGACCCTTCTGTGTCTGGCTTCTTTCACTTATTTGTGAGAGCCAGCCATACTGCTGTGTGCAGTTGTGGATCATTCATTCTCACTGCTGTAAAGTATTTTGCTATTGATGTGCATTTGAGTGATTTCTATTATGAACAGTGCTTCTGTGAACCTTCCAGCACATGTCCTTCGGTGAACATATATGTGTATATGCATTTCTGTTGGGAAGTGCCTGGTTCCAAGTAGGAGTGGAACTACTGGGTTCTAGGGCATCTGCTTTAGGAGACACCACCAGACTGTGTATTTACCAATTACACCTCTACCAGCAGAGGCTAAGCATCCCAGTTGTCATAGCTCTTGTTTCTTACCCTTCCTCTAACACACAGGACCTGCAGAGCAGGTACTCTTGAAAATGTTTAACTGAAGAATATCACCCCGATCATTCTTTCTTGCAAACTCTGTATTCTACACACACTTCAATCCTAGCACATATCACAGCAAATTTACGTTTCTTCTCTAGATTGTGGGCCCTTTAAAAAAATATCTTACTTGCATTGGTTTACCTGGCACCTTAGCCCAAGGCTTGGCAAGCAATAGCATCAATAACTCCTTATTGAAATTTCTTTATTCTTCATCCAAAATATTTTCCTTTACCTGAACATCTTTAGCTTTGAACTCTGACTCCACCTAAGAATTTCTCACTGTTCACCAGGTCTCTGTAGAGTCTAGCAAAAACAGAGAACTATCCTGCCAAAAGAGCCACATTACCCAGAGAAATGCAGGGTAACAATATCAAAGCAGAATAAAGCCATCTACTTCACATATTTTAGCCAACAGTTTCATGGGATGCGTGGGCTCAGGAGAAGAAACAGAGAGGATAAAGGTACTCAGGTCCTCCATATTCTGTCCCAGTTATTCTTCAAAGTTCAGCTAAAATATTGCATCCTCTATAAAATGCTGCCTGCTACCATAGGCAGAGTTACTCATTTTATTTTACTAGGTTTGTTTTACATTCTGCCTCACCCTCTGTCCTATGAGTAACAAAAACCAAGCTGAGGAGAGTGAAGAAGGGAATGATGACGTATCAACAGCCATAAAGTCTCAGTTAAGGAAGATAGTAAGTTCTAGAGAGCTAATGTAGAACATTGTACCTATAGCCAACAATACCGTATCACACACCTAAAATTTTGTTAAGAGGGTAGATCTCATGTTAAATGTTCTCACTATACTAAAATTAAAAAAACCCAACAATAACAAACAAAAAAAACAAGGTAGGATCTTGGGGACATAACCTGAACAGTCACAAAAACTCCACGGCTTTCAGATGACCTTGTTTATAGAACTGAGTTTCAAGTGGCTATGAGTTACAGCTTAAGCAAACCCTCACTGTAATTAATTCCAATACTCTGTGGATTCAAACAAACTATAAGCCAAATCAAACCTCCTACCTGACACTCCATTCAACAAATGTGTCACCACAACATGTCTCCCTTTCTGTCCTTATCGCCATCATGCTAGTTTAGGCTTCATTACATTTCACCTAAACGGTAACAGTTCATTTACCAGTGTCCCAGCCCCTAATCCAGCTAGCACACATAGTTGGATTAATCTTTTTTTTTAAGTTTAACTAATAAATGGCAAGCACCAACGCTAGTACTAATGATACGAGTAAATATATTAAAATGATAGGACATGGTCTTTTTCCTCAAAGAGTGGAGGGCAATATATAAACAGATAATTTCAGTGTGGCAGTACATAAACGTTCTTTCTAAAGACTATACTATGCTGGCTAAACCTAACTGGAAACTGTACTTAGCCCCATTCCATTTGCAGATTCCCTTATTAGATGACCTTGTTAATACTTTGGGGCCTGAGGGAATGAAACAGACGACAGCTAGATCTTGATGGAAAATGAAAGGTAGTTGAGGCAAACTGTGGGTAGCTGGAAAGAGCATGAAGATATTGAGCCTAATGGAGTGAGGCCAGAGAATGAGGTACCTGGAGAGAATAATTTGATGAGGAATGTCTCCCAGTCAAAGGCTTTTTAAAAATTCATATTATTTGACTGACATTCAGAGCTCTCTGCAATCTGCCCCCAACATACCTTGCAAGCCTTACATTCTAGTACTTCACTACACCCTCTTCTTTCCTTAAGCGAGACTCTTGAATATGCATGTGCTTTCCTGCCTCATGCTTTTCCTCAAACTATTTCTTCTGCCTAGAATACTATTCTTTCTCTTGCTGTCTAACAAAATCTTATCCATTCTTCAAGACCTAGCTCAACTGCCACTTCTTCTCTATAAGGGCCTCATATCAACTCTTCCTCTTCAAGCTAATTTCTAGAATCCTTCCCTTATGCCACTCTTTTAGCACTTATTACATGTTGCCTTATGTTAAAGTTATTTGCATAATTATTTCATTACTCCAGGCAGTAATGTCCTTAGGTGGAAACCCTGGTAATGCCATTTTACCTCAAACAGAGTATGAACCCAATGTATACTTGTTAAATGAGTAAATGGATGCACTAACTAAATGACTACTACACACCAGGCACTATGGGAGACAATAAAGATAAGAAGTGACCCTTGTTCTCATGGGTCTTATATATTCTTTCAAAAGAAAGGGTATATATAACCTCAGATATTAGAGGAAAAACAAAGAAACACTTTATAACAATAACTACAAGTAGCTACTGTATATTAAGTTTCTACTATAGATCAGACAATAAGCTAGGCTCTTTATAAACAAGATTTTATTTAAATTGTACCATCATTTCTGAGATGTAGGTGTCATTACCTCCATTTTATAGTGAAGAAGTTGAGGTTCAAAGAGGCTAGGTAATCTGCTCAAGGTCAAATACTAGCTTGGGCAGAACGAGGACTCTTTCTGACTCAAGTCTAATTCTAAAACCTGGGGGGAGGATATAGCTCAAGTGGTAGAGCACATGCTTAGCATACACAGGGTCCTGGGTTCAATCCCCATGTACCTCGTCTAAAAATAAAAGTAAACTTAAGTATACCCCTCCAAATAAATAAATAAATAAATAAAAATAAATAAATAGAATTAAACAAAAACAACAAAAAACCCTATCATTATTCCACTATGTGATGCCGCCTTCCTGGATGCAGTCTAGAAATAGCTGCATAAAAACAGGGAGTCCTTTCTCTTCCCTACCCTTGTTGTGACAAAGGCAGCTCTTTTATCTTACTTATTTTATATTTCATCCTTATAAGGGTGAGCTTGGGAAATCTCACTGCTTTTTGATGAGTCTGTATACACAGGGTTCTTTGGGCCAGAAGTCATTTATTACAATGCATTCAATCAATGCTAGGCTTAAATAACACTTCTGAATTACAATAGATTCCTAATGTAAGTGGAAAGTATCTATCACTAATCAGGCCTACAAACATCAATATTTAGAGACTAAACTACAGAAACATGAAAAACTCTGTAAGTCACATGAGACACCTAGAAACATCCTGTGGTGAAAGGGCATTAGTTTAACATCAGGGAGACCCAGATTCAAGTCCCTGACCCACTATAACTTGCCATACAACCACAGGCAAGTTATCACCAAGCATCAAGCTAGAAACTAAGAAAATAAAATAAAATGGGGATAACACCCACTTTGCAGGTTGTTATGAGAAACAGAGGCATTAATGTACATAAACCACCTTGCATAATGTCTGGCATATAGTATGTATTCAATAAATATCACCTCCCTTCCTTTTAGGTAAATTTCTTTTGTATCCAAAATGATTTTGCTCAGAACTATAAACACACAGGTTTCCAAACATTTTGCCACCAAGATCCCATTCAAACAACATTTAATTTTTTTTTCTTGTTTTTAAAAAATTAGTAAATAACATGATGGCCACTAAGAGCACTTGATTAGCATGAGATAAACAATGTGATATTTTATTATCAGAAGCAACAAAATAATGTCACATTTAACCTGAGGATAAACGTATGATTTTAGTTGTTTTCTAAAACACTAGAAACAGTTCATAAACCCCCAAGACTCCTTCAAGGGATCTTAGGGATCTAGGAACCCCTGGTCAGAAATCACTGGCATATACAGGCATACCTCATTTTACTGTGTTTCACAGATACTGCATTTTCTACAAATTGAAGGTTTGTGGCAACCCTGAGTTGAGCAGGGCACTATTGGCACTGTTGGCACTATTTTTCAAACAGTATTTGCTCACTTTGTGTTTCTGTGTCAAATTTGGTGAATTTGTAATATTTTAAACTTTTTCATTACTATTATTATTAGATCTGTTACAGTGATCTGTGATCAGTGAACTTTGATGTTACTACTGTCACTGTTTCAGCATTTTTTAGTAATAAAGTATTCTTTTTCTTTTTTTTTCAAATGGAGGTACTGGGAATTGAACCAAGTATCTAGTGCATGTTCAGCATGCGCTCCGCCAACTGAGCTATACCCTCACCCCCAATGAAGTCTTTTTTAATTAAGGTACATACATTGTTTTTTAAACATGCTATTGCACACTTAATAGACGAAAGTGTAAACATAACTTTTATACACACTGGGAAACCAAAAAATTCCTGTGACTTGCTTTATTGAGATATTTGCTGTATTGAGGTGGTCTAGAACCAAACCCACAGTATCTCTGAGGAATGCCTATATTCAAGAAAGATTGAGAGATAGACAGAAAATTCCCTGAATCATCAGACAGTAGCTTACATAGATAGAAAACCTTTCATTCCTAGGTGAAAGGTCAGAAGAGCCAGTGAAAGTAAGGTATTGTGTTCCCAAGATGTAGGAGTCTAAAACCCCACTGGAGTTGCTCCTCCCATGCGGTCGCAACATTTTTTTCAGCCCTAGAGCTAGGAGAAAGGCAAACAGAAGGTATCTCATGAATGCTTGTTCACAGTCAAAGGGTAGAAGCAGAGAAAGAGTAAGAGGAAGGAAATGAAACCACTGATAAGAGTACTTCTATGCTAGGAGCTGCACGTTTGCATTTCACCTTAGAACTTTATGCAGTAGAGTGTTGTTTATAACACTTTATACCTCTAAAACCCAAAGATTACATAACTCATCAATGTCACAGTCTATGTATGGTAGAGTTCCCAGGCAGGCCTGATTCACTAGAGCATTCTGTGGTTTGAGAGGTAGAAGGACTTTAGCCTTTCCAAAACTTTTACCTACTCAATGATAACGTTGTTGGGATCAAGGTCCTTCCCAGTCCCTTGGTTGACAACTTTCATGGAAAGGGATACTTTTATCCTATCATTTTTCATCTGAAAAAGACAGAAGCAAAGTCAGCAAAAGCTCAACATACATCATTTAGACTGCTACTCTAAAATTATCTAAGAATTGACGTAACAAACACTGAGCTCCTCTAATGGCTGAAGTCCTGTGCTAGGAAAGTTGCGGGTACTAATATGCATAACAGGCAGATCCTGGGGCAAAAGCCTTTTAGGAAATAGTTTTCATCTCATTCTGACCCTCCTGAAAGGAAAGACAAAAATGGCTGCTCAGAAATCCAAGGCCTGTGGAAGTAACCAGATAGAAAATAACAGGTATTTCTTTCAGATAGTTCAGCGTAATAATTGGTTTGGAGATTCAGGAATGTAGAATGGGTTTCAGAACATTCCAGTAGACTAGGTCTCTTGGACTTCGTCTAAAAGCTTCTTAAACATGAAGACGAGTAAGAGCATCTTTAAACATGAAGATAATTGTTAGCCACTTTGGTCTTCTTTCACTTCCTCTAGCACTTGAAGGCCCCCTTCACTTTGGGGTCTTTGCATCAGCTACTTACTCTCTTTGCCTGGAATATTCTTATCCCAACTTCACATGACTAGTTCCTTTCTCTTTACCATCCCCCATAAAGTCTGTTCCTGACCACTTTATCTAAATCTACCTCAGATGCTGTCTGAACCTATTAAAACACTTACTGTAACCTGTGATTATTTTAGTATGCTTACTTTTTGTCTCCTCCAGTTATATGCTATGTAAGTTCCATAACCGCTGGAGTCATTCATGTTTGGTTAACTCTTATATCCCTCAGACCCAGTACATATTAAGCACTCAAATGTTTTTGAATAAATCTCTTTCAGGCCTGTCTTCCCTGCCATTCTCAGCTAAAAAAACAGGCTTCAGTGTATGTGCACATTTCTCTTGTGGTCTGCCCACACCCACAGCCCCTTAAGTGAGTTTTTTAACAGGGACTTCCAGTGCTTTCTCACTTCCCTCACATTGCATGGTATCAGGTATTAAGAAAAATGACTGTAAACTCTGTCCTTTTTTGTTTTGGTCCACACTGAAGTGCACCTGGCAGCTCTGTGATAAAAGCCTGGCCCACAGATTAAGTTTTCTCTCTTTTTGGTTCTTTATTTTTTTTGGTTTTTTTCTTCACACCCACCATTTGGGTGAATTTCAGGGAGGGACGTTTTATAAACATGTATTTATTGCACCACACTTCTTACTGGTCACACCATTCCTTCTGAGTTTGCATGACAGACAGCCAAAAGGTTTAAATTCAGGTCAGATTACAGCAGCAGGAAAATAAGATTATCAGCCACAGTTAACAAAAGTACACACACTCATGAAATATCATCAGGAAATACTAAGAAAATATCAGCTTTTCCTAAACCTTTTTAAGCAGTTAAAATTGTAGAGAATTTTACCTCTCGGCCAATAAGCTTCACCCACACTTTGTCTCCGACATCTACTATCTCAGAGGGCTTGTCCACGCGACAGGATGACATGTGAGTTCGATGGACCAGACCTGGGCACAAGGAGAAGAAAGGAAATAAAGCACAAGGCATGTCTGGTATTCATACTCTAAATAACACAGTAAGGAAAAGATAGGAGCTGGGGATTTACTAAAAAAGTTTTTGTTAATTTAAAACTGCAAATTAAAACAACTGAGGTCACTTTTTATATCTAATCAACTGACAAATATTCTTTAAAATAATGCTCAATGTTAGTACAGATGTGATACAATAACTACATTTATATAACACTGGTAAAAATACAAGTTGGTCAAATTCTTTGAAAACAAAGGGCACAAAGATGTTTTTATCTTTGATGCAAGAATATCACCATTGGAATTTTTCTAAAATAAAACTCAATTGAGGCAAAAACCTATGGCATATAAAATACTTCCAGTATTATTACATACAGAGGTTAAAAGTAAAAATTATAAAACAGCCTAAATGATCAATAATTGGAAAACAGCTTGGTAAATTATGATAAGTTTTTCAAAAGGAAGAGTAAATAGCCATTAAATTGAAGTTACAGAAAGTAATTAGGATAGGTGTTAAGTGAAAAAAGGAAATATAAACAAGGAGCCATTTTTAATCTATTAAATTAGCAAAATAAATTTAAAAAATAAAATTAATAATATCCAATGTTGATGAGACTATAGTAAAATAAGAAATATTGCTGAGGTTAATATAAATTTTTAGAAATCATTTAGCAATGACTATCAAGAATGATAAAATATTTAATAAAATTAAATTAAATTAAAATATGTAATAATTATTAAACAACTTAATAATGACATTTAATAAAATATTTATAGTAGACATCATTTTCCTGTCTGACCAAGGTCCTTTCCTGGGAGAACTGTCTTTCTTACATTCTATAAAGTAACCTGGTCAGTCCTTGTAATTTGGTTGGAGCTGACCTAACTCCCAACTGTGGGCATATGACACAGGCTTAGTCAATCAAGGTACTTCATCCCCCTGGTCACAGTAATTGACTGGTTCAGGGACAGACACAAGACACTAGCTAAATCAAATCATTTGTCTCAAGACTTCTGTCAAAAAGTTAGCAATATCCATCTTTACCACTAGGTGGCAAAAGTCAGCCAGAAGGAAGCAAAGAAGAGCTTGCATAAACAAGAGACAAACTCCTGAAGGCAAAAACTGAGCACCTGATCCAGCCCTGGGGGAAGCCAGATTTATCCTGCACTCCCCAGAAAAATTAGCCAGAAATTAGGCAAAATGTTTCTCTTGTGTTTCTGTCCCTTGCAACCAAGAGTTCGAATAATTATCTTGACCCATAATCACTTCTGAGACTAAGAAAATCATCTTACACATAGAAAAATCTACATGTATCTAGAAAAGTGATCTACATCAAAATATTCAACGTATTTTTACAACAGAAAAAAATCAGATTAACAACCTAATATCTAGCAATAGGGTAATGGTCAACTATGGTACATGTAGCCACATGATGGTCCAATAAAAACAATGTTCAAAAGATTATGTAAAAATACATAAATAATTCATTCTTTCGTAAATATTTATCGAGTGCCTACTATGTGCCAAGCTCTACAGGCAACTAGCATTTTCTCATTTAAATAAGAAAAATGATTAAAATAGATTCTAAAAATTAGGAAGAAATAATCCAAAATACTATAATAATGGTTATGCTAGGGTATAGGATTACAGGTTAATTTTTTCTTTTATTTTTAAATGTTTTAATAATAGAGAAAATTTTATCTATTCTGAGGGAAATGAATATAATGTACAATTATTTTGAATGAAAATAAACCAGGCATCTACAGAAAAATCTTGATAAGTCAAAGATCAATATCCAGAAAAACTGCCCTTCCTGAAGTTTCCTGGGAGAATTACTAATCTTTACTCTCTCTCAGTCTCTTTCTCACACATGTGCATCCACAGGGCTGCACCCAAAGTATCTGCCCTCTCTGGAGCTCCTATGCGAAGCTACTGCCTTCTCTGATCATGGTTATTGGTTCTCTCAGACCTACTTCAGCTGATTCTGGAGGCTGATATATCTCTCTGTATACCTCCAGAGCCAAAATGTTTTATATACATTATATAAACACATTTTAAATTTTAGACCATCACATTATCTCCAAATTGGATAAAATTCATGGAGCTGGGCTTTTTTCTTTTTCATGATGGTATAATGAGCAGACTAGCCTAATTGGAAAGTCAGGAGAGGAAATTCAGATACCCTAAAGGAAAGGAAACCTTTCACTTTGACATGTTTTTGCTGCAACTGTCCTCTAATTCTAAAATTTACTTCTTTCCTGGATGCTAACGGAAGTTATGACGAAAATTAATGTTGAGTCTAATATACTTGAGAGAACACTTTTTCCCTTTCCTGAAACAGGCCTATTTATTGGAGTACTACGAAGAAGGAAATAATGAATTAACCATTTGTCCTTCTCTCACTGATCCCAAAGCAGGATATATTTTGGCCCAAGCATCACTCTTAGTTAAATATGACACTTCTCAAAGCATTGATAATGAAAAATTACAAACAACTTAAAATGATTATGTGGTACATCTGAACAACAGAATAATGCCATTTAAATGTTTACAAAAAGTATTTTAAAAGATAAAGGAATGTTTAACATTCATTAAGTGTAAAAGCTACAAAATGGATATATAGAATATACCCTTAATCTCAATATGCTCATTTTTATGCACATATGTGACTATAAATAAATATACTGAAATATTAATGCCTATCTCTATGTGCTAGTAATATCACATAATTATTATTTGCTTTTGTAGTTTTTTCTTATTTTTCTATAAGCATGCAATATTTTTAATCATAAAAACCAAAATATATATTTTTTAAAGCAAAATGTGAAAATGATATGCACACTATGATTGAAATTATGTAAAACTACGTCTCATGTGGACACAGATGAAAAGGGAACATAAAAATAGTTATGCTAGGGTAAAGGGTTTTTATAGTTGAGGCATTAATGGCTCATCTCCAAAAGGCCTTAGCTTTTTTTGGGGGGGGGGTGTAATTAGGTTTATTTATTTATTTATTTATTTATTTATTTAAGTGGAGGTACTAGGGATTGAACCCAGGACCTCATGCATGGTAAGTACACACTCTACCACAGAGCTATACCCTCCCCACAAAAGGCCTTAGCTTATTAGGTGAATTAAACAAGGGAAATGATCTAGCTCATGGTCTTGAATGTGAATGTCAGGTAGGTAGTTGGATATGTACGTCTAGCTCAGAGGAGGGGTATCAACTGAAGATACAAATGTAGGAGTCTTCAGCATGCAGATGTTTATATGCTAAAATACATTAATCAGACTATGAATTTAGTATTGGTTAGGAGACAGACACAATTCACCAATTTATTAATTTACAATAGAGGATATACTTCTCTTATATCTGGAAGGTTCCAAATCCTTATCTAGGTAAACTACCTACTGACCCCAGTATCAAATACCTGAAAATTAAATTAGTGATCAGAAATTGCTTCAACATGGAATCAGAACAAGAGGGAGACAAACGTTTTGAGAAATGTTTCTAGTCCATGAAGGTTTAATGGACTATCACTTTCTCATAAAAGAATCCATCTCTCTAGTTCCTATCATCAGGTTCATTTCTGCCTTAGTAAAGCAAGATAAATACTGCCAACTTCAGGCTCTCAGGCTTCTTTTACTGTGTTCCAGAGGCTGATTATCTGTTCATATAATCTCCCCCTAGATAGAATGATACAATCAATTAGATTTCAGCCTCCTAAATGCAATTTCATTCCAATCTCTTTTCCCTGGAATTAAACCCAGATTATCCTATGAAGTCTTGAATGCTCCCATCTCTTCAGTCACAGATTTACAGGCAATTACCTGGTATATGTCTATCTATGGCTAATCCTATATACTCTGTATAGGGGATTCAACACTAGTTTCATTCTCAGAAGACAGTCTGAATTCTTGGGCAGTACTTCATTGATACCCATATACACCACCAAAACTTGAATTAAGTGTATGTGGTAGAGAGCATCAAATAAAACATGAGACTCCCTCATTCGGTGCTGGGTACCTCACTAGATACAGTACATCCACTGATTCATTTAATCCTTACATCAGCCTGTGACATAGGTTCACATGAGGAAACAATCCAGAGGTTAAGTAAATTGTTCAAGGACACAAGCTGATAAAGAACTGCACTTCAAATATGACTCTGTCAGGTCTTCTAAAACATACTGATATTTCTCCATTTTCTCTTTATTATTAATCTGTTATCTTTTCAATTAAAGAGAGAAAGATGATCTCATCTACAATAGCTGGAACACATCTAATTCTGTTCTAGCATATGCTCCAAGACAGAAACAAAAATGCTTTGCTCATCATGCCACATGGAAGAGCACAGTTTGTGCCTGGATTTAAGCCATAAATGCCCAAAGGGCATATCAAGTCCATCATCACATTCAATAAACCCAACACAACACTTAAACAGAATGAGTCCCATCTGAGGGTCTGCTGGGAGAAGAAAAAAAAAATCTGACAACGTGAAAAGAGCTAGCATCTCAATCATCATATGAGAAAAATAGAGATAGCCTATTATAGTTCCCTTAAAAATATTCTCCCAACTGTGTTAGGTTCAACTTAATTTCTTTCACAAATTCCATTGACAATAAAGGAAAGAGGTAAAAATTACAATCCAGTAGAGGAAAGCTGAAGCCAAAAAATGTCAAAATAAGAGATTTCCTTTACCTTTGGGGGATCTGAATTCCCTCTCTAGACTTTTCAAATAAGTTACCTCCAATCAGCAGGATATGACAATAATGTAAGCACATAAGTTAAAGTGCTTTCACATCCTTTATCTTGTTGGGATTTTGGATTCATTCAAACATTTACTAAACACCCACTATCTTGTAAGCAAAAAATGGATCCAAGGATGAGTAAGACATGATCCTGCCAGTTAAGAAACTCTAAAACACACACATCCTTCCCATTTCACAGATGAAGACACTAAGGCTCAAAAACTAAGCAACCTTGCTATAGTCAACAAGCTAGTAAACGGTGAAGCTGGGACTAGGATTCATTTATTCATTTAATAAAATTCACTGAACACTCACTATATCTCAGGCACTGTAGCAGGCCAACTCATCCCACTAGCCTAACTATTTCACAACTCAGTGGATTGACTGCAACTTCACTCATTTTATTACACTATATTGTAATCTCTTTAGATCTCTAGACTATGAACAATCTGAGAGCAGCAGGGGCTATGTTTTCTTATCTCTGTATTCCCACATAATATCATGACCAAAAATTAGAACTCAACAATTATTGGATAAACTGAAGTCACTACTAAAATATTTGCACTTCCACCACAAGCAAGGTACTTCAAAAGCCTAACGCTGAACAATCTTGACTCTCAAAATTTCATAGTTTACTGCTGGTGGGCAGAGGATAGTAGAGGAAAAAAGAACTTCATAAATACATTGGACTGCATCACCCACTACGATAGTCACTAGTTCTGTAGCTATTGTTAAGTTTACATTTAAATTAATTAAAATAAACCAAATTTAACAGTTGGTGGGCTACTGTATTAGACAGCACAGATGTGGTATAATAGAAAAAATATATTTGGTTTTTGTCCCTGGTCCCTACACAGAACTCTCAAAACTCTCAGAATTTCCCCAGTGACAAGAGTGTCTTTGTAATTCATAATAAGCCCCTTTTAATAACACTAGAGTTTATGCTAGTGAGGTGAACTAGTTGTGGAGCCCCTTGATAGTTTCTGGATAGAGCTAGTCACCAGAAAGACCAAGTGATCAAAGGACTGGAACTTTAGCTCCACTGACCTCCAGGAAAGAGGGGGTAGGAGCTGGAGACTGAGCTCTACAAAAACTCTTGAACAATGAGGTTCAGAGAGCTTCCGGATTGGTGAACACATCAGTTTGCTGGAGGTTGGTACGCCAGAGGGCATGGAAGCTCTGCATACTGCTCCCCCACCTTCCAAAACCTTGCCCCATGCATCCCTGCCATATGGCTATTCCTGTTTGTATCCTTTATAATAAACCAGCAAACAAAAGGGAAGTGTTTTTCTGAGTTCTGTGATGTGCTTTAGCAAATTATGAAACTCGTGGAAGGAGTCTTGAGAACTCCTGATTCACAGTGGGTCAGCTGGAAGTAAGAGTGGCTCAGGACTTGCAACTAGCGTCTGAAGTGGGGACATTCTTGTGGGAATGAGCCCCTTTAACTTGTGGAAACTGACACTAACTCCAGGTAGATAGTATCAAAATTGAACTGAACTATTAGACATCCAGTTGGTGCCCAGAGAACTGGAGATGTGGTTGGTGTTAGAAAATACATCAGAACAGATAAAGAATGTGTCCATCGTTGTATAAAGGGAAAGAAAATCTGAGAAAAATAACTCAAATTAGAGTCTACCTTCTTGAATCATAGATGTTAAAATCCAGAGAGCAAAGTTATTTCATAAATCAGTCCTTTCAAGATGGGACTTTATGCACAATCTTCCCCCATTTAAGGGCAGAGAAGCTTTGAAAAAAAAAAAACTTCTACACTGGACTGCAGAAAAGTCAACTGCTCAAGTTACTCAATAAACCTACAGAAGGGCCCAGGATTAGAACTCACAGAGTTTCTACCTAATTATTTGGCTCCCTGAGCGCTCCCTCGGAGGCCTGTCTCAACACAGCTGTCAGACGGAGAGATTCACTTGTAAACTAGCAGCCACCATCAGAGGCATCACCTGACAGGGTACAGACACAAGTGAGTTGAAGACTAACTGCTGGAAGATGGCAGGCCTGTAATCCCCGCACAGTCCCCAAAGTGTCAAATAAATGCTCAAGTAAGGATGGGACTTCCAGGTACTGGCAGCTAGGGCAAGTATATTGACAAGAAAATCTGTCTTCAGACCAAAAGAGGTGCATAGCCTACAGGGATGAGTATGAGTTATGGCTCACTAAATTCCAGCCAACATAAAACAAGAAACTTTATTACAGATTGCTGACTGCTAGCTTGGAAGCTACTAGTAAGCTGTTTCTAATTCGCCAAGATGCAATTTGCAGAGTAGTCAGTCTTCAAGGCTAGAGGCATGGCTTTAAGCTGAAGATCAGCTATTGGACTTCTGTAGAAGAAAAATTTGGAAAAAAAAAATCGCAAGTAGTGAAAGTCCCTTTTCCACGCACATCTCCTCTCCCTTAGCAAGCTAAGCTCCCTGGAGGTGACCTTTGTTAAAATTTATTGAATATTCTTCTAGACTTTCTTCTAAATATACACAATAATGTTTAAACATAAGCATATATAAACATGCTTTAACGGGGAAAGGGTCACACTATACAAATTCTTGTGCAACATGTTTTTTCATTTTGTTAGTTTAGGCACCTTTCCATGTCAGTAAATTGAGAGTTAGCCTGCTTTATCAATGCACTTTCCCCTCCACTTTAAAATCTCTGAAATTGGAAAGCTACTTATAACCACTGGTGTCTTATATCACTGTGGTGGAATTATATGAAAACTTTCCACTGACTTTTCTGGTAAAATGAAGAAGGGACCAGCACCAGAGTATCTTAGAAACAGTTATCATTCTTTTTATCATCTGTATAGTTCACTGCATAGAGGTACATAATTTATCTAATTCCATACTGCAAACCAAACTCCTCAAAGAATCACTAGATTAAAAGAGTAATAAGCACATTAAAAATGTTCACAGGCATTACCAAAGTCTAACAATTTACATGCTCTCAGTAGTAAGTGAAATTATTGTTGGAAATACCCAACACTTCAAAAAATATTTTAAAAGTAATTTTAAAATGTAGTTGAAAGAAATCATAAAAAAAGATCTTATGAATCCTTAATCTGGTTTCCTCCAACGGTAACATCTGGTAAAACTATAGGATGCTATCACATCCAGGATATTGGCACTGACACTGTCATATAATAAGAAATATATATTTGGTCTTTGTCCCTGGTTCCTGGCACAGTGCTCCTAAACTCATGGAATTTCCTGAGTGATAGGAGCATCTAGTTACTTATAACAAGCCCCTTTCAACCTTGTCCAAATTTATGCTAATGAGGTGACTATTGGTGGGACCCTAGAGAGCTTCAAGGTATAACCAGAGGAACGATCATATGATTAATTGAGAGTTAGTCTCATTAACGGGTTGGAACTTTCAGCCCCATCCCGACTTCCAGGGAGGGGAGAGAGGTTGGAGACTGAGTAAAATCACCAATGGTCAATGATGGGAACAACAGTGCTTACCTAGTGGGACCTCCACAAAAACCTGAAACAATAAGGCCTGGAGAGTTTCTGAGTTGGTGAGCACATCCACATGTCAAGAAGGCGATGAAACTCAACTCTACAGAGACAGAGGCTCTTGCACTCAGGACCCTTTTGGACTGTGCCCTACGTACTTCCTCATCTGGCTGTTCATTTGTATCTTTTATAATAAACTGTAATAGTAAGTATGGTATTTTCTTGAGTTCTGTGAGTTGTTCTAGCAAGTTATCAAAAGTTGCAAAGGTGGTATGGGAACCTTGAGATCTGTAGCCAAGTCAGACAGAAGAGTGGGTAATGTGGGAACACGATATGTGCAAGTGGTGTGTGAAGTGAGGGAGTCTTGTGGGACTGAGATCTTAAACCCATGGAGTCTGACATTATGTCTAAGTAGTTAATGTCAGAATTGAACTGAATTGTAGGACATTCACTTGGCATCAGAGAATCAAAGAATTAGAGCTGGTTGTTGATTCCACACATTTTGGAATGGCAATAAAAAGGAACGAAGTACTGATACTGCTACAAAATGGATGAATCTTGAAAACATGCTAAGTGAAAGAAGCCAATCACAAAAGACCACGTGTTGTTATGATTCCATTTATAAGAAATGACCAGAATAAGCAAATACATAAGTTGTCTAAGGCTAGGGGGCTGAGGGAAGGGGGAGATGGGGAATTTGGAGTGACTGCAAACAGGTACAGAGTTGCTTCTGGGTGATGAAATTGTTCTCAAACTAGACTGTGGTGATGGTTGCAAAACTCTGTGAATATACTAAAAACCACTGAATTGTATACTTTGGATAAAATGTAGGTATGCGAATTGCAACTCAATAAAGCTGTTAAAAATGTTACATAAATGGAATCATAACATACATAACTTGGGGATTAGCTTTTCATTCAGCATAATTCTCTGAGATGGACTCAGGCTATTACATGTATCAATACTTCCTTCTCATTCCTTTGTACTGCTGAGCAGTATTCCATTGTAGGAATAAATTAGTTTAAGCTATTTTTTTAATCAATATTGAGAAGAGTATCTTTTAAGATACTTATTGCTCAATTGCTATTTTTTTCTCCTGTGAATTATCTTTCCATATTCTTGCCCACTTTTCCTATTTCCTTCTTTATTAGTCCTTTGTCATATGCACTGCAAATTCTTTTTCCTAACTTAACTTTGGTTATGATAATTTTTGCAATAACATTTTTGACTTTTATGTAATCAAATATACTTCTATATCGACTTTTATGTAGTCAAATATTTAAATATTTTCAAATAATACTTTTATGATTACATCTTTTACATTAAAATCTCTAATAAATCTTTCACTTATTTTAGCACAAGGAATTAGCAAGTTGGGTCTTTTGATTCACTAGCAGTGTAACAAAGCAGAAAGCCCACTGGGCTAGGCATCAGGAGGCCTGGGTACTAGTCCTGGCCATGCCATGACCTAGCTCAATCATTCTGAGCAGCCACCAGTCTTAGAACCTACCTTTTCTACTTAACATAATTGTTTTGAGAAACAAATAAGACTATAGATGTGAAAAGGATTCTCCAAAAATATTCAAAAGATACCTACCAATTTATGAAGAAAATTTAAAACATTATATTATATTTGTATTGGTTACAATACTATTTCCTTTCCATATGCCATATACTAGAAAACTCACAATGTCAGCCTCAGAGACTAAGTAGCTTGCCCTCTCCCAAATTCTAAGTCCAAAGAGGTCAAGTGACTCATCTAGGGTCAAAGGTGAAATTTAGGGAAGAGCTAGCTCCAGAAGTGAACACAAGTGGCTATGTCCCAGCCTTTCCCCCAAGTCAAGAGCACTGTTCTTCTGAGTTAAGAATTACTAAAAATGAACTGTCATCAACTACCTATATTCGTATCTATACACTAAAAACTAGAACAAACTACTATCTGAAAAATGTAGAGCCTATAATTAGGATGTGGTGGGAGTAACAGGAGAGAGAGGGAAATGAGAGTGCTGAATTTCAAGATATAGGCTCCCACCTTGCTTCCGACAGCCTGGGATTTTGATAAAGGCTCCATAGTCTGTCACCATAGCAACCTAGAAAGACAAAAAATAAACAATCTATGTCACACAAATGACAATCTCTCTCCCACAGCATTTAACCTAGTCTCCCTAAATTTTTACTTGGTACTGCCTGCCTCTGCTGCAAAACTGCCTAAAAGTGATATTCTGTCAAACATTCTTTCTGTTCCTTTTGAAATTTAGACTGACAGGTATGTGTGATCATATTAAAAACAATGGAGAGCCTGAAGTGTTATCAGATGATATGACAGTATTTGGGAATGCCCAAATCCTACATGTACTAAAATCTCCCAAGAAAGGTATACAAACAAAAGGAACAAACAGCAGAAAATTAGGTAATAAATTTACACTTTTATATTATCTGGAACTGAGACCTCCCATTTGAATACAGAGAAGTTTGGCAATTTGGGATGGTTCATGTAGGAAATATCTTTTTCCTACACTTCAAATCAACCAGACTATATGGTTTGCTCCGTTTCACTCCAAACAAGGGTAAGGTTTTATTTATCAAGACAATTAGAGAAAAAGCCAATATGCAGGCTTTAACAGAATCTGAAAAGATGTAATCAGAGAGAAAAAAAGTTGTCTTTTTCGGAGCTGACAGATGGAGAAGCTAGAGGTTTGATGGATCTATGTAATAGTAACAAAAAACCCAAAAGCCTTACCAGATAAGTCACTATCCCAGACTCTACCTCTACTCTTCTCCTACCCTCTGTCTTCCAGCCCAATCCCCCAGCTTGGGGACCAGGATTAAAATTGTCACTCATACTATATTTATCACTAAATTCATTATTACTTATAAAATATTCAATACAATCTTACACATATAAACTTTGTTCTTTTCAGTGACTTTAGTTGTGTAACCTTGGGCAAACACTGCTTCAGCTTCACCGTAACTAAAACAACAGGAAGGAATCAGATAACGCTTGCTGCACTGCCATTCTCTAATATATACTGAATACTCACTACATGCAAAACACTATTCAAAGTGCTTTACATCATCCTTGTGACACCATATGATGCTGGTACTATTACTATTCTCACTTGATGGATGACAAAACTGATGCATGGAGAGACCAAGTAACTGATCCGATTTCCAAAGCTAATAAGGAGTATAGCTGTGATCTGAACCCAGGGAGTCCTGAACTACACTAAAGCTGCTCATGGGTTCCCTTTAACTGTAAAATTATAATGGCCAAAGCACTGACATTTGATTATCTTATCTGCTCCTGACAACAATCAGGCGTACATATGGTAGGCCCCCATGTTCCAGATGAGGCAGAATAGTATAGATGGAGAAAAAGCACAGGCTTTGGAGTGAAAGAAGTGGCTTCCAACCCCAGCTCTGCCACTTCTTACCTGTGGGATCCTGAACACAACTTGCCTTTCAGGGCCTAAGTTCCCATTTGTACTCACTTTGCTGCGGTAGATAACAAATCATGTACATAAAGAGCCTGGCACTTGCATATGGCACTTGTACCTAATTTACATTCAATAATTTGTTAATTTTTTAAATAATTTACAGTTCAAGACACTGAAGCACAAAAAGGTTAGTGACTACTGGAAAGGCGCACAACTGAATTAGATACATGGTAGGCATAGAACCTTTGTCCCCTGACTCCTAGTCCAGTGTCTCGTACTTCACCACTCACTTCAATGTTAGGACAGAAATAGAATAAAAACTTTCACACTCCTCATTTTTTAATGGGCACTTGAACTAACTCTCCAACATACAGCATTAAGAATAGGTTAAAAGTTCGAGATTTGCAGATACTGACTGGTATATATAAAATAGATAAACAAGTTTATACTGTATAGCACTGGGAAATATATTCAATATCTTATTGTAGCTTACAGTGAAAAAGAATATGAAAAAAGTATATTCATGTATGACTGATGCATTGTGCTGTACACCAGAAATTGACACAACACTGTAAACTGACTATACCTCAATTAAAAAAAAAAAAAAAGAATGGGTTAAAACCCCAAATTTCTAAACTCCTGTTTTACAATGATGAATATGCTATGCCAGTGCAGGGACCAGATATTCCCCAAAAACAGTACAACCAGGCAGATACTAGTACCTAAGATCAAGGCAAGGTGGAAATAGAGGAAAGACTTTAGAGATTAACTGGTCCAATCCTGTCATTTTTCAAATGAGAAAAGTGAAGACCAATACTTATCCAAGTTAACAAAGCAAGCTGTTCCCTGTAAAACAGGGCCACATCTATAAAGAAGATGAGACTTAAATTTTTAAATTACAATGAAAGAAAATCCTTCCTTTCTGGACCAACTAAAGGCACTCTTGTTCTAGAAAGAGGGCTGAAATGCTTCATATTGCATAACTACATTTATTTAAGGGCATAATTATCTAAACAACTTAAAAGTAGCACCTGGAAGTTGGAGCCCAAATCCCCTTACTGCTGTAAATTAAGACAATCTCACTTTTCAATCCTGAAGCCCCAGTGTCACATTATGATCTTAGGAGGAAATGTCATTTGGCCTCTCCCCAAAGGAAGGGTAATGTGCTCCAGAATGGATGCATTCAACTGCTCAGTGAGGAAAACACATCCTTGCCTATTTCCAGCACCAGGTGTTTCCATCACTGTGTCTCCTAGGGTGCAGACAGATTCAAAATTAACAGAAAGGCATCTGCCTTAGATGATCACAGAGTCTGCCTGGTGTCCCAAGAATAATTAATCAAATAGCTCAAGGGAAAAAGTTCAGTAACTATCTCAACTAAACTCAGTGTTTCGGCAAAACGAATTTACCATCTTCAGATTAGAAGTTGTACAGGCCTTGAAACTAGTTATCCCCATAATGTAAATGAGGAATCTGAGGCTCAGAGACATAAGCTACTTGTCTAAAGTCACAAAGTTAGAAAGTATTATGACCAGGTATGGAACAGAAGTTTTCTGATTTCTAGTGCAAGGCTATTTCCAACTTGCCAACACCAATCTCCCCTCAGCATTTCTTTGGCTATGGCTGGGCTAGGCCAAGTCCCAAATCACACTAACATGCTTAACAGACTCCAGCACCAAGATGCCTCTCAGAAGACAAAAGAAAGATGACTATTGGTGTCTCAGCTATTCAGTCTCTGGCCCCCCAACCCTGCTGAGCCTGCTAAGAGAAGAGCTGCTAGGATACAAGCTGTACCACCAGTTTCTTCAAAGGCAACTGGTCCTAAGAGGTTTAGATTCAACTTAATTCAAATACTTACTGAACACCTATATGCAAGATACCATGTCAGGCACTGTGAAAAAGAATCAACTTAAAAAAGGTTTTAAATGAATTTGAATTAGTTATCAAGATACATGAGATAACTATGGCCTCTGCTCTCCAGTAACACACACTCTAGTAGACGAGACAGACACATATATAAGTGACAATCGTCCAAGACAGGCTATGATAAATGTCATGACAGGTACAAACAAATGACTCTGGAATAATCCGGTTTACCATTTACCTTCCTCCTATACTACCCCAATTCAGTCAAAATTCTGGGTCTTTCAGTTCCTCCATGCATTTATAAATAGCTGAACAATGCCAGCTACAGAGCTGGAGAACCTGATTTAGAACTTGCCACTTATTAACCATTTGGGCAATTACTTAACTTCTGAGAAGAGTTTCCTTATCCATAAAATGGGGTTAGCAATTTCTTTGGAGAGAGTCAAGGACCCATAATGTGTGAAAGTGCTGACATACATTAGGCTTACAAAATTTTTTTTGAATTTTAATGTAACCAGGTCTTCTTTATAAATATTAGGCACTCACTGAATGTTGGACGAATATTCTGAAAAATAGCTTCTTCTTTTCAATTTATCATGAAATTTCTCTTTCCCCAGTTCCAGTCACTTCTAAACATTTTTCAAAACGTGCTCCTGAAATACTAGAACTATAGTTCTAGCACTAGAACTATAAAGTTCTTTCAGAACGTTACTGTAGCCCATCCACCCTTGACAGTAAAATATAAAACCTACACTAATTCAAGCCCCATCTCATATGAGACAGGTCAGGAACTACTGAGTTAGTTTGCAGAGGGCAGAGAGCTCTTCTTTCTTTTGTGTAGCACCTGACAAGTGAGGGCTTCATGATCAGAAAAATCTATTTCATTTCCAGTGCTACCATTTCCTTCGCCTGAGCCCTGGTACCTCGCTAACCTTTGGGGATACCATGCGTCCTAAAGAAAGAAGACAGAGGCTCTGAAGAGCAGAGCTGTTTGCTATTTGTTATAGTGTTATCATCTTTTGTATCTTAATCATTACGAGTTGGGATCCACTTAACAGAAGTCAAGAGCCACAATATGTATAACCAACTGTCAAACTCTTGTCCTCAAAGGCCTCACATTATTAGGTGGTTAAACTTTTGTCAACCATAAAGCAAGTATCAATGCTATAAGAATGATAACAGTTAAAATACTATAGGCACTCACAACACACTGAAAATAATTTTTTAGCTTTACTTTTGCTTCAAGAGAAGGGAGAGAGGGTCTCTGAGGAAAAAAAAAAAGAAGGGAGATAACAATGAATTCCTACTATGTCTCAGGCACAGTGTTTTTATAGATGTTAGCTTATTTAACCATCATCACAATCCTATGAAAGTTGTTTTTACCTCCATTTAACAAATGAGAAAACTGAGGCTCAAAGAAATTGATGATCTCAAGGATTACACAGTTGGTAAGTGAAAGAGCTAGGACTGGAATCCAGGTTTTGTCCGGTTACAAAGCCTCTGCTCTCTAAACAAATACTATGCCTTCTCCCTCAAACGCTTGTCATTCATTTAGTTATCAAAGACATATTGAGCACCTACTATTTTCTACTCACCTGCCTGGGACTGAGATATACAACAGTGAACAAAACAGACGGGGCTCTGCCCTCATGGCGCTTACTGTCTTGTGAGGAAGATAAGACATCAAACAAGTATAAAATTAATACAGTATGAGTCTATTTATTTATGGTAGGAAAAAGATCTCTGAGGAGATGACACTAGGGCTGAGACCTAAAAGATGAAGAGAAGCTGGTGAGAAAGTAGGGCAGTGAGAAACAACAGCATGTGCAAAAGTCCTGAGTAGGAAGCAAGTTTAGCATGTTCAGAGCTACAAGGAGGCCAGAGTAGCCAGAGTATGTGAAGAGTGGAACAAAACAACATTGTCCAGCGTAAGCAGAAGCCAGCTCGGGAAGGGTCATGAGAACAAGTCTGGATGTATTCAAGTGTAATAAGAAGCCTAGAAGAGCTTCAAGAAAGTAGCTTGGTCCAAACTGTTTTTAAAATGTTATTCTGGCTGCAATGTGGAAAAACAGACTGAAGGGGGACTACAAAAGAAGTAGAGAGCTGAAGAAGGCTCAGGCAAGAGATCGAAAACTTAAACTAATGAGATGCCATAGGGATAAGGAAGTATAGACAGAAGAGACTTATTTGGGAGGTAGAAATGCTAGCACTTGCTAAGAGACTGGAGAGGGAGGGAAACAAGATCAAATTAAGAAAAGAAATTGAGGATGGTATCCAGATTTCTAGCATAGGTAGCTGAATGGATAGTGGTTCTACTTGCTGAGATGGAAAAGACCAGAAGAACAGATTTGGTGAGAAAACCAAAAATTCAGTTTAAAACATAAGTTAGAGATGCTGGAAGGTATACAAATGAAGATGCCAAGCGTGCAGTTACAAGTCTGGAGCTTAGAGGAGGTACATGTGGGAAACAGATGTTCTCCTAGCCCTTCCTATCTAAACTGTAATGTTCAAGTCATTCAAGTGGACAGGAGCTCCAAACCCAGCTGCTTTCCACCCTTAATCTATGCTTAATATAAGTAGTAGGTTTTCAAAGCCAAAAGAATATACCTCTCCTTGGAAAATAGTGTAGAGAGCAGGCAAATTCTCCATGGTATCGGGTCTTCCTGAATTCATCCTTAATGTTCTATGGTTCCTCCATTTCTCTTCTGCTAAAGCTAATTCAAGTGTCCTGTCACAAAGAAATAAGACAGGCAACAATAAGAGAGACATTTGCAATAAAGAAGAAATGTGCTGGGGGGAGGGTATAGCTCAGTGGTAGAGCTCTGTGCTTAGCAAGCATGAGGTCCTGGGTTCAATCCCCAGAACCTCCATTAAATAAATAAATAAATAAGTAAGTAAGTAAGTAAGTAAGTAAGTAAGTAAATAAACCTAATTACCTCCCTCCCACCAAAAAATAAATAAAAAATAAATTTTAAAAAAAGAAGAAATGTGCTGACAATCCATAGGTAGTCTCTACAGGACACACCATTAGATTTAACCCCATGTACTTTTATCCAAATCTCTTTTGTCCACTGTATTGGAGGGAGTTTTGGAAACCTTGATCTTATTGCTTTTCAGTTTGATACTTACCCAAAGCCATTAACCTACTGTTTTGTTTTGTTTTGTTTTTTCTGGTTTTTAATTGCTATCATTGCTATTCTTTTGCCAAGGGAAGGCATTTGGGGTGTGTATATGAATGAGTCTTTAAAAAAGCAATAATAATAGTAACAAAGCTAACACTTATCAAGCACTTACAATGTCCAGGCCCTGTGCTAAGCACTGGACATCCAATATCTCATTTAATCCTCAAAACTCTCAAGATGTAGTTCTATTACTATAATATTGTATAGACAAGAAAGCCAAGGCTTCCAGAGGCCAGCTTATTAGGCCTATGTCAGAAAGTCAGGAAATGGTAGTCAAACTCTGGCTGACATCAGAGTCCACAATTTTAACCACTATGCTAGGTGTCGAATCTGAAGTGACTTCAAAAAGATAACACAGGTTACTTTTTTCCCTAATAAAATTAAAGACACATATGCTCATTTTAAAAGTTCAGATACTACATTAATAATGAAGGAAAGAAAATCATCTATAATTCAACTTGATTTATATTCTTTCAGACTTTTTTATATGTGCAAGTGTCTTTTTAATGGAATCATGAAACCATTAATAATCATTAATTAATAGCCATTTTCTTATCATATTTTAGCTATTCAAATATACACACTTTTTTTTTTGAATTTGAGAAAACCACTTCTTGTTATAATGAACCAGAAACAAAACATTCCACTGAAACTGGAACAGTTAACAGCATATGACTGGACTTAATTAAATTTTCAGGTAAGAAGAGGGTCAAATAAAGCCAATTACACACACCTTTTTAATGCCTATATAATAATCACTATTGGATACATCAAATTTATGTAACTACTTATAAATCATGTTAAAATGCAGACTGCAGTTCAGTAGGTCTAGGTGGTGCCTGAGAGTGTGCATTTCTAACAAGCTCCCAGGTGATGCTGATGCTGCCTAGGTAGCAAGTCTTAGAGCTCTGGAGTTGGAAGGGACCCTAGAGATACTCAGCCTCCTGGTTTTAAACAGAGAGGAAACTAGCAATCTAGTAGCTCTTACCCATATGCCTTTATTCTGCTGGATATATCTACTCTGCTGGATAAATCACTGCTACTTAAAGATAAATCTCAAATCTCTTTTTCCTCTCAATTACACTTAACATCAATAAGACCTGAAACTCCATTTTCCTTGGGTTTTCATAAGCAAATACTTCCTTCTCTCCTCAACTCTGAGTGCAACCCTCACCTTCAGATGATTACTCCAGGTCACACTTTTGCAAAGTCTTCCTGATTTACAATGACCATCCATTAACTTAACTGCCTCACTTAAAACAAATGGAAGAAAATTCTGTCAGCCTTCCAAACCCTAGTTCCCAAGGCCCAGGAACATCTCTGTCTTTGAGTTCCATAAGACAACCTTGTATCCTCATAATAAACTTGCCCTTTTCTGTTTAGGTCAGCCAGAGGTGGGTTTTATTACTTTATTAATAGCACACAGATAGAATGAAGGCAGACTTGTCAGTTCTTGAGAAGTGACTGGTAAACAGGTTAAATCCACGTTTCACAGCATGGTTGGATCCTGCCTCATCTACTTCCCGGCTATGCAGTCTCATTTCTAGTCCTTCTCTTCCCTCTGCCCAGCATCCTTCACCTCATATCCCAGAACAAAGATTATTAACCTGAAGCCAATAGCTCTATTAAGAAACCTTAATTATACCTCCAAATCTTGGAGCACTAGTGAGACACAGAATCCACAGAGGCAACAGCAGCTAGGACATATAAATTAAGCTCAAACCACTTAGTCTATCAACTGTTCTTCTCTAAACAAAGGTCGTGGAAAGAGCAATACCATCTCAAGTTATTTCTTACAGATTTTTGCTGTGATAATAGTATGAACAGCTAAGTTTAAAGCTCTCCTATTTGCTCCTTTTGTAGAACAGCAGCCTGAGAAACCCTATGCAATTCTTCAAGCAGGAAACTGCCATGCATTTTTGAGAGAAATCCTGTTATATAACAGTAACAGGCTTACAATTTCAAGATTGTAAAGGGTTGCTGTTTTTTTTTAAATGTAATTAAATATTTTTCAAATTATATGCTGTAGAAATCTAGGGTTCTATGGCAGTTATTCAAAAAGAATCCAAATTGGAAAGGGAGATGTAAAACTGTCACTGTTTGCAGATGACATAATACTATACACAAAAAAATCCTAAAGACGCCACTGAAAACTGCTAGAGCTCATCAATGAATTTGGCAAAGTTAAAGAACACAAAATTAACATAAATACAAAATAATACATAGAAATCTGTTGCATTTCTATACACTAACAACAAACTATCAGAAAGAGAAATTAAGGAAATAATCCCATTTACAATTGCATCAAAAATAATAAAATACCTAGAAAAAAACCTGCCTAGGAGGTATGGTGGTTATCCAGAAGCTCCTCAGCTAACTCAAGTTTATTTTTAAAAAGTCAGTTCTAAAATATCTAGGGTCAAGAAGGCCAAAGTAGGGCCCTAAGCCAACCAACCAGAGGAATGCCTCCTTACTGAAGGTGGGGGAGCACCACCCCAAAGAAATCAGAGTTAGGAGAGACCTCCCCCCACAGAGCAGTTGGGAAGCTAGGAGCCTCTACCTAGTAATTAGGCAGAGGTTGATTATTGCTGATTCTCACTTGCCTTCCCAGCTTGGAGTGGGCCATGGTAGCAAGGCGGAGTGCAGGTTACAGAAGGAAGGCCCTACCTTTAATAGGAGGGCCTACTTAAGCTTTGATCTGGTTTACCTATTAAGCTTCCGTGTAACATTTCATTTGGAAAAAACAGTTCTGCTACTCTTTAGAAGTTTACAAAACACTGAGATAAATCTAAGTCTAGTTCGATAGGACCACATTTGTAGACTACTGACAAGGACTGAGGTACACCACATGGAGTTGCCTTGAAATAGTTCTAGAAACAGAAAATCTTCCTTAAGCATTCCATTTTACTTAAATATTTTAAACAACTGTATATGCAGGGAAGTAATAGGGACCCAGGTATTAGCCACCTCCTTCCCCAAACAAAGGACAGAGCAAGGGAAGTATAGTGTGGGAGTGGGAATGGGAGGTGTGTCAAGGGAATGGAAGCCCAGAGTGGGGTCATAGCCTATGCTGGGTGAGGAGGAAATCTGCAAAGAAGAGCAACCCAGTGTGGGAAGAAGTAGGGTGATGAGGGTGTCCACACACTGGGGCAATCCAGAATGGGAGTCAGTGCCCAAGCATGGAGAAGCAGGGCCTGAGGATTAGAGATAGTTACGCAATGTTAATTTTCTGATATTAGAAGTTATATTATGGTTATATAGAAGAATGTCCTTGTTTGTGGGAAAGCTGTTCACGGGTGATGGGGCATCAGGTCAGCAAACAGATCTCTCAAATGATTCATTTAAAAGTGTTATTTGTACTGTATCTCCACAATTTTGTGTTTTTTAAAAATATGCCTGCAATTGGAAACAAAAAATAACCACATCCTCTCCTCTTTCCCCTCAAGCAATGAGAAGTTCATAGAACAGTATTAAATTGGAGAGATACTATACAGCTCCTCTGGAACTTCATCTCATGTGTCACCTTACTGATGTGGCCAAGATTTTTGTTGTTGCTGTTTTGAAGTTTAAGATTTAGATTTACTGCTGTTGTTAGTTAACAGTACTAATTGGATAGAACTCTACGAGTTAAAGAGATTTTATTTTTAAACTATGTATAAGAATTGAGGAGAATCAATTGATAAGTCAAAATACTGAGATATAGCAAAGCCAGAATAATGACAGTCTGCATTCTCAACATTGCCTCAAAAAGAATTCACAGTCCGTATCTAAATTTTGAAGAGTATAATTCTAACACTAATCAGGTCCCAACATTAAAGATTCCAATAAGGAATTATCAGAAGAGCATCATTCATAGAGGCTGGGATGAGCAGGGTCTGGATTTATTCTTTCAAACATGTAATCAAGGACCATTTCTCATTTGATTTTGAGTTCCCAATGCCTGTACATAGTAGGCTCAAAGTTTTCTTGAATGTGTGAATAGAGTCTTACTATGTGGCAAACACAGGTACAGAAGGAAGGAAGAAAGCATTCTGGTCTAAAGAATGTAGGAGAAGGAATTGAGCTCAATACGCTGGATAGGTTAAAAGATGGGAGACTTTCAAATGCCAAACTGGTGTCCCAATCTTCCTCCTTCCTACCAATTTTCACAGTGACTGTCTTAGACAGATGCTTCCTCCATTTTGAACTCTGATCATGGATCTATTGAGAAAATAGTCAAAAGCGAGGAGAAAAACAGGCAAAAAAAAAAAAAAGGAAAAACACAAAAATGAACTCATAAAATGTAAAAGCTGAAAGCATTTATAGAGGTCATTCAACCCATTACTCTTACTGAACTAAGAATGAGGCCAAAAGAAGTCAACTGACTTGACAAGGGCCGCTTACAGTTAGCCATGTTGGTACTGTACCAGTACCAGCACCATGACCCCAAGACCAGCTACTACCCCACACTGGTCTTTCAGTCGACAATCTTTAAAGTCCCTTCCAAGTCTACTACTAATAATAGCTAACATTTGAGTGTTTCCTATTTGCTGTTAACCTAAAGTTTTACTTGTCTTTACTAAGTTAATTCCCTACGAGACAGGCAATCATCACTGCGATTTTACAGCTAAAGAAACTAAGACACAAGAGAAGCTAAGTTACCTTGCTCAAGATTACAAAACTATGAATGATGGAGAAAGGATTCAAATCCTACTTACAAAATATTTTTCTTTTATTTCTAGATTGTGAAATTCTTCCAAGCAAGCCCCTGTCTTGCACATCATCATATCCTTTGAATTTCTCAGTGCCTAGCACAGTATAAAGCACATAGAAATTCATAACTTCTACTGAAATACTGAAGTACTTAATTTTACTTTATTTACTTTATTGATAGTTAATTCATCAATTCACCACATTTATTGATGTTTATGTATCAGGCTCTGTGCTAGGCACTTCATAAACCTCCTTTTAATCCTTAAAACAATTCTACAAAGTATCTCTGTTTTAAAGAAATGAAGTCCAAAATTCACAGCTAGAAAGAGACAAATCTTAGGCCATTCCAAGAGCCACACCCACTTGCCAGTAAACCATCCTTTTCAACACAATTCCTGTCCTCAAACACTTCCTAGTCATATAAGGATAACAGTGACCAGTCACAACACAGTATGATCAGTGAAGTATTAAAACAAAGAGAAGAAGGGCCTGGGGGAAGCAAGGAAGTTTAAAGAGTGACAACTGAGGAGGCCTTTAAGGATAAATGGAGGTCCTCCAGCAGAGAGTACTGTTTTTTGACCTCATTAGAATGCCAATCTATTGACCTCTACTTTCTTCCAATCTATTAGCCCTCTCCCTTTTCTTCACTTTTTTCGCTATTCAGCTTCGATTCCACAGTTCATCATTTAAACAGTAACCTAAGTTCCCTTAAATGTCTTTATAGCTCACCTAACTGGCAATACCCCTACCCTGATAGAGTACAGTTGCAGATGCTGGAACCCATTCTAGCTAGGTTAAGCAGAAAGGGATTTATTGCCAGGTATTATGTGGCTTACAAAATTACCGGATGGGCTATAGGAAGTACTGGTAGAACTTCCCAGGAACAACTCCTAACCCACAAAATAACACAGTCTTTGCCATGATCAATATTTGCAAATGATGCAACTGACAAGGGCTTAAATCCAGAATATACAAACAACTCATACAACTCAATAACAACAACAGAATAACCCAATCCAAAAATGGGCAGAAGACCTAAACAGACATTTCTCCATTGAAAACATACAGATGGCCAATAGGCACATGAAAAGATGCTCAATATCGCTAATTATCAGAGAAATGCAAATCAAAACTACAATGAAATTATCATCTCACATCAGTCAGAATGGCCAACATTAAAAAGTCCACAAACGATAAATGCCGGAGAGGGTGTGGAGAAAGGGGAACCCTCCTACACTGTTGGTGGGAATGTAATTTGGTGCAGCCACTATGGAAAACAGTATGGAGATTCCTTAAGAAACTAAAGACAGAGTTACCATATAATCCAGCAATCCCACTCCTGGGCATATATCTGGAGAATACTCCGATTCGAAAAGATACATGCAACCCAATGTTCATAGCAGCACTATTTACAATAGCAGATACATGGAAGCAACGTAAATGCCCAACAACAGATGATTGGATAAAGAAGTTTTGGTTTATATAGTCAATGTGATACTACTCAGCCATAAAAAGAACAAAATAATGCTATCTGTAGCAACATGGATGGACCTAGAGATTATCATACGAAGTAAGTCAGACAAAGACAAATATCATATGATATCACTTATATATGGAATCTAAAAAATGACACAAATAAACTTATTTACAAAACAGAAAGATACAAACACAGAAAAAAAAACTTATGATTAACAAAGGGGAAAGGGGGGTAGGGATGAAGTAGGAGTTTGGGATTAGCAGGTACAAACTACTATATACAGAATAAACAAGGTTCTACTGTATAGCACAGGGAACTATATTCAATAGTTTGAAATAACCTATAATGAAAAAGAATACAT
This sequence comes from Vicugna pacos, assembly GCF_048564905.1. Lineage (NCBI taxonomy): Eukaryota > Metazoa > Chordata > Mammalia > Artiodactyla > Camelidae > Vicugna > Vicugna pacos. The sequence continues at coordinate 45,637,439 of NC_132999.1, forward strand.
ATATATATATATATATATCATTGAATCACTATGCTATACACCAGAAACTAACGTAACATTGTAAATCAACTATAATTCAATAAAAAAATTTTATTTTAAAGATCAATTAAAAATAAAGTTATGGCTATCATTGCGGAAAGTCACTAAAACCAAAATGTTGTCGACTAAGAAACAACTGCCTCTCCTGTGAAGAAAAGGGAACCCTCCTACACTGCTGGTGTGAATGCAGTTTGATGCAGCCACTGTGGGAAACAGTATGGAGATTCCTCAGAAGACTAGGAATAGACTTACCATAGGATCCAGGAATCCCACTCCTGGGCATATATCCAGAAGGAACCCTACTTCAGGATGACACCTGCACCCCAATGTTCATAGCAGCACTATTTACAACAGCCAAGACATGGAAACAGCCTAAATGTCCATCAACAGATGACTGGATAAAGAAGAGGTGGTATATTTATACAATGGAATACCATTCAGCCATAAAAACCGACAACATAATGCCATTTGCAGAAACATGGATGTTCCTGGAGAATGTCATTCTAAGTGAAGTAAGCCAGAAAAGAACATAAATAGAAAACAGAAACAGACTCAGACAGGCATATGTAGAATAGATAAACAAGATTATACTGTATAGCACAGGGAAATATATACAAGACCTTGTGGTAGCTCACAGTGAAAAAAAATGTGACAATGAATATATGTATGTTCATGTATAACTGAAAAATTGTGGTCTACACTGGGATTTGACACAACATTGTAAAATGACTATAACTCAATAATAAATTTAAAAAAAAAAGAAAAAGAAAGAAACTCACTGCCTCTGCCACTGTACTTGCCAGCAAAATAGGATGCCTCTCACCCTCCTCCTCTCAGTTCCATATTCAATTCTCATCTTAGGTACAAAGGAGTCTAGGAAATATCTGGCCCTCACTTCCACCAATACCTCAATCTTCACCACCACCAACTCTCACCTAAGTAGTCTGTCTGCATCTATCTCCCCTCCAATCTGTTCATACTCCTGAATCTGAGGGATCAAGCCGCTTCCCCCACCACACCATCCCCTCCTCCTGCAAAACAAACAAGCAAACACACTCTCAGTGATTTCCCATCAGTCTTACAGTAAAAGCTACAAAGTCCTACAGAGTCTGACCTCTAACCACCTCCAGCTTCATCTTGTACCACACTCCCCTTCATTCTCTTTGCCCTGGTCACACTGGCCTCTTTGTGCCTTTTGAGTCATTTTCCTTCCATTTGCTACAGGGCCTCTGTACATGCTGTTCTATATGGAATACTCTGCCTTCTTCTCTTCATCCATCTAATCAGAATTCTCTTCAGTTATCAGTTCAGGCATCTTTCCTTAGAGAAGCCTTCCTGCTAATTTCAGGCACTCATAACACCAGGCACCTCCCCTAGGCAGCACTTACTTTGCATTTCTTACTGAGATCATTGGTGAGCATCTGTTTTTCCCACCGAACTCAAAGTCCTGAAGTCAGGGACCGTGTTTGGTTCACCATGTCTCCCTGACGCTTTGCACAACAAATATCAGTTGGACGATTAAGGAGAAGGCCTAGTTCACAGGCATCACTCCGAATTTCTCAAAAAGACTGTGCTCTGGGGGCTAAGAGTTGGGCATTTCCTTCTTCTCTGTCTCTCTCAGAAGCACTGAGCAGGCTCTAGTAAAAAGTTGCAGAATCATGGCAGAAACAAGTCGGCATCCTCAGTCAGAGAGGACCCTGGTGGAAACTGGGAAACAGGCCTTTTCTCCCTGGGAGCGCCCGGCAAAGGGCTCGACACAGAAGGCGCCTGTTGAAGTAGTCAGCTGTCGAGGGCCCCAGGCAGCCGCAGAGACGCTAAAGCTCTGCTCCAGCCGAGAAAGGGAATCGAGGCCACTACACACCGGAGTTAAATTCTCGGGCCCCCTGCTCCCCCAACCCCCGTCCCTTCAATCAAACCTGCAGCTGAGAAGGATCAGCCTAAGACCACATAACGGAGGCGCCGCCTCCAGATCCCGCAGCCACCCACTCCCGAGCTGCCTCACACTTACTCGGTGTCAGCGTCAGGTCTCCCGGCCGCAGCATTGCACGAAACGCCAAAACCCAGTCAGCGCGCTTCCACCCACAAGACACAGCGCGCCTAGGCGGGACTCCAGCTCCATCCACCAATCCTGGAATCGTATTCTCGTGACGTCTGAAAGAGCCGACCAATAACAGGAGACTCCTCAAAGGGCAGTGCAGAGGGGAGCGTTGGAAGCCGATTGGTTTCTCCAAGCCGGAAGTTCTAGGGGAAAGATTAAGTCCGAGCCAATCGTGTGGTGCCTGAGGGTGTCGGCGCGGTCAGTGGCGGTCTGAGTAGAGCGGCTGCCGCCATGATAGAACAGCAGAAGCGCAAGGGCCCAGAGTTGCCGCTGGTCCCAGTCAAGCGGCAGCGGCATGAATTGCTGTTGGGAGCAGCGGGGTCGAGCCCCGGAGCCGGGCAGCAGCAGGCGGCGCCGGGAGCTTTGCTGCAAGCGGTGAGTGAAGGAGCAGGCGGCCTTCGGCCCTCAGCTCATCTTCCTCCTCAGAGCGGTGCACTGGGTGATCCCGCACTGGCCCTTTCCCGGCACTGCGGGGACGGAACGAGATTCTACCTGGAGTTAAAGCAGAAAAACACTGTAAAAGCTGTCGATATACTGCGATGCTCCATGTGTTTCCCCGTTTGACCCTCGTTTTCAGTGTCTCGACCGCCCACTTGGGGTGACGTTAGAATTATTAAGGACCTTTCGCATCCTTAATCTTTTAGGGATCCTGCATAGAATAAACGTTAAGAAAAGTTGGTAGAGTGGATGATGAATGAATGAATGAGGGAAGAACGGAAGGAAATGAACGATACTGGCTAGCTTTGGGACTTGGGGCAACTTGCTTTTCCCCTGTTTCTCTGCACTAAGTAGTTAACATTCATTGAGCCCCTGTACTAAGTGCTTTGTATATGAAAGCTCCATGAAACTTGGTAACAGCCTAAGAGTTAGGAGTTGTTATTATCCTATTTCTCAGATGGGGAAACAGACTTATCTAGTAAGTGATAGGAACAGATTTTAAACCCAGAATCCCTGCCTTAACTACATTTCTTGTAAAATAGAAGTAGTGATTACACCTCTCCTTCTGTGTTGTTGGACTCAAATGAAGAAATATGTCCCCTCCCTAAACTCCTCTCCCAGCCAGTCAGCAAATCCTGCTGACACCTTCCTGAAAATATATCCATCCTTGTTACCACTTCTACCACCTCCATCACTAGCTCCTGGCCTCAGCCATTATCTCATCTGGCATTAATACAGTAGAATCCAAATGGATTTCCTGTTTCTATTCTCAGATGCTCAATCTGTTCTCAATCCAGCAACCGGAGGACTCCTAAACATCAAATTGTGTTACCCTCTGTTGAAAACTTTCCATGGCTTTTTACTTCACTCAGAGTAAAACTAAAATCCTGACAGTCTTTGGCCCTCTTTCCCTCAATCTCTGATCTACCAGTTTTCTATTGTTCATGCTGTTCAAGTCACACGGGCTTCCATGCTCCTACCCCAGAGCCTTTGCATTTGCTGCTCCCTCTACTGGAATATTCTTCCTCTAAATATCCACACGGTTTACACACTCAGCTCCTCCAAATCTCTGCTGAGATACCACTTTTTCAGTGATCAGCCTATTTTAAATTGCAGTACCCTGTACTCACTAATCCATATTGCTGCTTTGTTTTTTCACATTCCAACATCTGTATGTTTTACTTGTTTCTGCCTTCCCTCCTTTCTGTCTCTCCTTCCCACTAGAACATAAACTCCATTGCTTATTTTGTTCAATACTGTTTCTTCAGTGGCTATAACAGTGCCCAGCTCATAGTATTTTTTGAATAAATGAATAAGCTGGAAACTACTGAAGAGCTCTGGGGATTTTAATACTGTACTTTTTCTGTCTGACAAGTAAGAATATCAGCCCAGATTTCTGTGAATTGCCCAGGCCTAGGCTTAGTGTCCAAGACCATCAAAGCTACTTTCCTTAATAATATGTCCCCTGCAGGGTTGTCAGGAAGCTCAGTTCAATCATTCATTCATTAAATGAACTAGAGTCTGAGAAAACAGTGTTGAATGACACTGGTAGGGTTCCTGTACTCACAGAGCTTTTCTAGTGGCAGGGCAGGGGAGACGAAATGTAAACAAACATAAAGAAGGTGATTTCAGGTAATGATAAGTGCTGTGAGAAAATACAGTAGGGTTGATGGAGTGCAGAGGGGAGGTGGGGTGCTGCTTGAGTTTGAGTGATCGAAGAAAGACTTTCTGAAAAGGAAACATTTGAAAGGAGCCACACACAGGAAGGTCTGAGGTAAGGGGGTTACTGTCAGGGACAGATGTAAAAGATCCTAAGGCAGAAATGAGTTTAATGTGTTTGAGCAATTAAAAGTTGGCTATGGGACAGGAGCAGAGTGAGAGAGGAGGAGAGTTAGTATGACAGACAGACACCGGAAACCTCAGCAGGAGAGTGTCAGATTGGAGACATAAGTTATGTGAGAAGAGTTGCCATTTTCTGAATCAGGAGAAATATACTCAATCATTGTTTCCTCATCTTATCCTTACACCCCCCACTCCCCGATTTTTCAGTCTCCTTTGCCTGAATGTAGTGACTACCATGTACTTCTCTCTTTTGTTTAGGGGCCTCCAAGATGTTCCTCTCTTCAAGCCCCAATCATGCTTCTTTCAGGACATGAAGGGGAGGTGTATTGCTGCAAGTTTCACCCCAGTGGATCCACCTTAGCATCTGCAGGATTTGACCGACTGATTTGTAAGGCATAGTTTTTGAGTTGAGTAATTGATCTCTGCCAAATAGTAATTATTTTTTAAAGTCTTCAGTGCCATAGAAGGTATCAGTTTGAGTTGGTCACATAACAAACTATGTAGCTAACATGCTAAAATAGGGTCATAAAAATGCTGAATGATTTTGGTTATAGACCTCTGGGTCCATGTGGTAAATACAAAAGGAATTATGCTACCAGTTGGAAAGTGAGTTGAATCTAGTTTGAGAATAATCTTCCTCATGGAGGCAAATCTTGAGCTGATTTAGCAAGACTGAAGATCTAGGCTTAACAGGCTAATGGGAGTAAGAGGAGAGAGAGAACTTTTATTTTTCCCAAAGATAGGAGGCTCTTCTCTTGATCCATTCTCTCAGAATCTTAGCATTTGGGAAGGAAGGAGTGTATCTGTCCTAAAGTAGCAACTCACTGGATAATCTACCTGTCCATCATCAGGATCTGTTACCAGATTCTCAGCTACTAGTCAGGAATACCCTTTTTGGGGAAATAAGTGGGGGGAAAAATCACAGTGGGGAAGTCATGAGAAAAAGCAAAAGAGGAGGTAACAGAAGCATCTGACTTTTTTTTTCTCTGGCATCATTTGCCAAATTGTGAGATGAAATGAGTCATTTGGCTCTTTGCTTGTAACTGTGCCTCAGGCTGAATGATGTCTTCACTGTTTTGATTTAGGTATTCTAGTTCTATGGTCCTTAAACTTACTGGTGGCCAAGTATCTGGAAGGCTTAGGAATCCTTGCAGAACATTCTTGAATTACTGATATGCTTAATTTCATCGAACAAACTAGAAACAGTTTTATCAGCAGAAAAGTAGCTGTAAGTACCTTATTATGTATAGAGTGTTTCTCAGTAACGCTCATCACACTTCAGTCTGTGCTGGACCAAGGTCCCCAAGGATAGAAATTTTGTCTCTTCATTTACCTTATTTTACCCCAGCACCTAGCGTAGGTATTTGCTATGTGTGGAATGAGTAAATGTAGTAAAAAGTTATTGCCATGTGAGCTTCAAGTCAGATGCAGCTTCCTAAGTTTCCCATAAGTACCATCATTTTTGCGGTCTGCTTCTGCTCATAGCAGACAAGTAACAGTGAATGCCAACTTTTTTAAAAGTACAGAAGAAAACACTTAAGATTTAAAAAATTATATCCATTAACTAAAATGTTTTATTTTATGAAATGTGAAAATACTGCATTAGTTTTGTTTTAATATGAGGAAAATTGATTTAGCTAATAGAACTAATAGTGTTCCAACGGAGTATAATTTCAGAACTGTTGTTCTAGTGAATTCCTGAATACTCTTTCCATGCCAATAATGAGTTTTCTTTTGCCTAGTAATGCTCACAGAACCCCTGTCTCCCTAACAGTGTTGTGGAATGTCTTTGGTGACTGTGACAACTATGCTACATTGAAAGGACACAGTGGAGCAGTGATGGAACTGCATTATAACACCGATGGGAGGTGAGTGTCCTGCACAGTGAATGACAACTGCTTCTTGTACTTAATTCTTTTTGACATACTTTCACATTTCACCCCTGAATTTTCTCTCAGGAAACTATGCTGTCAAAAACTACTGCATTTTGGACAACCACTTATTGTCCTATCTCTGTCACCCCAAGTGAGGTTTTTATTCTTGCATGTATGCATTTATAAACACATCATCTCTATCTAATGTATAAACAGCCTAGAAAATTATTTTCTTTTTTAAGACATAAAACAAAATGTAATTTCTATGTAGAAATTAGTTATTTTTTATTATAAAAGTATTAAAACAGTCTATTTTGAGAAAACCCCCAAAAAAGGAGGAAAATGACAAAATAGCCCACATTTTTACTACTCAAAAGGTGATCACTATTAATATTGTGATGTGTTTTTCTCAAGCCTTTTTCCTATTCAAAACAGTTTGGTTTTTATGTATATATTAGAACTATTTGTATAATCTTGTCTGTTGCTTTTTGCCTTTACCGTTATTCACCTGTTTACATATTATTTATTATAAATATTTTAATGATTGCATAATTTTAGAATAACTATAGATAATATAGAAATGTGATTGTACAAAGTTAATTAATCCCATTAGGTATTTCAGTAAACATTTATTGTTTCACACTTCTGACCTCTAACAGTTTTAGGGTTCCCTGAACAACTGAGTGCATAACTTTGTGTACGTTTTTCCTGTTTGAATAAAGAAAGCGTTATAAAATCAATCATAGCATAGAAATCCTCAGAGACAAAATAAAGGCTTTCATTTTTAAAGAAAGAGTTAGAGTTACTGGGCCATTGAGTCAGGAATTTCTACACTCTGTCTTAACCTCCACAGCAGGAGTGGATGTCTTACGTGTAAAGTGTTGTATATCACAAAGGAGGAAAAGATTGAGAAGACTGCTGTATTAGATGTATATTCTGTCATGGGGACTGACAAAGGGAAATTTTTTTTAACATTTCATATGGTAGACCTCATAATTGTGTCTGGAGCACCGTTAGGGTTTTGGTAGGTGGGGGTAAGGCATTCTAGCAGCACGTACCTAACTGTCAAAGCACAACATGTTAGTGATCTTGAAGAGTTGGACACATTTTGGCAGTGGGGGAGATAGATTGCTATTGTTTGTCTTCACTTTTTTTTTGTTGTTGTTCTTCCTGTTGTCTTTTAGTATGCTCTTCTCAGCATCCACAGATAAAACTGTGGCTGTGTGGGACAGTGAAACAGGCGAGAGGGTCAAAAGACTGAAGGGACACACTTCCTTTGTGAATTCCTGTTATCCAGCCAGGAGGGGCCCCCAGCTTGTCTGCACTGGCAGTGATGATGGTACAGTTAAGGTGGGTGTTGTTTGTCTGTGTTGAGGGTTTCTAAGGTGACATAATATGAACTTTATCTTGCCTTCCCACCTGTGCTGTACCTCCTTGCCACAACTTTATTTCATCAGACAGTTCTCAAAACAGACACTTTTTAAAATAAGTTTAAAATAATAAGCAGTTGGGGTTTTTTCCTTTTTTTAAGTATCCCACAGAATAATATTGGAACCATATTGAACCACTGTGACTTGGAATAAAATGGATACCATTCAAGAATAAATGGGTTCTTGGCTCAGCTATTTACTTAATTGTATGACCTTGGGCAGTTCACTTTTCTGATCTTCAGCTTCTCAATCTTTAGAATGGTGACAGCACTATATATGTCTTACAAAGCTGTTGTGAAGTTATAGTCAATATGTAACAAGAACATTGGCTTTAGTAACATAGAATGGAATATTAAAGGTCATTTAGTCCAGTGATTTCCAACCTGTCTGCATATTAGAATTCCCTGAAGAAACTGTTAAAAATACCCAGATTCTGGTTTAGTAGGTCTGGTATGGAATTTTTTTTTAAGACTATTTTTTCACAGCAGTTTTGGGTTCATAGCAAAATTGAGGGGAAGATACAGAAATTTCCCATACAACCACTGCACATACTCATGCATAGCTTCCCCATTGTCAACATCCCCAACCAGTCTGGTACATTTGTTACAACTGATGAACCTTCACTGACACATCATTATCACATACCCAAAGTCCATAGTTTACGTTAGGGTTCACTTTTAGTGTTGTACATTCTATGGGTTTGGACAGATGTATAATGACAAGTTATCTGTCACTATGATATCATACAGAGTATTTTCACTGCCCTAAAAATCCCTTATGCTCCATCTATTCATTCCTCCCAACCCCAGGCAACCTCTTATCTTTTTACTGTCTCCATAATTTTGCCTATTCCAGAATGTCATATAATTAGAATCATAAAATGTGTTGTCTTTTCAAATTGGCTTCTTTCACTTAGTAATGTGGATTTAAGATTCCTCCCTGTCTTTTCATGGCTTAATAGCTCATTTCTTTTTAGCACTGAATAACATTCCATTGTTGGATGTACCACAGTTTATTTATCCATTCATCTACTGAAGGACATCTTGGTTGCTTCTAAGAGTTGGCAGTTATGAATAAAGCTTCTCTAGACATATATGTGCAGGTTTTTGTGTAGACCTAAGTTTTTAACTCCTTTGGGTAAATACCAAGGAGCACGATTGCTGGATTGTATGATAAGGATTTTGTAAGGAACTGCCACAGTGTCTTCCAAACTGGCTATACCATTTTGCCTCCCTACCAAGAATGAATGAGAGTTCCTTTTGCTCCCCATCCATGTCAGCACTTGGTATTGTCAATGTTTCAGATTTTTTTTCTTTTTTCATTTTTCAGTTTTATTAGGTAGAGTTGTTGCAGTTTGACTGCACATGTACAATATATTGCATGTAAATACATATACACAGTATACTGCACATTTTTTTAAGTTTACATATATGCACTGTTCATTGTTTCTAAGAATGTTTAAATCTCTAGCTTTTTAAACTTACATAGTTATCAAAGGACTAAAGCAAACCACAAAATAAGAATTAATTCCAAAAGATACATACACCTTGCTATTAACAGCAACATTATTTATAATTGGCAAGATACAGAAGCATCCTAAGTGCACATCAATAGATGAATGGATAAAGAAGATGCAGCATATGCATGTAATGGAATACAACTCACCCGTAAGAAAGAAGAATATTTTGCCATTTGCAGCCCTTCATTCTCTGTTTCAGATTTTGTCCTTTTTAATAGGTGTGTTGTGGTATCTCATCATATTAATTTGCATTTCACCAATGATGTATGATGTGAAACATCTCTTTTTTTTCCAGTTTTATTGGGAAATAATTGACATACATACATTATACATGTATAAGTTTAAGGCATACAGCAAGAGGGTTTGATTTACATATGTTGTGAAATGATTACCACAGTAGGTGTGGCCAACATCCATCTTCTTATATAGATACAACAAAAAAGAAAAAGAAAATTCTTTTCCTTGTGATAAGAACTGTTTAGATATACTCTCTTAAGAAGTTTCCTATATATTGTGCAGCAGTGTTAGCTCTAGTCATAATGTTGTACATTACATCCCTAGTACTTACTGATCTTATAACTGGAAGTTTGTACCTTTTGACTACCTTCTTTCAATTCCCCCTTCCTCCACCCTCCTCTTTTAATCACAATGTAGAGTATCTTTTCATATGCTTATTTGCCATCTGTATACTTTGGTGAGGTGTCTTTAAGTTCTTTAGCTCAATTTTTGATCTGATTATTTCCTTATTGTTGAATTTAAGAGTTCTTTGTACTGTATTCTGGATAACAGTCCTTTAACAGACATGTCTTTTGCGTATATTTTTTCACAGTCGGTGTCTTGTCTTCTAATTCTCTTGACCTTGTCTTTCACAGTTTTTAACTTGAATGAAGTTCAGCTTACCAGTTACTTCTTTCATGGATTGTGTCTTTGGTATTGTATCTAAAAAGTCATCATCATCCCCTAGGTCACCTATGTTCTATGTTACTTTCCAGTTTTATATTTTACATTTTACATTTAGATCTATGATCCATTTTGAGTTAATTTTTGTGAAAGGTGAAAGTTCTGTATCTGTATTCTTTTTTTACATTCATTTTTTACATTTTTTTACAGTTGTGCCAGCGTCGTTTGTTTTGCTCCATTGTATTGCCTTTGCTCTTCTGTCAAGATCAATTAATTATATTAATGGGGGACTATTTCTAGACTTTCTCTTCTCTTCCATTGATCTTTCTGTCTGTTATTTTCCAGTACCACGCTATCTTAATTACTAACTTTAGAGTAAATCCTGAAGTTAGGTAGTGTCGGCCCTCCAACTTTGTTTTTCTTCAATATTGTGTTGGCAAGTTGGAGTCTTTTGTCTCTTCACGTAAACTCCAGTTTGTTGACTTCCATGAAATAACTTGCTGGAATTTTGGGTGACATTGCATTGGTCAATATGATTAATCTGTAGATCAAGTTAGGAAGAACTGGCTTCTTGACAATATTGCATCTTTCTACTCATGAATATGGAATATCTCTCCATTTATTTAGTTCACCTAAATACTTCTCTCTCTCTTTTTTATTTTTTTGATGCTAATGCAAATGGTATTGTGTTTTTAAGAATCAGAATGCTAAATAAGTTCCTCAAGTAATTTGATGTAGCAAGTATGATATTTTAGGAGCTGTTGATCTCTTCCATCATCAGCACTTTACAAGTGAAGAAAATGAGGCCTAGAAATAGTAACTTATTTCAAGGGTACACAGGACACACCGCTTTGTAATACCAACTATTTTATTATTTCTTTGGCACCAATTTTGGACTCTGGATTATATTTTTATGATGAAACAGTGAGGGACTTCAAAGGAGTACATCTGAGAAGCCAGACTAAACTTCTGATTGTTGCTTTTTTTTTTAATTAATATGGCTTTTTTTTTTACATAATTAAAGGTGGTGACATTGACATGCTAGATTATCTGCTTTCAGATGATTTCTACTAAATGGTTTTTTATAATAAACCATCACCTGAGCCCCCTTGATGCTTGACTAAGAAGAGAGTCTGTGCCTTAGGAATGATTCCCAGAGCTCTTAACCTAGATGTACTATAGTTGAAGAGACTTAACAGTAACTGACTTGCTAATTGGCATTTCAAAAGGCAGTAAGAGATAAGCGTGCCCTAATGAATTTTGTTAACAAACATTTATTGACAGCTTGCTACAATAAACATCTAGAAACTTAGTCTTGTTTAGTTTCACCTTTCCTTTCACTTTTTTCTCATTGTTTTCATTTTGTCTTTTCTTCATCTCTGTCCTCATGTTTATCTTTCCATTTCTCCTTAGCTTTTTCTTTTTCTACTTCCTTTCATTGTGAATATCTTGCCTTTTCTGCTCTTTCCTCCTTTCAGTTTCTTGTTTCTCTTCTCCCTTAATTAAATGTAATTTGAAATCATTATTTTAACTTTATTACTCAAGGTAGTATTTTTTTTAATGTGTAATAAATATATCAAGGGGAGGGTGTAGCTCAGTGGTAGAGCACATGCCTAACATGCAGAAGGTCCTGGGTTCAATCCCTAGTACCTCCATTAAAAATAAATAAATAAGTAAATGAACATAATCATCTCCCCCCACCAAAAAAACATTTTTTTAAATGTGTAATATATCACATTACTTATAGGTAAACTTTTTTTAAACCAGTTCTTTATTTTTAATTTCAACTTATTTATAATTAATGCTTCATTAAACACCCTTTTATGTATGCCTTTTAGTTACTTGCCAAGTTGGAATGCTGTTTTGTTTTCTGTTGCCAGATTTGTAAGTACAGTACAGGAGTTAGTAACTTGTTCTTATTTAAGAAGGAATATGTCATGTTTTTGTATTTGTTAGAGTTCTCAACAGAAAGCAGAGGTTTCACTGTAGCATTTTTCAGTCTAGAAGTGGTATCTTGGGCATTATCTATGTTAGTCTTTTCAAACCGTTTTTAGCAATTCATTCTTTCTTCTAATGAAGCAATTAAGTGAAATATACATTATTCCCTTTTAAGAACAGTTCAAATCTTAGTGTCATTACATAGACCAAAGCAAGGAAGCTGTTTGGATTAGAGGTGAGGGTAGGCAAAAGTGCCTAGAGTTGGGTGTCAGAACCCAAGTGAAGTGAGAAGAGAGCATCCATACAGGACGGGGGCAGTTCACTATGGGGAGTTGGAGACTGTGTAGGGGGAGGAGGGCATCCACACTACAAAGGACAGGTAGCCCAGTCTGGGCAACTGGAGGGTGAGAAAGGGGATGCAACCCAGCAAGGAGAATCAGTTCCCTAGCAGGGTCCAAGGATCATCTACACACTGGTAGGAGAAACAATGTGGGTATCAGAGCCTTAGTTGAGGGTACCCACACACGGTAGGAGCAGTTCAGGTAGGGAATCTGAGGCTGAGCAGGATGAGGATGGATTCCCTGGGGAAGAGCAGCCTGGAAAGGGATATTAGAGCCAGAGTAGAGTGAGGAGGGTATTCACAGAGAGGGATCACCCAAATGGGGTGAGGAAGGGGTTCCTATAGAATCAGCCCAGCTCAGAGTGGGAATCACAGTTCATGCAGGAAAAGAGGACATCCATACAGGAGAAGGTTGGAAGAGGATGTAGGAGATTGGTTGCATACAGGAAGCTTGATCAAATAAGTAAATATAATAAATACAATGGGATGCAGATTTCTTACTGTCAGAGAAAGGAGTTACCAATACAGAAAGAGAAAAGTAAAATGCATCTTGCATTGTCTGTATCGAATTGAAAGTATCATATATGAACAGATAGGTATAGGGGAAAACATAGATGCAAATGTGTGTTCATAAATGTGTGTGTGTGCCTATGTATGCATATATTGACTAACTGTCCACTTAGCGAGTTTAAGATCAACAACACCCCAAAACTAATGAGCACATCTTCTGTCCAGGTCTTGGCCTTTCAGGACCATTTTCCACTAAAAGAGTTCCTTATTTCAGGACTGGGCAGGGAAAGTACAAGAGGAGCCTGAAATGTCTTAGGCAAAAAAGCTTGTCAGAAAAATCTCTTAATCAAATGATCAAATTGATTGCTGCCAAAGATGCATAACAAATCTAATGCGAAAACATCAGACAAATCCAAATAGAGGAACATTACTGTCCCGTAGTTTTGAGAAGTGTCAGGTGTTACAAAACTCAAGGAAAGTCAGAGAAACTCTTCTAGGCTGAAGGAAACTAAAGAAACCTGACAGCTGAATTCAGCGTATGATTCCAGGCTGAATCCTTTTGCAATGAAAGACCCTATTGGGACAAATGGTGAAACTTGAATGAGATCTGAGGATGGTAGTAACATATTGGTGTTAGTTTCTTGGTTCTGATGGTAGTGTTGAGATTATGTAGAAGATCTTTTTAGGAAAAACACACCAAAGTATTTAGGAATCTCAGGACATTAGGGCAGCAACTCTCAAATGATTTAGGCAAAAAAAGTTCTCTTTTACAGCGTCTTTGGTGTGACTGTTTCAAAATAATACAATCATTTTAAAATCATGGTTGTCTGGAGCTAAAGTCCTAAAATATTTGAATCAAAACAAAGACTCTCAGACATAGAAAACAAACTTACAGTTACCAAAGGAGGAAGAATAGGGGGAGGGATAAATTAGGAATTTGGGATTAACAGTTAACGCAGTACAATATATATAATAGATAAACAACAAGGACATACTATATAACACAGGGAACTATATTCAATATCTTATAATAAACTATTTGGAAAATAATCTGAAAAAGAACATGTATATATGTATATATAACTGAATCACTTTGCTGTATACCTGAAACATTGTAAATCAACTATACTTCAATTTTTTAATAAAAATAAATTAAAAATAAAACACTTGAATCAAACTTTAAATGGCTACTGTAGCTTTTAGGGTAAAAACTAAGATTGACTTGATCTGAGTAGAGAATATTTGTTAAGACAAAGATTGTAGTAAGTCTGGTAAGGTATGTGAGAGCTAGATTATCAAGGCCTTGAATTCCAAGCTAAGAGGTTTGGACTTTATAGCCAGAGAGTTTGATGGGTAGGGGTTGGCTGTTGGGTCTCTTGAAGAGGATTGAAGCACTCTTTTTAACTTGGTTAATTTTTTTTTTTGAAGTGTAGTTAATTTTTGATGTTGCATTAGTTTCTGCCTATAGCAAAGGGATTCAATTATACATGTATACTTTTTCATGTTCTTTTCCATTACAGTTCATTACACGATACTGAATTTAGTTCCCTATACAGTAGGACCTTGTTATTTATCTATTTTATATATACTAGTTTTTCCCTATACAGTAGGACCTTGTTATTTATCTATTTTATATATAGTAGTTTTTATCTGCTAATCCCAAATTCTTAATTTATCCCTACCCACTTAAGTACTCTTTTTTGGAACATTTATCTTTCCATGTGCTTATGTCTTCTGAAGAGAAGTGTTTATCCAGGTCCTTTGCCCATTTATTAATAGGGCTTTTTGTGGTTTTGATGTTGAGTTATAAGAGTTCTTTATCCTGGATACTAGATGTTTATCAGATATATGTTTTGTAAATATTTTCTCCCACTATTGGTTGTCTTCTCATTTTCTTGATACCTGTCCTTTAATGTACAATGTTGTTTAATTTTTATGAAGTCCAGTTTATCTATGTTTTCTTTTGTCACTTGTGCTTCTGGTGTCATGTCTAATAATTTGTTACCAAATCCGAGGTCCTGAATTTACCCCTTTGTTTCCTTCTAAGAATTTTATAGTTTTAGCTGTACATTTAGGTCTTTGATCCATGTCAAGTTAATTTTTGCATGTGGTATGCGGTAAGGGTGTAAGGGGCTAGCTCCATTCTTTGTAGTGATTCAGTTGTCCCATTTGTTGAAAAGACTATTAGTTTTTCTTCTTCTTCTTCTTCTTCTTCTTCTTTATACTTTTTTGATTCTTTCTGTGCTTCATAATTTTTCGTTGAAAACTGGACATTTTAATATTGTAATGTAACAACTCTGGAAATTAGATTCCCCCCAGAGTTTGTTGTTGCTGTGTTTTGTAGCTGTTGTTTGTTTAGTGAATTTCTTGAACTAATTTTGCAAAGTCTGTATTCTTTGTCATGTGTAGGCACTGAAATCTCTGTTTCATCAGCATAGTGGTTCACTAATGATTGAACAGAGATACCTTTAATCACCTGATGGGGCAGGGAGAACTCTGCCAGACTTTGTAGATTGGCTCTCTGGGTGTTTTGGACCCTGCTTTCACTTCTCAGCCAGGCTATTTACAACTCTGCATTAGCTTTCACTTCCTGCTCATGCAAAGCCTGAAGGTCAGCAGGAGGTGAGAGCTTAGGTCATTCTCAGTTCTTCCCTAAGCATGTTCCCAGCCATGGACATGCAAGTGGCCTTCTAGGGTTCCAAGAATATGTCAAAGCTTTTTCAAAGCCCTTATTGTCCAAACTGTCTCATTTCCCAGCCTTTCCTCCCCAATTTTTTGGTTTGTCTGTTTGCCCAGCTGTTCTCTCTTGCCCCAGCCAGCAGAGAGGCTAATGCATTTGACTTTAAATGTTTTAGACAAATGCTCTGTCCTGGGAGAGTTTCAAGTTAGGCAAAATAAAGTCAGACTGTTTAAGATCATTGTTCAGGGAGCCACCAAACAGGCAAATAGTAATAATTTTTTTTTTTAATTTAAACCCATAATTCTTTGAAAATAAGAAATAACAGGCTCTTAGGAACCTATACTAGGAATGTAGGCTTTTGCCCTCAAAGCTTTTGATTGAGTAGGAATGGAGCCAGGGTAAGTTAAAACACTACAAACTTCTCTTACTGGGACCCATGTGACTTCTATTCTCATTAAGCATTCACCTGGTTGCTGTAAATTTTAGTTTCTAGAGTTCTGATAAAGTTGATTCTGCCTGGTTTTTTTTTTTGGGCCAGGTAATTCTCTACTTTTGTAGAGAAACAATTTTTGGGCATTCCCTACTGTGCCATTTTCACTGATGTAACCTCCTCTCTCTACCTATATATTTTTTAAATGTAAGTTACAGCCCACTTAGGATCTACAATTTTAAAACACTGGTCTAATATCCTTGATGTACTAAGAACATATGAACTAATAAACAAGGTGAAGATTTCCACTCTAAGGGCATGTTGATTAACCATTCAGACTATAACAAAGGAGTCTAAAAATATAACCAAAGTGATTTGTTCCACCAACCTTCAGGTATGTTGGCAAAATTGTAGTCACTACTCACCATGTTAATAGGATATCCAGACAAGTTTCTGAACAGGGTTCCTGTTACAGATATTTTCACCTCCACAAAGTCCTTGGACTGTGTGGTGTACTGTGCAATTACTTCTTAGAGTGATGTTACTATAGACTCTTGTCCTCTTTTTCAGCTTTGGGACATCCGTAAGAAAGCAGCCATCCAGACATTTCAGAACACCTACCAAGTGTTAGCTGTGACCTTCAATGACACAAGTGATCAGATTATTTCTGGTGGAATAGACAACGATATCAAGGTATATTAGATGTTTATGTTGTGTTTACCTTTTACCTGTCTCCACTCACAGGGATAAATCTTTCTGAACTTCTTAGCTTTGCACGTTGTACCAATTAAATGGAAGATAACTTACAAATTGTTTTCTTTCTGTCCTATCCTCATTGACTTCCTAAATCAAGGTTATATTACAGCTCATATAAATGCTGTCAAGGACTGGGCAGTTAATGTGAAGAGGGAAGTCCCTGTGTGGGAACTCTGGAAATGAAGAGTGCATTCCCTGCCTAAAGGCATTTGAAACCTTTTTTTTTTAACCTGCACTGGCCTCATAAGATAGCAGTGAATCAGTTTGTGATTCTGTACCCTAATCTCTCATTGTGTCTTTCTTTTTGAGAATATGGAAAGAAACTTTGGGGGAGTCCATAGCTAAGAATATGAGGAGGTAATGATGTTAGAGAAAGAAGCAGTAGACTATGTGGCAGTACAGTGTCGCTCAAGCTTTCAAATAACTGACTTGGGGTCTAATCTCAGTTCCAACATTTTCTCGTTTTTTGTGACTTCAAGCTAGTTCTTACTTCTTTCAGCCTCTGTTTTCTTGTGTGTGTAGCAGGGGTAATAATAATATCTACCTCATAGGGTTGTCATGGGGATTAAATGAGCCAAATGTATTAGAGCACCTAGCAGAGTTTCTGGACATAGCAAGTGCTATGAAGTATGAAATGTTTGAGGGTAGGGGCAGAGGGAGGTGATACAGTTTGTGTCTGCTTTTGCTTATTGGCTTCCTTAGGTATTTCAAAGACTTTGACTTTACCTTCTACTTTGTCATGAGAGTAATAACTGGGTAAATACTCAACTTCTTATGTTGTCTCTACCTAGAAATTGTACTGTATTGCCATCCCTCCTTGCCTCCTTTGCTGTTACTATGGGTGAAATGTCCTTGCTTTTGTCTAAGGGTGGTCCCTTAAAATGAAAGGATTTCAACTCTTTTTTCCTATCTCTACCTTGTGCCATCAATTTTCCCAGATCCTATGTTTTCAACCTCCTCTTCTGCTTTCTTCTCATTAGCATTTCATCATGTCCAGATTTTCTCTTGGTGGGGAAAGGGGTCTTCTATTCCACATTTTCTTGTTACTGTCCTGTCAGTCTTCCCCTTTACAGCCAAACTTCTTGAAAGACAGTGATGGTGGTTTTAATAATAATAGTGTTACCATCATCATCATCTAACACTTAACTTTGTGTCAGGCATTGTTCTTAGAACTTTACTTTATTAATTCATTTAAACTTCACAACAACCCTATGAAATAAGTGCTATTAATGCCATTTTACTGATGAAGAAACTGAGCTAAGAGAGGCACAACAACTTAACCCAATGTTACACAGCTAATAAGTGATGAAACCTCAGTTCCAAACCCAGAGTTTGGTTCCAGAGTCATACTCTTAATACCTGTGAGAAATCCCCTGAAGATTTTCTCCACTTACTGTCTTTAATTCCTCACCCTCCTTTCATTCCTCAAGTCCATCTCATGATCACTCCTCAGCAGTCTGGCTTCTGCCTCCATTGTTTTATTCTCTTCAAGGTCATCAGTGATCTCTCTGTTACTAAATCCAGTAGATCCTTTTAGTTTTTTTTTTGTTTGTTAAACTGGCTATGACAATGTACTGTCCTACCCCTTCCATCAGGCATATCCTTCCTCAGATACCTCTGCAAGCTATTCTGTGTATTCTTTAAATGTCATTATTCCCCAGGGTTCTTTCCTTGGTGCTCTTTTTTTTTTTTAACATTTTTTTATTGAGCTATAGTCATTTTACGATGTTATGTCAAATTCCAGTGTAGAGCACAATTTTTCAGTTACACCTGAACATACATATTCATTGTCACATTTTTTTTTCTCTGTGAACTGGTGCTCTTCTTACTTCATACCTTTCCGTGGACAATTCTCATATAGTTCTGTGACTTTAATTGTCATCTCTGTTGCTGGTGATTCTGTGTTCTCAGCCTAGAGCTACATCTCTACATCCACATATACAACCAGCTACTCAGCATCCCCCACTTGGATGTCTTATAAGTACTTCAGAAATCACCATTTCCAAAATTCAGTTTCATATCCCTTTCTGCCCTATAACTATTTGGGAAATGTGCATTCAGAACATGAGGGCTTAATTAGATTTTTTTTTTAATTGAAGTATAGTTGATTTAGAGTGTCTCAGATGTTAAAGTGATTATTATATATTCTTTTTCAGATTCTTTTCTATTATAGGTTATTATAGGATATTGAATATAGTCCCCCGGGCTGTAGATTAGGTCCTTGTTGTTTGTCTATTTTATGTATAGTAGTGTGTATCTGTTAATCCCAAATTCCCAATTTATCCCTCCTCCTAATTAGATCATCTTAATAGCTAATGCGTTATTTCCCTGAGTGAAGTTTGGGAGCCCACTATCATTAGAATCACTAGAGGGCTTCTAATATGTATGAAAGTGGATTAGTGTCACTAAGCTATGATAATTTCCATACTTTTAAGTTGTTGTTAGTATTAAATTTACATACAATGAAATTAATTTTTAATTTTAATTTCTATGAATTTTAATGCTTGTGTAGATTCATGTAGCTACCACAGACTGTACAGAGCAATTTCCATCACCCCAGTAAACTTCATAGTACTCCTCTGGGTCAAACGTTCTACCCAACCTAATCCCTCCCAACCATTAATCTGTTCTTTGTCCTGTAGTTCCTATTCTAGAACATCATATAAATGGAATCTTACGGTAGGTAACTTTTTGAGACTGGCTTCTTAAATTTAAACTATGAGAATTTGATCCTCTCATCTCTACTGTGGGGATAGTAGCCTAAGAATAATATTCTTGTGCTAGTAAAGTCTTCTTGCCACAAATTGTGTGGCTTATTTCGTGCTCTTTGTCTATACTGTTTCAGGGCCTTCTATAAACAAATGTATCCAGTTGTTCCATAGTCCTGAAAGGACTGAGTCCCTTTTTTGTTTTGAAAGCTTTCCGTATCTTCTCAGACACACGCTGTATGCTATACCTTCTCTTAGGTTAGATTATTTCTTCAGGTAGCTAATCCCAGCCTTTGTCTGTAGATACATACCAATTTTGTTTTGAAATCTGAACTTATCTCAGATTTGAGGAATGTGTAACTATAGTCCCATGAGTATGGCAGTTAATAAGTTTACATCACAGCCTTGTAGTCTTTATCTTTCTAAACTAAAAAGTCTATCCGGTTCACAAACATTAGAATTTTTCTTTCAGTGCCTCATTTTCAAGGAATTTTTTTAACTAGAAGTGCAGAGTATTCCCAAAACTGGGACATTCTTATTGTGGTACTTGGTCAGGATCATTGCATTCTCTTGTCAGCATTGGAAACTCTGTACGCTATTTACAGTATATCTTATTTTCCAAATTAAAAATCAAGGTAGACTTTCCTGATTTGACTACTTATTTACCTTGAAAGTTTTGCAGAAATACAAAAATTGCACTCAAATGTATATTTAATAAAAACAACTTTATCAGGAATAAAATTATTAAAATGAGATTAAATTATTTATTATAATTTAAATATTTTTATTAATAAAAACGATCATTTGTTCATTGAAGAAAATTTAGAAAATGTAAGAATAGGGGGAAAAAAATCACTTGCAGTCTTAGCATCCAAATTTAGTCACTCTTGATATTTCAGTATATTTCCTCCCAGTCTTTTTCTGTGCCATAGTGTTTTGTATGTAAACATCTTAATGTTCACACTTTGGATAAAATCTTACATGTTGCTCTTTTCACTTAGTAACATATATCTAGTCTTTTGTCTGGAGCCCCCCCACTGTACACATTGCTATGGCTAGTTTAGTCTTCAAAGCTCAGCTCAGACATCTCTTTAGAAACGATTTCTTAGATGAAACTAGGCCCTCAGTCTAGTTGCTCTCCAATATATCGCTCTTACTTTCTTCTTAGCAATGTAGTTAGGATTATTTTTCTGTTTCTTTTTTTCTCTAGTTTTATTGAGGTATAATTGGTATAGAAAATTGTATTAGTTTTAGATTTACATCATATGATTTGATATATGTATATACTGCAAAATGATTACCATAAGATGTCTAGTTAACATCCATCACCTCATATTGTTACTTTTTTTTTTCTTGTGATAAGAACATTTAAGATCTATTCTCTTAGCAACTTTCAGATATTCAGTAAGTATTGTTAACAGTAGCTACTGGGCTATGCATAACATCCCAGAACTTAGGATCCTTTTTCTGATTCTGCCACTTAATTTGCTAGCTATGTGATCTTAAAATTGTTTAACCTCTCTGAGTTTCCATATCTTATCTCTAAATGGGAATAGTCAGTTGTCTTCATAAAATTCTTGCATGGATTCAGTGAGGTAAAAAATATAATATTCTTTGCAACATGGCAGTTACATAGTAAATGTTCAGTATATGTCAGCTGCCATCATCATCATTTTTCTTTTATTATTAGAAAAATCAATTATTTAGTAATCAACAATCATATACTGGACATTTAGGCTGTTTCATATGTATCACTATCACAAGTTATGCTGTCCTGGACATATTTGTGTGTTAAACTCCATATTTAATTACTTTTATAGAATAGATTTCTAGATGAAGATTAATGTGTTAACAAATACAAGGCTGTTTCATATTTTGGATACAGGTTGGCAAATAGTGTTGGTGATAGCAATTAACAAAGACAGTATTTGATATCAGGTTGCTATGGTTGTTTGACTTCATTTTGCTCCTGTATGACTAAGGGGTGTGCTGGAGAGATGTGAGACTATAGAATTTGTCTTCTCTTTATTTAACAACACCCTATTCTGACATGCTTAGGGGTGAGTAACTGCCCTTGGATCCAGAAAGACAGTTGTCCTTCGGCCCTCGTAAATTTAAAAATGCAAAAGAGAGGCTCCTTTTCCATCAGAAACACACAGAGAATGTCAAACCTGAAAGGGACCTTAAACATCTCGTTATCCCTTTTATTTTACAGATCACTAAAGCAAAACACTAGGAGGTTAAGTGATTGGGCTAAGATCATGTAGTCACTCACTCAGCGATTGAGCCAGGACCAGAACTCTGTCTCCAGATGGCCAATAATCTTGCACTCTACCATTGCCTCTAGTCAATTAACAAACACCTTTTAAGCAGTCAGAGACTTACCAGTCTTGAGCACTTGCTTGACAAATTCCTACACTGCCTTACTACATTAGGAAGTGCTCCTGAAGAGCCTGGTTTTTGTTTGCTTCTCAGTCTCAGATAGCACTGCCTATTCTAAGAAGGGGGAAACAAAGAGGGAATGGAAACCTCTTCAAAATCTAAGGTGATACTTACCTGGCAGGGGAGATACCGTGATCACAAAGGTGGTTTTCTCAGGGCGAGACTTATCCATTGTACTACAGATGTGCTGATCCCTGCGATTTCCCTAAATGTGGGAAACTCGACTGCATAATTTGTGGTAGTGGGGGACTGCGTTCACGCTCTCCAATAAATAAATAAGTAAATAAATTTAAAAAGTCAATCTAAGGTGAGCAAATTCTGTGTATGTTTCTGAGCAAATATGTTTCTCTTGGGATTTTCTTCCTGGGCATAGGATTGGGGAATCAGAGGAAGATTAATAAAAGAAGAAAATGCTCTTCTGCTTGATGACTTGAAGGTCTGGCTGGCAGTTCTTTGACATTTGTTATAATTCTGAGCTCCGGTTAAAATGGGAGTTTAGTCGACTTTTTTTCTTTTTAATGTAGTGGGTAAAGGGATAGAATAGATCCTCATTGATTCTTCTGCCTCAGCTCTCATCCTTTCCAATTATCTGGGCCAGAAGGACCTTTCTAGAATCTGAACAACCCATTCCACTACTCTGAACCCTTCTGTGGCTCCCCAGTGAGGGAGATTTAAAAAGTCCAAGCTAGGCATTCAAAACCTTTCATGAGCTGGCCTCTGCTTGCCTACTGCTCACGCATTGTCTGTTGCCTCTCTTTGCCCATTCCCTACAACCCAGCAGTTTTTTCATGCCTCTCTGCTTTCATACATTCTCTTTGCCTGGGAATACCCTTCTACTTTGTCTGAATGAAAAAATACCTCTTTCTTCTTCATACCCCGCTCAAGTGCTTTATTCTCTATGAAACCTCCCCTTACTCTCATCTCTGTATCACAGGAGCATTAAACCCTCTGCCATCTTTGCTGTTGCACCTTGTACAGACCTCTCATCACTTGTTTACTCCCTACTGGACTGAAAGCTCCTTGAGAGCAGGGTTGTCTTTTTTATCTCCAACAGTGCCTGCCACTAACAGATGCCCAGACATTCACTGAACAGCTGATTAGGACATCTGCAAAATGACTTTGCTTAAATTAGTGCCCTGCTCACTCTTTCTTTGGCAAATCCCAGATGCATTTTGGCTCTGCAAAACAATGTGTGCTGGCCTCAAAGAGGAAAGTCTAGAAATAGCACCCAAATGCTGTGGGGGATGATGAATTGCATTCTCTCCTAGAAAGCTAAAGATTTCAACAATGCCTTCTCTGAAGAGGAGGAACAATGGCTTGAACAAAAAAAATGTCAACCACTTCAGGCTTTCCTGATTATTGAGGCAGCAAACATCCTGACACAAAAATGATTGTATATAAAGTGTGTTGGGTTCCACACATGAATGAGTTATTGATGGAAAAAGTGGAGTTATGTGCCTTATGTATTGCTTTGACATAACAACACCGAACTCATTTCTAGATGAGGAACATGCCTTGCTTAAAGGGACAGCAAATTTTTCTTTTTTTCATTTAGGAAAAGTACGTGGCAATATTAAATCAAATTCGGATGAAATTTTATATAATAACAATGACCTTAACAAAATTGCTGTTCTTTTTCCATGTGACATTCCAGACCATTTTTATTGCCTTTAATACATTTTTTACGTAGTTGCAGTCTATGTAAATATAAATACTGTTTTGTATTTTACTTATTTGCTTAATAATAGCTTATTTTATAAACATTTCTACATTTGATCATCAGAATATTTTTAGAAAGTTAGGTAGTTAGTAATAGCTACCAATTGTTGAGGGCCTGCTGTGTACCAGGCACTTGCTAAGCATTCCATCAGTAATCCTCACAATAGCCATAAGAGGTAAATGTTATCCCCATCTTACAGACCAGAAACAGTCTAAGAGAGGGTTAGTGGCCCAATAACATATAACTTTTGAGTTGCAATGACTGGGTTCAGTCTGACCCTAAATCCTCACTCTTCCCACTCTGCTATTCGATCTCTAGCATGAGAGCTTGTAGTGTTGCAATGTGTTTATCAGCCATAATTTAATAAACAGTTTCTTTTTCCTGTTTGACACTATGTCATTTTCAGCTGAACCATTTCTCTTACCTTTCCTACCCTGGCAACAGTGAGTGTACAATTTATTTTTCTTTTAATAAATATGCTTTTCTGTAGTGTGTATGTATGTATATATGCATATTATGACATTCAATGAAGTTTTAAGGCATGGTTTTGCATATTACCTTGCTGTATACATTTTACATGCAATCATGCCTTTTCAAATGATTTGTTTCTTTGTTTTCATATGGTTCTAATAGTTTATTTTTAGTTGCTAAGAATCATAGTTTAAGCATTTTAAATGCTACTTAGTTTTTAAATTCCTAATATATTTTGTTATGGGTTGAAAATAATCTCTTCAGATTCTATTTCTTTTTGTTAAACTTTACCTTAGTATTTGACATTCATTATATTTTTCTAGTCTAACATAGTAACTTTGACACTTCTTTTAGAAAGACAAAAGAGTTTTTTCTTCTTTGATAGAAATCCTGTATTTTGTGGTCAAGTAATACTTGGCCCAGAGGCAGATTAAGAAGGGATACCAATTTTCCCAGGCAGTTGACTCTTTAGTAACTCTATTTCTTTGCTGTTCACAATTTGATTTCTGGGAGTGCCTTCTTACTTTGTTTTGCAGGTCTGGGACCTGCGCCAAAACAAGCTGACCTACACAATGAGAGGCCACGCAGATTCAGTGACTGGCCTGAGTTTAAGTTCTGAAGGCTCTTATCTCTTATCCAATGCAATGGACAATACAGGTAACTTTGGAAAAGAAAGCTCTGTCAGTGCCCTGTGGACCCTAAAGAAAATGGTCACTAGGTGCTAGAAATGTGTGCTGGGATAAAAGAGTTCAAGGAAAAAGTCAAGGATGGCTTGCAGGTATCCACCAGGGCAATTAGGAAAACAGGTTGTAATAGAAAAGCTTTAGAAGAGATGGTCAGGAAGCCAGGATTCTAGTCCTTGATCTTCCATCTAATCCCTGAGCAACTTTGCATATAGCATTTCTCCTCTCTGGGCATCAGTTTCTACACTGATAATGTAAGAAGAGTGGACTTTCCTTTAAGGCCCATTTCAGCTCTTGTATGCTGTGCATGCAAGGCTATGGATCCGAGCAGGATCCAAAACACTCCTAGTGATTAGTTTGTTGAGAATGATGAGAGTCTGGAGATCCATCCAAGGCAGTTCTCAAGTATTTTGAAAGAGTAACTAACAAGCTCAGATGATCAATAAACCCATTGATATCTCAGTTGTGCTTTTTCTGCCAGTATGTCTGTCCTCCCCACTCCAAAGCATTGATGTGATAAGAGATCCTTATTATCCTGGATTTACACAAACACACTCTTGTCCTTTCTTTGCTTGTTTTTGAGTTGTTGGGTGGGAGAATGGGTTTACTATGGCAATAAAGAAAGATGGCTTGTTGGATTATATGCTTAATATTGGGAGAGATTGGAAATACCCCTCTGGTTCATAGACTCGTCAGAAACCAAAAGGTTTTCACTGACATCTTGTAACAAAAACAGTGCCTCACACTCAGTGGGTGCTCAATTAATAATTGTTGAATGAATGAACAGGCTTACCTTCTGACTGTATTCTCAGCTCAATAGCAAACTTCCATGCATAGCTTCACCTTTTTATGCCTGTCTGACTTCAAAGGTTTTTTTTCACATTCAAATAAAATGACATCACTCAAATTCCACTGTAGGTTTAGCTTTAGTTTACAATAGCTGTAGCCACTGCTTACTGTGAGTGTTTACATCCTATTTCAGTAGACTTGCTGTTGTCTAATTCTAACATTGTTCATAGTAAGGAAAGATGAGATCCATAAATGGTTATTAAAGTAAAAATAAGAATTTCTTGTTATGGTTATATAATAAAATTACGAATTCTTTATTTTTGTTTATTGCCACCAATCTTTTAGAGCCCTTTCACATATGTCATCTTATTTGTTTCTTAAAATATTCTTATTTTTTAAAAAAAGAACAGTGATATTCTCATTTTACAAAGGAGACCAAAACACAAGGAACCTTGTTCTTTTCCTGATATCCCCCATATATATAATAGAATTGGGATCAAATTTCACTTTTTCTAATTCTTGGTACAGTGTTTTTATATTTATATATATATGTATATATACACACACACACACACACATACATATATATATGTATATATATATTTGACCTTGTTCCCAACTTAACTGTAAGGTACCCCTATGAGCTAAATTAGAAAAGGTAGTCACAAGTTTGGTTTTTATAGATTATCACAGTAGTCAGTGGTATTTAGATTGTCATACTGAAACTTTGCCAGATGTGACTCTTGGGGTTGGCAGAAGAATCATTTACAAAATGTTTTGTTGAAATCAGTATCACACCCAGCTGCTTCCTTTTGCAAATCTCCAGCAGTGTGTTTGACATTTTCCCTTCCTCCGCTCTCAAGTTTTCCTCTGTGCCCTTAGTGCCTGTTAATGGAACTCGGCTGCATTTCATTCCCATTAGAAAAAGAGAAAAGCCTTATCAGGTAGCAGAATACTATGGTGGTCCTTCTTTACCCAGGAAATAACATCTGTCATTGACATGATACTGATTTCAGCTGGGTTCTCAGGAGGCCCCTGGTTGATAATTGTTTTGCTTTGTTTGAATTCACAGTGCGGGTCTGGGATGTCCGGCCGTTTGCTCCCAAAGAGAGGTGTGTGAAGATATTTCAAGGAAATGTACACAACTTTGAAAAGGTAAGTTCTGCATGGCAGAGGAATTTTACTGTCCATTTGATTCAAAGAAACATTTAAGATGGTACTAGGGTGCAACATTTATATATATCAAATCATTATGTTGTACATCTAAAACTAATACAATGTATATAGGTCAATTATATCTCAATTTTTTTTTAAAAGGTGATGCTAAGGGTAAAGAGCCCTGAGAAAGGGCTACGTTCCAGTACCACTGTTTTCCATCAAAACTGTTCTTGCCAGAAATAAAACTAACAGAAACATATGGAAGAAGGCACTCATATAGATAGATAGTGATGGGGCCCCCCCTCAAATTTGGGATTTCTGACTTCAATAAGACACTCTTTAATTCTTTGGGAACTTTGACCCTTATAGGGGAGTGTTGCATGTGGGACCCAGCCTCCTATGGCTGTTACCCAGATGGCATCCCTCCCCCTCCAGTAACCAGCTGTTCGAGCCCTGAGAATACATCCCTTCCTTCAGTGAGCACCACAGGCCAAGTTCTGAGAGAGAAATTTTCTTAAACTCTGAAATCCTAGGTCAGCTCTTACAAGTAGCTTTTCCTCCATATAGTTTGTAAATATAGACTAATGTTTTTCTTTTGAGAACCAATTGAGATTCGGTTTCACTTTATAAATCAAATTTTATTTTTTGATGGATTTGGCTTTATTTTTGTTTTACTTCCAGATAGAAAAAAAATTAATGAGGAACAAGATAAATGGAGCAAAGGGAGCCTCCATTTGTAGGCAAAATTTTGTTACCAGGTCCACTCTTAATTTACTGTAAATTAAGCATTTTCTACAGTTGGTTTTTATATGGTTTGAAATACAGCAAAGCATGCTGTCTTGGGCTGTGAAATATAAGATAATTGCTGGCTGTATTCTGGGGAGAATAATTAAAACTCTACTTAAGAAATTTAAAGTTTCTTAGTGATGCTGTAGTCTAATAAAGATGGGTTTGGTACATTATTGTATTCATTGGATTCCTGCTTATTCATCACTATAGAATCTTCTGAGATGTTCTTGGTCACCTGATGGAAGCAAGATAGCAGCTGGCTCAGCCGACAGGTAAGGATTACTGGGTGTGAGGTAAAGAATGATGTAGCTATGCAGGTGTCTTCTCATGTTTAATACATTAAGTGCAGATACTGAGCTGAGCAGACAGAGTTATAGCTGTGCTCGGAGATGAAGCCATGTTCAGTCTGAAAGGTTTAAAGCTCGTGTAGACAAACACATCATTTCTACCCTCTTTGGATACATTTTAGACCTGAAGGGTAAAAAATTTCTTTGGTTGATGGATTCCCTTTGCCATCAAAATAAAATTCAGACTCCTAATCTGGCTTCAGTTTCCCTTATTAGATTCTTTTGCCGTGCTTCAGTTCATTCAAATGCATATTGTATGTACTTTTCCCCCACCATCACCACAGTGCTTCCCTCACTTAGAACTTTCCCTATTCTTACATCCCTTGTGCCTCCAGTCTTCTCTCTCATATCGCCTCTTCTCCATTATCCAAACTCCTATATCTCTCTAGTAACCACCTTTATATTATATCTATAAACTTCCCTGGCCCTCTGTCCCTCACCTCTTGGGCATAACTAATTGCTCTTTGCTCTGTCCTGTAGTCACACCATATACACCTAACCTTTTTTAGCATTTACTACATCTTACAGTAAAACAAACACAGTGGGAAACACCTACTAAATTATTTGTTCCTAGATGTCAGGAAATGAGTCTTAGTCATCTCTGAACCTAGGGCAGTGCTTGACCTATTCTAAGCAGTTAGTGAATACTACATGAATGAATCCCTAGCTCAAGGATGGCAGTCAGACTTTGCCCTGCATATCAGCTCAGCTATTGGTAATAGCTGATTCAGAGCTGGGTCTGGGTTCAATGGGAAAAGTGTCATGATTGCTAGATGAGAGGTGTGGCAGCATGTGGGTTAGGTATTTTCCAACCCTGAGCTGAATTAAAAGACTATGAAGCTTTAACTGTCAATGTAAACTGGCTGAAGAATTAAATTATAAATGAGGAACAGAAGGGAGAGAATTCTTTGGTCAGATGATCGTAGTATTGATATGTCTATGGTGACCTATAATTGGGAGAGAGTCAGAGGTTGCATAGGGATGTCCATGTGCCCAGGCTGTTGGGGCACAAATGTGAAATGGTAACGAATGATGCCCTCTGAAGGCAGACCCTAGGTTTAGTCCCATTGGGAGCTGTCTTACCCCTTTTTAGCTTAACCTCATCTTCCTCCACCTTTAGAGATTTTTCTGTTGCCTGACTGAAACAGGCACCATCATGTAGATGTGAAGCTTTTCCTAGGCTAGGTTGGGCTTTCAGCATGTTCCATAGTCTTCTCCTGTTTGGGGCTCTAGCACAACCATAAAGAAGCCTCACTTTGGTCTGTCCCACACTTTCTGACTTGTAAACAATGTTGAACATACTTGACTATTCTATAGTCCCCCTTTTTTTTCTGGCACATTTAATGAAAAATACAAGTATTCTGGTATTTTCTAGGGGGGAAGGGACCCAGGTAAAACAGTGGCACATTGCTGGTTTGAGTGCTGGTGGTTTGGAGAGCTGCCTTGAAGAGAGAATCAAAAGAATTTTCAGTTGCCAGGTTTCTAAAGACCTTAAAAAACAGGCCTAAGGTGTCTTACATTCTGACAGTAAGAACCATTCTAAGTATTTTTGCATGATTTTCATCAGAGATGTTGTATCCTTCCCATGTAATTAAGTTTTTTAACGATACCTGCCTAGCTTTTCTTCTGAGCAGTTTGCTTCTAACATTGGGCCTTTCTGACTTTCAGTGTCCTCTCTTCCCTCTTTCCCTTCCCACCGTTAATTTAAACCTCACATGTGGAAGCATGGCACTGGTCCAGCGAAAGCCTGTGTGTCTATCTGCTGAGGGTTGCCACAATTCATAGGCCACCTCGCCAATTAGCCTCAAGTCAACAAGTAGCTCTATTACATTAGGAACCTGGTCCCTGCTGAATGTTGCCATGCCAAAATAAGGAGAGGATAAGGATTCCCTCCAAATTTAGCATCTGATTGGCAGCCGTGGAGAGGGAGGCCTTGAAGTAAACCCTTGGAGATCTGGGATTCTGCTGGCTTTTATTTGCCTGAGAAATGTATCCTTCCTTCTCAGAGAACTGCTTTTCAGCTTGGCCTGAATTTGGCAAATTTCCCCTCCCTCCATGTAAATGACCTACCTCCTCATGTTCAGACATGAAACCATTCAATAGTTCCTATCAGTGACTACAAGAAGACTGGTCAGTCTCTGCTATGACTGATTTTTTTATTTTTTTAGCCTTTTGAGTTCTTGTAATTGTTTTGATAACAAATATTTTTATTCATCATAACAATAACTATCATTAATTCTGCATGCCAGGCACTTTGCATATATTTCATTATTTTTCTGAATCAAGCTGTGAAATCAGTATTGTCTCCATCAGTACTCCGTATCACTAAGGAAAGAGAAGCTCAGAGAAGTTAAATAAATGTCTAAGATTACTTAGCTATTAAATAGTTGCATTGAGACTTGAACCCAGGTCTTTATGACTCCAGAACTCATACACTTTTCCACTATGCTACGTCGCCTTAGCTGGATTAATGAGGACAGTTACTTGTGCATGGCAGGAAGGCAGACAGTAGGGAAAACAGAAGCATCAGAGCCAAGGAGTCTATAGACACATAGGGCTCCTTCTTCTCTTCCACCTTGCTTGGAACTTTTATTTATTTCCTGTGGAGCCTAGCCCTTGTGAGCTAAACAGTGTAATTAAGAAGCTCTTGTTTATTTGCATCTTAGACCAAAAGTGTGATATTGTTCAGAACTAGGCATTTTATAATCAAGTACTGATGAGTGTACCCTTTCAGGTGTTGACTGAACAAAACAAATATGTAAATAACCTGTTTGAAAACCACTAGCATTTAAAATTTACCAACAGATTATCTTTGTGTCATTATATGAAGATAATATTTATTTATTTTACCTTCATCTTAAAATCGCCCAAGCAAGGCTAAGGGTCAAAGGAACTTCTTTGGGAGGTTGGGGGCACTGCCAAGGATCATGAGGTGTTTGAGGATGGTAAGTGAAAGGGGAATACTGGAGTGTATTAAGAGTTCTCATTTTAGTTCTGCCGCTGAGCTGCTAGTAACCTTGGAAGTCACTTAGTTTTCTTATCTGTAAGATGAGGTTAGACTGGCTGATTTCTGTTGGCCCATTCCCATGCTACAATTTAGTGTTCTTCCCATGAATTCATTGCAAAATTTGGATCAAGTGAGTATTTGGGTTGTGTTTATGTAGCCAAAATTTCCTGTCCCTTTTGAGGGCTCTGATTTGAATACAATACTGAGAAGTTCAGATGGATCCGCAGCCTAGGCTCCCAACTTGCCTTGAGTTGGGTGTCCTTCAAGACATTCCTGGATGCATATGAAGTTAACTACACATCCTAATTATAAAGGTGCTATTTAAAGAAGATTTCTATGTGGGGGCTGGAGGGAAAATGTTCATCTTACTTCTCCATGATCATTCCTATTTCAGAAATTTTTGTTTGAAAATACCAGTAATGCTTATATTTTAAGCTATTTCTATTTCTCCACTCAGTTGCTCAAGGGCAGGATCCATGCCTTATTTAAAATCTGTATTCCTAGTTTCTGAAAGTCAGAACACAGTTCAGTAAATATGGAGTGAATAAATAAATGGTTGCTTCTGTTTCCCTTAAAAAGCTCTGCTTCTGTGCTGCTCTCAGCTCTGGGAGGCCTGAGGCTTGTTCTTTATCATACCTTGCAGGTTTGTGTATGTGTGGGATACCACAAGCAGGAGGATTTTGTATAAACTACCGGGCCACGCTGGCTCCATCAATGAAGTGGCTTTCCACCCTGACGAACCCATCAGTAAGTCTGTCCTGACAAAGGGGAAAGGGAAACTGTGGGAATCCCCCTAAAGGGACCCTGAGAATACAGAGGCAGAGTTTTATGTGAATTTCCATGCAAGCAGTCTTTATGGGGATCATTGACAGTTTCACCATTGTTCTAAGTGGTGAGAGTAAGAGCAATGATCATTTTCTTCTCAGCCTCAAAGGGGAGTTTGTTAGTCTGTTTCTTGTTCCTTTGAGTTTACTTGCTTCAGGTCTATGTTTCAATAATGCATTCAGATAAAAGAATGATATTTCTTAATATTCAGTTATAAATTGCAACTTACACTTTATCAGCTAGCTAAACTAAATAATGGGCCTTGAATTTAAGGAGAAAATGTGCCTTCTTCCAGGGCTAAGTATAACAAGCAGAAGCACATTTATAAAATGACAACAGACGTTGATTCTTTTCTTCTAGAATTACTGAAAAGGTCTTTTCGTAAGGTTTGACTGACAAGTGATATCAGGATTTAGACCCTGATAGTGTAGTTCCCGTAGCACGGTTTGTCCTCGTGGTTTCTAGAGGACTTGGATTGAAAAGCCAGGCTGTGGTTTCTTGTCAATGATGTTTAGGAGGAGGGGAATTTAAGCTAAATCCAATTGCTCTTTTATACCAAAATTGCCTCTTGATATAAGAGCCCTTGAGCACCAACTCTCCTTTAGCCTTCTTTATTTCCAGTTATCTTCTCTGTTCTTTTCACCTCAGTTCTCTCAGCATCCAGTGACAAGAGACTATATATGGGAGAGATTCAGTGAGGAGACTCCGCAAGGCTGCTTGACCCTGAGACCTCAGACAGCATAAGTGGCATCAAATGATGCCCAAGCCAGCATCCTCCCTTCAGATGAAGATCAATACTAGCAAGAAACAAGGAAGAGGTGGCCATATTCCAGCAACACATGTATCCCATTTCACCAGGATGATTAAGGCAAGCTTACAGTGGTCTCTTAAAACCACCTGCCAGATTTCAGGGACTGTTTGGTTTTTTTCTTCTTTTTTTTTTTAAATAAGTCTTCTTCAAAGAGACAGACATTGGTTGTAGTTTCCTGTTTCCTGATCCAGGCTGAAGACAGGGAATATGACTGAAATTTATTTCTTGGGGTTTTTGTTTTTTTTAATTCAGTAACTTGTATGATATTTTCTTTCTGTGTTTCTCTGACTCATTTTGTATTAAAAGCCAAATAGATGTCTTTTTACAAGAGCCATGTGGATTGGATTTATTGCTGTCTTTTCTTTGAGGCTTCATCTCCATAAATCTAAGCAGGGCATGATGTGGCCGGGGGATACATACAATCCATTTAAACTCCTGAGAAGTTAGTGGGATATTTTGGGCTTTTTTCTCCTCTTCTGTGTTTTCTGGTTTACTCACTCCCATGAAAATGACAGAATAATTATCAGTAACAAATACTTGTCTTCTACTAGAAGCATAGCAGTCATGAGGTGATAAATAAGGTCTGAAGAACCTGGTTCTTACATATTTTTACATGGTCTTTAATGAACAGGGTCTGTGTTTACTGTGCCTTCTACCAAAAACACTTCTCTGAGCAGCAGTACCTGTTCTGGTTTGCTGAAGTGGGCAGATCTGGGGCAGTCTGAGCTGGTAACCAACAGCATTGGCTGGAATGCTGTATAAAACTCAACTCAAAAGGAATATGAGAAAGTTTTGGTGTAACTGGACCATGATATTGTCTAAGACTTTTTTAATTATTCTGTGTGTTTGTCTGTCTTTCTCAAACTAACAGGCATTAAGAAATGCTATTAGTTGCCTTCTATCCCCAAGACAGGTTACTATCTCCCTGGGTGACTGTGCCCAGCACACAGATCGGCACTGATGAATCCCATCTGGCACTGGGGAGTGGAGTGTGTATTTTCTGAACCTCCTGTCTCAACTCAAAGGTCTTCACACCTCCAACCTGTTCTGAAAATGTTTGGTTATATATTTTTGGCTCACAAATTGAATCCTCTACCTTAAGTTACGAAAGAGAGGATAGTTTTAAGTGAGCACATGTCCAAGATTTAACTTGGACATTAATGAAGGAACTAGTGGGATGATAAAGCTGTCAAACTAGTTACTTTCAATACAGTGAATAAAGTTTAAATAAAGTACACTGGAAACAGAAAGCAATTTGTTGTTCCTGGGAGTTAAGGCTGAAGTTTCACAGATTATGTGATTATGCTTAGATTGGGTCTTACGGAATGAGTAGGACTTTGGGACTTTGCCAGGTGAACAAAAAACATGTGCATTCCAAGAAACGGCAGGCACCAGCTTGAAAGTTTGGTGTGTTTCATGAACCAAAAGAACTTCAGCATGGTTAGCAATGGGGAGCAGCAGATAGTAAAGTTGCAAAATTAAGTAGGAGCCAAATCCTGGAGAGCATGTACTTCATATAATGTATCCTATAGGTTGAGGCTTCCTAAAGTGTATTCCACAGCATACCATTTTCCTGGTATGTTAGATATGTTGGGGCATAAAGATCTCATGCTCAAATAAGTTCAGGAAAGACTGAGTTAAATAAAGTGAAACTGGTTTCTTTATTGCAGGAATGCTTAGAACCTTAACTATACTAAGTATAGTGGGATCTTCGAAGGGAAAGGTGATTCAGATTTTAGACCTGAGCAATAATTATATATATGGTTATGCCTTTAACCAGAAGAGACTTGGCCAGAGATAGTTTGCAAGCCACTTTTCACACCTCTAGCACAATCATAGTTTACTTCCTAATCCCTTATAAACACCTGGTCTACATACCTCAGCATTAGTCCAGTCCCCTTCACCCACCCTCATCTTTCTTGGCTAGGGGTAAAACAAGGCTTGAACCTTGACACTGCATTTTTAAAAGCTTACCAGTCCCTTGAGAAGTTGGCAATGATTGGGAAGAACCAAGGCCCTGGAGAAGGGCTTTCCTCTAACCTCAGCCTTTTCACTCCTCCCAAGTGCCTTCTTCAAAGGAGGGTAGAAGCCATTAGCAGAAAATAGTGCCACTTAGAATTTGTAGGGAATAGAGGCCCTAGCCTGGGGAATATAAAACATCCCCAGAGGGTGCACATTGTATCTCACTTTGGGAGAGATAGATTACTCCCCATTGAGTAATGGCATCTCTGGTTTTCAGTTAATTTCCCTTTGTGACTTACACAGTCTCTGGCACTTAGTACTGCTGGCACTTAAAGAGC
The DNA here is from genome assembly GCF_048564905.1 of Vicugna pacos. Taxonomy (NCBI): domain Eukaryota; kingdom Metazoa; phylum Chordata; class Mammalia; order Artiodactyla; family Camelidae; genus Vicugna; species Vicugna pacos. Next base: position 45,672,283 of record NC_132999.1, read on the forward strand.
CAGGTCTTTTTTCCGCTGGGTGGTTGAGCTTTGTGAGCTGAATGGTCAAGGAGGTGGATTTGGACGGGTCAAGGCTCTTATTTGAGTTGCTTCTTCACAGCAGAGCTACAGAGTTGTTTGTTCCTGGCAGACCTAAAGTCTACTGCTTGTTAATATCTCATAGTGTGTGGATGGGAAATTGAGGTAAGAGAGTCCTGAGCGATTTGGGGCTGCAGGCAGTTGAGCCTTAGGGAAAGGCCCTTTGGGGTAGGACAGGATCTGCTCCTTCCAGAAGACTTTAGGGCTTGACAGCTGTGTCCCAGGACAGAAGGAGGGGCCAGACTTAAAAGCCTCTATTCCTGTGGGACCGGATGAAGCCAAGTCTGACCTCTGAGCCTGCCTTCTGGTCAGTTGTCTCTATACCCCAGACCCATAGTGATCCTTCTTTGAAGAAGCTTCCCATGGGTGCCTCTGCTGTCCACATCAGGCCCTGAGTTATCCCAAACTCCCTTTTTCTCGGCTTCAGCTTCTTTTTCTCGCTTGCCTCTGCAACTCAACCTACACTCTTAGATTCTTCTTTACTGTATATCCTCTAAAGCAGTAAGTTCTCAACTCTGCAGTTTTGCTGCCCCGGGGGCATTTGGCAATGTCTGGAGATATTTTTGATTGTCACAGCTGGAGGGATACTATGCACATCTAGTGAGTAGAGGCCAAAGATGCTCAAAGAAGCAGGTACTCTAAAATGTCATTAGTGATGCTGTTGAGAAACCCTGCACTACAGCAGTGATTCTCAAAGTGTGGTCTCTGGAACAGCAGCATTAGCATCATCTGAGAACGTGCTAGAAATGTAAACTCGAGCCCTCCCTGACACCTACTGAATCAGAAACTAGGGAATGAAGTGTTCAGCGTTCTGTTTTCAGAACACTTCCTCGAGGTGACTCTGATGCAAGTCTGAGAACCACTGCTCTACAGACTCAGAGAGTCCTAGGAAGGCCACAGAAGCTTCTCCTGTACACTCAGTAATAGTTGTCCTTAACTATTTAATTGTTCTTTTTGGCTTACATGCTTTATATCCCTTGTCACATTGAGGGGCAACAGGTTCAAAGAGGAGAAGTAACACTGAAGATCAACCAGCTCGTAAGTAGCAAAGCCAAGACATAAACCTAGCTGGAGTTCTTACCCCATCTCCACAACATAGGCCTTGGTGGCTCTTAATCTTGAATGCACATTCGAAGTACCTAGGGAGGCTTTGAAAATTCTGATGCTTGCATCGTACCCCAGACCAACTAAATCGGAATCTCTGGGGTGAAAATCAATATTTTTTAAACATTTTTTATTGATTTATAATCATTTTACAATGTTGTGTCAAATTCCAGTGTAGAGCACAATTTTTCCATTATACATGAACATATATATATTCATTGTCACATTTTTTTCTCTGTGAGCTACTATAAGATCTTGTATATATTTCCCTGTGCTATACAGTATAATCTTGTTTATCTATTCTACAATTTTGAAATCCCAGTCTATCTCTTCCCACCCCTCTCCCCCTTGGCAACCACAAGTTTGTATTCTATGTCTGTGAGTCTATTTCTGAGCATCAGTATTTTTACAGCTTTCTCAGGTGATTGCAATGTGCAGTCAAAGTTGACCACCCAGGTGGTAGCCATGGCTATAACTATAGCCGGGGGGGGGGGGGGCAGCATGAAGCCAGACTGACTTCTCCTGGCACCCCTTGGCTCTCAAGAAAACCACTACTATGACATGTGGTCTGTGAGAACTTAAGAACGCTTCTCCCAGTGCCCACGACTGAGCTGAAACATGAGTTTGACCAGGAGGCAGGGGTTGATCCACTGTGGTCATCTCTGCCTGATTGACTGTGGGGCTTTGTGCAGAAAAATGACCTCTAACCTTCCTTCAAAGCCCCAAGTATAGCATCCAAATGTTCTAGAGCTGGAAAAGACCTTACAAGTACTTCAGTCATCTAGTCCAACTTCGTTTTACAGAAGGGGAAACTGAAAGGAGATACAATTTTCCCAAGGTCACATGCATAGTAAGTTAATGCTTTTGCTCATTCAAGAAACATTTATTCAACAGGCCTTTGTGGTAGGCCCTGTGCTGGGCTCTGAGAATACAGAAATGACTGAGTCATAGCCTCATCTTTGAAGGATCACAGGGCAGAATAGTGGGGAGAGAAACAAAAATCAGAGCTTTCTAAACTTTTCCCCATAAGTGTCTTAATGGCAGAGGAGAATGAACTGGGGCAGAAGGAAGGAGTCCTGAAATTAATAACTTTCAAATCTTACCTTGGATCTATAAAATGTATGATTCTCCACTCAACTTTTCATTTTGAAAAGTTTCAAACATAAACATTAAAAAAATTGAAAGATTAATGTAGTGAATATGTTTGTTTCATCTAGATTCAGTAATTCAATAGTCTCTCTCTTTCACACACACACATACATATATAACTTTCAATGACTATTGAAGGTAAGATGCAGACATCATAATTCTTTACTCCCAAGTACTCCTAAATACTCCAGCAGGTATCTGTCTCCTAAGAACATTCTCTTTCATAGCCACAATACCATTACCACACCTAAGAAAATTAACAGCAATTCCATCTAATGATCATATTAAGATTTCCCCAATATTAAAAAAAATTTTACAGCTAATTTTTCAATCTAGAATCAGTGAAGTTTTATGCATTTGGGTTTTCTGTCTCTCTAGTGTCTCTTAGTCTAGAATATTTCCCCATACCTTTTTTCCCAGTGAAATTGGCTATTTAAATGTGTGTGATTTTGTATGCTGCTTCATAATACAGCTGTGCTTGTTTTACATTAATAAGTGTTTTAAACGACTGAGCGCCGAATAAAATTGACACTCCAGGAAGATGTACCACATTTATCTGTGCTTTGTGTCTTCTCATGTACTGTTTTAGAAACAGATACAAATAAGCAATTCAAATTCAATCTAATACATACTGTCAGAGGTATACCTCCAAACTGGGAGGCAGTGCCTAAGGAGAAGTTAGAGAAAGTTTTACTGAGGAAATGACACTTCAGGTGAATCTTAAAAGGAGATTGGAAGCTGGAGAAAAGAGGAGCTGGGAGGGGGAGTAAGTACAGTCTAGGTAGTGGGAAAAACATGGACAACTTCACAGATTACCAAAACTCCTGGTGTGATAAAAAATGACACACAGCATGTGGTGATGGTAACAGCATGTTGAGGGGAGTGACAGATGAGTAGGAACCTTGGAAAGTGTTGGAACCATATTGCAAATGGTCTAAAAGCCAAGTGGGCACCTTTGGGCTTCGTTTTAAGGAAAAGAAGCCAGCAAAGTTCTCTCAGTACTCAGCGCAGGAAGTCAACCACACCTAGTATGTTTTTGATTCTGGGGAAGCCTCAAAGTACAGAGCCAAGACAAGTGGATGGTAAGAAGGCAGATTTACACTCAACAAAGAAAGCAGCTGAATCGGAGCTGTCCACACGCAGAATGGTAGAGAGGTCCTCCTCTCTGGAGTGGCCAAGCAGAAGCTGGATGACCATTTGACGGGAATGCCTGTGTGGTATTGATTTAGAGGGTTAGAGCTGCTCATCAGAGTCCCCGAGGAGAATATTTTTTATAATACCCATAACCAGGTCCCACCTGCAGAGATTTTGCTGGAGTTGAGCTGGTGTGGGGCCCTGATTCAGATGCAGGTGGTCTACACACTAACCTTCAGGAGCCACTTGGTTAGAGGACCTCTAAGGTCTTCTGCAACTCCACTGTTCTATGATTTTACATGCCGTTTACCTCGGCCTCTAAGATAGTAATTTTAGGATTCAGTGAATTGTTTGCTGTGAAAGGACGTCTGGGTGAGGGCTTATAGAAAATAGGGATGAGGAGCCAGCAGGAGGTTGAGAATCCTATCAGGGCATTTGGGACCTGCTGGAGGGGCCGGGCCAGAGCTGACTCCATCTGTCTTCCGATCCCCAGTTGGCCCTTGGGCCAGCCCAGTGCAGCATAATAAAGGCCCAGGCAAGTATGGGGCCGATTGGAGAAGGCCTCCTGCCATCTCTCAATGTCCCCAGCTCAGCTCACCTGAGGACAGACTTTAACTGAAAGCCCATGTGGCCCCTGAGGGCTAGTGAGAAGGGAGATTTGTCTTGGCTGTCAGCGAAGTCTGTGCTAAGGATCCTGAACCCAGACAAGGAGAGTCAACTTTCTACAGGCTTATCTGCCATCAGAGCTGTTTAGGGCTTCCTGACCATTCATATATGCCCTGTTCTATCCTCTTCTTTTATTCTCAGCCATTCTTTCTTATCAGAGTTTTTTTTTTCCTTTAAAGATTTGAAAGAAGTTGGTTGGAGAGGAGTGATGGCAGGAAGGGGGCAATAGGCAATAAAAAGTATGTGCAGAAATTAAAGAGAAGGGGTCATAGCTCCTGAATGCACCTTGCCTTTAAACGCTTCTGTGTCTGCACTTGTTGTTCTGTCTGGCAGCCTATGTTGTAGTCATCTTTTCTCTGAAGTTTCCCTTACTACCTATTCCTAAGCAGTTAGCCATTCTTTCCATCACTTGGTTTCTGTACCTCACAGTCACTATGCCATTCTGTGTATCATTCATATCTGTTTATATGTTCTATCTCTCCCACAGGCCCAAGAGTCACAAACTCAGATGGCATCAGGGCCCAGAGAGGAAAGGCAAAGGGGTGAAGCTGCTGGGTTTAGAGAAGTAAGCAGTGGACGATGTCACATTGTTGGCCAGTGTGCTAGCCCCCAGGCTTTTAGCCCAGGGATTCTCAGAGGCACCTACCCTCTTCATCTTTGGTTCCAAAGCTCCTAGCCCAGTGCCTGACACAGTAATGGAACTGACCCAGAGATCTTGAGATCCAGCTCTGCCCTTACTATGCTGTGTGACATTACAGAACCCACTCAACCTCTCTGCTCTTCAGATTCTCCCTTTATGTCTCCCCTCTTCAAAAAAGGCACCTTGCAGATCATCTAGGCCAGTGGTTTTTGCACTGTTCCTGAGGGACCTGGGATTGAGGTGCTATCTGGAGGCTGTCACAGGATGGGAGGGCAGACTGAGACAGCAGCTTGCCAGTCCTCTTTCTCCACACAACCAGAGCAGTCCCACTGTTTTTCAGTTCTACAGATGTGTGATTTCTTTTGAAGAGAAGTGTCTGCTGCTAAAAAAGAAGTTTGAAAATTGTAAGGAATGCAGTAGGAATGGTATAGGTAAAGTAGTTCTGCCTCGATTCAAATCCTGATTCTGCCACTTCCTTGTTGTATGACCCTGGGCAAGTGATCTAACCTCTCAGAGCCTCAGTTCCTTCACCTAAATACTGGGTAGTGATAACAGTCCCCACTTCAAAAGGCTTTTGTGAGGCTGAATGAGTTAATGCACAGAAGTTGCTCAGAATAGTGTCTGGCACAGGATGCTTAAGAGATGTTAGCTACCGTGATAGAATGAGGTCTTTGTCCCTCTCCCTGGCACTGGAAGTCCCCAGTGATAGGAGTGCGTCTTATTTATGAGTCCCTTTGATCATACCTGAGGTGACTTAGGATGGGACCCCTAGACAGACTCAAGATGCGACTGGTCACCAGAAAGACCAAGTGAGTGGAAGAATGGAAACTTGTAGCCGCTCTTACTGAGCTCCATCTGGAGACCGAGCTCTGTAACAGCTCTGGAACACTGAGATCCAGAGCACCTTCCTGGCTGATGAACTGGCTGGGAGGGTTGTGCACCCCAACTCCACAGAGTCAGGAGTGCCCGGGCCCTTTCCAGGCCTCACCGTATGTACCTCTTCATCTGGCTGTTGATTTGTGTCCTTTCTAATAAACCAGTAAAGGTGAGTAAATTACCTTCCTGAGTTCTGTGAGCTGTTCACAAGCAAATTATCCAACCTGAAAAGGAGGTCATGGGAACCCCCAATTTATAGCTGGTTGGTCAGACATAGGGGTGGCTGGAGATCTGCAGCTAGCATCTGAAGGGGAGGCAGTTTTGAGGGTACTGAATCTTTAAGCTTTGGGTCTATGCCAACTGTGCGTAGTTAGTGTCAGAATTGAATTAAATTGTTGAACAACCAACTGGTGTTGAAGAATTGGTTGGAAAACACCCCAGGAACTATTATTAGTATGCTCAGCCCTCAAACTTGGAAGGAGAAATTAATAGGTTTAACATTTCTGCTATCTTACGAGTGAACTTTCGCAGAAGCCTTCAGTGTTTTAACCCACAGAGGGACTAGTGGTAGAAGGTTCAGACACTGACTGGGCTTGGTTTAAGGCAAGGGAATAACTTAACACCTCATAAATTCCTCTTCACTTCAGCAGCTCCTAATGTGCCTCTCTCTAGGGCCAACCATGCTCCTGCCTTCTCACTCAGGAAGTGTGGGTATGTTCTGAATCATCTGTCCTTTATTTCTAAATCCTGCTTCATTTCCCCCACGTTCTTTCCCTAGTCCAAGGCTTAGTCATCTTTTTTGTTGACTCCTTTGAGCCCTCCTGACATTATCCTTAGCTCCTAACACCCACAACGTCTTGCCAAAGATGCTTCTATCTTTTCCTACAATTAGATTGCCTTCCCCCTTAGAATCCTGGACTTCCGGGTGGTAAAGAGAGCACGAGGTATGCTAGGACCCAGGACAGTAAGATCATTCTTTCATCACGCATTTGCTAACTCCTGACATGATCCAAGCCTTGTGGGATACAGAGATGATTTATGACACAGTTGCTGTCCTCATAGAGCTCACAGTCAACTGGCAGAAACAAAATCAGACAAGTAAAATAAATCCTAGTGAAAGTTCTCCTGGACGTAGCACAGACCACATGTGATCCCAAAGGAGGGGCTCCTCCTTGAAGTCACAGAGTGTTAAGGAAAACCTGGCATGTGGGGAAGTAACAGGAGAGCTGAGATTTGAAATGTGAATGGGAGATCTCCAGGCTAAGAATTTGGATGGGAGATACCTTCTAGACAGAACAACATGTGCAAAGCATGAAAGTGAGAGATGGCATGGTGCATATGTGGTGTGGGCAGGACTTCGACTAAATGGAATGACCCGGGGCAGAGGCTAGTTCTGCTGAGGTCAGACAAGCCATCATCCCTGGTCCCATAGGCCAGACAAGAGTGAGTTAGCCTGGCCTTGGAACAGGGTGTCACAGGCATGATGTGATACAGCCAGGTGCCTGGCAAGGGATGGTAACAGCCCCAGTGGAATCCACTCTTATTAAGATTAAATGAGATAGTATATGTTAAGTGCCTGGCTCAGAGTAAGCACTCAACAAATGGGAGCTATTAATGTTATTATTACTGAATTGCATTGTTAGCGTCACAGAGGGAACTGGCAGACTGTCTATCTGGAAGAGGCCCCAAAGAGGATCTGCTAGAAAACTTACATCTGGGCTGAGTCCTTGTGGGACTGGTTCTTCTTACTCTTTAGTGGGAAACGGACTCTTTGGGGAATCTGATGAAACCTGTGGACCCTCTCCCCAGAAAAAGACACATCTGCTCAGATGAAGCTTTGCATATTATTTATTTCAGGGACTTCACAGACTCCTGGAGGCCGGTCTAGTCATGGAACCTGGTTAGACACAGCTGTCACTCGCCAAGCATGGCTGAGAAAAGTTCCCACTGTTAACTCAGCTTATTCCAAGTGAAAACCAGCTCACGTAATTCCAACTCTACCAATATTCTGTGTGTTTTAAAATTCCAAGTGGCATGCTGGCAAGTGGGTGGAGGAGGCAGACCAGTGAAGAGACCGTTCTGCTGGTCCATGGAGAAGACAACGGCTGCCTTCAGGAGTGGGTGTCCTCTGCAGGCCCACAGGGCCCTCCCTGTGCTTGGTTTAATGCTCCGCTGTGTCTTCATTCCTAATGAGCCTTAAGGAGCCATGCATTTTCATTTTGCATTGAACCTCACAAATTATGTAGCCACTCCAAGGAGAAAAAATCATGCATCTGAGTGCTCGCTATGTAAGCAGCATACAAGTGGCAGTGCTGGAACTACAACCCAGGCTGCTTGGGTCCAGAACCTTGGGTTGTAATACCATACTGCCTGCTGAGTCCAGAGGGCTAGAGAGAGTGAGGAGGAAGGGAAAGAATAAGAAATGTTGTTTCTTCTACCATATCACTGTTCTCCACTCCTCTGCCACTCCTTCCCGCCTTCTCAGTATCAATGCCATATCCACAAGGAGGCCTTCCTGGTCTCTAAATCTGAATTATGGCCCCCTTAGTCTTTTACTCTTTGTTATCCTTTAAGGCACACATCAGAATTTGTCGTCATGTATTTGCATATTTTCTGGACAATCCCTCACTAGACTGTTCTCTCAGTGAGTGCAGCAACTGGTTCATCCCCTTATCCCCAGTGGAGAGCCTGGTACATAGTAGGTATTTCATAGATATTAGCTGGAAGATAAGTTCATAGAATGTCATGATGAGTCAGATGGGATAGGAAAGCCCGGAGGATGACGCAAGGATTCCCAGCTGAGTGATGCTAATCATCAAGATGACTATAAGAAGTTAGGAGTCGGGTTGAGATGATTAAATGGATTTGAGATGTGTTTGGGAGTTTGGGTGTTTGGGGGGGGCGTTTTGGAGAAGGCAGTCTTCTACTGGCCAGCCCTTCCTAACTCCTTCCCCACTGCAACCTGGGTTAGGGGCTGGCCACAGCCCCCTGGGTAGAACTTTGCCATCAGGCAGCTCATGCTCCTGCCCCGAGAGCCTGCCTGTTCCCTGGACTGGGAAGCTCAGTGGGTTCTGGAACAGCACTGCTGTTCTGGATCATAAGGCCCCCAGGGGTGTGTATACAGTGGAGGCTCAGTAAAGGCCAGCAGAAGGAAAGAGGGAAGGAAGACAAGGTGGCCAGGCACTTAGGAGGGAGGCTGGGATGGGGAGTAGACCTGGGAACTGGAGTGGAAATAGGGGGTCAAAGTTGGAACCGCATCGCCCTAGAGACAAGGTGGACAGAGGAATGTGCCAGCACCCTCAAGAGGCCAGGCACAGAGCTAAGTGTTTTATTCACGGAACTGCATTTCATCTTTGCGGCAGCACTGAAGAGGTCATTATTATTCCTGTTTGTTAAGAAAACTGAGGCCCGGAGAGGTGATGTGATTTGCCCAAGGTCACACAGCGAGTGAGCTGTGAAGTCTGGATTTGACCCAGAGCTATCAGTCCCCAAGCCTTCACTCTTCTCACTTCACTCCCTGACTCTCGCCCCTGCTCTCCGCTTCTCTACCCCTTCTCCCCTCCCTTCTGCTCCCTCGGCCGCCCCGCCCCACCCCTCTCCTCCCCTCTCCTCCCTCTTTCCCTCCCTCCCTCACTGCCGCGGCGGCGGAGCCACGTGGTGGGGCCGGGGAGCCGCGGCCGCCGAGCTCCCGGGCGGCTGCCCCAGCTGGGCAGTGCTGCTCTGCGCTGCGCCGCGCTGGGTGCCTGCGCTCCCCGCTCCCTGCTCCCCGCCAGCCGCCCGGGGGCAGGAGGCGCGCCTGGCGGCCGGCCGGCCAGACAAAGGAGGCGCGGCGCGGCAGAGCCAGAGCGCGGGCGGACAGACCATGGACTCAGAGCGCGAGCGGCCGGCCCCAGCCCTGAGAAGCCGGCGCTCCCGGGCCCGGCCCTAGGCGCCCGGACCCGCCGCCTGGGGCGCACAGCGGGGAGGACGCAGAGCCCGCGCGGCGCAGAGGAGGCGGCGGCCGCCGAGCTAGAGGGGCGCCGCGGCGGACGGCGCGCGCGGCCCCCGGAACCATGGGCAAGTGCAGCGGGCGCTGCACGCTGGTTGCCTTCTGCTGCCTGCAGCTGGTGAGCGCCGCGCGCCCGGGCGGCCAGGCCGGGTGGGGTGCGGCGGGGCGGGGTCCTGGGGCGTGCGGGTGGGGTTGTGTCTCTGTGTGTGTTGGGAGCGAGCGCCCGGATGGGGGGGTGGTCTGGAGTCACGGAGCGGACGGGCGGAGCCTGCTTCTGCTGGCCAGGCTGTCTCTTTGTGTGCGCTTCTCTCCCGGCGCTCCTCGGTCCCCGAGTGTGTCCTGTGCGCAAGTCCCCGGCCGCCCCGCGCTTGGGGCTGGAAGCGTCTGGCCCGCGCTGTAAGAGTGGCCTCCTCCTAGGGGGATACGCCGTGGGACTGTGGCTCGCTGGGGCTTGGGGGTGTGTCCGATGCTGGTGTGTTGATCTGATGAGGTCCCTGCCCTGTGTTTTCCTCTAGATCACTCGTTTGCTTGGGTCTCTGCCTCTGGTCTCCGCCCCTGTGAATGTTTCTCACAAAAGTCTCTGCTCCTGTGTGTGTCTCTCTCCGGGTTTCTCCTTGCTATGTCTCTAGATCTCTGACCATTTCTGGCCCATGTTCATCTGTGTGTGTTGGGATCTTAGACTCCAAGAACCGTTCGCTTCTTTGTGCTGTTCCTGCCTCCCTCCACCCTCCTGATGGGGCAGGCCTGGGAATGGAGAGCCGCCTCCCTGGAGAGGGTCACAAGGAGCTACCAAGTCCTGGGCCAGTCTGACCAACCAGGTGCGGGCCCTCCCTGCTTTGGCTGTGGCCACAGGCATTCGTCAGTCATCAGTTCCACCAGAGCAAGGGTGGTGATGGGGGTAGGGGGTGGAGCGCGGGACAGGCAGACCAGCTCCTCTGCCTGAGCTGGCACAGGTGAAGGTTGGGATACTTTGGTGCCACGGGGAGGATGCGAGCATCTGGGGACACTATACCTCATTCCAGCTCAGGGAACTCGGGTTCTTGTCTCAGGGGGGCCAGTGGAGTGAATTTAGGGGCTGAAGGGGACCAGCGCTACCCTTTAGCTCAGGCTCTGGAAGGTGAATTTGGGAAAGTGGTTAAGGAGAGACCAGGATCTCCTGTCTACCCTAGAGCTGAGGCACAACAACTAGACAGAGGTGCATGGGGACCTCCATGGGCAGAACTCGGGTATGAGCGTGAATTTGGGGAGCTGGGGCCTCACTGATGCGGACTCTATGATCGGAGTCTCCGCTTTTGCCTGCATCCATTGCCCTTCCTCTACCACAGTACAGTAATGCAGAAGGAAGATTTGCATGTGGATATACAGACCTCCTCATTTGTCTTTTTTCTCTTCTCTTGGGGACCCCAGCCCCAGATTTGCCATCCACAGACCTGTCCCCTTGAGCAGTGGTCAAAACAACCAGCCCTGAAGATTGTAGCCCTGGATGCAGGGCAAGTGACTTCCCCTCACGGGGCCATCTTGGTCGGCCCCTCTGTAATTCCTCCTCCGTGAGGGTTGCAGAGGGGATTAATTAAGATCAGGTAGAATGGAAACTCCAGAAGGGCAGAGATTATCTGTTTTGTTCCCACTAAATCCCCAGCAGCTGGAACAGTGCCTGACACTCCATTAATATTTGTAAAATAAATGACTGAATCAGTTATTTGACAACTCCTGGCTCCCAGTAGAAACACGCTTCTTTATCTCCTTTGAGGAACATAAAATGCCAAGAAGTGCTGAAACTTTTCAGAGGATTTTTTTCTGTGTTAATTTTTAAATTTTAAACTAGGACATTTTTGTTAGAAAAGTAATATACAGATATTATAAAATGATTAAATCAGTAAATAACCAAACAGACCAGAAGATAAAGAAGTTTCCTTCTATGCCCAGTCCCATACCCCAGAGGTAACCACTATTAACAATTTGTCTCATAGTCATTCTCTGTTGATGAGCTTTGGGGAGCACTTACTAGGTTACCCTTGTAAGCACTTTTCTGTGTATTAACTCATTTAATCCTCATAACAACCCTATGAAGTAACTTGCCCAAAGTTGTGCAGTCAGGGGCCAGGCTATGAAGCCAGGCAGCTGACCAGCATCCTCTGTTGCCTTCTTAATTATAAAGTAAGTAGTTCTGGCCCTGGTAAGTCGGGGGTCCCTTGGGAGATGCTTACTACTCTAAAGAAGTGAAGGTGGTGGAGGCAGTCTTCCTGTCCCGCCCTCACCTGCCTCCATAGCTCTGCGCAGCTAAGCTAAACCCATCCTTCCATTTAGAGGGCTCACCAGTGCAAGGGTTTCTGGAATTAGACAAGGGCTGGGTGGGATTCTGATCCTTCTACGTCCTGACTGGGTGCCTTTGGGCAGCTTGAGAGGATTACCTGAGATAATCTGGGGATGTTTCGAAGAGGGACTTGAACATTGGTCTCTTAGGTCTGTTGCTCTGTCTGGGCCGATTGCAGAGTGGGCCCTTCAGCTGTCGCTAACTGCCAGGAGCCTCTGCTCCCTGGCAGCTTCCATAATGTGCTTCCAAATGCTGGAATTCACCAGTTTGCTGAAGGGAGCCTGTTTCCTCTCATCCAAGGGGCAGAGAAGGAAGATGCTGTTAAATGTTTCTAAGCTGAAAACTTTACAAAGAAACTGTGTCATTTTTCTTTTTCCAGTGGGTCTGACTTATAATAAAGCAGGCCAGTTCTAAACACTCTTCTGTGATTGGGATAGACTTGCTTTGGGTGAGGGAGTAGGGTGTGAGGGTGCACTGGAGGGTGGGAGAAGCAGATGGGAGCTGTACCATTCAGGTAGACAAGGCTCTGGAGTTTGAAAGGACAGACATGCGTTTGAGTCCTGGCTCTCACTTCCTAGCTGTGGGACCTTAGGCAAGTTGCTTACCCTCTCCGAGGGTAAAAAAAGATAAGACATATTTCCCAATTCTTAGAGTTGTTGTGAGGATTAAATGCATATAATGAGCTTAGTTAACACTGTGCCAGGCACAGAGTGAGCATTCAATAAACTATAGCTTTTAAAGAATGAAATAATGCTGTTTTCAGCAACACGGATGGACTAGAGATTATCATACTAAGTGGAGTAAGTCAGACAGAGAAAGACAAATATATGATATCACTTATACGTGGAATCTAGAAAATTATGCAGATGAACTTATTTACCAAACAGAAACAGACTCACAGTCATAGAAAACAAACTTACAGTTCTTAAAGGGGAAGAGGAGGGGGAGGGAGAAATTAGGAGTTTGGGATTATACAAACTACTATATATAGAATAAACAACAAAGTCCTACTATATAGCACAGGGAACTATATTCAATATCTGTAGTAAACTAAAAGGGAAAAGAATCTGAAAAAGATTTTTAAATAAACTAGCTTTTTATTGTTGTCATCTTAATGATATATACCCTGAGATGTGTCCCTGGAATTGTGACCCAGACATGTTCAGGTGCCCCCTGCACCCTTCCTTTGTGGGAAACGGCAGGTATTTGGGCCCTGAGCTGCGAGTCAGGAGGCCTGGATTCAAGCTCACCTCTACCACTATATCCTATGAACTTGGGCAAGGGTTTTCCCCATCTGTAAAATGGGAAGAAACACTAGTCTTTTGAGGGGAGGGTAGAGCTTAGTGATAGAGTTTGTGCTTAGCATGCACAATGTCCTGGATTCAATCTCCAGTACCTTTGTTTAAACAAACAAACAAACCTAACATCCCCCCTAAAAATAAACAAACAAACAAATAAATAAAAAGAAAGAAACATTGGTCTGTGTCTCTAGGGTCTTGCCAGTTCTGCCCATCTAGGACTCTGGGATGATGTCTGGACTGGCCTGGAGGTTCTGTGGGTCTCAGTCTGGTTTCACTCTGTAGAGCATCTTGGATCCCTTGCTTTCTCCCTACTTGGCATATCATCTTGACCTTATCAATGCTATTCACTCCCTAATTTTTATGTGTTTCTTTTTCCCTCCCCTGTCCAAGCCCTCCCCTTCTTTCCTGGTCCCCCTCCTTTCTGAAACCTTATAGGCCACTCTGTTCTTCCAGAAAGAGGATGAACTGAGGCTTGCCCAAGGGAATCATCATCAGTGCCTTCATCATCATCATCATCATCATCACTCCCATTTCTGGAGTCCTGTGCTAAGCACTTTATATGCAATACCTCATTTAACCCAGTGAGCTTACACATGTCAAGTGCTTAGCAAAGTGCCTGGTGCATGTTAAACAATCGATAAACATTAACTGTTTTACTGTTTTTTCCTTCTTATTGTTTTCCCACAAAATGAGATAGATGCTTTTATTATCCCCTTTTTTTGATGAGGAAATTGAGGCTCAGAGAGGTCTCTAAGCTAGTCAGTGACAGAACCAAGATTCAGGCACTCTTTTCCCGGAGCAGAGAGCCACCCTCCCCACCCTGTGCCACTCTGCTGCTCACGCTGAAGCAGCATGTGACCTCAGACAGGTCTCTTCACTGCATCAAACTTCAGTCTCCTCATCTGAAAATGAGAATGATAATATTTCAGTAGGATCCCACCACTGTGAGCCTGTGAGTGGTCAGTAATACATCACTGCCATGCTTGTTCTTGTCCCAGCTCTGTGTGACCTTGGACACATGCATTCGCTCCCCGGGGCCCCAGTTTCTTTCTCTGGAAAAGAGAAGAATCATCCCTACTTCGCCGAGTCGTACGAAGGGCTTCGCTGGGTGCCACGCCCACAGTAGGTACTCAGAAAAATCATCAGTTTCATTCTCTTCCCTTCTGGAAATCTCTTGGCTTTCTGGAAGGTGGTGGGTGAGGGGGAAAATGTGTAGCTTCCTGCTGAGCTGCGAGTAATGGTGTGAAACGTGGTCAACCTGATTGATGTCATTATTAGCAATAGTGATGGTGAAGACCGAGGGAAATGGGCTTGTGCAGGGGCCTGAGCTCTGAAGCTTCCTGGGGAGGGGCTGCCTCTTCTCTGGGTGCTTCCAGTCCTTGGGCCAGGCTTCAGAGCCAGGAGCACAAAATCATTCAGGCAGCTGATCGTCTTTGTCTGTCATACCGCTTTGGACAGGCTTGGGACTGGGGTGATCAACTCCCTTTTGCAGATGGGCAGACTGAGGCCAAACAGCCGTCAAGAACCACATGAGGTAGACAGAGCAAGGTGGAATGGAGCAGGGGGCTCCAGGGGCCAGCAGATGGCCTTGGTTCTGCTCCTTTCCAGGGGTGGGTGGGTGGGTGATTTCGAGATAAGTGTCCCACATATGGCAGCTGCTCTGAGATCTGGCACAGAGGGTAATACCTCCGGGATCAGACAGACATTGCTGCCTTGCTTTGTGACCTCCAGAAAGTCCCTTACCTTCTCTGAGCTTCTGCCTCTCTCTTGTAGTCAGAATAAAAGCTCCTGCCCCATGGCAGTTGGGGAGGGTCCCCTAAGATGGTGCCCAGATGGCACTGGCCCAGGCAAGTGCTCCCTACGCCTGGATGTCATTTGCCTTGAGGTTTGGATAAGTCACTTCGGCCCTATCTCTGCCTCTGTTAGAGATTTTAGTGATCAGAGTCATACCCATAAACCCGTTAAGTCTTAGTTTCTTTACAGGGAAAATATATGGTTCTGTAGGAAGTAGTAGTAACAGTAAGAGCTTCCTGTTGTTTGGTGTCTGCTGTGAGCCAGGCACTGCACTAAGCGCTTTATATACCTTGTTGCTTGTTATTTGCCGGCTTATCCGTGGCCACATAAACAGTAGGGACAGAATGAGGATTCAAAAGTCAGATCGAGGACTCCACAGCTTCTACCTCGCATGCCCTGTTCCTTCCCCTGTAGGACGGTGGGGGTGCTGGGTGTGGAAGCCGACAGACATCTGAATCTTTCTTCTTCCATACAGAGTTGTTACTAATGCCAGACCTTCTGAGCTACTTGTTCAAATGCTAACCCCCATGCCCTGCCCCCATTTCTACTCACCCCAAGGCCGGCGTTGGGTTTAAGAGAACTGTGACTTGGGTTAAGGAAAAGTTACCCAGGAAGGAAATTAACCTGCATTGAAGACTTATCAGCCCTCATAACAACTCTATGAGATAGGGACGGTCTTTATACCCATTTACTGATGAGCATACTGAGGCTCAGAAGAATGAAGTGACTTGTTACCAAGGAAACAGAAGATACAGTCTAGACCTCACATGAATGATCAAGGGGAAAGGATTTGAGAACAACTGCAAAATCTGGACCAAGTGGAGATGGTCAGCTTTTGATGGTTGAAGTCTCTTTTCTTTACTTTCAGGGAGGAGTGGGTGATGGGAGAGCAGGCTGAGACCAGAGATGTGTTTTTAAAAACTAGTTCATGGCCACAAGGGGTAGAGCTGGCTTTGGTCTGGGGGTCCCCAGTCCCAGTGCTCTCAGCCTCCCTGCTGATCCTGGAGAGGGAGAGGGATGGTGATTCGGAGACTGAGGGGGAGCCTCAGGGAGCAAAGCATTCTTCCCTGGGACACGTGCTCCTGCCAGCAAGCACTAGGGTTTTGGAAGAGCAGTTACTGTGGCTGCGGGTTTTAGTGAGTTACCCTGGCCTCCTGGCCCTTGCCTTTCAAAGCAGCTGGTAAATCCAGAGGCAGGGAGTTCAGCTGGGAAGAGCTTGGGCTGTGGGGTCAGGCTGAGGTTTGAGTTCCATCTTTGCCTCTTTGTAGCTGGGTGAGATTGGGCAAGACACTTAACCTCTCTGAACTTCCACCTGTACTTCTCTAAATCAGGATACTAGTAATCTGCCTCAGAGATTGCATTCTTGGAGGTAAGATATGCTGAGAGGAGCTCACAAAGTGTTCACACTTTTCTAAAATATATTTTTATTGAAGTATAGTCAGTTTACAATTTTGCATCAATTTCTGGTGTACAGCACAATACTTCAGTCATATAGGAACATACGTATATTCATTTTCATATTCTTTTTCACCATAAGTTACTACAAATGTTGAATATAGTTCCCTGTGCTATACAATATAAACTTGTTGCTGGGCTCACACTCTTGAATGCTCCAGAAATGAGACAGCCGTTTTTATGAACCAGAATATCATGGGATGGGAAGTGGACGTGTCCCCTTTTTCAGCCAGTTGAAGGCCCAAGTTGAAGCAGAGGTTCTGCTAAGTCTGCGTGGCCTTGGCCTTACTGTCTCTTGAGCTTCTCTTTTTGTAAAATGGGAATAATAATAATACGCCCTCATGCGACTATAGCGAGGATGACCAAAACAAGGCAGGAAGAGCTCTGGGCACAGAGTCCAGCACTCACTCCGAGAGAAACAGAGAAGTTTGGTGCTCTGTGTCCCCTTCTGTAAAGGGAGAAGTTTGGGTTCGTCATCTCAGGGGAGCGCTCTGGCTCTGACTCATCGATGAGTTCCATCCTTTACCAGGTGGAGATCAGAGCTGCCGCCACATCAGCCCACCTTGCTGCAGGTGACTGATGGGGGAGGCTCCTGCCTCCAGTGGCCGGCCCACGGCTCTTCACCTGGGTGTCAGGTTGTCAGGAACTCGGGAGACCTCTTCTTTCCTCTGTTTGAATGAGTGTACTTTCCCCATCCCAAATGCCCACATGGCCTATTTGGTTGTAAAATCAAGTCTCAGACTATAGAGGCTAAGAGCAGGAGGTTCTAACCCATCACTAATCCCTGGCCCACCGCAGGGGAACTTCCTGAACCCTAGAGAGATAAAATGCTGTTGGGTCAGAGAGTAAGAATCGCCACCAGCTAACTCTACCCAGAGTTGCATTCACCAAATAGTTATGAAGCGCCTACAGAATCTTGGGCACAATTCTTGGTGCTGAGTCACCTTAGGGTACAAAATACACCCTCAGCTGCAAGTCGGAATCCCAGGGTTCTGATTCTCACTTGCTGTGCTTCTTGGAGCTGGCCCTGTCCCTCTCTGGACCTCATTTTCTCCAGTCTGTGAAACTGAGGGAATGGAGGAGAGAATATTAAACTCCATCAGAGGTTTTCAAACTATCTACAGAAGCTCTGCAGTAGTGGACTGAGAATCAGGTGGTGAGTTCCCTGTATCGGGCAGTGATTAAGAATTAATACAGGGGGGAGGGTATAGCTCAAGAGGTAGAATGCATGCTTAGCATGCATGAGGTCCTGGGTTCAATTCCCAGTCCCTCCTCTAAAAATCAATAAATCTAGTTACCTCCCCCCCAAAATGAAAAATAAGTAATACAATAATAAATAAATAAAATATTTAAAAAAAAAATTAATACATGGGTTGGACGACATCTTGGACATGTAATGGATCTAATGATGATCTGGGTCCCTTGGAACCAGATACTGATTCTAGGTCCTGAGAGGTCAGTGGCAATAGCAGAAAATGGTATTTATTATGAATAATGAAAATTGTGAGCATTTTTGTGTTTTTACCATGTCGCTTTACCTTAAGCATGCTCCCCACCGCCCATCAAATCACAGAGCCAGGCTGAGCTAGCACAGGAAGTCGGGGAAAGGGAGTCTGTAGGTACTTCACCCCCGTGCCCGCTCTGGCTAGTCCTTGCCCTCAAAAGGGAGGCTGCCTTGGGATTACTAGGGTAGGGATTGCTCCTAAGCTTTTTTTTTGAGGGGGTGTTAGGTTCTGCAGCCCCAGCCTGAACCGGAGACGTGGGTTTTCAATTACACAATTAAATGCACAATTAGGCATAATTACCAGTGCTCAGAGCCCGAGACTGCTCATAATAGGCGTGTAATCTACTGCAGCCTCTGTTTATACTACTCAGCGCGCTCCCTAATGATGCCAAGATGCCTTCACACTGCACTGTTGCCATGGAGACGAGCCCGCCACCACCATGCAGGGCTGACAAATGGTGTTCTGGTCCTGGACCACTGAATTGTTTCTGAGGCCTCTGCAGCCAGCCCTGGAATGGAGGGGCCAGCCAGGTGGGCTGGGAAGGTGGGTCAGCCCTCCCTGCCCTCTGATATATCCCACTGGTTTGAGCCAGCCTTAGAACCACCAGGGAGGACAGGAGAGGGCAGCTTCAGCTCCCCCAGAGGCCTCAAATCTTGAGCAGAATGGCCCAGGTCTTATGAAAGGTCTGCAGTTATCCATTCAAGGTCTGGACAGGGGGCCCTGCAAGCAGCTGGCTCCCGCATAGGCCTGGTTCTGCAGTAATCTGGCTTCGTGGCTTCGGACAAATCCTTGCCCCTCTCTGGGGCTCAGTTTCCCCATACGTGAAATGTCCAATGGAGATTTACTGAGCATCGCAAAGCACTGCCTTCTGTCATAACAGCTTTACCTGTAGTAGCTCATTCACCCTCGCTGCACCCCTATGTGATAGATGCAGTTATAGTCCCTGTTTTGCAGAAACTGAGGCTGCAAGCAGTAATGTCAGGTGGTGGCAGAACTGGGCTACAAACTCAGGCAGTCTGACTCCAGGTCCCACTCTTAACCTCTAACATTTGGCCTCACATGTGTCGTCGCCTGTCACCCTCGCAGCAGCCCCAGAAATGGACCGCTGTTGTCCTCATTTCCTAGATGAAGGCTCTGGGGCTCAGAGAGCTGAAGTTACTTGCCCAAAGTCACACAGCAATGCAGTGGCATGGCAGGTTCCAGCTGATGCCAAAACCCAGGATTGCTAACTTTGGCTTCTTAGTGGAAGTCATGAAGGCTGAAAAGATTTCCTTCCACAAGCAAATTCCAAGGATCCTCATTATCCCCACCTGGCCTGGCCCCAGCCACTGAGGAGACAGGCAGTCCTGGGGTCCCTCAGACCCAGCACTTTGCTTTGATCTTGAAGGTCAATTTCTTCCTCCATCAGTCCACCCCACCCCTTCTCATCCCCACTAGGTGTCTCACCAGCATGGAGATGTGTGTGTTCCTCCTGCCACTTGCCTGGAGCCCCCAGCTGCTTGCCAGGTTTTAGGGAATGAGGCATCTGGGAGAAAGGGCAATCTGAGGGCGACAGTGCTTACCTGGCACCGTCGAGGTCTGTCTAGCTGGATGATTCCGCCACTGACAACCTGAAGTCTGAGTTTTCTGAGGGGAGGCTGGCAGACATTACTTCACCTCCATTCTCTACAACTGGGAAAATGAGGATTTGCCCAAGACCACTGTGCAAGTCAGTGGCCGAGTTGGGACTGGGACTCAAAGCCAGTTTAGGACACTTTTTATTACTTTCCATTTACGCTCCCCCCACCACTACCACCACCAATCTTTAGGAGAGAGGCGTCTGGGGGCTATGATGTGTATATTTGCATGTTTGTATGTATATATGCAAAACTGCACACAGCTGCATGCCCACACACGTGGGACAGACACTGGCACATAGAGATTTGTGGATCAGTAAACACCCCACTTCCTCCCTCTTCATTTATTCATGAACTCTGAACTCCTTGGCTCCAGAGAAACTGCCTGGAAGAAAGCAATTAGAGCATAATTAGAACCACTCTTATTATCAAGTCTCAGCGGGAGGGGAAGGGGAGTTGCTAGGGCATGGGGGTGGCCTTGGGAGTTCCCATGGTCCCCACTCCTGCAGTTGCCCCTTCAGCTCCTGCTCACCCCGTGGAGCTCCGCCTCCGTAGAGTCCTGGGCACTGGTCCATCTTCGCTAGGGGATAAGGACCTCATCCCTGGAGGCATCCAAGCATGTGACAAGGCCAGGGAGGAGAGCTTTCTGCCTTACATACTAAATTAAAGTAGGTGATTTCCAAGTCCCTTCCATGCTGAGCTGCTTGGGTGCTCCCTGCCAGGGCCAGGGCCAGGCGCTGCAGGAAAACTAAGAAGCACAACGTGGCCCCAGCTTTCTAGACAACATCCCCTTGTATCAGATTGCAGTGAATGAAGCCTACAATGACAATGGGAAATGTAAATTACCTGGAGGAAGCAATTTACCAGGCAGGGCTCCATTCATTGCCAGATGATGAACAGTAATAATAATAAGAGTGCTAGCAGTCAATGTTTATGGAGTGTTTCTGACCCCAGAGCCACTGCACTTCCCCACCAGGTGTCCCACCAGCAGAAAGAGGTCACCCACCAGGAGGTGTCCCTCCTCCTCCCTGAGGAACAGGAAGACAGGACTCAGTGAGGTGCTGGGTACTCCGCTTCTCAGTTCAGATGTGTTTTCTTACTTAATCTTGCAGGGACCCTAGCGGGTAGGTATTAATATTTTCTCCAGTGGACAGGTGAGGAAACTGAGGCTCAGAAAGTGACAGAGCCTGCCCAAGATAACACAGTGTGGGTGCAGGACTCAAACCCAGGCCTTTCGGACTCAAGAACCCTCCTTGTGCTTTCTGCCCCACTAGTTTGCTCTCTCCCAAGCTTCAAATTGGACCTTGAATGTCCCCTCAGTGTCTGTCTCCTGGTCGAAGGTAACACATGGAATCTTTTCGTTCCTCTTATTCTCACAATGTGCCAGCTGAAGGGAGAGTGGGAGAGCCCTGCTCTGGGTCGCTGCCCCCAAAACCACCCTCGGCAAAGGAAAGTGAAGGCCTAGCAGATGAGGGTCTCTGGCCTCTTGAGGGAGGGTCACCATGGATACAGGAGCCCAGGCTGTAACCAAGGAGACAGCCCCCCAGCCCTTAGGCTGTGACAGGAGGGTGTGGCTTCAAGGGAGGGGAGGAAATTGCCACCTGGGGCCCAAATGAACCGAGAAGGAGATGATGGGCTAGATGGGGTCAGAGGAGGAGCGGAGGGCTGAGATGCTCTCTTGTGGGAATGGGGATGGATACCTGTGGATAACAGGCTTCCTTCTTCCCTTCCTCTGTGCTACCTGAGGGGAGGCTGCCATGATAACTGGCTACCCTTCACTGACCCTCTGTAGGGCACTAACCCTCCAAGTGACAGGTAGTCACCCTGGCAGCAGGCCCTGTGCACACCAGGCGTCCCTGACTTCCCAGGGGCCCCTTCCCTCACATGTGAAGATAGATCGTTCTTCTGCCACATACCGCGGCTCTGTCCAGCTGGAGATGAGGGTTCACATGGGGCCGGCTTTCCGATGGGGGCCTTTCCTAGCCTAGAGATCGTTATCAAGTCCAGGCTGAGCCTGCCTCCTTCTGTTTGTAGTCTCTCCATGGCTCCTTGTTGCCTTCAGGAGGACGTCTAACTGTTCCCAAACTTTAACGTGCATCAGAATCATCAAGAAGCGGGGAGGGTAGAGAGCATGCTTTGCATGCATGAGGTCCTGGGTTCAATCCCCAGTACCCCCAGTACCTCCATTAAAGAGAAGAAAAATTAAATAAATAAACCTAATTACCTCTCCCCTGGGGGAAAGAAAAAGAATCACCAAGAGGGCTTGTTAAAATACAGATTTCTGCACCTCGCCCCAAGTTTCTGATTTAGTAAGTCTGAGGTGGAGCCTATGAATTTGCATTTCCAACCAGTTCCAAGGTGCTGCAGCTGGTCACACATTGAGAATTACTGGTCTAACCCATGGGACACTGGGCTGCCCAGGCCCCCCCGCCAACCCTGGCGCTCACCACTTCCGTGTCCCTGAGCTCGGGGCCATGTTGACATAAGCACACCAGCTGCACCGCACACCTCTGTGCCTTTGCATTTGCTGTTCCTGCCCCTGGAGTCCCTGCCCCTTTTAATCTCCTTCAGGCCAGCTTGCCTATCGTTTCCTCTTTGGAGCATCACTGGACTCCCGCACCCGTCTTCCTTGGGCTCGACTATTCCTTGTCCCCGCTGCCTCCGTTATGACAGGCATCACTCTGTTGTAATCTGTTCCTGTTTTCACAGCAAATCGCTCTCTCTAGACTGAGCTCTGTGGGGCCTAGAGAGGTGCCTGAGCTGTCTGGTCCTTAGCCTGGCACTGAGTCTGGCCCTCAGAAGGCCCCAGTGATGGTGATGACTGCATGAACCCCATAAGCAGATAGGAAAACCCAGTGAATAGTCACAGAGCTGCCGATTACTCTGAGCCAAGCACTGTGCTAGGTGCTGGGGAGTCAGTGGTGTCGGGGGCAAAGTCCTGGCCTGTGTGGGCTTAGATACTATCAGTGATCATTTTGGGGTGTGGCCAGTGCTGTGCAGAAAAGAAGATGGTGAAGGAGCTGAGTGTTAAAGGAAGGGCTTCTTAGAGTCGGTGGTCAGTGGAATTGAACAGTCTGCAAGCAATGCACGAACCTTCTCACGGACTTGCAGCATTTGCTCCTGACTACAACCGCACCAGGCAGGAGCTGTCGTCCCTGTTTTTCAGATGAGCAAACGGGACCCAGGAGGGGAATTCACCGGCCACAAGTCACAGCACGCACTCGGCAGAGCTGAGATCTGCCTGGATTTCCTGATGCTAAGTCCCAAGCTCTCTCCATCCCCCTGGGCTGTCCGGAGTCCAGGCACCTGTGTGGCCTGAGACTGGGAACCTGTCTGCACTGAGGGTTTCCCAGTTTGCTCATGACAGACCCCAGAGCCCCCCATTAGATCAGCCCAAGCCCATTTTCAGGACCCGCCGGAGCTTCTCCAGAGGGAGGCTGTGAAGCTGGTATGTGCGTTCCCAGGCCCCAGGGACAGACAAGGGCCAGCTGCCTGGGGGAGGGGCAGGTGTGGCTGCTGCCTGCACATGTGTCCCAGGGTGTCCAGACCTGCACAGAAGGGAGCCAGAAGACACTACTGCCTTCTAGCATGGAACTCTGAGGTTCAGAGAAATTTCAGCGCACAGCCTGGCCTTCCAGACAATTATGTCTGTGTTGGAAGATAGAACGTATTCTATTTAAGAGTTTGTTAGCTTGATTCATAACTTAAATGTTTGGACACATGATGGTCTGTTTGTACTCTTGCTTCGGTCCTGAAGTTCCCCAATTGTTTGAGAACAGCCTGGCCTCGGGAATGGGGTGCAGGCAGGGGCTCCCAGGTGCCTGGCCAGCCTCAGGCGAGGCCAGCTGCTCCAGCCTGTTACTGCCTGTCTGCTGGTCAGCAGTCCCGGGAGCCATGAGTGAGCTGCTGTCCCCAGGCTGCCACTAGCTGTCAGTCCCATGATAGGCCACCAGGGACCCAGGGATCCTTTCCTGAAGTGAGAAGCTGTCTGGGGCCCAGCCTGGGAATTACACCATGGTTGTCAGCTGTGACAGGCTGGGCTGGCTGGTTCCGATGAGTCAGGATGGAGGGCATGGGGACGTGATTTACCAAGGCCCGTGGCCAAATATTTGATATACAGGATTCACTTCTCACCCTCCCAGCTGCATGAGACACTGGTGAGACATTCTGCTTCTGCTCTGGGAATGTGAGCACAGGCAGGGTGCTCAGCCTCTCCAAGCCGAGTTTCCTCATCTGTAAAGTAGAGAGCATTGTACCTGTCTCTTAGGGCTGCCGAGCAAATGCACTGAGAATCTGTGAAAGGCACTCAGACAACAAGGTCCTACTGTAGAGCACAGGGAACTATACTCAACAGTCTGTAATAAACAATCATAAAGAAAGAAGATGGAAAAGAATATAAGTGTGAATATATATATTTATGTATAACTCAGTGCTGTACACCAGAAATTAATGCAACATTGTAAACCGTCTACACTTCAATTAAAAAATGACAGTTTCTGGACCAAAAAAAAGATTGTGAATCACCAGAAACTAACACAATATTGTAAATCAACTATATTTCAATTTAAAAAAAGAAAGGCACTCAGCACAGCACCTGGCACTTAGTCAACGCTTAGGAGGTAGTAGCTGCTGTAATTACAGCTGGTGGGAATCACGATGAGGCTCTCTGAGGTGGTGTGTCTGCAAGGCACACAGTTTGCTGGAAGGGAAACTGGACAGACAATCCTGGAATGTGGGAGCCTGAAGGTCCCCAGAGAACATCGCTACAACCCTTTGTACAGATGGGTACACAGAGGCCCAGGGAGGCAGGGGGCCCCATGGGGTCCAATCTCTGTCTCCTTCCCTCAGTGTCCCAGCAGAGGACAGGGAACCTGCATCAGGACCCTTCATGGACTGTTCCAGGAAGTGGTCTGCTGTCATTTCTGGGAAGGATTGTAGTTGGGTGTGTGATTCCAGACAAGGATACTCTGAACAAAAATAAGCTCCCCAGGTGGGTGGAAGCAGACTGCTCTCTGCTCGCTTCTGGGCAGCTGTGGGCAGGAGTCTGCAGCTAGAACTGTTCCCGGGGTCTCCGTGTTTCTGGGCAGGAGTTGATGGGGAGCAGCAGCAAAGATGCTGCTAAGTTAAAATGCCACAGACATTCCTAGGAGAAGGGACTCAAACCTCACTCTGACACCTAGTGACCTCAAGAGTGGGCCTCACTCTCCCCCTCTGGACAATGGAGGCACTGCTCCCCCAGCAGGATAGGAAGCCTGCTACTCATGGACTCTAGTCCTGGATCAAAGCTTTACCAGCCACATGACCTTGGACAAGTTACTTTTCTTTAGGCTACAGTCTTCCCTTGTGCAAAGTGCCTCTACCTGGTGCGTGTCTGTGAGGATGAAATGAATCAAAGCATGCTGAGCATTTAAGAGATGCTTGGCATGTCATAAGCGTTAGCTATGATTCTTTCATGTCATTCTAGGGGTAAAATGGAATATCACCATTAAAGGGCAGTGCTCAGCGTGTGTACATAGTAGGCACTTAAGAACCATGCCTTCCCTTTCCTTCCTCCTGTAAACCAGGCCTGGAGATCAGGCAGGGGCCCGGTCCCGGGGAGGGGGCCCTCCCTCCCCCCTTGCTTCCACGCTGACAGCGCACCTCTTCCTCCAACAGGTCTGCCAGCAGCCTTCTGGCCCCGGGCCAGGAAATGATTGCAGGAGGCAGTTCCACTCTGACTCCTCAGCTCCTCTGCCCTCCCTTTTAATCTTCCCAGCCAGCCCTGGGGATGGAGGATGGGAGAAGGGGTGAGGATGAGAAAGTCTCCTGGGGGCCGCAGGGATCTGGTGAAGAGCCAGGCTCTGGCTTTAGAGCCACCTGGTTTGCTCTGCCCCTTCTCCAGCTCTGAGATCTCAGGCTGCACTCCCCTCCATGAAACAGGGGCGACCATCCATCCCTCACTTGCCCGAGTTTGTGAGGGCCAAATGAGAGGGCGCACACAGAGCACTTGCCACAAAGCCTGGCACAGAGTAAGTGCGCACAAAATATTAGCCATCATTATTAATGCTAGTGTTAACATTCAGAGCCACGTGTTTTGAAGGGAAAGGCTTCAGCCCTGTCACCTGGAGGGCAGTTGGGGGGTAGTCCCTCCTGTGCAGGCCCTCTCCTGCCATCCCTTCTTACACACCCATCCCAGCTCACACAGGCCCCTGATGACCCCTCCCCTGGCTCTCTCTTGAGACAGACCAGAGCAGAACACTGGGGAGGCAGGGTCCCCCAGAACTGGCAGATTACCAAGAAAGGAAGAGGGTTGTGTGTGGGGGGGGACATTCACTCCACTCATTTATTCCTTTGTGCCACAGATGAATCAGAGCAGGAGACCTACACAAACGGACCTTTACCATTTGGGAGGGTAAAGGCAGTGCAGAGGGAAGGATACCAAGATACCGGCAAGGATACGGGGCTCCCCTTCACCTCTCTGAGCCTCAGTGTCTTCATCTGTCCAATGGGGTTAATAATCCCACATTACAGGGTGGTGGTGGCATAAATCACAGTCTGAGCTGTGAAGGACTGTCCAGATGTTGGCAGCTGCTGTGATTCTCCACTGGAAGAAGCAGCTGGGACCCGAGCCAAGGCAGGACGGTGATGGAAGCGGGATCCTGACGCCCACCGCTGTTGCTAGGCAGACTTCCCACCTGGCCTTTTGTCAGGACAGGAAGTCAAAAGCGGTTGCTGTTGCCATAGCACTGAGGCTGATTTTTGTCCGTATTTCCTCCCTAGGAGCATCAGTATAGGAGGTGACACTGAATAAGTCAGGGAATTGGATTTTTTCCTCCTTCTATCAGGTCACATGCAGAGTGACTCAGCCGGGAGAAGTGACCTCCCAACTCCTTCCAGATGTTGACTGGGAGCACTTGACCCCGCTGTAGGTGCATATACCTCCCCCACCCCCGTGACGCTTGAGCTACGGGGCACTTGGAGGGCTTGGTGCCCCTTCCCCAGCCCCAAGCTGCTTTCCTGCTCCGCCTCCAACCCCACCGTGTTGGCATCGGGGCATGGGATGATGGGTGTCCCAGCCCTTATCTCTGGCACCCTGATGCCTCTCATTCCCCATCTCTTGACGCAGGGCTCTTTTCTGGTCCCTTCTACTCACTGAGCACCCTCCCAGGTAGGATATTTGTGAAACCCTCTGCCTGAACTTCTTGCTTCTCCTCACCTTGCTAAGCCCTCTTCCTTCAGATCTCTCCCTCAGGGAAGTCTTCCTCAACCACTTCCATCATAGTTCTCAGTCTTGGTACCCCTCCTGTAGAGCACTTAATGCAATAGAAATTGCGAGATGTATAGGTGTCCCTCCCTCTCCCCCCACCCCCCACATGTAACCTCCGTAAGGACAAGGAGGGCAAAAATGTCTGGACCTCTTTTTCTCCTTTTTTATATTAAGATATAATTCACATACCATAAAATTCACCATTTTAACAATTCAGTGGTTTTTCATATGTTCACAGAGTTGTGCAACCTTTGTTACTACCTCCAGAATATTTGCATCACCCCAGAAAGAAACTTCCAACCCAATCCCCCCTCCCACTGGCCCCTGGCTACCACTAATCTACTGTCTCTCTGGATTTGTCTCTTCCGGACATTTCATATAATAGAATCATACACTATGTGATCCTTTGTGATTGGCTCCTTTCACTTAGTGTAATGTTTTCAAGGTTCTTGCATCTTGTAGCGTGGACCAGTGCTTCATTCCTTTTTATGGCTGAATAATATTCCACTGAATGGCTATATCACATTTAGTTTATCCGTTAAGCAACTGATGAATATTTGGGTTTCCACTTTGCTGCTGCTGTGAATAATGCCACTGTGAAGATTCCTGTACAGGTTTTGTGTGAACTTTCTTTTAAATTCTCAGCTATATACGTAGATATGGAATTGATGGGCCATGTGTTAACTGTGTATAATTTTTGGAGGAGCCATCAGACTGTTTTCCACAGTGGCTGCACCATTTTACATTCCCACCAGCAGTATGTGAGGGTTCCAGTTTCTCCACATCCTCTCCATACCAATACTGACTATTATCTGTACTTTTTATTATAATTGTGCTGTGGGTGTAAAGTAGTGTCTCCTTGTGGTTTTGATGTGCATTTCCCTAATGATTAATGATCTTGAGCGTCTTTTCATGTGCTTATTGGCCACTTGTGTATCTTCTTGGGAAAAATGTCTATTCAGATCCTTTGCCCATTTTTGATTATTTATCATTTTATTGTTGAACGGTAAGAGTTCTATATATGTTCTAGATTCTAGACCTTTATCACATCTATGATTTGCAAATACGTTCTCCTCCTAGTCTGTGGGTTGACTTTTCACTTTCTTAGTGGTATTTAGAGGCTTTGATGTTCTTAGTGGTATTTAGAGGCTTTGATGTTCAGAAGATTTTGATTTTGGAGATGTCCAATTTATCTAGTTTTCTATTGGTTACTTGTGCTTTTGGTATCATATCTAATAAATGTCACTTATTCTGTCACTCAGATTTACACTGGTGGTGTTCCTTCTAAGAGTTTTATGGTTTTAGCTCTTATGTTTAGGTCTGTGATCCATTTGGAGTTAGTTTTTATATATGGTGTGAGGTAGGAGTCCAATTTCATTCTTTGCATATGGATATCTAAGCGTCCCAGCACTGTTTGTTGAAAAGACTATGCTTTCTCCATTGAATAGTCTTGGCACCCTTGTTGAAAATCAACTTACTATAAATATATGGGTTTATTTTCAGATTTTCAATTCTATTCCACTGGTTTATATGTCTAACCTTATCTCAGTACCACACTGTCTTGATTACTGTAGTGTGTTGGTAAATTTTGAAATCAAGAAGTATAAGTTCTCCAACTTTGTTCTTTTTCAAGATTATTTTGGCTATTCTTGCATTTCAATATGAATTTTAGGACCAGCTTGTCCATTTCTACAAAAATAGAAGTTGGAATTTTGATAGAGATTGCATTAAATCCCTAGATCAATTTGGAAGTATTACAATTGTAACAACATTAAGTCTTCTAGTCTGTGAACAGTGGATGTCTTTCCATTTATTTAGGCCTTTAATTTCTTTCAATAATATTTTGTAGTTTTCAGTATATGAGTATTGCACCTCCTTGGCTAAATTTACCCTAAGTACTTTATTCTTTTTGATGCTATTGTGAACAAAATTATTTTCTTAATTCAAGTTTGGGTTTCTCATTGCTAGTATATAGAGATACAACTGATTTTTGTATATTGATCTTGGATCTTGCAACTTTGATGATCTAATTTAGTAGCTCCAAGTTTTTTGTGGATTCTTTAGGGCTTTCTATGTACAAGATCATGTCACCTGCCTCACAGATACAGAGAACAAACAAGTGGTTATCAGTGGGGAGAAGGAAGGGGAGGGGCAATAGGGGGTGGGAGAGAGGGTTATTATGGGAATATATGAAATCAGGTGTGTGAAACTTATAAAAATTGTAAAGTACTACAGAATTTAAAGAATCTTTCATTCAGTTAAAAAAATAGATCATGTCATCTGCAAATAGACATAGCTTGCAAATAGAGATAGCTTTACTTCTTCCTTTCCAATTTGGATTCCTTTGATTTCTTTTTCTTGTCTGATTGCTGTGGCTGGAACCTTCAATACAATGTTGAATAGAAGTGAGGAGAGTGGAGATCCTTGTCTTGTCCCTGATCTTAGGGCGAACACTTCCAGTCTCACCTTTAAGTATGATGTTAGTTGTGGAGTTTTTCATAGATGCCTTTTACCAGGTTAAGGAAGTTCCCTTCTGTTCCCATTTTGTTAAGTGTTTAGTTTAGTAAGGGGCTGTGTCTTTTTTTGCTTTTGTTCACCACTATACCTCTACTGTCTTGCATTGTGAGTGATATTCAGTAAAAATTTATTGGTTGAACAAATGAAGGGAGAATGAAAAGGTCTAATAATGTTCTATAGAGCCCAGTCTTCTCAAAACCCTTCCTACAGTGATTCCAGCTTCCATGTCCCCGACCTCAGGCTCGGACCCTCTCTCCTCATTCCCTCCTCTCAGCCTTTCTCTGGCCTGACCTACAGACATGGGCCCTGGTATGCACTACCCCATCTCAGATGAGGAAACAGCCTCAGTCGTGCTGAGTGGCTTACTAGCTGTGTGGCCTCTGGGTAATTGGTGGAGGCAGGATTTGCACCCAGTCTTCTGGCTTCTCAGATTACAGTTTCTGCATCTGCCAGGTTTAGGGGGGAGGAGGCTGAGTCACAGGATAAAGAACTGCATCTCTGCAGAACATCTATTCTATCCTGATCTGTAGGGAAACGAGATAAGGAGAAGGCTCTATCTCAGACTCAAATATTAGATGCATATTCTTTTAAGATAAAACAGACTTCCAGGAGATTCCTCTCTTGCAGTCTACTCCTTGGAGGTCAGCTCTGCTGGTGGGAAGGAGGAGGGGCCTGGACTTTACTGCCTGCGCTGCTTCTCTTGATCCAGGTGGAACAGAAAGTGCAAGCCCTGGAGGGCTCCCCTGTGAGGGGAGAGCTTGATGGTTCCCAGATATCACTTATCCCATTGAATCCATCCCTCAACCTGGGAGGCAACAAGGGTGGGGGTTACAATTCCCCAGATGAGGAAATTGAGGCCCTGAAAGTTCAACTGATTTGCCCAAAGTCTCAGCGTCATAATTTTCTGAGTCAGGTAGGATGTCGTAGACTCACACCAGAGTCCAGTAGGGAAAGGGCAGAGTCAGGAGGAGGCACTGAAAGTCGGGAGGTTTTTACACAGAAACATCTTGTCTGGTGTTTGTCGGAGCACCTCGGCTACAGGCAAGGGCTGACCGCTCTCAAAGGCCTGCTCAGCCAGGCTGGCTTGGAGGGAGTGCCAGGTCAGCTTCAAGGGAGCCTTTTGAGGGAGCCCTGGGGCCCAGCAAATAGCACACTTAACATGAGGGGGTTGCAGGGGTGCTGTGAAGGTAAGCAGGCCGCCCTGCTTGAGGTGAAAGCCAAAGGACTGCAGGAAGGCCCCTCTCTGTTTTGTCTTATTGGCAAGGAAGAAAGGCCTCCAGAGAGAATGAAAGAAACCTTCACTGAAGGAAGCCGGGAACCAGAAAACTTCAGTGGAGGCAGAGCTGGGTGAGAACACAGTCTACAAAAGTGGGGGTGATGGTGGCTGGAAGGATTGGACTCAGAGAAGACCAAAGAACAGCACCTATTGGGTGCACCTTCAGTGTCAGACACCCCACTTCCCATCCTCTCATGTCAACTCTGAAGTTTATTCTCTGAGGTTTATTCTCTTCCTGTTTATAGACTAGGAGACCAAGGCTTAGGAGGTTTAGACTTGCTGGGCGTCTGGTAAATGATGGGTCTGAACAGAACACATCTCTGTGTCTTTGGTACAGAGTGCATCCTTTGAGAGGGCACCGGTTTCAGCAGCGAGGGGCTCAGGCCAAGAGGTGATGCTGTGCATGGACCAGAGGGGCTGATGGGGAAACATGGGGTGGTGGGCAGGGTCTGGAGTCACAGCTCTGTATTTGAATCCGACTCTGTGACCTGGGGTCTGTTACTTTACTCCCTGGGGCGCAGTTTCTCCATGTACAAAATGATGCTTAAGAGTGAGAGGAATAAACTAAAGGGACACAAAGCCACATGCATAGGGCGGCTCAGGGCAAGTAAGTCCCCAGAGGGGAAGCCTTGCTCGCTTCTCTGGGATCTCACTGCACTGACACATGAAGTCACTCGTCTGTACACCGAGCGCAGGCCTGGCGCCATCAGTGTCCATGTATGCTTGGAGGGTGAGTGAGAACAGGGTGAAGCAAGCGGCAACGCGGGGCCAGGCAGCTGCTGGACTGGGTAGGCCAAGTGGGGAAAAGTGCTACCTGGCTTCCAAGGGGCCTACACACACGGATGACTGTGGTCTCATCTCCTTCAGAATCGGGGTCCTCTGAGCCTGTGGGAGACCCAGGCCCAGAGTCTACACTGTGGGGAACAATCATCGCAGTTAACATGGCTGCGGAACAGGAAGTTTTCTGAATGTTTTACATATATTCCCTCATTTAGGCCTCACAACAACCCCATGAGATAGGTATTGTTATTATCCTCATTCTACAGGTGGAGATGTTAAAGCACAGAGAGGTTAAGTGTCTCGCTGAAGGTCACACAGCTAAGAAGTGTTAAAGGTCAGATTCAAACCCAGACAGTCTAGCTCCAAGGCCACACTTCTAACCACTACACTGGATAGCTTCTCTGGGAACAAGCAGCAAGAATCTGGCCTTGGTATGAAGCCAAGGACTTATTAATTATCCTAATAATGACAGATGTGGGTAGACTGCTTCACAGTTTAAAAAGCACATTATAGTATATAAATTGCTTTCATGGTTGCAATCCTATTTGATCCTCCAATTTTTCTGTGAAGAAGATAAGACATTATCCTCTTTTTGCCAGTGAGAAATTAAGATCCCAAGAGGGAAAGTGATGTCCAAGCTGATAATTTACTGAGCACTTACTACATGCAAAGTCCTTTCCTCACATTACTTCATTGACTTCTCACACAGCCCCAAGAAGTGGATATTAGTAGTAGTAGCATTCCCATTTTACAGATGAGGAAACCGAGGCTTCAGGAAGTTACTTTCCCAGATCCCACAGCGTATAAGTAACAGCTGAGACTCTGCCCCAGGTCTCCCTGACTCTGAAGCCTGGGCTGATAATTCCTGGGCTCTGTTCTCAGTCCCATGCTGAGCAGATATTAACTCTCGATTGCTTTTGTCAACCTTCTGGTCTTTGCCACCCCACCTCCATCCTCATAGCCACTCCTGAAATTCTCAACACCTCCTTAATTAATTCTCCCTGCCTAAGTGGCTGCTCCATTAAGGTACTTTCTGCCACGAGTTTTTGACTTAATTATATGGTATCATTCATTGTACCTAATGGGGGGATCCGATTAATCACCTTTATATTTATCCAAAAGTCCATTTATCTGTGGCTGGCATCTCCTGGGAGAGCCTGCTTTTTGCTGGGTTTTCTTTGCCTGGAGGGTCTTCCCCTCCACCCCATCTGAAGTGCTCCTTTCTGGAGGGCGCCCTCCTCCCAGGCCTTCACTGCCCACTCCGGAGCCTGCTGGGGGACGGCACTAGGGATGTGCCAGCAGTTTGGACACTGGGACACAGGCAAAGGTGAACTGGGCGTCGCTAAGAAGGTTGGAGTCCTGGGAGAGTGGGACCTCAAGCTTGGAGAGGGATTCTGGGTCCTGCCCTCAGCCATCCAAGGAAGCCTCGGCATCTCCATCCAATTGCCCACCTTCAGCCTCCTCCCCCAGCCAGAGAGCCCCGTGTTCTAACCTGCCCAGGCTCCTAGGGGCCAGCAGGATAAAGCTGTGGGTCTGAGGCCCAGCTGCAGGTCTCCCCAGCCACTCCTCACTTCACCCATCCAGAGTCATCTTCAGGCCCCCTAGTGATCCACACCCTTCGGCAGCTGGGGTGACCAACTTGTCCCAGTTTGCCTGGGACTTTAGGGTCTAGCCTTTCAAGTGCTGCACCTCGAGACTCTCCACCATCCCAGGCCAGTCTGGACAGTTGGTCACCCTGCCTACACCTCAGATTTTGTCCATGCGCTTTGGTCTCCTATTAATTTCTTCTTTACTTTGTTTTCTTATAAAAGTGTTACTCATCAATATAAAAATGTGCAGAAATATCTCTAGTTGACTTTCAAAGACCCCCTCCAATGCCATTCTCCAGAGTTAACAGTTTGATGATTCTTTCTTTTTCTTTCTTCTGCACAAAAACAGCGTCATACTTCTCAAGTGGCCCTGCAGCCTGCCTCTTCACACAACGCAGCTTGGCCCACTTTCGAAGCCCCGTTGTAATGGCTGCATTGGTTTCATCATCTGGAGATGCCATAATTTACTGTGTGTCCTTCTGAGGGACATCTAGAGTGTGTCCAGTGTTTCATTATTATAGCCAGTTCAAGGCCAAACGTAAATATCCCCTCCTCTGACCCTCCAGGTGGTCTCAGGTTTCGCTCTCATTACTGTCATTATTTTAGCAGTAATAGTTAACATTTGTGGGGCCCTTACTGTGCCAGGCACTCAGCCTACATTATCTCATTTAATATTACAACTGCAGGAAGTGCCAGAGATTTGTTATCCCCCTTTTACAGATGGGGAGACTGAGGCTCACATGGAAGAGAAACCCAAGCAGTTCAGCTCCAGAGAGTACCGTAAACTGCCTCACATGGTTTTCCAAAGGATGCCCTGGAGTGGGCCGGGCAGTGCTGGAAGGCAGCACCAGGTCAGAGGCACTACTGATGAAAAACCAAAGCTGGTAGCCTGCAGCTTCTAATCACTTCCTGTCAGAACTCAGAAGTTAGGGTTGGGGCAGGGCCTGGTGGGAGGAGCCTCCTGGGGGAGGGCAGGCTCTGTGGGCTCCTGCAGCCTTTTCTGGGCTTGTGAAAAGGGCCTGCCCCACAGGCAGAAATCATAGAGCTCTAGGAGTGGAGATAAGGGGTTGGAAGGATGGGTGAGGCCTGGGCTTGGGAATGAATCTGGAAGACCCCTCAGGCCTCTCAACACTGCTGTGAAGTAGGTGCCTTGTGCCCATTCTTCAGAGGTGGAGACTGAGTCACAGAGAGTCACTGGCCTGAAGGCCCTTCTCTGCACTGCCCACACTACCTCCCACTCTGGTGCCTGTGGGTTTGGACCAGATGGTTGATGAGGAGTTAGTTAGGCGCCCCATGAGATGGAGGGACCCTTTGATTTTAGACTGACCTTGGTATCACCCTGGGCTGCTAGGTCTAGGGTTTATGCAAATTAATGTAGATGTATGCTAATTAGGCCACCACCAGGCCCCTTGTTCTAATGGAGCTGCCAGTTCAGAGGTGTGGTGGGATAGATCTGCCCAGAGGGGGCCTGAGGAGCCCCTCAGCTGGGACGGGTCAGCAGTCACTGGGCTGCTGGGGTGGGGTTGCCATGGAGACAGAGACCAAGCCCCAGCCGCTGCCTCCTGACAGGTCCAGGGCTGGCCAGACCTGCCTGCTGAGGTGGTCCTGGGCCTCTCTCACAGCTCCAAGCCTGGTCTCTGAGGGCTAATTACGCAGAAGGTAGTGACCAGCTGCTCCCTGGCTCCCCCAGGCCCAGATGGGGAAGAGGTCTGGACCACAGCGGGAGGATGTAAGGACAGACAGATGGCAGCCTGGGGCCTGAGGAGCAAGGGGAGCTGTCCTGAGGAGGAGGGTGCAGGGCCGCAGGGGTGCGAGTAGCCCAGTCCCAGAGAACTGTGTGGTGGGGAAGAGCGAGGCCCTGCCCACAGCAGCCTGGTTGCAGTCTCAGCTCCCCTGTGTGCCCGTGGGCAAGCCCCTTCACTTCCGTGAGCCTCAGTTTCCTCATCTCTCAGTAGGAGAGGATTAAGAGAAGTGAGCTGAGTATGAGGGGTAATATACAGTAGTTACCGAATAAATGACTTGGCAATGCTAAGACCCACTGGGGAAAAAAAAAAGCACCCACTTGGAGAGGTTAAAGTTTTGTTCTGCTTTTTTTCCCATGGAAAAGAGCTTCCTCTCTTCTCCCCTGTCCCCCTTCCCTTGCTCTCTGGCCTGGGGCAGGTGTTCCGGTGTCTGCCCTGAGAAGGGAGCGGGCAGGACTGTCATCCCGTGAGGACAGAAACTGGGCCCTCTGTATTCACCACTCAGTTCTCAGCCCTAAGCACACAAAAGACACTCAAGAACTGTTTGTAGAGTGAATGACAGAACAGATATGCGGTACTCAGAACAGTACCTGGCACTAATCCGAGATTAATCAACGTTAGCTGTTCCACCACTGCCGCCGGGAGGCTGGACTGGGTGGCTCACGGGAGGCCCTTTGATGCAGAGCAGCTTCTGCCTCAACCTCCTCTCTGCCCCTTCGTAGGCCCTCAGCTGTCTCTGGAGAGAGATCTGGTGGGTGGGAAGAACAGGGGGTCATAGAGACAAGGACTCAGATCTTCACTCTGCCACATCCTGTCTGAGTGACTTCAGGGACTCCAGGGACTGTCCTGAGCCTCCTCTGTAAAAGGGAACCTTCGAATCAAGGTGGCCATACAAGGGCTGTGGGAAGGGGGCTGACAGAACCACATTCTGGGGAAGAAAGACTGTTAGGCTCTCAGCAGAGTCACAGGACCCTCAGGCCAGTCCCCCTGCCGGCAGGCGGGCTGCAGCAGCACCAGGCCTAGTTAGCCATTTGGAGCTTCAGAGGCCCCCATTGTACAGGTGAGAACACCGAGGCCCAGAGGAGGCGTCTTGCCCAGGATCCCAAAGCACATTCACATCAGAGGAGGAGGAGACCTCAGCTCCTCTGAGCCACACTGGTGCCCTTTCACATAGCAATGAGTCCACCGCATCTTAAAGCATTTTCTCTTAACTTTTTAAGGATCATAGCTTTGTTGTAAAACATTTCCAAAGTGTGTGTATTTAAAAGTAAAAGTCTCCCCAAGCCCACTCCCTAGAGAGAACTTCTCATAACCGTTCGCTGTGTGTATTTCCCTGGCTCTTGATGGTGCATCTGCAGTCACATACATTTCTTGTCTTTTTTTTTTAAACATAAATGGAATCATATTGTTCTGCAGCTGTTTGTGCTTTTTTTTTTTTTTCACATAACAGTGATAGCCTTGGCCATTTTCCAGCAGGATCCAGGCTGAGACAGAGAGAGGCAGAAGTGCTGCGGGAGCCCTGGAAAAGAAAGGGAGTGAGAGTGTGTGTGTGTGTGTGTGTGTGTGTGTGTGTGTGTGTTGGGAGTAAGGAGTCCCCACAGGTCACTACACACAGTGAGTGGGGAATCAGGCAGAGTCCCCCACCATCCGCTCCCAGAGGACTGTGGTAGCTGTTGTTAGGCTTAAACTCTCTGCGGCTGAAGCCACACCCTACACCCCGCACAGGGCCTGGCACCTGATAGGTGCTCAAGAAATACTTGTTTGATGAATTGTGCCCTTTTAGGCCCATCTTCCCTGACTCTGCCAAAGACTACCTGGTCTCCGTGACTGTACTTCTTTTAATCTCCTGCTGGGTGTTTATTTCAGCTCCTGCTCAAATGGCAGGGACCCCAGATGGACCCTGGAGTCAGAGAAAGAGCTCCGGGAGGGAGAGAAGACCCTCCCCGTAGACAGTCACTGCCCGTCTCTGCTGTCAGTTTGCTCACCTCTCTAATGAGAGGGTTGGACCAACAGATATCTCCAGGGGTCCTTCTAGCTCTGCCGTCTGTGGCTTCAGTCCCACTACCTCATTTCACGGATGAGGGGCTGAGTCGAGTTTAATTTTGTCAGCTGCCTCAGAAATCCACTGGGAAAAGGGGGGCTTGAGTTTGGGGAGGCAGCGAAGGCTGTT
This sequence comes from Vicugna pacos, assembly GCF_048564905.1. NCBI lineage: Eukaryota > Metazoa > Chordata > Mammalia > Artiodactyla > Camelidae > Vicugna > Vicugna pacos. Next base: position 45,709,223 of record NC_132999.1, read on the forward strand.
TCCACATACTGAGCACCAACTGGGTACCAGGCACTGGGATGAGAGCTTCACAAGCACTGTCTGAATCCTCGGGACATTTTCCCAATGACAAAACTGGGTGGCTTGGAAAGAGGAAGTAACTGGCCCAAGGTCACACAGTGAGTCAGGGACTGAGCTGGGAATGGAACTTAGGTTTGCCTGGCCCCAGCTGACGAGCTCTTCCTGCCTCAGCCCTCTGTGAACTAAAGCCGGTACCAGGCTGGACCAAACCACTCTCCAGAAACTTCAAGGGCCCCTTCCGCATCATTCCCCAGACAGCCTGACTTCTGTATCTAAGTCCCATAGCAACATGACTGGAATTCTGGCCAGGAAACTAGCTGACTTGCAGAACTGGCTGGCAACAGCTTGTGCACAAGAGGCTTCTGATGGGTTCCGTGGCCCCCAAGCCCAGCCCTCTACTCGCCCTCTCCCCCAGCTTCCTGGGACCCGGGTGGGCCCGTCTGCATTATTCTTTTCTCACCGCCCCCCAACCCCCAACCTGGTGTTGGGCCCCTGGGGTTGGCGTCTAGACAGACAAGAGCATCCTACTGAGAACAGAGGCAGCCCTGACTCGGGGCTGAAGGTTCCCATGGCAACTGCATCCCCCTCAGCTGGCAGCTACCCGATAAATAAATAATCAAGGTGGGGGTGGGGAGCTAAGGGCAGGGGGAGGGGCAGCAGGGGAGCCTTGTAGAGGTTCCACTCTGAAAAGAGGGGTGGGTTAGGCTTGAGGCAGGCTGGAGGCTGGTATTGCAATCAGCCAGGTGAGAGAAAGTAGGAAGAAAGTGGCCAGATGTGAGAGATTCAGAAGATCAGAGAGACAGGATGTGATGACAGGCTGGGCATGGAGGTGAGGGGGCAGGAGGGAAACCAGAGTCTAAAGCTTAGTTTTCTGGCTCATGCAGCTGGGCATATCGTGGGGCCCAAATCACAGGAAGCAGACCAGGTTTGGGAGTATTAAGATGAACCAACCAGTGGATACTCGGTTATAAAGGGGTTGGAGGCCGAAGGAACTGAAGCTTGGGAAGGCATCCATTTGGGACACGTGGAGCGTGAAGAGGAGCTGCGATATGGCTTACACTTAGGGGCCTGACTGTGCAGGAGGATGGGCTGCACCAGCATCAGGGGAGTGGCCAGGGAGGTGGAGAATTATTGTGTGCCAAGTACAGCTCTCACCGCTGGAAATGCAGCAGTGAGTATCCCTGCTGTCCTGGAATTTGCCTTCTAATGCAGGAGTAACAGTAAATAAGAGTGAATAGGATGTTAGCCAACGATAAGTACCATGGGAAAAATAAAGCAAGTGGGGAGGCAGGGAGTTCAGCAACGGAATATAATTTTAAATCGTGATGACTCTCCTCATGACTGATGAGGGTGGTACTGTGAATCATACCCATTTTGTTGTTGAGAAAACTGAGTTACAGGGAGGTTAAGTGACTTGCCAAAAGTTGTAGAAAAACCAGTGGCACCAGGATTCTAATCTAGCTCTGCTTCTAACCCCTGGACCGAATTGTTATAGCACGTGGGCAGAGGAGTGAGTGACAGGGAGGGCATTGAGACCTTTAAACAGTTTTGGATATGAGAGCTTGGGATAGATAAGGCGTTAGCTGGAGGGGGCTATGGGAGCTTTTTTTTTTTTTTTTTAATAGGAGAGACTTGAGCATATTAAGGAGCAAGGGACAAGGATCCCGGGCAGGGGGAGAGGTTGAGTTTACAAGAAAGAAGAGATGGTGGATGGTGTGGACTCCTGAGGTGGGGTTCATAGTGCAGGAGGAGGCAGTAGCCTTGGGTGGGAGGAGGGACAGCACCTCAATTATAGTGAGTGGGGGTGGGGGAGACCAGGTCTTCACCCAGAGTGAGGGTGAAGGGGACCAGGAGGGTTGAGGACAGTGAGAAGATCTGAGATATCTTCAGGGAAAGTGAGTTCCTCAGAGAAGCCTAGTCGGGTTGTGGGACAGCATCGGGAGCCTCTCGGAGTCAGTGATTCTGGATCTCCAGTGGAGCCAGTCTGTGCCATGGAGTGACTTCCTCCAGCTGTGCTTCGCTGCTTTGTGAGCACTGAGAAAACGATTCATTAGGTTCATCCAGGTGTGGCCTTCTCCTGAGAGCCGTGATGAAAAGGCAGAGGAGTATAAGAGTTTGGGTTAGAGGCAAAGCTGATGTCGAAGTGAGGGTCACGTGATCCCCTCAGGTCAAGTTGGGATGTGAAGTGGGGAATGGGAGAGAGTAGAGGGGTGGGGGCTGGGAACTCGGTGCACCGGACTGGGCTTGTCGTCGCAAAGGGTGTTGAGAAGCAGTCTGGGGTGGTCCAAGAGGGGCTGGCGAATTGGTGACTTTGGAGGCAGGGTAGTTACAGGTGATGATGCAATCCAAGAGGTGGCAGTGGACGAGGTGGATTGGAGGCACAGGTCAGGGCATAGGACTTAAGAGACTGAGAGGTTGGGGTGCTAAGCGAGTGGCCCCTAGATGTCAAAGTTGACCAGGATGGTGCTGGGATCAAACTCGTTTTCAAAGAAGGGACAAGACCTCAAGGCCAGTGGATGCCAAGGCCAGTGGTGAAGGAGGGTGGTACAGATATGGGGTCGTATAGTTCTGCGGGCAGTTTGGGGACCCCGGCAGATACCAAACCCACCTTTGGGCCTGAGGAACATGGGATAAGAGAAAGGAAACAGAGTCACTGAGAAGCCTGCAGAGAAGGTAGCCTCCTGGGGTACAGCATGTAAGGGATGGGGGGACCCCTTAGGGAAGGCACTGAGCCCATAGAGACACCTGTTGGTGTGGCAGTGCTCGTGACAAGGGGCTGACGGCGTTGGGGGAAGGCTGGGTCAGAAGAAGCAGCACAGAGGGTTGTGGAGGTCAAGGGCAGAAAGGACTGATGGGCAGAAACTTACTCTGTGGGCGTTGACAGATCCAGGCAGGGCTGTGAGGCTGGGGAGGACTTGACCTCATCTGTCCCTTTGGGACTACAGTCAGGGGCTGGTCTCACTTGTCTGGGACCCTGTGTGACTGGGGAGTTGGCTGGCCCAGAGGCTGTAGAGATTACCCCAGGCTCTCTGGGCTATGTTGAGAACAATGACTCGACCAGCTTTGTACTTTAGAAAAAGCACTCGGCAGGGGTGGTGGTAGCCAGGAGATCAGGCAGGAGGCTGCATCAGTTGCCCATAGACGCTTCTGCACTGGCCAACTTAGGAGAGACATCCAAGAAGCCAGCTTGACCTGGCTTGCAGGATGACCAGGTAAAAATATCCCCGAAGTCACTTTTCCCCCTTCAATGCATGTGCACTTGCACTTTTTGCAAAGAGGTAGATTGCTGTGGTCTCCACACAACTCCTCCCATCAAAGTGAAAAGACACACCAAGGCCAAGGCCAGTTATGGTTTACAATCACTGCAGTCCTCAGATAATTGTTTCTAAGCCATTGCAACCAGATGGGGAAGATACTTCTATTTTTTGGTTCTTTATTTGTTAATTAGCTGCATATCACTGCTGCACAAGCAGGAGTTCTGGAATATTTGACTTTGGTTTTCGAATGAAAAATAATAACTTTAGAATTGGGATTATTTATAAGACACTGAATCTCGGTTAAAATATTTATTTATTTATTTATTTAAATCGATCTCTGTACTCACCATTGGAGGGAGAGGCAGCATCATTCAGGCCTGGGTGATAGCGCTGACCTCAATGGTTTGTAAGAGTCTGATTTTCCATCCATCTCCCCTACTAGGCTCTGAGTTCCCCAAAGGCAGGGACCGCAATGTATTCACTTTGGCATCCCAGCGCCAACACGGGGCCTGACACAGACTAAACGTTCTGTGAATAAATAAATGATGGACCCTGGATGGATGAGGGCATGTCAGACGGACGTCAGATGGATGAATAAATGGATGTGGATGGGGTTTTGATGAATGAGTGGGTGAGTGTTGGATGCGAGGGTGGAGGGAGGCTGGAAGGATGGCTGAGTGACAGGCACAGCCAGTGTTCCATATTCAGTGGAAAGAGAAATCCCTTTGGGGCAGTCTGGAGGTCTTCCTAGGAAAGGATAAAATTGTGCTATATTTTGAAGACCAAGGAGGACTTGGATATAGGAAAAGGAAAATGAAGGTGGGATTTCAGCTGTTATATTAGCTACTTAGGGGCAGAATCTAACCGGGAAGAGAGGATTGAGCCAGATCCTAGCAGCCTTCAAAACCGCCTAAGCATTGACTGTTAGGTCTTCTACTAATTAGCCACCATATAGTAAGTCTAATTGTTATTTTATGTGATGTCTCCATACCCTTACAACAACTTCTCAGGGAAGAGATTATCTTCTCTATGTATAGTTAAAAAAAAATAAACTCAGAGAGGGAAAGTAATTTGCCCTAGGTCACACAGCGGACCTGCAATTTGGACTTGAGTTTTAGTGACTCCAGTGCTGCTCACTCTATTAGTGAGGGCCCTGAGAACACAGGGGTTTTGAGCAAAGGCCAGGGTTGGGGTGGGGTAATATCATGTTAGGTGGTCGTATCCAGGCTGGGTGTCACCCCAGCTACACTATGAGCCTGGGCAACTCTTTCACAACCTCCTTGCTGGGACCATGTGCCAGCTGAGCATCAAGCTGGACCCCAAACCATCAGGGCTCCCTGAGGCCTAGCAGAGTCAGGGTAGAAAGGAGAACAGAAGTGTGGCAGGAGCTTTTGGGAAGGGGGGCAGCTTGGGGAGTTTCTTTCCCAGGGTCAGCAGGCCACTGGAATAAAAATCAGAAGCGCCCTTAGAAGTCATTTAGTCTGGCAGCCTCTGTGTATGGAAGAGGAGCCCAGGACCCAGCAGGGAAGGTAGATGCCCAGGTCCACCACGAATCAGTGTCAGAGTCTCGGCCAGAATCCACACGTCCAACTGGGAAAGGTGGTGTGTTAGTTCCAGGATGGGACAGAGAAAGGCAGAATGACTGCCCGGCTCTGCCATCAACCTGCTGTGTGACCTTGAGCAAGTCACTTCCCCTCTGAGCCTTGTGGTCTCTTTATTCTGAGATAATGATCTCAGTAGGGCCTTTCTGCCAAGAAGTACCCAGTGAAAGTTGAACTTGGAAAGCTGTTTACAATCTGTAGAGCCCTGGGAGGGGGAGTCACCAGCAAGAGACAGGCAGGTTCTAGGTGAGTGCCAGGGATGCGCCTGTAGCTTCCTGGGTCTCTGCCCAAACTTTGCCATCTGTAGCATCAGCTCTACCTCCCCCTGCCTCCCTGCTGGGAAAGAGGCTTCTGAGGTATTGTTACTTTATCAGAATCTTTTTTCTCCCTCCCTAGTCAGACTCTCTTCTCTCCCCTTCTATTTTAGTCAGGACTCTTGGTTGCAAGTGACAGAAATCAGCGATACAAGGAGGGAGAATTCATTTTAGGGATGGCTAGATCCTCAGACTAAAATGATATCTCCCAGACACTCCCTTTGCTTGTTCCTTCTTCCCCCCTCACTCTGTGTCCCTCAGCTTTTTCTTCCTCTTCAAGCAGGCTGTCCCCACATGGTGGCAAAGACAGCCACCAACAGCTCTCAACTGGCACTACACCCAGCAAGGTATCTTGGCAGATAGAGAGCATCTCTGTCCTGATGCTCCCGCAACTATCCAGGTGACTCTCAGGAGCAGGGCGCAGGGTGAGTGTCCATCCTTGTACAGATATATCACTGTGTGTTCATTATTTGGTTAGAGCTGGATCACAAGCCCACCAGGGAAATTAGAAGTGGGCTCAGCCCTGCCCAAGTCACAAGGACTGAGGGCCTGGGAGGCAGTTTCCAAAACAAAGAGATAAGTTCTGTCAACAGAAGAGGGGATATGGGACAGTCAATGACAGTTGGTATCCTTGGCATCTTTGTTCCTAAGTGTGTATCAGCTGAAAAGTTGAACCAGCAACTACTGGAAAAGGAATATTAATTATATCCTGAATCAGTTAGCTTTTGCTGTGTAACAGATCTCTTGAAAACGTAGTGGTTTAAAACAACCATTTTATTTAGCTCATGATTCTGTGGATGAGCTGGGAGGTCATTTGGTCTGGTGACGTGTCTTTGGTCAGCTGGTGGGTTGGCTGGCATCTGAATGCTCTAAGATGGCCACACTCATGTGTCTTGATGGTTGACTTGCTGTCAGCTGGGGCACCTCGGTTCTTTTCACTGTGGCCTCTCTCCCTCCAGCAGGTCAGCTTGAACTCTTTTATAAGGTGTTGTCTGTGTCACAAGTGTAGCAAATGGGCAAGGTCCAATGCCCCAGTGTTTTTCAAGCTTTCATCCTTTTTGCTAAAGTCCCTTTGAGCAAAGCGAGTCACATGACCAAGCAGAGTCAGTGTTGGAAGGCACTGCCAAAGAGTGTGGAAGCAGGAAGAAAAAGAATTTAAGGTCAAATGTACAACCTACTACAGCTCCCTTGGGGGAAGGGAGTGAAAAAGATCGCTTTCTCTATAGCCCATGGATGCCATGAGCCAGGGCAACCTCCAGATAGGGGCCCTTGGAAGGGACAACTTGGGCCCACAGGCTTCCCTGGGTCCTCCAGGGCCGTGGTTCAGTCCTTGGCCAGGGCTGGAGGGAGGCAGGTTGGATCCTGACTCTCCTGGCTAAGAGGCTCCCCCATCCCTGGGGAAGGTGCAGGTGCCAGTGGGGAAGGCTTCTTGGCAAGGAAGAAGGTGTTCTGAACCCTAGCTTCCATCTCCCTTCAGCCCACCCCACATGCTGGTCAAGGCTCCACCACTTTGTGCTCACAGCCTTGTCCTCACCTCCCAGCATCCCTTTAGTACCGAGGGGCTGAGCTGCCTCTGAGACTTGTGTACAATCAGGTCATGGTGCCGCGTCACCACTGGAACTGGGGTCCCCTGCTCCACAACGTCAGCGAGGAGTCCCTTTGCTCCTCTTTTAGGGGGTGACTGGCCTCAGCCTGTTCTTTTCCACAGGTGGCTGCACTGGAGCGGCAGATCTTTGACTTCCTGGGCTACCAGTGGGCTCCTATCCTAGCCAACTTCCTGCACATCATGGCAGTTATCCTGGGCATCTTTGGCACCGTGCAGTACCGCTCCCGGTACCTCATTCTGGTATGGCTCACCTGGCCCCTTCCCAAGCCAACCCCCTCCTCTCATCCCCATCTGTGCCCCGCTGCTTCTCCAGCCAGAGCTGCCCTCCGCCCCAGGCACCCAGACCTCTGCCTCTATCTTGGCTCCAGCCTGGCTGATGGTGTGGATGTCCAAATCTTGCTCAGTGGAGACAAGATTAGTATCGTTCCTAAAGAATTTTCTAGGGAAAAATCCAAATATTAATAAGATACATCATTTAGCGAGTGTCTACCAGGTGCCAGGCACGTGCTAAGAGTTTCACGTGCTTTCCTTGTCTTTACGACAGCCCTGAGAGGTCCGTCTCACCATCTCCATTTTCCAGATGAGGAAATGGGGCTCAGAAAGGTTACAAGGCTTCCTAAAGATACACAGCTAATAAGTGGCAGGATTAGAGCATCATGTCCAGAGCAGAGGCTCCTGCCACATCACTACGCTGCCCCAGTAAGCCCGTGCAAGGGATGGACTTTGCCTTGTTTGGTTTCTGAAGTTGCTTCAGGAAGGCTTGGCTTTTGTCCCTTGATGTTCATCAAGAATGTAGTCTAGAGTGGCTGGTGTGGCTTTGAGGCCAGTGCCTCCTGGCCCTAATCCCAGGAGAGGATTCCGTCCCTCTTTCCAGGCTCTGGTCCTTGATGGTCAAACTCCTGTTTTCAGCTGGCCTCACCCTTGTCCCCTGCTATTCTTCAGTGACCCATTCACACACCTCTCTTTTTTGGTTGATTTACTATGTAAATGCTTGACACCCATGATAACAATGACAAGTGATTTCGTGCCACCCCTCGAGCCCACTCACACTCATTCTAGTGTTTCTCCCCACCTCCCACAGGCTCAGCTCCAGAAGCCAGGTGAATAGGGCCCCTCCAGAACTCTCCCTCACCTGATATAGGAGGCTTCTCTCCAGTTATCAGAAAAGCCCCAGGCACCACTGTAGATAGCACTGTCTGCCAGGCAGCTGCCACAGGAATTGCAGGCATAAGATTTAGGTGGAAACATTCATCTTCCCTCTAGTTCTTTGCCATGGGCAGGATGTCTGGGGTCTGTTCTCTACAGAGTGGATAGGATTAGCTACCAGAGGACTTGGGTTTCTGTGCCAGCCCTACATCTTCCTAGCTGTGTGATCTTGGAAAATGTAAACCCCCTCTCTGGGCCTTAACTTAGTTATCTTTAAAGAGAAAGACAGTGCCTTCCCTGCAGGGCTGTTGTAAGGACTGGATGGATGTAAACATGGTTTGTAAATTATGAAGTGCTCTCTGAGTGAGACATTGTCCTAATTTCCTCTGCAAAGGTCTCCTTAGTCCATAGATGCACCCCATCCCCACTCCCCCAGGCCCCACCCTGATCCCATCTCTGCTTTCCCCAGTATGCAGCCTGGCTGGTGCTCTGGGTTGGCTGGAATGCATTTATCATCTGCTTCTACTTGGAGGTTGGACAGCTGTCCCAGGTAAGCCTTAGGCCTGGCAGTGCCAGAAGGCAGAGCCCAACCTTTCCTGTCCCCTGCCCTGAGGGATCCTTGTGTGGTGCGGGTCCTAGGTATCATCTCTTAAGGAGACCAACAAGTTCAAATAATCTGTGCTCCCACCCCCACCCCAACCCTACATTTCTTTTTGGCCTCCCCTGCCCTTCTCAAAAACAATTACTGGAGCACATGAGGCTGAAGGACAGTCTGTGTGAAGATGCGCTGGGGTGCAAGCTGGTCACAGTCTCAGTAGAAACCAGCAGTATGTGGCAGCCACAAAAGCTACTCTTAGGCCCCACGCATGTTTGGTACAAAGGAGATAAAAATGTGACAAGCTCTGTACTGCTTAGACCACAAAGATTTGGGTCTAGTTCTGATCGATAGTTTTCAGAAGAGAAAGAGACTAGGTAGAGCTTGTTCTGGGAAAATTGAGCAGACCACATCACATGGAGAACTATTGAAGAAAGTGGGAGTATTTAGCTTGGAAAAAAGCAAGCCCAGAGGGCATGACTTCTATTTTTAGATATAAAGGAAGCAAAATAGATGAATGAGAGCACTGGCTTTATAATTCTGCAAGATTTAATCCCACCTGGAACATTTCCTAGCTGTATAAACCCTGGGCAAGTGGCTTACCCTCTCGGAGCTTCAGTTTCCTCATCTAGTAAGTGCAGGTAATAGGAATCCCAATTTCATGTGGTTGCTGAGGGGATGAAAGGAGATTACACATCTCAATGCTTGGTGCTTGGTGCTTGGCACCTGGCCCACATGCAGTGAATATTTTTTAATGGACAATACATAGATGAGCAAGAACTCTTATTTTTTTCTAATGGAGGTACTGGGGATTGAACCCAGGACCTCGTGTATGCCAAGCACAAGCTCTACCACTGAGCTATACCCCAGCCCCCAGAACTTCTGATACAGACCAATCCCTTCACCATTTCAAATAGTGAGATCAAGGACTAAGAGAGGAGAGGTTTGCCCAGGGTCACGCGCAGAGAGCAATGGAGAGGCTGAATGGGCTGTGAAGGGGTCTGTATTGACGATTTCACCAATGGCTGGAAAATTGGACCCAGTGACTGTTAAAACGTCCCTTCCAGCCCTGAAATTCTGGGGCACCTGTGGGTCTGCAACAGCCTCTTCCATTGCCGATGGAGAAGTGCGGCCTGCATGTTCATCGAGCGCCACCTACTGGCCAAATGTTGACTTGCAGATACAGAGTTCATACCTTTCACAAATCAAGTTGGGAATGAAGCTGTTACATCAACCCAGGTGTGAAGTAGGCCTTATATACAGTCTCCTGGAGCCTGGGGAGGATCCACTCCCTCTTCCTCCCAACCCAGCTCAGCATCCTAGGCCCCTCTGCCCCCAGGACCGGGACTTCATCATGACCTTCAACACGTCCCTGCACCGCTCCTGGTGGATGGAGAATGGGCCAGGCTGCCTGGTGACACCTGTCCTGAACTCCCACCTGGCCCTGGAGGACCACCACGTCATCTCGGTCACCGGCTGCCTGCTTGACTATCCCTACATCGAAGCACTCAGCAGTGCCCTGCAGATCTTCCTAGCTGTGAGTTCTCCTGGCTCCCTACCTGACACACTCCCAGAGATGGTGTCCACTTCAGCCCCTTTGTTTAGCCCTAGTTAAGAGGGGATGAACCTCCTGTGCTTCTGTCTGGCTCTGTTTCTGTATTTTGTACCACCTCCCTTCACCCCTGCTATACCCCTATTCAGGGAGTGAGCAGATTTAATAAATAGGATGAGGCATCAGACAATGAGTCAGTCCTGGCTTTAAATCTCCAATATACCTGTTTTGTGACCTTGGACAAGTCACTTGCTTTCTCCAAGCTTGTTTTCTTATTCACAAGAAGGAATGACAATATCGACCGCATAGAGTTGTGAGAATAAAATGAGAATGGCTTCAGGATAGTAATAGTTCTCATTTCCAGAAGGGCCAGCCCTGCCCTAGGCACTTTACCCACACGAAGTCACATAATCATCTTTCCTCTTAACAAGCCAGTAAGATATTGCCCAGATTTTGCCAAAGAGGCAAAATCATTCCTTGTCCAAAGTCACACTCCCAGAACGGAGAATGGAAACAAATACATTGATTTTAAGATGCAGGCATTTAACTTGAAGTTGTTATGGGTGTGCCTTCCTCTTAGCGCAACCCACCCCTCTAGTCGGAGTGGGCAGGGACAGGCAGGGGGTAAAGAAAGAGCTTCCCTCTCCACCCTCCCTCCCTGACGCGCGGTGTCCTCCCCCAGCTGTTCGGCTTCGTGTTCGCCTGCTACGTGAGCAAAGTGTTCCTGGAGGAGGAGGACAGCTGTGAGTGTGGAGCCCCTGGGGAAGTGGGAAAGCCTGGCCATGAGCCACCCCACGCCTTCAGCACCCTGGACAGGGGCCCGAGCGGCGGGGAGCCCTGGGTCAGCTAAGGAGTCCCTCTTGGGTCTGGGAAGAAGAGGCGGCAGGATGGATGGGGATCTGCATAGCCAGCTCATTCTGGGCTGAGGCCCGGACATCCAGATGCCCAGTCCAAGGCTTTTGCACCGCCCCACTACCCGCCCCTCTTAGGCCCCGCCCCACTCCTCTCAAGCACCGCCCATTCCTAGTTCGTCCTACTGCCTACCCCCTGGAGATCTTGCCCACTGGAGTTCCGCCTCCCCAGAGCCTTCTCCCTTAAAGGGCCACCCAGCCCCTGCATCCACCCCCACCCGCCTCACTCCCCCAGGTTTCAGCTCTCTATCCTCTTGGACCCTGACCCCATCCCTCAGAATGCCGCAGCAAAGCCCCACCCCTAAGGGCCAGTACAGGGGTCTGGTCCTCAGATTCCTTCTTTTCAGAAAGTAGCCTTCCATAGCTTGCCCTGAACACGCCCATCCCTAACCATGCGCCATCTCCCCTTCTGCAGTTGATTTCATCGGCGGTTTTGACTCCTACGGATACCAGGCGCCCCAGAAGACGTCGCATTTACAACTGCAGCCTCTGTACACGTGGGTCATGGCGCGGAGCAGAGTGGGGTGGAGGGACCCGGCCCTTAGCGTAGGAGAAAGAAGGAGAGGGAGGAGCGGGGAGGGCAGCCGGATCTCTCCGCCCCCATACTTATGGGTCTGCTTCCCTAACCTGCCTTTATTTCCTGCAGGTCGGGGTAGCTTCTGCCCCGCGCCCACCCCCGCGGCTAGACCGACAGCCGCTGCCAAGAGCTCCAGCCAAGATGGCAGGCGCGCCCCCTGGCGGCTCGCTGACTGGACTGCAGCCTGCGCCGGCTTGATCTGGGTCTGAAGTGGACTTGGACTTGGCCCTTAGCAGCCCGGACTTAAGGGGTGGGGCGGGGCAGGGCTGGAGAGGGGGATCGCGGGGTTTTTTTGTTTGTTTGTTTGTTTGTTTTTAATCTCAGCCTTGGCTTGTTGCTGGAGCCTCCCTCCCTTCTCCAGCCTCTCCTTTCACCCTTCACCCAGAACCTGTCCCCTGTCCAGAGAGAAAGGGCAGGACAGACAAATTCGCCCCATCTCACCACACTCATTCATCAGCCCTGGGGAAAGTTACCCTGAACTAGAAGCAGCATTCTTGGGTTCTTGTCTCAGCTCCATTGCTCTCTGTGTGACATCTGGCAAGGCCCTTGCCCTCTCTGGGCCTCAGTTTCCCAACTCAAATAATTAAAATAATCCTGTAGTAAGTGGAGATCTTTCTAGTCTTTCATTTGACTCTCAGTTCCCCAGACTATATTGGAATTTTTTGTCAATTCCCATTTTGCATATATGGAAACTGAGGCTCAGAGATGTAAAGCTATTTACTTGAGGCCACACAGCCAAGACTTGAACACAGTATACAATCTGTAGTTTCAGACTCTAAAACCCAGTGTCTGGTCTCTGAATTCCATTTCCAATCCCCCTTCCAGCTTGAACACTCTCGAACTCATGTGTTATACACCACAGTCACCTACCACCACCACTATTTGCCAACAACTCTCTTAAAGCAATACACCTGTTCTCTTGTGGGGAACAGGATGAATGGATCCCAGAGCCCTGAATTCAGCCTGACCCACAGAGAAGCCTTTTTAGACTCGGCCTCTATCCACCCTTAACTTTCAAGCTCTCTCCAGATAAGGAGGGGGGAACACAACTCAATCACCCCACCCCCTTCTGGATCCCTGAGACTGCTGCACCCATGATCCCCCACCCCTCAGCAACTCCACCAGTCCCTGATGGCTCTAGCCATCTCAACAGTTGCAAGACCTATGGGAAAGGACTCATCCTCGCTGCCCAGTCACCAGCGTTCAGGATCATGCCGGTGTCCAGGAGCAACCTCTAACAAGCTCAGTTGCTCTGAAGAGGCAGAATGGGGGTGTGGGCCATGGTGGAGGGTCAGGTGGGCCAGCACACTTCCTTAAGAACAAGTAGAGATGACAGCTCATACCTCCCTCCACAGACACCCCTGGGGACCCTGCACAGGCTGGTGAATCTGAGGGCAGAAGGATCAGGCCTCAGCTTCTGGCCTGTGAAATAAGAGTGGCCTTGGCTTAGGAAGGAGGGTGGGAGGCATGCAGGAACCAGAGAGGGGTCAGCCAGTTTGCACACTTGAGCCCGCCCGTGGTGACCATTCCTTATTCTCCACCCTCTGATCTTGGATCTAGTGTTCCCTCCTCTCTAAGGCCAAGATATCCTGAGCTAGGGCCCCACCCCACCATCCAATCTGCAGGTCTGTGCCAAAGAGCCATCCCCAGGTGTTCCTCTGGTGACTCTAGGGACTGAGGTCCCAGATGGTCAGCCTGGTTAGCTGATGGGTACAGCTCAAGAGGGGACAGTTCTCTTCAGGCCAGGCTGCTGCCCTGCCCCTGGGCCAGCTCCTGCCTCCAGCCCTCTCTTCTGCCCCAGCCAGCTGTCATCTCACCCCCAGCCCCCTTTCTACTCAATGGGTTTAGCCACTGGTGCTTTGAAGCCTTTTGTTTTTATAAGATGATTTTTTCAAGGAGACTGAGTTCTCTTTTCACTGGGACCTCGCAAGGCAGGGAGTGTCCCCCTGGTCTCTGTGCAGGTGGGTTGATTGAAAGTGGTGTTTTCTTCTCTGTCTTCCAGTCCTCCTGCCCTGTGAGTTGGCAGGATCTTCTAAGGGAGAAGTCCCCACATGAAGGGTGGGCAGAGGTTGGGGATCTATGTCACTGTCGTTATCAGACGTTCCTGGGCACTGGCTTGTGCCTCTGACTGGCTGTGTAGTTTTGGGCAAGTCACCTACCCTCTCTTTCCTCATCTGTAAATTCCAGAGAGGGGACTAAATCAATGGGTTCCCAAACCTGGCTTCACAATCCCTCGAGAGCTTTCTGTTTATTTTTCTGATTAAGTGCATTTTAAGTTTATGCTTTCAAATACCCTTTGCATCTTGGCTCTGCCCTCTTCCTATCAATTCAGTTCCTGCCTTGGAATAAGCTGGCAGACGGTGCTTCAGACACAGATTCCTGCATCCCCTCTGGGACATCCTGGCTCCTTTTCTAGCCATACAGCCTGAATCAGTGTTTTGAATTTTAAAATTTTGTTTATTTTTGTGAATAGGTAATAAGTATATATGGGTACAGGATTCAGAAAGTTTCAGGAAGGCTATGTACCCTTGCCTATTTTTCATTTCTTTCCAAAGGTAGTCAATTTTTAAAATTAGATCAATGTTTTTTTCCTTTTTCACACAAATTGTAACATATTCTACTGACTTTTTTTTTTTTGAGTAAAGATAGATTATTTTTAGAGAGATATATACTGCATAGAGTGTAGGCTGTTTCGAAGGCAAAAGAAAGGCCGCGAGGTGTGGGGGTTGTGTGCTCAGGTTAAAGTAAAAGTAGGTACACATTCCATAGACAGAGTGTGTGTGGGCTTTGTCTGAAGAGGAGGGAGCAAGAGGTGGCCATGAGGCCATGAGGTGCGTGTTGACAGTTTTTATGGGCTCTGTAGCTTCATATGCAAACAAGTGGGAGGACCATTCCAACTATCCTGGGGAAGGGGCTCGGATTCCCAGGAATTTGGCCGCTGCTCACCCTTTGACCTTTTATGCTTAGCCCTGGAGCTGTCATGGCACCTGTGAGAGTGCCATTTACCATGTTAATATTACAATGAGCATATAATGAAGCTCAAGGTCTACTAGAAGTCAAATCTGTCATTTTGAGCCTCAAGGCCTACTGGGAGTTGAATCTTCCACCATTTTGGTGTTAATTGCAGTCATTCCTTGAATGACTGTGCCCTGCCCCCTTCCCTCCTGTCTCATTCCACTCAGAGATTTTACTCCCGTAATTTTATGGGGGTGCAGAGGGGCAGTGGTCCATCTTCCAAAACTGCTTTCAGGCTGTATTCTACTCACTTTTGAACTCCCTCCTTCTTTCATGTAACTCTAAGTCTTGGAAGTCTCCCAATAATGTGGAGCTGCCTCCCATTCTTCCACGGTGATTTGGTAGCATTGAGATTTTTAAGATTCCCCAGGTGATCTTGATGCAGTTAGGGGCTGGAACCAGGGGTTCTACATAAGAATGCCAGGGTCCATTCTGCAGACCTCTGTGGACCACTCCTGGTTATGGAGTCAGAAGGAAATAAATCAGAGACACCACCTTCAAGGAGTTTATGGTCTAGTGGAGAGCCCATGGGGTGAGCAGGCAGAAGGGTGGATGCTGATAGCAGGTGGTCAATGCTGAGGACAGTGTAGCATGAACGGCAGTTGTTAATAGCTTGGGAAGGAGGTGATCGGAGCATCCTGGATGGGACGACAACGTGAGCAAAGCTGTGGGGGGAGGAGAACCCATGGTGTCTGGAGTAAGAATGGCCAGACCCTAACTGGCTGGAGGAAGCATCATGGGGAATATATTAGTCTTCTATCACTGTCATAGATTATCACCACTTTAGTGTCTTAAAGCAATACAAATTCGTTATCTTACAATTTGGTCCAAGTCCAACATGGATCTCCCTGGGGGTAAAACCGAGATGTCTGGAGGATTGCATTCCTTTCTGGAGGCTCTAAAGGAGAATCTACTTCTTTGCCTTTTCTAGCTTCTAGGAGATACCTGCATTTCTTGGCTTACAGCCCCCTTCCTCCATCTTCAAAGCCAACAACATCACAGCTCTCTGACCCTTCTTCCATCATCACATCTGTCTAACTGTAGCCAAGAAAGGTTCTCCACTTATAAGGATTCATATCATTGGATTGGGTCCACTTGAGTAACTGAGGATAATTTTCTCATCTCAAAGCACTTAATCCCATCTGCAAAATCCCTTTTGCCAGGTAACACATTTACGGGTTCAAATGTGAACCTCTTTGGGGATTATTATTCTGCCTTCCATGGGGGAGGAGTCGTATTCAGATTATAGCAGCCCTGAATGTCAAACCAGAGTGGGTCAGCCTGATGTGAGGGCAGTGGGAACTATTAAAGGATTTTGACAGAAGCTACCCGGTTAGAGCTGTCCTGGAGAGAGAACTGGCAGGGCCAGAAGGGAGGTGGTTAGGGAAGCAGGAAGCAGTGTTTTGTCTGGAAGAGGGCTAGAGTTTCTCACTTCCCTGTGTAAATGTGTGTTCCTGAGGGTACGTGTGTGACCATGAGCTCTATGTGTGTAAACCTGGGAGGGCCAGTGCGGTAGAGGAATGATCAGCATGAACTGCAGGAGTCAGACGTCCCTGGGTCCCCATTCATCACTCTGAAACCAGTCAAGCTGGTCTTTCCACCAAGCCCAGGACAGCCCCGGCAGTTCCTGTCATCCTGGGGCCATCTCCCAGCAACCTCTGCTGCACATTGGAGTAATCCAAGTAGGACCTATCGTCCAATGACTGCTGAGTCATAAAGGGGCCCAGAGCAGTAGGAAGCACTAGAATATGCATCCCCAAGGCATTTGACAAGTGCAAGAGTCTTTTGGGATTTTTTTTTTTAATGGAGATACTAGGGATTGAACCCAGGACCTCATGCACGCTAAGCTTGTGCTCTACCACTGAGCTACACCCTCCCCCCTGTTCTGGGATTTATAGACAGACTAGCGTATGCTTGAATGTGTTAGAAATGGGTCTTACAGTTCCTAAACAGATTGAGAATGAAGGAGGGCCTGACACCAAGACCTCATTGCCTTACAAGATTCATTACACCAGAGGCTACTGGCCCTGGGCAGGGTTTCTCGAGCTTACAAGCATAAGAATCCCTTAAAAATCCAAATTCCTGAGCCTGATTCAAGCCACACTAAACCCATCATCTGGGCAGTGACAGGAATCTGCATTTTTTACACGTGATCCAGGTTTGGGAAATCCTAGACCCAGGGAAAGAAGCATTGAAATATTTTTTAAATTTCCCCTCCTCCAGTGACAATGGAGCCCCCACCAAATTCTGCCTGCCACCCAGCTCCCTCATATCTGGGCAAGGACTCTTAAGACTATCTCTCCAAAGCTCAATTTCATTCATTACTAAATTGTGACAGTCTTATCATTTTAAAAAAAATGGGTTAATTATTTCAAAAGTTGTGATCAACTCTTTGTTGTTGTTGTTGAGGGAGGTAATTAGTTTTACTCATTTTTAGAGGAAATATTGGGAATTGTGCATGCTAAGCACACGCTCTACCACTTGAGCTATACCCTCCCCCTTGTGATCAACTCTTAAATTTAAATATTGACAACTTCACCACTAAGTTAGTCTGGGTCAAGGTAGGTCTGAGTTTGCCCACCACCGCCTGAGCTGAGGGCCACACTCACCCTGAGCCCCAGTTCCGGGGACTCAGTGGTTCCCCCCCACCATCTGCCCTGGAATCAGACCGAGCAGGTCCAGGCCAACTCGTGCGGCAGGGAGAGCCCCGTGCTGGGCATCCCGTACTGAAACTTTAGTTCTTCCTCTGCCCGCTACTCACCCCAGGACCTGGGGCCACGCCCACCTCTGGCCTTGGTGACTTCATTAGGGAAATGTGAGGGCTGGACTTTGCAGAATATCCCTGGGCTGCTTTGTTCCTGACGTTCTGGGATAGGGTTTCTCAACCCTAACTGTACTTGGGATGTCTTTTTAAAATGCAGATTTCTGGGCTCCAGTGACCCAAGCATATGAATCAATTCTTCAAATATTTGTTAAGAACCTACCATGTGGCCTTGGGGATACAGTAGTAAACAAAATGGAAAGTAATCCCTGCTCTCATGGGAGATATCTATAGGAGGAGACATATATAAGTAAACCAGTAAAATGATGGTATGTCAGAAAGTGTGTCAGATAAGTGTCACAGAGCAAAATAGGGTAGGGAAGAGAGTGCAGGATAGGGGTGATTCCGGCTTTATATTGGACATCAGGGCAGCTGGGAGGGTCTCACTGAGAAATATTTTTGATGAAAGACCTAATGAAGTTAGAAGACAAAGGGAACATCAGGTGCAAAGGCCCTGAGGTGGGAGCCTGGATACTGGAGGGAAACAAGGAAGCCAGTGTGGTTCAAAGCAAGGAAAGCGGAGAGTGGTATGAAATGAAGTCAGAGAGAGAAGAGGGGAGTGTGTCAGACTTGGCCTTGAAGGACACTGGAAGGGCTTCAGTTTTTGATCTGAGGTGGGAAACCACAGAGATGGGAAGAATCCCTTTGGATACTATATGGAGAATTGACTGTAAGAGGTCAAGGGCTGAAACACAGAGACCAGGTCGGATGCTATCAAGACAATCCAGGTGAGTGATGGTGGTGTTCAGCCAGAGTGGCAGCAGTGGAGGAGGTGAGAAATGGCTGGATTCCAGTATTTTCAGGGTAGGACCAAGAGGATTTGCTGGCAGGTTGGCTGTGGGGCGTGAATGAAAGAGAAGGATCATACAGGACCCCAAATTTTTCAGCCTGAGCGAGCAGAAGGATGGAGCTGTCCTTGCGATGGGATGACAGCAGGAGGAGAAGGTTTGGGGGCAGACTTCAGCATTCTGGCTTTGGACATGGAAAGTCTGAGATGTCTGTTAGACATTCAAGGGGAGATGTCAAGGAGGTAGCTGGGTATAAGAGAGGAGAGTTCTGGGCTGGAGATAGAAAGCTTAGAATCATTGGTGCTGAGATGGTATTTCAAGTCATAAGAATGGATAGAATCACCAAGAGAGTAAAAGTAGACAGGAAAGAGGGTTGAGGACTGAGTCCTGGGGCATTTCCACATTTAGAGCTAGAGAAAATTAGGAGGAACCAGCAGAGAAGACTGAGGTAGGAAAGCCAGGGAGCTGATACAGAGTAGCATTTTGAGCTCTCTGTTTATTGAGTTCATTCTCTGTCAGGAAATATTTACTGAGCACCTCCTATGTTCCAGGAACTGTTTGAGACATTGAGGCTACAGCAATGAATAGGATAGACAAGGCTCTAACTTTCTTTCAACTTACCTTCTAGGCAGAACTGACACATATTTTCTGGTTTAGTCTTCCTAACAATCCTAAGAAGTTCTAGGACCACCAGGATATAGATAGAGACCCAAAGCTGAGAGAGATTAGGTCACCTATCTGAAATTACACAGCTAATTAGTGGCAGAACCAGTATTTAAATCCAGCCACTCTGACCCCTGGCTCTTTCTCTAACAACTGAACACATACTCCCCTCATGGGGAATTCCAGTGCCCAGGCAGGGTTGAGAACCACTGTTCTGGGACACTCTTAGTTTCCTATTGCTGTATAGCAGATTACCCAAAGCTTAGCAGCTTAAGTCAACAAACACCATCTTTCACAGTTTCTGTGGGTCAGAAATTCGGGAGCAACTTAGCTGGGTGGTGCTGACCAGGGTCTCTCATGAACTTGCAGATAAGAGTTAGGTCTGGGCTGGAGATGACTGAAGGTTTGGCTAAGCTAGAGGATCCACCTCTAAGATTACTTAATCACGTGGCTATTGGCAGGAGACCCCAGTTGCTTTTTACGTGGAGGAAGTGATCCACATAAGTGGATGCAGAGCAATTGATCCGAGAGAGAGAGAGAGACTAGGAAGACCCAGAAGTCACACACCATCACTTCCAGCACGTTCTATTGATTGCAAGTGACTCACTAAGTCTAATCCACACCAAAGGAGTAAGCAATTAGTCTTCGTCTTTCGAGGGGAAGATTGTCAAGGAACTTGTAGACATATTTTAAAAGTCCTACAGAGGTGCTGATTGTTAATAGAAGACTCATTTTAAAGAAACTGAACAGGTACTTAGGAGAAATGGATTGTTGGTCTCCTTCCCTCCACTCTTCCCTATGATCTTCTGGATTCAAAAACTCAAAACTTGGAGCACTGAGGGAAAAGGGACCTGACCTGTTCATTGGTGGAGAGTGCAAGGTGCCTGGGACAAGGTAGACATGGATTTATGGAAGAATCCTACTGGACAATGTCATGTAATCAGACACATGGGTTCATTTCATGGATGTTTATTGTTGCCCCCACATGCCTGTGTTCTGGTGCTAGGGTGCAAATATAGATCTGACCCAGTCCTTGTCCCTGGAGAGAGCCCCCAGACTGTATAGGGGGGAAATTTAATACCAACCCCCCCCAAAATAGGTGTTATAAATGGCAGGATGATCCCAGGATATGGTGGAGAATCATGATGAAAGTATAAGTGAAGAGGTCAATCAAGAGAGGCTTCCTAGAAGGGGTGATACTTTAAACTAAGACTTGGAGAAAGAAGAGAAATGTGTTTGGAAGACTTGTGTGGAGAGAACAGGAGTTCAGGCCCAAAGAACACCTTGTTCAAAGACACAGAGTTGTGAGAAAACTTAGCGTGTTTGGGGAATTTCAGAGTTAGAAGGAACCC
Organism: Vicugna pacos; assembly: GCF_048564905.1. NCBI lineage: Eukaryota > Metazoa > Chordata > Mammalia > Artiodactyla > Camelidae > Vicugna > Vicugna pacos. The sequence goes on from NC_132999.1 coordinate 45,729,460, forward strand.
TGGTATTACTTAATGGAAACTCCAGTGCTGCTTGCATCTCCTCAAAATAGTAATCGCCAACATTCTCAGATGTCTGCCCTCTGCCAGGCACAGTGCTAAGCACTGCGGACAGATTGTCTGATTTGAACCTCACAGTGACCCTATAAGGTGGTTATTATTATCTCCAGTTCATAAAGGAGAAGCCAAGGCTCAGAGAGGTTAAGTAACAGGCCCATGGATGCACAGCAAGCAAGCTGCAGGGCTAGATCCTTAAATCAGGAGCTATGGGGTTTTGTTTGTTTGTTTGTTTGTTTAATTTTTTTTTAATTGAAAGCCCGTGTTTTTAGCATCTGCGTTGTCCTACATCTGCATTGGTAAGTAGTCATGCAGCCTCATCCTGCTTGGAGTGACAGGAAGCCCGCTATCTCTCTGGCAAGGACAAAGAGGCTGTGGGGTCTTTCTTTCCAGTCCTGGAATGTTAGGAATCACCTCCCTAATTGAAGCATGGGGTTAAAAGAGAGACAGGCACTACCTTGTATGTCAAGTCAATAAGCATTTATTGATTATCAATCCAATACCATTTCCCCAAAGAGCTCTGGTTCGAGGCAGCACAATCAGTGCCTGTTAGGACAGGTGGTGGCTGCAGGGGCTATGAGGAGACGTAGCCTCTCCCAGGGGGGGACTCAGGGAGGGCCTCCTGGAGTGACCCAGAGGGCAGGGCATGGATTTCTCCAGACTAGAGTTTCTCAGACTCAGCATTATTCCCATCTTGGGCCAGATCAGTCCTTGTCCTGGAAGGCTGGCCTGTGCACTGTAGGATATTTAGCAGCATCCCTGGGTTCCACCCACGAGATGTACTCCCCCACCCTCAGTAGTGACAAGCAAAAGTGTCTCCGGACATTGCCAAGTATCCCTGAGGGGCAGTATTGCCCCTGGTAGAGAATTACTCCTCTAGACAGAGGAAATAAAGTGAGTTAAGTCATCAAGGGGGAACGAGTGAGATTTTGGGTAAAGTAGTTAACCTGAGCCTCATTTTTCTCATCTGTAAAATGGCATAATATTTCAAAGGGTTATTGTGATAATTAATGAGAACACCTGTAAAGCCCCTGACACAGAGAAGGCCCCTGATAAATGTTAATTCCTTTCCATTGTGGAAAAAATGACAACCCCTGACCCCCAGGTTCATCAAACCACAGGCCGCTTCTGAGACTGGCTCTAAACTGGGCCTCAGTGTCTCTACCATAAAATGGCATTGAGGTGAGGAGAGGAATGAAGCTAGATGGGTGGTTCCCAACTTTTAAAATTACCACCCTCATCCTGGCCCCATTTTTAAAGAGAGAACATGGATTAATAACTGATTTATTCCCCGGTTGCCCAAGGCAGCAGCTGCCCCAGTTCTGTAGGGCACCACTCACCACGTGACCTCCCGGAGAGCTGGTGATCCCAATCCAGAACAGAGACTCCTCTGTCGCCTTGACAACCTCTTCCCACTTAAACATGTGATGGTTCTCTGGCTTTCAGAAATACTGAGAAAGCCCAAGGACCCCATTCTGCCCCCAGAGGCAGATTAAGAATCAGAAATTGGTTGATAATTACAGAGCAGGGACTCCCAAGCCCCCAGCACCAGCATCAAGTCCTGCAGCTACTGTGCCAGGCACTGGGCTTGGGGTTCCACGTGTGCCACTGGCTCCTTCACTGCTATTGTCACCGGTTCAGGGATAAAGGCATTGATGTCACCTGCCAAAGACACTGACTTCCAAACTCTCTCATCCTCCAGGTGAGCACAGCCTGCATGCATTTCTGTCCACATTCCTGGTCTCCTGCCTTTGTGTTCTTGGAGGGTCCTTGGCGTGAAGGGTGGGGTTTGTGAGGGTGGTGGGAAGGAAGCCCTGGGCCCCCGCAGGGCAGGAGGGAAACAATCAACATTTAACACTCACCAAGTCCTTACAACATGCCAGACTTAAATTAACTGCATTAATCCTCACAGAGACCTTGTGAAGCAGCTGCTGTAATTCCCATTTTCAATTCCATTTTGAAGCAAGAAGAAATTAAGGTTTCACAGGTGATAAAGTGGGAAGACACCTGTTTGTTGAGCATCTGGCCTGATACTTTTCTTAAAGGATATCATTCATCCTCCCCATCATCTCCAGCAGAGGGACAGCCCCTGTTTCACCCTTACTGCCTCTTGCTTGTTTTTACAATCTTAGTCTTGCTCTTAAGGAATCTCACTCTACCTCCTTCTGTAAGAACACTGGGGAGCTCAGCTGTCACAGCGACACCTGCTGGCCAGTGCTGCATCTGCACTGCCTCCAGACATCTAGACTGGGAGGGGACCACCTCTCCCATCCAGACAGCCTGAGTCCATGTCTTCCTGAATGCCTGACCATCCTGCCACCCAGCCAGTGCCCTTCCTCTCCCTCTCCTTTCTTGGTCTGTGCCTCAGAAAGCTCATGGGCTTTGGAATTAGACCAGGGTTTGTGTCCTGGCTCTGGCACTTGTTGACTAGGTAATCTTGGCCAAGTCTTACAATTTCTCAGAAGCTTATTGCTTCACTTATAAAATCCTTCACCAGACAGGGATCTCTGGGAATCACAGGTGGTACTGAATGTAAAATATGAAGTGTGAGCTCCCTTCTGCTGGTCTCCAGGCACAGGAAAGCATCCTCTCTGCCTGCCTAGAGTGTGTGATACAGTAGGATTCCACTCCAGTCTGTGCCCCTCTGAATCCTTGCCCTTCCCTGGCACCTCCCCTCCTCCTGAAAGATGACAGCTCCTGGATCACCATGGATGGGAATGGGGAGGACTCCAAGGGTAGATGGGGACCTGGGTTTGGGAGCAGGTCATTGAGGGAGATGGGAGAAGTCAGGGTGAGACAGAGCAATAGGAATGACCAGGAAGCTGAATTCTTGCCTCAATTTAATGGGTCACTTTAGACAAGCCAGCTGCTGTTCTGAGCCTCACTATTCCCGTCTGTAAAATGACCCTAATAATGTATATCTTTGGGCCATAGAGGGTAAGGGCTTTGAAAACTGTAAAAGCTGTAAACAGGGGAAAGATTTATTCCATTTTGGGGTGGCTTGCAGTGTCCTGGCCAGACCATACTCTGGAGCAGTCTGGTTTGGACCTGAGTCTCAGCTTGGACCTTCAGTGGAGCTCAAAGTGGCCTCCTCCATCTGCCAGACTCAGCCTTTCTCCATATGCCTCTGCAGCCCCAGCTTGCCCTCTTGGGATGGCGACGGGCAAAGGACCCATCCTGCTGTCACAGGACTTAGCCCTGAAAACCAGCCACCATCTCCTTCTGCCTTTTCTCCACCCCGTGATCTGCTCACCTCCCCACAGCCTTTGCCCAGAGGCCCCAGGAAGTATCTCCGAGCCTCCACTGTGATAAGCACGCCCATTGCCCAGAAGCGGAAACAGAGCCCCTGGAAGGGGCAAGAACTGTTCCAGGTCTGGGGACGATCCCCTCTCCCCACTCCTACATTCTCCTTGCAGGACTGGCCGGGGGTCTGTCCGTCATGGGCACACTGCTGCCGGGGCTGCACCTTAAGCAGCCAGCCTGGTCCTGTTGGTGCTTAGTAGGTATTTGCTGAGTAAATAAGAGAATGAATGAATGAATAAATGAATGAGTGAAAGAACAGCAGGTTGGGTCCTGTGGTTATTCCCTTTCCACAAATGAGGAAATTGAGGCTCAGTGAGGCAAAGGGCCCGTTCCCTCGCCAGGTCACAGCCGTGACAGGACTCCTGGTCTCTGGCTCTAAAGGCCAGGTTCTTTTGTGGGCGGAGATTCCGCTTCTTTGCCTGGGTCCTGCTGCATTTCCTGCTCTCCCCGGGCGTGGTAAGAACAAATGGCCTAATTCCCTGGGCTTTAGGGAATTTGGGCTCTCTACACAGCCGACTCTCTTCTCTCCGTGGGAAAAATATAAAAGACCTCATCCTGGCAGGTGGCACCAACTGAAGGCACATGGCAGCCCCATCCGGAGCTGTAGTCGTCACCACCGTGAGGTCTTCGAGGCCCTCTGAGCCCTCCGATGTGGGCGGGCCACATTCCATCGCTGGAGCTATGAAACCAGCAGCACAGGCGGCGCCAATCCCAACTCTGCCCCCGGGGCAAATCGCTTTTCCTCTCCAAGCCTCAGGTTTTTTTGTTGGTTTGTTTGGTTTGGTTTTTTGTTTTTGCTTGGGGTGGGGGGTAGGTAATCAGGTTTATTTATTTACTTATTTATTTTAATGGAGGTACTGGGGATTGAACCCAGTACCTTGTGCATGCTAAGCATGCACTCTACCACTGAGCTATACCCTCCCCCCAAGCCTGTTTTACTTATGCAGACCCATTATCTGCATCTCTCTCCCCTCCCACCTCCTCTTTGAGTTGTACTCTGTTTGGTTGGTTGTTTTCGGTTTTGGGTTTTTTTAAATTTTTTTTGGAGGGTGGGGTAATTAGGTTCATCTGTTTATTTATTATTCTTGGTGGAGGTACCAGGGATTGAACCCGGGATTTCATGCAAGCAAGGCATGCATTCTACCACTGAACTATATACCCTCCTCCCTATTTGGGTTTTTTGATGGAGGTACTGGGGATAGAACCCAGAACCTCGGGCATGCTAAGCACACATTCTGACACTGAGCTATGCCCTCTCCCCGGGGTTGTACTGGGAGTGTAAGGAGTCATGCATCATTGTGCCTGGCACACAGTAGGAACTCAATATATATGTGCCCCTTCTGTCCCATATCATCAGTACAATGTACATCAACACTTCCTTTGTGAGGCCAATGCCATGGACCACCAAGGACTCTCTCTTTGGGCCAGCCAGGGAGAGATGGGGTGGCCAGTGACTGCCTGTTTGTTCAGCCACAGCCCTGCCAAGGTGCAAATGAAGCTCTCATTGCTTTCCTTTCCCACCAATGTCACTCACTTGCCCTCCTGAGTCCTGGTGGTGGCCCAGCCAGAATCCTTGGCCTGGCTCCCTGAGGGGCTTGCTCCTGCTATTTCAATGACCTATTGCTGCATAACAAATCAACCCAAAACTTAGCAACTTAAAATATTTTGCTATGTGTCACAATCTTGGGGATCAAGGATTTAGGCAGGTTTCAGCTGGGCTATTCTGCTCCATGGCATCAACCAGGGTCACTGGGCAGTATTTTGTGAGTGGTTAGTCTGGTCTGAGAGTCCAAGGCACCCAGGAGGCTGCCCTCACATGCCTGGTGTCTTGGTGGCATCAGCAATAAGACTGAGCTGATCTGGGCCCTTCTCCTCAACATCTCAGGGTCTTCCCACGTGGTCTCTCCTGCAAGATCGTTGCAGTTTTACATGGTGATTCAGAGCTTCAAGAGACCAAGGTAGCAACTGCCAGTCCTTTTAAAAGCTGGGTTTGGAACCGGCACAGCATCACTTCCACCATAGTCTATTGGTCAAAACGGCAACCAGCCAGCCCAGGTTCAAGAAAGGGGAACTTATCTCTTCCTAGGAGGATTGACAAAGGACTTATGGTCCCCTGTAATCTGCCACACCATCTAAAGTCTCTCCATTCCCCTGAATTTAATACAGCCCATGCAGCTTCAGCTCCTGCTATGCCAAACCCTGTACAGGGCTCTGGGGATGAAATGGTAATGGTGGAAGAAAGGGGCCATTTAAAACCCCAGCTGTGTCCTAAAGAGTAGAGGGTCCCTCATATAGAAAGCCTCTTGTTCCTTCTGAATTCCTTGAGGGGGTTGGATTTGCAGATGGGTTTGGGAGTAGGGGTTAGAGAAAAAGGAACATGTCTTACATACCAGGTGAAAAGAATTTTGGAGGACCCGTAGGATAAACTGGTTTTTTTATTTTTTTTATTTTTTTTTTTTTTTTAAGTGAGAAAGGGGACAGGGAAAAGGCCTGGGAAACTTGGAGGGGGTGAGCTGGATGAAAATCTCCCAGCGGAAGAGGAACTTTGCAGATAGATGACTAATATTCACATTCATTCATTTAACAGTTGTCCATCCACTGCCTACCAGTGCTGAGCCCTGCAAACCTGGTGGAGAGCAAGATGGGTCCCTACTTACAATCACCTGGAGGAAGCAAACAAACAAAAAGTAAAAGGACAAAATAATTACAAGTGGCGATAAGTCCTACAAAGGAAACTCACAAGTTGCTAAGAAAGAGAGTAAAATAGGGACCAACTTTAGGTATTAAAACCCTCCTTCCATCTCCACCAAATCTTTTTTTTTTTGCATATATATATGTATATATATATATATATATATATATAGTCAGTTTTCCACCAAATCTTTAGTAAAGTCTGCTACCCACACAAAGCCCTGTGTGAGGGGGATCTATGGAAATCAAAAGACGCTTAGTTCTAGATCTGGTTTAACAAAATGTGATCAGAGATGGAACGGGATGGAGATGCTTCCATAAACTGAAAAAATTAAGTGGGAGGGGAATGGGTAGCTCTCCAAATAAAAACCAGAGGGGATGGATGCCAGAGAGGCAACCCACCGATGACCATTATGGTGCAAACCTCCTCCCCTTTCCACCAGCCTCAAAGTCTCTTCCCCCTTCCCCAAATCAGTGAAATCTATTCCTGCCTCCAGGCCTATGCCCTTCCCTGGCCAGAAGTCTTCTTTCTTGTCCTCATATTCTGAGGCACAGATTAAATGCCACCCTTTCCAGCTTGGTTCAAAAACATTTGCTGAGTCTTCTCCTTCCATGAGGGCCTGTAGACATGGAGAAGAAATGGATCCAATCCCTGACCTCTAGGAGTTGCTCAGGGGAATAATATTTGAAGCTACCATTTACTGAGTGCTTTATGCCAGGCACTATTATGCCTTTTCACACAGCACTTCATTTGATTTACACACACAAAAATGGCAACCACTATCCTTATTATCCTCTGTGCACAGCCCCTATCTTTTCAGACAGTAAGCTTTGAGAAACCCACCAGCCTCTGACCACCTCTTCCTCCTCATCTCATGCCAGTCCTCGTTCTTGCTTGCATGTACTATGCTGATCTTTTTCAAGTCCTTGACAATATTGTGCTCCTTTCTACCCCAGGACCTTTGCACATGCAGGTTCCTCTATCTAAAATACTCTTTCCCCTAGTTTGCCTAATTAACCTATCAGTCATTCAAAAGTCACATCAAACATTTCTGAGTGAGGGTCTTCCCTGACCTTCCAGACCAGGCCAGGGTCCCTGCTTAGTAGCTTTTAGAGCACCTCACCTTTCTTCCTAGCACTACGCACAAGGATAATTATATACTCACCTGTGTTTAGTGTCTGTTATCTCTCTCCCGCCAGATAGTAAGTACCCGTGAGGGCAAGACTGAAGTCTGTTCTGCTCACCTGATGGTTTTACCCGGCACAGAACAAAAGCTCGGCAAATACTTGTTGAATGAATAAGTTGTATATCCATGTCCCTATCCCCCAGTACATGAGGGAGAACAGCTGGGTCAATACTTGTTAGTGTAATTGTAACCCAGAATGTGACAAAACAATGCTTAACTTGGAACAAAATGATATGAGCATGAAGTTCAATAGTTGTTATAAAAGAAAAATAATTAATGCTGTCACCTTAGATAGATGAGAGCAAGGAGCTCAGACAGAGCTGGCTTGGGGATTCAGCTTTTGCAAGGGTTTAGGACAACTGCCAGGAGTTCAAGGTGAACAGGGTGAACAATCCTCAAGACTACTTTTTTTTTTTTTGGAAAGGGGAGGTAATTAGTTTTATTTATTTACTTACTTATTTTAATGGAGGTACTGGGGATTGAACCCAGGACCTCATGCAAGCTAAGCATGTGCTCTACCACTGAGCTATACACTCCTCTCAAGACTACTTTTTATGCTGAAGCCAGGGGGACGTGTGCTCTCTCTTCTTCTGGGATGAAAGCTGTAATGTCAGTGAAAGTCTAGAGCTATTTGTCTAGAGCTAAACTTGCCTGGCTGCATGGAAATAATAATTGAGGGATGATGAGAGGAATGGATTCCTAAGAACTTTTCTTGAGTCCTTGGGATCCAGCTATATCTCAAACTACTATACCTCTAGAGCTTATCAGTAATTCTCACCTCTTTCTTTTTGCTTCTGTTGCGGTAGGTTTCTGTCACTTGCAATGGCTAGGGTCCTGGTTAACACAATGTTCAAACAGGTCTGATCTAGATCTGAAGTGGGCTGGAGACCCAAGTCAAATCATAAAGGGTTTAGCATGAACCTGGTACATAATAGGCACTCAGCGCCCAGAAAACACCATTTTTTTTAAACTGAAGTATAGTCAGTTAACAATGTGTCAATTTCTGGTGTACAGTATAACACCATTCTTATACTTCCTTATATTTTCCACCAAAGTACACATCACAACTTTGAGTTATTATTCTTGTTATTGTTCCCTGTCGTCCAATTAGACTGTAAGCTTTACTTGTGCAGAAACTGTAAACTGTTCACTGTATTTCTTACATCCAGTACATGACCAAGCACAGACTAGGTGATCAAAAATATCTTTTGAATGAATGATGAGTGAATAATTAGGCAACAATTACATGGTGGTTAAGAGCACAGGCTTTAGGGTGAGAAAGACCCCAAAATGCTAAGTCAGACCCCAGGTTGAAGTGCTTCTGCCACCTGCTATGTTAATGTGGGCTTGCCACTTAAGCTCTTCTGAGCCTCAGTTTTCTCAGCTGCAAAACGGGATAATAACGTCACCTACTTCCTGGATTGTTGTGTGGGAAAATGGAAACTGTATGAAATACCAGTAAAGCTATTAGTACAGTTCTTCTTGGCAAATATAAAGTATACTTTAATTAAGGAACGGACAGTAAGGCTTTCTTTTCACTTCCATTCTCCCAACCCACTTCTCCTACGACCCAGCGAAACAAAATGGGTCTTAGTCTCTCTGCAGAAGAGAAGCAAGACCCACGCAGGAGAAAGACTTGCTCCAGAATTCAGCAGAGCCTCGGACCTCCTTCTCCTCCAGGCAGGCGGGCCTGGCAGGGACCAGCAGGTGGGGCTGCGGAGCGAGCGGCTTCCAGGAAACTTCCGGGAGTATCCGGCGCTCAGACTCGGCGTCCAGCCCTCGGGCCCCGCCATTGCGTCCCTCCCAGCTTCTCTTTCCCACACCCAGTTCCTCCTGGCCCGCGGCTTGGGCCCCGCCTCCAGCCCCACCCGTCCTGGAGCCCCGCTCCTCGGCTTCCGGCCCCTCCCAGCCCCGCCCATCTCCCCCAGAGCGGGTCCCGCCCCACTCCGCTCTTGAACTCGCCGCTCCCCGCCCCCTCGCCCCAGAGTTGAGCCCCGCCCCCGTCCCACGACCCCGCCCCTTAGCCCCAAGGACTCCCTTTGTTCCAGAGCCTACCCGCCCTGGTCTCGGGAGCCGCTGACTCAGCGGAATGGAACCAGACCTTGGCGCCCCCACCCCCACCCGGCTCTCCCAGGAGAACTGGAGGCTGGCGCCTGGGGAGGTGAGAGGTGCGATCACCCCGGCCCAGCCCTTCTTTTGTTCCATAGAACATTCCTTTGCTTCAGCCCTCCCAACCTGGAAAGTCTGTGGTTACTGTTTCAGGTTACGTTTCTGAACCGTAACACCGAATATGCAGCCCTAAAACCTGGCTCCTAACACGTCCTAGTTGCTCGCCTTGAGCAAGTCCTTTGACCTCAGCTTGCTCACTTGTAAAATGGGAGCCAAAACGATGATATCGAAGGGTCACTGGGAGATTAAATAATGATAACACAGCTATGAAAGCTGCAGGCACAAAATGAACGCCAGGTACTTGGTAAGGAAGGTCTTCACCGATGAAAAGCTAACATATTTGTGCTGAGCTCGCCTTCCTCCTTCATCCCAGTTTACACGGACAATTCATCGTCTTCCTAAGGTTTGAAATCTCACTTTCTCAGTAGGGGCCTTCCATGACCTCTCCCATACACCTACACGTTCCTGGAGTTATCCTGTCGCACATTTCTGTAGTAAGCAGTAACTTCCCTGATTCAAATACTTGCAACTACTTTTTTTCTTTCTTTTTTTTTAAATTGAAGTATAATTTACGTTCAATGAAATGCACAGACAGAACTTAAACATGCAGTTCCATGAGTTTTGGCGAAATGAAAACACCCTCATAACTTAAATCTCCAAGACAAGGAACATTGCCAGCCCCATAGAAAGTTCTCTTCCCCGTGAACCCCATTTCCCACCCAGGGCAACCACTGTTCCCATTTCTCTCTCCCTGGCTAAGTTTTGCCTATTCTAAAATTGAATATAAATTAAAGCATTCTATATGACTTTTCTGAATCTGGTTTCTTTCATTCAGCATATTCTTCTTAATAGTCATACATAGGGTGTGTATCAATGTTTCTTTTCATTGATGAGTAGTATTTCATTATATAGCCATTCCATAATTTGTTTCTCTATTTTTCTGTTGATGAATATTTGGGTTGCTTTCAGTTTGGGGCTGGTATTAAGGTATGAACATCTCAATCTCTTTGTGAACCTAAGTTTTTATTTCTCTTAGGTTAAGGAGTGGAATTGCTGGGTCAGAGGGTTGTTGTAGGTTTAATTTGATAAGAAATAGTTCTTAATAGAAATAGAAATAGAAATAGAAATAGAAATAGAAATAGAAATAAAGCCAAATAGTTCTCTAAAGAACCATCAACAATGTAAGAAAGTTCCAGCTCTTCCACTTTGTCCTGAGCATTTGGCATTTCTAGTCTTTTCACTTTAGCCATTCTAAACAGTTCAATGACATTCATTATGGCATTACTTTTTAAAATAATGAATCAATATTTTTAAAAAATGATTAATACAAGTATACAATTCCAAATTTCAAAGGGCTTATCAGTAAAGAATAAGCCAAAGATACTCCTTTTTTCTCCCTAGAAAGTTTTAGCCTTAAGAGTGGCTTGTGCTTCCATTCAGATTGAATGTTCTTTTTTGGCCTTTTTTTCCATTAAAATATAAGCCCTGGGAGGAGAGGGACCACCTACGGTGCTCACAGCTGCGATCTGAGCTCCTCTCCAATACTAATAAAAGCTCAATAAATATTGTTGAATAAATGTCAGGCCCTGTTCTAGACAACTCACATCATCCATCACACTTTGATTTAAGAGAATAGTAGAGTCCCTTAGGATAGAGCCTGGAATTGAGTGATATCAATAAAAATTTGTTAAATGAATGAATGTTGATGAAGAAGATCTCAGAGGGGTTTTGCAGGCAATACAAGCTGGCTTTTTTCTTTTTTTCTTTTTTTGCCCGCAAACACTTATTTGTCAGACACCATGAAAACACAGAAAATAGACTTTTTTTTCTTTTTTTTCCCTTGCTGCCCAGCATTACTTCACCCTTCTGGTAACTTGACCTCAGTTTTCTCCTGGGGAATTGCCTTCCTCCACAGTGGCCAAACTTCCATCAGCTTCTAGTCAGTGGGTATGTGACTAGAGCCTGGCCAGTCAAGTCATCTCAGCCCCTTCCTTGGCAATGGAGATTGGTTCAGGGATGTGTCCAGGGTGCAATTTGAGCCAATGAAAGCCAGCCCTGGACTTGTGTACAAACTGTTGGGCAAGAGATCTCTCTTTTCCTTACTGGACTTGGAATTGTGACGATAGAAGCCTGGGCTCTCCCTGAGATCCCTTAAGAGAATTGAACTATGTATGAGTGAAGTTAGGGAGCAAGCCACAGGGGTGAGTTCCTGGCAGAGGGAATACTCCCAGCATGAGGAAAAATGGGAAGGCCAGTGCAGTAGAGTGAGAGAGGAGGGAAGCAGAAGTGAGTTCGTGTGGTCAGGCAGAGGCCAGTCTTGAAGGGCCTGGTGGGCCATAGAGAGGAATTTGGATTTTACTCCAAGGATCTGTTGGAAGGTTTTGGGCAGGGGAGTCATATAATCTGATTCACGCTCTTTAAAAGAAAGCTCTGTGGAGATGAGACTGACAGTGAAGAGTCAGGGGTAGGAAGAAAGGAGACAAGTTATGAGGTTGTTATAGTCATCAAAGTAGAAACAATGGTGCTTTGAGCTAGGGTTGTAACTGTGGTGAGAAAATACTGAATTTGGTGTGGCTTGTTTGGGAATGGAGCCAGAGCAAAAGAAAGCAGAGACTACAGAGTAACTTTTGATGACATCATTTGAGCCCCTGGATCCACCTATACCTGAAGCTGTTTCTCCTGGACTTTTCAGTGAAATGAGCCAATAAATTCTTTTTTATGATAAAAGACAGTTTGACTTGGCATCTGTCACTTGGAAATGAAATGAGTGGTGGTTTATGTGCATTATTTCATTAATCCTTAAAACAGATCTATTGGATTGCCACTATTATTAGCCTACTTTTGCAGGTGGGAAAACTGAAGCTTAGAGAGGGAAAGTGAATTGCCCAGGGCCATACAGAGATTAAGAGGTAGAAATGGAATTCAGATAGAGTCACCAACCCGGAAGCCTGTGCAATTAACCCTACAGGACAGTGTATACCTCACCCTTCTTCCTTCCCTTCAGCCTTCTTTTTGCTTTCTCCTAAAGGAGGATCCAAGGCCTTTTAGTTCCATGGTTCAGGATGAGGCCTGTATTCCAAAGGAACCCTCAAGGGGTCAGAATCCCATCCACTATTTACATGACTCCCAAAATGTACCTATGCAAAATGAATGGCATCCCCAAGTTACATATAATGTATCTTCATGTATATGACTCAAGGAACACATGTGTCAGTATTAGAGGCTGTGCTGTATGATAGGAGATTCTCCTGAAAGGGGCAGAAACTCAGATCTAATAAGTTAAAAAAAAAGAGAGAGATTAGAAAACTCTAAATATAACACAGTTAGTGTCAGGTATGGCCGGATCCAGGAGCTCAGATAATATCTTCCATTCCTCTTGCCTTACAGTCTCTCTGTGTGGGAAGTTTGATGGCCTCCAGCAGTCTAAGATTTAGCTTAGCAACTTCAGGGGAAAGAGATAATTTTCTCCAAAAGTTCTGGGAGAAAATAATCTCAGGAAGACTCATCTGACTCAGAGGCAAATGCCCATTCTTTCCTAAACCCATCACTGAGGTTAGGCAAATAGGATACTCTACTGAGCAAGGCATGTTCATGTGCCCACGCCTATCACCCAGGAATTCCTGCCTTCACCACATTCTCTCATATTCAGAAGGCTAAGTTCTTGCATATTACAGTTGAAACCTAGTCTCCTGGGCATCAGCTGAGACATTGTCACACGTCTCAGCCATCTGTCTGCCAGACATCATGGTAACAGTATCTGTCCTCAGGTAAAGCACTGTAAATATATTTTACATATTGATCCAAATTCAGCAGCATACTTGTGAAGACTGTGTGATGAGGGGTTGTTGATAATACTGGTGTGAATCAGTTGCAATGCATTCTGTTGTACAGAACAGAAAACCCAACTCAAAATGGCTTGAAGGATTAAGATGTTTATTTATTATTATTGATTTTATTAAAAAAAACTTTTTTGGGGATGGCTAATTCGGTTTCTTTAATTATTTATTTATTTTTAGAGGAGATGCTGAGGATTGAACCCAGGACTTCATGCATGCTAAGCACGAAGGAGGTATATACCCTCCCCCTCAGGACGTCTATTATTTTGCATCTAACAAGGTCCAGAGGTAGGGAGGGCTTCCAGGCTGGCTGATGACTCCACGATGCTATCCAGGACCCAGGTTCTGGACATCTCTCTGCTCTGCCCGTCCTAGTGTCGGCTTGTCCTCTGGCAGGTTGAAAGACAGAGCTACACTTCCAGCCCTCACATCCAAGCACCACAGTGCTCAGGAAGAGAGGAGACCCGTACCATCCTGTGACTCTTTCTGAGGAGAAAACATTTCCCAGAAGCCCTCTGGGAGAGCCTTCTCAGGTCCTATTGGACAGAATTGGGTTCTGTGACCCATCACTGAGCCCTCACCGTCAAGGAAGGTGGAATTATCCTGACCAGCTTGGACACGTCACCTGGATGTAGAATGGATATGGGAGCTGGAAACTAACCACGCACCACGGACCAATTTAGTTAATAGATGTCAAGGGCCTAGGAGATACTCAACCACAAATAGTTCCCTTCCTTTTCTGTTTTGGAGCGATACTGTCAGATGATGTGTCAGAAGAAGTCAATGTCAGTTTTCTGCTCCAGGGGTACCATGGTTTTGACCTGGTGGAGTCTCTTTGGGAGACACTGAGCTTTTTTTTTTCCTTTTCATAAACTATATTTGCTTTTTGCTTCAAGGCCCGGGACACAAAAACACCAACTGAAGAGAGGTAAAATACTCCTATGGAAGATGCTCTTATCTGAGTTAAATAACCTGTGAGAGTTTCATAATTGGTGGTTCAGTACCTGGCCTATGGAAGGCAATTTGCTAATATCCATTTTAAAAGTTTAACTGCATATAACCCTGTATCAAACAATACTACTTCTACAGATCTGACACAGACACATACAGACACAAAGACACATACAAAGGATATTCATTGGAGTTTTGTTGTAGTAAAGACTAGGTATGAATACATACTTTTTTTTTTTAATGGAAAAACAGGATTGAAGCCAGGACCTCATGCATGCTTGCTTTACCACCAAGCTATACCCACCCTGCTAGACTAGGTATAATCTAAATGTTCCTTAATGCTTAAAGTAAGGTCTGACCATATAATTTAATACTACAAGTCACTGAAATGAATGAGACGCATCTAAGTGCACTGCCATGGTGCTGCCTCCAAGATGTGAAATAAAGAAAGTAAGAAAGAATATTCAGAGTATGAAACTACATGTTTTGTTTTGTTTTGTTTTGTTTTTTAAAGAGGGTAGGAAATAGATACATACAAGCTGTACCTGCACAGAATACCTCTGGCAACATACCATGTGTGCATATTACCTATTAAAAAACAACTTTTTTAATGTCGTCATGGGCACTGTTGATGTTCAATCCAGATTTCCATGGATCCTCTTCTGTGCGTCTGCCCTGGTTTTGGTGCTGTTGATTTCCTTTCCAATGGCCCAGCTCCTAGAGCCTTCCTCAGAAGATTGGACTCAGCTGCTTGAGCAGCTCTGGCCTCCAGAGAGCTAGAATTACCCGGGGGGTTAAGTCCTAGCCCTGGCTCCGTATCCCCATGCCCCCAACCAGTGCGCATGACATGACAGATGGGAATGGAGATGGCAGCCCAGCTCCCTTGCCTCGGACCAAGACAACTCAGGCAAGGTACTTCTACTCCAGAATTCCCGCTAGGATCAAACACGCTACACTGCCCTCTGGATTTTTTCTGAAATCACATCCTTGTTTGACCTTTTCCTCTTCCCTGTCCGGCTTCCCACACTCCCTTACCAGTTTCTCCTGGTAATAAATCATTTGTACAAGAATCTTCGTTTTGGGATCTGCTTCTGGAAAAACCCACTATTTGTTTCTTTGCTTTTATTAAAACAGGATATTCATTCATTCATTCATTTACTCAAACAAGTAATACAGGCATTTACTCTACTCTCATTGTAAAATTCAAAGAAAACTGAGCACAGAGCAATGATTAATTTCATAAATCCCAAGTCTACTGCTCCCTGAGAGAGCAAATGATGCTTTTAATTATACTTGTGTCCTTGTAAGTCTGAGTAAAACAAAATGTTTGCTTGTGTTTTCATAACTGAGATCGCTCTGTATGTTGCATTTGGCAACCTGCCTTTTTTCTTTAAAGATCTGTCTTGACCGTTTTTCCCATGTCCGCACATCTAGACCTGCCTCCAGGGTGGCCTTCCTAAACTGCCTGTGACATCATGGTGTTCCCTGCTTAGAGTCCCTGAAGTAATGCCACCCCCTCCACCTTCTGCAATTGGAGGAATAAAATCCAAACTCCTTCTGTGGCTATAAGGCTGGCCCTGCCCACCATTTCTGTCTCCTCCCTTTTGTGCACTACATTTCAGTCACACTGGGCTTCCCTCAGTTCCTTGAATGTGCCATATCCTTTATTGCCTCAGGGCCTTTGCACAGCCCACCTCTTCTTTCTAGAATATTCTTCCCCCTCCCTCTTTGCCTAGCTAACTCCTACTTCGCTCTGAGGTCCCAGCGGTAAAGCCCAGGCTGAGTGACAGCCCATGTCCTTTGTCTTTATAGCACACTGGAATATTGGAATATTCATAAATAATTACTTTGTAGTATCATTAATTCACATCAGTGATGATGCTTCTAATTAATGAATTGATTATCCACATGACTAACTGTTTCGTGTTTTTCTTCCCCCTGGAGTGCAAGCTCTGCAGGGGAAGGTCCCTTCTGTCTTGTTTATCCGCATCCTTAGTGACCAGCACAGTCCCAGGCAGGGAAGAGAGGGTCAGCTAAGGAGAGGACAAACTGGACGCCAGTCTCATCTCCTTCTCTCTGAGGCAAGGCCATCTCTTGTCTCTGCTTTGCTCTTTATAAATAAATAAAAAATATATATATTTGGTTATATGTATATGTATATAGAATTATTATCTTTAGGGAGGGAGGCAATTTGGCTTATTTATTTTTTTTAATGGAGGTACTGGGGATTGAACCCAGGACCTCCTAGGCACGTGCTCTCCCGCTGAGCTATATCCACCCGGCTCTGCTTTGCTCCTGGGCCACCCGGGAGCTGCTCTCTACAGACCAGTGACGATCACTCCCAGCTGTTCTCCCATCACTTGGCCCCCGCCACAGTTCAGGTGCCCCTGGATCCTGACTCTACATCAGGACCTCTTCGCCCTGGAGCCCACCACCAACTGACCATGGCCTGTGGGTCTCTTTGCTCAAGTTCCTGGGAAAGTCTCCCTTGGCTCAACTCAACAAAAGGACTGGTTTTCCTTGGGCCAGAGATCCGCCCCGGCCACTCCTCTCTGGCCAGGACAGCAGGGGGAGGACTGTGGGAACCATGACAGCTTAAGTCAGAGGGGAAGTTGAATGTGGCAGGAAACCAGACTGGCATTTTTGCCACAAATGTAAAAGAAACCCCAAATCCAAAGATTTTTATTTGTTGTTCTGGCTTAAAAAAATGGATATGGCAGCTTCTGTTTTCTAGATAAATTTTAGTTTGCTTCTTGACATTCATAGAGACATTTTGGGCCACCTTTTCAGCCCTGATTCTCTGGGAAATGATCCCTACCACAGAAAAGGCTGTGGATATGATCCCTCCCCAGTGACCATAGCTGATTGGTCCAGGGCCAAACAGCTGACTCAGACTGGGTCACTCAGAGTCCTTGGGCTGAGAAATTGGAATTTATCACAGAGCTCCAGAACAGACCCAGTAATTTATCTCCAGAAACAAGAAGGGGGAAGAGGAGGGGGAGGAGAGGGGTGAGGAGTCTACAGAGAGAAGAGGGACCAGACTTTCTTTCATTCAGTAAATAGTTATTGAGCAACAACAGTGTGTCAGGCACTGTTCTGTGCGCTGGGGATACATCCTGGAACCATGAAAGCAAAAACCCCTGCTCTCTTGGAAGGCATGTTTTAGTTGGGGATAGATGGCACGCAAGGTGAATATGGAAAATAAAAGTTAGATGGTTCTAGGAGCTAAGGAGGAAAAAAATAATCAGGTTGGGATGTGGGATAGGACATGTCAGGGCAGGAGAGGGCTAGTATTGAAATGTTCATTAGGGTGTCCAGCAAAGTCTTCACCAAGAAGGTGATGTTTGAGTCAAGATATGAAGGAGGAGAGCCACCAAGTCCTGTGACCCCTTAGGGAAGAACAATCCAGGCAGAGCAAAGTGGGCAAGGGGAGACAGAACCAGATAAACCATCAGTAAGAGCTGCGTTTGCAGGGCCTTGTGAATGAGAATAGCCACTGGGGGAAGTTTAGAGCAGAGGAGTGACATGATCTGACTTAACTTTTGAATTTTATTATTTTTCGGGGGCAGGGGAGTAATTAGGTCTATTTATTTATTCATTTTTAGAAGGAGGTGCTGGGGATTAAACACAGGACCTTGTGCAGGCTAAGTATGTGCTCTACCACTGAGCTATCCCCACCCTCTGACTTAACCTTTAAAGCATGATCATTAAGGTGGCTGCAGAGGCAGAACCAGGGAGACCTGTTTGGGGGCTAAGCAAGATTCCAGGCCCAAGGGGATAGTGGCTAGGACCAAAGGAATAGTGGTGGGGTTGGTGAAAAGGGTCAGATTCTAGATAGACGTTGAGGGCAAATCCAACAAAACATGCTGACGGCTTGCAAAGTGTAGAAAACAAGAATGAGGATGACTCCAAGGGTGACTAGCAGAGGAAACAGAAAGGATCACTTGGCTGCCAGAGGCAGCTTTGCTGGTTTCTGGGTCCAGGCCCTCCTGGGAACCCATCACAGGCACTCGAGTCCTTCTAATGGCCCCTCCTACTCCCACCTTTTCTGCTTAAGCTTGTTTGCCTGGGTTTCCTGCAGGAACAACTAAAAGTCCTGACTGATGCCCCTCCAGTTCTCATTTCCAGGACCAGCAACCTCATAATTATTTATACATCCATCTGTCTGTACCACCGGACCATGCACTCCCTGAGGCAGGGACTTTGTTTTCCACATCTGTATCCTCAGGAACTGGCATGGGGCCTGGCTCAGAAAAATCACATGATTGCTGCCAAATTGATTGAGTCAAATGAAACCTTGGTCTAGAGATTAAGGGACTCAGAAAACATCCCATAAGGAGACAGCCTCACTCCTGCCCCAACCAAACCAACCCCACTTTTTCTCTTTCATAAGTTGGACTTTGAAGTGATTTCTCTCTGGAAAAAAAAAAAAGTTCCTCTGGTTTAAAAAAAAACGAAGTGAAAAAGCACCATTTATTTATTTCCAGTTAAATATGCAGACTGTACACACACTTTACTATGTGTTCCTTCTAACTAAAAGGTGAAGAAAGATGATTGAGCTGAATCTAAACCAGCCAGGGCACAGCTGAGAAGCCACCTAACTTCACTGCAGTGTCCCCCCAAAGCCCAGAAGATGGTAGAACCAGGTGGCTCTGGCTTCGGAGTGAGGGTGGGCCTGGGAACTGGAGAGTTGTTGAAATTCTGTATTAGAACAATTAGACCATCCTTCTATTTCACATACCACCAGCATGTGATTTTTTCAGTATCAATTTCCCAAAGTTGAATTTTGCCTTGAATTTATGAACATTTTCATCGATACTGGTAACTATTTTCATGCCATCTTTGCAATTTTTAATTAAGCTCAACCAGATTCTAAAAAAAACAAAACAAAACACAAAAACAAAATGAATAAAACTTTCTACAAAGATAATAACTTTCGTCTGAAAAGTAAGAACTAATCACAAAAATGTATTTCTTTGAGCTATACACTTGTCCCTGGAAGCCATGTAATTTGATATGAAATATCAGAAGTGGGTTTTTTTGTTTTTTTGTTTTTTGAAGTACCATCAGTTACAATGTGTCAATTTCTGGTAGAAGTGGTATTCTGACTCTAAACAGAAGAGATTGTAGCAGCTTCTATTACTTCGATTCTTTATTTTCGTTAACCTCAATTAACATGGAATTCAGATCTATAGGCAAATTTCTGCAAACTTATACAGGAAAGCTTTTTTTTTCCCAATAAGACAAGTATTACCTGGCTTGCAGGTTTCCCAGAAGGAATTGGTGGTGTAGAGCTCACACTTTCTGCCTGACCATCAGAACCTGGACTTACTCACTGTTTCCAAAATATCTCATGTGTTTCAAAGTGTTTATTACCACTTTGAATATTTCATCTCCAGCAGATTGTCTTGAAACTTCAGAGGTTCTTCCAGACATTTCTCTCTTGGGATTCTAACTGGTGCCACAAAAATACAACAATTATTTCAGTCTGTAGGATCATCAATCTACAATGAAAGCTTTATCCTATTTAATAGTTTTCTGGGTTAATACTAAATCATCTGACACGTTGTCAATGTATCAACTAATGGCACAGTATTAGTCTAAAGCGACACTTTTTCCCATTTCTTTTGCTTCCAAATGTGGTGTTTCTCTTGATCCAAATGCAGTTTTCACTGATTTCAATGCAAACCAGTAAAATCAGCACTTGGGCCATTGCCCAAAGGCATCTTGGTTTTAGCCATTAATTGTGTGAAGTTGAAACCGCCTTCGTGAGCTGGACCTGATACTGGGAAAACCAATCTCATAAAAAGAACTTTGTTCTTTATTTTGCTTGTGTAGATTTTTCTAAAAATCCAAACCTTTTTTTTTCTGTGTCAAATGATGTTGTACACCCATATAAAATGGCTCTTGGAATTAAAATGATGATAGCACTGAAACTTGGAACAAAATATGATGGGACTGTCGCAGAAAGTAAAGCAAATGACAGAGATGGAAAACAGGGGAGGAAATAATCAGAAAATGAGAGGGCCAGTCTAGCAGGTTTCAGGACTTTCT
Source organism: Vicugna pacos (assembly GCF_048564905.1). Lineage (NCBI taxonomy): Eukaryota > Metazoa > Chordata > Mammalia > Artiodactyla > Camelidae > Vicugna > Vicugna pacos. The sequence goes on from NC_132999.1 coordinate 45,749,705, forward strand.
GGAACTCCTGAGTTTCAGGAGTTCCAGAAAGAAGAGAGGAATTCCTCCAAGAAACAATTCAGAAACTCTGAAGAATGCTAGTTACCATAATGAGGTCCACTGAGTTCCCAGAAATAATTAGATGAAAATCAGTCCATGTCATGTTACATTGGCAGGAAATTTCAGAACAATAGGGACAAAAAGGAGATGTTCCAAGACTCCAGAGAGAAAAACAAGTTTTCCACAGGCATGCACACACTGAATCTGGTTGTGATGTTAAAGCTTGGTAAGCAAAACACTGACTTTGCTACTATGCAAAAAGCAGTATGTACAAGGAAGTCCTTTTTTTGAAGCGAGTGAAGTTTAGATGTACTCTGTGGTTTTGTCTTGCCCAGAACTACACCTCACTCTTCTTGGAAATGATCCTACTCTCTCTCTTTCCCCAACAAGTACCATGTGTTTCAAATAGGAGCTTGCCTGTCTTACAGGCCCCCATCTCCCTGGCCATGTTATATCAGAGCCTTCCCAAGATTGTTCACATCCAGAGTGAGAGAGAACAATTCTAACTTCCTTCTGGGTGGTAAAGATGAGAGATTCTATAGCTGCTGGCCACCGTGATCCCAATATATGTTCGAAACAGTAGAGTTCAGGCAGAGAGAGGCAGAGATGAGAGACTTAGCAGTGTCTGAGCCCCGTGAGTCAGCTGTCCCTGAGATGGATGAAAGCCAGACCCCTGTACTTCCCATGGCCAAGTGAGTCTTCCAAAACAAAAGCCATTTGTCTGATCTGGGTCTCCATCACTTGAAACAAAGATCTGTGCCTAACACAGAAATGACTAAACAACATGCTACTAAAAAACCAGTGGGTCAACAATGAAATAGAAGAGGAAATTTAAAAAAACACCTTGAGACAAATGACAATGAAAATATAAGCACACAAAATCTATAGGATGCAGCAAAAGCAGTCCTAAGAGGAAAGGTCATAGTGATACAGGCCTTCCTCAAAAAACAAGAAAAATTTCCAACAATCTAATCTACCACCTAAAAGAATCAGAAATGTAAGAGGGCAACTGTAGTTACTCATGAATAATTGATAATTATAACTGACGTGTATTGAGATTTATGATGTGCCAGGCACTGTGCCAGCATTTTGGTACTGGGGACTGAACCCAGGACCTCGTGCATGTGAAGCACCCACTCTACCACTGAGCTATATTCTCCCCCAGTTTTCAGTGTTTTATCCCATTTAATCTTCCCACTAGACTTTGAGATAGGTCCTATTATAATCGCCATAAAAAGATGAAAGAAATGGGTGGGTTACTTTTTCACAGTCTAAGATTCAAACTCAAGTATATTGAGGGGGTATAGAAGCTCAAGTGGCTAAGTGAGTGCTTATTATGCACAAGGTCCTGGGTTCAGTCCCTGGTATGTCCTCTAAAAGTAAATAAATAAAATAAATTACCTCCCCTCCCCGCCCCACCAAAAAGAAAAAAACCCTCAAGTATATGAGAGACCTTTCCCTGAATGGGACACTCCCTCTCTGCCACTCCTCCCACTATCCCCAAGCCACACCCCCTTGCTCATGCTTTGTCTTCACCCCAGTTCTCCCTGGCAAAATCCAGTTTACCCTTTAAGACCCACCCAAAGGATCCTTCCTTGCTCTGTCCCGAACCCCTCGTGCTCAAGTGTGCATTATTTCCTAGCCTCTTCTGTGTCCTCAGCACATATGCAAAATATTGTGAAATTAAGGGCATAGCTCTGTTCAGATGGAGTTCAAATCCTAGCTGTACCACCAATTTGCTTAGATAAGGGTCTTAACACATCTGGGCTTCAGTTTCCTCATCTGTAAAATAAGACAAACTAGAACTGCCTTGTAGGGTTCTTGTGAGGATTAAATGAGCTAATACATGCGTATAGCAAGTTCTTAGTGTCTGCTCTGTAGTGAGCACTCAGTAAGTGTTGGCTATTTTGATTGCTAATGTATAACCTTATCCTCATGCAAGTACCTTACTCTTTCTAAGCCTTAGATTCCTTATCACTAACATGGAAATCAAGATAGCCCAGCCTTGCTGGAGTTTAATGAGATTCAGATCAGCTACTGCTTGTTAACCACCTGGCATCATCATCAGCATACTGTGAACACGAGCTGCTCCTGCCAGCAGTTGATGTCTCCATCTATTTTGAGAGTTTCCACGGTGTACTTTTCCGTGGCTCTGTCTCCTCCCCTAGGCATCGGCATCTCTAGGGCAGACACCCCAGGTGGTGATCCAAGTATCTGCTCACTCAAGACTTCTCTCCCCGGCTTCCAACTGATTGCCTTCCCAGCAAGAAACAACATTTAAGCCTGGTTAGGCTCTCATAAAAATAGTTCCCGGCTGCCTATGAAATACACAGATGCCATCGCCTTATAAAAAATTCATGCATTATAGCTAAGGCTAAAATCTGCTTCGAGCCTTGTGCCAATCCCAAGCCTTTCAGAGGTAACCGCTGCTATCAGTTGGCTGATTTATTTTTATTGAAACTGCTCAGTACTTGGACATTTCCAATCTGAAGATGCATGTGTTCCTTCTATTCTGGAAGAATCCTCAGCCCTTATTTCTTCCAGTATTGCCTCTTTGCCATCCGCCCCATTCTCAACTCCTGGATTGCTTGTTAGATGCTCTCAATCTGACCTCCACCTCTCTCTCTTTTTAAAATAATATTGCATTATTTTATTTTTTTAGGGGGGAGGTAATTATTTATTTTATTTATTTCTTAGTGAAGGTACTGGGGATTAAACCCAGGACTTCATGCATGCTAAGGAGGCACTCTACCACTGAGCTATACCCTCCCCCTGGCCTCCATATCTCTTAGTTTCTCTTTTTTCCTTCCTCTCTTTTCCTTCTGGGTCAATTTCTTACCATTATCTTTAATTTTTTTCCTGAAATTTGGTTGTGTTATAACAGAGCAATAAAGAATGCTTTAGAGTCTAGAGATGGTTCATACAGTCTATTAACAATTTTGGAAAGCCCATGATATTAATATTAAAACATGGCAAGGTAGAAAGTTTCATAAAGAAACAAATGTTAAAAGTAGAATGTAGTTACAATTGTTTTAAAAGTCTTGTCCAATTTGAAAGACCGACAGTGAATTAAAAAGTTTGAAGTAGGGAAAAACTGTTTTTCACCAAAAAGTTACGAAAACCGTTTGCTAGCATTTGTGTTTTAACCATCGCTAGCGTTTGCAAAATCTCAGAAAGTGGAGCCGTTTTTCCAAGGCAGGGGCTAACGTTCAGTTTGTGAATGTTATTTGATTTAGCCAGCGCCAGTGAAGTAAGGGTGAAATGTGCCATTTTGTACAGAGGGAAGTAACTCCTCTTTCTCTGGTACCTGGCTCCCCACCCTGCCCTGCCCCATGCCTAGCCACCAGCATAAGCAGGCAACCCCTCTGCCTCACTCAGGAATCCAGTACCGTAATGATTACAAAATGGCCACTCAGATTACACTCAATAGCCCTGGGGTCAGAGGGCCCTGAAAGCTGGCCAGTACCAACTGCTTTCACCAGGAACAAAGATCCTTCTGCAACAAAGTAAATTACATTCTAAGACTCCCTTAACCCGTGACCCTGACCATGTAAACTCTTTTTATTGCTATTCCTGTTTACTAATTATTACTGCCATCTGGGTCAAGAGATTTTTTTTTCCAGATATGCTTGATGTATTTCTGTTTCCTAGTGACGGAGAATGCTTGCTATACACAGTGCCACAGGTTATCTTTTGTTCCTTTTGTTGTACTTTGGTTTGTTACTCATCAAGGCATATTTGGACAGAAAGAAAAACTGGCAACTGGATTGCAACACACACATTTCTTAAGCTGAGTGACCTCTGATAACACAAGATCTAATTTAGCTTGCCCCTGGAGAAAATTCAAGCAACTTTGGGGCTTATTCAAGTGTTCATATCATGGTGTCAATTTCTAGCATAAACCATAATTCTCAACACTTATGTTCTTTCAAAAGAAAAGTAAAAGCAAGCCATTTACAAATATTTTCTTCAATGTCACTTGATGGGTTTTTATATAGCAGATTGACTATTGAAAATTCTGTCTGGGTTCTTTTTTGAAACAGATAAACAGAAATGAATTTACCAACAACATAAATTCAGTATATGTGGCCAACTTGTTTACAAATGTCTTATTTTAAAGGCAGCAGTGAATTTATACTCTGCAATACCTAATTTGTGAATCAAATTGTTTTTATTCAGAATTGCCTTTTACAGATATAGAGCATCATAAACTGTGTCCTAGAGTAAGAAATGTGGGAGGTTTTTTTGGCATCCATCCACACAAAAACCCCTGTTGAGATACTTCCCCCCGAGTTAGTATTATGTAATTTAAAAAAGCATTTTCCCAGAAACATAGGGAAACACTAGAAACACATTATTCTTATGGATGAAAAGAAATAACAACTAATTTCTCTTTTATTCTTTACTGTAAAATTTTTTTAAAATTCATAATAAGATGTTTAGATGTTTCTATATTAATTGGCCACTCACAGGAGATTAAGTAAATTGCATTAGACTCTTAAAAGCTGAATCTTTTTTTCTTCTTTTTTTAAATTGAAGTATACTTGATGTATAGTATTATATATGTTACAGGTGTACAATATAGTGATTCACAATTTTTAAATGTTATACTCGATTTTTAGTCATTATAAAATATTGGCTATATTCCCCATGTTGTACAATATATCTTTGTAGCTTATTTTATACATAATAGTTTGTACCTCTTAATCCTCCACCTATCATATTGCCCCTCCCTACTGGTAACCACCAGTTTGTTCTCTATGAGTCTGCTGCTTTTTTGTTATATTCACTAGTTTATTGTATTTTTTTGATCCCACATATAAATGGTATCGTACAGTATATGGCTTTCTCTGTCTGAATTATTTCACTTAGCATAATGCCCTCCAAGTCCATCCATGTTGTTGTAAATGGCAAAAATTCACTCTTTTTTATGGCTGAATATTGTGTGTATATATATATATATACACATATACAAAACACATCTTCTTTATCTATTCATCTATTGATGGATGCTTAGGTTGTAAAAGCTGAATTTTAATATTAAACTCTTTTGCACATCTTTTGGTATCCAGATTGAAATCAGTGGAAATAAAATGGGAATGCACCATGAAGGAATTTCTATCTGCTAGGATCTTAGGCCAAATATCTATCTTTCGAATGATAAGAAAGGAAAGTTCTACTCTTCTTACTAATTATTTACTTTTCATCTTGAAGTGACTGCTGTTTTCTGGCTTATTTGTGGCAACTTTTTCTCTTCTTTTCTTTTCTCTTCTTTTCTGAGGAAAGAGTACAATAGACCAGATTTTACTGGGTTTTTTTGGGAGAATGTTTCTGACATCCTTCTTTTTTTGTTGTTGTTAATATTGCAGGACAGGTTTCCTTTGGGCTTCCTAAGCCTTTGTTTTCTTGGCAACAGTCTCTGGTCAGATCATAGATGCCAACGGGTTGGGGCGGGTCGAATTCAGCACCGTGCATGAGGCACTGGCTGTAGGAATCTAAGAAGCTGGAAGGTGTTGCTTAAAAGTCTTCAAAGGCATGCTCGAGTCAATGACTGTGTCTGTCCGATAAACTTGGCCCAACAGCCAGCTCTGGCCAGTGAGATTTTCCAGCTGAGTCATATTGCCTGGGTTGAGCATCCCTTGACAAGGAAAGCCTTAAATAAACAGTGACTTCTGGTTCCCTCAGCATGTGGTCTTGGAACAGTGGCTTGCTGGAGAGATCTTAGCTGGGGTGTGAGGGTGCCTGACTCACAGTACCACACCCTTGCCTACGCCCAGAACCCCCATGGTCACTGTGATTAGCAGCTGCCTCCGTGCTGGAGAGAGTTTGAGCCACCTCCAGGCTTGACCTGTTGATGAGCCTCTCACCCAGCTCTTTCTCATATCCATTTGCTAATTTGTATGCTTTAAAAATTTTTTTGTTTATTTTTAATGGAGGTACTTGGGTTTGAACCCAGGACCTTGCACATGCTAAGCATCCACTCTGCCACTGAGCTATACCCTCCCTCTAATTTGTATGCTTTTTAAAGGCACCTGTAATTAATAATCATGTCCCCACTTCTTTCACTTTTTAATAGAGGTATAATTTCCATAGAATTATATCCTCAGATTGTTAGTGTATAGTTAGATGAGGTTTGACAAAGGCATACAACCCTGTAGCCCACAGGCTTCTCAAGATAATATTTTCATCACCTAAAAAGGTCCCTCATGCCCTTCTCTGTTAATCTCGCTACCCTCATCCCAGGCAACCAGCCTGTCCCTGATGATGAAATCTAAGAGGAGTTTGCTGCTCTGATTTTTGCACATAGTATCATATCATAAGCAATTGGTCATGGTAATGAATAGAAGGAAGTCAGACTGACTGATGGTCAACTACTTCATGAATATTATCTCATTCATTTTTCACAACAAATTTTTTACGGATCATGATCCTGATTTTACAGGTGAGGCAACTGAGGTCCAGGGAAGTGAAGCTGCTTAGTTGGCAGGGAATTAAGGCCTATTGGACTCCAGAGTTTCTGCCCCATTCTGTTCATTTTGCTTCAACATAAATCCTTAAGAATGACATTTTTTCTGTAAATAACAGGGCCCATAGAGGTGGGACAGAGGCAAGACCTGACCTAGAAGATGTCAGAACCCTGGGTCTGTGTGTCCCCAGGAAGGGTCCTGAGTTTATCATGTTGTGCTGGAATCCAATCATGTCAGGTCCTGGGAGCAGTTCAATTTTCAGACTGTTGTCAAGTGGCAGATCAGCTTGAAATCAACCAGCGAGAGGATTCACACCAAGGAAATTAACAAATGCTGCAAACTAGAGCTATCTCTTCTCCCCAGAAAGCCGGTTGTTGGGCACTGACCAGCACACCACTGGTGCCATCCATCACACCAACCACCCTTTTCTGCTCAGAATCACCCATAGTCACATAAGCCTTTCTAAATAGTCAAGTAGAAAAGGTACAGTAGACCAGATCTGATCCGTGTTTGGTAGCCCCTTAGATGAGCCACATTGAGCTTGCCGCTCAGACTGGAGATTTAGGTTGATCCTCTGTAAGTGAGGGGAGGGGCAAGGCCAGGCCAGGCATATGAAGTCAGAGTCCTGATAGCACATCTATCTCCAGGTTTCCCAATTCTTCCAGGCCTGGGACGGGGTCAAGGAAGGACATTACCCGGCAGGTTTTAATGGTCTGTTAGCTGTTAATAATGTAGAAGACTGGCTGGTGAGACAGACCTTAATTTTTGGTTTAGCAAGAGAAGCTGCTATTTTAAAGTTGCTGCTTGCTTGTCAGCCCGGAAGAACACAGAAAGTTACCTAGAGCCATCCAGGGAAGGATTCCTGGAGTGACCCTTATTAGTTATGTAAATGACTTTGCTTTGCTTCGGGGGATGTGTGTGTGTGTGTGTGTGTGTGTATGAAGGTACCCTTTGTGGTCTAGCAGAGGCTGCCTCTCCAATTTGCTGTCTGGATGGAGACGGGGGAGGAAAGGAAATTTGGGAATAATCAGATTGAAACACAGACCCTTCTCTCTGAGGATCAGTGTTACCAGACCATCTTGAAGGACTAATGTGTCTTCTCTCTTCTCTTTCTTAAATTCCTAGAAATCAGATGTTCTTTGTCCGGAACTCACTTCTCTGTCTTTTTCCTCTTAGATTCGAAGTTAATTTAGAAAAATTAAAAAATACCAGTGGCAGGCATGGAGAGGGAGGATGACCACCCTGAATTCCAAAGCACAGACACTACCATGAACTTCTTGCCCTTATCCTTTCATGTGTCATTTACAGACAAATACATCAGCAGGAGAGGTCTTACTGTCCATGTGCTGCATGTAGCCTGTTATTTTCACTTGACATATTCAGCATATAAATCTATGTGTACAGCACTGTTTCCTAATGGCTATCATTTATTTTTCTGGAGGGATTTCCATTCCATTATTAATTTAACAAACCCCTGAAGCAAACAATTACACTGTCCCCTCATTTTTGCTATGAATGTATTTCTCATGCTTGTTTAGGAATGATTATATTATTGTCTTTGTTTCACCAATTGAAAACTTCTTTTTACCTCTTCTCTCCCCTTCTCTTTCCAACAACCCCTCCTTAAAGGTAATCAATTATAATAGTCTGAACATTATACTGTATATCCATCCATGTCTTTCCCCATGCTCACACAATTATTTATATATATTTGGGGGTTTTTTTGTCATGCTTTTTTAATCAACAGTAGGATTACATTATGTGCATTTCCATGCAATTTCTTTTTCTTTCCTGACACTTCAACATGGGGATCTTAGTTGCAAATGAATGGAATTAACTCATTTTTTTCTTTTATTAGCTATAAAATATTCCGTGCTGGTGATGTGTCACAAATTATTCAAGCATTCTCCTGTCAATGGGATGCAGGTTGTTTTCAGGTTTTGTTTGGTTTGTTTTGTTTTTCACTTTACAAACAATATTGTAATAAACACTTTTGTGTATCTGTCCTTTAACTGTGCCTGTATTTCTGTTGGGTGCTTTGCCAGGTGGACAAAAGGCTTTGTATATTTTAAATTGGAAATTTAAATTTAAAACTCAATTCTTACAGCCTTACTAAGAACCAAAGTTATCACTCTTCTTAATTTTTACAATATTTTGTGAAAATCATGAAACTGAAAGGCAAAATATAGTGTCTTATGGTTATTTAAATTTTCATGTATTTGATTACTAAGAAGGATGAACATCTTTTCATAGCTTTATTGGCCATTTGGAGTTCCTCTTCTGTAAACTGGTCACATTTTCTGCTGTTTTTTGGAACGGGTTTATCTTTTTCTTATCAGTTTATAAGAACTTTGTATAATCAAGTTATAACTCTTTTATCTGCCATCTGTGTTACGGGTAATTTATTGGTCAAACATTTGTCCTTTGACTTTGTTTTTACTTTCTCTTTTTTTTAATTGAAGTATAGTTGATTTACAATGTTGTGTTAGTTTCAGGTGTACCGTTTTTACTTTCTCTTAAAATGTTTATGGGACAAAAAAATCTTATCTTTTATTTAAAATTTCTTTATTTCCTATCTTGTGTGAAAGAATCTCCCTGAACTCTAGAATCTAGGTTATATGATACTCTTCTAAGTTTTCTTCTAAATTTTTTTTTGCATTTAAATCTTTAATCCATCTGGAATTACCTTTTTAAAATTGAAATATAATTGATTTACAATATCATGTTAATTTCAGGTATATAACAAAGTGATTCAGTTATACGTATACATTTATATATTCTATTTAAGATTCTTTTCCATTATAGGTTATTACAAGATACTAAATATAGTTCCCTGTGCTATATAGTAGGTCCTTGTTGTTTATTTTATATGTAGTAGTATGTATATGTTAATCCCAAACGCCTAATTTATCCCTCCCCACCCCACTCCCTTTCCCCTTTGGTAACCATAGTTTATTTTCTATGTTGGAATTAACTTTTGATATAATGAGAAGGGAAAAAACCAACTTTGTTATCCGCTAGACTAGACCAATAGTAGTCATGCTAGCATCATTTTGTAAACTACCATCTTTTTGATCTGAAATGAAATGCTACTTATGCCATACATTGTATATGCATAAATGTATGTGTGTATACGTAAATCTATTTCTGGATTCCACTTGCTTCTTTTAATGTTACAGTATGTAATATAGGTGTTAAATTATAATATTGTAATATACAATACAATTGTCAACTTCTTCATTGTAAGTTTCATTAGCTGGTATGGCAAGACCCCACCCTTATTCTTTTTTTATTATTTTCTTGGATAGTTTAAACGTTATGCTTCTGCATGAAGTCTGAAATAATTGTATGTCATTTCCGTTTGTTTAGTTCTTATTTTATATTGTTCTATAAGATTTTATCCTTTTCTACAATTAGGTACAATAGCTTTTTTTCATTTGTGTGGCCCTCCTAAATTATTTTTCTAACTGCTTATTATGAGTACAAAGACTGTTGATTTTCCCATACTTCTCCTGTAGTCATCGTCCTTGCCAAATTATCTTATTAGTCTGGTGGTGTATTTGTTCTCTAGGACTGCCATAACAAATTTATGACAAATTTGGGGCTTAAAATAACAGGAAATTTTCTCTCTCACAGTTCTGGAGGACAGAAGTCCAAAATCAAGGTTGGTGGGGAGAATCCTTCCCGGCCTCTTGTAGTGTGCGGTGGCTCCCAGGGTTCCATGGCTTGTGGCTGAAATACCTCCAGTCTCTGCCTCTGTCTCACATGGCCTTCTCCTCTGTCCATCTCTGTTCTGTATGCCTTTTTATGAGGACACCTGTCATTGGATTTAGGGCCTCCCCAGATAATCCAGGATGATCCAGTCTCAACATCCTTAGCTTAATTACATCTGCAGAATCTTTTCCCAAATAAGGTCACATTCACAAGTCCCAGGAGGCGAACATATTTTGGAGGGGATGCTACCCTTCAACTTACCACAGGTAGTTTGGTGGGCTTTTTTTTTTCTAACAAGGGTTTACTGGGTTTTCCTAAGTAAATAAAATTTTCATTCAGCATTCATAATTCAACAAATATTTATTGAACACCAACTCTGGGCCAAGGACTAATATGGATCAAGGGTTCTAAGTGCTGGAATACCATTAATAAACAAAACTCATAAAGGTCCTTGTCCTTACAGAGCTTACAGTTTAGTGGGGAGAGAGAGATAATCACACATAAATAAATAAAATATATCAGGGGATGATAACTGTCATAAGAAAAATAAAGCAGGCTTAGAGGTAGAGTGACTGGAAGGGCTATTTTAGATACCTTGATGGGGAGGGCCACATTTCAGCAGTGACCTGAATCATGTGAGTCACTGGAAGAATATTCTCGGTAGAGGTAAAAGTCCTCGGTGACCATGTGCTTGGTGTGTTTTGGGAATAGAAGGTTAAGTAGAGAAGTGACAAGTTTTAAAAGTAACAGTCTGGCTGCTGAGTTGAGAACAGACTGTGGGGGCAAAAGTGGAAGTGGTTAGGAGCCAAGTTAAACAACCTAGGAGAGGGCTGAATGTGGTTTGCCATACCATGGTGACTGCAGGTGCAAGATGTGCCCCAATTAGGGATCTATTTTGAAGACAGCTGACAGCATTGCTGATGGATTGGAAAGGGGAGACATGAGAGAAGGAGAAAAATCAAGAAGGATGCTATATTTTTGGCCTGAACAACTCGATGAATGGAGTTGTCACTAATGAGATCAGGGAAGATTGGGAGAGGAGCCGGCTTTGCAGGGAAAATCAAGATTCCATTTTGATTAGGTTGGGTTTGAAGTGCCTATTTGGACTGCCAAGTGGAAAAGTTTAGGTGACAGTGGAATTCCTCATCTGGAGGTCAGGGGGGAAGTCAGAGCTGGTGATACAGATCTGGGGTTGCAAGGATAAAATTGGAATTTACAACCATGGGTTAAAATAATAATAATAATAAGGTTTTTTTTGTTTTTTTTTTTAAAGAGAGAGCTCCAAGGACTGTGTCCTGGGGAACTCCACTACTTAGAGTTTGGGAAAGTGAGGTGGATTTGGCAAAGACTACAGAGGAAGAAAAGACAGAGAGGTAGGAGGATCAGGGGTTGGTGGCCCAGGAGCCATGTGAAGAAAGGGCTTCTGGGAGGAGGAAGCGATTGACTGGATCAGAAGCTGCTCGTCTGACAAATAAAGGAGGCTGGATTTGACCACTGGATTTGAAACATGAAGGTCATCAATGACCTTGTTTCCATGGAGGAATGGGGACAAAAGGCTGATTAGAGTACATTTGAGACAAAATGGGAAGATGGGGGGCTGGGGATATAGCTCAGTAGTAGAGCACGTGCTTAGCATGCATGAGGTCCCGGGTTCAATCCTCAGTACTACCATTTAAAAAAACCCCACAACCTCAAAAAGAGAAAATAGGAAGAGAAAAAGTGGAGATAATAAGACTAGATAATTATTTCGAGATATTTTGCCCTAAGGGGACCAGAGAAATGGGGTGGGGGCTTCAAGGGATCTGGAAATAACAATTTTATCCTTTCTTTTCCAGTATTTATACTAGTTACTTCATTTTCTTGTCTAATTTGATAAAACCTCTGAAAACAAATTCAGTAATAACATGTAAGCAGATATCCTTATGTTTTGCCAGTTTTCCCAGTTTTGATGAAAATGGTTTTAGGGTTCAACCATTGAGAATGATGCTGCTGTTGGTCTTTGGTAAATAAGTTGTTGGGCTTTTAAAAAATTACATAAAAGTAGTTTTTATTTATCCATATTTAAAGGAATTAATGAAACATAACATAGATACAATACAGTGCACAAATCTTAAATGTATACCTCATTAAATTTCAGAAATGAACATATCTGTAGAGCCATCTCTCAGATCAAAATAGAGAACATTTTGAACACCCTAGAAGCTTCCCCCTTGCCCCTTCCAACAATATTCCTCCAAAAACAACCACTTTCTATTATGATACAGTAATGCTGCCTATTTTAATATTTCATGTAAATGTAACCATACAGTATGTTTTCTTTGACATCTGGCTTCTTTCACTTGTTATTGGATCTAAGAGATTCACCCATGTTATTGTATAGAGCAGGAATTGCTTCTTTTTCATTGCTCTGTAATATTCCACTATTTAAATATAAAACATTTATTTTTCATATCTCCTGTTGATGCACATTTGGCTCTTATTAGTAAAACTGTTACTAACTCTCACTTCATGTTTCTGTATTTTACTCAAGAGTTTTCATTAGGAACAATTGATAATGCTTTTCAGCCTCAATTCATATAATCTTACAGGTTTTCTTCTTTAACTTTTATCAATATATTTCTCATAGTTAATGCTTTAATATAATGAGAATTAAGTCTATTTGGCCATAGTGCATTATTTTCTTAATATGTTGCTGAATTTGAATTGCCAAAGTCTTATTAAGAACTTTTACATCTATATAATATGATTTGGTATATAGTTTTGGATCCCTCTTCATCAAGTTTACATAGTAAGGTTATTCTAGTTTCATATAAATAAATTGTGAGGCTTAAATTTTGTGATCTAAAATAACACCAGATATACTTGATTTTTAATAATTAGAAAGAATTCAGCTGTGAAATAATCTGATCTGGCATCTTTTTAAAGATGATTTTTAATTTATTTTGATATAATTTTAGACTTACAGAAAAGTTATAGAACAAGGAATTTCAGATTTTAATTGCTTACATTTTACACTACATAATTTTCTCACCCTCTCTCTCTTTCTCTTCCCCATCCCCCTGCATATAAAACAAGGACATTCTCTTATATGATCACAGTACAATTATAAAAATCAGGAAATTTAATATGAGCGCATGACTATTACCTAGTATACAGTTCATATTCAAATTTCATCAAGTGTTGCAATAATGCCCTTCGAGATATTTTTTTTTCAGATCCAGGATCAAATCCAAGGTCATGAATTGCATTTAATTGTCCTGTCTTTTGTTTTTAATATATTTTTATTGAAGTATAGTCAGTTTACAATGTTGTGTCAATTTCTGGTATACAGCACAATACTTCAGTCATATAGGAACATACATATATTCGTTTCATATTCTTTTTCACCATAAGTTACTACAAAATATTGAATATAGTTCCCTATGCTATACAGTATAAACTTGTTGTTTGTCCTGTCTTTAATCTCCTTTAATCTGGAATTGTTCCTCAGCATTTATTTGTTTTTTGACCTTGGCATTTTGGAAAAGTCCAGGCCAGTTATCTTGTAGAATGTCCTTCGGATGGTTTTGTCTAATGTTTCCTCATGATTGGATTCAAGTGATGCATCTTTAACAAGAATGTCACAAAAGTGAGCTATGTCCTTTTAAATGCATGGCACCCGGATAAACTCAGCTTGTCCCAGTCATGGTGATGTTAATGTTGACCATTTGATAAAGCTTGTGTCCTCCAAGTTTCTTCACTGCAAGGTTACCATTTTTTTCTCTTTGTTATTAATAAATAATTGTAGGACATGACTTTGAGATCAATAATCAATAATCTTAAATAATCTGTTCTTCATCAACCATCTGGCCTCACACCTTTTTAAAAAAATAATAGAGCTTTAGTCACTTTCCAGTCTCTTCCTGTTGATGGGTGATTCAAGTTTTCTATTTATTCAACCTTCAAATGTTCTGTTTCTCAGTCCTACATTCTGAGAACTTTTATTTAAAATTCGTCAGCTGCATTTTTTTAAAAAGCAAGTAATCCTATTACTAATTCCAAGAAGTCTTTCTTGTTCTGTTCATTTTAAAAAGCATACTGTTGCTATTTAATGGATTAGTATAACTTCAGATTTTTCCAAGGATCCTAAGTAGGGTCCCTAAATTATCTTTGCTACCTCTGTGATCTTTTTTTCCTACTTGCTTATCTTGGCCTTCCTCTTTCACTCTTGCACATAGCAGGCTTCCGTCAAATGCCTGGCAAGCCTTGTTAGCTGTGTACTTCTAAGAAAGAGGCAATCGAAAGGCTCTCTGGGGCTTGCGTGAACTTGGCAGAAGCTTTGTGACTGAAGGCCTCATTGCTGGAGGAGTTTGAGGGGCCGTCGTGGTGCTGGTGGGCCTCTAAAGGAGAGATTTCTTGGGGCAGTAGCTCCCGCTCCAGCTGTCTTCACTGTCTCCAGAGACTTTGTTCAATTGCCTTAAAGAAGAGCCTCCCATTACATCCTGCCATTCCCTTCCATGTGGTGGAAGGGCCTTTGGGTGGGACATTTAATTAGTATCTACATTTACAGCCCATTTCTGACTCCAGTCCTTTCTCCTAGTTCTCATTTCCCAGTCAGGAACTTTCTAGAATTCTGCCAGAAATAGTGATTCTCTCTTTTCCTGCCGTCCTCTCTCTGCATTTTCAGATTTACTGCTTTCTGGGATGTGATTCATCATCAGTTAACTCTTGGCATTCATTTGCCATCATTCTGAAATTTTTTGAAACTTCCAGTTCACTATTGAATGAACCTTCTTCTTTTTTTTTTTTAGGTGCAAATATATAATTTTAAAATATTTTTCTATTATTTTAATTGGGTTTCCAAACAGAACATGAGGAAAGGGTCAGGCTGCCATCTTAAACCACAGCCTCTCCAGTCACCTTTTAATAGAATTCCCCTTACTGCTTAAGCTAGCTGAAATTTGCATCTGTTACTGGTAACCAAAACATTTCTAAGCTAGAAGGGCGTCGTCAATTGGTATTTATCTGTCCTATGCTTAGGGTCCTTATGATTCCCTCAGCCTTTTTGCAAATAGACTACAGTGCCCTTGATCAGGGTCCTGGCTTGTTGGTGAGATTACTCCGAGACACGTCACGTCAGAGTTTTGGTGGCTTCCTAAATCCCTGGCCACACAGTTAATTTACTCCCTGATTCTCAAACTCAAATGCCTGGAGGAGTTAGGCAGATACCATCAATGAATGAGTGGGCCAGGTGGGGACTGGGGAAAACTGAACGTTTGTGCCTCTTAGCAGGGCAGCTGTCACCAGACAGCTCTTACTCTGCCATGTGGCTGTGTAAGTGAAGTTGCCAGAACTTCCGATTTTTAAGAGAAGCTGGGAATCTAAAATTTATGTAAAAAGTCCAGATTTTTAAATGTTAGTAACTAAGTTTAAAATGTTTTAAATACTGTTCTGGCAAAAGAAAACATGCTGTAAGGCCACATTTGTCACTTCTGATTTACTCCCTTAGATATCTAATCACATCTGATTTATGGGTCACTTTTATCACATCTACTACTGTGACAATTTTACTGTATATCTACTATTAGGCATTGTACTAAGTAGTTTATGAACATAATTGTATTTAATTGCCACAGCAACACTGGGAAGTAGATAATAACTTTTCCAGTTTATAGGCGAGGGTGTCTGTGCAGCAAGACTTTTTGAAACACAGCTCTTAAATCCTTAAACCTTTTCACTGCTTCCTGTTATCCTTAGAAAAAAATTAAGCTCAAAACAAACAAACAAACAAAACCACCAAAAAATTAAAAAACAGAACTCCCCCCAAAAAAACAACAATAAAACAAAACGAAAAAGACCAACCCCCCCCCAATCAAGCTCAAATTTCCTTAGCTTGATTTATAAGACATTTTAACACCAAACCCCATACACCTCTCTCACCTTGCCTTGCATATTTGGTTCCAACAACTTTGAACTTTTCTCATTTCCTTAAACATGGTAATCTTGTTCTTGCTACTGGATTTTCTCCACCTGGATGCTTTTCTATTACTCTTCCTGCAACCACTTGCCATTCACTCTTCAGGCTTCAGCCGCTAGATCACTAGCCCACTGCAAACCCCTCAAATTTTCATCCTTATCTTGAATTAGGTTAGGTACTCATACAATGAGTTTCCATAGCACATATACCATTTATGGTTATTGCTAGTATAACAAACATGGTAATTCATTAGTTCTTCCATCTTTTCCCCTGACTGAGTAATAACACCCTTAATGATATGACATCTAGGTCAGAGTCCACAAGTCACTTTCAGATATTAAATATGTGCCCAGTTTGACATGTTACAATGATCTACAGCCAGGATCAGCACACTATGGCCTCTGGGCCAAACTCCCCACCCTGTTTTTGTAAATAAAATTTCTTTGTAAACAATCAAACTCATTCATTCTGAATTGTCTATAGTTACTCTTCTGCTACATTATCCGATTTGAGTAACTGCCTGCCCTCTACAGAAAAAATTAGCCAACCCCTGCCAGGATGGTGGTAATCCCAAAGATAATTAGGATGTGGAGAAATTAGAACTCTCATACAATCACTAGTAGAAATGTGAAATGGTGCAGCTGCTTCGGAAAAGAGTCTGGCAGCTTCTCAAAACGTTAAGAGTTACCATATGATCCAGCAATTCCACTCTAACTTGAAAGAATTGAAAAGATATTTCCACACAAAAAGGTGTACACAGATGTTTATAAATATAGCATTATTCACAGCATCCCGAAGTGGAAACAATCCAAATCTCCATCAACTGATGAATGGATCAATAAAATGTAATATATCCACACAATGGAGTAGTATTCAGCCATAAAAAAGAATGAAGTACTGATACAGACAACAGCATAAATGAACTTTGACAATATTCTGCTGATAATGTGTGGTTGTTCTCTAGACTTACAGTATTTTTCACTTGCTATTTAATGTAATTTAAATAAAAAATAAATTATTAGCATGAATTTGCCATTCTTTATGTTTTGTGTTTATTTTTATAGTTTATATTTTTATGTTTTATATAAAATTCTGGGTTTAAATGCAAATATAAGAGCAGTTAACTCATGCCAAATCACAAAATTTACATAATTTGAATTTCATAGTTTGTACCTACATATGTAGTTTGATTTTACCAGAATAGTGGAAACACTGTATGACGCTAAATCAACTGCTTTTATTTCATTTCTTTTTTTATTTTATTTTCTATTGGGATATATTTGATTTACAATGTTAGTTTCAGGTATACAGCAAAGCGATTCAGTTATACATAGACATATATATGTATGCATATATTTTCAGATTCTTTTCCATTATAACTTATTACAAGATATTGAATATAGTTCCTTGTGCTATACAGGAGGTCCTTGTTGTTTATTTATTTTATATATAGTAGTGTATGTCTGTTAATCCCAAACTCCTATTTAGCCATCCTCTCCCTTTCCCCTTGGGTAACCAAAGTTTGTTTTCTATGTCTATGAGTCTATTTCTATGGCTTGTCAATTATTTCTCTTCTTGATGTGCACATATTTTTATCAACACTGTCTACCTTTGGCTTATTGGTGAATAAGGAAGGAAATGAAATACAATAATAATGTATATTATATATAATAATAATATTAATCTTAACAATAAGATTACTGCTACTACTAATAGTTAATCATATGAAATACTAATGAATAAGGAATGAAATGAGCTATGGATTGCCTATCTTTCCCTTTCCTTCTTGTAGTCATTTTCAAGGTGATTGGCTAACATAGGGAAGTAACATGGATGAGAAAGAATATGGTAGGGTCCCCTGATCATCTGGGTTTCTTAGAATGCTGTCGACTTTTTCATTCATTCCAAGAAAGTTCTGATTGAAACAGGAGCCATGGTCTGCCGGGACTATCAGAACTCCCGCACAGATGTAACCCGCTTCCTTTGCACTTGCTGTGAGTTCCACTGCATTTCCACACATCATGGGTCTGCTGGAATCCTATGCTCAAGGGGCCTCATGAACACTATATGCAAAACGGTCTGGTGAGGATTGGTAGGCACATGTTATGTTTATCTGTTCCCTCTTGTGCACACTCCATCCTTCCCTTGGATTTCTGGTACAAAAATGAAATTATTAAGAATATCAAGATGGTGACAGCAGAGCATTAACCAAGCCTGGGGCTCTGCTGAGGATGGGGCCCCAGAAGATTGCAGAGTTCACACGCCTGAAGTTGGCCCTATCTGCAGGTTCCCCAATTACTGTGGTTCTTTTTAGAATTTGAGGCACTTAGCAGCAATTTTTCCCACTTTGGGGCCAAATCCCCAAATCTGGTACAACAGAAAAAATTTCACACAATTTCCTCTTATACTTGCATAGCAAAGTCTATTAGTTTTCTCCTCTTCTCTGTTAACAAAATTCCCAGTATTCAACCGGGCACAAAGCCACCTAGAATAAAGACTACATTTCCCAGACTTCCTTGCATCTATCCAATGTGGCCAGGTAACAGCGGTCTGGCCTATGGGATGGAGGGGAAGTACTCTATGCTGAAGAGACTCTTCTGAAGAGTCCTAAGTGTCAACTCTTCTTAAGGGATTCTGTGTGATCACTTATGCCCCTTTCACTTCTTTTTATTTCTTCCTGGAGTGTAGATCTGGCTTCTTGTATCTTGAGGTTAAGACCAACCATGGTGGAGCCAAAAAATAGAGGGAACCTATGTCCTGACAACAGAATGACATACAAACTCTGGACCACCATCCAGACACAGTTGGTTTGGGCTTAATTGTATTTGCAGCTAAACCTAATCCTAATAAACATTATCTGTTTTATTATCTCTTTGCCAATAGACTTTAAGATCCATGACGGCAAGAACCCATCAGCCTTGATTGCCCTATTTGCTGTTGTATTGTGAATATCCAACACTGTGCCTAGCACAGAATAGGTATTCAATAGTCAAATGAATGAATAAATGAGGGAATTGAGGTCCAGAGCAGTTGATTAACATGCCCAAGGTCACACTGGCTACCTAGTGGGAGGCAATGTGATTCCAGGTCTACTCTATTGACCAGGCTAACACTCAGAAGCAGCCTTACTTTCCATCTTCCTACTTTCCTGGAGGACTGACGCTATCGAATGGCTTGCAACTTTCCAAACACATCTTGCTGTTTCGTGTCTTTGGGTTTTGCCCAAGCTATTCCTTCTGCCTCGAATGCTCCACCCACCCCTCCTGCCTCGCTTTGTCAGCCAGTAAACACCAAGCCATCTTTCAATACCCAGTACATGTGACACTTAGCACCTCCCAGAGAGAATCAATCTTTCCGTCCTCTTTTTTCCTACTGTACTCTGTACCGATTTCTATCAACCTGCTGATAATGTTTCACTGCACTATAAATTGCCACACATTCACACTATTGTACCCGCATTGTTATTTCCCGAAGGGCAGGGACTGGGGAATTACTTACCTCTGAATTCCCAGAGCCTGGAACATAATAGGAGGCTAAAACATTTGTTGAATTGGTAGGATCCTGATCCCAATTTATAAATGAGGAAATCGAGCTTAAGACAGGATTACGTGCCGTTACACAGTGAATTTTATAGGTCTACAGAATACAGATCTCCTGGCTTCAGTTTGTATATCTGTTTGCTAGAGCTGCCATAACAAAGTACCACAGACTGGTTGATTTAACAACAGAAATTTATTTTCTCACAGTTTTGGAGACCAGAAGTCTGAGATCAAGATGTTGACTGTGTTGGTTCCTTTTTAGGACTGTAAGGAAATATCTGTTCCATGCCTCTTCCCCAGCTTCTGGCGGTTTTCAGGCAACCTTTGGTGCTTCTTGACTTATAGAATCACCATCCCGATCTCTTCCTTCATCTTCATATGGTGTTCTCCCTGTGTGCACTGTCTGTCTTCAGATTTCTCCCACTAGTCATATCGAATTTGGGCCCACACTAATGACCTCATTTTAATTTGATTACCTCTGTAAAGGTCCTATGTCCAAATAAGGCCACATTTTGAGATACTGAGGGTTTGGATTTCAACATATGAATTTTAGGTGGACACCATTTAACCTACAACAGTTTCTCAATTGCAAAATGAAGACTTCAGCCTGGATGGTTCTTAAGGTCACTTCTGCTTCCAAGCCCAGTGAGAGGATGGCTGGCCCAAGGCCACATAAATAGTGGCTAGAGCTGGGATTCAAACCCAGGCTGGCCTGACTCCAAACCCTGAACTTTTAAACCAGTGCAGATTTATGATACCTAGTTCACAGGGAGACAGCCTTCAACTTCATGGGCACACAAACCTCTCTTTAGCAGAAGCTGGGATTGGGGGAGCAGCATGCTCTGGCCATGTCTCTTGTCTCTTCAGCTGTTCTCAGCATCCATCCTCGGTCATCTTCTGGCAGAAGCTTCTGTCCCATTCTGAGCTGCAGCAGTGAGGCTGTGAGCAGGAGCCCACCAGCTGCTTACCTGTTTAAATGGCAGCCCCAGCAGGGAAAGAGTGAAGCCCAGTTTCTCCATTAATATTTATTATATGAATGTATGATGGATAGACGGTTCCTGGTTGCTAGAATTCCCAGACAGGTTGAGGGGAAATCTACAAGTGAAGGGAATTTGTACCTCACCTCCTGTACAGAGGCCAGGAAGCCTTTTATTCTTTTTCAACATGATTCCCAATGATTAAGTGATGACTAAGGAAGCAGCTGTATGGGTGGACCCCAGGGCACCCTCACAGAGTCCCAAACATCCCAGAGCAATGCTGCAAAAATCATAACAGTGACCAGGCTAACTTCCACCTCTAAACTTCCATTTCACCATCTGTACAAACAAAGACAAAAATACTTATCTCTTCCCATTGTAATAAATAGTTAATCATTCGCTGAACTCTTGCTAGGGGTTAGGAATTAGACCAAACCAGGGGTAGGCAAACTTCTTCTGTAAACGGCTAGCTAGGAAATATTTTAAGATTTGCAGGCAAAGAGCCAAAATTGACACTATCATGTAGGGATGTATATAACAAGACAGAAAACAAATCTCCTCTATTTTATGTGTGTGTAAAATTAAAAATATAAAAACCGCTTTCAGCTTGTGAGTTCTATACAAATAGGCGGCAGGCCAGATTTAGCGCATGAGTTGTAGCTGGTTGACCCCTGTTCTAAACACATTATCTGCAATGGCTCAATTAATCTTCGTACCAACGGGATGAAATCTGTGCTGACTTTACCCTTGTTTTATAGATGAGGAAACTGAAAGAGTCTCAGAGGAGTTAAGCAACTTGCCCAATTCACACAATTATTAAGTAATAGAGCTGGAATTTGAACCAAGGTAGTCTGGTTCTGGGGTTTATAAGCTCAATCACCTTGTTGTACAACAAATTTAATACACACGTAGGACTTGACTTTTTTTTTAACTTTATTTTATTGATGTATAGTTGCTTTGCAATATTGTGTTAGTTTCACACGTACAGCAAAGTGATCCAATTATGTATATATTCTTTTTCAGATTCTTTTCCATTAGAGGTTATTGCAAAATATTGAATATTCCCCATGCTGTATGGTAGGTCCTTATTGTTTATTTCATGTATAGTAAGGTGTATATGTTAATCTCAAACTCCTAATTTATCCCTCCTCTCCACCCCTTTCCCCTTTGGTAACCATAGTTTGTTTTGTATAGAACTTGACAGTTATATATATTTATTTACATATAATTGTTCTGCTTTTCCTCTCAGGGATGCCAGACTGGCAAAACGATATCTCCAGTACAGAGTGATAAGTACAAAGAGAGGGAAGCACAAGGGACTTTAGGAGCAAGCGGCACCTCCCCCCAAATTTCCAGTTTCATGTCCATCACCTCCCAATAGCCCTGTGACTCAGTGATGGCTGTTTTAATTATCTGCACTTTAAAAACACAAAGCGGAAACTCCAAGAAGTGACTTGTCCAAGGTCACACAGCAAGCACAGGTAGCAGAGCCAGGATTAGGACCCCAGGCTCCTGAATCTTGTCTAGAGTGCGTCTTACCATCACACTGTCTCTAAAGCCCAGGCCAGGTCTACTACATCTTCTGCTGGTGAAGAGGCTATCCAGGATCTGGCTCTTCCAGAGAATACCACATGTGATCCTGGGTCATGCACCAAACCCCAGAATGTTAGAATTCTTGGAAAATCAAAAGTGGCAAGTCCATGAAAAATTATCAGGAACCCGCTCCTTCTAGTAGTCCCCTTGTATCAGGCATTGCTGGCTGCTTGGCATCCATGATTTTATTTAATTCTACAAGAGTTTCCGGGAACTTTCATCTGTAACCTGTGGGGCAACGGTAGGTTTTAGGGAAGGGGCAAAGACTCTGGGGCCTGACCACTGCCCTTGCCAATCCTGACTCAACCACTTACTGGCTCCGTGACCCTGGTTAAGTTGCTTCACCTCCCTGGCTTCAAACTTCTTATCTGGAAAATGAGGATAATAAAACCTATTTTGCATAGCTGTTGTAAGAATTCAAAGAAATATTTGTATGTCAAACTGTTCACAGTGGTTCTCACTAAGGGGCAGGATTACGTTTTGCAAGACTTGCACGTTTTGTAGACTTCTACAATTGTAAATGTTTTATGATAATCATGTATTATTTGGTAAGTAGAAAAATACATAGAGATGAATATGTCATATATATTTAAGCCAAGTGCATATAGTAAGCATGCAATTCACAAGTTTGTGTACATATTTATGCAGCAAACATTTAGGGAATTCGTGGGGTTAGGGCTCCTGGGATCAGAGCCCTGACCAAGTTCCCAGTGGGATTCACTGAATGAGGGTGGGAGGCATCTGCTGTGGTGGGAATGGAGTGCTCTGTGCAGGTGATAGGGCCAGGCGTGGGGTGTGAACCTCTAATTGCCAGTTAAGAGTGATGGAGACACTGAGAGAGGCAGACGCCCAGAACAAAGGATAGGTTTTATGGATTAGTAGAGTTTGCCAGAGGGCAGACTGGGAAGGTACTTTCCCACAGCTAGCAGTGATTTTTTGCAGGATTACAAGGAAAAGAGTTCTTTGTTTGAGGATGGCTCAGGACAGGTCCACCTCTGTAGCAGGGAATTCAGGGCCATTGGATTTAAGGACCCATCAGGTCACTCATGGTTGGGGAAGGACAGAATTCTCATCTAGATAGAGTTTGGCTCCCTTAAAGATTTAAGTACTAAACTTAAAACCATTAAAGCTCAGGAAAAAAAAAACAGGTGAATAAGTTTATAACATGGGGTTGAGGAAGGTGTTCCTAACAAATACCCAGAAGCCGTGATGTAAAAGATTGACGAATTTGATGAGAAAGAAATCTAAACTTATGTACTAAAAAGAGTCCAAAACCAAATTAGAAGACAAATAGCAGATTGGGAGAAAATATTTATAATGTATAACTAATACACACAGAGTCAGCACAGAGCACCTATAAATAAACAACTTAACAGAAAATAAAGAATGCAAATAGGCAATTCACAGAAGAAATGGCTAAGAAACATAAAAAGACTTTTAATATCCCAAAGTTACAAAAAAGCCAACGAAGAATGCAATTTTTTCATCTAGCAGATTGACAAAATTTTTTAATGTACATGATAGCCTATGTTGGTGAAGTGTCTGGATGTGTTCGTGTATCCTTATATTTTACTAATGCATTTGAAACTGGGCAGCCATTTTGGAGGGCAATTTGTGTGTCTTAACACTTGAGTTACTTGCTTTCTCCCCTTCCCCTTCCCACCCCCACAAATACAAGACCTATGATGGCAAAGATCTCATCTGTCACACCCACTGTTGTGTTTCCAGCACCGGGAAGAGTACAAGGCATAACAAACCTTGATAAATATTTAACTCACTCAATAAAAGTATGAATTTTACACTCATGTTTCTTTAGGTGCGGAAATTCTATTCTGGGGAATCTATCATTGAAAAATACTTTCCTAAGGGGCCAAAGATATTTCTGTAAAAATGCTTAGTGAGGCATTATATGAAATAGTGAAAAGAAAATTACAAACAAAATAAATGTTCCCCAATAAGGGGGATGCATAAAAAAAAAAAAAAAATCATATTATGAAATACTATGCAGCTGATAAAAAGGAGGCAGTAGAACTGAACATATAGTTTGCATATTTCATTGAGGGAGAAAAATGAGCTGTACAGCAGCGGATGTGGGCTGAGAGAGGACTTCTATGTTTGAATTTTGTTTGTCTTTGGGGTTATCTTTTCCATTTATTTATGTTTTTAAACAAAAGTCATATGTATTTAAGGTCTACAATGTGATGATTTGATATACATAGTGAAATGATTACTATAGTCAAGCTAATTAACATATCACCTATTTACGAAGTTACCATTTGTGTGTGTGTGATGAGGGCACCTGGAAACTACTCTCTTAGTGTATTTCGTGCTCCATACAGTAGTATTAAGTATAATCATTTTGTCTGTACCTTTCATCTCTAGACTCATTCATCTGACATAACTGCAGCTGTATACATCTCCCCATTTCCCCCACCTCTCCAGACCCTGATAACCAGCATTCTACTTCTAGGAGTTCCACTCATTTTGAGTCCATTTATAAGTGAGATCATACAGTATTTGTCTTTCTCTGGCTTATTTCACTTAGCTGAATGTTCTCCAGGTTCACCCAGGTTGTAGCAAATGGCAGAATTTCCTTCATTCTCATTCTGAAAAATATTCCATCATATATACACCACATGTTCTTTATCCATTCATCTGTCAAAGGACACTTGGGTTGCTTCCATATCTTGGTTGTTGTAAATAATACTGCAATGAACATGACAGTACAAATATCACTTCAAGATCCTGATTTCATTTCCTTTGAATATATGCCCAGGACTGGGATTGCTGGGTCACATGGCAGTTCTATTTTTAATTTTTTGAGGAATCTCCATACCAATTTCCATGACTGTGGCTTTTTGCAGTTTTGTCTGAAACATTTATGATGAGCACATGTAAGAATTACAACTTCTAAAAGAATAAATAACATTTAATGAAATGTAAATGCTTTTTTATTTTTTAGGTGAGAGTTAATTAGGTTTATTTATTTGGATTGAATCCAGAATCTCCTGCATACTAAGCAAGCACTCCAACACTGAACTATACCCTCCCCTTTAAATGCTTTTTTAAAGCAAAGGTATTAAAGAGAAAATTCAGCAGTCTTCTTTAATCACCAGGGTCTGGTTTTTCTTTCTTCCCTGCTCCTCCCTTCTCTATTTCTTTCCTAGTTTTTCTTCTTCCCTCACCCCTCCTCCTCCTCCTCTTCTTTAAAATTCCTTATGATTTTTTATTTTTTGAGTACATAAGGACTCTACCATGGCTGTGACTGCCTCTGACAATTCATGATGATGGGTTGTTTACTGAGTGCTCACTAAGCCTCAGGTTCTGTGGGACGCATTTTACATTCCTATCTCCTTTAAGAGATTCTCTGAGATAAAGATGATTACGTCACAGGGCAGCAGCAGAGCTTAGTGGTGCCAAACTTCTCGGGCTCAAATCCCAGCTGTGCCATTTACTAGCGGCGCCCTTAGCAACCTTCTTCACTTTGGGTTTCTCCATAAAATGAAGGTAACAACAGCACCTGCGTCAGAAGGTTGTGGTCAGGATGAATTAATAAGTACCAACCGCATAGGGCAGTGCCTGGTGCAATTTTACAGGTGAGGAAACGGAGGTAAACCAGCAGGGATTCTAGCCCACAACTGGCTTCAGAGCCTGAGCCCTTCACACCTGCTTGGTTCTTCCAGTCCGTGCAACTTGGGGAGCCAAGCTTTCACGTGGGCTTGGAGGCAGAATGGGGAGGTGGAGTTGGGAGAAATTCCTTTCTTGATCCTTCCCGTGTTTCTTCAGCTGTTGAGCACAGCCATGCTTTCTGTAACTAAGCAGGAGACAGACTTAGAAGAACCAGAAGCAAGCCCTTCGCACCTCCAAGTCCCCAGAATTTGTCTGCCAGTTGTAAGATAAATTTGTGCAAGCCCCTCGGAGGGTCTCGGGGTTCAGGCGTCCGATGGGGACTCATTTCCTTCTTGGCTGGAGGGAATTGTGGCTTCTTCCCTCTGAGATGTCAGCGTGGGGAGGAGGTAGGCCTGGCGGAAACTTCACAGGTCAGACCCGGACCCCCCCACCACCCTCACCGACCCCCAAGGAACATGTGGTGACAGCGGGAGGGTGAAAGAAGCAAAAGAGAGCGCCATTCCGAAAGTTGCTTTGAAAAGCACATTAAAAAAAAATCTTGGTGGGGAGCGTATAGCTCAGTTGGTAGAGTGTGTACTTAGCATGCGCTAAGTCCTGGGTTCAATCCCCATGAACCTCCAGTAAATAAATAAATAAACCTAATTACCTTCCCCCTCCCGCAGGAAAAAAAAAAACTTAACTGTTTGTTTCAAAAACTTTTAGGTGTTTCCAGAAAAAGAGCAGATGTGAAATCATTCTTTTAAGAAGAGAGGTCATAGAGGGAATGTG
Source organism: Vicugna pacos (assembly GCF_048564905.1). NCBI lineage: Eukaryota > Metazoa > Chordata > Mammalia > Artiodactyla > Camelidae > Vicugna > Vicugna pacos. The sequence goes on from NC_132999.1 coordinate 45,776,388, forward strand.
GCAAAATCCAAGGCTTCCTCTGGGCTGCTCGCACCTGTGCTCGGCCCCCCTCACCCCCGCAACCCCCTCACCGTCTACCCCCCTCACCAGGTGTGGCCAGGCTGACCGGTGGGGAAGGGGGCGGAGAGCCCGCGGTGGGGTAACAGTCCAGAGGGCACCTGGCGTACTCAAAGGACTTTCCGCACCCAGACCTCTCCAGGATTTGGCTCCTTTCCCAGCCCTTTCTTCCCGCTTGTAATTTTGTAAAGTGGTTTCATTCCTGGGGTTTGTATGTGTGCAGAATCTGTGTGTCCACAGGGGAAAGGAGCCTGGCCTTACCCAACTGAAAATAAAGAATAGTAAACCACAACATCAAAACACAGACACAAAAAGACAACTTGGAAAGCAGTATTTATTTTGGCTTTGCTGTTGTTTTAAGAGGTAATACGGGTTCTAGACAGCACAAAATAGAAAATTGAAAATACAGCGATTCCTGGCACCAGGTGCCAGCTAACCTCTCAGTTAACAGTTTGTTTCTTCTCTTTGGGTTCTAGGACACTGTGACGTTTATTTACCCCCGGGTCTGGGAAAAAGACCCCCACCCCCACACCCACCCGTTCATTCCCTGCCTCACCCCTGCGCAGAGGGGGCGGAGTCAAGGGCGCAGCTCTGGGAGAGATTCTCCTGGAGTGGGGGACTGCAGTGGTAGAGTAGGTAGGGAGTGGCGTCAATTTGTTCTGCTGCTGTGGGAGAGGATCTGTGAACAGTAAGCTGACCAGAGATTCCTTGAGGGTTCCTTAACTCAGCGGAAAGGGCCCCGGAAGGCCGAGGTTAGGCCCCTTTCATTGCCCTCTAAAATGTACTCACTCAATCATTAAACATTAACTGATCCCCTCCCTGGGCAGGCCCTGGGGCCTCTGAAGTGGGGAAGCTGAGGTCCTGGTTTTCCAAGAGCTCTCAGCTTGCTGGAGACAAGGGAAAGTAAGAGACACTGAATGTGGGGGTGCCCCAGGGATGTAGGGGAGAGGGGAGGAGAAAGGAGAAAGAAGGGCATGTAGCAGAACCCCTGTTTTAAAAAGAATGTTATATATTATCATAGCATTTTTATTTGAAAAATGCAAAACAAAAGTGATTTTTTTTTCTTAATGCAGACTACAAAGAGCAAAATGGGAGCAAATCTGGTCAAGAATTCTGATCAGAGGGGTTGTCCCAAGTCTCTTCTTATCAGTGACCCCAGTTGTCGTGGGGGTGGGGGCAGGGCCTTGCCCCTTTCCAGAGGTCTGTCAGGAATGGGTAGCTGTGACCTGCTTTTATTTACTAGAATGGGGAAGAGTTTATAAGGTTGATACCTGGAGGCTGGGGGAGGACAAGTGTGTGGGAACCGGGAAGGGGCATTCCTGACTAGGAAGCAGAGAATCTGGGTTCAAAGGGAGAGCTTGGCAAATTCAGGGACACACAAGGAGCTGGAGGAGGGAGATTGGCAGGGCTGGACACCCAGGACCTGGAGCCCTTACGAAGGTTTCTGACCTGTGTCCCCAGGGCAGTGAGAAGCCACAGAGAGAGTGTTGGCTAGAGGTCTTTGGTTAAAAATAACAAGATTCCACTGGAAGTATTTTAAGAAAGACAAAGGGCACTCTTAAAGAGAGCTACAGAACAAACAACCAGGCCCAGGAAAGAGCAAGGATGGGGTCCCAGCTACAGGAATTCGTGTGCTAACTCTCTAGGTAGTAAGGATAGCTGCCCTTACTAGGTTCTCACCACATGCCAAGTGCTACTCTCAGCCCTGTGCATGTATGAGCCTATTGAATCTTCAAGTGGCCAGTCCTCTGTATGCATGAACTTTTCTGACTCCCTACTGCATAGGTGAGGACATCGAGGGATGGGAAAGTTATGTGACTTGCCCACAGTCACACAGTATAATGAGAGTATAGTCACACAGTATATATAATTTGAATTCTGAAATTCAAATCTAAGCTTTATGGCTCCAGAGCCCAGACCCAAAATCCTACGGTATAAAGCTGCCTCTCATATCAATAGATTAGCATTTCTATGTATCTTCACTCAAGATTAACACTCCCAGAAAAGAGTCTGATTGGCTCAATGTCCCACCCAGGGGTGGCCCACTGGCCAGATGTGGGGATTGTCGGTCCCATCACACCCACACAGAAAGAGGCCAGAGGAAAGATAGTGCTGTGGCTGCAAGAGACCATGGATAAACAAACGGTCTAGTTCTCTACCGGGGCAGGGATTGAAGAAGGGAAATGATGAGGTCAGATTTGTATTCTAGGAAGACCATCCAGGCTACCTAGTGGAAGATGGATTAGAGGGTCCAAAAGTTGGGGCCAGAATCCCCACTGAGGACATTGGTCTAATCATCCTGCAGGAAATGCTGATGTTCAGCTAGGTTGGTAGGTGTGTGGAGACGGGGATGGATTTGGAAGATACAAAAGAGGTAATTAATGGGATGCAGGAGCAGGGAAGTTCAAGTGGAGAGGATTCAAGAATAGTTCCAAAGTTCTGGCTTAAGCCACTGGGTTGATGGGGGTGCCAGAAGGAGTAGGTATGGGGAGGTATGGGCCAGGCTGAATTCAAGATGTCTATGGGCCATCAAGGTGAGATGCTCAGGAAGCAACTAGGTGATTGGGGGATCCATAGGGAACCTTGCTTGGATCCATGTCTATACAGGACTGTACCAAGCTCCTACAGTGCCTTTTAAAGCAAGGATGGGCAAATTTTTTTCTGTAAAGGGTCACATAGTTCATATTTTATTTAGGCTTTGTAGATCATATGGTCTCTGATGGAAGTACTCAACTCTGCTGTTGGATCATGGAAGCAGCCCAGACAGTACTTAAACAAGTGGGCGTGACTGTGTTCCAACAGAACTTTATTTATGAACACTGAAATTTGAATTTTATGTCATTTTTATGTGTCAAGAAATAGTATTCTTTTTCTGATTGTTTTTTTAACCATTCAAAAATGTTAAAACTATTCTTAGCTTGTAGGGATCATGTTAAAACAGGGAGCAGGTTGAGAATTTGTCATGCAAGCTGTATTTTGCTGATCCCTTGTGTGAAAGAATCAGAGTACAACATTGTAAACTGACTATACTACAAAGGAAAAAAAAAAGAAAACAAAAACAAAATAATTAGAAAAAGTTGCCCTGTCGTCCAGTAATGCAGTTTATAAGTTAATTATTTCTCAGTAATAACAATTATGACAAACATTGTCATTCTGTATAAATTACACAAATCAAATATTGAATGTAAAATAATAGAAAAGTATTGTTGCAAATACATTGCAATTCTTCAATGGTAGTCATATTGGAGTTTAGAAAATAACAAGATTTTTGATTCTTAACACATTAATGTCTCATCAAAATCTTCTCTTATGCATAAAGGTGATTTCAGTTGTAAATTTTTACAGAGTTGCAGTAGTCCATATTCTTCATATATATATGTTGAGTTATATATGTTGTCTGGATTAGAACATTTTTAAAAGGTCATGATATTGTTTCAGTATCATACATCTTTCTTTTAAGGATATTTTTAGTGGGTCAGGTATAGCAAAATAAAATGAAATAATTTTGAAATTTAATCTTGGAAATCACAATAAAATGAGTCTTCCTCCTTTTTCTTAGCATTTTCTATGTGGCTAATGGTATCAGTGTTTAAATTCTGTAATTTGGCACCAATAATCCATTTTTCATAAATCTGGCTTCCTGTTTTAAACAAAGAGTGTCCTAATTTTTTTCAATGCTTTTAAGGGCATTATGTATATTACATTTTGTTTCCTATATGATTCATTTATAATATTTTTATCTAAACACCATTTCATATTAGCCCCAAGCAAATACATTTAAAAGTTGAAATTTGCTTGAGTATACTTTGTATTCTGGAATCTATATCTTTATTAATATAATTAAAAGTTCCTAAGAAGGATTCTGCATCCTGCCTCTTGAGCTATTAGTGGCATTATGGCATTCTTTTCACTTTCTCATTATGGATTCAACTTTGATATTCAAAGTTTGAAAGTACACGTTCAAAATACTTCAACATTTCAGCAAAATTGAAATTTTGCTGGATAGTTCCTAGGCAATATTTAAAAAATCAGTGATGTCAAAAGAATTTTTTTTATCACATCATTCACTATCAAATTTAAAGAATATACAAAGTCTAAGATTTCCCTAGAATTATTTTTCAAGGATCTTCTGTTATAATTCATTATAGTTTTCCATGCATTTCTGTTGCATTGTCATATTCCTGGCCTTTTGGGTTATTTTTGTCTAAATTCAGTTTTTTTGAGTGGTCTACTGAGAATGCAAAATCTTTCCCTAGTCAATTTATCTGCCAAACAAAATCTCTCAAGATGTTCAATGTAGGTATTTCTGCATTTTGCAAATCTACAAATCTAAAATAATTGTTATGTGCTCTACATAGCTTGTTCCTGGAGTTGTATTTAAAATAACTGAGTAATGTCTAACATTTCTTATTTTATTCAACATAATCTTACTCATTGCATCTGTTTATACATTTAATTATTTCATTTTATCTTTTATTCCCTAAACAGTGTGTAATATTATTTTGTGTCAATGTTTATATTTTGCATAAATGTTCTGATATAATTGTATCAAATTCTGCTATGATTCTTGCCAAATTAAGAACAGTTCCCATTATCACACTCATTAACTTTCTTGGATGAGCTTAGATATTCCCTCACCAAAAAGTGAATCATAAGTATCATATGTTCAAAAACGGCACCCAAATTTTTTTCTCCTTTGCACATGGATATATTTTTGGAATCAGATTTCATTTTGGTTGGTGTGCATTTCACTTTCTTCATGTTTATTAGGAATATGCAGTCAATGCTACCAATCTTTGCTTTCATTCTCATTCTAGTGTTGATTCAATTTTTTTCCAATCCTCAAAGACTTTACAATGTAGACAAAATATAGAATCCTTTGAGGTAGACTAAAGTAACCAGGATTTAGTGATTTTTTTTTCCCCAGAAGAATTGTGAGTATTAAGTTTCCGAAACTTTCTACCTGTGTTGTTATCTGGAAACTCAATATTTCTTACCCAAGATAGATCATTTCAATCAGAGTTGCCTGTTTTAAATGCAAAGTTTCGTGGTTAGATGCCTGATAGGCAGAAAGTACATTTGGTTTAATGGATTCTTTGTTTTTGTTATTTTTATTATTTTGGTCTTTTCTAGTTTTTTTCTGAATTCTATCAGTTATGTGGAGTGTAGAAGTCCAAAGTAAACTCATATCCTGCCCTACCAGCAATGTGTTAGTGCTATGTTTTGCTGAAACTAGTACCTCTGAACTGTTTCCTTTTTTCCTGGCAATCCATCTAGTATTTTCAGAAGTCTAGGCATCTAGAGTTGTCACTAAGTGTCGTCAATGGAACCAAAATGCTGAAGAGAGCACCTAGTTCAATGTAAGCAACTACATACATATTTTTTAAATAATTAAACTTTACACAAGAGCTTTTCAATTTCTTTTTCTGGATCTCAAAGAAAATTTTTTTTCTAATATCTGGGGAGAAGTAATTTTATGATTTAGTATTTTATATTATTCATAACACTTTATTATCAGTGTTATATGCTAATAAACTTAAACAATCTATAGTATTTGTAGTAATGAAATTTCCATAGCAGCAAACAATTGATATGGTACAATTAGTAGGTCATTATATAATAATCTTTAAGCTTTATCTGTGTAATTTTTTGCAGATTTTTAATGGTGGCTTCATGCTAGTTATTACATAATAATTTGTGTCATTATGAAAGTAATAGTAAATTTAATTAGAAACTCAACCTCATGGTACAGAAATAGCAGCAGATGATGTGAACTGTAAGATAAAACATATCACATTTGCCCAGGGCACTGATACCAATAGGATCTTTTTTTTTTTTTTCTCAGATGATAACTTATCAATACTGGAGTCAAAAAAGCAAATTTGTTTAAGTTATTTTAGGTGATATTATTAGAACAACAAAGTTTTTGATTATTGTCAAAGTGGAATGACACATAGTGATTTTGTTAGAAAAAGATAGTTTAAGGGAGGGGAAGGTACAGCTCAGTGATACAGTAAGTGCTTAGCATGCACCAGGTCCTGGGTTCAATCCCCAGTACAGCCATTAAAAATAAATAAATAAATGAACAAACAAACAAAACTAATTATCTCCCCCTCAGAAAACAAAAAGACAGAAAACCCCAAACCAAACAAACAAAAAAAGAAAATCCAGGATTTAAAACATGGATAACAGCAACATAAAATATGCAGTCAGTATCTTCCAAGATGCTTTCTGTTGTAAATAATAGAAGCCCAAATAAAACCGATTTAAGCAAAAACAAAAGAAAAAAGAGTTTCTTGACTCAGACGAGAGGATTAGCTTTGGGGTATGGCTAGTTCTGAGGTGTTCATCCTTGTGCGTCAGCGTTCTTCACAAGCAAGCTCTTTCTGTGAGGGGACAATGATAACAATTGGCAGATCCAGACATATAGTCTACCAGCTTAGCAAAGTCCGTAGGAAAAGCACAGTTCTTTCGTACTAGTTCTAGGAGAAGCCCTGGGAATGATTCTCAGCGGTCCGGACTGAGTCGTTGGGCATTTCCTGAGATGTATGAATTGGTTAAGCCTGGGCCATAAGCTTATTCCTTTCTTGGGGGTGGGATTGGTGTCCCCTGAACCAAGATGGGTGAGAAGGTTGTTCCCCACTGGAAAATGGATCTGTTGTTAGCAGTCAAAGGGGGAGTGAAGCCTGGGGGTGTACAAGCCACCAATGCCCATTACACAGCACAGGATATAAGCCCAGGAAGAATCAGAAATGAGCCGTATTTGCTGGATTTAACATTGAGAGATTTTAGTTGCAGCGGTGAGCATGAAGCAAGATTTCAACAGTCGAAGAGCGAAGGAAAGGCAAAGAAGTAGAATCTTTATGTCTATAACTGTTTCAAACACTTCGGCTGTGAATGATAAGAGAGAGATTGAGTGGTAGCCAATCAGGAGAGACTTGAGCCTGTTGAAATTAAGCAGCTAGGAATAATATATAAATAAGATCATTTAAATTTGAGATATCTGTTGAACATTTTAAATTTGAGATACCCAATTCAACTTTCAAGCAGATTCAAGCAATATGTGATTAGACAGACAAATAAGTTTGGAGTTCAGGAAAGAGATCTGGGCTAGAAATACAAATTTGGAAGTTGCCTGCATACAAGTGGAATTTGAACTATGAGACTGGATGAGACTGGCAAGGGAGTGAAAGGAGACAGAGAAGAGAATAGGATCAAATTTTGAGCCCTGGAGCACTCTTGCATTAAGAAGTCTGGGAGAAGGGAAGGAATCCACAAAGAGATAGAAAAGAGATGAGAAGCAGATGATGTGGCGTCCTCAAAACCAAGAGAAGTAAGTGTAACAAGGAGGAGGAGCAGGGAATTTAACAAAATGGAGGTCATTGGTGACTTTAGCCAAGCAATTTCAGTGGAAGCTTGGGGGCAAAAACCAGATTAGAGTAGGATTAAAAGAGAATGAGATGAGAGGAATGAGAGACAGCAAAAAGACACAACTCTTTGGAGATTGGTGAGAGGGTAGAGTGAAGAGAAGTTTCTTTTAAGATTGTAGAAATAGAATGTTTGTAAACTGATGGGAATGACCCAGTAGAGAGCAAGAGCGGATGATGTAGAGAAAGAGGAAGATCAACGGAGCAAGGTCCTTGAATCTAGTGACTCAAGAGAGATTGGCTTTAGGTAGGAAGATGAAAGTCCATCTATTGTAGCCAATAGGAAGCATGTATGTGAGCACAGAGTTTGAAATTGTCATTGTTTCTAGACCATTTCTTTAACCAAATCTGTACCATGAAGTCAAAATGCATGGTCCAAAGTTTTAGGTTCAAACATAGCAAAACGTTGAGCACATAGTAAATGCTCAATGAATGATAGATTTTTTTAGATTTATATAGATACATATATTATATAGATAGAGATAGATATAGATAAAGATATAGATATAGACACAGATACAGATATCTGTCCTTGATAACATTCAGATTGTCTGGCTTTTTACGTTTTGCTGCTCTAATAGTATGAAGCGATGTCTTACCATGGTTCTAATTTGCATTTTTCTGATGACTAAGCCCAAGCATCCCTTCAAATGCTTGTTAGCCTTTTGCTTTAACTTTTCTGTGAATTATCTGCTCATATCCTTTGCCAATGTTAATTTGCAGGAATTCCTTCGTTTTTTTTCAGTCATTTTCAGTTTTAATTATCACAAATGTCTTCTTCCACTCTGTCTTCATCTTTTGACTCTGTGCATTATATCATGCTTTGAATAGAAATCCTTAATTTTAATGTGATCAAAATGGTTTGTGCTTTTGATTTAAATTTTATTTAAAGGCTACTTACCCACTCCTAGGTAAAATATATTCTCCTATTAACTCAAGACTTTTACCTTCCATATTTAGGTTTTTATTCCATTTTGAGTCTATCTTTGTATATCATATTTATTGTGAGCCAGTTTTCCCAACTCTACCTACTAAATAAACCACCCCTTCCACATTGAGTGTGGTACACCTTTCTTGTATATTTAGTTCTTATATTTACATGGATTTGTCTCCAAGATTTCTATTTTATTTCATTGGTCTATTTGTCCTTGAACAAAAATGTGTTCTTGAACAATGCTAAAATGTATTTTATTCCCATGGTTTTGTAGTATGTCTTTTTTTTTAATAGTTGAAATTTCTTTTTATTTTATTTTTTAAACGTTTTTTTATTGAGTTATAGTCATTTTACAATGTTGTGTCAAATTCCAGTGTAGAGCACAATTTTTCAGTTATACATGAAAATACATACATTCATTGTCACATTCTCTTTCGCTGTGAGCCACCACAAGATCCTATATATATTTCCCTGTGCCATACAGTACAATCTTGTTTATCTATTCTACATTTTGAAATCCTAGTCTGTCCCTTCCCACCCCCTATCCCCCTGGCAACCACAAGTTTGTATTCTATGTCTATGAGTCTGTTTCTGTTTTGTATTTATGGGTTTTTTGGGTTTTTTTTTTAGATTCCACATATGAGAGATTTCATATGGTATTTTTCTTTCTCTTTCTGGCTTACTGTAGTAAGTCTTAATATCTGATAAGGCTAGTCCCCCTTCTTTATAAGCCTTGTCAAGGTGGACCTTTACTTGTGGATTTTTAATCTGGAATTATTATTGAGATTGCAATTAATTTGTAAACTATTGGGAAGTTTTGACATCTCTATAATTTTTAATTATTCCACCGAAAACATGTTTCTTCATTTATTCAGTTTATCATCTATCTCCATCTCTATGGTCTTAAAAGTTTTCTTTGTAGATATCTGCATATTTTTTATTAGTTCTTAAATACATTAAGATTTTCATTGCTATTGTTACATGTTTCTTATTTTTTAAAATTATATTTTCTAGCTGGTTATTACTGGCAGAGAGAAATTCCCCTGCTTTTGGTAGGCTGATATCCAGCAAACTTGCTGAGCTCTCTTATAGATTCTAATTGTTTTTTTGGTGATTCTCTTGGCTTTTTTAGACAAATGATTATGTCCTATACAAGTAGTAATAATTTAATCTCCTTGCTTTGAATCTCCACCCTTCTTAAGTCTTTTTTCTTTCCTTACAGCATTGGCCAGACCTCCAGTAACATGGTAAACAACAGTGATGATTGGACAACCTGGTCTTGTTCCTAGTATAAAAGGAAGACATTAAAAAAATCTCAATTAAGTGTAACATTTGCTGTAGACTTTTGGTATAAAACCTTTACCAAGTTAAGGATGCTTCCATCTATTCTCAGTTTGCTGAGCTTAACAAGTATTATAACAAAGAGGTGAATTTCATAAACTGCCTTTTTTCTAACATCAATTGAGATAATCTTATGCTTTTCATCATTAATCTATTAACGTATAAATTACATTGGTAGATTTAAAAAATATTGGCCATGCTTTTGCCTGTGGGATTAATCCCACTTGATCAAGTTGTATGATTTTTATTATAATTATAGACAACATTTATTGAACACTTACTATGTGCCAAGACTAGTTCTAACCACTTTTTTTTAATTACATGTACTTCTCACAACAACCCTTTGAGGTAGATGTATTGTACCCATATTTTAGATGTGGAAAGTGAGGTACAGGGAGGTTAGATGATTTGCTGAAGGTCACTCAGGAATTGATGGACCAAGGGATGTATCAGGTAACCTGACTCCATAGTCCACACTCTTGTATTTATTTATTTATATTTTGGGGGGGAGGGAGGTAATTAGGTCTATTTATTTACTTATTTTAAGAGGAGGTACGGGGGGATTGAATCCAGGACCTCGTTCATGCTGAGCATGTGTTCTGTCACTTGAACACTCCCCACCACAGTCCACACTCTTAATTGCTATACTATAGCGTCTCATTTTCACTTGGTTAGCTGGTGTTTTCTTTACATTTGTTTCCGATTATAAGTGAAAATAGTTTATATTTTTCCTTTATTAAATTGCTTTAAAATTCAAAAGAATTGAGACACAGTTCATAAAAATACCAAAAAATTCACCCTTTTAAAGTGTACAGTTTAGTGGGCTTTAGTAGTCACAAGGTTGTGCAGTGGTCACCACTATTTAATTTGAGATTTTCATCACCACATAGAGAAACCTCGAACCCATTAACAGTTACTCCCCATTTTCCTTTCTCCAGCCCCTGGCAACTACTTGCCTTCTTTCAGTCTCTATGGATTTGTCTGCTGAACATTTCAAATAAATGGAATCATGCAATATATGGCTTTCTGTGGATTATTTTATTTTGCATAATGTTTTCAAGGTCAGCCACACTGTATCAGTACTTCATTAATTTTTATGGTTGAACTGTTTTCCTTTATATGGATATACCACATTTTGTTTATTCATCAAATGGATACTTATTGCCACTTTGTGACTAATAATAATATCACCATAAACATTTGTGTGTGAGTCTTTGTGTGAACATATGTTTTCAATTCTTCCAGGTATCTACCTAGGAGTGAAATTGAAGGTCATGTTAATTGTTTATTATTAAACATATAGCATATGTTTAATTTTTGAGGAATTTATCTTGATCCAAATTTGGAATCAAGATTAAAAGTGTGTTTCTACTTCCTACTAAAATGGCAAAATAGCATGAGCTGCTGCTTCCTCCTCCAAGTCACCTGCTGAAGAAACTCTAGCTAAAACAGACACAGAACATTAGAAACGCAAACGAAAGAGAGAAACCCCTGGAAAGACTATTTTTAATTGGTGCGTCTACATGTGCATACAGCAAGGCTATGAAAGGATAAATTAGTAAAAAGCAGCTTAAATTCTGCTTTTGTCTCCCCTCCACCATCACCTTGGTTCAGTTGTTTCCTGGCCACTTGCTGCAGAAATCTGGGGTCATGGCCCAGATCTGTGGGATTGGGGTCACAGTGGTCAAATCAAGATGATGAGAAACAGACAGTGCCTGAACAGCCTTGGGCACTGAATCTTCCACTTCCACCCAACCCAGCTCCAAAGTGCACTTTCAGTTTATTAGAGGCTTGAAGGTAAAGCTGGAAGGGCTTTGTGATGTTTGCTGGGACTGGCTGAGACTGGGGTTGACCCTTCTCCCTTCCCTCTTCCCCCTTTTCTGGGAGGCATTTCCAGGCAGAGGAGTCAATATTCTCAGAATAGGTGCCAACAGGCCAAATTAAGAAGATATCACCCAAGTGTAACTACCTCAGAAGAAAAACAAACTTGATTACCCATATTATCAGAAACAGTGTTCTTAAAAACAAAGGGTCCATAGAATAATAAATACACTAAAGAGATAAGGAAAATATTAGCAACATGAAAAATTAATAAGAAATATTAATAAAGACAAAGTGAAAAATATTAGCCATGAAGAATATAATGGTTGAAATAAAGAACATTATAGATGGGAGAAATAGTTGATTTAGATATAGCTGAAGGATGAATTATTAAGATTTAAGATCAGATTGAAGAAGCCTCCAAGAAAAGAAAAATAATGTAATGGAAAATAGAAAAAAAAGATATTTTGAAACATGGAAGAAAGAAGCAGAAGTCCCAATATTCATATTTTACTAATATTAGAGAAAAAAATTTTTAAAGAAAGGACTTTCTCAGCATTAAAGGAAAATGAAAGACCTCAGACTAAAAGGGTTTATGAAGTGCCCAAAAGGAATGGTAAGAAAAATCCTAAATGCATTTTAATAAAATTGAAGAAAATCAATCCAAGGAAGAAAATTCTAAAACTTCTAATTAGAAAGAAAAGTGATTTACAAAGAAGTAAAAAATAGGATTGAAATTGGACTTCTCAACCGCAACACGGCAACAGATAGCTGTGCTCTAGAAGTATATGGCAGACAGAATAGATACAAGGTGAGGATGGAATAAATCTTTTAAAGGATTGAAGAATATCATTTTGAACTATCCAAATTATCATTCAAATGTAAACGTATAATTATAAGACAGTCTCAGGTATGCAAAACTTCAGAAGTATTGCCACACAAAGATTCACATAAAAAAATGTTCTTGGAGAGAATTCAAGAAGAGAAACAAGTCCAGGAGATGCTCTAAGAGATCAGAAGTAAGCTTAATCAAAGTCTGTGGAAAGGCTTGCTGTAGTCTTAAAACAACAAAACAAAAACAAAAACGAATACCTCTCTCTCCTCATAAGAGGAAAAAATATTTCCATAACAACACATTATTAAAATTTCAGACAATATTGTCACGATGGGTGGGGAGACACCAAGGAACATGAAAGTATGCTAAAATTCTCATCTTTGAGGAATGATATAAATTATAGGTTTATAAAGAATGAAGGAAGAACAAAGAAAAAGGTAAAATTAAATAAAAGAAGAGGTAGAAATGCCTAAATATATTAATAATTGCAATAAGCCTAAAGGGACAAAACTCATCAGTTAAAAGTCAGAATTTGTCAGATTGGATTAAAAAAGCAAAATTCATGGGGACATGGAGGAGAAAAAAAAGACCTTTCAGTAAATTTTAACCAAAAGTAATTTTTTTTAAAATTTAACCAAAAGTAATCTTGTGCGGATGTATTTATATCAGAAGAAAAAAACTTTAAGACAAAAAACGTCATCGAGGATAAAGAAGATCACTATATAATGGTAAACAATTCAGTTTACCAAGAAGATATAAAAATTCTAAACATATATACTCCTATAAGATAGTATAAATGTACACAAAATCAACATTAATAAAACTATATGGAGAAATTTCTAAATTCACCTTCACATCAGATGATTTCAATACATCTTTTCCAATTAATAAGTCAAGCAGCCAAAAGTAAGAAATCTTGCCATCTTAGCTGTTCAAGTCTCAGTCTGTACATCTGCCTATAATGCTTGTGACAGTGCTTAGCTCTTTTGTAGATAAGCTTCCTCTTTGCCTTTTGAAGCACATTTTGGGTGAATTTCTTTCTCATATGCTTGATCTTTGGCTCTGTGAAATTCCTTCACTCTTTCTTAAGGGTTTCTGGCACAGCAGTAACCCTTCTCTCCTTTTCTGCACCCTCCATGGTTCCAGCTGGAAAAAGGGAAGAAAAAAAAAATTTTTTTTTTCAAAAAGCTAACAGTGAACGCATCTCTGGTAAGACTGAATGAGAATAAATAGAAGCAGAAAAAGAGAAATAACTAATATTATAAACAATAAAGGGGCCATAACTATAGAGAAAACAGATTTAAAAGATAAAACTATCATAAACTTATGCCAATAAATTTCAAAATTTATATGAAATGGACAACTGTATGGAAAAATATAACAACAAAAATTGACTCAAGAAAAACCAAAAGGCAAGTAATTTTATAATGATTAACACTGTACTCTTGAGCACTTATCCCAGAGAAATGAAAATTATATTCACAAAACAAAGCATTTGTACATAATTGATGATAGCAGCTTTGCTTGTAATAGCCCAAAACTGGAAACAAGCAAAATGTCCTTCAATGGTAAAATTCAGTGTTTCAACCACACTACTGAATACAACTTAATTCAGGAATGAAAAGGAACAATGATACATGTAACAATGTGGATAGAACTCAAGAGAATTATGTGGCGTGAAAAAAAAAAAAACAACCTTAAAGTTTACATACTCTATAATTCCACTTATCTAACATTCTTGAAACAACAAAATTATAGAGATGAAGAACAGATTAGTGGTAGCCAGAAGTTAGAAATGGGGGGGAGGAGTGGTTATGGCTATAAAGAGGAGTAGAAGGGATCCTTGTGGTGATGAAACAGTTCTATATATTGATTGTAGTGGTGGTTACACCAATTCACACATGTCATAAAATTACATGAAATTGTACACACATACACCCACAGATGAATGCACATAAAACTAGTGAAATCTGAATAAGGCATGTGGGCTGTTCCAAGGCCAAATTTCTGTTTTTGATGTACAAGAGTTATGTAAGATGTTACCATTGGGGAAAACTGGGTGAAAGGTATGCAGGATCTTTCAGTACATTTTTTTGCAACTTTCTGTGAATCTATGATTATTTCATAATAAAAACTTTTTAAACCTTGAAGCAGTAAACAACTTCCAACAAAGAAAACACCAGGCCCTGATGGTTTTACAGGCAAATACCATCAACTTTCAAGACACAGATTATTCTTACACACAGATCATTTTATACAGCCTCTTCCAGAGCATAGAAAACGAGGGAATACCCACCTCCCGCCTAGTCCATGAGGCCAATATAAACTGATACCAAGTTCGGATAAAGTTAAAACAGGGAGAATATATTACAGATCCATTTTACTTGTGAATATAGACACAAAGATCCCAAACAAAATATTAGTTAATAATAAACAATAACGAATTAAATAAATAAACACCATGACCAAGTTGGAGTTATCCCGGGAATAATATACCTACATATTAGAAAATCTATAGATGTCATTTACTATAATAACAGATTAAGGAGGAAAAAATCCATATGAACATTTCAATGAATTCAGGAAAACTATTTGACAAAACTGAACATAAACTAGAATGGTAACCCAAACAAAGTACCTATTCAAAAACTTACAACAAATGTTATCATAAATGTGGAAACTTTAAAAGCATTCCCTTTAAAACTATAAGCCTGATTATGCACGTCAACTATCACTATTTCTACTCAACAATGGGATGGAGGGCCTAGCCATTGCAATGAGAAAATAATAAGAAAATCATGGCATAATTATTGAAAAGGAAAAAATAAAGTTGGCATTATACTCAGTTGATAAACTGTTTTCATTAGAAACACAATAATCTACAGACAAGTTACTAGAGTAATAGAAGAATATAGCAAGGCAGCTGACGATAAGATCTGTATACAAAAGCCGTTTGCAATTCTATACACAAGTGACTTAATATGATGTAATTATACAAAGAAACAAGTAAAGTAGCAACACAAGTATGACATACTCAGGAGTACATCTAACAAAAAAGATGTATATAAAAAATTACAAAATTGTGCTAAAGGATACCAAAGAAGACCTTAAAAAGTAAGAGCTATCACATACTTATAGTAGGAAGGCTTAGTGTCAGAAAAAGACTTTTATACAAGTTGATCTATAAATCCAATAGATTCAGACAGTATTAGATTAACAAGCTGATTCTGAAATGCACATGTAAGAATAGAAGACCAAGAACAGCCAAGACTAAATTTTATTTTTAAACTTATTATATGTATTTGAAATTTTCTACAATAAAAAGATTTAAAAAACCTTGTCTGTTCTTGGTCTTCTCATCTTACTACATAGCATGATAAAACTCCCATATATTCATCACTCAACTTTAACAATTATCAATTTCTGTACCTTCTTGCCTCGTTTATACCCTCTTCTACTTCCCCCATCCCAGATTATTTTGAATCAGATCCCAGACATTACATCATTTTATCCTAAAGAGTAACTCTAAATGGTTATTTATTTATTTATTTATTTATTTATTGTTATTTATTTATTTTTAGGGGGGGAGGTAATTAGGTTTCCTTATTTTTTTTAGAGGAGGTACTGGGGAGTGAACCCAGGACCTCACGCATGCGCTCTACCACTGCGCTATACCAGTCCGTCCTATATTCATTTTAAAAGGCAACTACTGGAGTAATTTTTCAGTTTTCATTATTTTCCTCACAATCCTATTATGCATTCTGGATAATACACTTTCAATGTCACAAGCAGAATCAGTGCTTGTGTCACAAAGTCACTACTTGTATCCACTGAATAATAATATTTACCTACATATTTGCCCATGAGTAGGTAGTTTTGTCTGGTGATTTTCCAGAATTTTTTGAAAGGTTCTGGAAGATGATATAATTGGGCATCCACAGAGAATAAAAGCCAACACATCTTTCGCAGTTTTGATTCCTGTGTTAGTACTTTCTTAGCTTTCTCTCATAGGATCCACATGGTTCTCCATTTTTCCCTTGGGCTTGTCCAGTAACATTTTGTAACCTCTTGGAGTGCATGGCCTATTCATTTTAAACTATTTTATCGACCTAAAAAGATATTATAAACAAACTATAGTTAAAATTATATATACTTCCCTCCAAATAACTGTTTTTGCTCTGTTCCACAAATTTTGACATATAATGTTTTCCTTATTATTCGTTTCTAAGTAATTTTTTTTTACACTTAAAAAGATTTTTATACACTTTTAACACAGTGGTTACTTAATAATGTGATTTAGTTTCTAACTCCATAGGATTTATAGTTTTCAACAATAAAAAACTTCACATCTTAGAGTTAGAGAATATGGTCTACATGTTATTGATTTTTTTGGAATTTGTTGAGGTGTCCTTTATACTATTATGCGTGTTCTTTTTTTTCCCCCTTAGGAGGGACACTGGGGATTGAACCAGGACCTCATGCACACTAAGCAAGCATTCTACCACTGAGCTATACCCACTACACTGTTGTGTTGTATTTTTGAACATGCACTATGTATGTTTAAAAAGTCTATACTTTTCTGTAGGTGGAGAATAGAATTCTAAATATAGCTAGTAGGCTGATCTTACTGTGTTGTTTGGATTTTTGATATTCCTAGATATTTTTTGTTTACTTGATCTATATATTTTGAAAAAAGTCATGGTATAAAATCGCTAATTTTTTTTGAGGGGGATAGGTTTATTTATTTATTTATTGTCAAATGGAGGTACTTGGGATTGAACCCATGACCTCACGCACCCTAAGCACACACTCTACCACTGAGCTATACCCTCCCCCTATAAGATCTCTCATTTTGATGATTGATTTATCTCTTTCCTCTTGCAGTTCTTTCTGTTACACTACTGTATTTGGAGGATGTGTTGCTGATATATAAAAGTTTATATATCTATAATTCATGTTTCAGTGACTTTTTCACCAATATATAATGCAATTCTTTACCATTATGATACATATATCTTTCCTTAGGTTCATATTTAACTGTTATTTATTTTAAAGTGTGTTTCTTATAATTTCATCCAATCATAGAGTTCTGATCATTTATTGGTAAGTTTAACATATTTATATTTATATTTATTGGAATTACTCCTAAGACTTTTCTCCTGCTGTAATATTTTATATTTCCTATTTACTCTATTTTCACACACACACACACTTTTCATTATGAAGTTTTCTTCTGCTGGTTTGAGTGTTATAAACGCTATTTTATTTTTTGGTTAATTGCTTTAACCTTAAAACCTATACTTATGTTTACTTAATTCTTGTAAATTTCTAAAAAACAAAAACCTATCTGTACCTACATCTTCTCCTAACAAGCCAATGCTTCTGCATCTTTCCCATACACGATTGGATTCCTCTGTGAGATCATTTGTGATCATGATGTCTAGAATTTTAGTTCTAGGATTTTATTATTAAACTTTCTAATTCTCTTTTTCTTTGGTATTAGCTTTTCTCTTTCTTTCTCCTTCCTTCCCTTTCTTTCTTTCTCTCTTTCACCAACAGTATACTTTGCTTCCTCCATTTCTTGCATATATGGGATTTGCCTCAGTTTTGTTTTCATAGAGGCTTTCACAATGCCCTGATTTGACCCCATGTCTCTGGAGGATGGGTGAAAGGATAGTGACTACCCCATCAACCCTCATGTACATAACACTTTTAAGTTTCTTCAGGTTTTTCTTGTTTACAATTCACAGGGATTCTTGAATCTGTGGCTTTATTTTTTCATTAGTTAGCTAATTTTTTGTTAGGGCAAATCAGCCCTTTCATGTCAAATGTTTCTTCTGCCCTACTCTTTCCATCCGGTCCTTTCAGTTCTCCAGTGCCCTGTACATCATTCTCTCCTCTATAACTCTATCCTTTCTCTGTTTTCTATCCTTTTGCCTCTTTATGTTTTATTCTGGATATTTTCTTCCTACCTCTAAGTTTACTAATTCTCTCTTCAGCTGTGTTTAATCTTCTGTTAAACCCAATCCATTGGGTTATTGATTTCTATTATTTTACTTTTCAGTTATGGATTTAGTTATTGTGTATACTTCTCACTTTTCTGCCAGAATTATCAATCTTCCACGTGTCTTCTTGAACATCATAATTTGATGACTACAAAATGAGTTTCTTTTGTGTCCTTTTCTATTGTGTTTTGTCACTGCTGTTTTCTTGTTCATTTTATCTTGTCTCCTAGTATGTGTGATGATTTTTGTGGACTGAATATTATATTTGCATAATTGTTCACAGAAATAATTTAAGCTGTAGGACAGTGATATATTCAACCAGGGAGGCTTCAGCTGGTACTTGGGCACTGGCACTCTGGGATCACTTTAAGACAGTTTCAGGATTTGAGATGGTTTAAAACTGAGTTTCAATCTTTGTAAGAGCTTGTTGGGGGAAGGTAGAGCTTAGAGGTAGAGAGTTTGCTTAGTGAACATGAGGTCATGGTTTCAATCTCCAGTACCTCCATTAAAAAAAAAAAAAACCCCAAACCTAAATAAACCTAATTACCACTCCCCCCAAAAAATTTAAAAAGAGCTTGTCTACTCACCTTTGCTTTTAGGATACAGTCCTTTGGGATCTCAATCCAGAGTGAGAGTTGTTTACTAGGTATTTCTCTCTTAGTAGGTTCTGGACTCCAGTCTCTGTTCCCCTAACTACCAAGGCTGTTATAAGCACCATTCAGCCTCTTAGTTACCTCTCAGGAAATGCCCCACCTGGAAAGGTAGTCCTATTTGTGTGGTTTATAGTCCTCAGTTTCTCTCCTTTCCCAGATCCTGGCTCAGTAATCATTAACTTATTAACTTTCTAGTGATTTCTAGAAAAGATTTTTAGATTTTTTTCCAGTTTTTCTAGTTTTTCTGAGTGGGAGAGTTGGTCAGAATTACTTAGTCACCAATACTGGATGCCCAAACCCTCTTTGACTCCTACCCTCCTACAGGAAAAGCACTCTAATAACTGAGGTTTGTTAAGAAACAAAATGACAATTGAAATGCTAACAGTGTAACAGTTACCCAAGCAGGGAAACAATGAGCGGAAGTGCCACCCAAGGGAGAGTCTACAAATGTACAAAAACACAAGGGTAACACAGTTGAAAAGGCAACTGAAATCAACATTGATAACAAAATATCTTTTAGAAAACTGGGAGTGTCTCAGCTTTGCTTGAGAATACTTTATATTCAGCTTACAAATATCACATTATAGGAACTTTTACAAGCCAATAGAAATTGGCTGTAAGGGAGAATGAGAGTCCATAGAACTGAACAGCATTTGTCCATTCTGGGATTTGTTCTCAGCTGTCAGCGTAGCCGGATTTGCTGATTCACCAGAGAGCCTCAGACCATAACTTGAGAAACACTACCAAATGAAGAAAGAGGTACCTTGAAATTCTTGAACCAATGTCTTCTGAAAGGGCTTTTGCTAAATGTTTCTGTAGAGAGTGCTATTTTCTGATTAGGTTACAATGGAATGGATTAGGCTTCTACTGATTAGATTAAAAACACCCTTCTCAAACCCACCCTAATCCTCATTCCAGGCCAGTTTGATTAGATTTTTGGTTTTTGAAAACTCCCAAAGATTGCCAACATTATCTGTTACTTATGGGTTTAACCTGCTGAATTGTGAAGATTTTGAAGATTTAGCGATGATTTCGACATCCTCCTGACCAGACAACTCTCACCAAATAACCTTAGATAACATATTTGGATAAATGCTCATCTGGTTCTGTAACATCCCCAAACTCAGTTTTCTCTTTTTTAAATGGGAATAATCATGTCCACGTCATAGATGTTTGGAGGAGTTTTATTTTATTTTTATCCTTTTTGAAAATTTTCTGAACTACTTTTATTTAAATTTTTTTTTTTTAATGGAGGTGCTGGGGATTGAACTCAGGACCTTGCACATGCTAAGAATGGGCTCTACCATTGAGCTATACTCACCCCCGTGGAGGAGTTTTAAATGAAATAATGCATATAAATCTTAGCACAGTACATGGCACACAAGTAAGCATTTACTAACAGGACGTCTTATGAGTTTGTTGAAGGTGATGCTCTGACAGTTTGGGGCCTGGCAGGGCCTCAGGGCCTCAGGTCCTGTGAGAGCAATTCCTTAAGGGAAAGCAGGGCTGGTATTCTGTTGGGATTACAGCATTTGAAAGGTGACAGGCCTGAATGGGGTGTGGCACCATGTGACTCTGGGTAAAGTGATATTAGAATCTCTATGCTAACTTTTAAAATTAGGGAATTAATCATGGATCTCAGAATGAGTCCATGCAGCATAGAGCCTGGTAAAGTTCTGGAAATTTTGTCATTTTGTAGTTTTCTCATATCTGCTGTTTTCCTTCTCTCACGTATTTTTCCTTTATGGCTGCTTAGCACGTTCCACAGTCCCACAGTCCTGGCCCCGTGGAGCTAGATGCTTTATCTGCTTTATCTCACTTAGTGCTGTTATATTAATCTCATGTTCCAGGGGAGAAAAACAGAGGCTCAGAGAGGTAAAGTAAGTAATTTCTGGTCTGGCTTAAGAGCTGGATCTCTGAATATAATGTATTACTTTTAGGGTTGCTGAATGAGAGTTGTTGCTCTGGATGGCTGTTGAATTCATTCATTTAACAAATCCTTAATGAGCAATGACTTCATGCTCTGCACTCCTGTTGGTCTCTGGGGATTCAGAAATAACTACAAGACTACAACTACAATAAAACAGCTATATTTATTAAGTGCTAATTCTGGATCAGGCACTTTATGTATATTAGTTTATTTAATGGTTGTAACCATCCTTGTGAGAAAGGTATGGATACCCTTATTTTTCAAATAAGGGAGCTGAGACTCAGGCACTTCTCCAAGATCACACAGCCAGGAAGTAGCAGAGCTCAGTTCTTTAACTTCCAAGTCTCATTTCCTTTTTCAGAAATAAAAAATCTCAGTGTGTGTGTGTGTGTGTGTGTGTGTGTATAGGTACTGATGATTGAACCCAGGACCATGCTAAGCATGCACTCTACCACCAAGCTATACCCTCCCCTCCCTAAACCTCAGTCTTTTAAATAAAAATAACATAAAAAGTAATGTATACTCAATTTAAACAATATGAGTGCTGATTTTCTCAAAAAACTTGCTTAAACAGGGTATTAATAATCATTTAAATTTTTGCCAGTGTATTTAATAGATGAAAATAGATTTCAAAGTTGCATTTTTAAAATTACTTGTCTTTTTTATAGCTTTATTGAGATATACTTCACATACCATAAATTTCACCCATTTAAAGTGCACAGTTCAGTGATTTTTTAGTATATTCTCGGAGTTGTGCAGTCATCATTACAGTCTAATTTAAAAACTTTTTTGACACCCCTAGAAGAAACCCATACCTACTAGTGGTCTCCCCCAACCACTCCCCTCCAGCCCTCAACCCCAGGTTAGTTATCTTTTATGTGTTTACTGGCCATTAGTGATTTTATGTGTTTTGGATTGCTCTTTTTCTAATTGATTGGAGAAGTTCTATATTTTTCATGAAGAGTAACCATTTGTCTACCACGGGTATTGCAATATTTTAAAGCTATTTTCTCATATGTTCATTGATGATGTTTAGATTTCTTTCAAATTTTAAAATGATTTATTAATTTTGCTACATTATGAACATTTTCCCTCCTCTAATTACAAAGCTCCCCTCTCCCCAGTCTTTTATACTGTTGTGGTTTATCTATGTTTCTAATCTTGGGCTTAGTTTGAGATACAATAACTATATCATATCACATACTACTCATTTGAAAAGTCACTTTAATCAAACGGCCAAATTTCTATTCATTTTTGGAGCTGTACAGAGTAACAGGCAACACTGAGTGAGTGCTTACAGACAAGATCAGCTTTGTGTCTTTGGTTTTGGTTTAATGTTCTGCCATCGCTGTCTTGAAATTCGTTAACAATTTTGAACAAGGTGCCCCTGCACTTTCATTCTGCGCTAGATCCCGCAAATTCTGTAGTGGGCCTGTTTACAAGTCCCAGACACTGTACCAAGCACTTCACATTATTAAATGTAATAACCAACCATATTATTCCACTTAATCCTCAGGGCCACGCTGTTAAGTAGCAAAGCTCATTTTCCTCTTCATTCTACAAACGGGGTAATGGAGGTAGGAAGATTAAATAAGGCTACAGAGCCAGAAAGCTGCAGCAAAGGGGCTGGAACACAGCATGTCACGCCAGAGCCTCGGAGTAAGCGTCCATTAACCCTGCAGGCTGTTACAATCGGGGGTGGGAAATTGGGAGGGCGCAAGGGCGGGAAGTGCTGTCGCTAAGGTCACTGCTTGGACCCCGCGTGCACAGCTGCGTGCGGTGCGGGACTGGGGGCGGCGCGCCGCGGGCGCTCCCGTGCAGGCCCTCGAGACTCCGCCTTCTGCCTTCGGCGGCGCGCGCTCGCCTAGCGGGCGGGCACTCGCGCGCGCAGCAGTTGTGTTGCCTGCGAGTTTCCCAAGTTCACACAGGCCCCGGGTTGGCATGGCAACCAGGCAACCTGTTCCAGAGCCGCCTGCCTTCTCCGCACATGCCGCTGCCATCGCCCGAGCCGCGGCCCGAGCCTATCCCATGATGCACCGCGCCAGCTCAGTCCCCAGTGGGCCGCCATGTTGTCGGAGTGAAAGGTAAGGGGGAGCGAGAGCGCCGGAGAGAGAAGATCGGGGGGCTGAAATCCATCTTCATCCTACCGCTCCGCCCGTGAGTATCCGCACCCCGCCGGTCCCAAACGCTGCTCCGGACCCCCTGCGAGCAGACTATCCCTTTGTATTGGTGTTTGAGAGCAGTTGGGGGGTTGAGAAGGGCTTTGGAAAAGCCGCCCGGGCCCTGGCTGAGGCTTCTCACTCGCTGTTCCTCGTACATGTTTTGGAGTCAGCAGCAAGGCCCCTATTGTTATCAAAGGAGGGAGGGGGTGGGGAGCGGGGTCGAAGCGAGGAAAATGCTGGAGGTTTAGGCCCGGACCCCGGGCACAAACGTGCCTCCGCATTTCTGCTGGGCCCCGTTGGAGCCCCCGAAGATTGATGTTGCCATTCTGGTTGCTTTTTTGATGGGTTTGCGAAGCCCCGAGTCTTCTGTGTGGCCATGGAGAGTAATTCTGTGCCACCCTGGATTTCTTCGACTTCTTGAGCTTCCGTGGCAGCGCCGAAGCAGGAGGAACAATAAATCGCTTTAGAAGCAGCCAAGGCCCATGTCTGCAGGCGAGACCCACCATGGGGGAACTTTGCGAGCCTTAAATGTAAAGAAGTAGGCGATCAGGAAGTTTCAGATCGCTTTTTAGGCTCCTGGGTGCTTGTGGCCTTTTGTTTCCGTGAGAGCTTGTGTTTTTGGTGGGTTCTTCCTCTTTGAGCCTCCCTGTGTTGGTGCGTGTCTGTCTTAACTCAGAGAGGGGTTCACCTCTCGGTAGTAGGTAAACAGATACACAATACTAGATAGTTTTAGTCCTCACAGACGTTCTCGGTAAACATAGATCACTTGTTATATTTGTCAGTACCGCTCCCACGTCAAGTAAGGAATACACTCCGGTAACTTTTTCCCCCCAACTATAGTCCCAATCGTCCCCCACCCCCGCCACCCGCCTTCCAAAAAAATCCAGACACAACATTATCAGGGAAGGTTTTATCCTCCCCGTAACTTGAAGGATTGTTACTCTTCATTGTTCAATTAAGAAAACACTGTTCTTAGTTGTGGATTTCAGTTCCTTCACTTACTATTCTGTCTGGGATTAAGAATAGCAGTTTATGAGGCTTTTTTGGGTTCTATTTTAAAGTCGGCTACTTCTGAAGCCATAGGTTTGTAGTTTTAGTTATTTGTTTGTTTTATGAAAACACATCAAAACTCACCAAGACAACCCTCCTCCAAGAGAGGTGGCTGCCAATGCAGTTTTAGTAAGCAAAGTAAACATTTTGACCCGTTGCTAATTTTAACTTTATAAAACACTCTTGGGGGGAATCTTTGGAAAATACTCACTGAATTACGAACTTTTTGAAGTAGCATTTTACCTTGGCCACATTTGAATTAATTTTGTCCAAGGCCGTGGCTTTTTGAAGTTGCGCTTGAAGTTTAGTTTGGGTCTGAGAGAAACTGCTTTAAAAATAAATTAATGCCCACAGAAAAAATTTTTTTTCTTTCAGTGTGGTGAAAGTAAACACCTTTTAAACCACAAAGCATTTCGGTAAATAGAAGGTGAGCTGTGGAGATAGATTAAATCGTGTTCCTTTGTTTGAGATAAAACCTATTAGTGATAATTCAAAAAAACAAACAAAAAAAACAAAACACAAACCCTCAACTTTGATGTAAACAGTTTGAAAATTGTGGAAGAGTAACTAGAATCAGCACTTATTTCTAGTTGCTTAAAATACTTCCCCCCCCCCCGGTATAACCTTTTATTCTATTAAAAATTTTTTTTGGGGGGATCAGTTTTACGTTGTGAAAATACTTATTTTTATAAGGTGCCATTTGTTAGAAAAAGGCACATTTCAAGTGCTACACATGTCTTTAGTGGGTTTGAGAGTTCTTTAAAAGGCATCGGCAATTTAAATGTTTTCTAATATTTAAGTGACTGATTTCTTAATTTTTATGCTGTAGTTGCCAAGATATTACAAAACTATCCAAGACACATGTTAATTGCTTAGGTATTTGCTCAGTTTCAAAATGTCCCTTATGCCAGGTTTTCTCTTCTTTGAGGAACTGCCTTGCCTCATTAGGTAAAGCAGGAAGTCTTAGGGCATACAGATAGCTTTACAAAAGCCAATTGTTTTGTTTGAACATTTTTATAGGAATCTCCCTTTCCCACCCCATGCCTTGATAAAATGAAATTGTGTTCTGTGTGTTTCAGTAGTGAACATCTTTTTCATATGGAAACTCTTTTAGATGAGTATTATGGCAAATCTTTTATTTCAGGAAAGATTGCATTTGCTATTTCAGGATTCCTTTTAGGGACTGGAGGTTCATTGCCTTAACTGGTGGTAACTGACATCTTGGGGTCTCATCATGGTGACTTTAAATTTACCAAAAACTTTTATATCTGTCATTTTATTTTGATTAAAAAAAACCTTGTGAGTCATAGAGGAAGGATTTCTTCCATTTTCTAGATGAGGAAACAGGCTCAGCGAGATTGTAGTTTAGTGGTAAAATGTGTTTTGGGATTCCTGGTTACCTATACAACAAAGACTGTTAGATTGATCCTCCCTTGTAAAAGCAACTGAGATTGGCTACTATTAGTGATAAGAGGGCAGTCACTTCTTTTGAAAATTGAACAGAAAGGCATTAGGCTGTTTGGTATTTTGTTAGGACCTATGGTAAACACAGCTATGACTTTCTGGTTTTGGTACTTAAGCATGAACACAATATTGTTCATGAGAGCAGAAACTGAAGTCTAGAAAGCTGGGCTACAGTACCCTAGTAAGTATTTTTGATGGATTGGAATTGTTAACTGAAACTAGGCATTTCCAAATTAGGCTTTGAACAAATTACAGATTCCATTGTGTCGTCTTACTCCTGGCTTCAAAACATGAATTAGTTGTTAGAAGCAAATATCCTTTTCAGGATATTTATAGGATAAATCTTTTATTTTATTCTATAAATTCTTTATATATATAATAAAGAAATAATGTAATAGATTTCTTATCAATCTTGTAAGTTTGTTTTTGATTTGTCACAGTAGGACTACAGAGAGAAGACATTTGTAGCAGTGGACTCTTGCTCTTGATGGCCTTGAAATTAGACTAATGGCTACGGACAGGGGTGTGTTCTAGTTGGTAGCTGATAATAGTTTGTAGCATTTTTTTTAAAGCACCCATGGGCTGATACCAGTTCTGTGTTACATATAGTATTTGATTTTAAGAAACTTAATTGTAGTGTTTCATAGTAGCATTTTGGAGATTTTTGATCCTTCCAGAGAAGAGAAGTAGATGGAAGTGAGAGAAATAGTACCTATTTTGGTTTACTGGGGTGTGGTAGCAGGGGCTTGATGATAGAACGAATTAGGCTTGGCTGCAAACAAATTGAGGTTTGATTCCCTTCTTTGCAACTCACTAGCTGAGTGGCCTTGGGCACATCACATAACTTTTCTGTCATACCTAAGTGTTTTATCTATAAAACAGGAATGATTAGAAAATGTCTGCAATATATTTACCACACAATTATTATTGTGTTGAAGTATTTCTTTTTTTACAGTGAGACTTTTACACAAGAAAAATGGTTGAATTTGGTTTGCTTTGGTGCTCATAGGAGTCAGAGTACTAATGGAATAATACTGTGATTACAAGCATATTTGTAAATTATGGGTAAAAATTTTGGGTTTATTTTTCTCTTGTACAGCCACTGAGAAGAAGTTTCATACTACGAATATTCTGTTACTATTCTTGGTCAGGGGGCCTTACTGATTTTTCAAAGGAACATCCTTTGAATATGTCGGACATTTTAAAGGGTTCTTTCAAGCTTTAGATAATCTGAGTCATTGCTAATTATATATGGGGTTTGGGTTTTTGTTTAGTTTATTGGCATATGTCTGCTCCAGCTGTGAAGTGATATTTTATAAAGCTCTTGTTCATTTAAAAAGTACCTGAATGAGGAGGGTATAGCTCAGTGGTAGAGCACATACTTAGCATGCAATAGGTCCTGGTTTCAATCCTCAGTACCTCCATTAAAAAAAATAGTAAATAAACCTAACCCTCCCCCCGCCAAAGTAACTGCAACAGTTGGGTTAAGGTATAAGTAAGTTGCTTAGAGGAGTCATTGATTGAAGTTGAATCCCATATTACCTTTGGTAACAGCATAAATTTTCCTGAAGTTGCCATATTGAGTCTAGATCTCAGTATCTTGTCAGAGTGCCTGCCACCAACTCCATTTATATACACATACACACCCAGCAACTTAAAAATAGAGATTTCAGGTTAGAAAATTGTTTATATATTATAAAACATTCAGCTGTTTGGTAGAAACAGGTTGTAGGTGATATATTGGAAAAGGTATGGGGCTCACATTTTTATCTTGGTGTATATCAAGTTATGTTTTAAAAAATGCAAATCTTAAACACTTGTAACCTGTTTGTCCTTAGGTGTTGGTGGAATGAGCGTTGCATGTGTCTTGAAGAGAAAAGCAGTGCTGTGGCAGGACTCTTTCAGCCCCCACCTGAAACATCACCCTCAAGAACCAGCTAATCCCAACATGCCTGTTGTTTTGACATCTGGAACAGGGTCGCAAGCGCAGCCACAACCAGCTGCAAATCAGGCTCTTGCAGCTGGGACACACTCCAGCCCTGTCCCAGGATCCATAGGAGTTGCAGGCCGTTCCCAGGACGACGCTATGGTGGACTACTTCTTTCAGAGACAGCATGGTGAGCAGCTTGGGGGAGGAGGAAGTGGTGGAGGCGGCTATAATAATAGCAAACATCGATGGCCTACTGGGGATAACATTCATGCAGAACATCAGGTAAAAAAAAGTTCACTATTTCAGCTTTGAAACTCTTTCGTAATCACTGTGCACTTAGGATATCTGCTTTCAGTGAATGTCTTTAAAAGCTTAAATTGTTAATGATTTCATTTGGTATAAGCTAAACAGTCACTTGTTTTAAAAGATTATTGTTGTAATGTTGTCGCTGAGTCATTCATTTCTCATTCTGTTGCTAAAGAGCAAATGACCAATTCATTTAAAAATATTCTTAAGATTGTTTTAATGTGCACATTGCATTTCTGGGTATTCCTTTTTTTTTTTTTTTTTAACAAAGAATACTTTTTCCCCCCTGACATGTATTCTTTTAAGACTCAACTTGTGCTGCTTATAGGCCAAATACGTATTTTAGAGCCTTTCCTGTTGGGTATGGGTGACTTTTGTTTTTAAAATATTATAGTTGAAAGTAGTAGGAAGTTGATTAAAAAAAACCAGCTGCTCAAGTGAAATTTATTTGAAATGAAACTGATATATCTAATGTTTTGTGTCAGAGAAGAGTGGTTGTGGCTTTTAGGTTTTAACCATCTTCATCCTCTTGTTCTAAGCACTTATTTCGTCCAGCTAATTTTAATATGCTTGCTTTTACTAAATCAAAATCATAGCTGGAATCACAGCATATTTTACTGACAAGAGAGTTTAGCCTGATCTGTTTTCCAACTTCCTAATAGTGAAGAAAGGATTAGAATGTTTTAATCAGGCTATTTTTTGGAATTGGGTATAGGTTGAGTTTGCAGAGGTTTATTTTACATTGCCAGTATCTGAGTAATAGCTAGCAAAAAACTGATATGTTTTATGAAGCCTCTTGTGCTTTCGTTCTGCTTCCGAAACAGATCAGGCACAAGCACACTTGCAAATCTGAATTCTTAATTGTGGTTCTCCTTGTCTCTTCCAGAACAGGCAGCCGGTGTACCATACATAGCTCTTTACCCTAGTAGAAGTGAAGAGGTGGAGTTTATCTTCTTAGTCCACTGAAATTTGTTGAGCACATTGATTGTAGGTTTATTGGAACGCTCATCAGTGTCAGTGCTGCTTCATAAGTACCCACTATGTGCAGGTGAGGGATACAAGAAGTATGAGGTATAGAGGGCTTCTTGTACACTTAGGGTACGTGTAATGTTTATTAGTAGCTATAAATTAAGGCATTGTATGTGTTTCCTATTTACTTGGAGTCTTGGAGGTAGAGATCAATATCCCAGTCCTTAGTATTGGCGTATAATAGAGCTTCTGAAGGAAGTTATTAAATGCTTGAGTCCCTCAATCCTGTTGACCTTAAAACAAAGTTGGGGAAGGACATTGTCACAAAAATAAGGATCTTGAATGCTAGGCTAAGATTTAATCCAGTAGGCAGCAGGGTTTTTTAGTCAACATGTATGGAGTGGCTTTTATCCAGTGGTGCTTTGGGAAGATTAAGTTGGCAGTAGGAGATTGGAGTGGGTAGGGGCTGAGACTAGTTGGATGACTACTCTAACAGCTCTGCTGTGAGCAATGGAAAAGAAGGGATGGGACTGAGAAATACGCAGAATTTGGTGATAAAATTAGAAATCTTAGGTCCCTGGGAAAATGAAGTAAGAGGAAAAGGAATAGAGGGGAATCTGGCTGGGGACAAATTTAATAATATACATGTTGAGTCTGAGGTGTGGGCACCTATATATGTAGAGTGAAAGGAGGTGTTTGGTTTGGATGGTGTCTGTGTAGGAGGCAAAGGTGGAAAGCCTGTAATTTTTGTCTTATTTGGCTAAACATTGTTTAAAAATCATGAATATTGGTTTTTAAGATACATACTATAATCTATATTGCAGATCTATAAAATCTTGCATTTTCCTAATGATAGGCTGATGGGTAAAAGCTGAAAGGAGAGTTAAAGTGCTTGGCCTGTCCTTTGCTAGGTGGGCAAATTAAACTCTGGGTCATCTCTTGGCAGAGCTCTAAGATCTAAAATGTGGTTGTATTGTTCTGAGAAGGCTTACTCTGGGCTCTAATGCTGAGCCCAATCATAAGGAATCACATCTGACTTACTTTCTTTCTTTCTCTCTTTCTCTCTCTCTCTCTCTCTTTCTCTCTCTCTTTCTCTCTTTCCCTCTTTCCCTCTTTCTCTCTTTTCTTTCTTTCTTCCAGTTTAATCCATATCAGTTAGCAAACCAGGGATGATGTTAAATGGCAATGGCAAAATCTGTTTCATACCCAGGGGACCTAAAACAATGACCCAACTTGGAATCGGCACTCATTACACACAGTTCCGTTGGTTACGTGATAGAACGAACAGCATTAGGGAATTCAGGGTAGTTGCTATGTTGCAGATGTGGGCTACCCACAGATTACCTCTCCTGCATTAATTAATTTATTGTAACTTACTGGTTTTGGTGTTGAACTTTGTTAACCTCCTTGACTGAACTATGCTCAGGCAGACACTGTTGTGTTTTTCATGCCCGTTTCCCAGGAGGTGGATGAAATTTTTGTGTTGATTGAATGAGGGAAGACCACAAGTTCTGCAGATTTGCACTTAGATAAAGCAGTGAATATTTGTGCTCAGCTGTCCTGACAGCAGATAGTAGCCACTTGGACAAGCAGCAGTGTGAGTGTAATATAATTGAAGGATGGAGGGGCATATCTCTATGTAGAGAATCACTGTGCTCATTAGCCACTGTTAATGATTGGAGGAGCAAGAGGTTGTCCCATTTGTCAGGTGGGAGTGCAGAAGAAGTTGAGAATAACTGATGACAGTAGAAACGTTTACTGAACATTTATGTTCTAGACTCTGGGCTATGTATTTCCTGTGTTTGATCCTCAGAACAGTCTCATGAGGGAGATGATATCATTTTTTGAGAAATGAGAAACTGAAGCTTCGTTACTAGGTAGAATCTGGTTTTGAAATCCGGTCTTTTTGTTGTTGTTTGTTTTGTTTTTTGGAGGTGGTAGTTAGGTTTTTTTATTTTAATGGAGGTCCTGGGGACTGAACCCTAGGACCTCATGCATGCTAGGCATGCACTCTACCAGTGAGCATACCCTCCCCCCTAAAATCAGGTCTTTGTGAATAGTTCTAGCCTTAAGAGCTAAAGCAAACCAAGTCAAAGTAACACATTCCAAGATCAGAGAAATACTTTGACATAATTTTGCTTGAATTTTCAGGATGATAAATTTGATAACAAGGAGGTTAATACAGATAATATTGGCTTTTCTCCTATAATTTATGCAAGAGTTTTTTTTCCCCACAAGAGCAGTCATGCTAAAGTCCATTTTTTTTTAAGTTTTGTTTTTTTATTACATGTGTATTCTAAATAGTGATTGTGGGAAACTTACCTCTGTTGGGACAGAATGACTCAATATAAAGTCATTCTACTACCAGCGCATTCTGCCATGCCACTGTGCTGTTACTCCTGTTTGGTGGGCCTATTTCTTTAGGCAGCGCTTCTTGTTTTTTAAAGACCTTTTGGCATAATGGAACAGAATTTAAGGTCAAATTGGCAGAATGCTTTCACCAGTGAGCTGATGAAGTAAAAAAATATCATAGGCTGTGATGCCAGCCAGTAGTGTTGAAGGGAACTATTCATTGTGCCAAATGCTTTACATCCATTTCTCTGATTATTACTCCCATTTATGAGCAATCACTTTTTTACAATTAAAAATTTTTTTTTTACCTTTTAATTTAGGATTGTCCTGCCTGATGTAGAAATTCTCTTAGTGTCTGAGTTTTTTCCTCTTATTTATTTAGGGGGGTAGGTAATTAGGTTTATTTATTTACTTTTAGAGAAGGTGCTGGGAATTGAACCCAGGGTGTCATGCATGCTAAGCATGTGCTCTATACCCTCCCCCTACTCTCTTTTAATAGTGAGCTTTTTATCTTTAAGCTGTGTCTAAATAAATATGTGACTTTTTTTTTAACATTGAAGCTTTATTTTGTATATATGAAACTTGATTGATAATTAGCATGAAGCCCTTAAAATAAAAGTTTAAAACTTTAATCAGCTTGAGAACATGTGCTGAGTTAATGTGCAGTACTTTAAAGATCTTTCAAACTGAAATATTTAAAATTAGGTGAAGTTTAGAAACTGTAAAATAGTATTTTGAGGTGAGGAAGGGTGTTCAGATTTGTTTGTGTGTTCATTTAAGAAAGTTGTAACATGCAAAGTCTTGATGTTCCTTCTGTATTTGTCCTTTTACCTACCATAATAAACATATTAAGTATCACTTTTTTTAAATACATAAAGTTATTGTGTTTGATGTAGTTAGAAACCTTAAAGCTCTCATTTTTGGGCCAAATTGAGGTCTTTGGAGAGGAGTGAGGGAAAGAAGTACCGTGATTTTTTTTTTTTTTTGTCTTTTTTGGCCTTTAAAATTTACTCATAGTAAACAAGATAATGGATATGGATCAAGATATTATAAAACACTAGAAAACACATCTCCTTATCTAAGGGAATAATACTATTTAAAAGTGTTGTATACAAAAATTTGTGTATTTATTTTAACAGTAATTTTTATAACTTGAGATCTTTTTTTCCCTAAATAGTATTAAAAGTTTTATCATGCAAAGCCCAGGATCAAGTCTTTGCCTTGTGATTGTTTTATTCTCATTGTGAAATCTGTTTCTGTATACTGCTCTGAGATAAACTGGGTGATGAAATAGGGAAAAAATTTTAAGGTCGATCAGTTGAACTGTGACCTCTGTAATGAATTTTAAGGGGCAGAGATAAGTAGAAGCTCTGCTTTGGGGGAAAGGAAATTTAGAGGACAACTCCAGAGTTTTCTCACTTGTGCTAGTCATCTTTTGGCACTAGGATATATCAGTATCCACCATAGATTGACAGCTGGTAGGAGATAATTCTAGATAACCAAGCAGAATTCAGTGGATGAATCTTGTGAGAGAGAATTCTAGATAGCTAGGCACAGTTAAGTGGATAAATCTTCTCTTTGACTCTATTTGTACCCCCTTTTCTTTTTCACTTAGTGTTGCCATCTTCTAGTGGTATATTGACACCCACCCCTGACATGTCTATCCTTGTTAATGTCCAGTAGCTGTGAATTCATCCTTATGCTTAGTAAATACTATGTTAAACTAGGCGGGAGCCCAAGGATTCCCCATACTGGGAATATCCTTATTCCCAGGGGATTCTTTTCTGTTGTTCCTGCTCTGATTCTGTTAGACCATGTGTCTCTTGTCTTTTCTGGGTAGATTGCTTAGATGCTTTAGCATTTGGGCCAGTGGTATTTAGTTAACATCATGTATTAAAGCTGAATAATCAATGCTTTCATATTGTGTTTTCTCTTACACCTGTACTCTTAGAGACTTTTTCCAGTATATTTGGAGTTCACAGAGAATTAAAGCATTATGTACTTGCTCAAAAGGATCATCAGCAGGCTTTCTTTGACTGTAATTTTAAGAACTATTTTCCAATTTTAAGAATTAGGTTTCAACGTAAAAAAAATATTTAATCAGATCCCTTTCTATCTTGAGCTGTGTGGTACTTGATTGATTGTATGGTTCTTGATTGTATGTGCCTCCTAGATGGCAGCTTGCAGTGATTTTTTTATGATACATCTTTATTTTGTTTCAAAAGGTTTTTGTTGTGGAGTAAGGAAAAATACAGGATGGGTGGTAATGAGATGTAGCAATTGGAAAATGGGGGAATGTCAGGAAGATGAAGAGGGTAAATTTAGAATTTAGAAATACTTATCAGTTACAGAATTTGCTCTGGGTGTTCCTGTGGCCAAAGAAAAGAGAGAAATGGGTTGAATCCTGAGAGTCTTAGAGAAAAACAATACTTAGGAAGAGCTGTGTTTCAGATTTCAGTTGTGAATGTGGT
The DNA here is from genome assembly GCF_048564905.1 of Vicugna pacos. Lineage (NCBI taxonomy): Eukaryota > Metazoa > Chordata > Mammalia > Artiodactyla > Camelidae > Vicugna > Vicugna pacos. The sequence goes on from NC_132999.1 coordinate 45,810,095, forward strand.
TGAAGTGCTTTGTAAACTGTAAAGTGAGATGATAAGATACTGTTTTTCATCGCACCTCTGTACTTGCAGATGAGTCGCATCTTTGTGCGTGTGTCCATTTTCTTTCATGCAACAGCGTTTACTTAATACTTTCTGCAGGCTGAGCCTGAGTACGGAGTTATGCTTCTGGGTATTGTGGAAAGAATACTGAAAAAAAAAAAGTTCTAGCCTTTGCTTAGAGTATGTCTGTTCACTTTTGGGAAGTGGCTTAATGCTCATAAAGGAACATAGGACTGACGATTAACAGGATGTCAGGAGAGTAGTAAGTGCTGAGGATAGTTTTTATTGTTGTTGAGGGATTTTTGACCCCTTCCCTAATTTTTACATTTAGTTTCTGTATCTTCTAGATGCTACAGTTAGGAGCCACAGTGGGAGTGTGGCTTTAGCTCAGTAGAATGTTTGGCATTTTGCTCCCTGCTGTGGCTATTGTGAGAAGTAGGGGTCAGTGATTGGCAGTAGGTCAGGTGAGTTTAATATTTGGGAATTTGAAGAACTTGGGCTGAAGGTGTATATGGCATTGATGATTAAAACCTGCAGTTGAAGAGTTATTGAACCTTCTAAGAGGCATGTACTTCATGTTTTTTTCATGTAATATTTTTTTGAGAACTTCATTTTAAAGTGTTTTATTAATGGTTTCAGAAGGTTTAACAGACGTGGATTTGTCTGTTGCCTTTAGTAAGTGCTCTTTTATGGTTAAAGTACCTTTCTTAGTGTTTTTATGAATCTCATTAGGAAAACTTTTAGGTTTGTGGAAATTGGGGGCTCTGAAGATTTTTTTTATAACTGCTTTATTGATACATAGTTCATTCATTTAAAATATACAATTCAGTGGTTTTTAGTATATTCACAGAATTATTCAGCCATCACCACAATCAAATTTATAGCATTTTCATTATCCCTTAAAATCTGTACCAGTCACTCTCCAGCCTCAGGCAACCATCAGTCTACTTTCTGTGTCTATCGATTTCTCTCTTCTGGACATTCATATAAATGGAATTATACAATATGTGGTCCTTTGTAACTGGCTTCTTTCACTTAGCATAATGTTTTAAAATTTTATCCATCCTGTAGCATGAATCAGTACCTTGTTTCTTTTTATTGCTGAGTAGTAGTCCATTATGCACATATATATTACATTTTATTTATTCATTTATCAGTTGATGGACCTATAGGTTGTTTCTACTTTTGGCTGTTATGAACGGTACTGCTGTGAATGTTCGCATACAAGTGTTTGGACATACGCTTTCATTCCTTTGGGTGCTTAAAGGTTTTTAAAGGTGTATAAGTCTAATATACAGACACAAAAGTAATGGAAATTTCTTCACTGATGCCAGTGCTTTTTAGAAATAGAGTTTGGCGTATAGTCTATCTACAACTTTACACCATGCATTTGGAATTTTTCCAAGTGACAAGTTTTCCTGGGGCTAATGGCAACTTTCTTCTCTATGAAGGAAATGTTTTCAGGTTAACAGCTAAATTCGTTTACAACCCTGGGAAGAAGAATGCTTAAATTATAAAGAGCAGGTATTTCAGGGAGCTCTGCTCTTTAGATGTTATGAATATACAGTTAATTGATTTGCTAATGACAAATAATTTTTCTCTATTAAAGTTCCCCAAGGACTTTAACAAGGGAATGGTTCATTAACCTAATTCTGGTTATTGTATGTATTTAAAAGCACCATACTTGCTGTTAATTAAAAAATGTTTTTTAATTTGCTAAGGGTTTATTGATTCAAGTTTTTTTTCCCCTGTTGGCCAAATTAGGGAGATACTTCTTACATAGTATAGTACAATACAAAACAATAAAATTAAGATATTGTTCTTTCTCCAGAGAAACTTTTACAGTTTCATGAAGGGAGGAAGGAATTATAAAGAAAGTTGTTTCAAAATGAGAATTTCAATGAGTAGTTTATATTGAACTGAGTGCTGAGTTGGTGCTATGTTGTGTTTGAGTGACAAAAACAAATCAGGTAAGAATAATTTTATAATGTAGTTCCTTCGCTTATCAATTTATTATCTAGAAAATGGGGTTTAAACTCTGTGTAGCCATTAAGAGTGATGTACATGGGAAAAAGACTGGGAGGAAATACGGAATTTTATTTGTGTGAGTGGGGAGCTTATAGGTAAAAATTTGGTTTCTTGTATACTTTTTGTGTTTACAGATTTCAAATCTTGAAATTTTTATATGTTAAAGAAAAAAGTGACAAACTTTATACCTTCTTTTAAGAATTTGGATTACCATATTCAATGAAAGTGAATTGGCTGATAAATTTCCAGTGGAATTTTGGTGTTGGAAAAGATCTTAGAAATCATTTAACTTTTTTTCCCCCAATGCAGTGGTTTCCTTTACATTGTCTCTTTTTAAGTTTAAAAAAATGTTAGTGTGTTGAACCAAGGTTGTTAGGTTAGGTTGAGGGTGTATCCAGAAAGATCTAGAGGTACTTTTATGAGTGTTTTTCTGTATCTAGACGTTTTATCGACATGTACTTCATAAGCTGTGTACCAGAACCGTTGTAGTCTTTTTACGTATGATTTGAACCCCCAGTATCTCTGTTGGTTTTTATCCCTTCCATTTTACGGAGGAGGAAATGCAGGGTCAGAACATTGAGATACTGTGTTTTAAGGATGCATGAATTAAGGTGGCCAGCTCATGCTGTTTCCACCAGACCAACCTGTTTGGAGACCCTACTATTCTTCCTCATGGTGTAGTCAGCTTTCCCCAAAATAGACACACAGGCCTCTTTTACACATTTTCACATGTTTTAAGCCCTACTTGTTGCTTGTATATTTATAATTTAGGAACACTAGTTAAAGTTGAGTTTGCATGTATAATTACAGGAACTCAGTATTTGATGCATAATAGGTCCTCAAACAGATGCCCTTCAGAACTGAGCTCATTGGTTTCATTCCATATGTCCTCTATTTCTTTGTATGACATTACAGGCAATACGGGAATCTTAGATTCCTGCCTCTTACCTCAAACAATTCGAAGGTTCTATCCATATTGCCTTTATTTGATAGGCTCGTGTTTCTTATCTGGACACTACAGTAGTCTTAGAACTGGTTTTCAGTACCCCTCTCCCTCATTTCTTCCTTCCAGCTATTTTCTATACTGCCAGATTGTTACTTCTGAAGACAAATCTGCCTCTGTCTCATCCTTGCCTAAATTTCGTTTTTTGCTGTTCAGCTGCTTTTAGGATAACTTCCAAAATCATCAGCATAGCATAGTGTACACTGTTTGTGTTTTGGTCTAGTTTTTACCTCTCCTGTCTTTAACTGCCTCTCCACTTCAGCTATATTGAAATATTTGTAACTTTCTAAACACATGTTAATTTTATAGTTTGTGCAGTTCCTCAACATAGTTGTGCTCTTTTTGTTTATATAGTTCTCTCTGCTTGGAATCCACTTCCTTCCTCATCCACCTAGCCATTTTCCTCACTTTCAACCAAATTATCCTTATCTCTGGTAAACCTTCCCCTTTACTTACCTCTTGTAGGTTGGGTGTCCTCTTTTGGTGCCACCATCATTTGGTACCCATCTTATTGAAGCATTCAGCTCCCTATATTGCAGTTGAATATTTGCTGGTGAACTGTTTCAAAACAGATCTTGGGCTTAAGTCCAGACCTACTAAATCAGAATTTCCAGTGATGAGACGGAGTTCATGTATTTTTTTTTAAAATCATTTTTTCTACTTCTGGTTTTATTGAGATACAATTGACATACAGCACTGTATACTTTATTGTGGGGGGATGTGATTAGGTTTTATTAATTTTTTTAATGGAGGTACTGGGGATTGAACCTAGGACTTCATGCTTGCTAAGCACACGCTCTACCACTGAGCTCTACCTTCTTTCCATGTATTTTTTAAAAAGCACTCCTTTGTAATCCTCCTGTGCACTTTGGTTAAGAACCACTGGATGGTTCTTGAAGAGTCTTACAGCCTTACATCTCCAGCCCCTGGCAAATATATGTATCTTATAAATAGTGAATAAACACATTATATCATCATGACATATTGATGAGATTTATTGAATAGAGTGTTTTATTTTGGAGAAAATTGAGATGTCATTTTGAATTGATAAGGTATACGGTGTAACAGAATATGGGGTCTTGAATACATGAGAAACTTCGGGACCTGAAGATAAGGAGCCAGGAAGCATTTGTTGGAGGGTTTCATTGAAGGACTTTTAAAGTAATTCTTCTCAGCTCTGGCTCTGTGGTTTTTTTAGGGGTTGGAGGAGTGTTTCTTGAAACCATTTCGTATAGGCAAACAAAAGGGTCTGTAAGAACAAGGCTTACTTTCCTTAATTTGTAAAACACTGAAACTATGTTTTTGTTCCTAGTCACATCACATATTGGGAAATAGTGCCGTATTGTTTCAACCTAATACATTTTCAAAGTTCGTTCTTGTTTTCAGTAGAGAATATTATCTACTAGGATAGTTCAAGCAGGATAGTATCCTTAAGAAGATAGAATGAAGGTTGTAATTTACCCCTGTATTGTCAATGGTTAACTGCTCTTAAGACTAGTGACTCATTTTTCCTGTTTGAAGCTTTTAAAGAGATGCTGTTTGGGTTTAAGGTTTCTGTTGGGACATAATGTAAAGTACAGTGTGAATCTTAAATTGCAATTTTTTTGTTCCATGTTATGGGTATGGATTTTGTTCTAAAGGGGCATTTTAAAAACAGCTTGATTGAGATATAACTCACATACCATACAATTCATCTATTTAAAATGTACTAATCAGTGGTTTTTAATATATTCATAGAGTTGTGCAACCATCACCATAATCAACGTGAACGTTTTCATCACCTCAAAAAGAAACCCTGTATCTATTACCAGTCACTATCCGTTTTCTTCATCCCCCTCACCCTAGCCCTAGGCAACCGCTAATTTGCTTTCTATCTAAAATGGAAACATTTCTTGGTAGTGCATGATCTAAAAATTTTCAATAATCTTTTTCAGAGTTAACTACTTATAGTAGTTTGGTTCATTTCCTTCCAGACTTTTTCTGAGCATATGTAAACAAACACATATATGAATGCACTGTAATTTTAAACCAAATAGGATCATTCTCTCTCATTCTCTCTCTCTCTCAGTGTATTGCAGGGGAAGTTCAATCCCCAGTAGCTCCATTAAAAAAAGTAAAATAAAAAAGGTATTGCGTACGTGCATTCGGGCACACACACTCTGCATGGTAGTCTTTTCTCCCTTAATACACTGCAGTCATCCTTTCAGGTCAGTAAATACCTCTGTATCCTTTTTAAGGGCCTCGTGCATGGAAGTACAATAATTTGACTGATTTATCCCAGATTGATTGACTTTGAGGATGTTTTCAGCTTTTGACATTCTAAACAATGCTGTAGTAAACTATTACAGTTACATTTTCCTATTCTGAAGTCACCTTAAAATGTAGTCAAAGAAATGAAATTGATAAATCAAAGGAACTCATTTAAAATTTTGATACATATTTCCACATTGTTCTCCAGATGGATAGTACCAATTTAAACTTCCATCAACCCTCTGAATGTTCTTTGTCCACTTTTTTCTGTATTATTTTCCTAGATTTATAAAACTGCTTTTATATGTCTTTTAACTTTGTTTTATGCCTTTTGCAATTCAGAGTTTTAAAACGTATGTAATCAAAAGTGTTAGTCTTTAGCTTTTGATTTCTTTAACTTTAGGCTCTAGGTCATCACTCACTGAGTCTCCTGTGTTTCTTGTATATTTTTACAATTCTGTTTTTATATTTTCATCCTTAATTCATCTGGAGTTTGTTTCTGTATATTGTATAGACAGGAAGTTGTGCTGTAATTTTACTTTTCTCAAATTGATAACTAGTAATCCTAGCACCATTTATTGATTTAAAAAAACTCCTTTATAAGAAATTGCCCCCTTATACATGATCCGTTTTGACTCGTTTTATTAATATGTTTATCCTTATCATTATCAAAATACTAGGGCTAGAATTTTTCATTTTTTACAAAAATAATCTTTATTGATGTATGATCAACATAATAAAATGCACACATTTTAAATGTATAATTTGTTAGGTTTTGAAATACCAAAGTATTCACCCATGAAATCATCACCACAATCAAGATAATGACAGTTCCCATCTTCTGCAAAAGTTTCGTTAGCTGTTTTTAATTCCTCCCAGCAGCATCCACTGATCTGCTTTCTGCCTGGGTCTAGACTTTTGTTATGTTTTAGTGGCATATGGAATGACATTAAAACAATTTTTTGTTACTTCCAGAATCACAGGCATACCCCATCCTTAAGGTTTTGACTTGCAGTTCCGAATGCTTGAGTGAGCCTCTCTCAGATTCTGTAAAAAGTTGCTTCCTCCGAACTCCTTCTAGTCCTTTGCTTCAATATTAACTTCTCAGTGAGGCCTTGCATGAATATTATTTAATTTACAACTCTGTCTTCCTTCCCTGCTTTATTTTCTCAATAGCTTTTATCACCATTTTGTAATTTGCTGTCCGTGCTTTCTAAGATGTTTACAGTGAGGATTTATTATTTTTATAGTTCAGAATTTCCTAAAAGCCATTATTTTTAATGGAGGAAAAAAACCTTGTCGTTTGATTTGAAAAAAAAATTCCAGTTTCAAACATTATTGTATGATACCCATAATCTCCAAGTTTCAAAGCTATAAATTGGTTATACCTAAAGTCCCTCCACCCTAAGAGGGAAAATTTCCATGCTTAATGACCTCACAGTAATACAGACTGTGGGGTAAGAAACTAAATATAGTAGCTGTTATCAACAAGGAGCAAATGAAGGTTTACTGTTTGCATAACACTAGGTGAAATTCTGTAAAGAATTAAACCACACAAAATACATACCAGTGTATATATTTAAAGATTATTAAGCTCTGCCTCTTCCCTTATATTCTGTCTCTTGGCTAAGAATCACTGATATTTTGATTAGTACCTCTTTTTTTGTTTGTTTGTTTTAATTCAGAGGAGATAGAATTATATTTAAATATTTTATCCCACAGATCTAGTTTTGGATTTATGTACTGTGTTCTCTTTTAGGATCATAAAGTCCAGAATGGGCTATTTGATGTGCTTGGTAGCTGCCCTCTTTAATTATGTTGCTGTGATTTATCTGGGTAGACTTAACTCATTAAGAATTCCTATTCCTGTACATACTACAAACAATAGAATGTCGAGCTAAGGAGGAGTGAGTGTCAAGGCTGCTGAATGAAGGAAGACATTTTCTAGGCCCCCTGGCTGAAGCCCTGTTAGATAAGGGAGCTCCTATTTCCTGTGCCAATTGATTGTATTGTAACAGTAGTAATGAACTGTTCCGATTTGAGAAATTGTCTCTGAGAAATGTCAGATTAGTGACATAGATTGCCTTTATTATTGCACCAGAGTTTATTCCCCTTACATCTATAAATACATCAGCCAGCTTTGCAGATATATTAAAACAAAACAAGGGTCATTTTTATTGGTGATGAATGTAATTTTGTTTCTCAATATTATAAGGGAACTAAGGACTCTTTCTTTGGCCTGATTCCATTCTGTGTATCTTCATAAGCAGTGATTTAAAAATGAATTAAAATATTTTTTCCTTCCCATTAAAAATAATGAGTTGTAGGTATTTTTGAATTCTAAAATCAGTAAATGCTCATTGTAAACATCTTGGAAAGTATAGACAATTACATTAATTATTAAAATAAAAACACCCAAGAAACAAACCAAAACCAACCAACCACCAACTGTAATTCAGTCTTCAGAATCTGTTAGTTTACCTTTTGTGATATATCTATGTATCTAATATATCTATCTAGAGTTTTTATTCAGACCTTAAAAAATGTAAAAGAAAAATTAAAAGATGTAATCTTCTCTGGTCCTAATAACAAGGATAATTGTATCTTGAGCTTTGTTAGTTTGTTTGTTTTGAATTTAATTTGATTGGCCGTATGAATTTTTACTAATCTCTGTTACGGTTAACCATTTGACAGGTTAGAACTAAGTATATGGCTCATTTCTAATAAGTATATAGGACTTAACTGCATATGTTTTATAAAATAGGCTCTTCTCATTTTCCCCTTGCCTTAATCTTCTCACTAGGTGAAGTTGCTTGATTTTACAAGTCACTCTAGATCTTTTGTGAAACAATTGAGATAAAAACATTTCTGATTATAGTTTTCTGTCTTTTATTTGGTCTAGCATTATCAAAATATTTTCTTATGATAGAATATTTCCATAGATAATTTTAAGCTTATATAATACTCCATTCTTTTTAGTGGCCTCATTCTTTTCTGCATTTCCTAATATTGATCCTTTAGATTTCTAAATTTTTTACTAATGTAAGTAGTATTGCAGTGAATATTTCTGTTTATCAGTACACTTGCAGTTTGAATTATTTTCTTGGCCTACGTTCTTAGAATGGGAATAATACTTAGTTCTTTACAATGCTATTCTACCTCTTGGGTAGTGATTCTTCCCCCTTTTTAAAATATAATTTTGCATACTGTAAAAATCACCATTATTTTAGTATACACTTCTGTAGATTTTGATAAATTCATATATTCTTGTAACTACTGCAGTCGAGATACGAAAGTTTTGGCATTTCCCCAAATTCCCTGGGGCCCCTTCATAGTCAGCTCTTACTTCCATGCTCTTCCATTTCAAGTCACTGGTAACCACTCTATTTTCTGTCCCTCTAGTTTTGCCTTTTCGAAAATGTTGTGTGTGTATGTTTGTGTGTGTGTTTGTGTTTGTGTATACTGTAAATGTATGTAGCTTTTGAATCTTGTTTCTTTCACTTAGCGTAAAAATGCTTTTGAGAATCTGTGTTGTATATAACGATAGATTGGTCCTTTTAATTTTCAAATAGTATTCCATTAAATAGTCTTATGACAGTTTATCCATTTTTGTGTGCTATAATTTTAATTCTCTTGGTTGGCAGGAGTGCTTGGTACAGTCATTGCTTGAAAGATGGCATGTGGGTGGCATATTTGATTATTTTATACATTATGTTCCTACAGCCTTTATACACAAAAGACAGCTGTATCAGGACATAAAATTTTTGGATTATAGGCAGTGGATCTTATTTTATTGTCTTTGGCAGGGAGCGTTTTAGAGAACTGAGGGTATTATCCCTCACCCCACCCTCGTTCAGATACTTACAAAATTCTCCAATTTATGGACAGTTTGGTCAGGGTAGGACTTCTGTGTACTATGTGGGTGAGACCTTTTGATCTGTATAGTTTTGTAGCTTGAGAAAATTTCCTTTGGTTATATTATTGGATTATTTTAGTTTTTCTTGCTTGGAAACCATCATTTAAAGTTGTATCTTCATTATTTCTTTATAGCAGTTGTCTTTTTTAAAATTAAAATTTTGATTTAGTGATTTATTGCTTCATGGGCAGTTGTAAGAAATGATACAGAAAGATCCTTTGAATACTTTGCTCTATTGCCCCCACTGGTAATATTTTACAGTATAACATTTGCAGGTAGCATTGTGTAGTGTAACATCTCAGCTAGGATATTAATGTTGATAAAATTCACCCAGTCCTATTCATATTTCTCCAGTTTCATTTGTACTAATTTGTGTGGCTCTGTGTGTGTGTATATATGAAGTTCAGTATAATTTTACCACCTGTGTAGGTTCATATATTTACCACTACAGTCAAAATACCAAGTAGTTCCAAAATGACAAGAGACCCTTGAATAGCCCTTTTTACATACCTACCTTCCCTTTGCAGAGGTGAGAAGGCCTCCCCCCAACCACTAGTCTATCTTATCCTCCATTTTTATAATTACATCATTTCAAAAATGTCGTATAAATGTAGTCATACTATATATGTAGCCTTTGGAGACTGGCCTTTTTTTGCTCTTCATACTTTCCTGGACTCTTATCCAAGTTGTTGCCTGTGGTAGGCCATTCCTTTTTATTGCTGTGTAGTGGGCATGGTGTGGATGCACCAGTTTGTTTAACCTATTGAAGAACATTGGGACTGATTCTGATTTTTACTTACAATAATTGAAGCTGCTGTGAACATTCATGTACAAGTTTTTGTGTGAACTTCATGGGATACCCAGTTGCTGGGTAGTTGCTGGTAGTTGCATGATTAGTTTTTTAAAAAACTGCTAAGTTGTTTTCTAGACCAGTAATATTTAAGTGATCCAGTTTTTCTGTACCCTTACTATTATTTGATGGTGATAATGTTTTTTATTTTAGCTGTTCTGATAGATACATAATGACATTTCATTGTAGTTTTAATCTGTATTTCCATGATGGCTGATGGTGTTCACTGTCTCTGCATGTGAACAGATATCTTTGTTTTTTAATGTGGTTTTATCCTTGTCTTAGTTTTGTATGTTCTTAATTATTAATAATAGCACTAAATTCTGTTTGATAGGTTTCCCTGTGTTCCTTTTATCCAGTAACAGTTTTGGAAGCTCCATTTATAAATTTGATTGAGAGCTTTTGCTTAGTTTATGGGTCAGTATTAATTTAGCACATATTCACTTTGTAACCATTTTAGGAATGGCTTATTTTTAAACCAGATTTGGGAAACTATGGCCTCTGTGCCAAATCTGACTTGCTGCCTGTGTATGTATGGCTCTTGAGCTACAAATGGTTTTTATATTTTTAAATATGTAGTTGAAAATAAAACCAAAGAATATGTGACAAAGACCTTCTGTAGCCCACGAAGTCTGTATTATTTATTATTTGGCTTGTTAAAGAAACTTTACCATCTGTTTTTAAATAACAGCTCTATTAAGATAGTAATTCATATACCATAAAATTCACCCTTAAGTTTACAGTTTGGTGGTTTTTAGTACATTTACAGTGCTATGCAGCCATCGTGCTTTGTAACACTAGAACATTTTAGTAATCCCCAAAGAAGCCCTGTACTCATTAGTAGTCATTGCCTATTTCCCCCTTTCCTAAGTCCCTGGCAAACAAATCTATTCCTGTCTCTCTAGATATGTTTATTATGGGTGTTTCATGTAAGTGAAATCATATAATATGTGGCCTTTTGTGTCTGACGTCTTTCACTTAGCATAATGCTTTTAAGACTCATGCATGTTGTAACATGTGTCAGGGCTTCATTCCTTTTTATGGCCAAATATTCTTTTGTATATTATACTGTAATTTGTTTATATATACACCAGTTGATGGATGTTTGAGTTTCTGTTTTTTTCAATTATATTCTATTTTAATGTGTCCTTTTCCTCCAGATTGAGTTCTCAGTTTTGTTTGCACTGTTTGGTTTATACAGCCTTGTGGATTTTAATTTTGATTTAAATTTTTGTTTCTACACCTTTATTTATTCTCTCCTTCAATAGGTAAATCATTTTCAGAAGTCTTTTCTTTTACATCTTCAAGATGAGATTTCCTTTCCTTGGTTAAGTAGTTTTCTCCCTGTAGTCTTAATGATGACTTACCTCATTTGGATCATCCTTGGATTAACAGAGAAGAATCCTAGAGTTTTGGCCACAGATGGCTGTGTGGGTTGTTATATTTTCAGATACAGAGCTGAGTGGTGGGGTAACCTGCACATCTCCACTTTTGGGTTTCTAGCAGGCTTTTATCTAGTGCAGCTTTGTTGCCTAAACAGTTGAAGTACCCCAGACACATTTTGATCCCTAATAGAGGACACTGGTTCAGAGTCAGACTCTAGAGTCAGCCTATCTGTGTAACTTTGACAATTAACCTTCCTCTGCCTCAGTTTCTTCCTCTGTTAAAAAAGTGGGGAATGGAGGATAATTAGGAATTACTTCAGTTTGAGAATTAATTAGTGCACATGGCTACCTAGGACACGGTCAGTAAGTACTGGGCTGTGATGATAGTTATTATGTATGGCCTAGGGGACACATCCTCTTTCTGTTCTTTTTCGCAGTACTATCCCCGTGGAAATGGCTTCTGGATATATGGTTACTAACCTTTTTATTTACTGTGGATATCCTACCCCTCTCATTTCTTATTGTTAAAAATAAGTGCACAATGAACACCTTTGCTTATAAAGCTTATTCTTTATTTTAGTTATTAGAATGTCTCTAGAAGAGGATTATTGATTTGAAAGGTATTAATAGGTTGAAGACTTCATAACTTTTCAAATTTATTTTCAGAAGTTTCTTTTTGATTTTTTCATTGGTATTATAGAAAATGTAGAAACTGCTGAAATTTTAAGTTAAGATTTGAGTGTATTACCTTTTAGTCTTGTGTATATCTCGGTATGGAAGTATATACCTATCTTTTTATATACACAGACTTGTAGCCTACTTTAGAATCCTTACAAATGTTACTTTCCTTTAAGAACTTAAAAATATTTTGAGTAGCTGCATAAAGTTTCATAAACAAATAGATGCTGTATTTAATAATTCCTGCTATATTGAATTTTTATAAACTACTTTTCATATCACAGTGTCAGGTTGAAGATCTTTGTTAACAAATCTTTGCTTATATTTCTGGTTATTTGCTTAGGCTAAATTCCCAAAAGTGGAACTACTGGATGAGAGGGCATAAATGTTTTATAAAGTTTGATGCATATTGTCACATTGCTTTCTTGAAAAGCTCAGAAAAGCATGACAACGTGTTCTTTTAAGGAAGATAAGAACCATTTTCAAGAAGTCCCATTTCTGCTATTTTATTACTCCTAAGACTAAGGGTAATTTCTCACATTATGAATATTTGTATGTAATGCTTGTCATGTTTTTAATACTGTGGGGTTTACTTTTAGGGAGATAAGACAGACTACCATGGCACTATTGATAAAGTGCATTTCTGCTACTTAGTAGATGTTATTTCAGGAGTTGAGGAGAAACCAGTAGTAAGACCTGTCTGCACAATGCTTTGAACCGTAGTCTACATTTCTCCAACTCCTAGTCTGTCAGAAAGGGAGAAAAAAAATCGGCAAGAGATGCAGTCTTTATATAACTAAATTCCCCTCCTCCCAGTCTGCAGAGACTGTCACTGTAGACATGCCTTGTAGTTGATAGTTTCTCCTCTAAACTAATTTTTTTACAGTTGTTTTCACTGGTGGCCTAAGTTGTACATCTATTTAAAAATACATGCTGTCTTACAATTTATAGAAAATTTATATTAATGGCTGTGGGGGCCCATAATTTGTCTTCTTTCACAAACTATTCTTATGGTAGAAGTTCTTATAAACCTTTTATGCTTAGTATTACATGTCCAGTAGTGAGCACAAGGGATGACAAAGTGAATCTCAAAGATTTAATATTAGGAAAACTTAGGAAAGCCAATTCTGTGCCCCTCTTTTTTTTTTTTTTTTGGTGGACCAATATTTGTTACTTTCACGTTATTTACATAGATTCTTATACTCTGCTAGTAGGATTTTAATGATGGTAAATATGTTAAATTTAACTTCATTTTTTGAAAAGAGCCTGATACTGAACAGATTTGCCACAACTTGATTTAAAAACTTTTGATGAATGTTCTTGATTTAGCTCTTTTTTGCTTTTTCCATGTCCTTTTTTGAGATTGGTGTTTCAGAATGAAACTTTTTACTGCTAATGAAGACCCTTTGATGTGTTCTCAATTTGCAAATGATCATTTTTTGATGTAAATATAATTTTCCATAATCATAGTTGTATAGAAGTCTCGTGTTTTTGAAATGTGTTGTTTTGGAAGCCAGGAATATGCCATTCATATAGATGGCTATAGGTAGTAGTTTCCAGACAAGCAGAGATAAGGTTTATCGTTATCTTAAGTTTTATATTTTTATTAGGTTCTTCCATATTAATTAAACAGTTCTCTCTCCAATTAAAATGGCTTTATCTCATTACTGATTTCAGCTTGATCATGTTTGGTGAAATTAAGAAGAAAAAGACTGTCAGAACCATCAGTTGTGAGCTTTTTGTGTTTAAAGGTCATTGGTATTATAGTCTGATTAACTGATTTTGAAAATATTTATTCCTTTTACTTTCTAAATTGTTTTTTGTGTTTAGGAAGTGCTGACATTTATATGGGGTGTGTATATCAAAAACAGTTTTGATAATTATAGTTTATCACTTGGGTCTGTTAACCATCCTAGCTGAAGGCTATCAACACAGATAATCTGTAAGTTTAATTGTATTTACTTTAATTGCTAAAGGTAGTAGGAATTTTTAATGATAAATAATATAAAACATGGAAGGTCAGCCTAATCCTGGCTGCTGTGGTGACATCACCCCCACCCTGCCCCAATGTATCATGGAATAGACTGTAAAAATAGCATAGTAGTCAGTTGCCAGAACAACAACAGTTTAACCCAGGCGTGCTGGAGCTTTTGTGCTTGCCTTTGATGAGAACAGAGAGAAGTGCTAGTAAAGGAGGTAGACATCTGAATTTGAATTTCACTTCTTATCTTTATCTACTATATGACTTTGGACAGAGTGCTTCTCTGAACCTTGGTCTCCTCATCTATAAAATGGAATAATTTCAATTTTACAGTACAGTGCTTTGAAACTCAGTAAAAGCTCGTATTTAATGTTGTTATTGACAGTGAATAAGCGAGATCATGTAGTATGGTTTATGTCCTCCTAAGCCAAAAGAGTTTTTTGTTTTTTCCCAGTAATCAAGACTAGTGCTGATTTATTTATATTTTATTCAAAGAATGAAATAACTTTTTGCATTTCTTACAAAATGAAGATAAAAGTACCTGCACTTTCAGATTGTTATGACTATTAAAGAGATTATTCAGCATATAAAGGATTTATAGGGCAGGCCTGGCACAAAGTAAGTCTCAATAAATATTCATTGTTGTTATTGTTTATAATACAGGTATAATAGAGCAGAAGATGCTGTAGAACAGTCTTACTTAATGTTTTTCTTTTAATGATTAACTTCAAATTAGATTAATTCTCATATTCCATTTCCTCTTCTCATTGCTCAAGTTTCTCCTGCATTTATTTGCCTGCTGTTTTTTCTTACTGGTGTCTCCTTCCCACAATGGTTCTTGGTGCCAGCTCTTCTTAATATTGTTCTGGATCTACATTAGTGAAATGGAGCTATTGTGATCTAGGCTTACTTTTGCAGAAAATCCTCCAGAGGAACAAAGGTAGGTGGGGAGGAGAAAAACACCTGGTAACTAAGATTCAGTGGTTGACGAAATAAATATTCTAGTTAAAAGCAGTGTTAGTCTCAAGGTATGGAAATCTGTTCTAATTAGCAAAAATTCAGGGCGTTAAATGAAAGAACACCAGGAATTCTGTTTGAACCCCAGAGCAGGAAATATGTACATGGGCCTCCTGAGCACTGATCGGCTTTCTGTGCCCATATGGATTGCATAATCTCTTGTCTCTGCTTTTTTCAGCACATTCTTTTTCTCTTTTCTATGTTGACCTTCATCTTCTGCTTATTCACCAGGTTTTGCTTGACCCAAAATGACAGCCATCAACTGCCAAGACTAAAATTTCACTTTATCTCTCCATAGCTATCTGGCCTGAATGCTAAGAGGGGAATCTGATTAGGTCAGTTTATCATTTCTTTTCAGATACTAGGGGTTTGGCCATTTAGGAGCATAACTTTGGTATAGTTGTTTGTGGCTAGAGGTGGTGGGAATTACTAAGTTGCCATTTCTAGGCAGGTGTCTTGAAACATGTCTATTACAGAAAATGTTCAAAAAAGTGTTGATCTGTTGAATTTTGTTTTTCCAAGTGCAGCTTATAGCTCTGAGTTACAGTTTTAAAGTATAGACATCCAGTGTGATTTCTTAAATACCAACTCAGTGATACCTGTTGCGTTTGAGTTTGGTTCTTGTATACAAGCAACAGAGAACTGGCCAAACTGGCTCAAGTAGAGGGACATTCTTTGTAAAGACACCTTGAGCTGTTAAGGGACAGTAATCCAAGGACAGGAATGCTAGTAAAGTAAGGCCAAGAACTGAACCAGAATGCTGTCGAAACTTGCTTCTTTTTTAAGTCTTTTATACTGGAATGCTTGGGCTACCATGGTACCTGTTTTTTTTTCTTTGAGGCTTAATGTTCGATAATATACATCTGCTTGAAAATCTGATAAATTTTAATTCATTACATGTTTGGATCATTAACTTCTTAACATTGATTCCTTTGTACCTAAGTCTGAGTTTCAGGTTTTTTTCCTTTGATTGCCATGTTGGCTGGCCAAAAGAGACAAACATCTCAATAGAGAGGTAGAAGGGGAACCAGATCATAGTGGTGTGGAAGGCAAGGAATAAAGGAATTTTAGAAGGTGACTCTACTGAGATTTTCTTTTTTAAAAAATGAGAACAGAAAGAACATGAGTGTAAACCAGTGATGATTTTTATTTTTAGATTTTGAAAGTTTCTGATGGATGAGAATGGAGACTGGAAGTTTTTCTGAATTGATGATTTAGCTGGAAATTGAGAAGAGAGGGAAAAATGGATGTATTTTTTAATAATAAGTTTTAGAAAGTAAGTTAGATGTTTGTGTAATTTAGGTACTTCTAATATTGATTACTGAGCTGCAGAAAGTGGGGGACTCCCCCCATGACCAAAACCTGCCGTCTGCTAACTAAGGATAGACAAAGAAGAGATAGATGTGT
The DNA here is from genome assembly GCF_048564905.1 of Vicugna pacos. NCBI lineage: Eukaryota > Metazoa > Chordata > Mammalia > Artiodactyla > Camelidae > Vicugna > Vicugna pacos. The sequence continues at coordinate 45,826,649 of NC_132999.1, forward strand.
GAAGGAGACATTTCAGTAACTTAAAAAGAATGACTTATGAGGTAGATAGAGTTGTATAAGTACCTACTAAGTGTTGGACATGTTGTCTCCTTTAATCTTTATAACAAATGTGTAAAGTAGCCAGTGTTATCTCAGCTTTACAGATCAGGAAACAGTGAGGTGTATATCATTCATTGATGTTTCTGATAAGTGTATGGAATTTGGGATGGTAAGTGGGGCTTCTCAAGAAGTTCACTTTGGAATATGATTCTTAAAATTTTGTACAATGATGCTTTTGTTTAATTTTTTATTTTCCAAATGCAATGTATAGTGCTGAGTTTATCTGTTTTGATTTTATAACTTCCTATATGGTAAAACACCAACTTAATTTGCAAAACTCTGGTTATAGTTAGGACAAGATCTGCCTTAGGAGAAGGAAAGTGTTGAGGCTTACAAAAGAAAGTTCTGTGATCCGGTAAATTGAATGGAAACTACGAAGCATAGGCCATTTATACAGATGATATCCTTGGGTGGGATGAAGTGAGGAATGCCGGGTAGGTCAGGCATAAAGTGGTTATCTCATTTTGCCTCTTTAGTAAAGGGAATGGGGAGATGCCTTTATGGGGAGGGGCAGCAGTAGAGAAAAGTCCTGGATGGTTGTGAGATGGGCAACTGGCAAGTAGCCCAGAGAGACAAATAGGAAATAGTTTTGTGAAACCAGTGGTGATTGATATGATTAGTTAGTGGAAGAAAGTCTTATAAACATTTAGCGAAAGTGAAGAAGTAAGAATTAGTAAGTTGTACTAGAAATTAACATTAACCCACTACTCAAATTGAATTTTAGAGAAAGGGAAGGTAGCGTACAAGAACTTGAAGAGATGTTCTGTCCTAATGAGAGCATTTTCTCTCGTTATAATTTACAGCCAGCTTTTCTCCTTTATGATAGAAAAGGCTTCTTTGTTACCTGCCCAAGATATTTCTTGTAGTCGTCTCTGTCTTCATTCTTTGATTTTTCTTGATTCTGGAACATCTTCTTCTGATCATTACTTTTGTTTCCTAGGGAGAATTTTGTTTGGAGAGTCTGCTTGTTGTCAATGACCATAACAGTTACAGCTTCCAATTGTAAACAATAAGTTCCTGACTAGTTAAAAACACTTTTGTGAGAGTGACTTGGTTTATCTTGTCTACTCAACTGTGGGCAGTGGTTTAAAATGGAGTTTCTGGATTAGCAACGAAGACTTAAGAAACCAAGGCTTCATTCTCAGCAGTTAGGAGGATAGTATACAGAGGTAGGAGGAGGAGTGGTTCCTCTTGTAGGTGAGGCAGAGGGAGACACCCTGAAGAGGGAAAAGGGAGAGCTGGAGGAGGGGAACAGAGAGCTAAAGAGAGGGAGAGAGGAGACCTGAGAGATCGAGCCAGGAAATAAGACGTGGTAGGAGAGAGAATGATGAGTGGGAAGACAGTATAGAAAGGGATGGAATTAGTATGAAAGCAGTATGGGCAAATTTTGAAGGTAAAGGGAGGAGACAGTGGAAAGCAAAGGCAAGAAGACCAAGAGTGAACATTCATCAAAGCCCACTGCAGACAGAAACTGAAGGCACTTTTATCTGGGGGTGGAAACTTCCTGTGGTTCATGGAGGCAGCTTGGTTACATAGAAAAGACATTGTATTTTACATTGGAAGACCTGGATTTAGATTCTGGAACTGCCATTTAAGTGCTCTTCCTACTTAACAGTGATTGTGGAAGTCATTTCTCTGAGACTCAGTTTTCTGATCTCTAAAATGGGAACAATGTGAGCTTGTTGTGGTAATTATACAAATACGCATAGTGCACGTTCTCTCCCTTCCCTTACCACTCCTGCTTTTTTAATGGGAAATTTAAATAGAATTTCCAACATTCTTGGTTAAAATTACTTGTAGGATTTTAGATTTCCAAGAAATGCCTACCATCTAGTTAAATGTAAGATTAGATTCCACAGGGAGAGCTTTATGCATTTATACAGAGCTTTATGCATTGAATTTACATGCTTTGTAAATGTTAACTCTGGTTTGAAGGTTCAAAATGATTTTATCTAACACTTGTAGAGTTTCCAGCTGAGATCCTGTCCTCATCAACCCCCCCCCCCGCCTTATTTTTACAACTTGTAGTTAGGAGCTTATTCAGTGTGCTTAGCTAAACAAACATTTTGTTTTGGGATTCTAGAGGCCCTTTGAAACTGTTTTACCACAATAACAAGCCTTGCCTCTACATCTCTTTTTTTCTCACATGGCTTAATTTTAGCTTCATTTTGAATTTTATTTTTGGCAAGCATAAATTGGTTTCCCCAACTGTACTCTGTTTCATGCTCCATACTCCACACTCTCCCTGCCTGGCCGTTGTATGACTTTCTTTACGTTTACTCTGCTAGAAATTGTACACGTACATTTGGAGGTAGTGATGATTGGATGAGGGGGTTTGAGAAAGTCCTGCTTCAGGCAGTCAGCAGTCTTTCTCAGGTAGGCAGAATAACCTTCCTCTTTAATAAATGAGGGACTGTAGCCTCAGGCAGCAGAGGTGGCTTGTTGCTTATCACTGAGAGGACCAGTAGACTTGGACAATGAGTTTTTGAATTATGACCGTTTGGAGTAATCTCTTCCACATTTCATCTTTGTAGTAATATTACCTTATAGTAATAACCTTGGAGATGAGTTAATTGAAACCTAGAAAGATTGTTATGATGTGGGTAGTACATTTAATGATGGGTCAAGTTTGAACTGATTCTTTTGGTTTTTTTTTTTTTTTTCTCTTCTGGTTTTGAGATTGTAGGAGTCTTCAGAGATCTTCCAACATGGAGAAATGTTGGTGCACTCTGATACATAGTTTGTAGCGCTTTTCCCTGAGATTTATCAAAGAAATACGGGCTTGGATCAAATGAGTCCCCTCATTTGTACTTAAGTTTTCACAGTTGGGGACAAGCACTATGGTCTTTGAGTCAATAGCAAGATTTGGGTCACATAATCATCTTTAGATGTCATTGCCCTTCAGCATGTTGATCTTTACTTACTAAGATAAAATATATGAAAAATCACTACTGTAATTCTCAAGTGATGGAATTGCATTTTCTTTTTCTGGATTACGTGTCTTTCATGTTTAGAAAAAAAGGGGAATGGGAGGGGAGAAACCAGGGGTCATTGCTGAACCCTGATGGTTAAAGGTAAGTGAATATTTAATCTCAGTCACTTGATTATTATTGTTGTCTTTGTCGATATCTGAAAGTAAACATAGGAAAATTTTTCAGTTGTGCTTAATATATATGTAAAATTCAGATGCTAACTTGGAGCTTTTCCCTCTATTCTGAACAATAGGTACGTTCTATGGATGAACTGAATCATGATTTTCAAGCACTTGCTCTAGAGGGAAGAACAATGGGAGAGGTAAGTGAACTGGTGTGTCAGGAAAATGGGCCTGCTTTTTAAGGGAAGGTGGAGCTGTCTTTCATCAAATGTGTCCGAATCTAGTCTCCAGAAGTATGTGCTTGCTTTTCCTTGTTGCCATCCTCATGATAGGAGTGGGATATTGCAGAATTTTGGCAAAACAATCTCATAAGAAGAATGTTAAACTTAGCCTAATGTCTTAAAAACAAAACAAAGCAACCGAAATATGAACACAAATTAAGTACTTTTATCTTAACCAGTCAGTTGTAAATCAAGGCATTATTACATTTTTACAAAATCAATTTATGTGTATCAAATATCCTTACCTTAGCCTCATCTTTCAGTTTTTAGGTTCTTTTGTAGTGGAAGGGAGTTTTAAATTGGCTGCTAGTCAGGATATGTTGATAACCTATTTTTAGAGTAGTGCCATTTTTTGGGAAGTTGTTTATAGAGTTTCATTGTGGAGAGGAAGTTTTTAGATCTCTGGTGAAATAATTCCAGAAGATAGAGGCTTGAGCCAGTCTTTCCTTACATTTAGAAACACGAATTTTGGTTTATAATATTCAAAATTTGCAAGAACAAAATTTATTATCTGTTATATTGATAAGGAAGATTGCCATAATTCTAAAAGAAAGGGTAGTATAGATAAAGTATAGCTGACTTCTGGTGCTTCTAGTTTTTGGCAGTAAGAATGTATTGGTGATAGGTAGAACATACAATTTGAATTAATTGCTAAAGCTGTCACAGGTTCACAAACTGGGGACATTGGCTTGTGGTTCTCTTGTTCTGGAGAGTAGCCTTAGGTTTTTTCTTCTATTTTTTGTATATCTAATATTTAAAAGCTCCCACATCTATTTTAATGTTTTAAAGGAGGGAGAATAGCTATATTCTGGATTCTCTTTTATACCATTCAATAAATACTTTTTTTTGACTTAGCCAATATTTTTTTGGCACTGTGCCAAGTTCTGAGGATTCAAAAATAAGGTAAATAACAAATATTCATTGACTACCATTGTGGTTAGGCACTTGTTAATAGTCTTTTGGTGTTTCGGTCCTAAGATTCTTGCTTCCAACTTTTCTGAATCATCTTGTGGTTAGAGTTCAGTGCCCTATCGTCTTGGGTTCACGGATTTTTGGCTTGTTCTTGTTTTTTCCCTAGAGCTTTAAGTGAAGATTGATAAGTGTCCTTATGTTTCCTGTGTCTGTCTAATTTTATTAAAACATGCACATCACTAACCCTATATGGTTATTGGGTAAAAGATTTTCCCTAAATTTCTGGAGCAAAGTTTGAACAGAAAATTAACAAATGTGTCTGATATTAGTATAGATGGGAAGCCACTTTTATCTGCTTCCTCACTCCTGTGATTCTAACCTGGTTCACTCTACCAAAAATCTAATCCCAATCTTTTAAAATTAGTTACACAAAATAAAAATAATGCTCTGTTAACTGTTTTGTAAGCAACACTTCATAATTGCTAAAGGCTTAACTCTAATTGAAGAATAGTGAACAGAAATGAATAGAAAGTGAATTTTATTTAAATCCACAACTTAACAAAAATATTTGAAAAATCATTTTCCCAAAATGCCACATCCCCCAAGGTCTCCAGACCATACCCTCCTTAACTTTGTTAGAAATGTCGTTTTTTGATATTTGTGTGTAATTCCTCAGACCTGGATGTAGGCATATATAAATAACTAAACAAAGTACATTCCAACAGTAATGCAGTGTCACACCTCTTTCTTCTTTCCTCATTATTTATTAACAAAGTAATGATAACTACCATCAGTTGACCACCTATTAGGCAGATGCTAAGGGGTTTGCATGCGTTATCTCATAAACAGCTCTCTCAGGACTGTTCTATTATTCAGATAAGGGAAAAGGCAGAGAGAGATGAATTAATTTGCCTAGGGTCCCACATCTAGTTAAGTGATGGAGCTGGGATTCCTCTCCAAAGCATGTGCCCTTAGAGTAAATGAAGCCAATAGTTATAAAATAATTGGTGGTGAAAATTGCATTTTAGTAAGCTTTATAAAAATTACTCTTTGAGGGAGGATTTCAAAAATACTTAAGACACTCTCCCAAAATACAGATACTTAACTGAAGTTATTTTTTGGAAGCATAACCCAATATCTAGACACAAAGGGGACAAACTAAGTATGAAGTGAGGTTTTTATACACTCTTTCTATAGCTAGTTGAGGAAGCAGTGACTACAGATGACAACAGAAAAGAGTGCACAGGTTTTCTGTATGTGGTTCGAGTGTAGAGTAGGTAGTGATCAGTATTGGCAGAGATAGTTTGTGATTACTTGAATGGAGGAGGTGTAGAACTTTGGAAACATCCTCTAGTTTAGTTAGGATTCGTGCAGGTGTGGATTGGGAGAATATTTTTTGCAGTGATACGAGGGAGATTGGCACAAAAGAGAAATGAAGGAAATAAGCTTTTATAATAAAATTTAAAAAGCACAAGTTTTAATTAGGTTAACTTTATTAAATTTCCTTCCCTTTAAACAATAAAGCATCTCTGGGAGGGGATGTATGTAAATGTAGTCTTTACCCATATAAATGCTAAAATTTGAAGTAAATTGCGTGGTCTTTTAAAGCCAGGCATGGTATTTTTTTGCTGCAGTTCTTTTACGTGTATTTGTGTGTGTTTGTGTGCTTGCATGAAAGTCCTCATTATGGCAAACAATGTGTTTAAGAAGGTATGAATATTTAGAATTCAAAGAGAATTGATTGCTAGTAAAGTTAGTGCTGCTTGGTTCTTAACATTTTTTTCATTAAAGCCACTACTAGACTCAGTTACTTTGCAAGATGTAGAGCATTTCTTAGTAGAAATCTTGCTCAGAAGTGTCTCCTTAAAACTTTACCTTCAAACCTTATTGGTTGTCTGAAGTACAGCTGTTCTCAGCTGAAGGACACAGTACAAGTACTTGCCTCCTGTTCTAAAGGGTCAGCATAAAAAGGAAGATAGAAAAATATTTTAGGATTAGGGCTACAAATTATTTTCAAGTATTTCATTCATTCTGCTTGCTAGCAACCTCTTTCATTCAACTTTAAGTTCACTCCTAAAAAGTTGAAGGGCACAGATTATTTCCATATGAAAAGATTAGTCTGTTAGTTGAATATTCAAGAGTGAATCTTTATCTTTGTCATACTGAGGAGGACTCATTGACCTGAGGTTTCTGGACTCTGTTTCTGCCTTGGTTGGTTGATGGTCTTTTATGATTTATTTTCTCCACCTGTAGGGGGGCAGCATTATTACTGTTCATGTCCTGAAAAGGATAAATTTGCAAAGTGAAGAGCAGTTCTCATTTGAAAGAACTTTGAGAGCCTTTGACACAAAAGATACCTTATTCTAAATAATTGGTTTTCTCACTTTTAAAAACCAGGGACTTTTTTCTTTTTAAAATTCCTTAATGTTTACATGTAGTAAGCATAATAGTGTTCAGGTATGTTAAAATAGTAGTAATCATTTCTAGAATAAATGGAATGTATTTAGATAAGTGGCCCCTTCATTCTTTGTTTTAGAGAGCGGGAAGTATAAAAAAACTTACCGCTGGTAGTAGACAAGTTTGTAAACCTGAGGAGGGAAATCTGGAAAGTGCTGCTGTATGTGGAGTAATAACGAATCCACCACATCCCATCCCCTGGGAGTAGAATAAAGTGAGATATATTTAAAACATAGCTGCACAGACTCATTAGACATTTCATAGGAGTTCTGCCCGTAAGTGTGAGATAGCAGAATGGCTTGTAGAGGAAGGAATTTGATAGTGATTTGGGGAGCTCTTAACCCAAAGAAAAATGTAACTTGGTGGGATGGAGATCTCACTGGACCAGAACCCTGAAACCATTGCTTGTAGCCTTGCCTCAGACATTCATTTTCTTTGAACTTTGCTTTTTTCACCCATAAGACACAGATGTTGGACTAAATAGTTTTCCAGGACCCTTTCAAGTCTAAGGTTCTTGGAGTTCACCCTTATTTCTATCTTTAAAGAGGTAGAAAATCAGAATAGTTCTGCTTTCTCTAGTATATGCCAGAGGACATCTAAAAGATAGATGGCTTTTTAGGGTGACTTCTCCCCTGTGATGTAGAGGTTTCATTTGGTGCTCTAAGGGATTTTCATTCACTGTCTGCAGCTGCATAAAGCATTGACCTGTCTGTCCATTAGGGCTCATAGGGTGGTAATTCTGAAATTGGGGCAAGTAAGAGCCTAATGTGGATACCAAGTCTGTCAAATTCTTTCCCACATCTTTCCATCATGACATGATGGCTCATAGAATTGGAGACTTTGGGTAGCTACTTTTACAGTCCACAGCCCTAGAGGGGCTACCTCACACTGTAAATTCCTTACAGCTAGAGTCCTATAAGAGTAACTCAGGTTACTCCAAAATGGATTGAATTTTGGAAAGGAGATATGTTGTCTGCCTGCAAGATCTTGCAGAAGGGAGGAAAAATTAATAAATAAAGCCTGTGGTGTATTAGTATAAAAATACGTGACTCAGGGGTGTAACATATCCTTTTCCCCCAAAATGCAGCTTTTGAATACACATAGGAATGGTTAAAGCTGCCTAGTTCCATTAACTTTGTACTAATACCATTTGGTTGTTGGGCATTTTTGACATTTTGTTATTAAAATGAAATGGTTACTTTAGAGAAAATATAGCTAGCCAGGCCAGGTGACCTGGAGGAAGTTAATAATAACTTTCCTGTGTTAGCTTAATGACCGTGTCGGAGGTGAAGTGACCTCTTTATGGGCCTTGTTTCGGAAGATCCTGGGATCTCATATTAGTTTTGGGGTTAGGATTGGGCATTTTGAGAAAGAAGATAAGAAGAAAGTGTCTTGTAACCCTGAGAATGTGAGTGTGTTTGACATTTGGTGCCCAGTTCTGTCCTGTCACTTTGAGACCTGTATGGAACCCCACTTATTCCAATATCTGCCTTTTGTCCTGCACTGGGAAGGCTAGGAAGACCTACAACTGTGTATGTTGAGCTGTCTTGGAATGTTTGAATGTAGTGAAACATGCTCCTTTGCAGCAGGATTTAGCTGATTCACGTGACTGCTTAATCTGTCTTCATTAAATTTCTCCCCTTGTATCCTCCTTTGTCTAAAATGTTTTCATTCTTTTCATCCACATCAGTACACTTTATTTGAAGGTAAGCCAACTAAATAACTACAATAATACATTAACACATTTCAAGACACTTTGGCATTGATTTCATTATGTATGTGAATCTCCCAACAGTTTTTTGAGGGGTATTAGTACCATTTTTATATGAGAAAAATGAGTTAAAAGTCAAATGACTCCAGCTAAGATTGTAAGTGTGAAGACATGGATTGACTTCAAGTTGTGTTTCATTAGGCTCAGCAGTAATAATAGCTGCAATACACTGAGCATGTATGATTTTCCAGGTGCTGTGCTAATCACTTCATATACATTACAGTCTTCCCAGTGGTCCTGGAATATTAGGATGTCCTTTTATATGCCAGGCAAACAGGGATTAGAGAGGTTAACATGATCATGAGCTAACTGTTTAAATCCAGATCTCTGTCACTCCAGATCCTGAATTTTTCTGCTGTACATTTGTGCATTTCCAGAGTCTACTCATTACTAAAAAATCCAGCTTCAGTTAATCAGCTTTTTTGCTGTCACCAACCAGAAGCTACAGAGAGGAGTTCAAGTGGCAGGTTATTTGTATCATTCTTATGGCCCTAATTTGTTTTGTATTAGTGATTTGTGTAAATGTTTTCTGTTTCCTTGCACATAAATTTGTTGAGGACAGGGGCTTCAGCTAATAATGTACTTTGTAAACAGTGACTGCCTAATATATTGTGTTGAATGAATCTTTTATCAGTAAGTCTTTTTTTCTATGTATGGATTCCTCTTTATTTTCTCTCTTACTTCAGAAGTTCCCCTCAAGTTCAATTCAGTAAATATTGCCCATATTCTCTATTCAGATTACTTTTCCAGTCTCAGGGATGTAGGGGTTTGAGGAGGGATAGGGAATGAAGAATAGGCAGAACTGAAAAGCATTTATTCAGCCTTCTCTGCAAATTTTTATGTTTTCGAACTACTCAGTAATTATTTTACAAAGAGTATATAAGATGAATAGCAAATCAGCAATGTTATTATCATCCAAGTTGAATCTGATATAAAGACGTTTGTTATGAAGGATGTTTGTTTAATGTAGCTGAAACCGGATCAATAGGACACTTTCTCTGGGCTATCTGCTAGGGCATGGAAGTATCCTCATTATATACACAACAGACATGATGGTATTTAGAAAATTTGAATTGGTTTTGTTACAGTTCTTGTTCAAGCTTGTATTAAACTCTGTTGTGTGTAATTCTTTCTTGTTTACTGTTTTTTGCTGATGAGGAACCAGAACACCAAAGTTAATTCATTGTCTCTTAAGTAATGCATTCTCTGGTCCCCATTATAGCAAAGTGTGTAGAGGAAAAAGTTTATTTTCTGTATTGGTTTCCCCTGTATGCATATACATCTGTGAAATTTTTCACTCCTGGAAAACATGAAAAAGGGAACTTGTCCATATCTGGCATACTGAGACATTTCTCTTGTCAATTTAATAATTAAAAATGCTCTGAGGTTGACTGGGTGTGTGGATGGGTTTGAATATCTGGTCTCGTCTTGAGATAAAGGGCTCTTTATCCTCTCTCTCTCCCTTTTTTTAAATTGAGTTATAGTCAGTTTACAATGTTGTGTCAGTTTCCAGTGTAGAGCACAATTTTCCAGTTATACATGAACATACGTATATTCATTGTTGCATTCTTTTTCACTGTGAGCTACCTCAAGATCTTGTATATATTTCCCTGTGCTATACAGTATAGTCTTGTTTATCTATTCTACATATCTTAATTGAGCTATTTGCTTCCTTCTTTGGGGATATGTCTGGGGGTTGGGGGGGCCAATAGGTTATGAAGCATTCCCGATGTTTTCATGGTTTTATTCATGAACTTTACAAGTTTCCTAAGTAATCTGGAGGCTTATCTTTTGTACACTGGGCTCCCAGGTACTATTGCAAGGACTCATTATGTAATAAAATAGTCTATTAATCATAAAGTCTAGACCTAGTATAACTTTAATATGGTTATATTATGGATCAAACCATGTAGTTGATACTTAGATAAAAAGAAATGACATTATTTATGGTAGCTTAATGGTAGCTGGAGTAACACAGTTTTCTATTTCCTTGTGTGCTTTTCCTATATCATTAGAGAAAAGCGAGGTTCACCTTGGACATTTCTTCATTTTCTGAGCATAGTTTACTGTCCGTCCAGTTTTATGAAGATACCTAAGAGAAAAGTTTCGTTTGGCTGAGTTCCACTAACTTGTAGTGGGAAGGTATAAAGAAAACTTTACTTTCAGTGGATTTCAGAAGGGATGTGCACTGGAGAAAGGATTAGTGTGTGGAGTGTTCCCCAAGTTAATTTATCACAAAACAATGTGGAGATTGAGGTGCTAACAGTATCTCTGAATTTTTTTTGAAGGGCATGCTTTATGACAGCCTGGGTCTTTTATGTGATTAGTTTCAAGGATGAAGTTGCTAACAGTGATTGTTTTTTTTATGTGTGGTAAAGAACTCCAGGAAACCACTGTGCTCCTTTGAAGACAGAGTGCATTTTTAAGTTTAATAGTAGTATCGGTTTTATAATTCAGTCTAATTTGTAGTTGTCCCTAAATTTAAGAACTATCAAGTTCTTATTTCTACTTCATTGCTCTTTTTGCCCTTACTATTCCCCACCAACTCACAGTGGATCTTTAGGACAGCCTTAAAAGTTTACTCATGAGACTGATAAACTTAAACTTGGAACACCATATTCTTCCATACTTGGATCCTGTTTTTAATCTAGCCTCTGCACTCAGCTGACGTTAAAGAATAGATTTCTTATTAAAACGTCAACTTCAGTGGTAGACCAGAAATGACTAGCTAATATTTAGTGACTTCATTCTTCATCACCGTAATGGACTATGAATCTTCATTTTTAAATTAAATAACTTAATGCTTTGAAAGCTGAGAGGCAAGGAAGCAGCAGTTTTTACCTTCCTGGCTCTCAGTTCCACAAGTCCCTTCTCTTACCATTTTTTGCCTAGATTACTGCATTGAACTCTTTGCTTAGCCTCCCAGCATCCATTTGCTTTCTGTCACCCGATTTTACGGAGGAATGTTGAATTAATACTTTAAAATAAGTTTTTATGACGTTACTCCCTGTTGGATTAGACCCCAGCCTCTCAGTGCTCCATAAAGCTTCACTGGCAGCTGGATTAGTGCTTTTTTCACCCTCTCTTTACTGCTCCCCTCATTGATGACTGGGCTCCCTTTTTAATTGGTGGGCACCTCCCAAACTTGCTTTCATTTCTACCTTTTCTCCCTCCCTCTCTCGCTTTTTTTTTTTTTTTTTTTTGATTTTTAGAAGCTTTTAGATTTTTTACCTTTGCTCCTTGTGGAAAGTCCTTTCCACTGTCTTCTCACTCTGAACTCCCCTCCTCCTTGGAGGCATTCCTTGACCCTCCTATCTCAGGTTATTGTTCCTTTCTTCATCTGTAGTAGGTTGTGAAGTTTAACAGTCTGTTAGTGTGCTTATTTTAAAATGCCTTGTAACTGTATTGGTTTGATTTCTGGTTGGTTTTTCTTTTTAATCTTTTCTTTCAGGGCAAAGAATGTCTTTACTTCTGTTACTCCCAGTAGTGACTAATGAAGGCTGTGCGTTTTAGGGTATGCTCAAGTAATACTTTACTTTTTGACATCAGTGAGTACTTCAGATGCTAAAAAATGTTTTTTTTTTTTCAATAGTCAGAGAAGCAGTATAGGTTTTCCAGATGTGGGAGAGAAGATCAAATCACCTCATATTGGCCAAGCCTAAGTGGTTTGTGTAATTTCACCCTTAGTGGTGGAAGTGTTATTAAAGGACATCAGATGCAGCTATTAACAGTGGTTATTATGAAAAGTGCTTAATAACCCCAGAAAATATATTTTTAAAAAATCTGTTAATTTTATATACTACATAATTATGCAAAAATTAAACTTTTCTTTCTTAAAAGAAATGTGTTACATTTCAACCAAAAGAGATATTTAGTTGAGAGGCTGTTAATTTGGAAATTTGGTTTTACTACTAATCATCTTGCCATATAGGCTAAAATATTTTTTCTGGCAGGGAGTAATTGTGTTTATTTATTGGTTTATGGAGGAGGTACTGGGGATTGAACCCAGGACCTTGTGCATGCTAAGCATGCGCTCTACCCTTATGAGCTATTCTCTCCCCTCTTAGGCTAAAAATTTTAAGCAGTAATTACTGGATGCTATATTGTAATGCTGCCTAGTAATGAAATGTGAAAAAATTATAGCAGATGTTGATTCTTAGACAAGTTTTTTGTGATTTGAATAAAATGAAATAGAACAAAAATGTTTTAACATTTAAAAATAATCTTTACAGTATTAAGTATTGAGTAACTGATTAAAAAAAGAATTCAGGACACTTCCTTAATTAGTAGATACATAAATGGGAAGTGAGAATTTAGAGGATCATGTTCCTTAAACCTTCTGGAAGAGAAAGCAAAAACGAAAATGTCTTCCTTATTTTTTTTTTTATATACTTAGTTTTAATTTAAAAAATAATTGGCTTGTATTAAACCATTGAACATTTTCAACTTTCCTTATTTAAGCTAGTTTTTTTTTTAAGCTACAGTTTTCAAAGTGGGTTGGAACTTACCTGCTTGTGTAAAAATATTTGAAACATGGGATGTGAGCTCTCAGTTCCCACTAACTTTTTTCATTTTGAAATTATGTTGAAGTGAAATGTGTCTGCTGAAGAGAAAATGCCTTATTTATTTGTGGTGAATTCTGTACAACCATGATGTCAATTTTTATTTTTTTAAAATCTATTCAAAATCATAATAAATGTATATTTTGTAACAAATTATCCATAATCCCATTGCACCAACAAGCACCTATTTCAGTTTTTATTTTTCTTTCCAAACTTGATCCAGACGTGAGAAGCAGTCTTTACATGTACAGTTTTGGATTTTGCTTTCAAATTTAATGTTATTTTATAAATGCTACATATAGTCATTATAATTATTTTGAATGAGCTCACATTATTGTATACAGCTACCTTATTGAACATTTGGTTTGCGCCCAACCTTTTTGCTCTTATACTTTGGATGTAGAGTTTTTTTTCTTTTGATTTGTTGTTGTTGTTGTTGTTGAGATGAATTCTCAGGAATGAACATGACTCTTCAAGTGTATCTTTCAAATACCCTTTCCAAAAGAATTGTCCTAATAGTGAATAGATGTATGTACTTAAAAAAAAAGCCTTATAAAGAATATTGGTGTATACTTTTATATCTGAACTGTTTCTTGTTAAGCTTTAGTCACTTGCGCAGTTCACAATATTTATTATGAACTATCTCATTTGATTTCACAACAACCCTCTATGGCAAGGAAGGTTAGACAAATCCCCTAGGGCATTGAGACTTCTGAGAAGGGATTTCTGAAAATTAGTTTTCAGTCAGTTTCTACTGGAACATGTGACAGTCAGTGGTTACCAATAATACATCTTTTCTTTCAGTCAGTGTTGAGTGGCCATTTCTCTGAGTTGATGTCAGGTTCTTTTAGTGCAATGAGGATATTTACCAAGGGATTAAAAATTGGGGTGAGGAGCTATATCTTACCAGCTAGTTAAGATAATCAGGTATTTGACTCCTGCATTGGTTAAATTCCAGTAGAAACTAAGCTTGTGTTGGAAGTTGGAATATGGTCAAGCCTGATCACACTTTCCAGGCTGAAACATCCCTGTGAATAGTACTCCTTAAGAAGCCAAATTTCTGCTCTAGAGACAGCTCTCTGTAGCCTATGTTGAGTGTGTAATCTCTTATTACCTATTTTATTCCTCTTGAGTAGAGTACTTTGTTGGAGTGTCCATCATAAAGTCACATTGATACTTCCGTATGCAAATATTGTGTCCTGTCCTTAATAATCAGCTTGTCTCTTAGTTTCTGCAAAACTGTAACTATGGTTCTTCTTGCAGCGTTTTCTTAGGGCTCTGAATTTTATGGAATTTACACTGAAGTCGGCTGGGTGACGTTGTCCTCACATCTGCTGAGTACACAGGAGCATTTCACTGGCTAGCCATTTGTAGTGTGAAGTCTTTTGGTTACTCTTGTTTTTAAATAATAGTAGCAGCTAATTCTTTGGTAACTCAGAGTTCAGCATTGTACTACTCTTTCACACACTGTTATCATTTAATATTAATAACAGTTCATTTTATAGGTGAGAAAACAGTCCAGATGGATTGAATTCACATAGCTGGGGTTTGAAACCAGATTTTTGTTTTGTTTAAATGATTTCAGAGTAGTTGTATGTGCTTTACCACTATATTACTTCTTAAAATAAGGAGCCTAGAGATTCTTGATGTTCTCAGCCCTCTATTTTATTGTCTCCACCTCTGTTTAAAAGGGCTCTTAGTAGGAGTTAATGTGATTATTGATTGTGCAAGTGTAGCTTTGTGTATTGTGTTTTTTGTTAGATGATGAATGAAAAAAGGTGTTTCCAAATAGCATTTAGAGGTTTCCCAAGTGGCTAACATTGTAAACCAGTGCTTGATTTCTGCTTTGTTCTTCAGAAGCCTCATGAATAAGCTTACTGATTTCTTTACTTCCCTTAAGTCTTCTTTTACAAACCTGTGGTTCAAGCTGGGATAAGTTATGTGTGTATTTCTTGCAAAGACTTGAGAACAGATACTTTGGAGGGGCAATTAGGAATCCCATTTAATGGGACAACACAGGGAAGAGTATAAGGTCTGTTGTATCTCTGTGGAGGATGGTAAGACCTGCCAAGCCCTAGTTCTCGGTATGTAGGTCTTGAAAGGGACATCGGTCACTAATTCAGAGATAATTGGATTATAGAGCTGACCTACATGAACTAGAACCATAAACTATTAATGTGTAAAAACCAAAATGCAGTTTACTGATTTATAAGGAGAAATAGTAACTCTCAAGTGGACAGGATAATTGTGTTCAGTGATCAGCGTGTTTGGAAACAGAAGCAAGCAAAGTTCTCCTAAAAAGTTTGCTTTGTAAGCAGAGTCTGAGCCAGGAAAGTTACTCTCCCTGTTTTTAGTGGCTAGTGTAACCATACTGTTACCTAGCCTGATGCATGAGTTGCTTTTATAAGGACAGACTTGTTTGTGTACCATGTGCCCTCTCCATAGACATGCATACTGGTTAATACTGTCTACATCTGACTCCCTGGGTCTCCTTTGCTTTTGTTGGGCCAATTCCTGTCTTCCTTCATAATTGTCAAATCGTTTAATCCTCTTATCGCTAATCTTTCTTGAAAGTAAGTTTTGCAAACTGCTGCTATGATCTGTTTGTTGTCCTGTCAGAGTAATCTTTATTTCAGGTTCTTGATGGGGTAAGCAGTAACTGCCTTTTCATACACTGGTTGAAGTTAAATGTTTTGTGATTGAATTTAGGTGTGGCTTAAGTGAAGGTTTGGCAACTCCTAACATGGGTTAGTGAAGCAGTGTTTTAGCCAATGCTGTGGATGATGTTCCCTCTAGAGGGGTTGAATCTGAATTTGAAATGACAATTGGCTATTCATCACCATTTTGTTTTATATTCAGTAGATTATAGCCCCTTTTAATATGATCAGATTCAAACAGTATAGCTCTTTTTAATGTGATCGGATTCCAACAGTGTCTTTATTTCAGATGACTCTTGAATATGTGATTGCTAACTAATTCTCAGTAAGCTTAACATAACTAAGTCCATTTAATTCTGCAGAAATTAAAAAGCCAGTCATTTTTTAATACAGAAGGGCTATAAGACAAAATAGGGGAGAACATAAAATGGAATAGGTGTAATTTTTCCAAATTCAAAACCACTTGGATTTTGGATATTAGAAGTGGAACAAGAAGTGCTTCTTGAAAGCAGACTCTTAAAAATGTGTTTTAAATATAAGAAAACTCTCCCATGTATTCACAGCTATACTTGTTACCTATTGCTGCATATCAAATTATCCCAAAATTTAGTGGCTTAAAACAACCGAATTGTTGAAGCCTCACAGTTTCTATAGGTCAGAAACCAAGTCATAGCTTTGCAGGTTTCTCTGTTTCAGGGTCTCTGCCAAGCTGCAATCAGAATTTTAGCTGGGGCTGTAGTCATAACGAAGTTCAACTGGGAAAGGGGCTGCTTCTAAGATAACTCAACATGTTTGATGTCTGGATTGTTTCTCACAGGTGGTTAGACTGAGGGCCTCAGTTCCTAATGAATCAGTCAATGTCCAGTGACCTCTCTTGGTTCCTTGCCATGTGGGCCTCTCTATTGAGCAGCTCACAATGCAGCAACTAGCTTGATTAAAGTGAGGGTGCAAGAGGGCATGAGACAGGAGTAGAAGCAGGATGGAAGTCAGTTTTTTAAATGTAACCTTGCAAGTGACACCCCACCACTTGCCTTGTGTTATTCCTTAGGGGCAAGTCACTATGTCCAGCCCATGGTCGAGGGAAGAGGGGGAATTACATAAGGGACTGAGTACCAGAAGGCAGAGATCATAGAGACTCATTTCACATGCTATACACTGAGGAGTGGAGATGGGTATGTTTTGGAGGAAAGAGAAATGCTAGGTTCTCTCTAAAGTCCAGAGACTTAGAAGAGCTTTGCTAAGTTTGCTTTGCTAAGTTTGCTCTGTCCTTGTCCAGGTATCTTGATTCAGTAGTTTATTTTCCTTCCCATTTGCAGAGCACTCTGCAAAAACCCCATAGATTCCACCTTTTTTTTTTTCCCTTTTCAGAATTGGCGTGCTGCCACTGTCTTTTCCCACCTCCTTTTTCTTTATCTCTACATACTTGCCTTTTCAATTCCTGCTGTTTTCATTGATAATAGTTAATTGATCTTCTTGCTGCTACTTTGCCAAAGCATATGGAGTTTTAGTATTTTGGGGGCTGCCCCTAGCATCTCTTTAGGATTTATATTTATACATATTGTTAACAGTGGGAAACAGTTGCCTCTTGGTATCTGACTAAGGTCTTGAATTTTTTAGTGTGTACTGTGTTCACTGTACTGTGTCATTTTATATAAGGAACTTGAGCATCCAAGGATTTTGTATCAGGGAGGCTCCTGGAACCAATCCTCCATGGATACTGAAGGATGACTGTATTCCTTTGAGACTTGTTGTATCTATTACTATTTTGAAGTACAGTCTCCATTTTTTAGTGCTTTTCTACATGTTTGTTACATTGTTTCCTTTTGAGAGAATTTGGCCTGGAAACAGCCTTGCTTATATGTTTACGTGCTTTTGCTGTCTTTGCATGTTATGACAACCTGGCAACCTACAGTGAAAGATGACAGGATCTCAGAAGTCATTTTTGAAGCCTTATGTTCAAGGGCTGCTGCTTTTAGGAAGCAGCTTGACAAATTATGGACAGACTATATTTGCACATGGAGGCTGATAACTTATAGAAGTATGAGTTTTGAATAAAGATTTCCAAATTTCTGTGGAGAGGGACGAGCACCGTAATGAAGGTATTTGATCACTTTTGCTCTTTTCAAAATATGGAGACTAAAGTTAACCAACAAGAAAGATGTCCCTTGTGTTGACATTCTTTCTTCTGGTACCCAAGGGAGAAGTTGATGTGCACTCCTGTTTGCTCACACTCCCTGCAAAATACAGGAGAAAAATCAGAATGTTAATTGTAAAGGATACCCTTTCTTAGGGAAAGAAACTTTATTTGTAGTCTTATATGAGAGAGCGTTTTTGAGATTAAGAGGAGAAAAAGAAGTTTAAAAAACAAGAATTCTTGAGTTGTGCTTGAGTAGTTCACATTAATTTTCAGTATTCCTTCTGTGGTATACCGCTAATTTTGCCTTGGCATGATGCCACTGAAAACATTTATTGAGAACCTCCTATGTGGTGGGCATTGTGTTCGGCACTCATAAACAATATCTCTGATCTTCACAGCAACCTGAAAAATATTTCCTTCATCAGTACAAAGAGAATGAGGCTGAGGGCAGTCCTGCATTTTGTCCTAGGACACATCACAGTTGTCTAGTCCAGGGCCTCCTGACTCCACTGCTTAGCTGTGGTCTGGGCTCTTCCTCCCTTCCATTCCACTCATACCCTCAAGTTAACAGACAGCTGTGTCATTGTTTCTCTCCGAGAGTGAGCCCTAGAGGCCTACCAGGAATTGACTGTTGACAACTGCTCATCTTCAAGTAAACCAATGCATCTGCAATTAAATGTCAGACCAAAATGTGCCTTTTGTCATGATCTTCTTGGACTAGAAAATGACAAATTAGGGCCTGAAGAGAAAAGTGTGTGGGAAACTGCATTCGTCCAGGTGATAACCCATATCTGCCAGATAGTTTTATAGAGCTGGAGTACATTGATTCCGAGAAACCCAGGATTTAGGTTTGGAAAGCTGATTTCATTTTAGTGAGGACAAAGTTGAGATACTTCTCTATTGTCGTTGGGTTCTGGGTTATATAGATAGGAAAGGTAAACCTTGATTGTCACGGTGGAGAGCAAAATGTTTGTACTTTCTGGTTTTTCATTCTGTTCCTCTGAGAAGTTCAGCGATCCAGGTGTGTTCTTTTATGCTCAAAAACAGTAGTTAAGTACTGTCTCAAATTTCTGACTTTTCTTGTCTGACTAGTAGCAACTGAAATGAAAACATAATTAGAAGAAATGAGGGACATTTTAGTGAGTAAAGCTGGGTGATGATGACCAGAATGAAGAATAATGGGATGCTAGTGGAATTTTACTTTGCAACCCTGGTCACTAATACTTTGATCTTGGGCAAAACTGTTCTGTTTGCTTGAAGGGTACTTTGCATTTATTTGGTTGAAGCTCATTTAAAGTTCTTGTACTGGTCTAGGACCAGTGATGCCTACATTTCTATGAAGTATGGAATGTTTTGCGAAGTCTCTGTAGTGGTGTTATTAAGTATTCTTAAAATTAATTGTGCTTAGGAGATTTTTATTTCCCTTCCATTAATGAGGGAATACGTGTTCTGTCTTTCCAAAATTTTGGACTAGGTTAATGTTGTGGTTGGGAAGTTGTGGTGTGTGGTTTTTTTTTGTTGTTGTTTTTTATTGGTTTGTTTTTGCTTTTTCTTTGTGGTGATGAAAGTGTTTTGGTTAAACAGAATCTCTGTGTATGATGGAGGTGAATTTTGCCTCTAGCATTCCATAGCTGGGAGCTGAGTTCATATCCCAGCCTGAGTAACTTTGCATGGTCAGTTAATATACAGATAGGCAGAAAAAGTGTTTTAGTAGTTGTAGGTACTTTCTTTTTCAGTAAGAATCTTCTTAGTGAGCAGTTAGCTAACAGGTCTAATATGAGTCCCCCTAGCTCCCTTTAAAAATCTTGGCATAGATTAAGTGAATAATTCTAGATATTTAAGCTGAGCCTCTATTGTGATGGATTGATCTGTGGCAAACCCCCCCCTTGCCATAGGCCTCTTAGTGACTTTTACCAAATATATAGTAGTACTCTGACCACAATCTCTGTAGTCAGAACACTGATTAAAGACCTTCAGGGCACGTTGAGCATCTTCAGTACCCTTGTCTAAAAGAAAGTGTTGACTGCTGTACTTTCATCCTTTGTGAATTCTTTAAAAGCATCTATTATTTTTAATTTGCAGCAGCTCTTGCCAGGTAAAAAGTTTTGGGAAACAGATGAATCCAGCAAAGATGGACCAAAAGGAATATTCCTGGGTGATCAATGGCGAGACAGTGCCTGGGGAACATCAGGTAATCTAGATCTAGCATCTGTACTGTGATTTATGCCTGTCTTAGAGCTCCTTTCCTCAGCAATTGGCAAGTCATGAATTTTACATCAGCGACATAAGCATGTCAAGCAATGAACTATCCTGTAGTATAATTCATGAAGGAGCTTATATGATGTAATTTATTAAAACATAATTAATACAAAATCAAATCTTCAATATTTTATTGAAGTGCTAGCCACAGGGATTGGTCTTATTTGAAATGACCATAATTTCAGCTATAACTTCTTGTTCTGTACTGCTGTCAGCATACTTGGAATTAGAAAATCCCTGCCTGCCATTTGAAGTTCATGTTTCTTTCTTCTCCCCTTGCCCCTGTGTACTGTGTATGGGGTGATCTATCTATAAATGTGGTTGGGGCCAAATCGTCACTGGGTGTGGATGCTCTACTGACTGACTACCCCTGAAGAGGGATGGGAGAACTTGTAGAGGCAGACACTCTCACAGCAGAAAGAAATGACAGATGATAGGAAGGGAGGAGATAGAAACCCCAAAAGCTGATATGCTGTGTTACAGCACAATATAAGAATGGAACCCCAGATGACAGTGAGTCATATGAATAGATCAAATTATGTTGTTGTTTTTAAAAAGGGCAGTAAAAAAAAATCACATTTTGTTTTAGTAATATTACCCATAAAATGTGTTAAAAAATTCTGCTACTTGAAAAGGGTAAACATTAATTTATGCACTTAGCTAGATAAGCCAATTATGTGAACTGCTGTATTGCTCTGCTGTCCTGCATATATGAGGGATGTGTTCCGTTTCCTTAGCTTATGCAGAATATTATATTTAGGGAAAACACACAACAGGAGGTTTTGGCTCAACTGACTACGGCAGGTTTCTTTATTCCCAGTCATTGGTTTATCCATGAGACATCACTCGTAATTTGTTTGAGCCTCTGGCTGCACTGTATCATGCTTGTGTATCTTTTTTGTAGATCATTCAGTTTCCCAGCCAATCATGGTGCAGAGAAGACCTGGTCAGAGTTTCCATGTGAACAGTGAGGTCAATTCTGTACTGTCCCCACGGTCGGAGAGTGGGGGACTAGGCGTTAGCATGGTGGAGTATGTATTGAGCTCATCCCCGGGCGATTCCTGTCTAAGAAAAGGAGGATTTGTAAGTTGGCTTGAGGAACTTGTTCCTATCTCTCTCTCTCTTTCCCTACCCTCCTCCCCCCCAAAACAAAACGTGCCTGTTTAGTTTCCTTAGATATTCACAACACTAATTGCAGGGTTTTAAAAAACACTTTTATTGCAGTTAGATCTCAGGCAAAGCATAGCAGGAGATGTAAGCTAAACTTTTTTAAAAATAGAGAAATAATGTTTTTTGGGGACTCATTGATAGTAACGTGAGGTAAGAACTGAAATCTAGATATCAGTTCATTGGTCTACCAGAAAACGACTTTTAGTTTAAAACAAACAAACAACAATTAAAAGAGAGGGAATTAACACAGAACTGAAGGTGAGGTGTCAGTAGAGAATAGATCTGTGAGTAATGATTTGCCAATATCTGACGATCCTTAAAATGGATCAGATACGTGGGGTCATTCTTGTTTTTGCTAGGTGGGCTGTAATTATGAAATGATCTGTGGCCCTCTTTGAATAGCTTTGCTTCTCACACTCAGCCTGTCAGGAAATTAGAAGTTCTGTCAATTCTCTATCTGCAGTTTTTTTGAGATTTGTCACCGTTGACTTCTCTGATGCTAAATTGTAGTCAGAGTGGCTTCTCTGACTGCAGCCTCTTGCTTTTTTAAGTCTTAAGCAGTCTTTCTCAAAACTAGTTCTTTCTTATACCATTGACTTTATAGATTTAAAAGTCTTAAGATGCATTTCTGTTTGAGTCTTCCTCATTTTGTATTCTGTGACTGGTTTTATATTTCAGGCCACAACTAGAAAGGCCATGAAAGTCACCCTGAATCTACCTTCCTTCCTTTCCTCCCGACTCAGCTTGTTTTGTACCTTTTCAAAGCCCTTTATCCCTGAAGTCTTTTTGGGTTAATACTACCCTTTGGCAATCATTAAACAGGCCTTCTGTCCCCCAAATCATATTGATAATTTTATCTCCATAACTATCTTACAACATTTGTTGTCAGTATTTTTATTGACAGATATCTTGCTAGGGGCTTGGTCCTATTTTCCCAATTCTACTTGAAACTTCTTTAGAGTAACTGTAGTACATTTTTGGTGCAGCTTCCTTAAGTGTTCAATTCTTTAATATGTTAGTGGATGTTAAATGAATGATTGTTGACTTGGCAGGAAGAGAACAGGTGGCATCTAGGGTAACCAGAATCCTCATGGAGTTAGCTTTATTCTCAGCATGCAAAGATGATGCTTCAACAAACATTGACACTTGACATGTGGCCGGAGCTTTTAATTTCACCAAAAAAAAAAAAAGTGAAATGAACTTATTTAAGAGACTGGTTTGGACTTCTCCCAGCTCCACACTTAGAAGTTTGGTATGAGGAATTTAGCCAGAAGCGGATCTTTCATTTTTATGATAACCCTTAGAAAGATCAAGGGACTAAATTGGGCTTTTGTCTTGAGTCTTGCATTCTAGCTGTTCCAAAGCTGGCCTGATTACTTCTGGGTCTTTTGACCCTGCAGAGACATAGGTCAGGTTTAGTGGCTTGCGGATCAGATTGGAAAAGACTTCTTGTATTTGAACCTTCCCAAGAGAGTACTTGGGAAGAATAAGATCTACCTTTTGGAGGTGAGGAATGGGATCACACAAAATGATCTTTTGCTGGTTGTCCCTTGGGAAGAATGGTGTTACTTCTTTCAGCTTATCCCCAGCTCACCTTTTTCTTACCTCACTCTTTTTCCATCTCATGAGTGCAGATTTCTCAGAGGAAGTGCTGCCTTCTAACTTTCTCTGCCTATAGGGGATAAGTTAGTGTTGTGCATAGGTAAGTTGTTATTATGTTGAACTGGAACCTATATGACTCTTGCCATAAATTCTCTGTTGTGTGTGACAAGTTTCGAAGTCTTGGGCGTTAGCCATGAGACATGTGCCAGAGTTACTGTGAAGTTTGTAGGAGGCAGAAACATAATTGGAATTAGGAGAGAGATAAAATGCTGGGGCTGATGTATTATTTTCTCCTGTTTTTACCTTTTGAAACAAGTATTTCATTAGTTAATCTAAAGCTGTGTCTTTGTATTCAGTATCTTGTATTTAGATTTGTAAAATGTGGCTTCCTTTCTTGTCTTGGGGTGATTTTTAGCTCCTTTATTGTCACCAGAGGAAGTTAAGATCTCAGAATAGAGGTCAGAAATTTGAACTTTCTAAAAAGCAATTGAATTACTGAGCTTCTGAGGTTTGCATAAGGATAAATGAAAATTTCCCAGATCTGTGTTCCAACTTCTTTTCAGAAGGAAGGTTGTGGATAATGAAATATTCTCTCATACTTTGACTTTGAGTTGCACCTAAATGGTGATACAGGAGGACTGATCAGTGATATCAAACCACCACATTGGCATATCCAGTCTTTTGGTGGGTGGAGAACTGAGAACCAGTGAACTACTTTATCAGCATTTTGGTTATAGCCTGATGATCCTGTACTTCACCAGGCTTTGCTCTGTTGGTCAGGATGACATTTGGCCAAAGCTCTTGTCGTGGAAACGTGAATCACTTTTTGATTGTTACGGTATGCATACATCTTCCTGGAAGAGCTGAGCTGCTCTCCCCTCCCCCCTTTAAAATCTAGTTTGTCTTTTAGAGATCTGAGGTCAGAGGCTAAGAAGGCCAAGAATATCTGCTGCTTTGAGATAATTATTCTAAAGCATGGTAATTGGTGGTTTATGGATCAGAGCACTCAGATGTATTTATTTTTTGGGTGGCTGTACCAATTTTACTTCCAGTAAGCCAGGGAGAAACCTCATTTTAATACCCTGAGAGCTGAAAACATCATCTGATGACATAATAAATGTAGATTTCTAAGTACCAATGGACCGTTTTCAGATAACTGGCAACAGATCACACAGACTCTGATTAACTTTTCAGTTAAAGTTGGTTTAGAACTAAAGTAATCTACTCTACTGTGGTTTTTTCATTTTCAGTATGATTGTTTCATGGTTACAGCTTGAATGAAGGTGTTTAACTCTTTGTCTAGCTTCCCCAAGCCTCTCTTGGGTTCATTTTGATTGTACAAATGGACACAGTCGTTTTGACTTCTGCGATGAGTACTTGCAGGCTGATGATAAGAATCTATCAGCAGTGTTTTCTTCTCAGCACTCACTGTAAATATTTGGTAGTATTCCATGTATGAATCAGAAACTTCACAAGTAGCAGTTTTCAGAATAATAGAAAAACTCAGAATACCAGTTAAATCAGAGTCACATCTTTCAATTTAATTTATTTTCTTTTTGTATCCTTTATTTTATTTATTCCTGAAATAAGACAGGTCCCCATCCCCACATAACCCCCACACCCCTGAAAAATAAAACCCTTAAAACAAAACAAAGCATAGTTCAGAGTAGTTACCAAATCACATGTAACTGCTGTATTTTGAGGGCACTGGGTGAAATTACCCACCTAAAGACCTTGCTGTTGGTCTTTTGGAATACTGCTGATCTTCACGTAGGTTGAAGCCAGTCATAAAAGTGAATCGTAATGTCTACTTTTCTGGTTTATGGTGCCTGGGGAAATGAGAAGACCATTTTCAGTTAGGGTGAAGACCACTCTAAATTTGCAGACGAAAGATTTTTAGAAAAAATATCTGAGGAAGGCCTTTCTGTTTATGTTACAGACTGGCTACTTTCTGACCTGGAGGATGCATGCACACTCCCAGCAGTTTACTTGGGTCACAAAACTTGATGACTTACTTTTCTAGTTTCCATTCTGTTTATTTTAGGTAGCCAGTGCCACTTGAATTGATTTTGTTTAAAACCTTTGTGCAATGTAACACGGGTTTGAGTCTCAGCTGGACTTTAATGCCCTCATTTGCAAAGGGGGGTTAATTAAAAACTCATAAAGTCTAATTCACATGGCCGTGTAATATATATATATGAAAATGCTTTTGTAAATCTTATAAAATCTTGCTCCACAAAGTCCATAGGTCCATATCATTATCAGCACCTGGGGGCTTAATAGAAATGCAGAATCTCAGGTTCTACACTAGACTTACTGAAGCAGAATCTGCATTTTGAAAAAACCCTTAGTTAATTTGTATACACGTTAAAGTTTGATAAATACTGTTATATAAATTTCTTGAAAGATTAAGTTACCAGGATGCTATGGATCAAACTCAGAAACTTTTATCTCAGGGTGGAGTCCCTTCAGATTTGAGCTTCCCTTGGATGAGAAGTCTGTGCTCTTTGCAGTGTCAAGCTATTAGACACTGACTAAATAAAAAATTTAAAAAACATAACTTTTAGAAAATCTTTTTTGGTTTTAGCTCTTTTCTTCCTCCTGGATCTGGTGGTTACCCCAGTGAGGGGAACATGCTTTTTACCTTTCCTTTCTGTACACCAGAAATTGGGTGATCATATACACAGTGCCTGGTATAATCCACGTCCCACTGTTTCTGAAGTGCACACCTCCTCACTTTGGTTCATTTTGAAATTGGGATGCAATGTTATAATTCAATTGTCAGTGTTTCCTTTTTAGCAGCACATAAAATGATGGTATGTCATAAATTAATGGTGTCTCAAGATTTGATGAAACATAGTAATTAGTGACTTGATTCTGTACACATATTTCAGAAAAATCAGTGGGACAAAGGGTTTAATGATTAGAGCTGTAGTCTTTTCAGGAGGAAAAATGTAAGATGTTTAGCAATTTTTAAGCTTTAGGGGATTGAGGGTGAGGATGGGTGTGTCTGAGAAAGGCAGTGGGAAAAATGTGAAAATTGGATGAAATACTCTTAAGAGTTTTTTTTTTTTAAAGGAAGTGCATGTTCATGAATCGCCTTATTTAATACCTGAAACAACCTTCCGAAATAAATATTGTCCTTACGAATTTATGGATGAGAAAAATGAGCTTAAAAGGAAAGTGGTGGGGCCTGGATTCAAACTTTGTTCTAATTTCAGTTCTTAGCTATATTGCTTTCTACTATAGCATATGATATACTGGCTTATTTATTAGTTTCTCACGACAGAATCATTTAATACGTAAATTTAAAAGTAATTCACATGACTAGTAATTTGAAACTTTTACTCATTTTTTTAATATTTGAAATTTTATATTACTATTGGAACTATATACTGATGAACTTTAAAGAAAATTGACATTCTGAGGTTTTTTTTGTTTTGTTTTTTTTGACATTTTATAAAAAACTGAGAAGTGTACCCAGGAGAGACCAATATTTTAGTCGTTATGGTTTCTGGACTCTATGTCAAGCAAATACACAAAATATTCCTTTTTAGAAAAAAGAGAGGAAAATTGCTAATCTCATTGAATGTGACTTCTGTCATACGGAGCTATGTGGTAGGATCTTTACAATAGCAGTAGAAATTAAATTCTCATTTCTCCGACTTCATTCAGAATTAATAGATCTTCCCTGAAAGATTCCTCTTGTTATGCGAGGCTTTTAAGAAAGCTGAGCTATGAATGGATGGACTGATCTCCATAGTACATGGTTATTCTTTCTGTCTGCTCTTCCTTCTGTTCGTTGATATCTCGCAACAGAATGCACTCCTCTGCCTCTGTGTAGATCTGGAACCTGATTTTTCAAGAACTCTTCTTGGCTCCACTTGTGAGTTTTCATTGCGTTTGACCACTTGTATTTTGAGCACTCACTGGGGCCTGTATTTGGCTTACAGATTCGGGTTGATATGCATTTAAAGGAAGTCCTCAACAAAAGGATGCTATTAATCTTTCCTAGTTTTTCCTTCCATTTAGCCAGTAGACTTTTAAAAATATTATTATGTCCAAGGTAATAGTGACAAAAAAGCAAAACATAACCCCTACCTTTATGATGCTTATTTGGACTTAATTATAGTGGTTCTCAGTTGTGAGTGCTAGTTGTAGGAGAAGCTTTTAAAAATATTTGTGGGAACCTCTACAGACACTTGTAAATTAAAAAAAAAAAAAGGTTGTGATGCTCAACATAAACCTTAGAGTCACTGCCTTGTGAAAATAGCAGGATCTATGGAGGGTCAGATTGGCTATACACTTTTATTTGAGTTAAACCACTTAGTGGAAACATTGGAGATTTTAAATCTTAGTATCATAGATAATGTTACATAAGAAATGCCATCCCAGGGTGTAGTTTTACAAGTATCATACTACATTTATATAAAACGATCTATACTTTACAAAACTTTTGCATTTGCATCATTTCATTGATGTTTATAACTATTTTGCTTTAAACAAAGGATCTCTGTTTTATAGACAAGAAAACTAAAGAGGTTTAATAACCTGTCCAAATACCAGTAAGTGTTAGCATTTGAGATAGACTGTAGCTTCTGTGCAGTTGGGGCTAGTATTTTCCTAAAGACCACATAGCTACGAATGCCTTGTCTTAAATATTAAAACAACTTTTAAAATCCCATAAAACATACCAGCCCTATTCTCTCTCTAGGGTCTTCACATTACCCCCATTCTCTCTCTAGGGTCTTCAGATTTCTAAGAGACCATTTTTATGATCCTGAACCTTATATTCTATGTTCTTTTAATAACAGCCTGTAATAGAATAGCTTCCCACTTGTGCTCTTGGTGTTATTTACAAATCAGACTTAAACTATTTTAATTTAGGGCTGTTGTTGATTTACTGAACTTGTTAAAACTTTTAATATACCCGTGTACAGAAAAGTGTACAAGTCAGAAATGTTCATCTTCATGAATTTCTGCGAAATGAAAACACCCCATGTAACCCATTCAGATCAAGTATGGAAGCCTTCCTTGGGTCTCTCATCTTCATGTAGAAGGAACCTGCTATTCTGCTGAAGCATGATTAGCCTATTCAGAGTAGAAAACCAGGTAGCTGTATTTTACATAAATGGGCTGTGCAATATTGGTAAAAAATAGTCTTTCTCAGGGATATCTTTGAACATCTAGCCCTTGACAGTATAATTGAGAATATAAGTATTAGTGACTTAGTTTTCAGGCCAGAACAGTTGGCTTTACAGAAGGACTAACAACTTTTCAGCAGACCTTCTTAAAGTGTCACTGAGGAAACACAGTGAAGAGTGTTGATTTGATGAGTGAGTCTCTTCTGTACTCTGATTTCTTCCTTGTTGATGAAACTTCCCAACTGCCTTTATTATTATAATTCCTTTCCATTTTAACTTGTAGACGTTTTGAATTCCTTGTGAGAAATTAGTGGTGAACCATTCCTCCTGAGCCAGTGACTTGATTTGTAGATTTGTGGAAGATTACTTTAGTGTGTTAGGATGCTCCTTCTGATACTCAATGACATTAGTGGTGTCTAATTCAGATAGAGTTGTTTATCACCACCTCCTGGATTCTTACCTGATGACAAAGATAATGGGAGGATCCTTCTTATTTTAGCAGTTTAGTTTTGCAGGGTTTTTTGTCATTTCAACTTTCTTTGTCATATTTTTTTAACTTCTCTCCAGCACTGAATTTGCTGCTGGAGATATGAAAATGAATAATAGCTTCTGTCAGTTTTACGTTTGCAAGAGAAGGGAGCTATTATCTCTGGACATTTTGAAAGCTCTTTCTGTCTTTAGAATCCTGTCATAGTCCCATATCTGGTTTGGGATCTCAGTGTCATGCTTGAATGGCTGTCATTCACTCTTTTTGAGCCAATTAGAATCTTATATTTTGAAGATGTAAAATTTTATCTCATTTACTGCCAGAACTGTAGTTTACCAACTTTCTGCCACATGAAACTAAATTGTATATCCTAAGTTCCTTCTTATGTGTATTCCTTTATTCATGTTAGTTGTGAAATCTTTCTTTTTCTATGTCTCATTTGAACAGAGAATGATGTTGAAAGTAAAATGGGCTCTGAACTGGTAGTTGAAAGATCTGAGAGTCAGGGTCCCTGAGTCTAGTCTTTCTGGACTAGAGATGGCTAAGAACTACTTTGAGAGCATCTTGTTTATTTTGCATTTACAGTCCTACCCATTCAGAACTGAGTGTCTGTTCTAGTTTCCATTAGTGATTTCCCTTTAATGAAATTTGGTTGTGGTGACTAGAAGTGCTGTGTAGCAGCTCTCACCATCTTCTGATTGGATTATTCCTTTCCCCAGGAACTTTCTTTTGGTCCAGGTGTATTTGTTTTCTTCCTTAAACCAGAAGTCACTGGGGGACATGAAAGTTTACCTCTCTCTGGTTTTACTTAACCCTTTGGTAAAGTTTTGCAAAGCCCTCTGTACCATGTCAAGTCACTGTACCAAGCCTTCTTTTCTTTTGGAAATGAAGATACGTTTGCTTTAAGTGTTCAGATCTTAACTTTGACTGTTGGTAAGAGGAGACAGACTTAACTTTCTTAGAAAACATCAGTGTACTTGGCACTACATCAATTCTTTTAGATCCTGTCTTTCAATCTTTGTAGTTTGAAGCACTTCAGAGATAAATTCTGTTGCATCAGTGATTTGACTTAACATGCTCCCATGTAGTCCCCCTGGTATGTCTGACAGGCAGTGAAAGACAACTGGTAAACACTTCTTAGAGTGCACTTTGTGAAAGAAGTTCACAGTTAAATTTAACATGTTTTGAAGGTTTAAAACAATTCAAGTTAAGGATGATCAGGGAATTACTGATGCAGTAAGCTGTGAGACATTGGGTAGTACTGGGGTGGTGGTGGTGCACATTGGCAGGACATATATTCCAAAATAAAGTTAGAGTAATGAATTTAATTGGAATGATGTTAGACCACACTTATCTCAATATTCAGAAGTAAGGGAGGAGTTTACATAGGTAATGGTGAAGTAGGAAATTTATTTTGTAGGCTTAACACTTTCCAACTGTACTGCTAGCTGCCATACCTGGGGCTTACTAGGCGTCATGCTGTTATATAGAGTTAGATTTGAGGGTAGAGAAGTGGAACCCAGAGGTTAAAAGTCGTGGTTGGGCTTTGTGTAGGAAGGAAAAAAATGAGGTGGAGGAACACGGGGTATAATAAGACTGTCCTAAACTCTGTAACGTAAATGTATGTCTGTCTCCCCCATTTGGCAAAACTTTCTGCAGTGTTCCTGCCTCTGTGTTGTCTGTTAATTAGATTGTAATGTTTTGAAAGGGCATGGGCACTATCCTTTTCTAATTAGCATTTAGTGTAGTCTCGCGTCCACAGTGGTTACCCACTATTATTAGTTGATGATGATTAGTGAAGCTGAAGCTATTTTTTAAACAGGGCCCAAGGGATGCAGACAGTGATGAAAACGACAAAGGTGAAAAGAAGAACAAGGGTACGTTTGATGGAGATAAGCTAGGAGATTTGAAGGAGGAGGGTGATGTGATGGACAAGACCAATGGTTTACCAGTGCAGAATGGGATTGACGCAGACGTCAAAGATTTTAGGTTTGTATGTTTTACACTTCTGATTTTTGAATGCGGGCTGTGGGTTTTTGTTTTGATTTAGTTTTATTTTGATTTTTAGCTTTCTTTTTCTCTCCCTATGTGTGGTTTTTAAGAATTGGGTCTAGTGTAGGCCATACCATAAAGATTTAAATTAACTAACTGGTAAGGTAGAATTTTCTAAGATCTGTCAGTGCCTGGTGTTTTCCAAAATGGTAGACTTTGCATTTATGTAGAGCCCTACAGTTTGCAGAATGATTACATAAAGATCATTTCGATGATTGTCAAATTTCAAAATCATCTGGGATGGATGCCTCGGAACTTCTCCCAAGTTTCTCCCAAATCTCTATCGTGGGAGAAATCATGATTACTGATGGAAGTGTGTCATATGGCTCTGGCATGTTAGAGGGAAAAAGAGCTGAGAACTTATGCATTATTTCACTTGAGACTCAAACTCCCTTTGAGGTAGATGGGTCAAGTATCATTTCCTTCATTTTCAAGAACCAGAGATGTAGCTCAAGTGACTTGTTCTTAATCGTATCCTTTCCATAAAAGCCTCTCATTCCATCTCTGGTCATGATTGATTTACAGGTTTTACCCTATAACTTAATGTGCACAGTATTAAAATGATACTGTGTCTATTTGTCTTCCACATTTGGCAGGTATTCTTCATTTATGTAAGTAACCTTTAGTGATGATATATAATTCTAAAAATTTAAAAATCCTTGGTGTGTATAGTTAGAGAATTTAATTTTGAATAATTTAATGTTAGTCTAAAGCTGTTATGTGTGTGTCTAAACACACATATCTTATCCTAATAATCTACAAAGCCAAAATTAATGTATTTTGGGCCATTGTTTGTAGAACAATGTCCAGTTGTTCAGTCTTCCTAATTTAAGTTTTGTGTCTTGTGAGTATAAAGAATTACAGTCTTTGGAAGAAATTTGAGACACAGGGTATATAATAAACACTTAAATAAGCTCTTTCAGATGAGTTGGGGTAGTCTCTCCATCCTGAATCTCAAGCAGCTTGTGGCATTGTTTGTGGTATTTGACTTCGGTTCAGTTGGTAGTGGTAGGGTGTGTGGGTGTGGGTGTGTGGTGTGGGGGTGGGGGTGTGTGTGTGTGTGTAAGAGCTTTAATTTGTACCAGGTGTAGGATTTCTTTTAGGCTTAGCAGGTAACTGCTCCACTCCCCTGACTACAATATGTTAGTCTTTGTTAGTCTGAATTGGAATTATATAGTCCTGTAAAGCGTGTGTGCTGGATTACCCAGGACAGTACTTGTTTATACCTGTGTCCTGGGTATTTATTAATAGTGCCCCCTTTTGTTCTTAGGAATGTCCTGGTTTGTATGGTAAATTATACCCTCACATTACTTTTAATTCTTAGAGTTGTTTCCTTAGCAGAGGCTTATCCTAGATGATGAATTTATTTTGTAATAATCTGCTCTGGTTTCTTAGAAGGGAAAAAGGGGAGACAGTTTTAGCATTGGCCAGTGGTACCCAAATATAATTTGTTTTTCATCTGTATAAAAAATTTTTTTTCTTTGAAATAGAGTCATTCTCAGATGTGAAATTTCCCCTTAGAAACTACTTTGTCCATTGACTGTTTAAAGAGTAGGTGCTGCTTTTGGTGGGCATGTTTTACTACCTGCATTTTGGGATCTCTCTTTTCATGGATGCCACAGGCAGTGACTTTTTCCAGTTCATCCAGTGTTCCTCAAATCTGGGCCCCTTGGTTAAAGGGATTGTAAATTAATAGCAGTTATTGTAAACTTAAGAGGTGGGTTCTGGTGGGAAGGCAGTCAATAGAAGAGTCATGTTATATAACATGTAAGCACCATTTTCTGGTCATTTTGTAGAACTGGTATTAAGTACTGTCAGTAATAAGCTGTGTCAAGGATGTCCTTAAACTTAGGTTGCTGTAGTGTCCCTCCCCGCTCAAAATAAGGTTTAATGCCCTTTACTTTCTCTGTTTAGCCGTACCCCTGGTAATTGCCAGAACTCTGCTAATGAAGTGGATCTTCTGGGTCCAAACCAGAATGGTTCTGAGGGTTTAGCCCAGCTGACCAGCACCAATGGTGCCAAGCCTGTGGAGGATTTCTCCAACATGGAGTCCCAGAGTGTCCCCTTGGACCCCATGGAACATGTGGGCATGGAGCCTCTTCAGTTTGATTATTCAGGCACGCAGGTACCTGTGGACTCAGCAGCAGCAACTGTGGGACTTTTTGACTACAATTCTCAACAACAGGTACTGTGTGTGTCTCTGTCACTCTCTACTCTCCCTCCAGCCAGCACATTATTCAAGTAACTGAGAATGGGGGCATGGGAGGAGGGTGGCATTATTTTAGGTCTTTGATAGCAATTCCTTATTAACCTAACAGTGGTGTGGTTTACAAAGCCTCTGCATCTTTCCATCAAGAAGGTGATTCCTGTGCTGAGGTTTATTGGCAAGAGACCACCCAGCTCTGCGTACTTCCTTTGGCCCCTCTTTTGTCACAGGACCTGTGGAGGGGGTGAGGTGGTATAACCTCTTGAATGCTAATTTAGTCACGGTGAATAACATGTGATTGTGATGCTACTGGTTTGTTTCTTTTTAAATAATAAACTCTCTTACCTACCACTGTCAGGTGTCCAGTGCCAGATGTCCTATTAGTCCTATCTTTTAATTAAGTGATTTACTACAGATAACAAACGTACCTGGTACCTTTTGAAAGAATTAGAATGTGATTAGAGGAAAAACATACATCACTCAATATAAAGTCTGCAGTGAAATTACTTAGGTTTTGTTTTATTCATAAGTCCTTGGAAAATAATTGTATGTGTGCCTTCTGGTTTTGAAGGCATGGTATGACTAACTCTGGGGTTTACTGATTCTTCTGTTCAATTTTTTTAAAAAGGAAAATTAGTTGTTTGAATTATAGAAGGGGTTTCTGACCATGTTAAGTATCCCAAGTTCTCCTTTGTGGCTGTAAGTAATTTGATGGGCCATGAATTTCTAATCCTTAATTTTGAACTGGAACATAAATATAAACTAGGTTTGAAAGGTTAAAATCTCATTTTGAAGTTTAGAATTAATGTCTATGGGGGTAGTTGACTTAGGTCTTTGTAGATCAGTTATACCATACTATCTCTAGTTGTTGTCATAAACGGCTGATGTTAAATGAATTTCAGTTGATAGATAACTGGATAATAAAGTTAACCACATGAAATTTACAGAAACAAATCCCTTTAAAGAGATTAATGTGATATGCATACTCTGTGATCATATCAGGTGGATATATTAGGTTTCATTAACAAACTCTTTTTCCCGGAGAGAGTAATCTAAAAGTGTCCACTGTTGTCCCTGTAGTTCCCAGTAGATACACCCACCTCTCCATAAGAATTGACTTCCTGAGCTTTTTTGTGTTCTTTATAGGAAGTAGTCTCCTTTCACTGTTCATTCATTTCACAATGAATCCTCAAAACAGCAGTTTTGAGTGAAGCCAGACATTACTTCAAGTGCTGATGAGATACTAGACTTAAAATATTTTGTGTCACATCAGCAAACATAGGGGCACTCTGTTACTGTGTATGTAGACTTCAACTTGTCCAGCTTAGAATGTAAATGTGATAATTATCTAAATTGAGGTATATGAAGTGTAGGCTGTTCCTATTTAGGATCCTCTAACCTAGTTACATCAAGAAGTTTTATCTGAATTCTTTGTTTTACTCCGTCTCTTAGGTCCAAACTTCCCTAGCAACCTTAAACTACAGCCATTTTTGGTTGTTAGTTTGCATTCCCTATCTAACCCAGTCTAACTGCTTGCTGTTGAAGAAGTATTCATCTCCAACCTCTTATGAACAGAAATCGAATTTTCTTTCGTCTAATTGTTCTTTACTTCATAATCAGAGTCGGGATTCTCTTTTGCTTTATTGATGTTTGGTTTCACAATAGTTTTATCAATTTTAGAGGAGAGTAATTATTAGAACTTAAACAAAAATGTACTTTTGCATATCTACAAATAGTAAACATGGTTACATCAGAGGCAACGCCCAGTGACATTTATAAAACCTGGAGTGCTTTCACCATGTATCCCATTTCAGCAGTTTTGGGAAGTTAACATTATTATTTTGAAAGGTAAACTATTGTTGGGTTCTGGCTTTCCATGCATGTCTTGGTTGCTGCGATATAGGAGCGTTGTTAGACTGATACACCACCATCATAGGATGTGATCATGTTGTTTTGTCCCATGGGCTCATAATTCTTGCTCTTCTGAGTAGATTGTCATACACATTCTTGTACAGGGTACTGTAATAGCATTCCTGGGGACCACTGGCCCCAGACTCCTAGGTATCTTCAAGACTCTAAATTTCCCAAAGGCTCCTGCATAGAAACCAGTAGTTATTAAGAAGGAAGGATCCTTTCTATACTGGAAATTGGTGTTTGTTCTTATTTTTTAGCCTTCTAATATTTTTTACCCTTTTGCTTTTTATTTCATTTTATTCTCCTTTCCATTTCTACTAATTTAGACAGTTCCAGTGCTGTTACCTTTCTTGATCTTCAAATCAAAAAGTTGTCATGTCTGTCTCCTTTGAACTCTGTAGTGCTTTGTGCTTCCCTTAAGAAAAGGAATCACCACATTCTTAATATGGTGTTCTTTACATGTTCATAACACTTTGTGCTATGATTATGTGTCTGATAGTCCTTGCTAGATTATAAGCTTCCTGAGGGTAAGGCCGGGGTCTTGATCCCTCTGTGTCCTCTGCTTTACTTTAGTGGATCAAGTTTTCAGGGAAGCTTTTTCATATCCCCATTTTATCATCTTAGAACATCGTCTGTATTTAATATACTTCACAAAGCTTAAACTTGAAACTAGCCTTCTAAGAGGTGTGGAGGCCACTCTGAAGCCTTGTCTGTATTCTAATATGTGAATCCTTTAGATCTAGCCCACTAGATTGTGCCTCTTAGACAAATAACTGGACCTGTATAATATCCAGGAAATTTACCTCCTGAATCAACGTTTAAACCTTTTTAGGGTCACAGCCCTCTCTTGTCATCTGATCAAAAGCCATAGTCCTCTCATTAGAAAAACGTATACAATTCTTTTGACCCTAATTTTGTGGGTAACTTCAGGGAGATCAGAGATCTGTAGATGCAGAATATAACCTTCTGTTCGCATTTTTTGTTGTCACCTGTAGCCAAATGTATCTTTCAGGAATGAAATGGTGTCTCCCCACCGCATGGCTCTCAGTGTAGTTATTATGACTCAGTTGGTCGTTTAAATAGTACAAGGACATACTCGAAGACAAGTCATGAGACCATTTATGTCCATGTCCTAGGAACCTCAGACAAGGGAGAGTGTACTCTGTTATCTGGGAAAGGAAGGACTTATGGAAGAGGTGAATCTTGAGCTGAAGGAAATAGTAAACAAGGCTTAAAATTAAAATTAACATGTATTCAATACATAATGTATAAATAGTTACCCTAGGTGGTAGTTGAGGTTGAAAAAAGACTTATGAGGTTGCACTGATAGTGTTGTCTCACTGACTTTGCTGTGTTGCCTTATAGGCAGTGACAAAACATTCTTAAAAGTAATGACTTTTAATGTGAAAGTATTTAAAAAGTAATGACTTTTAAAGTAATCATGGTTTAGTTTTTTATGTGTGTGTGCGCTGAGTGTGAGTTTCGTGGCAATTATAGACATTCTTTTTACCCATATCAATCAGTTAACTGTTGACTCTTGTGTCCTTCCAAGAAATTGAAGTTTTGTCCATAGTGAACAGAGCTACAGTTCGTAAGACTGTCATACATGAAACAGTTATGGAACTGTTGAGGAACTAAAAAAAGTACTAAGTTGGTTGGTCAGGGATGCTGTCAGACCGAGGGATGGTTCAATGAGGACCAAGTTTGCGTAGACCTAACTTGAATGATGAGTGGAATATATATATATTGCTGAATTAAAGAGAGCAGAGGTATGGAGATGGAAATGCCCATGGTACGGTCATAGGTTGACAAGAGTAGAAGATACACAGAGAGAGGGAAAAGGAGATAGGTGCATTTGGTTATTGAATCCAGGTCACAGAGGCCTTGAGAGCCAGGCCTGAGTACAGACAGTATTAATGATTGTAAGGATTGAACCAAAGTTCTAGTGTGGTACATATTTTTTTGTACGTTCTGCTCTTCTATCACGGCTTTCTTAAATGGGCATCAGAGGATTTTTGTTTTGAATTATTTGCTGTAATTTATGGTAGGGTAGCTTTGTGATTTTATGAGGGAATCTGATTTGGAAATTAATGAAATAAATAATTCCTTCTTGTGTCCCATTTCATTTCATGTGATAAGTTGATTTCGTAACTCTTAATATCGGCTTATATTTAGACACATAATATATAGCAGCCTGAAAACAGAAAAGATAATTTTTATTTAGTTCATTACAAACTAATTGTACTTACAAATACTTTGGGTCTTGGATAGTTAGGTTACTTCTCTAGTCACTGTTAATCATAAACTTAACCTAAGATGTATTTAGAGCAGGGATTCTTTTTTTTTGTGCCGCGAACCCCTTAGCAGTTAGATTCTCACAATAATGTTTCAAAATGTACAGTGTGAATAGGAGTACAGAGGAAGCCAGTTATATAACAATAGCTATAATAATATTTAACATTTATTGATATGTATTTGCTTCTTTATCTTGTGCATGAAATAGAAGTAGTTGTACTAGCTGTCATAATGAGCATAAGCAAGGTTTTGAGATGTCTAGCAATCGTAAAGTAACATGAAAATACATATGATTTCTACTGGTGATTAAATCACAAATGTATCACTAATTTTACTGTGGTTTGTTGTGTATGATAATAATTATTGAGGGACATGCTAAATTTCATGAAAAAGATAATTTTACCTGTCCTAGGTACAAAGACCTGGGGTTAAGAACCTCTAATTTAAGGTACTTTGAAATGCTTATTGATATCTTTGGGATGATCTCCCTTTTTTATCACTTTCCCCTCATTGTCTTCTCTTTAATCCTGGAAAACACAGTGAACAGATCACATATAATGTGTTCAGACTATTTTGTGCAATGATGTTTGAGCAGTCTTTATTTTAATAAATAGCTATGCAGTTATCTATATCTAAGTATATTTTAGAAAATTATTATAGGTTTCATTATGTTACAATCAATGAAACAAACCAAAGCCATGATTACATTGGTAATCAGGTAGATTAATCTGGTTAATTGTTGATGTTCTTTATTTAAGATTCAGTTCGTCTAAAAAAATAACCTAATGATGTGGCACGTTTTACAGAATTTGGTACTGATATACTGAAACAAACCTGTTAAGCATGAATTTTTAACAAAGAAACAGACTCTGAAAGCCCCAGTCAGTTGGGAGAGGAAGTTGGCATGCATTGCATTTGAAAGTGTGGTAGTGATTTAAATGTCATTCTTGAGGCCAAATGTGTGCAGAGTTTTAATATACTTCTAAAAAAATTTTTTTAATCATGTTTTATTTAACCTAATATATAAAAAATCATTTCAACAGAAAATCAAAATAAAAATTATTAATTGTAATATTTAACATCTTTTTAAAATAATTGTATCTTTGAAATCGGGTGTGTAGCTAGCCACATTTCAAGTGTTCATTAGTTACATGTGACTAGTGGCTACCGTTTTAAATAACACAAATATGGAAAAACCAAACTGAGACCTAAGTGACCATATTTTACTTGACTGGTGCCCCATTGATGAATATTGACTTTGTTTCCACCCCCTTCTGTTGTTTAATGCTCTGATGAATATTCTTGAGACTATTACACCTATGTGATCATTTCCTTAATATCCTAAAAATTGGTTTCCTGTATCAAACTGTCCTCTGTAAGGACAGTTGTCCGTTTCCCCTCACCCTTGGCAACATTGGGTCTTGTTAGTCTTTTTCATATTCATAAATCTGAATATGTGAGTTTATTTTTTTTTTAAACTTTTTAAATTGTGTTATAATCATTTTACAATGTTGTGTCAAATTCCAGTGTAGAGCACAATTTTTCAGTTATACGTAAACATACATATATTCATTGTCACATTTTTTTTCGCTGTGAGCTACCACAAGATCTTGTATATATTTTCCTGTGCTATACAATATAATCTTGTTTATTCTACATATGCCTGTGCGTGTCTACAAATTTTGAACTCCCAGTCTATCCCTTCCCACCCACCTAATATAGGTGTTTAGTATGCTTGGTTTTCTTTTCAGTTTACAAATGAGAGGAGGATTTTTCTGTCAGTGCCATGTGTGTAATCACTGTTAAAATGCTGACTCTACCTAGCAGTTCGGTCAGTTGAAACTTATCATGTTATTTAACTTTGCTGAAATTTTACAATATGATATTTTCTGAAAAGATATTAGTTTACTTGGTAGAAGAGTGTATTTTGTTTTTCCTCAACTTATTTAGAAATCGTTTATTTTGGAATCAGTCTTCATCTGCTAAAGAAATATGAAGAATTAAAAAATTTGGCAGTGTGTTAAATTATAATTATTAGTTGATCATTGCAGTTGTTCAGATAAACTGGTCAAAATATGGGCTTTGATCTAGAAGCTTCAGATAGTAACAGAGTTTTATAGATTTCATGTACTGAGGACTAGTTTCATGATGTAATTTCTTCTTAAAAATTTATAGTCCCACTATTGATGTAATAAACTTAGTGTTTGAAAGGCTAGTGTTGAAGGCTCTGTGAATTCTGACAATAGCCCCATGAGGTAGGGCAGCTATTACATTTTTATCGATAAGAAAATTAAGATACCATGAAGCTAAGAGGCATACTAAAGATCATATACTAGAAGCTATGCAAACATCTCTTTTTTTTGGTTTCTAGCTCCTGGCTGTTTCCTCTGGACTTAGTACTAGACACACAAAGCCGTTTGATGTGTGGAGTTGTCTCACATTCAAATTCAAGTTTTCTCTACATGGTGTATATTTTAAAAAGTACTCATCAACAGCAAAAACAAAAAAGGTCTTTCTTCCCTCCCTCTTATCTTTGTAACCTCAGCAGGCTCTTGGTGCTCATGAACTCAGTGGGATTTTGACTTCAACACTGACTCAGAAAAGTCTTGCCCTCTGCTTTCTGTGTTCCATCCTGGACTGCCTTCCTGGGGAAGGAGCTGTACGAGGCGACCCATAGAAAGGCTGTGTCTTGGGGGAGGGCGCGTGCTCTCCTCATTCATTAGAAAGAACATCACACATAAAGGACTTTTTAAAGTACTTTTATGTGTAGTGATTTTAATACTTAAAACAACCTTATGCATTAGGCATATCCTTATTGTCCCTGTTAGAGAGAGGAGGGGGCTGAGGCACAGAGTCTCCTGTGCAGTGTCATGCACAAAGTCATTGGTGGAAATGAGATGTGAATCCAGGTCTTCTAGCCCCAGAGTCTGAGCTCTTATCCCCCCTCCACTATATTTATTGACTTAAACTGGTAAGAAGCCAGGGCTAGCAGTATATTTTGGGGAAAGGTTAGTCTCGTCCAGATTCTGAAAATTCAACAACAGTGGTATTATGCCAATAATTATTATTGATAGCATTATTATTATGTAATAGCTGTCTTTTATAAGGTGCCAGTTGTATGCCAGTCATCATGTTGGGTGTTTTTGACTGCCCAGATTCATTTCTGGAATGTAAACCCTCCATAATATCTTTTGTAAGGTCATATAGTGACAGAGAAGGGAGTTGAACCAGCTTGCTTGTATGGTTCTCAAATTATGCCTTCAGTATTTCTTTTTAGGAACCTTGATAAGCTTGAAATAGTTGATATATTTTCTCTTGCATTCAGTTTCTTAAACAACTTACGAATTCCACCCAAACAAATTGTAGTAAATTGTGGCATATTTATCATCATATTGACCTTAAAATAAACATTTCCCTCAAATCTCACAGTATTGTGTTTCTCAGTTACTATTGGCTTGCTCTGTGAAAATCATGAAAATGTTAACAGAGCTCATTGCTTTGCCCAGTAGATGACATTTGTATGAGTTTTCAGGCTTCTTTGGAATCCGTCACTTGCCAGTTACCCAGTTTTGTTCTGAATACCCTGTGTTTCCAGTTAATATTGGGCCATTTATTTAAAGAGAATGTGTCAAAATTGCTGTAATGTATGCTGTAATCAAATCTGCC
The DNA here is from genome assembly GCF_048564905.1 of Vicugna pacos. Lineage (NCBI taxonomy): Eukaryota > Metazoa > Chordata > Mammalia > Artiodactyla > Camelidae > Vicugna > Vicugna pacos. The sequence goes on from NC_132999.1 coordinate 45,867,414, forward strand.
TGCTGTAGATGCATAATTTACTTAATGTTCATGTTTACTGCAAAATGCACTGAAAATAATTCCTTCTCTGTTCGTCATAATCATTGAACTATTAATGAACTGTCAAACACAGGATATATGGAAACTGTTGTTTGGCTTATATGTTTTTGGTTAAAAGTAGTAGTCCCTGCTCTAAAAGTGTAAGAACAGCAAACTAATGTTTTGCAGAATTATTTCTTTCATTCACACACACTGTATTTATATATATATTTACAGATACAGTACATACCTATGTAATGTTACTGTAATGTTAAAAACATATGAAGTGAGGATAAGTCATATGGAATGCTATTGGAGTACTGTTTTTGGTTAATAAATCGAAATAACCTTAAGAGTTATCACACTGTCTTTATTCCGCTATCTTTATTTCCCTAGCTTCATGTCACAGCACCTAGATAATAACAGGTGCCCAGAATATGTTTGTGAATGAAATGAGTTATTTTGTTTGCAGCAGGGGCAAAGGGTAGAGGGAAGAGACTAGTGTGAGCAGTGTCTGAGATTTCAAAAGGTTTTAGGCTAGGAAAATTCCAGAGATGCATTGAAGAGACAGTAGATATTTAATGAAATATGAGATATTTTTACAGCCTTAGAAAAATTTTTAAAACAAATTTCCATTATTTTACTTGTTTCCTGCCTCCTGGTTGCCCCTCTTGGGTGGTTGCCTCCTGTTGGTAGGAACACCACAAGACACTGTCCTTTAGGTGAAACAGAAATGTGAAACTAGTTTGCCAAAAATCACAAGTTCATAGTTTACTGAATAATACTGGTTAACTCCCTTCCTGGAGTGATCAGTTGTTTGGTATTTTTGTCAATAGATTCCTGTATTTCTTTTGAATACTTGATATTTAATCAATGCTTATAAAGTAGCACTGTCTTTTTACCAGCATCATAGTGGAGCTTTTCTTTAGCATTTGAAAATAAAAATTTTAAAAAGTATTTTTGAAATATGTACTATATGTTTACTTTTGACATTCATATTGTGAAAGCAAAGACTTATTTTACTTTGGTTTTTAAAAAGATGAATATATAGAGAGGTAACAGATGAAGTTGGCCATTATGTTCAAGATAGTCACCTTTTTTTTTTATTTAAAATCACTGTACTCATATTTGAGGCACAGAAGTAGCCAAATCATGTAATAATGTCCACCACCTAGGGAAACATTAAAAGTTCAGTTGTGGCAATAATTAAGCTGGGTCGTCAGAATGACATTATCTCCTTATCAGGTCTCTTTATGAGGACATCTGTAATTCAAGATTCATGGTGTCTGTTATATATCATCCAGTGATATTTGTCAAGTTGTCGAAAAGTCCTATAGAAAGTGTGTAGGTTGAAGGTCTTTTCTTGGGGAGATTCCATTAGTTAATTCTCTCAAGCTGATTTCAACGAATAAAGTAGTCTTCAGTATGACTCCTTTAAAGGAGGCACATCAGGGCAACCCCAGATGAGGTATCCCCCCTTCTTAGTACCAATACTATTCATACTAAAATGTATCAATTTACATGTTGTTCAGTGTTGTTCCCTAGTTCTTGCACAGTGCCTAGCAGGTTTTGTTTAATAAATATTTGTAGGTGAATGAGTGAATGGCTTTGTAAGAGGAGAGAATCTTGGAATATTTTTATTGTCAAGGTCTTTGAACTCTTTTCCTTTTCTTGGAAACTAAGCAGTGTGCTACGTCTGAGCTCATAATCCAAGTTTAGTTAGTAGCAGCTATACTTATGTTGGTTTATTTCTTATATATAAAAGATTTGGTATTCTTAGAAACTCGGGAGCCCCCTAAAACGGCACAGTTGTCCAGTTTGCCCATTATGATAAGCCACTAGTTGAGGAGGGTATCCAATATCGTTTCCCCAGGAAGAGGTTGAAATGAATACTCTTCATTTTCCTGTCCAGAACGTGAGTAGGCGAGGATTAATTCAGAGTGTTAGTGGGAGGGGGTCTCAGAAGAACTGATGGGAGATAACAGCACAAGGTGCACCGTGTTAAGTGGTTTGTAGTACATTTGTTTAGTTTTTAAGTGTGCCCTGGATCAGGCAGGACCTTCAGACCTTCAGACAACCTTTAGAGCATTTGTATGTGTGTTTGTGGTTCAGGGGTCACTTAATCTGTGAAGTAGTCAGCACATGGGAACTGGGTGCACAGAATTGAGGTAAAGAAAGAGAGAGGGAAAATGGAACTAAGAAGCATCATAGATGCCATGAGAATGGGGTGGAGCATGAGAGCATTTTTATTTGAAGTGTCATATCTAAACAAGAGTTTATAGAAATTTTTATTCAAAGTGGTTTTAAAATGATTTCCTGAGACCAGTTTCTCTAACTTTAGTTAATCCTATCTTTTTCTTCCCTCAGCTGTTCCAAAGACCTAACGCCCTTGCTGTCCAGCAGTTGACAGCCGCTCAGCAGCAGCAGTATGCACTGGCAGCCGCTCATCAGCCCCACATCGGTAAGTCCTTAAGCCTGTAGCTTCCTTCTGAGTATGGCCCCCATTTTAGGAGAGATGGCTCCCATGAAACCCAGTAGTACATACTGATTATCGAAGTCCAGACACTCTCGTCCAGTTGTCTTTCTCTGTGTTTTTCATTTTTGACTTGTCTTCTAGACTTCAACCTGGAAGATTTCTTTTCTTTTCTTTTCTTTTTTTTAAAAAAACAACTGTTGTGGTATAATTTCTGTACACTTAACTACACATATTTCAGATGTACAATTTGATGAATTTTGATAGATGTATATAGCTATGAAACCACCACCACAATGAAGATACCTAACACTTCCATCACTCCCCAAGAGGTGCAAATCAAGAAGATCTCTTAGTTTCAGGATTTCAGATATTTACTACAGCAGTGACTAGCATCAGCTCTGTTGGCAGGGTGGGTGAACTCAGTTAAAAAACAGTAGTTTTGTCCTTGTTGGGATTGTATAGACTATAGATAAATCAACTTCACGTCTTATTAAGTAGCAAGTAGTACCTGTAAACCTATTTTCCAAGTAGCACATACTGAAAATTTTAAAAAGTATTCTCAGATAATTACTGGCTTTTAAAGTAGCTTTGCCTTTTTCCTATCATTCTTAATAATTTTTTAATATACGTGTTTTTGTCTTATTACCTATACCTTTCCCTCCAGACTCTTTTCAAGTCTCTTTGAAACAAATGGCTGTAAGTGTAAACAAGTACAAATAGAAAAAAAATTTTCTGTCAAAATGACATGATTGAACAGATAGTAGATCACCAGTCATGGAGTATGGTATGCTCTGGAAGAAAGACTTATTTCCAGCCTAGATATATGGTTGACCCTTGAACATCATACATTTGAACTGCACAGGTCCACTTGTACATGGATTTTTTTTCCTTCTGTTAATATGTACTACAATACTACACGGTCCTTGGTTAAATTGTTGATGTGGAACTGTGACTATAGAGGTCCCACCATAAAGTTATACACGAAATTTTCGGTTGTGTGTGGGTCAGTGCCCCTAACCCCTGTGTTGTCAAAGGATTTTCTCTATTAAGTTTAGGCATAAAGGGTCTGATTTAATTTATAGATGTAGATAGTAGTCCATAAATACTCATACATTTTCTTTGAGGAAAACTGGAAAATTGTTTAAATGAAAATAAACCCATCCTTCCATCCCATGATAGTCTTTTAAATTGCCTTATTTTAGCCTGTTATAATTTTGATAGTCTTTTAGAAATTGTGCTGAATTTAAAACTGCATAGCAGTTCTAATTGTAACTTTTTAGCAAAGGTTAAAAAGGATGATAGATAAATGTCGCCGTAAACTTTAGTATAGGGATTATTTTATCTTTTAAAAATTCCGTTTTACTCTCAACTCATCCTTTCATTTTCTTTTTTTCCTCACCTATAGCAATGAATAGCCAAACTGTGTAGATGTTTGGTAGGGTTGCAGTTTTAGTCGTTTGTTTTTACTGACAGGTATGTTTTCAGCAGGTTTAGCTCCCGCTGCGTTTGTCCCCAATCCATACATCATCAGTGCTGCACCCCCAGGGACGGACCCCTACACAGCTGGATTGGCTGCAGCAGCAACACTAGGTGAGACATTCTGCTGCATGACGGATTTTCTCACCTTCTAAAAAGTCATTTTGATGGCATGCATTCTTTGTACTCTTTCAGAATCCCATGTCTCCAGTGGAGATTTCTCTCCTGATTTCCAGGGCCATCTACCTGCCAGCTAGATATCTCTGCTTAGTTATCACCTCAGACTTGAGCATAGTTAAAGGCAAATTAATCAGCTTACCCCTGTGTGGATATTTTTGATCCACTGAGCCCCCCAGTTGCTCAAACATATTTTGGGACTTTCTCCTCTTGCTCAGGTCTTGCTGCTACCTCTAGTCTGCTGTAGTCCAGATCCTTACATTATTTACCAAGACTCTTGCAGCTGTTCTCTTATACTCTGAATTTCCTTTCTTCTCCCCCTCCTCCACCCACCTAAATTGTTTAAGAAAACTCTCAAATACAGATCTTACCCTTTCATCCTTCTATTTAAGCCCTTCATTGATTTCTGTCTTCTCTACCCTGATAAAGCACACTGCAGTTATTGTCAGATATGGCTGGTCATTCCAGACTACTTGTTAGAGGGGTTGGTGGTGGTGGGTTGTTCTTTGGAATCAGTATTTCTTAGGAGCTGCCATGGCATTCTGAGGATTAGTGAGGACTGAGATGACCTGTGTATAAGGATCTCTCCGTGTCTATATGGATGTCTACTTGGGCACCACTTTCTCCCCCTTCAAATTGGCTACCACTGGCTCATACCATTTGTGCTAGCAGTACTAAACTTCTGTGTCTTTGGACATTATGATCTCCTTAATCCTCTGGGGTAAACTCTTTTTCCATTCTTTGCTTGGGAAGCTCCTTATCTGGTATTGTCATCTCTAGAAAGCCTTCCTTTGCTAACCCTTCCCTATTCTCTATTATTTATGATCACTTTGTATTTCTTTGCTTGTGGTTGTATACAGGAGTGGTTTTTTTTTCCCCTTGAGACTAGACTCTTTCAGAGGCAGCACTTTTGTCATTTGACTCTGTGGCACAGTTGCTGTCGATGTAGTGGGGTCATATGTATATGGCAGACTGAATTCAGTGTTAGGACAGTCTTACTGTCTCCAGGGTAAATATTCTTTGGAGACATCTCTCCCAGTCAAGTTAATTATGACTAAGTATTAATGTAAGTTTTAGTTTCTTTCTGTATAGCATGTGGTTTGCAATTATGAACTCAAATGCTGTATAGAATTTCCTGTTGTTCTTTAGAATTGTTCACATTTTGTCATGGGTTGTGATGGGTATGGCATATGTAGTATAATTTCTTTCCCCCTGTTGCCTTTAGGGAAAATGGAATCTTTGCTAACCACCACTAATATTTATTGAACTCTTCATTAACTATTTGCCTGTGAGTGCTTTATTTTTCGTATGGGTTGTTGAAAGATGACTTTTCAGATTAGGAATTTGGAGCTCAGAAAGCTGTCTTGTTTGAGGTCACACAATTTAAATGTAGCATTGGGGTTTGAGCCAGATCTAACTCAGAGCCCATGCATGCACTTCACTGTAGTACACAGTGTCTTTGTTATCTTGAATTGTCTTCTCTCTACTTTCTTTCCTCTACTCACTTACTATGTGTTATTTGAAACAAGGAACTAGTCTTAGGGATGACACACTTGTCCTTGCTGAGATCATAGTTTGGTGATGAGAATCTTGCTTTTTGTACTCATCAGTTGAGCCAGACTGAAAATGACTTAAGTGCTTTCACACAGAACCAGAAATAACTAACCAAACGGTGAAACTGCATATTTTTATGGAGTGTTAATCACACAGGAATTGAAGCTGGCATCCTGAGGAGCCAAGCCCAATTACTGATGCAACCTGGGCTGTTTTCCTTAACTCAGTCATGAGTCACATGACTTAGGAAAGTAGAAGAAATGCCAGTTGAGAAAATTTAAAGGATAGTACAAATGTTTATGGTGACAGCTGTCTGTGCATAGTAGGGGTTTGCTTTGTTGGTTCTTGGGGGAAGCCTTGAGACTATCATTGTGGGTTGCAACCCAGCCTTTCACAGTAGATGTGGCAATACTCTTAACATCCCTGTTTTGCATGTGAGGAAACGTAAGGCACAGGTAGAATCTTCACTGGGTTGTGTTCTTTTTGATTTTTTTCTTTATCTGCCGAAGACCACTCACTTTATATAAACACTAGTCAGCTGAGTTCAGGGGCACACCACTCTCTTCAACTTGGAGGTACGGTTTTTAGAGTATTTGGTTGCTGACAGGTTTAAAATTTTTTAACCCATTTGCTTATTATTTAAAAATAGCTCATATTGTAACATAGCTTTTCTAAGCAGCACCTTCCTTTTGCACCATTTTGCACTGTGTTTCATAGAGGGCAGCTTTATAAACAGAGCTTCTTGAACTTAGCTGAGCCCACAGGTACAGAAAATAGTAAGTTTGAAGTGTCAGAACAGTATCAGACAGTGATTCAGTTTGGCTTATTTGTGTTTTGGAAACTTAAATGGGGAAATAAAAAGCATGTACCAATTTATTTTGATAAAATGAAATATATATTTCTACAGGATTGGCTGCTATGTCAGAATGGATATATTTGAAACAGCTCTATGGAACTTCACTGAAAAGTGTGGTTATTGTTTAAACAAGCTCCAAATATTTGAAACTCCGTGCTTTAACTAAGAAAGTTATTGGAGATGTGTTTCAGCAGATGTGAGGAAATGGCTCTGAGCTCTTGTCTTGGATGCCAGATATGCAGCTTTGGTGTTTCTTGTCATCAGCTTCAGAGAATTCTTTGGTTTAGAATTCTGCCACACCCAGGTTGCTGTCTGCATAGCTCTGTTACCTCTCTGTTGCCTCTTCTGTTTGGTGAAGACTGCAGCTGTAGCTTATTGCTGGAGAAGGTGAATAGATCATTTAGATTTATACGGAATACTTAGTTTTGTCTAGGATATTCAGGTATGGAAGAAGTCAGGGTGTTACATGAAATTTTAAATTTAAGTCAAAGTTGAAAACAAATAGAAATAAAAAATGTATCGGTGTCTGAATGTAGTTGTGTTGAATGCTTTTTTGTGACATTAAAAATAGAAACAGGGAAACCAAGCCTCTTAGAATTAGAGCAGTGCAAGTTCAGTGGCGTATCTGGGCTTTTTTGTCATACAACTGACGGATTTTCATGCTTCTGGAACTAATGAAGCACTGAGATTCGTGTCCCTATCAGTCACCTCAGATACCATCCTTACCCCTGAAAGCAGGGCACAACTTAATCTTTTGTTCTGTTCCATCACGTTATGCACACAAACTTCCCACTCATTTCCCTTCTAACAACAAACTTTGCCTATATCTGTCCTATATTCTTTCTTAGGGGAAAAACATGCCTTTGCCTTCTTCTTGACCAAGTCCAGTTCCCCATCTGTTTTTGCAGTGCTCCCTTCCAGCTTCTCTCAGTATGCTCCCTCTCACTGTCTCCAGTGCTTTGTCCCTCACTGGCTTCTTCCTCTAGGCCTGGGGTTTATTACTGACGTTAGAAGACTTTGGTGTAAGGACCACGTATAACAGTTTTTGTTTTTTAAAACAATTCATGATTAGCTAGAATGTATCAGTATATTCTTAAGTTAATATTTTACAGTAGTGTCCGCTGAGCCAGATGTTGTCTTTGGAAACTGAGATGATTCTTCCTAGTCTAAACTTTCCTTCCCTTTCCCTTGCTATTTTTAGGCCCGGCTGTGGTCCCTCACCAGTATTATGGAGTTACTCCCTGGGGAGTCTACCCTGCCAGCCTTTTCCAGCAGCAAGCTGCCGCTGCTGCTGCAGCGACAAATTCTGCTAATCAGCAGACCACCCCACAGGCTCAGCAAGGGCAGCAGCAGGTAACCCACCCAAGTGTGAATGTTAGTTACTGTCTATAATTAAAAGGTGATGTTCTCTGCCGTACAGAAAACTGTCAGTGGTGAACGGGTGAGTTCCCTCCTGTGTGTTACCTGAGTTAGACTCAGACCTAACTATGCTTTACTGAATGCCTTTTATGTATCAGGTCCTTGGTCAGTGTACCTAGATGAGATCATGGTAGTTTTCTTTCTGTGATACTCTAGTTACCTTCTAAGCACCATTCTTGGGTCACATCTGGCTGGCTAAGTAGCTTGCCACCAAAGGGGAAGTACTAGTTCTTCAGATTGCGTCTTTACAATGTTTGTTGAATGTAAATCTTAAACCTATTATCTCTTTTTTAACTTATAAGAGCTTTTTGAGTTGAGAAAGGACAGTTAATTGCAAAACTAAGTATGTTTTTTTATATTAAAGAAGCCATTTTTTCTCTTGCTTACTAGAATAACACCTATTTAGTCCTGAAAACTGGTGAATTGAATTACTTGGAGAAAAAAGTTCTAGACATACTATTTAATTAATTTCTTATAAAATTGGGAGTATGTTGTCCACATGGCTTTGCATCCTGTTGTTACACTTTTCCATGTTATTTAGTGTTTTTAAATAATATTTTTTAGCTGACTTTAAGTCTGTCAAGGAGTATCTCATACTTTATTTTGAGCAGTCTAAAGTATATTTATATAACTGTTGCTGAGTTATATCTGTATTTATAACTTAGCAGTATTTTGGTGTTATAAATAATACTGATAAATATCCTTTGCATAAGTCTGTGATTATTTCCATGGAATAAATTCCTAGAAACAGAATTTTTTTCAAGCAAATAAAATGAGCATTTGAGCTTTTTCTATGCATGTCAAATTAAAGCTGTCTTTTGAGGAAAAACACTGTGCTTATATATGTACTTATGATACGGTCCAAACAAGAATTCCTTTGCTTTTTATTAGTCTCACTAAGAGAGTGTAGGTTTACTTTTAGATTACACAAAATCATAGGTAAAACACAGGTCTTGAAATTGTAGCTAGTTTATCCTGGGTCAGTATGTCTACAGTGAGATAATTTTTCGAAGCTAATAGATGATTTTCTTTGCAGCAGATACTGTTCTAGTGCCAGGTACATAAGGGAATTAGCAGATAACTTGTTGGCAGAATGGGTGATCCCTATTAATTTCTTAATAGCTACTCTTTGTGGATAGTTGGTGTTTTATCAAATGATGATCTTTGTGTTTAAATGGCTGCTAAATCATGGGTTGGAAGACTGAAGTGATTGCCATGCTTTAAACTTAGCTATAATAGACTGAATGAGAAAAATAGTAATAAGTACTTTTTATTGAAGGCTTTTTGTTTAAAACTAAGTGTTCTATATATAATTTCATTTACTTATTTTAATTGTGATGAATAAATTATATGTTGTCTATAATATAATATATAATTATATAATATAATACATTAATGTAATACATTATATGTTGTCTATAATTAATGAGTGGATTCTTACTGACCGTGGCCAAGCATAGGTGTTCAACTTGGTAGTGATTTGGTGTTGGATGTTGCATTTTGAGAGAGAGGAGTTTAGAATGGCTTCTGAACTTTCTAGGTTGGGGGAGACTCTGTAGATGATCATTCTACCAAGCATGGTGAACTATAAAAGGATGGATGGCTATTAAAATATTTCCATTAAGTATCTACTTGCTTATTAAGTATTGGTAGATTTCACATGCTGTGTTTAAATCAGTACCTTTGAAAAGAAATTTCAGTTTAACACCTTTTACATCGTGAAGATAGGTAGTAAGTCCTAGGATAGTGTTTTACAAGTAGATATTCAGTCATTTTTGTTGATTTTATTAGATGTAAAATATTACTTGTGAAATTTCTTGTATTTTGTAAAATTCAGGCTTGACATTTATTTATGAAATTAAAATGTGTGTATTTACTACTGACTTAAGAATTTTGACTTATCATCAAGGGTGTCACATAGATTTCTAGAGAGGAGATAAAAAAGAAAACACATTACTCTCCTCATTATAAAACAGGGCTCAGTAGTCTAGACTACCCCTTTCTAAAGGCATTTTGTCCATTTTCCTGTCCTTTGACCTTTCACACAACTCCTAACCAAACATAAGCCTAATTCATTATGCCATACAAGAAGAATATTTTCACTGATGTTTTATTAGTTTTTGAACCATAAGTATTGGCCGTATCTTTGTACATACTGTTTACTTTTCCTAGAGTGAGAGCTCTTGGATTATCGGTTAGTCATCTTCTAAGTCTTGGCTCAAACTCTCACCTGTACAGCTTCCCTTCTTTTATCTGTATAGAGGATATGCTGCTTCTCTTATAAAGTCTCATAAATTCTTCTAGGTCACAAGTAGAAATAAATTGCCTGGTATTTTGATAGTAATTAGTTACTGGTTATTGAGTATCTCCTGGGTACTAGATATTGTGCTTTGCAGACATTGATTCTAATACTTCAACAAATCTGCAAGGTCAGCTGTTACTTTCACTACTTTTACAGATAAAGAAACAAGTAACTCTGGGTAAATTGTCTGCATATCTCTTCTTGCCAATACATACAGTGTTGTTCACCTTAAACACTCCTTTAATAAGTATTTGATTGTTAGTGGTGTTTCTCTGTTACATTTTTTACCGAATGGTACCAGAAATAATCAATAGACAGGTTCTTGATTACAAGTGAAACTTTTTTAAGTAGCAGAGTGATAGTGAAAATGATCTGATAAGAACTTTGTCTTTGAAAACATTGCAAAATGCATAAGCTTTCGTAATTTTAGCCTTGGTCTGTGGGTTTTGCATTTTTTACTTGCTAGAGTATACAGATCTTGTGGAATAGATTTTTCAGAGCATTCAGAATAAGAACGATTACCAGCATCTTAATACCTGTGTTTCATTAATAAAAAGTAGATCCTTTATTACAGTTGCAGAACTGATACTCTGTACTGAAATGTTTGTATTCTTGACTCATACTCATCTCCATTTGGATTGCTGTGTGTTTGTGAAATTTATGACAAAAGAAATAGAAACAGTTGGATCAAATCTGTTGATCTCATTTGGGGCCATTTGGGCCCTGATGAATGGAAATAGTGCTATGGAGTAGAGAAAATATTTTCATATTTCATAAAGAAAATATCGCTGTGTATGTGTTTTGACACAGATGTTATAACTTAATTATGTGGGTAAATTAATCCTCCTTATCCTTTCTAAACACCTCCCTACTCCATTGTACCCTTTTTTTTCTTTTACCCCCTTTATGTCAGAGCACTGACATTATTACAGAGTTACTGTCTGTCTCATTTCATTGACATATAAGCTCCAAGCGGCAGGAGCTTTGTCTTGCTCATTGCTTTATCCTCAGTGCCAGCCAGATGTTAGGCATTAAATATTTGATTATTGAATGAATCTTCACTTTATATGCTTTTGGCTGCTTGTAAACATGTATGTTTGAACTAAGGATAGTAGAATGAAATTTCACTGTATGTAATGTTACTGTCTTTTTTTTAAAATCTTAACAGCCATGCCATATAAAACCATTATCGGAAAAATGGTTTACAACCATCAGTTTTTAAAGTTGATCCAACTTAAGCACATGGTGGGTCTTAACTATTTCCAGTGAAAAGAAAGTAGTTGATATATTTCTATCTCCTAGGTTCTCCGTGGAGGAGCCAGCCAGCGTCCTTTGACCCCAAATCAGAACCAGCAGGGACAGCAAACAGATCCACTAGTGGCAGCTGCAGCAGTGAATTCTGCCCTTGCTTTTGGACAAGGACTGGCTGCAGGCATGCCAGGTGAGGCTGCATTGTTGTTCCTAATACACTGAGAAAGAAAAAGTCTGTTTTTAGGGGGAGATTCAGAGGAAAATGGGCGGTACTTTCGGCTTGCTAGGCTTGGTATGGTTTGGGGACTGGCAAGGATGACATACACTTGCCCTCACTTAGACCATAGTTCATTGATGAGAGCACTTGGTGTTCTGAGCCAGTCTTAATCTTACATGTTGGAGATATGTGAACTTCCACACATGTCTTGGCCTGTGCTGTTTTCCTTTGGTGATGATCTATTTTCTCCCTCAGTGTTAGGCATGGAAGGAGTGGCCAGGCTACTTTAGAATCACTCCAAGGCTAGTCTTTATGCTGATATCTTTGAACAGTATTATTAAGGAGACATTCCTGGTATTCCTTGATAGGATCATCTTTGCATTTCTAGAGTTTCTCCCAAACCAACAGTAGAGGTGCTTTGTAGCTGTCTACCTATGATTGATACATTTCCTGAAAATATTTTATTCTTAACTCACTATCACTTCGTCTCATTCTTTGCATGGATTTCATGTAGTTTGAAGTTCTTCCTTTGAAACAGGTCCTTATGAGACCTCAGTATGAGTTTATGGATTCTTACTGACTGTGGCCAAATCAACTGATCTTTTTATGAGTTCACTGAATAACTTGAACTTGCATCATGTGTTTTGTTAGTTACTAAGCATTTATATTTTATTAGTAAGTTACGTGCAATTTCTCTTAGGGTTCAATAGGATTTGGAGATTCTACCTCATATAGTATTGAAAGATCTTGTTAATTAAAGCCTGTCTAGGTTTTCCCTGCTAACTTGCAAGATGTGTGCTTAGACTATTATGTGGTATGAAAGTGCTATGGTTGTTGGAATCATTTGTACCCACTGTTAACTTGTGTAGACAAAAAATTTTTTTTTAAATTATCAGTGTATGATAATTATGCTGGTAATAAGCTTGGTTAGCACTTTGAAGAGCACACATATCCCTTATCCCACCAAATTCCCTAACACTTGTTAATTAATAAATAACACTACCCCTTATTGTGCCACATAGCATGCTGCATCTTTCATGTTCATCTTTTAATCTTCACAAGAACTTTGTGAGGCAGATATTATTATCCTCGTTTTACAGATGAGGAAATGGATACCCAGAGATTCAGGGTTGTACAGTTACCTTAAGTGGTGAAACCAGGATATAAATTCAGTCTTCCTGTCCCCAAAGCTGTGTTTGTGACTATTTACAATATGCTAGTGCCCAGGAGACATTTGTATTTATATATATTTATATGTTGGCTTGATATTCTTAGGTTATCCAGTCTTGGCTCCTGCTGCTTACTATGACCAAACTGGTGCCCTTGTGGTGAATGCAGGAGCGAGAAATGGTCTTGGAGCTCCTGTTCGACTAGTAGCTCCCGCCCCAGTCATCATTAGTTCCTCAGCCGCACAAGCAGGTGAGCTTACATCTTAGTGGACTCACTCAGATCTAATAGAGGTGACGGATATATGTTGAAATGCACTTTTTTTTTGGACAGTTCTCAGTATAGCAGTTCTACCCTGTAAATTTTTCACAGAGAGAATCAGAAGCAGCAAGTAACCTTAACAGATTCTGATTCTGTTAACATCATGGACCAGCTGGCTAGCAGCAAGGCCCTGCTCTACTGTGAACATAGGAAGTTGGATCACTGACACAAAAAATGGCACTGTTGACAGAAATCCAAGGCTGGACTTCACAGAAATCCATATCGTTATTTTAAGATGATGTGTTTTTTTGTGTGTGGGGGAGGCAAGATGGAGGAAGTGGGAGAGAGTAGTGGGAAGTGGCAGAGCAATGAATTTTGCTTGCAGAGGGCAGTAGGTTTTTATTCTAAGTTATATATATATATATATATATTTTTATATATGTATGTATGTATATATATATGTATGTGTGATATATATATAAATGGGAACAACAGTGGGGACATCTGAGAGAGAACAACATGCTCGAGTGTCCTAGGAATTTGAGGGACCTCAGTGTATGGTTGACAGTGATTCTGGAAGAAATGTCCTTAATGTAGATACATGTAGAATTTGAGATTTTAGGGAGTAGTTGTATTTGAAATGGGTACTTTTGATATCCATATCTATTTTAAACTAGACTCTTTGAAACTGCCAATGTACTGAACTGGGCTCCAGTGGTATTTTGACTTCGAATTGAAAGTAAAAATAGAAAACAAAAGCTTCAGATGAAGGGATCAAAGACAGATTTGTATAGTTCTTTACAAGGTTTATGTCTGCATTGAGAAGATATGGCAGCATTAAAAGGTTTTCAAAAAGCTAACAGTAGAAATGTGGCCAGTCTCTTTCATAGCCAAATGGTTTGCTTTCTTTATAGCTGTTGCAGCGGCTGCAGCTTCAGCAAATGGAGCAGCTGGTGGTCTTGCTGGAACAACAAATGGACCATTTCGCCCTTTAGGCACCCAGCAGCCTCAGCCTCAGCCCCAGCAGCAGCCCAGTAACAACCTGGCATCCAGCTCTTTCTATGGCAACAACTCTCTGAGCAGCAATTCACAGAGCAGCTCCCTCTTCTCCCAGGGCTCTGCCCAGCCCGCCAACACATCCTTGGGATTTGGAAGTAGCAGTTCTCTCGGCGCCACCCTGGGATCAGCCCTTGGAGGGTTTGGAACAGCAGGTAGAAATCAGACTGATGTGCTATTGAACCTGAATTTTAATTATTTTTCCAATCTTTATGGAACACTGACAATGCATGGAACCCTGGACAGATACCACAGGCAGATCTGGACCGAGCCCCATGGGAACCCACATGTCTTTGAGATGATGGACTGTTCAAATCAACTCATACATTTGGGGCCTGTTTCAGGTTTTACACTCATGTTGCTACTTAATTATACTCTCAAAGTCAGTTTGTTTCAGGGATTAGAATATCAGAGGAAATTTGTGCAGACATTGGAAAGTATGTGGAGGGAACCATACAAATGTGGATGTTAGAAACCGAGAAAGGAGGATTTACCGAAGATCACAGCGTAGTGTTCTCCACAATCTGCAGGCCTTAAAGAGTCATGAGTTTTCTCCAGTCTTTTGAGAAGAATTAAGGTGGATATTATGGAAAAGTGGGAGGAAGGAAATTAGACTAAGATATTGTTTAATGTTTTGATGGGAGAAGAAAAGCAGGAAAGTAGTAAGGTAAACAGTGGGATAATTGCAGTGTTTTATAAAACAATGTGATCTCAAAACAAGGGTTTATTTGAGAGAAAGTATTTTAAATTGGAACTGGGGGCTAGTAGTAACTCTTGATTGAACCCATTGAGAAACTAGGCTTTCATACATAAGTCTTGTGCAGTGGGGCAATACCCCATTCACAGATCTTTTTTCTACTCCATTTTTCTATTAGAACCTGTGGGTTGATGAAAGGCATTCTTTTCTAGCCCATTTTCTTTCACCTTTTCCATAAATTATGTGGCCGTCAGAGGTTTTTAACCCACCCCTACCCCATAATATGTGACACAGAAGGAAGGAAAGTTTAGCATACGTGTGATGGTTTGAACAAGAGTTTCATGTTCCTGAGCCATGTCCTCTTTATTACTCTCCCTGCCCCTAGAACGCCACATGAACAGTTAGGTTGTCTCTGCTGACAAATTTGCGGTGGTAAGGAGTCTGGATCAAAGTGTTAGGAACAGGACACTGGGCTTGTTCTTCGAAGAACAGGCCTGTTCTTATCTGCATTGTTTTAATTCCATTTTAGTTGCAAACTCCAACACTGGCAGTGGCTCCCGCCGTGACTCCCTGACTGGCAGCAGTGACCTTTATAAGAGGACATCGAGCAGCTTGACCCCCATTGGACACAGTTTTTATAACGGCCTTAGCTTTTCCTCCTCTCCTGGACCCGTGGGCATGCCTCTCCCTAGTCAGGGACCAGGACATTCACAGACACCACCTCCTTCCCTCTCTTCACATGGATCCTCTTCAAGCTTAAACCTGGGTAAGAACCATTACTCTAACACCACCTTGAACTCTAGAAATCTCTTGCCACTGATGACATTAGAAGTACTTTGCATAAGCAAAGGACGATCCCTTTATCCTAGACGTGTCCTGGGTGTTCTGTGCCTTCCTGAAGTGCCTCATGTTACTTAGGCTGTACCTAGGTACTAGATAGCACAGCAGCTTGGGATATATTAAAGTTTGGGCACATCCCTGTATATTCACTTCAGCTTTAGTGTGAACATCTTATTTGGCTACATGTGAGAGTCTTTCATTATAAACACAGTACAGGTGCATTTTAAGTAAAGCTGGAAAACACAGAGACGTAGAGAAAAAGGATGTATTCACCTGTTATCACCACTGGAATACCACAGTTAATATTTAGCCTTATTTTTCAGACTGCCTACCCCCATGTGTATGTTTAATATCTTTTCCACATAAAGCATTTTATTTTAAAAATTTTATCACATTGTTTAAAAAATATTTGTATATGCACTCTTAAACTACATATTATGCTAATGAGTATAGATGTGTATTTCCCAGTTCTGTGCTTAGCTTGTTATATGTATGGGATTTTTAAAATGTTAACATTTAGATCCTGGAAAAACAAGGAGGGAAAAGAGGATTCTAAGCAGCAGGCTATAAGAATGAAAAGAAACTTGTATTAACACTTTGGGTGGCAAATTTTTAAATCTTTCAAAAGATGGAAGGTGGTACACATTCCTCCAGTTATTTATCAAGGTTGGATTTTGAAGTACTGAATAATTTCATAGATGGGGAAAGTTGAGGCACAGAAGTAGAGTGACACTTTTGAGAGCTAATGAGGGTGCTGTTAATAGTTACTCTGTGAAGATAGGCCTACATCAGGACCATCCTGGGAAATTTCATGCATGGCTGCTGGGCCTAGAAGATTCTGGCTTTTAAACCTTTTATTTATTATTATTTTTTAAATCAAAGTTTTGTTTTTTAGAGCAGTTTTAGGTTCATAGCAAAATTGAAGGGAGAGTACAGAGATTTCCCCTATACACTCTGACCCACACATGCATAAACACCCCCCCCCCATTATCAGCATCTCCCACCAGAGTGGTGCCTTTGTTAGAATTGATGAAGCTGCAGTGACACGCCATTATCATCTAAAGTCCATAGTTTACATGGACTTCTTTTTTGTTTTTTAACCAGCAAGATTAAAAGTTGCTCTATGAAAGTGAGGACTGATTAAAACAAATAGTATAGTTTCATTTGGAAAGACAAAGCCTGGGAAATGACTTATAAAAATCAAAAAATGTCTGGAAGGTGATAGGGTAATATAGTTACTACTTTAGAATGAAGGGTGCTATCCCTGAGTTTGAGAGACAAGTTTTAAGGCAGAACTACACATCTATATGTGTATATAGACATTTGAGTGTGTATGCATGTGGGTCCTAAATTTCACATGGTAAGAACTATAGTTGTAAAACTCATTGTCTCAGGTTATATGTGGACGTTACTTCAAAGTGTAGGGAAATTCCAAATTGTTAAGTCCATGTTGGATAGTTAAGGGAATAGGGTCTATTATACAACAGTGTTTCCTTGTGACAGAATGCCTGATTTTAGACTGAAGGTTAATGCAAAATTACAAAAAGGAAATGAAAGTCCCAGTTTAGTGTGTAGATGGAAGAAACTTAACACTTATTGAATAGTTATTATCTTCTATTTTGGGTGGCTTTGGGTTCTGTACATACCACTCTGGAAGGTATGGTTTATGCCCATGATACAGAAGTGAGGGAGCTGACTTAAATGTCTTGCTTATTAGGTCTTGTCATATCTGACCAGATATAGAGTCACACCTTTATGACTCCAAAGCATGCAATATCAGTGTATATATAACACCTCTCACATAATGTGCCAAGGGTATCTTTTAAACCAGTGCATTATCGCATCCAGAAATCTTACCATTCAATTCCTTGTTTTAAACATTTTAACTGTGTCAGCATATACTGAATAGTAAACAAACTGAATCTGCAAAAAGTTTTTTTTGAGGAAGAGCCAGATAGTAGATAATTTAGGTTTGCAGGTCAGATGGTCTCTGTAAGTGAATATTCAGCTCTGCTGTAGAAGTGTGAAAGCAACCACAAACAAAATGAAAATGAGCGTGTAACTATGTTCCAATGAAACTTCATTTACAAAAATAGGTGGCAGGCCAGATTTGTCCTGTGGGCTGTAGCTTGCCAACCCCTGAACTAAAGCTGTGGCTCTTGGTGTTTGAAAATGGAGCTGGAAACATTGCTTGTATGCATGGTGCCTTTCCTCTTTCCAATATATCAGCAATTTAATAAAATATTTAGTAATTTATGTTTCCACTGTGAAGTAGGAACTAACTATTCGTGTGAATTATTTCCTATTTTAATGATACTGTCTGCCTAGTTTTATTTTTAACATACCTTCCCTTTTTAAAAATTTTACTTTGCTTAAGAGATTTAGATGTATGTATTTGCATTGGGCTTCCATTGCTGCATGTACCACACTAATCATACATGCCATTCCCTTGGAACTTTGTGTCTTGGTTGGTAGAGCTTTGCCTCAGCTCAGCCTGTTTCCTGGAGAAAAGGATTCTTTTATGCTTTAGTCTTAACCTAGACAAAATAGAGGTGTGGTACTTGGTTCTAACAGTGTCTATACAAAAGCCTTAATGACATAGAAACGTAATCTGTCTACCTCCCTCCCCTCTCCTCCCCTCCCCAATTGAAGAATAATTGACTTAACAATATCATGTTAGTTTCAGGTGTACAACAGTGATTCAGTATTTTTCTACATTATGAAATGATAACCACATAAGTCTAGTTATCGTCTGTCACCAAGAAAACATAACATTTCTTTACCAAATCTATATTGGGCCACTCCTGTTATAGCTTCTACTGTTAATACTACACTGCTGCCACCAACCATCAGTTCTCATATCACTAACAACCAAACTAAGCATTTATTCGTTGTGCTCATTCATTGTGTTAAATACTCAAATTGCACTGTTCTACACAGGGAAACTAAAACTCAGCATGGGTTAATGCCTTTCATAATACCCCGTAGCTAGTAAGTGTTTGAATGCACACTCTAGCCTATATCTCTGTTATCTCAGTGTAGATCTTTTCTCCGTGATACCATTTTCACGCTTCCTTCTACTGGACAGACATGTTGGGATGCTCTAAAATTTTAAAGATCAGTGACCTGCATAGTTATTTTTCTCATTATTTATTCAGTAATCACTTGTTGAGTGCCTACCACAAACTCTTCAGTGCTTTTTCCATTACCTGTTGTTTAAAGATCAGACTTCTATGTTTAAAAAACAACTTTATTGAGTTGTATCTTACATATCAAAATCCACCCATGTCAAGTATACAATTCAGTGGTTTTTAGTAACTTTCTCTAATGTATAACCATTATCATAAATCAGTTTGGGAATATTTTCAGTCCCCTCTGTAAGAATCCTTGACCATTTACAGCTAATCTCCATTTACACTCTTAGCTCCCTTCAACCACTGATCTACTTTCTGTTTTTAAATTCTCATTTTCTGGACATTTCATATAAATGGAACCATACAGTATGTGACCTCTTTTGTTTGGCTTCTTTTCCTTCAAATGTTTTTGAGATTTCATTCACGATGTAGTATGTGCCAGTCGTTTGTTCCATTTTATTGCTGAATTGTCTTCCATTATGGATATACCATATTTTGTCTAATCATTCACAGTTGAAGGATATTTGTTGGTTTTAGTTTTTGGCAGTTAGATATAATGCTGCTGTGAACATTTACATGCAAGTCTTTCTGTGAATACATGTTTTCATTTCTCTAGAAGTTGAATTGCTGAATTGAAAGTTTCATATTTTGAGAAACCGTCAGACTGTTTTGCAATTGGGTGCATCATTTATATTCCCGCTGGCAATGTGTGAGGATTCTAATTTCTCTACATACTCACCAACATTGTTCTTACTTGTGTTACATAATACAGCTTTTTCAGTGGGCATGAAATGATTGTCATAGTGGTTTTAATTTCTATTTCCCTAATGACTAATGATGTAGAACATCTTTTTATATGCTCATTACTGTTCATATATCTTTGGTGAAATGTCTGCTCATTTTTTGCCTATATTTGGATGTGTGTTGTCTTCTTATTATTGAGTTGTAAGAGTTCCCTATGTATTCTGGATACAAGTCCTTCATCAAGTATGTGTTTTGCATATACGTATCTTCTGGTCTTTGGCATGTCTTTTTATTTTTAAACGGTTTTTTTTTTTAAGTGTGGTAGTTTTTAATTTTGATGAGGTCCAGTTTATCATGCTTTCTGGTATAGAAATCTTTGCCCAACTTGAGGTCTTAAAGATTTTCACCTATGTTTTGTTCTAAAAATTTTATTATTTTAATTCTTAAAGTCTGTTGATCCATTTTGAATTAATTTTGTGTATTGCATGAGGTGATGGTTCATCTTTTTGCATGGCCTGTTTTCCCCAGTGAAGTCTAAAAATTTTTAGTGTATAGGTCTTACATGTCTTTTGTTAAAATAGTTCCTACATATTTTATTTTTCTTATGTTATGGTGAATGGAATTCCAGTTTTGTCTTTGGATTGTTGCTTGTTTATAGACATACAGTATACAATTCTGTATATTGGTCTAATATTCTGCAAATCTGATGTACTTATTTCTTAGTTTTAATAGTTCTGGGTGGGTTCCTTAGGATTTTCTATATATAGGGTCATGTCACCTGCAAATAAAGACAGTTTTTGCAGTCTGGGTGCCTTTTATTTCTTTTTCTTGCCTCTGGCTAGAACCTCTAGTACTACGTTAAATAGAATAGATGAGAACACACATCCTTGCCTCACCCCTGATCTTGGGGATAAAGTTTTGTTCCTCTTTTACTTCTAAGTATGATCATTGTAGGTTTTTCATAGATGCCTTTTATCAGGTTAAGTTCCCTTCTATTCCAAGTTTAAGAGTTTTGTCATGAATGGGTTTTGGATTTTGTTAAATGCTGTTTCTGCATTTATTGATGATCTTGTGGTTTTTATTCTTTATTCTGTGTCTGAGGTTTATTACATGAATTCTTGGATTTTAATCCAGCTTTGCTTTCCAGGGATAAATCCCACTTGGTCATATCAGGTTTAGTTGGTTAATATTTTTGTTGAGGATCCTTGCATTTTCATGATATATTCATGAATGATATCTGTCATTTTCCTTTCTTGTGATGTCTTTGTTTTACTTGTTATCTTGATGATACTGACCTTACAACATAGATTGGGAAAAGTACCTTTTCCCTCTATTTTCTGGAGGAGTTTGTGGAGTATTGGTATTATTTCTTTAAACATTTGATAAAATTCAGCAGTGAAGTCATCCTGGCCTGGGTGTTTACTTGTGGGAAGATGTTTAATTCTTCAATTTTTTTGCTTTATGGGCTCAGATTTTCCATTTCTTCCTGAGTCAGTTTTGAGAATTTGTGACTTTCTAGGAATCTGTCCATTTTATCTTAAGTTGTCAAATTTGTTGGCATAAGGTGGTAATTTTTTAAAAAATGAAGTCGTCTGCTTGTTTTTTCTTAATTCTCTTTCCCACCTCTTCCATACTTAAATATATACACATGCAAGTGCATGTTTAGTTATATTTCTCAATTTCAAAGTATTCTAATAATTATTAATATTGTCTAATATTACTAACATGTGCATCTGTATTGGTCATTTGTGGGTTAGGTGAAGTCTCTGAGCACTCACATATACCCACAGTATCCATCTGTAATAAATTCTACCTCCTATCACAAGAAAAAGAATAAGCTATGTGGATATGTGTCCCAAAAGTCTGATTCTTACCTTAATGATTTTGTGTCCTGCCTATCCATAGATCTCTCCATCCTACAGCCACCCCCTCCCCATTTCCTGAAATGCTTACTTCTTCATTCTTAAAGTTTTCTTCCTAGATCTCAGATTGTGCCATTTTAAACTCTAAGCATCAAGAAGTAGCAGGTATACTTATACACTTACTGTGCACATGATTGACAACCTCCGGCCTTTTCATGTGCCCTGAAAGAGAAGTATTGAGCTTGTTGAATCCAACAGTGTTGCAGTACAGTAAAAAAGAACTCAAAAGTTCATAATCTGTCAATGGCAAAGGAGTGCAAACATTTAGTTTTATCATCATGGTAGAATTCCTATCTTCTTAAATTTGATTCTTCTTGTCCTTTAAATTCAAGGTTGTATGTACCTTTAGTCCTTTAAGAAAAGCAAAGATCAAACACAAAATGGTTTTCTCTGTCCCTGGCTGAACTGCAGTAGATGTTTGTAATTTATTGTTCAACAATCTGCACCAGTTTCAGGTTGTTTAGTAGTCATGTGTGTGCCTTTAGGCACTTCTCCATTTTAAATGGAAATGCAGTATTTTGAGATTGTTCACCTTATTCTCTGAAAGTGACTTGTCATCTGCAAAACTAACCATGTAAAAATTAAATAACTTTGGATTCAGTATTATGCACTAGAGACAATTACTTTTAGGTTATTTTAATTTAGGGCTACCTGGCTGTGGAGTGGATTGGGGAAAACATGTTTTTTAAATGTTCTAGTGAGCAGCATTACCTCTGCCTATATTAAATACAGAGCCAGATGTTGGGGGCCTTGGGAATTTTTCTTTAAAAGGCAAAGAAGGCAGGCATTGATTAGATCCATGAGTACAGAAGGCAAAACTAGATGAAGGAAAGCATTCCACATAGCAAGGAGACAGAATACTAGAGGGCTAGAGATACTAGAAAATCCTTTGTATAAAATAACTGAAACATATCTTAATTTATCATGGTATATTTTTGCCACCCATTTATTTTTAATGTTATGTGTCTTTATTGTTTTAAAAAACTTAAAAATTAAAAAAAATTTTTTTGTTTGGGGGAGCTAATTAGGTTTATCTGTTTATTTATTAGTTTTGGTGGAGGTACTGGTGATTGAACCCAGGACCTTGTGTATGCTAGGCATGCACTCTACCACTGAACTGTATCCTCCCCCCCATTATTTTTAAAGTGAGTTTCTTGTAGACAACATATAATTGGGTTACTTTTTTTACCCACTCTGTTCATCGCTTTAATTGTTGCATTTAGACCATTGACATTCAAAACGATTATTGATAAAGCTGGATGGATATTTGTCATATTTATTGTTTTCTATTTTTTCTTTGTTCCTGTTTTTGTCTTTCACTCTTTTTCTGCCGTGTGTATGTGTGTGTGTGTGTGTGTGTGTGTGTGTGTGTGTGTGTTTCGTTGTTGTTTGATTGTTTTTTAAACAGAGGTACTGGGGATTGAACCCAGGACCTTATGCATGATAAGCATGTGTTCTGCCACTGAGCTATTTCCCTCCCCCTGCCCTTTGTGATTTTCATTGAACATTTTGTATGATTCCATTTTCTTTCCTTTCATAACATATCAGTTATACTACTGCTTTTTTTTTTTTAAAGTTTTTTAGTGGTTGCCTTAGGGTCATACACGTTTACAGTTAATCCAGGTCTACTTCTGAGTGAAACTATACCACTTCACATGTAGTGTGAGTACTTTATAACAACAGAATAATCCTTTTCTTCCCATGCCTTGTGTCATTGCTTTTATTCATTTCCACTATGTATAAGCATATGCATAGATATGATATAAACAGTAGCATACATAATTGAATACATTGTGGGTATTATTTGAGCAGACTTACCTGTCAGATCCATTAAGAATAAAAGAAATAAAAGTTTTTCTTTTACCTTCACTTCTTTTTTGCTGCTCTTTTCTTTGTGTAAGTCTGTTTCTGGCTTGTATTATTTAAACTTCTCTTTAAAGAACTTCTTTTGACATTTCTTGCAGGGCACATCAACTGGCAACAAATTCTATTAATTTTTGTTTTCCTGAGGTAGTCTTTATTTCTCCTTCACTTGTAAAGGATAGTTTTGCAGGATACAGATTTCTAGGTTGGTGGGGTTTTTTTCTCTCAAAACTCTAAATATTATACTCTTCTCTCTCCTTGCTTTAATGCTTTTTTGGAAATTGGATGTATTTGTTTGCTTCTCTGTAGGTAACGTGTTTTTTCCCATATGATTTCTTTCACTTTTTTTCTTTGTTTTTGATTTTCTTAATTTGAAAATGATAGTCAGAGCTGTTGGTTTTTCTTTTTTAGCTTTATCTTGCTTAATGTTCCCTGCCCTTCCTGGATCTGTGGTTTGGTGTCTGATATTAATTTGAGGAATTAGTCGTGATTGCTCTGTTCCTTTCTCTCCTTCTCCTGATATTCCTGCTGTGTCTATGTTACACCTTTTGTAGTTGTCCCACAGTCTTTGGATATTCTGTTCTGAATTTTTGGGTCTTGGTTCTCTTTCTTTTTTGGTTTTCCTGGATTCTATCGATAGAGCCTTTAGGTTAGAGATTCTTTCCTCATCTGTGTCCAGTCTACTAATGAGCGCATCAGAGACATTCTTCATTTTGTTTGCAGTGTTTTTTATCACTAGCATTTCTTTTTGGTTCGTTCTTAAATTTCTGTCCCTCTGTTTACATTACCCATCTGTTCTTGTATGCTGTCTACTTTATTTATTAGCACTCGTAGCATATTAATCATAATTGTTATAAGTTACCAGTCCGACAATTTTAACATACATGTTTCTGGTTGTTTGCTCTTTCTCTTAAGATTTTTTTTTTTTTTTTGGCCTGTTGGTATGCCTTGCAGTTTATTTTTAATAGCCATGCCTGATATACTGAGTGAAAGGAACTGCTGTAAATAGGTTTTTAGTAATGCAGTGGTAAGGTGTGGGGGAAGGGAAATGTGCTGTAAAAATATAATTAGGCCTCAGTCTTTTAGTGAGCCTATGCTTCTGGACTGTCAACTTCACAAGTGTTTCTTAGGTTTTTTTTTCTCCTCCCTTTGGTGGGACAGGATGGTTTGTGTAGGCTACAGTTGTGTATTTCCCTTCTCTCAGTAAGTTAGTTTCTGATAATAACACAGCAGGTTAAGCGCTGGTTAACTAGTTTCCCCAGAGGGCAGGCTTTGGTAAGAATAGAGTGTTCTGGCATATTTCACAGTTCTGTCTCTCTTTGCCCTTCTAGAAGCCTAAGGAAATTTTTCTGGTATTTATTGTGGGACCTGGTTGAGTTCCTGCACATCTCACAGTGTTGTTGTGGGAATTGCCCTATGACTGGATTCCCTGGAGTTTTTGACTGTCAGAGTCATCCACACCGAGCCTGTTAACAATTTGTCAATTACAGTCCTGGTTTTCCTAGTCTGGTACTGGTTCTGGTGGTGATTTCTGATTGAGTCCCTGCTCTGGTGAGTTGTGATGACTTGTATTTGCACATCTGTCTCTCCAGTATGGGGGGCAGTGGTTTGCTTTTGTGGATCTGAGAAGAATTACTGATTTTTCAGTCTGCTCAGCTTTTTTACTTGTTGTTTAGGATGGAGTGGCGACTTACATGTAGAATGGGAAACCCTCACGTACTGTTTAAACAGAGAACATTTATGCCTTTAATTTCTGTGGAAATGTTGTCATAGGACACAGCTCTGTGAAATCCACCACTGTCAAAATATTGTAGAAAACTTTGTGAAATCACTGGGAGGGTCTCTGAGGCCCTGTATGAAATGTTCCTTTTAAAATGTTGCAAATTCAAAAATTTTCAGGGGCTACCTCCAGGGGTATGGTACTTTGGGTACGAGTACCTGTAGGTGTGTGAACTACAGTGAACTGGAAAACACATTCTGCATATTCCATTTAAAGGAGATTCAGTCCACGAATACCAGTGGTCTGTTTGCCAGGTACCTTTTCAAAAATAACCAGAAAACCACATTTTAATGCAGAAATGTACTTTAACCATTGCTTTTGTTTGAAGAAAAATTATTTGTCCTAAGCAAAATATTCCTGTGAACTGTCAGTTTGCCATTTATAATATGGTACCTGGGAAAATTCCTTTTTCAGATTTGTATACTTCCTTTCTCAATAATGAAAGCTGTGTGTGTGTGTGTGTGTGTGTGTGTGTGTGTGTGTGTGTGCCTGTGTATGCTGTCTAGCATGCAAGGAGACCAGAGCCAAAAATCAAAACTTCAGTGCAGATGTATAAATCTTTTATTGTAGGCTGTACTCATTATTCACCCCAGACTTTTGTGTTATGGATTAGTCAGTGTGCTTTTGGCCACAGTAGCAGAAAATCCAACTAATAATGGCTTAAACAATAAGTACATTTATTGGTTCCTATTACTATAAGTATAGAGGTAAGGCAGTGCCCCAGGTTGGCTCCCATCTTTTAGACTTGTCACTAAAGACCTGGCTATACCTTCCGTGTTAATTTGGATGTTTGTGAGGCCTTGTAGAAGTTTGGTTTTGTTGACTTGTTATTTTCCCTAAGTGCCTTTGTTAGTGGCCACTTAAATTGTTTTCACAGCTTCGTGTGTTCGTGCCCTTCCTTCTTCTCACTGCAGTCCTTGCTGTTATGGTACTCTCCTAGTACCTACTGACCTACCTGAGTACTACCTCTTTACCTGTTTCTCCCCAGTCTTGAAAGAAGGAAGAATGGTTTCTGAAGTGGAATAAAGAGCAGCCATATGGCTACTGTTCTCTTTTCTTACAAACCTTCTCTCTTCCTTTCCTTACAGAAGTGTTTTCCATTTGGATTAAGAAATATTGTGCAATTTTGACCAGAATAACAATGTCCTTTAGAACAAGAAAACTGGAGATAACTGAGTCTGAAAATGAGTCTTGTAGTTGCAAGGGCAGTAACTAGAGTCAAGAATTCTGTGACAAATTCTGGCCATGATAATTTTGGGTTTTCTATCTTTGGACAAGCATTTCACCTCTTTGGACCTTAATTTTCTGTTACATAAGTTCTGAGAATTTAAAAACTCTATTTCCATAATGCCAGTAAGAAGTTGATGGAACGTGTGTATAAAATACTTCTACCATAGAGCCTGGCATAGGACAGATGCTCAGTAAAGTGGGGTTTTTTTGTTGCTTTTTTTTTTTTTTAAATTTAACGTTGAGTCGTTTTCCTTTTGGTTCCATTGCTTTCATTAAGACCCAGACCTTTGAAGCTAGCCCATAGAATTCTGTGGAGAAATCAAAGCTGGGTATCTTTTTGCAGCTACCATTAAACTCCAAACCAGACATTCATTAAAACTCTGTAGAAGTTAATGGGGTAAGCAGTTCATGTTGGGTGACTTTTCTCTTGGATCCTGAATTGTTACTTATCCATGCTCTTTATGGTTTATGAGGTATTTCTTACCTTCTTTGCAGTGTAGCAATGGGGAAAAACATACAAAAAAGACTTCACATCATTTTTATAGTGGAATCTAAAGCTTAAAAAAATCCTAGTATTGTTAAAAAAGAATATTGAAAATATATACTCATTATAATTTTTTATTCTGTTTTACCTTTTGATAAACCTCTCAGTCTTCCACTTTATCTGTCTAGGGATTCACAATTACTATTCCCTTGTCATCAGTTAAAACAGCATTATCAGTGGCCTGAAAGTTGTTGCCACGGTGGACTGCAGGCTCTGTCTCAATAGAAGGTGTTGAGTGCTACCCATTCCTGAAGAAGAACTTGAAAACCTTCCATTTCAAAGCATATGTCCTTTTCCTCTGCCCCTTATGTCTAATTCTTGGCCTGGGGTACCTTAGTGATTTTCAGACTTCTATTTAGTGGCAAAGCTATGCCTTCAAAGCTTTTTGGAGAGCTCACTATATAAAACAGACTAATCTGGGTACCCTGATTTTTTTTTTTTTTTTTTTGAGAGAGGGTTTCAAATGGGAGTGGAAATTGTTCACTGATGGCAGAAATCTCCACAGAGCTCAGAGTGGAAAACCATGGACGTCTCTGCATTGTCTTCTGATTCCTGGTGCTCAGGTGTTGGTTCACATGGCAGGAACTTTCTCCATCATTTTACTTACTAAGGGCTACACTAACTATTGCTCCGTTATTGCTAGCAGCCTCCTATCAGTGGTTAATAGCATTCCCCTCTCAATTTTTGTGCAAAAGTTTTCTTCCAAGTTGGTGAGTTGGCTTTATTAAAGTCGTGGCATCAGTAGAATTAAATCTTAACACAAAAGCAACAGAATTGAAAAATCAGAGATGAAAGCTTTCATGTATGGGATGCTTTTTCCTCTCTTGAACAAAGTTCCTTAAGAAGAATGAGTCTTGAGTTCTCCTGTTCTGTAACCAACAGGAGGACTCACAAATGGCAGTGGAAGATACATCTCTGCTGCTCCAGGCGCTGAAGCCAAGTACCGCAGCGCGAGCAGTGCCTCCAGCCTCTTCAGCCCCAGCAGCACCCTTTTTTCTTCCTCTCGTTTGCGATATGGAATGTCTGATGTCATGCCCTCTGGCAGGAGCAGGCTTTTGGAAGATTTTCGAAATAACCGGTATCCCAATTTACAACTGCGAGAGATAGCTGGACATATAATGGAGTTTTCCCAAGACCAGCATGGGTCCAGGTGAGGACTTGGCTTTGGCACTTAAGGTAACTGAAATCTTAATGTCTTAAATTCCATGCCTCAGAAAAAGGTATACATTACGTAAATTACCGTAAAATAATTGAAACAAAGTTTGCCTTTTAGTATATTTCCTATTATTTATTTCAGAGGAATGTGGATATGAGGGTTACCAGATATACAAGTGATTGAGAATAGTCATTTAGTAATCTGGATCATACCCATAAACCTTCTTACTTTTCTGAAGAGTAAACTGGTGTTCCTAATTCATGAGAACCTCACCAGGATATCACAATTTAAGAAAAACAGAAACACTGACACAGAGACATGTGTACACTTTTGCTACTTTAATTACTATTAAGAATCTTGCTCTCAAAGAGACACTATTCAAATGCAAGTTTGGATCTCTGTGCTCAGGAGTCAGATGGTGCCACCCCTTTGTTCCACTCTGTAGAAGTGGGAGTCTGCGTGGAGGTCAGAGAGAAGACACTGCTATAACACAGAATTTAGCTTGGGTTACCCTTCCCTGTTTGGACTTCGGAGAATAGGGTTCTGGTCCTGGGGAACAAGCGGAATTATGGTGACATCATCCATCCTTCTCTTATTTATCCCCCCCCCCCCCCCCCCCGCCGTGGCTATTCCACGGAAACAGTTTCCAAGGAAGCTTCCTCTTTTTTAAAGTTCTGCCAGCTTGCTGCAGGGCAAGGATTTCTCATATTTGGATCCTAAAGGCCATATTGAGAGACATGTTTTTTCTAATTTGATCACCTGAGCTAAAAAAGGCAGACTGAATAGCTACTACTTCAAGAAGACACTGCGCATATATAACAGCTATTCCACATCATTAATGAATATGTCCTACTTTATATGAATATGAGTTAAAGCCTGTAGGACCACAGGCTTTGAGTTTGTTGATATGGGACTGATTTGTAAAAGGAAGAAGTCAGGTAGAGTTCTCTCTGTGTTGTACCTGCCTTTACCCTCTTTTCCAGCACCCCTGTTTCCTCTCCCTTTTAACTCCATACATAAAACAGTTTTGTATATATGTCTTACTGTGATGAAATATACTAAAACTTAAATACACTTCTGAAAGGTCAGTTACTTAGGGGATACGTCACAGTATAGCTTTTTTTCCTTTTCAGTAACTCTTAAGTGAGCTTAAGTGATTTAAACACTATTGTGTGTGTATGTGTAGATATATACACATACATGTAGTTTCAGAACTGATACATTGTATAAATTGAGCTAATCTTTATAGACTTTCCAAATCTTCCAGAAATGCTGTGATTGCCCTTTTTACTTTGTACTTCAGATTCATTCAGCTGAAACTCGAGCGTGCCACACCAGCTGAGCGCCAGCTTGTCTTCAATGAAATCCTCCAGGCCGCTTACCAGCTGATGGTGGATGTATTTGGAAATTACGTCATTCAGAAGTTCTTTGAAGTAAGCCTTTTGTTCTTTCTATTCTCTGACTTTAGAGAATCTCCACAGCATTTTGATTTTCATTAGCTGTTTTTAGAATTGCAGTCCCATTCCAGTCCTCAAAATGAAGGGTGTGGTCTTTTTCAAGCCTATTTTTAAATGTTTCTCCAATTCATTAGCAGAAGTGCGTTATTTAAATACCCAAGCAGACGATACTGGTGTATTTTAGAAATGTGTTTGGAGAACCTTGTCCCTTTTTAGGATCCAGCACATTATTTCTGATTGCTAAAATAGTTTCACTAAACATGTCAAATTTGGAGAAAAAAAATCCTCGTAAGATAATTCTAGCATAATGACAGTAAAGTTTTCTGAAAATTAAGTTTTAAAAAAGGATTCCTCACGGGGCAGCAGGTATAGCTTAGTGGTGGAGTGTGTGCGTGGTGTGCGCAAGGTCCTAGGTTCAATACCCAATACCTCCATTAAAAAAAAAAAGGATTCCTAGAGAATCATCTTTAAACACAAACTAGTGGTTTTCATCATAAACCACAGTCAGGAGGTTTGTTAATGTTGCTTCTTGGGTGCTCTTTCAGCCTTGGTTCCTTATTGTTCCTCCATTAATGTCCACTCTTGTTATTACTGTCCTTGGAAAGGATTAATGAGATTATTGGATTAGTATCTGTTGCCTCTTCTAAACTAAAATGTCAGAAAGGCAGGGATTTTTGCTCCATTGAAGCCATAGTGCACTGGTATTAACAACCCCAATATAAATCCAGAAAGGAATGAAACATTGAGATGAAAATTTTGGTTCAAGGGGAAAATGCTGGAACCCTGCACACTACCTGCCCTCAGCTAAAGAAATTTGTAAACGTCTTACATTTTATTTTGTTTGGTTTGTGTGAAGATTTTTAAAAAGTGGCTCACTCACAGCCTGTATCTTCCCAACTTTTCTCACAAAGAATCAAATTATTTGATTTGAATTCTCAAGCTATGGATTAAGAAACCAACCTAAATATGACTCTTGTAATTTTGATTTTAAAATTTTTTTACTGCCATTTTGTTACAGATAGAAAATACAGAGATCTCCAAATTGAGGTTAAGGCAGCTAGAGGTGGCTGAGTGAACAGTGGATTAGAACAGTGTGATTTGGGACAAGCTAGAGAACTTCTCTGACTTAGAGAACGTTTCTGGACTAAGGTCCCTTGTGTGGAAAATGAGTGGGTTGAGCAAGCTGATTATTCATGAAGTCTCTTCTAGCCTCAATTTTGCTATTAAAAATAAAAAGCCAGGGATGGAAAAACATCCTAGGAAGAGTTAACACTGTGCAGCCTTACTTTTGATTGTACTGACTTTTCTCCGATTCTCTTG
The DNA here is from genome assembly GCF_048564905.1 of Vicugna pacos. Lineage (NCBI taxonomy): Eukaryota > Metazoa > Chordata > Mammalia > Artiodactyla > Camelidae > Vicugna > Vicugna pacos. The sequence goes on from NC_132999.1 coordinate 45,898,331, forward strand.
ACTTGTATAAATAGACAGTATCAGTTCTTAGAGTAATGTAGGGCAGTATATTCAGAACAGAGTGTGCACGTGTGCTTTGGCTTAAACTTCATGTTGATAAGACAACTTTTCAACTCATGGACCACCGACACCTGAAGTGATGTAGGTTTGCTGCATGATGTTCTTGAATCTTTCCCAGACATTGTCTAAAGACTTAATAAACAATGTCTCCTACATTGTGTTACTGTTTTTAGAGTAAATATAAAGGTTCTTGTAATTAATGGCATACAGATATATTAAATAGAATTGATGAATTAAGGGCAGCTTTGAGAAATTGCGTATTTATTTAGCAGATACTTATAGTGAAACTACTGTTGGAAAGCTGAGAAGTTTTTTTTTAAACATTAAAAAGGGTTTCTCAGAGGCTGAGAACTACTGACTTGAAGAAACAAAGGCTTTTTCAGCAAAAGGTTTAGTTCATCATAGGTGACAGGGCTAAAAAAGCTATGCCAGTGGTTGATACAGAATAATGAATGCTTTGCTTTCTCTGGTTTCTTTCTTTCTACCTAAGTAATGGTGTTCACCCACACATTATGTCTAGTTTGGCAGCCTTGAACAGAAGCTGGCTTTGGCAGAACGGATTCGTGGCCATGTCCTGTCATTGGCACTGCAGATGTATGGCTGTCGTGTTATCCAGAAAGCTCTTGAGTTTATTCCCTCAGACCAGCAGGTAATTGTAAGTTTCCCCTTTAACTTTTCTCTTGGTGTTTGATGTTTCTCCATAGTACACGTGGTGAACCTTGTAAATTTGTCAGTCCTTGGTTTTCTTTTAACGTTTTTCGTTGGTGCTTGTGGCTGCCTTTCTGTGCATGGCAAGCATGAACTATTCAATTAATTTTGTAAGTTTATAGTAGATCAACTGTCTTGTGTTAAAACCAGTGGTTTCAAACACTTCTCTCTGACCAGAACTTAGTCTTTAGTAGGTGCAATTTTAGAGGTGGATTTTTTGTTTTGCAAGAGTTGAAGCGGGTAAAATACTAGTAAGTTGTCGTTTTCTTCCACCTGAATTGACCACTCCAATAAACCAAACTTATACCCAACCTACCTTCCATTTTTCTTTATTTGCACCCCTCTTATTCATTTATTCCCCCATCATTTCCTGAATGAGTGCCTACCAAGGGTAGCACCTGGCCTGGCATGTTGACCTGGTGCCACTCTGTGCCAGACATCAGCACAGATGACCGAGACCAGAGCACGGCGTGGGGAAGAGGGAAGCAATGGTGAGCACATGGAAGCACGTGCCCGAGTCCTTGAGAGGAGGCTTTGCAGGAGGAGAAGTCCAGGCTAGGAGTTAGACAGGAAAAAAGGGACAGAAATCTGAACTGTTGGGTGCTGTGAGTGGGAGCTGACACAGAAAGCACTCTAAGAGGCCCAGGGCCTCAAAAAAGTCACAGAGCCGATCCGGCCAGCTCCACACCAGCCACAGGACCTGGGAAGGCAGACAAACCCAGAGGCAGGTCTGTTGGCAGGTGTGTTTGTGCTGAGCAGTGCTGTGAGTCTCGGGGTGCTTCTGATCTGAACCCTCAGCCTTTGGGTTCTGAACTCCCTCAGCCCTTCTCCATGGAAGGGATGGCCATGGTCTGGCAATGATGAGCTACTTGCCCTCACTGAGAACAGAGTTCGGTAATGAGAATCTTTGTTATGGACTCAGGTTCTGAGCCAGACGAGGCACCTACCTCCTCCAGTTCAAAACAAAACACAACAGAGCACCTCACTGGTGTAGCGATGGCAGTTGAAGGCTGGGGAGTCCAAAGTCCTTATGGTGTGGGACTCAGATAGACGTGTTAAGATGCTAGTGAAGGGTCGAGGGGAATGTTGGAGACGCACAGCTGGTTTGGAGTTTACTCATTCATTGCCCAGTACTGGAGATGCAGCAGTCATAAGAGGATGTTGTATATAAGTAATTAGAATCAAGGATGAGGTTACTACTTTGTTTTCTTCTGATGTTCAGATCATTACCCATTTAAATTTTCCCTGGGGTGTTCAGGGATGAAAATTTTACGGCTGAATCTTTCCTCTTTAGTTCTGTTTCTTTTGAACATGGAATTTTCTTCCTTTCTTGACCATAATGCCCACTGACTGAACACAAGCAGGATCATTACAGTTTCCCAGGTATTTCCCCCATCTTTGGCATCTCTCATTATTATGATGAATTACTGATTTTTGTCTCTAGCTTTTCACATTTTACTGTTTTTTGTTTTCTTTTTGTTTTCTGATAGTATAGCTACATTGTAGTAGGTTTTTTTATTTTAAATCTCCCTTCCCTTTTCCCTGGGTATTGTTCTTTCTACCCTATATTTGTGTATATCTTTTCCTGGTTTGGTTTCTCTGTGGTATCTTGTTCTAGGTCTAAACTGCTCTTCCTGGCATGAGTAATTTACTGTTTCCAGATGTAAGTGTATTTTAGGTGACATTAACTCATCTCCTGTGGAGTTTTTACCTCTTTGGGCTCAAGAAAATATTCAGGAAAGCCACCCCCCTTTATTTTGATTATTAGACGTGTTCCTTGTGTTTACCTTTATATACGCATCATTCTCTATTTATCATTCCCATAATTATATTTCCATAATAAATGATTCTTTTCTGTCATTTGAATAAATGCTTCAGGAAACTTTCCTGAGTCTATTGTCTTTTGCTTGTTTAGTCCCTGGCATTGTAACTTTGAATTTCTTTAATTAAAAAAATTTCATAGTTGCTTTGACATATTTACCATCCCAGGGATTGCAGACTTTACATTTGTAAATATTACCATTTTAAACTGGCTTGAAGTCTTCTGCCATAAATATAGAGTCAGCACAGTGGAGCTGATGTACAGAGACTGGATACAGCAAGGAAATTGGGCAGCAGGTGCCAGGGCCCAGCTGTGGTGCAGGTATTCAACTTCAAGCTACCAGGGACCTGATGCAGCAGGTTTTTGGCATGGGGTCCAGTCAGCATCCCAACTTCTCTCTTTCTATACCCTTGTCACCGCCAACCATCATACACACACACACACACACTCTCTCTCTCTCTCTCTTTCTCTCTTTCTCTATTTCACTCACTCAATGACTGAGTGTCTAGCCTTCTGTATTTCCCTCAGTTGGACACTTTTCATTAATTTAACTGAGAGTACTATTCTGGCTGACGCTGTAGTCACTCTAGCCCAATGGAAAGATTATGTTGTGCATAGCCCTGGGCTAGAATTCTGATTCAGTCACTGTCTATAGTTTTAAATACATTATTTAAGCCCTCTCAGACTCAGTTTCTTCTTATATATATGTAGAGGGGCTGTGCAGGGCAATGTATAGTTGACAGATAGTTTGCTGGCATGGTCTGTTTTGCTACACACAGGGGCCAGATTGCCTAGATTTGAATCACGGCAGTCTAGGCCTGTGATCTTAAGTCAGCTCATTTGTCTGTGCCTTGATGTCCTCATCTGTAGTAGTGTCCCCTGCATGGGATTGTTAGGCAGATTCAGTGAGTCACAGCATGTTAAGCACCTAGAAGTGTGCCTAGCTTATAGTAAGCTGTAGATTAATTACTGTCTTTGTTAATAATATATACTTTACAGGATTGTCATGGTAAAAACATGATGAATTGTATGCGAAATTCTCTAATGCCGTGTATTTGATCGATACAGACTCCCCTTTTTATTTGAAAATGTCTGTATTTTGGGGGGTAGATTCCAGAGGTCTTTTGCAAGTTGAAGAACTTTTTAAATGACTGGTTACTGTTACAGGAAATTTGCTAACACATGGAAAAACTCCAGTCCTCATCTATTACCGGGTTATCAGAGTGCCACAGCTGAGTTTTCCCACTCTCATTGTCATGAATATTCCCCGCTCAGTGCTTTTGTGTTTGGTAAGGAGAACGTTGACTGTCCAGGTGTTTGCTCTCTGTGATTCTGGTGGTGCTTTCTTTCCTTGTCTCCAATAGAATGAGATGGTTCGGGAACTAGATGGCCACGTCCTGAAGTGTGTGAAAGATCAGAATGGCAATCACGTGGTTCAGAAGTGCATTGAGTGTGTGCAGCCCCAGTCTTTGCAGTTTATCATTGATGCATTTAAGGGTCAGGTAAGTAACTCAGGAAAGAAATATAGGAAACAAATCTGTGTGTTTCCATTGTGAGCAGAGAACAGGATGGGATTTATGGAGTGTTCTCATGTGCTTAGTGTATTTCAGACTGCAGCAAATAGCAATCCTATTCAGTGGTGTCAGGTGCCTAGCTCTATGCACCCAAGTCTTCCCTTAACTGTAACTAATATAGATATCTGCTCTTGTTGGCATGAGTCAGTGCCATCAGAGTTAGGATTAAATTTCATATTTGAAGAATGAGTTTTTTCCTGTGGTTAAGTACTGCTTTATCTTGATATTTAAAAATTTTTAATCATGTTTTAAAATTCAAGTCATTTGCAGTACTAATCTTACAGGCCATGTGTGATTATTTCTTGAAAATAACAAGGTGCTTCTTAATTTTAGGGGATGGGATCCTGATCCAGTGATCAGGATCGTTTGAACTCCTAAGTGGCCACACAACCAAGGAGAGCGTCTAATTTCTCCTATTATGTATCATAAGAGCTGGTCTGCTTTTAGCACTGGCTTCCAGGCACAGTTGATATTTTCTCATACCATAATTTTTCCAGATTGTCCCCTAAATTGGCTATTATTAATTTCCTTTGTCAAAAAACAACCTTCTCCTAGTCTCCTTACGGTAGGTGGGACAAAAGAGTAAAATACATCTCCTTCTTGGGTGTGTGAAATTTTTTTTTTAAAGAAAAGGGGGGAAATATGAAATACCAAGTAGATTTTGAGGTGTAATTGTGTTTACTAGATCAAAATGGGATTTTAGAGTTGTTTAGGCCTTGGGGTTTGCTCAATTATGGCAGTTAAGTGGATTACAAACATTAACCTGTGGGTAATTGGGATTTTCTGAGTTAATGAAAAAGAGTAGATATGTGTTCTTTAAAATTAAGATATTACATTTATCAACATATACAATAAAGAAAGTAAAAGGATTAAGCCATTGAATGGGAGAGTTTTCAAAACAGAAACTGCCAGTGAATTGATAACCAGAATATAAGAGAATATAAAAATAAAAGGAACAATAGAGATCAATGCAAAAATGGACCAGAGTCATGAATAGACAGGAGAAAAACGAATTGCCAGTAGACATATGAAAAAATAATTCATTAGTAATCAGGAAAACACAAAATAAGACCACAAATGATAGGCTATTTTCTGCCCATGGGTTGCTCTGTATTGGTAGGGATGTGGATCTGATATTCTCCTGGTGGGAATGGATGTTCATTCACCGATTTTGGAAAATAATTTAGTATCTTTCAAAGTTCAACATTTGTATTTCTTGTGACCTAGCACTCCTGTCCAAGGAACATACCTGGTGAAATGCTTGCTCATGTACACCATGAGATGTACTTAGGCATGTTTAAAGCAGCATTATTCTCCTAAAAAGAAAAGACTTAAGTAATCCACATGTCCATCAGGAGACGATTAGACCCTGCCCCCCCCCCCGCCCCCCCCCGCCAAAGCAAACAAAAACCAAACAAATTTCTCAACACTATACAGATACCCAGAGTAAATGACAGAAGACCACGGCATTCTGAGTAAATATTTGAAACATAGTGTTGAGTGAAATAAGTTAAGTTGTTCCACACTGTGAGTGTTCAGCATTTTTATAAAGCTAAAATTGAGCAGAACCATGCAGTATATTAAGTATACAGTTGTACACATGAAGCTACGTGTATAAAGCACTTGGTGCCGTGACTGACACTTGGTAAACGTCTAATAAGTGTCAGCTACTGTTACTGTTCTTATTATTGTCATCATTCTTGATAACAGATTTGAGGTACAGGTTTCTCCAGGTTATCACCTGGGAAGGGCAGAATGGAGACTGAGGGTCTGGAGCTGAAGCCTGTGTGCCTGTCTTGCTCCAGACTCAACAAAAGAGGATGCTTTTCTTGTTTATTCCTGGAAAACACCCCAACTCAGTTTAGAATGTTGCAGTGTGGTTATGTGAAAGCATTCAGGTTTTGATCTCACTCCTTTTTCTGGTTTTAAACTCGTCCTTTGACGCTGTGGGCTCTTAGCAAGTGTGTTTTTCATGACCTTGACTAATCCTCTGGTTCCTTTGTAAGCTTTTTGGGAAAGTCTCTTTTGGGTCTGAATTTATGTACATCTGTGAATTCCTAGAACGCGTTTAAGAAATGGGTTTATACACACACGTATACCTACATACCTTATTATTTGTAGAGAGACTCAAGTGCCATATTTGTAATTTGGGCTTTGGAGTCACACTAGGAAACAAAATCCTGACTCTGTCTTTTACTGTCTGTATGACCATAAACACATTATGTAAACTTCTAGGAGCGTAAATTTTCTCATCTATGTACTGAGAATAGCCACGAGTCTCTCTCAAGGTCATTGTGAAGACTAATGGGATTATGTATATAAATAATACTGAAGCATGGAAAGTGGCAACCATCATTTTTGGCTTTCTTGTTGTGTTGGTCTGTTCTAGGTGTTTGCTTTATCCACACATCCTTATGGCTGCCGAGTGATTCAGAGGATCCTGGAGCATTGTCTCCCTGACCAGACACTCCCTATATTAGAGGAGCTTCACCAGCACACAGAGCAACTTGTACAGGTAGTGGAGTTGCCAGTAAAGTAACTGCAAACAGCTGTGGGCTTGTATGTTTTCTCAGCACAGGTACTTGTTTCGAAAGAGGGTAATGTGTTAAAAATGCCCATTAAAGTGCTCTGGGCAAGTTTTCATTTATGCCTGGTTCATGTTTTATGAATATGGGTAATGAATAGACCCTGAACTTGTAGTCAAGAGGTCTGCCTCTAATTTGTCAAGAGATCTGTCAGGAACTGTCAGAAGCCAGAGCTCTGCCATGAATTAAGCTGGCTGTGGCCGTTTAGGCCATTTGGTCTGTGTTTCAGTTTCATCATTGCAAATAAACTAAGTGAATTATTTGATTTCTTCTTTCTAGTTTTCATACTTTGCTTCTACTAAAATTTTCTCCTATATCATACTATTTGAATACTTTCTACATATAGTATGTTGTCCTGGAACAATTTTTTAGTGTTTATTGCTTGTTTTGGTGGGAGATACGAGTTTATAAATGTATTAAATATTCATTGTAGCAAAAATGGAAAGTACAGAAAGTAACAAGAAAACGAAAGAAATTATCCTACTACCCAAAAGCAAACACATTTGGCATAGGCGCTTTGAAAAAAGAAAGGGATTATTTGTACAGTCTCAATTTTTTACCTGTTACGAATAAATATTTTTGCTTCCAGAATTCTTTACTCACATGTATTTATTCTCTCAAAGCATTTCTCACTTTACTAGCTTGTATTTTTTGGGGGGCAGAGGTAATTAAGTTTGTTTTAATGGAGGTCCTGGGCATTGAACCCAGGACCTTGTGCGTGCTAAGCATGTGCTCTACCACACCACTTGAGCTATAAACACTCCATCCCCCCTACACCCCAACTCCCCCAGCATTTTTCTTTACATGAATCTCTACCATATGCTTGTGATGTTATTTAATTAGGTGTTGTCTTTGTTGAACGTAGTGTTTCTGGTTTTTCTTTGTTAAAGACAAGTGCAGAAATTCATTTGTACATTTCTGTTAGAAAACTAGCTCTTTATTCCCATCTACTTTCTTTTCTTCTTCCTTTTTTTTTTTTTTTAAATGAGAGGAGGCCTAGTTTTTGTGTGTAGTACTTTAGAAGGATCTAAGTAGGACCTTTGGCCATAAATATAGAAACATACCACTGTTTAGTAATAATGTGTTCTTGTTTTGTAATGATGGGTTAAGTTGTCACTATGTATCCATTTTTAAAATTCTTAACTGTTCATTAGTATCGGGTAAGCCATCATGGTGCTACAGGAAAATAGGTGTTCATTAGATGTAAGGATTTAGGTAACATAGAACTTGTTTATACATAAATTTTAAAATTTCTATTGTTATTTCTCAAACAGGATCAGTATGGAAATTATGTAATCCAACATGTATTGGAGCATGGTCGTCCTGAGGATAAGAGTAAAATTGTAGCAGAAATCCGAGGCAATGTTCTTGTATTGAGTCAGCACAAATTTGCAAGGTATGTGCTTTGAATTTTAGGAACGGTTTTCCAGAAGAGAGGATTAAATAGTATTTCAGGTCTAGACAAAGAATGGATTTTCAACTCACTCTCTCTCTTTTTTTTAATGTTTATTTTCCTCAAAGTATACATAGCTTAAAAAATCAAAGAGTTCTACAAAGTATAAAACATAAGAAGTCCCTTATTGAGCTCCTGGTTCCTCCAGAGTCAGCCGCTTTGAAATCTGAAGAGTATGTTTCTAAAGCATGTATGTTTTATGCTTTGGTAAACTGTGGGTATTTCATTAACTTACTTGTTTGGAATTGTGAAATGCTCTTTACTTAGTTTCCTTTTTGGTGCCTGAATTAAAAGGCGGTGTACCATATCTGTGTATAGATTCTAGTATTCTTTAACTCTCTCTTCCAGTCTTCATGTCATACCACCAGCTCAAGAATAAAATAGTACATACAGTACAGGAGGAGCCAAGATGGCGGAGTAGAGAGGCTCACAGCTTGCTCTCCCACAAATACATGGAAAATTACATATACAAACCCACTGAATCGCACAGAACATCTACTGAACTCTGGCAGAGTGTATCTCTCTTCAAAATACAGGAGAGTTCTCACAAAATCCGATAAACAAGAAGTTCATACTGTATAGCACAGGGAACTATATTCAATATCTCGTAGTACTTATGGTGAAAAAGAATATGGAAACAAGTATATGTATGTTCATGTATGACTGAAGCATTATGCTGTACACCAGAAATTGACACAACATTGTAAACTGACTATACTTCAATAAAAATGTATACCAAAAAAAAAAAAACAATTAGAAGGCGAAAGAGAAAAAAAAGAATAAAATGTACTATTATTCCCAGGTTGTGAAAGATGTTCTAGGTAGCTTATAAGTACCAGAGAAGGGAGAAATTGATGGCCCTCCAGTAGGTTAGTGATGTGGTCTTCTGAATAGAGTATAGTATATCTTTTTGTAGACATAATGTAGTATTTTGTATTTTTGGAATACTTTTTTGGTTTTAGAATAAATTGCAAGGCAGATGTGACTCATACATCCTTGATGTTTTTAAATTGTTGACTTTTAATTTGTGAAATCTTACTACAGCATGGAAAATAGAGAACAATAAAAACACCCATAGATCCAATGTCTCAAAAGCCTAACCATATCAGGGTCATCTCTTAGACTTTGTATTGCTCTTTTGGACATTTGCCAGGACCAGGGAAGTAGGGATCAGAATCTCTTAGGTCTCTTTTTTCGGTCACTGTCCTGTTTACTTTCTTGTTCGGTGTATTTAATATCTCACCTTTGGATATAGCATAAGTATTAATATTACAATCGACTTGTAGTTGTAATGACTGAGTAGCTACTGTGGGCTCAACCCTCTCACAGGTAACGCCTGTAAACTGTGGACAGAATGCCAAAAAACTACCTGAAGGCTCTAGACAGTGACCAAGAGCAGGGAAATACTAGAGAGGAGGGTAAGGGAAGTTACTGGTACTTGGAAGAAAATAATTGCACTGGGGAAATTTCCCTTTTTTTTTTTTTTTTTTTTTTTGAGATATAATTGGCATGTAGGTTTGAGGAGTACAGTGTATTTGATACATTTATATGTTACAGTATGATTCTGCAGTAGCATTAGTTGGCACTGTTATTGTGTCACCTAATTATCATAATGAGAACCATTAAGATATAGTCTCTTGGCAACTTTGAAATTTATAATGCAGTAGTGTTGACTGTAATCAAGAATGAAAGTTTTAACCTGTAGGCATTTTCCAGTCTGCTTCCACGCTAGGCTTTTAAATTGGAATAGAAAATCTCCAGTGTTCCCAGAAGTCATACTTTGGGGCATCCGTGAAAATGGGAGTGACAAAATGACAAGGGAAAAATCCTGGAAAGGAAGAGAACTAGGGAGGAGGAGGCCCAAATTTATACTTTCCAAATATCCGGTTGACTCCTGAACTACATTTGCATAGGACAAACTCACCAACTAAGGCAAAAATAATTTTGCTGAGATTTCAGTTGCTGCTTGCTGCATGGGAGAAGTTTGCAATTAGTTCAGCCAAGTTAACTGCACTAACAAAACAGGGAGTAGGGGAGAAATACTCTTCGGAGGATTATAACAGGATTCAGTTTCTATAGTTTATCATTTGCCATGTCTAGATTATAGGAAAATGTGACCTATAGTCAAGAAAAAAGAAAAAACAGACCAATAACCCCAGTGAATAATTCCAGACCACCCAGGTTTTAGAGTTAGCAGAGGATTGATTATAAAGCACTTCACAAAGTTATTATATTTTAAAGCATTAGTATTTAAAGTATTTAAAATACTGTATTTTAAAGTATTTTAATTATATTCAAGTATGTAAAGGAAATTACACTCATTGAATGAAAAGAAATGTTAGCAAATTAGAGACTATTATAAAAACAGTAACATGGAAAGTCTAGAATAGAAAAATACAATGTGAAATAAATTTCATTGTATAGCTTTTTATTGAGGTATAATCAATTACAGTGCATCAGTTTCTGGTGTACAGCACAGTGTCCCAGTCTTGTATATACATACATATATTCATTTTCATATTTTTTCCATTAAAGTTTTACTGCAAGATATTGAGCATAGTTCCCTGTGCTATACAAAAGAAACTTCAAAAAAATCTTTTTATATATAGTAGCTAACATGTGTAAATATCAAACTCCCAAATTTATCCCCTCCCACCCCCTTTCCCCAGTAACCATAAGATTGTTTACTAAGTCTGAGTGTCTGTTTCTGTTTTGTAGGTGAGTTCTTAGTGTCTTTTTTTTTTTTTTTTTTAAGATTCCACATATGAGTGATACATGGTATTTTTCTTTCTCTTTCTGGCTTACTTCACTTAGAATGACGATCTGTAGGTCTATCATGTTGCTGCAAATGGCATTACTTTATTCAATGTATGGCTTTAATAGCAGATTAGAGATAACTAGAAGAAAGAGCCAATAAATTTGAAAATACAACAGAAACAAACCAATGAAACAGAGTAGTTGAGTTTTTTCCTGACATTTTTGATGATGACCCAGAATACAAAGTTTTTCATCAACTTTGAATGCACAGGCACGTGCACACACGTGTCTGAAGCTGTACTGCCCATGGTTAATTCTGATACTTAACTATTCTGTTTCATTAAAAAAAAAAAAGCTAGTCTCAAATCACAGGGTTGATTTCATTACCTACAAATGAGTTGGGAACTGCAGCTTCAGAAACACTAGAGTGAACTTAAACACTGGAACAGTATTGACTGTGCATTAAGGTGGAAGGAAGCCTTTGGCCAAGTGGGATTCCAAGAGGGTAGCTGATCTGTCTGCTTACTTTCTTGGAAGACAGATCAGTGCTGAGGATTCAGGCCTCCACCCGGAAGAATGAATGTCCTGTTCCCAACCCAGTTTGGTAAAAAGTCCTACTCTAATCGTGAGGACTTTGTAGGGGATGCAGGCCCGGGGTGGATGAAGGTTCAACCCAGCCAAGCAGTTCTGAAGCGAATTCTTTGGCTGAACATTTGGAGATCATGGCTGGCTTTATGCTCTCTGAACCAGCTCAGTAATATCTTAACTCCCTTTTCTGCTAAGAAAGAAGCCAGTAGTGGCTGCTAGGAGATTGACTTCCATGGTGCCACACCTTCAGCTCATGCTAGAATTGCATATTACTGTGGAAAGAAGGGTGGGGGAGGAATGAATACAAGGAATATCAGAGTGGAGAGGCTATTGTCTTAATTAGACTTCGTAGATTATCTCTCAGATTTCATTTACACTGTATATCTTAAGAAAGATTAAAGAAATGTCTGGTAGGATGGTAGTTCTTCTTAAACATTTTAGCTTGAGAATTTTCTTTTCTAATGAACATGGCATAATAAGTGCTCAGAATGTTAAACCATATAACATGGAGGGGGTTGTTTCAGAGTTCCATGGATCCAGTTTCTTCCTTATAGTTTAAAAACCTGTGGGGTAGGAAATTGTTCTGCTGATGGTTATTTGTAATGACTCTTCAACTATTCAAGGGGCTGGCCTTTGAAAGAAGGAGCAAGACACTGTTCCTGTTTTCCGGTGCTCTTGGAGTAGGCATACATGGCCTTTTTTTAGCCTCTGAAGCCAAACTTAAGACAAATGGGTGAAATTTCAGGCAAGCATGTTTTGCTTCAGTATATAAAGAACGTTTAACAGAGCCATTCACTCATATGGTAGGTTGCCCTAGTGTCACTTCCAAATGGCCATCTTTCAGGATTGTCAGAAAAGAGCTTTCTGCATTAGCTAGGTATGGAAGTTCCTTTTCTGCTTGAGTGTTCTGTGATCCAGAGCAGCTCAGACTCTTTGCAGAGCCTTCAACTGCCCACCCACCAAATGTTCTCTCTTCCAGGTATTGGCTCCAGGAATAACAAATACAAGTAAATAAGTATTGTTCATATTCTTTGACATCACACAGCTTCCTCATAACCACAGAGCCACAGGTGCACAGTCGTGCTGACTTAAAAATAAAAAATCAAACATTAATGAGTAATCTATCACTCCTGGATAGTGACTGGCCATTGGCATGGCCTTGTATAATTTTAATCAGCTTCTACAATCCCTCTGGATTGTAGAAGAACTCTGACTTGATGTAACCATATTTCTTTCTTTCCTTTTCCAAGATGATATATTTGTGAAATGTTCAGAAATGTGGACATACCTGAGGATTCTTCTTACTCTTAAATTCTTTAAAAGTTAGCATGATACAGTTGAATGAGGGCTTAGGTTCTTACTTGTGTGTTTCTTCACTCAGTAAGTCTGTAGAGCCTCTCTTAAGTGCCAAGCTCTGTGCTTGACACTAGGGATCTGAATCTAAGGGATACTTGTTTCCATCCCCCTTAAGCTCACAGAGGTGCGGCAGAAATTAATAGATTTTTATCAGTGTTGAAATTATGCTCTTTAACCAGTCCAGCTACTAACCAGTCTTGTGAACCTTCACTTAGCAGGGCTTGTTACCTTGACCTGTCAGAAGGTTGGGTCTGGTGTTAAGACCTGGTCTCAGCCGTGGTTCACATTGGAAATCACAGCTGGCAAAGGTGGGGTCTCACAGAGTCAAACAGTTAATGAATTAATCATCGAAAAATATTAAGATTTCTTTTGCTGCTGATCCTGAGGTCAGGGCATAAGCCAGACGGGCACAGCCTAACAGGGTTCCTTTCATAAGAGCTGTCCCTGGATTCATCTCACTACAGCAACGTTGTGGAGAAGTGCGTCACTCACGCCTCCCGTACGGAGCGCGCTGTGCTCATCGATGAGGTGTGCACCATGAACGACGGTCCCCACAGTGCCTTATACACCATGATGAAGGACCAGTACGCCAACTACGTGGTCCAGAAGATGATCGACGTGGCGGAGCCGGCCCAGCGGAAGATCGTCATGCATAAGGTAGGCCATTTTGTGCAGGTCTCAACCAGAGAGAAAGCGTGCAGGACCGTGGGTTCTCATTTCTGTGATGCAGAGGAGGGTGAGCAGCGTGCTGCTTTCTGCGGAGCTTGTTGCTGGGCCGTGCCTCGTGCTGTGCTCCTTTCCCCTTTTATCTGGAATGGCCATTATCCCTCTGATCGCCACCCCTCCTCTACCAGGGACTCACTGGTCTGAAAGTGTTAAACTCAGTCTTTGTGAGGGAGCCCCTGCTTCAGGCCACACTTCTATGCCTCAGCTCCTAGGAGACCAGTTTCTCAGTCTACCAAATCAACCTGCTTGCCTTATTTCCTGTTTTCCTTCCTCCCTCTTATCATTCATCCCCCCACCATTTCCTGAATGAGTGCCTGCCCAGGGCAGCACCTGGCCTGGCACGTTGACCTGGTGCCACTCTGTGCCAGACATCGGCACAGATAACCGAGACCAGCGCCGCCCACAGAGCTTGGCATGGGGAAGAGGGAAGCAGTGGTGAGCACATGGGAGCACGTGCCCGAGTCCTTGAGAGGAGGCTTTGCAGGAGGAGAAGTCCAGGCTAGGAGTTAGACAGGAAAAAAGGACAGAAATCTGAACTGTTGGGTGCTGTGAGTGGGAGCTGACACAGAAAGAAGAGGCCCAAGGCCTCAGAAGAGTCACGGAGCCAGTCCGGCCAGCTCCACCTGGATCACAGGGCCCGGGAAGGCAGACAAGCCCAGAGGCAGGTCTGCTGCAGGTGTGTTTGTGCTGGGCAGTGCTGTGAGTCTCGGGGTGCTTCTGATCTGAACCCTCAGCCTTTGGGCTCTGAACTCACTCAGCCCTTCTCATGGAGGGGATGGCCATGGTCTGGCAATGATGAGCTACTTGCCCTCACTGAGAACAGAGTTCGGTAATGAGAATCTTTGTTATGGACTCAGGTTCTGAGCCAGACGAGGCACCTACCTCCTCCAGTTCAAAACAAAACACAACAGAGCACCTCACTGGTGTAGCGATGGCAGTTGAAGGCTGGGGAGTCCAAAGTCCTTATGGTGTGGGACTCAGATGGACGTGTTAAGACGCTGGTGAAGGCGGGAGGAATGTTGGAGACACACAGCTGGCTTGGAGTTAACTCATCCAACGAATACTTACACAGCTTTATAGCAAGCCGTCCCTTCAGCAGGGCACTGTATTGGTGAACACGGCAGTTGTACCAAACACTGATGCTGGGGATATGTTGGGGAGGGCCGTGTGAGAATGTAGATGGATGCCTCTTCCAATGTGGGAGCACAGAGAAGGCTCCCCAGGAGAGTGACATTTAAATAAAGCCCTGAACCTTTCCAGGTGGAGAAAACCTGGTGTGCATTTGGAAGGAGGAGACAAGACATTGTATTTGAAGAAGTAAAGCAAGTCCAGTAGGTCAGGACTGTGGTGCCAAAATCACATTTACGTTTCAAATAATGGTCCTGGCTGATGAGTAACTTGGAGGAGGGGAGGCAGCAGGAGATGAGGCAGTGAGGTGACGGGGGGGCTGTTAAAATAGTTAAGCCAAGAGATCAGGGGTGGTTTTGGAATTGAAGAGAAGCGGACAGAATGGGGCTTAGCAGCTGGCTTGATGGAGGGAGTTGAGAGGAGAAAGAGTCCCAAGAATCCAAAAAACTAAGAGTTTTCAGCTCTTTCACCACTAGGCAGTAGCCAAGTTAGGAGGAGGAGGAAACACTGAGAGTGGAGCAGGTTGATTACTTTTCATCTCCCTTTAAATCAAGTAGAAAACAGAGTTCAACAGTGCTGTACGCACACGTACATGGATGGGTTTTTAGATTTTGGTCCGGGAGAGGACAAGTGTAAAGGTTAAGTGGCAGGACTCACCAGTCTGCCGGTCCTGGGTATAGAGAAGTGAATGAATTGAATTTCACTTAGTTTCTAAAAGGAGAGCCACCAAAAGCAAGGGAATCTGGAGTCTCGAGTTCTAATGACAAAAAACATCAGCCATGACGTAGTCCTGACTACACCCCAGGTGAAAGTGTGGCATCGGCACATCCTCCCTACTGATGTCCTGAGGGAGGTTATGCAGACAGTTGTCAGTGCAGTGTGGGAGGTTCGAGGAAGGTGTGGGTCTGCCCAGGGTGGGGAGGACCGAAGAGATGCTCCTTGGGCTGAGCCGAGCCTGGCTGGAGGGGGTGAAGGGTGAGACCGGCGCAGTGGGAGAGCCGTGAGGGGAGAAAAGTCGTTTCTGGAGGAGCCAGACAGTGGGGCTCAAATACCGGTGCTGTTGACACCTTGTTAGCCACTTGAATTTGGAAGAGTGATTTAACCACTGTGCCTTCTTTTTTTCATCAGTGAAATGGGAATAATCACACTTCTCTTGTGAAGCTTCAGTGCCAGTACCTGGTTCATGTTAGTGTTTTGTCTTTGTTAGTAGCTTTCTGTGATTTTCTATGAACTAGAGAGTGGGGTCATGTGGTGAGCTCAGGATTCATGGTGCCCAGAAAGAAACGCCCACTGCTCAAGTGAGCTGAGGGGCTCCAAGTGTCCCTCAGGGAGGCACAGTGCAGGCTGTGGTGGACATTGTGGTTGTCACTCAGGTTGCACTTTCTCCACATGCTGTTCTGGAAGTAGTCAGTGTCTGTCTGACCTCCAGAGCCCTCATTTCCTGCATCAGCACTCGGGGTGGGAGCTGCTCTCCTCATCTGGGTCACTGCAGCTCTAGAATTCAGGTGCTCTGGCTGAGCCAGTGAAAGGTGTTGTGTGGGGCCTGTGAGCTGGCAGGTGCGATGCGGTGTCTGGGAGGTTACCCGGGAGCTAGAGTAACACAGAGTGCACTTTCTCCTCAGATCCGGCCCCACATCGCGACTCTTCGCAAGTACACGTACGGCAAGCACATTCTGGCCAAGTTGGAGAAATACTACATGAAGAATGGCGTTGACTTAGGGCCCATCTGTGGCCCCCCTAACGGTATTATCTGAGGCAGTGTCACCCCTGTCCCCTCATTCCCACTGACCTCACTGGCCCACTGGTGAATCCAACCAGCAACCAGAAATGTTGTAGTGCAGAATCTGAAATGGGTAAATGGTTGCTCCAGGATTACCCTCTCCTCCAAAAAAGGAATCAAATCCACAAGTGGAAAAGCCTTTGTAAATTTGTTTAATTTTATTACGCATAACATGTACTAATTATTTTTTTTAATTGACTAATTGCCCTGTTGTTTTACTGGTGTATAGGATACTTGTACATAGGTGACCAATGTACATGGGAGGCCACATATTTTGTTCAATGTTGTATCTATATTCCACATGTGGAAACTTTCAGGGTGGTTGGTTTAACAAAAAAAATTAAAAAAAAAAGAAAAAAGGTTTTTAACTCATTTGCCTTGTCGGCAAGTTTTGCAAGTAGCTCTTCCCCACTCCTCATTTTAGTAAAAAACAAAAACAAACAAAAAAAAAACCTGGGAAATTTGAATTTTAGTTAAATGACCCCAAACTGGCATTTAACAATGTTTATAAAAAATATATATATATATAAAATACATATATATATAATGAAAATCATTTCAGAGTTGCTAAAGCTTCAGTTTATGACATTAAGTTTATGAAACTTCTAAAAATTGCCTTTTTTGGAGACTATTATGCTGAAGAAGGTAGTGTAGTCTGTTTTGTGAGGAGGAGATGTGAGCACCCAGAACGTCTTTCGAGGCCGAGTGGGTGTAATTGTTTACTGCCTACTGGAGTTTTTTCCTGTAAACATTGGAAGGCAAAATCTGATTATTTAGCATGAGAAAAAAAAATCCAACTCTGCTTTTGGTCTTGCTTCTATAAATATATAGTGTATACTTGGTGTAGACTTTGCATATATACAAATTTGTAGTATTTTCTTGTTTTGATGTCTAATCTGTATCTATAATGTACCCTAGTAGTCGAACATACTTTTGATTGTACAATTGTACATTTGTATACCTGTAATGTAAATGTGGAAAAGTTTGAATCAACATAAACACGTTTTTTGGTAAGAAAAGAAAATTAGCCAGCCCTGTGCATTCAGTGTATATTCACACCTTTTATGGTCGTAGCATATAGTGTTGTATATTGTAAATTGTAATTTCAACCAGAAGTAAATTTTTTTTCTTTTAAAGGAATAAATGTTCTTTATACAGCCTAGTTAACTTTTAAAAAGAAAATATAGCTTGGTTTTATTTGTCACCTAGTCATATAGTAGCGAGATCCTTTCTAAATGTTATTCAAGATGATTCAGTTCACACTAGTGGTTTTTTTAATCCTAAAAAAGTAATGTTTTGCTTATTTTGTGACAGTCAAAAGGACGTGCAAAGTTCAGCCCCGCCCTAGCTTTCCTTACAATCAGAGACCCTCTCACCTTGTAAAGTGTGAATTGCCCTTCCTTTTTGTACAGAAGATGAACTGTATTTTGCATTTTGTCTACTTGTAAGTGAATGTAACATACTGTCAATTTTCCTTGTTTGAATATAGAATTGTAACACTACACGGTGTACATTTCCAGAGCCTTGTGTATATTTCCAATGAACTTTTTTGCAAGCACACTTGTAACCATATGTGTATAATTAACAAACCTGTGTATGCTTATGCCTGGGCAACTATTTTTTGTAACTCTTGTGTAGATTGTCTCTAAACAATGTGTGATCTTTATTTTGAAAAAATACAGAACTTTGGAATCTGAGTTTGTGCTTTATGATGATTATTTTTTTCAATATAGTGCCCCAGGACAGACAGCCCTCTCCTTTCTGCTTGTTTTGTTTTTGTTTGTGAGGGGGGTGGAAGCGGGAGAGAATTGGAATAAGGCTGGGGTATCGAGCTGATGGCTTTTGAGCTCAATTTGACCCAAAGATGTTGGGTTTAGCCTGCCCAGTACTTTCAGATCAAGACATTCCACATTAATCTAGGTGTCCAACTTCTATTGAAAAATCAGAATATTTGCCTTCCTGGGCCCAGAATCTGCAGACCTATCATGGGAAGGGTCCTCAGAAAGCCCCGCTCCTTGCCCTGTTCTCTGCTGGTGCTCTTCATCCGCGCCCTCTGCCCTCTGCATCTTTTGTGAGCCCGCGGTCTAGATTAGACTCCAACCCATTACAGATGTGTCCTAGCTGAGTTAAATAGGTAAGGAACCTGTCCGGGCCTCCCCGCCCTGAGGCCCCCTTTCCCCTGTCTGGGCTGCTCCTGTCTGCACCCTGCCCGCTGGGGCCCGCACACTTAGGCCAGCCCAGGCTGGCCCAAGCCCAGTAGTGGAGCTTGCTCCTTGTAGCCTCAGATCAGGGACCTCTTTCCTCTTTGAGTTCAGGAGGCTCCTGCTCACCCATGCCCAGGGATGCCCAATTTCCCTCCACCATGTTTGCTCCAAAAGCAGCTTTGGCAAAAATCGGCACTTAAACTTGGAACAGTGTTGGCAACTACAGAATGGGCTCAGCTAAGGGGCTGGAAGTGGAGCCTTAGGATGGGTGCAGAAGGAACCTGGCATGGTCTCCTCCCAAGGGTGAGGAAGGGACCGTCACTAGCAGGCCCCGTGGCCCCAGGAATAAAGGGAGGGAAAGATGGTGACCTGATGGAGGTTTCAGCCCGGGTCCTGATTTTGCTTTAGTGGCTGTAATGGGGATCTTCCGCAGCCGTGGGCCTGCTAGAGATAGCATGCATGCTGGAATATCGAGGCCTCAGAATCAATTTAGGGTTCAAACATGGCTCCCACTACTCATTGTGCGTGCTGGCGTTACTTCATCCCATCTTTAAGTAACCGAATTCCTTGCTGGAGATTGATGGAAACAATTTGGAAATTTACTGCTCTCAGGTGGTTATGGTTTTACTGGACCCTTGCAGAGGCCGTGAACAAAGTAGGCAGAGCAGGGGGCTTTGATTTCTCTCTCTCCCACGTGCCTGTCTTTGTGATCTTAGATGGTCGTTTTGCCTGTCTGAACCGCAGTTTCCTGAAGTAAGATGGAATGGTTCATACACACGTCAAGTGCCTGGCGCTTAAGACACTCCCGTTGGTTTTCTTTTCCACCTGGACTTGTTTACATTTACATTTTGTGCTTTGGGTTTTTATTTTTTTATTTTTTCTCTCCCTTCACTCAGCATTTAGTGAAAGTTTTGTTTTTAGTGTGTTTTAGTAATAACAAAGCAAGGTACTAGGTTAGAAATGTGATCCCCCTACCGCCTACACCTTACTTCAATCCTGTGTCTTGGAGGCCTGGGAAGGCTTTGCGGTCAAATACAGGGTTTAGTCCCAATTACCTTTTATTACCTGGATTTTCTCTGAGATCAAATTCCCTGTGAAATGTGAGAAAAATGGTACTTAATGTCCAAGGTTGGTGGTTAGGATGAAAGGGAATTAGAGTAGCTTGGCACATTGGTGTACTGAATGAATGGCATTTATCATCTTTTGCCTTTAATGTCACTCAGCCAAGGGCTATGCACAGGTTTTGGTGAACAAAACAACCCTTGTCCATTATGTAAAGAGGCTTATGTACAGTCCTTTGTGGTGAACCGACTGTGTCAGGCACCCAGGAGGTCGTTTTAACACTTCAGACCTCACAACAGTCCTGCGAGGAATTAGGTGTCCCCATCTGGTAGATCTGGAAATAGGTTCTGGGTTGTGATGCAAGTCTTTGGATCACACCAATTCTGGGCCTGAGGCTGTTGCCCTTGGTGCCGCATGGGAGGGGTGGGGCTGGGGCAGACCCCTCCCTCTGCAGGACTGAGTTTCAGGAAACAGGCTGAACTTGCTCAGTGTCCACCTCATTTGACCGGCCACCATGACCCTCGGCTAACAAGTCTACCCAAGGATGTGAGGTCCTGGGCTACCAGGACGCAGGTACCTGCATTCTCGGTCTCTCTTCCAGAGTCCTTCCAACATGGATTCCTCACACAGTTTATGTAATAATCCTTCACCTGGTCACCGTGCTTGACCGTTTACAGAGCACATTCATATTTGTGATTCCTCTGATGCTCATGAAAACCTTAGGGAGGAAGTTATGGTAGACATTATCAGTCTATCATTCAGATGAGAAGTTTGAGACCCAAGCTACACAATGAGTCAATAACCAAGGAAGGATTTTATCTGACGTTTCCTGACTCCAAGTCCAGTGCTCTGTCCATGCCATCTTGCTCTTGCCACCTTCCATCAGCCTGTGCTCTCTCTTCTAGGTGTGTTTCAGGAGAAGCACGAGGCCCTGGAGAGGGAAGCATTTTGCAGTGTAGGAAACCTGTGACTTCATGTATTACCAGTTGTGGCCACACGAGGGTGCTACTGCCCAAAGAAAGCACTATAGAGGCAGAAGCGCTCAAGACTTCAAGACTGGGGCTGGGATAGCTTTCCCCTAGCCTGAAGGGCTCTGGAGAGAAAAGTCCACCCAGAGACCAGAGGTCTGGCTTCTGCCCTGAGACTAAGCTTCCCTGTTTCTTCCCTCCCTTACCAGCTTCTCCTGGGCAGAGGGCTAGTCCCTCAGTCTGGCTTGGGATGGCAGGGTAAGGTCCCAGGTCTGGCTCCCAGACCTTGCTTTGTCTTTGATTCATCGTGTTGTCTCTGGCAAATCAGTTTTCCCAACTGTCACCTGGCGTGGCTACCCAGCCCCGCCACCCTCACAGGGCTGATACGAGGTCAGATGGTTGAGGTTGAGGAAGCTGGCCCCATGCCTCTGTTAATGTGACCCGAGGCCCTGGTGACTCTTTCGGAGCCACATCTCTGGCATATGCAGCAAGCTTTCAGACAACGAAAACTTTCAAGTCCTTTTATGACCCAGGGCTGCCTAGCTACAAACCCCAGGGCACTGGTCCTCTGTGACCTTTTACCCTTTTATTCCTCCCTTTCCTTATCTGGAAAATGAGGATGCTTATAGTCCTACTTCACTGGGTACCTAGGAAACACTGGGCACAGGGCTGGACACACAGCAAGACGTGTATAACAGTGATGATGATGATGACGATGATCTCTGATTTTCCCCTGCTGTATGGGGGCCCTTGCAATTTTCACTAAGGGTGACTGTTTAACTTATCCTCCAAACTGGGACCCTTTTAAGCATGAAAGCAGTTGCACTGAATCAGTCCTGCATGTGGCAGCCAGCCTCCCAGTGGCCCCGCTTCCTGTTGTCCTTACCCTCATGTAATTCCAGCTTGCTCTCGCTGGGAGCACTGGCTCACTGTCTAGAACCCTCTCTGGCAAGGCCCACGTGGTGAGGAATGGAGTCTCCTGCTGTTGGCTGGGCTAAAATTGTCATCTCGCGAGCAGAGACACCAGCCTCCATCCAGCCTCCGAGGACTGCACACCTGGTGACCTGCCTGACTGCAGCCTCGTAAGAGACCCCAAAGCGGAATCACCCAGCTCAGCTGCTCCCCAACTCCTGACCCACAGAAACTGGCAAGAAAGTTGATGTTTCTTGCTGTTTCCAAATGCTGTGTTTGAGGGTGGTTTGTTATGCAGCTACGGATAACTAATACATAGCAGAAAACCTGGTATAGCCCAGACCGTGCCGGGCAAATCAGAAGGCCTGTTTCTCACTTCTCCTGTGAGACACATGCTGCCTCACTCTGTCCTGGCCTTGGAGAGCCTGTCTCTGTCCCTACCCACCCCACCCCCTACCAGCTGCCCCTCACCAGGACTCCAGGAAACTTCCTGGTGCTCCTTGGAGCCCAGGGTGGAGATATGTCTTTGGGAGAAAGGGGCTGGAACAGGGACTCTCAGGAGGCCACAGCTGTCCTGTTCCAGAGCTGCCTCCATCTCTGTCTCTCAGGCCCAGTGGAGAGTCCCCCGTTTCACCTCCCTCAAGCCTGGAGTGTACAAAGCCGGAAATCACCAGAACGTAGTGGCCAAATCAGTTGTGACTGTGGGTCTTGCCCTGAGCTGTGTGCTGCCTGCCCTGCGTTACCTCGTTCACCTCCCTCGAACCCTGGGAGGGGGATCAGTTATTCGCTCTAACTTCCACAGGAGGAAAGTGGCCCCAGGTCCCTGGCCAGGAAGTGGCAGACCCAGGATTTGACACCAGAGTCCCCCAGGCCTCTCCTTAGAACCCAGGGGCCGGAATCCCTCCCTGCTCTTGCCCTGTGCCCTGCCCTGTCCCTGGGGCACTTGCAGGGAGCTGGGAGTTTGGTCTCCACAGATCTGATCCATTTACAGATGGGAAGACAGAGGCCCCGGGTAGGGGAGTGATGTGCTCAGGGCCACACACCTGGTGAGGGCCTGAGCAGGGACCCATCTGTCCCACAAAGATGCACAGTTGTCCCTCAGTATCTGAGAAGGACCAGGACCTGCGTGGATAACAGGATCCATCTATGCTCAAGTCCCTCACATCAAATGGTGCAATATTTGCATATAACCTGCACATCCTCCTGTGCACTTTATTGTATTTATTTATTTTTTATTGAATTACAGACGGTTTACAATATTATGTTAATTTCTGATGTACAGCATAGTCATTCATTTATACATACTATATATATTTCTTTTCACATTCTTTTTCATTATAGGCCATTAGAAGTTTTTTTTTAGTCTTTTCAAATTCTTTTTATTTATTGATTTATTTATATTTAAATTGAAGTATAGTCAGTTCACAATGTTGTGTCAGTTTCTGGTGTACAGCATAATGTTTCAGTCATACATAGACATACATTTGTTTTCATATTCTTTTTCACTATATGTAACTACAAGGTATTGAATATAGTTCCCCATGCTGCGCAGTAGAAACTTGTTGTTTATCTATTTCATATGTAGTAGTATCTGCAAATCTCGAACTCCCAATTTATCCCTCCCCAACCCCTCCCCCCACTGGTAATCATAAGTTTGTTTTTTATGTTTGTGAATTTGTTGCTGTTTCATTACAAGGCATTAAGTATAGTTCCCTGTGCTATACAGTAGGACCTTGTTGTTTATCTATATTATATATAGTAGTTAGTATCTGCAAATCCCAAATTCCCAGTTCATCCCTCCATGCCCCTTACCCCTCTGGTAACCATAAGTCTGTCTCTGTTTTGTAAATAAGTTCATTTGTGTCCTTTTTAATTTTTTTTTTAAGATTCCACCTATGAGTGATATCATATGGTATTTTTCTTTCTCTTTGTGGCTTACTTCACTTAGTGTGACAATTTCCAGGCTGAACCAGGTTGCTGCAAATGGCATTATTTTATTCTGTTTTATGGCTGAGTACTCCCATATACTTTAAATCATCTCTAGATTATTTATAATACCGAATACAGTGTAAATGCTATGTAAATAGTTGCTGCGTGCAGCAAATTCAAGTTTTGCTTTTTGGAACTTTCTGGAATTTTTTTTTCTGAGTGTTTTCCATCTGAGATTGGTTGCATCCGTGGATACGGAGGGTGGACTGTCCTCGTTCCTCTCCCACCTACTGCCCTGCGGTGGCAGCCCCCTCTGCACCCAGATCTGTGCCTGCCGTGCCCACAGCAGGGGCTCAGTAGCCCGGGGCATGGTTTGCCAGTCTCTAGGAGTCTCAAAGACTTAAAAAAACCAACAAGACACATTAAATAGCTCAGTGACAATCCTGCTCACCTGGATTCCATGGTCTTGCGGCAGAGGGGTCTCTCCGGCCCCCTCAGTCCTTTTCCCTCCCCCTCACTCCCGTCTCCCCAGTTCCAGGTCACTCCTCCTCTGGCTTTTTTAGTTGTCACCCAGCTGGGCCGCTCTCGCCCAGGATGAGGTGAGAAAGAAAAAATATTTTTAGAGAGGCTTTTTTTCTTGTCCAGGAAAATGACTCCCAATGTGCAATTTATTCCCAGGAACGGGGGTGTGCTAGTGCAATGGCTTCTGGAATGGCAGTGCCCTCGTCCCCTCCTGCTGCCTCCTCTTCCCCTCTCTCCCTCCCCTCCCCTCTCAGAGGGAGGCGGGCAGGTGTGTGAACACCGCCCCTGGCCCTGGGCTCCCCCGACTCCCCTCGACAGAGCCACTTCCTAGCCCTGTGACCTTGGACTGGCTAGAGTGGGCTACACGGGTCAGTCTTGGGCTTGAATGAGGTCCTGGCTGTCTGGTTGGTCCTACCCTAGGAGTTTTTGCAAACAATAGGGCAACCAATCTAGGGTGCGGGGTGGGGTGGGGCAGGTGAGAGCAAGCCCCCAGGGCAGGGAACGAAGCAGCCTGAATTCTAGTCCCAGTTCTGCCACAGACTGATGGTGTGACCTTGGGTTATTCACTTCCGTTTGGGGGCCTCAGTTTTCTCACTTCTGAAAGGGGCACATGAAGTGGGTGGGGTGAGGAGGGCAACTCAAGGCCCCACATACTGTCCATCTAGGTCACAGTAACCAAACCTCCAGAATGTTCTCAGCCTCATCCAGGTATTTGACATCTGAAGCCTCCAACTTGAGCTCAAGATTTCAGAAGCCCTCCTCCTGGGTAGGGCACACCCTCCAAGTGACCATTTCAGAGGACCCACTCCCCAAGGGCGGCCCGACATGGCTCAGTGGAGAGGTCACCACCACCAGGAAGCCTTCCCATATTCCCTCCACGACACCCAGACCCTCAGAGCGGGGTGAGCCCTCCCTGACCAGTCCCCTGCTGATTCTGCTGGACTCAGCCGATGGTCTCTGGCTGGGCTATGGGCTTCTGTTCAGAGGCAACCTTACTGTAAAGTTAATAAAGGTTAAAGTTTAGGATCCCTTACCAGCCCACCCCCTTCCAAAGCCTTGTTCCTGATGTATTCATGATCCTCTCAAACTGTAGCAGCTTCAGGCTGCACAGAACCAGACCCACCCGTTTCCACCCCTACCCAACTTGAAGTCCCCGAGACCACCTCTCCCCTTGAACAGTTGTTTTAAGCAGCCGCCCACCACTGCCCAGGCTCGGGGTCTCCCCTCCTGCACTGTCAGCCCATGCCCTGCTCTGGGGCGCACAGGTCACTCAGCTCAAACATAATCGGGTTTACTTCCTCCCCCTCCCCCACACCTGCCCCGATGGGCCTCCCAGGAACCCTTTGGTCTCCATCGTTTGCAGATCTACGGCTCACAGACCTAGGAGACGCCTGGGTTCAAATCCCGGCCCCACGCCTGACAGCTGTGTTCCTGGTGGGCATCACCCACCTTTCATTTTGAAAGGACTTGCCTGGCACACAAGCGGCTTAGAAAAGGCTCTCAGCTTGGCTCTTTGAGACCCTCACACAGGCAGGATCCTTGGTGGGCAAGAGGCTCCCACAGAAGGAGTCCAAGCCCTCCCACTGCTGGCCCAGGCCCTGCGGGCTCCCCCCGCAGCTGTTCAGCTTATCCCACGAGACTCCTACTTGCTGGGGAAGCAGACAGCCTGTCTCCCAAGTTCCCTCTGTGGGCTCTCGATCAGGAGCCGTCTTGCCAGAATCCTGTTTCGGTTCCTGATTTCGGGGTCAAGGACCTCAGGACTGCTGTCATTCAGACTTTTCTCAGAAGCAAAC
This sequence comes from Vicugna pacos, assembly GCF_048564905.1. Lineage (NCBI taxonomy): Eukaryota > Metazoa > Chordata > Mammalia > Artiodactyla > Camelidae > Vicugna > Vicugna pacos. The sequence goes on from NC_132999.1 coordinate 45,924,258, forward strand.
CCGTGCTCTGGCCTCCAGCCTGAGTCCTGGGCAAGACTGGAAGTTGTGATGGGAGAAGAGGGTGGAGAGAGGGCCAGGCGGAGGCGGGGGAGGCCCGGGAGGGGCAAAGACTGGTTTTTCTCAGGCTGGTGAGTGTCTCGAGCCGGAGTGGGAGGGCTGGTTAGGATCACAAAGTCCCCTGTGGCCACAGCAAGTCTCCCTCAGCACACCCACTTCCTGGCTGTGGAACCGGGGGCCAGTCATCTGGCATCTCAGGGCCCCCGTTTCCCCAACTGTAAAATGGGGACCAAATAAGGAGCCAACGCAGGCATCACGCTGCCGTGTGCCAAGCTCTGCTAGAGGGCTCCCTGGGGCTAGTGTGTTTGGTCCTTGTGGCAGCATCAACCCTGGGAGGCAAGTGTTTTTGCTGTGCACAAATCACAGGGCTAGAGCGTTTCTGGTAGGTGTCCTGAACAGTACCTGGCAAAGAGCAAGCCCTCAGTAGGTCCTGGCTCTTATTATTGGGCAATGTGAGTTCCAAAGAGCCAGTCTGTTTAAGCCAAACCTCTCGGGGCAGGTGGGTCAGGCAATGACTACTGAGCACCCACTGTGTCCCAGGCCCTGAGATGCAACTTCGAATAAAGTGGCTCAGGCCTGGAGCTCAGAGATGCTGGCTGAGGCCTCCACTGCCCTTTTGCAGCCTTGTTGGAGCCAGGAGGCCCTGCCAAGGGCAGAGAAAGGGCTGCCCGGGTTGGGTGGTGAGGCCTGGCTGTTTGGTGTGCCTATGGAAGGTTTATCTGGTTTCCAGACACATCTGAGTGTGTCCAGGAGTTGGTGGTATCCATGGGACAGTGTGAATGCCCTCATTGACTAACTCATTCAGCAAATGCTCCCTGACATCCTCCGGAGCTGGCATTACAGTGTAAATTTTAAGAGCCTGTGTCAAGGCCTTAGCTCTCACTCACTAGCTTTGTGAACTTGGGCACATCTCCTAACCTCTCTGTGCCTTAGCTCGTCACCTGTAAAGTGGGGATAATGTCAGCGTGCACTCTGGGGAGCAGTGTCTGGCGGATTGTCGGCTCTGCTTGAGTTCCATGACTGTTGTCCATTAGGAATACTGAGGGGCTCCCACTTTAGGGGGGAGATGGACAGTGGAGAATGAAAAATGGAGGAGGGCAAGGATGGACTTGCCCAGGAAGTCGGGAAGGCTCCCTGGAGGGGCCAAGTGGGTGGTGGGAGTTATACTCAGAGAGGGGCAGCAGCAGATGCCTGGGTGGGTGGTGATGGCAGGGGGGAAGACCCTGAGATGCTGGGATGCATACCCAATGCACAGGCAGGCATCGGGGAGGGCAACTCTGCAGAGCACTGGGGGCTGGGACGTGGTGAATGTGCAGCTGGGAACCCCAAGGAGAGCAGAGCGGGGCTGGTGGGATGAAGAGGAGGATGAGACCCTCTGGGGCCCAGCCTGGGCTTAGGTAGGGCTGTGACCTGTATCTCTGAGGACCAGCAGGTGGCGCTCCTGGCCTGCCCAGCCCAAAGGCCCTCCTCCTCAGGGTATCAGGGAAGAGAGCTGAGGCTTCCAGAAGTCTCAGAACTGGCAGAAACCTCTGAAGGTGGGCCGTACTCACCGCCCACCCTGCACACGGAGACTGTCTTAATGGCCTCCCTGATGGCTACTTTTCTGAGCCTTGTATGCCTGTCAAGTCAGAGCACTCACTACCTCTCAGAGTCACCGCTGCCATCTGTGGCCAGCTCCAACTGTTCCAAAGTCCTTCCCTACACGGCGCTGACATCTGGCTTCTCATACTCCCTACCCTAACATTGTTGGCCCCAACTCTGCCATTTGGCAGAACCAACCTTGTTCCCTGGGTCTGTGGCAGTCCTTCTGGGAGGTGACTATCCTTACATCCAGGTCCCTTATTTTATAAGCATCGTCCCAGCTATCTTTACTGAACCCCCAGTACAATGGCAGAAGAGCTCATTTTACCCCCACGACCTGGCATCTGGCACTGGGCCTGGCACACACTGGCACTCACCGTATCTTTGGAGAGTGAATGAGTGAATGAATAAATGCACCCCATGGGGTCATTATTTCCATATTATAGTTGGGAAACTGAGGCTTAAAGAGGGGGTAAAGTCACTCATCTGGGGTAAGGCAGATCACAACTGGCAGAACTGAGATCGGAACCCAGGTATTTGCCCAACCCAGAGCGAGATCTCTCCGACCCCACGCTGTGCTGCCTTGACCAGAGCCAGCTCCCCACCTCCTGGACCCCCCTGGCCCCTCTCCATCCATCTTCCCAAGATGCCCATGGGTCAGAATTCCTGAAGATCTGAGAATAGATGGGATTCCCACAGGCTGAGACCTCAGAATTCCAAGGGATTTTTGAATCTTCCTTCCTCTCCTAATCTCTACCAAAGGGCAGCTGGCCTGGCCTTGCATACCCTTTAGGGATGGGGCTCTCACTTCCTGTCAAGGGCCACCTAATGCAGATCCACCTAATGTCAAGCTGACCTTCGTCCTCTGGATCTCCTCCTGAGGTCCCTGAAGCACGGGTCCAGGTCCCTTTGACACCCCAAAATCATGGCTGGTGCCCGAATCTGTTCCTCCGACTCACCCGGCACTCTCCCCTACTGGCTCCATTTGTCCTCATTTCAGTTCCCTTTTCTTTAGGGGAATTGTTCCAGTTTCAGCTCAGTGATTTCCCATTTCCTGACTGCAGGCCCTGCACTGGGTGTGGGGACACAGGGTCTGAGGGCAACGACCTCCAGCCTGCCAGTGCTGACAAATAACCTCCCCTCTCGGCCTCGGTTTCCCCCCTAGGAAGTGAAGATACTGACAGGACCTGCTTTGTGGAGACACTGAGAGGATGAGATGAGATAAGCCCTGTAAAGTACTTGGCGCCAAGCCTAGCACAGGTCAGGGCTTAAGAAATATTTACCCCTTTCTCCCCCTAAAACACGTGGGTAGGGGTGAGTGGGAGGTGAGTGGGAAACATTCATCGATTCAACAAGTTTGTACTGAGCCACTGCTATGCACCAGGCCCTGTGCTAGTGTTGGGGACACAGCTGTGAACAAGATGACCCACACCCCTGCCCTCCTGGGCCTCACACACCAGTGGCAGAAGACCTCAGTGTGGAAGTGAAGGGTATGGCATGTCAGGTGGGGATAAAGGCACCAGAGAAATGATCGCACAAGGGGAAAAGACCATGGCGAGAGCACTTCCAGTCTGGGACTCACTTCTCACACCACCTACCCTGGGGGTGGGGGGACTGCATCCTAGGTGAGGAATTTGAGTATCAGAGAGATGGGGGCGCCTGCCTGAGGTCACACAGCTGGTAGGGAGGCAGCACCAAGCCAGGAGTGCCCACACGTGGACAAGGTCCAGATGTCAACACCCTCGCGCGGAGGGGAGACGGGTCCCCAAGGGGCCATGTCTGCTCTGCGGTCCCGCTGCCCACCCCTGTCCTGTAGACATCAAAGTCCAGTGGACTCAGATGACCTCTGGCCCCCGCTGTGGACCGACTTGGGGGTGGTGATGGGGGAGAGCCAGTGAACTGAGCCTTTAGCCGGAGGCTGCTAACGGTCACGCGGCTGTGACCCATCTACCCAGGCCCTGCAACGAGCCAGGCCGACCGCCTGCATCCCCACGCGAGGTCCTTCCCCTCCAAGCCCCGCGACGGCCCGGGGAGGCGTGCGCTGCGGGACCCGGTCCCCAGAGCTAGGATCTGCGAGGCCTGCCGCGCGTTCTGGGTCGCACGGGCCGCGCGGGGACCCCGGCGGCGGGGGGCGCTCGGCGGCCGGCCCCGCCCCTCCCCGCCCCGCCCCCCGCGTTGGGGGCGGCCCGGCGGCGGCGGCGGCGGCGCACGCTTCCTGCGGGCGCGGCGGCCGTGGGCGCGGAGCTGCCGGGCGGAGCCGGGCCGCCGAGCCGGAGCCCCGACCGAGAGCGCGCCGGGCCAGCCGCCGGGCCGCGCCGCCGCCGCCGCCGCCGCCGCCGCCGAGCCGCCGCCTCGGGAACAAAGGCGCCCGCCCGCCGCCGCCACCGCCGCCATGAAGCCGGGGCCGCCGCACCGCGCCGGGGCCGCCCACGGGGCTGGCGCCGGGACCGGGGCCGCTACCGGGCCCGGGGCCCGCGGGCTGCTCCTGCCTCCGCTGCTGCTGCTGCTGCTGGCGGGGCGCGCCGCGGGGGTGAGTGCCACCCGTTCCCGCGCCCCATGTCGGCCTCGGCGGGGACCCCGCGGCTGGCCGCCCGCGCCTCCCGGGCGTTCGTCTCCCCGCCGGCGGGACCCCTCCTTGCGGGCGGCCTGGGGTCCGGGCTGGGGTCCGGACGCGGGGCCGCGCTGGGCGTGTCTCGGTCTGAGCCGACGTGGCTTTTGCTTCGTGGGTGTGCCCGGACCGCGGCCACTTTTAGGGAATCGGGTCGCCTCCCACTGTTGGGGGAGGGTGTGCGTTCGGTTCCCCACTCCGAGGGTCGCTGCGGGGGGACCAAAGAGGGGGAGGGGTGGAGGGTGACTTGCATGAAGGTGACCTGAGGGGGTGGGTGAGGGTGACCGCGTGTGTGGCCGCCCCCGTGGAGGGTGCTGGGACCTGTGGGGTGTGTACGGCTGGAGGATGAGGCTGGAGGATGAGGCTTGAGGACGAGTCCGCCCCCGTGGGTGGGAGCCCTGTGCCCCACCTGCGTGTGGTCGTGCCAGGGTGACCCATTGTGCACGGTGTGTACCGGGCACGGGGCTGGGGAGTGTTAGCCCTGCCGGCTGTGCCTGCAGGAGGTGTGTGTGTGGGAGAGACCTCTGTGGTGGGTGTGTGCTCCGACCCATGGGAGTGTGTGTGCGTGTGTACATGCGTGTGCAGGCAGGTGCGTGGGTGACCCTGTGCGTGGGGCATGCAGCCCTGAGGGGGGCTGAGTGTGTGCAGGTAGTGGTGAGTGTGTATGTATGAGGTGACCCCTGAGTGTCCCTTTGAGTGACCGCAGCAGCCTTGGGGTTGAGATGATTCCCAGCTCCATCAGGGGGAGCAGGAGAAGGAGGGAATGGGGAGGAAAGGCCACCTCATCCCCTTTGAGGGACCCAGGTCCCCAGCGAGTTCCCTTGGGCATGTATCTGGAGCCTGGCCTGGGGATGAACTGGTGCATTTCTAGGCCCTATCCTCTTGCTTAGTTCTGTGTCTGTCTCATATTCACTAGGCTGAGAGGGACCCAGGCCTCTCAGGCAATCCCCCAAGTGCTTACTCTGCCCCTGCAAGTGTCTTTGGGCCTCAGTTAGCCAGTCTGTAAAATGGGAGGATGATAAGCGGTGGCTCAGCTGTTACTTCCCAGACAGACAGGCTACTCCTCAGCCTTCCCCACTTTGGGGCTGTCAGCTGGAGGTTGGGGGAGTGTTGAATGCCAGGCCAAGTGCCAGGGTGACCCATTGTGCACAGTGTGTACCGGGGATGGGGCTGGGGACTGTTGGCTATACCTCATCTCCAGTGCCTCATCTCCAGTTCAGACTCAGATTGGGTGAGGAGAAGAGGTCCCTGGGAGGGACAGGGACCCACCCCATCCTAGAAGCTGGGTCACTTTCTAACCTACACTTCTGGGCGACCATCTTTGAAATCAAAGACTTGGAAATCACACAGCCTTGGGTTCAAATCCTGCTCCTGACCCTGATTTGTGATGTGACCTTGGACAAGTTGTCTCACCTCTCTGAGCCTCCATTTTCCTTTTGTGAAATGGAACTAAGAACACCCTCCTGCGAGATCAGAGGAGATGATGTGTGTGATCGCACACAGGAGGGGCTCAGGAAATGTTTGGTGTATAGATGAATGGAAAGGGCGTCAGGCATTGTGCTTTTGACTTGGTACCCAGCAGGAACCCCAAGCTGTATGTTCACCTAGCTGAACAGCTGTTCCTCATGCATAAAAAAGTCCCCTAATCCACACCCCATGAGGTGGTGGAATGAGCACGTGTAAGGTGAAAGGTCTCGATAAGGCAGGGTGCCCCTGGATCTGAGGGTGAGGTAGAGTGGGTATGGCTCAGATCCAATGCTGGGTGGCAGATAAAGCAAACCGCTGCGGTCTAGGCTTTGAGGTAGGTTGACCCGAAGGAGAGAAGAGATGGCACTCCAGATACAGCAGGGGAACCCCTCTCTAGGCTTCACACCTTCCCAGGGGTCAGGCTGCCCAGGACGGATATCACCTCATCTGGCCTGGGAGGCAAAGGGCTAATGAGTGGTGCCAATGACCAGGGGACACCACACCAGAAGGAGAAGGTGATGCCTGCAGCAGGAGGGACCGAGGTTAGACCAGAAGAGCCCCGACCCGAATGGTTCCAGGAGTGGCCTCCAGGGCAGGGTCCTCTAAGGACATCACTGGGATGGGCAGTGGCTGGCTCAGGGCAGGGGAGAGACACAATGACTCCCAGGTCTGTCCACCAGCATGAAAGGGTGTATGTGTGTGTTGGGGGGGCGGGGGGTCCAGGGGCAGCTTCCAGGATGGCCTAAGTGGGAAAGGCAGGTCTCATTCAGATGAGATGTGGTGTGTGCATGTGCGTCCCGGCATCCGCTCTGGGGAGTCCTGTCTCCTGAGACTTGCTGACTATGAGTCTGAGGGACCTCTGCTTCCAGGGCCACTTCAGTTGCTGTACTTAAGTCACCACTCAGAAGGCCCGGAGTGTGGGCCTCCTGGAAATTTTAACTTTGAAACATGTTCCTTAGATGCTCAGGGCTGAAAGGAATTTAGGTACCACTTAGTCTTGTTTGAATATGCCCAGTGATGGGAGTTCACTACTTTGTGTGACCTTGAGAAAATTACTTAACTTCTCTGTGCCTTTGCTTCCACCTCTGAAAAATGGGGAGACTATGAGGATGAAAGGGGTTAATATGTAAAACTCTCAGCACAGTGCCTGGTGCATAGTAAACACTCAGCAAATGTTGACTTCTTGTTCTTTTATAAGGTTGCCATTCTGTGGCTTGGAATGTGGTCAGGATGGGGAATAGAGGGAGGAGGGACCATGGGAAGGGGACATCAATCAGGAAATTCTTTTGAAGCCCCATTCAGGCCTGGTGGTTCCTGCTCCTTCCCCATCCCCACAATTTCAGGCATCTAGAAGCTCCCCACTTCCTTCCAACAACTCAGGTTGGCAGTGAACATTGGGTTGCTAGGGCAAGATTGTGCTCATTGTAAAAATTAAGTGTTAGGGACCCCTGGGCTGTTTCAGGCCAGACCCTGGCGTGGGGATACCACAGGGATCTGTTGTAGTTAGCATCCAAGGTGGCAGGAGCTCTGGGGGCAGAGACTTTGGGGAAAGGATTTCTCTGTTTCAACTTCCTCATATATAAAATGAGGACAGTAACAGAGCCAGCCTCACAGGGATGTTGTGATGAGAAAACGAGCTCCTTGGGTAGACTGAGCATAGACTGCCAGTGAGCTCTAAGGAGTTGGGGCCTTTCCAGGAGGCAACCTGGAGAGGTCAGGGAGGGCTTCCTGGAGGAGGAGGTTTTGAGCTAAGCTATTAAAGTGGTTGCCATGTGACACTGGGCAAGCTGTAGCTTCCCTAGACCTGTCAACTGGGGCCAAATACTTGACCTGTGAAACTGTCTTGGGGTCATAACATTCTCATGGCTGAGCTGGGACTGGAACCTGGTACCTTCTGCTCCCTGGGGAGCAGCACAATGCCCCCCGCTGCAAATTCAGTGTGTTTCTTGCTCCCTTGTCTTGGGGGTTGTTGTGGGGTTGAGCTCTGCTGGACAGAAAAGTAGTTTTGGCCTTTTAAAAACAATTGGCTTCTCCCACCCCGTGGGTTGGGACATGGTGTCCCTGGGACAGGAGCATCTCTGGGCTTGGGATCTGGAAATGCTGGGGCAGCGGTGGGGTAGGTGAGAGGGGTCATTCTGAAGGGGAGGCGGTTGAGACAGAGCTCCGCCTGGAAGCCAGGTCCTGCTGCAGGCCTCCCTCCTGGTCCTCCCATTGGAACTGGGACCATCCCCCAAAGGGATGAGGGATGAGTCATTCTAGAAGGGGCTGCAGTAGGATTCCTGAAGGCTGGAGCCGACTGAGGCAGCTGGGGATGGGGTGGTGGGGAGACCATGCTTTGGGAGGCAGGTTCCATACCTCGGAGGGCTTTATGATCCTATCTGGTGCTTACTGAGAGCCCTGCCTGTGGAGCACTTTGTGTGTATTGGCTCATTTAATCCTCATAATAATCTTTGGAGGTGGGAATTGTTAGAACCGCCCATTTTTCAGATGAGGAAACAGGTACAGAGAGGTTAAGTGACTTGCTTAGTGTCACACAGCTGGGAAGTGGCAGAGCTGGATTGAGCCAGGGCCGGCAGGCTGGTAGAACTGGGCTGCAGTCCTAATTTCACCCTCTCTTGCTGGGTGATCCTGGGCAAGATACCTCACCTCTCTGGGCCCTTCCTACCCTCCGAATTATGCCCACATTACCTGTTTCCTGAATGCCTGAAACATTCATGTCCCATATCTTTTTTTCACTTAATTTTCACCGTAGCCTTGGAGGTGGGCGATGCTACACATGTTGCAGATGGGGGAGGGCTTGCCTAGGGCCTGGCCCTGCAGCCCTTGCTCCTCCATCGCCTCACAAGGCTCTGTCATCTGTAAATGAGCTATTCTGAGTGTCATGGGGAATGGATCGAGGGAGAACTTTATAAACTGTGCAGGGCAATCAACAAAATTGGGGGTGGGTGGGGCTCGTGTCTGGGTCATGCAGTCATGGCACAGGAAAGGGGAAATGTTTAGAATCTTAGGATGAAAGAAGTTTAGAAAGCCACCATTCCCCCTGGACGTGCGTTCGATGCCCCCATTGTTGGGGCTCACTCTGCATAGGTGACCAAGGCAGGCCTGTCTTTAATTCTCTCTGACCCTTAGAATTGTGTGGAGCTCAGATGTACATCTCTACCACCCAGTCCCTGAGTCCTGGCCCCATTGCTCCTAAGGTTCTCTCTGGGCTGAGTTACTGAGGCTCAGAGAGGGACAGTGACTTGGTGGAGGTCACACAGCAGTCAGGAGAAGTGTCAGAAAACTTTCCTGATAGACCATGAGCGCCTTGAGAAAGCTCTGTGCTTGCCCTACTCTTTGCTGAATCTGCAAGGCCAACTTTGTGTCTGGCCCAGGATTGAATGCTTTGAATGAATGAATGAGAGAATGAAGGAAGGAGAGAAGCCAGGACTGTGAGCTTTGGAGCCCAGGCTGGGGCTTTGTGTTCTCTCCTGTGGAGGTGAGTTGGGGTGACAGTGAGGGACAGTGAGGCTGGCAGAGTCCTACTGGGTCCAAAGCATGTGCCCGTGGGCTGGGAGGCGCCAGGGGGCCGCATGGGGTGGGCCTGCGGTCTGAGCGCCAAGGCGTGGTCACCACGTCTGGGTGGGACAGAGGCCCTGTGGCTCTGGGCTGCAGCCCAGCTGCTTGGAGCCCTGTGATTTTGTGTCTGTGGGGGGCAGGGTGGCTGAGCCAGGAGCTGTCCTGGGGCCTAGCCCTGTGCTCACCTCCAAACTGCCCCCTCAAGCAGGGAGCAGGATCTGGGCTGGTCCCAGACCACCTGGCTTGTTTTGCTGTCCTCCTAATGTTCCACCATGTCCTGGGAACATCAGGCCAGCGCCTGGTAAATATTTGTTGACTTACAGCCCCTTCCTTGCCTTGGCTCCCAGCCTCCCAAGATTCCAGGAGTCTGGGTAGCCCTCACTTCCCGCCCCACTCCCTCCAGAGCAGGCCCTGGCCAGTGGGGTGGCCGTTCCCCTCCCCCCACTGACTAGGCCGAGTCTCAGCGCCAAACAGGAAGTCGTGATTACAGGGGGAGTCTGAGCAGCGATGGCTGAAGGCCCAGCTGGGGGAGGGGGCGAGGGTGGCCCCTGACAGAGGATCTGGCCCCTCCCCTACCTGGCTGCTGAGGGTGGAGGGCAGGGAGTGCCTGTATTGGACTTGTATACCAGGTTGAGAAGGTTTTCCAGCCTCCAGGACCCAGCTGGCCGAGGTCTGCCTTCTCCCACCCTTGGGTCCCCACCTGGGCCTTGGTGCTTTGTCTGTCTGGGGCCTCCAAACCCGAGGGCGCAGCTGAGGTAGTAAAAGGAGCAGGGGCCCCAGAGCCAACCGGACCAGGGTTGAAATCCTGATTCTGCCAATTTCTTGCTGTGTGATCTTGGCAAGTTCACTTACCCTCTCTACACCTTAGTTTCTGCTTCTTTAAAATGAACTAAGACTACTTCTGCCTCAGAGTTTTTTGAGAATGAACAGCGCAGAATAATGAAGTGCCTGATAAGAAGCGGGCTGCTCCTACAAACAGCGATCTCTTCTGTTGTTTTACCTGCTTTGGCTTTGCTCTTTTCCTGTCCCTTTCTTGGTCTCACTGAGGAATTACCTTTAGGGGATGAGGGTAAGATTTTCCCTTGGCGAGTGTTGGGAACCAAGTTGGAATGATCATGCATGACCCAAAGCCGGACGCTGGGGGTGAGGGCTACCCTCAGAGGGAGAACTTGGGCTGGGACTGCCAAGTGCAGCAGGCGGGATTTGGGCCAGATTAGAGGAAGCACTTTCCAGGGCCTCGTGGTGCTGGGTTCATGGGGAATTTGGTTCTTTGGAGCGGTTGGCAGCCTGTGGTCCAATCTGAAGGCAGAAGATTGGACTTGACTGTTTAGGCCCTTCCAGCCCCAGAACCCCAGAGAGACCTTGCTGTTCATAGTATTGGCCCAGTACATGGTGACATCGGGTTCTTTCCATTTTCCTCCAAGCTGGGCAGCACCTCAGCTGTGTTCCGTTCATCATCCAGGTCCTGGCCCAGAGTCGGTGACTGTTGATGTTTGCCTAGGACCTCAGAGGTGGGAGAGCGTTAAAGTGACAATCAGCCCGCAGCCTGCCATCTCACAGATGGGAGTCCTGAAGCCTGGAGATGGCCTGGGGCCTTGCCCAAGGACTGGGGCTGGTCCTCCAGCCTTGGGTGGTCTCACGGAGCCTTCTGATGCTGGTGGCATTCCACTCGTTTAGAAGAAGGCTCAGAGATGTCAAGCCACCGGCCAGAGCTCACGCGACCGGGCGCTGGTGGAGCTGGATGTCCAGTTGCTTTTTGCCTCCTCTGGGTTCTGTCTGTCCCATTGCTGACCTTGTCATCCTACCCCTTCAGGGCTGGGGTTTCCTGATGTTGGGGGGTGGGGTGCTGGAAAGGAATCTGAGGCGTGGGGGCAAGGAATACCGCTGACTAGATCCTGTATCCTGCTTCTGGGATGGGCCGTGGGCTTGCTTCACCGTTGGGTCAGCCTTAGCCCAAGCCCTCCTAGAACCCCCTGCGTCCTCCTGCACCACCAGCCAGGCCCCACCTATTCTCCCCCAACCCCTCAAGCCCTGATCACCAGCCCAGACTTTAATAAGGGTAATTTAGAATCAATCACCAGCAGGATCTGGGAAATCTAATTGCAGAAAACTGATTGCCAATTCTGTTGCAGGCACCAGGGGGCTGTGGGTGGCTCATTAGGCCTGTCTCCCTCCCTGGGCTGGGGTTTGGGGGGTGGTGTGGGGGGCTGAGCAGGCAAGGCTCCTGGAGAGGTTGGGAGCTGTTATGCTGGGAGCCGGGGAAGGATATTTTTGCTTCTCGGGGTGCCTGGTGGAACCCATATACTGTCCAGGGCCCATGGCCAGGGCGGGTACCCATGTCTGTTTCGACCCTTCACTCACCTACCACACATTTCCTGCCACCTCCTCCCAGCCAGGCTGCCGTTGAGGGTGGGGTGGGGGTGCCCGCAGCTGAATCCTGCCTGGTTCTGGCCCTCTAGTTCCTCCCTGTATCAGGGAAACAGGTGTGATGATGGTGGTGATGGCAGAGATAATGGCCAGCACTTCCAGAGTGCGGGCTGTGTACCAGGCACAGTCCAAAGTGCTCAGTGTGTTTTGTCTCGGTTCTTACCATGACCCTTTGAGGTAGCCATTGCTACCCATTTTGCACATGGGGACACAGAAGCCCGAGAGATGAGGCAGTTAGCACGCAGCTGGAGTCTGCTTGCCAAGATGCCGTGCTGTTTGTGGGCATCGGGCAGATCGAGGCGGCTCGGGGCAGTGAGGGCTCAGGCACTGGGGCCTGTCTTTTTTTTTTTTTTTTCTCTTCTAATTGAAATATAGTTGATTTACAGTGTTAACGTTGGGGCCTGTCTTTTGATGGATTAGTTTGTTCATTCTGCAAGCATTTACTGAGCACTTGCAGTACGCTCGGCCTTGTGCTCGGGGCCGTGCATGTGCAGGTGTATCTTGCGTGTGTCCTGTGAGTGGACCTTGCTTGGGTGGGGTGCGTGTTTGTGGCGGGTGTGTTGTGCCTGTGTGAGGGGAGGCCCTACCTCCCTCCTGAGACAGGTTCCAATCCCAGCTCTGTCCCAGAAGCAGTGTGAACTTGGACAAGCGACTCCTTGACTCAGCCTTACTCTCCCCCTCTGTCAAATGGGCCCATAGTGCCTCACTCACTAGGCTGGGGTGAGAAACAGGGTTGGGGGCGGTGCATCTAGTTAACTGGTTGGCAGCTAGTTAAGAGGAAGCTGCTGCTGGATAGTTACTTTTATTTTACTTATTTTAATGATTATACTTTCCCTAAGGTTGTTCTGTCTCAGAGGTGCATCTGCTACTGTCTTGTCCGGTGACTGTGGGCAGCTTTTCCCTCCTCTGAGTCTCTACTTCCACATCTATAAAATGGGGAAGTTGGACTGGGTGACACAGGGGTCCTTCTAGTCTTCACATCTGAGGAGCCATCAGAACAACCAGAGACCAGAGAGGGCAGGGCCTGACCTGGGGTGGCCCAGGTGGGAAGGGAGGGTAGGCCTGCTGGGCTGTGGGGAGGATGGGAGGCCTGCTTCCTTCAAGGGGCCTGTCTGTGGTTCCTCCCTGCCCGTCATGCTGAGTGCCACTTTTCCTTCCAGCCTCTGGAACATGATCCCGGCCAGTTGGAGGTGGGGATGCGAGTCTGGTTTCCTGGGCAGAGAGAGCACTGGGTAGGGAGTCCAGTACCTGGCTTCTTGTCCCTACTCTGCTGCTGACCTGCCAGTCAGTTCAGCCACTGTTTACTGATGTCCCCTCTGGGTCTGGCCTGTGCTGAGCACTAGGAACCCCGAGGGGGCTCAACCTGGTCCTTGACCTCAGGAACCCCGCAGTTAGGTGAAGGGCTGAGGAGGTGAGTCAGGGGAACTAGAGGTTGGCTTTGGCTCTGGAGAATCAGGGAGGGCTCCACGGAGGAGGTGTTCTTTGTACCAGGCCTTGAAGGATGGCAGCACATTGACGGGCAGAGGGTGGACAAAGGCTCAGAGATGGGAAAGGTCATGGTATATTAGGGAACTAAAGTGTGGTTAAAAGCAATTCCCAGCTGGGGGCTGAGAGCCACATGTAGAGGTAAGAACAAACTGCCCTTGGGGTGGAGGAGCCATTGCTGTAGGGGTGCTCTTGCCAACAAGAGTGTGTTGCTTCTTGCATTTAAAAGACATTCGCTGGGTACCTCCTGGATGCCTGGCCCCATACCAGTTGAACACCACGGGGCCTCGGCATGGAAGACTTCAATGGGCTTTGAGTCCAAACCAAGACATTGGGTTCCATCCTTGTGATAGAGGATGTTGGTCTGTAAAATGGGTGCATCCCCACGCTGCCCTGAGGGGCTGGCCTGGGATGCCAACAAGAGCGTGGATGCAATGATACTAATATTGAATTATGCCTGTTGAGTGCCTGCCATGCACAAGATATCCTGCCAAATAAATATCTTACATATAAAAGCACACTTAACTCCTTACAATCTTGTGAAGGAGGCACTATTATCACCTTGATTTTATGCTAGAGGAAATTGAAGCACAGAGAGGTTAAGAAACTTGTCCAAGGTCACAGAGCTAGTCAGTAGCACATTTACTAGGATTTGAACCCAAGCAGTCTGGCCTCAGGGTCGTACCTGGTGCACAAGTGCTGCTTCCTGCTACTGCGTGCACTGCAAACTGGGAAGTGTGGTACCCTGAGAGGATGGATTTAAGACTGAGCCTGTGTGGCTGCTGTGGGGAAGCCATGACCCAGGCCCAGGTACTCTTGGCTTCCACACGGGTCTTCTCTGCTACATGTTTTCTGTTCAGGTTGGGCCGTGGGCTGAGGCTGGGGAAAGATTAGAGGACTGAAAATAATTTCAGCTGGAAGGGCCCTTGGAAACACTCTTGTCCACCTTGTTCATTGTTCTGAAAGGGAAATTGAGGCCAAAGAAGTGATCGTGAGTCATGGTGAGGGTCTTCTGAGAGCTGCTGGTTCAGCCTTTTTATTTTACATATGGGGAAATTGAGGCTCAGAGAGGTACAGTGGCTTGCCCAAGTAACACAGCAAGTTGGTGGCTGAGCTAAATGATGTCTTCTGGCTCCTAGGCAGGGCACTGTCCCTTGTACCATGTTTCTTCTCTTTACTTTTCTTTTTCTGCCTAGGCTGCATCCCGGCTCCCACCCACCTCTCTCTCCCAGGAAGCCTTTCCTGACCCAGTCCCAACTGCCTTCATGCCCAAGACTCTGCCAGATTGATTCCCTTCAGTGCACCCAGTGTGCTTCTCCAGTCTTATCCCTTTGCCCCACTACTACCACCTGAGACTCCTGGCTCTTCCCTGTCTCTCTTGCTTTCATGTCTACCCACATGCTCTTCACTCTCCATGGACTGTCCTCTTCTCCAGCAAACTCCTCCTCATCCTCCAAAACCCAGCAGAGATATCTCCTCCCCTGGGAATCCTCTGCCGACCTCTCCACCCAGCTCACAAGCATAGTGAGCCCTTCTTCAGCCCCTTCTCTCCTGCCTCCCTGTCCTAGATTCCCAGGCACTGCTCTTTTACATGTTAGGATTCTTCGCTAGGCCCCAGTTCTGTTCCTTTGCTTCACAGTGTCTGGCTCCCCACAGGGTTACATCCTTACCTCCTTGGAGCCCTCACTTGGATACATTGTTGCAGCAGCTACTCCCCCATTACATCATCTCCCTGATCAGTCTCACACATATTACTTTGTTTCATTTCTGCAGTTTCTGACATTGCTACATTGTTTCTTCTGCATGCTTTTGCGCATCCTCAGTCTGTTTGCTTCTAGTTCTCCCCTTTTGTCACACCTTATCCTTTCTCTCTAGCCCTCTGCTCCTGTGATCCTCAGTCTTGGAGAAGAGGAGAGTCGAGGCTGGAGCAGGCAGGGGTTAGGGGTGGGGAGTGAGGACACATTTCCTGCTTTATTACCAGAGGCTTGGGCTTTGTTACAAGATTCTTCCCCCTCTGCGCTCTTTCTCCCTCCCTGGCCATCTTCCTGCCCACCTCCTCCTCTGCTCACTGTTCCTCTTCTTCCCTCCCAGCCTTTTCTCTCTCCCCTGAGGCCTCTGCCTCACTCACTCCCTGGCTGTGTGGAACCTCTTGTGTCCCTGGCTGCGACTCAGTGGGGCCAGGACCTGAAGGGTCCCCTGGGTAACGGGTCTTGAGGGCCGAAGGGGTGTTTACAGTCAGGGCTAGAGGGGCTCTTCTTTATGCCTCACTCTCTGGGCCCAGCATCCCCCATCTCTTTATCCGCCCCTCCAGAAGTATAGTTTCTAGGGCTAAGAGCCACAGAAAATCAGCCCCACGCTTTCCTGTTCAGATGAGGACACTGAGCCCAAAGACAGAGCTTGGCTGTTCAGGGTCCCCAGCGGGGAGAGGCAGAACAGGTCCCCCAGGGCAGTGGCCCCTGGGTGGCCTCTGGGAACTGATCCCTGGCTTGGCTGAATCCTTTTCTCACTGAGACTTGGGGAGCCGAGAGGCCTGTCTGGGACACTCTCAGATCCAGAAGAAGGGGTCCTGGCTCTGTGTTTGGGGGACAGCCTGTGAGGCTATGGTTGTGACCAGGATGACCCTTCATCTGTGTGGAGCTAAGGCCATGTTTCTGTTTAGGTTTGGGTGAGGGGCTGGGTTTGTGTATGCACATATGTGTGTGGTGGTGTGTTGCTGTGGGTCTGTGCTGCTGCCCAGGGGCACTGGGGTCTGTGTTGGGAAGGACATTTGTGGCCTGCTCCTTTGCCGTCAGCTGTTTTAGTGGCTCAAGGTGAGGCCAGGGGATCAGGAGGCCCCAGCTAGCTGTCTCTCCCCCTTTTCAGCTTGCTTCCAACACCTGGGGTGGCCCTGAGTATTAACAGCTCCTGGGAGGATAGCAGAAGGAGTTGGGAGACACTCCTACCTCGGGGTTGGGTGGGGAGGTCGATGGACAGAAATATGTGCACTTGCGGACCCATTTGTGTACATAAGGAGCACACAGACCTGAGCACACACCCTGTCCTGTGCACATACATGGAGACACAGACCCATGTACACCCCCAAACACACGCAGGCACTCAGAGACAGGGACCGCCCCCCTCCAGGTGCGCATGGACCACTCACAGAGATGCAGCCTTTGCACTCACACAAACACCCACACAGACCTACACAAGCATCTAAGCCCACCTAAGATGACCCGCAGGTGTACACACATGAGTGCACCTGCACGCAGGCCCAGAAACACCCCTGGTGTGCTTGCAGGTGTGCACCTGTGTGGCTGCATGTACGCACGCGCATTGCTAGGGCTCTAAGCTACCAGGAACGTGTCCGTCTTTAATCCCAGCTCTTAATCCCAGAGTTGATGAAGCCCAGGCCAAAGGGGCAGCTGGTCATCTGGCCTCCTTAGAGGTGATTAAGGCAAGGGCGGGGGCGGGGGCGGGGGCGGAGAGGGACTCAGGGCTTTGTCTGCCTCCAGGGACACTGCAAACTCAAAACTTGGGTTCCTTCTGAGATTTGGTTTCATGTAATTTACCAAGCCCTGGATGCAGATGTGCTGGAAAGGGGGGAGGGAGGTATGGCTGTGTGTCCCTGAGGACAGTGACAGCTGGATCAGAGAGGCCAGGGGAGGCGGTCCCCTCATTTAACCATCTGCCTGCTGTGGGCCCTGAGTCAGAATCCTCAGTATGAGGCAACCTGGGGATTCTGATCTCTGGGAATCCTGGGTCTGGCCAGAACATTTCTGAACTAAATGGGAAAATGAGGCCCAACCAGGACATGCTGAATTCAGGGCCCTAAGCAGGGAGGGGGTGGTCACTGGGACAAGGGTGGGATGGGGATGCTTCTAGGTGAAAATAAAGGCTGAGCTGGGCACTGAAGGTGTCAGCACCTGGGGCATTTGGAAATGCACAAGGACACTTTTGGTTGTCACAATAATGATGGTGCTGCTGGCATTTCCTGGGTGGGTGTCAAGGCCGCTGAATGGCCGCAGTGCCTGGAGAACTGTCCTGCCCAGATGCCCGCAGTGCTCCTTGCTGTTAGGTCGTGCAGCATGGCCAGGGTGTGCCTGGTGGGAGGAGTCAGCATGGACCACCGCTCAAGGGGAGACTGTCCCCAGCACGCCATGGGAGGGAAGACATCCACCCCACCCAGAGCGCTGCAGAGATGCGCCGAGGTTGTGCGGGCTGAGTCCTCCCCATCTGGATGCATGTCTGTGTCTGTAAGGACTGTGATAAATGGGGAAAATAGGATGGTTTGAGCAGCAGCTCTGCTTGAGCTCTGACTTTGACCTCTGCTCATCAGCTGGGTAGCCTTGGCCAGCTCACCCGTGTCGCCTTGGCCAGCTCACCCATGTCCTCCGCAAGCTGGTCGGTAACCATGGTGCTGTGGGGTAGTTTTGAGAGCCCAGCGTGTTGTAGTGCCCAGGGCTGCTGACAGTAGTGGTCAGAGTAGGGTCAGTGGTTGTGAGAGGCCTCTGTCACTGCAAAGGTGACTACCACCACCCCTGCCTTTTTCCCAGGATTTGGGGAACAAGACTGGGTCCCAGGAACAGCCCTTTGCTGCATGTCCATCTTTGAGCCCTGCTTTTCCAGCCCAGGTCCTTCTCTCCACAGGCACTGTCTGCTCTAGTTCTGGGGCTGGATCTCTTGGGGCTCATTCATCTGGACATCCCTGGGGTCCTGCTTTGGCTGGGGCTGGCTCTGGTGGAGCCCCCTCTGGGGGAGGGACAGGCTGGTGTGACTGGGGCTCACACCTTTGGGGTGATGGCAGAAGCCCAGGGCAGGGACTTCTCACCTTGCCTGCAGAGGGTCTGGTGGTGGGTTAGCTGAAGGAGTTTTGGGTCAGAAAATCCATGTTCAAGTGACAGGAGAGTAGGGTGTGCCTCATCCCCAGGCTACAGGGCGCATGGAGGCCAGGAGCTCAGGGTCCCTAAAGCCCTGTGGGCGTTTGGACTCCATCTGAGCTGGGTAGGGGTCAGGGGGAGGGAAAACCTATGGCAGTGGGCTGAGGATGGACTGGCTGGACACAAGGATGTGCTGGACCTGCAGGAAGCTGGTGAGGATGCCAGGAAGAGGAGGTGGGGTGCTGGGGTTTTCTCTGGTTCCCTCCACCCATTGCTGGGATTGAGGGGCAGGTGGGGGGTTCCTCATGGCGTTCTTGGCTTCCCCCTCCTCAGGATTCGTTGCGGCCCATGCACTGCAGTCTGTGCTGAGAGGCTCTGTGAGGTCACCTCTTCCTCTCTTAGCGAACAGATGGGAGGCGAGAGCCAGGGCCAGCGAGACTTGCTGAGGTGGTGGCCTGGAGGCAGGGAGCTAAGGTGGTGCAGGCTTCATACCTGGATTCAGCCCGGCAGAGGTGTCAGGGGTACAGAACACCTGTCGGAAGCCTGGCCACTCATGCCTAGGCCCAGGCCTTGGGACAGACGGGCCTCCATGCAGAAAATAGGGAACGGAAACCAGCCTGGGGCTCTGCGGCTGCCAGCTGGCCTGAGTGGAGGCTGTTGCCCCGGAGCCAAGTGGAGGCGGGTGGGGCATGGGGGGTGGGCCCCAGTGACGTCTCTGTCCTCAAGGCTGTCCTAGGTAGCCATGGTGGGGGAAGGGCGGGGGGAGATGGACTTGTCTTCAAACTTGGATGTGGTTCACCACTGGGGCCCTGCCATCCTCCTGGCCCCTTCCCTGGCAGGGACAGATCCTCATGTCTCCTCCTAAGGGCAGCCAGTGGCCAGCCACATGGACAGAGGGCCTGGGTGGGGACATCCTGGAGCCACTGAGGGCTGGAGCTGGGGACTCTGGGGTCTAGCAACGGAGATAGCAGCCAGTCTGAGTGTGGAGTTGCCTCCCTTCTCTTGGGTTGCTCTGGGCCATGCCTGCCCCCTGCAGTGGTCCCACCTGACAAAGTAACCTTTGACAAACACAGGGGAAGCAGTTGTGCTACGGGCCCACTTGTGGTCTTCGAGTCATTGTTTGCCCTTCACAGATGGGGGCTAGGCAGGCTTCTCCTGGGGCTTGAGTGGGGTTACTCAAGGTGAGGTGAGGAGATGAGGACAGATAAGGCTCACCTTTACTCCTATCTGAGAATTGAAGTCCAGGGTCTGCTGTGTGACCCTGGGCAAATATCTAACCCTCTCTGAGCCTCAGTCACACATTCATTCATTTTCCCACCTAAATAACAGCTTTATTGAGATTAAACTCATATGCCATACAATCTACCCATCTAAAGCATATAATTAAATGGTTTTTATTTTTAAATTTTTATTTATTTAATTGAGGTATATTCAGTTTACAATGTTGTGTTAATTTCTGGTGTGCAGAAAATACATACACATATGTATATATATATATTCCTTTTCATATTCTTTTTCATTATAGGCTATTACAAGGTATTGAATATAGTTCCCTGTGCTACACAGTAGGATTAAATGGCTTTTAGCATATTTACAGAGTTGTGCAACCCTCACCAATTTTATTCATTTTTATTGCCCCAAAAAGAAACTCGATACACATTAGCAGTCACTCTCCATTTCCCCCCAGTCACCCTGCCCTAAGCAACCGCCAGTCTACTTTCTATCTCTGTGGCCTTGCCTATCTTGGACATTTCATGTAAGTGAAATCATACAAAGTGTGGTCTTTTGTGACTGACTTCTTGCACTTAGCACAGTATTTTCAAGGGCACCCATGCAGTGACATGTATCAGTACCTCATTTCTTTTTTTTTTTGTCAAATAATACTCCATGGTAGGGACATACCACCTTTTATTTATCTATCAGTTGATAGATGTTTGGGTTATTTCTACTTTTTGGCTGTTATGAATAATGCTATTTTTAAATGTGTGGACATATGTTTTCACTTCCCTTAGATAAATATACCCTAGGGGTAGAATTATTGGACCATGTGTAACTATTTGAGGGCCTGCCAGACTTTTCCAGGATGGCTGCACTGTTGTCCATCCCCACCAGTGGTATATGAGGGTTCCGGTTTCTCCACATCCTCCCCACTATTTGTTATTTTCTGACTTTCTCATCACATTCATCCTTGCATCCCTTCATCCCTCAGGTATTTATAGAACACCTGTGTATTTGACAAGGCAGGGTGCTCACTGCAAAACCGGGAAGAGAATTTATCCCTTGAGGTGTTGTTTAGAAGATTCAGTGGCACTGTATCTACACTTAGTGACAGGAGATAAAGCTTCTCAAGGGGAGAGGCAGAGGGTGGTCAGAAGTCATGGGGCCCCATGGGAGCAGAGGAAAAGAGAAAGGAATCTGTGTGTTTTGACCACCTGCTCTGTGTCAGAATATTGCCTTCAGTCCTCATGACCCTCTGGGCTGTAGTGTGGCCCCATTTGCAGATGGGAGAACTGAGGCTTAGGCCAGGCAACTTGCCCCAAGGTTGCCTAGTCAGGAAGTAGTCAGGCTTTGAGCTGACAGCCTGTCTGGATAATCTGATTTCATCTTGCTAACCTTTTGAGGTTGGTACTATTATTATGCCCATTTAGTAGGAGAAGAAAAAGAGGCTCAGAGAGGTGGACCTGCTTGCTCAGGTCACACAGCTGCTGAGGGCCAGTGATGGGATTTGGACCCAGGCAATCTAGCTTCAAAGCCCCTGCTCATTGCAAGGCCCCGCCTGAGTCCCAGGACTCAGGAGATGAGGGTAACAGCTGGGGTATCCATCCGCCCCTCCCTCTCCGGGTCCCTCCCATGTCTCACAGAGCACCAGCTTGGGCTGGATGGGTCCTGGAGGCAAGTGTGGTCCTAGGCAGGCCTCTGGGGCCTCTGCCAGCCCCTCCTCCAGTCTTTTGTCTGACTCCTTGCTCTGCACCTCAGTTTCCCATCTAGGCGATGGTGGTGGTGGCCCCGGAGGCCCCCATGACTCGCATGGAGTCTGGCTTGTTCTACCCCTTGAAGCCAGTGGGATGGTCCTGGGCTGGGGGTGGGGAGTCGCATCTCCACTGTGCGTGAATTTGTGCTAGTTATAAATAACTTAGCAAATGGGAGGGTGAGGGAGACTGCAGCCGGACTTCTCAGGAGGCTGGGCCTGGATACGCACTGGCACACACACAGATGGACACGTTTTGGGTATGTGTGTGTGTTGAGTGTTCTCGGGTTGTGTGCATAGCATGTGCCTGGGGAGGCTTCAGGGAGGATGTCAGAGATGTGCTGTGTCCCCGCACAGCTAAAAGGGCTGGGCCAGCCTGGTTTGCTGGAGGCCCAGCGGAGCTCCGGGGCTGGCGAGGTCCCTGGAGCCCCCTCTCCTGGCTTAAGGTGGCCACTGTGATCTGGCAGATGCCCCCTGTGCCCTTTGGTCCTGCCTTTCCTTAGGTTCTGTCCTGTGGGATGAGAACCAGACACACCACACTGGGGTCTCTGTCTGCTCTCCCAGCCTCTTCCCCCTTAGCAGGCCCCACTCTCCCCAGCCTTGCCCCTCTTAGCTCCATCCTGACTCACCAACCGAGTTCTCTATAACCTCCAGAAAGGCGCCCTGCCAGAGTGTACAGAGTAAGAAGGCCCTTGCACCCGGTCCCATCAGTAAGGGGCCTGGCGCTTAGTAAACGCTTCTCTCCTCCCAGCCCGAGGCCTGGTTGTAAAGTGGCCAGAACTGTACGCTCCACCAGGAACCTGCTCACCTGCATGCTTCTGCATATAATTTGCATTTGTCGTTTTATGAAAAACTGCTGGAACCGGTCACAGTCTCTGTTCCCTCCTCCCAGGTCAGTTGGAGTCCTCCTGGTTGGATTTTGGAGGCACCAGAGAGAACCTTGGTCCAACTGCCTAGTTTTACAGATGGGGAGACTAAGGCCAGAGGTCAGGGCCCTGCCGAGGATCACGCAGTGATTAGAGGCAGGATGTAGGTGATGTGGGTCTCTAGTGGGTGATCCCATTCACAGTGTTCACTGAACAAACATTGATGGAGGCCGACTGTGTCCCAGTCCCTGCCCCCAGGAGCTATTGGAAGGAGCGAGGCATCAGACAAGGAAGTAAGTGAACATGCTAATTTCAGGCAGCGGTGAGCTGTGAGGAGTAAGCCCAGTGTTGACAGGGCGATGGGGTGTGTGGATGGATTTTGTGGTCAGGGAGGGCCTCTCGGAGGGGGTGAGCTGTGAGTAGGGACACTGTGCCCCACGCAACTGCTCAGCATATCACTGCTGCTGTCTTGATGTGTTGGGAATCATTCCCATTTTGTGGGAGGGCAAACTGAGGCCCCGTGAGGTATAGGAACTGGACCAGGGCTGTCTGGAAGCCAGGACCAGAGCACTTACCCCCATACTGAGTTGTTCCTGGAGACCCGGGCCCCCGGAGGGCAGGGGCTATTACAGAGCCTGAGACTCCGTTCCAGAGGCACCTGCTGGTGAGCGCACGGGGTGGCGGGTGGGGCTGCTCACCTGAGCTGGGTCCCCTGTCATGGGAGCAGGGCTTGTCCTCCATTTCTACTCATCCTCAGGCACTCGGTCACTCTGTCTGCCTGTCTGTCTCCTCATCAGTAGATGGGGACAGCAGTACCCACTGCCCGGGGCGGCCAGGTGGGTTCCGTGAGATCTGGTGGAAGGGCCCACTGGAGTGATGGGAGATGGTTGGGGCCCCATCCTGCCCCAGCAAATGACAACACGGTGGAGGTAGAGTCCCCAAGAAGGGACTTCTTAATTCAGACCAGGCAGGTGGTTGGTGTGTGGAGGCCTCACAGGGGAGGCAACGTTTGAACTGCCTGAGTTTCCTGAGCACATATCTGCCTTGCTGACTGTGGGACCCTGGGTGTCTAGAACAGTGCCTGGTACACAGTAGGTGCTTAATAAATTACTGCTTGTTCTGGCTTACTGGTCGAGTGGGTGCTGGCCAGGCAGAGAGATGCGGAAGTGGGTTCCAGGAAGCAGGAACAGCTTGTGCAAGGCCTGGAAGAGAACTATAAAGGATTCAGTGTGGGAGGAGCGTGGAGGGGTGGGCAGCGAGAGGGCCTCCAGTGGGTGGTCCTGCTCTCAAACATAAGCCTGGGGACAGGAATAAATGAACAGTATGACTCAGGGTGGCCAGGAGGGTGACGCTAGAGGACAGGTGGCTGGGATGAATGGAGTGGGGATGGGCTGTCTCAGCCTTGGGTCTAGGAGGGGGCTGGTTTTCCCAGTGCTGCCCTGTCATCCTCTGTCCAGGTGTAGGTGACACGGGTGAGCAGCTGAGGAGTGGCTAGCCTGCACTCCGGGAGTGGCGGGGCTGGCGGGGCTGGGAACTAGGCTGACGGATGAAGACGGCGGGTGGGCGGGCAGGCGAGGTGTCTGGACACTGTAAGCCAACTGTGGCCGCCAGCCGGTGATGCCAGGGGAGGGAGCCAGGCCCGGCCAGTCCCGCCTGTCTGCAGGGAGGCGCGGCTACGTGGGCACTGGGCCACCGGGGCTGCCAGCTCCCTCGGACGCTTTCGTGTTTATTTCCTTTCTGCTGGTGCCTCTGCTTGCTCATAACCAGCCCCAGTGGGGTCTCAGCAGAAGGAAGGGGTCAAGGAGTTCCACAGACCAAGGCAGGCAAGGTGACTCAGAAAGAGTGTGCTATTTCTAACAACAAAAGTCCTCTGAGTTTATTGTAGAAAATTGGGAAAATATAGATGGATCCTGAGTAAAAAATAAAAAACTGTCTGTAATCCCACCACTCAGAGAGAGCTTCTGAGAACCTTTAGTAGAATTCAGTGTTTAGAAATACACTTTGGTATTGAGTTCAATAAAACAGGATCAAGTTCTACATATTTTTGGGTAACTTATTTTTTAAACGTAATGATGATAATAGTATTAACAGCCAGCATTTATTGAGCAGTTCATCAATATGTGGGCACCCAGCATCTCCTACAGTGAACCCCATGGGGTGGTTATTATTTGTTTACAAGAAAACCAGGCTGAGAGTTAAGACCTGCCAAGGTCAGCCAGGTGGTAAGAGGCAGAACCGTCTGTGTGATCCTATCAGCAGTCGTGCAGCGCTGCCTCCTGACAGCCAGTGTGTCCATTTCCCTGTGTCCTTGCGGATTCTTTGAAACAAGTTAAAAGAAAAAGCCTTTTGTTATGCATTTATGCCTTTTAATGACCTGATTAGACAGTGTGGATTTGTGAAAACTCAGTTGTCGACAGCTGAGTAATATTCCTTGTTGTGGTTGTGCCCTAATTTACTTACCTGGTCCCCTGATGCTGGGAAGGTAGGGTACTTCCCCCCTTTTCTCTCTTGTAAATAACACCACCCTGGCTCTCTTTGACCTGAGGGCTGAATTTCTTGGATGCCCAGAGTGTCCGATTCAGAAAGGGGCTTAAAGCACCAAGCTGACTGTTCGTTTCCAAATGGGGCAACGGAAGTGCAGAGAGGTGGGGTGGGCTTGTCTGGGTCTCCCAAGCCGGGATGCTGCCAGCTCTCTCGTCCAGGGTAGATGAGGGCAGTGCCACCGTGAGGAAGGGGGTTCTGGGGAGGATGGAGGGAGCACAGGGGTGGGTGGTGGAGAAGCTGATAGAGGGGGCGGGCTGGAGCTGATGGAGTACGGGTGTGGGATGGGGGGGCTCTGCTGTCAAGATGTCTTTTGCAGAGTAGTTGGCTGGACCCAAAAGGGTGTTTCCTGCCCTCTCAGCTGCCCTTGTGGAAGATCTGAGGGTGGGTATTTGGAATAAGGGTGACAGGAGGGTGTGTCAGTGACAGTGTGTGTGTCTGGGCTCTGCTAATATTTTTGGGGGGGAAGGCTGGTCAAGTGGGTCCTCTCAGCCCTTCCTCTCCCTGCTCCTCCCCCAGGCCCCTCTGCTCTCTGGGGCTTGGGCTCTGTGGCCCCCTCCTAGCCGATGCAGCCTTTGTGCCCCACCCCCACCCCCAGCAGCCAGTGAATGTGACGGGTGCTGGGTTCCCAGCCAGGGCAGCTGTGGACGGCTAGGGGGTGGAGACCGAGGCGTCCCCCTTCCCGGTCCAGGCTCTCCATTGTGTAGCCCCCTTGGCTGTCCTGCTGCCCGGAGCCTGGCCCCAGCCCACATTCCTGTGGTGACGCTCTGGGTCTCCGGGTTGGAGCTGGTGAGCGTGAGGGGCACTGAGTTCTCACAGGGCTGAGGGCCTTTGGGGATGGGGACCGGCAGGGATAGAGCCTGTGGGGAGACGGGGCTCTGCTGAGCTCCCTAGCTTCCAGAAGCTGGTGTTAAGTTGCTGTGTGTCTTTGGAGAAATCACTTTACCTCTCTGAGTGCTGCTTGACAGGCTAATTCCCTACCACCTACCCTTCTCATTCTCCCTCTGAGCCTCAGTTTCCTCCTTTGTGAGAAGGGAGAGCTGAATTCAGTAATCACTAAGGCCTTAAGGTGAGGCCCAAGGTGGGAGAAATGTTCCATGGTAATACCGACAAATGGTTCTCGGGCGCCGACTGTGTGCTCGGCAGCGGGAGTACTTTTAGTGCATCATCTCACTGATTGTTACAACAGCTCCCTGAAGTATAGATTATTATTTAACCAAACAGGGGCTCAGAGAGGTTAACTAACTTGCCCAGAGTCACCCAGCAAGTAAGCAGAGCTAGACTTGAACCCAAGACTGTCTGAACCAAAATGTGGGCTCCTAGCCGCTGCTCACAAGCCTCCAGTCGCCAGGAGAGTGGAGCCTGAGTCTGGCTAATGTGGGGAAGGAAACTCGGGCAGAATTAATTATACTGGATTTTATTCTTAGTTTTGCAGCATGATTAGAACTGCACAGTGTGCTGGGCTCTGGCCCCCCGCCGGCTGACCTAGTTTGTGTGTCTGTCTGTTTCTGTAACTCACCCTCCCTGCCCCCCACCCCAGTCCAATCTCTCCTTCCTTCTCTCTCTGCGCTCTCCCCTGCTGTGTGGCCTTGGCAATGCCACTTAGTCTCTCTGGACATTAATAACCTCATCTGCAGCATGGGTGGAATCATCCCCATTCTTCTTCCCTCGGGAGGATGGTGAGGCTTAAATGAGATAAAGTCTTCAGAATTCAGAATGGAAATATTAACATATAACCAGCAATAATCGCAGTTACATCATGTGTTTGGATCTCAGTCATGGGTCCTGTGCTCAGCCCCATTGCCTGCATGATCTTATTTGAGGCTCCGAGCAATGCTCTGAGCCACAGACTATTTTCATCATCCCCATTTTACAGATGAGAAAACTGAGGTGCTGAGAGATTCAGCGGCTTGCCTGACATCGGATGGGTAGTGAGGGGAGGAGCTAATTCATTCTGGCTTAGCCCTTGGGTTATTCTGTTTCTCTGGGAAGGCTCATGATGGGGGAGGGTGGGGGTTGACGATTGGCAGGAGAGACCCCAGACTTCTCCTGGTTGTAGTAGGAGGGAGATGCCCTGGATTTCTACCTGAACTTGTGAGTGAGTGGGTGGGGAAGGGTGGCACTGGAAGTAAAGAGACTTAACCTGACATCTAGCTGATTTGTGTCACTCACCCACCTCGACCACTTTAAAACCATGGAGAGGATCAGGTTGGGGCAGGTGAGCTGGGAGTGGGTGGTCACTGCTGGACCTAGTCCCATCAGGGTGGGGAGCCTGAGGGACTTCTTTGAGTCAAGGCTGTGGTCAGCTCAAGGCAGGGTGGTGGCAGGGGAGCAGGGAGGAAAAACGGCAAGGGGGTGTCAGTCTGTTGGGAAGGGTGCCAGGTCTCACTACGGCTTTGCGTGTGTACTTGTACGTACCCCGGAGAGGAAGCGTGCAGGATGTGTGCGTGATGCACGTGTGTGGAGGCGCATGGGATGCAGGTATTAGGGGCTGTTGGTGGGTGACTGAGAGTGGGGTGTGTGTGTGGGGCAGTGGGTCCCTTTTCAGGGATGCATGGGTGGAGCGTGTGGGGAGTGGGAGTGGGTGTTTGCCATGTGCTGGTGTGTCTGTGCATGGCATGCATGGACAGTGGGCATGCAAGGGTGATAGTCCTGAACTGAGGTTGTGCAGGAGCTGTGGGTCACATGTGTAGGAACCCTGGCTGAGCGGCACATTGGGGGCGACCCTGGATTGTTCAGAGCAAGGGTTCCAGAGGCTGAGGACCCATGCTCATGTCGCAGTTCTAAACCCCAGCCTCAGTGTCTGCATCAGTGAAATGGGGATAACAGAATGCTGGGGGGCTGTGATGGTCAAAGGCAGCGGTGCAGGTAAAGTGTTTCCAGTCCCTGACCTGGGGCGAGGCCTCTGCAGCGGTGGGCAGAGGTCTCTGGAACTCCCTGGAAACTGCTCCCCTGGGGAGCTCACACCTCCAGGTGCTTGGAGAGCTCCAGCTGGGTGCCTGTGGGGCCGGGACTGGTGGGAGGCAGAAGATGCGGGAGCGTCTGTAGTGGGCTGTGTGGTGGGTATGGGGCTGTGAGTGTGAGGAAAGGTTGTTTACGAGTTGTGAGTTTCATGTCATTGTCCGAGGGTGTCCCTGACATGGGGAATGTGGTCAGTGATGAATGACTTAGGGGACATGATCTAACGTGGGAAGGGTCGGTGCCCGCCACTCACGTGGTTATGGGATCTTGCTGAGGCTGTGTGGGGTGTGTGGAGTGTATTAGAGGAGGAGAGGGGTGCAGCTGTGTGTCTGTGTGTGTGCAGTGAAGGGGGCAGTAAATGGGAAAGTCCTCAATGACATGTGCTGGTCTGTTGTCTCTGAGCTGTGGTGGGTGCACAGGTTGGGGTCAGTAAATGGGGATCCAGACTGTATGTGTGTGTATGCTGGTGTGTGTGGGTGTGTGTGCGTGCACGCGAGCGGACTTGTGTTGGGTGTGTGGATATGTTTATCAGGCACAGGAGGGTGTGCTGTTTACCTGAAGGGGGCGCAGTGAGGGTCAGGGGAAGGCAGGTATTTGGATTCAGTTCGCCATTAAGGGAATGGCATGGATAATTATGCAAATTATGCATGGAATTATGCAAATAGAGAGGTCATTTGGGGGTCAAAGACTGTCACCCTCCTCTTCTGGCATTTTGTGACTTCTGAGGCTTTCCCTGCTGCCTCCCAGACTCAGTTCCCCACCCCCATCTCTCTCCTCCTCTCTTCTCTCTGAACCCCTGGCAGCTACAGCTACCACACCCCTATAGTGTTTCTGGGAGGTTCCCATGAGCCTTGGCCCCGCAGGGAGGGGTAGAGCTGGCACTTAGTAGGCTTGGGGGGGACTGGGTAAGATGGTATCCTGCACCCCACCCCACGGGGCTCAGGTGTCCCCAGCATTGAGTTTCCCAGGGTGAGCTCAGGGGTGACTGGGTTATTGGCCATTCTTCCCTCTACCCTGTCTGGGGGCTGCTTATTATTTGGAAAGAATGTTCTCTTGGATGCAGTTTTGGAAAATCACTGAGATGGCCCCTTCCCCAGCTTTGTCTGATGAGAGCGTGAGGCTAAATTAAGATGTGAGAGAATTCTCTCTCTCAGCCTCCCACTCTCGCTTTCTCTCTCTTTCTCTCGCACACTGAATCCTCCCTCCACTCCCGCCTCCCTGCACCCCCTCATGCCCCTCTGACCTCGGCTTCCCTCTGTCCTTGCATCTCTGTCCCCATCCAATGACTCTCCCTCCCCCCCACCTCCGTCATCCTCTATGTTCCTCCATGATCTCTCCCTCTCCTGCCCACCCCCGCCCCCATCTCTGTGGGGAGCTGGAGCTCCTGGTCCTTAGCATGGAGGAGATGGTCGTCATGGTAACGGTTGTCATGTCGATGGCTACTGAGCTAGGGATGAATAGTATCTAGGTGAGAGCTACCTGAGTGGGGACTGATAGGTTCACAGGAGACTCCATACTTGTCTTTAAGCCTCAGAGCCACACAGTGTGCGCCCCCATCTAGTGCCTACCCCCCATGCCTACCCTATTTGCACCCAAAGGCATGCCAACATGCCATACCTCTCTGTGGCTGCCTTTAGGTGAGTGTGTATCAGGGTGTGTCTGTATGTGTTCTTTCTGTGTCTCTGGGTGTGTTGTTTCAAGGCTCTGTGTGGCTTTGCTGGGGGGTGCGGAGGTCTTTGAATTTGTGCAGACCTTTCTAGGAGCAGGGTGTTAGGGGCTGGTGTGTGGTGCTGGTCACTGAGGAATCATGAGGACTCCTTATTTTGAGCCCCACATTTATCCCAGTTTGGGGGTCTCCAGGGACCACAGACTTCTTAGAACTCCTCCTCCCAGTAAAGGGCTTCCAGCCTTCCCTGGGCTGCCTGGAAGGATGGAAAAAGTGAAGATGGCCCCGCTCAAGAGAGGCATTCTGAGCCCCGGTCCCTGCTTGGTCCCCATCCTGCTGCATGTCTTTGGCTTCTGGCTGCTTGCCTAAGAGCAGAGCAGAAAGTCTCCCAGGGACCCCAGCTTACCAGCCCAGGCTGTAGAGGCTGGTAGTATGGGAGCGTCTGGCCCCCTTACCTCAGGTCCTTCTGGGCAGTGGGGGCAGAGATGGGAGCTGGGGAAAGCTGGGTGGTAGCTGCTCTGAGCTCCTGAAATGTCTAAAACGGAGGAAGACCCAGCAATTAGTCACGGAGCAATTACTCTAATTGTTCCACTCCATGACTCACTGGTAGCAAGTAAATACTGATTAATTCATTACTTTGAGACTGTGTGTGTGTGTGTGTGTGTGTGTGTGGTAACAGGGGTATGGTGGGGGGGAATCTCTTGGCTCCCTGCCCTGGCCTCCTGCCCTGCCTGGCGTGGGTAGGGTTTTGGAGCAGGTGGTCGAGGCGCAGGGCCGGAAGCCAGGACTGAGATCCTCTCTCTAGCTCCCTGCAAACTCCAGAAGGGGGCCTGTCAGGGGTGGGAGTGTGAGACGCTGAGCACAGAACGCAGTGCCGATCCAGCCCCTCTCCTGCTCACACACCTTGCATGGCTCCTATGTCAGTCAGACAGCGTGGATGCTCAGACACCACCTCAGACCTGCTGAGCCACTGAGTTTTCGGAGTATTCTGAGATACAGTCAAGGTAAAAAATGACCAAGAGTTTCCAAGAGAAAGTTGTCAGCAAGGGCCTCTGATGGGGCTTCCCCAACCTCGGCACTGGCTTGTCCTTGCCCCACCTCCGCCCGGGAGTTATTCACATCTCCTAGCTCCAAGCCTGTTCCTTAACAGATACTTCCTGATACCTACTGTGTGTCTGACATGGTCCTGCCCCCATTGAGGGATAGTTCGGGACAGAGGGGTGGGCACAGTCACGGAGAAAGTATGTACCCAAACAAACACGGCTCACAAGTAGCAATAGATGTGAATTCAGAAGCACAGGATGCTCTGAAAGATCCAGATAGGAGGGCTTCTTGGAAGAAGTGATAGGGGAGCAGGAGTCAGCTGGTGGAAAGGTGGAGGATGAGGGAATGGGAAGGAAGAGTGTTCTAGGTGGAGGGAACAGCATGAGTGAAAAGGGCAGGAGAGATCAGTCCTGTTCCAGGAACAGATGAGGCCAGAGGCTGGAATCCAGTGATCGAAGGGGTTCCGAGGGGCCCTAGATGAGGCCTTCAGACCTGACTCTGATAGCGTAGGCTGTACTTCCCCAGCTCGGAGCCTTTGCTTATTCTGTTCCTTCTGCTTGAAATGCCTTTTTCTCAGTTGATTAAGATGCAAGTGTGAATCCTTCAGATCTGAGCACCAGGTCACCTTTCTCTGAAAGCTCTCAGCGGGTAGGAACTGTGGCTGGCCTCAGTCTGGACAGGGTCAGAGGTGTGGTTGGGAGTTTGTGTGCCTGCCTTGGATGTCCTGAGTGCTGGCTGTCAGCCCAGGGTTGCAATAGGGAGGGGCGGTCCCAGCCAGGAGCCGCAGCTGCCGGCGTTCCCAGGTTCTGATTCTGGGAGGAGTCTTGGGTCTGGTGGGCTGGACCCTGGGAGAAGCCCCTCTCATAGCCACCCCCCGACCCCCAGGAGACCCTTGTGGCAGAGTAAAAGTGGCCTCAGGCCCTGAGCTGACTCTGGACATTGAGATACTTTGGGGGGAGGTGGAGACAGGGGGGCTGACTTTGTTTTGGGGAGGACCCAGGGCCAGGGCTGGAGCCCACTCCCTTCCCTCCTCCCCCTCTTATCCAGGATACTTCCCTCCCAAAGCCCCAAACCTCCCCCACATTCAAGTCTGTCTGTTGGGACTAACTGCACTGCCTTTGGGATTTTGAGATGTGAGACTTTGGGTCCCCAGCAGAGTCTGAATCATATCACATCATGTGTTCTCTGGTAGCCTGGGGCAACAGGGCCTCAGACACCCACTCTGTGGAAGGGACTGATGGTGCTGCCCACACTGAGGGTAACGCTAACCTGTGCGGAGCACCTGCTGCTGTGAGGTGTGCTCAGCACGTGAGCGCGCTGCATGCTCCCAGCAACCCGTTAATGAGTAATGTGTAAACCAGGGCTTGGAGAGACTAAGTAACTTGCCCTGGGTCACACAGTTAGTAGGTGATGGGGCCAGGACTCAAATCCATCATTCTGGCTCTAAACCCAGTTCTGCCACCTGCAGTTCTGTTCAGAGGGTTGAGGAGTGATGGGGTTTCCAGTGGTGGCCGTCAGACAGGAAGGTGGAATTGCTTCCCTGGCCTCCGGGTGGGTGGAAAGCAGTAATCAGACCTACCTGGCTCTCTGTTTGTCCCCGTGGAGGCCACATCCTATGCTGTCCTTCCACTGTCACCTGGCCCATGAGAGTGTCTGTTGTTCCTCTGGCTGTGTCCAGGCAACTGGCTTCAAGTGCTGAGCCTTGTGCCCGATTCTGCCCTCCCCAGGCTCAGCGCTGGCGCAGTGAGAACTTTGAGAGGCCCGTGGACCTCGAGGGCTCGGGGGACGACGACTCCTTCCCCGATGATGAGCTGGACGACCTCTACTCTGGGTCTGGCTCGGGCTGTGAGTATCCCCTTCTCTTTCCCTGCATGTTGTGTTGGCAGTGCCAGTCTGCCTCTGGTGCCCCATCCGAGGCTTTGATGGCAAGGAAGAGGAACCCACGCAGGCTCACCTGAATGGTGGGGTTGGGGAGGGGAGGTCCAGCAGGGGCAGCTCATGGCCTCAAGCACAGGAAGAGCAGGCCAGCCTCTGCGGAGTGGAACCAGGGCCTTGAGGCCCCAGAGCCTAGCACACCTGCTCTGCATCCTTTCTGTCTCTGCATCTCTTTGTGCACTGCTGGAATCTCCCTGCAGACCTCTGACTTCTATCGGGGAACACAGATCCCCCTCAGTAACTGAGTTTTCAAGTACAGTCCTGACCACTTGGAGGAACTTAGTAGCCACTTCTCAGTTGCAATGGCCAGTCCTCAGCAAAGACCATCTGATTGGTTCAGCTTGGATCAGGTGGCCACCTTCTGTCCAATCAGCTGTGGCCAAGGGCAGGCTTAGGGCAGTGATGGTAAAGGGCAGGTGCCTCCAGTGGTGCCTGGGACAGCCCAGTTCCGTGGCCCCGCCCAGAAAGGCCAGCAGAGTCGCATGACGTAAGGGAGGAGCACTGAGTTCAAATCCAGTTTCACCACTTAATAGCTGTGCCACCTTTAGCCATTTTCCCTCCCGTGAGTCTGTATTCTTATGGTGAATGGAGAGCTTTCTTCTCAGAGCCTCTGGAAGGCTTCTGTTTAAGATGTCAGGGTCTGGCACAGAGAAGGAGCTCTAAAAATAATAGTGAAAAGGGGTGTGTGCTGATATTGGGCCCCCTGAGGGAACAGGATGGGTCTGATGGGATGGTAAGAGGTCTGAGTGCCTCTCACTGTCCACAACCCCCTGCCTTCAGTCTCCCCCCTTTAGCTTGTTCCTTTAAGCCTCTTGCAAGTTAATCTTCATAAAATCCATCCTGATGGGTCACATCTCTACTCCCAAAACTCCCTGGCTCCTCCCTACCCCTCCTCTGCCTGGTTCAGGTCCCATGGGAGCTACTGTGGCCTCTCTCTGTCCTCGTTTCCTCCCAAGGCCCTCCCTTCACCTGTCGCGGCTTGGAGTGCAGATTACTCCAGCATCCCCTGTGGGAGGGGCTGGTTCTCCCTCTTGCCCCCTGCTTGTGTCTCTGGAGGAGCCCTTGGTGTACCTGCCATCTGTGCTCATGTAGAGTGTACCCAGGTCTGACTCCTCCCAGAATGCCACTCCTCTAACTTCCCTAACCTCCTGCAAGATTTGCCAGTAGGGGCTGAGTTGCCACTGTCTAGATTCAGCCAGCGAGAAGCTACAGGCTGGGTGGCTGGAATAGTCAGGGAAGATGTCCTGGAAGAAGTGGTCCCCTAGAATTTTTGGCTAGGCAGAGAGGATCTGGGAAACATTCACTAGCCATCAGCCAGCTGGTAACCTTTGGCCAGACTGTGCCTTCCTCCTTTCCCTCATCTTGTCTTAGGAAAGTCATGTAAAGGGTGGGGTTTGGGAGCTCCCCCATTTTGATGGCCATTGCTTACCTGGGATCTTCATGCCCCTCAAATCACCCAGCTCCCTAGCTCTCTCCTCTCCCCCACCCCCTCAGACTTTGAGCAGGAATCGGGCATTGAGACAGCCATGCGGTTCAGCCCAGATGTGGCCCTGGCAGTGTCCACCACACCCGCAGTGCTGCCCACCATGGACATCCAGCCTGTGGGCACCCCGTTTGAAGAGCTGCCCTCTGAGCACCCCACCCCGGAGCCAGCCACCAGCTCCCCATTGGTGACAGATGTCCCAGAAGAGCCCAGCCAGAGAGCCACCACCATCTCCACTCCTGCAGCTACTACTGCTGCCACAACCACAGGGGCCCCAGCCGCAGCCACAGTGCCCTCCACAGTGGCCACCGCCATCCCCAGCATCCCTGCGGCGCCTCCTTCTGCGGCCACCACCTCTGTCGTAAGGACCACCGGCGTACGGAGGCTTTTGCCTCTTCCACTGACCACGGCAGCCACCGTCCGGGCCACCACCCCAGCAGTGCCCTCACCTCCCACCACAGTGGCTGTCTTGGACACAGAGGCCCCAGCACCCAGGCTGGTCAGCACGGTTACCTCCAGGCCAAGAGCCCTTCCCAGGCCAGCTACCACCCAGGAGCCTGACGTTTCTGAGAAGAGCACCCTGCCCCTGGGGACCACCGCCCCTGGACCCACGGAGGTGACTCAGGTGAGCAGGTTGGGAGAGGACAGGGAGTCAGAGCAGAGGAGGATGGGTCAGGGCCTTG
Source organism: Vicugna pacos (assembly GCF_048564905.1). Taxonomy (NCBI): domain Eukaryota; kingdom Metazoa; phylum Chordata; class Mammalia; order Artiodactyla; family Camelidae; genus Vicugna; species Vicugna pacos. Next base: position 45,958,447 of record NC_132999.1, read on the forward strand.
GGGAGTGAGGACAGAGCTGGGCAAGGGTGAAATCTGGAAAGTTCTGGAGATGAGCCAGACAGGGATGGGGAGGGGGAGAGGCTTGAGGCTGGAGGGCCAAGACTGGGGCAGGTCACAAGATGAGGACAGAGGTCAAGATGGATGGAGATGGTTGAGGGACCAGGCCTGGGTCTTCCGATGCTGGGACAGGACATCAGTTGGGGAGGAATGGGGTGAATGGGAGGGTTGGTGGGGGGAGGGGCCAGGGCCCATGTGTTGCAGTTAACAGCACAGAAATAGGAGCCAGGCGGCCTGGGCTGGAATTCTCCCTCTGCCACAGGCTACAGTAAGTCACTGATCCTTTCTAAGCCTCCATTTCCCTATCTGTGAAAAGGACGAAATAGTGGAATACAAATCATAAGACTGAGAATTAAGTTTCTTGACATACCCAAGTGCTTAGGACAGTGCCTGGTGATAGTAAACGAAAAGTTTCCCTTTTGTTATTGTCATCATCACTGCTGTCATTGCTGTCACCCACCTGAGGGTGACTGAGAGTGGGGCTGAGCGGGAAGGATGCTGTAGCTCACTCTTGGGGAGCGCTGCCTGGCGGGCAGGCTCAGTGCTGGACACTTTACCTGTGTCCTCTCTTCTCACCCTCCCACCCACCTCATGAGGTGGCACCGCCATCAGTCATCCTTCTACAGGTAAGGCCACTTTCCAAGGCTTACAACAGTGGCAGAGTTGGAATTTGAACCAGTCAGCTCCAGAGCTTGTGGGGTGTGTGTGTGTGTTTTATTACGGATGGGGATGGAGAGTGGAGGATTGAAGGGAAGAGGATGAAGGTGTCTGGAATACCGGGATGGATGGATGGGATCAAGGAAATGGCAGAAGTAGCCTGGTCCCTGCAGGGTATGCTGGGCAAGGAGGGGATCTAGTGACATGGACTAGGGTACTAAAGCCCTTGCAGCTACCTCACCGAGGAGGGCCTCAGGCTCCGGAGCTGCCTTCGGGTCAGCGTCAGCCCCTTCAACTCCCCAGCCAGCCCTAACACGTCCTAGGCCCTGTTCTCTGCTCCTCTGAGCAGCTGGGGCAACCTAGTGTTTCATGCATACTTGTCTAGACTGGCAGGGGAGACAGTGCTGGAGCAGAGACCAGGTCACTGGTGCAGACCCTACACATGGCCTCCCCTCGGCCTAGGCACCAGACCCACCCTCTCCATGCCCACCTGTGAAGCAGCCAGCTTGCCCCAACCCCAGCTCTGGTCCTGCCTCCATGTGGTGGGAGCCATCGAGATTTTTGGTGCTCTTGGACTGACCTCCATGCTAAGGGACTCACCCCTGCCTCAGGTACATGGGTCCAGGGTCAGGCCCAAGTATGTAACAGCTGCACCCAGCAGTCCCCAAACAGCCATCCCCGATAGGAACCCCTAAGGACTGTGGCAAAGGCAGCTGAAGCAGGAAGTGATGGAGATGGGATGGGGACCAGGTGAGAATGGAGGCAGTAGAGTGTAGTGGGTAGGAACACAGATTCTGGAGTTGGATCTGTAGTTTAGTTCTGCTTCTGTCATTTACTAGCTCTGTGTCCTTGGGCAAGCCACTTAACCTCTCTGAGCCTATTTCCTGCTCTATAAATTAGGGGTAATAATAACTGCTTTATGGAAATATTGTGAGGCTGAGATGCCCATGATGCACTTAGCCCAGTGCCTGGCACATGGTGAGAGCTTAGTAAGTGTTAGCCCCACCAGGGAAGTGGAGTTGTGATAGGGAGCTTCTGTGCTGTGTGTGGTTGCCCAGTGGCAGGGGCTGCTGGGGCCTGGCTCCTGGGCTCATGCTACCCTCCTTACAGACCCCAACTCCAGAGTCCTCTCTGACCACGACCCGGGATGAGCCAGAGGTGCCGGTGAGCGGGGGGCCCAGCGGGGACTTTGAGCTGCCGGAGGAAGAGACCACACAGCCAGACACAGCCAATGAGGTGGTGGCCGTGGGTGGGGCTGCGGCCAAACCATCGCCTCCACCCGGGACGCTGCCCAAGGGTGCCCGGCCAGGCCCCGGCCTCCTGGACAATGCCATCGACTCGGGCAGCTCGGCGGCTCAGCTGCCCCAGAAGAGCATCCTGGAGCGGAAGGAGGTGCTCGTAGGTGAGACTTAGGGCCTGGGTGGAGCCCATAGTGGGCAGCAGGTGGGATCTCAGTTCACCCTCCAGGAACCCAGGAGGGATGTCAGGGTGTGGGTTTCCTAGGAGCCTAGTTTCCTAGGAAGGGAAAGCTGGGGACTTAGGGACCCCAGGACCCCCCCTCTGGTTTCTCCCCTGACCTTCCCCATCCCAGGGTTTAACCCTAACTTCTTCCTACCTGCAGCACTTTCCTCAGCGCCCCCTTATCCATCCTCAGACTCTGCCCTTGACCCCTGCTTCCCTGGGCCAGGCTGGTTGACCCCTTCTGGACCTTAACCCCTGGACCCTAATCTCCGACCCCATCCTTGGCTTAACTTGCTCCCACCCTGAGGGCCTGTCCTGGCCACATCTCCTGAAGTGTCTCCTGACTTGTCCAAACCCTGCCTCCTACTTAGGAGCAGTGTGGCCTCGGGCGGGTCCTTTTCCTCCAGGCTCCCTTCTCCTCATCTGCAGAAGGGGAATGATTTGCACTGTATCAATTCTCAGCGCACATCTGTTCATATGTTAACTCTTCTGCAGTTGGGATGTGTCCTAGATTAGAAGGCAGAGTTTTTTCTTTCCTAATGGTATTTAAAATACTGGAGCGTCTTTCAGTGGATGGCACCTTACATTTGATGAGGACCATAGCACAGCACCTCCCTCATAGTGCCGTATGAAGGTTGGATGTGTTTGTGTGCACTAGGGAAGTAGGACAGTGCCAGGCTGCAGCGAGGGCTGTAAATGGCAGCCAGTGCTGGAGTCTTAACATGGACTCCAAACTTCACTCCAACTCTGTGGTCTCAGGTTCGAGCTTCCCTGCCCTCTCTGGACCCTTGCCTCCGCCCCTGCAGGGCCCTCCACCCTTTCCTTAGGCTCTGAGCTCATCCCACCCGGTCTCTGGCCCTTGACCTCTGCCCTCTTCGTCCACAGCTGTGATTGTGGGCGGGGTGGTGGGCGCCCTCTTCGCTGCCTTCCTGGTCACACTGCTCATCTACCGCATGAAGAAGAAGGACGAGGGCAGCTACACGCTGGAGGAGCCCAAGCAGGCAAGCGTCACGTATCAGAAGCCCGACAAGCAGGAGGAGTTCTACGCCTAGCGGAGCCACAGTGCCTCCCTGTAGCCTCAGTGCCACCCCTTAGCCCAGTCCCCGGCCTGGTGCCACCAGCCCCAACCTGGGACTGGGCCTGGGAGGCAGCCTGGCCCCAGTTCATCTCTGCCACCCTCCCAAGGTCTGCCCAGACTGCCAGCCTCACACAGCTCTTCCCCAAGTGATGGTGGGGGGGCACTGCCATCTGCCCTAGACTGTGCCCTTATGAGCTCATCGTTTGTAACCCACCAGCCTGGGGCTTCAGGACCTCATGTCAGATGGACAGGAGAAGGGAAGCTCCTGATTGGCTGGTGGAAGAAGGGGTGGGGCCTGAGTCCCAACCTGGCCCCACAGGGCCTGCTGGCTGAGGGCAGAGAGGCACTCAGGCTGATTTCCAGATCAAGCATTTGGCAAGCTCAGCCCTTGAAACATTGAGACGTTGGGCCCCTCTCTGCCTGGGTGAGCGGGTAGCCCTCACGGCCAGCCTGTTTTGTCCTGGCCTCTGTGGGGTTGTGTGGTTATTTTCTCTCACCCCTGCCTGATGCACATGCACCCGCAGGCTTCACCCCCTTCCCAGTCTGCCCCTGCGGAATTGGCTTCCCGAGAGTGGCCTGGCAGCCACTGGTGAGGAGGGGCTGGGCTGCTTGGACCTCCTCCTTCAGAGTGGACTCTGCACAGACACCGTCTCCCACATGATCACCGGTATTGTCCCACACTGACAAAAGCATGTGATGACAAAGTCACATGCAGAACTGACCACCCGGCCAATCCAGACATGTCACAGACACACGTTCTTCCAAAGATGTTTATTCTCATGGGTTTCCCACATGTTCCCCAAATGCTTATGACAATGCAAGTCACTAGTCATCGTCACCCAGTGGTGACGGTGTGGCCTGCCTCCCTCTTGCCACCACACCCCCCACCCCCACCCACACACACTCCGACACCACACACTGGCAGGAGACTCCCTGCCTCCCCCTCCAGCTTTCAAGCTCACTGGGGAGGGTGCAGTTAGGCCAGAACAATCAGCCCATATTGGGTCCCCTGGGTTGCCCTGTCACACTCAGCCCTCACGACACCCACACCAACCACATTGCCACCGAGCCCGGCGTGTCAGATGCAGTCCCACGTGGATGCATGGCCTCACCCACACAGCCTCAGTCTCACAGTGGAAGAGGGCAGGCAGATTAAGTGAGGTGTGGGAGACGTTGCCACAGGCCCCTCAGGCATTGCATACCGCAGGGCCTGGGCTCACCCTGTTTCCCGCCCCTCTGTAGCCTGCAAAGGGCTTGGTGTGGGGCCAGCCCCCACTTGCTGAGGAAAGCAGGCTGGTTCCTGGAATTTAGCCTTGGGCTGGGGAAGGGGCTTGGGTCTCCTAGGACCAAAGGCCCCAGGTGGGGAGGGGGCATGTGTTCAGGCTCCTGGTATCCCTGCCTCCCCCTCCTGCACTGAGCTCGGGGGCTGACTCTGCCTCCCAGGACACAAGTCTCCAAAGTGCCTGTGAGGGTGGGCCCTGCCCCTGGGCCCTCTGCACCCTCTCCCTTCGGCCTCGCGGGGCCCACCTCAGCCTCACCCCTGGCCCTCTCGTGGACACCCATTCATGTGGCCAAGCAACCTGGCGGTTCTTCTGGCTGCAGCTGGAAGCAGCCTGTCCAGACACACGGCCCCAGGCCGAGGGCTGAGAGCAGGCAGGGGGGTGGGGGTGTCACAGACCCCAGCCCACCTCCCCCTTCTTTGTTACCTTTACAAGTGGGGCGACTTATGTAGATATTTTAAATGTGGGTCACAAATCTCCTATGGGGGGTGTGCTTTGTGGGGGCTCTTGGAGCCAAGGGATGTGGTCTGAGTCGTGTTGGCTGGGGCTCACACCTCCACCCCTTGCCCACAGCCCAGATTGAAGTCAGGAGCCCAAGTTTTCTGTTCCCTTTTCAAGACTCAATGGCAATAGACTTCTGCAGGGAGAGGGCTAGGGGCCTGAGGGTGAGGGTGATGTGCCAGGGAGTGTCCACAGCCTGTCTCTTCCACTGGCCTACTTCTGGGCTGGGGCTCCATCTTTCAGACCCAAAGGCCCCCCTTGGCAGGGCCTGGAGGCTTGTGAGGAATGCAGCTGGTCCCAGTCTGTGAGCAGGAGCAGGGAAGGCATCCTGGGCCCACGACCTGTCGGAGGTGACCTGGCCTCAGTCATCCCTGAATCAGAAGGGCTGAGAGATGAGGGAGACCAAAGGTCCAACCTCCCTCTACCCTGCTCCCTGGTGGGCTGCTGTCTTGGGACAGCAGCTCTGGTGAGAAGGCCTGGGCAGGCCGAGGCTGAGAAGCTAGGGAGCATGGAGGAGAGAGGGCCTGGACCACCTGGGGAAGCCCTGGGATTCTGGGACTGGGGCAGGAGCCCCAGCAACGGGCGCAGCCTGGGCTGGAGCCCATGGTGGGGGCAGGGGGCCGGCACAGCATGGCCGGCCGGAGCAGGCTTGGAGTAACCACATGGGTCCAGCCTGGCCTGACTCCTCACCTTCTGAGGGTTGGATTCTAACCTGGGGCCTAGGGCTTTGCCTCCTGGCCCCAGCCTTTTCTCTGTGTCCTTAGCATTTGAGAGAAGAGGCCGAGGCCTCGTTCACGGAGCCCTGGACCAGAGACAAATGTCCAGGCTTTATCTTCACGATATTTAACACAGTCCGACCAGCCCAGATCCACTCCAGCCAGCCTGTGCCCGCAGGGCAAACCACGCACGAGAGAGGGAGGTAAAGGATGAGCTGGAGCTCTCCTAGGTGCCGTGTGATGTGTGCAGGGCCTGCCCAGATAGGCCCCCCCGCCACCCTGGGGTGCTCCTGGGTAGGGTGTCCTGCAGGGCCCCGGTGTTTCTGGGGAAGTGGGGCCAATTCCAAAGGAAGAGGGAGCTTGTGTGCTTGACTGCCACTCTGGGGCCTCAGCTACCAGGGAGCAGGAGATGGGTGGGGCCTTTTGCCCGCTATGACGTCTAGAGCCTGGGCTCTGTCTCCTCAGGGGGCCAGAGAGGGGACCTCCTTGGAAGGGTCAGTCCTCTTGATCACCGGAGGCAGATGGGTGGTCACCGGGGCTGGGCCAGGCAGGTCAGTGGGCAGTGGCTTCCGGTGCTCAGGCTGGACCCCCCAGGGGTCGTCAGCAAAGCCACCTGTCTGGCCTTCGAGGCTGAGGCCCTGGGCACGGGGAGCAGACCCACCTCTGCCTCCACCTTGGCGCTCCTGAATTTCTCCTGACAGCCACCACCCCGGACTTGCTTCCCCAGGCCTCCTGCCTGTAAATAGTAGCCCACAAACTGTGTACAGATTTACAGAGATGCCGAGGCTGGGCCCCAGAGTCACCATCTAAGGGCTGATGGCCCCGGGATCTCCGGGCGCCGACTGGACAGCTCAGTGCCCCGGCCCCAGCGTGGCGAATGCATGTAAATATTTTTCGTAGGCAGCGTGGCTCCAGAGAGCCCCCTGAAGTCAGTGTCCCTCCTGTGTGTCCTTTCTCCTGTACAGAACCCTCCAAGAACCCTGTCTCGGGTCGAGGGGGAGTTTGTCTTTCCCTCCCCCAGGCCTCCCCTGCCCTTTCTCTCTCCCATAACCTGTCTATTAACCGTACCCGTCCTGAGTTCATGGCCAAAACTTTCAACAAGAAAAAGCGGTGGAAGAAGAGACCAAGGCACCTACTCTGCTGTGGGTGCTTACCTGTCCCAGCTTTGTGAAGGAACTGTTTGGTTTTGGGGTTTTTGTTTTTTAACACTTCCCGTGCTGTGCCCATTTATAAGAGGAAATAAAATTAAGCTGAAATGATGCACTGTGGTCAGAGTGTGAGATCAACATGGAGGTCCTGGAGGGAGGGACAGACCATGGTCCCCCTCAGGCCTCAGCCATGTTCCCATTTAAAAGAGACTGAGAAGCAAGCAAGGAAAATTGACCAGCAACCCCTCATGGGAACCATTATGGTAAAAGCTGCTGTCGGTTGAGAGTGTTTGGAAAACCACGGAGCTGACTGTGGCGAGGCTGGGTGGGACTGTGGTTGGGTGGGGGTGAGCTGTGGTGGCATTGGGGGCCCTGTGGTCCAACCCCCAGGGGAAGAACTGTGGTTTGAGGCCACAAGGAGAGAATCTTGGGGCTGCAGGATACTGGAATTGGACCGACTGAGATGGGATATCTTTGGAGTCTGAAGGGCCTGGTTTCAAGCCCAGGTGACGTTTCCTAGCTCTGACTCTGCAGAAGCTACTTGGCCTCTCTGAGCCTCAGTGTTCTCACCTGAGAAATGGGATACCCATTACCAACATCCTCTAGGTGGGATGCAGCAAGGATTCGGTGAGGAGGCCGACTCAGCACAATGTCTGGCACAGCAGGGTCTTGGGTGATGGCATCAGAACAGAGCAGAACCCCGGACCAGGAAGAGTTCCAGGGCCTGGAAGCACAGATTGCCTCCTGGGATCACAGGGAGCTGGGAGGGCCAGCCCTGGGCCCCTGGGGTAGAGATCCCTTCTTGGGGATTTTCCTGCCCCTGCCCACACATCTCTTTGTGACAGGGGCTCGGTGCATCCTGGGGACCAGTGGGTCACTCTGCCTGTTGAGAAGTCCTTTATGTCCAGCCAAAATCTGCCTCTCCGTTGTTTCCCTTCTCAGGTCCTCACTGCCCTCCGGAGGTGCGCGGGGCTCTGCCTCCAGGCATGGCTGTGGCCTTCCCTCCTCCAAGGGAAACCTCCGCGCATCCCACGAATGTTACCCGTAGAGACGTGTTCTCTTAAAATGTGATTGTCACAGAGTCCTGATGGTTCTGGGGAGAGTTGGAGTCCGAGGCTCTTGGATTTGGTACACAATCCTACCCCTCCCACCCTTCACTGAAGTTTCTTGAGTGCCCACCCTGTGCCAGTCCCTGCGCTTGGAGCCGGGGGACGAGAGGTCTACAAGACAGACCCAGCCCCTGCCCTCACAGCGCTTACAGTCTATTGGGGAAGGAGCCAACAACCAGAGCCTCATGACTCAGTAATGACACTGGTCTGGGGTGGAGAGTGTCTCCTCTCCTCAGCCACCACCCCCAGCCGCCCCCTGCCAAGCATCCCCCTCACTGCCGGACAGTTCAGGGACAGAGCCCCAAGGCCCGGGTCCTCACTGCAGGACCTCAGACCATGTGTCCCCTGAAAGTCTCAGACTGCACAGAAAAAAAAAGGGGGTGAAGGGGCCAGCCTTGCCATGTGGAGGTTCTCACAGAGGACTGGGCCCCAGTTAGACCTGCTATGATGTGAGGGATTGGTTTGCACCATTCAAGTCCCAGCCCCCGTTGTGGTCCCTCCTCCAGGAAGCTTTTGGAAGATGATCGCATCCTGTCTGAGTTCCTCCAGCCTGTAGTTACCTCCCAGTTGGCGAGGCCACCCCCACTTTCTCATTTGAATTCGAGTGACGGACATCTGTGCTGTATTCTCAGCCTGGAAGAGTAGAAAGAGTCTGATCTTGGAGTCAAATAGACCCAGCTGTGTGCACTTGGGTACAGTGTTCTATCTCTCTGAACCTGTTTCCTCACATGCAAATGCGGACAAGAAGGTGGATATTTGGAGACTTTGGTGAGAATTAAATGAGATAACATACTGAAAGCAAATAGCAAATCTTTGTTCAAACCCCAGCTCCACCACTGACTTGCTACGTGACCTTGGGCGAGTTATTCAAACTTTCAGTGCTCAGTTTCCTCATCTGCAAAATGAGGGCAATACTAGGACCTGGTCATACAAACGGTGCCCAGAACCATGCCTGACATACAGTAGGTACTGTATAACTGTGGGCTATTATTCGTATTGTCATTGCTGTCTTGATTATTATCATTATCTCCAGGGCGCACAGCATGCTGCCTAGTGCATGAGTCAGTGACACGGAACCTGAGTGGAAATCAAAGTACTGGTGTCAGCTCTGGTGTGAACCATGACGTAGGCTGAGGCTTCTTAGAGTCAAGGCTGATGCCTGGAAATCCTCCCCGTAGGTTGTGCAGATGGGCTGGGATCTGCTGGGAGCTGGAGCATTTCTCTCTGGGCCCCTTTGGCCCAGGGATGAGTAACAATCAGAGGGAGAAGGAGGAAGAATAGCTGATTGTTTCCCAAAGCTCAAGAGGTCACAGCTGCCTGCCAAGCTGCCCCAAGAACAGAGTGTGCTCAGCTTCCGAGGGCCACCCACCCTGTCTCTTCTGGCCTGAGGGTGGGCTCGGGACAGACCAAGGGTCCAGATTTACCACCACTGGATCCTTGAGCTTTATCCATACTCAGGGAGGAAGGAACTGGGCCAGAAGTGATGAGGTGAGGCACTGACTGCCAGGCACCTGAGACCAGCTCTTCTCACATTACTTCGGTTTAGCCTCATGCAGGTCTGGTCTCCAGGCTGGTTTTTGCAAAGGAAGAAATTGAGGCTCAAAGCACAGAATCCGAGGCCATAAAGCTACTAAAGGGTGCAGTGGGATTCGAGCCTGGGTCTCCGCATGGAGTCGAGGTCAATTCCACCCTCCCTTTCCTCCCTCTACTGTTAGCTAGCTGTCTGAGTGTGGGCAGGTTACTAAGCTTCTCTGAACCTCAATTATATAGAGCATCAGACAAACAGAAGCACAGGGTATGGAATGGCTTGGAAGATACATGAACACATGGCAATTGTGGGTGCCTTCCAACTGTCAGAGCCCATTCACAGACATATCTCATTTCACTCTTGTACCCCCACGAGCCTGGGGCTTCAGGACCTCATGTCAGATGGACAGGAGGAGGGAAGCTCCTGATTGGCTGATGGAAGAAGGAGTTGGGCTTGAGCCCCAACCTGGCCCCACAGGGCCTGCTGGCTGAGGGCAGAGAGGCACTCAGGCTGATTTCCAGAACAAGCATTTGGCAAGCTCAGTGCTTGAAATCATTGAGACATTGGGCCCCTCTCTGCCTGGGTGAGCGGGTACCCCTCACGGCCAGCCTGTTTTGTCCTGGCCTCTGTGGGGTTGTAGGGTTATTTTCTCTCACCCCTGCCCTGCTTTACAGATAAAGACATTGACCCTGTGAGCAAAATCCACACCGTGGGACACTTCTATGGGACAAACGACCTGACTTCTTCATTTAATAAATTGTAAGGAACGGGAAAGAAAAAGAGATGGAAAGGGAATTTATAGATAAGCTTAAAAGGCATGTTAAATGATCAATGTGGAAATTTGATTTGGATCTTAATTCAAACAAATCCTAAAAAAAAGAAAAGCTAATTATGGAGCAGGTGGAAATGAACACTGATTGCATATTTGTCGTAAAGGAATCGTTGTCAATATGCTTAGCTGTGATAATGGCCCTGTAGTTATTATTTTTTTTAAAGAATCCTTATCTTTATATAGACTGAAATATTAACAGATGAAGTGATAAGATGTCTGGGATTGGCTTACAAAAATATGGGAAAGAGTGGGTGGAAGAAGAGAGAAAATAAAGACTTGAGTTGATAATTGTAGAAGCCGAGCAGTAGGCACCTAGGGGGTACATTATATTATTCTGTTGACTGAAAGTTTAAATTTTAAATTCTTCATAATAAAATGTTTTAAAAAAAGAAATCGATTCCTAGGGGACATGAGTACTTGCCAGGGGTCACACCCCCAGCCAATGCAGAGCTGGGTCTTCTGACTCCAGGTCCCTCACCCCATCCCTACTGTGGACTCCCATGATGCCATATTTTCCCTGACTTAATGTCATCCACGTCCAGATGGCCAGCACCTTCAGGGCCCCACCCCCTCCCTTTTAATGGAAACTGACACTCATACATGGCTCTGATGAAGGAATTCACACGAAACTGTGATGACTCATGAGGCTTCAGCGCTCGCCTTCCCCAGCAGTTGCCTTTTGCCAGAGGGAGTACAGAACTGGCCCTTCTCAAGTGGGCGATGTGTCATGGCTTATGGAGCACTTTCCAGGGAATCCGTGGCCTTGTTTACCATTCACATTCCCAGGAGGTGGGCTGGTTGGGATTACTTCTCCCACTTTGGATTTGATCATTTCTCCCCGTTTTCAAGTCTCCAGCCCAGTCTAGATCTTTATTATGTCTTGCTGGAAATACTGACATAGACTGGACAGATGTGGGTTCTCCACCAGTCTCAGTGAGTTCTTCCTGGATTGTCCTGGGGAAGCCACTTTGCTCCCTGAGTCTTGGTTTCCTCCTTCATATAATGGACACAGTGAAGACCACTGCAGAGTGTGTGGGGATCCAAAGAGCTGGCAGATCTAAGTGTCCAACACAATGACTGACACACAGCAGGTGCACAATGGTAAGAGTGATGGTCTTCACAGTAACCACAAAACACACGGTTTGTACTTCCTGGGTCCTGGGCATGATCTAAGTAGTTTTTAACATGTGTGATGTTTTGAAAAGTGCCTGGCACATGGTAAGTACTATACAGGTGTTTGTTAAATAAAATAATTTTTGCATTCTTGGCATATTTAATGCTATGGACTGAATCGTCTCCTGCACAAGCTCTAAGCCTCCAATGTGACTGCATTTAGAAATGGGGCCTCTAAGCAAGTAATTAAGACCAAACGGGGTCATAAGAATAGGGTTAGTGTCCTCACTTGATAAGAAGAGACCTCAGGAGCTCGCGGGCCCTGACCCCTCCCCATAAGCACGTAGGAAAGCCTGTGTGCAGATACAGTGAGAAGGCAGCTGTCTGCAAGCCGGGAAGAGAGCTCTCACTAGGAACCAGCCATGCTGACAGTTTGACCTTGGACTTCCAACCTTCAGAACTATGAGAAAATAAATGCCTCTTGTTTAAGCCAGTAAACCCAGTCTTTGGTATTTGTATGGCAGCCCAACCAAACTAATATATTTAATCTTTACAAAAACCCGGAGAGGCAGTAAGTACTCTTAATACTTTCATGTTTACAGATGGGGAAACTGACACATGGCGATTCTCAGAAGGCTGAGGGTGTAGATAAGGAAACAGTACAGTGAACCTTGACTCTCCCTCCACTCTTCTCTTGGCAAATTCCTATGGGTCCTTCAAAGCCCTACTCCAACATCACCCTCTTGGGGAACTCCCTGGCAGCGTTAGTCCTTGGGGCTGGAAAGGGAAAGAAGAGTGGCCAGGAGGAAATACTTAGACTTGGAAAAGCAGAGGATTGAGAGAAAGAGGGCCTGATGGAGACAGTCAGGGGAGCAAGGTGGTAACAAGAGAATCTGAAGCAGAATTGGAGGCTTGTGAGAGAGTCTCTGGCTTGGCTGTTAGGAAGGGTGTGAAGGGAAACACTCTTGGTCCTTCTTCCTACCATAGGTGCCTCTGTCTTGTGTCTTGTCCTTCGAGGCCCACCTCGGCCTTCAGCTTTCTCAAGGTTACCTGTGTGGCATACAAGTTAAGAAAGAGAAGGGGGCCACACTATCCTGGTTTGAGTTGTGGCTCCTCTATTTATTGGTTCCATAATCTCAAGCAAGTTAACCTCTTATGCCTGAATTTCCTTGTAGGGATAAAATGGGGATGAATCAGAGGTTTAATTAATACCTGACACCTAGAAAATGCTTGATAAATATTAGCTCATAGAGTCATCTTGGGCCACTTCCCTTCATGGTGCTCTCCTTCCTCTGAATTCCAATGAGCTTACGTTTAAACCATGCAATTCAACCCAGCAGGAATGATAATAACCAAGAGTCATTTCTGGCCACGTATACTTGGCCAGGCTCAACGCCTGGTCCTTTACATACATACAAATGTTCTATTTAGATAGCACAATAACCCTGGGAGAGTGATACCATTAATAAGCCCATTTTACAGATGAGAAAACTGAGATCTCTTAAAAATGTGTCTGAAATGACATAGCTAGCACAGGGGAGAATGAGGACTTGAGCCTAGGCAATCTGACCTGGAGCCCATGTGATTCATTCTAGTTTGTTAATCATTCACCCAATATTGATAGAAGCCTACTGGGGGACAGACACTGTGCTAGGTACCAGGGATATGGGATGGAAAGTCATGCAGTCCTGGCCCTCAGGGGACTCACAAGCTGGAGTGAAAAAGATAGACCTGGAATCAGATATCTGAGAATATTCATGATGTGGCAGGAACAGGGCTGAGCCTCACATCTGCATTTGGTCCATTAGAGGCTCTATTTTATTTAATCACAGACTGACAATTACTGGGCACTTGAGCTATATAATAAATAATGATCCTTCTTCACAAAGAAAAGGCAGGCAGATTTCTAGAGTGAAAAAAATGGCACAAAAAGCACAGCTTTGACATTATTTTTAGACTCCCAAGTGAATCTGAAGTTGTCAGATATGAGTACTGCTGGCATTGTAGTTAACCAGCTCCAGTTCTTAGAAAGCCCAGCACTCCTGCTAACTGCCGATGCTTTCTAGCTGGCTTCCTTCTGACACGAGGGATGCATCGTAAGTCAGAATTCAGTGATGCCAGGTGATGCAGGTATGTACAAAACTTCTGGGAGCACAGAGGAGGGAACAACTAACCTTGGGGCTTTTAGGAGGAGAAAATATTTCGTTTGAGTTTTTAAAGCTATATAGGGATTTTCTGTGAAAAGAAGAGGGGAAATACTCCTTAAATGAGGAGAAAAGAGTGACAAAGGCACCCAGGATACTTGGGGATGGACGGAAGTTAAGTGGAGCTGGAGTATTGTGCTCATGGGGGTAGAAAGGGCAGGGGAATTTCTGGGCCTGGGACAGAGAGGGCCTTGAATGTCATGCTAAATTGCTTGGAGTTTACCTTATAAGCAATGGCAGGGAGGCAGGGGGCGCGCCATGGAGCATTTTAGGGAATGATATGGTCAGTTTTATGGTTTGTGAACATGGCTCTGGCAGCCTGCAGGGAGAGAGGTGAGAAGTTGGTGCCAGGGTGATCAATCCCCCAGTCAGACTGTAAGTTTCTTGGGTGGGGTGAAAGTCAACATATTTCCCTCTGGTAGTTTCCATAACAGCTAGCATGGCTGGGGCATGCAGCTGGTGCTCAACAAATGCCTGTTGTATGAAATCCATGCATGCCAGGACACGCACGCGTGCAGGTGGATTTTGCGGCACCCAGAGCCTGCCCGTGGTGCTGTCCATGGTACTAATATACACTCAAAGGCTGCAAACCCCAGTGGGCTTCCTGGTGGCAGCTTGGGTGGGGGAGGGTGTGTGTAGAATGAGGTGGGGGAGGGGACCCTCAACATCTGTCTTTTGGGATCAAGGCAAGGCCCCAGCTGTTCCAGCCTAAGAAGGGCTGCCCAGACGCCCACATAGTCTGGGAAGCACATCCTCACTTCACCTAGTCAAGCCTCAGTGCGTCGATCTGAGGTAGGAAATGAAGCCAGACAGAAATGATAGGACCAGAGTTGGGGATGGTTTTGAATGCCATGCTTGAAAGTCAAGATCTGTAGAAAGAGAGTGACAAGGTCACATTTGTATTCCAGAAAGATCACTCTGGTGTTAACAGGGAAGATAGACTGGAGAAGAAAGGAGGCTCCGGAGTCTCTGAGTCCCACATTAGCACCCAATATCATGCAACAGGACCTCGGAGAGAGAGGGAATCAGTGAGGGTTAGAGTAACCAGGTGGGTCTTCCTGGAGGAAGGGGGACTTGAGCTGGCCCTTGAAGGATTCTTAGAGAAAGAGGAAGAAGGGTGTGCCAGGCAGGGCAATGGTACCAGTAAAGGCAGAGAGGTGAGACTGGCTAAAAGAATGAAAAGACACCTGACTTTCTGTTCTCTCTTCCCCACCTCCTTGCTGGTGCCCTTCTGAGCCGAGAGGGGGTCTGCTCTGAGACTGAACTCAGCTGCACTTCTGGGTGTCGCTGGCTGAGGGAGGGGGCGGTCTGGGTGCAGCTTTGAAAGGTCCTTCCATTGTGTGAGAGGCTGGGCCGGGCCAGCGGAGGCGGGTCCATGGGGCCCTTTGTCTGCAAGTCACCCCCCAAGCACTCTGGCGGCCTCCACAGTCCGGGCTGGCCTTGGACCCAAGGCCTGTCATAGGGACAGGTTGTTCTGCCTCGGCCAGTCCTGATGTCATAGCTGAGGGAGGGGGCAAGCACAGGGGGTGGACACTGGTGGCCTTCAAGGCTGACTGAGGGCTGACAAATTGCCTCTTGCCCTTGACGTTCAATGAATCACCAATTCAGGAAATCTTTTAACATTATGATCACAGATGGATACATGGAACCTTCCAGCACCTGAGAATCCTAAAATAATGGAATCTTCTTTCTAGGGCTACGGTGAGGATAAGATGAGATATTACATGACCAGCACATAGACCAGTCCCGGAACATTGTGGAAGCCTCCCAAGTGTCAGTTGTTGTCTCCATTTTGAAGAAACAGTCCCAGAGAAGTGATGCCACTTCCCCAGGTGCACGCAGCTAGAGAGTGGTGACATAGAATGGCAGTGGCCTGGATGGGACCCCAAGAGGGCTGAGGCCCTATAATGCAGAGCCCCCACACCCCCCCATGTCTGAGCCCAGCTGATTCTGTGTCTGAATTAGGGTCTCAGAGCAAGGAGTTCACTGGTGGGGATGAGGGAGGGAGGTGAGAATAGATGGTCAGGACTCCAGGCTTTGAGCTAAATCTGGCTCTTTGCATCAATGCCTGTGTGATTTGGGGCAAGTCCCTTCATCTCTTTGGGCCCCAGTTTCTCCATCTTCTAAAGAGGAATAGTATTTCCTTCCCTGCTTCCATCCCAGGGGGAGGGGTGTGGCAGGCTCTGAAGTTAGCCCTCACGTCTTAGCTGTGTGTTCCTGGGCAAACGACATCACTTCTCTGAGCCCATTTCCTCATGCATGCAGTGCGGAGAATGGTTCAAATCACCATGGGGGCTGAAAGAAAGCTCTTTGAGGCACTAACAGGTCCCAGCTCTGATGCTCATGGTTCATGCTGAAAGTTTGCAGGGGCCAAAGTTTCCTCAGCTACAAAATGGATAGGACACGAATACTGGTTTAAATTAAGTGTGTTAATGCAAGTGGAGCACTTAGACCACCACTCACTGTTACAACGTGAAGTTGAACCACTGTGAGCAATTATTGGTGGTCAGTGAGGCGCTTGGACAGGGTTGCACAATTATGTGCACGCCTGAGTGTGTGTGATGATCTTATTAAAAGCAGAGCCTGTGGCCCAGAGTTGAGCTGTGTGCCTGGAATAGCTGCTTCTCCTGGCAGCCTCCCCGGGGACGGGAGCATAATGAGTGTTTACGGAGCCCCCGCCAGGCAGAGCTGAGAGGCGCTGAGACAGCTTTGGAGCCAAGCAGCGGCTGGGAGCCCAGTGTTATTATATTAACAAGCATCAGGGTGATGATTACCATTAATGAGATCTTTCACCAGGCGGCCTCCCCCTTCCCCAGGCCTCCTGCCTCTGCGAGGCAGGCAGACAGGCATTCTCTGCCCTGTCCCTCTCTGTCTTGGGGAAAGAGGAGAGGATTCCCTGGGGCCAGGCATGGTGCCAAGAGCACGTGACAGCCTCGTCTCACTGTCTCTCCAAGTCCCCGAGGGCAGGTCTTGGCACCCCCGCTTTTCAGATGAGAAAACTGAGGCTGAGTGAGGGTGGACTGGGATACTCTCAGGCCTGCCGGAGCCCAGAGCACCTGTATTTTCATTGCTCCTTTATATTTTCCTCCATCATTTACCAAAGCAAGCCCTGGATTGGCACCGTGCATGGATTAACCCTTCAGTCTTCACAACCACCCCATGAGGAAGGTACCAGTGTGCTCGCCCTTCACAGCAAGGGAATTAACACAGAGCAGTTGAATGACTTGCCATCCATGTCACAGTGTCTTCTGTGCCCAGTAGGCCCCTCTCCTCCCAGCAGTAGAGATGAAGGTGGGGTTCCCAAAACCTTCGTTTTTCTTTATGTAGCAGACTGAGCTCAGGGCTCTGTGACCGGGGGCTGGCAGGCAGGTTTCTCCTCATCCCTCGTCCCCCCGGCCCCTCAGTCAGGCTTAGCCCTGGGTCAGACTCCTGATGCCACCTGCCATGCAGCGCTGAGGCTGCCACCTACTCACTTACGTCACACACACTACCCTGATCCTCTTTTGAACCAAAATGTCAACCCCTTTAATACACTCGTAGAGGTCAGGCTCACTCATTTAACTCTCACTGACCAGCTGCTGCATGTCAGGCACTGTGCCAGGCCCTGGGGACACTGAGAGAGACCGACCCACCTTATGGAGTTTTCAGTCTTGTGGACAAATCTGTGTGGCCACAGGATTTAATTACAGTTGGATGGAGTGCTCTCAGGGGCAGGACCAGGAGCCTGTGGAATGGGGGATAGGGGGCTGGAGGGGCTGCCCTATGGTGGTGGGGAGGGTGAGTCAGGGAGGACCTCTCTTGGAAAGTGATATTTCAGATGAGACGAAAAGGCTGAGCAGAGCTGGACAGTCACAGAGCGGGCAGAGAGCATTTCAGGCAGATGGAATAGCACATACAGAGGTGAGATCCTGAGATCCCGAGATCCCAGGGAAGCCCTACCTGCCTAATCAGCCCAGCGTCAGTGCACAGGTACCTTCCCAAGTTCAGTCATCCATTCAATCAGTAATCATTTATCAACTGAAAATTTCTAATTTAGACAGACCACTTCCTCATTCATTCCTTGATGCTCTATTCCCCTTTCAGGTTTGGCACTGGGCAGGGGGACAGAGAATTAAGTCAGTTGAGGTCCCCGCTCCCAGTCTAAGTTGGGACAACACCGTGTGATCAGCGGACACTGAGAGCCTTAATTCAGGCTGGGGTGGTGGTGGTCAGGGAAGTCTTCCTGAAATTGGAGGCAGAAAAGGGGAGGTGGGCAAAGGTTCACAGCACACACAAAGGTATGAAGCCACAGAATAAGGCTGCTGAGAAAGGCCCTGAATGCCAGGCTGTGGCAGAGACTGGCTGTCTCCTGATAACCATTCCCCTTTCCTTCCACAGTAATGGTACCTGGATGCTTGGAAGGAAGACTACATTTCCCAGCCTCCCTTGCATCTAGGGGAGCCATGTGACTAATGCGGCCAATAGGATAGAGTGAGAGTATTGTAGGCCGTTTCAAGGTTGCTCTCTTAAAGGGTAGTGGTCTGCCCTCTGCACTACCTTTTTTCCTTCCCATTGGCTGGAAGGTGAACATCGTTCCCTGTTGGACCGTGAGGATGAAGGCAACAGCCCAGGAATGATGGAGCAACAAGCAGAAAGGAACCAGCCACTGGTTGGTTTATGTGTGAATTATTATATGAGGGACAAATAAACTCTCTTGTTTAAGCCAGTGTTATTTGGCACCCCTGCCTTAGAAGCTAAACTTCTATCCTAGCTAATAGCCAGGCTAAAGGCTGTTACCCCTCAAGCACAGAGATTGGTCAGAATTCTGCAGGGTTGTGGGGTTGGGGGGATGAGTTTGACACTGTCAGATTTGCATTTTTGGAAGATCTGTCTGGCTGCAGAATGCAGGATGGGTTGGAAGGGAGAAAGATCAGAGACAGGAAGATGCATTAGAATGAGGCAGAGATACCCAGGCCTGACCCAGAGCAGACCTGCTCTATACGTCCTTGCTGACAGAGGGAGGGCCAGGTTCCTCATCCAGGCCTGGAAATCAGTCCTGCAGATTCTGGCCTTTAGCTGCATTTGGAGCCCTAAGATAGCTCCTTCTGAGGAGGGTAGAGGGTGCAGGGCTGAGGGTGGGAGACAGGGAGACTGGGAGGATGGATCTGGGGAGGCGTGAGAGGTAGGCGGGTGGTGCCTGTAGTGGGGAGGGATCTGGGTGGGAGATGGTGATGGCGCAAGGGCAGAGGAGAGAAAGAATGAGAAGGGGGACTGTGCTAGTCAGGTCTCCTCTAGTGGCAGGTGGCAGAGACCCAACCAGACCAGTGAAAAGGGGACTTCCCGGGCTCTCAAGCCTAGGAAGGATGCACCTGGATCAGAGACGAAGTTGCTGGGCTCCAGTCTCTCTTTCTCTTTGGGGCTCCTCCCCTTCCACTGCAGACAGCCTTTCTCCATGCTGGGGGCGAGAGGTAGACATGGCCACAGGCAGCTTAGGGGTCATATCCTTTTTGCTCTTGAGGCAGGAGACTGAGACTCTTTCTTCCAGCAGCCACCGTACATCCTAGGAAAGGAGACCGATGGCCAGGCTGGGCTCACCTGCCCATCCATGGCTGATCACTGTGGTCAGGGGGATGGGATGGAATGATAGCCAGGCCCAGATCTCTCGTCCAGCCTGGGGCCAAGGGACTGGGGTCCTGGGATTGTGCCACTCACAAGGAATAAGGTAGAGGAAATTCCCCTAAGGAAGGAAGCATTTTTCTGCTACCTGTCTGGGTGGACAACAGCAATCACGAGTGACTGCAGACATGGAAGGGAGAGGGGACTTATGGGAGGATGTCAAACTATGACTGGAGATGGGGGAGGCTGAGGGCAGGGAAGCCTGGGGGAAGAGGCGGATGGCTGTTTGAGGTGAGATCTTTCTGCGCTTCTCCTCCCACAATGAGCACACTCCAAAATGCACTCCCAACCCCTCTTCCTGTCTCTGGACTCGTGTCTCATTTATTAGGAAAGAACATACAAAACCAACTCCTGTGAGTATGGGGGACTGAGAAATGCCAGGTTCTTTCTAAAGCCCACCGTGCCACTTCCTCTGGGAAGCCCTCCCTGACCTCACCTCAGTCTGGCAGAGCTGGTGGCTCCCTCCTCTGGGCCCTACGCTCCTGCTGTTGCCCTGCGCTCCCCCATATCCTGGCCTTTTGAAGCCCATCTCTGCCTTCTTTTAGTTAGCAAATCGCTCGCCTTCCCCAGGTCCTTCTAGCTCTTGGGTGTCTGAGTGTCTCTGTATA
The DNA here is from genome assembly GCF_048564905.1 of Vicugna pacos. Classification (NCBI taxonomy): domain Eukaryota; kingdom Metazoa; phylum Chordata; class Mammalia; order Artiodactyla; family Camelidae; genus Vicugna; species Vicugna pacos. The sequence goes on from NC_132999.1 coordinate 45,978,394, forward strand.
TGCCCTCACGTGAAGACATGTTTGTGTGTGTCTGTGGTCCTGGGTGCGTGTCTATGTCCATCCTTACACCTACATGTGTATAAGACTGTGGATGTGTAGTGTGTCTGTGTGGGGGTTTCTATGGGGATTTTGTGTGTCTGCCTCAGTGTGACTGTGTATGTAGGATGGTCTGGGACACCATCCCCCTCTGGGGCTTGGTAACCTTGAGGTGCACACACACAAATACACACATAGACCCGCACGGACGTATACACAAAAACAGATGCACAGTTGAACACACACAGAGAAATAGAAACAGATACACTAGTCACGTGCACACACCACATGCACGCCTGTCTGGAGGCCTCTGTGGCCCTCCCGGGGCTGGCTCTGCATGGGGCCACCCTCCGGAAGGAAGGCCCGGAGCCCTCCCCCCGCAGGCTGGCCGGAGTGGACTCCTGGGGCTTCCCCTCCCTGATGGGAATGTTTCCTTGTGCCCCGGCAGTGGCTGGGAGCCAGCCCGTCCTGTGACTTTCATTTCCACCCATGTAGCCCCACCTCGACAGCAGGACCACCGGCCAGGCCTGCGGGCCAATAGTTCTGGAAAACACAGAGGTAATGGGGCCTCGGAAGAGGAATTCTCACCCAGCTCTCTTTCTTCTCAGGCAGCACCCCTGGAGCGCAACAGCCTCTGGTTACAGCATCTCAGACATTTGTACGGTTGGACCTGCAGGGGCAGGGCCCTGGGGCAGGTGCTGTGGGACACGCATACAGGGCTGGGGAAGGAGGGGAAACGGCCCATTATTTATTGGGTGGATTCTGAAATATGCCAAAAGGTTTATTCGTGGCTGTATCCCTAATCCTTAGCACAGTGCTTGGCACGTAGTAGGTGCTCAATAAATTAACAAAGGAGGTGATTATTAGCTTCATTTCACAGACATGGAAACTGAGGTTCAGAGAGGCAATTTGTTTAAGGTCCCGCAGCAACCAGGAGGCAGAGGTGGGATCTGAACACAGGAACCGTCAGAAACTCAAGCCCTAGGCCAGGTACCAAGCCCCACTGCACATCCAAGCGCACTCAGACTGAGCTGGGTAAGCTGTGAGTTCATAGCCTGGAACCCCAGAGGTCCTCCCAGCCCATCCTCATTGCTTATTCTGAGTGTCAGTTTCCTCATCTGTACAATGGGTTGGGTTATAGGATATCAGTTGTGCGGGCATAAAATTAGTTTGTAAGAAATGTAGCTTTTTTTTTTTTTTATTGCTGATGTGGATTTGTATTTTGAACTCCCGTTTTGCTGAATGTGGCAGAAATGTAATCCCAGTTGTTTGGGCATCCCTCCCTGGGGGTCATGCCTATTGGGGAGAGACGGCAGAGGGGTTCTTGTAGTGGCAGGTGCTGGGGTTGGGGGAAGCCCTCTGGGACATCATTACCCAACACTGGCCCCCACTGAGCTGCACTTCTTCCTGCCTGGCCTTTGAGATCAGCCCTCAGATGTCACAGCTACATGGTCCCTTGTTCCTGGTACCCAGCCTTCCAGTTTTTGCACGCTCCCAGCATCCCCCAGAGGGCATGAGGTTTGTCTTGGACCTGGGTGGTGCTCCCAGTCCAGCTCCAACCCTTACTTAGCAAATCTCTTAACCTCAGTTTTCTTATCTGTGAAATGGGGATAAAAGTAGGTCCTGCCTCCTAGGGTTACTTGTCAGTGTAAACAAATTAATCTGCACAGAATGCTTGGAACAACTCCTGGCACATCCTAACTGCTCAATTAAGGATTTTTTTTTTAGCGATTTCTGTTACCTGTCCTGTTTGGGAGATCAGCTCAGGGCAGAAGTGGGGACAGTGGCCTTTGTCTCAGGTCACTTCTGGGCCTGCCCTCTCCTCCTGACTAATGAGGACAGAGGGGACCACCCAGCAGGTCCAGTCCTGGTGACGAGGCAGCACATGGGGGGCTGTGCCTCTACAGGGGTGGAGGGGCCACTGGCAGGAAACATCAGCCCCTGTGCCCTTCCTCTGCAGCCAGTTGGTGACAGCTTTCTCTCCAGAGCCAGCCTCTTGTCTGTCTCTGCCCCACCAGACAGCCTGAACTGCTGGACGGAGGGTTTCTACGGTGCTAGCCTGATCGTGTCCCAGCCCCATTCTCATATCCCCCACTGATTCCCATCCAGATGCCTTAGTTTGTTTTTATTTTTTAATTTTTATTTTTTTAAATTGAAGTATAATCAGTTACAATGTATCAATTTCTGGGGTACAGCATAATGTTTCAGTCATACATATTACATACATATATTCGTTTTCATTTTCTTTTTCCTTAAACGTTACTGCAAAATATTGAATATAGTTCCCTGTGCTGTACAGAAGAAATTTACTAAGATGCTTTAGTTTGGTTTTCAAGGCCCAGTGTGACCTTCTGTTTCACCTTGTGCTGTTCTTTATTCAGTGTTCATCCCTGTGGCTTAACTTGCTCCCTGCTTCTGGACTCTACATCTTTCTTTGTTCTGATTCCCTAGCTGGACTGTCCTCTCCTCCGGCTACACCTCTTCAGATGTAGCCTTTCCTTTGAGATCCAGCAGCATGGCTGGCCCTGGGCCTGAGGTGATGTGTGCAGCCAGGACGGGGTTGGCTGAGCAGTGAGAGAGACAGGGACAGGGATCCGGGCAGACCCCCTCCTCCCAGAAAGATGCTTAGGGAAGGTTTCTGTGATGACAAGAGGAGGCTCAGGCAGGCAGGCGGGCTGTTGGCAGGTGACTTGGTGGGGTCTGGGCCCAGGGACTGCTGTTTGGGAGGCTGGAAGGATGTGTGGTTAAGTGAGTTGGACTCATTAGGTTTGAATCTAGCTTCTTTTCTAGTGGGTGACCTCAGGCAAGTTCCTTAACTTCTCTGAACCTGTTTCCATCTTTTTAAATGGGGGTTATAGTAGTTGCTACTTCATAGGAAATTCTTGAGGACAGAATGATAGGATATTTGTATTGTTCATGGACAGTGCCAGGCTTACAGTAAGAGCTCAATAGATGGTAGCTCTTATTAGTGCAGCCTTGGGGAGTTTGACTGGCACGAGTCAGGATTTCAGACCTACAGGCACGGGGCACCAGGCAAACAGTCAAAGCTGCAGCTCATTGCTGGGATGGGACAACCAAGGACAAAGAACCGCCTGTACTGCTCAAGGACTTTCTATGAGTCTGACTCCGGGGTGGGCATCTTACAGGAATTACTCATAAGATCTGCATCCCGATCCAGCACCACAAGTATCATCTCATGGCCTCTTTTGTGGATTGAATTGTGTCCCCACAAAACACACGTTCAAGTCCCTGCTACCTGTGAATGTGACTTTTTCTGAACAAAGGGTCTTTGCAGATGTAATCAAGTTAAAGTGAGGCCATACTAGATTAGGGTGGGTCTTAATCCAATGCCTGGCACTCATATAAGAGAGGGAAGTTTGGTTACACACACACGGAGGGAAGACGGCCATGTGAAGATGGAAGCAGCAAGTGGAGTTATTGCTTCAGACCAAGGAAGATCAAGGATTGCTGGTAACCATTAGAAACTGGGAGAGAAACCTGAAGAGATTCTCCCTCAGAGCCTTCAAGAAGGAACCAACCCAGACATCCAGATGGCCAACAGGCACATGAAAATGTGCTCAGTATCACTCATTGTTAGACAAATGCAAATCAAATCTACAATGAGATATCACCTCTCGCCAGTCAGGATGGCCGTCATTAAAAAGTCTACAAATAATTAATGCTGGAGAGGGTTTGGAGAAAAGGGAACCTTCTTACACCACTGGTGGGAATGTAATTTAGTGCAGCCACTATGGAGAACAATATGGAGGTTCCTTAAAAAACTAAAAATAGACTTACCATATGATCCAGCAATCCCATTCCTGGGCATATATCCGGAGGGAACTCAAATTGGAAAAGATACATACACCCTAGTGTTCATAGCAGCACTGTTTATAATAACCAAGACATGGAAGCAACCTAAACGTCCATTGACAGAGGACTGGATAAAGAAGATGTGGTCTATATACGATGGACTACCTACTCAGCCATAAAAAGAATGAAATAATGCCATTTGCAGCAACATGGATGGACCTAGAGATGATCAACATTAAGTGAAGTAAGTCAGACAGAGAAAGAGAAATATCATATAATATCACATATATGTGGAATCTAAAAAAAAATTGTATCAATTACAAGCCAGAAAAAAACCTCACAGACATAGAAAACAAACTGTGGTTACCAAAGGGGAAAGGGGTTGGGTGGGGGCATAAATCAGGAGTTTGGGATTAACATATACAGACTATTCTATATAAAATAGATAAACAACAGGGTCCTACTGTATAGCACAGGGAACTCTATTCAGTATCTTGTAATAACCTATAATGGAAAAGACTCTGAAAAGAATATATATATAACTGAATCACTGTGCTGTACACCTGAAACTAACACAACATTGTAAACCAAGTGTACTTCAATTAAAAAAGAAAAAAAGTAGGAACCAACCCTGCCAACACCCTGACTTCAGACTTTCGGCCTCCAGAACTGTGAGAGAACGAACATCTGTTGTTTTAAGCTGCCAAGTTGGTGGTGCTGTGTTTATAGCAGCCCTCGGAAACTCATACAGCCCCATTTCACAGATGAGGAAACTGAAGCTCAGAAAGGTGAAGTCACCAGCCCGAGGCACACAGCTGGCAAATGCCAAGGTCAGGGTTTGAACCCAGGGCTGCTTTGCTCCAAAGTCCCTGCCCCTAATCAATGGCATGTTGGCCACCTTGTTGTGTGGCTATTTGTGCCCAGGTTCCTCAGTGTGGGTCCCTGCTTGCCCAGGTGGGTGGAGGGGCTGCTCAGTGTGATCATGCTAAAGGCAGACAAAGAGGTCCAGAAGGAGACCCCGAGCCTTGTGCTTCAGGGGGGCCGGCCCCTGAGTCACGTCATAGGTCATCAGGTCACTGAGGGCTTGCGCTCCACGCTCTTTCAGTGTCTTGTGGGTAGGGCCTGGGGGAGAGGCCAGCTGGTGTTGAGAGTCCTGGATGAGATTGGCTCTTGTTTTCAGAAGACTCAGGTTCTAATCTCAGCCTTACTTGTCTCCAGCCTTGTGACCTTGGGCAAGTGATCTCATCTCCCTGTGCCAGTTTGCTCATCCAGAAGATGGACATGTGGCTTTGGGGGCTGGGGGCTGCAGGGCAGGAGACAAAGGACCATTGCACCTGGCACTTTCCTCATCCCCATGGCCGACGATGTGGGGAAGTTTGCCCCAGTGACAGGAGGAGGTGGCCCTGGATTCCCTCTGGGAAACAGGAAGCCCAGGCGGCCCAGGCCACCGCCCCAGCTGCAGGAAACCAGCTGATCCCCTCCTCTCCCGTCCCAGCCCAGGAAGGGACTTGCTGTCCGGTCAACAGCCCTGCCCAGCTTCTGAGAGCAACTCTCAAAGCTGCTGGGGCCCAAGATAGCAGCGTTCAGCCCTCTCATTTCATAAGATGAGGTGCTGAGACCCAGAGAGGGGAAGAGACTTGCCCCAGGTCACACAGCGCCCAGGGGCAGCAGGGGTAGGACTCAGGACCCATGACTCTCAGCAGCTTAGCAGCTGCAGCGTCAGTCATGGGTCTTGGTCGCTGACTTTCTGTCGGACTCTGCTGCATACGTTACACACAACTGCTCTTCCAGTTCTCACAACCTACTGGGTAGATGCATGTTATGGCCCTTATTATGTTACAGATGAGGAAACTGAGGCACAGGTCACAGAGCTAAGAGGTAGGGTTTACCCCCAGGCAGTCAGAGCCAGATAGAGTTCTATAGTATCTGGCCCAATCCTTCTGGTTTTGAAATGGGGAAATTGAGGGTTCGAGGTGTGGAGGGCTATGCCTGAAGCCACACATATTAATGGCAGGCAAGGATTGGCCCCAGGCCTCCTGTGGCTGACGCAGTTACCAACCCTCCTCTTCTTCATCTTTACTCAAAGGACTCAGACCTTCTTCGTGGTAGCAGTGTGCCCAGATTAGAAAAAAACTAAATAATTTTTTCCATTCTCCCTAGCATATTGGGTTGTCAACGTGACACGTTCTAGCGCATGACATCTAAGCATATTCATTGGGTGAGGCTTCCGAAAGAGTCTTTAAAGGGAACTGGTATGGCCTTTTAGCTCTTTGCCAGTCCCTTTCTTCCTGTCCAGAACACAGACAAGATGCTGGAGCAGGAGCAGCCATTTTGTGACCCTGAGGATGAAGCCACATGCCGAGGGAAGATCAGTAGAGAGAGGGTGGGAGCCCAGTGACACTGGGGTGTGTATCTCTCAGCCTGGGTCTGCCTCCTTCTGGACTTCCTGTTACGTGAGAGCAAGAACACCCCTCTTTGATTTAAACCCCAGTTCAGTTTTTTCTTTTTCATTTTATTACTTGCTGCTAAGTGTTGTTCTGACTTACTGGGTTTAGATTCTGAATCTTAAATTCTAATCAAGTTGATGTTAGAAAGACTCTGAGGAAATATCCAGTTCAGTGATTTGCAAATTTTGTGCTGAGTCTATGCTTTAGGGGACCTGCAAAACCACTGATTTGAAATATACATATATATTTATACATATACATACAATTATCTATCTATCTATCTATCTATCTATCTATCTATCTATCTATCTATCTATCTATCTATCTATTTATCTATCTACCTACCTATCTACCTACCTACCTCCCACCCTCCCTCCCTACCTATCTAATCTAATAATCTATCTAATCGCTTTCACTTCATCTCTCCATCTATCTCAACTTCCATGCACTATTGGGAGGATCCCATCTCCTTGCTGAAAGGAGCGCAGCTCTGTTTTTCCACTGCTAGAAAAAGGTCTAAAGGCTGCCATCTCATCAAACTCTTATATTTGAATGTGGAGATTCTGAGATTCAATGAGACAATGCTTGACTCGAGCTGAGACCGGAAGGAGTGGGGATAAAGAGGTCTCACTTCTCCCTGCAAGAAGGAGGCGGCTGGCAGGGAGGGATGATTCTGAGATAGGTAGTAACCAGCCCCTTGAATGCAGGTGCAGACAGGGAGCGAGCAGCCAAGTCTCAGATGCAACTTGATAGAGAAATGAATGGTGACAGAGATGGAAAATGGGACAGTGAGGTAACCCTGGGCAGCAGTGTGACATGGGATGAGCAGTCCCAGTTGGCACTCTGTTCTCGGGGTGGATGGGGATGTATTGTGAGCAAGACAGACACAGTCCCTACTTCAGGGAGTGGCTGAACCATGCGCAGACATGGGATGTCCAATAGCTGAAGATCGCCAGCACCTCCATCCCTAATGGTCACTGATGTTGGGAAGAGCCTTTGAGAGTCGGGACATGGTTTCCAGTTCCTGCTGTGCCATGGCCTTGCTGTGTGGCCTGAAACGAGTCTTTGCCCTCTCTGAGTCTCTAGAGTGTGCGGGGGACCCTCTTTTCCAAGACTCTGTTTGCTCTGACATCCGGGGAGTCAGGTAATCGGAATGATACCAGGTTTGACTGTACCTATGTGTTTCTTAACTGCTTTTATGTAACACTCTTCCTTTTCAGCCAGAGGCATCCAGGGTCTTAGAGACGAATAAGAGTGGGTATCAGGAGCACAAAAGGGAAGAATTGATGTTCAGCTTTTGACTGAATAGGATCCTGCAGCCCTTAGCCAGATAATGGTCTTGAAAGCCAGGCTTTGTTGAGAGAGAGGAAAAGCTTTCTAAGTCCCCAAAGTCCTCTTTGCATGTCAGGAACCAGCCTGGCTGCCTCTGAGATCACAAGAAACGCGTGGAGGGGCTGGAGGAGAGGAAGAGAGGAAAACCCCTGCAGGACAAGGGGGAGGGATGGAGGGTCTGCCATGATAGAAGGGGAGACAGGGATGCTGGTGAGGAGGGACCAGGGTGAGGACCAGGCCTAGGTCCCAAGGGAAGACCCAGGGGCCCACCCTCCTGGGCATCAGCCTATGGAGAGGATGTGACCACAGATACTAGGAATCCTACACTGGGTCCTAGGTCATCAACTGAACATCAACAGAACTGTCAGTGCTGACAGTTCTTTTTGCCACTTATCCAATGTGGGGAGGGGGTGGGATTATGGAGATGGGAACACGATGGTGCTGGGAGGGAGTGTCTGGTTCAATGAGGCTGATCCAGCATTGCCGGGTCCCCATGACCTGGCTAGGGTGACAAAGAGGTCAAGCATCCCAGCTCGCTCCCAGGATCAGGAGACCAGCAGAGGGGGCACTTTGTGACCAGGAGCAATTGTGTGTGTGGGGTCTCTCTGGGCCACTTCAGTGGAGGCTGGCTCAGATCCAGATCTGCTGCACCAGTGTTATCACCAGCAGCACCAGTGTGGACTGCGGCCAGTGCTGAGACAAGCAGCGTCTTCCGGGCCATCAAATGGGTGCCAGTGTGGACCAGGTGGGCAACACATTGACAGGAGACCTCATCCCACTGCACCCAAGATGCTCTGTCAACTTCCCCTACTTGCTTCTACCCCAGCTGCCATATTTGGAAGGAGAGATGGAAAGGGGGAACCCTGAAACATTGGACATTCACCCCAAGGCAATTGATAATCCCCAGAGAGACCATATTACATGGGAAGGGGACAGAGTCATATTTAATTGGTGATGAACTTGCCAATTAAGGGTCCCTCTCTTCTCCCATAACCCCCACCATCCCTGGGATGGGCGATCGAGCAGGGGATGAGATCATTTGTTAAAAGTGTAAGGAAGCTACATTGACTTTACCTTCGTGCATCCCAGTTACAGTGTGCAGTTCTGAGCTGCTGGTACAAAGCGCAGGCCCTGTCCATCTTTACGTTTGTCCTTCTCTCTCTTTGGTCAGGCTTTGCTTTGCCAGTTTTGTGAATGGAGGCTGGCCACGGTGGGAGGCGGTATCCAGGTGCTATCTGCCTGGTCCTTTAGGAAGCGTTGTCACATGTGTTGTTTTATTGGATAGTATTAAGGATGGTCACTGCTATTTGGGGTAACTGAAGCTCAGAGAGGATAAGTAATTTGTCCAAGGTCACACAGCCAATTGGAACTGAGATTTGAACTTGGATTTTTTGATTCCAAGTGCTTCTCGCTTGCATTGGCCCTTGGGGAGCACCACGACTGTGATTGATGATGGTGGTTCTAAGGCCATGATCTACTTGGGGGTCCTCCCAGCATGTGACAGGAGACATCAATGATGATTAGTCAGGGGCTTTATGGGAACTGCCTGCCAGCTTCCAGGCGTGTCACGACAGCGTCTTCCGGGCCATCAGTCTTCCACAGTGCATGAGGAGGCCCAGATGAAAGCCTCAAATACGCCTGGCAAAGTCATGTGCAGGAAAGAATCATGCATCTTGCTCCAATTAAGGTGGTAGAAGAGAAGAGAGTGTAATTGTCCCACAATTACCTTTATTTGTCAAACTTGGAATGAAGTGCGATTATGAAGTGTCTTGGGAGAGCTGCGTGGAGTTGGGGACAGTTCAGGCTCTGACTGGCATCCCAGCCACTGCAGGAAGGAAGGCCAACCTGTGTGGACATCTTGGGAGGGCCTCCCAGGCTCTGTGGATGAGCAGGGTGAGGTCTGGCTCCTGCCCTGCTGCCGATTTGCAGCAAGCTTTGAGTCTGTCATGCCCCGCTCCTGGTCTGAGCCTCTTCTCGTGGAAAATGGGGCGAGCTCTCTTCCCCACTCATTTCACAAGGAAGAAAGGAAGGCTGAGACTCAGCAAGCATCTATCCTGTGCTTGACGCTGTGCCCCGCCTTTCACACATGCTGTGAAATCCCTTTTCCATATCACAAGTGAGGTATTATGTAATCTTCCAAACAGGGCTTGACCAAGATGTCACCTCCCCCAGGAAGCCTTCCTGGATCCTCAGTTTGGTTCAGTTGACCCTATATCTCCACTCCCAGACCTTGGCAGCATCTTTACCATCTTGGGGATTGAACTGTCCATCCCTTGGCCTGAACTGTGAGCTCTGCAAAGGCCAAGATAATTTTGGACTCATGCTGGCATTCCTAGCACCTGGGACAAACCTGTAGTAGATTCTCCATAAATGTTTGTTGACTCGATGAATGACAGGTCAGGAAACTAAGGCTCATGGGGGTTCAGCAACCAGCCTGAGAACACATAGTTAATAATTCACAGAACCAGGAATCAGTCTTTGACTGACTGTTTCATACTAATGAGAGGAGAGAGTTTCAGTGCTTTGGAAAGTGTACAGGACCAAAAATAAGCCTAGGGTACTGGCATTATCATTGCCCCATCACATGTCCACGAGAGAGGACCACTTGGATCCATGAGAATGAATATTCAGAAATGAAAGAGTGAATGAGCTGACGGTGTGAGATGCAGACACTCATGAATCATCATCTCTATGTTCAAGAGACCTAGTTGGGGAGACAGATGGAGAAAGATAGTAAATGCAGAATTTCAGGGTCCTGTGTGTGGTTTGACTGGGGAATGAGGGGACCAGGAAAAGTTTCCTGGAGTATTTGACATTCTGATGAGTCTTAAAGGATGGGGGGACAGGGTGGGAGGGATGGATAAACCGGAGAGCATAGCCTGTGCAAAGGCACAGGGGTGAGAGAATGCTGGCTCTGCTGGGATGACCTGGCAGTCCAAGAGAGCACCTGAAGCTGCAGGATGGAAGGTGCCCTGGCCGTCTCCCACCCGCCGCAGTCTGCTGAGCCAGCCGTGCAGTCTGCAGTTCTGAGCCTCCGGTCTCCTGAGACTCCCAGACACCGACACACCCTGCCAGATCCCGTGGCACTGGAAGGAAGGAAGCAATCTTGGTTTGCTCAGTTTCCTCCGGTCCTTTTGTAATCCCTGTGCTGGCTCTAAGGAACAATGCCTCAAGACAATTTTGTACAGTGGGATGGATGGTGGGGCAGAGGTTGCTCTTCTGGCCTGGGGCTCCTTGGCATCCAGGCATCCAGGCATCCATGTGTTGGCTGCTGCCTGGCTCGTCCAGCTGTGGCTGAGCTGGCTGAAAGAACCAGGAGGGCTCAGCATTTGTTGAGGACTTGCTGGGGCTACACATGGTGCTGGGCACTTTCGTACATGATCTCAGCTCCCCGTTGTAGCCCCAAGGAGGCCCTTTCTTCCCATTTTGTAGATGGGAAGGCTGACGCGTGGGAGGGATTGGGAGGCTGGCCAGTGGATGTATAGCTTATAAGCGGCAGGGCTAGGAATTGGACCCAGGACTGTCTGAGCCCACTGTGCCAAGCTGCCTTCCCAACTCACCTGAACTTCTTAACAGACCACACATCTCTCTGGCAGGGCCCTGCACAAAAGGGCCAGGTAGGCACAAGCCCTTCCAGCCAAGTGACAGGTACTGAAACAAGTGTTGGCCTTGACAGGTGGGCCCAGGGCACACGAAGTGGGGTGCAGGCTTGAGGACCTGGAGGAGAAGGGAGGAAAAGCTCCGTTCTTTTTAGCCAATTCTGACCCCGAGTGCCTTGGAGTGAGGTGCTCTTCAGAGGAAGACAATAATTCTACTGAAGATTTTAAAAGTTTTAATACACATATATATCTATCCATTCATCCACCCATCCATCCATTGATCCATCCATCATCCACCCATCTGTCCATCTACCTCCATTCTTATGAACATTTTCCATCTACCTGTTGATTCACCAACCAATCCATCCATCCATCCACCTGTCCACCTACTCTCAGTTTGTCCGTCCACCCACCCACCCATCCATTCATCCATCCATCCATCCATCCACACTCCATCCCTCCATCCATCCCTCAATACGCACACATTGGTTAATTCAGTGCTTCAGGGAGAAGCTTCGAAGATCCAGACTCTGACTATCTTTTTGCTCTGTGGTACTCAGAATGTCAGGTTTTAGCCTTCATTTTATCTCCTCGTATTTGCAAGATCTCATGGCTACAGCATCTCTCAGCCTCTCGTCCTCACACATCAGTGTTCAAAGAACAGAAGAGATAGCGTCTCCTCATTGTGTTTCTTTGTTGAGGAAAACTTTCCAGGAGGATCCTCAGTAGACTTCTCACGTCTCCTGGGTGGGAATTGCATCACATGATTATTCCTAAACAACTCTCTGGCAAGGGAAAACGTATCAAAATGGCCTTAAACTAAACAGGATGTGTTGCCTGGGGCACCGGTCTCCTTCTAAGCTGCTGGAGACCTGAATAAAATTGGGTTTCCTTTAGCAAGGAAGAAGGCAGGGGGAGAGGGAGGTGGCTGTTGAGTAGGCAAATGTGTCAGCCACTCCATCCATCTTTCCATTCACTCATTATCCACACGGCGGTTCATCCATCCGTACGTCCCTCATTTATCCATCCAAGCGTCCATTCATCTATCACACGTTTATTGATGCCCACTGTGAGCCAGGCCCTATGCTCCTCATCTGGTGGGAATTCACAAGAGAAAGATCTCGTTAGGGAGAAATATGGAGTTTCCCATAATACCTCCGATAACTGCTTTATTTAGTCACAGTAAGAATAATATCTGAAGATCGTGCTGCGCGTTGCAGTTTGCAAAGATCTCCCAGGACCACTCCTTCATTCCACACACGTTTACTGAGCATCTGCCACGTGCCAGGCACAGCCTTTTAGTTTTACAAAATGCTTTTTCCAACATTTGTCAGAAAGAGCCCTCCAAAGTCAGAGACCAAATGCTCTCTGGAGACAATGATGAAGCATCCCTCGGGCCTTCCTCAGAGCCAGGGGTGGGGAGTCCTCTGGGGTCAGGGTTGGTGGAGAGCTCCTTCTGGAGTAAGGAAGTGTTTTCCAGAGACGGGGAAGGCCTTTCTAGAACCACAGACTGAGCATTTTCTAGAGCTTGTGATAGGCATTGTTCAGAGCTAGGGTGGGGTTTCATGGTCCATAGGCTGGTGTCTTCTGGGCCAGGTATGATGGAATTGCACCCTGCTCAGCACAACGTGGGCATCTCAGCTAGACCCAAGGACAGGTCTTTGCTCTGCCAACCTGGGCAATGTCCTCGGCCAGCCCTCCAGGGACTGTGCAATTGGTGGCTGTAAATTTGTCTTTGATGTAGATGCCTCCATTTTGGTCAGGCCCACTCCTCCCCCCACCCTTCACCCCCTATAAACACAGAGCCTGTTACTGGTCTGTGCAACCTCTCAGGACCTCCAAATTCACCCTGACACTCCATCAAGTCTCATCATCCACCATCCACGTTCCACCTCCCGGGCTTTTCTGCTTACACAGAGGGGATGGGGTGCCCATATTGACAACCATTTCCATTCATGCATCAGCCTGAAAATGGGCCTCACCTCTCAGGTGATCAAACTCTTGGCCTCACAGGTGGGAGGAAAAGCCATTAACTTGTATGTAGTAATGTCTGGCAGGACCTATCAAGACATTAGGAGTGTCAGTGTTTTAGAACACCCTTGCCTTTTATGTCCCCTTACATCTTTGAGCTGCAGTTACTGGTTTAAAGAGGAACACCATAAATCAAGTGACAAGGGGTTAGCTACATGCATAACTTGGAGTTATGCACCTCCACACCTAGGCTCCCCCAAGGCTGAGTCTTTTACTCCAGGCTGAGTCTGACCCACTCTGAGACTCAGAGCCTTCAAGACCCAGGAACTCAGAATCCTCCGCACCCAATGGTTATGGTCCTCCACCTTTGGGGGCTTAAATGGTAGGAGGAGGGAGCCAGCTCTTAGTGGTGATTGTATGGGGTGGTTATACGCATGTCCTCCCAAATCTGCTTTCAGTGACATCATGTTGATAACCTGAAACCAGCCATGGGGGGAGAATTCCAATTGCCAGAGAAGTCGGCAGACACTACCAGTCAGTATCTCCCCTCCCCGCAAGAGCCCATTGTTAAACATTTACCGGCACACCACTCCGAGACCTCCAGCCTTAGAGTAGACAGCCCTCTAGATCTAAGGATGGAGAATTCTCCACAGCCAAAGGCAGTGGGTTCTCCAGATCTTGTGAAGAAAAGACTTTCTAGATTTTTTTAGATATTGTGTTTTCTAGAGCCCTGGGCAGAGTATTTTTTGGCCATGAAGCGAGTGTTTCCTACAGCTTGAGATGGAGTGATTTCCCAATCTAAGGATGGAGGTTTTCCAGAGCCAAGTACAGAAGTTCTCTCAGGCCCAGGGATAGAGTTTTCCAGAGCTGGGGGTTGAGAGTTTTCTTGGGCCAGAAAGTTACCCCTAGTTCGGAGTTGTAGACTTTTCGAGAAGTAGGCAAGGGAAAGTTTCAAGATGGGCGACCATCTCACTGTTCAGAGTAGAGGATGGCATCTCCTTGGAGGCGAAGGAGGCTGGCGTCTGGGCTGCTCCACACTTCACGGTCCCCAGATTCACGCGGAGACCCCATCAAACCCACTGCCCTTGGACACAGCTCCCAGACAGAGGGTGGCAAAGCTTGTCAGCATCTCAGCCTCATAAATCAATTAAAAAATAGTACATTATGCTCAGAGGATCCAGTTTTAGACCCTCAAGGTCAGTGAAGGCTCACTGAGTCATTTTACTGCAGTGGAGAAAAAAGTCTAAAAGCAAGTTCCCTGCGTTAACCCTCTGGACGTAAAAAGGACCTTAGAGCCGCTTTTGTCAGAAGGAGTGTCGAGCCCTTCTCCTTTCATCCTCATGTGGGTCACTTCTTGGTAACTTGCCCACGTGCCCCAAATGAAGAGCTGTGAGTAGACCTGGACCCTGCAATCAGTAAGGGCTTTGGCATCGTCAGAACCACGTCAGGCTCCCCGGGCAAGCCCCTCGTCCAGCCTGTGCTTCAGTTCTCTCGTTTGACAAATGGCAACCATACAGCCCACCCTGTGTGCAGAGCTCCCCGGCACGGTACCCAGGAGACAGAAGTCTTTTAATAAATGTAAAAAACATTGCAGGCAGTGAAGAGAAACAAGCACCAGCCCATCTGGGGGCCGACACCCCTTAATGGGGGGCCCTGGGGGACTCACTTCCTCCTCTGACTCTCACGGTTCCACACTAAAATGCAAGGATTAAAAGAGATGATGACGACAGGTGGGGTATAGCTCAGTGGTAGAGTGCCTGCTTAGCGTGTGCAAGGTCCTGAGTTCAATCCCCAGTACCTCTGTTACCAAAAAAAAAAAGAGAAACAGTGACAACTCATACCCCTACCGGCTCTGACACATATTGACATCCTATGAACTGAACCTTGGCCGTCAGAAAGCTGCCCCCAAGCCTGTCCTTTGTGCAGGGAGAGCGGGATCATTCCTCAGTGTGTGTGATGACATCCATCAACATCTGGTTGGCACAGGAGGTGAGGTTCTCGTGGTATAAATATGGTGACTCAGCCAAGGACTCAGGAGTGGAAGACACCTCCTGGCTCATCAATCCTCCTTCCTCGAGATTCCCCACCCATCTCTATGTGCAAAGATGAAAAACAAATGGGAAATTTAAGTGTTCGGTGACAAGAGAGAAGTGAAGGCTGCTTCATGTCTCCGAGAAGGGCTCTCTGCCCAGGAGGGAAGTACAGCATTTCTCACCACGTGAGCCAAATCTGTTCCTGAAGATGTGTTGGAAAGTGACACTTTGGAGACTAGATGTTTTCCCAGCTCATCCAAACTCCCAACCAATTAACCCAAATATCTCAAAAACACGGTGAGACACCTAGACAGCATGCTTTCAAGGATTTCTGCATAAAATAAAGCATTTGGAAGTGGAAATCAATAAGAAATTATTATTTACTTTTTTCTTCTCATTTGAAAATTGCCCAATTACTGAACTCCGCATGAACCGTTGCTGAGTAGGTTTGTGTACATTGACATTTACAGCGGAGGGTGTGGAAGAGCTTTCCTTCTGCACCACAGTGAAATGTACTAGAGTGCAAGTAACCAGTAGATGGAGAGGTTAAAGATGCTAGAATCCATCTGAATTGGACCAGGGCTGGGAGTGCCCTCAGGTGTCTGGCAGGAGCAGGAAAAATGTGTGAAAAAGAATCAAGCAAAAGCCCGATCCTTATGGGAGAACAGCAGTGATTCACCTGCAGTGCCCGCTGCCTTCTTTCACCTGGAGCTGTATATAAAGTAATTGTTTCCGGCGGCGAAGAACATACGTGGATGCGTTACCGCATCTTTTCTATTTGTTTTGTATGTTTGGGGCACCCCCCCTTTTTTGGTAAGCCATTCAGATGTGAGCATTCAGGCAGCGTGAGATAATCACAATTACTTATATTTCGAGCACTGTTCAATTTATTAAAGTTACAGATCTTAGAACCTTGCTCTTTCTTTAGCTTTCACTTCCAACTTAGAGATGTTGATATTTTATGAACTTAGTAATTTCTACATAAAAGGAAGATCACATTTACTTGTTCATTGATTCATATTCAATTAACTCTTAAATTTGATAGATTAAATTCCCATAGACTTTTAACGCCATTTACACATTTAATTAAGCAAATTCCTTTAGATATTTCAAACTACAATTACAAATTCAGTTTTATCGGATTCAAACACTTCAAACACCTGACAAGGGAGACTTACAAATATGATGAACAAATTATTCCTAAGCACTTAACAACTTCTGTAAATTAAACCAGACATAAAATTAGTTGCTTAAATTTTGTTTCATACATCATAAAAAAAAAAATAAGCAGAACATACCTAAAACAATACAATGATTGTAAAATTCACTACAATGGTAAACACAGCTTATATAAAAGTATCAATATTATGATTCATTTCTTTATTGTCTTGTTATGGTAAAAGAAACATGTGTGAGTTAACCTATAAATTTCTCACCCAAATGAAGATGAACCATGCTATTATCTTGCATTAAAGCTATGGTCACTTGGTAGAAGACTCAAGTTCAGGAGATGGGTGGGGTGACTTAACGGGTTGAATTTTAAAGATTGGGCCGTGGGTCACCAATCAAAGATGCTCAAGACCAGCAGGAGTCCAAGCATGGGAGGACTTTCCAGTCATCTGATGGTTGGTCTCCATCTTGAGAGAAGGTTTTGTTGACCATGTCTTCAGCACATTCTGAACTCTTGCTTTTTGTCTGAGTTTGGCTGATTATTGCTTTGACTTAACCAGTAATACAGGTTTCAATTTCTTGCATCTTTGGTCCTTTCTTGGAAATGAGCAGTCTTTTAAATCAATTGTGTGTGTGTGAGGGGAGGAATTCCATGCCACCACGTGTCACTTCATGTCCATAAAACAACTCATTGTGTAATTTCTTACATTAATGCCTAGCATGCTCAAATCTCTTGCTCATTTTTCTACAAGATTTCCTGTCTTTTTCTTATTCATTTGTTGGAGTTTTATGTATTCTGAATGTGAGTTCTTTGCCAGATATGTCTGTTATAAATATCTTCTTCCACTCAGTTGAGATGGAGAGTTGGGATCTCTTTTCTAAATTCTATCATCAATTACGCACTCAATATCTCCCTTTGAATGTCCAAGGGACATGTCAAACTTTTTGTGGCAAAGGTGGATCTCTTGTTTCTGGATTTTCTATCTTCCCGCTTCATCCCTTCTCCTGAAGTTATTTCCAAATCAGAAGTTGGCACCATTATCCATCCAGGTGCCTAGCTCCATTCTTTCGAACAGAAAGTATGTTAAAAAATGCTAATTTCACAAATAAACACCCATGTAACTACCATCCAGGGCAAGAAATAACATTGCCAGCACTCAAAATTTCTTGTAAATCCCTAAATATTTGTATTTTAGTTTTTCCTATATTTGAACTTTATAGTGTTGGAATCATGCTGAATACATTTTTTTCTGTGTCTTCTTTCTTCCTTTCAAAATTGTGTTTCTAATACTCATCCTGTCATTGTGTGTAACTGTAGTTCATGCATTTTTATTGTTGCATATAATTCCACTATAATGTATATGCTACATTTTACTCTTGATGGATATTTGGGTTGTTTTCAATTTTTGGCTGGTATGAACAGGGCTTCTGTGCTTCTAAAAATATTCTTATACATTTTTATGATCCATAAATGCATGAATTTAGTTAAGGTATGTACCTAGAACTATAATTGCTGGTCACAGGGTATATCTACTTTCAACTTTCCCAGAAAAACCCAAACTCTTTTCCAAAGTGATTGTAACTTTTTTTTTTTTTTTTTGGTCTTGAGTCAGTATTGAGAAGATCTATTCTTCTAGGGATTTGTCCATTTCACCTAGAACTTAAAATTTATTCAGCATGAAAATTTTCATCATATTCTCTTCTTTTTGGTGTCATAGCATCTGCACTGATGCCCTCCCCCTTTATATTTTTGATATTGTTTATTTGCATCTGCTCTATATTATTCTTGGTCAATGTCCTCAGGGCAAAAGTTGCTTCCATGTTCACTTTCATCTCTGGGTTTTTAAATTTCCTTCCAACTTGCCCTGCTCATTTCTTATGATCTTGTCAGCTCTTCACTGCTTTGAAGAAGCTGCTTTTAAATTTTTATCAAGCATCTTTATTTGTTTTTGATGGGAGGGTTGGTCTTGAAAACCAGGCCCTATGTTTCTGGAAGTTTATGGTCATTTAAGATTCTTCTCTTTCCCTCAAGTCTAACATGTAGTGAGCGTATCCATCACTAAGTCCCATCAGCTCTGCTTCTAAAACCTACCCAACCCCACCCACTGATGTCATCCTGTAATACAATATTTCATAAGTGCTGATTTGACCTAGTTTTGAGATCTTGGCTAAAAATTCTCAATTCCCCTTCCCGGGCACTAGGCCTACATCCTCGCCTCGTTCCTTACCAGATTCCGAGCTCCAGGGTTACAATCACATACTCACCTACCAGAGACTCTAAAGCCAGACATTGAGGGATGACCCCCCCCTCCTTTTTTTCTTTTCTATTATAGGTTATTACAAGATATGAATATAGTTCCTGTGCTATACAGTAGGTCCTTGTTGTTTATCTATTTGTATATAGTAGTTTGTATCTGCTAATCCCAAATTCCTAATTTATCCTCCTCCTTGGTACCATAAGTTTGTTTTCTACGTCTGCAAGTCTGCTTCTGTTTTGTAAATAAGTCCACTTGTATCATTTTTTTAGATTCCACATATGAATGATATCATATATTTGTCTTCCTCTGTCTGACTTACTTCACTTAATATGATAATCTCTAAGACCATCCTTTTTGCTGCAAATAGCATTATTTCATTCTTTTTATAGCTATATATATACACAACAGAATGTATACACCACATCATCTTTATCCAGTCATCTGTCAGTGGACATTTAAGTTGCTTCCACGTCTTGGCTTTTGTAAACAGTGCTGCTATGAACATTGGGGTACATTTATCATTTTGAGTTAGAGTTTTCTTTGGATATATGCCCAGGAGTGGGACTGCTGGATCACATGGTAACTCTATTTTTAGTTTTTTTGTTTTGTTTTGTTTTGTTTTGGGGGGTGGTAATTAGGTTATCTATTTTGGGAGGAGGTACTGGGGATTGAACCCAGGTCCTCGTGCATACTAAGCATGCGCTTTACCACTTGAGCTACACCCTCCTCCCCCATTTTTAGTTTTTTAAGGAACCTCCATACTGTTTTCCAGAGTGGCTGCACCAATTTACATTCCCATCAACAGTGTGGGAAGGGTTCCCTTTTCTCCACATCCTCTCTAGCATTTATTATTTGTAGACTTTTAGATGATGGCCATTCTGACCAGTGTGAGGTGATACCTCTTGGTAGTTTTGATTTGCATTTCTCTAATAATGAGTGATATTGAGCATCTTTTCATGTGTCTTTTGGCCATCTGGATGTCTTCTTTGGAGAAATGTCTGTTTAGGTCTTCTTGCCCATTTTTTGATCTGGTTGGGTTTTTGGTGGTTGTCGCTGAGCTGTATGAGCTGTTTGAATATTTTGGAAATTAAATCCTTGTCAGTCATATCTTTTGCAAATATTTTCTCCCAGCCCATAGGTTGTCCTTTCATTCTGTTCATGGTTTCCTTTGCTGTGCAAGAGCTTTTAAGTTTCAGTTGGTCCCATTGATTTATTTTTGCTTTTATTTCTATTGCCTTGGAGACTGACCTAGGAAAACATTGCTACGTGCTTTATGGGGTTGATTCCTTTTCCCTTGGGCTGTCAGAATCATTCAAAACGCTCAGTCCACAGGAGACGGGAATCTACTAACCCCACTCTTCTTGCCACCTGCCGTCCAGCTTGCTGGTCCCTTTCCCCAGGTGCAAACCTCTGTGTCGCCCTGCGTGGCAACCTTCTCTTGTTCAGAGCTGTAAGTGAAAGTTTTGCCTTTCACCTGAGCATCATTACATGGTGTCCTGCCATCATCAGAGCTTAACAAACATTAAGACAATTACCCTGCCACTGCACTGGCTTCACGTCTCTGGTGTCTGTAGCCTGCATCCCCTAGCTAGCCCCCGACTCTCCCCCTCTTCCACTTTCCATCCCACTGAAGTCTAGCTGTCAGTGTGAACTTTCCAAACCATAAATCGGGTCCTTTCCCACCCCTGTGTAAGATGCTCATATCATGGAAGTCAGATCGAGATCCAGACTCCTTCCTATGGCTTCAGAGACCCTGTGTGGCTTTGCCCAGCCTCCCTCTTTCCCGTTTCCCTTGCTGTAGCCACACAGGCCTCCTCTTCCCCTACTGGGCACATCTCTCCTGCCTTAGAGTCTTTATAGCTACAGAACTGTTTGGGAAACTCCCTCCAGACCTTCACATGGCTCCATCCTTCTCCTCATTCTGGTCCTGACTCCAGTGTCCCCTGAGGAGGTCTTCCCTGACCCTCCTTGCTGAAGCTGTGGCCCCATACCCCATGCCCTGTCACCCTCTACCATGTCACAATATTTCTGTCTTTTGAAATGATCCTATTTGTTGATATATTTGTCATTTTGTTTCCTCCTCTAAAAATCTGCTGATCTCATTCTGTCTCACGTTTCTAGTTCTCTGAATATCTGGCACATAGTAGGCATGCAGAAATCCTTGGCGAATGCACTCCTCAATATCCAGGCAGGAAAACAGAAACAACTCCGGTACTTCAAGCAAAGAATGAGTTGATTCAAGGAACTGATTACAATATGGCAGAAGGAACCACGGAGTGAAAAGGAGAGGCAGTGTCCCTTTGAGTCCACGAGCCTGTGCTCCATTGATGTTGCCACACTGTTGTCACTGCCTTTGAAGGGTAGGGACTGGAGCCCCCACGGATGCTACTTCCAGAAGCAGAGTGGCTTTTACCTCCTTCCTGCCCTTTAATCTCACATGGAGAGCTCCCACTGGCAGAACCCAGTGGGAACCCAACATAAAGATATCTGGGAAATGTAATTTAAAAACTTCTAGCTCTGGTTGTTCCAGGAAGAACCAAGAAGGGCAAGGGTGGGGGGGGGGTCATGGATGTGTGGTCAGTAAGAAAGACAAACTCCATGGGACTTCCCTCATGTTCCCCCTCTTCTGCCCTGGTTTGACTGTCCATGGAGGAGGGTCCATTACTGCTTCTGCCCATCTTGGAAGCTCCAATATATTCCCCACAGCTGCTGTTTGTGGGTGTTCACAGGGTACTTCCCCTTCAGATTCCTTGAGCCTTTCTGGAGTCAGGAGTCACGGAGAGAACAGCTTCCCCTCCGACTCTGGGCCTCATGCATTGCAGCCCCCAAAAAAGTCTGCTTGTTGTGCCTAGACGTCACCAAGCTGCTCATGTACACGAGATATGGACAATTCTCTGTTTCCAAACTTTGACCATGGAACGTCAGACACCACAGCAACCACTCCATGCCCCTCTTATCTTTCCACCCACCCATCCCATCCAAACTCCCTCCTCCTACTGCAGAGGCAAAACCTGAAGACTATTTCAAAGCATTGTCCAAGGCCAGGGTCATAGACACTTCCAGATTCAGAGCTGCTGGGGCCTCCAGATCTCTGATTGGTCAGCCCCACTGGGGATGTTGAGTCCAGGTCCTGGATGGAGAGTAGGGACAATCTTCCAGGCTAGTCACAGAGGTCTCCAGACCTATGGAGGGTCAGCCCTCCAAAGCCAGAGATGGAAAGTTCTTTGGCTTCATAGTTAGACTGTTTTCCAGAATTGGAATTGGATAATTTGGAAGGCAAGGCTGTGTAAAATCAGGAAGAAAGGCTTCTCCAGAAGTGAGATGGAGATGAGATGGAGAATTCCAGAACCAGGAACAGAAAGTCTGTTGGAGACATGGAGTTTTTCCTAGAGCCAACAATGCTGTGAGGCTATAAATAAATCTGGAATATTTTCCAGAGGCAGGGACAGAGATATTTCTAGAGCCCGATACAGCATCCTCCTGCCTTGGCCCACAGTCAAGGTGTTCTCTGGAGGTAGAAATAGAATCTCTTATAGATGGAAAATCATCTTCCATTTCTCATGGGAGCCTCCAAAGACATGAAGTTAACATTTGTCCCAAATGTTCTGTACATCTCACCCTCCTGGCCCTTCCCCCAAGATACCCTGAACTTATTACCACTTCAGGACTCACAAACTCAGGCAAAACCTCATCACGACTTATTCCCCTGCATTTTGTTCTGAAAGCCCTCTACTCAGAGAGTGTGGGGGGTGGTGTCTCGGCCTAAAAATGTGCCCAAATCTCTAAATCAATCCCCCAGGTGGTCTAGATTCTCAGGCTAAGATGTAACTCTGAGAGTCATATGATTACTTTAAGGAGTGCTTCTGCAAAATAGGGTAAGTTTGTGAAACACAAACATACAAGAGAGTCTGGGACCTCTTTTGTTTTTGTCCTGTAGAGGGACTCACGTCTTCTCCTTTCAGGGATTGTATTGGCAACGCTCTCTGATGCCCACAAGCCCAAACAAACTGTACCGAGTGCTCCTATGTCAACATGCTGTCGTGCTGAGAATGTGGGTTTTGGAATCTGACAGATCTGGGTTCGATCCAGTGAGGCTGTGTGGGTTTGAGTGAGTCACTTTATTGCTCTGACACTTGCAAATGGGAGTAATAGCAGCCTCCTTTCAGGGCTGTCATTCATGTCTAAAGTAGTAATGTACGTGAAGACTGCAAGTGCGCCCTGGGCTGGAGGAAGTTCTAGCCACCGTTCAATTGCGAGACAGACCAGACTTGGAAAAGTGTGGTAAACTGGAAGCTGGGGCACCAAAAAAAAAAAAAAATCTCCCGGTCGCCACATAACCCAGAGCTGTGTGACTCTGGGCAATCACTTCCCTTCTCTGGCCCTCAATTTCCTCATCTCTAAAACCAAAAACTGAAGAAGAGGATTCCAAAGAAGGGCATTGCCAGCTCTGACATCCTAAAGACCCCTTGGTTGTCAGATCTGGATGGATTCTCTTGGCTTTTAAGACGGTGCCAGTTTGTCTTGTCTTTCTTCCTTGAGAGAGGGTATCGTAACCATTGTATTAGGGAGGTAGGTGAGGTTTGATGGCATTAATGTGGCACTGTGACAAAGATCCACGATTCTTGTTTCACGGTCATCCTTTGTCTTGTGTTTTCCACAAGAGCGTATATAGAAGGGACGCGTGACAAAGACGCCAAAATCCGATTTTATGATGCACTAAACAAATACTC
The DNA here is from genome assembly GCF_048564905.1 of Vicugna pacos. Lineage (NCBI taxonomy): Eukaryota > Metazoa > Chordata > Mammalia > Artiodactyla > Camelidae > Vicugna > Vicugna pacos. Next base: position 46,001,783 of record NC_132999.1, read on the forward strand.
CATATCCCAGTGCAGAGCTGTGCCTAGGAGAGTCCTAGCCTTCCCATCCTCTGCTAATACTCGGTGATAATCACATCACCACCAGCTGACTGGCTGGGTAGTTACTATGTGCCAGGCAACAAACCTTATTTAATTCTCAGTAACAACCCTATGATTGTACTATAATGACCCTCTAACCAAACAGGCCCCGTCAGTCTTTGAAAATCTGACCCAACAGAGAGGAAACTTTTTCTTTGTGTGTGCGTGTGGATGGGGTGAGGGATGGCGAGGCACGGTGGGGGAGGGCACTAGCCCCACCCCTAGGTGGTGGCTACAACTTGACGCTAACAAAGGAGCAAGAAGGTGGCAAGGATGGATAGGGGCTGGGTCCAAGGGGCAGGTCTTGGGGTGGAGGGTGAGGGGGGTTCAGATCAGTTTTGTGGACTTGGGCTTAGGGTGAGGCTCTGTGCCCCACGCTGGGGGTACAGAGATGAGTAACAGTCTGGGTGTGCATGCACGCGTGCGTGCATGTGTGTGTGGTAGGGCAGACGTGGAAACAGATGGACATCTTTCTAATGCAGCAGGACTCTTGAAAAAAAGTTTCATACGCAGGACATTGATGTTGTATGGAAGGGGGAGAGATGGTCCTATCTGGATACCAGGAAAGCCCTCCCAGCTTCCCAGGTGAAGTGGTGACATCCACTCAGTCACTGAACCTTTGGCTTCACTTCCTTTACACCCCCTCCTGAATTTGGTTCTCCCCATCTCCACTCTAGGGGTCCGAGCCACCCCACCAGTCCTTGAAATAGCTGCCTCCAGCCCATCATCCACACAGCAGCAGAAGATCTTCTTACAATGCAAACCTAACTTAACCTAACCTCTCTTCCCTCAAATCCCTCTGGGAATATGATCCAACATCCTCTGGCATGACTTTCACGCCCTTTGGGATCTTGTTCCTGTTTCCCCTTTCAGCTTTGTCCCAGCTCCTCTTCCCTTTCAAACCGTCCCTCCCCAACCATCAAATTTCCTGTCATAGGGCCCCAAGTGCTCCTTGCTTTCTCTTGCCTCCCAGTCTTTGCACAGACTGTTCCCTCTGCGTGGAATTCCCTTCCCCACCCTTTCTCATCTGGCTAAATCCTTCAGATCCCAGATCGGCATCCCTTTCTCCTACAAGCATTTCTGGCCTGCCAGGTAGAGCAGGGACCTCTCCTCTGTGTTCCCACAGGCCTGGCGCTCGCCTTCCTTTCTTTTAGTCCTTAACACACAGCCTTGTGATTTTCTGCTGGACTGTTGGCTTGCTCAGACTGGCGGCTCGTTGAGGGAGGGATGCAAGTGTGCTCATCTCTGTATCCGCAGAATCCAGGCGGCACCTGGACGGTGGATAGCCTTGTTTGCAAGATGAATATAGATGGGTGCAGGGTTCCGGGCTGGAGAGCGGGGTGGGTTTGGAGCAGGACTCGGTAGGGGCTGTCTGTGGCGGTGTGTGTGTATTAATGAGCGCCTTTGGCGGAGTTTAGGTCGCTGGGGCTAAGTAGGGGTTCCCTCGGCCCCGCCAAAGGCTGAAAAGAGCTGGGGACCGGGCTCACCTACTCAGAGCCTCCTCTCATTTCTGCCCAGCGCCAGCCTGCGCTGTCATAGCAACAGCCCGCCCCGACGGCGGGGCCAACCAATGGCAGCCGACTCTGGTGAGGTAATGCCCAAGTCTTGCAGCTCATTGGTTCTGATTTTGTCCACGTCCCGGGCCAGGCTGGGGGTGAGAGAAGCGATGGGGAGGGAAGAGCGCGGGGAGCTCTGGGACCATCTCCGCTTCAGTCGGCCGATTAGGCCCTCCGCTCCGTGCCGCGCTCTGCCTTCGCTCCCTCTCCCTCTGCCCTGTGCCTGTATTTCTCCTCTCTCTTTCTCTGCGCGTCGTTCCTGTCTCGGGTTGCCTGGGTCCTTCGGTTTGCCTGCGTCTGTCTCCTTTAGAGTCTGGGAGACTCCTTCTCCACCCGCTTTCTCTGCCCTAGGGTCTCTCTGACTCTGAGCGCATCTCCCTGTCTCCTGCCACCTCTGCTTCCTCGTCCGTCTCTGCCTCCAGTCTTGCTGGCCAGTGCCTTCTCCAAACAAGGGCGTAGTGAGAGCTCCTTGACTGGCAGCCAGAAGGTGACTCACTGCCTCAAGCCGCTAGTCTCGGAGACACCTTCTTCTCTACTCTGTTGGAAAGCTTTGGGCTGGGGCACAGGTCTTGGGACCCTTGGTGAGGCCCCTCCTGGGCCTTTCTCTGATGTGCCTCACAGACATTTGTTCTCGTTGACTTGTTATCCAGTCAGGAGAAAGGCGGGACGATCTGTGCTTTGGAGCAAGGAAGGGCAAAGAGGACAGACTTAGACAAGGAAGAGGCATCAGCTTCAGCCATTATAGCAGAGGAGTTTAGGTTAGACAACTGAAGGAACTTCCAGAAAACGACAAGTGTTGAGGCTCTGGAATGAGTCAGTGAAAAATGTAGTTGGAATTCTCTACCCTTTCACCTGTCCATTTATCCATCAACACAGCATATCAGTGGCTCTCGGTGCCAGGCTCTGTCCAGTCCCCTGGGCTCCAGGGGTCACAGCCCAGTCCCGGCGGCAAACACACAAATCCTGGGTTTCGTTGGGATTCCAGCAGAGGGCAAACTGATTCTGCCAGGCGTCAGGGCTCAGGTGGGGCAGCTTCACAGAGGAGGTGCCCTGCGAGCTGATGTTGGGAGAGTGGACAATAGCTCATTTGGATCAGCTTGGGTGGGGTAGAATGGCAGGAGACCAGTCTGGATGGACCTGTGGGGAGTAGAGCGTCCAGGAATGTGAATGCCTGGATGGGGAGTTTGCACTGGACCCCAGGGCTGATGGAGAGCCACACTTGGGATCTCAGCAGGTTAGAGGCATGGTCGGATGTGAGTTTCACGCAGTCTCGCTGGCAGCTGGGATCTCATCTGTCTTGCTCAACACTGAGTCCCAGCACAGAGCACAGAGCCGACCCACAGAAGGTGCTCTAGTTTTTGTTGAAGAAAAGCATGAACTGGAGGGGGAGGGGTTGTTCTGATAGACGGGTGAAAAGAAGAGTCTGGAATCCTGTGGCGGTGGAGGGGATGGGAAAAGTGGATGGGTTCAAGAGATGGAAAAGACAAGTAGGACTGACGGAACTTGCTGGTTCATTAGAGGTTGTGGGGCTGATGGAGGGGGAGGTGCCCAGGGTAACGCCCACATTTCTAGCTTGAGCAGCTGAGGATGGAAGGATTGGGAATACAGATAGGGACAGATTTCAAGGGAAAAATGGCTAATTTAGAGTTAGACCCACACAGTCTGAGGTGCATGTGAGATGTCCAGGTGGGGATGTCTGTAGAGAGGTCTGGGCTGTGGGGACAAGCATAAAGGTGGCTACTGAGGCCACTTAAGGACTGGGACACTTAAAAGCAGCTTTGTCAGGTAAGGGTACCTTTTAGAACCTCAAGGAGACCTGGCTAGGCATCAGCAGACCTGGGTTCTGGTCTGGATTCTGACACTGTCTCACTGTGTGACCTTGGGGAAGTCACTCTTCCTCTCTGGGCTGCTGTTCCCCCCATCTGTCAGCAGAGCCTTTCAGAGATGGAGCGAGGCTTGGACCGCTTCTCCTTTTAAGGTTTCTGGGTATGGTTTTTTTAAAAAAATAAAGATGTGCCAAAAACAGGATAACAAAAATGGTGATTATTTGCCATGTTCATGTTTAAGAATTAATATGAACTGACAAAGATACAGGGATTGCGTGTATGACCTCATCTGGAGATAAAAGTCCAGATTAGAGTCATGTTGGAAAGTTAGACCTCTGATGTGACCTTCCAGGCAGCCTGGAGTAATTGGCCCTTTTGGTAGGAAAGGCGCCTGCCTGGCTAGGGGTGGGGAGGGACTGAGCCAAGGCCAGGTTTAAGCAGTAGCCTCTTGCCCTCAGCCTGGGCATTCACGCCTGTCTCCCGGTTCCTGCCAGCCCCCAACTCCGAGTCTTGCCTCCCGGAGCCCTCAGAGGCATGCTGATCCCTGGCTTGAAGTTTTCTGCATGAGAAAAGCCCTGCACCACCATCTTCCTCTCCCTGCTCCTCTCTCAGCTCCTCTATGTGAGAACATTAGATGGAGTCACTGGCTCTGCCTTGAAATCACCCTTGGGCACATTGCTTCCTCTCAGGGTCTCAGGGTCTCAGATTCTCAGCATCTCTGTGTCCTCAGGCTGTAGGTTGGCAACTGGAGCAAGGCAGGCACTTAATAAATGTTGGTTTAATTGGATTAAATTGCAAAGTAATTTATTTGGCTGAAGCATGGGCTGGGGGAAGGGTGGTAGGGAAAGCTGCCATCTAAATAAGAGACAGCCTGCAAATGTGCTTTGGAAAAGGTAAGCTCGCAGTTATTTACAAGTCAGCATTGCATTGCATTTGGCCTGACATCCCTGAAAGGCTTCCAGAGCAAAAAGTAGATGCAAAATGGGGTCCCCCAACCCACCTCGCAACTAAAGATGTCTTTATTTCACAAGAATTAATTTTCCTTAGACCTAGTGGTCAAAGGTGAGGGAGGACTCCGAAGTGTTTCAAATCCCACTCCATCACTTTCTGGCCATTTGACCCTTGACAAGTGACCCAACTTCCTTGTGTATCAGTTAGACTGAAATGTAAATTGCAAATTATACTATGACCCCCTTCATGGGGTTGTTATGGGAATTAAATGAATTATTAGTTGTAAAGTATTTAGGACAGTGCCTGGCATGTGTGAGTGCCCAGAAGCATTCGCTTGTGTCACTGTTAGCAGTGATGATGCTTCCTTTACCCTAGCCCTAGAGCTGATCTCTCTTAACAGTTGGTGGGCGTGGCAGGCGGCCCACTCAATATCTTTTTAGCTTCTCTTCTGCTCCAGGGCAGTGGTTCTCAATTTTGGCTGCAACTGGGGGCTGGAGGTGGGGGCCTTCTAAACTCCCAGTGCTGGGCTGTACCCTTGAGCAATTACATCAGAAGCTTTGGGGGTGCAACCCAGGCTTCAGTGTCTTCCCAGGTCAAGGGCAATGTGCAGCCAAGGCTGAGAGCCAGAGCAGCAGTCCTCGAAGTCTGGACCCTGGAGCAGCAGCACCAAGATCTCTTGGGAACTGGTTAGAATGCAAATCCTCAGGCCCCACGTCAGCACTACTGGAGAATGGGAACCTCTCGGGGAGGGGCCCAGTAGTCCGTTTGAGCAAGCCCTCCAGAAGATTTGGAGGCAGCTCAAGTTTGGCAACCACTGATCTAGAGGCTGAAAAGTGCAATATATTATTTTGAAAAGTGCAATATATTACAGCCACTGTAATCCCAGTCTGACAGGATTAGGGACCCATCCCCACCTACTGGTAACCACCTTTCCCTTTGTTATGAACTCCCAGCTGCTTTACATGGCTTCTTGTATTTAGACCTTGGAGCAACTCAATACCAGTAACCTCTCTTCCATCTCCTAGACAAGGAATTGAGGCTCCAGGAATGCATGTCCAGGGCCTCATAGCTAGTTGAGGGAAGGCAGGAGGACCCCAGGGCTGGGTTTTTCCTGTTCAGGACCCTGAACCCTGGCTCATGTCAGCTGTGGGCCTGCAGATTTTGCTGTTCCCCTTGGAGCCCAACTGCTCCTCTGACGTCAGGGTGTGGTAAAGCATGGAGAAGACAAAGCTATTTGAGATCATTGGTCCTCATAATTATCCCAAGAAACATCTGAGAGTTGCAGACTCAAAGATTGTGATACGAGGGAGGTGGTCTCCCAGGAGATGGGGCCCGTAGAGGGCTCGGCATGGTCCTAGCACATAGTCAGCGCTCGCAGACATCAGCCACCATCATTAGGAGCCACATGCTTGCTGGTAAATCTAGATAATTGAGCACCATTTTATATTTACTATTTGTTATTATTGTTTTATTTGTATTTTTGATTGTCGTAAAATACATTTGCCTTATTATTTTTGATGCTAAAGATGTTCCCTCTCGTAATTTCCCCATACAACTTCCAAATACAGTCAGTGCTGCAGCTTGGCTGAAACCCTCACTCTACATGGTAACCAAGTCACCAGCCGGGGCACATGGGAGAGCCACTGGGTGCAGAGTGAGGCCGACCTGGGTTCAAATCGCAGCTTTGTCACTTGTCTCTGAGGCTGTGGGCAAACCCTCCCTCTCTTTGTGCCTCAGTTTTCCCCTTCTTAAAATGGGAAGCACATTACAGAATGTACAATTCTTACAGACTGGAGGGGTTATTCTTCCTGTAGAAGGAGGTTGGTGGCTGTGCTGACATAAATAATCAGAGCCTGCATGTGCCTAGCCCAGGACAGCCTCCCCACCACTGGACGCCCAGGCCACTCATTTCCTGCCTTTTTATAACCAAACTGCTTGCAACGGGAGGAGGGGTGCAGAGGGGTGTGTGACACTCCCAGTCTCTCTCTGCCCCTCCCTGACCCCTGCGGAGGCTAGTTTGGGAAAAGGTACTAAGCCCGTTCAGCTCTGCTCTGTCTGGGATTGTATCTGCCTGCAGAGGAGTTTCACTCTGGTTGGTTCTCAGACCAGGTGTCCCGGTGGGCTGGCTTTCCCTCTCTGGCCTGTGGTTGCCCGGTGCTGCCAGTGATCCGAGGCTAAGTCTGTCTAATTCAGGGGTTGGGTGTTTGAAATCCCATGTGGCTGTAGGTCTAAAGTCTCTTCCACTGGGCAGCTCTATCCATCCCATCACACCAATGCAGTGGTTTCCCATCGTCTCACCTGAGCATAAGCCAGATTCCTCACCATCACCCACGCCTGTCTCACCATCCAGTTCTGGGTCCTCTCTGGCCTCATCCAACCTTCCTCCAATTTTCCCCTTCCTCTCACTTCACTCCGATTACACTGGCCATGCTGATTCTGGGCTCCCCAGCCATGATCCTGCCTCAGGGCCTTTGTACCTGCTGTATGTGCAATCTGAAAAACACTCTTCCCCCAGAAAAATGCATGGTCTTACCTACTCCAGATCTTAACACAAGTCTCATCTTCTTGGCTTTTTAGAAAAGCCTCCCAGACCCGTCAGCACTTTGTATTTTCCTTCTATTGCTTTATTTTTCTCTTTAGCACTTACTGTTAACACACTGTTTATTTTATTTATTTACCTTGTATATTTACTTTGTTTATTGTGTCTCCCCCACAAAAAATGACCACTCCGTGTGACCAAGGAGTTTTCTTTTAAATTTATTTTTATTTATCTGTTTTAATTTTGTTGTGGGGGAAGGTAATCAGGCTTATTTATTTATTTTTAAGTGGAGGTACTGGGGATCGAACCCAGGACCTTGTTGCATGCTAGGCAAGCACTCTGTTACTGAGCTATACCCTCCCCCTCCAACGAGTTTTGTTTGCTCTTTTCATAGCATTTTCCCAGAGCCTCATGCAGGCCTCGCACATGGTAGATGCTCAGGAAACATCTGTTGAATGAATAAATGGAGCTGGCATTCTGCTCGCCATCTGACCGCTCCTTGCAGGGATCTCACAGTTCTTTTTTTTTTTTTTTTAATTGAGTTATAGTCATTTTACAATGTTGTGTCTAATTCCAGTGACCTCACAGTTCTTTGGGAGGGGAACCTAGCTGTCACTTTTGAGCCCTTCCCACCACAGAGTGGCTGAGGAGACATAATATAGTGAATACTCAAGAGTCTGGGCTCTGCACCCAGACTGAATTTAAATTCCAATGGGGATACCCTCTTCGCTGTGTTTCTTAGCTTCTCTGTGCCTCAGTCCCACCATCTATAAAATGGGAATTATAAGCTCGCCTTCCTTACAGAGTTATCGTGAGAACTGAGGGATAATACAGGAAAAATGCTTAGGCATAGAGTAAGTGCTCCATCTGTGTCAGCCAATGTTTACTTACCCTGCCTGCTTCTCAGGCTGGCTACAGAGGGGCACAAAGGAGGCACTGGGTGTGGACTTGCCTTGTGGACTTGGATGTCCAGGATGCAACAGAGGGGATGGCGATAGGAGACCCAAGCCTCAGGCAAGGAACTCAAAGGGAGGTGGCAGCAGGTTGGGGGGCAGTGTGACAGACCGTCCCTAGCTGGGCCACTTCAGCAGAGGTGGGGACAGGAGGGCTGTCTGCATGACCCCAGGTATCCAGGGGCTTCTAAAGGTAGAGAATTGGGTCCAGATAGACCCCTCGTCTGGCTGCTGACCTGGACTTTTGACTCCAACAGCCTGAGTCACAGGTTGACGAGACTGGGAAGGGTCACTGCTTTGAACCATCACCTGCTCCATAAAAACAGGCTTGGGGTTGGCCCCCAGAGGGAGCAGTTTGGGGAGAAATGGGGTCATGGGTGGCCTCTGGGACACTGACCAAAGTGACCAGGGATGTCCTGGTACCTTCCTCTGCCAAGATTGTGTGGAGTCTGTGTGTGAGAGAATTTGTGAGAATGTGGGTACATGTGTGTCTCTATGTGTGTCTGAGTGTGTATTAGAACATCTACTGCAGCCATCTGTGTGCACACACACTCACACACGCACATACTTAGCCCAAAGGCTGGCTGTGCTGTCAGCATGCCCTAGGGGATCTATCCTCCATCACAAGGCGTGCTTGCAGGCGTTGGGCTGGAAATGTCAGTGCTGTGCTGAGTGCCAGGGAAACTTCCTGCCTCAAAGACCCTGCTCTGAAAGGGGTGGACAATGCCAGGCCAGGAGTCTTGGCAGAAGAGGAGCTCAATACAAGCGTGGGGGTCCAGTCACAGCCTGGGGAAAAACCAGAGCTGGTGGGGGCTGGAAGTCCACTAGTGCCAAGGGGACAGAGAGGCAGAGCTAAGAACGATCGCAGACATTTATTACATGCTGACTGCTCTCTAGACACCCCCTGGGGCATCATTTCATTTTTCAGAAGCCACTGGGCCTCAGAGAGGTTCGGAAATGTGCCCAAGATCACGCAGCTGGAAAGTGGCAGGTGAGGAAGCTGAGGCTCAGAGAGGGGGTGTGACTTACTGTGAGTCAGCTCACACGTTAACGGCAGAGCTGGGATTTGAACTCAGATCTCTTCGATTCCAGAGCTTGTGCTCTTAACCACTACCACCCTCCCCAAGTTCTCAGGGGGAGCCAGACATACTGGGGATGTAGGAGAGAAGAAAGAACTCTGGGTGGCCAGAGGTAGGAGGGGCCAATTCTGCCTGGAAGGGTCAGCAGGTAAAAAGTGAGGCAGAGATGACATCTGGGAGAATTCCCAGGAGACAGGGGTCGGGGGAGGGTATTCCATGGGACGGAATCGTGAGCAAAGGCACGGAGGCGTGAAATAGGGTGCCACGTTCCGGTGGTTTATGGCTGACCCATTGAGCAGGAAGACAACCTCCACTTCTCCCTGTCCCAACCCCCCTCCTGGCTCAGAAAGCCTGATTGTCCCCACTTCCCTCCGCACCCCCCTCCTGTTCGGCTCCTGGGATATGGACAAGAAAGGAGCTTGTCTTTCCTGACTCTGCTGGAGTCCTGCCGCTGAGGTTTGGTTACCATGGCGACAGGCTCCATGGAAACTCGCAGCCGGCCTTTTCCAGGATGGGCCCGGACCCCAGCCCACCTGCTGATGTGTTGGCTCCCCCTGGCCTCAGCTTCCTGAGGAGATGCCCAGGGGGTTACCCTGCAGCCTGAGTCCTAGCCCCTCCACCTTGGCAAGGTTAGGAGATTTCCCAGGGTCAGAGAAGAGGTGATTCCAGCATGCAGAGTCCCTAGGTGTCTCCAGAGTCCCTCGTTAAACTCAGGACATGGAGACCCAAATTCCCTTACATTTAGGCATTTTGGGGGTAAGTGTTTCTATGGCCGTCACTTGATGTCACGCCTGTTCTGTCCCTGCGCCCTGGTCTGTTCCTCTTCCAGGGCTGCATTCCCTTCATTCTGTTTCTCTCCTGGTCCTGCTGGTCTCTGAGCTCTGGTTTATTTAATGATTGTCTATGTACTACGCCCCCCCTGGACACCCTGTTTTGGAGAATTGACACACTATCGACACACTTGCCTTTGGACAGACGTGGGAGGGGACCCTAATGCCACATTCATTAGTCATGTGCCCTTAACAAGTCACACCCTTTTCTGAGCCTTGGATTCCATGGCTCCGAACACGTGCTTCATAGGGATGCTTATTCACCCAACAAACGTGTTGAAAAACATCTGTATCTATTGAGCACTTACTTATTTATTGTGAATTTAATGCGATTTTAATGCATTTTGTGTGCTGAGAGAGGCACTTAACCTCACAACTCATTTACTCTTTATGACACCCTATGAGACAAGATTCTTTCCCCCAATTTAAAACTGAAGACATGGAAGCGAAGAGGGTGCGGGCCTTGTCCAAGGTCATGCCACTGTCACGTGGCAGAGTTGCACTCTTAACCAATTTATTATTTGGTCAGTTAATTTTTATTGAGCACCTTCTATGCAATGACCTGATTTCTGCCCTTTTGAACATCTACTCGGAAATACGGGGAGAAAAGGGAAACAAATATAATGCACATGTATGCATGACTGAAAAACTGTGCGCACATCAGAAATGGACACACTGTAACTGATTATACTTCAATTAAAAAAATATAATACACATGTTGGTAAGTAGTATGTTAAGACGGAGGATAACAAGGGGGCGTTCTTTAGAGAGGGTGAGTGGTCAGGGAAGATTTCTCTGCATTTGTGACAAGTGAGGAGGAGAGGTCTGAGTGGTGAGAAGAGTTAGTCGTGAGAGGGACCAGAGACCCAGGCAGGGGGCACAACATGGACACAGGCCTGGACGTGAGAATGGGTTTGGTGTATCCTTGAGGCTGGAAGGGGTCAGAAGAGCTTGGAGGTGGTGAGCGAGGGCCAGGATGAGCTGGAGAGGCAGGCAGGGGCCGGATCATGCAGAGCCTCTCAGGCTGAGATGTGAAATGTGGTTTACTCTGAGGGCGGTGGAATCCTCTGAAAGGTTCTGAGCTGGAGAGTGAGTTGACCTGCTTTCTGTAAGGAGCAGCTCCCTCTGGCTGCTGTGTGGGGAGTAGTAGGAGAGGGGCAAAAAAGGAGGCCAGGAGGACATGCAGAGGTCCAGGGTGGAGATGGTGGTGCCTGGGCTATGGTCCTGGCGATGGAGAGGAAGAGGGGGGCTGAGTGTGACACAGTTTGGACGTTGAATAGTCAAGACTTGCTGATGGACTGGAAGTACTGGATAGTGGACAATGTTGTTTACTGAGAAGACAAAGACCTGGGATGGCACTGGGGGTGTGATGCTGGACACCTGGCTTTGAGGGGATGAATACCCAGGGTTTGTTTTTGGATGTGTTGTGTTTAGTACATCAGGGAGCCGTGTGAGTGGAGATACTTGGTCTGGAGTTCAGGAAAGAGATTTGTGTTGCAAATAGAGATTTGGGTGTTGATAGTGCAGACATGGTATTTAAAGCCATGGGACTTGATGACATCAGAGAAAGAGAGAGTGTAGCCTAAGATGGGAGAAGAAGGCAAGAGGAAGGAAGAAAAAGGAGGAGAGAAGAGAAGGGGAGGAGAAAGGATGGGGTTGGGGGAGGGCTGCCAGGGCCCAGAACACATGCCACCTGCATTCCTTCAACAAACCTTCCCTGGTGTGTGTCGTGTGTCAGACACGGAAGAACAGAGGGCGGGTCCGGACCCGCCCTGAGTCCAGGAGTGCTCAGCGTTGGAGGGTGGGGGGACAGCAGGGAAACTGGCCATCAGAACACTTTGAGGGGCTGTGAGAGGCCCGAGGAGGGGTGGCCAAACTCGGCTGGGGTGTAGGGAGGGGAGAGTTCTTGGAGAGGCGCTTGGAGGCTGGGACTTGAGGATGCGTTAGCCTGGTGCTGAGGTGGGAGAGGACAGGAGGAGGCGGACAGGAGGAGGTGCAAAGTGGAGGAAGCCGGGCACAACAGAGAGAAGGCAGCAGACTGGGCCCAGAGGTGGAGGGGAGAAACAGCTGGCTAGTTCTCACAGCTTCCCTCCCTGCTCCCAGGCCCGGTCCGGGTAGGGGCCCTGGCTTCCGGGAGACAGCCTGGGGCTGTGTGAGGTTTGGGTTCAGCTGCCTGACCTGGCAGCCGCGCGGCCCCGGAGGTGGACCGCACACGCGTGTGCACGTGGGTGTGTCAGCGGACACGCGTGTGGTCTCAGGAAAAGGTGGGACAGTGTGGAGTTTTGACCACCACACCGGGAGACACTTAGGAGCTGGGGACCTTGGACGAGGAGTGACTGCCCTGAGCCTCGGAGTCTCACCTGGAAAAGGGTGAAAAGAACATGTGAAGGGGCTCCCAGGTTCTGCCCATGTGTGAGAAATTATTAGTGCTGCTCAGGTGACAGAACTCTGGGTGAGACGTGCCCCTGGTTTTGTTGAGAAAGAGGGAGAGAGAAAAACAGAGACAATGAAACAGGGAGACACAGGAAAGAGACAGACAGAGAGAGAGAGAGACAGAGAGACAGACAGAGATGATGGATCCCAAGACTGTAACAGATATGTCTGGACAGTAACAGACATTAATGACTATGAGATGATTTTGACTTTCATACTTTTGGCCATATTATGGTCTGATTTTTCTCTCTGTACACTTAAATAATGATCACTTAAAGACACAATTTCCAGGTATAAACCGGATTTTTAAAACTTTCTGCAATTTGGAAATACCTATGAGAAGATTTACAATTTTCAGACCAATTGACCCAGAGTATTCACTTCTTAAAATTGATTTAAAGGAAATACTCACGGATGTGCCTGTGATTTAATTACAAGGATGATTTTGAAGTGTTGTTCATAACAGCAGAAAAGGAAACCCAAAACTGCCCCCGCCAAGTGAACAAGAAACCCTCTACCTTAAATACACAGAAGAAGATGGATAAATAAAGACGTTCCATTCACAGAATGGATTTCTATGTAGCCTTTAAAATGATGCTGTAGATTGTAACTCATTAGTGGAGATCTTCAAAACACAATATTATGTAAATAAAAAGCAAGTTTCAAAAAGGTACATTATAACTTCAATTAGTTAGAAAAAGATATGCTTGAATGTGTGCATAGAGAAAAATCTGGACTTCTTATCACCAAGGTAATAACTGTGGTGTGTGACAATAAAAACAATTAAGTTATTTAAAATCCTGTCTGCACATTAAGAATTCTCACACAAGGAGGTCATCCTCTTGCCTTTGTCTCTGTCCTTAGAGGAAACGGAGCAGGTGTGCACCGTCTAGTGTGTGATAATCCGATAGGATTTTGATGGTCATAATTAAATCGCAACTCATCCATGTCAATTCACATGGATTTATCCCAGTTATTCTTTTGTTAACCTTCCTCCAGAGGCGACGGCCAGGCACCACCCATTCAAAAAATAATCATTTCAAAAAAAAAATCATTTCCCTCATTTTTACAAGCCATGACAGTTTCATGCCCTTGCTAGTTGCAAATGAAGATCTATTAATTCTTTTTAGATATTGACTCTGGGATTCTGTTCATTGCCACCAGGTGAACACTGTAACAGGTGTGTCAGGAAGGCGTCTCCAGTTGAGGATAACTAAGAAGAGGCATATAAACCTTGAGATTCGGTCTCTTTGGTTTTTCTATTCCAAAGGTACTTGTTGTCATTACGACACCTTATAGAAATGACAGGGTTTATTCCTTTATACTCATCTCGTTTCAAAAAGAATTTGAAGTGGCTTGCCAAATTATATATGAATATAATAGGGTAAAAACAACTCAGGAAATTGCATATCATTAGAATCCCAGGATGACGGGATTCTAATGGTATGAAAATAAGACACAAAGAGGAAAGTTAGCAAACAAAACGCATGCCTCAAGGTATTGAATATTTGCTAGGCTGGGATGTCGGTTTCACTCTGATTGTCCCAGTGGCCGGTTTTCAGCATTTAATATGGTCGAATATAGAGCAAAATGTAGAGAAATATAAACCCTTCTGCATAAACTGTCGCCTTTCTCCTAAGCCCAACTGTGATCAACTTCTGTGCAAATAAACCTTGGCTTTTCTTTCAAAGCAGGAAAATATTCTTTTCTTTCGCTTCCCCTATTTCCAGTGGAATGTTGACACCCTGCTTACTGACCACAGAGAGGTGCTCTGGGTTTCTCTCCTGGATCTTGTGCACAGAGAGAGCCAAAGAGAACAGGGGCTTCTGTCCTCAAGCTCACTTGCAAATATCTTCTTGGGAGAAAGGAATTAGCTTTGGCTAAAGGGGAGACTTCAAACTTCCTTCTCCAGGACTTTCCAATGTTTTCATGTTCAGACTCTTGGTCCAAAATCAGGAAAGATTCAGCTGCACTTCTGGTCCTTGTCCAGATACAGCTTGCATTCACTGTGGAGATGACTTTATTCCAAGTGAGATGTTACCGTAGCAACCAACTTCCCAACTCACTCAATTAACCCACTTCCTCTTTGTAATCAATACTCATTAGTGTTGAATCACTCCTCTACTTTGCCTTGCAGTTAAAACTACTCATTCAGGTCAACCTGTTTCTTAAAGGTAACAGTCTTTTCTCCCTCTGAACATGGAAACTCATTTGAACCCGACAGAACCCCTTTCCCTGGGGCCTCTGAGGCTGTCATCCTAATTCGGGCTCAGCCAAGAAGTACCGGCTGGTGACCTTGGTGGAGTTGGCAACAGAGCCACCATGGTGGCTTCTGGCATTCCAGCGGGTCACTGGGGCCTTGCCCATGGGTGAACTGGCAAGAAGGAAGATGGTACCTGCCACTTGGAATCAGAGAGACAACTCCTGCAAACACAGGAGGTTCCTTGGAGACTCCAAAGGAGAAATATTATTATGTGAAGGTTACTGTAGACTGATATGGCTTGAGAACACAGAGGAGACATCATTATTGAAACTCATACAGTCTTTACCTTTTCCCACCCTGGTTCTAAGGCTGGGCATGGGGTGGTCGTGGCGTAATTCACCTCCTGGGGAGATAAAATTCTAGACAACTCCCTTCACTGTGCAGAGCCCAGTGGAGGAGGGAGAAGGGGACAGTGGACACTGGAATGCCTCTTCCTGTTTTCCTGACCTGCTGCCCCACCGGGGACCTGGAGTGGGTGGCCGTTCTGGGAGCAGGGATGCTAGTGGGTCTCCAGAGGCTGGTCAGAGAGGAGAGTGGACTGGTTCTGTCTAACAGAGTGAGGGGAATGGAATCTTGAGGCTCAGTCCTCAGAAAGGGGAGCTCTGACCCCCAGAAAGCAGAGTTCTAGGAAGGGACGAGGCTGAGCAACATGGTGGTGTAAGGACTTCGGGGAAGTTGGCTATGCGCACAATGCCTCGCGTAAGTGATGCTGGGGGCAGATGGGGGATGGGGGTGTAAGTGGTGTTGAGGGCATATGTGAGTATGTGGGGGGGATGCAAGAAAAGGGGTCATTCACCTCTGGGCAATGTGATGTCCAGGAACAGCACTGCTGGACAACAGGGTGATCTACAGATGGAAGTGTTGAATTAATTCATTGAAAGCATTGTTCTAGGCATGGGATGGAGACACAGGAGTCCTGGTCTCAAGGGGCTCACATTCTAAAGGCAGAGGCAGAAAACAGACCAGAAAATAAACGAATAAGCATTTCAGGTATGCTGAGGGCTGTGAAGAAGATAAATCAGAGAGACTCTGGGAAAGTAGCACTTTTAGTTGGAGGGGGTCGGGCAGGACCTCTCTGAGGAGCTGAGACCCCAGCTGGTAAGAAGCCAGGAAGGAATGCTCCAGAAAGAGGAAAGAGCAGGTGCCAAAGCTGGTCCCCAGGCTCCAGAAACCCTGCCTGCCCTGGCCATGCACTCCTTTCCCCAACCATTCAACCAGAAAAGGAAACTTCCCTGCTCCAGGTGCCCTCGCACTTGACTCCAGCCCCTCCCCAGGGCCCACGAATTCTGACACACATCCTGTTAAATTTCCAGCTCTTAAACACACTCAATTTCATTGGTAATAATAATGCTGCTGCTGCTGCTGCTGCTGCTGCTGCTGCTGCTGCTGCTGCCAGCACACCTCTGTGATACCATATTTCATCTTGGACATTTGGGAGATTAAAAAACAAACTGGTGAGAGTCCAGTGACAACCTATCTCTCACGTGCTGTAGGTGGGACTGCAAAATAGTAACCCTTTTGAAAGCAACTTGAAACTATGTATCAGAAGCCATAGTAATGTTCCTCAGGAACCAATCATCTTATTTGAGGATGAGTCTTGGCAAATAACGTAAACTGTGCAAAGGTTTGCGCACAAAGACGTTCAGTTGAATATTATTTACAAGAATGCAAAATTGAAAACTGCTTCAGTGTGAAAGGAGGAGAAAAAGGTTCATTGTGATGGTTGGACCCAAGGGATGCAGGGCAGCCATCAGAGCAGATGCAGTGAAACAGTGATGGTCTTTGCAGTCAGTTGAATCTTGGTTCAAATCCTGACTCTTCTAGTCACTGCTGTGTTTTTTTGGGCCAGTTCTTTAACTTAACTGGGCCTCAGTTTCCTCATTGGTAAACAGGGATATCACTTTGTACCTTTTGTTTGGGGGAGGGGGAAGAGTCATTTCCATGAAGAGCTGATAAGCCCTCCAGGCAGCATATACTGACCCAGCAGGTGGTCAGCACTCCAGAGTACCCTCCCACCCCCCTAGTGACAGCTGACCAAGTGTTTATAATTCTGTGATCTCACTCCATCCTGACAACTGCAGGACTATTATTCCCATTTTGCAGATGAAGATACTGAGGCTCAGGGAGAGGAACAGATTTTGTGAGGGTCACCCAGCAATGAAGAGGGAAAGTCGGGACTTGCCCTTAAGGATTCTGACCTTTGCACATGCTTCCCTCTTGTAAACTCTTACTCATCCTTCAAGATCCAGTCCAAATGTATCACCTCTCCTAGGGAGCCTCTTCGGATACCTCTCTGCTGGTGCTCCCCTGGCCTCCCGCACGGGCCTCAGCACAGGGAGGCATGTGGTCTGGAGGTAAGAATGCAGCTTTGGTATCAAATTTAATTCCAAATTCAAAACCCAGCTTTACCCCACCTCCACCCTCTCCTGAAAAGAGCGAGTGGCAATAGCCGGGTTGTATCTCCCTCCTGGATTTAACAGGCCCGAAACAGGATAGCTCGTGAACTTTCTCTGATGTTGAGCAAGAGCCAGGAGGTTTAAGATGAAGTCAGTGCTCAGTAAATGACAGCTGCTCTCCTTCTTCAATGTGGAGGAAACTTCCAGAAGAAGGATGTCCACCATTTAATAGTGCACGACCTTGAGCCTCTCAGTTTCCTCCACGGTCAAGTAGAGCTAATAATAGCACTTCCTTTGGGTGTCCTGGGGGAAGTCGCTTGAGTTCATACCTGGAAAGCATTCTCAACAGTGTGTCAGAAGCCTGGTGCAAACATG
The DNA here is from genome assembly GCF_048564905.1 of Vicugna pacos. NCBI lineage: Eukaryota > Metazoa > Chordata > Mammalia > Artiodactyla > Camelidae > Vicugna > Vicugna pacos. Next base: position 46,019,062 of record NC_132999.1, read on the forward strand.
AACTATCATTTTCGTTCATCTCCTGACTAAAGGGCATCTTCCGCGCTGTGGTGACTCTATGCGCCAAGCTGACCGGGCAGAGCTGCGTCTTAGGGCTCAGGGCAGGGCCTGGCACCGAGCTGGGCGAGGAAGGGGATGGATGGGGATGCGTCCCAGGGGAGGGGATACAGGCGTGAGATGGAGCAGCCAGGCCGGGAAGGACCCCAGGCTCCGTCGGGCCCTGCAGGCCAGCGGCAAAGCCGCTAATGAAACGTGTGGCTGTGGCTTCTGGGCCGCTCTGGGGTGGGGAGCCCTTGGGACCTCCCCCAGGCGCAGCTGAACCTTGCCTGGCCTGGGCGGGAGCGGAGTGGGAGGAGCATCCCCTGCCCCGCCCACTGCCGAGCCGGGGATCAGCAGGCGCAGGGAGGGCGGGGTTCCAGGGAAGGTCCCCAGGCTTGGGTTCCTGGTCTGCGCCATCCAGCACTGACTTTGGGCCTGGTCTCTGGATGACTGACCCATAACCCGACCTCACACCCAACCTAAGGCGGGGCTTGGGGTCAGGCTGCCCACCTTCGAGTTCCTGTTCCAGCCGCTTACTGGTACTGTAACCTTGGGGAGGTCACTTAAACCATCTGTACCTCAGTTTCCCGTCTGTAAACTGGGGATAATCATCACACCCATATTAGGGTTGTTGTGAATTTAAATGGGTCAGTGCAAGTAAAGGGCTCAGAACAGGCACACAGTAAGTGCTCAGTGAAACTTGGCTCTTGTCGCTTGGTCTGGCCTCTTGACACATTCCAGGTATCCACGGGCGAGACCTTCATGAGGCACCTGTGAAGACCGAGTGAGGTGCCTTGTGCCAGGAGCCCGTCACAGGGCCCGTCTCAGAGGAGGAGCTCCGTGAACCACGCAAAGCGAGGCTCACGTCGGGGCTGCTGAGAGCCTCACGCTCGCTCAGCCACTCACTGTCAGCTGATGCCCACAGAGGCGTGGGCCCTGGAATCTGGCCCCAGTCCCCACTCTCAGGGGGTCCCCCATCTTGTGAAGGAGCAGACACGTAAACTGTAAGTGGCAGATGTTAGCCAGGGCTCTGAGGGGGAGGTCGGAGGAGGGAGCCACCCCTGATGGTAGGGGATGGAGGGGCAGGAGAGGGGTCCCCAAAGCAGGGGACTGCACCTCTCAGCGGAGGCCCACTGTGGAAACAAGAGGATTTGTCAGGGAGACTTGGGGACTAGGTGAGGGCATCCCGGCAGGCGTACCAGCGTGGGCAAAGGTGTGGAGGTGTGGACCATGGTAGCTTGTATGAAACATCGCGAGGAGGGTCAGAAAGGGAGGAGCAGGGGTTCGTCTGGAGAGGGAACAGGACTCATTGTGAGTGGACTTGATGCCAGACAAGGAGCTTGGATTTTATCTCGGGGAGCCTTTGAAGGCTGAGGGTGAGATCTTTAGGGGCATTAGATACCCCACTCTCAGCACTAACAGAAGCACCCGACCCTCACCCACAGACATGCCCAGCACCTGGCAGGTTTTATTTAATAATCCTCAGAGCAACCCTCTGTCTCCAGTAGGCCCTATGATGATCCCCATTGGAGGCACAGAGAGGCCAAGGAAGTGGCCCCAGGTCACACAGCTGCTAAAGGCCGAGCTGGGATTTGAAGCAGGCTGCCATCTCCAGCCTCCTTGCCCCTAACTGCATTCCCTCCTGCCTCCCTGTATAGTCAGCCCCTAGCACCAGCCCTTACAGGGCCATTCTGAGAATTCCCAGGGTCCAGTATCCCTCCCCTTGGTGCCAGGTCCCTCCCTGCTCAGTACCTGGTTCTTTCTCCTGGGCTGACTGACAAGGCTTCTTTAATGGAGAGACCTTGGCTGCTGGGGCGTGTGGGGAGGGGAGCAATTTCTCAGAAATCCAATAAAAGGAGTGAGTGACTCAGTGTGCCCACAGCCCCCTCCCGATACCCCAGCCTCAGCTCTGGTCCTGGCTGACAGGGGACATGGTCCTCCCTGACTCTGCACCCTGCTTCAGCCCCTCCTTCCTGGCAGAGGTCTTGAGATTTTAGAGTCTGAATCGTTTCTCCAACCCCTTACACCTCCACCTCTCCTTCATTCTCTTTCTCCCACCTTAGGTACAGCCGCTGCTGCAGTCCCTGCCTCCTGTCCTGCCCTGTGCTATCCTCCTAGACCCTGCCACCACCTGGAACATCCTCCTCAAAGATGAATTGTATCTCTTTTCTTTCTGACTCCCCGTTGCCCCAGGAGAGAGTCTCATTCCCCTAAACAGGCTAACTAGGTGGTTCACCATCACCTCCTAGCTCCATGTCCTCACACTCCCCCAGACACAACCATCTCTTCCCTGAGCATCTCCTTATGCCTCCAACAGCCTCTGAGCTTCTGCAACTGCTGTTCCCCTGCCAGGAATGCTTCCCTCATTCCCATGGTGAAATCCTACTTATTCTTCAAATAGCACCTCCTCTGGCAGCCTTCCCTGATTTCTCCCTGCAGGGCTAGTTGCTCCTTCCCCTGTGTGTCCCCCCCACCAACCAGCACCTGGTTCGGCCTGGTGTTATTGTATAACAATTATTTGGTTAGCTGTCTCCTCCCCCAATCAGATTTTGAAAACTCCTCCATAATCTCCAAATAGCTGTCACCACTGAGTTCTTCCTACTTGCCAGGTACCGTGTGCAAGGACTTCACCTGCATGATTTCCAGGAAGCAGGTGCCACATTCACAGATAATAAATGGAAACACAGACGGGTAAGGTGACTTGCCCAAGGTCATAAAACCCAGCACGGATCATCTGTGTCCAGAATTTTACAGAATGAATGAGTGAATAAAGAGGAAGTCTCCCACGGCTGGGTCTTTAGATCGGCCTTAGGAGCTACGAGGGAAGGGAACTAGCATGGACTGAGCCCCTGAATGTGCCAGGAAATCTCCGGCAGCCCTGGGATCCTGATACTAGTATCTCATCTTACGTATGAGAAAACTGAGGCTTTATTAAAGGACCCTCCCAAGCCCAGAGGGAGTCAGGGGCAGAGCCAGGATCTGTATGATTCACGGTCTAGTTTAGGACAAGGGTCCTGGGGCCCCAGTGCTTCTGAAGAGGGGAAGAGGTGTTCCTTTTAGTTTCATCAAAGCTCCTCCTCCTTGGATGAAAATCCCTGAAAACCAAACTGAAGCCAGGGCTTGGGGCAACGGCCTTAACTCTGATTGTCTGGGGGCCTGAGGAGGGTCATGCATTCTCAGGATGAGCCCAGGCAGGGCTTGGCCAGGGGAGGCCTCTGGAGTGTCTGCTGGAGGATGGGAGGAGAGGAGTTTGAGTAACGGTTAGGAGCTTGGACTGTGGAAAAGGACAGACCTGGGTTTGAATCCTGCCTCTGTGACCCGTAGCAGTGTGACCTTGGATAATAGTTTAACCTCTCGGAATCTCAGTTTCCTCATCTGTAAAATGGGGATATATGCCTCACATCAGGTTTCGGTGAGGGTCACAAACATTGCATCTAAAGTGCTTGGCACATGGTAAGCCGTTTGTATATGTTCGCTTTTATTCATGGGGTCAAGATTAGGCTCTTTAGAGTTTGGGTTAGGGCAAGAGTCAGGATAGAATTTGTGAAAACTAAAAACAGGGCCGCCGGTCCATTCGAGGCCTGTCTATATTTGTCTGCTTCTTGGAATCACCTAGAGGACCCTGCTGGGGAAGCAGGAGGGCAGTGACCTCACAGATAGCATGTGGGTTATAGCATAATGAAGAGTGAAACAGATTCAAGTTCAAATCCTGCTTCTTCCTCGTATTTGCTGGGTCACCTCGGGCCATCTACTTGTTCTCTTTAAGCTCCAGTTTCCCCCTCTGTAAAATGGGGGTCTTATTACCTGCCCCAAAGGAGTTTGGTAAGGATTTAATAAGATCGTTATACTGGGCAGAGTGTCCATCCAAGTGTCAGTTTCTTAGACCTCAGTAAGTGTTTTATTTATTAAAATGATTCCTCCCCAGGGCTTTTCCACATCGTATTACTTGTTCTTGGAGGACTACGTGAGCTGCTTGTAGCTGGTTTTCCTTCATCCATCCCTCCATCCACCAGTGCATCCATCCCTAGGGCCAGACTTGCAAAGGGCGCTGAGGATCCAGATAAAGTAGCTTGGAGAGAGATGTTTGCCCAGAAGAGCAGGGACAGGTGTCCCCATCTGAGAGGTAAGATGCCTCACTCCGTTTTGTAGGCAAGGAGGTCAGGACAGGCCGGCAGGGTTCACTGCATGTGTAAAAGCATGGAGGCCTGGTCCTAAGACTGTGTGGGGCTCAACGAAACCTAGAGTGGGAGTGGGTACAAGTGAAGACTGTTTCCAGGGGTCTTTCCAAGCCCGGGCTCCTTCAACTCCCGTAAATGAGGCGTGCGCGCCCCCTGCTGATCTGCCGGCTGACTGCACCTCAGGCTTTGGAGACTCTCAGCAGCCCTTTCTGGGAACCAAATGCCCATAAAAGGTGGAGTGTCTTAGCTGGGAGGACTTTTGGGGATCATCCACACCTCCTTGACCGATGGAGACAGGATGCCCTGTGTAGGGCAGGGAGCTTACACAGAGCAGGAATTCGGGCCCCTAAATCCAAGACTGGGCTCTATCCATGCCAAGGATGGGGAGGTGAGCCCCTCCCCAAGGAGGGTCCTCACAGGGGAGCTGCATGTTAGGGGGGCAGAGGGGGTGACCTCGGAGAGCAGGAGGGGTTTCAGATTCTCAGCTGGCTCCATTGTGGGTTTCCTGTTTTGTCTCGGAGGGAGCAGTGTCACTGCAACCTGATAGCCATGAAATGGGAACTCAAGGTCTGTGTGTGAGTGAGTGTGTCTCAAAGACTGACACTGGTGTCTATCAGCAGGTGCCCTGGGTTGGTGACATCATCGTGCTAATGCTCTGGTCTCCCTTTAAACCGGTTTGCCCAGCTCCAGTTCTCCAGGAGTTGCCATCACTGTCTTGTCTTTGGTTCTCCAGCATAAGGTGGTGGCAGTGGAGTGGTAGTATCTGAAAGCAGGGGAGACTCTTGCATTTCCGGCCAGGGTAGTAGATAGGGATGGATGCGGGAACTAGGATGGGCTTTGTCGCAGATCAGGAGTGGGGAGTGTAGGAGAGATGAGAGTTAGGGATCCTGCCCAGCCTTCTGGCCCGAGTGATAAGTTGCACCCCTCAAAGAGATGAGGAGTTTGGGAGACCTGCCCACAGCCACCAGGTGCCTGGAAGCTCGTTCCATAAGGAGAGCACTGTTTCTTCCTGACCATCTCTTGCCCTTCCCCAGCCCTTCTTCTTGCCTGGGCTGCTGTGTATCTGTGCATGCACGTGTGTGTGTGTGTTTGTGTGTGCGTGCTGTGCATGTCCCTGACATGGGCTGGAAGCTTGGTGTTACCAGGGCTGGGGACCATAAAAGCCTTATTGCTCCAGGAAGAGGCCTGCTGGGCTAATAGATGACCCTTTGGTCCCTGTTCTGATCACATCAAGGCCAGGGGTCCGAGGCCCTCCCCAATAGATGGTGTGTGAAGACAGCCTGGCTTAGCCTGGCTTAGAGTTCAGATGGGAAGTCCAGGCGAGGCTGCACCCATCTCCCCAGTGGGGTGGCCCCAGGCCAGTCCCTGCCTCTCTCTGAGCCTTAGTGTCCTCACCTGACAAATAGGACAATTAGCTGCAGCTCACAGGTCCCTGAGGAGGATGGAATGAGGTCCCAGCACAGCACCTGGCACATGATACTCCCTGAAGAGTGGAGGGCGCTATTATTTTTAAACCAGGAGCTCTGTTGCCCGGTCATCACACCACTGCCTGCCTCTTTGACTTCATCTCTACACCTTCCTGTTCACTGTGCTCCAGCCACACTGGCCTTCCTCCTGTGGCTGGAAAACACCAGACTTGGTCCAGTTGGGAACCTTTGTGATGGCTCTTCCTTCTGCCCAGTTGTTGCTCAGCTGGTTTCAGCTCAGCCTTCAGGTCCCTGTTTAACGTCACCTCCTTCAGGCAGCCTTCCCTGACTGCTCTGGCTATGGCACCCACTGTACCCCTCCAGGCGCTCTCTAATCCGTTTCTATTTTTCCTTCCTAGCACCTGTCACTGCTAGAGCCTGAGTGATTTGTTTATTGTTTATGTCCCCACCCCTGCTTGTCTGTTGTGTTCCCCACTTTATCCCTGGGGTCTGCAGCAGGATCTGGCACATAGTAGGCCCTGAATAATTCTATGTGGACTTGGCAGAGGCTTCTGATGCATGAGAAGAGCTGGTTTTTTGGGCCCAGGCAGTCCTGGCTTAAACTTGGTTTGGAATCCCAAATCCTCGCTCCATCACTCATGGGCTGTGTAAGTCTCCCTACCCTCCTCTGGGCCTCAGTTTTCTCATCTATCAGATGGGATTAAGTAGAGCGACATCACAGCTGGTAAGAGGAATCCGTGATATGATGTGCATGCATCATGCCTGCCAGGATTTGTTGATAACAATGATGACGTCTGCTACTTTCTACCAATCACTGCATTCTGGGCACTGCTCTCAGATCCCTACGTTAAAAAATTCATTTCGTCCTCCCAATCACCCTAAAGAAGGGACTATTATCCCATTTTACAAATGAAGAAATTAAGGCTTAACACGGAGGTAAGTCCCCTGCGTAGTGATGATCTTATCTCTCCAGTAAGGACTGTAGACGCAGGAACTTTGGGGGCTTGGCCAGTTTTTCTCCTTAACATCTCACTAGTGAGAGTCCATTCACTGGGAATCTGGGTCCTAATTCCAACTCTGCCACTGACTTGCCCTGTGATCCTGGCTGGGTTTCTGCCCCCTTGAGAGTCCCATTTCCCCGTGTGAAGGCGCAGCACCAGGTCAGAGGGTGCAATTTCCGGGGCAGGGCTGGGGCGAGCTGGGCAGTGGCTGCTCGACTCTGGCTGGTAATTGTCAGGCGGGAAAGCAGGCCCAGGACTGCCCATGTTTGAACTTTTCAAGGGAAGCAGAAAATTTCAATTTTGATGTGAAATCTGATTGTTAAATGTTGGCAAAAATTTAAAAAGAAAGAAAAAAAGAAAGATACTGTGTGGGCCAAACAAAGGCCATTTGTAGGCTGCATTTGGCCTTGTGAGCCGTCACTTTGCATTTCAGGGGATACCCAATATCGAGAGGCCATTTCCTGTCCTTGGGCCCTTGATGAAAATGACTCACACCGCTGAGTAAGTACTTACTGGGTCCAGGGGCGTGTGTGACGTCGTTTAACTTTTCCCCATCTCCCCGTCCCCCAGTATTTCTGCTGTGTAGTATTATCCTACTAATGTTATCATCTCCTTTTGATAGGTGGACACCCAAGGTCCAGAGGAGTTAAGTAACTTGTCCAGGGTCACACAGCTAATACATGGCAGAGCTGGGGGACTAAGCAGGGCTCTCTTGCTTCAAAGCTCACTGGTGTAATCACTATGACTTCTTCTCTCTGTCCAGCCTCCTTCTCACCGGGGCACCCCCATCCTGGCCTCCTGGGGACTCACACTCACTGGTCGACCCCAAGGCTGGTCCTGCACAATCTTGGCTGGGATGGAGGCCTCTTCCTCCCCTGGGGGACTCTGGGTTCTCTTTCCAGATCCCCTGGTGCCGAAGCTGTGCTGAGGACCTGCTGGCTTGTTGAGAAACCTACTGAAGCAGCATCAAGGTCATGGCCTCCTCCACCAGCCCAGCTACAGATGTGAAGAAACGTCTCCTCCCGTCTGGAAATCCTGGAGCTGGCTAGTCCTCGTGTCAGCAGAGCTGCTGTTGACTTTCCATATCATCTCTCTAGCAAGTCCTGCAGCCAATCCCCCGGTGCGCAGAGACCGCGTGCGCACATGCTCAGGGGGGCACGGGGCTCCATGGGGGTTGCTGCATGCGAGGGTGAATTTGCACACGGTTCTGTGCCTGAGCACGGCGGGCTGCGGTGTCCCTTGTAGGGGTGCCTATCCATGGGCACTGTCGTCTGGGCAGCTGCTGCCTGAGAGGGCATGGACTTCCCTGCAACCTGGGGACTCAGACCTCTGGGAGTTGCATGAATGCCACTTCCGCTGCTGAAGGTGGGAAACCATAATTAAAGCAGCCATCATTTATTATTCACGGGTGCTTTAGAGCAATGATTTCTTTAAGTGCCACACAACCCTATATAGCTGATGTGATTGTCCCCAATTTGTGGATGAAGATACTGAGGCTCAGAGGCAACGGAGCAGTGAAATGGTCCCGCTGATAGATCTGGGGGATAGCAGAGCAGAATCTAAATCCATGGCTGCTGTCTCCAAAGCCACTGTTCTTCCCACCCCCGCCTCCCTTTCAAGCTGTCAGTTTGTGGATGGTGACCTCACGCTGAGGTCAGAACCTTACTCCGGCAGGCTCTCCTCGGGGCACCCCCTTTGTACCTTCACTGTTCCGAGCCCACCTGGGGTTGGGTGCCCCCTGCATCCCAGGCATTCCCTGCACTATGGAAACTAAGACGGTCTGAGCTGTCATCTCGTTCAGTGCCCTTAGCTTATGGCTGGGCGTAGGGCTCTCAGTTGCTGGGGACCTGCCCAGGGTCACATACTGACCCTAACGCAGTTTTGGGTGTAGACTGATGACTCTGTTGGACATTGGTGGAAAGAGCAGGCCTGTCACTCTCAGGGATGTGTCTGGGCTGGGGGACCGCCCCTCCTCATGGTCTCCGTTCTCTTTTCTGCTGTCCTGCTTTTCTAAGTGGTAGAGCCCCGAGTCCAGACAGGGAACTCCGGACCTGACCTCGGCCACACCAGCCTGGCCAGGCCTCGGCTAACTTCAGCTCTGACTGTAACTTGTGGGCTTGGAGGGGACTTTGATCACACCTTCTTATCTTAGAATCCCTGCTGTACCAGCTGCCACCCAAGAGGTGGCAGTGCAATGTTGTGGACACAGAGTTGGCTTTGAAGCCATACAGGGGACTTGAAGTCAAACCCTGGCTCTGCCGTTTATTTGCTGTGTCATCTTAGGTGAATCGCTTCACCTCTCTGAGCCTCAGTTTCTTTGTCTGTAAAATGGAAATGATAACGGCACCTACTTCATAAGGGTATTGTGAAGATTAATCGTAGCAATAATTCTATTGACAGCTGCCAGACTTTGAGGGTTTACTATGAGCTGGGTACTGTTATCCCATTCATTCTTCCCAGAAGCATCATGAAGCAGTTACTGCTCTTAACCCCATTTTACAGAGGAGGAAACTGAGGCTCAGAAGGGTTAAATGGTTTGCTCGAGGTCTTCCGCTAGGAAGTGGTAGTGCCTGGATTCCAGCCTGGGTCTGTCTGACTCCAAAGCCCAGAATACTTAACCCAGGAGGGTTGTTCAAGATATCTAACAGTAGGCCTGGCCTGGGCCCCAGGCCATCAGAAGAGACGCCTGCCATAAATGAACAAGCTGTCTGTCCTCCCGGCACCTTCTTCTCCATTACACACACTCGACTGTGTTAAATGGGATTAATCTGGGAAATGAGATTACAGATGTCAAGCGGCTTGGAGAACGAGGAAGCCACCCATGTGCTTCTGTTTCTCTTTATGCCGTGGGGACGAGAAGGGCCTGGGACTCAGGAGAGCTGTGCTTAACTCTTGGACCTGCTGTTAACTTGCTGAGTGATCTTCAGGGGGTCCAGGAAGCCAGATTCCAGAGTCACAGATTAGCAAGGTCTGAACCTGCCAAAGAGATGGTGCCCAGTTAGCACTGCTCTGGCCCATCCATGAGCTCGTTACAAAGGGGTCATCAAAGTAGACCCGGGAGGCCTCCAGCTTGATATTTTGATATGCCACTCAATTAAGGGATCGCAGGTTTGAGTTTTAAAGATACAACATATAATTCGTTGTGCATATTTAATGTGCACGACTCGCTATATTTAAAGTGGACACTGTGGAGAGTTTTGACAGGTGCATTCTCTGGCTTGGGTACCCCCACAGTCAACACCCCTAACATTCCCATCACCTCGGAAAGTTTTCGCCTTCCCCTTAGCCACCCCTCCCTCCGCTCCCGTTCTCAGGCAAGCAGTGACCTGTTCTGTCGCGTAGACCAGTTGGCCTTTTGGCCTTTTCTAGAAGTTTACATCAGTGAAATCATACAGCGTGCAGACTTTTGTGTCAGTGTAATCTTTCCGAGATCCGTCTCTGTGGTCCTGCGTCCCTTCCATTGCTGAGTCGTTACTGTATCGCATGGCTCCAGCACGGTTGGCTTTCCCACTCACCCTTGCGTGGACGTACGGCTTGCTTCTAGTTTTGGACTGTTACTGACAAAGCTGCTAGGAACGTTCGCGTGCGAGTCTTTGTGTGCGTACGTATTTCATTTCTCTTGGGTAAGTACCTCGCAGTGGAAGGTCTGGGGTACTTGGAAGGGCGGATTGTCTTCCAAGGAGGTTGTACCATTTAACATTCTCGCCAGCAGTGTGTGAGAGTTCTGGCTGCTCCACATTCTCAGCAACACTTGGCATGGCCTTTTTTTTTTTTTTTAATTGAAGTATAGTTGGTTTACAATGTTGTGTTAGTTTCAAGTGTACAGCAAAGTAATTCAGTCATACGTACATATATCCTCTTTCAGATTCTTTTCCATTATAGGTTATTACAAGATACTGAATATAGTTCCCTGTGCTACACAGTTGGACCTTGTAGGCATGGCCAGTCTTTTTAATTGTAGCCATTCTAATGGGCATGTGGTGGTGTTCAGTGTGGCTCCTGCTGCAGTCTTGAAGAACAAATGGTTCCTAATGGCCTACGGTGTGCTGGGAGGAGCAGACCTGAAGGACAAAGAGATGATCCATGACTGGACCACTGGGGGAGGGGCTGCTGATTGGTTTTCTGAGGCACCAGAGGGCAGAACTGCAGCCAATCAGACGGACTCCTAGGGAGGGAGCTGCTGTCTCAAATTTCAGAATGAAATTTCTGTGTGTCAGAGCTGTCCAATCATGGCATGAATTTCCTGTTGGTGTCGTGTGTCCACCATTGCTGGGAGTGGTCAAGCCTTTGGTGCGGATGTGTGGACAGGGATTCCAGCCTCAGGTGGGGTTTAGACTAGATTTCTAATGAGCGTCCTCCAGCCCTGTGGTTCCAAGAGTCGTAAGTGGTGAAAATTTCACTGGCAGCGTTAGCCTTAACATCTTCATCTTGCTGGCTCCAACACTGCCCCCCCACCCTTCTCCTGCAGGAACCCCATGTCCTAGGTGAGTTCCTGTACTGTCTCAAGCGTGTGGGCGAGTCCTCTGTCCTTATGAATGGGATCAGGCAGCCACCTGCGTTGTCCTCTGTCTCCATCAGTCTCCACTGCCTCTGTTACCGTCCACTTATCCATCAGGGCCCCGTCCTGCTGGGTCCTGCCTCCCCGGCCTTCACTGCGGGAGTTCACTGTTTGCTGGCAAATGGCGGGGAGAGTGCTTCTCAAGGGTTGGGTCCCCCAGCAGGGCAGCTCGGACAGCCCCCTCTGCTCACCCTCTGCCTCCTCCTCCTGGGGTTGGTGACAGCGCTGCAACAGGTCTAGAAACCAGTCGGCAGGAGGAATCCAGAACCCACTCCCTCCATCCTGAGGTCCGTGCTGCTGGGTCTGGCTTGCCTCCCACCCTCTGCTTTCTCTTACGAAACGTTTCTCCTTGGGCCCCTGAGAGCTCTTCCTGGCTTCCCTTAGGTGCCTGCCTCTAGTCCCCCAGACCTGTCTTTTGTGTATCTGAACTCCAGCTGTGGTGGGACCCAGGTGCTCCTGGTCCTGCTGCCATCTTGTGGCCCAGTTCTCACATGGATAACTGGGTGCTGAGTATCACTCAGCCCCATGCCCTAGATGTGTCCTGTCTCAGCTGTGGCCCAGTCAGGTCCTCTTTACCCAGTAGAGGTAACCAAAGGCATGTCATTTTATAAAGAGGAAGAATTGTAGCCTCCAGCCAACAGCCAACAAGAAACTGAAGCCTCCTGTCAATGGCCATGTAGGTGAGCTTGAAGGTGGTTCCTCCAGTCCCAGCAAGCCTTCAGAAGACTGAAGCCCAGGTTGACAACTTGATGTCAACCTCACAAGAGACCCTGGGTCAGAACCACCCACTCAAGCTGCCCTTCAACTCCTGACCCTCAGAAATTAAGTGAGATAAATACTGCTTTAAACCCCTGAATGTTTAAAGGGGATATTTGTTATGTAGTGATAGATAACTAATACACCCTGGATTATGTACTCCTATTTGACGTAGCAACCATTTCCCTGCCTCACTCCATCCAAACAACAAAGACAGAAGCCTGATGTCATGTGGGTAGACTTCCTGGTCCAGCACAGCTGATTGGACCACATCAAGACCTTCTAGGAATTCTTTCCTATTTCTCCCCCCACTTTTTTCTTTTCTCCTTTCCCTTCCTCCCCTTTCTATTTTTCTTTCAACAGGAGGAAGAGGAGATTGAATCAAATAACTGTGAGACTGAGCTGGAAAAGTAGGTAAACTCTCTGGGTAGAACCACCAAGCTAGCTGGTCTGCAGAGAGAGAAAATTGAAGTGAGAGAGAACCAGAGATGAGAGACCCGGGGGGAGAGATATGCTGCCCGAGGACCTGGCAGGTTTGATGTGTCCAGTTGTACTGCTGACAGTTGAATTCTGGGAAAGTCCTCTAATGCTTAAAATAAGTCTCCTTTGGATTTGCATTTCCTCAAGTTTCTGCATTTTTTGATCAAATCATCTTAAGTCAACAATCTCTGCCCGCAATGTTTTTTCTTTTTTGAATAGACGTAAAACATTCCATCCAGTGGACCTGTCTTAATTTCCCTTCTCTGGTTGGACATTTAGGTTATTTCCAATGTCTCTCTATTGTAAACAGTGCCGTGATGAACATCTTCAGCCCTCAAAGCTTTGTTTCACATCTCCAATAAGAGCTTCGAGAAGTCTTCCCAGAAGTGAGATGAGTGAGCCAAATTGTCCTGCTGAATGGCTTTCCAGAAAAGTGGCACCAACACTCCCACCAGCTGTGGAGAAGATCACTCATCTCACCCGCCCTTGCCCGCCTTAGGGTCCTCTCACTTGGCGTTGCATTTTCCTGCCACTTAGCAAGCCAGGGTGTGCCTGGCTCTGTGCACCGTGCTGGGGGCGATGCCCAGATGTCACCCTGGTTAGGAAGCAGCCACATAGTGCCAGCACCTCTAGGGTCTCAACAGGTCAGGAAAGATCTCCGTCTTTTTTTTATTATTCAAAATGAAGTGGATTCTAAAGACCACTTAAAAATACATTAATAATGGTGTTGGTGTATCATTCATCTTGAACAAGTGACAGATGTTTCCCTCAGCAAAATGCCGAAGTGGGAAAGCGGGTTAGGAAGTTGGAAGATTGATTAGTTTCTGTCAAGGGGCTCATTACCTCTCGCCCAGAGAACCTCCCGACTGGCCCCCTGCCTCCAGCTCCTGCCCCACCCCCCCGTCCCCCTCTGTCCCCTACACTGTTGTCTAGTTAATCCTGCTGATGGGATCTGCGGAAGTGGGATGGTGGGAGGCTTAGAGGTAGGTGGCCGGTGTTCTTGCCTGGGATCAGTCACTGAGTTCCTCCTGCTTCTGTTTCCCCTTTTCTTGCATCAGAACTCTGATTTTCATCTAGGGTCCTACCCTGCCCCTTTCTCAGTCCTGGGACATCATGTGGGGCTGACACTGCTTCCCTCCATCTTCCCCCCGTTCCAGGGGGAAGCATATTATACCCTTTGAAAGTTCTGCAGTGATGGGTTCGAGGGGCAGCAAATGTTCCAAGCTGAGCCAGCCATTGTTTGATGTCTGGATCCAACTGTACCTGAAGTCCACCCTTCAACATCCAGCTATGTGAGTTGAATCCCACCCTCCTCCTTCCTCTTCCTCCTCTTCCTATGCTACTGCTGCTGCTTATTTTCTTTTTTAAAAAAGTCCAGCTGAACTAGGTGCTCATTACTTGTAAATAAGAGTGATGACTGATACACAGTGTGACCCTGAATGAATCCTTTCTTTTGGGTGGCTTCAGTTATCCCACCTTGAAAATGAAAGAGCTAGATTCGCTGGAAGAAGTTCCTCCAACCTGGGAGGTCCAAGGCCCCCGTCTGGGCTGTGGGGGCCCACACGTCGGGAGGGTCACAGATGGATGGGCCGGCTCAAGTGGAGACTCAGTCGCTGGGCGGCCCTTGCTGGGAGAAATTCTAGTGGGTGTGCCCTCCCCAGACTTCCAAAGGGCTGCCCAGGAGGGAAGGCAGAGGAAGAGCAGGCCCCCTGGAAGGAGCCCAGAGGCATATTGGGGTTCCATGGAGGGGAACACTGTGACCAGCATTGAGATGTGCTGCCCCCACCATCCGCTGTGTCTCTCAGTGGCTCCAAAGTACCTTCAGGGTTAAGTCTCATCCCCTTAGATGGGCAGAAGGCCAGGCTCCACGTAGGGCTTAATAAATATTGAATGAATGAATAAATGAACAAATGCCCTTCATGACCAGGCTCTCGCCCAGCTCCCTGGCTCTAGACTCAGACCCTCCACCCTCCACCCCGACCTCCTTATGCCTTCATCTTGTCCCCCTCCAACCCAACCCCGCAAACTCGGACTTCTCCTTCCATATGCAGCTCATTCACTGACCCAGCAGATGCTTCTGGTGCCCCTGCTATGTGCCAGGTAACTCTTTTGGGCACTGGCATTGACCCAGCAGGTAAAGTCCCTGCTAACATGGAACCTAATCATTGTTGGGTGGGGGTGGGGCAGCAAACACAGAGGAGGCCAGTGGGTGATGGGTTCTCTGGAAGAAATTCAGCAGTGGGTGGAGATGGGGATGCTGACGGGGTGGGGCATGGTTGTTTTGTGGTTAATAGAGAATGGCCAGGGAGGATTTCTCGGATCCACAGGCACTTAAGAGGGAGGGAGGGAGGGGGCTGTGCAGACCTGAGTAGGGTGTGCAGGTGGAGGGAATAGCAAATGCAAAGGCCTTGAATGGGGGATTCAGCTTGGAATGTTCAAGGAAACCCTGTGCTGGAGTTGGGGGGTGCGGGCAGGGGTGGGGGTGAGAGGGTAACAGTGGAGGGGGGCAGCCATGCAGGGCCACATAGGTCCTCATTGGCCTTTTATCCTGAGCGAGAGGAGAGCCACAGCAGAGCTTTGGAGGGGACAGGGCAGAGCTGGGAGATTGGTTAGAAGGTTCTGACAAAAATCCAGGTGATGGTCTTGGGAAAAGTAGAAGTGATCGATTCTGCATCTGTTTTGAGGGTAGAAGGGGCAGGATCATCCCATGTGAGAAGGTGAGGGTGAGCAAGGGAGCAAGGGGATGGGACGCTTGTGCAGGAGCTGCGAGGCTGCAGCCAGCAGGCTGGGGGCAGGGCGGCCCAGGTAGGGGTTGGGCACGCTGACCGTGAAATGCCCATTGCTTAACCACAGGAGCTCCTGGAAAAGAAGGTGGACATGTGAACCCGGGGGTCTGGGGAAAGGTTGGGGCTGGAGGCATGACTTTGGGTGTCAATAGTAGAAAGAAGGTGGTTAAAAGCAGATGCTGCATGAGGGAGTGAGGGCAAAGGAGACCAGCTCCCACCTTTGTGGGAGACCCCAGAAACAGGAGGAAGATTGGCAGAGGTTCCCTGCAAGTAAAAGCAGGCAGAGTGTTGTCCAGGCTGTGTCCAGACTGCTGGCCGGTCACTTAACCGGGGATGGGTCTTGGCCATTGGTCCCAGCAACAGGAGGGTCATTGGTGACCTTGACAAGAGTGATGCGGATGGGATCTAGGACTGAGGGATTGGAGACGGTGCCAGAGAAGGGTTGAGGTTGGGGGTCAGGGGTCGGGGATGTACCTTTGAGCAAAGCTTGAATGAAAGGTGGGAATAAGGGATGGGGACGTGATGGAGAGAAGTTCCACCGACAGAGGGAATGGCTGGGGCCAAGTCCCCAAGGGAGGAGGGGCCCAATGGGCTTGGGGAAGGAGGAGGAGGTGGGGTGGGGGAGGCAGCAGCTTTGTGGGGCTGGGGAGCAGCTGGTATTTAGTCTGGGGGGTGCCAGGATGAGGACTTTGAGCACTTTATTTATTTATTTTAAAAACCGCCCTCTGGCTCCCAAATGGGGAAATTTGGGAGTCTTTGATTCGGAGCAGCCCCTGCTGAGTCCCTTCCTGCTGCCCCCTTATCTAGGGCCTCCCCTGCCCGTGGGTCTTGGCCTCTGTCCCCACTGCCTCTGATCTGGGGCAGGCTGCTTGCGTGGGCCCCCCTCGGCCACCCTGGCTGCGGAAGTTGGGGGACAGTGAGCGTGTCCTGAGCAGAGCCCGGCCTGTCTGGCCGTGTGAGGGCCCTTTGTCCCGGGTTGGCACTGAAGTTTGATCAGGCCCTGGTGGGGCCAGAACTGGCCTCTGATACACGCCAGACAAAGGGCCTCTTTGAAAGGCCAGGAAGTAAGGAGCTGAGATTTATCTGCCCAGGGATTCCTGAGACCATCCCAGGGCCGAGGGGCTCGGGGCCCTAGGCGCTGGTAGACCTGTTACTGTCACGTCACCAATGCTGTTGTTATTGGTTGAAGGGTTCCTCCCCCGCCCCCTGAGCCGCCCCCGGCTGTGCTGTCTGCCTCACCCCCTCCAAGGGACCCGTCTAGGGTCTCACCACCCAAGTGTGAGTCAAAGCAGGACGGCTTTCATTAGGTGCCAGACACAGCCCTCCGAACACCTTCCCAGGTATCAGCTCAGACCCTATGAAGGCAAGACCGTTATTTCTCCATTTTACAGATGAGCAAATGAAGGCCCAGCAAGGTTAAGGAACTGGCCCAAGTTCATGTGTAAGGAGCAGGGCTAGGGTTTGGTCCCAGTCAGCATTCCAGCTGGGGTCATGCAAGATCACAACTCCCAGCCCCTGCATTTTCTAGAAGGCCCAAGAAGGGGAGGGGCTTGTCCAGGAGGCATGAGAAATGCCGAGGCCTGAGTTTGAATCCCAGCTCCTCAGTGTTGCTTGCGTGACCTTGGGCAAGTCCCTCATCTTTTCTGAGGCTTTTCCCCCTCATTCTGGGGACAGTAAACCCTTTTTGTAGGATTGTCATACTGACTAAACACAGTGAGGGCCGTGTGTGCTCAGCAGTGTCTAGTGCGGCGCACGGCCTCCTGGTGGTGTGAGCTCCTCTCCTAACCCTTCCCTGACCCAGATGCCAGTGCAGATCACAGCTTAGGCAATGACCTCTTCCATGGCACTCACACCTCAACAGTGGCCTCTAAAGCCATGATTTTTCAGCAGGGTGCCAGCCCGAATCACAGGGAACTGTACAAAGAGCTACACCCTGAGTCCCACCCTGGAGATTCTGAATCAAGCTCCTTCAAGCCTTTAGCTCCAAAGGAGTGAATCCCTAATAGTGGAATGCCCAACTCTGATGAGTGATACAGGAGAGACTTGGAAAGGGAAGGCTGGAGTTATGTGTGTGTCTGTGTGTGTGTGGTGCCTTCCCACATCCCCAGTGTGTTCAGCCAGCCCTGAATGAGCAGCAGCCCCCTTGCCTGGTGGGCCAGCTAACTGAGTCTGCTAAGCTTTGCCCTTAATTAAAGAGGAGGGGAGTCAATGGTCTAGGGGTTCAGGGAGCTACTGAGATGTCAGGAGTCACTGTTAAATTTTCCCCAATCAAACCTCATTTCCAAACATCCTTTCCTGAGGGAAGAGGATCTGGGACAGGGCCTCTGTTCCTTTTCAATGCCCTTTGCTCCTTTTCTAATAACAGCTGGCCTTTATGTATGTGTGCTCTGTCCTGGGCTGAGGGCACTCGGCGTTGTATTTAACCCTTCCAACAACCCGATGCAGTGGGTACACTTGTGCCCATTTAATAGATGAGGAAATGGAGGCTCTTAGACCACAAAATTACTTGCTCAAGATCATACAGGTGCTAATCTATAGGCTAAGATTTTAAGAGTTCACTCTTAACTCCTACTCAGTGCTGCTCTGTGTAAGATGGGAATGGAAACCCAGGTAGGATGCAGCCAATAGGAAACTTAGTTAGCAGTACTGAAAGAACTAGGGGTTTAGTATTCTCACTTAATGAGAAGGCTGATGTAGCAACTCAGTGACAGTGTCAGAGATTAGGCTCTCTCCCCTCCACTCTGTTGTCTCTAACTTGTGGTTTTTGCCCTCATAATTCCAAAGTGGCTGCCACACTTCCGGAACTCACATATGCATTCCAGGCAGAAAAGCAGTGGAAAAGTCAAATGTCTCCAACTTGGGAGGCTTTGTTTTCTTATTTGGGAAGTGAAGCCCTTCCTAGCAAACTCCCACCTAGATCTCCTTGGCCAGAATATGTCCCTGGTTACCCTTGTCTGGAAGGTAGTTCGAAAAATGAGACGTTAGCCTTCCAGCCTCTAGAGTTGCAGAAGGCAATGAAGAGTGTCTGGGAAAGGTGCTGGGGGGCCAGTGCATGTTCCTGCCTGGCCTTCTGTTGTGGCCTCTCCATGCAGGTCTCTTCATCTGTTCAAGGTGCCCCTACAGAGGCTCAATTCCAGCCTGAGGAGTCGAAGGACTTTTTGGGTGCTTCTGCTGTCTGAGGTCTGGGCAGTGAGGAGAATCCTAGACAATTTGAATTCAGAACAATTTGTTTTCTGGACCTCATTTTCCTCATTTGTAAAATGTGACCTTAAACCTACCTGCCTGATGGGGTGGCCAGCAGGACGAAGGGAGACAGTGAGCACCTGGTGCCTGGCCACAGTGGCAGAGCCGTGGAAGGCAGCACACGGCCTTGGCAGCACACGGCCTTCGCAGAGCACTGCTGAGCAAGTCACCACCCTCCCCAAGGCTGCAGGTTCCCCAGCTGGAAAATGGGAGTGAACCTATCGCGTCTGCGCCATAGGTTTGTTCTGAAGATGACATGAATTATGTACCAAAGTGCTTCTGGGGCTGTTCCTGATGGTTTCCCTGGGACAGGTTCCTAGAAGGGTGAGGCCTTTTTGGGGGTTCTTGTTCCACAGGGAGGAGGTGCTGTTTCCAGCAGCGATTTGAGGAGGGAGGAGAGCTGATGGAGGGGAGGGAGGCCCTGCAGAGACCCCGGGACTCCCTGACACCTCTCTGGGTTCTGCTGCCTCTAGAGAGGGCCCGAGGGACCCATCAGATGGCCCGTCCTCCATAGGTAGTGGGCTGACCCCAGTGCCCTCCCGCCGCAGCCCCAATCAATGGCTCTTGGCTGGGCTTTGAGCCAGCAACAGCAGTGGCCTGGTCGGCCTGGCCAGTCACAGCACTGTCCCCAGATAAGCCCTTTGGAGGAGCAGAGGGGGCTCCCTGGGGCCCACCATGGGTTCCTGACCTACTTAGGAGGCATGCAGACAAGCTTTGCCTCCCTGTCCCTCAGCATCCTGGGAGAACCGGGGATGGTGGGGGTGCTGTAGCCCCCTCCCTACAATTCCTTTTTGTCTTGGTCCCTGGTCTCTGTCTGGGCCGAGCTCTCCAGGGGCCTGGAGAGAAGGCAAAGGTGTGAGTGCTGGGGAGTGCGGGTCGCGGGGTCCCAGTCCTGTTCTGCCATGTGACCGCAGGCTGGTACCTTCTACTCTCTGGGCTCCTCACCTCTGTAAAAAGGTCCCATTTCTAACCTTATCCAACTTGGACATCTCCGTGGTTGTGAGTCTGTGACCCATGGTGTCCCTGGACCAGGGGCAGCTTTCAGCAGACCTTGGAGCCTCCTGCCCAGGGAGATACCCTAGGACAATCTTCCCTCTGTCTGGGGAGGGAGACTTGCTGGGTTTGTGGGTGCAGTGCGCCCCCTGGTGGCTCCTCTGGAACACTGCTCTGTCCAGGCCCCAGTCCCCAGAGCCTCTGTGCTGGGTTAGGGCTGGCTGGGCCCAGCTGCAGGGGAAGCAGTTTTCTTTCCTTTTGGGGGGATAGATGAAGATGGGGTTGCTGTAGTTCCTGGGAAGCTTTTTCACTCCAACATATAATCCTGCCACCAACATCCCCACCTGAGAGAAACAGATCCCTCTTGTTTCTGGGGAGTCGATGTGGGTTCCTTGTCTCTGGGAAGTGAGGGCACCATCCCCCTGTTGCAGATGAAGAGACTGAGTGTCAGCGGCTCGGTGATTAGTTCGTGGCTGACCTCTCAGGCCTCAGTCCCGCCCCGACCCAGGATGCCCTGGGGACTCTGTCCTCTCAGGCTGGACTCAAATGGTCCCCTCTGCTCAGACACTGTCCCCTTCTTTGGAGGAATGCCGATCCTTAAATCTTATATCAAGTGCTCTTTTATTTATTAATTTTTTCTGGGTAGAATATGCATAACATACAATTTACCATTTTAACCATTTTTAAGCATTCGGTTCAGTGGCATTAAGGACATTCACATTGTTGTGCAGCCATCACCACCATCCATCTCCAGAACTTTCCATCTTCTCAAACTCAGTCTTTGCTTATAAAACAATAAGCCCCCATTTCCCCCCTTCTCATCGGCCCTTGGAAACCACCATTCTACTTTCTGTCTCTATGAATTTGACCATTTGAGGTACCTCATGCAAACAGAATCATACAATATTTGTCCTTCTGTGACTGGTTCATTTCACTTAGCATAATGCCTTCGAGGTTAATCCATGTTGTAGCATATGTCAACATCTCCTCCTTTTTAAAAGCTGAATAATATTCCATTGTATGTATATACTATGCTTTGCTCATCCATTCATCCATTGGTGGACTCTTGGGCTGCTTCCACCTTTTGGCTACTGTGAATAATGCAGCTAGGAGCATGAGTGTACAAATATTTATTTTTGAGTCCTTACTTTCAATCCTTTTGGGTGTATTCACTTCCCAGAAGTGGAACTGCTGGATCATATGGTAATTCTATGTTTGATTTCTTGGAGGAATCTCCATACCACTTTCTACAGTGGCTGCACCATTTACATCTGTATCAGCAGAGCACAAAGGTTCTAACTTCTCCATATCCTCACCAACACTTGTTCTTTTTCTTTTCTTGATACTAGTTATCCTCATAGGTGTGAAGTGTATCTCACTGTGGTTTCAATTTGCATTTTCCTAACGACTAGTGATGGTAAACATCTTTTCACGTACTCATTGGTCTCTTCCTTTTTAAACAGTTTCCCCCAGACCAGAGAACTTGAGCATCACCTGAGAACTAGTTAGAAATGCAAATTCGCAGACCCCATAAAGGATGCGCTGAATTGGAAAACTCTGCACCTGGGGTCCAGGAATCTGGGTTTTAATCAACACTGTGTAATTCTGATGCACACTCAAGTGTGAAAGTCACTGGTCTGGGCATTGTGCCAGGCACTTTGCAGAATTACTTCACTTGCTGCACTGTTATTATTCTTATTTGGCAGATGAGAAAGCGGAGGCTCAGGGAGGTGGCATCCCTTGCCTAAAGTCACATGGAGTACAAGCTCCAGGCTCCTAAAAGGCCTGTGTGTTACCTTCGCTGGGGTTCCCTGCATGACCAGCAGGGAGAGACCTTCACCCAGGACCCGGAGTCTCCACCTGGAGGGAGTAGGGGGGCAGATCTTGGGGGTCCCTGGAAGTGGGGCAGGACTCCCAGGGCTCACCCCCACACCCTTTAGTCCCACACCACTTACAGGAGACTCATCTCTCCCACTTGGACTCTCAGCCTCTGACTGGAAAGAACACTAAGGCAGGGACTCGAGGAACTCGGCTGAAGTTTGAGAGGTTCCATTAACTAGCTGTGTGACCTTGGGTGTGTTACTGAACCATTCTGAGTCTCAGTTTCCCCAACTCTAAAGTGGAGGTTGCCACCCTGCATTGGTGACCTATTGATAACATGAAAGGCCCTTCAAGTCTGAGGCGCTTTGGCTTCCTGGAGGGTTGAGGTGAATGATGCTCTTTGCGGGGATGGAAAAGTGAAAATTTACTGGGTACTGGATACTCTCAATGTGACATTTTATTTTATCCCGACATAGTGGAATAAGGAATATTACCCCCATTTTACAGATGAGGAAACAGGGCTCAGAGAAGAGAAATGAGCTGCTCAAAGCTCCCATGGCCAGAAAATGGCAGAGAGGGAGGTCCAACTCAGGGTTTCTCTCTCTCTCTGTCTTCTTCCAGATGGCTGTCCAAGCAAAGGGCTAATGTCCAGTCCACGGAGGGACAGGGAGACAAGGAGGCAAAGTTCTCTCTGTCCCTCCCTCTCTCCTTGGACTCTGGGACCAGGCTGCTTGCCTGTGGCTCCACCACCAGTAGCTCTGCCCCAGTGAACAGATCACTCCTGCTCTGTGCTAAATGTTTGTGTCCCCCCCAAATCCATATGTCGAAATTTTACCCCCAAGGTGGTGTTGGGAGGTGGGGCCTTTGGGAGATGATTAGGTCATGAGGGTGGGGCCCTCATAAGTGAGATTAGTGCACTTCTGAAAGGGACCCCCAAAAGCTCCCTTGTCCCTTACACTGTATGAGGACATACCAGAAGACGGCCATCTATGAACCAAGAAACCAGCCCTCCCCAGACACTAAATCTAATGGTGCTTTCATCATGGAATTCCTAGCCTCCAGAACTGCAAGAAATAAATTTCCATTGTTTATAAACCCTCCAGTCTATGGTATTTTTTCTAGCAGCCTGGACTATGGATCCTCCTCATCCTAAGCCTCAGTTTGCTTGTTTGTACAATAGAGATAATAAACCTTGAATCATTCAGGATCTTAACTGGCTCACAGTATAGGAGGTGCAGGGATGGAAATGATGGGGTGGGCTTCTCTGTCAGCCAGTCACTCTGTCAGTCTCCATGTGTCTCTTGGTTTCTCAGTCTACCTCTTGATCCCTTTGGCTCTACTCACCTCTAGACGGTGGCCTCATTTTCTCCTACTCTTTGACCTGGTGGTGAAGACAGGAGGACAGGGCCACAGGCAGCATTGGGCTATGTATTTTCAGCTCAGCCACACCAGGGTAACAGGGAGCAGCTCTACCAACATCCAAATATAAAATCCCAGTGCAAGTGTCTGATTGGCTGGGCTTGTCTATTCCTGGGCCAATCATGGCGGCCAACTGGAGACGAGACATTCCAGTTGGTCAGTTGTAGGTCACATGTCTACCCTTGTGGTTGGAGAGAGAGGTCCTGTGATTAGCAGTCTCAGGAGAGCTGCTTGGAGTGGGGCTGAGGCCATCAGTAACAGCTAACACATCACACCCACCATGTGCCAGTGCTGTTCTAAGAAGCACCTTAAATGCATTCATTCATTTCACTCTCACAACAATGATTCCATTTTGCAGACAAAGGAACTGAGGCAGAGAGGCACACAGCTGGTGAACGGTGCGGCTGGGATTTGAACCCAGCCTGGGTCCTTCCATAGCTCATGTTCTTAGTTTACCAACAAAAACAAAACAAAACAAAACAAAACAAAACAAAACAAAAAAACCCTCTAATGTTGTAGTGTTACCTGAAGCAGAGGGAAGTGCTGTTTGGCAGACAAAAGCTGTCCATGTCCCTTCTACCACCCATGGGATCCTTTGATGACCCAGAAAGCACTCAAACCTGGGCTTGACACACAGTGGGCCTTTTGGGATGAAATTTCCTTTTCTTTTCCCTGGAAGATCAAGGCAGATCAACTTCACCCCCAAGGAACTGGGTTGGTGTGCCAAGCTGAAAGGTCTCTGTGGATGTAACTAACCCGGCCTGAGCATCTTAGGAGGACCACTGCTCCCTGCAGGGAAACCTGGAGGCCTTTTGGTCCCTCTCCCTGCATCCCCCACCACCTGCACAGAGGTCTCTCCTCAGTCCAGAGGGAGCCAGCTGAGGGTCTGGGGTCGGGGTCGGGTCTGGAGTCTGAGGGTGTCATGCTCTGCAGGCATCATGCCCCTCTCCTGGGTGTCACGTTCCTTCCCTCTGTGTTATCCTTGGAGCCGGAGGGTCGTGGACTCACCGGGGGCTGGAGTGGGCCTCTGCTGGGTACACAAACACCAGTCTGCCATCCAGTGGCTGGTGAACAAGGGGAGCCCTCAGCAGAACTCGATAAGGTTTCCAAAAACAAGACTGGGCCCCCAGGAATGTGGCATTCCTCCAGCCTACTGGCAGCTGCTAATTTATGCTAAGCAGATGCATGAAAAGCCCAAGTCCCCAGTGGCCCAAGGGGACAGGGAGGATCCAGCTGGCTGAGCAGGGGATGAAGTGGACCTGTGTTCCTCTGGCTACCTGGTCCCTGCCCTTCCTTGGGCCTCCAGAGGGGCCCCAGTTCTTCTGAACCCCTGCTTTGGTGAGCCAGAGGGGCTCAGCCTTGTCTTGGGGATGGACAGGGACCCAGGGGAAGGTCAGAGAATGAGGGGCTTCAAGGCACATGGGCTGTGTGAATGGGGAAGGGGCAGTCTCATTGACTCTTCCTCTGAGTCCCCCATAGGGGTCACAGTGGCCTTGAGGATACGGAGGCCGTGAGGGGTTTAGTGACTTGCCTGGAGATGGGAACAGATGGTGACACCTCTGGTGTCAGGTAACTTGGGGCTGAGCTCCTGGATCGGCCACTTAACGCTGTACGACCTTGAGCAAGGTGCAGAACCTCTGAGCCTCAGTCCCCCTCATCCTTCTTGGATGTTGGGAGTTAAATGAGAGGCGGACCAGCTGGGTAGGGGCTCAGGGGCCTGGGATGTGACCGTCAGCAAACCCTGGAGCGGAGCTGGGGCTGATTCCAGTGTGTGACTCTGAAGCCTTGGCTCTTCTGAGGCCCCAGGCTCCTTCCCGCTGGGGATTCTGGGGACAAGGAAATTCTCACGGCCCAGACCCTTTCTACCTAAGGCACCTATCTCGTGCTACATGCCCAAGGGCAGGGGTTCCCTGGGGCCCACTCTTGGCCCTCCGGCCCCTCAGTGGGCAGCTTCAGGTCAGGAGAAGGACATGTGATTCATGATCAGGGGTGCGGGCTGAAGGCCGGGTCTGCCTCCTTCCCTCCAGGTGACCGATCGTGGCCTGGGGCTGTGGGTGATCTCTGAGTGGGCAGGGCACGGTCATCCTGCCTCTCTACCCCTGTGAAGGGCCTCTCTTGCTCCCCTCCTGGGCACAGACTGCACCT
The DNA here is from genome assembly GCF_048564905.1 of Vicugna pacos. Classification (NCBI taxonomy): domain Eukaryota; kingdom Metazoa; phylum Chordata; class Mammalia; order Artiodactyla; family Camelidae; genus Vicugna; species Vicugna pacos. The sequence continues at coordinate 46,043,908 of NC_132999.1, forward strand.
ACAAGCCCCCCTCAAGGCCCATGTCCTTTGTTAACCTTGACCTTCTACACTGTCCTCATTCTACTCACTTAGGTGCCCCCCCGCCCTCCCCCGTCCCGCTCACACAGCTGCTCTCTCCACTGTTAACATGCTCTCAGCACCGCACCCAGTACCTACAGGGACTGGACAAACCACACTTCTGATGTTTTTAGTTTGCCTTCCTTGGCCTCAGCTTCCCCATTGGTCTGATGCTAGAAGGGGTGGCACCCTAAGAGCCTGAGGGCCATCTCTCTCCGGCAATACTGTGACCCTGGGCTAGGTGAGGGAGCCCAGAGACGGGGGGATGGCTTCCCTGGGCCTTCAGGGCTACAGCAATCAGGTGATTCTCAGTGGCCCATCTGGGGACTTGGACCCTGTAGCCATGAAAAATGACCTTAAATTTTCCATGAAGGTATTGGCTCCCAGCCCCAGCCACATGAGTTGTTTTGGGACACCCTGGCCGGTGTTCGCTGCTGTCACCCAAATAAACCGGCCCCAGTTGGTGAGGCCTGGACGTCCCTGCCCACTCTTGTTTATGGCCCTGCTGGCCGGGTCAGTGGCCGGACTCCGGCGTCCGCCCTGGATTCCCTAGGTCCAGGCTGGGCGGGCTGGGCACAGGAACCTAACCTGTCCTGCGCTGTTAACGGCAATGTGGTCTCTGGGCCAGGCCAGGGCATCCTGAAGTGAAGAAAAATAAAAATAAAGTCACACAAACAATCCCAATGTCACCCCGCTGTGCGGCCTCTCCGGGGTGTGATGGGGCATGAGGCACAGTCGGGACCAGGAAGAAAACCACCTTCCTGTCAGCTGATCACAAACACAGAGGCAGCCCACAGGATGGGGCAGAACAACTCTGTAATTTTTCCATCGCGAGCTTCAGCCCTCACACAGTTGGCTACGGTTGACAGCCCAGGGATCCAGGGGTCCCGCTCCCTCCTTCTCATCACTTTGTCTCCCCATCCAGGGGCCTGTACCCTGCTGCTCGCTCTCCCCGGGGTCCTGCCCAGAGACTGGTGCTCCCAGCTCGCTTGGGAGGGCCAGAGAAGGCCCCACAGTCCTCCCCTGAGCAGACCTGGGTCTTTGCAAATCTTCTGGGACCCTTGAGAAAAGGCTTTCCCAGGCCCTGGGGGTGGGGCGGGGGTGGGGTCCTCACATCAGACAGCTCTGGTGACTCACAGGGCTAACCCCCCCTCCACCCCAGCAGTGAGACAGGGAGGGGACAAGCTCAAAGGCAGGGCCTGACCTCCTAGTCTTCCTGTTGGGGCAGCAGCAGCGCCCACTTGCTGAGCGTCTAGTCTGTGCCAGACACGGTGCCAAGCACTCTGGACGGCCTCGCTGAATGCCCCCGGCCGCCCTGCGCAGGCGAGTCTATTCAGGGATGCGCTTGCTGGTAAACAGGCTCTCCGAAAAACAAAACAGAGCAAACCACAGTTCTCACCGACTGGTAGCACTGGCCAGTTTCCGTGGTGTGGATACTTCCACTGCAGCTAATAAGGGTACTGAACAAAGAGTCAGGAAGACATGTGCGCAGTTAACTCACAAGCCGGGGGGAGCCTGCTCCAAGCGTGTCCCGGGTCTAGTCGCTTAACGCACCGGAGGGAGCAATCGCAATTTGCAATTTGCAAAGCAGCTTTCTTTCTAAATTTTGAACTGACCTTAATTTCTATGTCATTAACTTGTGGAAGCATTATCTTCTAGTTGTTCTGGGTCCCCCTGGCCCCTGTCCCAGGGTTGTTGAAGGTCTGGGGGTCTAGGTAGGGCTGGGACACCCGTGGGAGGGGCACATTAGACCCTAGCATCATCACCTCCTGGCTTCCCCTGCGTGGTCCCTGTTCCCGTCTAGTCCTCGAGGGCACTGCCGAGTCCTTTCTTATTTCTCATCACCAGGTCCCTTCATAGCCACCAGCTCCCTGGAGCCATGTTGGTGCCATGCCCGTGCCTCCGTAGGTACAGGGGAGGATGTCAGTGCATCTGCACCTCTGAGGGGGGAGCTCCCTGGGGTGGGGCCCTAGCCTGGTCCCTGGCTCCTGCGCAAGGCGGGAACTCTGCCCTCAGCACAGCCTGGGTCTGTCCCTCTGTCCTGGGTCTCCAGAGAGTCTGGAGAACTCCCACTGTAGCGGTGGCTAAGGGACCCCACCCCTCCATTCTCCGACTGCTCCCTGTTTCCATCCTCCCAAAGCCCCCAAATCTATCTGGTCTCAAGGGCGGGAGGATGTCTCTGGTTCATCACCAGGGCTTCCACAGTTACTCTGACAGAGTCTGGATTTTTGAAATTCAAAAGCCAGTGCATTTGACTCCTCTGTTACCTGCACTCTTCTGTGTTATTCCTGAGGGCAGCAGCATGTCACGCTGGTTCTGGGTGGGGACTGGGGACCGGGGAGGGGGCAAGAGGGGGATGGGACACAGGAAATTCTGGGGAAGGAGGCGTTGAGGAATATTTCAACATGTTATCCTCCCATGCCTGATAAAGAAAGAAATGCAGAGAGGTTCAGTCCCCTGGCTGAGGTTGTCCAGTAGATCAGAGACTGAACTGACTGAATCCAAGTCCCCAACTTCCAGCCGCATAGAAAGCCACCAGCTTGCTGTCCACTTGGACCAGCTCAGGGGTGAAGGCCTAGAGAGGGGAAGAAACTTAACTAAGTGGGTGGGCAAGTCGAGGCAGATAGAGGATAGAACCAGGGCTCCTGTCTCTGTCTGGAGTTGGCCCCACAGGACCAGTTGCTGCCCAGAATCCCAGGAGGCCTCAGAGAGCCTAATGGGGTTGGGGAGAGAGAAACACAAGAAGAAGGGAGTTGCTAGTTCTGCTGCCCAACTCGCTGTGTGGCCTCAGGTAGGGCTGTGCCCTCTCTGGGCATCCATTCATTTCATTTGCTGGGAGTGCTATGAAGGAGGAGGGAGGAGTCGGCCTCCTTCAAGGTGGCCTCTTTCTCCTCCTGGCCTCTCCTGGGCATCTTAGATCATGACTCTGGACCTTCAGTTCATGAAGCTCCCCTCCTCTCTTGAATTTTCTAACGATCTCAAACATTATAGAAAAGTTGCAAGTCCGGTGCAGAAAACCATCCCCCCAGCTCCTCCCCATTTGAAAGTGAGTTGCTGCCGTGGTGACCCATCCCTCTGAATATTTTAGTGTTAGCTTCCTACCAGTAGGGACTGTCTCCCCACAGACACAAGGCGACCTGGAAATCAGGACACCGCTGTTGACGCGTTATCCTCGAGCTCCATCCGAGGTCGCCTGTGGTCCCAGGACCGTCCTTGCATTGAGTGGTCCTGACTCCCCAGTCCCGTCTGCCCGGAACAGCTAGTTCCTCATTTCCTCCTCCCTTCTTAACTTTCACGGCTTTGACTCTGCTGAAGGTTACAGGCCAGGTGCTTTGCAGCGTGTGCCTTGTTTGGGGTTTGTTTCCTCTTGTTTAGATTCAGTTTGGGCCGCTTCAGATGAAGCGATGCTGGGGTTCCCGCTGGGTCCCAGCAGGTGGCGGCTCTTGTGATTTGCCCCATGACTGGTGAAGCCCACCAGGACCCTTGTCTGGACTCGGCCTGCGGGCTTCTGCACAGTCCAGTTACACTTTCCCCTTCATCCCGAAAAAGCGTTTTTGGGAAGGTACCTCGAGACAATGTAAATCGCCGGTTCCGCATCACACTTCTCATTCATTTGTTCATTTATTCAAAGTAGCGTGGACTTGCAGCTTCCTGTTTTATTCAGTGGGTGATAACGTGTGATGAGCCTTCTTTTAAAAATTTTTTTAAAAATTAAAAACATTTTTTTATGGGAGGCAAGTAATTAGGTTTGTTTGTTTGTTTGTTTATTTATTTATTTAACAAAGATACTGGGGATTGAACCCAGGACCTCATGCCTGCTAGGCATGCACTTTACCACGGAGCTGTACTGTCCCCCTATCCTGTATCTTGGTGCTGAAAAAGAGGCTGGAGCCTTTTTGCTGGCTTTTGTGTCTCCGACGGTGGCCTCATCACTCTTTCAGTACTTCCTTAACTCCCTGGCACAAAAAGATATTCTGGGCTTATCTCAGTCTGTCCCAGGTCCGGCCCTGGAATTAGCTGTTTCTCCAAGGAAGGCCCTCATTTTAAGCCTCCCATGTGATTTCCAAGTGAGGTAGAACAAAACAGTTACTGTATCCTAAGTGCCTGTACGGAGGAGCATTAGATGTGTGTTAAAGGAGTATGTTTATAAAATGCAGCATTAGAGAAAAAAACCCCGAGACGTTTTGTAGCCATGCTTGGCCAGGCCTGATTTAAAAAGAAATACACTAGAAGCTTTAAAAGCTGGGCGGGGAGTGGGGGTCATGGGATTGTGCTCTGGGCTTCTTGTGGTTTCTGCTCTGCCCCCGGCCTCTGAGGCGCACGTCTGGGCCCCCACTGTCTTGGCCGGCACGGCTGGAGCCCAGGAGGGGCACAGGCGAGGCTGGGGGTCCCGCCAGAGCAAACACAGCCCCCGCACAGCCCAAAGGAAACAGCCCTCGGTCAATATTAGCTCGTGTGGAGCAGGCCTGAGGCCCGCGCGTGTGGTGTGTTGCCTGCGGCCTCGGGGAGGGAGGGGGTGGGGGGCTCAGGAGCTCATGGGAGCCCGAGATGTCACAGGTCCTCCTTCTGCGTGGATGGGGACACTGAGGCCCAGAGATGGCAAGGATTTGCCTTGGGCTGCAGCGGGAGTGGCAGGACCAGCCATCAACGGGGCGTTCATTTGTGCTCTCCATTCTTTTCCTTTGGGGGTTTCTGCTTTCCCCACTGTGGCTTCTGAGAGGCAGCAGAAGGCAAGTCAGTGAGCACTGGACTGGGAGCTGGGAATCCTGGATTTTACTTCCGGCACATCCGGGTTCCACTGTGGGACCCCGGGATGTTACTGTGTCCCTCTGGGCCTCCTTCTCCCTTTATCTCAAAGATCCCTATATTGAAAAAGAAGATGAAAAGGAATATATATCTATGTATAGTTGAATCACTATGCTGTACACCGGGAAGGAACACAACATTGTAAATCGACTATACTTCAATTAAAAAAAAAAGAGCCCCTCTCCTTGCAAACTATCATCTCTGCCCTCCAGTGCTTCTGCTCCACTAATTCACATGCCCCAACTCAGACAGCCGTGAAGAGACGGGGAGAGCTGGAGAGGGCTGGCTGGCCCTGCACGAAGGCGCTCACAGTAAAGCAAGATGAAACTACCGGATGGTCACGGGAGGCACTGAAGGTTTGCAAGTCCTGCTGACTGTTTTTAATGTGTAGCTGGCATGAGGCAGAAAGACAAACTACCCGCCCCCTCTCGTTGTCCTGGTGTTCCACCACACATGACTGGGTTGACAGGGAGGCCTGGCTGGGGCTGTAGCATCCAGGCCCAGGGAAATGTCCCAGGAGGCGCTGCAAAGCTCAGCCATGGGGTGTGGCCCCGAGAAGCGGGGAGTGGGCTTGCCGGGACCTGGGAGCGATGTGGTCCTTATTCTAGCCCTTGTGTTGGGCTAGTGGGGATTTCGTCTAAGCTCCAGCTGCCGGGATGCTCACCCTGCTCGCCCACTTCCTGCCTTATCTGTGGGCCCTGGGCCTTCTATCGCCCTTCTCCAACTGCTTCCCCACCCTCCCTCTGAGCACGAAGGAGAGCCACAGGCCGCCAACCACCCTCCACACCCTGACTCAGCCTCTCCAACCCCCTTCATATCTCCAAGAAGCTGAGAACCAGTTTTTGCTGATCCCAGGCCAGCATCTGAGTCCCAGCTCTACTGTGTGGACTGACTGTAGGATCCTGGGCAAGTCACTCAACTTCTCAAAGCCTTGGTTATATCATCTGTGAAATGGGAAGAATGAGGGAATCCAGTCTCGCCGCTGGGTCACTGGGTTGTGAGGCCTGAAGCAGATAAGGTAAGAGAGTGTGGTACGAAGTGGGGCCTGGGTACATGCTCTTCCTGTCATCCTCTGGATCCAAGACTCAGGTCATAGCACATCAGGGCCTGGCTGGAGGCCCACCTTCTCCTGGAAGCCTTCCCTGATTGCCATAGCCTAAGCTGAACTCCAGACTCAAAGAATAAATAGCTCAGCAGTGGGAGAGGGACTGGGAGCAGGAAGGGGCCTGAGTGAGCTCCCAGGACAACCTCCTTGTTCTGAAGTTCAGGGAAGAGAAGGGACTTGGCTAAGGTGGCACAGTGACTGAGGGACAGAGCTGGATCTAGAAGTCCCCCTATTCCTTCTTCTGTAATCTTCCTGCTCTTCCCGTTTAATGTCCTTCCAAGTGATATAACCACTGCGTATCCATGAGAGGAGTTCCTCTTATTTGATAAACGAGTAAACCGAGGCATAGAAAAGTAAGCCTGGACCCAAAGCAAGTAAAACAGAAATGGCTTCCCGTGTGATGCCCTTCCCCACATGATGCCAGCCTCCTGTGATCTGCACCCCTTCCCTTCCAGTAACCCAGGGTGGCCTGCGGGCCAACACTTATGACACCTGCTCTGTGCGAGCCTCACCCCTGCCTGGTTGAGCCTCCACTCCAGACTAACACAAAAACCAGATGAAGAGATGGTATAATCAGGGCCTGAAAAATGGTGCAAACCAGGATACATGAGTAACTCGGAAGAGGGGATGCTATAGAAACAACAGCATAGAAGTATTAGAAGAAAAAATGGAGAGCTACTTTCATAATCAGACACTTTAACAAGTAGTACAACTGAAAATATTAACAAATTCAAGTTTCCTTGAGCAATCCACAAGCAAATGAAAGATAATCTGTGTAAAAATGCTTACAACTTACATCACTGACAAAAGATGAACTTTAACATATAAAGAGCACCTCCAAATCAATAAGGAACAGATCATCAACCAAGAGAAAAAATGGGCAAAGGATCTGGACAGTTTATAGAGAAAAAATACAAATGGCTCCTGAACATATGAAAATTTTCTTAACCTTACGTATAAAATGAATTGAACTGCAGCACAAGCCATTTTTCATCTATCACATTGGTAAAGATCAAAAAGTTTGATAACTCACTGTTGATGAGGATGTGGGAAACAGGCACTCTCACATTGCTGGGGGTAGTATATGTTGGTATGACCTTTATGAAGAGCAATTTGTCAGTATTGATCAAAATGGCCATTTTTGTGCCCTCTAACCCAATAATCCCGCTTTTCAGAATGTCTCTTACACATGCACTCTGTGTGAAACTGATGATATAGAATGATACCTATTGCTGCAGTGTTTGTAATTGCAAGAGATTGGAGACAATCTAATACCCATTAGTTAAAGTTTGTTTAATTGTGAGATAGCCACTCAAAGGAATGCTATGCAGCCATAATAAAGAACAGGAACACTCCTTATGCACTTAGTGCAACACACTCCGAACCTGTCCTTCAGTGACCTCGAAGTGCAGAACGTAAGGCACCCCTTTTGCTGAAGGGACATATATGGATGTGCCTGTACATGTGTAGAAATCTCTGGGAGGAGACACCAGAAAACAGGTAATCGTGTTGTCCCAGGGGAGAGTAATGAGGGAGCTGTCGGATAGGGGTGGGAGGGAGACTTCTTTTTTCAATTTATATCTTTTTATATATTTAAAATTTTATACTATGTGCATGTTATTGGTTCAGAAAAAAAATTTATCAGGTAAGTGGTGAGGGGAAGGGTACAGCTCAGGGGTAGAGTACGTGCTTAGCAAGCACACGGTCCCGGAACCTCCATCCTCCATTAATAAACAAACAAACAAACAAACAAACCTAACCACCCTCTTCCCCCTCCCCCCAAAAAAGCCAAAACAAACAAACAAAAAAGTCAAAAAAAAAAAAGTGGATGGTAAGATATAACTTCAGCCACATGGAGAAGGGCTGATGGGAGACCTCAGGCATCACTAAGCAGGAAGCGAGGACGTGGAGAAGGCCTGCCCCCCGCGCATCTCTCAGCTTTTGGTTTTAGTCCTGAGGAGCATCAGGAGGTCCTGTGGAGTGCTGGAAAGTGTAAAGGGTTTTAAGCCTGAACCTCAATCCTAAACGTGCCCCCAGCAGCTCCACTCGCCTCAGGAGTCCTCTGTTGTTCAGTCTGTGAAGTGAGGGCAAACACAGCACCTTCCCAGAGTTAAAATGAGACAAGTGGCAGGCCAGCCCTCTGCAGGTGCCCTGGGATGCCCCCTTCCATCTCCCTGGACCTCATCTCTGCCCTTTGTCGTCCCTGGGAACCCCCCTGGGGGCAGGGCTCGGCCCCCTCCCCTCCCCAGGCAAGGGCAGGGGACCGCGTTGCTTAGCAAAGTGGCTGGGGGCTGGGGTGGAAAATGACAGCATCAGATTAGCCCTGCTGGGAAATAGCACACTTCTCCAACCACAAACACCCCCACGTTTCCCTCCCGTGTAGGGGGTTTTGGGGGAACGGGGTGGGGCTGAGGCTGGTGATACCAATGACACTTTCAGGCTTTGTGCCCCGAGCCCTCTCGCCAAGGTAACCTTGGGGGGGCGGGGCGTGCCTCTGTGGGGGCTCTGGGCCTCGTGGTTGTCCCGCTCTGTGGGATCTGGAAAGAATGGACCTTGCAGGCCATAGGAGCCACTGAAAATTCTTGAGCCAGATAGGGTTTATTCAGAATCAGCCTTTAGGAAAACCTTTAGGAAGTATGCTTGGCAGGGGGAAAGGTGACAGGTTGAGGGGAGGGACAGATGCCTCAGAGGCCACCTGTCTAGTCCAACATCCTTATCATTATCTTAATCTTCATAGTAACTCTGCCAGAAAAGCCAGCCTATTTTACATTTATACTCATTTTACGGATGAGAAAACAGAGAGGCAGTGAGACTAGCCGTAGGTCACACAGCTTACTGGGGCAAAGGTGGGGTGTTGACCCAGGTTTGTATCCCTCCAGGGTTTGTGGGTTTCCCCTATACCTGATACCTCTCGAACTGAGGGTCCAGCTATTTTTAGACCACTGGTGTCATCTCGATTATGCCTTTTACTAAGAGGTGGTATTGTTACCCATCCCTGCGATGCTATTAATAATGCTGTGACTATTACTGGCCTCTGCTTTCCCCAGTTGGGTTTTGGCTGGAGTCAGCAGGGCTGCCACCTGTGGCCCCAGGCTCGAGAGGCAGCCCCAACTGGCAGGAGGCCCCTACTCCGACTTTAACGAGTAGGGACCGGGAACTAGCAGGTGTCCTGCTCAAATGGTTCAACCAGCAGCCCCTTGCAGCCGGGGCCTTTGTCTTGCTCACTGCTCTGACCTCAAGGCCTAGCATGGTGCCTGGCACACAGTAGGCTCACGGTAAATGCTTGTCAAATGATTACATGGGTGATGCTGTCACCTGTCAGATTAGCAACTCCACATTGTCACCCTGGAGGAGGCATCAGCACAGAACCAGGTTCCCTGGACCATAAGGCCAGTGTGGACTGGGCCGCCGCAGGGTCTGAACAGGGCATCTTCACAAGCACAGGGCTGGACTATAGGCACCTGGGCAAATTCTGTGGGAGAGGGTGTGGCCTTCGAGTTAGGCATGTGTCCCAGGTGGGCTCCTCATTTGTCCAGTGTTTTAAATTGCTTCTTGATTATGCCTTTTACTAAGAGGTGGTATTGTTACCTGTCCCTGTGATGCTATATATGTATGTGTATATATATACATTGTGTGTATATATATACACATAAATATATGTATTCCTTGATTCTGAATTGGTGGCCCAGACCACTTCCTCTTCAGACACTTTTAGGAGGACGGAAATGCCCCGAGGCCCCGGTCTGACAGCAGATCCAGCCCTCCAAGCCCCCGGGGCCGAAGAATCACCTTTCCTGCTGGGAGAACATGGGGGCTGGGCCTGGGCAGTAGCCCCCGGAGCCTGCTGTGCTGGGAGGACCCTTCTCCTTCTGTCCCCAGCCTCTCTCCCCAGCTAAGTCCAGCAGGAGGTGGTGGTGGTGACTGGGCCCTGGAAGTAGGGATGGAGAAAGGCAGAAGATTTGGGAGGTGAGAGGGATGATGAATCCACCAGGCTTGGTGACTGGGAGGAAGTGAAGGTGAGGGTGAGAAGAGAGGATGATAGGGAGGCTGGAGGGTCCACACCCGGAGGGCTTGGTTCAAGGTGTGCCGAGGACAAGGTGGATGTAGGGGTGTATAGGCAGGGCTGAGGCTCAGAGGCTGACCTGGGCAGGGGGTTAGCAGCAGCTGGGGTACCCAGAGCAGGGATGGTGGCCTTGGGCAGCAGCAGTGGTGGCTGCAGAGTAGTCTGGCCACCTCTGGCTCTGTTTCCCAACCTACCCAGGGCCATGCCCAATGCTGGCAGGGAGAGGCTTCGGCCACAATCGGGCTCTTCAGCCGCAGCCAGCCGGGGACAGATCTTTAGGCAGTTGCTGGAGATTTATTGGCGGCTCTGAAAGGGTTGCAGTCAGGAGGCCCCGGCTGGCTGACCGGGGGCCTCCCTGTTGTTTACCCAATGCTGGGAAATTTGAGGGCAGCAGCAGCGCAGTCAGTCTGGAGGGTGTCCGGCTTCTCGGAGTAAGTAAACTGCCAGGCACCTGGGCCTGGTCCAGGGGGCCAAGTCTCAGAGAGGATGGGTTTGGACCACTCCCTGATGTTACAGACAGGGACACAGAGATTACAATGGGGGAGTGATCATCCCAAAGTCCCACAGCAAGTCTGTTCTCTAGTCAAGACCAGAAGCCAGGCCAGCAGAGGCAGCAGAGTGGTACAGATGATCAATTACTGAAATGATCTTATTCATGAGGGCCCTTGTTTACTTACTGTCTCTCCTGCTAGAATGTTCACCCCATGAGAGCAGGGAACTTATCTGTCTTGTCCACTGCTATCTCTCAAACACCTAACACAAGCCTCTTGTTGAATAGATGAATGAAGTTGAAAAAATTAGGTAGGGTTTCTTTTTCTCACATTACCAAATGTCCAGAGAAAGGGAGTTCAGAGCTGACACAGATGCCATCAGGGTTCCAGGCTCTTTCTGTCTCTTTCCTTCCACATCCTTAGGGTATGGCTTTTGTCCTCATGCTTCCAAAATAGCTGCTGCTCCTCTGGGCATTGTGCCTGCATTCCTGGCAGGAACAGGAGAATTAGGACAAAGAGTAGAAGGCAGGTACTTATAGAGTCTGTCCCTTTTTAATCAGGATAACCATAACTTTCTTAGAGGTCCCGAAATAGTGCATTGGCCAGAATCATAAACATTAGTTCTCAGTTTATCTTAAAAAAAAAAAATAGAAATCTCTTCCAGGGACCTGGCTCTCAGCAAGGCCTATCACTGTTGTTGTTTTGTTGTTTTTATTTGATTAAGTAAAAATCCCCTATCTGGGGGAAATGCCCTAATGAGGTCATTCTTATTGTGGGGTTAATGGCAGGTGTGCAACTTTTCAGGGACTTGGATCTTTGAGGTTCTTTCCAAGGGCGGGGTACACAGCTGGGAGAAGGGTGGTGCTACTGGAGACTGATGCTTCACAAGATTACCCTCCCATCCTTGCAGCAGCCCCAGAACATAGTGTGATAATTCCCACCCATTGTGCTCAGAGTGAGAAAGGGGCTTGGTGGAGATCAGAGCCAGGAGGGCAGTTGGGTTCTCAGCTCCGGGATCAGTGTTCTTTTCCCTGCAGACAGCACCAGCTGTGTCCACGGTCCGAGATGCTAGACTTTGGGCAATGCCCCCTGCTGAGATGCTGCCAGAGGGCACTGGCATGGCTCTCATGCTCTTTCTAGCCAGCACCCTTTCCGACTGCAGCGCCATCACCCTAGAGCCTTCTGCCCGGAAGCTTTCTGCCCGCACAGCCCATGGCAGCATCGACAGACCAGTATATGGTGTGACCGTGTCCCTGGTTGCAGCCAGTGACCTCTGGACTCTCTGGCTGGGAGGCAGCTTCCTTGATGGTGTTAGACAGACAGCCTCAGAGGCCCCTGCCTGCCTGTGGGACTGCCTGGTTATTGGAGGTCTGCTCTCCCCAAGCCTAGGCCTTTGGTCTGTCCTTGCCAGGTTGACCCTCTGAGGTCAAGGCCTGGCTCCCTTCGGCAGGACAGGGAGTCGGGGAGGGTCCCCCACATTGCATCTGCAGGCCCCAGCCCCGGGGAGCATTGCGGGGGCAGGAGAAGGGGAAGGAGGAGGGCTATGTGGTTTCTTGTATTTTCCAGGCCGCTGGCCTTGGCCTTGCAGGTCCCAGCTCCAAATCTCAAAGGTGGGAGTGAGGTGGTGAGGGCCGCCAGGAGGGAACTGCAGGCCAGTGGTCTGGCAGGAAGCTTGACCCTAGGCCCGGTGAGGAAAGAGAGCCCTGGGCTACCCTCGGGGGCACCGCTCACTTGCTTCCCAAGCCGCTGTCCCTGAGCGGGACCCGAGTTCTGGTTCCGGCACGAACCGGCCGTGTGTGCTGTGGCAGGCCGCTGCCCCCTCGGGCCTGCTGGGTCCACGTCAGCTCTTTTTGCTGCCTTCCTCTCCAGTCTGGGGCTGGGGGAGGCTCAGCTGAGCTGTGAGCTGGGACAGGGCTTAGCCAGTAACAGAAATAATCACAGCAACGTTCATAATCAAAAGAGCTGCGTCAGGTCCTTGCTGTGAGCCAGACCCTCTGAAGTGCTTTACCTGATTCATTGAAAGAACACAAGACTCCCCAGCTCTGTGTTTAAATATGAAACCTGGGAGAGTCGTGGGCTTTATTTTTACCTCTAGGCACGTGGGTGAAGAGGGAAGTTCCAATTATGTTCTTCTGGCTTAACAAAGAAAACTCACGTTAACCCTGCCTTTGAGGAAACAGACATGTCTGTTGAAACATTAAAATCCCACTGCAGCAAATTATTAAGCAAGACAACCAGCCAGAATCATAGACTTCATTGGGATTAAAGATGACTTTCTAAGTTATGGGAATCATGCCTGTAGTCAGGGGGTCTTAGAAGACTCTTTAGAAAGAAGTGGAAATTAGGCGGACAGTTCGCCAGCAGATTCACCTCTGCGGAGCTGTGGAACTTTCCTTCCTCTTTATTTTGAGGAGTTTGGAAGGTCTGAAGTTTTCAAGGGTTCCACCAGTTAATAAAGACAGTTTAAAGGGTAGTCTGGAGGAGCTCAAAATTTGTAACTGAGAAGGGCAGAATAGGAGTCGGGGCATATGCAACTTTGCCATCTGTGTGTGCAATTTCTTACTTAATCCTCACAGACAATGAGATGGGTGTTATCATGATCCTCAACCTATGCAGGAGGAAACTGAAGCTCAGAGAAGCCCATGATTTGTCCGAGGTCACACAGTGAGGAGGTCAAGGGCTGCACTTGAGAAGATGGGGACTGTGGCTTCCACAGAGTGTACTGGGCTCCAGTGTCAGAGTTCCCTAGGTTCCACTGTGGACTCTGCTGAGTAGCTGTATGAGTTTCCTGTTGCTGCTGTAACAGGAAATTACCATAAACACAGTGGCTTAGAACAACATACACTTATGACCTTAGAGTTCTGGAGGTCTGAAGTCCGAAGTGGGTTTCACTGGGCTAAAATCAAAGTGTCAGCAGAGCTGCATTCCTTTTGGACAGGGGAAATCTGTTCCCTTGCCTTTTCTAGCTCCTAGAAGCTGCCTGCATTCTTTGGCTTGTGGCCCCTTCCTCCATCTTCAGAGCCAGCAGGTTGGCCTCTTCCCATATCTGTCTGACTCTGATATTCCCCTTTCCCTCTTTCACTTATAAGGATTTTTTTGATCACATTGGGCTCACCTGGACAATCCAAGATAATCTCAAAATCCCTAACTTAATCATATCTGCAAATCCCCTTTGCCATATAAGGTAACATATATTCAAAGTCTCTGGGGGTTAGGATGTATGTACTCTCGGAGGGCCCTCATCCTGCCTACCACGGTGATCTTGGCCAAAGGGACCTTGCGTTTGGATTCCCTTCCTCAAGAGATTGGAGGGGAGGAACATAAAGAGGATGAGGCTTCCAGCCCGTAGGGAGTGACTGAGTCTCCACCAAGGGACCATTGTGTACTGGAGGCTGGTCAACTCGCAAGGAACAGAAGATGCATCAAAACTCAGTACTTCTGGGAGGGAGACAGTGCCTGGGAGGTGCCACTTGCCCATGAAGCAGCTGCCCCTTGTGGTCACTGTCCCCTCCTGGAGGCTGCCCCTGGACTCAGCAGCAGACAGATCAGGGTTCAAATCCCAGTTCTGCCTCCTCCCAGAAGCCTGGATGTGGTTAAGTTGGGGGAGGAGGATGGGCCGAAAAGGGAAGAAACAAACAAGATGGGTCTGCACCACGTGACCTCATTTCATCTTCACCGAGGTGGAGCTTCTGCCTCCGTCTTGCAGATGTGGAAACAACAGCTCAGAGAGATCAAGCACCTTGTCTGAGATCACACAGCTACTGTGGGATTTCCCGTGCACCAGGATTCCCAAGTCGTGACATCCCCACCACCTCTATGGCTGTTTGCCACACCTGCCTGCCTTCTGGGCTGTGGCTGCCCTGACATTTTCCTTTAAATTGACTTATTCTTTTTTATTTAAATGCATCTGTTTTAAACTGAGACTTTATATTACTCCCATAAATGGAAAATCACAGAATTCATGGGGTAGTTATGTATATTTTTATAATGTAGGTTAAAATGAATTTATCATCATAAAAATGAAAATTATTCATCCATATACCATGTAAAATGATTTCTCATCTCCATTAGAGTGTTTGGCCCTGTCTTTGAAATTTGGCTCCACACCTGCTCTGGTTTCACCAAATCATAATGTTATTAATGGCTATCATTTATTATGGTATTGAATTTCAAATGGCTTCCCAGCACAATTAAATCCAGATTCTTCAGCCTGGCCTGGGGCTCTACTAGCCTCTGCTTTTCTCATCTCTAGCCAATCTGGCCCTGCTGCTCTTGGGCAAAGCAGGGCTTTTCTTGTTGCATTGGCTACCCAGCCAGGAGGTGCCAGGATTTGAGCCCAGGCTGTGAGCCTTGGATCCAAGCTCTTAACCACTACACTATACCACCTTTCCATGATGCCTGGTCTCAGCAAGGCCTATGATAAAAAAAATAGACAAGCTTGAAAATGAAGTTGGAAAGGGCTTGGCTGGGTCACCCAGGAGCCCCAAGCTTAGAGCCCTCCTTGGTCTCATTGGCAAACAGAGAAAGGTTTGATCCAGTCCACTAGCCAAGTTTTGTAGGCCCCTGTCAAGGGGGAGGAGCTTAGAGACCTTTTATAACCTTTCCTGGTGTAGAGATGATGGGCAGCTGTAGTGGCTAATCCTAACTGTGATCTCATATAAGGGTGGGACTTCACGGCAGGTCCCACAATGTCTTCTACCTGAAGTTTCATGTAGTGAGTGAGCTCAGTGTCTGCACAGAGCAGACTTCTTACAGGGACTCTGCAAGTGCCTCATGTTCTTTCCTTTACTGCAATACAGATGGATAATTTATCATCTGGGAAGGGAGATAGATCCCAGTGTAGCTCGCTTAATAGTCACAGTAGATTAACTCTGACTTTTCCCAAGAGTGAGGGGAAAAAAATCTCTGATTGCACGGCAGCATTAGGGGGCCCTGAGGCTCACAAAGGAGGGCTTGACTTCAGGTCTCCCAGATGCTGTGAGGAATTAATGACCTAGCTGTGCGAGGAACCAAGCCCAGGGCCTGACATATGGTTGATGGATTTGTTTAGTAATTATTCTTGTCCTGCTTTGGACAGGGTTCAGGAAGAACATGCTTCTCTCTGATGCTGGGAGCAGAGTGAAGAGAATACCAGCGCTAAGGGAGTGGCTTCTAGAACCCGTTAAGCCTCGGTTCAAATCCCCGTTCCTCCATGGGCTAGCTGTGTGATCTTGGACAAATCACTTCCCCTCTCTGTGCCCCAGTTTCTTCACCTGAGAAATAGGGATAATAATAGTACCTCCCTTTGAGGGATCCAAGGGTTGAGGTGAGGATTCAAGGACTTAATCCAGGAGCATGCTTAGAACATGTAGGAAAGACTAGATGTAGTTGTTTTTGCAGCCAGACAGACCTGGGTTTGAATCCTGCCACAGGGGTGAATGCCTTGACCTCTCTGGACTGCTGAGTCTCTATCTGGAAATGGGGTTGGTAAGAGCCCCTGCTTCCCAGGGTGATGGTGAGAATCCAGTGTGCCATGAGCGTGAAACCGCTCAAATTCCAGCCCTGGCAGATGGCAGGTACTGACGGTGTAAGGGTCTGCTCTCTCCAGGGGAGCCTCTCCTGGGCGTGGCAGGGACCCGCTGTTGTGCTCCGAGGCCGGCTGGGGCCCGTCCCAGCTGCCCCACCCCCGCTGTGACGCCCATGCCCCTGTCTGTCTGAGGGGCAGGAAGGAAGTGAAGAGGGCAGCCGGCAGCTTCCCCTTTTCTGCCCTGCTCCAGGCGCCTGGCTCCTTCCCTGTCAGAGCCTCGGAGGAGGGGAGGCAGCACCATGGCCCCCCGCACAGCTGCCGTCCGCCAGACCTGCTGCTGCTTCAATGTCCGCATCGCCACCACTGCCCTGGCCATCTACCATGTGGTGAGTGTGCGGGTGGGCCTGGGGACGTTGTGTGTGTGTGTGTGTGTGTGTACGCGTCTGAGTGTGACCGAGGGCCCTGATGTAATGAGCCCCCTCCAACGGGAGGACTGCTGCTCGCCACCATTTTGTGGGACCCTGGACAAAAGTCTCTTCCCTGCTCTGGGCCTCTGTTTTCCTTTCTGTCAAAAATGAGGAAGGAGACCCTTCAGTAGTGGCCGGAGTGGAGCATCGGCGGGGAGTAGAGGAGCTTGTTCTAAGTGAATGTAGCTCACATTCTTTCTGAGGCTCAGTTTCTGACTCTGTGAAACGGGACAGTTAGGAACCATGAGGTCATCTGTGTACGAGTGGAGCAGCGATGTGAAAGTGCTTTGGAAGCCAGGAATCTTGGGAGAGACATGGGCCGGGATGTTGCCAGGATGTGGGGTCAGGCTGCAGGCACGGCATCGACTCCTCCCTCGGGACCTGGGCCGCTGGAGGCGATGAGAAGCGGGACTCCCCCTTCTGTGCTTCCAGGGAGACGGAGGGGGCTGAGTCCTTCTCCCCACCAGAGAAAAGGCGATCTTGTGCGGATGAGCAGGGTGACTTGCCTGGCTCAGGCTGGGCCCAACAGTTCCCCTTTGGAGGCCAGTGTGCACAGCCGTTGCGGAGCCTTTGTCTCCTGTTAATTCAGAGTGATTCTGGGCGAGTTACAGCCTCCAGGGCTGGAGGCTCCCTCTCTGTCTTGGTGGCTGAAGATTGGGGTCTCTGTTCTGCCCTGTCCAGACCCATCCCCTTACCGACAGCCCCGAGCCACACCCAGCTCCCCCAGACCAGGACACCTTCCTCCCGGGGTGACTCAGGGCCTGTGGTTAACAATTCTTTTATGAGCCTGGAAGGGCTTCCTCAAAATTAGCCGAAATCTGGTCCGCTGTGGTGGGCTGCTGTAAACTGCTCAGACAAGGCTGCATCTGTTTCCTGTCCCAGGCAGAGCAGGCAGGGCTGCGGCCAGAGCCCAGCCTTTGGAGGGATAGTGCTATTCAATGGTCAGTGCACAGCCTCTGGATCCAGACTCTGGTGTGCAAATCCTGGCCTCATCACTTCCTGGCTGTGCAGCCTTGGGCCACTTACTTAACCTCTCTGAATGTCAACTTCTTCATCTAAAAATGGGCATGAGAATAATAATACCTCTCTGATAGAGCTGTTGTGAGACTCAAAGGAGTAAATATCTACAAGGCACGTAGCAGTGCCCGACAGGTCGTTGAGTTTATTATCAGTAACACCTCAGGCACGGAGGCTGCTGCCGACACATCTGTAGTCAAGCTGACAGGACCCCGGTTTTGGGTGGAGCTCAGAGGTTGCTCTGCCTAGCTTCTGCGCACGCAAGAGTGATCCTGAGAGAAGTGGATGGCACCTTGCCTGTCCCCAGACCAAGTCCTTAGAGAATGGACAACTTTCTAGGAAGCACAGTGTGTAAGCAGGGGTGTTCTGGTGGGGAGCAGACCCCTGGGTCCCTACCCCGGCTCTGCACTAACTGGCTATGCGACCTTTGACAAGCTGCTCCCTTAGGCCTCATGTTTTCCTTTATAAGGTGACGGGCAAGGGGCTGTGGACTGGCTCCGAGGTCTCCCATGCCTCCAGGGGACAGCCAGCTTGTGCTACTGAGTATGGTGGGGCAAGTGGGCCTGTGGTGACCGGGGAGCCCGCACCAGGTCTATTCTGGTGGCCGCTCTCTGTTTCCGCTGATTGTTGCGGTGGAGGAATGTGGGCCCCAGCAGCAGCAGCTCCTCTGACATTTGGAGAAACAGGAAACTCTGGCTTTTATGTCACCGTTTCTGCTGTTTCCATGTTAGTGACTGATTCGAGGTAAAAAAGAAATCCCTGGGCAGACCAAGTCAAATCCATTTGCAAGCTGCTGGGCCCGGAGGCTCCTCGGCAAATCCCGGACTTTGTGACTCAGGGTTTCTCCTTGATCGTGCTGTCTGGGGTCTTCACTTGTATATGGATAAGTGCCATTAGTTCCTGTCCACAGAGCTGGAGGATGTGTGGGCAGGTGATCGGGGCAGGCTTCTTGGAGGAGGTGCTGCTAGTAGAGGTGTAGAGTTTGGTTGCAGGGAGTAAAGTTGGGGGAGGAGCAGGTGTGGATGCTGAGGACAGTGGCTGGTACAGGGTACCCTACACAGACCAACGTGGAGTCTTTAGGTTGGGGAGCAGGGGGTAGGAGGGGCTTGGAGTGACAAGTTAGAGTCTGGACCTTCACTATAGGGCACTAGTGATATTTGGGGCTGGAGAATTCTTTGTTGTGGGGACTGTAGAGGACATTGTAGGACATTTAGCAGTATCCTTGGCCTTTATCCGCAAGACGCCAATAGCATCCCTTCAGCTGTGATAACCAAAAACATCTCCAGACATTGCAAATGTCTCCTGGGAGCAAAATCGCTCCCAGTTGAGAACCACTATCTTCAGCATGAGTCGTGGGAAGCCGTGGGATGTTCTAGACCAGAAGGATTGAGAACAGAAGAGAAGTTTGAAAGCTGTACTGCTGGCCTGGGCAGTCATCCCTGGGCTGGGGTCCTTGGTTGATTCCAGCGGGCCATCATCCTCCTGCCCCTGCTGTGAGAGGCCTCTGCTCCTTCCCAGAAAGGGCAGAGACTGGGGGCTTTTTCTGTGGTCTGGCGGTCGTGTGGCAGGTGTGTGGTCAGGGCCTCGAACATCTGGATGGAAAAAGAGAAGTTGCCATCCAGATGTGTTGATCACCCAGATTGGTCGTCATCTGGAGCCAGTCATGGGCGACGGCCCTGCACACGGAGAGCTATTTGTGGACTGAGCCCCTGTGGGGAGGGTTAAATCCGGCCCTGGGCACCATGAGACAGGGCCACAGTCTATTGAGTAATCTGGGCATTATTACTGGAGGACCTTCACGTCCAACGGCTGGAGGACCGTCCTCAAGATTTCGCTGGGTTTGTGTTGAGGATTCCCTGGGTCACGAATGATTGCGGACCTGAACTTGCACACTTAGGGTAGTCAGAGGACTTTCTTAAATCGGGCTCTTTGGTCTTGGCTTGTCTGGCAGCATAGAGCACGCCTGTTCTAAGTTAATGGCAGAAGATGGGGACCCTAGAAGAGCCTTTTGCCCAGAAATATCTCCCTCCTGGACCTCTCCTCTCCAAGGTGCCTGGAATTCCATTAGAAATGCATTGTCCGATAAAAAGCTTACATCCACGGTGATTTCAGCGCTGTAGCAACAGGAGACACCACAACAAGGCCAGGAGGAAATGAGGCTCATGCTGGTCGCGACCTTGTTTCTGGGTTATGGGTTATAGGATAGTGAATTTTTTCTACTTTTCTGTATTCTCCATATTTGGTAGAATAAGCATGTACTATTTTTAAAAAAATTAATTAATTAATTAATTTTTTGCAGAGGAGGTAGTTAGGCTTATTTATTTATTTTAGTGGCGGTGCTGGGGATTGGACCCAGAACCGCAGGCAGGCTAGGCACGCACTCTACCACTGAGCTCTGCCCTCCCTCCAAGCATGTACTACTTTTTAAAATAAACTTCTCATTTTAGAACGGTTTTGAATTTACAGAAAAATTGTAAACATAGTGCAGAATTCCCGTATGCCCCACTACTGGGTTCCCCGACTGTTAACATCTTCCATTAACGTAGTGCATTTGTCACTATTGATGATACACTGTTATTAACTCAAGTCTGTACTTTGTTCAGATTTCCTCAGCTTTTTCCAAGCATCCTTCGTCTGTTCCAGGATCCCATTCAGGATTCCACATTACATTTAGTCGTCAAACCTCCTGAGTTTTCTTTTGGCTGTGATGGTTTTTCACATTTTCCTTGTACTTGATGATCTTGACAGTGTTGGAGTCCTAGGCATGCATTTTGTCAAATATCCATCAAACGGGACTTGACTGGTGGTTTTCTCACGGTTAGACTTGGGCAATGTGCCTGGGGAGGAAGGCGGCACAGGTAATGTGCCCTTCTCAGCGGAACCCACCAAGGGTATGTGCTTCTGGCTTATCTTGTCACTGTTGCTGTTGACCTTGCTTGCCTGGCTGAGGTCGTGCACGTCAGGTTTCTCCATTGTCGTTACTGTTTCTCGCCCCCTGTCCATATTGTCCTTTTTGGAAGAAAGTCACCACGCGCAGCCGGCCCCTAAGGAGCTCTGCTCCCCCACTTAAGGGCAGAGTAGCTACATAACATTTGGAACATTTGGAATTCCTCCTGGGAGATTTGTCTACGCTCCTCATTTCTTGTACAAATAAATGGTTTATTTATTTGTATCTGCAGGGACTCGTGGAAATTTATTTTATCCTTTGCGTTATAATCCAATGCTATTTATTTGGGTGCTTGTGTCCTAATTATTAAATTGGAAAATAAAAAGTAAAGCGACTTCTGTTATTTAAAGGAGTTTCTCTCAGATGCAGATTTGTTCTCAAATATGTCTTTTCAAAAAATTTATTTATTTTTAAAACTGAAGTACAGTCAGTTACAATGTGTCAATTTCTGGTGTACAGCACAATGTCCCAGTCACGCATATATATACATACATTTGTCAAACATGTCTTTCTTTTCTGCGCAGGGCCCCGGGCCAGCGTGTGGGCCTGACTCATTCATGGCCTCTGCCCTCTAGGGGTTCCAACCTGCCAGGGGCAAACTGTGGTAATGGCGTTGATGGATAACAGTGTGAGGGCACAGACGAGGAGCCTTAGCCCAGTCCTTGGTGGAGACTGGGATTCAGGAAAGGCTTCTGGGGGAAGGCCTGAGTACTGAGGATGAACAGGACTTTGCTTGGGAATGTTGGGGAACAAAGGACATGCTAGGTGGTGGCTGTGCACCAGCAAAGGCCTGGAGGTAGAAGAGGCCAGGTGATGCTTTGGAAACACTGAGAAGTTTACAGAACTGGAGACAAGGGAGGGAAGGTCAGCAGGTGTGATGGGGGAGGCTGGAGAGGTCAGCAGGGGTAAGACTGGACCAAGTCCCTGGCTTCTTTCAGGTGACATGGCTAAAAGGATGGATCTCTGCTTGGCCCAATTCTCTCATTTTACAGACGAGTAAACAAAGGTCCAGGAGGGTCCCTGACTTGCTCCAGGTCACACAGGACACAGGGGAGGGGCTTGCTCTAGGCCTCTGCTACTGGCACACAGGTGTGTGGAATGAGCCAGTGAGTGAACGAATGAATTCTTTTCCTGGTGCCATGGTCCTGGGGTGGCCTGTCTGTCTGAGAGGCCCCTTCCCTCATCCAGTCTTCATTTCTTTATGGCTTAGCTCACAGGAAGCTTCCTCCTCCAGGAAGCCCTCCTGCTCTGTCCTCCTCTGCAATCTAGCGGCTTCTCTCTCTCTGCTCCTCTTTGGGATTGAAAAGACCCCAGGCCCTTCTCCATCACTCACGGTGTAACTCTGAGTAGGCAGGTGCCTTTGCTGTGTGGGCCTCAGTTTCTTCATTTGTTAAATGGGGCCACTGGTCTCTGTCTCAAGGGTGGTTGTTCTGAGGCACTGATGTGGCCCCTCTAGAGAGGAGGGTTGGCAAGTGGATGCCTGGAGTGGGGCTGGGGGAGAGGAATACAGGGGCCACTCCTCTTTCGAAAGCTCATCTGTTTGGGGCCTAAAAATAGGCCCCAACTGTTAAGTTGTCTGTTACAACCTCTACCTTCATGCCCGATGACCCCATCTGGGGCAGAGGCCTTGCTCTGTGCCCTTTCTGGGTGGAGGGGAGGCCAGTTGGGGGAGGGTGGGAATCATAGCCCCTCCCTAGCACCATAGCCAAGGGGCCCTGGTGAGAACTGAGTCGTGCTCATCTCTGGAGTGTGCACCCCCTTTTATCTTATAAAATGTTGGAGCCCTCAAGGGGGCACTGGACCCCCTCGGCCAATGGGGGTCTGTATGCAGGGCATTCTGGGGGTAAAGTTGGTTCTTCCTGCTGCAGTAGGCCTGGTGGGCTGAATGAGGGTGGCCAGTCACCTGTGTGAGGTGGACCAGCACCGACCAGACGCCAGGCTGGGCCTCGTCCTCTCCCCACTTCCCGGTTCTCATGCCCAAGGGAAGGGAAGCAGGGGGTTTGGGGGAACGGGAGGTTGGTGGTGGTTCTAGCCATTGGGGGTTGCCTTGGTTGGAGGAGCCCCTGCTGTCAGAGGGCCAGAGCTGGGGGAGGCAACAGCCCAGGGGAGAGTCCTCCCTGGTGCAGGGGCTGGGCCCCTGCTCAGATGGGCCGCATGCCTGGAGGGCAGAGCCTGGGTGGGCCCAGAGCCCCTCAGGAAATGGGGCTTTTATTTTGAGCCCAAGGCAGTGGCCTGGAACCAGGACTTTGCTCTGAGCTCATTATGAGGCCTGCATTGGTCTCTCAGGGGACCCCACCTCACTGGGGGAAGTGGGGGGCACAGAACCCCTGATGAGGCAGGAAGCTGAGCAGGGAGCTGTGCAGAGCTGAGCAGGGCACTGGCTCCCTACCTTCCGGCCCTCAGCCTGCTGCAGGCCCAGGACTTGCTTGCCTCCCCATCCCCCAGCCTCAGTGTCTCCACCTTTCAACTGGGGGCCAATAACCACGACCTGCAGGATCAACGACCCAAAGGAAACCTCGTGGGAGAAGCACCTGGAACCTGGAGAATTTCACACAGATGGTAGCTACTGCTGGAACCCCCATTTGGCAGGAGAATAAACTGAGGCTCAGAGAGGCCAAGTGGCTTTGAAGCTTGTGCAATAAAGAACAGGAATCCCAGTGTCTAGCGTGGTGGCCCGGGCTCTGCCGCTGCTCCAGACCGTGTCAGGGGAGAGGCAGGCTTCTTGGCAGCGATGGGGTTGGGTTCAACTGTAATTTTTGAGGAGCCTTGTTCTTGGAAACAGAACCCACATGCAAAGATGCACTCTTGATTTTACCTGCAGAAATGGGGGGGGGGAGTGGAAATGATAGCCGAAGCTGCCTCATAAGGCTGAGGTGGGGACAGAATGACAGTGTGGGCTGATACTCCGAGGACCCGGCCTCTCCCAAGTGCTTGAACGATAGGAACCTGTTACATGTGGGAGCCTTTGCCCTGAAGGTAAATAGGGAATTGACATTTTATGGGGTTAGTTTGGAGGATGCAGGGTGCTTCTCCAGATACTCAGGAAATGGAGGATGATGGGGGCTTGGGCCAAGCCTGAAGGCTGACTCAGCCCTCAAATGGGTGCCCATAAAAGATGACCACCCCCCACCCCCAAGGTTGGCAGAGGCCAGTGGAATTCACTGGGCTGGAAATTTCACCCTTAGTGCCTGTTCCTTCACGGGAAGGCTTGCTATCCTGTCTTCTCTAATAGGGGCAGGTCTGGAAGGTCAGAGGGCAGAGGGCAGAGGGCAGGTGTTGCTGGGCTGTCACACACCAGGCACAGGCAGGGGAGGGGGCTCCGAGGATGACACACTGGCTTTCCTGGGCACTGGGCCAGAGCTAGCTGCTCCCTGCACAGTGCTCCCGTCTGGCACTTTCTACACTGCAGTGTGATGAACCGTGGCGAGTGCCATCTGGACCGTGTTCTCTGTGAGCTCCTGGTCTTTGCACAAGCTGTCCCTTCTACCTGGAGTGCTCTTTCTCCCATCCCTGTAAAACCACGTGTCTCC
Organism: Vicugna pacos; assembly: GCF_048564905.1. NCBI lineage: Eukaryota > Metazoa > Chordata > Mammalia > Artiodactyla > Camelidae > Vicugna > Vicugna pacos. The sequence goes on from NC_132999.1 coordinate 46,067,897, forward strand.
CCAGCATCATCTGCATCCCTCCACCGGCCCAGCCACCTGGCAGCTACCATTTCCTTGTGGCCTGCTGTGTGCCTGGCCCACGGTGAGCCTAAGCCATGGTTCCCCAAGAGAAGCTTCTTGCAGTTTTCTGAATGCATCTCACCCTTTTTTGCTTTCAGCCCTGCTGTTCCCTCTGCCTGGACCACCCTTCCCACTGCCCTTTGGAAGAAGTCTTCTTTAAGAATTACTGCCTCTCAGAAGCCTTCCTGGAGCTCCTCCTTCTGGGGCCCAAGCTCCCAGTGTTTTTTCCCTCCCATCCCAGGGTGGCTCCCACCCCCACCTGCTGGGGCCTTGGGGTTCATTTTGGAGGCTTCTCCAGGTTTGGCCTGGGCTGATTCATCTCTGTAATCTCCAGGGTCTGACACGGAGTGGGTGGCAGCCACTCTCAATTTTATTTTACTTTGTAAACCTTTTATTGATGTATAATTTATATAAGTAAATCTTGATGATCTTTTTCAAACTGAGCACCCGCATCACCTCCACCCAGATGGAGAAAGGGGCCAGGACCAGACCCCAGGGATCCCCGGTGCCCTCTCCTCATTGCTATGCTCCCTCCACTGACTTCTTCCAATCCACGAGGTTCTAGAACCACCCAGGGGCGTGCTCTCTCTTCCTCTCAGCATTGCGTTCATGAGCTTCCTTGGTGTGGCTGTGTGTATCCAGCTCACCTCCCCTTTGCTATGTAGTGTTTTGTTGCATGAGTGTATCACAATGTTTTTGCCTGTTCCACTGGGGAAGGACATTAGGGTTGTTTCCAGTGCGGGGCTGTTTCAAATGGGGACTGTGGGTTGGTGTCCACACACAAGCACTTCTGCTGGCCCCTCGATCTTTTTGAAGCATCATCTTCGGTAGCAGACACATGTCACCTCGTCTGCTCTGCGAGTGGTTGGGCCCTTCTCTGTTCTACAGATGAGGAAACTGAGGCTCAGAGCAATACAGTGGCTGGAGTGGTGGGGACAGTACGAGGGATGGGATGGGAGGGAGGCCAGCAGGGCTGCAGCCTTGGCTGAGAGGTGGGGCACAGGGGTGCGGTGAGGGGCAGCCCGGCCTGGGGCAGCAGCTGAACCGTGGCTCTGGGAGAGGGGAAGGTACGTCACGATGGTATCGGGGCCGTCTAGGGAGGTGGCTGGGGAGATAGTGCTGCAGGGCCGGGGAGCGGCCCCCACCCAGTTGCCCCCTGATAAGCTGTGACAGGAAGTGTCGGGTGGGGTGGGGGGAGGGGAGCTTCCTGCTGCCGCTGACGTCTTTTCCCTGGTCCTCCTGCTAGACAACCCCAAGGGGCCCCAGGGAAAACAGGGTGGGCTGTTGAAGTAGAGGGCTCTGAGCTTCAAGGAGTGGGTGATAATGGTGATGGATGACAATGATGATAATAATAACGTCTAAGTGTGCAGGAGCCTTAAGTCTGCAGGCTACGGGAGCCAGGGGATTCAGGGTCAGGGTGGAGCGGCCCCGGAAGGCAAGAGACGGCCTGAAAGGGCGTGCACTTTGGACCCATTTCCACTGTTGTAAAGGACATTATCACTGTTGGGAAGGGTTGAGGGCAAGCCCGGGCCTGACTCCTCATGCCCCGTCACACAGCGGCCCCCTACTCTCCTCAGATGTGAGCCTCAGGGACCTGTACAGAGGAGTCCATGGAGTTAACAGACAGGAAGGTGTCCATGCACCAGCTGGCACATAGTAGGTGCTCACTGAACGTTGGATCTCTGTAAATTTTACCCCCTGAAAGCTCAGAGGGTGGGTCTCTGCCTGCCTTCTTATGAGAGGGTAGGTCCTAAGCCCAGCAGGGGCTCCGAGAGGGTGGGCCCACCTTCTTGGACAGGGAACTGGTGTTTGAGCCCCACAGTCAGGGGATCTGGTGTCACCACAACCATCATGTCGTGCTGCCACCACTGCCATTGACATCAGCCGCGGCAGCATGGCTGTAGGGTCGTTGCAGTTAATCAATCACCACTTCCCAGTGTGCCCACTGGCCTTACCTCCATCACCACCCCCCGCCATAGCCACTGTCACTTCTATTGTCACTGCTTATATGATCCTAACTTACCACCAGGCCAAACCTAGGAACATGACAGCCAGTCCCCAGCTCCCAGCACTGTCGCCATGGTCAGTCCCACCTGCCCAACATCTCCTCTGTTCCATTCAGCCACGACTTTATTCAACAGTGCTCCCATCCCCCCACCGCCCCCCACCATCCCCGATTCTTCCTCTCCTCCTGCAACCGCTGCCTCCTATATTTCAGCTTGAGCTGTTGGTTGCTCCTCAGAGCCACCAGGAAAATAAGGAACTCTCCTGGCCTCCTGGCTGCTTCCCCCATTACTCAGCTTAGGGAAGTTGTATTTGTTGTCGAGAAAGCAGAGATCTGGCGGGGATGGAAATGGGAACTGAAACCAGGGAGAAGCAGAGGGAAGAGGTGAGAAAGGGGAGTGGAGAGCGGGGGTGGTAGTGGGGGGGGCCAAGCACAGCCGGGACTGATGCGGTCACGCGGCTTGAGCCTGGTGCGGTGTCTGGAGGACTGAGGCGGATTCGGGCCCTGAAGCAGGCTTGCTGCGTGGCCTTGGGCGAGTCACTGCCTCTCTCTGGGTTTCACTTCCCCACCCTGTGACATTCGCTGTCTCAGGGAAGAGGTATTGCTGCCCCAGAGTTTCCCTAGGTCTGTACTGCCAGTGTCTGGGCCGTGACTCACGATGTTCCCTCTTCCTGGAATGCCTCTCCCTCCTCTCTGCTGGAAAACGCTCACTTATCCTTCAAAGCCACCGTTAAGCTTTCCCATTTGTGACCCCTCCCTGAGCCTTCCAGACAGCAGTGACCACTCCCCAGTCAGGGACCCCGAGCCCTCTCAAGTCCCGTGTCGTGTCCCGGGGGACTGCGATACCTGCAGGCTGGGGTCGGTGGCTTTCCAAACAGGGCCAGGAGGCGTACTGTGCTCAGAGAGCATTTACTGGATGAGCAGATGAAGGAGCAAATGAACACCTGCCCAATGGTGCGCACGGACGGAGCGCTTGCCATATGCCTGGCTCTGGGCTAGCATGTCATTTGACTGGATAGCAACTCCACCAGGCAGGTCCAGTTGTCACCCCCATTTCTGAGATGTGGAGACTGGAGGATCAGAGAGGTTGGTGGCTTGCTCAAGGGCACAGAGTTGGGGTTGGGGCCAGGACCACTTGACTCCAGCACCCCAGCTCTTAACTGCATGGTCTCACCGTGCAGAATTAAAGAGCAGTGAGAAGACGCTATGATGGAGGATCAGGTGGGTGAGTGAATGGCGTCTGCCTGGGTGTTGTGGGAGGAGAGAAGCCCTGTTCCTGTCCCAGGAGGGCATGAGTCCCGGCCCAGGCAGACTCTCAGAGCTCAGGGAGAGGGCGGCTCTGTGTCCAGGTGGAAACCAGGGGGGTGAGGGGAAGGTGAGGGCCAGGCGGCCTGAAAAACTGGACTCTTGGGATTTCCTGGCCTCTCCCAGATTATGCTATAGGTAAGCCAGGTATTTTCTGGGAACTACTCTTGACTGGGGACTGGATGGAGCAGTGAGGGCCCTCTGAGGAGCAGGGTGTGGCTGCGGGGTGGGAGACTCTGGGCAGCCTAAGTGTGTCATGCCACGGTTTGCAGGAGTTCAGTCATCCCAGTGCATATAGGAGTGACTCTTCATTGACAGGAGGAGGGTAAACTGAGGCCAGGGAGGAGCCAGGACCTGGCCAGGTTTCTGCAGTGGTGAGGCAGTCGGGGAGGCCTCTTATGCCCCAGCTGCTGTCCCCTGACCTGTGGGCACCCAGGGAAGGGAATTGGCTGCTGGGGGAAGGTGGGCAGATAGTCTGTGAGACTAGGGGCTGGGCCCCAGAGCAACCACTCAGCCCTGGGTGGAGCCTAGACCCTGGGAGCACAGACAACAGGGTTCAAATCCCAGTTGGGCCATGTGACACAGGACATGCGAATTCTCCTCTTTGAGCCTCCATTCCTCACCTATAAAATGGTGAAAATGATTCCCATCTTGCAGGGTCCAAGTCTGTATGTAGAGGTCTGAGCACACAGTAGTTGCTCAATAAATGTCAATTCCTCTCCATCCCATCTCCTAGGGAGTGAGATTCTTATTTTTCTCCATGTCTCCCATTGAAGGCTAGGGGCCAGCAGAGGGTCTGAGTCAGGCTCTAAGGTCGTTCTGCTCTGTGACCTGGGGCTGGTTCCTGCCTCTGCGAGCTTCAGGGTTCTTATTGGTGAATGGGGACAGAATTATCCTTCACCACTGCAGGATGATGGAGAAGGTGCAGTGGGATAAAGGATGAGCCTGGTTTTAAACCCAGGTGGTTTTTACAAAAGTGGAGATGGTTCTAGTGTCTGCTGTTGCTTCTTGTACAAGCTGCAGGAGGTGGAGGAGACTGGGGAGGGAAGAGGAAGTGCGTGCCCCTCTGATTCTGCGGGGCACTCACGTGGAAGTTGGGGAGGGGAGTAGGCGCAGGCGGAGCCAGAAGGCTGGGAGATGCTGGGAGGACAGTGGAGCAGGAAAGAGAATCAGATCCAGGGCCCGTTGGTCTGGGTTTGAATCCTGGCCCTGCAGATGACCAGCTAGGAGGCCTTGAACAAGTTACTGGATCTGGAGGATCACTGGGATGGTGTGGGTGATGCACCTGGCATGGAGTCGGGCTGAACAAATGTCCTTCCCCTTCCCTCCCCTTCCAGAGTCATGGGATATTCAGGAGGGGTGATCGGAGAGGAGCAGTTGGGAAGCTGATGGCAGGATTGCAGGCATGGTGGCAGGGCTGTGAGGGGTGTTTGGGGCCAGAATTGAGGATTTGGGGAGTGGTCTGTGGATTAGCACTGATCTCCAAAGTGGGGTGATGCCCAAGGTGATCACTGGGGTCTCAGGATGACAATGTTAGAATTTCTAAAATTTTCAATCATGTTTTTATTAATCTCTGGATTTTTTTGCTTTGTATGTTCTATGATGTTCATGATAAACTAGGACATTAGCACATGTCTATAACTTAGAAATAAATAAACAAAGAGGAGTGGGTTTAGAGGTTTTTGTTGACAATGATGCATGATCAAAATAGCTGAGCTCCCTGGAGTGGGTGGCTAGCAGGGTTCTGACGTGTCTTGGGGTGTAGTGTGCATGGAAAGGCATCAGGACAACCCTGGGACACTGCGACTCCTGTCTCAACTTTGTCCCCAACTTGCTGTGTGTCTTTGGGAAAGCCACCTAACCTCTCTGAGCTTAGAAAACAAGCAGAAGGAGCTTATGCAATAAGTGGTCAGAGGTGCTTTCCAGCAACTGGAGGTTGGGATTGTCTGATTCTGAGCTTCGTTCCAGATCTCAGACAGCCCTGGACTCTCTGGATTTCAAAGCCTTGTGCTACGGCTGATAGGTACTCATGCCTTTCTAAGCTTGGATGCAACTCATCTGTATTCCGCTCGCACACTCCAGGGAGCCCAGAGCTCACCTTGCAAGGTGCCCTGTTCTATCCTGGACCGAACTGTCCTCTGCCTCCCTTTCTCTTTCCCTCATTACAGGAGAAACTGGGAGGAGAGGGGCTGGAGCTCCAGCATTTAGGGGATGAGGAAGCAGGTTTTCTCTCTCAGAGCCGTTTCCTGTGGTTACCAGCTGCAGCCCCCACCGCACCTACCTTCCGCTCTGAGCTGCCTCCCACCCTTTTTGGTTCACCCCGCCCCAGGTGGAGGGGGCCACTAGAGCAAGCGCACTGTCAGTCACCCTCGCACCCACCTCCCGGGATGGCTCCGCCACCCGCTGTAAGCTCACATTACCCAAAAGCAGACGATGCTTGCTGAACACCCACGTGCTTTGCAAATAGAGTGCAATTTATTCCTCTTAGATCACGTTTCCAGATGAGGGAACTCCGAGCGGTAATGTGACTTGCCCAAGGCCGCATAATGACCTGGATTCAAATCCATCTCTGCCTGACTCTGGAGCCCAGCTCCTCATCAGTCTTCTCTGCTGTCCCTTTCTGCCCCCTGAACAGGATGTAACATGGCAGGAAGACAAATTGAGACCTATGTCTGAGTTAAAAAAACCCACACAATCAGCAAGGGGGGAACAGATGGTGGATGTCTAGTTGCTTGTCAGCTGAGCATCAGTTACTAGTGCAGGGCTGCCTAGAAAGCCAATGTAAACTTAGGCAATATTAGTAGAGGTAGGGCAGCCACAACGAGGGAGGGGATAGTCTTGTTCTCAGTGTGGTGGTGCCTGGAGAAGTGAGTGTGTGTGGTGGGGGAAGGGCAGAAGGCTTGCTCTAGGGACGCGGACACACAGAAGACTGTGAGTTCCCCGTGGTTGGAAGCACTTAAGGAGAGGTTGCAAGACATAGAATTCCTACATTAGAAGATGGAGGACATGGGCAAGGTGACCTCTAAGGTCCTTTCAAGCTGCAGTTTTGTGGCTGGACTCCAGCTATTGCCAGGGCCAAAGCAGCAAAGCCCATTAGATCTGCCTTTTCTCTGTCATTCTTAGCACGGGTCCCCTTAGAGGGTGTGGTTTGTTCATTCGTCTGTACTTCCATCTACTCATTCATCAAATGGAACAGCTAGACCAGTGGATGAGAGAGACACAGTCCTTCCCTGCTTGGAACCTACAGTCCAGAGGGGATAATAAAATAATAATAGTCAACATAGATTGAATGATTATGATTTGTCAGGTACTTAAAGTGAATTATACCTTCTGGCCACACTACAACCCTAAGAGGCAGGTACTATCATTAGCTCCATTTTGCAGATGGGGGAATTGAGGGGCCTTCGGGGATGGGCTTGACCAGGGCACCCTGGGATTCACGGGTCAGATGCTCCCAGACTTGTGTTGATAATTCCAAGATGCTCAGATGCTGTGACTAAGATCCCATGATACACAGAGCTTGTCGTTATAAAAGCGGGCACAGAGGAGGGGGCCCAGTCACTGGCAGCAGCCCTCAGTCTCCCCCCCTGCCCCACTCCTCAAACCTGGCCTTCAAAAGTCACAGTTACCGCTTTACTGAGAACCAGGTGTGGTTCTAAGTGCTCTCCTGGGATGTTCTCTTGTACCCCTCACATTAATCTCTTTAGGTAGCTATCCGTGTTAGCCTCATTTTACAGATGGGGAAACTGAGGCACAGAGAAGTCAAGTAACTTGCCCGAGCTCACACAGCAGGAAAGAGGAAGGAGGACTATGGACTTCAGCTGTCTATTTGTACAGGCCACACTTTATCCAGGATGCTCCACTGACCCGGCTTCCATCTCCTCTAGGACCCGTCCTCACAGGCCCCTGGAGTGCTTGCCGTTGGGGTGGGAGGGGCTGGCGGTGGAGCTGGGCAGGCCCTGGCTGACCAGTGCTCTCTTCTGCCCCCAGATCATGAGTATACTGCTGTTCATTGAGCACTCAGTGGAAGTGGCCCACGGCAAGGCCTCCTGCAAGTTCTCGAAGACGGTCTACCTCCGGATCGGTAGGTCCAGGGGATGCCGAGGTGGGGGAGGGGGAGGGGCGCTGGCCAGCTGGCCACAGGCTGGAGTTGACGCCCTGTCACTTGTCCTTTTTGAGCTTCAGATCTTTCATCTGCAAAGGGAGCTATTCCCCCTGTTGCCACCAAAGTCTCCAGGTGTGAGAGCAGATAGGATGGCACTTGGCAAACCTGACCAGCTTAGAAAGGTGACAGCAGGGCTGGCCTGCTTACCCCTGTCAACAGCTGCCGTCAGAATAAAATCGAAGCTCCTCACCGTGGGCTCCAGCCCCTGCTGACTTCCGGGCCACCCCTCACAACTCCCTCCACCCTCCCCCTCTCTCCCCTGCTTCAGCTGCACAGACCATGCCAAGCTCGGCCCTGTCCTGGGCCCCCTGCCTGGACTCCTGGTCACTTGGCTCACAGGCCACCTCCTCAGAGACCTTCCCCGACCTCACCCTGGCTACGTTAGACCCCAGGCTGCCCTCCCGTCCTGCGGTTACACCGTCCTGGGTTACCTGAAATGTTGTTTGCTGCCTTGGTCGCCTCTCAAGACAGAGGACTGCAGGAGGACGGGGCCTGGGCTTTCTCGTTCCCTGCTGTAGCTCCCACACTGGTGGTTCCCGAAGTGTGGTCCTCGGAACCCTGGGCGGGGTTCCCAGGGGAGGCACTTCCAGGCTGCTCACTGCTCTCCTTGCCCTTCAGCCGAACTGATCTCCAGTTTCCTGCTCATCGTCATGCTCTTCTTCATCAGCCTGAGCCTGCTGATGGGCGTGATCAAGGTGAGCGCCTGGCGGGGGTAGGGAAGGGGAGTCAGGACCCGGGGGCTGGCGGGGAGCTCTAGCCGTCCTCCTGCACCACTCTCCCCGCCACCCCGTTCACACCCACTACGTGGGCAGCACTGGATGCTGAGAGGTGGGAGGTGCCCCCTAGAGATCTTTACAGTCATTCCTTGGGCTAGAGTCCTCCGTTCCCGGATAAAATACACCCTCCGTGGGCCGGGGTGGGCACAGATGGCTGTGGCTGCCACAGATGACAGACACTTGGGCTGAACTAGCTGGTGACCCACATCCTTTTGAACTGCAAATGGCAAGAGGGAATTTTGGTAGAGAAAAAAGGAAGGGTCATTAGGAGTTGTGGGGAGACAGGAGAAAGCAGTGGGTTTTGTCATCAGTGAGAGCCGAAGCAGAGGTGAGGTGCCGCCGCGTCCTGCTTAGTTCCATCCAGTAGCGGATGAGAGAGAGAGAGAGAGACAGAGACGGGCTGTGGTTCAACTTCCTGCAAAGAGGAAGCCATCTGGCCCTCGGTCCCCAGGGGGTCAGGAAGCACGGACCCGACACAGCGCCACGGAAGCAGGCCCCAGAAATAGAGTCCTTCCTGGGCAGAGAGAGGGTGGCCTGGCACTCCCAGGGCCAGCAGGGCAGGCAGTGATTTGGTGCTTGTTTGGAACGTCTCCACCTTGCCCGAAATGCCGCCGTTCACTCCCTAGCTCACGCCACTGTCTCGGGAGAGTGGGATCACCGTGGTTCCTGGCTGTTCCCGGGTGCCATGCCGAATAGCAAATGGTCCAGCTAGGAAGATGGGTCAGGTCATCCCTGACAGCTCTGAGATTCAGTCTGGGCTATTTTGGCTGCCTCCTGAATGATTTTAGATAACCACATGAGAAACCACAAAACCACCCTTTCTGTGATTTTGTCCCCAACTGTGGGTTCCTACACATTAATAATACTGGTCACAGTGGTCACTTGGTTTCACTTGAAGGAGAGGGATTTCAGCCTCTGCCTCCCAGGGACTCTCTCTGTCACTGAACATCCCTGGGTGTGGCCTACACAGAGGCAGGACTCATTTTTAAAGTGGCACAAGTGTTTCCCACCTCCGGGCCTTGGCTCATGCTGGCCCTTCTGCCTCCAATACCCTCCCCTTTCCCTCCTGCTTCTCTCCAGCTCTAGCCCGGGTGCCCCCATTTCTAGGAAGTCTTCCCTGATCCCTTCTCATCTGTAGAATGGACACAAAGTCCTTCCTCATTGGGTTCTTGAGAGTGAGTTGAATCAGACCCTGGTCCAGGAGCCCCCAGAGCACTTATCTCTGTAGACAGGGACGGTTCACCCTTAGGGCCTGGTTCTTACCTTCTCCCCCACCCTGGAACTCACTCAGAGGAAAGCATGTGGATCCCTGCAGGGTGACCTCAGCCAAGCTGGGCAGATGATTTATGAGAGCACTGGGTTCCCTAGGAGGGATGGTGCCAGCCAGGGGCGCGTGAGGTCATCAGTCTGCACAGGACAGGTGTACAAGGAACCCCTGACCATACTGGGCTTGCTTTTCAGAACCGAGAAAAGTATCTGCTGCCCTTCCTGTCCCTGCAAATCATGGACTTCCTCCTGTGCCTGCTCACCCTGCTGGGCTCCTACATCGAGCTCCCTGCCTACCTCAAGTTTGCCTCCCGGAGCACCAGGCGGGCGGTGAGTACCTGGCCCCATCCCACAACCGGCCAGTGGGGTAGGTGGTGGGGCTCAGGTTGGTGAGGGCGGGAGCCCCCAGAGCCCCCTTCTAGTTGGCGAGCTTGCACAAGTCCCTGAGCCCCATGTACACCCTACGTTTCTTTCTATAAATGTGTCTGAGGTCACATCTCATCAATATGCCTTTATGAGCATTAAATGAGGAACGTGTACACAGCGTGCTTAGCACGTGGTGAGCACTGAGCAAATGCCTCCCACGTGTGAATTTACACCATGGGAAAGGGCTCGTGTCCCATTTCCAGCCCCAGCCCCTGCTTTGTCCCTCCTTTATAACCAAGTTGAAGAAAGGAAGGTAAAAATGGCTAAAGCCTGTGACTGCATCTGCAGTGGGAGTGCCCACGAGGCTGGTGCCCATCACTGGCACAGCCGCCCCAGAGCTGCTTTCCCCGACTGTGGTCCTTGAAGAGATCAAGGAACTGTATCACGGCAGGCCCCTGTGCTGGGAGTCAGGGGACCCTGATAATAGCCTGGTGTGAATGTCTGAGAAATGGGCATCCATTTCTTTCTGGGTACCATGGACCAGAGATTGGCTGACAGTCTCTCAGTTTGGGGGCCCATTGTGTGCCCCACAATACCAGGGGCCTCTGGGTTGGGGCTGACCAGTTGGTCTGTCTTCTTCTGCCAAAGAGCCCCTCCAAGCTCCCACTGATGACCCTGCAGCTGCTGGACTTCTGCCTGAGCATCCTGACCCTCTGTAGCTCCTACATGGAAGTGCCCACCTATCTCAACTTCAAGTCCATGAACCACATGGTAAGTCCGGGCCAAGGGTCCACTCCCGTCACCTGGCTGTGTGGCCTTGAACAAGTTGCTTCCCCTCTCTGTGCCTCAGTGCTTAGGCTGAGTTCCCTAGAAGTGGAGCTGGGAGGAGGATTCTTGTTTGAGTGATTTACTGAGGAAGAGGTCTCAGAAAGAAACTTGAAGGGAGGGAGGGAAGCAGGTCAGACAAAGGGAAGAAGCCAGGCAGACATGTGACTTTAGGAATAGCCCTGCCAGATTCCAGTGTGAGCGTGAATTGCTCTGCAGAAATAGTATTCATTTTTTATTGCTGTCTGACAACTGATCCCCAAACAATCACTTAAAACAAGAAAAAATTATTATCTTACACAGTTTCTGAGGATTGGGAATTGGGAAGCAGCTTAACTGGGTTGGCCAGACTCAGGGCCTCTCATGAGGTCACACCGAGATGGGGACAGGGCCTGGGACGCTGAGGGCTTGGTTAGGTCTGAAGGAGTCACTCCCTGGCGCGGTGGTGGGCCCTTCACCTCAGCTCCCCACCACGTGCGCCTTTGATAAGGCTGCTTGAGTGTCCTCCTGTCGTGGCTGCTGGCTATCCCCGAGTGAGCATCCGAGACAGACCACGGAGGAAACAGCCACGTGCTCTCGGAGGTCACACTATTGTTCGTGAGAAGGGAGCCTCTAAGTCTGGCCCATGCTTGAGGGAGGGGACATGAACTCTGTGTTTTGAAGGGGGGAGTGTCAAAGGATGTGCGCGCATATCTGCAAATGCCACAGAGTTGTCCCACTGGAGCAGGAACCTTCCACCAACCAGTCCTGCTTGTGAGCGGCCCCCAGGGGAGGGGGTGCACCTCCCTGGTATTTCAGCATGAGGCGGTTCCATCAGCCAAGGCTGTCCTCCAGAGAAGGGTATGCTGTGGCTCACCGCCAGCGGGGGAACGTGGGCACCGGCCAGGTAAAGGCCCTCTGGTCGGGTATCAGCTGCATCTGCCTCCCTTGTTTTGCTCACCTGTCAGGTGGCGCTGATGGTGGGTAGGCAGCATGTAGCTCCCCTCGTGGGAATCAGCCAAGATAATGGCTGTTCCACCCAGCGTTCCTGTGTGTGAAGGGCCGGCTTTTATTCATCAATGTAGGAGCACTGTTAAAGAGTCCCTTATGGCCAGAGGCACTGACGTGGCCTCCAAATCTGTTGCAGAATTACCTCCCCAGCCAGGAGGGCATGGCTCATAACCAGTTCATCAAGATGATGATCATCTTCTCCGTCGCCTTCATCACTGTCCTCGTCCTAAAGGTGAGTGGCCCCTGGCTCCGGGAGCGGCGGTGAGGCTGTGCTGTCCTGGGCCCGCCCAGGCCAGACTGTTAGGAGGCAGTGAAGCATGTCTTTTACTGCTGCCCTCCTTGCTTTTGGCTCCGTACTCCAGCTCTCCCCACACCAGCTCCTCTGATCCCACGTGGGGTCCTTGGCGCACCCGATTTAGAGGAAGGAGGTCTGCGAAGACCACCTGCGTTCAGGTGTTTGGGACTTAATAAGTAACCCAGAGAGACCCTGATCCGGGGGAAGGAGGAGCTATTCTGTCTGGAATTAGATCCAGAAGGATCTGGGTTTGAATCCTAGCTCTTCCTTCAGTAGCTGTGCGATTGGTTTCCAGGTCACTTCTCTCTGGGCCTTGGGGCTCATCTGTGAAAGAGACATCGGAAGTCTTGCTTTGCCCATGTCAAAAGTTTTACGTGATTCAGGCATCAAAATGTAGATGAGTCCTGAGGTCATATTACTAGAGTTTGGTGATGAGAAGGAGGGAGGAGATTGGTTTTATTCTTCTCTGGCGTAGTCAGGCCCGGAGGATAGAGTCCCGTTTCAGGTCCCAGTTCTTGGAGAGATGGTGACAGACTGAAGAGTGTTAATAGCTGCACAATGGGGGGGTGAGTAGGCAGGAAACCTCTGCCACCTGAAGGAGTCACAGAAAGGAGGGCAGTTCAGCCTGGGAAAGAAATGACTCAAGGAGGACACGATCACCCTCTCCAAAAACCCGAAGGGCTCTCTCCTGGGGCTTCTAGGGGCCACAACAGGGCCCTGTGGCCGGAAGCCGCAGAGAGGCTGATGTCGACTCGAGACAAGGAAGGGCTTTTAAAAGTGTTCTTCTCTGATTGTGAAAGTAACACATGATCACTGTAGACATTTTGAAACTACAGATGAGCAGAAGGAGGCCAATCAGCCCACTGTCCACCGCCACGCAGAGCGCAGCGGCTCTGAAATCTGGGTGCTCTTCTGCCCCGTCTTTTCATGTGGGTGGTGTAACCAGAGGTCACTGCCTCCTTGCACCTGAGGGCCTGAGCAGTCTCTGCCCTCACCTGATGCCAACCTGGGAATGGCTTTACTCCTTGTAATCTTCCCTCAAAGGACTCACCCAGCACAAGTGCACTGGGGATGCACGGTGAGAACTTCCCTGAAGGCTTGGGGGCACCAACGTGGGGGTTTACATCATTCACTCTGCTAGAGAAAAAGTGCCCAGAACCCACCATACAACTCTGTGCCCCCTGTCCCTCTCCTACTTTTTATCTTCATCGAGTGGGGGGTGGTTGTCTCTGTGCCCCCCATTCTGCCTGACTGGCCACCTTCCACCTACTTGCTTTTCCCTGGCCCTTTATACTTCATTCTCTAAAATGGATTGTATTTATTTCTGCTTCCTTTAAATCCCCATCATGATGCTCCATAAAGCGAGAGACCTTCCAGATGCCAGAACCCGCTCTCCTTTCTTAGGAGGCAGTTTGAGGGCAGAGGAACAATATTGGCTATTGTTCCTTGAACGCACCTTTGGGGGCATCACTTCACTGCCCTGGAAATCTCCCAATTCTGACGTCAGTTGCTAAGAGAAAGCAGCTGCTTATGTCATGTGACAGATATACACATCTGTGCATATAATTTTTCTCCATTTATAAACAGGATACTACTGCATACACTGGTAATTGGCTTTGAAAAAACACCTCATAAACAATTTTGAAGAAAATCTTTCCCACAGTCAGGTCTGTCTCAAGATGGGTGGGGCCCCCACAGGAGGTTGTGAGCTTCTGGTCCCCAGTGGGTGTGGAGAAGTAGGATCTGCAGGGCTATTGCCAGAGAGGCTGGAGGGTGGCCCGGAGCCTCCAAAAAGCCTCTTCCTGTGCTGAGTCTGTGGGGCAGTGAAATGGGAAAAACCTGGAATACCTGGGACTGGCAGGTGAGGCTTCTCCCACCAGAAGAGGGGTCTGAGCAGCAGCAGAGACAGAATGCTGCCTTCAGGGGTGAGTGAGGGCTCCCCAGGAAGTGCCCGGCATCTGCTGGGGCGTGCTGGGGCAGTGAGAAGGAGGCTCACCGGGCATGGCCTGACTTGGACCTTTTTTCCAGGTCTACATGTTCAAGTGTGTGTGGAAATGCTACAGATTCATAAGGTACATGAACTCAGCCGAGGGGAGGAGCGGCTCTAAGATGCTGTCGAAGGTGAGCCTTTTGGAGGAGGGGTGGTCAAGTCCCAGCTCTGCCACTCACTGTGTCATTTAGGGCAGGTCTCTCTCTCTCTCTCCCTTGCTCAACCTCAATTTCTCCACTTGTAACTTGAGGATTGGACCAGAAGAAATGTGAATATCTATTTCTACTCTGATTGTCTAGGATTCTATTCATTCATGCATGCATTGAATATTTTCTGCCTCTTACTCTTTCTTGGCCTCATATCCAACCCTGGGGGTGCAGAGAAAACAAAGATGCCACCCATCCTGAAGGAGAGTATAGTCAAGGGTGAACCCAGATGCAGAGATTTAATCACAACTCGGTGTGAAGCACACGGGGCAATGGGAGCACAGAAGAAGCCACTAGCCTCATCTGGGGTGTCAGGGAAGGCTTCCTGGAGGAGGTGACTCTTGACCAAGTCCTGGACTGTCAGTTGGTATAAGTTAGCTGGGAAAGGGGAAGGGGCTTTCCAGGCAGAGGGAGGAGGTGCACTTATAAGCAGCTAACTGGGGAAGTGATGGGAAAAGTGCAGCTGGTTTAAATTCCTGGAGGCTTACTTTCCTTATCTGTAGAATGGGGCTTGTATTAGTCAAGACTTTTTTGGGTTGCAAGTGTCAGAAACCTAATCAATCTCACTTATGTAAAAAAATGGAATTTATTAGCTTGTAGAACTTGAAAGTCCAATGTTAAGTATGGCTCAGGCCTGGCCGAGGCCTGACATCCAGATGTGATCTCATCCTCTCCATCTCTTGACTTGACTTTTCTCAGTGTTCGCTCCATTTTCAGACAGCCCTTTCCTCGTGGTGGCAAAATAGCTGCCAAAATCCCTAGGCTGATATCCCACCCTTTCAGCAACCCCTACAGGAAGAAAGGCATCCCAGGAGCATGTCTGATTGGGCCAACGTGGGTCACAAGCCTATCCCCAAACTAATTACAATTGTCGGGGGGATGAAATTCTACTCTGAGTAACCATGCCCCAGTCTCATATCCTCCCTGGGATCTGAGGGATAGGACCAGTTCTGAAAGCCCATGGACTGAGAACTGTTCTCCCAAGGAAAATGGTGTGTGGTTATCAAAACAAGGGGGCTTAATGCTGAACAGGCAAAGGCAAGTCTGTCCATTACAGGAGCAGACACTGCACCTGCCCTGTGCCTGCAATGCCTAATACAGAGTCAGCACCCAAGGCACACTCGTCATCATCACTGTCATCATTTTGCTAGAGGTGGGGGCTGGAGCCCCTTGACCCCAGGTTGGGATGGCGGTCCCATCTGATCAGTTCTCAGCCCTCATCTCTCTATCCCTCCCAGGTGGTCCTGCCGTCCTACGAGGAAGCCGTGTCTCTGCCATACAAGATTCCGGAGGGGGGCCTGGCACCACCTCCATACTCAGAGGTGTGACGCTCGCCAGGCCCCAGCCCTGGGGCTGGGAAGGGTGGAGCTGCCTCGCGATCTGCTTCCTCGCTTTGGTGGCCCCTGTGGCCTGGGTAAACCACCTGGCTGACTTCAGGACAATCTGCTTGTGTCCCCCTCGCTGGCCTGCTTTTCCTGTGGGGCCTGGGAGATGCTCACAATTGGGTCAACCCCTTTAGGCTGAATGACTCCTTGGGTCTCTCAAAAATTCAGTCCAGTAGCACTCGGCTTCTTCTGATCGGCTCTGACGTGGGTTTAAATGATTGGTCATTCTGAAGTCAGTGAGCTTGGTTAAACAACTCTCAACCAGTTTTACCAAGTGGCTGGCAAGTCGAAAACACCCTTGTCGGTCCAGTGAAAGTAATTTGTACGGTCATTTGGTCAAACAACAACAGTCCATTGCGTTGGTTTGTAAATGGTTGTCAGTTCACACAGCAATTTAGTCAAGTAATCACCAATGTATTAGTCCTCCTCACCAAATACATAGGTCCAGTTTCTTCCAACAGCTTGTTCAAACAATTATTAATTCAGCCAGCCGTTAGCTAATTTAGAATGGTGATAACATTCAATAATAAAAAAAATCAAATTAGCCCCCAAACTGTTCAGTTCAATCTAATCCGATGACCGGCTGCCTGCTCTGGTCAGTTCAGTACTTCTGAGTCCTGAATAATTGTTAATTCAATGAAAATTCAGTCAGACAGTTGCCAAACTGTCATTCAAGGGCTTGTCCCAGGAAATCACAGTTGTCTCAGCCATCCAACAACCCTTTCAAACGTACAATAGTTTCGCTGAAGAGTTGTCACCCTCAACCAGTCACACGTGGCCAGTGTGGTCACAGAGCAGTGGGTTCTGGAAATGGGTCGCCTCCACCGCGGTCAACACTAGTACCAAGCGGTCAGCCCATCCCACGGGCAGGCCTGTCCATCGCCCATTCAGTTGTAGGCGACTCTGTTCTCCCAGCTGCTTGTGGTCAAGCAGAAATTCAGCCCTGAAACCAGGCAAATCCATTTGTTGGACTAAATCCACAGGTTAGTTCAGTCAAAACAGGCAAACCCTTTGTGGGCACAGACCTGGCCCCAGGGACTCGTGCTGGTGGTGGCCGTAGGGAAGGTTTTGGTCCCCGCACGCTTTCGCCTGCTTCCCTGGGAGCCGGGGTTCCTGAGGGGGTGGACCCAAGGGCGGAGAGAGGGGCACGGAGGCAGGTTCTCTGGGGCCTGTGAGGGGGTACAGAGGGAGAGGGCTGTGCCAGGGGGTCCCCACCAACACCCCTTGTGTCATTGCTTTGTGTGATGGGGAAGAAGTTTCAATAAAGCAGCACCTCGCTTCTCTCTGGCTGACATGATTCCTAAAATACGGTGTGTGGACAAGGCTGGGAATGCAACATCCATCACCCCAACACACACACACACACACACACACACACATTCGCGCGCGCAACTGTTTGTTCATCCAGAAACTCCCAGAGGCCATGTCCAGCTAGGGAGTGTCATGACCTGGCACTGTTTCTGATCACAAATCATGGGCACTGTAAGCACCCTGATGTCTCCCAGATAAGGCATGAATTCCACTCACCTGGACAACACCCACCTGGGGTCAGGACTGGTGCTGGGGACTCGGGTGACCACAAGGGGTCAGACTAGCCTCCAGTTAGCCCCAGTCTGGGGAAGGGGAAGAAGTAGGGAAATGATGGAGAGAGCCTGGGGGACCTCTGGCAGTCAGAGGGGGCTTCTTGGAGGAGGCGTCACCAGGCTGAGTCTGAAGGACGGATGGGCAGCAGCGAGCAAAGTGGGGAAGGACGTTCTAGGCAGGAGTAGCGGGATGTGGAAGACCTCGCAGAGTGGGGAGACGAGCTGGGGGAGGTGGTCCCATGTGGCTGCAACTGGGGAGAGGGGGGCAAGGTGGCTGGCAGGCTCTCCAGGCCTGGATCATGAAGAACCTTTGCGTCCATTAGGGATCTCTGGCTGCAGGCCCACCCTGGCTAACCTCGGCCAAGAAGGGCATTTACGGGAAGGAGATGGTTGTGAGTAACAGAAACCTTAGTGAAACAAGTCTATTTAAAACAGTAACAACAAAATGGTAGTCGTGGTGCATATTGGCTCACATACATGAAAAATCCAGGGAATTCTGCCTTCAGGCATGGTTGGGCCCAGGGATCAAATTCTTCAATAATTTTTTTCCCTCTTGCCTTCTTTTTCTCTTCCCCAGCTGAGCTGTTTGAGAGTGAAGCCAGCAGCAAACACAAAGCAGACGGAGTTGGGCTCCGTCCCCAGTACCAAAGGGGACCTAACAGAGCCTTGAATGCTGTGCCCGGGGGCGTGGGCACATCCTGGAATGGGGGTTTTTGGAGCGATTTTGGGCAGGGGAGATACTGGGTCAGGCTTGGGTTTTAGGATGGAAGAGACCAAATGCAGGGACCCGTAGGAGACTGGTGAAGTCATCCTGTGGGGAAGGGGAGAAGGGGATTTGAGAGGTGCTGTCAACCTTCTGGGGCTGTCAGTTTTTCTTGGGGTTAGCAGAATTCTTCACGGATTTTATTTGCATTCTTACCAGATCCCCAAACAACTGATACAGGGAGGCTCTAACAGAGATGGACAACGACCTCCTATTCACACATAAGGAAATTGAGGCCCAGAGACATCAAGTGATGTTCCTGAGGCCACACAGCAGTCGGGGATTAGATTAAGTGCCTTTTTTTCCCCCTACTCTTCAAGTGGAGGCTAAGAGGGCTGGGGTTCTAGTCTGTGTGAGCTCTTGTTCTTGTGAAGACCCATATGAAGAGGTCCCCTAGAAGCCCCATCAAATGGGGGTTGGGGGCAGAGGTCACAAGAGGAGGGGACTGGCCTTGCCTCCAGCCTTGCATCCTCACCCAAAAGATGCCAAGGGGCTGTGGCAGTGGTCCTGAGGACCAGCTGGGGTGACACCCCATCCTCCTTCCCACCCCCACCCCTGGCCCGAAGCCAAAGAACAGGCTGAGATGTGTAGTGGAATTGTGCCTTGTGGCCAGGAGGCCGGGAGGGGACTGGCCCGAGGAACAGGAAATAGCTGGGTTTGGGGAAGTCGCGTGGCCCAGCCAAGCCAAGCCCGCCCGCCATCACTGGGCAGCCCTCACCGCGGCTCCATCAATGGCCCATTTGAGGCTCATACAGGGGTCCTTTGACAGGGCCGGTTGGACCCACTGAGAGGGCCTATTTGAGCTAGATGCCCAGAAAGGAGCTGGCCCCAGGAAAGAGGGGCTGTGTGCAGGCCAGGCAGGTGAGGGCTGCCTGGACAGACGAATTGTCTCTTGGCGGGAAGGAGAGTCAACAGAATCAAGCCCTTGTGGCTGAACAGGAGGGAGCACCCCAGTGATGCTCAAGGGCCGTGACAGAAGCAGGGACAGTCCCCATCATTGAGTGGGCTCTTCAGTGTGTCATCTCCATGACTCCCCACCTGCCCCACGTGCATGTGCTGTGGGGTGATTCTCCCCGAGGCTCAAAGCAGACAAGCCGCTGGCCCAAAGTCACCGTCAGCTGAGGGGCAGAGCGGGGCTTTGACTTGACAGGCCTGATGGGACCTGAGATTCTCCCTCTGGTCATTCCTGTTCCCCTTCAACCACCTTGCAGGGCAAGCAGAGTTCAGAACCTTGGAAAGCCCCCTGAAGATGGGGACTGAGGTATGCCTGGCACAGAGGACAGGCCTGGCGCAAGAGCCCTGAGCTTGTGCTAGAGGGCAGGAGTCCGCTGTGGGTGCAGGGCCCCGACGGAAGGTGATGTGGGAAACGGTCCAGGTGGGGTATGCTGGGGGCATGAACTCAGGCAGTGGCCAAGGGGCTGGGTAGATTCATGAGGCAGGGCCTGGATATAGAAGCGAGAGAGGAAGAGGGTCACCAGACTAGTGTCCAGGTTTGGGGAGCATTTAGGGTGGTGGTACCTAGCTCTGACCTGAGGATACAGGACAGGAGACAAAAGAAGATGCACTGAGCTTTGTATTTGTGCTACCTTGGGGATCATGTAATGGGAGGTGCTCAGGAGGCAGTTGTGCCTATAGATCTGGAGTCAGGAGAGTGAGGAAGGAGGGAGGTGAGTGCCATCCATGGATATGTGGGTGGGACGTCACGGGGGTGGGGTGTCACCAAGGTTCACGGAAGTGTTATGCTATTAGCGGGATGTGATGCTGACAAGTGGCCTCCCAGGACACACCCTCACATGAAAGCACACACCTCCTTGCCCTGTCCAGCCTCTGGCTTCCAGCCGGCCCGACTGCTTATAGGGCCTGAGACCAAGACAGCATGTGTGAGGTCTGACGAACCGCAGGAGAGGGTGGTTCACATACACAGAGGCTGCAACCTTAAGGGGCCGTAAACAGGCCGGGCAACCCAGCTGCACTGCGAGAACCCCGGGGCGGTGGGGATGAGTGTACCCATTTTGCAGATGAAGAAGCCATGTCCTGTGTTTCTGGGCAAGTTCTCCAGAGGTCTCTGCTAACTTTTGAAGAGACCAGCAGTTCATGTCCAATCAGGCAATGAAATCTCCAGTTTGTAAAGAAATAGTTTCAAGTCTCAAGAAAAGCAGTTCCCAGGTTAAAGGAAGCTGGGCCTGGGGGTTGTCGGAGCACCACCTTTGAGGGTGAGAAGCAGCTACTGTGGGGCTCCGTGGCCACAGCCCCCCGCCCACTGCTGGCCGGGCTGGGCTCTCTGGATGCCAGCGGTCACATTCCAGCCTCTCTCCTGGGACTCCAGGAGGAAGCCGGTCTCATTAGCCACCAAGAGCGTTTCAATAGGCAGTGGGCTTGGCAGGCGGTTGCCAACACAAGGGAGCCACAGCCCTAAACAAACAGAGTCCATCTGGTAAACAGGTTTGCTGCTGCCTCCCTGGTCCAGGTGGTCGAACAGGACACTGACCTCACAGCTGCCTCTGCTCCACGTGCTGGGGCGGACAGCCCGGGCAGGGAGACAGATCTAGAGGTCTGGGGATGTGACTACAGGTCAGAGGATGACTCCAGCCTGGGAGTTTCCCCTCTGATAACTTACAACTGATGACACCACAGTACTTTCAGCCTTGACCTTGCCAGGGCCAAGTTGCTGAAATTTTACATGTTGATGGAACCGAATTCCTGTCAGAGGATTTTGGGAAAAGTTAAGGTTTCTAGGGCGTTTCAGATGGGACAATGGAAGGAATAGAAACCTGCCAGTGATGTCACCGTGTCCTTTCCCAGTGTCTCTCTGCCCGAGAGATAACGTCAGGTGTCGTATGGAGACTGTGGGAAGGAAAAGATTTAAATGTTTCTGGCATTGAATGTCCTTACGAAGTCTGTAGGTGAAACAGGCTTGACAATGTAACCTTCCTCGATGGGCCATAGGCAGTCCGCGAGTAACAACGGGTCCAGACCTTGCTCTCAGGTAGTCAAACTCCAAAGGGCATTTTTCCCATCACCCTGCATTGCTGAAGTTGCCACAGGGGAAGTCCTGGAGAGTGACTAACTACGGGGCTGTGGTTTTGGTGTGCTTGTTAGCACCTAGTCCTTCCCAAACTGACCCTGAAGCAGCTTTCTCCAAACTGAAAAGTGCTGTACTTCTTTCTTTCTTTCTTTCTTTTTTATTCTTTTTGAGACCTAGTTTTAATTTTTTTTAGGCATATGCCTAGAAGTATTGTTCCAGCATCGCTGGAACACAAGGTTCCAAGTCTATTTTTAATTTTTTGAGGAGCTGCCATCCTGTTTTACGTAGTCGCTGAAATAACAGTGAACAAAGATTCCCTTTTCTTCACATTCTCACCAGTGCTTCTTTTAGCTTGTCTTTTAAATTATGGCCATTTTACCAGGTGGGGGAGAGGCTATCTCATGGTTTGATTCGCCTTTCTCTGATAAGTAGTGAGGCTGAGTGTCTTTTTATGTTCCTGTTGGCCATTTGGATGTCTTCTCTGAAAAAATGTGTATTCACTCCCTCTATCCATTTTTGAATTGGATTTTTTTAAAGTATAGTTGGTTTACAATACTGTGTTAGCTTCAGGTGTACAGCACAGTGACTCAGTTATACGTTTTATTTTTTTCAGATTATTTTCCATTATGGTCTATTAAAAGATATTGATATTGTTCCCTGTATTACATAGTAAGTTCTTGTTGCTTATCTATTTGATATATAGTAGTGTGTATCTGTTAATCCCGTACTCCTAATTTATCCCTCCTCCCTCTCCCTTTTGGCAGCCATAATTCTGTTTTCTATGTCTGTGAATCTGTTTCTGTTTTATAAATAGATTCCTTTGTATTATGAAAGTGCTGTGTTTCCTTGTCAACGCCCTGCCCTCCCCCAACCCTGTTCTGTGCCCATATATACCACCTGAGGTGGGTAGTATTCTAAGAAGCCACAATGACCTATGACCTTGTCTAATTCTCTCCACTTGAGTATGGGTGGAGCCTGTGAATTGGATGGGGTAGTCATTCCTTGGATTGGGTTATGTTACCTGGCAAGTTGACTTTAAGAACGGGAGATTATCCTGGGTGAGCCTGACCTGATCAGGTGACCCCTTAAAAGGGACTGGGCTCTTCCAGAAGAGGGGACTCTGTATGGGAGAGATCTGAAGCATGAGAGGCCTTGGGGGAGACCACATGACAAGGAACTGTGGTCCTGGGAGCTGAAGGGCCTCTTGGTAAAAGCCAGCAAGAGAACGAGGGCCAGAGAGGGCGTTCAGTCTGACAGCCACAAGGAGCTGAATTCTGCCAACCACTGTTTGAGCTTGAAAGAGGGTCCTCAGCTCCAGAAAAGAACAAGGCCCAGCTGACAGCTTGATTTCAGCCTTGTGCGGCCCTGAGGAGAGAACCCATATTTCTGACCTATAGGACCTGTAGGGTACTGTATTTGTGCTGTTTTAAGCCCCTAAGCTTGTTACACAGCAATGGAAAAAACAAAACAAAACAAAACAAAACAAATAAACGCACCACCCCTCTCTGATTTGGAGGAAGTTTCATTTTTTCCTCTTTCAATGTCTAAGTGGCGCTGCAGCCACGATCCTGCATGTCTGAGGTCTTGGTCAGTGTAGATCCAGAGTTCTGAGACTGAAGGAAGAACAGGTGAGACACCTGCTGTCTGCACATCCTCACATGCTCCGGGTAATCCAGGGGCTCTGCTTTGAGGCTGAGGGGAAAGCAGCAGGGGTTTCAGGCAGCACGAAGAGAAGTTAGGTACCTTGGAAAATGGGGGAGAAAACTGCTCCGCTCTGCTAGCCGGAGGATGGTACTAAAATCGGAGTGCAAATTTTTGAGAGGGAAAGAGACACATTGAGATGCCCCTGGGAGCGGGCAGCAGGCTGGTGAGGGGCTGAAATCCCTGTGCTGTAAAGGATGCTTGTAGGAAATGAGGAGGTTTTCATTAGGAAGCATCAAATCAGTGGGGGCGTGGTCACGGAACGCGGCACCCCGGGGGACGGGCTCCCTCTCAGCGCTTGGATGGGATACTCTGGGGAGGTGCAAGCTCCGGGTCCAGGGGGAGTTTCAGCATAGGTCAGACAACAGCTTTCCAGAGACGGAGAGAGAATTTATGTTTCATAGAGAAAGCTGGGTGAGATGGGTGGTTTAGTTACATCAGAACCACCTGGAAAGCTTAGAAATGCAGATTCCGTGGGTCTGGGATGGAGCCTGGGAATTTGTTTTTTTTTTTTTTGAAACACCTTAACCAAACTGTATTGACAGTTTGGGGGTAACTGAAGGATGTATGAAACAGAGAGTGACTTGCAAATGCAGCTGCGTGAGGATTCTGCTCAGTAACCTGTAGATCTCAGCTGACCCAGGGGTCCCCTATGGACACCTCCCTTCCTTGCCCTCGCCTGCCCTGCCTGTCGGGGGCCTGATCTCCCCCATCTCCAGGAGGGCCCCAAACACGTCCTCATCTTGGACACCCCACTTGAGAAAGCTTTGCCTTTGCTTTGCTTAAGTTTCCCCCCCAAAGCAGATCCTGAGACAAGGACTTGGGAATAGTTTATTTATTTGGAAGGTGGTCCCAGGAAGTACAGCAAGAGAGGCAATGAGGCGGGGAAGAGCTAAAAGCCAATAAAAAGTGCTTCAATAAACAGGTCACCTCAGTGGGCAACTGGGGCTCCCTCTTCCTGGGGACCCCCCGAGGAACTGTGAGGCACACGTATCAGGACTGTCCAGCGGGCAGTGGGGAACCTGGGGTATTGATCCACAGTTCCCATCCTTCGCTGGCTGAGGCTTGTCCTGGGGGCTTCTCACTGCCATTGTGCAGGGCAGCGGCCACTGCAGCTGTTAGGTGAACCCAGCGATGGGCTGAAGGGTCCTGGCACATGAGCTGGGTCTGCTAGCGTTCCCGGTGCTAATCTAAGCCCTTGCCCTTTAATGCTCATTCCTCCTTCCGGAGTGAATGACAGCAGGAGCCACCCACCACGGAAAGCTCTGACAGCGGCCACAGTGGTGTGGGCTGAACCCCTGGCCCCCAAGAAGGCATCCCCCATGGGTGGCCTCGGCATTTTTAATAATGTCTCCAGGTGAGTATGGCGGTGGCCAGGCTGGGTGCACTTGTATCTAGGTATCTAAACGACCTTCGAGTTTCCTTCAGAGCCTGAGGTTCAAGGTTTGGACAAAATGAGTCGCCGTTTATTGAGTACAAACCAGTAATTTGCTACTATGGATGGTGGAGTCCACCTTCTCATGGTCTCGTGGGGCCAGACTCCCCAAGACCAGTAAGGAAAATCTGAAATGGAACCTGCTGCAACTAGGGTAAAATGTGCTTGAAGGAGACTGAGGAGGGAGAGACTCATCTAGTGGCAGAGAAGAGAGGATGACAGTGCAGGGGGGACCAGCAGTGGCCTGGAAAAGGTGGCAAGAAACAGGGTCTCAAGGGCCTTATATGCTCAGCTAATTTTGAATTTTCAAGTAGAGGTAGTATAAGGCCAGCAGAAGCTGTTTTGGCTTGGGAAGGGTGACAGCGTGTGTCCTGCTCACTAAATACCCGCATCCCCCTCCTTGAATCACTCCACCCCTAGGCAGAGTCAGGTGACGGATGCTCCTTGTCTCTCTTTTGTCCACGTAGCTGGAGACAAAGACCTTGGAAATTATGCGCTAGCAAGATGGAGGCAGCTTTGGGGAGGGCTCGTCTAGCCCTGGACTGTGTTACAAGAGAGAAACAAACCCTTGTGTTGAGCCACTGTGATCTGAGGGCTTGCTTGTTACTGTAACGTAGCCTTTTCCATACTGACTAATACAAGAAGGCACTGTGTAAATAGTAAACACTGACATTGGCATTGAGATCCCAACATTACAGACGTGAAATCAAAGAACAGAAAAGCGAAGGGAGTCACCTGATGTCAACACAGCTGGCAGGAGACAGAACAGGGGCTCAAACCCAGCTCTGTTTGATTCCAAAATTGCTTCATTTCATAGGACTCCTGCGTCTGGCATGTGTGCCAACGGCAAAATGCAAGGTAATTTTTCGGTGATGTGTGTGTGGATGAAAAAGTTAAATTCAACTAGTTTTGAATCTATTTGAAAGCATATTGGAATAAATAGGTTAGCTGTACATCAAGCCAGTGATTTCATGGCTGTTATTTATTAAGAGGGGGAAAAATTTTTCCAAAAGTGAGTTGGTTTAAAGTTAATTAATGAGAAAGATTTATCAAAAGATAGTAAAAGTATATGTGGATCCAGCAAACTGGGATGATGATTGGAAGGACGAAGGGGCCAGGTGGCCCTGGACCACGCTGCACTGAGAGGTACCCAGGTTTGCTCTTTAGGAAAAGAACTGAGCTTGGAGCACAGGAGGGGAAGTCCTGTGAGCTTTCCCCCAACCCACACTCTGCCCAGGGGCCTCTCACTTGATCATAACTCTCTTGGATAAAACACTAAAGGCTTTAAGTTCCTGGAAACCTGAGGTTTGTGAAAAAAGGAGAGGGAACAGGGGGAGCCCTTCACGGCTGCCTGTCTAACTAGGGAGCAGCCTCGATGAAGGCCCCTTGATGCATTTTTTTCTCCTTGGCCAATACGGGACACACTGTTCCCGATTTTGATTCCTGGGGAAAAAATGTTTCACATTTTAAAAACACAAATATTTATTTTCTTTCCTCAATGTATATACTGAACTTCCAGGTCTCCCCCTCTGCACTCCCCCAAGCCCTTGCCCTGCTATGGAATGTGAAAGCTGCCCCTTCTGGGGGAGCCCACCTCTGTTCCTGCAAACTTACCTGTAGCATATTTCTGTGGCTCCACTAATGAGCGAAGTGACACAGAAAAGGCACTTGTGTTCTGAGGAGCCCATAGAACTGCTATTCAGAGATGGAGCTGAAAGAGCTGTTTCATGGGCCCAGCTGCTGCCCCGGCCAAGAGGGCTTTGTACCCTAAGCTCTGGAACAGCCCTGTCTGTCGGGGAGGGGGCGGTGGGCGAGGAGACTCCAGCTCACGCTCTGCTCATCCACCTTCAGTGCGGGGTTGGGGGCGGGGGTGGGGAGCCCTGTGCCTCTCTCGCCACCCATCGCCACTGCCCACCCTAGTCTGACCTTTGTTAATTACCATGGAAATGGACCCAGTTTGTCATTCGTTCCTTCTTGTCATTCATTTCTTCATTTGCTCCCCCGATACCCTGTGCCAGGCACCACACCAGGTCTGAGGGGTTGGTTCACTGGTGATGGAGACAGGCAAGACCCCTGCTTGGAGGGAGCAGACATCCTCTGGGGCAGGGGGCGGGGGTGGGGTGGGGGTGGGCAGGTAACACAGTCATAACACAATTTGGGGAAGTGATATGGGAGGGCCACAATGACCAAGCTCTGCAGCATCTCTTGGGGAAGAGAGTTCAATTTACAAGTTGTAGCGAGGAAATAAATCAGCAGCTTCAGCTGGTTTTGGGAACTGGGGAGGGCTGTGAATAGACAAATGAAAATAAAATTGGAAAAGTCAGAAGGAAATGCTTTTGACGTCCTTGTTCTCTAAAACAGGGGCAAAGGGGAATGAGACTTGAGTTCCGAGCTTGGCTCTGCCCCTCAGCTGGCTGGGTGGCTTCAGACAGGTCATGAACCTCTCTGGGTCTCAGTTTCCTCATCTGACAAATGGGCTAATATTGTTGGCTTTGCTGACAACACAGGTTAGTTGGGGGAACAAAGGAGCCAGAGACTGCCGTGTTGCTTGTGGAAGGGATGGTTACCATCATCATTGCTGAAGATTATGACAATGATGGTTGGGGTCTCCTGTGCCTGGCAATCACTTTTAAAAAAATATCTATACATTTCCTTCTATTAAGGTATAATTTTTACAGAGTGAAGTGCGCTGGTCTTAAGTTATTAATGGTTATGCCCCGAGAATGGTGATCATTCTTTGATCTCCATCTTCACTTCCAGCCTCTCATTGCCTCCTCACAGTGAGGCAGGCAAGCCAAGAGCTACTGTTCCCTTGTCATCTCGCATGGTGACAAGCCGAAGCTCAGAGAGGCTAAGTCACCAGCTCTAGGTCACATAGCTGGTGAGCAGCAGAAGTGGATTTGAAACTGGCTCCCCTGGGTGTCTCAAGTGGCCAACCCCACACACTTTCCACTCTATCCCATCAACCATTGGACCCAGATGCAATGGTGGGGACCATTCCTGTTCCTTTATTTACAAGCCTTTGTTTTTGCCTCCTCTGTGCAGACCCTGGGCTGGGCCCCGACGCAGAGGCGAATCAATTGTATGCTTACCCACTAGTGGTGGAGTCAGACAATGCTCAGAAGCACAGGGTGAGGGTCTTAACCCAGGGGAGCTGGGGGAGAGAAGGGCATGGAGAAGACCCTTCCACCCGCGTAAGCAGGGTGACTGAGAGCACCAGCCTGGGGCCCTCTCCTGGCCTTGACACTTCTTAGCTGTGTGACTTTAGACAAGTTATTTCACAATTCTATTTTTCAGTTCCTCATCTGGGAGATGAGAGTAATACCAGTCATTGCCTCACAGGGTTGTCAAGGGAATTAAACGAGATTGTTCATAGAAGTTGGCTCCTCCAATCAATCCTGGGCAGTCTGAGGCACAGAGAGGTGGAGTAACCTGCCCAGAGTCACACAGGCCGTAGAGAGCAAACCCACGTCACTGGGTCCTGGGTCTACGCTTTCAACCGTCTGCTCCGCTGCCTTGCCCGTGCTGAGGGCTCGTGTACATGTTCGATCCAATGTGACCTTGAAAGATTGTTAGGCGGAGGGTAAGCGGGAGGAACGGGCATTTGGGGCAGATGGTTCTTTGTGGGCAAGGGCTTGAGGGGGCCTCTGAGGCCCAGGCGCGGCTGGGGAGGAGGGTATATGTGGAGAGGCAGCGGACAGCCGAGGCTGGACACGGGGAAGTGAGTTCATTGAGGAACCTGGGGTTGGAACGGGAGGTGTGAGAAGGGTCTGAGTGTGGGATGAGGGTGCGGGGCAGGGCTGGGGTGCCAGGCTGCTGGACTCAGGTTTCCCTGGGCTTGGAGTGGTGGTTTCGGGTTAGTGTAGGCTTGGGGCCCCATTGGAGCCACCCTCCACCCACCTGAGATTTCCTGGATTCGGGCTGCAGCTTCTGTAGGCAAAGGAGCCCTTGTGGCTGGAGGGGCCTCCGGGGCCCAGGCCAGGCGGCTCCCTCCCTCTCCCGCACACACACCTCCATTCAGCCTGGCCCCGCCCCCAAGGGGTCCGCCCCCAAGCCCGTGGGGTGCCGCTTGGCTGGGAGGCTGGGCGGGCAGCGAGGTTGATAAGACCTGGACCCCTCTGTCCCCTACAACTGTGCTGCTGCCGCCCGCACTGCTAGAACCATGAGGGTGACCTGGGGCCCCAGCCTCGTGCTCTGCGGCTTCCTGCTGCTGCTGTTCCAGGCCCCACGCATACTTGGCCTCGTCCCCCTGTCCAGAGGTGAGGAGGCCCATGTGAGTTGGGGGACCCTGGGCACTGAGAAGACAGAGGCTTAATGGAACCCAGGATGGGGAGAGGCGCTGGGAGGCAGGGGTGGTCTGCAGGCTGGCCCAGGAGCAGACAGAGATTGTGACATTCACAAGGGCCAGGGCAGGGGTGAACCTCAGTCTGTTCTGTCTGGGGCCTGAGTGGCTTCACAGCTCCTGGGCTGCCCTCAGGGACCATGGCCTTCTGGGTGGCTGAGGGCAGAAGCTGTCTGGGGAGCCCGCTGATGTCTGGAGCAGTACCAGGCCCAGGGCTCAGCTCACAGCTCTCTGATGAGTGCAGATCTGGGAGGGGGGAGACAAGATGACATCCCCCTCTTTGGCCAGCCCTCCCAGCACGTCCCAGATTGGGCTCCCTACAAGCTGTACCACCCGTGGAGTTTCAGCCTAGAATGCCCAAGTCCTCCTGTACAGATGGGGAAACTGAGGTTGCAGAGGGGAGGACCTGTCTAAGACCGCAGAATGAGGAAGTCTTAGAGCCTCTTGGCTCCTAATCCACTGCTCTATGGTGTGGCCACTTCCCTTGCCCTCTCTGGGCCTCAGTTTACCCATTTGTAACCTCAGCTAGTGGGGGCAGGGAACCAGTTGCAGGCTGGTTTCTGAGGTCCCCTGAGGAACTCTGATGCCAGGGCCTAGGGCACTGTGGCTGGGGGCTGGGGCAGTCTCACACACCTTGCCTCTCCTGATTCCTTCTGCATCCCCACTTGGGAGCGACTCAGTGTTGGGCGGAGAGGGTGGGCCCCTGTACTGAGCCTCTCCCAGCTGCAGGTCCAGGTTAGTGATAATATCAAGCATTAAGCCTATTCTCCCGACCAGACAGAACAGGGAAGCTTCAAAGATGCAATGACCTGCCCAGGGCCGTTGAGTGGCTGAGCTGGGATTCAGACCCCTGTTTGCCTCCCTCCAGCTCCAGGCACTGCCCAGCACTTGGTGCTGGCTCCCCGGCTGTCTGGAAAGACATCTCTCCTTGCGGGTGTGTCTAGGGTGCCCACTTAATCAGGCTGCCAAGGTGGCCACCAGGAACCCCCGCCCTTTTTCCTGCTCTTGAACACCAGCTGGCAGGCTCTGCTGGGCCAGCTGGGTTCACTCTGGTGATTCGCTTTGATGCTCAGATGAAAGAGGCCACGTTGACAGGTGCGGCATTGACCTTCAAGGCTGTGCCTGCCCTCGGGCCCACACTCAGTGCCCTCCTGCTCAGCGAGGGGAAAGAGCTGCCCCTCATTTATGGCAGCCCCTCTGGGCTGAAACCTGTGAAGTGAGGTTATGTCATCTCTTTTGCTGCCCTGACACCCCATGTGCCCAGCTCTGTGCTAACACCCTGAAAGCACTTTTGCTTGTCCTCAAAGGATCCAGTAAAAAAGTGATCATCTGCTCATTGTGCAGACGGGAAACTGAGGCTCAGAGAGGTGAAGGCACCATTCAAGCCTCTGTCTTTCCCATGGGGTTGAGCCGGGGGGCCTCTGGCAAGTTGCTTGGCCAAGCGTCTGCACTGACAATAGGACCAGCCAGCCTGGCTCACTTCCCGCCTACTGTGCCTGAGGCCTCGGGACGAGACCTGCGTAGCCCTGGGTGCTTTGCTCCTTTGTCTCCATCCAGTCTCCTGACCTTTGCCCTCTGTTCTTTGCCTTCACCCCCCCACCGCCCCCTCCCAGGGCACCTCTGCCGGACCCGGCCCACGGATCTGGTGCTTGTGGTCGACAGCTCACGCAGCGTGCGGCCTGCGGAGTTTGAGAAGGTGAAGGTGTTCCTGTCCCAGGTCATCGAGTCGCTGGATGTGGGGCCCAATGCCACCCGCGTGGGTGTGGTCAACTACGCCAGCTCAGTGAAGCAGGAGTTCCCGCTGCGGGCCCACAGCTCCAAGGCTGCGCTGCTGCAGGCCGTGCGCCGCATCCAGCCGCTGTCCACGGGCACCATGACGGGTCTGGCCATCCAGTTCGCCATCACCAAGGCCTTAAGCGAAGCTGAAGGCGGTCGCCCCAGGTCCCCTGACATCAGCAAGGTAGGGGCCCGCCCTGCTGGGATCCGCTGTTTGTAGGCTCCCATTGTGGGCTAAGAGCTCTGCCTGCTTGCATGTTAATTCTTACGACACCCCTCCCAGGTGGCCATTTGATAGTTGGGGAGCAACCTAACTAAGGTGACTGGCTGAGCTGGGACTCGAACTCATCGTCCCCCACCCTCTGACCCAGGAGCCTACGGTCTCTGGGTAGCCCTTGATTCTTTCAGTTGAGTTGACCTTGGCTCCGCAGCCATCCTGAGCTCCCCTATGGCAGAGATAGTCCAGATGCTTATGTGATGGTTAAGGGCATGGACACTGCCGCCAGCTTGTCTGGGGTTGAGGCCCCTGCTTCACCACACCAGCTGTACCACCCTGGGCAGTTAACTTCATCTCACGTGCCTCAATTTCCCCACCCACAAAATGGGAATAACTATACAAGGATCAAATGAGTTCACGGGCATAGAGGCTCAGAACAGCACCTGGCACCTCATAATGCCCATGTAGGCATTAGTGATGTCTTTATCTAATAACCCTTGGAGGGCGAGGACTCAGGAGAACCAAGATATGCTCCCCAAGTCGCACAGTCTGGAAGGCCTTCAGGCAGAGCGCTGAGTGTTTCCACGGGTCTTGTACCCCAGGGTAATTTTTCAGGATTCAGCCCAGGACCTGGAGGCTGCTCAGGTGTCCTCTCCCTGTTCCGGTCAGCAGTCCTCACACGAGCTCCTGCCCCTCCCCATCACAGCCTGAGCAGTCCCCATTTCCCTGCCCAGGCCCGCAGCCTAGGGCAGTACTCTCTCCTATCCCCCTCCACACCCCACTCTTTGGCAGGCAGTGCATTCCTGACACTTGAGTGTTGAACCACATGATCCTGCACAGAGGTGGGATTCCCATTTTACAGAAGAGAAAACTGAGGCATGAGGTATTGAAGCAACTTGCCCAACTAACAAGTGATGGGAGGACTCACAGACAATAATAGCACATGATCCCAGCCATCACAGCCCTCAGAGAAATGATGTATCAGGCAGCCTGCAGGGCCCATTTGATGGGGAACATTGACAAGGTCTGATCTGAGGTTGGTCGTGATAAAAGGATGTGGTGGTCCCCGGTGAGCCTAATGGAGAGGTGGTGAAGGGATGGTGGTGACATCTGTAATTGTCACATCTCTAGAGTTAACCATTTCACTCCTGATTGGGCCAGTGGCCCGGGCTGGGCAAGTGAGGGGAGTTCCTCTAGCTGGTGAGACAGAGGGTCTGAGGGAGCTGGCACCAGACGTTAGGTGTCCAGCCTGGCATTCATCTGTGGGAAGCTTCTGCAAGGTGGATGGAAAGTCCCAAAGAGGGATGGAAGAGGGACAGTGGGGACCACAGGAATATGGCAGCTCATGGCAGTGAATAGTCATGGCTCTGTTTTCAGTGCTAGGGGCCTAGGCCTCTGGAGGGCACGAGATTGTGCAAGATCTCTCCTTAGGGGGTGAGAGTAATGATACTAAAAATAATAGCTGCCCCTTCCAGGCTTCTTACCATGCATCATCTCACGCGGACCTCACCACAACCCCTTTCTCCAGATGAAGGAAGGGAGGCTCAAGAAGGTGAGCTGCGACTCTTGGAGCCGTATTTCCAGCCCAGACCTGCCTTAACCACTATACTACAGGTCACCGAGACAGGGAGTCAGGCACCCAGGCCAGGGGTGGGGAGCAGGAATCAGAAGCAGACCCAGGTCAGAAGCAGAAAAGCTGCCAGCGGGGGCTGGATGGAGTTCCAGGCTCCAGCAGAGCTGCGAGGACCTGACTTCAGGAAGGCTCAGGTAGAGGGTGATGAGGGCCAGGCTCAACGCCTGGATCCCCTCCTGTCCCCCTGTCCAGGGTATAAAGCACAGGAGCCTTGTGGGAAGGGAAGTGTTTTGCTTTTAGAAAAGGTCAGGTAGTATGGAGGGAAGAATGGAGGGAGGAGACGTGACATCTTTCTTCACTCCTTTGGTGGCTGTGCGGGAACCACCTGCCTTGTGGGAGGAACTGCCATTCCTTAGCCTCTGCCTCCCTCAGGTGGTCAAAGGGTAGAACTGCATGGTGTTGGGCGCACAGGTTTCGCCCTGCCGTCAAGGGTCCCAGTCGGATGCGGGAGACAAGGCCCTGTCCTCAGACGGTCACAGAACAGCCTGCCCGAGGGAGGAGACAGCCAGAGGCCCTAGTCAGCCACTTCTCTCTCTCAGTCAGAGGAGCTCTGTCTCCTTTTCTGCTACCCAGGTTCTACTCCCTGGGGAAAACCCTGGTGGGGAGATACACCTGACACCAGGTAGCCGTGTGACTCGGACAAGCCACTCCGTCTCTCCGGGGCAAACTCTTCCTCTGCCAACCGTCCCGGGGTCTTACTGGAGGGCCAAGCGCCCCCCATCACCCAGTGCGGGGTGGGAGGCCCTGGCCTCACATGCGCCCCGCGTGTCGCAGGTGGTCATCGTGGTGACGGACGGGAGGCCCCAGGACAGCGTGCGGGACGTGTCTGCGCGGGCCCGGGCCAGCGGCATCGAGCTGTTCGCCATCGGCGTGGGCCGCGTGGACAAGGCCACGCTGCAGCAGATCGCCAGCGAGCCTCAGGACGAGCACATCGACTACGTGGAGAGCTACAGCGTCATCGAGAAGCTGTCCAAGAAGTTCCAGGAGGCCTTCTGCTGTGCGCGGGGCGGGGGATGGATCAGGCTGGGGGTGGCGATGGCGGAAGGCGGGTGGGGGACAGTGGGTACCGTCCGGCGTCTGGGAGGGGCCAGGGCAGGGGCGGGGCTTGGCAGAGCTGGGGGCGGGGCTTAGAGTGTCAGCGGGGCAGGGCCTGGGCGGGGCTGTGGCCTATACAGGGTGGGGACTGAGATGGAGCCAACACCGGGGGCGGGGCCACGGCTGGGGGCAGGGCCTCAGTGTGTTTGCGGCAAGGTTGGAGGTGGAACCTTGGTCAGATTGAGGTTAGAACCAGCGCCCGGGGCGGGGCCAGGGCTCGGCGCGGCCTGATCTGGGGGCGATTCCCAGCCCGGAGTTAAGGGAGTTGGGGAGAGGCGACACCTAGGGCCCTTTTGGTGGTAGTGTCCTGGTAGGAAGGAAACCAGTAAGGCGAGGGTCTAAAAAAAGCCTATGCTATTTGGATGTGGAGTGAGGGTGTGGAGCTGGGGTGCCAGAGCCTTAAGCGGTGTGGGAGGGTCCGTGGGCATTGAGCAGGAGAAAGTTCAGAGTCTTTTACAAATAAGAGGTGGGCCTGTGGGAGGTCTTTGGGACGGGACTAGTCAGAAGTTGCAGAGTCTCCAGAAGAACAGGGGCAGGGGCAGGGTACCGACCTTTCCCCATTTATAAAATGGGTCTAAGAAGAGCATGAATCTAATTGTGAGGATTCAAGGACATAATGCCCAGTGGTATTTTACAAATACCAGCTGAGCGCCTTCCCTGTGCTGTGTTCACTGCTTCATGCGCCGCTCTGGACACTTGGAATACAGCAGTGAGGACAGGGGCTGAAAGGTCCCGCCCCCGTGGCTTAGACCTCTTTAGCAGGAAGTTTTAGTTTATTATCAGCAACTTCTCCAGGGGTGTCAGCCCTGCTGCAGTGATTCTGGCCCTGGGCTGAGCGTCTGGGGCCTGGACCCCACCTTTTGGGGGCCTCAGTTGCCCTGAACATGGAAGGGGCCATCCTGGCTAAGATGCCCGAGATCCTGTGACCGTGAGATTCTGAGTCTCCCCTTGTCCCCACAGTGGTGTCAGACCTGTGTGCCACGGGGGACCATGACTGTGAGCAGGTGTGCCTCAGCTCCCCGGGCTCCTACACCTGCGCCTGCCGCGAGGGCTTCACCCTGAACAGTGATGGCAAGACCTGCAATGGTCAGTGGGTTAGAAACAGTCCAGCTCAGGGAGGGTGGGGAAGGGGGCAGGGCCTTGGCCAGGACCCAGGAAGCCCACCGGAGCCTCCCTGCACTTTGCCTCTGGAACAATCTGCAATGGCGATAGACAGATGCCTTCTAGAGTTTGGTGTCTGCACAAAGTTCTCTCCTGACTACTGTTCCTCTTTTTGTCCCAGAGGGTGGTGGGTTTAGTATGGTGGAAGGAGTGACGTAGTCCTGAGTTCAAAACTTGGTGCCACTACCTCTGAGCTGTGTGACTGAGCAGCTTTTAGAGCTTCAGATTCCAATGCTGTAAAACGGCGCCAGGAATTCTGGCTTCATGGAGGGAGTTTTGGCGATGATCCTCCGTACGGATCTTGGGTGAGGTGGGTACCTAACCAGAGGCTGGGATGGGTGATCACGTCCTTCCACGTTGTCTCCCCGCCTCTCCAGTCTGCAGTGGTGGCAGTGGCGGTGGCAGTTCCGCTACGGACCTGGTCTTCCTCATTGATGGATCCAAGAGTGTGCGGCCGGAGAACTTTGAGCTGGTGAAGAAGTTCATCAACCAGATCGTGGACACGCTGGATGTGTCGGACAAGCTGGCCCAGGTGGGGCTGGTGCAGTACTCGAGCTCCGTGCGCCAGGAGTTCCCGCTGGGCCGCTTCCACACCAAGAAGGACATCAAGGCAGCGGTGCGGAACATGTCCTACATGGAGAAGGGCACCATGACCGGGGCTGCCCTCAAGTACCTCATTGACAATTCCTTCACCGTGTCCAGCGGGGCCAGGCCTGGTGCCCAGAAGGTGGGCATCGTCTTCACTGACGGCCGGAGCCAGGACTACATTAATGATGCTGCCAAGAAAGCCAAGGACCTTGGTAGGTGCTGCCTGGACCCTGAACACCACCGATGGCCATGGGTACACGTAGAACAGCTCAGCTATAGTTTATCTTAGTGTCTGTCCCGATTAGTGCCCTAAGCCCAGGTTCAGTGTGAATGAGGAAGGGTTGGTTTGTCCAACTCTTTCTTATACTGATGAGAACATTGAGGCCCCAGAAAAGTAAGTGGCTTGTTTTGATGGCCCTTTGGTAGGTGAGGCTTAGAACTTTTCCAGTTAAATGTTCCCAAGAACACAGCAACTGTTGGCAGGCAGCCCCACTTTCGGACAAGCCTGAGTCTCAGTTTTATCACCTATTAAATGAGGATAATAATAACCACCAGAGGAATGGTTATGTGGGTTACATGAGATCACAAAGTTCCCAGTGCAGGGGGTCAGGACAGGTCTGACATATAGTAGAACCTCAGTAAATGTTGATTTCCTTGATGTCTTTTACCGCCAGTCATTGTGCCTGCAATTCCAGCATCTGCCACCAGGAGGTGTCTGGTGTGGATTGCCTGGGTGTTCTCCAGGAGGCTCACCCTGGTAGCCTGTCTCCATGGCTACCGTTACTCAGCTTGTTCCTCTTGGCAGGCTTTAAGATGTTTGCCGTGGGTGTGGGCAACGCCGTGGAGGACGAGCTGAGGGAAATCGCCTCGGAACCCGTGGCCGAGCACTATTTCTATACGGCTGACTTCAAGACCATCAACCAGATCGGCAAGAAGTTGCAGAAGAAGATCTGTGTGGGTGAGTGAGGCCAGAAAGGGTGTTGATGGGAGGGCAGGCGGGGCTCTGGGTCGGGTGTGTGCGTGTGGGGAGCCATCCTGGAACTGGATATGGGAAAACAGGAGCTGGGGCGGCACCAAGAGTGGGCAGAACCCGGAGGAGGGCTGGCCGGTCCGACTTTCATGACCAGCGAGCATATATTGGATGCTCTTACACAAGCGGCACTGTTCTCAGAGCTCTCCAAATATTAAATCATTCAGTTCTATTTGGTAGGAATGTTATTATCCCCATTTTACAGACAGGTAAACCAAGGCCAAAGAGATGGAATAACTTAATTATGGGAGGAGCCAGGATTTGAAACCTGCTACCTCCCCTGATCCTCCCTGGTGACCTCTTCACTGGTCCCCAGTGATAAAGAGCACGAATTCCAGAGTTTGCATGTTTGCTCTGACACTAACTAGCTGTGAACCATGGGCAAGTCCTGTTACTTCTCGAGGTCTTCATTTGTAAAGTGGGGTTAATGACTTAAAACCCAAAGAGTCGGGGTGAGGAGTCACCAAGATGACACAGAGGCCCCCGGGAACAGTGTCCTGCACATGGTAGGTGGTCAGCGTGGGGACGCTGCTGTTGGTGTTCTTTGTCAGGACTTTGAGGCAGGAAGACATTCAGGGGTTGCCCCCTCCATCACTCCTGGGAGCTCTGTCTCAAGAACTCTGTGTGTCTCTCTGCCTTCTTACATCTCCCAGGCCCCATCCTCCCCCAAGACTCCCTAGTCCTGGCCCTCGGCAGTGACTACCCAGCCTCTCCCACCTCCCGGGCAATCACTCACCATCACCTTTCTCTTCTCCCACTTCTGTCCACCCCAGAGGAAGACCCGTGTGCCTGCGAGTCCCTGGTGAAATTCCAGACCAAAGTGGAAGGGCTGCTGCAGGCCCTGACCAGGAAGCATATCCTTTCCCAGAGGACGCTGCGGGGCAGGGGGAGGGGCTGGGGGAGGGCACTGTGGGGAGAGGACAGAGCCGTGCACCCCTGGCTTGTGGGGTTGGGGTGGGTTCCTCTTTGCCAGCCTCCTGCTGAAGACAGGCTGGAACCTGGCCCGGCAGGCTGGCACCAGCTTTGGTACTGCCCCTGCTGAAGCAGAGGCTCCTCGGGCGTAAACAGAGAAACTGAGGCAGAAGCCAAGACCTAGACACGGGATACACACAGAGTCCCGGATGTACTCAGGACATGGCGCCCATGGGTTCCCCATTTCCCAGGCTCTCGGTGACATGAACCCCACCAGTCTCCACTCAAATGGGGCTGGGTCCCAAACAGCTACCCTGGCTCAGGCGGGACCAGGCGGGGGACCCAGCAGGCTTGAGCCTGCAGCTGGGAGGGGCTGGGCTGTCTGGGCTCGCTGGGACTACCTGCTTACTTTTGGAGGTCACCATTCTGAGGGCTGTGGATGGATAAATTTTGATGTTGGGGTGAACACACGCTATAGAGGGAAGTGAGAGAAAGTCTTGGGGGGGTTCCCAACTGCAGGTGCCACCCCCATCACTGCCCTGCTCTGGTCAACCTGCCCCTCTCCTTAACTCCTGGTCCACTGGAAGCTGTGAGTAAGCGGCTGGCCATCCTGGAGAACAGAATTGTCTAAGGCCACCTGTCCCCCACGGCCTCTCCATCTCCCCGCCCCAAGCGCAGGTTACAGAGTCCTGCCTGTGTCCCCGAGAGCCCGAGTTTAGTCTAGCTTTGCCATTTCAGCAGTGGGGGGCTGGGAGGTGGGGGCCTGGGATGGCACCAGGCCCCTCCCTCACCCACCGTCCTGCGAGCCTGGGGGGAGTGTGTGTGTGAGTGCGTGTGCTGGGAGTGTGTGTGTGTTTGGGAGCATGTGTGTGTGTGCCTGAGGGCAGGCGTGTGTCTGGGAGCAGGGACGCGTGTGCATGAGGGAGAACACGAGGGTGAGAGTGAGAGGGATGGCGTTTGCCTTTTTTTTTTAATCAAAAGCTTAATATATTCCTATTTTTTTAGTCCACCCTTTCTTGACTGCGAGTGCTGTGAGTCACTTTTCTTGTTTCTCTGTTCCCTTTTGAAAAACAATTAAATGTGATTTAACTTAAGCACTAAAAGAGGCCAGAGGCAGCATGATTATTTAGGGAGCAGGAAGATTGATGGGGGTGGCAGGTGAAGGGACCGATTGCAGGATGGCCACATTGGTGGTAACAGGGGTGACAGCCACGGCTTCCAAACCGGCTCCCATTTGTCCTGCCTTTTCAATGACAAATTCACTGACGCCACCTCATTTCATCCTCCCAGTGACCTTACCCAAAACAGTCTTGAGTCATCCCCATTTTACAGATGGGAAAGCCGAGCATTTGAGTGATGAGAGAACTTGTTGGAGAGACAAGGCTTGAATCTAAGATGGCAAGACATCAAAAGAAAAAGGCTTCAGAGAAGGGCGAAGACACCAGATAGAACCATCCCCTCATCCATCCATCCATCCATCCATCCGTTCATGCAGACAACAAACACAGAGCATGTGCCCTGCGTCAGGCAGTGGGGAGATGGTGGCCGATGGGACAGACACAGTCCTGTCTTTTAAGGGAGTTCAGTTGAGCAGAGTGCTCTTTCACCCTCATCCCAGCTGGAGGAAAAGAGAATGAGTTTAGTTTGTACCAAAAGCCCTGGGGGTGAGTGTGTGTGTGTGTGTGTATGCGCGTGTGAGACTCAGGGTCCTGGCCTGAGCCTGGGCTGGCCCTCCTTCCCCTGCCCGTCCCCACACCCTCTTGGAGTCCTCTCTGTTGCTTCCTTGTGTGTAGGGAGCCTCAGCCCCCAACACAGACAGCTGCAGCCCCCGCCTTGGGAACAGCACAAGGAAAGTCTTTGGCCTCCATGACCCCCGGACCATGTCCCCGGCCCCTCTGGAGTCTCAATCCCTCACCTCCCAGAAGGGGAGCTTGGGTTATTTTCTGAACCCATTCTTGTTTAATGGGGCATTTTTAGCATTAGTACTCAATTCACACTTGAGGGCATGTAAAAGACTTTTTTAAGAAGCTCAGATCATCCTGAAAGATCTTACTTCGAGGCAGTTCAAGGAGGTAAATAACGCCACCAGCAGCACCGGGGCCACATCAGTACAACAGCTCAACCTCATAAGAGTAACGTGAATGTCACACTACCACCTGCGACCCCGCCATCACCACACGCATCTTTTGCCGAGTCCTTTGTCTGTTACGGCCCTGGGCAAGGATTTATTTCTGCTGTCCACGGAGGCTCCTTGTCACAGCCCCTGTGGCCATGGCTCGGCCCACACTTCCTGTCTTCTGAGATTATCCCCACTCCCCTCCCCCAGCACACGGGGGCGGCATGGCAGTACATACCTGTTGGTGCAGGGTCACTCTGCCTCCTGGACTCGGCTGATTGGTTAGTGGGGTCATGTGACCCAAGCTGGGCCAATCAGCCTCTCTCTTCTGGGAATTTGGACACGGAGACCTTAGTTACCTGGCTGCAGATGCTAGAGTTGTGAGGTCTCTCTCTTCCAGCTGTGTTGAAAGGCTGAGATGGGGGCTTCTGTCCTCAGGAAAGAGAAAAGCAGCATTTGCTGGGTTGCTAATGGCTTTCTAGTCCAAGACTGTTTCAGTTATCTACTGCTGCATAACAAATCACCCCAAAACTTATTGACTTAAAACAGCCACCTCTTCTTGTGTGATTCTGTGGTTTACTGGGCTCAGTTGGGTGTTTCTTATGCTCCATGTGGTATTGGCTGGGGCTGCCGTGGTTTGGGTCTCAGTCAGGCTGGAACATCTGGCACTGCTTGCTCACGTGACTGCAGCCTTGGTAAAGACAGCTGCCAGGTGAGGTCTCTGTCTTTGGCTTTTTATTTATTTACATCCATTTACACTGTTGCGGCAATTTCTGGTGCACAGCATAATGTTTCAGTCTCCATATATGTACATATATTCCTTTTCTTTCTTTCTTTTTCTTTTTCTTTTTTTGCATTTTATTTATTTGGGTCTCTGTCTTTGTCTCTGTCCCTCTTTGCTTTTCTCTCTCGCTCTCTTTACCCAAGGAGTACCAGAGCCTTACTTTCTCCACGTGCATTCTCCAGGAGGAGGAAGTGGACTTTTTACGTGGCAGCTCAGGGCTTCCAGAAGCTTCTTGGGTCTGAGGCCCCAAATTGGCCCTGCATGACTTTCAGCACATTTTGTTTGTCAAAGTGGTTATCAGCCTGCTCAGATTCAAGGGATGAGGAGATAAACTTCACCTCTGCATGGAGGGAGAGTGACAAGGAATTCGTGGCCGTTTTTAATCTACCACATGGGGTCATTCACTGGTCCGCCTGCTTGGGCCTGGCCACACTCCCTGCCTGGCCACACATGAGACACCCAGGAAACTGCAGCAAAGTTAAACGCGGTCGAGTCAGTTTCTATTTCAGGGAAGCCAAAAGCCCTGACACGGCTGTCCTCTCATGTCTGTGTCCTCCCACCTACGTGGGGACCTTTGTGTCCTGGTTCTCAGCTTTCAGAACACCCTGACTTCTAGCTCCTCAGCTGCCTGGGAGCTTGCCTTTCCACCTGCGTCCCCCAGGCTACATCCTTGGAGGAGAACTACCAGCCCCCCCCCCACGGAGGGTTGCAGGGTGTGAATGAGTAATGAATGGAAAGCACTCAGCACATCACCCACCCACACTCTGCATCCAAAGTGAAGCTAGCATCACTGGTGCCCACTGCGGGGCAGTTTCCTGGCCGCAGGGGTACACCCAAACCTGTCAGATTCCTCCACACTTCCCTGGCTCCCATCTGGTACTGGTGTCCTTCGAGATGCTGTGGCCACCTGGCCTCCAGTGGCTGTGCCACCTGGGGCACCTGTTCCCTGCTGGGAGGCCACCCCAGAGTGTGCACCATGGCTCTCTGCAAGCCTTCTGCTCCTGTGACATGTTAACAGGTGCCCACCCCCAGCCCCACCGGAAGGCCAATACTAGACAGCCTTCCCTCTGCTTCCGGTGGTGCCAGCCTGAACGCCAGGGCTCAGGAGGCAAGGCGAGGAGGGTATGAGTCTGCAGGCTTCCAGGGACAGCAGCCAGCTCCATCACTCAGTCATGCTGCAAACGTTCATACCACACAGTCCTTCTGGGCAATAGAGGGGAGAACAAAATAGACAGAGGTCCGTGTGTTCATGGGCTGACATTCCAGCCTCACTTATTTCTGTGTGAACCTGGACACGTCACCCCACCTCCCTGTGGGCCTTAGTTCTTCATCTGTTAGCTGGAGAGATGGCCCAAAACGAGAAGTCAATGGAGAGAAATCTCCCAAGAAGCACACGGTGTGTCCTCAAAGACCAGAAGCTGTTGATGCTTCTCTGATGAAGTCAGACGGGGTTGTTTGACCCAGCAGCAACTGTCTGGCCTGGCAGGGACCAAGCATCAGACCTCGAGTTCCCAGGAAAGGTCCACGGAGAGGTGATAGCAGAGGGGTGAGCAGCCTTGTCTTTGGAGTCACACAGCCCTGGTGTGAGTTCCCCGTGGCCCCCTTGCCTTGAACAAACTCTTTCACCCTCTGACCTCAGCTTCCTCAGCAGGAAACAGGGCAATAGTGCCCTTCTGGCAGTGATCGTGCTGAGGTGCCTGGACAGTCAGGGGGCTTGCCCCAAAGGGCTCCCTGGAGGAGGCGGCAGAGGTGGATTTGCAGGTAGCATGAGGGCTAGACTTGTGGTGGGGGAAGCCCTGCAGGGAACATCTGGAAAGTGGAGTGTGTAGGAAGGGAGGGAGAGCTGAAAAGGGGCATATGGCTAGGGTGGAGGGAAGGGAGCTGAGAGTCAGGGCTGTAAGGACAGTTCTGGTCTATTCCTCCCTCCTTCCCTCCTCCTTTCCTCTTTCCTTATCTTCTTTCCTCCCTTTCCTCCATCTTTCCACATTTATTAAGCATCGCCAAAGGCCAAAGCATACACCAGGCTCTAGGGACAAAATGGAAAATGTCTGCTGGTCGTGGTGCTGACAGTCTGGTGGAGCAGACAGACATCAGACAGAGCGGTACACCGAGACTCCGGCTGTGACAGAAGACAGAGGAATTAGGGTGTTGACGAAATAATCAATAAACCATCTGTCGTAGGAATAGAAAAGAGGTTTTTTTGAGCCAAACTGAGGACTACAGCCCGGGAGACAGTCTCTCAGCTAACTGAGGAACTGCCCCGGAGAAGCATGGTTTTCGGCACAGCTGTATGTCTTGCCAGAACAAAGAACATTAAACAAGTCAGGGTACATTCTTTCAAGGTTTCAAAATAAACAGACCCGCATGTACACAGCGAGTCAGTACATCCTTAGTACCTGGGAAAGGAGTCTGATCACAGAAGGAGTTACCAGCACTGGAGGCACTGAAGGTCCCGACGAATACTTCCAGTGACCCCAGGAGGCAGCATTAGTGTCGTGTGTCTTCACTGTGATGAGACTTGTCCGAATCGGTGGAGGAACCGACTCCTACGTTGAGCCAATGCTGAGGCCTTGCTTAGTAGGAACAGGCCGTACTTAGCTCTGCTGCCTGTGATATTAATGTCAAGCCCAGCGCACACTGTAGGCGCTTAGAAGATCCCAGTGGCCTCTCTCTCCCCTGTTACCTGCCCGGGCAGTCAGCAGGCTCACAATATGGCAGGTGGTGGACCTGGTCCTGGAGGAGCCTGGGGCGGGACCTCAGTGGGCAGAGGGGGCCGAATTGGACCCCAAAGGAAGGGGGCTGGTGGGACCCAGGCAGGGCGTAGGCGTCCCACCAGGCTGGCTGGGGCTGGAGAAGGTGCTGGACGTGGAGAATGATCAGAGCCCAGTGGGAGGGAGGGGCCCGCGGGGCAAAGGCTGCGGCAGGGCCCAGCTCAGAGACTTAGAACTGGTGGACCCGGGGCCCCGCTTGGGCCTCCTGCCTGGGCAGGCCGGGCTCCGACTCCAGGCCGGGCTGAACTGAGGTGGGCTGGGGGTCCGAGGCCTCTGGAGCTGGGCTTCAGGACTTGGCATGAAAGCAACACGCGGAGAGGTGTGTGCTCACGACGCAGCCATTTTGCAGGGGGAGGGCTGCTTCCTGTGCCCAGTGTTCCTGTCTGAGGACTTCCATGGCGGGAGGGAGAGTGTGGGACAGCTGGTGGGAGAAGCAGGGAGGTCAGTCCCCGGAAGACTGGCCCGCAGACACCGAGGGTCAGAACCAGGGGAGTTAGGGCTTCTGGTTGCAAGTGACAGAAACGCCACAGCAACCAGCTTAAGCCTAGGAAGGGAGTTGAGGGGGTCCTGGGACTGAAGGTGCTGGCGGAGGGGGCTGGGCTCAGCGATGCCTTCAGGGCTCCGTCTCTCTTTACTCTTGACTCTGGTCTCCACCACCATGCCCGCAGGCCCTTTCCTCCAGAAGGTCCCACACTTCAGACTGATACCCTGCCACCTCCAAGTGTAGGAACATTCCCTGAATTCAGTCCCGTGGGCTCTGATGGGTCCTGTGCTCACCCTTGACCGATCACGGTGGCCAGGGTGATGCAAGGCTGTAACTGGCCGGGCTTGCGGGCTCTGCCCTGGATGGTGGGTGGAGTCAGCTGCACGAGACCACCCAGGACTGAGAATACTGAGCAGTGATTCTTCAAGGAGAAGGAGGGGTTGTTAGATGCCAGGCCTGGGTGCAGGGTGGGCAGAACCGACCCCTGTCCTCCACAGGTAGGGGCAGGGAGGGCGTGGAAACCCTGCTGGGACAGTTCCCCCGGACACCATCATTTTTCCTGGCATGGGGGTGGGGAACTCGCTCTTAAAGGACAACATTGTCAGGCTCCAAGGGAGGCAGGGGCTGGCATCTCAGGGTCTTTCAAACCCCAACTCCTGCCGCTAACTCATCTCAGTTCTGCCCACAGCGACTCCAGGTCCTCACGTGGCCCACCCTCTCCGCGTCATTCCCACGTCTCTCTCTGCTTTCAGTTTGATTAACAGAGGGTTATAAACGAGTCCCAGAGAGAAGGAGAAGCAGCGTCTCCCCAGGGCAGCTGCAGTCTATTGGCAGAAGGCAAGTTCCCTTGTAACGGATATTTTTGTTTTTTTCTGATTTTTGTAGAGATAAACAGGAGTAAACTAATTAGGATTTTTTTTTTCTCTTTCTTTCCTCCGGTCTTGGAGGACAATGGGAGTCTCCTGGCCCCCGCGGTGAATTGGTTACCAGGTTTCAATAAGGGGTTTGTCTTTGTAATTACAGTTCATTAATGGATTTACAAGGGACGGAAGATGGCAAAGTCGGCTCAGGGGATTGTTTTGCATTTCTCCTGTTTTAATTACATGATTTTCTCCAGAACCAATGCACTGTGAAAAATGGCGGGGAGGGGGGGTCCCAACACCCCATCTGTTCCAGATGCAAATGCAGTTAATACAAGAAGAGGCAGGAGCTGCTCAGAGACTTCCTGCTACCTGAGTGTGGACCCCCTCCCCTCCGAGCTGTTGCGCTGGGGGAGGGGGATCGGCCATAATCAGGGTATGTTGACCTAGGGAGGGGACAGCTCTGCTCACTGGGGGCTTGGCAACCTTTGTGTATTTGGGGTCGGAATCAGATTTAGGTCAGCCACTGAGTTACTTTTTTTTGATCATCCACTAGGTGCTTGGTCATCTACACCTAATTTCTAATTCAAACGTCTCAGCGATCCTTTAGTAGATTTGCTTCACAAACGGAGAAACCAAAGCTGCCAGATGTAAAGTGTCACCCAGCCCATAAGTGGCAGGGCTGGGATTTGAACCCTGG
Source organism: Vicugna pacos (assembly GCF_048564905.1). Taxonomy (NCBI): domain Eukaryota; kingdom Metazoa; phylum Chordata; class Mammalia; order Artiodactyla; family Camelidae; genus Vicugna; species Vicugna pacos. The sequence goes on from NC_132999.1 coordinate 46,112,507, forward strand.
AATCTCTGGCTTCAAAGTCAGGGCTTTTTCCAAAACTTCATCTCTCTGAGGTTCAGACTCACGAGGATGAAAGGGGGTTTTAGTCCTTTCTCCACAAGTTGGGACCATAGCAGGTTAACTGGCTTTCCTGCTTTGTTCTTTAGTCTACTGCACACTGACACTGGAGTAATGGTCCTATGGTGCGCAATGATCAGGTAATAACCCCACTCAAGAACCTTCTCTGGCTCCCTATTAGCTCCAAGATAAAAGTCTAAGTGGTTGAACATTCTAGGTGCTGTACAGTCTGGTTTTTGCTCAGACCTGTTGGAAAACTAATTTTCTAATATTCCCACTCACCTTTTGTTACCACCTGGGTGACCCAGTTTCCATTTCCCCCTGACTCTGGTCAAGAAAATCTCAAGGACTGCCTTGGACCTTGGAGGTAAATGATTGTGGAAGGGTGGAAATCCCCTGGGGTTGCTATGGCAGAATCTGGCCACAGGATGGCACCATCGGCCCAGGAATGGGGTGGCCAGGCTGACGGTTTCGGGGGGGATGGGGTTCAGCAGCCCTTACTGTGAGCTGGGCTAGTTCCGTCACTGGTCACACTCAGTAGCACCTAACCTAATCCCGTTAAACCACCCCCTCCCTCCTGCACACAGAGGCTCCCAAGAAGGGCAGCGACCACTCTCCAGGGGAGACCGGGGATGTGGGTCTCCTCTGAGATGGTTGTTACCTCCCACTTGAATCACTCGCTCCGAGATGCCTGGCAAAGGGCCTGGGCTGGAGCCACCTCTGGTCTCCCAGGGCCAGTCCAGGGGCTTTGCTGGACTAGGGGTGGCAGCTCAGACCTGGATGATAGGGAAGGGTGGGGACTGAGTAGGAACACCCCCAGGAGGCATCTTCCTGTTCTCCCACCCTCTCTTGTTCCTGTGGGCAATGGTCAAGTCTTCTGTCCCTAAATCAGGATATAAGTGTCTTCAAGCTCAAAATAACTGCAGTTTGAGGGGTGGGTATTAGAGATCCCAAAGCAGAGGTGCTGGGTGGGCTCTAAGTCACCTCCACAATCCAAAAGCTGGGGTGAGTCCTTGTGCTGTGTGACTTCAGACACGTGACTGCTCTTCTGGGTCTCAGTTTGCTCACCCAGGAAACAGGGGGAGCAATTTCCACCTCCCTGGGGTGTGGAGATGGAAACAAGACCATGTATAAGTGCTGAGCCCAGGGCAAGGGGCCTGAGGGCTCAAGAGGCATCGTCATGGGCATTCGGGTCCAGGAGCCGCATCTCAGTCACAGGTCTCCCACCAGCGCTTCAAGGAGGAGCCGCATCTCCTCCAGATCAAGAATGGTCCTTTCCTCCCTCATCGAAAACCTGCTAACAGGTCAGGATATGTCCCCCTCCCATCTTCCTCTCAGGTTCCAGGGCCTGAAGTGGCTCTTTTCTGTCTGTCCCCGCTCTGTGTGAGGTGTGAGCGGCTGCCCTACTCAGTGACGGGGCGTGTGGGGTCTGCAGGGGGACGGTCTAGAGGGTGGCCACTTGCTGTGCCCAGACCTGGGTGTGAGGCTCCGCACTCAGGCCCTGTGTGATGACAAGTCTTTCCCTCCCTGAACCTTGGGCACGCAGAGGCACATTGTCCACGGGGACGGCACGTGGGACCCCAGCATCCTAACAGCGACGTCACTCCGTCATTTCAAAGGTACCCGCCAGAGGGGGTGTGAGTTATGAATAAACTCCCAGAATGAGCTCAACTGGGCTTCCTGGGGCCTTGATAGACATGAGTATTAACGAATGTGGGAAAGAATGACGGCGTCTGGGCCACACAGAACATATCTGGTTCCCATAGCCTTTCAGTGGTAATGATAAAAAATAATTTATAAATAGCGATTGATGGTATGTGTATATACTGTGTATTATACATACTCACATATAATATATACACTTAATACTTACATATAACACATGCTATGTAAATTGAAATAAATAATATAACTGTGCAAATAATAAGTATAAAATATAAGTGAATACATATTATTATAGTTTATGTATAATATAACTATAAATAGTAATTTATAAATATAAATCTCTAAGTAGCTAGCATATATCCATGCTTACTATGAGCTAACCCTTGTCCTCAGAGTGCTAACCTCATTTATTCCTCACAACCACTTTGGGAGGTAGGACTATGCCCATTGTACAGGTTGGGTAAAGGGAGGCTCAGGGGGCAGAAAATTACTTGCAGAAGCAAGTGAGGCTCTGGGACTTGATTCAAGCCTGTCTGACCCCCATGGTTCCTGAATCTTCCTTCCTCCAGGAGGAAACCCATTTGTTGCCCCAGGTGGTCTTTGGGGTTTCAGTTTGGGGTCCCAGACCACTGGTTTGGCCTCTGGACCCTGTCTAGCTTGGCCACAAACTCGCTACAGTGCAGGCTGGAACAGACTCTGGGTCCACTCCCACACGGAGGCCTCTCTGCCTGCCGCCCTCCACATCCCCCCACGGTTGGCACAGCCGCTATTTGGGCATGTGGCCCCACTGGGGGAGGATTTTCCCCTCTTCTAGGTATCAGGTTTTCCCTTGCAGTTTTCTGCTTTCATTCCTGGCAGGAGCCCTCCGCCCACAGACAGCAGTCCCTCCCAGCCTCTCTCCTGTGGATGGCGCAGAGCCAGGAATTCTGTCCCAAGCCTGGGACTTCCTCCAGGAGCCAGGACTGGTGGGGAGCAGATGTGGGGAGCACGCCCACAGACATCCCGTTGGGGCCATCACAGTCTTGCTCCTTTCCCCACAGACGGTGGGTGGGACTGTGGTCAGCGGGGCCTCCAGCCACCACGATGTTCCCTTGCCAGGGCCCAGCCCTGGGTGGCAGATGAGGGTGGGGCTTCCCCAGAAGAAAGAAACTCCACTGTCCTGGGCCGGGCTGGGCTGGGAGAGGCCAGGCCAGGTCCACCCGCCCGGATCCAGATGCTGCTTCCTCTCCTCCCCCTTCCCCCCGGCCCCTCCATCAGCAGCCCCGGAGTCTCCCGGGGAGTGGGGGTCTTAGGGGTGACTACGGGTGTGCATGGACAAACATGAATATTTTATATTTTACCAATCATGTATTTATATTAATGGATATCAGGGGAAAAAAACCTCACAAGCAATTAATGCATTAAACCCTTGATGTCACGGCTGTTACTGCTTAGGGTGAGGCAAATTGGAAAAGGGAGTCCATTTCAAGCCAATTTAAAGGGACTGATTGAATCAAAATCAATATCGTGCAGTGGAGGGTGCTGGCGGCCAACGCTTGGGTGGCTCAGGGAAGCTACCGGAGCTCGGGAGACACGGAGGAGGCCATGAGCCCCGGAGTGAGATCCCGGGGGTCCACCTGGGTCTGTGTGGGGAACTTGGGCAGCTCGCTGCGCCCTGTGAGCCTCAGTCTCCTCCTCCATAGCGTGGAGACGAGCAGCGGCAGCTACAGGGCTGTGGTGGGAGTTAGATGGGGTGAGGGGGAGGGCTGGCGCAGAGCTCTGCACAGCGTCAGCGCCCGGCCCAGCACGGTGGATGGTGCTGTTATGATCAGTGGTGTTAGGGTCACTGTTAGCATCAGGAGCTTATTCTGGGTGAGGTGACTGGTACTTTTCACTCAACCGTCAGCACAGCCCCATGTGGGCAGCCCCCACCAGGGGCACCCTCCTCACATTCACTGCTCTGGGCCAGGCAGGCTGGGTAGTTTGGCCACCCCCTAGGCGGTGACGCAGCCTCTTGGAGCCACCATATCCCTGATTGTAGACTGAGACCAAGAGACCATCTCACAGGGGAGTGGCTGTGAGTGGCAACAAAAAAGGCAGGTCAAGTCCCCAGAGCAGTAGGGCTTCATCCTATGTGAGATCTGTCCCCCTGTGAGGTAAAGGTCTGCTGGTCAGGCAAGGACAGTTTGATGCAATCTTGAGTGGGGTGGTTTGAACCAGCTCTGAGTGTTAGATGTGTGGTCCTTGACATGCTCATCTATCCACATATCCATCTCCATCCATCCTTTATCCATCCTCCACCCATGTATCCTCTGTCCATTCATCCAACATTCATTCATCTATCATCCATCCAACCATCCACCATCCATCTCCATCCATCCATCATGCATCCATCCATCCATCCATCCATCCATCCATCCATCCAGTTAGTGGTGGTGGGGGCAGCGGAGCCATGCCAGCAAGCTGGGATATTATCCTGAGTGTGGCAGTCGCTAAGCAAGTTGTGAGTCGGGGAGGGATCTGAGCAGACTTGTGTTCAAAAGTCCCTCTGGCCACTGTGTATGTGTGTGTGCAGACAGGGCTGAGGCTGGGAAGAAGACAGTCAGGAGGTGGTGGCCTCAACACGAGTTGGAGGTGGCTTCTGGCTGAGCTAGCATGGAAGTCAGAGTGACCTCTACAAGGGCAGTGTCATAGGGGCTGCTGGGGGACTGCAGTGGGCACAGGAGTGTGTGTGTGGGAGATGACCAGTATGGCCGACTGGTTTAGGAAGCTGGGCTGTGAAGGGAAAGAGAGGGAGTTAGCTGGTGAGGACAGCAAGTTCAGATTGGTTTGTTCTTTTGTAATAAGGTGAGAGAGACCTGAATGTAATCAGATATAAGTCAGGTGTGAAGGGAAGAGGGAGATAGACCTAGAGGGAAATAAATAAGCAACCAAATATAGATAGATAAAGAGATTAAAGCTGCCCCTCCCTCTCCCCCTGGACAGATTGAGGTGGTGGGTGGGAGGGGCCGGACAGAGCAGGTCTGGGCCCCAGACAGCAGGAGGGGACACAGTCTCCATCTTCAGGAGGAGGAAGGGGAGGGTCCTGTGGGTGCCAGAAGGTTCAGATGTTTGGTGTCAGGAAATCTAGGGAGTTCCTACCTTGAGGCCTGGATTTTCTTTGGGCAGAGGAGTGTGGTCACCGGCTGAGAAGGACAGGAAGGGGGAGGGGAGCATGAGGAGCGGGGAGGGGCTGAAACAGTCCCCTTGGAGATGAGGCCCCTGGGCGTAGGTGGGGCCTGGGGGCTGACTCCAGGAACCCCTTGGGCTTTGTGGGGGGCATGTGAGGTGTGCTTTTGTGTCATGGGCTGGGCTCTGGGTTGAAGTGACTCGGGGCAGTGGCTCAGTCCATCCCCCTTGTGATTTGCACCCGAGTTACCCAACTGTGGTGTCCCCGTATGCCAGGAAACCCTCTGTGAGAGCAGGGCCCTAAAGTCCTGGGCCCAGGAGGTGTACCAGCCTCCCAGCTGGTCCCCTCACTCCTGTCCTGCTGCTGGAGGGCACTTTCTAATATGTGAGATTTCCTGCCACGCCCCAGCTCAAGAACCTTCAGTGGCTCCTAATTGCCTGTGGGATCAAGTTCAACCTTCTTGGCCTGGAATCCAAGGCTTCTCTGGATTCCAGACTTCTCAAGGAGTCTGGCCCTGCCTCCTTTCGGGCTGTGTCTTCTCCCTGCTGCCACCTGGCACACCCACCTAGGTGCTGGACCTGGGCTCCAGTCATGCTGAACTCTTCCTCATATAAGCCAGGCTCTTCTGTACCCCCTTCCCTCTGCACATGCCATGCCTCTGCCCAGAATGCCCTCCCCTCTCTGCCGAGGCTGGTTCCTTCCTGCAGTCCTTCCTGACTCCCCCAGGGACAGTCTGCTCCCTCCCAGCTGCGCCCTCATTGCTCCACCAGACCTCCGTTTTGGCTCTGGCCACCAGTTATCCGTCTACCTGTGGCCATTCTCACTGGGCTGGAAGGGCCTTGGGACGACAGTGACAGTGTCTTATCCCTCATAGTGTCTCCCTCCAAGGGCTGCACAAGGCAGATCTAGGTTCATGCTGTGAATCAGCAAGAGAATGACTGGATGGATGAATGGGTGGATGGGTGAGTGGATGGATAGAAGTCAGGAACCAGGAGGGCGCCAGGAATGGGGAGCCAGCAGAGAGCTCAGGGCCCGGCCTCTGATCCTGCCTCAGCTCCTGTTCATTGACAGCCCACTATGTTCTAGGCACACAGGTCTCATTTGAACCCTCCCCCATCCCGACAGGTAGAATCATCACTCCCATTTTACAGATGAGGAAACTGAGCCTTAGAGGGACCCAAGGCACACATCTGGGAAGTGAGTGGCCACAGTTTGAGCCTCAGATTCCCCACCCCCAGTCCAGGGCCCTTCCTGGAGCTGATACCTGTGGTCCTGATGCCTGAGCCTGACGGAGCCTGTACATGTGGGTTATTTCACGTCTACATTGACTGGGACACAAGGAAAATCAACTTTGGAGCCAGACAGGCCTGGGCGAGAACACTGGCCTGTCACAGAACAGCTGCTGACTTAGGCACGTCACAGCACCTTAGACACTCCATTTTCTCATCTGAAAAATGGGCACATTAACTGAGGCTCCCAGGGGTGTCGTGAGAAGTCCATAAGACAGAGTGTGTGAAGTGCCATCATAGGTGAGGAGCGAGGGCTCCAAACATAATCCTCTCCACCTCCTGCACCCCACTTCTCCCCCAGGCCAGCCCCGCCCTCAGCCCCCTGGGGCCTGGTTTCTCTCCCCTCAGCCTGTCCGGGAGCGGCCTGCGTCTGTCCCGTTACTACAGCGGCCACCTCAGCCCCTGCGAGGGGAGGTGGAAAACCGGCCAGAGCAGTAACGAGGCTGCACATTCTGATCTGTCCCTGATGGCTCTGGCCTCACAGCATCTTCCCACAGGGAGGCAGCCCAATGTCTGGTCCTTGTGCCAAAGGCCTGTCCTGCCTTGGCCGGGAGTGAGTGCAGGCTCCCCTCTATTCACATCTGACCAGAGATGCTCTTGCCGATGGGGCCCAAGGCCACAGGAAGCAGGTTAGTGAGTGCCTGGCCCCAAGTGACTCCCTCTCCCTCACAGGCAGGGCTCTGCACCCGGGCTGGGGAAGATTTAACCCCAAGCATCCCTGTTCCTCTCCTCCACGGCCATGTCTGCCAGACTCTGGACTCCGGGTTTTCTGTCTGCCGCAGGTGCCTGGGACCCTGCCTTCCTGCTGAGGTCGGGGTGGGTGGGTGGGGGCCACCCTGGGATGTCTTGGGACACCTCCTCTGGAATTTTGGCCCCTCCCTGCCTCGTCTCTTGTTTCTCCCTCCCCAGGACCGAGTTCCTTTCCAGAGAAACCGAACTGAACCTGGCAGGACAGCCGGTGCTCAGAGCCCACTGAGAGCGCCCAGATCACAGAGAGAACATCGGAGAAGGGCTCTGTGCAGCAGGGCGAGAGCACCAGGGAACACAGACAGTGCTGAAGGGAAAGTGGCTCCTGGTTTCTTGCTCCCTAAGCTGTTTACTTTGAGTGAAACACACCAGAAAAATTCCACTTGGCCTCCAAAGGCTGCATCCCCCTACTGTCATAGTGAATACCACAGGGAAAACTCTCTGACATGTTCGGCTGGGACCACATCTGCCCAGGGGTTTTCCTAGTGGCTTTTGTGACCTGAGGCTGCAAGACCTATTTAAGCCATTCAAGACATGGGGGCAGATGCAGGAGTCCCTGCAGTGACCTGATCTGGGTTATCGCAGGTGACAGCCCCCCACTGAGAATGTCTCAATCCCAGGGCAGCAGGGATGCAGCCCACACTTGCCACGCCCCCCCAGGGTCTGGGAGCTGGGGGAAGCCGGTGGGGGAGGGGAGAGGAGCAGAGAGGGGGAGGGGTGTCCCAGTCCTGGTTCTCCAAGCTATAGGGTGGTCCCCAGGGGAAGTGCGTATGGGAGGATCCAAAGAAGCAATTTGTGGTGTCAAGGACAGAGGAAAGGGTCCGTCTCTGCTGGCAGTTAAGCAGGCTCAGGTGGAGGTGGGGAGGACATGGCACGGCAGTGGGGACGTCTGGGATGTTTCATTCCATTCCGAGGGGTCTGGGTTCTTGAAGAGAGAGACAGGGGTGAATCAGGTGGGGATGAGAGAGGGAGGAGAATGGGACAGGAGCCCCCAGGGATTCCACTTTTTAATTCTGAGAGGTCCTGGAGAGAAACTGCCAAATAACCTCCTAAAGATACTGACATGTGAGAAGCCCAGGATCTTCAAACTTTCACTTCCCTCATGTGGCTGGAGCATTCTGGAACGTGCTAGTACCATTCAGAGCATCTGAGAGGCACAGAATCTTGGAATTAGAACAGCTTTCACAGACTCAAAGACACATTTTATGGAATCTTTGAATTGCAAGATCTGAGCATCTTGTCTTTATGCAGAATCCTAGAATTACAGAAGCACAGACGCATATATGGCTCACAGCATTTGAGGATTTAGGAGTCTCTACAAAAGACTTGGAACAACATAGAAGACTTCAGAGAAACAGAGTTGAAATAGAAATTTTGGAATCAGTGATATTAGTACAAGAAATAACTTTAGTCCAACTCCCTCCTGTAATATAGGAAGCTCTCTCCTTGCTGGGGTAACTTGAACACTTCTAGGGACGGGGAGCTCATTATCTGACAGGGCAGACTGTCTCACTGTTGAGCAGATTTGGGTCCCTATGTGAGCCGCCTCTCTGTGGCCCCACTCCCTGCCTTCCCCCATTAACCTCAAACTGCTGAATGGGCTGGACAAGTAATACAGATACCAAGACAGAAGTGAAAGTATCTCATGGCTGAAAATAATGATATTTGAGGGCAACAGGGTTTCAGAAGGCATAGCCGTGACAACTCCTGGCAATGACGCTCACCCCATCATTTGGTACCAGGCCCGGGTGAGAGCGAGCCATCCGCTGCCTGCCAACCCTCATCCCAGCCCTCCAGCTCTGCAGAGGGAGAAAGCTGAGCCGCCTAAAAACAGCTGGAAACAATCGTGGAAAAGGCACTATCGACTTCAGTCAAATCCCAGGCAAGAGCAAGAAGAGTGACTTGATGGTAAAACAAAGTATCTTTCTGAGCATGGGAGCTGGATTTCACTAGATTGTTTTGAAAGTCTATTTGGGGTGTGGTGGGGTGTGATGGGAAGGCCCAGTCCTTCTGATGAGCGTTGGCCATGATGCTGGCCCCCGGGCAGAGCTGGAAGTGAGGGCCAGATCACCTAGTTGGAGGACCAGCTCTGCCTCACCCTCGCTGTGTGACCTGGAACAAGCTCCTAACCTCTCTGTGCCTCAGTTTTCTCTCCTCTGAGGAAAGGATAATAGGGGTATATCCAGTATGATCCTAGCCTTGGTCACTCAGGCAGGCTTGCTTCCGCCCATCCAGTAATCCACACGCCTGTGTTCAAGGCGTGCGTTCATTCTTGCTCTCACCACTCTCCCTATTCATTCATTCATTTGGGCATCAGTTCCTCCACTCCTTGGTGCATGAATTCATTTACGCATCCTGGCATGCTGAATCCCACCGTCCAGCCTTTTGCTAGCTTGTGGGTGGACAGTTTGGGCCCAAGGAGGGACTCTGCCTGTGGGGCTGGTAGAAAACCTCTGATCACTTTCATGCCACTTAAGGTTCTGGGAATTGGAAGAATCTAGGGCATGACTTCATCTGGGTCCCGCGGCCCCAGGTCCCCACCCTATCTTCTCCTCCACCCTGGTCACTTAGGGACAGAGTGACCTGTGAATGGGCACGCCCTGGAGAGCTGGTCAGAGTAGCCGGTGTGGAGGGTTTCTGTGTGACCTGGGCCAGATCATCTGCAGTCCCTCGATCCCAGAAAGTCCTCTCACCACTGGTGAGAGTTGGGTGAGCATTCACGAGCTCTGGGCAGGGAGAAAGCTCTGCCTGTAAAGTGCTTGCCAAGAACAGAGGTAGATTGTCCATCCTGTTACTCATGGCCCTGTTTCATCGAGGTGTATTTTGGTGTAAGAACACAATATAACAGACCCTTTATTCCAGAAAATTAGAATCCTTTTCCCTCTCGTGGAGCATCCCACTTCTGACCAGGAGGGGCTGATGGTGGGGGCTGAACCCAGTTCAGAGTTGACTCTGCTCTGATCATGTCCAAAACCCACTCTGTGTGTTAGTGATCTAAGGGCATCCCACAGCTAAGCGCCCACTGTTTGGTTGCACTAATTAATTGATTTTACTGCCACTATTTGAGGCCTCTGAGCCTGCCATGCAAATATATGCAAATGAGGAGAGGAGTGGGTTGAATCCAAAGCCTGGTGGGTGTCTTCCTGGACTGGGTTGATTTCTCTGCTCACCTTTCCCATCACAATTCTCCTGTGTTCCTGGGAGCAGAGACTCAGGAGAGGAGCAGGGCTGTAGGACTAGCCGACCTGGGTTCCAATCCCAGTCCTGCCTCTGACTGCCTGGGCGAGTCCCTTCCTCTCCGCACCAGACAGTGGGGATGACACTCTGGGCTGTGCTGGGTTCTGCAAACAGAGCTCAAGCCTCCAGCTTGGAGCTCCTACTTTAACCATGTCCGAGGCTTCGAGGAGAAAAGTGCTGTCTCTCTGGGCTTTGCAGCCCTGGAAGAGCAGCTGCTCCTGGGAAGGAGAGCGGCGAGCTGCCTAATGAATGGCCCCTGCTCCCTGATCGGGCCCTCGCCTCCTCTTCTGTCCTGTATCCTGTGTTTTATGTGTGACTTTTGCCAAATGCAGCCATTCTTCTTTGGGTGTGGGAAGAATTTTTTTTTAAAGATTGGAATTTAAACATCCTGAAAGATTTATTCTGTGTAATGGATGGAACATCCCCCACAAACACCACACAAATTATATTTGGAGCAGTAGGACTGCGGTCGGGGGAGGGAGGGGTGGGGCCAGGGGTTCGGAGGCTGCTGGGTGAAGGACTCATTCAACGGCTCTGAACTGGATGCACCTTACAGTTTGCCCTCCTTTGTGGGGGGAGGAAGGAGGGCTGATGTTTACTGAGTGCCTACTGTGTGCAGGGTGGGCGGCCACATGCTGAGCCCCATCAGTCCTGGCACTGTTCCCCGGGGGGCGCTGCTGCTCCCATTTTTGTGCAGGGGAGTCTGGGCTCTGAGGGAGGAGGTGACTTGTTCCAGGTCACTCAGCCTGCCAGTGGCAGGAGGGGATGGGAGCCCAGGCCTGGTTGACCCCGGGGTCCTGGCTCTTTCCCTGGCCCCGTGCAGGAGGCTCAGGGAAACTTGTGCACTGGGGGAGCTGGGACCCAGGTGTCAGCGGTGATACTTGTCACTGACACACGTTCCGTTCAGCTGAGCGTTGAGCATCTCCTGTGAAGTCTGAGGAGGATCTGAGAGAGGCAGGTCCTGGGCCCCTGGGCACATACACCTCTTCGGGGCCAACCTCCACACAAGCATTGGGGAGACAGAAGGAGAGCCTGGAGAAGCTCAAGGCCTCCCTGAAGAGACGGCTGTGGGGACCACAGAGAACAGACTGGAGGACGGACTGGGAAGGGCATCTGGGCAGGGTCACTGCAGGGGCGCGGGCTGGGAGGCGGGAATCCAGTGGAAGATGCATTCATTGAACAAACCTTCATTGACCCTGCCAGGCCCTGCGTTCGCAGGTTCTGGGGACACAGGGACAACTCAGAACGATTCTTGCTTGAGTTGCTCACCACCTAAATGCGGAGACAACCTGGGACAAGGATCATCACACAAAGTGGAGAGGTGGGAGCACCACAGCTTCTTGGCTGTGTGGCCTTAGGCAAATTGCACACCTCTCTGAGCCTCAGTTTCTTCATCCATACAGCAGAGATAATAATGATCTTGCTTCACAGGGTGAGGTGAAGATTAAGTGAGACGACTCAGGTAACAGGTGAGGATGGAGCCTGGCACGTGTAATAGGTTCAGGACAAGTTCTCTACCAGCTGCTCTGGAACAGAGTTGAAGGAGTGATCAGTTCTTCCTGGGAAGGGGTTCACCAACGAGATGATGTCTGGGCTTTGAAGGATGCACAGGAGTTCCTCAGAGGGAAGAGGGGAAGGGATGGAGGAGATACAGCAGGAGCAAAGCCCTGGTAGGGTGGGGGCAGAGTTAGGGTGTCGGGCGCCCAGAGAAGACCCTCTTGGCCCGTTGTTTCCTGTGTGTGTGTGGTGGGGGCAGGGATGGGAGAGGTGGCGGGTGGTAAAGCAGGAAGCGTGATGGCTTAATGTAGCTGACAGTGGGAGCCACAGCAGGTCCTAGAGCAGCACTGTATGTGATGTGGAGGATGGCTATTCTGCCTGGTGACCCCTGATATCAGACAGGGGAAGGGGAGGAGCAGTAGTGGAGTCTGTGCTTCAGGACTCACGAGGGGGCATCAGTAATCCTGACACCCGGGGCTCTGCAGCAGGCAGGAGGTCAGGGCTCAGCACACAGCAGGGCTCGCTGAGGTGAACTCTTTTCCCTTGTGTAAGCCCCTCACTTCACAGACGGGGAAACAGGCTCAGAGAAGGCAAGTGACTTTTCTAGGGACATGCAGCTGGCCTTGCTCTGGGACCCCAGGGGCTGCCTTTGCTTGGAGGTGGAGAGGGAAGGGGAGGAGGAGGGTTACCCCACGGAGGGGGCATGGATCCAGGGGTCTTTGGGGTGTCTGTGTCATGACAGTGAATTTAAGGTGGTTCCTCCTCAAGGAGGGAATGAAAGAGGCTCCGCAGAGGAGGGTGGAGGGGAATTCTCTGTGACCTCAGCCTAGGGAGGGGTGAGGAGGGAGTGAGGAGGGGACTCAGTTACTCTCTGAGAGCCCAGGCCACGGTGTCCAGGAGAGAAGGTTGGGGGCTGCTGGGGTCTGCTCTCCCCAGGGTGAGTCCTGCATTGGCCAAAGTGCCCAGGGTACCAGGCTGGCACTGTCCTCAGCTCCTTGACTCTTCAAAGTGCCCTGGGAGGATGTGGCTGTTACCATGTTTCTAGTCAACGATGGAACAGCTCAGAGAGGGTCAGTGACCTGCCCAGGGCCTCCCAGCTGGTGAGCACCAGGTCCCGGGTTTGGCTTGAGTCTGGGCTCACCTGCCTGAGGGGCCTCGGCCTCCTTGCCTTCTCCCTCTTACTTTCCACCTATGCGTTGCCCTCCCTCATCTGGAGCGTCCTGTCCTGCAGTTTCCAGAACAACTTAACCTTCTTGCCCCAGGGCCTTTGCACTGATTATTCTTTCCATCTGGACAGTTCTTCTCCCTCCACCTCCTCCTGGCAGGATTAACTCCTGCTTACCCTCAGGCCCCAGGGCAGACAGCCTTCCTCGGGGAGCCCCCTGACACCCCAGGCTGGGTTAGGGTGCCCCTCTGGCTCCCATACCGCCTGTGCTTCCCCATCAGATTGCACTGAATCCTCATCATCTGTTCCCCACGGGCCTGGGGGCCTAGAGGGCAGTGACCGTGTCTCCGTCCCCATGGTTGACACAGGGCCAGCCTCCATTTTTTGGACAAGTTTCCTGACCACTCGGAGCCTCAGTGTCCTCTGTAAAAGCAGTGAACTCCATCTCCTAGGATCGCGGTGGGATGAAACGACACGGTGCCAGGTGCCCCCAGCAGTGCCAGCTCCTCAGACACCAGCCTCACCCCTCCCTCCCGTCTCACTTCTTCCCAGCCTCACCTTGGCCTCTGATGGGGCCCAGGGCTCCTCTCCCCTGCATGGCTCCTCGCCACCCACCTCCTCCCTACCTTCAGAGAAAAGTTAATTAGGAACTTCCTCCAGGACTCCCATCTCCTGAAGTTCTGTGCTTAATTAGCAGATCCTGTTCTCAGAGGAGTTCCAAATGCAGCCTTTCTAGCCCTGGCGAGGGTGAAGTGCGGTGATGCCCGCCTTCTCCCTGACAGTGTTTCTCTCTTTCTGCTCTCCCAGCTTTTTGTCTCCCTGAATCTGAGTCAGTTTGACTGCCATGTATATTTGGAGCTAAGGGAGCGAGTGATTAGGCCTTACAAAGAGTCACAGACAAGGGAAGTGATGCTCGGAGAGGGCAGGCCCTGGTGGGAATCACAGAATTCAAACCATTAGCTAGCTAATTCACATAAAAACATGTATCAAAGTCCAGCTGTGTCCCACAATGTGGAATGCCCCCAATTTAGTAAAATCCAGCATTAGCGGAAGTCCTTGAGTGAGCCCACTGAACACCTGTGTGCGGAGCATCGCCTGGCACTGGGCTCTAGGTGGGCTTCCGCCACACGTGGATTATGTTCATTCTCACGGCCACAAGGGCAGGAGCACTGTCATCCCTGTGTGACAGAGGAGGACGTGAGCTCCGAGAGGTGAAGGAACCCAGAAAGGCTGAGGGCCACTGGGCTCCAAGTCAAGCGCTCTTTCCAAGAGGCTGGAGATGGAGTCAGCCACTAGGAGTGGGGCGAGCCCCTGGCAGTGGGGGCACTGTTTGGACAGGAAGGCCCCGAGGCTGGGATTTACGGGAGAAGGACAGGCCCCTCCCTGCACTCACCTCACTCCTGGAGGGTCACTGAGGCTGGGGGATTCTGCCTCAGAAACATCCCTTGAGCCATTTTGGGTTTGGACGTGGGCTCTGCTGCTTGGTGGGGATGACTTCGGATGTCTCCTCAGCCTCGCTAAGCCTCCGATTCCTCACTGGAGATGCTCAAACTTATCATCTGGGGGCTGGGAAGTTCTGATGAGGAGCGGATGTGACATCCCCAGCACAGAGCCTGGCACACAGCTAATTAACGAGTCAATTCACTCCTCCCTCCTCTACTGGGGAAGCCTCTAGGGGCGCCTCAAGGTGCTCCTGTGGCCTGTTCCCCAGCGGGGATGGGGATACCAGTGTCCATACCCAGAAGCCTGCATCCTTAAGCTCCCAGAGCCATCCATACGCTGACAGTGAGGTTCAGAGATAAATAAGGCCTGATTTCAGTCCTGCATCTCCCAGGCTTGGCTGCTCCTTGGCCCCCCCACTTCCCAGGGATAGAAGGTACAGTGTTCCAGTGTGTGCTGACCATTCAAGCCCTGGAGGGTACCTGTTGGCCTCCTACCAATGTTTAAGTCTTGCTGTCCCATCAGACAGGGGAGAGACACAAAGAGATAAATAAATCACAATGTAGTTAAAAAGGACCTATGTAAAGGAAGCTACATACTTCAGAAGCAGAAGAGATGAGCAGATTTACTTTTCAGGGATGGGGGAAGACAGCAGGGTGTTCCAGAAGAGAAAAACTCTAATCTGGGTTTTGCTGGATCAATAGGAGTTTGCCAGGTGGAGGAGGAGGAAGAAGGCACCTTGAGAAGAACAGAATGCACAGAGGAAATGGGAATCGAGTGTGGTTCAGGGTAGTAGATCAGCTAGGGGAGAGAGTGGGCCAGGTCAAGAGGGGTCTCGAATGCCAGGCTGAGGGGGTCTCTGCCTGTTTCTGCCCCTCCCTATCTGCTGCGTATTGATGCCAGCAATGGGCTGTCTACCTGGCTAGGTCCAACCCCTTTGCCCTGGCCACTCTTCCAGACCTGTCCTGGCCACGCGTGCTGTTGCCTGTGGGTCAGTCCTGAGCCGACAGCACTGGTGGAGGCTCGGGTGCTGGAGGGCCTGGGGTAGATCAGGTGCGCAGTGCCAAGAGCCGGGGCTCTGGAGCCACAAAACTGGGGTTCAAGCCCCCAGTTCCCTCACCGACTCACTTCTCTGTGCCTCCCCTGTGACTTGGGGAGTCATGATGCTGCTCCCAGGATGGCGTTTCGTTCACAGAGATGGGATGGCCGTGAGAGGAGCAGGCTGGGGATGGGGACAGTCAGGAGCTCAGTCTTGGGTGTTGAGTTTGAGATGCCCATTAGACAGCTGGGAGGAGATGTCTGAGATGCCCATTAGACAGCTGGGAGGAGACGTCTGAGATGCCCATTAGATAGCTGGAGGGAGACGTCGAGAAGGCAGCTGGACTGAACAACCTGGGGTTTCAGGCTGGAGGAACGCACTTGGGAGTCATCAGTGATGGGACCCAAGTGAATGAAGCCTTGGGACCCTCTGGGTCCATCTAGGGAAGGGGAGCAGATAGAGAAGAGAAGAGCTCTGAGCCTCCCCACCCCTCAGAGCTGTACGTAACGAGGGTCGCATGCAGGCAGAGAGCTGCCCCCTCAGCGGGTGCTGAGCCCCTCCTCTGGGGCCCTCCCTTTCCCGACCTGTCAACCAGCCACCGGCTGAGCTGACCTCTCAGGAACCCTTCCTGGAGCAGATGCTGAAGATGTCGCCTCCTCTCCCTCCTTGCCACCTCCTTCTGACACAGCGGGTGAGGGCAGCAGGCCCAGGGGCTCCAGGCTGCGACTCCCACTCCTGTCCTGCGTAGTTAGTCCCAGGTTAATAGTCAACCAAGGATTCTCCTCCAGTGCCTGTGCAGAGCCCCCCTCCCCAATTCAGGCGGTAAGGAGAGGAGACGAGGGGGACTCTGAGGCATTGCTGGGTTCTCAGGTGGGGAGGGCCGGAGGACTGTGGAGTGTGTTAAAATGAACAACTAGGTACTGCCACGTGGATAGGAGTGGGGGCAGAAGCACCCAGCGGACAGAAGCTCTCCGGCCTCCCTGTCCTTGCTCATCTCAGCTCTGACCCCACCTCCCGCTGCAGCCCAGGATTTCCTCTTCCCAGGCCACCCAGTAGACTGAGGACATCCAAGGCTCCCAGGCCTAGATCCCAGTTTGTTGGGTCAAGCGTCCCCTCCTGGCCCGACTAGCTCGGGCCAGAGGGTGTGGTCACATATTGCAGACTCCTTGGAGCCCAGAGGAGGTAAGCGTGCCTGCTAGGGGTGGAGGATGATTCCTGGAGGAGAAGAGGGGTCGCTGTGAGTCGGGTGGGCATCTGGGAAGGGTTGCAACAGCCCAGAGTTGACACCGGTGAGCCAGGGGTTGGTAAATACATGGGAGCTGGTTTGGCAGAGAAAGGGAAGAGGCGGAGGGTGTGGGGTTTGGAGGGGATGCCTGTGACATTGTGGAGGTGGGAGAGCTGCCCTCAGCCTGCCCATCGCTGCTGCGGCGTTTCATTTTGCTTCCCTTCTCAGACGAAGTAGAAACGTCATCTTCAGAAAGCGCCTTAATAGTTTACGGTTGTTCACTTTATTTCTTTACTTGATGATTGTTGCTCTTTCCCACGTGACTATCAGTCCAGGAGGTGGGACCCTGTCTTCATCACTGTGGTCCCAGGGAAGGCCTGCTGGGCATGGAAGGCGCCCGATTCATGTGAGTGGAGCGAATGAATGAATGAATGCTAATGGGGAGCAGAAGCCTCAAAAGGGAAGGAAGTAATAACCCTTGGTTTTATGTTTTATTCAAGCAGTTGTAAGTATCACCATCCTTAACAACCATGAATCTTCATCGCACACCTGGTAAGTGTCGGGCCTGTGCTGAGAGTCTTACACCTGTTTTCTCATTTGACCTCCAATCACAGCAACCTGGGAGGAGGTGAGGGTGCTCCCACATCTAACAGGGGAGGGTGGGAGACCCTCGGGTGCAAAGTGCCCCAGGGGCCTGTGGCTGGTGAGGAACAAAGCTGGGACTTGAGGCCCTGCCTGGCTCCAGGTCCCTGTCAGAACCACATGCCGTCTGCCCTACTGTGTGCAGGTCCTGCCCTGGGGCTTGGAGATGGACAGGCCGTCTTGCGCCAAGAGGGTCCCATTGTGAGTCAGGGAGACCGAGTCGTACAGTGAGTAATGAAGGATGTCTTCAGTGGTTCAGCTGTCTGGACCTCATTCCACCAAGGCCCAGACTGGGGCAGGGGCTTGCCTGTTGGGACAGGGCCTCCGGGTCCTGCAGGAGGAAGGAGTGAGGTGAAGCGGTGGGGAAAGTCAGAAGCTCTGGGTGGGTCAAGTGATGGCTGTTCACCGAGGATGCTGGGATCCAGGGGCTTGGACCCCAGGCTGCAGTCCAGGGCCCAGCACAGCCTTGGGCAGGCTGCCTGGTCATCTGTGTGGGCTCCAGGGAGATTAGCGAGGCAGCCACGTGGGGGTGGATGGAGGGGAGAGACGGTATGAATTTGGGTCATGTTGACATGATGTGGAGGCAGGTGGTGGAAAAGAAAAAAAAATTACAGAAAAGCACAGCAGCAACAGCCCTGCCTTGGCAAAGTGTCAGTCAGCAGGGTACTGGGTCTGTATCAGAGACCTAGAACTTTCTAAAAGTGAGGTGTTGTGATGTTGTCACTTTGTAGGGATAGAGAGGGGGCGGAGGGCCCAGGGCTGGCCCTAAAGTCACAGGAAGGGATGGAGGCAGCTCGGTCCCTGTTCTCCCTGGGAATCCTCCTGCCGTCTTGGGAGGGCTGACAAAGGTCTGTGGCTGATCACCTCACAGCTGAGAGGGGCTGGGTGGTAGCAAAGGCCCCCAGGCTTGTCTTGGCTGCCTGGGGTTAATGGCCTCATTTCCCAAGTTCCCTGCATCCTCCGGAACGTAGACCCCTGACAGCAGGGCCTGTCCAGTTGTTCCTGACTCTCCCCACGCTCTGCACGGTGCCACATGGATGAAGGAGCAAATGTCAGCCCCTTCACCTTCCCCCACACCCACTCTAGCGTGTTCCCAGCGCGGGTGACTTAGCCTATAGTACGAGGTTTCACGGCTCAGCCAGCGCCACACAGCACCCAACGCGGGCTGGCACTCAGGTCCCTGGGCCCTCAAAGTGGTTCCAGAGAATGAGACATGCTGCCCCTGCCCTGCTCGGGTGCAGGCTCTGGGGACAGAGCATGTCTGGGTTCAAACCCGGAAGCTCCTTCTACAAAGCGTGTCATAGCGGGTGACATCTTAACTGCTCTGAGCGTCAGTTTCCCCTTCTGTAATCTACTGCAGAGGGTGCTCGTGAGGGTTAAGTGAAAATAATGCGCATGGAGCGCTTAGCACAGAGCTGGGCACGTGATAGGCAGCCAAGGAACTGTGATGTTACTATTATTATTTAGCAGTTGTTGTTTATTGTGACGGTGTCTGTGGTTCCAGGCCTTGCCTGTCCTGTCCCTGCTGAGTTCCTGGGACCCGCGCTGGCCTGGCCCACAGTAGGTGCTCAGAAGCCACTGCCAGTGGCCGGGGGTGCAGCTGGATGGGCCTCCCTGATGCCTTTAGGGACAGCAGCAGAACCACGTGACTCTCGAAGCAGGAGCAACTTTGTGGAATCCTCAGTCTCATCCCTTCGGCTGGGATCCATTTCCTTATGGATTCAGCGACTTAACGTGCCAGCTGGGCTCTGGCAGAGCCAGCGGCAAAATGACAAGGAGCCAAGGTCTCGGTGCCCTTTGCTCCGGCTTTTATCTGCCTGATTTCACGGGGCTGGCGCCCCGGCCGCCACTCAGCTGGAGAAATGTCCAAACTGTGTTAAATCACAGGATGCAGGCAGGCGATAGCAGAGCACTTGTCACCCACCTCTGCTGGTCTCTCTGGTCCTGAGCCCGTGGCTCATTTTACCTGCATTTTCCCATAATCACAGTCTTGGAATTGGAAGCAGTTTTCTCGAAATGAGAGCTGGTGGTGGCCGGGCACGTGCACTCACATGCTGCAGCCAGCGGTGGCTCCACAAGTTTCATGCCGGACAGCACCTGGGGTGGAGCGCCCAGCCGGGCGGACAAGTCACAGGCAGCTGTTGGGCTGAGCTGCTTTCTCCTTTAAGTCTTTATAAGTTTTTTAAAACATGGAAGTGATGCAAGCTCCCTGTAAACATCCAAGCATTGAAGCAGTGTGTATTTTAAGTGTCCTGTTTCCCCAGCTCAAAACCCACTTCCGGGTGAAACACTGCAGGCATCGATGACAATGAACTGCCTGAAACGTGCCTGCTGTTCAGGCTTTTGGATTTGCTATCCTCAGTCCTGCCCTGCAAGGTAGCTTCTGCTGTTCTCCCTTTTTAAGGACAGGCAAAGGGGCTCAGAGCTGCAGAGGGACTCCCCCAAGACCACTTGGCTGCTTTCAGAGCAGGGACTGAACTCGCATCTGAGCAAGAGCGCCCTCTCACGTCCCTCCGCTCCCTGTTAGCGGCACGGCACATGTCTGCTTTTTCCCTGAGTGTATAATGACTTCTCTCTTTTTTACAAACACAGGGTTATACTCCAAGCATCATTTGGCAGCTTGCTTTTTTATTTTCAGAGAGTATTTTCCTACGCGGCTCTGGCTCATTTCTTTCTTTTTCAGCAGCTGCCCAGTGTCCTTTTGTCAGAAGCTGGTTCTTTTCAGGTGAGCGTTTAGGTTGTTTTTGAGTTTTCTGCTCTTGCTGGCAGTGCTGCGATGCACATAACCCCCTGACTTTCCCCCCAAGTATTCACTTTGACAATGTAAGTGCTTTCTGAATATTTCTCTTTGTCAGATAGTTGAACAATGTAGATAAAGAAAAACTTCCCTGGGCTACCCTTCTTCGAAACTCACCTCTGTATTTCAATCCCTTCTCCCTAGTAACCACTGTTATCAGAGTGACATATAATCCTTATAGACTCATTTCTATGCACTTATATACATACATATGCATGTGTTTTTGCTATGGGTGTTTTAAAAAACATAAAAGGTATGCAATATGCATTTTGGTGCATCTGGCTTTTTTTTTCCATTAATAAAATCCCAGACATCTTCCTATGTCAGTACATAGATAGCCACCTCATTCTTTTTAACAAGGTCACATGTCATGTTCTGTGACATGGATGCTTCATCTTTTTTCTTTTTTTTAAACCATTGCCCTATTGATAGATATTTAGGTTCCTTCCACTTTTTCCTCTCCATAAAAAGTACTGCAGGAAACATCCTTGTGAATGTCTCATTGTGTGCGCATGGGAGCATTTCTGTAGTATCAGTCCCCAGAAGTGGAATTGCTGGGCTCAAGGCTTTGCCAAGCTGAGTCTGTGTGAGGTCACAGGAGGCTGGGCAGGATGTGGGCTGTGGATTCCAGGTGGCTGTTTACTGCAGGCAGCATGAGGCAAGACGGCAGGGGATCTGGCCTTTGCCTAATAGTCCACTTGCTGTAGCCATGTTTTTGGACAGCTCTTGGTGACCCTGCCAACTCCAGTCAGATCTCTGCTGGGCAGCTATTTGGACAAAATTGTCAGAACAGCCGTGTGTCACAAAGCCCCACATACTGTCTGACTCTTTCTCTCCTCCTCCTTGTACTGACTGGAGGGTGGGCTGACCAGTTGCGTTGGTGGTTTTTAGTGTGTTTCTACCAGTTAGCTCTAGGAGCGATCAGGGGGAAAGGGGCAATAAACTGTTCAGGTACCAACCATTGCCTGGACGTGGGTCTGTACTTTTGTGTTTGCTTGTTGGTCACGTACTTGTCGTTGGTTTGTTTTTAACCTGCTCACTAGCCTCCCTCATGACCAGGTCATGGCACAGATTTTCCATTTTTGTCCTCCCTTCAATTATAGTTCTTTGGCCCCCAGGCTTCCCAGTTAAGATCACAGGGATGGGTGTGTGACCCTGGCTGGCCAGTCAGAGTACTGCATCCCTAAGCCACAAGAATTGGCTCAGGGCTGGTCAATCAAGCTTTTCCCTGGGATTTGCTGCTGGAGTCTATGGAAGAAACTCCCTTCTGCCCTTGGAATCAGAGCTCAAAGTAGATTCTTGGGGTCACCCTCCCTGGCCTCGTGGGGCACGCCCAGGTGTAGTGGAGAAGCTGAGGCCATTTTTTCAGAAAGAAGCAGAGAGAGATGAGACATGGTAGACAGAGTGTCCTGGGGATACAAGATCCTGCTTCTGGCCATTCTTCTTACTGCCCCAAGAGCTCCTGAGCCTCTTTCCCAGCCCTGGGGGCAATCAGCCCCCTTCTGAAGCCCTCAGCTGCTGGACTGGGGTCTATTGCTGTAGTCCAGAGTTCTGACTAATATTAGGGGTGGGCTCATGAAGTTGTGAGGGCTCTGGATGGACAGAAAGCAGGTTGGTTGGGTACCAGGGTTTTCTCTGACCCAGCTGCCTGACTTGAATATCTCTTCCTCCATTCTGTCCACTCTGTTTTCTGAAACTCAAATCAAACATGACACTCTATTTCTTAAAACTCTTCAATGTCTCCCCATTTTCCTTTGGATCATGTCCAAACTCCTTAGCCCACTGGGGTGGGCCCTGCATGGATTGGGCCTTGCCTGTCACCCATCACTGACCACACATTAGGTTCTGGCCATCTTTCTGCTCCATTCATAGGTCATCCTTTCTCTCCTCCGTGCCTTTGCACATGCTGTTCCTTCAGCCTGAAATACCTTTCCATTGCTTTTCTGTCTTACTGTCTCCCCTGTTGACTCCCTCCGAAGCCTCCCTGCTCCACTGCTCTGAGCCCCCAGAGCATGGCATTGTTCAGCTCTGTGGTCATTGTTTAATGATCTGTTTTCTTCAAAGGACTCTGGAGCCTGTGAAAGCAAGTTCATGTCTATCTTGTTTGTTACTACCTTCATTGCTTCCAGCTTCCAGCATACTGTTAATAAATATGTGGGGAAATAATCAATGAATGAGCCCCATTCAAGAGGCACAGGGTGTGATGGAAATAGCTCAAATTTGGAGCAAGACCAACCTGGTTTCTGATGCTGCCTGTATACTTCACTATCCCTTGGCCAATTCCTTCACTGTTCTAAGCCTCATTTCCTGAAAAACCAGATGGCAATATTATTGCCCACCTGTTGGCTATTGTGGGAAAGATAGTGAAGGTGATAGTGTTTGGAGAACTCGAAAGCATTTATTTTTTTAAGCTACTGGTCAATGATAATCAATAAACAGAAATTGTTGTGACAAATATGTTGGCCTTCCCTCCTCCCTCAGGTTGAAAATAACTAATACCTGATTTATAGGGGAGGAGAAAGAGAGAGGCACACACATCAAGAGCTATAACGTGCCAAATGCTCTTACTACAAGAAGCTGAACATACTAATTTTCTCCAGAAGGGGCTTTGGTGACTTTCATTAGATTCATTGCTAGGTGTTTTATACTTTTTTTTTTCCTTCTGTAAATATCTTTCTTTTTTCTTTTACTTAGACATGGAGGTGTAATTCAGCATAATATATCGATTTTGTATCGAATACACTTCTTTCTTTTTAATTTTTATTTTTGATTGAGGCATAACTGACAAATAAAATGGTAAGATATTTAAAGTATACAACATGATTATTTGATATAAATATAAACTGCTTGATTAATTCTATTTATTTATCTGTAGAATCTTTTAGATTTTCTCCACCATCTCGTCATCTGCAAATAATGACAGTTGTTTCTTCCTTCCACCTTTCATTTATTTTCTTTCTAACCTTCTGAGAAGTGGTGATGGAAGGTATTCTTGTCTTAGTTCTGGTTTCAGAGGGAAAGCTGTTTCCACTGCACCATAATGTGTGATATTTGCACTAGATTTTTCAGAGATGCTCTTTATTCTGCTAAGAAAGTCTAATTTATTCTTAGTTTGCTGGGAATTTACTTTTGAAAGGATACTGAATTTTATTTGCATCTGTTAAGATATTTATGCTTTTTTCTTTTTTAACTTTTTAATGTGATAAAATCATCACACTAATTACTTTTAAAATGTTAAACTAACCTTGCATTCCTGGAATAATCCCAACTTGTCATGATATGTTTATTATTTATATGTTGATGGATTTCACATACTAATGATATGTTTAAGAACTTTGCATTTTTGTTCTGGAGTGAATTTGGTCTGTGATTTTCCATTCTTATATTGTGCTTGTCTGGGTTTGGCATCAAGATTCTATTAGCTTCATACTCTGTGCGTGTTTTGGAAAGATTAGATTGATCTCTACCTGGAATGTTTGAGAAAGCATGTTGCAGACCATCTGGGCCGGCGTCTTTGTGGGAAGATTTCTGCTTCTAATCCAGATTCTTTAATTCTTTCCTAATGTTATCTAATTATGCAGTTTTAAAAATGTCTTTTTGAGTCAGATTTCATAAGTTGTATTTTTACTGGAATGGGTCAGTGTCATGTGTTTTCAAATTTTTTGTCATAAAGTTATTCCTGATATTTTCCTATTTATTTATTTAATCCCTGTAGCTTCTACGGTTGAAGTGCAGTGGCTGAACACACAGACTCGGAAGCTGATGGCTTGCATTCACATCCTGGGCTGCATGACCCCAAAGGGGCTGGAAGTAGCAGGGGCCGGAGGGAAGGAGCAGATGCCAAGCCCTGCCTTCTACCTTCTTCCCAGCAGAGGTCCCTGAACTCCTGTCAGGGAGCAGGATCAGGTGGGTGGCTAGACCAGCCTGGACTTTTCAGTGCTGGCCAGTGGACAGGACAAAGTCCATAGAATATTGGTCTGTCTGCAGGGACTGCAGAACTTGGGGTCCACTTGGAGATCCTTGCTGGGTGAGGAGGGCCTTAGGTGGAGCACATTTGAAGGCAGAATTGGGGGAGTTTTATTTCTGTTTGTGCCTCCATCAAGTTCTGTCCATTTCATAGACTGGTTACACACACACACACACACATATATATATACATACACATATACATATATATGTATTTTTTTTCAATTGAAATATAGTTGATTTATGATGTGTTAGTTTCTGGTGTATAGTATAGTGATTCAGTTATACATATATATATATTCTTTTTCATTATAGACTATTACAAGATATTGAATGTAGTTCTCTGTGTTATATAATTAGGACCTTGTTGTTTGTCTATTTTATATATAGTAGTTTGTATCTGCTAATCCCAGACTCCTAATTTATCCCTCCCCACCCCTCTTTCCCCTTGGATAACCCTAAGTTTGTTTTCTATATCTTGTGAGTTTCTTTCTGTTTTGTAAATAAGTTCATTTGTATAATTTTTTTGATTCCACATGTAAGTGATATCATATGATATTTGTCTTTCTTTGTCCAATATTCTTCACTTAGTATGATAATCTCCAGATCCATCCATGTTCCTGCAAATGGCATTAGTTCATTCTTTTTTATGGCTGAGTAGTGGTCCATTGTGTATGAGGCATAGGGACTCCTATATGTCTCTCCCTCAATGCCTCAGATATAAATATATTTACCACAGGGCTATTTATAATAGCAAAAAAAATGGGAACAATCTAAACTCAACAAGAGGAGTTTAGTTAAGTAAATTGTGGACCCTCTGGAATATTCCTCAGGTGATGGAGCATTGTTTACACTTCTACTGGATGGCAAATGCTTAAGGTTATAATATTAAATGTTTAAAAAGTCCTAGGATGTTAAATTATACATACAGATCAATAATAGCCATGCCCGAAAAACTGATTAAAAAATATTGAAAGAAATGCAACCAAATGTTAAAAATACACCTTTGGGTGTTGAAAACACACATTAAAAAGAAAAGAAAAAACAAAGCACTTACTTTTTCTAATTACTAGTGTGCACTGATTTCATTTAATTTAAAAATGAATATCGCTATTATTATTGTTTGTCTGACTAAGCAGTTAATAGACGCTTTCCCACATTTCCCCCTGCCCACCGCAGGAAGGGAAATCTCTCATCTCCTCTCTCCTCCAGACTTCTTCAGGGGTTGGCAGTTTGCTTGTCAGACCTCTGGAGTCTTTCCTTTTTATAAGAATGAGATCATATTTAACACATTTGTTCTCAACTTTCCTTTTCTCCTTCTAATTTGTCTTGGAAATGTCTCTCTGACAGCGTTATAAATTTACCTCATTAAAAAAAAACTGTAAAGAAAAACCAACCCCCCCAAAAACCTGTATTTCATCCCATTGTGTGAATGAGCCACAACTTATTAGCCAGTGCCCTCCCCCCACCCACCCTGCATTGATGGACATTTGGAGGTTTCCAGTTTCTTTCTGTACAAGCAGTGTGTACATTTCTCAGTATTTTTGTTCCCCCGCTTTTATTTTAAATAAAGTTACTGGAAACTGAACCCAGGACTTCGACTTCATGCTTTACCACTGAGATATTACCACCCACCATCAGCATTTTCTGGTATTTTTGTGTACACTTCTGTAAGGTAAATTCCGGAATGTGGACTGGCTGGCCCAAATGATATAAGCATTTAAATGTTGATCAGCATTGCTCATTGCCTTCCAAAATCCTGTACCCATTTATACTCCCACCAGCTCTGTCTGAGGGGGCCTGGGCATTGTTTTTACAATAGAGATAAGAAAGAGAAAATAAACTTTAGCATTCTTTAAAATTTTAAATGATTACCCCTAAGCTTCCTTACTCCCATCTCTAGGGCTCTGCATCCCTGAGCGGCAGGGGTGTCCTAGGCCATCAGGTCTCAGGTCTGATGCTGAGCAGTGTGCTTACAACATACCTTAAGATACCTACTTCCAGGGAGATGGTGCACATTTTAATGCGTATTTCAAATGTGGGCCAGTATAACAGAACTGCTCATTTTCTTTTTGATTATCATGTACACATATAGTCTGAAAAATTCTACTTTTTTAAAAAAATAATCTTTGGTATTTCACAGATTTCTACTATGAACATGAGAGTAATGTATTTTATTTATTTTTTTCATTATGATATGACAACTAAGTGGCAAATGACTCAAGCATTAAAAAAAAAACTAATTCCACCCATTCCTCAAGGTTCTACTTAGAATAAACTATTGGCCACGGCTCAGGCAGCCCAGGTTCCAGGCTAGCTTCTGTCACTTCCTCATTGTATGACCTGAGCCAACCTGCCTCAGTCTCCCTATCTGTGCAATGGGTGCTCAGGGCTTCATCTTGACCCCCACCCCTATCTATCCTGGCTCAACCTCCCTGCCCCTGGGACTTGTGTCCAGAGTCTGAAGTTTGGGCAGTTTGGGGAGATGCATTTTTCCTCATCCTCCACAGGGCTGATATGGCCCTGGGGTTCTGGTCCCCTGCCAGGGTTCTGGATGCTGTTTCTGGACTTACTGATTTGGGAGTACAGATGTGTCCCTGTCTCCTGTCCTGGAGGACAGGCTGGGGGAGACCCCATGAGTCTTCTTGTGACCTTGAGGAGCCCTGGAGTGGACCTGGAGTCTCTGTCCAAGCTGGGGCACTGAAGGCTGATCCAAGTGGGCAAGAGAGGGCACCCTGGATATGAGGGGAAGGGCTGTTGGATAAGCAAATCAGTCCAGCCCAGAGACTTCAAGGAACTCCCCCAGAGTCACACAGGTTGTTTACAGATCTCCGAGATGGGCACCCATTTCACAGATGGGGAAACTGAGGCCATTGGCCTTGGATCACATAATAAGGAAGAATCAGAGGCTGGCCTGGACCCTGGGCTTATTCCAAGCAAAACTTTGAGGAATGGGTAGCGGTTACTGGGACAGAAGGAAAAGGGGGCTGAGATTCTGCATGCACTGAGGATGGTCCCCCTCAGGGGGCCGTTCTGACAGTTGAATGATGTGATGTATGGAAAATGTCCCTCACGGAAGCATGTGGTACCTGCTGTGGCTCTCGGCCTTCATCCTCCTGCTTACTGTCTGCTGCTTGAGGGGTCATGACCGTCAGAGCTTCCAGACCATCAACTCTAACCTTTCTACTGATGGGAAACCCAGAGGCTCAGAGAGATTGATACCTTGCTCAGGGCCGCACAGCAACTGAGTAGCAGGGCTGGGATTTAAACTCAGGCCCCTGAGATGCCGAAGGCTGCTCTGCACCGCTGCCTGTCTGCCAGTCCTCCTATTTCCTGCCACGGGCTGCTGCCATGCCTCAGGCCCAACCACAGTGATCCGTTTCGCTCCACCTGTGAGTCAGGCTCCTGGTGGCCTGTCCCCGTGGCTGGGACTGCAGATGTGGGGGAGCGGCTGGGCCTGGCTCTGAGTTAGCACTTCCCACAGCTGCTGTTATCCGTCTGCTCATCTGGGAGGCCAAGAAGCAAGTCCGGAACCACATGGGACCAGACGATTCCTCTGGAATTCTGATCCCCTTCCCAGGTCATGGGGAAGCAGGAGAGGGTTTTGCCTGCATCTCTTCCGGAACCTCACCTCCTCCCTGTCCCTGTGCCTCCTCTTGTCCTAGGTCCCCAGTCTGAGCTCATCTGGAACATTACAACCACCTCCTGACTCCCCATCCCAGTATTCCACCTGCCTTACTACTGGCCCAGAGAGAACATTCTAGAGCACAGCTCTGATTTTGTGCTGCTTCTGCTGTGCGACCCTCCCCTGCCAAGAGACAAACGTCCTGCCCCATGGGGTGGCCATGTCGCCACGCCCGTTTGGCTGTCCCGTGCTCTGACTTCCCTCTGGAGAGTTTCCCCTTTGCCTATTCTGGTGGTGGGTTTGGGCAGGAGTGGGCGCACCCTCAGCCCCCTGGGGCTCGCCTGATTTTGGGTTCTCAGTGAAGATTATAAACACGAAGCAAGGCTGGTGTTTGTCTCTGGGTTTGGTGTCCTTGGACTGAACTTGCTCACGGCATGTCTCGTTTGTGGGTCCTCCCCCCAGAGCCTGGCACAGGCTGGAGTACAGTAGGCACTCAATAAATGGCCCATGAATGAATGAATGAATGAATGAATGTCTCCCTGAATTTTCCCCTCGTCATCTGTTGTGCCCTCATTCCTGTCAGTTGTGACCCTTCCCCGCAGTGACCTTGACCAGCACTTAACCAGATGTGCCAGGAAGTGGCCTGACCCGCCTCCTGGGAGACCTGGGCTTCAGGCCCACCTGTCCCTCGAGGCTGCTGTGTGTCCGTGGGCAGAGTCCTCCTCCCTCCCTGGCCTCAGCCTCGCCATCCGGACACTGAGATTTCCAAGGGAACATCCTCCCTCCTGGTCTCTCCTTTGACCCCAGCTCTCAACCGCTCAATTTGACAAAGCAACCCAGTGGCCTCATCTCACCCTGCGGAGGGGAGGGTACCTGGAGGTGGTTTGGTGGCGCTGAGAAGCCTGGCACATCCACTGTTCGCATCTAATTACTCTGATAATCTGTTTATTGCCTCTTTAATTCCCTCTGCAAATTCCCATCGCCATTACCGGGAGAAATTGGCTGGCGCCGGCCTGGACTGTGAAGCATGGAGGGACCGTGATGGTCCATCTAAGCCTCCCACACCCTGATGTGCTCACAAAGCCTGGCCTCTGAGAGGTGCTGAGAGAGCGGAGGGCAG
Source organism: Vicugna pacos (assembly GCF_048564905.1). Lineage (NCBI taxonomy): Eukaryota > Metazoa > Chordata > Mammalia > Artiodactyla > Camelidae > Vicugna > Vicugna pacos. Next base: position 46,141,163 of record NC_132999.1, read on the forward strand.
AACGCCTGCCTTCCCTGGTGTCCTGGGACCCGGGGCTCTCAGGCTTGGCCCCACTCTGACCTCTGTGGGTCTTGGACTGCAGAAGGGGCAATGTTGCTGAGTGGTTAGAATTCAGACTCTGGAGCCCAGGGGCCCTGGGTCCAGGTCCCAGCTCTGACACTTCCTCACTGTGTGACCTCAAACAATTTCCTTCTGCTCTGGGAAACTCTTGTTTCCTCATCTCTAAAATGGGGCTTGCTGTCTGCCCAGCTGCCTTCCCTCTTCCTGGTATCTGCCTCCTCCCATCCTTTTCCATGTGACAGTGGAAGGGGCTCCCACGGTCTTACTTGTCCCTACTGCCACCACAGCCACTCACTGGTAGACAAAGATGGACACCTGACCACAGCTGAGCCAATCTGTGCCCCCAGGACTTTGGCCACAGTGGTGGACATCTGACCCACTGAAACTGCAGTGAGAAAGTTGGTCCCTCTCTGCTGACTGAAGATGTGTTTTCAACAATGATTGGGCCTGGAGTTTTCAGCCTGTGGAAGGAGCCAATGCAGAGGCGAGAGGCAGAGCCCTGGAGACCTCTGAGCCCCGGTTCCAGCCTCCCGTGGGGCCTGATGCCTCTCATTCCCTTCACCCTGAGAATGCCCTCTTTGGTCTCAGCCGGGGCAAGCTGGATTTCTGTCACTTTAACCAAACCAATCCTGAAAACCCAGGATTAATAGCAATTGCTTCCCACAGGCTGTGTGAGGAGGTAAGGTAATTCAGTGCCAGCCATGGGACACAACTCTGGGCTTGGGGAGGGTGGGGTGAGGTACAGGGGGTGGTTCCCATTACCCTGATCCTTAATATCTGACCCCATTAGCCTGGGTTTCTCTTAAGCTCAGAACAGTCAGCATTCTCTGGGTCTGATTAGGACCTTCACCTCCTTCAACTTGGATGCTCAATCTTTACTAATAGAACCCAGCAGAGATAAGGCACAGAGGGAATGACCTCAGTTTCTGAGGAGTGGAAGGTACTAACTCTAAGGTCTTGACACAACAATGCTACCTGGCTGAGCAGTCTGGGGAGGCAGGAGCCATGGAAAGGGCAAGGATTTGGGTGGGCAGATGTGGCTATGAGTTCTGGTTTTGACATGCTATACTCACTCAGTTTTTCTAGGCATCTGTATCCTCATCTTCCAAATAGGGATGGTAGCAGCCCTTTCCTTTCGTGTGGTACAGATCAGATGAGGAAAAGAGGGGAAGTGGCCTTATCTTTAGGCTGGGCACACGTGAGGGGCAGTTGTTGGCATTGGGAGGGCAATGGCTGGGGGCCAAGTCTCGTCTTAGGAAGTGGCCCAGGGCAGATGGCCTTTGCGTTCATCTGAACACTGGCTCCTTCCTTCATTCATTTGTTCACAGATAACGCATTGAACACCTACCAGGAGGTCATGGTACCAGCTCTGGGCAAACCTGGTCACATGTGCCTGCTCTTCTGGGCTCAGGGATGGGCAAGAAGGGAATTCCCACAGACAGAACAGAGAACAGTACTCCAGGAAGCATGTGGTTGTAGGGCTTGGAGTGGCTCGTGCTGGGGGGATCTGTAGGAGGAAGGAGTTGGGACTGGGAAGAGATGGAGAATCAGGTTGGATGAATGAGTGGGTGTATCAGGAAAGAATTCTGCTGCTCCTGCAGAGGCCCAGGGTACCAGGAGACGGGGCGTGCATGTGCCCTGAGGACAGAAGAGCACCTTCCTCATCTTCAGTCCCCACTGGCTGCTGCCTGCACTGCACAGCTCTCCAGAGCTGCGGAGGAGAGTGACTGGAAATGAGCTCCCCTTCCAGCCGCCCTCTCGGAGGAAGTGCTGCCTTAAGCTCTCTGGATTTGTAAAGGGACGAGACTTCGAGGCAGACTCCTGGGCCACTTCAGAACCAGAGTGTTCTTGGTACTGAACCACGCTTGGGTCCATTTGCCCTGCAAAGCCAATCTATTGACCCCGGGCTGTGGTACAGGAAGGAACAGCATTTACTGCAGGGGGCCAAGCAAGGAGAAGGAGAGGCTCACGTTTAGAAGACCCAGACTCCCAACGGTGTGCAGGGCAGGGTGTCGTGTGCGGGCGGCGGCTGCAGGGTGTGTGATCAGCTTCTGTGCAGTTCTCTGATTAGTGGGCGGTGAGGCAGCAGGCTGATGTTTTGACGAGCTCAAACATCAACCTTCTGGTACCAATGGATCTGGGGTCTACGTGCCGGTGGTGAGCATGCAGTTAACGTCCTCCACCGGGTGGGGGTTTTAGTATGTGCAAAACAACTCAAAGATGTGGCTCAAGATAGTATCTATAGCCCTTGAGGAGGAACTAAAGGTTCTTGACTTTGTTTTATGGCTAAACTATTATTATTTTGTCTTACTTGACTGCTTTCCTTTGTTTCTGCATTTTTTCACTTCTCTACTAAATTTGCTCTTTGGCACTCGGGGAAAGCCTAGGAAGCTAAAGGTTTTCTACAAACAAGAGGAGGGGGACATGGGGGTCTGTCCACAGGATCCTGCTTGGCTTCATTTTCTGGAGCAGGTGCTTGGCAAGAGCTCGTTGTGGGAAGAGATGGGCCTGAGGTGAAACTGGAAACAGGTGGCTTCTCCCCCTGCAGACTCACTGGGAGTTCTCCTTGCCTGGTAACTGAGAGCGCCCACCCCAGGGTGGCTGGGGATGGCCAAGGCAGGCTGAGCAGCAACTGCCACCGGGTTGTTTTGGGCGTTTTCGCTGGGCCTGGCCTCGGTGGGTCCCACAGCTCCCCTGATCCTGGATAGAACCTGGTCTGGGGAGATGGAGCCTCGGCCAGCCCAGCATGAGCCCAGAAGAGGCCTTTGATTCATGAACCACTGGATTTAGGTGGATTTAGCAACTAGGTTTCCAATTGATTTCCAGGGGGAGGGAGGATGGATTTACAGCTCCTAAAACAGGCTTGTAGCCACTCTGCACATCTGCACCAGGCTGCGGGCAGGAAGATATTGACGTGACCTAGGACCTTGGGAGGGAAAGATAACGAAGTTCAGAAAATCCATCCATGTGGGGTTCCTCCTGGGGCCCTTGAAGATGCACCTCCTTCTTCTGATGCACGTGCACAGCTCTGCAGGTGCCGAGGGGAGAGGATGGAGAGGAAGGGGTCCTTCTCCCATCTCCATCCCACTCTCGGAGGAGACACGGGCTTTGCAAAGGGGTTGAAGTCTGTAGAGTTTCCAACAAAGTTCAGAACTCTGGGTCTCTGGAGCCCTGGGGGCTGGCTGCCCAGCCTGTCCTCCCGCTGGTCCCAACAGGCCTACTGTCCCTGCAGCCCCCTCCCCTCAGCTGGAGACGGGGGAAACTTCCCTCTGAGGACAGTTGCGGGGTGAGATGAGGTGTAAAGAGAGCAGCACAGCCCTGGCCCGGACACGACAGAGACAAATCGAAGAGTGACTCTGACAGCCATTGTCTGTGTGATCCTGCACATGGCTTCGCCTCTCTGAGCCTCAGTTTGTCCCTCTGTGAAGTGGGAGTAGAGTTGTGGTCATGATTAAAAGGGACAGTGCAGTTCAATGCTTAGCCCTGTGTTGGGCCTGTGATCAGTTGTCATGGATCTTTTTACTGACCCCCTTCTCCTGAGTGGCTGGCACTGTCTGGGCAGAAGCTGCACTCCTGGCCCTGTGCCAGCATGGACAAGAGCAAGGACTCCAGACTCCTCCCCCTCACCTCCATGCTGGTCAAGCTGGAAGATGGAGCAATCCCCGCGCTGGTGCCTGGAGAGGGCGTCCAAACGCTGAGTCTGAATCCTGGCTGGGCCACAGGTCATGTGCCCTCTCGCACCTCAGTTTCCTCATCTGTAAAATGGGGAGGATGATAATGATGGCAGATATTACCAAAAACTATTCTATGCCAGGCTTATTGTGAGTGCTTTGCATATATTAAATCATTTAACACTCACAGCAACCCTATGAGGTCAGTACTTTTATTATCTTCCCATTTTACAGTGAGGAAACTGAGGCTCAAGAGCATGAAAGCAGCTTGGCCAAGGTCACACACAAGCAGGCATGTGAACTCAGGTCTCTGACTCAAAGGTCCAGGAATAAATGTTACAATAATCAGGATGAGTGGCCCTGAACGGCTGGTTCAGTGAGATGGATGGGCTGAGCTCAGAGCTGGGGTGACGGTGGGGACCTGGGTGGTCCGGGGGACTCCTCGGAGGTGATGCACTGTACTCAGGGCTAAAGAGACTGGCTGGATTAGGGACACAGGTTACAGAGGCAGTGCTGGAAACAGAGCTCCATTCACCTGAACAGAGGCCATGGGGATCCAGACTGTGAGTCCAGGTGTAGGTCTCACCCTGGGGGACACTGGCAGGTACGCATGTGGCTGGAAAATGCTCAGACCCAGCCGCAGGCTCGGAGGATTTCCAGCTATCTTTTGTTACCACATTAGCTAGTTTCTGTCTCTTTTGTTAGGAAGGCGCACATTTCCTCATATTTCAGTATTATTGTCTATCAACGTGATGTCTTAGATCCTGTAATTGGGGGAAGAGTTGAGACTTTCCTCCTCTGCTATTACTCAGTTCTACGGACTCATCCTACCTCATTATTTAACAAGTGATATATTTTCATGAACTTTCATTGATTTCCAGATAGAAATATTTCTTGATGTTTTTCAAAAATGAGAATCCTGTTTCACGTGTCTTAGCCTCAGGTTGGAACACTCGGGCCTGTTTTATTGTAAAAAGCAGCATCAGTGCTTCCCTGGGGAGGTCTGTGACCCCCCTCCTGGGGTCCTCATGGGGACGTCTGTGCACCCCTTCCTGGGGTCCTCCCTGAAGACATGAGTTGACACCTGAGGTGACACGTGAGGTGACATGTGAGGTGACATGTGGGAAGACAGGGTTCCAAGTAGGTGGGCAGCAGCCGCTCCACACACACCAGCCCCTCTCTGTCCTCAAGTGGATCCCTCGCTGGATTGAGAGAGCACGTAGATTCCTCAGGGAGAGTCAGTAGTGCCCTGAAGAGCGTCTCTTTACTTCCTTTGTGTGATGTCAGCAAGCATTCATTGAGCACCGCTGTATGCCAGCCCTGTGCTAAGCCCTAGGCCCAGAGAATGTTCTGACTGTGAATTGGTCATGTCCCTCCCTTCCTGGCCCCTTCAGTGGCTTCTCCTTGACCCCAGGATCAAGTGCAGGCCTGTGTGGTTTGGCCCTGCTCACCACTGCCCACCTCTTCCCTCCCTCTGCTCTGCTGTTTCTCCCAAGGCCTTTCCTGCCACAGGACCTTTGCACATGCAGTTCCCTCCACCTGGAATGCCTTTTCCTGTCTTCCCTTCACTTGGCTGGACCCTCTCATCTTTGGGTCTCAGCTTAACTATGACCATCCCACCCCAGCTGCAGACCTGGTACCTCTCCCCCGTGTCTTCTCCTAACTTGGTTGTTCCCCTGGTCCCACTCAGCACCATCTGTCATTCTTTTCTTGGGTGTTTGCTGGAGCTGACTGTCACCCTCACTGGTCTGTGAGCTCCAGGAGGGGGAGGGCAGGGGCTGCATCAGTCCTGCTTCCAGGATATTCCCAGCACCCAGCACATGCCTGGCAGAGACCCCGTGTCCAGGGGCTTCTTTGTTGCAGGGATGAGTAAACAGAGAGGAGCAAGGAGCCCAGACACTCTCGGGTGGTCTGCACATTGTTATGGCCCTGGTCTGGGTAAGTCAGAGCCCAGGGAGCCGGCCTCCTGGATGCTGGCAGGACCTTCTAGCCCTGTGACTGCGGTGGTGTGGAGAGACTGTCCCACAGGGACTGGCATCCTTGGGGGCCTGGGGGCTGGGGTGCACTTCCTGGGTGACCTGGTTCCAGCCATGGCATCCCTCGGGAGGCCGGCGCTACACTGCAGTAACCAATGACGGCAGCATCCCCGACAGGAGAGGAGGTCCCCCATTCTGCGCTGCTGTGCCCAGGGCAGAGTGCTGGCTCTGCTCACCGCAGATGCCCCGGGCTGACGCGGGCTTCACCTCCATGTGGGCTTTCCGCAGTCACTGTGCAGTTGGTGCTGGCTCTTAAAGCTCCATCCCGGAAGTGACAGACGCTGTAGCCTCTCATGGCTCATAGGCCAGAGCAAGTCACAGGCCACATCTACCTTCAAAGGGCCAGGAAGGGCAGCCCCACCTGGAGTCAGGAACAAGGGAGCTAGAGATGTTGGGGACAGCACTGAAGACACTCATGTTTGTCCCCTGCTGGGCTGAGAGCCCCGGGGGAGGGCCTGTGTTGTGGCCCCTTGGTGCCTCCCAAGAGTGAGCTCCGAGCGGGTGAAAGCAAATGCCCTTCAGTTCAGTTCAGCAAATACTTTATACCCAGCCCTGCACTAGGGGTGGGGGTCCAGGACACAGCCCCCGCGGGACAGGAGTCACCAATCCAACGTACTGTGCACAAACCTTCCTCTCTTGAACTCCGGCCCAAGGCAGTGATGATGGGGGTCCACATGCTCCAGCTCAGCAGCAGGGCCCCTCTGTGAGCCAGCACCTCTCTCCTGGCCTCAGGAGGATGAGCTATTGTTATTGTTATTGTGACAGCTCTCACGCCCCAGGCCCCCACACTGGGGTCTCTTAGCCCTGGTCTAGGGTCCTCTTTGACCCCTTCTCACTAGGCCCCCTCCCACATGAACTCAGAAGGCATCTGGTTCAGAAGACAGGGGCGATTTTGCCCCTCGGTGGTGAAGTCTGGGGACATTTTTGATTGTCACACTGGCGTGCTGGTGCGGGGTATCCATCTAGCACGTGGGGGACAGGGATACTGCTGAGTGCACGGGACAGTCCCCACACCAGAGTCAGAAGTGCTGCTGCTGAGAAGCCCCACAGGACTTTCAGAGAATGAGGCTCAGGGAGGGGGGCAGTGACCTACCCAAGGTCATGCAGCACATCGGTGGCAGGTCCGAGATGACGGCCAGAGCCCCTGACTCTGGGTCATCTGGCCGGAGGACTAGGCTCCATGGTCTTGGGCCTCGATGCAGAGTGGTCTCTATTGTCTCCAGCCCGGCTTTTATTTCTCTCTAAATAATTCCAATTTCAGGAACATTTTTGTCAGTATTTTTATTCTCCCTTGTCTTCCGTTGTGCTTTCTCTCTGGGTAATCCGAGGCTTGCGGGCGGCTAAGCACGACACGTACATCCTAACGAAATGTAATACAAGATAACTGAGTGATGGACTAATCTCCCTGACACAGCCCTGTTTTCTCTTTGCTCTGAACACTTTTTGTCTGAGTTTTTCCTTCCCTTCCCAGAAATCTCAGGTTCCAGTAGCTTTGTGACACCTGCTCATTGGAGATCTGCAAAAGATCCTGACATTTTAGCCTCTGTCCTGGTGATGGATGCACAGTGTTTCTGAGGAGAGGGACCTGTCAGCATCTGTGTGGGCCTGGGAGGGGTCTCCACGAGTGATGGGAAGGATGGGGTCCACGAGTGGGATCTGGAAGGGTTTCCTCAGGATGCAGGGACCCTTTTGGGCAGAGCCAGTCCTGGAGCAGCTGTTGTGGGTGCTCAGTGAGTGCAGGATCTTCGGGGCTGCCCTAGACATGACTATGGACTGTGGGCTCTGCTCAGGAGCTCAAGAGGCATTGGATGGAGTGAGTTTCCAGTCTCACAGTCTCCGAGGAGCTGGGAGGGGAATAGTGGAGCCCTAAGGTGGAGGACACACGAGGCCAGGTCCTACAGGTTCAGGTCAGCTGTGGGGAGCAGCTCTGTTTCCATCCTGAGAGTACCGGGGAGCCCCGGAATGTTCTAAGCAAGGGAGGCACAAGAAGACTTCTGTGGTGAACCGCTGTCCCAGGTGCTGACTAGGAAAGGATAATGGGGCAGGAACAGTGGGAGGAGGCTGCAGAAAGCTTCAGATGGGAGGTGATGGGGTGAGAAGAGACTGTGTAATTGGAGAGAGAGCAACCCAGTTGCTTCCATAGACATTTATTCTATTCATCTCTGTATATTTCATAATAATTTCTGGGTGAAAGAATGCTCAGTCTCTCTGCAGACCATCAGAGGTGAGGGCTGGTAGGAGGTGAGTCGGCTGGTGGGAGGTGAGCAGGCTGGTTGGAGCTGAACAGTTGGTATGAAGTGACAGGCTGATAGGGGTGTGCAGTCTGGCAGGAAATGGCAGGCTGTCCAGGGAATCCAGGACCTCGCAGCTGCCCAAGGGAAAGGACATGGACAGGAGCTCAGAATGTCCTTGGACAAGGAAGGGGCTGGTCCCAGCTTCATGGTACTGGCGTGCCCAAGGGTGCCTATCTTTGTAGCTGACATCCAGCCTGATGATGACACATAAAAGTTACCCAGAAACTCTCAATGTGGTGTAGTGGAAAGATTTTAGAATTTAGAGTCAGACAGACCATGGCAGCTGAGTCCTGGCTCAGCCGCTCACTGTGTTTGACTGTGGGTAGGCACTTTTATCCCTGGAGCCTCTGATCTCATATCTGGGAAATGGGCCCCATCACCCCACCTCCCAGAGCTGCCCTGCCTCATCACCTGCTCACTCTGGACACTGGGTGACTGTTTTGTTGTCTTTCCCAAGAGCCCTGAGAAGTCTCCTCAGCATCAGAATGGTCAGTTTGTCTGTCCCTAAAGGACTTGATGAGAAAGTCACTCATTCTGAGGGACACAACCCTTTGGGCCTCAGAAGCTGCTCAGGTTTCCAGAAACCCTTGAGAGATGCAACCGTCCCTGAAGTCTCACCCCAAGGCCTCTGTGAGCTGGTGTCCCATGGGGCCTGGGGGCAGGAGTCCAGGAGCAAGGTGTGGATCTCAAAGGCGGTATGTGGTGAGGGCTCGGTAGCTGGGGTGGAGCAGGAGGGATGGAGGTATTGATAACAATAACAATAGCTAACAGATTTCCATTTGCAGATGAGGAGACTGGGCACAGAGAGGTTAGGTACTCTGTCCAAGGTCACACAGCTGAGGTTTGGACCCAGGAGTTCTGGCTCCACAGTCGGTCTCCCAACCATGAACCTGAGGAGGGAGAATGTGGGTGAGGAGCACCCAGGGAGCCCTCAGCCAGCCTGGCACACTCTGTGGTTGGTCCAACTTCCTCCAGGCTCCAGGTGGAAGGTGACAGGCCTGGGGCAGCAGCTGACAAGGCCCCCAGGTAATTGATGAAGACAGAGCACCAGGTCTCTCTGAGGGGAAGGAGCTGTTCAAGGTCATAATCTTAGCGAAGGGGAGGGGCTGGGGGGGTGGGCATTAAACTGATCTTGGTGCAGCTCATACAAATCTGCATGTCAGGCCTGTGAGTCTCCGGTTTAATGGGCCTGGAGATGCCGAGATGGGGAAACCTGAAAGGGAGTGGGGCCCCACCTGGCTTCACCATACGCTGGGGTGACATGGAGCCTGAATTTACCAGGGAAGGGGAAGGGACTGACCCCAGGCAGTCATGAAGGGGCGAGAGGTCACTGCTCAGGATCAATACTGCAGGATCTGCTAGCCCCAACTTGGAAAGAAAGTCAGATCTGAGCCAGTGTGGGATGCCTGGGAAAGGCACGTGGAAAAAGCGTGAATTTTTGTCGCCAGTCAGACTGGGTTTGTGCCCTGATGTGACCTCTGCTAGCTGGGTGACTTTTCACATTACTTTACTCTCTGGGCCTCAGTGTTTTCATCTGGAAAATGGGGCCAATAGCAGAACCTACAGCAGACCAATAGAGTAAATGAGAAAACAGAGGGAGAGCTCAGCACAGGGCCTGGAAGACAGGCCCAGGAGAGCTGGTTATTGATGTTCTACTGGCTGATGTGCAGGAGTCAGGGAAGGGGAGGGAGTGAGGAAGGGACTAGAGGGGGACTGGTCACTTGGCACCTGCTCACAGGTGAGGACCGGCTCTCATTCCCTCCTCATCACAGCTCTGAGTGAGAGGCCAGTCTTGACCTATTTTTCAGACGAGGAAACAGGCTCAGCCAGGTTAAGCCCAAAGTCCCAGAGCTGGTGACTGTCAGCAACCAGGAGAGGAACCTGGGCTGGCCTGGCTCCAAAGTCACCCTCCTTCTTGGATCTACGTGGATGGTTCCAGGTTCCTCCTGTGACCCACTGGGCCTCCTCCATACCCAATGCAGCCCGGCCCTCCCCCACTCCCTCCTGACCCCTCCCCACTCCTGTTGTGGCCTCAGCTCTGGTCCTGTGAGTCTCCTGGGCCCTCAGGCTCCCAGACATCCCCTTCGCCCTCCATCTCTTTCCCCACCTCCCCTCCCCCTGCGTCCACCTTGTTTGCTCTCTGTCTTGTCCCCCCACCATGGACACATAGAAGCCCCTTGGGGTCCCCCCGCCCCTCACAGGGTCATCTTGGGGAGTGGGGGGGCCTTGGGAACAGAGACCCATGCCTTTCCTGGCCTCACCTCTTACTGGTGTACGAAGGTAAGAAGGAAAGTGAAGAAAGAGGCCAAAACACTTGACTCGGAATGAAGCACGCTTGTGCCAAATGGCTATCAGCGCTCTTACGGTGGAATATGTTTTGTTTAATACCTTGATCTCTAGTCTGCGAGAAAAATGAATTCTGTCAAATCTCTTGAAGCCAGCTGTCAAAATAAAGCATTTTGGGGGAGACAGATCTCTTACTCTGATGGCAAAATTCATTTGAAATGATTCTCTAATCCAGTCTCCTTGCAAAAACTGCAGCTGAAATTTAAAAACATGTTCACCCTAAACGGTTTTCCCCACTTCTCACACCTGCCTTCCCTCCCAGCACCCCATCCTCCATCTCTTTACAAAATAATGCAGCAGAGAATTGCCTCTGGCATAATGATACCCTCTTTTGGTTTCTCCTAACAATATTTTAGGGGGAAAATGGCAAAGCACAAAACCTGTCTCTCTGACTTGGGGAAGGAGGCACCGGCTGACAAAGGCTCCAGCAGCCCAGCGGACTGACTGCACATGGGGCAGGCAGGCGTTTGGACCTGCCAGCAGGATGGAGAGGCGAGGGGATGCCGGGGAGGACAGCGGTGCCTCATTCCTGCCGGAGCAAAGGGGCTGCTGCTTTTTCTCAAATCCTTGCTCTGCACCCTGCATTTCTCTTCTCCATTTGTGCCCCTCCCAGAACCTCACCATGTATTTGGGCCCAGCACTTCCAAATTTACAAAATACTTCATTTATTCATTTGTTCGTGCATTCATTCATATTGTTCACACTGTGGTAATTGGAGCTCACTATGGGTCATGTATGAAGCTCTGGGGACACAAAGACCTGCAAAACACAGCCTCTGCCCCCAGGATTCCCGGGTTTGAAAGGGAAGAGGAGTATAGTCAAATGGCCGTCACCCTTATGAGGGGTGTGCCAGCGCACAGTAGATGCTTCTGTCAGTTAGAATGTTGTGGCAAGCAGGTAACAGGAATTCAACAACAGGCTGGCTCAGGCAATTAAGACATGAAATGCTCTCCCATAACCAGATATTTTAGAGCAGGGTTTGGCATCTATGGGCCATGGGCCACTTTGGTTCCCTGGCTGCTTTTGTGTGTCCCACGAGCTAAGGGTGGTTTTTACAGATGAACATTTACAATCAATCTGATGACAGGGAAAACTAACTTTGATCTCCAGGTCAGTAACCCTTTGAAAAAGAATGCTGTTGTTCTCATTAATAAATCTGTGTTATTAAAAATTGCACTTGAGTATTATAATTTGAATTTCATCCATGAAATATTTGTGGAAATCCATTTTCTCTCTTATTAAATACTTACATAATATCCTCATTTTGGCCTCTTGATCTTGGCTTACGAAGCCTAAATCATTTACTGTCTTTCCTTCCATAGAAAATATTTGCTGACTGTTCTCCAAGGAGGTGGTTTTAGCTTGGTCAGATGCTTAGGGATGTCAACAAAGACCTTTTTCCTCTTTACCAACCTTAACTATGTTGGCTTTTTGTTCTTAGCTTTTTGCTTCTGGTTACAAGGTGGCTGCCACAGCTCCAAACATCATGTGCTCTCGTGACAGTATTTGAATCAGAAAGAAAGGGGGTGAAGGAGGGACAGAAAAGAACACTTCTTGGAGGCAGCTCTCTCCTTATGAGAAGATTTTTACTCACACCTCAATGGCGAGATCTGGGTCACAATCTCACACCTAAAACAATCTCTAGAGAAAGGGGCTCGGGTGCTAGGCTTGGCTTCAACTCTAGGTGGGGGCCACCAGGCTTGAGCCTATTACTGCAGAACAAACCCAGGGTTCTGTGCGTGAAGGAAAGAGGGGTGGGCTGCTGGGCGGGCAGCCGTGAGTGTCCACCACCTTCTCATCAGTGCTTGTGACTGAGTGTCCCAGGCCGTGTGGGGTCTGGGCTGGTGGCCAAGCCTGAGCCCTGGGGGCAGAAAGCCCTGCTCTGAGCCTCTGTCCCTTGCAGGCTGTGTGATCAGGGAAGTACGGGACCCACCAGAGGCACAGCCCCCTCCCCTGGGAGAGGGGACGTAACAGCACCTGCCGCGTAGGGCGCTTGTGAAAGTGACGTGGGGTCATGTGAGTGCAGGCACCAGGCCCAAGGGGGTGTTAGCAGCTGGTGGCCATTGCAGCGATTAGCCCCATGTGTAAAATGGGCCTGTGTGCCTCCTCTGTCACAGCCCCAGGGTGACGACAGCGGGAGCATCAGTTCACACAGGTGAACACTTCCTGCCAGTGCTGGGCGCCCTTCACCCACTCTCGCTCCCTGAGTCCTCACAGCCACCCCGTGAGGAGGGAGCTGTGCTCACCCCCACTTTACAGCTGAGGAAACTGAGGCTCAAGGGGTGACCCCAGGTTGAGTGAGGGCAGATGGGGCTCCAGGATTGTCAGGTTCCAGCCACCGTGCTCTGAACCCCTGCAGGGCCCTGGGTGGAGCCACAGGCAGGTGATCAGGTAACCACTCCCTGCTGACTGTCACCTGTCCAGGCTGGTGGCTGGGGCTGACCTTACCCTGAACCCACTCTCTGTCCCTCCCGGAGCTCCAGGACCCCAGGACCTGCCTGTGGTGCAGGGAGATTTGCCCACCATCCCTGCTGCCCCTCCTCCCCAGGATGATGAATGAACATGTTCTGTGTCCTGGATGGTGGGACACATGACTGTCACTGTGTCTTGGTGGTGAACTGGCACCTTGCATTCTGGGGGAAACAACAGACACTTGTGCAGAACATAAGCATATGCTAATGATGGATAATTAGCCTCCATATTTATAGATTTATCAAAATATGCAAAGCCACTTCTGACAATTATATACCTACAGCACATCACATTTAATAACCACATACGGGGCTCCTGGCCAGCACCATGACACAAGCTTGGGTACCAAATGTGAAACGAAACGCTCAGCCCAGCCCTGGAATGGGCCTTGGCTGTCACCCCTGCTGGCCCCCGAGTCGGACCAGCACCCACTCCCACCATTTCCAGTCTTCATGGTCCTCTCATCTCCCAGAGAGGTGGCCTAGTCTGTGTGTGTGTGTGTGTGTGTGGGGGGGGACCCGGGCAGAGGGGGCAGTACTGATGAGGGCTTGGAGGAGGAGGGAGGGGCTCACTTGAAGGACCTGTGACAAGCTGTGGCTGGGGTGGTGTGAGGAGCCCGGGGAAGAGAAGCTTCATTAAGGAGGGGGTCAAGGAGCAGCTTCTCTCTGTCCCCCACACCCCTACAGTGGAGCTGAGGGAATGAAGCCCCAACTCCCAGGCTCTTGGCAGAGGCTGAGAACTGGGTGCTGGTCCCAGAGATAAGTGGCAAAGCCAAGACTTAAATCCAGGCCTGTCCCCTTGGACTTCCAATGTTAGCATTTTTATGTCCAATGACTATAACTGATAGTTACACTTTAATAGTCTGATTCCAACATTCAGTGAACGCGGCCTCTGGGACTGTAAGATGTCCCACAGGCGGGACAGGCAGCTCCCCACCCTCAACCTGAGCCTCCTGAGGCTCTAAGTCACCCCTCTTTCCTTTTTAAATCCCGTCCAAACCACCCGAGGCCTCTCCCTTCTCCGGGGCCCACTCCAGACTTTCTGGGTTTCTGGCTGTCACAAAATGTGATCAGCTATGACAATGACAATTAGAACAATTGTGCCTGATGAGAAACTCCCACTAGATTTAGGACCCCCAGTGAGTCACACCTCTGGAGCCAAGGTGACCACCAGACACCCGGCTGTGCCTGAAAGTCTCCACCCAGCAGGCAGCGTGGCCACAGTGGCAAAGTGACAGTGTCCCTTTTGAGCAGTGCTGCCCACGGCACCTGGGCCCCTGCAGGGAGCCCACCCAGGCCCTGTGGGTTCCAGTATCTCCCCTTCCTTACTCTGCACCCCCGCTCTCTCCCCTCCTGCTCGCAGGACCGCATCTCACTGCTGATCTCTGGGGCTCTCCTGGGGGTTCTGCTGCATCTGATCCCAGACCCTGACGGAGGAGGCGCCATCCCTGTGAGTGGTCCTGAGCTCCAGACAATGATTAGGCACAGGCTTTGGTCAAGCCTGGTTCCAGTCTGGGTTCTGCCACTTCCTGGCTGTGAGACCTTGGGACAGTTGCTTAACCTCTCTGGGCTCAGTGCCCTCCTGTGTGAGTTGAAGATAATAATGGTTTCTGCCTTATGGGCTGGAGGCCAGACTTAGATATGATGATACAGTCATAGGCTCAGGGATCACAGTAAACACTCTATGGGTGAGGGCTGTTATTATTATTATTATTGCTAATGTTGCATCATGGCCGGTGATTTCTTTGGCTCCAAGGGCATGAGGGTGAGCAGCTCCTCCCGCCCCTGGAGGACACTGACCCTGCTCGGGCTTCTCACCACTGGAGCATTGAGACAATCCCACAGATCCAGGCTCAGATTCAGCCTCCAGCCCTTACTCCCTGTGTGACTTGGGCTAGTGGCTTACCCTCTGTGAGCCTCATCAGTTGTCCTCTCTGTAAAATGGGTACAGTAACACTGACTACATAGGGTTACTGTGAGGATTGGATGAGGAGGGTATGTTTGCTGGAGGCAGGTTCCTAGGCTCAAATCATGTGAGGGTATGACCTTGGGCAAACTCCTCCTGGTCTCTGTGCCTTAGATCCTCAGCTGTGAAGCAGTATTCGCTTCCGCGGAAGCTTTTATTATGCCAGGCCCCGAGGGAGTGACGGCGTTGAGGGCCCTCTAAAGATCCCCCTTCCTGCCACCACTGCATTCAGGGATGAGAGACTGAGGCCAAGAGACACTAAATTAAACGTTTGAGAACAAGACAGTATATGACTGTGCTAAATTATGCAGGGCAGACAATTAGAGAACAAAACCGTCTGTGATAAAGGGCTAATGGGGCGGGACAGACGCTCAGAGCACCGGGAGCCAGAGACGCAGCCGGGGACAGGGATGGCCGCGCCGGCGGGCCCCAGCACTCTCCGTAATAACACTTGGAAAGTGCAGACATTAATATAAAAGAGTATATAAATCACTGACAGCTCACCCCCCCAAAGAGAGCAGTTTTTACTACTAACAACCTTTCTTCTTTACTTTTTCTTTTCATATACAAGTATGTATTTTCATAATTGATTTCACATTGGTGTGACTGTCAGGATAAGCTAGGGTATGATGCAGTAACAAACAACCCTCTGAAACAACCAAGGCTATTCTCAAGGCTATTTGTGTCATGTGCCCACTATGGTTAACGGGGAGGGCATTGCTTGTCACAGGTCCCAGGGACACTCACTGATGGAGGCTCTGTCTTCTCAGGATGTCAGCATCTCCCCCACGTGCTTCTCAGCTGTGGTGGGGAGGATCGAGTGGGAGAGTTGAGCTCCGACCCTGGAAAAGGCACTCCCCGCCTCCATTCATGTTTCCTTGACCAAAGCAAGTCTCAAGGGGACCTCTGACATGAAGGTGACAGGGACATGCTGTTCCCAGTTGCAGGGAGCAAGGAGCAGCTCAGGAGAGCTGGGTCTTGGTGAACCCCTGCTGTGCCCTCCACGCACTGCACACACACATTTGGGTCTTTCTTACCTGACACTCCAGTCTGACCAGTTCTCTGTCTCTTCACATATTCTTGGAAATAGTCTGTTTGATTAATGTTCCTACTGAACTCCCACTTTTGAAATGTGAACGGTTTCATCTTTTTAACTAGGGCCTCATCTTGTTATAGCTGATTTGTTATGTAATTATTGCTTTAATTTCAGTTTCAGTTGGAAACCCTGAAGGGCACGGACCGTGTCTGCCCTAGTCACCCTGCACCCTGGCACCTTGCTCCGGACTTGGTACAGAGCAGGTGCTTAATTATATTGGGGACCCGGCCTGTCTAGGGGCTTGCTGTTAGCACTGAGAGGCAACAGACCCCTGTGGGGAGAGGGAAGGGATGACAGGGCAGGGGACGTGGGCCAGTGTGGGACAAGCCATGCGAGTGCTGAAGGATGAGGACAGGGGCTGCCTGCTCTGCTCACAGCTGCTGAACCGCCAGGATGGATGGAACCAGAATCCACAGCCCTCCGCAGACGAGGCCCTGCCTGTGCTGGTTAGTGGGCAGTCCTGAGTAGTCGGTCATGACCCCTCCCACCGGGCACATATCTTAGGTGAGAGTGAGGCGGGTGCATTAGGAAGTGAGCAGAACGCCTCCTTAGTCACAATACGATTTGGTTAAATGACTCGCTCACATCATTTTCCTGGGATCACCCTCCGGCTCCTCGGCTGCCTTTCTTCTCCCCATCTTTCCTCCCCTCACGATGCTGTATCACTTCTTTCACTCTTCTCTTTGCTTACCTACAGGCCAGCAGAACAAGAAAGGAGGGCGCACAGCTGACTGTGGAGCCCCTTTTGCTGGAACCAAAGAAACCATTTTGCAAATAGCACGAAACGATTAGAAATTAGAACAGTATTTACATCAGTTACAGCTGGAGAGGGACGGAAAGATGGTCTAGGGGTCAGGGCTGAGGTGGAGACCTCCCCTTGGTAATGGGGGCAGCATGGGGGTGGCACTGGATGGGAGCCACAACTGGGCCTTAGTGAGCCCTGTGGGCTCCACCCAGAACCTCTGTATGTGTGGACAGGTGTGCAGATACATGTAGCACACACCAGACACACATACAAACATACCCCATGTACACACACGCACACAGGTACATTCTCTCCCACATGCACACACCCAACCGGATGTAGTCCATTCTTCTCCTTAGATTTCTCTTAAGTCACCTGTTTTTTTTTTTTGTGTGTGTGTGTGCCCACTGCCATGACCTTGTGTGATCTCCATCAGCTCTCACCTGCACCCTGCGATATCCTTGTCTTCACTACTCCCTGGCCACAATCATTCATGTATTCATTCATCACATGTTTGTCCAGCCCCTCCTGTATGCCAGGTGCTGTCTGGGCCCTTGGGAGATGGCAGTGTTTCATGAAGCTCACATCCCACCACAGCCTGCTGCCCTCAAGCCTCTGGCCACTCCACAGACCCCAGCTGACACTCAGGCCCATCTCCCACCACTTCCCTCCCACCCTCTGGGCCCTGGTCACTCTGCACTCTCATTCCTCTGGGCCTTTGCACCTGCTGTTCCAGCTGTGTAGAACACCATTCCAGCCTGGTATCAACTTGCCCAGCCGGCTTCAGTGTCTCTGCCTCAGAAGAGCATCTCTGACTACCCCTTGTCCCAGACTGGTCACTTCCTCTTCTCTGTGCCCTTCCATTGCCTAGCTCCTTACCCCATCAGTCCCCTGGTCTCTGTTCTCAGTGTCTAACATGCAACTGCCTCCTCCCTCAGACTATGAGCTCCTGGAGGGCAGGGCTGGATCTGGTTCACTCTTGGGGCATAAATCAGAAAGAAGGTGGTTGCCAAGTGGGTCCCTCCCCTGTTCCTTGGCTCCTGCTTTGCTCTTCCTTCCCCCCAATCTTTTACCTTAGAATCCTCCCCAGGCCTCCGGGCTCCACCCACTCTGACCCCGCCCCCACCGGTAAGTGCATCCAGGCGTTGCTCAGCGGGGTCCCTGCATTTGGAGACTGGGCTCCCCAAAGCCATTTGGACCTGAGAGAGGAAACCAGTGATGGAATTTCAGGCACGACAGGAAGAACATTTTTAGGAACTGGGAAGGAAGTTCTTTCCAGTTTTTTTAATGTCGCCGTGTGGGTTATCCGTTGCTTTACTTTCCTCTGAGTTTGCTCCAATGCCTCTCGGGTGCTATTGGTGGGCTTCCTGGGGGCAAGGCCCAGGAAAGTTTGGGGCTCCCCAAGACTGCGGAGGTTCCAGGAGTTTCTAACCCCCACACTAGTCCACACTCAGCCTCCAGCAATTTATCACAGTTGCACTGAAGCGTTCCCACCAGATTATGGTGACAAAGATTCTCTCCTGGACCAAACTCTACCCAAGCTTCTCTGAACTCTTTTCTCAACTGGGCCCTGACTTGCGGGCTTCCGTTTTCTCCTCTGCATTCTCCAGTTTTAGCAAGAGTCCTGCTAAGTCAGTTTAACCAGCCACCCTCGACCTCTGGTCACCCTCCCTCTCTGATCGGGTCCCTCATCCTCCACTGTTCCCCTTGTGATGTCTGATCACCCAGGTTGTCTTCAGCAAGAATCTTGTTAAGTTAGCTTAGCCAGAATCCTCTCTTACCCCTGATGTTTCCTCTTAGTCATTTTCCATCCACTGACCCCCCACCCTGTTCCTTGGTTATAAATTCCTGCTTTTTCTTGTTAGATTTGGGGTTGAGCCCAGTCTCTCTCTCCCCTACTACAAAACCTCGTTGTTACAGCAACCCATCCCCCGGAATAAAGTCTGCCTAATTATTTTTTAATGAATGTCATGAATCAGTTTTTCCTTTGGCTCTGGTGGGTCTTGCTGTGACACTCTTCATGTCCCCGTCTCTCCAGATTTTGGAGTGGTAGTTAGCCCTGCAATCTCAGTTCTCTGATGAGTCCAAGAAAAGTCACTGGTTTTCAGTGTTCCAGTTTTTCTTGTTATAAGGACAGGAGAAACAATTTTCAGACCGAAACCAGAGGTCTGTCCAGTTGCACTTGGAATAAAATTCAACCTCTTTACTGAGTCCCCATCTGATCTAACCCCTGCCTACTGTGATGAGCACTCTTGGGGCCAATGAATGACAATTCTGTTCTCCACTCGAGTTTGGAAGAAATCGAAACAAAGACACAGGAGTCAGGCAGATTTTAAAAATCCCTTTAAATACTGGTAAAGGTGATTGGAGAACACAGCACAGGGGAGGAGTGACGATGAGGTGCTAACACTCCATTGAATTGAATATACTCCCCCTAAACAGCAGCCTTCCCCACCAGGGGCCCACGCATTAAGCTGACCATGTGGCTGAAGGTGGGCAGGAAGGCCCTGGGTGAGTGAGGAGTGAAGGAATGCCGCAGTGAGTTCATGGGAAACCACGGGGAATACTGTTACTGTCACTCCCCAAATGATGGTACAGGATGGTGGTTAAGGATGTGGGCTCTGGCATCTGAAAACCTGAGTTCAAATCCAGCCTCTGATATTTACTAGCTCTTGGATCTTAAATTCATTAATGAACCTTTCTAGGACTCATGAATTAACATCTGTAAAATGGGGTTATTGATATGTATCCTGTGGGCTTGATCGGAAGATGAAGTTAGTCAACACAAACCAAGGGCTTAGAATAGTAACAAACAGCCCTCAAGTCTTACTGAGTCTCAGTGAGTCAGCTCCACTGTCTTTTTATCTTTCATCTTTGGACACCAGAAGCCTGCTTTGCCTCAGGGCCTTTGCATTTGCTGTTCTTTCTTTCAGGAATGCTCTGTCCCACATTTCGCATGGGTGCTCTTCTCACCATTCATGTCTCAGCACCAATACCACCTGCTCCAAGAGGCCCTCCCTGGCCACCAAGACAAAGATACCTGTGTCAGCTCTCTATTACTACATCCCAATGAAGCCAGTGAACATTTGAGCCTTCAGGGAATAGCTTCTTCCTGCTACTGAAAGATGAGCCAAGGCCTAGTGCAGGTGTCAGAAAATCCAGTGCACGCTGGCTTAAACCATCAAGATAGAGGTGGGTTGGGTCTCAGGTACAGACTGATCCAGCATCTCAGCTCATTGGTGACTCAGGGGTGTCAGAGCTGGGTACTGTGCATGGGAAAAACTGAGTCCTGAGGAGCTTCCTGGTCTCTCTTCATAGAGCTGGGGCCTAATCTTCTGCTTCATACTGAGTGGCTCCCTCCCATTAATCCCGAGAGGTAGAATTGGAGGCCCGTCCCCACATGTCCCTGATCCTCCTTCTGGTTTCCCTCACCCTCAGGTGTGGTGGCCGGGCAACCTCTCCAGCCTCATGTGCCCCGTCCTCACCTCCTCTCTTCCCCACCTCAGGCTCCAGTCACAATGAACCCTAGGAGGTCCGCGGTCGTGACACATGAACATCACATAGATTATTCCAGGTGCTGAGCTGAGGACTTTACATGCGCCATCGCATTCATCCATGCAACACATCTCTGATGTTTTCTATGTGCCACACACTTGTCACACACTTTCCACACGCTTAGGAGAGAATCACAAACACAGACTCTCTCTTGATCTCCTGGAGCTTCCAGTTTCCCTGGGGGAAAATGACATCAGCCAAAGAAGAAAGAAAAAGATTACAGAGGGGAGAATACAGTTCAGTGGTTAGAGCACATGCTTAGCATGCACGAGGTTCTGGGTTCAATCCCCAGTACCTCCACTAAAATAACTAACTAACTAAATTAAAAAACCTAATCACCTCCACCCTCCAAAAAAAAAAAAAAAAGAGGCAAAAACCAAAACAAAACAAACCCCAACAAACAAAATAAATAAAATATTAAAAAAAGTTACAGATGATTCCAACTTCCCGTCCAGGCTTTCAGAACAGATTCTAAGCTGAGCTGTCATGTGATCTATAATCCCCTTAAAAATATTATTAATTTGTTCTTCCTCCTCCCTCCGTCTGTTGGGTACTCACTGTTCCTTCCCACGGTCAAGGGCACGTGCCAGAAAGCAAAGGAGGCTTACCCAGCACCTGTCGCTTGCCGGACACGCTCATCTCATTCTGTCCCCACAACCAGGCTGCAAAGTGGATATTACTTTCCCCACTTTGCAGGCAAGGAAGTTGGGGATCCTGGCTCAGGGCAGAGGTCCCACCCAGAGCACCTGCTCTGGGTCTCTTGGCCACCCAGGGAGGGTCTGACAGACAGCGACATGTTTTCTCTATCTCTGTCTCCCTGGAAGGGGCTCCCACCCTGCTCAAGACACTGTATTGCTATCAGTACAATGACAGTAATCACCAGGGCAGCAGCAGAAACAGCAGTTACCCTTCCTGGCAGCGCCCACCACATGACCGTCAATGTGCAAAGCACTTTGCTTATACGGTGCCATTTAATCTGTGTAAGAAACAGACAAAGCAGGTAATGGTCCCATTTCACACGCAAGGTATTGGCCCCATGGGAATGAAGGACAGGTCTAAGGGCACGGGTGAGTAGGGGCAGGACTTGAACTCAGATCTGCCAGGTCCTTGACCAAGAGGGTGTGCCATTCATTGAAAGAAAGGAGGGACAGCCATTCCTGTAATGTGAGGAGAGAAGCCAGAAAGCAGGGGGAGAAGGAAACAGATGCACAAAGAGAAACTGTGTTGAGAGGCCGTGAGCCCCTGAGAGCAGGTGGGCAGGGCAGTTGCCTAGGGTCCAAATGGGGGGTTTCAGCTCCCTGGTCCAGGCAAGCATCAGGCCAGGTGCCCCTAAGTTCCCAGAGACACCTTTGGAGACTGAACCCCCTCCCCCCACCATTTTTCTTTGCATGAATGACACTGAGTGATTTTCTGTTATTTGCAAAGAGCCCCGACTCAGATGGCAAGGAAACCTGCTTATTTATTTATTTATTTTAACAACCTGCTTTAAAAAAAAAGCAACCATTCCAACAGTGAGTGTCTCTTGCTCAGAGAGGCCTCATCAAACAAGAGGAACACGCTTTTGCAAACCTATATGGAAATTAAACCCACAATCTGGGCACACATTTGTTTGACAAGTGGTAATTAACTGCTGACAATATAATTTCAGTTTGGATGCAAATGTGTTTTTCATTAGAAAGTCATCAAAGCGGTACTCGCATCTGGGAGTCCAGCCTCCAACAGCGAGAGCTCAGCTTTCCTGCTGAAAGCTTTTAGGGCTGGCATTGAGTGCCTGCTGTCCCTAGCCAGGTGGGCATGGACCCCCAAAGTGATGCTGGTAACAGGTCTCTAGGCAGCTTCCAGAAGGCAGCTCAGTCAGCCCCTGTCATTAAGGGTCCAGCATCCTTTGGGCACCCATTGATCCTTTGGGCATCTCTGATCCCAGAGGGCCTGAAGCTGCCTTGCAGGGGCTGGGTGCTGACCCCATCTTCAAAGATGGAGGGGATTCTCTCTTCTTTCCAGCCTCTCCTATGCCCCAGGCTCTGCAGGGGTCATACTCCATCCCCCATTCTATAGAAGGGGAAAATGAGGCTCAGAGATCTGGGAATTACTCGTTCAAGGCTACAGATGGTGAGGGGCCAGATGGAGATCTGGACTCCTAATTCCCAAGTCTGTACCACACACGTTGCCCAACTTCCTTGTCTCTAGTCAACCTAACTCCTCTAGTGCCTCAGTGTTCTCATCTGTAAAATGGGGATAATAATGATACTGCCATCATGAGCTTATGTGAGGCTTAAGTAAATTAATATAAGGAACTGTGCCTGCTACATAGAACTCTCTTAAATACATGTTAGTTATGATACCTGTTCATTAATTCAGATAATAAATAGTGTCACTGTGCCACCCTCACCTTCATTCCTCCCTCCTTGAGATAATCTGGCCCTACCTCTGAACTAATCTGAGTCCCATTCTGGACTCTGTCCAGACCTTCTCCATCCATTTGAAAGGAGGAGACAGCAGGACCCTATGCTCTTTGGAGCACGAGTAATGCCAGGTGAGGAGCGAGGCTTTGCTTCTTGGCCCCTGAGGTCTGACTCCTCTGAGCACAGATCTCTCAGTTCCCTGGTAGCTGTTGTCACAACTCACTGCCCCTGGAACATTCTAGACCCTTTAACACTCCAGTCTTTGTACATGCTGTGTTTTCTGCCTGGAAAGTCTTTCCCTGTACGTCTTACCTAGTGAAATTTTATCTACAAAGGCCCAACTCAAATATCTTGTTGATCACGACTTGAGTCTGCACCCATCTGACCTGACTCTGAGCACAGAGTAGGGGCTCTTTATGCACTTATTAGGCTCCTACTCTGCTTGGCTTGGTATATCTGAATACCTGTCACCTCAGTTAATTCTAACAGCAACACTGTAAGGCGATTGGTATTATCGCATTTTACAGATGAAGAAACTGAAACTCCCTGATGAGAAATAACTTGCTCAAAGTTACATATCGAATAAATGCCAGAGCCTAGGCTATAGACACAGCCCCAAGCTGTGTCCTTTCTGCTTTAACTCTTGTGAATCCACTTAGTTCCTTTCCTAAAGGCAGCAGGATGTGGTGTTTCCTAAATTCACACTTGTATTTGTCACTGATTTCGAGCCTCAGATACAAAAGTACACACTCCCACCCACACAAGCCTAAGCACACACAAAGGGACAAAACCCCAAACACATCTAAATGGACATTTGCACTTTTTCAAGGATATTAGCAAGCACATCCACTGTACTCCAAACCTGTCCACACTCCAGCCCCATGTGCTGAGCCCTGACCCCTATATCCAACTGTCCCCTGAACACCTGGCCCTGGATGACCTGTGGGAGCCTCAGACACAGTGAACCCAGAGGGCCTTTGGCTGAACAGGGCAGGGGACAGAACTAACAGAGAGATTGGGCTCTGAGTTCTGCTCCTGAAAACCTTCCCTCTACAAACTCGAGGAACAACTGATCAAATATAGCAAGAGGGACAGGGATGTCCCCAGGAGGTGGAAAGAAACTGACAACCCGGTGGTAAGTGTGTGAACCGATACAGCAGCTTCTGTGTCTCAGCGGTTGGGGAGTGGACAATCACTGGCTGTCACTGAGGGACTGGGTTTCTTGCCCTCCAGGGACAGGAAGTGATATTTTTGGTGCAATGCAGGAAGTGGCATAAAGCTAAGACCATCAAAGGGATGACTCTCAGAGATAGAGTATATGAAAAAAAGAATCCATTCTCTAGAACTGGGAAACAACAGGGGAGCTTGTCAGTTTCTGCTTGGGACTCTGAGAAACGAGAACCTCCTTGGGTGACCATAGGCCCGTGCTTTGCTTGGGTTTGTGGTTTTAATTTATATTGCAGGTATTGTTTGTAAACCCCGAAATGAAACAATTAACATAAAATTGATCCCGGGCTGGTGATAGGTCTTTGGCTTGTGGCAGAAGCTAATGCAGAGCATTTCAGAAGGGGCACACCTCCCACTCAGGCTGCTCAGAATTCCCACAGATAAAGCCTCACTGAAGATGAGCTAAAAAACTCAATTTACAAACAAATGAGAAAGCAGTTTACCATCAGTGAGAGTTCATAGCTACTTAAGCCAGAACAATAAAAATCCAAAGAACTTTGAACAATACAGCAGATCTCGTAGAAATGATAACAGAAATATAATTAAGGTGATTAAAATATATAAAAAATACAAAAGCACAAAATTAGAATAAGATGTTATTAAAAAAACAACAAACTGACTAGAAAAATAGAAAATCTAAAAATGAAAGGGATAATCATTGGAATGAAAAAATCCTCAAAGGGTCGACTGGATAATGGCTTCAGTAGAACTGGGAAAAGAATCAGTTATTTGGAGTATAGACAAGAGGAAATCACCCTGAATGCACACGGAAAAGAATGGAGATGCAAAATACGAAGGAGAGGTTCAGAAATCTGAAGGAGAGAATAAGGAGTTCCAGCAAATCTTTACTAGAAGTTCCAGAACACCAGAATACAATTAGGGAAATTAATACTCAAATCAATAAGGACCATGACTTTTACAGAATATATGAAAGACTAGAATTCATAGTTTCAAGAGGGAATTGAGTAGATGCACTACAAATAAATCCACAGGACCTTCTTCTACTCAGATATGTAAAGAGCTTAGAAATGGTCATTTCCACTCTTACAACAAAAAGAAGTTGGACATATGGAAAATCAGCGTTTCTTGGCTGCATCAGGGAACTGAGATTGCCAGAGCAAAGTGCCACCCCCAAATCTGGAGAGACAGGTGAATCCAGAGAGTCACAGATGATACCTACCTGCCTGGAGCAGGAGCCACTAGAGTCATAAACAGGTAGGAACACTTAAATGATAATTCTGACAAATGGCTGGAGTGTGAGTGTGAAGGTGAGAAATTCCTTGGGTGCCACAGTTTTGGGGGAACATAAACTTTCATGGAGTTTACCTCCAGGAACTCCACCAGATTCTCACGATGAAACTCCAAGAAGATCCCTTCTTGGCTCTGGCAGAAAGAAAGGAAGAGCAATATTTGTGAAATACCCATAATTTTCTCCATAACAAAGGCTTACTGTTCAGGGGGAGAGACTTACCCAGAGCCTTTCTCCAGCACCGTGAAGGGAGAACATTCTTTTCACTCTAGCCCCTGTTAGCCTTCCTGTTTCACCTAACTGGGCTTGGAAGAAGCTATACAAGAATGTCATGTGCTAGGGACACAGACCTACTAAAAGACTGAGATTTAACTGGAGATTATAGGCTCCCCCACACCTTACCACCACACCAATAGGGTTTCAGTACAATAATAGTGGATTATGTTGTAAAGAGCTGCAAATAACAGACTCTTCCTGAGAGAGAGGATTTAGGGAATCCCAAAGTCAAGAGGGAAGATTAAAATAAGGACACAAAGGGAATCTGAACCCTTTGACACCTAAAGCTACAGCAAGCACTAAACACAACCCAATTCCTTGCCAAACTAACATAAATCCTCACACTAGAGGCCTATTTCAATACAACATGTTCAGCTTTCAAGAACAAGAACAAAAAGAAAGGCATACCAAAAGGCAAACTAAACAAAACAAACCCAAAACAAACAGTCTGAAAAGACAAAACCAACATCAGAACCTCACTCAGATATGACACCAATGTTGGAATTACCAGATAGGAAATTAAAAAAAAATGACAGAAAATTCTATTCTCATCCATGTACTGTTCATAGTGGCCTATTCATAATAGCCTCAAACTGGAAACTAATCAAATGTTCATTAGCAGCAGAATGGATAAATAAAATACAATATCAAACAAATTAAAACTACACACACCAAGGATGAATATGACAAACATAACGCTGAGAGAAAAAAGCCAGGCATAAAAGAGTATTTGGTACATTATTATATAAAGTTCAAAAGCAGGCTATTAGAAGTCAGGACAGTGGTTATACCTAGTGGAGGTATAGTAACTGGAAGGGATTACTAGGGGCTTCTCAGTTTGTTGGAATGTTTTGTGTCAATTTTGTGAAATTTTACTTTATGAAAATTCATCAGCTGAGCACTGGCGATCTGAACATTATTCTGTGTGTATATTATGTACCAGTAAAACATTTGCATTAAAAGAAGCAACCAGAGAAAGACAATTAGACTGACAACAGACTTCTCTGCAGTAACAATGGAGACCAAGAAACAATGGAATAATATTTTCAATGCCAAGAGGAATAACAATCAAAGTAGAATTGTAAACTCTCTAAAACTGTATCTCAAAAAGCATCTAAACTGTCATCTAAAATTGAGGGAGATACTGGTTGAAATGGGAAGCAATAACATTCATCTGACCAACTTTCTCTTAAAGTTATTTACATGTTGATGTTGATGATGGGGCCTCAATTACATTTTTAAAATTTCAGTCACTCCTGATAAATAAAAAATTTGAAGAAATAAAAAAAATCTGAAGTCCCCCCCAAAAAAATTGAGGGAGAGAAAAAAGATCTTTTCAGACAAAGTCTGAGAGATATCTCACAGGGTCTTGCTGAGAAGCTGGATAAATGACACACTTCAGGGAGGATAACCCTATGAGAAGGAAGGAGCAGACCACGAGTACAGTGCTAACTGGAGAAACTGGTGAAATTGCATCCATCGTGTCACTCAGGAGCAATAACAACAACAAAAGTGATGTAACTAATTTGGGGTGAAAAGCAGTGTGGAACCATAACACTAAGATGGGAGTGGGGGTGAGAAGGGATGTATTCTAAGCTCTGTGCCTTGTTCAGAGGGAGAGGAGAGGCATTGATTTACTGTAGACAGTGTTAAGTCAAGTGTGCTTATTCAAATGTAAAGATTAACCAATAAAGAAGACAAATGGAATGTATGATTTCTACACTAGTAGAGAGGGGAAAAAAAGGGATTAAAAACTTGATTGATATGATATGTGGCAGGAAATGAGCCAAAACGGGGGAAAAAAAAAAGCAGCAGAGGAGATCCTGGTGAGTTGAAAGTATCAAGAAGGCAGAACCCTGGCTCTGCCATTCACATCTGATTGTGACTCTGGGCAATGGATTTAATGACATCACCTCCCTGAGCCTCAGTTTCCCCATTTGCATGATGGGAGGATGATGTCCCTTTGCAGCTGTTGTGGGGACGCAGTGAGACTGCCAGTCCTGTCCTCGGTGCCGGCCACACAGGCAGGGGTGAGGGAATGCCCTTCGCCTCTTTGCAACCAGGGACCTTGTATAAGAAATGGATGTTTATGGACATCACAATGTGAGCCTCTTCCTTTTTCTTTTTTCCTTTGATGATAAAGCTTCCTGTCATCGAGTTTATTTTATCAGAAGAGTAAGAGATTATCAAACTAGCTAAGCAGTCCATCAAGGAAATTTTCAAAGAGACAAAGAGGCAGGGAGCATCTCTCCCAAGACCACCTCTGCTTTATCTTCGTTCTTCACCGAGTCAGTAACAGCAGCAGCCATGGTGGGAGCGTCTGCCGTGTCCCAGGTGCTGCGCTGTCGTACATGTGTCCTTTCATTTAAATTCCCCTAGCAGCCTTGTCAGAGAGGAACAATCATCCACTTTAGAAATGAGGAGACGGAGGTTTGGAAGGTGAAATAAAGTCTGCCCAAGGATGAGGCTGAGCTGAGACCACGCAGGTCTGTCCAATTCTGAAGTCCCTGATTCTTTTGCTCCTTAAATATCCAGAAACCTCCAGTCAATTATTGAAAAATCAACCCTAACCAGGAGTTAGCGCATCAGATGGAGAGGACATTTAAAAACGTTCTTGTTTAATTATTGATCTTTTTCATAGAAGCCACCTTTGTCTATTTTCTTCTCTTTTAATGACCTCTTCCTCTATCTCTAAGAGTACTTTAAAATACTCAAGGACAATTTGAAGAATGTAGCAAACTTAAGAAAGGAGCTCCGGCTACCTGTCTGGTGGCCTGTGTCCTTGGCCATCCTGTACCTAAGGTGAGCAGGGCTCTCTTCATCCAGTTCCTGAGGCACCTACTAGGGCTGCCCCTGTGAGGCTGGACTTATAGGAGAGCAGAGGGCATGGCATGGAGGCGTCCAGTTGGAATTGTCCCTCTGGGCAGTGCCCATGGAGGTGACAGGCAGGCTGGTCACTTGGTCTCTGTGCCCAACATCATTGGCTGAGATGGGAGACAGGAGGTCCTGGAGCTGGTGGAGTTCCTACAGATAAGATGCCCCAAGGCAACTGGTGACCACACTCCCTGGGGGCTACCCAGGGGCCACCTCCTGGTCCTCGACCTTCCTGAGCATGGAGCAAACACACACACACTCACCCCACCACCCAGCTACATCCATCTACTGCTTCTGGTTCTCTACATACCCATCTCTCACCCAACTCCCCACTTTCTCACAAATCCTGCCCTCTTCCCAGAATGCCCTCCTTCCCCAACTGTTTGCTAGGTAAGCACCACATCCTCATCCTCTGTGACTGGTTGCTGATTTCCTCTGTGCCTCTGAACTCAGATGCCTTTCTCTGTGTCTCTAGAGCATTATGTGTTTACCACATCAGGACATCCACTTTTGGCGAGGTGTATTTAAGGATTTTATTTTTCCAGACAGGGGGCTGCTTGAGGGCACAGAGTATGCATTAAACACAAATTTGCTGAAGGATCGAGGTGAATGTGGTGACTCTGTCACGCTGTCCTTCCTCTATTAGTGAGGGACTGGGACTGTCCACATCAGCCCCTCTGTTCCTGGAATCCAATCTGGGGCCTGGCACATAAAGGATCCTCAATGAGTGTTTGTTGAATGAATCAACAGGTGTATCAAAAGCTGCCCAGTCCAGACCAGGCTTAGCTAATAATGAATGATGCAATCAGAATCAGTGAATAGCCCTTTAATAATATTCTGAATGTTTTCTAAGCTAGACTGGTCTTTTCTAGCTCTTATAACCCGCCACCCCACCAACACACAAGGCCAGTTTCATCAGGTCCAATTACGAGAGGCTGACTGAGCACTGAGCAGGGAAATGGGGTGAGTCAGTTGGGGTCAAAACCAGAGAAAAGGCTCATTAAATCTGCAGGTGGGTGCCTATCTATGCAGGATGCCCAATCTTAGAAACAGAAGACAATTTAGAATGAGCAGAAATAACTGAGAAATCAGGCTTCTGGAAGCAGGAAGAAATTCCAGAATGAGATGATAGAATGAATAGCCAGCATCCACTGTCATGTGGTAGAACAGTGGGGACATCCAAGTCCATTGTCAAGGGACCTGGCTTCTCCCCGACACCCCTTCCTTCCCGGCATGTGGGCCAGGGTCCGCCTTCTCTAGGCAGGCTTGAGTCCCTCTCCTGGGGCCCCTGCTCTCAGGGCTGGAGGGATGTGGCAGCAATTCTTCTGACAACTGAATGTTCAGGTGCCACCCTGCCACCCTGCCACCTGCTGAGCCCTAGTGTGGAGACTGAGAAAGCCTCGTTGGGCTCTCAGACCCTTATCAGCTTTCTCCAACCAAGTTTTACCAGGTAGGAAGCCCAGAGGGTGGTCCCATGGGACAACGGTCTTATCTCAACTGGTCCTCTGGGGAGGTTGCAGGGCCTCTATGATTGGCTCCCAGGAGAGAGATGCCAGCTTTCTGCCAGCCCACACTGCAGTCACTCTCACCTCAGCATCTGGGACCCTCAGAAAGGTACAGACCACCCTCAGGGCCCTTCTTCAGTTTTCTGTGTTGAGAATTCAGGACTCAGGCAGCTGGAATAGGGTGAGAACATGTGATCTGAAGTTAGAGGGCTGAAATTCGGTTCTAGCAAGTGACTTACCAACAGTGAGGCTGTGGGCAGGTCCTATCACCTGTCTGAATCCCAGATGTCATATTCACAAAATGGGGATAAAAAGATCCACTTCCTTGGGAGTGTGGAGGAGGATTAGATGGAAACAAATAATAAACAAACAAATAAATAAGATGATGGAAATGAAGGGGTTAACCAATTCTGCTGCCTCGTCCATCCATCCATCCGTCCATCCCATCCATCCCAGGGTTGTTCGTCACATTCTCGCCGAGGGTGGTGCTTTCCCTCACTCGTGTTCTTTGGTTTCTTTCTTCTTTTAACTGAAAAACAGTTGATTTACAGTATTATATTAGTTTCAGGTGTACAATATAGTGACTCAATATTTTTATAGATTATACTCCACTTAAAGTTATTAAAATATTTGTTATATTCCCGGTGCTGTTCGATATATCCTTGTAGATTATTTTCTTTATAGCTAGTAGTTTATACCTTTTAATGCCCTACTTTTTACCCTGCCACTCCCTCATCCCCTCTCCCCACTAGTAACCACTAGTTTCTTCTCTATATCTGTAAGTCTGTTTCTGCGTATTCATTCATTTGTTTTACTTTTTAGATTTCACAAACAAATGATAATATACAGTATTTGTCTTCTTCTATCTGACGTACTTCACTAAGCATAATACACTCGAGGTCCAGCCGTGTTGTTGCAAATGGTAAAATTTCATTCTTTTTTATGGCTGATTAATATTCCATTGTATATTTATACCACATCTTCTTTATTCATTCATTTGATGATGGACACTTAGGTTGCTTCCAAATCTTGGCTACTGTAAATAATGCTGCTATGAACACTGGGGTGCATGTATCTTTTCGAATTAGTACTTTCAGTTTCTTTGCATGTAAGCCGAGAAGTGGGATTGCTGGACCACAAGGTAGTTCTATATTTAGTTTTTGAGGCACGTCCATATTGTTTTCCACAGTGGCTGCACCAATTTGCAGTCCCACCAACGGTGTACTAGGGTTCCCTTTTCTCCACATCCTCATCAACGTTTATTATTTGTTATCTTTTTGACAATAGCTACTCTGATAGGTGTGAGGTGATATCTCATTGGGTTTTAATTTGCATTTCTGTGATGATTAATGATGTTGAGCATTTTTTCATGTGCTTGTTGGCCATCTGTATTGTATGTCTTCCTTGGAAAAATGTCTCCTTAGGCCTTCTGCCCATTTTTTATTCTGTTTATTTTTATATTGAATTGCACGAGCTGCTTATATATTTTGGTTATTAACCTCTTATCGTTTGCAAATATTTTCTCCCATTCGTTAAGTTGTCTTTTCATTTTGTTGATGGTTTCTTTCACTGTGCAGAATCTTTTAAGTTTAATTTGGCCCCATTTGTTTATTTTTGCTTTTGTTTCCCCTACCTGAGGAGACAGATCCAAAAATATATTGCTAAGACTTATGTGAAAGAGTGTGCTATCTGTGTGTTCTTCTAGGAGTTTTATGGTTCCCGTTCTTATACGTAGGTCTTTAATCCATTTTGAATTTATTTTTGCATATGATGTGAGAAAATTTTATCCTTTTACATGTAGCTGACCAGTTTTTCCAAAACCACTACTGAAGAGACTAGCTCTCCTTCGGTGTATATTTTTGCCTCCTTGTCATGGATTATGACAATACTGACCATACGTGTGTGAGTTAATTTCTGGGACTGCTATTCTGTTCCACTGATCTGTGTATCTGTTTTTGTGCCAGTGCCGTACTGTAACTAGCTCTGTAGTGAAGTCTGAAGTCAGAGAGCGTGATACACCTTCAGCTTTGTTCTTTTTCTTCTCAAAATTGCTTAGACTATTTGGGGTCTTTTGTGGTTTCATACATATTTTATACTTATTTGTTCTAGTTTTGAGAAAAAATGTCATGGGTATTTTAGCAGGGATTGCATTAAGTCTTTAGCATTAGATTGCTTGGGATAGTATGGACGTTTACCACTATTAATTCTTCCAATCCAAGAGCATGTGGTTATCTTTCCATTTATTTATATCACCTTCTATTTCCTTCATAAATGTTGTATAGTTTTCAGGGCATAGGTCTTTCATGTTAAATTTATTCCTAGGTATTTTATTCTTTCTGATTCCATGATAAATGGGATTGTTTTCTGGCTTTCTCTTTCTGACAGTTCACTGTTAGTGTATGGAAAAACAACGGATTTCTGTATATTAATCTTACAAACTTCAATTTTACTGAATTTGGTTGTAATAGATTTTTTGGTAGAGATTTTAGGGTTTTCTATGTATATAGTATCATGCCATCTGCAAATAGTGAAGTTTTATTTCTTTTCTTCAGGTTTGGATGCCTTTTATTTCTTCTTCTTGTCTATTTACTGTAGCTAGGAGTTCAATACTGTGTTAAATAGAAATGGTGAGAGTGGGCATCCTTGCCTTGCTCCTGATTTTAGAGGGAAAGCGTTCAGCTTTTCACTGTTGAGTATGATGTTAGCTGTGGGTTTGTCATAAATGGACTTTATTTTGTTGAGGTATGTTCCCTCTGTACCAACTTTGATGAGGGTTTTTATCATGAATGGATATTGAATTTTGTCAGATGATTTTTGTGTCTATAAATGATCATGGAACCTTGAGGGAGTTGGGCTTCTCCCAGGTGTGATGGCAGTGCCTGCCTTGGTTGAGGTTGTGGCCAGGGCCAGAGGGCTCGGGGCTGCACTTCTGTGCTGGTGTCGCTTTTTCCTCAGCGTGCATTGGTTAGAGGCTGGGTCATGGCTTGAGGGGTTGGCGCCACACTGCTGACCTGATTTTGCTCCCACCCGTGATGGCAGTCTCTGCCCAGGACCTAGTTTCGCTCCTCCTAAATGTGTGCAGGGAGGTCAGAGGCAAGGCTGGTGTCCGAGCTGACTCTAACCCCTCTAAGTGTGCACACTCTCGTTGGCAACGGCAGCCTCTACCTCAGTGAGGGGCAGTGCCAGAGCAAGAGGGGCTGGAGCAGAAGCCCGGTGTTGGCTGGGGTGGGGGGTGGGGCTCACTGGGGTGTCCTGGCAAGCCAACCAGAGCCCCAGGCAGTTTTCAGTCTGCTGCCTCCATGCTGTGACTGGGAGCAAACAAGACTGTGTGCTCTTCAAGAGCAGAGTCTAGGTTTCTTACAGCCCTCCAAGAAGCCCCACTGGTTTTCAAACAAGCTAAGGGGGCTCATCTTCCCAGTGTTGGACCCCAGGGCTGGGGTGCCTAATATGTGACTTGAATCCTTCAATCCTTAGGGAGGAGCCCCGAGCCCATGAAGTCCCTCTGCTCTTCTGGGTCCCCTGCCAGGGGTGTGGATCCCGATAAGATTCCTTTTCCTCCTTTCTTACCAGACACCATGGGGATCTTTCTTTATAGCCTTGGTTGTAGAAGAGCCTTTCTGCCAGCCTCCAGGTCTTTTTCAGCGAGAGTTGCTCCATATGTAGTTCTATTTTTGATGTGTTTGTGAGGGGAGGTGAACGCAGGGTCCTCCTACTCCGCCTCACTTTTGTTCTTTGAATCAAAGTCCCAAGCACAATAGGATTATCCTTCCTGCCTCTTCTCCACTCCTTCCTCATTTCTCTTCCTTCATCTCTGGCTTATTTATAATTTTAGAGATTGGAAAGAAGAAATCTTAGAGACAAATCATCCTTTGTTGTACACAGTGTTGAAACTGAGGCCCAGAGAGGAGAAGCAATGGGCTCACGATCACCTGGCCAGTCTGGGGTGAAGCCGGACACCCACACAAGAGTCCCAGCCCTAGGCTCAGCCCCGTTTTCTTGCTCTGCTGGGCTCCACCTCTCCACTCTCTGAGGTCCACCTCTGACCTTGCCTGGGTTTCTCTCCAGATATTTTCATCAAAAATAAAACCCAACAAACTGGATGGCTGGCTTTCAATGGCTTAATTGCTCCACGGATTCTATTTTTCTCTTTAAATTACATGCATGCACACATAACCAACCACATTTTCTATTCTAAACTGGCTGTCAGTTTCACTCCTAAAGAAATATATGTGATATATACCACCCATGTGAACATAGCATGACTATTGATGTAATTACTTCCAGTTCTGCAGAGCCAGGCCATCCCTCTACCAAGCAGAGCTCTGGCTCCATGCTCAGGAGGGTCAAGGACCAGGAGGTGATACCCCAGCGAGCATTGTCATCCAGTTAAAATCCCAGTAACAGAATATATTACAGGTGGAAAGGACTTCATTTGGGAAAATTCAAGTCAGTGCACACACATATCTATTTTACCTCTCAAACTTTTTTTTTAAAGCAAGAAAGAGCAAATCATTTTTAAAGGTTAACTTACCCTTAAAAGTATTCTGGCTGTGCATCTTTCAAGCACATGTCCAATGTGTGAATGTTAGTGTTTTATCACTTATATAATCTGGCCCTCTCGTCTTTTTCCACGGTTTCGAAGACCTTGGTAAGCGACTTAGTGCCTCACCATGTCATTGGCAATTTCTCTCTGCAGTCTGAGGATTTTTCTTCCTTAATCCCCTCGGAAAGATAAAAAACATAGTTACTGGGCCTCAGAGAGATGAGGGCAGGCAGCCAGAGATTTCATTTCAGATTTTTCAGTACCTTCCATATTCCAATCATCATATCTGCTAGCTCTTGAGGACCCACTGTGTGCCAGGCTCTATGTGCCAGATACTTTTTAAAAATTCATCATTTCAAAGCCTCATATTCTTGTCCTGATTTGATCCACCATCATCACCCACAGCCTGGATCATTCTGCCCAACTGTCTCCCTGATTCCATTCTTGCCTCCTCTGGTCTGTTCTCCACTGAGCAGCAGAAGATCTTTTACCAATGCCTGGCAACCACCTCTGTCTTCTGCTCACACCCTCCATGGCTCCTGTCTTTCTGGGATAAAGCTACAATCCTTCCCTGGGCCCTAAGTTCCCTGTGACTGCCCACCCTCACTCTGCCCCATCCACACGGGTCTCCTTGCTGACCCTCGGGTGTACAAGACACTCTCCCGCCTCCTACCTCTGCACTGTGGTCCCCAAAGCCTGGGGCGCTCTCCACAGGTCCCCTCATGGCTCACAGCCTTATCTCCTTCCAGTCTATGCTCATGTGAGTCCTTCCCAGAAAGGACCTTCCTGACCCTCGTGAAACTGCTCCCCAGCCTCCTGGCACTTCTCCCCCCTCCTCTGGCCTAACTTATCTCCTGATCACTTACCACTTCCCGATGTACACTACATACTTTCTTTATTGACCTTGACCTTGCTATCGCTATGCAAATAATTTTATGCAGACTCTATGAAGGAAGGGATGTTGGACAGTTTTGCTCACCACTGAATCTCCAGATCCTAGAACATTGCCTGGCACAGAAATATTTATTGTATGAATGAATAAAATAATCTCATTGCTGTATGTGGGGTCAGGGGCTTTCAGACAACAAACAAGGAACAGGTAAAAAATGTAATTTCCAGACTGTGTGGAAGACAGGGACGGGGGGCTACTTTGGGTGAAGGTCCAGGAAAGCTTCCTGGAGGAGGTGGAATTTAAGATGAGACCTGGATCTCACAGAGCAGACAACTGGCTCTGGGTGGGATGACTTGCTTGAGGTCTCACAGGTGGCAATCCTGGTGGGTGGAGCAGGGTTGGGGGCCACAGGGAAGTTGTGTCCAGGCCCCTGGGGAACAGTCCTGAACCCCCAAAATGGACAGAGCCTTGGGTCCTGCGGCACCTTGTGCTGACCTAATCCTGGCCTTTTGCCTGCTGAGTTGTGGTCATTACCTCATCAGGTTTCCTTCCTCACTGGGCTGAGAGTGTCACTTGGTGGAATCAACAGGGCCTTGTGCCTCCCATATCCCCAGGACCACCCCCAGGGCCTGGCGTACAGCGGGGCCGCTGCAGGTGGATTTTGAATGACTCTCGGATGAGGCAGGTGAGAGTGTGTTGCAGAGACGATCAAGCTGTGAGAGTCCTGGAGAAAACTGCGTTCACTTTATCTTAACAGAAAACTTGAGACCGAGGGTAGGGTACGGTCCTGACGTCACTCTGTGAGTGGGCATCAGCATTCAGACTTGAACTCTGGTCTCCTGCTCGGGGTCCTTCCCATGCCACTGTCCTGAGAAGGGTAGGCTCAGGATGCCTGGCATCAGAGAGGAATCCAGATGACTTGGAAAGTTAGGGTCCCTGCTTCTCTAGAAAGCAAGTGAGAACACGGTAACTACAAACGAAATAAAACTGATGCTTTGCAGAAGTGCAAAAAGGTTTACAAATATGCGAGACCTTTGCCCTGGAGTCAGAGCTAATTAGAGTCCCCTGAAGGTCAGAGCTGAAGGAGTCTCAGACAAGGGCCCAGGCCATTTATAATAGAAGGGAGATGCCGAGGTCAGAAAGGATGAGGGACTGAGCCGAGACTACACAGATGGTTGGGGCCAGAGCTGGGGTGCAGACCAGGCTTGCAACCTAGTCCAGACTGTCAAGGTGAGAGGCTTTCAAGGGCCAAAACAGCCTTGCATCCCCCTGCTCTTCTGAGCGCCTGACATCAGTGTTCTCCGATCACCTTGCAAATGCTCTTTGAAAGCTGCTTGTTCTTTAGGGGATTTTTTTTTTTAATTTCTGGAAAGATCTTAACAAGACACAATGTGAGAAGAGAGTGGAAGTATTCTAACTCAATATGGGGTGCTGGTCCCCCTGAGTGATAAATCCAGAGGCTACACCAGACAGGAGCTCAGGTCTGAATTTGGTCACCATCACAGTGAACATTGGGGACAGGCTGGCAAGGGCTGAAACAGGCTTAAGTTAAGTTTATTTATTTATTTATTTATTTATTTTAATTTTTAGGTTTACTTATTTATTTATTTTAGAGAAGTTACTGGGGATTGAACTCAAGACCTTGTGTATGCTAAGCATGCGCTCTACCACTTGAGCAATAGCCTCCCCCCTTAGGTTAAGTTTAAAGTGAAGGTTAGATTACAGTTAAGAATTCATTACCCATTGCCATATGCCAGACCCTGTCCTGAACACTCTGTGTAAATGATTCCATCTGACGCAGGTCATTATACTCATTTGAAGGATGATAAAACGGAGACTTAGTCAGGTGACATCACTAGTTAGTAGAAAAGTTGGTCTTCAAATCCAACTATATCTAACACCAGACATAATACTGTGTCTATTTCTTAGGCTCAGGAGCCCAAGGATGGCATTTGGTTGAGACAGATTAGGATCAGCTCAAGGGTAAGTTAGGATCAACCTCGTGGATGGAGGTGGGGCTACACTCAGGTTAAGCATTCTAACGTGGGGTTGTTGCAGGACAGTGGTAAGTGCTCAGTCAATGCCAAGATTAAGTTTAGGTTTAGGATCAAGGTGATCTCTTGTGTGAAGATACTTCTAAAGGGCAGGGTGAATGCTCATCCAGGGCTCAAGGGGCATAAACAGAAATGCTTCCCCCTGTAAATAAAACATCTTAAAGACTAATAGTTTGAAAAGCCCTGTGAATTTTGCAGTCGACATAATTGTTAGTAAAAAGTTACTATCCAAATCTTTGAGTAATACTTAAGCCTTGGGGTGATTCCCCATGCCTGGTATCCCACCAGCTGGAAAAGCAGAGATGTGGGAATGGGTGACAGTTTGGGTGCAGTCTGGAGTTACAGTAGAGTAATCAACTGTCCTAGTTTGCCCAGGACTGAGGGGTTTCCTGGGATGTGGGTCCTGCTATGTTAAAACTGAAAAAGTTTCCAGGCAAAGAAGGCTGAGTTAGTGATGGCAGTTAGAGAAGGAATGAAACTAGAGTTAGCAAAACAGGACCCTTGAGAGTGGGTAGAACATCGTGGTTAAGAAGGTGAGGTTTTCTATAAGCAAGACCCAGGTATTTTGTTCATATTTCCCTCCAACCATCCACAAATCTCTTTGAGCCTTAGGTTTCTCATCTTTACAGTGGAGCCAACAGTGGTGTCTCCTTTCTGTGGTTATCATGAGGCTTCCATGGCAAATGGTCAGTAAATGGCAGCATCATTGCTATTTGTACACCTTCAGAGTTCTCAGCCCAGTGACATGACCAAAATGTTTTTGGTCAATTTCCCCACCACCTACAGAGGGAAGTGGGCATGGGTGTTGGCTAGAGGCCAACAGTCAGTCCCATTTCTGGTCCCAGCTCTTTCACTAACTCAAGTCATTTTCCCTTCCTGGGCCTCTGTTTCCTTAACTGGAAAGTAAAGGGGTAGATGGAGCAATTGCCAAAGCCCTTCTAGCAGAATATTCTCTGAATCTCGGTGCTGCTTTTTTGACTTATCTAAGTCAAATGTGTTTCATGTTTCATGTTGTTCCTTATGAAGAAGCTTTTCAGGAAATCTCTAATTATTTTGACGTTGATGAAAATAGCTATGTCGATTAGCCATCCAACAAACTACTGTTGTGTAACATAGAAGGAATAAAATGCTTGTAAGGCAAAAACACGGTAGGTCATCAGGAGATCCACTAGGCTATTGGGACACTTTTTCTCACACAGGGATGGGATTAGAACTTTGAGCTGTTACCCACCTCTTGTGCCTCAAAGCAGATGTCCCGGAATGATGGATTTAGGGATGCTGTGGTTCATGGAGGGGAAGTATTTTTCTCAAGGTCACATAGCAGATCCGAGGCTTCAGTTTCTAGTCCAGTGACCTTTTTATTAAACCACATCACTTCTAAGTTCAACTCTCCTAGGACTTGTTCATTTGCAAAATGTAGAAGCAAAAGGTGCTGTTGAACTGAGATGGTTTCTGAGGTTCTTTTCTACCATGTTACTCTCTGGAGTTGGGTAAGATCTTAGGGTTTTGTGGCCACTGTCCGTGGTTCTGAAAGAGACAACCGTCCAGGACCTGCAGCATAACATCTAAGGCCAGGTGGGGAAGGAGGCACTTCCTTTACCCTAAAATCACTCCCTCTCCTGACCCACTCTATCAGACCACCTTATTCCTCGCTTCCCATACCTTAAGGACTGCAAATGGCAGGTGCCCTTGGAAACAGGAAGGAAGTACCACAATATATTGGAGTTCCCAAATGGTGAACATGGAGGCTTCCTGGGTCGTGTTTACCTGGCTGTATCTGTCCTAGGTTGAAGACAGTCTAGCATCAGGGACACCAAAACTAAGCTTTTTCCCATCTGCCTCAACATCTCCATGTAAACTCTGGTTGGTGAGGGGAGTTGGCCTCCCAAGGGAGTTGAGGAAACTGGATGCGACAATCTGTCAATAGATGTTGGATAAACTAGGAAAAATAGCACCCAAGGGTCATGGTCAGGCTATTATCCAAGATCCTGGATGGACACTCAGGGCAGTTATGGGAAGCCTAGAAGACAGGAGAGCTGGGTCAGGAAAGACAGGGAGAACCCAATGGATCAGACTTGCAGTTTGGAATCAGATCAAGTCAGAGAACAGACGAGCAGCAGGGAGGATAGATTTGAAGATGAAGGTAAAATACTGGTTGTACTTTGTAATATCAAATCCTCCTCTTTTCAATCCCGTTCTCCACAGTCACTGAGCCCTCACCGTGCCAGCCAATTTATACATGTGGTTTTGTTTAATCATTTTAGCAACTGGAGAAACAAAATGTCATCACCATTTTAAATTTAGAGTATGGAGCCTCAGAAGTGAAGGGACTTGCCAAGGTCTCTCAGCTGGTAAGTGGAGGATTTGGGATTGGAAATCAGCTGTTTCTGCCTGTAAAGCCCACACTTGTTAACCACAACCCTCCCCCACTGACCAGGACAATAAAAACAGGGCTGGCCTTGTCACCAGAGTGAATTCTGGCCATTGAGAAAGGAAGGGATGGGGCACATAAATGCATGGAGCCCCTCCATGCTGTTGGACTTTGGCCAGGGGCAGGCAAATTGACATGACCTGGCAGCCCATTCCTAGGAGGAAGGGTAGTGCATGCTTGCTGGCATCTCATGGCTGGCAGTAGCTGTCAGAAGCTGCAGGGAGAGAAATGTGGTATAGCCGCTGGCCAAGTCAGCAAAGAAAATTGGTCTTTAGGTCATCTTCGGCTTTGGGCCAGGAGTCATGGAATCACTATATGTATCTGAGACAATGGGCATCTTCTCCTTCTTGAGATCATGTGATCTCTTGAATCACTGTAAGAGCCATTTGTTCAATATCTGTTTCACTCATTTGACAAATGTCTACTGAGTGCTGACTAGGTGCTGGGTACTGGGGTTACAGAAGTGAACCCCACAAAGCTGGCAGTGACAGATGGGCCAGTCAGACTCCCTGCTCTGTCTGCTGTGGTTGCTGTCTCTGTCACCATATAGAGCTTCTCTTTCAGACCCTAGCCCCTCCTCCTGCTCAATTTCAGGCATTCTTTCCCCACTTCGTCATACACTGGTACTATTTCTTTTTATTTCCTGAGAGCTGGTAGAAAAGGAAAAAAAAAAACAGATGAATGGAGGGCAAATCACAGAACCAATCAGGGAATGTCTTCCTGTTCATTCATAAGAAATAACCAGGTTAACTCAAATGAATTCAAGGCAGCCATAACTGAAGAATAAAAACAAGCCTGTTAGATTCATTTTCTTAGTCTAGGATTAATCTATTCATCAGCTTAGCTCACGGGGAGAAAAACATGCTTCTTCAATAGTTTTCAAACTGAAACTAAATGCCTCATTAAGTCAAACATATTAACCTGAGAACGATATTGATGTCGGATAGACTAATGAATGTCATTATAGAGAATACGCATTAGTCCTCAGAGGGACCCGACCAGCCATTAGGAACTCTCTGCAAATGTGCTCAGCTATTGTACAAGAGATGTGGAATCATTGCTGGGAAGGAGGAGATGGAAGCGAGGAGGACAAAGGAGATGGAGCACAGGGGATGCTCCTGGAAACTTGGCTGTTCCTGTGAATGATGTTGCCTGATTTCGGCATTTTTGGTCATATGAGAAAGAGCATATGTGTAATGGAGGATCCTCGTATGATGCTAATCTCTGTTGTTTCCAAGAGAAAAGAAGACGGTTTTATCCTCCAGACAAGAGGGAGGGCTGCAGGGTTTGGGGTCTGGGCACCTTCAGCCTTTATTGAGCCAAACAACATGCTTTTATATATTTCAGGGAATATACATACATATGGAATATACATATGGAATATACATATGGAACAACATACACGTGGAAACCCCATGGACACCCAGTCTGCTATTTTTGCCCCAACTCGAGTACAAGGAAACTGAGAGGCATTAAGTGGAGAACTCAATGCCACCGACTTATAAGTCAGACAACTGAGATTTTTTTTCCCAGTTTTATTGTGATATTATTGACATACATCACTGTATAAGTTTAAGGTGTACAGTGTAATGGTTTGACTAACAGGTACTGTGGAATGATTACTGAAATGAGTTTAGTTAGCATCCATCATCTCATATAGACACAATCAAAAGAGAAAGCAAAAGAAGAAAAACATTATTTTCCTTGTGATGAGAACTTTAAGAATCTATTCTCTTAATTTTAATGTATATCATGCAGCAGCGTTAACTCTAGTCATGCTGTAGATTACATCCCCAGTACTTATTTATCTTGTAACTGGAAGTTTACACCTTTGACCACTTTCTCCAAGTCCCCTACCCCCATCCCTTTCTTCTGGCAGCCAAAAATCTGATCTCTTTTTCAGTGAGTTTGATTTTTTTTTTCCTTTTAGGTTCCACACATGTGAGATCTTGCAGTATTTGTCTTTCTCTGTCTGACTTATTTCACTTAGCATAATGTCTTTGGGATCAAGTCGTAGTGTCTTTGAGGTTCATCCATGTTGTTGCAAATGGCAGGATTTCCTCATTTTTATGGCTGAATAATATTCCACACACATTTTTTTTATCCATCCATCTGTTGATGGACACTTATGGTGTTTCCATGTCTTAGCTATTGTAAACACAGAGGTGCAGATATTTTTTTGAGTTCATGTTTTTGTTCCATTTGGATATACTTTCAGAAGTGGAATTGCTGGATCATACGGTAATTCAATTTTTAATATTTGGAGGGTTATCCATAATGACAACTGAGATTTGAACCCAGATTGGTATCATTTGGGATGAAGGGATACCCTCACAACATCACACTGATCCATTCTCCCAGGTGGGCTGTCTTTAAAGTCCCTCCTCACTTATAACTGGGTGGTCTCTATGTGACTACACATGAAGCAACAAGGTGGAGAGGAAACTGCGACTTGTGTACAGACCAGGCTCAAAGACAAACCAGCTATGAGCCCTTGGCCAAGTTACTCTCTGAATCACTTTCCTTATCAACAAAAGGGAACAATTCCTGCCCTGCTGGCTTGTTGTGGGACCTAGATAGGCTGATAAAGACAGACTGACACACAGCACTTTCCTCTCTGCTTTGCATGGGGCCCCTGCTCCATCCGGTCGGGATCTAGTCCTTGGTGAGGGGCCCCTGAGGGTGACCCGTGGAGAAGCAGAGCTGCCCTTCCTGATCCACACCATCTCCCGAGGGTTTGGCATGACCCAGGTGTCATGAGGAACACAGAGACGACCTGCTCTCTGATCCTGGATGTTCAAGCCTAGGGGAAGTTGGGAAAACAGTACCAGAGAGAATCAAGGCCCAAGGGAGGGGAAAGGAAGAGAGGGAAGCATCTGGATTTAAGGTAAAACCTGGAAATTTCTCATGAGAGGATTTGGGAGACAGCTTCGGGGAGGTGGCTTCTATGTGTATGCTGAGCAAGCCAGCCTGCCCTTAAGGACAGGACAGCGAGAGGCTTGGCCCAAGTTTGAGGTAAGAGAAAAACAATGGCATTCAGATTTACAGTCTCCAATATCCCCACATCTCTTGGTGCTTCCAAGCTCTGTCTTCTACAAATTGACTAATGAGGGAGTGGACATTTGCAAAACATGTATCAGGACCTGAGTCTGTTCTTTTATGTTTATGAGCTCATTTGATTTTCATAAAAAAATTAAAACCCTGAGAATTGGTGATTCTTACCTGTATGTGTTGTAAGGAACAGAGGCTCACAGTGGTCCAGTAACAGGACGAGGGTCATAGCACTCACTCACGGGGCAGAGTCACAGATCCTTCCCTCTGTGTCTGGCTCTCATGGTAATGCCACGGTGCCTCTCACATGGTAGGTCCTGCTGGACAGTGTTTGTTCTCCCCACAGACCGCTGGTTGCTGCCTCTACTTCCTCTCTGGGTTGGTTCCCTGTTAGGATGTGTCCTGTGGGGGAGGCATGAGGACTCAGGGAGCTCTTGCCTGTCTTGCCAGCAGAGGCCCCACTGTGTGCCAGTCCAGTTCAGAGAACCTTGGCAAAACCCACAAGCTCCTCCTGTGATTTGGAGCTGATGTTCCCACCATGCAGGGCAAGCCAGCTGTTCACTTACTGGTGTGAGGTGCTGAGTAAGCACCTGCTTAATATCAAGTTGGGTACTTCATGCAAACTCAGTCAAATGCTATTTTTTTCAATGTTATTTTTGCAATGATTTCTTTAGTGCTGATATCCCATGTGTGTGCTATGATGATCATGAGCCTTGTACACAAAAAATGTTTGTTGAATAACTGAATGAAAGAATGCCTTCAGAGAGACATAAATTCTAGCAGTTAACTATTTATGGTCTCTCTAGATATGGGAGAAATTGGTTTTTCAGGAGTAAAGATGGAGGTTAAGGGAGAATTTGGAAGAGTTAAGGTCCTAGATGCAGTGTTGAAAGATGCCTGGGTACAACTGCTTTGGGATCAGAGAGGTAGTTGTACCAGGTAGTTA
Organism: Vicugna pacos; assembly: GCF_048564905.1. NCBI lineage: Eukaryota > Metazoa > Chordata > Mammalia > Artiodactyla > Camelidae > Vicugna > Vicugna pacos. The sequence continues at coordinate 46,184,853 of NC_132999.1, forward strand.
CTGCTGCATAACAAGTGATCTCAAAACTTAGTGGCTTAAAATAACAAGCATTTATTTAGCTTAAGAGTCTGGAGGTCTGCTGGGTGATTCTGCTGCTGTGGCCTGGGCTTGGCTAGGCTTGCATGGGTCATTAGTGTCTTAGGACAGCTGACGTGTTGGCTGGAGGCTGGGTGGTCTAGGATAGTCTCCATTGGGACGGCTTATCTCAGTTCCTCATCATCTCTCATCCTGGCTGGTCTGGAGTTGTTCTCAAAGCGAAGGCAGTTTACAAAAGAGAGAGAGGAAGTACACAGGGTGTCTCGAGGTTTAGGTATCAAAATGGCACGATGCACTTTGGAAGCACTGTATTGGCCTAAGCAAGTTATAAGGTCAGTTCTGACTAAGAAGTGGGGACATAGATTTTGCCTCTCAGTGGAAAGAATTGCAGTCATGTTGCAAAGTGTGGACATAGGACAGAGTGGGGAACTGTGGCCAATTTTACAATCACTCTATCGTAAGAGTTTCCAAATCTTATCAGTCAGACCTCTAGTCTCTGTTGTAAGGGGACATTTCTAATAAAAATAGGGGTGGAGAATCACGGAGAGTTCATCTAGCTATTTGTGACCAATCCCCTGTCCCCTCCTTCAGAAAGAGTCAGCAGGAATTTCCAGGGGTACATCTCTAGAGAATGAGACCATTCATTATCTTCAAATATAGAAAAAGTGGATTCCCTCAGTGTGGCCCAAAGGAAGGACTTCCCAACATTCAAAGCTGTCCGGAGAGGGAGTGGGCTACCTTGAGAGGTGGTGAACTCCCCATCCTTGGGAGTATGCAAACAGAGGGAGGCAAATGGTAAAGTGAAGTTCTTCTACTTTGGCATCAGACATAGCTGGCTTTGATTTGCAACTTGGGAGTTTTAGGGCAAATGACTTTAACTCTGTGAGCCACAGTTTTCTCATCTGTAAAATGGGGATAATGATCTTACTGCATTGGGTTATTGTGAGGCTCAAATGAGGTAATACATGCAAAGCACTCACATAGGGCTTGGCATGTAGAAGTTCCCAGTTGATGGTTGATGAGGGTTGATGGTAAAACTACAGTCTATGTTTTGGGTATTTTTTTTTTTCAGGGCATTTCAGCATCAGATGAGGCCCTGGGTACTTGTTCACTTCCCAGAATCAGAGTCTTTGGAAACAATATTTCTATTAATGCATTTGAATTAGGAGTCTGTCCCTCTCCCCCTCCCCACCCCCAGCCCTCTCTTGGCCTCTAGAAATGGTCTCTGCTGGTTCAGATCCCCAACTGGCCCCCTTTTCTGATGGATTGTGTTGAGGAGGCATTTCCGGTCCCCTCACTGCTCACGGTCCCTGCACCTGTGAGCATGCCCCGTGCCCAAACCGAGCACGCGTGTGCGCGTGCTCGTGTGTGGCTGTGGGAACTGGAGGCTGTTCTGAGAGGGGCCCTCCGCCCACCACACGGGACTGATTTGCTCTCGGATGAATCTCTTTAATCATCCTTTCTGAACTCAAATGAAGTTTAATTTTAGCTGGAGGAAAAATAATTAAGGCTTGTAGAACCCTGTTGCGAATGGCCCTCCAGGGCTCCCAGCAGAGCTGCCCGTCTGAGTTTTTATCATTTTTGGGTCTTAGTCAAAGTCTCCCTCTGTGAGCCATTGGCCACTTAGCACTTGTTAATGGATCTAACTTCAGCAGGCTGGAGGTGTTTTCTTGGAATTGATCTTCCTGTGAAAAGTAGGCTTTGGAGACATGAAATAACCATCAGAGAGCCTTAAATAAATCCCACTATATCAAGAGTTGAAAACACTGTGCTTGAAACACACGCTTCGCGGCAAATGCGGGGCTGTGGTGTTTCCCCACAGGGAGGGCGAGGAAGGGGTCCCTTTTGGCTGTTCTCCAGGGGAACAAGAATTCCTGCTTCATTTTCTTGGCCACAGGATGTGGTGTTTTCTGAGTCCCCAATCCAGCTCTGCCCGCACAGGAGGGAGGTGACTGAGTCACTCTCCTCCCCTCTGGGGATTGATGGCTTTGCCCTGAGAAGGGAGGTGGAGAGGGGTCCTACTCTCTCCTCAGCCCTTCCCCCCACCTGCCTCCTCCCTCCTGGGCCCTGTCTGCTGAAATGAGCCCAGAGACCCTGGGAAGAGGGGTGCAGGGGCCCCAATTCTCTAGGAACGTGGTTGTGTGGCGATATCTCACCAGGGGTGGGAGAACAGAGATGAGCTCACCTGCCCCTCTTGTCCGCCCCTTCCCTGACACGGGCCCCGGGAGGGGCTCCGTCCCTCTAGACACTCAGTTAGCTGACGTGTGTGGAGGGCAGCCCGTGCCCGGCTCTGTGCCGGGACTAGAGATTCAGGCAGGTGCTTTTCTCCACCTCACTCTGCACACAGTGAGGCCACGGCAGCCTCTGCCCTGCACTCTTTCCCCTCTGTCCCCTTGCCCTGCCTTGTGTACCTTTAGCGTGTGTCACCACCTGCCTCTGGACACAGCTGTGTCTGTTCACAACTGCCTTCCCACCGAATGTCGGCTCCAGGAGGACAAGCCTTTCCCTGTCCAACTCAGAGCTGTGTCCCTGAGCCTGGGACAGCTCCTGGCATGTAGTGGACACTCCTGGCATTTAGTGGACATGTCGGACAGGCTCTAGTGGCAGGAACAAGAGGCACAGAGTTGCAGGTGTCCTCAGGGAGGTCTCCTTCCTTGGTGTGTGAAGGCAAGTACCCAGGGGACACAGTGGCTAGGGGCCACCCACAGCATCTGCTACAATCATAAGAGCATCCTGTGCATGGAGCATCTGGGTTCTGAACCAGCAAACTCCACCCTCCCTTGACCAAGAGCAACCCAGCCCCCATCAGTGACAACTGTCCTCCTACTGCCACCCGGCCACTTGGATCTGCCTGACCCCTGCCTGCGTCAACCAAGAGGGGAGAGAGGGCTCAGCTTGTCACTGACTTGCTCTCTGCTTGGCATGGGCTCAGCTTCCCATGGTGCCCTGTTGGTGGAGTTGGGCATTTTGCAGCCTTTGGTGAGGCAGTGGCAGAGGGGCTGGGGCCTTGGCCTGGCCATCCCCAAGCCTCTCGGAGAGGCTGCTCCTTTCTGAAACCTGGCAGTGTTACATTTAAAGGCTACTCTTCCCGACAGGGAAGCTTTGATGAGTTGTGTGCTTTGAACCTCCTGGTTGATGACGATGGGCTGGAGTAGGTGAGACACCTGCTAACAAAACAAGAGCAGCCCGGGTCCCAGGGCCGGATCCAGTGGGCACCTAGTGGAGCACAGGAGCCCCGGGGCAGCCTTGGGGCTGGTCAGGAATGAGGGACACAGGCTGGTGCAGGTGCCGAGGCCTATGGGTCAAGGTGGAGTTCAAGGCCAGTGACAGAGGCCTCTAGAGACCCAGGGGGAGTGACTCCTGTGTCTGGGCTCAGCACAGGGTGAGCGTGCAGCCTGAGCCCGGCCAGGGTGGGTGAGGGTAGCAAGGCCCCAGTCAGGAAATCTACAGGGCCAGGGGGATGCAGAGTTTTGATTGGCCAGGGCCAGGGGGATGCAGAGTTTTGATTGGCCAGGCCCAGGTCACACGGTCCAGCCCTGGCTCCAAGGGTGGAGCCCATCCCAGCCACATGGAAGGAGAATGGAGGAGGGGCAGATTCTAAAAAAAAAAAAAAAAAAAAAAAAAATCCCTCAAACCACAGGTCCATAAATGGCAAGAGGGGACAGATGGGGGCAGGGAGAGGGAGGAAACCCCAGGTACCTACTACAGGGGAGGCCAGGGTCAAGAATCAGGAAATGAGGGTGTGGGTCCTGAGTGTCCGAGTGGGGTTTGGAAAATTATAGGCTTTAGAGCAGCGGTCGGTTCCCAGCTCTGTGAACACCTCTCTGAGTCTCGCTTCTGCCTCAGCTAAATGGGGGTGACAGTCCCCCCTCCCCAGCCTCAACTGGCAGGGCTGCTGTGGGATTGGACTCAGTGTGTTCATGACGCCAGGCTCATGGGGGCTCACCTGGAGGATGAGGCAGAGAGCACTGTGGAGGGAGCCGGGAGGACTTGGCTGTGGGGTCTCTGGACGGCGTCTCTCCATCCCCCCGCTGCCTGAAGGGCTCTGGAGGGGAAAGGGCCTGTGTGAGGAGAATCACGGCATCCTGTGGGGAGGAGACCTGGGTGTGGCCCAGGCCCCCAGTCTCCCAGAAGAGACACACAGTCTCCCCATCCTCGGTCGTCCCCAGCCCCAGCGGTGACAGACACTGAGCAGGTCGGCCCTGCTTGGTTCCCATTAGCCCTTCAGACCCATAACTCCCTCCCCCATGTAACTGCCCTCGGCTCAGCCTTTTGCCTGCGGAGGAGGACCTTCTCTAGTACCAGCAAACAGAAGAAAAAGGGAGGGCCCCCCACGTCCAAGTGCACACGAATCAGCCCACTCTGAGGTTTGCTGAGCCCACCGCCTTTCTCCCCCAGTGTTCACCAGCCTCCACCCCAATTAGGCGACTTTGCCTGGCTTCTTTGGCCCCTTTGGGGTGGCTAGAATCAGACGGGCTATGCAGACATGGAAGCGATCCCTCCAGGCTCCTCTGGCTGAACCCAATGCCCGAGCTCCTGGGGGTCAGAGCCAGGTGGGCCTCTGTCACCTAGCTCAGTGGGCAACCGGACAGGCAGGGCTCACAGGGGAAAGTGGTAAGAGTGCAGGGGGAAGCGGTGACACAGAGTCAGGTGGGTCAGGATGGCAGTGAGGAGGGAGGAGACCTTCCCCATAGAAGGGGACGCGGCCAGAGGAGAGCACCTGGGAGGTCCTGGGGCAGCAAGCAGTGGCTCTGAAAGTGTCACAGGCAAGAAAGGCGGAAGGGCAGCAGCTGTGTGGTGAAGGTCACTGCCAGAGAAGGGCGGGCTGTTTCAGCAGGTGACCAGGGCCCAGGGCTCCCTCTGACAGGTGCGTTCCCAGCCTGGGTGGCACAGTGAATTCCAGAACCTGCCAGTGGCAGGGCTTGAGCCACTCATATGCTTCCTTGTTCATGCATTGATGTGACAAGTGTTTACTGAGGGCCTCCTATGTGCTGGGTACTGGGACATATTGGTCACCCAGGTGTATGTGCGATCTTTGGTGGTGGTGGTGGGCTTCGTCCCTGACAGAGGATAATGGCTATTATGGGGTCTGTTTGCATCCAAGGGAGTCATGAGGTCAAGAACCAAGTCTTTTGTGTTTACCTCCTGGACTGAGTCTCTCCTTGAAGGAAATAAGCAGGGCAGGCACATTATAGAGGTACCAGCCGCATGCTCTTGACGGGAGAAGGGAGAGTGTGGTGTCAGGAAGGGCCTGGCTGTCAGGGCAGGATGTGCTGAGAAATAAATGGAGACTCCTCAGTTGCCAGGCTGCTGCTGGCAGTGAGAAGCACCCTCGCCCCCTCCCGTCTCATCTTTGCACTTTCCTCTGAGAGCGCTGGGAGGTGGGGAGCTGGGGAGGGAGCCCTAGAGGAGGAGTCAGGCACACAGGGATTCCCCTCTTCTCTGCTGTGCAAATTTGGGCAAGTTGGTTCCCCTCTCTGGGCTTCAGTTTCTTCATCTATAGATGTGATCAGCTCCTCCCTCCCAGGCTGGTTGTGGAATGTGCCCTAAAAGCTGTACAAATGGACAGTCAGGTGTGGAGGGGCAGTGAGGGCAGTGGTCAAAGGCAGAAGGCATCAGTCAGTCACTCAAATCTGTGAGATTGGGCAAATTTATTACCTTTGCAGGGTCTCGACTCCTTCAGTTGTAGAATGGGGCTAGTATAGCCTTTTCCTTAAGAGATAGTTGGGAGAATGAGATGATGCACACAGAGCCTGGCACACAGTAAGCCCCATCCAATGGTATTATTGGTATTATGATTGCCATTATAATGGCCATGAATAAAAGAATCTGGGGTACATTCATGTTCCTGGCCTCCATCAGCCCTGACGCCCTAGGTCTGTGGAGCCTGGTCTCAATCTGCCTTGTCTTCTCCACTGTAAGTACTGCCCCAGATACATTTTCTTCCTTGAGACTAGCCCAGAGAATGGAGGATGTGGTACTTGTGTCTGGAGCTTGGACTACGTTTTTCCAAAGAAACATTGTTATTCATGATTGTTAGTAGTAGAAGCCATTAGAGCTTGTGTTTTGACTAACTATCATCTATATCAGAGTTTTATGAAACAGTATGTTCTGAGTTCCAAAAAACTTTTGGAACATAACATTTCTAAATTATTGGAGAAGAAACAAATATCCATCATGTACCTATTGTGTGTTAGGCATTGAGCTAAAAACATTGCATATGTTAATTTATTAATTTTTGCAGCAACCCAACAATATAGTGGTAATAACTTTAGAGAAGAAATGATGCTCAGAGAGGCTAAGCCATTTGCCAAAATTTCCAGACTATTCAATGTTGGAGCCAGAATCAGAACCCAGATCTTTCTGATATACTGTGCCTGCATATAATATCATCACCTTCTGATAAAGTTTCACTGACAATACAGCTTAAACGAAAAGAAAAGAAAAAAACTAGTTTCACCAGTGAGACTGCTGGCATACACAACCCCCTGGAGGCATTTAATAGAATTGCAGGCAAAGTGCTTTCTAAAAATCTCACTCTAGGTGAGAAATTGCAGCCTCACATGTGTCCACCAGAAGATTCTGGAAAGGTATATCAGGGAGAAGATAAGACTTAAATTCAATATTGAGTTAAAAAAATTGAACAGACAATGTTACAGGAAAGGTGTCCCAGACCAGGGGATGCCACATGTGAAGTCTGTGTGTAAGGCAGAGAGATGGGCCTGCAGGTCTCAAAAGGCCAAACTATTGGATGGGGAGAAGAGAGGCATGAATTTCTAGCCTAACTGAGCCGTACATAAAGGCTACCAATCTGAGGGCAAGGAAGAAGAGAAATCAGCATTTACGGAGCACCAGCCTTGTTATAGATACATTTCATAAGGGACTTCCTTTCACGCACGCAAAGAGGTTGTGTCTTCATCAAGGTGGTTTGCTTGTAGTCCTTATCTGTTTATCAGCAGCACATACTTTTATTTGTGTCATCCCTGTCCCACTTTTAGTCTATGGGTGAGGCAGACATACAGCTCAGAGGTGGACTTCATGGCCTAGGTTTAAACCAACACATTCAGACCATTCCTCTGGCTACAGTAATTGGCTTAAGGATGGACGTGTGCCCCAACCAGAGCCATTGCCTTACAATGAGCCTTTTACTGAGGCTTCTGAGAAATAGACTCTTACTCTTCCTGCTAAACTTGAACTATATTCTTCCCTTGAACTTGAACCTCGAAGTCCATAGTCTAGAGCTGTTGCTATCATCTCAGGTGTAGCCTGAGAATGAGGACAACATATAGAGGAGAAAGAGAGAATTCTGGTCTTGGTTACATCATTAGAAGCCCCATCAAGTTATTCCTGACTCAACTCTGACCCTGCAAGGGTTACATTACACCAGTCAATGAGTTAATTCTCTTTTTGTTTGAGCCAGAAATGAGTCCCATTAGGTCCATAAATCCAAGAAAAAAAGCTCAAGGGTTTGGGGGATGCCTCAGATCCCAACTGTAGAAGCCAGCCAGGGATCCTGGGACCTGAAAGTCACCTGGCAGAGACCCTCCCTGACTCTCGATGCCTGTCTCTGCCTTTCTCCCTGACCGGGTCTGCAGGATGTCTCCTGTCTATTTCCCTTTGCCCATCTTCTTCATTTCCTTTGCAGACTGTCTTCTCTGCTCACTCAAGACCCAGCACGACCGTACCTAAACAATGGCCTCTGCCCTTGGGTTGGTGTGCTTGTTTCCCCAGAGCTGTTTGACTTCATCCCCGGGTTTCAAACAGAGATTGTTAGAAGCGAGGGTTTGATTTTTCCAGTCTGGATGGAGTGTCCCCATCAGGCCTGTTAAACTGTGGGGTCTGGAGGAGACCCGTACCAGACTTGTGGGTTAACCAGGAGAGATGTGCAAGGGAAAAAGATTGGTCTTTCTACCCAGTTGGGAGTTACAGTGGCTGTTTTACAGATGAGAAAACTGAGACTCAAAGAGGCAAAGCTGAGCTGCTAAGCTCTCCTGTCTTGTGAGTTGTAGACTCAGGATTCACATCTTGTTCTGCCGGATCCTGAACTCCACGGTCTTTCCCTAGTGGCCCTCCTCAGAGCTCTTGTGTGGCTTGCCCCATCTGTTCCTCCAGCCTGCTCCCTTCTGCCAGGATGACCAGAGGGGGAGACAGGAAAGCTGACTTCCTCGAGAAGAGAGGTAACTCAGGGGACACGGGCAAGGGGACAGGCTTGTATTCACCCCACGCAGCACCTATGATGTTTGCACTGTTCCACTAGAGTATGTAGGCCCTGGCTTCCCTTCCAGAGTCGAGCCTGGGCAGTCGGTACTCAATTATTGAACACAAATAAGAATTTAATTAAAATTTCATGACACCTGTGTCTCACCCAAACAGCTCACTGATGGCCTTACGTTTTTGCCTGAGTCCAGCGGTCCCACTGCAGAGATGCTCATCCAAAGCCTTTCAAACCCCACAAAGCAGTTTTGATAACAAGCTCTCTTGTCATTGTCGCCAAGCCCAAAGTGGGGCAGACGCAGCGCCTTGGTGATTGTGGTTAAACAAGGCCTCTTGGGAGCCGGGGTCTGCCCGTCGTGTTGGTCCTGATCTCTAGTTCCTGGAGGCAACCGCTGACATTTACTCCGTGGGATCAAAGGGGTGATTCCAGGCAAACAATGGCCAGGAAGGATTTAGGAAGAGGGACTGTAGCTTGGGTTATACCTGGAGGTTATCGAAAAACACATCCCTGTAGACAGAGGCAGTGGGAGGGACGGGATGTCTGTGGGTCCCCTAGTGATTCCTACAGGGGCCTTTTCAGGGCGTCTTAATGACAGGTGATGACCTTGGGGCGATGACTTAACGTCTCAGGTCCTCAGTTGCCCCACTCAGAAGGTAGAGCTGGGGAGCCCTCTTTCAAAGTGGTTGTGAGGGTCACGGAGGGAGGGGCTGCAGGAAAATTTCAGCATGGTGCCTGGCACACAGTAGATGCTCAGATAAGTAAGTGGCCTTTGAGTTGGGTGCCCTGACAGCTTGTTGCTGGGTGGGGGCGGTAACGGGGCTTCCAGGAAGCCCTAGCTTTCAGCTCTCACCTGTCCCATCCCTGCTCATCTGAGGATGCTCTGGGCAGGAGGATGATGGACATTGAGATGGACCAGATGTGGAAGGACAAGGCTCTGGATGACGTGCTCTCCCACAAGTTAGGCGGGAAGGGTTTGGGAGGAAGCCCCAGGCACTGGGAATGAGAAACTGAACCTGGCATTTTCAGAATCTGGTGGCAAGTAAGAGATGGCTGGATGCACCGGGCCAGGTGTCCCAGCAATGGGTCACGTGCCTTGCAGACAAGAGCATCTCCATCTGTCATGGGGACCAGGGAACACGGGGGTGTTGATGCCCAGGACCAGCCCTCCGTCAGCGAAGATTCAAGCTGGAGGTAAAACCTCCGGCTTCTTGCTTCTCCAGTGGAGCGGCTCTGAGGCATGTTCTGCACTACCACCCAGGGTGGCTTCCCTGGGGACTGAGGCCCTGCTGCCCGCAGCGGTCACCTGCTCAATGATGCACCTCTTACAGCTTCCTTCCTTCTCTGTCTCACTTCCTCAGGCCTCCTGGGGCTTACCTGGACCCCCTCCCAAATAACCACTCACCCTCAGATCCTAGTCGCAGGGTCTGTTTCTGGGGAAGCTGAGTCGGGGGTGAGAGGGGAGGATGGGGCCCACAGAAGCAAGGCTGTGACCCAAGTATGGGGGCCCTGGTACCAGGCAAGGGTCTGAGGTGAGAATTTGGTCTCAGGATCAAGACAGGAGCCCATCATCTCTCCCTGAGGGTGGTGTGATGATGGAGGTAAAAGTGGGAACAACAAAAGGTGTCACAGGTGTCTCCTCCATCAGACACTGTTCTGAACTCATTCCATCCTCACAACAACCCTGTGCTGTGGGTTCTGTTACTGCCCTACTTTACAGAGGAGGAAGCCAGGGTATGTGGAGATTAAGTTGCCTGCTGAGGGTGCAGGGACAGCAGCCAGGAAGACTCAGGGCTTCACCTCCTTGGTTACCAGCTGCATTAAAAGCTCTGAGAAGCCCTGGGCAGAGAACCAGATGGTTTGCAGCTGGTAAGGGAGTTACCCCCATTTGTCACATGCTCTCCCTGCAGATGCAGAGACAAGCGGTGTTCCCCCAAGGCTGGGGAGGGGCTGATGATCATCCAGGGGCAGGGACACAGGCTTGGGGGAGGGAGTGGGAGATGGGAGATGCACTGGAGGAAGAACTGGAGGACGTGTTGGGTGCCTGAAGGTGGTTGGTGTGGCACGGACGCAGAGATTTCAAGGCTTCCGGGGGTGAGATTGCTGCTTAGGACCTACTGTAGAGACAGTCAAAACTCTAAAGGGAAGGAGAAAGGCTGGGGCATGTGGGCAGGAAGCACATCTAATCTTTGAGGAAGAACAGCTGGATTCAGAGTGGGGAGCCAGACTCTGCCTCTAAGTCACTGAGTGGCCTGGGCCTTGGACTTCACGTCTGCACAACGAGAGGATTTAACTGATGATCTTAAGTCACCTCTCAGCTCAGATCTCAGTGCCACATGGCTCTGTGTGATTGATATTCTCCTGGCTCCCAAGCTGGCCAGTGGTTTCCCTAAAACCAGCCTCCTGTCAAAGGAAGGATGTGTTCCTGTGCTGGGAGACCCTAGGGGAAATTCATCACGGGTCTGGGGCTCTCTGAAAGGATCCCTCTGTGCCCCATCAAGGTCACTGGTGTGCAAGAGCCCACCCCATTCGCCTGCTCAAGGACATCACACCAGCTACACTTCCCTTCCTGGGTCATCAAAATTCCTTTCTCCATGGGGTCATTCCCATCAGTGTGCAGGGCATGCCGCTATTTCTCCATCACAACCCCATGTCACGCGTACACTCCTGTAACATTCCTCAAAAGACTTTTCTACTCTTGTTCTCCTTCCCTCCTCCCTCCCTAGGGAACCTGCACTTACTGGGCTGCACCCAGGGGCTCATCTGCGCCTGGACCCGGTTTACATGATGAGATCCTGGGCCGTGAGCCCGATGACATCCTCTGTGAGACTTTCAGGGGTCTAGAGAGTCACTGAGGACAGTTTACCTGTGTCCATTGGTTGGCCAGTTGCCAAAGCTTGGCCCTTTTCAGGGAAAGGGACATAAGACCCGCCTCTCAATAGGAGGAGTGTCAGGGAATTTGCAGGCATGTTTTATTAATTTTTTTCTTAAGGACCATTTTTCCCCCATTTCTTTTATTTTAAAAAAAGAAAAAAATGTATTCACAAGTTCTCGTGTGATTAGAAGTTATTAATAATGATGAAAAAAATTAGACTTAAGACTCTACTGAGCCCTTCCTCTTGGCTAGCAGGGCTGATTCATGACTGACCAAGCTTGTATGGGTCATGGTGGCCAAAGGGGAGGGAGGGTACACTTTTCATCACCATGCTGTCCAATCACTCTGTTCCTGGAGGTTCCCATGGCCTTTGGAGGCCTGTCCGTGCCAGGTCCTGAGTGGGAGCACAGTGTGGCCAGAGTCCAGTGTGGTAGGGTCCTTCTGTAACTGACCTCCTCGTGACTCAACATGCTGGAAGGGCAGACATGTTTTAAAACTGCCAGAGACCACATAGATCACTCTCACGCAAAGCTCTGTAGAGTTCTGAGGGTCTTCCTGCTTCTTCACATTTCTATTATGATTAAAAAAATTCAGTGTCCTGAATGAGATAAGAGATATGTGAGCAGATGTGAACCCTGGGCGCTATTTCTACCCTGAGGCCAGAACCCCACATTGGGAAGTTTTCCAAAATTGCTGGTAGAGGCTCATCTAGTTACCCACTCCCCCATCCCAAAATCTAGTAATATGAGTGACTCTGGGCTTCAGACCAATCAGATAGATGGCAACTCTCCAGTGTAGACTGAGGGTGGGGACAGTGGGGACAATAACTACATATTTTGGGCACTGCTTTTCCTAGGGAATAAAAGGACAGAGAAACTCTTTGGGCCAAACTCTGTCTCTTGGTTTCCTGAATTTCTTGCCTCAGGATTAAAAAATTAACCAGTTTTATCTGATCTTGAGAGGATAAACTGTTTCTAATCTGAGCAATTCCTAAATAAAACCCTGGGAGGGATGAGGCTAGAGAGATGGTTAGAAAGAGGCTTCATTTGTCATGGTAGACTTTACTGAATATTAATACATTAATATTCTATATTCAACATCCATATTGTATACATACCTATATACATATGCCTGCATATATAAATCTGCAGTCTCAGGAACCAGGGGTATTTACCGCACAAAGGAATTCCACACTTCTGCACTTTACAAACGGATTTGCCAAAGGCTTCCTTGAAGTGATGTGCTCTCCAGGGAGCACCAGGAAAGGATTTTGATTTTCAAACATTTTCTTTTCATGCTCTGATGTAACCTAAAAAGTCTGTTCAGTTTCTGTTTCAAGTTCTGTTCGATTTAATCAGCATTTTCTCAAACTCCTGTTAAGTGTTGGGCACTGTGCTGGCCACCGTGGAGGAACAAAGATGAATGAGATCCCTGTTTGAAGGGAGATGGACTCTGTAAATGCTCTCGCAGAGGCAGCTCTTACAGAAGAATGTGGCTGGGATCTCTCATGAGGGACAACTTTGTGGAATCGTTCTCAATGTCTGCGTATCCCACCAGCAATTTCTCCTGGAGAGGTGCCGCTGGTGTCCCGGGCTGGTGGGGAGCCCAGGGAGGTCTGCAAGAACATCTCCTCTGCTCTCTTCCCCCATCACTGGGCTTCTGCATTGGAAGTGTCATTTTTTTAATTAAAAAAAAGGAGCAATATGTTGATACGATGGCTTTGGAAGCCATCACAAAATAGAAAGCCTGCGAAAGCAAGTCCAAGGTCATCCACCTCATTTTCCAGGATGTTCCTGCCTCTGATGCTGGGACTTGTGAATCCCTGGGGCAGGTTGCAGTTATTTTCTAACTTTAGTCTATTTTTTTTTTTCCTTTTGGAGAGTGGGCTTGGGTCAGTGAGCTTTGACAGCAGCCAAGACAGATGGAGGTAAGAATGTCAGGAGCAGCCTGAAATGGAGTGGAACGTGCCTGGTTCCTGATCTTAGGGGCAAACAGTCCTTCATCCTTGAGTATAATGTTAGTTTTAAGTTTCTTGTAGATGCCATTTATCTGTTTCAGGAAGTTCTCTTCTATTCTCTAGCTGGCAGGGAACTTATCAAGTGGTTTTTTTTTTCCCCCTGCATCTCTTGAGATGATCATAAGATTTTGCTTTTTCCAGAATGTCATACAGTTGGAATTATACAGTATATAGCCTTTTCACATTGACTTCTTTCACTTAGCAATGTGCATTTAAGTTTCCTTCATGTCTTTTCATGGCCTGAAAGCTCATTTTTCTTTAGTGCTGAGTACTATTCCAGTGTCCAGCTTTACCATAGTTTATCCGTTTATCTCCTAAAGGACATCTTGGTTGATTCCAAGTTTTGGAAATAATAAGTAAGCGCTGTAAGATTCAGTGTGCAACTTTTTGGGTCTTCTACTTCCTTTTCTTCCAGACTTGCTTTGGCTAGGACTCCCAGTAGTATGTTGAATACAGATGGCAATAGTGGGTATCCTTGCCTTGTTCTTGGGGTTAGAGGGAAAGCCTTCAGTCTTTCACCATTAAGTACCATGTTTTCTGTGGGCTTTCGTAATATGGCTTTTATCAGGCTGAGGTACTTTCTTTCTATTCCTAGTTTGTTGAGTGGTTTTTTTTTTTATCATGAGGACGTTTTGAATTTTGTCAAATGCTTTTTCTGTATCAGTTGAGATGATCATGTGTTTTTCTCCCTTTATTCTGTTAATGTGGTGTATTACAGTGATCGATTTTCATATGGTGAGCTGCTCTTGCATTCCAGGAATAAATTCCACTTGGTCATGGTGTGTAATCTACTTAATGTGCTGTTGAATTCAGTTTGTTAGTATTTTGTTGAGGATTTTTGCATCAGTATTCTTCAGGGATGCTGGCCTGTAATTTTTTTATCTTGTAGTGTCTTTGGTTTTGGCATAAGGGTAAAGCAGACCTCATGAAATGAAGTTTCCTCCTCTTCAATTTTTTGGGAAGATTTTCATGAGGATTGACATTAACTTTTCTTTAAATATTTAACAGAATTCTCCAGTGAAGCCAATGGGTCCTGAGGTTTTCTTTGTTGGGATATGTTTTGATTACTAATTCAATATCTTTACTACTTATAGGTCTATTCAAACTTTTTATTTCTTTATGATTCGTTCTTTAAAATTTTTAAATTTAATTTTATTATTTTTATTGAAATATAGTTGTGTACAATATTATATAAATTTCAGGTGTACAATATAGTGACTCACAATTTTTAAAGTTTATACTCCATTTATAGTTATTGTAAAATATTGGCTATATTCCCTGTGCTGTACAATACATATTTATAGCTTACTTTATACATAATAGTTTGTACCTCTTGATTCTCTGCCCCTGTATTGCCCCTCCCTTCTTCCCTCTCCCCATTGGTAATCGCTGGTTTGTTCTCTGTATCTGTGAGTCAGCTTTTTTTTTTTTGTTATATTGACTTGTTTGTTATGTTTTTTAGATTCTATGTGTGATACCATAAGTCTTTGTCTTACTCTGTCTGATTTATTTTACTTAGCATAATACTCTCCAAGTCCATCCATGTTGTTGCAAATGGCAAAATTTCATTGTTTTTTATGGCTGAGTAGTATTCCATTATATACACCCCACCCAACACATCTTCTTTATCCAGTCATCTATTGATGGACACTTAGGTTGCTTCCATATCTTGGCAATTGTAAACAATGCTGCTATGAGCATTGGGGTGCATGTATCTTTTTAAAATTAGTGGGTTTTTTTTTTCAGATGTATACTCAGGAGTGGAATTGCTGGGTCATATGGTAGTTCTATTTTTAGTTTTTTGAGAATCCTAATACTGTTTTCCACAATGGTTGCACCAATTTACATTCCCACCAACAGTGTATGAGGGTTCCCTTTTCTCCACATCCATGCCAGCGTTCACTATTCGTGTTCTTTTTGATGATGGCCATTCCGACAGGTGTGAGGTGACATCTCATTGTGGTTTTAATCTGCATTTCTCTGATGAGTAACGATGCTTGAGCATATTTTCATGTGCCTATTGGCCATCTGCATTTCCTCTTTGGAAAAATTTCTATTCATGATGCAGTCTTGATAGGTTGCATGTTTCTAGAAATTTTCTATTTCTTACAGGTTATCAAATTTGCTGGTGTATAATTGTAGCATTCTCCATGATGCTTTTATGTTTCTGTGGCATCAGTTATAATATGTTCCCTCTTTAATATGTGATTTTAGTTATTTGATTCTTCTCTTTTTTCTTAATCTAGCTGGATTTGCCAATTTTGTTAATCTTATAAAAAAACTCAATTTTGTTTTTCTTTTGTTTTTCTATTCTATATTTTATTTATGTCTTCTCTAGTCTTTATTATTTTCTTCCTTTCGCTAACTTTGTGCTTAGTTTTTAAAAATATTTCTCCTTGAGGTGTAAAGATAGGTTGTTGATTTGAGATCTTTCTTCTTTTTAATGTAAGCATCTAGAGGTATAAAATTCCCTCTTAGTACTGCTTTTGCTCCATCCCATGAGTTTTCATATGCTGTATTTTCATTTTTATTTGTCGTAAGATTTTTCTAATTCCCTCGCAATCTCTTCTTTGACCCATGGGTTGTTTAAGAGCATGCTGTTTAATTTCCATGTATTTGCCGATTTTCCAGTTTTCCTTCTACCGTTGACTTCCGCGTTTATTCCATTGTAGTCAGAAGACATACTTTGCATGACTTCATTCTTCTTAGATTTGCTAAGGCTTCATTTTCTCAGGACAAAAAGAAGAACAACAACCTATGCTCATTTGAAAAGATTTTGAGGAGTCAAATGGGAGAGTCTGTCAGCCCATGTCTTTATTCCCATTTTACAGGTGAGGAAACAGGCATTTTCTACACAACACAGCCTTATTCCCTGTGAGCTGGGCTCTCGTTTGCTTCATGTGAAACCAGCAGCTCAGTGACTCATGGGGTAAACCAAGGCCCTGGGGGGGTCTCGGGGCAATTGAAAACAATTGGTTCACTTGAATGGAGTGTTTCCCTCTGAGTCATTGTTGGTAAATCAATATTCAGTTGTGCCACCAGTGAGGTCCCTGCTTCCTTGCTCAGGGATAACAGAGAAAAACGGTCCTGATGAAATCTAAATAAAAGTGTCCTGAGAAACCCGATGGAGACGTTGTGCAGATGTTCTGAAGGGTCCATTAATCTGCAGCTGATGAATTACCTGGGCAGGTGTCTCTGCCACCGGCATCCTCACTCAGGATGGAGAAATTACTTCTCTGAGGCTGGTTATCTGGAGTGAGCTGGTCCATTTTTCTCTTTTATTACTATTGAATTTCAGGGAAGTGTCTGCTGAATCCTCCATCCCTGTTCCCCTTTCCTAATATTGGATTTATTTGATGACTCCAGTAGGCCTGGTAGTGGGGGCCAGAGTGAGCCCTGCAGTGAGAAGGCCTGGGTCCCTGGGTCCCCATGCCCAAAGCTTCTCTCGGTGGAATGGGGTGATGGATAGGTGGCTGGACATCCACCCATTCATAACCGTCATCCCCGTCAATATCATGAGTTTCCTTTCCTTCCCTTTCCCCTGCTCCATGGATGGCTGTGGCCGACCTGAGGCAGCTGTGAATGGGTTGAGGTGGGGAATTCTCTGAGGGGTTGTCTGGGAGGAGGCATCTCCAGAGGAGACCCCCAATGCCCAGTGAGACTCCTGACTGGAGGAGGATATGCTGGGGCTCTGAATCCTTCTTAACACTGATGATAACTAACATGGATGGTGGTCCCTCATCCCAGGCATGGTGCCATGTGCTTCATGAAATTTGCCTCCCCCAGGCCTTACAAGAGCTGCCATTTTGCTCTAGCTTCTAGCTCTCACCTGTATGATCACTGATCATCTGAGGATGCTCTGGGCAGGACGGTGGGTGGTTGCTAAGATGGACTGAGGCATGAAGAGGTGGAGCACTTTGCCCAATGGCACAGAGATGGGAGGTGGCTTCCCTGGAGTTCTGGCTCAGGCCGGGGGTTGGGGGTTCCACACACCTTTGCAAGAGGGTGAAAAATAAATGTGTGAAAGGAGCTTCCTGAGCCCTGCTGATGCACATGTCCTCTGTCCATAGTGTGGGGCGGGGGAGCATGGGCATGGCCAAGAGCTGCATTTGTCCCTTTCATTCATTCCTTTGTTGGTTCATCACTCACAAGCGCCTATACCCAGCGCCTGCTACAAGTCGGGTACTGAGTGAGGCACTGGCCGGTCTGCAGCGAAGAAAACAAGAATTCTGTCCTCCTGGTGCTCAGTCAAGTAAGGAAGACAGAACACTGGAAAAATCATAAGAATAAAATGTAAGGAGCTTCACCAGAGGGGCTGTGCAGGAGCTCTAAGAACATATGGCAGGGGGATGGGATTAAATCCTGGAGGGCTTCCCTGAGGAAGTGTGTGGCTCCTCCCACCAAGAAGTGGAATGTCTTCCCCACCCCTTGACTTGTTTTGGCCAATAGAATGCAGTGAAAATAGTGATGTGCCAGAGACCATGTGCCCTCGTACATGTTTATACCAGCTCAGAACCCACACCTGGGCTAGCCTGTTGGAGGATGAAAGACCATGGCTCCCAGTTGTCCCAGCCTACAGCCAGTCAACCCCCAGCCAACCTGCAGAAGGAGAGAACTGCCCAGCTGAGCCCAGCCCAATTTGCTGACTCTCAGAAGTGTGAACTAAATGAAAGAGTATTGTTTAAACCACTAAGTTTGGGGCTATTTTATTATGCACCAAGAGGTAGCTGACACACAGGACCTCAGCATAGGTTTTCCAGAGAATGCTCAGCTACTGTGTAAAGCTGCTAAGTGCCTGGATCAGTGTATTACTGAGATGTGGTTAATAAGACTCAACACATCAGTGGCCTCAACAGGATGGAAGTGTATATCTTTCTAGGGCTCATGTGATGGCTCCACTGTGTTGGGGACGAGACTCCTTCCATTTTGCTGCTTTGCATTCCTCAGGTACTGACCCCATCCACTTGGTGAGACAGAAGGAAGTGGGGATGAGAGGATGGGAGGGCCCTTCCCTTCAAGGACACAACCTGGAAGTTTCACGTGCCCAGGCTGTTTCCTGATGGCCAAGGGAGGCCCCTTCATCTAAAGACTGAGCTCTCTCCAAGGAACCAATGAGGGGCAGAGCGACCCTGAGGATCCAATGGGATCCTGAGACCACATTCAGGATTCCAGCTTCCAGATATTTCTGGAATAAGAATTAGCACATCCAGTCCTTGAAAAGGCCGTTCTGTGAGGGCCAGTCTCACTGGGCCAGTAGCTTCACAGCTGTTCCAGCTCCTGTGGCTGTTAGGTGGGAGAGGGCAGGGGGCGTACTGGGTGCCTGGGCGGGGCAGGAGGGGTGGGGCGTGCAGGAGCATCTGCCTCCTGCCCTCCCTCCCTCCCTGGTTCCTGCCGCAGGTCAGGGATGGAGCTGAGTGTTTGTGGAAACTGAATCCCCTGATCACCAGCCAGCTCCGAGGTGGTGAGTGTGGAGGTGACGAGTTGGGAGTCACTGATGCGTTTTGATCTGAGGGGACAAGATAAGGACACCTGAGCCCAGCAGTGAGGCTGAGCCTGCCATTCCAGAGCCCCTCTACGACTGAGGAAGGGACCTGATTAGCCAATGGCTCTCCATCGATCCCTGGAAATTCTGGCCTCTAGGAGTTCCTGGGAACAGAATTCCTGGTGGACAGTAATGAGGGAGGATGACAGCCTGCTGCCTCCCCAGCCAGCAGGGGAAAGAACCACCGCTGCCCTCCCTGCAACGGGCACCCGCGCCTCCCTCCAGGCTGCAGGAGATGGATGACCTACACTGACTAGTTTCTACCTGCTAGAAGCGAGGGGCATAAACTGGAAAATGATACAAACCCAAAGGCACCTTCAGAGCTGGGTCATCAGTCATCCTGAAGCCCCCGCCCTGTATCTACCTTGTTCCACCAGCACAGGCCAAGTGGCCGAGGGAATTTTAGTGAGCATCTCCCTTGGGACTCCCCACCCTCCCCACTGCAGAGTCATGCCCTCCCTGGCTGGACACTGCTCCGACACTGCCCAATCCTTCCCCTCCCCACCAGACCTGCCCCCACACTGCCTTTGAGTGTGTTTCTAAAGCACAGCTCAGGTGGCCTCACCCCTTGCTACATTTGACAGCTCCTCACTTCTTGCTGGAGGAAGCCACTCAGCTTCTCAGGCCAGATCACCATGATCAGGCTTGTGACAGCCACGCAGGAGGGTGGGGCAGTGCAGTGCTTAAGTCCCAAACTCTGAAACTGTAGTCTAAATCTAGTCTCTGCCACCTACTACCGGCTGTGTGACCCTGGGTATGTTGCTTAACCTATCTGAGCCGTAGCTGCCTCATCCATAAACTGGTAATCATAATCAATCCCTCTTAGGGTTGTTGTGAGAAGAAATGAGATCATACGAGTAGAAGGCTTACAACAGTGTCAGATGCATGTCAGCTCTCCATCTGTGTTGAATCTCATGAATATTTTTTTCCCTTGGGTCTGGTCAGCACTTTTTCCTTTGGTCAGGCTCTCCTCCCATCCCTGCCTGCTCACCCTTGGACTGCTCACTCAGATGAGCCAATGGGTTCTCCTTAAAGCTCAGCCGTGATGAGCTGGGTTTTCTGTCACTTACAACAGAAGAGCCCCGACCCACATGGGCTAAGTCTGCCTGTGCAGCCGTGCTCGCCCCTTCTGCTCCTGGACCTGAGCTTCCTACCCCAGCCCCACTACCTGGCCCCTCAAACATGCCATGTTCCTAACTCCGTGCCTTTGTTTTTGTTATTATCTCTGTCTGGGATGCCCCCTCCCCAGCTCTGGTTCTGCCCAAATCCTGCACATCCTTCAGTGCACCAGTAAGCTCACACATCTCGAAGCTTGGATCAGGGTTTCTCAGACTCAGCACTATTAACATTTTGGGCTAGACAACTTTTTTTAAAATTGATAATTAATTACATTGATGTTTAATTGACCTATAACATCACATTAGTTACAGATGTACACATAATGCATTGACATTTGTGTATAGTGTGAAATGATCATCACAGTAAGTCTAGTTAATATTCGTCACCATACATAGCTATAGAATTTTTTTTCTTGTGATGAGAACTTTTAAGATCTACTCTCTTAGCAGCTTTCAAATATGCAATACAGAATTATTAACTACAGCCACCATGCTGTACATTACACCCCCAGGACTTATTTGTATGTGGAAGTTTGTACCTTTTGACCACCTTCATCCATTTCACCCATCCCCCATCCCCCACCTCTGGCAACCACCAATCTGTTCTCTGAGTCTATGAGATATAATATATATGTATACACACATTATGATACATATATATAAATTTGTTTATTCATTCAAGCATTGACAGATACTCAGGGTGCTTCTATGTGTTGACTATTATAAATAATGCTGCAATGAACCTAGGGGTGCATATACTTTTTGACTTAGTGTTTTCATTTTTTTTTTTTAGAAAGAATGCCCAGAAGTAGAATTGCTGAATCATACGACAGTTCTGTTTTTTAATTTGTTGAGGAACCACCATACTGTTTTCCAGGGTGGCTGCACCCATTTACATGCCCACCAACAGTGCAGGAGGGTTCCCTTTTCTCCACAGACTCACCAACACTTGTTATCTTTTGTCTTTTTGATAGTAGCCATTCTGTGTGAAATGAGAGCTCATCGTGGTTTTGATTTGTATTTCCCTGACGATTGGTGATGTTGAGGACCTTCTGTGTACCTGTTAGCCATTTGTATGTCTTCTTTGGAAAAATATCTGCTCAGAGACTCTCCCCACTTTTAAACTGGAATTTTTCTTTTTCTATTGTGTTATATGAGTTCTGTATATATTTTTGGAAATTAACACCCTCATCAGATATATGATTCTTAAATATTCTCTTCCATTTGGTAGGTTGCCTTTCTAGATAATGCTTTCTTGGCCTGGTACACAGTAGGTACTCAGTAAATATTGGTGGCTGTAAGTGGCTCCAAAAAGCCAGTGCTGCCCTGGTACTTCCCTTCCAGAAGGGCAGGCATGACCCCCAGAGAAATCTCACTCGGCAGCCTGGGACAGAGAAATAGAAAATATTCTCTTTCCAAAGTGTAAATGTCAGAGGCTTGGTAAGATTTCTGAAAATAAACATTCTGCACGGAAGGGACTGAAGGAAGATGGGAGAGAAAGGAGGGGGCAGAGGTACAGGCCCAGTGTTTAAAAATTGGGCTATCGCATAAAAATTCGATTTCCTTTTCTCGTGAAAGATCAAGACGTCTGACCACCCCGGGCGTGGCCCTGCCAGTCACTGGAGCTGGGTAGCTTCTGCCCTCGCCGGGCCTCACTTCAGCACCCTGCCAGGACTCCGTCCCCCTCAGTCCCGATGGGCCCTGGCTCTGGGCCTGAGTGCCAGCATCGTGTTTGCCCTGCCCTCTCACCTGAACATGTCACCTCCAAATTCAAAGAGGATTCCAGGTGGTTACTCTGGGCTGGAGGATCAGTCCTGAGAGTCTCTGACCATCTCAGCTCAATGTCACCTCCTCTGAGAGGCCTTCCTTGACCACCTGATATAAGACAGTCCCCACCCACCCCTCTCACTTTTCATCCACCAGAAAACACCAGCAGTGGATGGGCCCGCTGCCCCTGGGCCAGGCTTCTCAGTGGCTGGTGGAGGACTGTCCTCACGCTGGTGTCAGAGAAGGATTTGTTCCCAAAAGCAAGGTGTTGCTTCCCACCTCTCTACAACTAGCTTTGCAAAAACTTGGACACCGATATGCAATCATTGCACACCTTGCACTCTCTTTTGGTCAGAAGACCACCCCCCGCCCCCTGTGACCCCATCACTTTCACTTGTCCTTTAAGCACAATCTAGGACAGGTCCAACACAGAGTGGGTCCCCTATCATCACTTCATCATCACGGCAGCCGAGGAAGAGGAGTCAGGAGGCCTGGTTCTGGCTCTGTTCTGTTGGTCTGTCTGTCTGTCTGTCTCTCCCCTGTGCCTATCTCTCCCCACAAAGTAGATCAGCCGCAGTGCTAAACCCTTTCTTTGGGTTAGATCCCAGAGTCTTACCAGGTAGGCTCTCAGATTAGCCCTGTTTCTGAGGTAGGAACTGAGGCTCCAAGAAACTCTGAGACCCCTGTCACGTGACATGGCTGGGATGTGGTGGGGCTGGGAATTGAATTCAGGTCCGCAGACCCCCAGGACCTTGTGATCACACACAGCAAGGTCCTCTGTGTGACCTGGGGCAAGACACAGATAGAAGACGGCAAGAAAAAAACCCCAAAACCAAAAAACAAAACATGGGGAGAAAGAAAGGGGGAGAGAAATTGAGAGGAGGAGAGAAAAAGAGATGTCTTGTCTCCAAGTTGCAGTGGGAACTTGAGAAAACACTTCTCCTTTTGGAGCCTCAGTTTCCCCTCTAAAAAATGAGGGGAGGAGGGGAGGACTGCTTGGTTCTAAGCAGTACTGCTCTGGCCCCTCCCCATCCCAGAAAACCACGCCCTCCCCACAGTAAACCACAGTCAACCGGTCAGCCATTGGAAGTTGTCTGTCTCCCAGACCATCACCAGCAGCAGCAGACTTTTCACAGGTTCCTTCCTCAACGCACTGTGAGATAACGGAGGTGGGTGTCCCCTGAGCAATCTCAAGGAGCAGAGGACCTGCCTTCCCCCAGGGACATGGGCCTGTTGAGCAGAGCCTGGGCAAGGAGACAACTTCAAAGCTCCAGGGTACCTCCATACCATGAGCCTCTCTGGTCCTCCCTGCATCCCAGCCGGTCCCCAGGGCCCACCCACGGCAGCTCCTTGAAGTCCTTCCTCAGCACCAGGGCTTCCCACCATTCCTCCAACCTGGCCCTCGTGACCTGATTCTCAGGCCCCTTGCCACCCTGTTCCCTTCTCCAGATTCCTGGTGACAGTGGGAATCCCCTGTTCCCTGTACAGCCTGGGAGCAGAAGCCCTCCTTGCTCTGGACATGGTCCCCTTCCCTTGCAGCTGAGGCCGACACTTACCCCTCCCTGGGATCTGGGTCCAGCGTGGGGCGGGGGCCCAGCTCTGACTTCTGCCCCAATAGGCCTCAGGAGACACCTGGGGGCCAGGAGCCAGTGGAGAATGGCCTGGCTGTACATCAGCCAGAGGCTTGGGTCACAGCTGGGTGGGCAGCAGGATGGGGCCACACAGAACTGGGAGGGCTGACTGCCCTCATCCTCCACTCACATTTCAGTGATGTCTTTATGGTGCCCGAAGGATGCTCAGCAGCCAGAACCAGTGACAGTGACCTTGGAATGGCCAGGGATGCAGAGGGGAAGCTCTTTTATGGACATTTGGGTACATGCCAGGCACCACGTCAGGAGTTTGCCTGAGATAATCCATTTAATTGTTTCATTAGGACAGTTCTCTCCTAGCAAGCCATTGCCCTTCTCTGGGCCTCAGTTTCTCCCTCTGTGAATTGGGTGTTGGCTGTGAGCCAGGACTGTGAGGACACAGTGAGATGTGTGAGGTGCCGGGTGCAGTGCCGACACCCGAGAGGGGCTGCGGCCCTGCGGCTCATCGGGCCTCCCTCCACCCACCTCCACCCCAGGACAGTTGCTGCCATTTCCCAGGACACTGCTGAGCCATCACCGGTCTGAGCTTTTCAGCAGCATTTTACCATTTTGTCCTCCCCACCCACAGAGCGGGGCTGAGATATAGGTCCTTGTGGTCTGTTTGAAAGGCAAACCCTCCTGTCCCCCAGCTGGTTAAAGCACCTCAGAGTAACAACCCCAACCTTCAGCTTGGCTTTCAAGGCTCTGGGAGCCCAGCTCCTGCCCTGCCCCCTCCAGCCCCACCCACCCCAACCCAGGTGTGGAAACCGAGGCTCAGAGAGGCCACGGGACTTGCCAAGGCCACCCTGCCTGGAGATGGCAGAGCTGATTCAATCCCAGGCCTGTTGGGGTCAGTCCCTGGGCTCCGCTGGCCCCACAAGCCACCCAGAAATGCTGCCTCCAGAGGCTACGTGACCCCCGTGGGCCTTGTCCCAGCTGGAAAAGACGCTTCCTCCCCAGCCTGTGTTTCATGGTCATGGGCTGCCCAGCCAGATGCTCAGGGACCCGCCTCCGCTTGCTCTTGCCCTGGGCTCTCCCGCAGGGCTCACTCTGCTTTGCTTCCACCAACTCCCACACATCCATGCACGTAGAAAGGAGCCCATGGGAGGCGCGGAAGGCTCTCATCTGTGTCAGCTGCACTGGCTGAGGACATGGGAGCCTTTGATGGGGATGAGTGATTCGTAACCACGAGGTCTGGGTCCAGCCCGAGGCTGGTGTAGACTCTCTGCAGGCCCTCATTAAAGAGTTAAAAGGGCTGGTTTGAGAGGAGCCAAGAACAATGCAGCTGGTGTGTCTCCTCTGACCTTAGTAGGGTCTTTAGAAGCATCTAGATGCAGGCACACGGGGATCGGTTAAGACGCTTCTGCACTGGTTCAGGTGCAGATGAAACCAGGGTAGCTGCGATGGAGACGGCAGGAAAAGGGTGGACATTGATGGCTTCAGGGGGCCTGAGAGGACTTGGTGCCAGTGAAAGTCCAGTGCCAGGGAAGGTCAGCTGTGGAAAAGCTGATAATAAACGCTGGTGAACTGCTCTGTGAGCCACCAGCAGGAATGACAGACGTGTCCCTGACGGGCAACTCTGCACTCACACGATATGGGGAGCACTTTATAGGTCTGGGGACCACAGGTGACAGTGGCAGTGATGTGAGTGGAGGTGACAGAAACACCTGCATGGTGTATGATAGGCCAGGCTTTGTCCCTAGTGCTGTTCATGGACACATGTGATAATTCTCACCACAGTCCTGTGAGGTATATGCTGTTCTCCCTCTCTTTTACAGATGAAGCACAGAGAAGTTTAGTAACTTGCCCAAGGTCACACAACAAGTGAGTGGCAAAGCTAGGGCTCGCACTCAGGCCATAGTTCCCAAGTCCATACTCTTATCTGCTCTCAGAGAGCTGCAAAGCCATAAAATAAAACCCAGGGGCAAACTGGATGAAGGGAGAGATCGCTTCTGGCTGTGGGGACCAGAGAGGCTTCCTGGGGGAGGCAGTATTTTAACTCAGTCCTAAAAGATGAGGAAATTTCGAACAGGCAAAACTGTTTCCTACTGGTCAGGATTGTTATTTCACACAGTACAAACTCACTCTGGTCAATTTACAGGAAAATTTCCTTGCAATGTGTGGGCTGGAGAGCATCTGATTGGAGGAAACTCATCACGTGATTGCATCCAAGCTGGGAAGGAGAGGAGGAAAGAAAGCCTCTGGCATGTTTAGGTTCTGTCTCTTCAAAGGGAATTCTATAAGTGGAGTATGAGATTTCTGTTATGGGGCGATAACCACCCCACCCCTACTAAGATAAGATACTCACTCCTTGTTGAAAGGGAGGACATCTGAGTGGAGAGGCTGCAAATGCAGATGTGTGGGGGGCAGGGTAGGGTGGCGGAAGCTCCAGGCTCATTGGAGGAGACCCTCTGTTTGGCTGGAGCAGACTCCCAGACTGAGTGAACAATCTTATGGTTACCAGGGAAAGGGGGTGGGAGGGGATAAATACGGGAGTTTGAGATTTACAAATATTAGCCACTATATATAAAAATAGATTTTAAAAAGTTTCCTTTGTATAGTACAGGGAACTATATTCAATATCTTGTAGTAAACTTTAATGGAAACAAAATGAAAACAAATGAATATGCATGAACGGGACATTGTGCTGTACACCAGAGACTGACACATTGTAATTGACTATACTTTAATTAAAAAACGAAACCAAACCACAATATGCATCATGGCTCCCTGTTATGTCCTTAGAAAAGTGAAGGTGGCTGGGCCTGGACAGGTGGATTTAATGTGTTTGTTAAAAATGAGTCAAAAGAAGTCCTGAGAAAAGCTCTATCTGTGAGGAATCTTGTCCTTGAAATGCCCTAAGTCACTTCGTTGCACTCACCTCTTGTCTGACTGTGGACTAAAGTGGACATAGGCACCAACTGAGATGCAGTGGTCTCTCCAGCCTTCAGCACGTCTTCCACGACCTCTGTATCGCTTTGTGCAAAAATAAGCAAGCAGTGGGGTGGGTATAGCTCAGTGGTAGAGTGTGTGTGTTCAGCATGCATGAGGTCCTGGCTTCAATCCTCAGCACTTACGTTAAAATAATAATAATAATAATAAAATAAACCTACTTATTCCCCTAAAAAGAATAAGTAAGCAAGTTGGAATCCAGTTCTTGTGAGCACAACTCTCTAATGGCAAAAAGAATGAGCATTCTTCAGACTTTCCTCTAGAGATTCAGAAAATGGAATTGGATTCCTGAAGAGGCAGGAAGCAGTGGCTTAGGAAAAACAAAGAAAAAGTAGGTTTTAGTGTTCTGGAATGTAAAGAAAATATTTTCATTATTGGAAACAAAGGACAAAGGATATTGAGTAAATTTAAGGTTTCTCTTCAAGCTGAAAAGAGAATCCAAGCCAAGGGCTTAAAAAACTTGTATTAAATGTCATGCTGTAAGTTATACTCCCAATTTCAAACACCAGTGATTGCATTATTTTTAACGCCATTCTAGCCCTTCAAAGAGGATCAGTTCCCATTTAGACTATAAGTGCTCCGTTATTACCCACAAACTTCCTGTTATTATTCTTGAATTTTCACTGTCAACTTTTCTCTATAATTTTTTAAGAAGCAGTTTCCACTTTGGTTTATTCTAGCTTGAATTCCGCCAACCCCACTCCTCAAAAACAAAAAAAACAACTAGTTCAAACTCCACAAATCTAACCAGTGTGGAAAGTTGGAAAACACAAAAATCTTATCACCTAGAACAACCAAGGCTGGCCCCGTGGCGTATTTTCTGTCCTCTCTACAAATCCAGAAGAATAAAAGCAAAACAAGATGAGGATAAAACTCTGCACACACTGTTCGCCGTGCAATCTTTTTAAAGAAACAAACTAAATCATCTTTCCAAAGAGCTTTTTATGGCAGGAAAATGCTCATGATAGATGTTAAGCAAAAGTTCTGGGTCCAAAACCTCTACTGAGAGTGAGACATGTATATGTACTGCATAAAAGCATACCAAACATCCACAGTGATTATCTCCGAGTATAAACCTCTTGTCATATCCTCCACTATCAACTATGAACAACAAACCTGCATCACTTTCAAGGACCAGGTCCAGGACCAGAAAAAAAATGTTACTTGGAAGAAAGACAATAGGAAACTTAGATTTCTAAGTAATAGAGCCCAGGCGCTCTAAACAGCTTATACATGTTTCCTTTCAAAAGCAAAGTGTCTGGCAAGAGAATGAAGGTACCTGTGCGGGCGGGTGGGCGGGGCGCACGCGCGGGCGGACAGTGCGCAGCGGGCAGAGGTGGCGCCACGTAGTGATGCTCCCTGGTATAAAAGGTCCCTGGGGATATCCGAGATTGGAGACCGCGCTTGTTCCTTCGCCTGCAGCCACTGCCGCCTGAAACTCGGGATCCCTCAGCCCACAGAGCGCTGAGCACAGACAGAGCAGACATGGAAAGAGGGCTGCTGAGCCTGCTCCAGCTGGGGCTGCTCCTTCTGGCACTGCTCCTACTCCAGCAGATTTATTCAGAGGGAAGCACCCCAAACGTACCCACCCCTGGAACCACCGTAAGGGCAAAAGCCATCAAGGGAGGTGTCAGCGCCCTGCAGTCTACAGTCAATGTACTCTTGCTTTCACTCTCCCTCCTTTTCCATCTCTACTGTTGAGAGTCTCAGGCTGAGAAACAGCCTCTCTTTTCCGATTCATCTTTTAAAAGGCAAATCAAGTGGCTTCTGGTTGTCCAGTGTGAGAAGGAAAACAACAGGTCCCCATCGGGTCTACTTAATTCCACGCTAGATTTTATTGACAGAGACAATTTTGAGAATGTCAAATTTGATTGGTTTGAAGAGCGTCTGAAGAAGGTGATGCAACATTAAACCTGTGGAATTTTGTCTGCAAGGCTGA
Source organism: Vicugna pacos (assembly GCF_048564905.1). Taxonomy (NCBI): domain Eukaryota; kingdom Metazoa; phylum Chordata; class Mammalia; order Artiodactyla; family Camelidae; genus Vicugna; species Vicugna pacos. The sequence goes on from NC_132999.1 coordinate 46,212,939, forward strand.
AAGGACAGCCAGCTGTCAAAATTAGTGAATGATCTGATGTTATTAATCGGGGCTTAAGGAATATGAACTATGAAAGCTCTACCTTGAAAATAAGAATGGATTTTGCCTTGATTTAGAGAATGTCTGCGCTAGGGGAATGGAGATTGTTCATTTTGATTCACCACATCTTTAAAGCCATTAAAATATTTGGTAATATCAAAACCTTCTGTGATTCTCCTTATGTACGTTGGCAGGGCCTCCAGGTGTTACGGTAAAGCAGTGCTAATTTAATGCCAAGTTAAATCTAAGGTTTTACATTGTTAAGCTTTTGCTGTTTTCTTGGGAACTCAATTCTTTCCTCTGTGGTTTTGAATTTAACATTACATTTGACTTGGCATGTAGTAACTGACAGGTCAGAGCAATGATGCGTTGGAATCTACCCTGAATCCAGGCATAATGAGTACATCTTGCTTATGCCCTTATAAAGGCAGACGATGTCCCGTCCAACACGAGTGCCAGATTCATTTGGCTACCATACTTAACCTGGTCCCAAAGAATAGAAGTGCATTGACTACAACTCACCTTAAAATGCTGCTTTTTATGGACAGATAGATGGTGCCCTGCTACCTCTGTGCCATGTCAATGAGGTTTGTTCCCCATGGAGGTAGGTGGTAGTTTATTTTCATTCCTCAAGAGAAAAAAGACTTATTCCAAACACTGTCTTTAGTCATGTGGTTTGACCTGCAGCATTTATTCTGCCAAGCAAAACCTGGTTGGGAGTCCCAGTAATTACTTTGGCAGTAGTTACTTTGGCTAAGTAAGCTCCTTGGGTTTCAGCTGCAGGAGCAGCCAAGGAGCTCAGAGGTCCTTGAAACACCAAAACAAAATTGTGGGTTTTTTCCCCCAGTTCATTAAGGTATAGCCTCAAATGCTGCTGACAAGCCTTCTGCGTCTGCATCGTCCAATCTACCAGTCTCTCAATAAAACTTTGGTGGAAGTTTTGCTCAGTCCTAGGCATTGGGTAGAATTTTCACACTTTTTTAATCTCATTCCTTCTCAAAGGAATGAATGGTGGAATTTCAGGCACTGACCTCAGGCTGATGGAGGTAGCCCAGTGGAGTAGTTAATTCCAGAGGCTTATGAGCCACGAGCTTTGCAGACCTGGGTTCAAAAGCTGACTCCACTAAGTACCAAGAAGTGACCTCAGGGAAGTCACTTTGTGTCTGTTAATTCCAGTCCCACCCTATGGAAGGTCACAATAATAGAACCTATCTTGTTGGACTTGTGAAGATTAAATGAGATACTGCATGTTGAGTGCTTATCACCATCCTGACACAAAGTTGTACTCAGATAAGTTGGTGAATTTGAATTGCTCCTTAACTTCTCTCATGCATTTTCTCTGAATTCATCAGCCTCATTAAAATGTCCCGGAGGCCCCGTGACTCCCTTATCCATCCTGGGGATCACCTCTGCCTTCTGGGGAAAGGGCTGCCTCTATGGTGCAGTCTGGGCCAGGGAAGGTGGGAAGGAGCTTATGTGGAGAGCTGACCACCTGCCTGATGCTACGTGAAGCATTTCCAAGCAAGTTCTCTCTCCTAAGTCATCACAGTGCAAGGAGCTTTCCCTGTCCCACCTTGCAGATAAGGAAGTGGGGGCTCAGGTAGGTTATGTGGCCTCCCCTGATCAAGCTCTCCGAGCTGATAAAAGCCAGTGCCAGGACTGGAGCCCAGGTCTCTCTGACACTGAAGGGTCTGTGCTTTTCCATGAGAGCTTGGGAACCTTGGAAGGACCATCCAGGGACAGAATCTAGGTGCCAGGGTTAGGCACTTGATTGATGTCAAGGCAAGTAGAAAGCAGGTGGAGGAAAGGAAACTATCAGGAGCCAGCCAGAAAGGCTGGGCTCAGCGTCCGGGGCTCTCTGCGTGCATCTGTAACTTGTGCCAGCCTGTATCTCAGCTCCGTCATCATGGAAGCTTGAACAGGTTACCTCTCTCTTCTATGCCTGTTTCCTTACCTGTAAAGTGGAGACAGCAATAATTTCTCCACCTTCTGTTGTTGCGCGTATTAAATCAGAGCCACTGACGCTGTGCCTGCACAAGGTAAGTACAGAATGGGTGTTACTGATACAACATAAGGCAGCAAGTTGTTGGGCTGAGCGTGGCTTCTGCCTGTGGTCCTGGCCCTAAGAAAGGGCCACCTGCTCTGTGGGGACATAACTTATCACACAGAAGCCCAAGGTCTTGCTTTTATGTTTTATTTTTTAAGGCCAAATCTGTTGGTCAGATGCCCTGGTCACACTCCCATGTGAATAATGACCACATTTCTCTCCCTGGGAAGTTTCAGGAGGATAGTAACAGCATAGGTTCTGCTGTGTTGCTACCAGCAGTCAAACCAGAGGGATGAGCCTAGCTCTGCACAGATGGACTCAGATTCAAATCCTGGGTCTATGAAGGGCTAACAATTTCCCCCCACCCTCTGAGCCCCTTTGTACCAGGCCTGGCATCAGCAGGTGCTATTGACTCCACGTACAGATGGCAAAACTGAGGCTCAAAGCAATATGCTGACCTGCCCATTGATACCCTGCAATCAAGTGCTGGAGCTGGGCTCTGGCTCTGGCTGGATGCCCCAGAAGTCCAAGATGCTTTGACAGTGGGCTGTAGCTGAATCACCTAATTGCTCTGAACCTCAGTTTTCTCATCTGTAAAATGGGGGTCCACTCTGCACCAGATATTTGTGGAAAAGGTACAGAGCTGGGCTTTGGGAGTAATAATAATCTCTGCTCCACATGGTTTGTGTGTGTGTTTTAAGAATGTGAATTTTAAGAACTTTATAAAGTTCCCCTTCCTGTGCTAGGAATACAGTAGCTCCTCAGCATATGACATCCTCGTCCCTTTCTGGTTCTGGAGCTTTTTATTTTTATTTTTTTTTTCTGTCGGGACCTGTTATCCTCCACAATTTTCCCCTCTTAGAGTAAAGCAGTTTAAAATTCTCTGTAAAAGATGCTAGTTTGGTACTTTCAAAGAGTAATTTAGATTTTGTCTTCTGCTCTTACTGCTATTAAGTTGAAATAGTCAATATACTTGAAACTCGATTTTCTGCTGGGTTTATCCTTCCTCTGTGCACATGATTTTCCTCGAGGTATAACAGGTGTGTGACTGATCCTGTCTTAGTTACATGCAGCATCCTAAGAATTAGCTGTATCCATGCCTGGTAGTGTGGTACTAGCTCCCTGTTTGCGATTCTTCACTTTTGGGACTAATAATGTACCCTTTTACATTTTTGGAAAAAAAACATTCAGTTCACTTATCATAAAATTTGCCATCCTAACTATTTTTAAGTGCCCAGGGCAATGGCATTAAACACCGGCACATTGTTAAGCAACCATCACGACCACCCGTCTTTATAACTCATTTTATCTTGTAAAACCAAGCTCTATGCCTATTTAATATTAATTCCCTATTCTCCCCTTCCCCTAACCCCTCGCAACCCACATTCTACTTTCTGTCTCTTGCTTAGAAAAGGAAAAAAAAAGGAAGGTGCTCTAGAAGGGAGTCTCAGCCAAGACGGCCAGTTGAGACAGCTCCAGCCACGACTCAGGTCACGTGGACCTTTACGGGAGGCTTCTGCCATCGTGTCTTCCTTCTGGGTGTGATGGACACCATCTGTGGTGCATATACAATGGGTTCTGAAGCTGCTCTGCTGGCACATTGATCACAGAGATTAAAGGTGCCCGTAAAGCTACAAAGGGAGTGGTTGGCCCCCAGCTGGGGTGGGGGAGAAGCTGGCCATCCAGGACAATGGAAAGATAGTTATCAGCTTGATGGGCCTCGTGCCTTCATTTCCAATAACGGATGCCGGTCACCCTCTGCTGCTGGGGTAGGAGTTGCAGCCAGAACTGGGGGCAGAGGTGCTGCTGAGGTTTCTGAGCACCCAGCCAGGTGAGTTACGTGTTGGGGAGCAAAACAGAGGGGGTCACAGCTGAACTCACTGCCTGGCTTCAAATCTTGGTTCCATCACCTATGAGCTGTGTAACCCTATGTGTCACATCCCTATTCTCTGTGCCACAGTTTCCCCCCTGCAAAATGGGGTTATGAAAAGTTCCTACCTCATAGGCTAGTTGTGAGGATCAAATGGGTTGTGTGCAGAGAGTTTAAAACTGCGCCCACCTGCGGCCTATGCCACATGGGTACTTGGTATTGTTGCGTCAACTGAAAAAAAAATAACACAACCTAAAAGTTGAGAATTCTGTGTTATTTGGGCCATTCTTGAGAACCGTAGCCTGGGAACCAGCTTCTCAGAGAGCTCTGAGAAACTGTTCCAAAGAGGTAAGGGAGGAAAAAAACCCCCCCAAAACAACCACTGGTTGAACATCAAAAGATTACTGCTAATCACAAAACCCAGACATCTCAAGCTGACGACTTTAGTGCTTTGCTGTCGATGGGAAGATGAAAGACTCTGGGCTCACTGAAATGATTCCTTTGATATACACCTTAACTATCCAGGGCCAGAATCCTGTTTTTCTCCATCCTGAATCCCCTTGGGGCGCACTTTTTGGGGTGGGGCGGCTGCAATGTCCTTTGTTGACTGAAATGGCAGGCAGCTGTTAACGTCATTAGTATGGAGGATGGAGGAAGCAGCCGGACACCAGGAGGCAGGAGCCCTGAGCTGGAGCCCTGGTCACCACTGGACTCTTTATGAGGCCGCGCACTCTGAGACGGCTCCCAACACCCTCTCCCAGGAATGTTTACATTTTAAAAGATCTCAGTGCTGACTTTCAGGTTGGAATTTCAGGCACCACAACAAAGGGAGTGAGAGTCGTTTTGGAGAGTAAGGATCTCCATTCTCCTTAAATTCCTTGCGATGGGCAGGGCAGAGCATCTGGGCACAGGCATTTCAGATCCCATCACGGGGTCTCTTACATCTTAGCCTCAGTGGTTTCCTTTCGTTTCCAAGAGGCTCCAGGCGGCAGGTGCAGCACTGGAACTGGAGGCCTGCGTTCTGGGCTGGGCTCTTCCACCAGCTCCTACCGGACACAAGTTCATGTGCCGGACGTACATTGAGGCCAAACAAACCAAAACGTCGGGAGTTTGGAACAGAGAGAGTAAAAGAGAGTTAATAAAATGGCTGCACTTAGGCTAACAGATCACTTGTTCTCATGCTTGCCTTTAAAATGGCCACCACCCTGACTGACCGCTTCCTACTCACAGCTTCAGGCTGATTGTTAAAACGAAAGCTATTATTACTGTTCCCGCTTTATACCAGTAATTGAAAGTAATAATCATGCTTGGTCTCTGAGTGGTTCTCCAGGGAAAAGGTCATGGGACTGTTACAATATGGGCTGAAATACCAAGAAGACCACGCCTTGGGCACTTAGAAAGAGACGGAAAGAGTGACAACCGCTAGCCTCTATAGAACTGGTCACCTGGAGACACCATGAGGACACTCTGAGTCTTAGGAGAAGAAAATGATTCTGTTGAATGTTATCAATGCTTCATTGTTTGAGCTATGGATGTGTAACCACCCTGTCCCATCCCCAAGGTGGGGCCACAGTTTGGAAGGCACCAGCCCGCTGGGAGTCCCCTTTGCCCGGCAAAGCAATAAAGCTGCTTCTTCTCTTCTAAGCTCCAAGACCTTGTCTCTGAGTTGTTTGGCTCATCAGGGACGGGGGCTGATCTTTTGGCAAGTCATTCAGCCTCTCTCAGCCTCAGTTTCCCCGTCCATAAAGTGGGAGGTGCATCCCAGCTACAGTGACAAGTGATGAAAATTCCGCTAGATGAAAAATGACGTGGCAGGCACTGCGAAACATGAGTGACTATCTTGGTCTCTTCCCCAGAAGATGATTTTGGGATAAAAGCTTGAGTGCAATTTCTTTATTTGGGAGATGACACCAGGTCGGAGAGTGAGGAGGGGAGAGAGGGAAGGAAGGAAGGTCAGTGTAATATGCATTAACGAGCAGGTTAGTATTGTGGGCACACAACACGGTGACAGTGACACGTGGCTTGATAAAGAATTACCAGAGACCAAGAAAAGTTTAGGAAACTTTAATAGGGACGCTGCTATAGGCAGCAGCAGGTCACACAGGCAGGGCACGGAGGGTGGGCGTGCAGGGTCTCATACTGGGGAGGAGGCTGTGCACACAAGGAGTAGAGGCTGCCTGATCAGTTCATGCACAGGTACCTGATTGCTAAGATCTGTCAGGGATGGCTCTGAACAATAGGTTTTACACTTTGACAAGGGCAGGATGTGAGAGCTGCCCCCTAGGTTATTGTGAGACTGGCTGTCTCCTGGGGTGATGAGTTTTTTTAGGGTAAACACATATCAAGAGATGTTTTTATTCTGCAGAAATGCAGGTATGCAGAGGGTCCTGTGGTAGGGAGTGGGGGTTAAGGTGTCAGTAGGCTCCAGGCACACAGAGAGCCCAAGGGTGGGGGTTTTATGACTCCAGAGCGTGCCAGCCAGCTCCACAGTTAGCACTGTGGATAACTGGAGATAAAACCAGCTTGCGTGCCTGTGAGAGACACTTTGTAGAACACATCTTGGAATTGTCCCGCTGATGGTCACGTTAGCTTAGAGTTTTACCCCTGATTTCTGTCTTTGCTCATTAGTTGAGGTGATACCTAGCAGGTCTGAACTTAATAATATCTTTAAGTTCTTCTGCAGAAACTAAGGCACCCCAATCCCTGTCTCTTGTTTATGGCTGAGTAGAATCTTTGGAGACAGTTTTCTGGGGCACTCTGGGTCCACCAGATTGCTGGCATTCTAATTAAAAGCAACTTTCCTTTTGTTACCAAGGCTATTGCCCCCAGGATCATACCCCTGCCTCTGCCTTGAATAGAAACCAATTTTATCTAAGTCTTAGGAGACAGATGCAAAGAGAAGAAATAAGAACTGGTTAGAACCAACTGGGCCCAAGATGGCAGAGGATCTTACTACCATTGGACCTTGAGCCTCACTGAATGCTCATTGTAATGCATTAGCATGCTAAGTGACACACCCACCAGCGCCATGACAGTTGACAATTACTGTGATAACCACTGGGAAAGTCCTTCCTAGGACTGAAGACAAGGTGATTGTCTCCATCACACCCAGAAGGAAGACGTGATGGTGGAAGCCTCCCATAAAAGTCCACGTGGCCTGAGTCGTGGCTGGAGCTGTCTCAACTGGCCGTCTTGGCTGATAACTCCCTGCTAGAGCACCTTTCTTTTTTTCCCTCTTCTAAGCAATAAAAACAAAACAGCCATTCACTGTGTTCCTCTGTCTCTGCCTTGAATTCTTTCACAGAGGGCGGCAAGAACCCACTCTTCCGTGGGCCGCCTAATTTAGGGGTCTATCAGATAATTGAGAGATGCCCTGGAGCCTCTGACTCCTGAGGCCGCGTCCTGCCCTGGCCTGGCCGTGGATGGAGCCAGTGCTGCAAACATAGGGAGCCCTTAAAAAGACAGACGCACGGATATGAGGCAGGGAGCTGTTAGCAGGAAAGGGAACTGACTACCAAAGCTGACGGTGACCTCTGGGGGGAGCCGTGGGGATATGAGTGGAGAACTGACAGTGTTTGCTACAGTGAACTTGACCTTCGAATTTAATTCCTGTAAAACATCTCAGATGCCCTTGATCTTGGACCTTGTGTGTATTGTAAGACCCCAAAATTCAAGCACTACTTTGACATCCTTGAGCCATACAGGGCCCTATGGGTTCCCCTGCTCTCCTCAGATCTGCCCCCCAACCCAGCAGGAAGGGCCCCTCACCCATTTAATTCTGCTATGGGCTAGACTAGCTACACTCCACTTGGTCCTCAGCCTAATGGGCTTCAGTTCCCTGCCAACACAGAATTATTCAAATAAACCAATTACATCCTCCCACAGCAACAAGGGGCTGGGTGGGGGGTGATCACCTCTTCCCCTTATTACTGCAAAGCTTTCTTCCCACAACCTCTGCCGGTTCACTCTGCTCTCAAGTGCAACTCCTGTGTGGCCCTGCACGGCAGGCGGCATCCTCCTCCTCGAGCTCTGAGCATATGAGACAAATTCCGGCTGACTCTCTGTCCAGTGTCCGGTGTCGTGTATTCAGCTGTCTCGTTCTGCTGGACCTCCTTCACGTCTGCCCCGGCTATGCTGGAAGACCCAGGTGAAAACACACCTTATAGGTGTCCACAAAGGTGCCTGTCAGCTGTACCACGTGGGGACACCTGCCCTCTTCCGTCTTCCTTTTGCTCTTTGGTCAACGTTCCTGGGGCGCTCAGAGGGGTCTCACAGTACCCAGCCATTCCAAATCTTCTTTCCATCACCAGGTAAAAAACTATCCCTGCTGGGCACATCAGAGACTCTGAGCAATACTGGAGAGGCCAGAGTGGGGCTGGGGAAGTGGGTCACACCCCTTTTAGGGTGGGGTCTGCAAACAAGGATCAGCATGTCAGTTCACCTGCTTCTGAGGGAGGTTTTTATCTTCTGGTGGAGGTGTGTGCATGTACCAGCACTTCACAAACTGTAAAGTTCTGGGCCAGCACAGACTACTCCGGCTTCTGCCAAGGAAGGCCTCCATAGCCTACACCATCCCCTGCGGCTCCCATGACCACTCCCCAGGGTGGGACCCATGCTGAATCTATCTGGTGCTTCTGCTGCCCAGCTGGTCCCATGGGACTGGGAGGCACCAGCTGGCACTACAGGGTGGCCCCGCCCTGCCCTGTCCCAACACAAGGAGAGGAAACTTACCAACTGGTTCTCCCAGGCCAGTGGAACATTTCCTTTAAAGGTACCGGTTGTGGTGCTGTGAGCCCATCAGGAAGGCTCGGGGCATCCTGTAGCCCTGGGAGACCTCGACCCATGCCCTGCCCTCGGGTCTGAGCTGAGGCTGTGGTTCACAGGCAACAGGTGATCTCCATGTAGGCACCAAGGGAGGCAGGATGGCACGATGCATAGGATGTGTGTGCTGGGATCAGACTGTCTGGATTTGAGCTACAGCTCTGGCCCTCGGGTCATTGATTCAACCATCTGTAAGTCTCTTTTCTTTGTCTCCATCTAGTAACCTTAATATGAAAAGTCTACTAGTGATAAAGTGAAAACTGGTTCAGGAATTGGACTCTCTCAGGTCAAATCCCAGCTCTGTTACTGATGGTGGAGACCTGAGCACACCTTAGCCTCCCTACAGTCTTACAGAGCTGCCTGTAGCTCCTGGAAGGCGCAAGCTCTTTCTCACCCCTGTCCTATGCGTGTGTGATTCCACCACCTGTGGCAGCATCGGGGGTGGGGGCCCCTTCCCCTGGCTCATGATCACTGATCCTTCAGGCCTCAGCTTGGACACCATCTCCAATGGGAAGTCCATCCTGATCCTCGCCAAGGCCTGGCCAGTTCCTCTGTGCTCCAAAAACAAACACCCAGGCCTCCATCTGTCAAAGCACCAGCAGCAGCAATGACCATCAGAAAGGTAATAAGCCCCTTCTGTGCACCAGGCCCTGTTCTAGAAACTGGGGCTTCGGCGTTGAACAAAAATGAACAGGAATCCTTGCCTTCCATTCTCCTCTGTCGTTTACTTCTCCCCTGTATGACCCCCCCGTCCCCCAGTGTGTGCTCCTGGGGGTGAGGGTGCTGCCTGCTTCCCTGTGATACAGCAGCATGCCTGGGGCATTGAAGGCACTTGCCTGGGGATGAGTGCCGTCCACAGCTCTCTAGGTTTCTGAGTCATTGGCCTGACTTGGTCCCAGGAACTTTGTGCTTCTCGAACATTTGCGCTATAAACATCGCTAGAGAAACTAGAGGAGGTCTGGGGGAAACTGATGCTCAGAGAGGGAGGTGACTTGCCCAGGACCCTCTAGCTAGTGAGTGGCTCAGCTGAAGCTGAGGTTCAGGATTCTAAGTCTCCTTCCAGCTTCTTCTCACACCCACTCCTGGGACCGTCATTTCAAGCTGTTGACTTTGGGGGTCACCTTCCTTCCCAAGGGTTTTGATGGCAATAGCTAACTGAACACATCCTTGTTGGTGACATGATTTTGAATCACCTCACCATCCTGTGGTCCTCTTTTCAGCTGTCTTCAAGTCCATTATAAAAACATAAGATATTAATATATACAATTCTAGTAAATAATATTTTTAAGCTCTTACTGTGTAAGTCACTTTTCTGCGAACAGTGCCAGTGTTTTCACAACACACCAATGAAGCAAGCCTGTTAACTGCCCTATTTGACAGATGAGAAAACTGAGGCACGGAAATGTTAAGCCATTTGGTCCCGTTTACAGCCAGGAAGTGGCAGAGCTGTGATGTGCATGCAGGCTGTCCACAGCCCGCTACCAACCCCTGTGTTACACCGTTTCTCCCTGTCCTTAGCGCCTTCCTGTTTATCATGTGCTTTTTTACATTCATTTTTCTTTGTTATTTTACACCTTATTTTCCCACTAGACTATGAAGCTCCCAAGGGCAAGGTCTGTCTCATTCATTTTGTGCCCCAGTGTCCAGCACAGGGCCTGGTACAAAGCAAGTGCCTAGTGCTGAAATCGAGAGGCTAGTTGACCCATCGCCGCCCCAGGCCCATCCCTGGCCCACTCAGCATCATCAGGGCAACTGATGTCGGTGGGGGAGGCTCTGCTTACTGTGGTCACCCAGGGACCTCAGGTGACAGAGCGGCCACCACCTCACATATGTGCCAGAGGAAAATGTGAGCTCTGAAAGGTCTCACATAAGCAACTAAATGCTGGATCTAGAAACTAGTAACGTTCTTGCTCACGATTCACTGGCCAGCGCTGGTCACATCATCCAGCCAAAGAGTGCCAGGATGCAGGCCTACCACGTGCCTGGCAGGGGGTCAGATTGGATATATTTAGAGATGGCCCGCGGGCACAGAGCAGGACAGGAAGGAAGACAACTCTCCCCAGCCTCCCCTCCCTGGCCCCCCCCACCCCGAGTCTGGTCCGCTTTCCCTGCTCACTATTACAGTGAAGGAATGAGTTTATTTCCACCCCACCCTCTATTATCCCAGTAGGCTGGGAAGATACCATTATCTTAAGAGATGGAGGCTCAGAGCAACTGAATAACTTGCAAAGAGCTTAGAAATACCTGGATTTAAACATGGATCTGTCTCACTCTAAAGCTGGTCCTCCTCTCCCTGAACTGTGGTGCCCCACAAAACTATCAGAAAACCCATGAGAACGGTGGGGAAGTAGGAGTGAGGTGCAGGGGGGTGGGGGAGTCAGTGTCACAGACCAGTGTCAGCAGGAGAACTGGCAGGGGGTCTTGAGAGGGGCCACTTCCTGACAGGTGTACAGATGCTGAGAGTCCAGAGGGAGGAAGAGGCTAGCAGGTTGTCAGGCAGAGATGAGAAGAGCCTGGGGGTGGAGGAGCCCTGGGAAGATGGCGTGGCCGGGTGGCTGCCAGAGGAAGAGCAGAGGAAGAGGAGGAGGACGTGCTGTGGGAGAGAGAGGGGACTGAGCTGGATGAGGAGGTGGGCTGATGCTCTGGGGGTCAGGGCAGGCTGTTCAGAGGAAAAGGAACATAGGAGCCCCCGGGGGGCTTGTAAAACTATGGCTTCTCATCCCTCAGGTCTGAGGTGAGACCTAAATCTGCATTTCTAACAAGTTCCCAGGTGATGTCCACACTGCCGGTCCAAGGACCATACTTCGAGTAGCAAGAAGAAAGAGTAGCGTGCGCATCAGACAGATCCAGGCTTGAAACCCAGACCTGCCACCTCATCACCCACTTGGTAATTCACTGCGGCTCCCTGGACCTCAGTTCCCTCATCCCTGAAATGGAAATTGCACCCTGCGCGGTGGTTTTGAGGACTGAGTGAGATGAGGTCTGGGAGGCACATGGTGCATGTGGGGCATGCAGTGAGTGTCCAGAAGTAAATGATGCTTAATGTAGACAATAATGGTCACCAGACAATGAGTGTTTCCTTTGTGCCAGGCCTGTGCCCATCACCTCGCATGAATTAAATAATCAAATCTCTGAGCAATCTTCTGATGCGGTTTCATTGTGCTCATTTTACAGACAAGGAAAATGGAGCCAGAGAGACTGACCTCAGAGGTCACTCAGCCGGTCAGTAGCTGGGCGAGTAAGTATTGATTTTCCTTAGGGGCTGCTGTCAAATCTTGAGCCTGCCTTCAAATAGCTCCATTTCCCCAGAGAGGGAGCCACTTCATTACAAAAGAAGCACCACTTCATTATGAAAGGCCCCTCTTCACAAGGACAAAACAAGGAGCCCAATTAGAGTCACTGGGTTTCAGCGTCACTCTGGAAATCGATGCGCTGTGATTGTGAATCCAGCGTCTGTCAGCAACTGCCTAATTTTAGCTGGTTCTTTGCAGGCTTCTCACCAGGCTCACCCCCCGCTGTGGGCCAGCAGAGCGGTTCCCCGAGCATCATTGATCTTTTGACTAAAGTGTTCTAATGAAATACAAATCTGCTGTTACTCGGAGAGCCGTCCACCATGGCGGCACAGGAGAAATGCTACCAGGAGAACAATAACCATCATTTCATTGTAAAACTGCCCTCTTGCACTGTGGCCCCCACCCTCCTTGATAGCGAGCTCACAGCTCGGTTCTGGAAAATCGATGCCTTTTACTGTTTCAGCTGTGTCACCGAGCAATGGGGGGCACGGCCATCAATAGGGTGTTAAAGATACTTCCACTTCTGTGCAAACTCCCTGTAGTGAGGGCCCTTGGCTTCTTGCAGTGAGTTAGCATCTGTCAGGAGGCGGGTTATTGGGAGGGTGATTCAGGGCTTTTGTCCTGGGGTACTCAGTCCGATGTAATCCACTAAGAAGGTGGCAGGGGAAGGCCCGGGACCCCAGAAGTGAAAACACTGTCCTTAACAGCAGCATTTTTACTGCACCCACCATGGGAACTGAGTTTGCAGCGAGTGGTGGGCTGACCTCCATCCAAAGCCCCAGCCAGGGATACCCAGGGCGGTGTCCCTGTTGGATCTACTCTGTCCCAGCGGGTGCTGGGTTCTGAAAGGGGCACCGCCCTGTCCCTCAGGATGGTATAACCCAGTTGGATGTCTTCAGTTGCCCCTGAAGGAGGGTGGTGAGATTCTAATCAGCAGTGGCAGTTTCTAGGCTCTGGGGCCCCCTGCTGACCCCAGGACTCTCCATCCAGGCGACTGGAGCTCTGTGTGCGGGAGACTGGTCTTCCTCAGCCTGCATCTTGTGTGCCAAGACTCTAGACCGCCAGAGAGGGCCTTAAATGTAATTTACTCAACGGTTTTATATGTATTTTTATATTACCGTTAAGGCTCACCTCCCTTTTTCTCAAATAGGACCTGACATGGAGCCCTCAGAGCTCAAACTCATAGCAGCAGAGCTTCCGGGTTGAAGTGGGGAGGGACCAACTTGGCCTTGCCCTTCCCCTCCCCCGGCTCTGGCTGCTTAGACATCTCAAGGCCAAGGCCAGCAGGTCAGTGAGCAACTCTGACCTCTGGAATACATTTTACACTCTTTACCCTGGAGTTAAAAGTCTGGTCTGTGCCCCTCCCTCTCCATCGCTTGCCCACACTTGGTGCTCCGGCCTCAGGAGCCCCCTCCGACTTCCGTCTGGAGAGTACATGCCTGTCACGCCTCTGTGCTTTGTTGCTGCTGGTCCCCTTGCCCAGACTGTCCCCTCCCTCCAAGCTTGTCCTCCTGGCAAATGCATAGGGTGACATCCCACAGAGGATCTTGTTCTGAAGTTGCCACCTGCCGCTAAGGCTGAAAACACAAATTCACTCAGGATCTTCTGCGATCAGACACTCATGCAGAAGTATGTTGGGGAAAATTTGTATGCACTGCTTATACTGCTGGTGAAAAATTATTTATTTCTGAACATATATAGTTGGAGGCACATCAATTAAATGACATGTGATGGGATACTCTGAACCTGCTGGTCTTTCAAGGCCCAAATCAAATGTCTCCCTCTCCACGGCCTCCCTTGGTCTTTCTCCCCTGGGCCCCCAAATGAATGACTCCCTCCGCTCCCCTTGGTTCTCACTCCTCTCCTCTTTCATACACTTCCTGACAGCTGCACCATGCGTCTACACTGCGTGACAAGGTACTAAAGGAGCAGCGGGATTTTATTCAGTTCAGACATTCCCTGCCTAATATGAGCCTGGCCCAGGGCCTCCAGGAATTCCTGTAGAGGGAACGAGGGGAAGAGGGAGGGAGTTCCGGGGAAGTTCACTGCTTACCACCATTAATGGGATGGATGTGACAATGTGCACTGGCTGCTGAGGGAACTGGTCCAAGGTTAGAGTAACCTCGCATTTCTGAGATAAACCCTATCTTTTTACGTATTTCTGAATTTGATTTGCTAATGTGTTTTAAAGGATTTCTGCATCTACATTTACAAGAATATTAGCCTACAGTTGACTTTCCTTGACATGTCTTCGGTTTTGTTATCAAGGTAAAACTGTTTCCAAGGAATGAGTTGTGGAGTGTTCCCTCCTTTATCTTCCAGAAGAACCCGTGTAAGATTGCTATCATTGCTTATCTAAAAGAGAAAAAGTAGGTAGAATAGACCAGCGAATCCAGCTGGCACTGGAGTTTTCTTTGTGTGAAATTTTTAATAAGAAATTTAATTCCTTCAATAGATACAAGATGATTAAGATTTTCTTTTTTGTGTTAATTGTGGTGGTTTGTGTCTTTAAAGGAATTGGACTATTTTGTCTAAACTGTCAAATTTAATGGCAAATTATTATTAATAACATTCAGTTACTATTCTTTCAGTTTTGACAAGATCTATAGTGATGTCCCTTATTTCATTTTTGGTACTTGTGATTTGAGACTTCGCTCCTGTTTTCTTGTCAGTCTATCTAATGGTTTGTCAATTTTACTAGCCCTCTTCAAGAACCAGGTTTTGGCTTTATTAATTTTTCTCTATTATTATGTGTTATCAGAACATGATTTCCACTCTTTATTTTTTTCTGTTCTTCGCTTTATTTTGGATTTAATTTACTGTTTTTTCTTTTAGCTTTGATTGTAATCTTATTCCTTTTTTCCTCTCTTAGCAGTGAAAGGTGTAAATTTCTCTCTAGGTGTTGTTTTATGACTTAAAAATAGACAAATTTGGTTATGTATTTTCATTGTCATTCAACTCAAAATATTTAAAAAATTTAACTTGTGATCTCTTCAATAAACCCATGGATTATTTACATGTAAGTTGCTTTGTTTCTGAATACAGCTATCTGTTACTGATTTTTTGTTTAATTATGTTTTGGTCAAAGTTAGGGTTAACATTTCCTGTAGTGCATGTCTGGTAGTGAAAAATTCTTTAGCTTTTGTTTGCCTGGGAAAGTTTTAATCTTGCCTTCGTGTTTGACGAAAACTTTCTCTGGATATAGAATTATACATTGACATTTGCTTTTCTTTTGGTCTCGCAAAGGTGTCGTTCCAAGTTTGTTTGCTTATTCCTGCGTTATTTCTGACACAAAGTCTGTCATTATTCTTAGTTCCCTGTATATAACGTATCTTATTGCTATCTGCCCAACATTTTTCTTTATCACGGATTTTTCATCGACGTATTTATAATGCGTTTTAGTGCAGTTTTCTTTGTATTTGTCTTGTTTGGGGTTTGTTAAAACCCTTGCATCTACGCATTTATAATTTTCATAAAGTTTTGAATAAATTCAGCCATTCAAAAACTGTTTCTCTGCACTGCTGTCCTCTTTTTGGAACTCCAGTTTCACATGCAGCAGACTTCTTGATATTGTCCTATGGGATATTGATGCTCTGAGCCTTCTTTTAAATCTTCTTCTCTGAATGCTTCAGGTTGGATAGTTTTCATTGCTATGTCTTCATGTATACTCAACCTTTCTTCTACAGTGTCTGTCCTGCTGCGACTCCCACCTAGTGAATTTTTCATTTTGCCTCTTTTTGACTTTATTTATTTATTTATTTATTTATTTATTTATTTATTTAATTGAGGCATAGTCAATTACAATGTGTCGGTCTCTGGTGTACAGCACAATATCCCAGTTGTGCATATACATACATACATTCATTTTCATATTTTTTGACTCTTTTTAGTATGTTTCATTTTTCTCTTCATTATGTGCACATTTTACTCTAAGATTGTAAATTTATATATATAAATAATATATATCATATGTAAATAATATTCAAAAATATATTTTATATATAAAAACCACATATATAAAATTTTACTATATATATTTATATATATAAAAACTATCCATCTACAGATATAGATAAATCATTTTTTTCTTCAGTTTTATTTTTTTCAGTTTTTTTCCTTCCCCTAAGTGGGAGAACAAACCCTTTTTCTATATGGTTGTATCTAATGTAATATATAGGCATGTCTGGTGGCTCATGGTTATATGCTGAACACTTTTAATGTTTTGTTTTTGAATTTCGTCATCTCCCTTTAAGGATATTGAAGTTGTTTTGGCAAGTGGTTAAGTTACTTGCAAGTCAGCTTGATCCCTTTGGGCTTGTTTTTTAGAGCTGTTACGATGGGGCTGGAGGAGCCTTTACTTGAGGGCTAATTTACCCTCATGAAAAGGCATTATCCTTGAAAGACGTCACTTGTTACCCTACACGTTCAGTGAGGTGTCTCTCCCCCACGTGGTCAGATTCAAGTTGCACAGCCACGTGAACTCTGAGATTGGTGCTCTTTGGTCATTCTTTGCCTGGCCCCACGGACTTCCACCCTCTGCCTACAGTTTAGCGTTCAGCAGCAGACCCGGATTTCTGGAGCTTTTTCTCTGCGGAGCTCTCTGTTTTCTGCTACTCTCCCTGCAGCTTCTAGTCTCCTCTGTCTCCCCAAGCTCAGCTCTGCTTCTTCAACTAGGTGAAGTGGCCCCTTTCT
The DNA here is from genome assembly GCF_048564905.1 of Vicugna pacos. NCBI lineage: Eukaryota > Metazoa > Chordata > Mammalia > Artiodactyla > Camelidae > Vicugna > Vicugna pacos. Next base: position 46,229,701 of record NC_132999.1, read on the forward strand.
ACCCCTGGGTCCCCTTCCTGTGCTGACCCAGAAAGAGCTTGCAGGCTGAAGCTGGGGTGCTTTAGGGCTCAACTCACTTGCCTCTCATCTCTCAGAAATCTTCTTCGGTGTCTGCTCTGCAGTGTCTGTGATTGCTGTTTCATGTGCCTTGTCCACTTTTTCCTTTGCTGATAGCCGTGATGGTGGGGCACGTGCAGGACCCGTAGCTCCATCACAACCAATGCAAAAGCCTAAAGTGTGGGATTTAGCATCGAATGCACTTGGGTTTAGATTCTGACTCTGCCATGTACTCGCTGGGTCACCTTGGGCAGCACCCTTGGCTTCTCTGAACCTGTATTTTCTCGTATATAAAATGATCAACATTGCCTCTGCCTCTCAAAGTTATCATGGAGTTGAAACAGCATCATGCATGTGAAATTCATCACATAGTGCCTGGTACATAATATGTGCTCAATAAGGGAGAAGTATTATTATGAATAAATACTTAGGGCAAGATGCAATGGTAGCTAAAATCCCGGTAATGAAGATCCCAGAAGACCAGCATCTCTCTCTGCAGCCCTAACTGGTCTTTCAAGTGATGAATTGTACTTTTAAATATTTAAGCAGGCTTGGCTGCTCTGCATTAAAAGTTAATAAGTTTCTATTGAGCTCCTGTCAGCTGATTTTTACATCCCACTGCTGACCCATTCGAAGCGTGGTATCTTATCAGTCAGCTCCAAGGGGCCTATGGGTGACATCCAAGTTGTTGTCAGAGGAGATGTTGCTGGAATCTCATTCCAAGGCATGAAGGGCCCCCACATGCTGCCCACCAAGCCCCTTTCTTCAATTTCTCAGGAAATCAGAGCCTTTCATGGCAACTTGCTTCTGATCAGGGTTAGTGTGGGAACTCAATTTCTGGAAGGCAGGCCCTGGAGGATGCATTAATGTTCCCTGTGCTGGGAGCTCCCAGGGCAGCCTTTGGGGAGGTGAGAAGCGGGAGCAGGAGGGCAGAAACCGGGAAGGAGAAGTGAAATGAGGTGAAGTCTCCAAGTAGGTCTGTTTACTCCCACTCACTCCAGGTTATCTTTAAATGGGATACAAATATTTCCTAATCATATTTACCACAGTTCAGTGCTTCTAGAGAAGAGATGCTTGACATTTAAGGTGGTAGGAAAAGAAAATAAAAAACATATTCCGTGGAAATCATAGAATGGAGAAATTTTAGGGAACTTGCATTAGGAGCCTCCTTAATGTCTTGAAATAAGAAACCAGCCGAGGAGAGAAGGCAAGACCAGCCCAGGTTCTCCTGCTGGGAAATGTTTTCAGGATCCCTGACACGCGTCCTCCCTCCAGGGAGAAACAGAAGGCAGGAGTTTTGCCCCTGTTTTCCTCACGCCTGGCATCCCCCATTAAGCACCAAGGCTGCCACATTTCCTTAAAAACTTTTTTGCAATTTCATCCCTGCCAGCTCGGCCCTTTGTCATCCATTGCCTGCCTGCAAAACAAATCTTTTTAGGCTGTATTGTGCCTCCTCCCATTCCCTTTTCTTCCCCGTTTGCATGTTGATTTTCTACAAATACTGAGAAGCGTGCTATGAATGAGTGATGCACGGAGGTGCCAGGCGGGGGTGAGCAAGGTGTTCAAGGTGTCACATCGCCCTGAGGCTGGATGCTGGGGAGTGTGAGCCCGAGGATGAGGGAGACAGGTCTTTGGTCCTGACTCTGACAAAGACGAGATTCTGTGCCTTGAAATGCTCTGCCTCAGAGCAAGAGGCAAACCCCATTAGCGACACCTGCCTCAGCAGACCAGGAGCAGAAATCTTCCGGTCTGTGGAGGCATATCATGCCTGGTCTGTGTCAGAAGAATAGGTCTGTGTTCTTAGAAACATGGTGTCATTCATTTTAAATGTGTTGTTCCCCACATCATAATTTTTTTCTTAGCAGAATGTCCCAGAAGTGGGTCTACCAAATCAAATGCTTTGGGTGCAACTTGCCAGACTTCTTGGGTTCAAATCTTGACTCTGCCATTGGTAATCTATTTGACCATAGGCAAAATACTTCGCCTCCCTGGGCCTCAGTTTCCTCAGCTTTAAAATGGAGATGATAATAGTGCCCTGAAGGGTTGTCATGAAGATTAAATCATTTCCCGTTACTATTTTTAAAATTATTATTGTTGCAATTAGAATGATTTCAAGAAAAGTTGTGTCTGTTTATGTGCCTACAAGTGGATTATAAGAGGAACTCCTGACTCCCTCAGAAATAATTATGATAGAAGCAGGAGGGCTGGGTCCTTGTCTGAACATGTTTGTGACTTAATGTGTGATTTTGTATGAGTCTTTTTTCCTCACTTGAATCTCAGTTTTCTCATCTGTTAAAAGAGACTGTGTTCCCAGGTGGCCACTGAAGCTCTTTTCAGGCTAGTGAATTTATGAATGGAAATATTCAGAAAATAATGTACTCCTTTAAACAAGACAAACGTCTCCGTAACCTTCTTACTGACTCTTTCAAATAGTTCGGCAAAACTTGTTTCATGGACAAATCAAAGATTAACATCATACCTGATTTGTGGTAACTTCTTGGGTAGTTGTACTTCCAGCATCCATCCATTTGTCCATTTAATTAGCATTTGTTGGAAACCATCATGTGCTAGGCAGTATGATAGAACTGTTTTCTTCCCATCCCCTTCTGGACACATTCACCATTGTTAGTTTCTTATCCACTTGACTTGCTTCAGTGGGCAAGCCTGTGTTTCCTCCTCTTTCCCTCTAATTTCAGGGGACTAGCTTCCTTTCCTACCATGGGCATCAGCCAGAGTAAACTGAACCTTCCTGATGTGCTTTAAGATCTTTGAATCTCAGAGAACAGGAATTGATCTGCTTGCTTATTCCCTCCAAGAAGGCCCTTGGCTACTTAGAAAAATCACCCACTTTAAATCTTGCCATCCTTCATGTCCATGGTTCAATAGTTTCTTTTATGGACAAAAACAAACAAACAAACAAAAGCCCCTCAAAATCCCCAAACAACAAAAAACACCCAAAGCAAAAACACCAACTCAAGTTCCAACCTATTGGATACACTGCAACATAAATAAATAGGCTTTCTAGTTCAAGATAAGAGTTGCAAATATTTCTTGAGTGACTTCCACAAGCTTATTGCTATATATAAATTACATCATTCTTTCCTCACTATATCACTATGAAGGCGGTACCTGTGTCAGTCTGGGTCCAATCAGGAGATGAACCACACAGTAACTTAAACAGGGGAATTTTAATACAAAAATAATTTGCTCCAATAGGAGAGTGATTACAGAGTTGAAGAGAAAACTCAAAGAATTCGCTAGGGCTGAGGGAGAGTACCCAAAGGAGACTCTAGGAAGGGGGCCCCCTGTGCAAAGCTGAACTTTAGACTTCGTTGGAAAACGTGTGCTTGTAGCCACTGGGGGGCAGAGAAGTCCACTGGATTGCTCACTGCAGTTTCCAGGCTAGAAGGAAGAACCCTCCAGGGTTCAGGGAAGCTGAGGTTGGTGGGCAGGTAGGTACTAGGGGTGACCGATGCTGCTGTGAGCATGGGGACTGGACTGCACGGTGTCTGTCAGAGGAGATGGAGACTCATCCTCATAATAATAGATGCATGTTCTGGAGATGGATCTGCCTTCCCTGCCCATGATTCCTCTTCCAGCATCATCATCCATGAACTCCTGGAATGCCTTATCCACCATCATAGTGTTCCTTGCAGTACTCCGTGGGATCAGGGAATTCATGTCACAGTAAGGAAAGCATAGACGTTGTCTCATGTCCAATTACCTGGTCTTACCCATACCTGGAAGTGGTTGGCCTAACTGACAGGTGGAACGTATACTGAAGGCTCAGTTGTGGAGCCATCTGGGAGACAACACCCTGAAAAGATGGAGTTCTTTTTTTATAGGACGCAGAATATGTTTTGAATCCGAGACCATTACCTGGTGCTGTCTCCCCCTCAGCCAGGACACCTGGGTTCAGGAGACAGGGGGTGGAGGTGGGAGTGGCTCCTGTCACCATTACATCTAGTAACACTCATAGGAGTTTTGCTTCTTGTCCTGAAAACTTTGAGTTCCTTAGGTTTGAAGAGCTTAGTCCTCAAGTGAAACAAAGGGGGATCAAGGAGAACAATGGTGGTCCTGCCGAACTAGAAGATGACATTGCCACCTGGCCATTTTGGGCTCCTGCACCACTAAACCAGCAAGCCAAGAGAAGGTTAATCCACTATCTGAGATGCTTTATTTATTCTAATTACCAAGGGGTACATGGGTGGCTGCTACACAGTGAGGGCATGGAGGACCACATCTGGAACACAGGGGATTCTCTGGGTCCCTCTTAGTACTTCCATGCTCCACAGCAAAGCTTAATGGAAAACCCAGAAAGCTGAAATAAATGAAGACTCAGATCCTTCAGAGATTAAGGTTTGGGACACACTACCAGGTAAATAATCCTGACCACCAGCGATTACAACTGAGGGCAATGGAAATATAAAAGGAGTAGTTGCAGAAGGAAGCCATGAGCATCAACTATGGCCCCATGACCAGCTGTAGAATTGAGGACTGTCATAGCTTTGCATGTTTCCTCCTTGTTTGTTTTAAGCATGTGTTTGTTTATATCAAGCATTTTCTTCTTTGCTCCCCTTCTTCCCATTTTTATTTTATGTGCAAATTGTTTGAGGTTCATGTTATAGTTTAGTGTTTAAGTCACAGGCTCTTCAGTAGAACCATCACTGAATTTCAGCAGCAGTGTCTACGGTCAATGATGTTACGTGATGACAATTGGGACTACGTGCTTCCCCATTGTGGGGAAGGGTGAGCATTTCTTTACTTCCCAAACCATAGCTGCATTTTGTCAAGCTACAGTAACATAGTTTGTTGTCTATGGTGTTCAAATGTGTGTAGAAGCATATGGAAGCCGAGCAGCCAAAGAGGTGGACTGTACCAGTTATCGATCTGCTGTCTCTCCCTTCAAAACTCATCTTCAGTGCCTGCTCTGCGGTGATGGACTGGGCTCTTTCCGCATTTATTCTTTATAGTCAGCATATTGTTAAGTTCTGTCATTAGAGGGCACTGGAAGTACATTGCAGGAGGAAGCGGCCTTCTCTTCCTGGTTCTGGTTTTTGTGTTCTTGCTCCTGCTGGATAGGCCAACACTGGTGCTTCCAGGTACTCGCAGCCCCAGCCCACGGTGAAGAGGTTCAAGGTACTCAACCTGCCACCAAGGGACTGGCAGATCCCTGCAGGGAATGGTCCCATATCAGGGACTCAATGTTTGTCTCTGCTATTGGCAGATTAGTCTCTCAGCAATAGCGTTGGCAAGATCAGCCTTGATAAGGGGATGTCTGTATTGCTGAGCCCATGCATAAACTCTATCCTCACCACCATGGCCACTATTCTTGAGCTCATTGCTGTTTTAAGCCAACTCATTACGGGGTAGTTTGTTATGCAGCAGAAACTAACCAACACACATGTATTAGATGGAGCCATGTTATGGATTACCTTCTGTTCTTGGCTGGGAATTCTGGACTTCATAACAGTGCTTTAGTGCAGGTCTGAAGCCAGATGCCCAGGGTTCCAATCTCAGCTCTGTCACTCACCAACTACAGGATGTGAAACAGTTTCCTTAATGTTTCTTACTCCAGTTTCCTCTTCTGCTAATTATGGACACTAATAGAATCTATGCTTCATGGGTAGATTAAATGAATAAATAAATAAATATAAAAATCTTAGAACAGTACCCAGCCCATCATAAGTGTCAGGAAATTCTTGCCGCTAATTGTTCACCTCATATTCTGGGTACTCACTTGCTGTCTCTGCGGACCTCTGGGGCTCTGGCCCACATCAACTGACTCAGATCCCCAGGGCTGGCTGAGGAGTTTGTCACTTTAACCCTGTGATGTATTCTCCTGCCAGGACATACCCGGGTCCAGCGGAATCCCTGGCCTTGGCCTACCCAGGCCCATCTGGCTGCCCCATTGTGGCTCAGTGTCCTTCCCCTCATACGATTGAAACTGTCTTGGTTTTACATAAATGTTGGCAGCACCCAAGGGGCTCCCGGGAGCACGTGGTTCTGTATGCACAGGAGGCAGTAGCCGTATTACTGGACGTGTCTCTAAACACCTGGAATCTTTGGGTAATGACTGCATTTAAAATGATGTCCAAGAAACTGGAGACAACACTATGACAGGCTGTTTGGCTTTATGAGAAGTTAGTAAAGCATCAAGACAGCTCCAGTGTGGGGCCGCCTAGTCTGCTCTGAGACAGGACCATGGAGACGCTTTGGTTTTGCTCAGAGCCTGGGGTTCCCAGGGAGGGAGGACCTGAGGGTGGCCTCCCCTGAGGACCTAAGAAAAGGGGACACAGGGGAAGTCAGTGTCCCTAGGGGGTGCCCAGGTGAGTGATATAGGAATCAGGAGTGTGTGATGACCTCTTTTCATCCTTACAATGAAATTAAGAGGAAAAGTATTATTCTCCCCATTTTATGGATGGGGAAACTGAGGCTCAGAGAAGTGAGACAACTTGCCTAGGGTCACAGGGCTAGAAGTTCATTGCAGCAGCTCAGACCCGGGCCACCTCTGCTTCAGGCACTTTCCCTGCGGTCTCATTTCACCTCCCCCAATCCTATGGTGTCGCTGTTGCCACTCATGCCTCATAGATAGGGAAATCGAGGCTCAGGAAGGACCTGGAATTTTAACACGTGCCTCTCTAACCCCAGTGGCCCTATAACAGATGTCTCCTGGATTTGTACTGAGTTACTGGCCCAGGGCCAGACCTGCTGTAACAACAAGAAGAAGTCTCTCCCCTGATGGCCCAGGGGAGCCCTGGGTGCAGTGGTTCCCAAGCAGACTGCAGAAGCCCCCTCCAGCCTGAACTGAAGGCCTGGGAGGCTCAGCAGGGACCTGGCCCAGCTGATCAGAGAAGGGCTAATCCAGGTGTCGATGGGGAGGTGTCTAGACACGGTCGCATGGGAGGGCCCCCTTTGCAAGCAGTGTCCTGAGGGGTCAAGTCTAGTCAGCTTCTGATAATGGCCACCACCCTTACCACCACAGCGACCACGGTCATGGCCATCTGGGGTAACGCCCACATGACAGAACTCATAGCACAGAGCAGAGCCACACTTGCCTCACCATTTCCTATCCTCAGGGCCATGCTTCTGTCATGTCCATCTTTGTAACTGTCTTTGTAAGCATTCTGAGGTCTCCACACTCATCACCCCACCCCCAGGCCAGGCAGGACCTGGGAGCCCTGATGTGCCCCCTTCCTGTAGCTACCTTGGTCCCTCAAGGTCCTTATCTCACCTGCCTGAACCAAGGACTCCTGAGTGAATAAGACATCACAGGCAGAGGGGTCAGAATGCACGGAGGAGTGAGGATGCCGGCTTCAGCATTGGACGTGACCATGGCAATACAGGATTCTCAAGGGGCCCAATAGATGGTTTACACCAAAGGGAATCTTTTCAAAGTCTGTGTTTGCCTTTTTCTTGTAGTTTTGGGGGTAAACGATGTTCTGCCCAATCCTAGAAGTCAGCCTTTGGCAGACTTGGGTTTGAATCCCAGCTCTACAAAGAACCAGACACATGGGTATACTGATGGCAAATGAGCAAAAGAAAAGATGCTCAGTTTCCGTAGTCACTGAGGAGGTATAAATTAGAACCACAGCGAGAGACCACTCCACCCCTGTCAGAATGGCCAAAACATTACAGACTGAACATACCACGTGTTGGCAAACACGTGAAGGAAATCAAGCTCTCTGGCGCTCCTGGTGAGAATGCAGAATGGAACAACTACTCCAGAAGACAGTTTGACAGCTTCTTAAAAAGTTAAAAACACACCGATTGTATGAGGGAACAATTCTGCTTCTAGGAATGTTCCCAAGACAAATGAAAGTGCATGTCCATACCAAGACTTGCACACAAGCATTTACAGCGTTAGGATGATAGCCCCCAACTAGGAACAATCCAGACATCCATCAGCAGGTGAGCGGGTGAAACCTGGTGGTACCTGTATCCACACAGCGGAATACGAATCATCCATACTACTGATCTGGGCTTTATCATGGATGAATCACCAAATAACTGTGCTGAGTGCAAGGCAGACATTCTGAGATTCCATTTGTATAAAACTCTAGAAAAAAACAAGCTAATTTATGCTGACAGGAGGTCAGTAATTGCAGATGGGGACAGGGAGCCAGAGAGAGGGATTACTGAATGGCATGAGGTGACGTAAAGAGGTCATCATTCATAATCTTGATCGGGGTGATGGTTTTATGGGTGTATACATATGCTAATGGTGTGAAATCTTACATTTTAGTGTATATAAATTAAACATCAATAAAGCTGTAAAAAAAATTACCTGCCAATGTAAGGTAGGGCGAATTACCTGGCCTGGCACTTAGAAGCATTAAACCAGCAGGGCTGTCTACAGGAGGTGCTCATGGAATGGCAGTCACTCTAGTCTGAGGCTTTGTTGGTGGGATGGTATGTGATGCTGGTGGGTCAGCTGCCCCTATCTGACCGTGACCTCCTCAAGCACAGAACATGACTGAATTTTCTCTCTGTGCCCAGAGCACTGTACACAACCTGGTGCTCTGTGGTGACATCTGCTAAGTCATTGGAAACTGACATCCCGAAGGGTGGAAGGAAGGGGAGGGCACTTCGTGGTCATCGTCCGACAGCCGGGGGATCTTGAACCTCTCTTGTTCGTCTGTTCCTATTTCCCAGTCTCCTTGGGACATAGATTTCTTGCCAGCAGAGGGAATTATTTAAAGTCCTCTTAAAAACAGCAGGACCTTGAAGGAAATGAAATGGAGCAGTGTCACCACTGAAGCCCCAGAGGTGCCTGAGCAGGGCAGGGAGGTACTGGCGGGATCTATTCCAGGCTTTTCAGGGACGCCTGTGTTATGCCACATTCAGGATGTGAAGACACTGTCTACTTTGTGTGTGAAGGCACAGCCTCCTGCTCACGGTGGGTGGGCGTTTGTGAATGCTGCTGTGACTGGGGTCTTGGAGAGCCTGTCCACTTCCTCCTCTAATCTCGTCGTTTTTAGAAGTTCCCTGGGCTCACATGGCAGATGCGAGGGGAGGTGCCTTTTCAGAGGCACCAAAAAGAGATCTCGCTGGTGGCCGTTGGGTTAGTCAATCTGTCCAGCATGGGGGGCCTGTTCTGTGCACTCTGAAATGTCAGAGTCCTGGGTTTGAGTCCTGAGCACCCCTGATGAGCTCAGAGAGAGTGGGCTCCTCCCTTTTTCTTCCTGATCCTCACCCTCCTCACCTGTGAAACAGGTACCACCATACTGACCTCACGGACCTGTTGCTTATTGACAAATGTCGCAAATGGCTGATAGAGGCCACCCACGTGGTTGGGTTTGAGGATCCTGGGCAGATCGCCCCATCATCCCCACCCCTGGGTAACGCTGACCCTCCCCTCCCCAGCCCCAGCTGTCTGTCCAGGTACGGAGAGTCTGTCACTGTAGAATCATTCCTTTGTGCGAAGACCACCCAGTTCAGGCTTCATGCTTAGAAATCTCCACCAGCCTTATGCCCTGCAGCTTGAATGATTCTGTCCGATAGAAGGAACAACTGCCTTTGAAGAACGCACAGGCAGTGATGAGGGGCGGGCGAGAGTGACCTGTCCACGCTCTGAGGCTGAAGGCTCTTCATTGAATGAGCACCCTTGGTCTGGCCTTGCCCCATAGCACTTTATACATTTTACCTTATTCAACCCTTACACAGACCTCCTCCTCCTCCTGCTTCATCATCAGAATTTGGAACTCAGTGGTAAGAGGATGGATTAATTTATTATTATTTTTATCCCTGGGGCAGCCTTTCCGGACAGCTTCAACCTCCCTCCAGGTGGGGAGCACCCACAGTCCTGTTGCACCTGTCTGACCAGCCCGCTCACCCCAGGCTGGGCCTGGGAGGTCTTGGGCAGAGCAGTCAGGGAAGTTGGGGGAGGGACCCTGGCATTTCAGCCCACGCAGCACTGATGTCATGTCGTGTTGTTTTCTTGACAGCGTCCTGGTTTTCTACTGGGGGAATCAACTGACCCCTGTGGTGGGACCTCGCAGCCCCCAACACTGCCCAGATGCTCTCCTCTGCCTGAGAGGGCAAGGAGGGCAGGCAGGGGTGGGGACCAGCCCATCCCAGGTGGGAGCCCATCAACGTTGGGACAGAAGTCTGTGAAGTCAGCTCAGGCAACTCCCCTGGTGATAAGGAAAGTAATGTGCCAACAGTCCCTCCTCCAGCCCTCCTCTATCATGACACACTGGCCCTCAGGACCTGGGCCAGATGCCAGGATGTGCCAGGTGACAGGTGTGATGCCAATGACGCCCTGCCTCCTAGACCCTGACTCTAATATCTGCTGGGCCTTTGTCTCAGTTTTCTGATCCAAAAGGGACAGTGAGAGCCATGCCGGTTTCAGTGCATCATTGGAACAAACAGCACAAGCTTGTGATGGGTCCAGTCTTATGGTTTTTTTTATAGTCGCTTACAAATTTGTGGCTTTAGGCAAGTGATGTGACTTCTTGAAGCCTTGCTCTCCTCACCTGGGGAGCAGAGATGGTGATGACACTGTTTCCTCAGAGGGCTGTGATGAGGGTCAGGTGAATCACTTCACAGAGAGCCCTCGGGACAGAGGTAAGCTGTTATTTTATGCCAGTTGCCATGACAACGATGATGCTGGTGATGGCAATGCTCGATCCCCATTCCCACATCCCCTGTCCTGTCATCAGGTGTCGCGTCCCCAAGGCTCTGTCATCAAAGGGGTGCTTCATTCCTTCTCACTGGCTTAGTTAATCCTCAAACCCACATCTCGGAGGAGGGGCCAAGCTTTTATGATTTCTGGGTTTCATCTTGCTCAGCAAGGCGGTTTGGTACTGCCAGGAACAAAAACATCCCTGTAGTCAGGCCGTCGGTGACCAGCGTGAGGCTGTGCGTTTTGCTCTCTGATCATGGTAATTATGTGTCATAGGATGACATTTTTTTCCTCCTTTCTTAGCTGCCAAGGAAAGATAACTGTCACCAGGATCTGTGCTGCTGGGCAGACCTCACGGCCGGAGTAGGGAGTGGGTTAGGAGAGTGTCTGATCCAACCTGCTCACATGGAAGGGAATCCCAGGTTGAAGGAGCAGCAGGAGCAGTTGGGGAAACTGAGGCCCAGAGTGGGAAGCAACCTGCCCAAGGTCACACAGTGAGTTGGTGACAGGACAGAGGCCAGGATTTGAATTCCTGACCCAGGGCTGAAACCCTGTCTGCCTTAGTCACACGGGTCCCAAGTCTGGGGCAGGTGTGGCCAGAATTCCAAGCCTGGAACAGACGAGGGAGGGGCAAGTTTGGGCAGGAGGTGTGGACTTGGGTGCAGGGGGATGAAATGAAGCTCGTGGTCACGCTGAGCCTCTTGGGGTCTGGAGAGAACAGTGGCTGAGGGTCTCGCAGTTCTGACAGAGCCAGTGCACAGACTTGAACCTGATGTCATGCAGCCTGGGATAAAATTGTCACAGGCTCTCAGTGAAATGAGAAAAACCAGGCCAATATTGACTGTCGGTATAAGGTTGCCAACTGTTAACACCTCCCGAATGAATGTCACCTGATCCCAGTTTGGGAAATGCCATGCGGAGGCATTTAAAAGTCAGTGTGATTTCACAAGGAACTTGCACAGAACTGGCTAGGCTTTCCTGCGAGTCTGAGTGCCCTGTTAGGAGGTGCAGGCGTGTGTCTGCTCTATGCCTCTGGCCTGTGATGTAATAAATCCCCCTGTCCCAGAGGGAGCGTTTATTTTGGTGGGGAGACCGAATAAAGGACAAGCAATTGTTTCAAATGGTGAGAAGTTCTGTGGGGCAATTGAACAGGGTGGTGAGATGGAATTGAGGGGGGTGGGCAGCATATCAGCTGGAGACCTAGCAGGGGATGGATGAAATGATGGTCAAATCAGGTATTTGAGGAGAGTTTAAAAAGGAGACTGTTTACAAAGGTGTGAGTAGGGAGTAAGGAAACCCCACAAGAGGGGCTGCTTCCTGCCTTAGGCTCCATAGGGCGAGAGGAGGAGCAGTGAATGACCTGAACCCAGAGATGAAGAGAGCTGGGGTGGGGGGCTGTGGGGAGGGGTCATCTGATAGGAGTTGAAGCCTGTCTCGGGACAGAGCGCCAGCCCTTGTGCTCTGCAGGGAGGGACCTGGGGGATAAACACCCTGACCTTCCTCCCCTCCTTCCCTGACCTCCTGCTGGGGCTCCCTGGGACCAAACCCACCTGGAAGCCATAGGGTGCAGGGGCCCCCTTGAAGTGGACGATACTGTCAGCACCCCCAACCCCCACTGCCCTGGGAGCATAGAGCAAGGGGACAAGTGGAGCGAGGATCTGGAGGGGACACGGGGGACTGCCAGCACAGGGGAGGTGCCACTTCAACACGGTGCTTGGGGCAGACAACTTGAGGAAGATGGCACTGGCACTGACTCCTGAGAATGAGAAGGGATGGGCCAGGAGATGAGCCAGTGGGAGGAAGGGAGTTCCTGGTGGAGGAAACACATGGGCAAAGGAGCAGAGGCAGGCAAGGGCCAGGTCCCACAGGCCCCATGGTGAGGAGCTTGCATTTTAAGTTCAGTGTGAGGCAAGGGGTGAGTTTTAAGCAGAAAGTGACATAATCCAAACCCTCTGAGGGGGCATGGCTTGGAAATGGGGGTGGGTGGAAGCAGGGGGCCGGAGGGGGGCCATAGCACATGAGAGGCCTGGACCAGGGTGGGAGATAAAAAGACAAGGCTGGAGTGGGGTGTATTTTGGAGGGAGAACCTCAGAACTGGCTGATGGATCAGATGCTGAGACAAAGGACAGAAGCAAGGGAGCAAAGGAGTATCTGGCCTCAGGCCTGGAGTCAGGGTCCACCCAGCCCTCTCCGGCCCTCAGCATCTATGAACGGGGTTGGGGGGATCTCCAGGGAGCCACTTCTTGGCTTTCTGGGGCTTGCCTAACCCTGCCCGGGCCCAGGCCTCCTTGCAGCCTGGCCACCCCCATGCAGCTGTGAGGGAGGTGCCGGGAGAGCCTCCCGGGATCACCGAGGTACCTGTCTGTGTCCGCAGTTTGGATGCTTAACTGAACATGACGCATCCTCCTAAGGAAATTGGGTGAGACATGAAAGGCATTTGGGGCTGAGAGAGAAACAGGCCCTGAGCAGCCAGCAGGCCAAACTGTGGAGCAGAAGATCAGTTGGGAAAGTCAACAGGGAGCTTTTCCATCATTAAAAAGTCTAGAAATGATAAATGTTAGAAAGGGTGTGGAGAAAAGTGAACTCTCCTGCACTGTTGGTGAGAATGTAGTTTGGTGCAGCCATTATGGAAAACAGTATAGCGATCCCTCAAAAAACCAAAAAACAGACTTACCGTAGGATCCAGCAATCCCACTCCTGGGCATATATCTGGAGGGAACTCGAATTCCAAAAGACACATGCACCCCAATATTCATAGCAGCACTATATACAATAGCCAGGACATGGAAGCAACCTAAATGTCTATCAACAGATGACTGGATAAAGAAGATGATGTGGTCTGCATACAATGGAATACTACTCAGCCATAAAAGAATAAAATAATGCCATTTGCAGCAACGTGGATGGACCTACATATCATCATACTAAGTGAAGTCAGACAGAGAAATACTTATCATATGATATCACTTATATGTGAAATCGAAAAAAACCCACAAATCAATTTATTTATAAAACACTAAGAGACTCAGACGCAAAGCAAACTTACGGTTACCAAAGGGGAAGGGAGGGAGGGATAAATTCAGAGTTTGGGATGAGCAGATACAAACCATATACAGAACAGATAAACAACAAGGTCCTACTGTATAGCACAGGGAATTGTATTCAATAACTCATAATAACCTATAATGAAAAAGAATATGAAAAACAATATATATACACATACCTGAATCACTACGCTGTACACCAGAGACTAACACAACATTGTAAATCAACCTTACTTCAGTAAAGACAAGCAAACAAAAAACCACAACAGGGAGGCTTTAGCTCTCTGTCCAACTGCCAGCAGGGAGGTGGTCTCAGGCCGTGTCAGGACAGCATCCCTGTCCTGACACCGGGAGGCACGAGGCCCCTGGAGCGCTGCTGCCCTCGTGGTTGGGGCTGTGAACTTCCGGGACACTTGACTCCTCTGTGACTCAGCTTCCTCGTCTGGAAGACAGGACCAAAGGATACTTCTCTCGCACAGGTTGTTGTGTGGGGAGAGAGGGTGCATGTGAGGCACCTGGGGCGGTACCAGCAAGCTCTGGGCTCCAGCGACACGTGGCATCACTGTCATCCCCGTCACCATCATCTGGTACCAAGGCCAGTAGTGGAGCTGGGACCAGCTCGCAGGCCCCTGGCCTCCATGCCAGAGACCTTTCTGGTCCCTCTGTCTGTGGATCCAGACCTGTTCTCACCTGGAGTTGTGTAGTTTGCAGGTGATACACAGAGCCAGGTGGTGTGGACCGTAGGGGACAGAGAAGGGGAAGAGGAAGTTTGAGGTTCAGGAGGTCCACACTGGCTCCCCAGGCTGGCCCAGGCCTGAACGACGCATGCTGGCGCGGGCAGACCTGTGTCTCTGCGTGACTTGGTGCTGCGCGTGGGCTATGCTGGAACCAGGGACAGACGGCATCTGGGCCCCGCCCACCGTGGGATGGAGGAAAGGGCAGTGTATGTGAAGCCAGGAGCTGTCAACTCAGAGAAAGTGACTTCACTCCCACGTGGTTCCCGGCTCCTCTCCCCGGGTCAGGTGGAAGGTTCTGGGGACCGGCAGCTCTGCAGACAGGATGGGTGTTGACTCTGGGTGTGCCCAGCTTGGCTGGGCAGGGCCACTGTGGGCTGCTGCAAGGGTAGGTGCCAGGCCAAGTCCTTGTAGGGAGCCAGGGGGCCAGGGCAGCTTTCCAGCCAGTTTGTCACTGTGAGAGGAGGGTGGGATGGAGCCAGCAAGTCAAGAAACTGGGGCCTCGGTGCAGGTGAACGAGGACGGTGGCCTGAACGTGGCCGGAAAAGATCCCGTGAGAGTGTCCGAGGGACATGGCCCCAGGGTCCACGTGGCTGGTGTTTCCTTTACAGAGTTTTCCTCGTTCCAGGCTCACTTCGTCTGGGCCATGGAAACATGACCAGAGTCAAATCCACCTCTCACTGCGGCCAATTAATTTCAACTTGTCATAAACTTTCAAGGGTTTGCTAATCGAAGAAAGTTGAGCCACCAGCCACTGGAGAGTCTCTAAGGGAAGAGCAAAAAGAATCGAAAGGCCTCCCTCCAGGTTAGGGTATTAATGTGTTCTACGAGTATTGCCGTTGTTCTGAGTTAATCACCTGGTGTGCAGATGTATCCTGGTAAAGCTCAGGTAGCGCCCATAGTTAACGAGCACGACTAACCGGCGTCGGTGTGCTTTGTGACAGGAAGGAGGCTGTAGGAAGGGGTGACAGCCGTGGATGAGGGGAGGGGGCACCTTACAGCCTCCCGAGGGGAACCTTTTCTCCATTCACCCCATTCACGGGGCAACTTGCGGCCTGGAGCGGGGTCACAGTTCCCCAGCCGCTACCTGCTACCTGTGGCCTCAGGAAATTACAAAACCTTGTGAGTGGGAGTTTTTCTGAAATGGGGGCAATTGTACCTCCCAGACGGTGAGCCTTTGGACAGAGGTCAAACTCAGTGATGTTGCTGGAAGGAAGGGACGAGGGGACAGAGAGGGCAGTGGATCCTGAGGACAGGAGTCTGCCTGCGCTGCAGCCCACTCTGGGTGATAAAGGAGGCCGCAGTGGGGGTGGGTGGGGGCTGCCCACAGAGAACACGGTGCCTGGCCTGGGCATTGAAGCGTGAGTAGGAGTTTTCTGGATGAATGAGGGAGGAGGGATGTTCCAGGGAGAGAGTGCAGCATGAGCAGAGGCCTGGAGGCATCAACTGCATCCCATTGTCACTGAGCTATGACCCAGGCTTCGTCACAGAGGAACGAGGGTCAGGCCATAGGGTGCCAGGGCTGGGCACCCAGCTAGGAAGGTTGCTGGAAAAACTTAAATGTTTTTAAACCTGTTCACAGGTTTTTGGAGCCAACCTGCCTGACGCTGGGCAACTTACTTATGCTCCCTGTGCCTCGGTTTCCTCCTCTGTGAGTGGGGTAATGACAGCGCCTCTCCCCGGGCTGGGGTGAGGATGGAACCTGGGTAAAGCGCTTCACAGAGTCCGGCCCCCAGCAGGCGTTATGAGGATCGATGAGGAATCCAGCGTTTGCAGGACGGATGTTCATTATGTGCCCCACACCTGGTGGTCTCCTCTAACTCTTAGAACCACCAAGCAGATGGGGAGGATAGGGCCATGGGTCCCTTTGAGGAAATTGAATCCCATGGGGGTTGAAGAGGTCACATGGCTGAGCTGGTGAGATCTGCCCTGGCTGTCTGACTTCGGAGCCCACCTGGGATCTGACCCCATGGTGGGGGCTTCCCTGCCCCTCCCGCCCTGCTGGGGGGCTCCTCTAGCACCAGCCCCAGCTGAGCCTAGACCCAGGGCTTCATGCAGAGACCCCATGTGCTTGCAGAGAATGGCCCCATCCACGCGCACAGGGCCCAGGCCCGCTGGGGCTCCTCTCCCTCCCCCGAGTTCCACCTGCACAGAGGCCCCTCTCGGGTCCCTTCCTTCGGGAGACAGGGGCCCTCCTTCCTCTGCTGGGCTCGCTGCAACCCCAGTCACCAGCTCTGTCTCGCGGTGAGTGTGGGAGTGACGCCCTGTGTTAAAATCCATGTCTGGACAAGCCCCCGGCTGGAGGAATTAACTCGTGTACACACAGAAAAATCTCCGCAGATTTGTCTTCTAATATTTACTCTGGAAACTGGAACATGCAGATAAGACAAGCGGCTGACTCTGGAACTGCCGAATAAATTTGCATTCTCCACACCACAAAGACCCACATTCGCACAGCACTGGGGGAGGAGGGAGGAAGAAGGAAAACCTACTCCCAACGAAAGGAAGAGTCTGAGGGCCCTTCTTCCAGGAGCAAAGGCGCACACAGAGATCTGAGCACCTTAGCACTCAACAGACCCAAAATCCTGAGTCCTAGGCCCTCTCGGTCCTAGAATCATCACTCAACAGAATCTTAAAACCATACATTTCAAGTCAGAATCACAAGATTTTAGGACTTATTTATTATCTTGGCCAGACCCTCCATCAGCACCTGAGTCCCCTCCACCATGTTCCAACAAGTGACCTCCAGGCTTCTGATTGGCCTCAGGGCCACCTCTTCAGGGCAGCCCTCCTCGATCCATGATCATCCTAGTGAGAAGACCTTCGAGTACTTGAGCAGGACCTGAGTAAGAAAACGAGAACGCCATTTAAAAAGAAAAGTTCCTATCTGGACAAAGGTGAAGGCAAGTTCAAAGGTCCTGTGGTAGGAGTACACTGGTATATTTGAGGAACAGCAAGACCTGGCTTCTAAATGTGTGGTGGGACAGGAAAAGCAGTGAGGCCGGAAGCCGAGGAGCCCATGACTAGGCTCTGCTCTGGCCTGGCCTCACTGCGCCTCCTTGATGCTTTGTGGGCTTAGTAGCTGTGTGATCTTGGGCATCTTACTTAACCTCTCTGTGTCTCAGTTTCTCACTCTGTAAAGCTGGAATAATAATGCCTGTTTCATAGGACTATTATTATCACCATCATCATTATCATTATCATTTCAAAGTGGATTTGAGGTGCCCAGACCACTTAGGCTTGAACTTACGGCAGCCCTTCTCCTCCTAAAGACCCCCACAACTCCAGACTGACCTCCTGACCATTTCGAGTTCACAAGAAATAGAGATTCTCTATTGCCAGCAGTTTAAAAAAGATTCCTGGAATTGGATCTCCAAATCTAGGACAAATTTGCATCAGAAGAATCATCTGAATCCAGCAGTTCCTGTCTTAGGAAGAGCCTCTGGGAGGCCCCGTCCTCCCCACGCCTTATCGCTCACCCTCATGAGCCGGGCTGTGAAGCGGCGGGCAGCACCCCCCCGCCACCCGCCCCGGGCTGATGGATTCTCCCTTCACTTCATTGTCCTTGTAGCAATTTCCTCAGCGCATCCCAAGCCGGTCTGCAGCTGGGCCACATTTGTTCCCTAATGGACGCCTCAGACAAGGCTGGCCTTGGACTACCTGGTACTCCATCACCCGCCTCCACAGACTTCCTCTAAAAGGGACTGTCACCATTTCCATGCCACCCTCAGAACATAGGCAGATTTTACATTTTACAGATGAGGTGGTGTCAGCTGGAAAATTGGGAGGTTCCAGGCAACACCAGAGCCAAGAGGGACCCAAACTGGAGACAGGCAAGTGACAGCGCCTCTCTGAGTCTCCGTCTCCCCACCTTAAACAGGACCCTTCCTCCCGAGGCTGTTGTGAGAATGTGGGAGATGGAGGATGTAGAGGTGGCGCGGTGCCCGGCACAGTGATTATCAGCCTGGTCCTTGTCACTGCAGCAGCAGCACCGTGATCAGATGCCCACAGGGCTGTGGGATCCCCCGGAGGCCCCTGTCCCCCAGAGCTTTCAGAGTTACCAGCCTGGGCACACCCAGGACCAGAGGCAGCATCAGGACTAGCATCAGAGAGAAAACGGATTTGACTGAAGCCCACACCCCTCTGCTGCGTCAGCCCAGCACCCCCCCCCCCACCTTTGGCCGCTACTGGGGCTCCCAGAACACGCTCCTGGGCTCTGACCACAGTCCAGTCACATAGACCTGTTCCAGGGGGGCCCGAGTCTGGGACTGGCAGGGGCCCTTCTGCCTGAGGACAGAGGTTCACGGGACAGGACGTCCTTTCCTTAGGGTTCCCGCCGGAGTCCTGTGGAGTCCCGCAGATTCACGGGGTGACACTCCTTCTGCTCGCTGGGCCTCCCCAGCAGGGCCAGTGTCAGTGCTTCACACGCCTTCTCCTGGCTCTGGTGGCCCTGTGAGGGTGATGATGCCTGATTACCCAGGAGGACACTGTCCCCAAAGGGACTGGGAGGTGCCAGTGGCCTCTCAACGTGGGATTAAATACAGGCAGGTCTCCACGGACCCTCAGGGACCCTCAACATCTGAAGGAGTGGGGGACCCAGCGGGGGATCTCAGGCTGCAGGGGAGGCTGGGAAAGGGGAGAAGGAGAAGGTCAGGGGGTGGTGGTCAGCGGGAAGAAGCACAGGGGTCTAAGGGCATAGCCCGGCTTGTGGGTGGGGCCAGTCCAGGGCTGCATTAATCACAGTATTTTAGAGACTGGACATGAGGTCACAGCATTCAGTTAGATGAGTGTGATCAGGAGGACCCAGGCTCACGGTAAAGATGGTGAGGAGTCTCAGTGCTAAGGATCCGGGGGCCTCCCTCTGTAAAGGAGTACCCTCACCTCTCCCCACCTCCGGGGGCCCTGCACCTCTGTCCCCTCACTGGGCCCTCCCTTCCCCTGCTTGCTTTGCAGCTCCGGGCGCCAAGCACGGCCCTCAGCACAGCTGTGCTTCATCACCTCTGCTCTCACCTGTCCTGTCTCCCCTGCTCGAGCTCTGTGGTGACAGGGCAGGGACGGGGCTGCCTCCATCACGGCTGGGTCCCAGGTGCAGGGCGGCACACAGTGGGCCTGGGTACATTTGGTGAATGAATGGGGACAGGAATGATTTAATTCAACTTTGAGGGAGTGATGAAGGAGAGGGGGCTTCTCAGGGCTTCTCTGGGATAGGAAACCCCAGGGAGGAGCAGTGCTAAGGCCCTCACTGCCTCAGTTTCTCCATCTGTACAGTGAGGCTGTTGCTATAACTCACTGGTTCTCAAGTCTGATTCCACATCAGAATCTCCTGGGGTTTTTCAGCAGTACTGAGGCCTGGGCCCCACTTCAGGATCTGGATATTTTAAAGCCCGTCCTATCCTAGGACATTCTAACTTTCAACCTGCTTGCACGGGTCCCACTGCAGATCAGAGGGTCTGGAACCTTCACCCACTCAGGTGCATTCTCAAGGTGAGTGTTCCAGAGCCGATCACTGGAGGGTGTCAAGGAGACAGACTTGGCTGTGACAGCACACCAGAGGCAGCCAGGTGGGAGGGTCCGTGATGGATTCTGTTTCCACTTCTGCTTATGGAGGCCTCTTTCATCCCCTCCTCCCTCCTCAGGGCAGCCTACCCTCCTCTAAGCCAGGTGTCTGATGAATCTCTGCTGTCTCTGGCCATAGATGGCGCCTCCTCCACCCATGCCAGCTGCCCCAGCTCAGCCCGGTGTCTACAGCAGCTGCTCGGCTCAGTCAGCTGCTCGGCTCAGTAAATGATTATGAGTGAGAAGAAGAAGGGAGTGCCTGGGAAAGGGGGTGCTCCGAGAGGGAGATGTCACAGCAGAAATGCCAAACTAGCTTCCTCGTGGGGCCCTTTTACAGGCCTGGCACTGCATTTCCCCAGTTATACAGGGTAACAAATTGTTGTGAAGTTGTTCTTGTTTTTGCAGATGCAAGGCTCCCCTTCTTTCTGCTGGGTATGAAGTTCATCTCTGGGTATGAAGTTCATCTCTGGCTTTGGGCTCTCTTTATATTCTTGTACCTAGAACAAAGGGTGCATAGGAAGGTGGTCCAAAGGAAAAGAGCTCTAGAGAAAAACTTATGCAGTTTCAAGTCAGGTTAATAAGTGCTTTTAGCCTTTTAAGCAGGCTGAGGCCTGGGACCTCCTGCTGAAGGCTTCAGCCTGCAGCTTAGAACAACAGGATACAAGGAAACCACAGGGGTCAAAAACAACAGCAGACATACGCAGTTATGGCAGTTGTGGCAAGTTATGAACAACAAGATGCAGAAAACACCCAATTGCTGTTTCTGAGGTGTTGAGGTCAAGAGGAGGGCACTGGGGTCAAAAGTAGGGCACTGAGCATGATGCCCCGGCACCATGAGGGGGTTGGGTGGACCACCCAAGCCTCCCTCCTCTCCAGCTTAACCCTGGTCAGCAAGAGCGTGAAAAAAAGCCCTTTAAACCATTATACAGTTAGGCAGTTACAAACACCATTACAGATATCAGATGGTCGCCGATTACAATGGGGTCCTGCTGGGTTACAATCCTGGCTGCAGCTGAAATATTTACAAGGATGAAAAACCCCTTTTGTGGACAACCTTTTCTCCAGGCTGAAAATTGTACAGCCCATGATGTCACCTTCCCCACTCTCTGCCCCCACCTCCAGCCCTGGTTCTGGGCACTCAGAGAGCAGGGCTAGACAATTTAGATCACAAGGTATTTTTTAGTTTTATTTTATTTTGTATTATGCGGTTTTGTGCCCGCACATGCACTTGCATGCGCCTATGTGTGTTCTGAATAGGATAATACCCCCAGGTGGTGGTTAGACGTATTCTTTTCGAAGATGCAGACACTGAGGCTCAAAGGAGGGGAGAGCTTTGTCCACATGTGCACAGTTAGGATGTGATGCTGGGACCTGGCCCAGGTCTTTCGGGTGCTCTTCTCTCCCCCGCTGTCTGTGCAAGCTGCGCCAGCTTAGTCTTGGGGAGAAAATTGCTCTCCCCGGGCTCCCTGGGACAGATGGGTTTGCTCAGGGAGAAGGCATACTCTTTATGTGAAACACAGAGGGTCAGGTCGCCCGCACATGTGACCTACACTGAATACATCCCACATTGGGAGGCTGTACAGAGTGAGGGGGTCTTGTCCTAGGCATCCAGGAGGTCCTTGTGACCTCAGTACTCTTGGGTTGAGCCCCAGGGATTTCCAAACCTCTGCCACAATTTCTGTGGATTCCTAGCGGCTTTTGTAGCTGTAGGTCCGGCTTCTGTCCCTGCTCCACATTACACTGTGATGCCTCTTCTAGATGGCTCCAGACTGTTCCACACAAGGGCTGCAGACCTTCCTGGTGACGGGGTTGTGAGGAGGCAATCAGGCCCTACACACAGTGTCAATCATGGCAATCGCGACAGCCCCAGATGTATCAGGCCACTTCCTTGCTTAAAGCTCTTCAATGTCACCAAGAAACTTGAATAAACTCAGTCCTGTTGGCCAAGGCCATAAGCCCTGCAGGGTCTGGCTGCTGCCTTCTCCTCCTCCTTGTGCTACCTTCTTACTCATACACCCTGCCCCAGTGCCCTTCCTCAGTCCCTCTGACACCTTCCTTCCCACCCCAGGGCCTTTGAACATGCTGTTAGTGTTCCATACTCACTCTGCCCTCCACTCTTCAGGTGACAAGCTCCTTTTGGTCTCAATTTAAATATCAGTCCCTAAGACCTCTGTCTGAGTTAGTCCCCCTCATTATCCTCCCACGTCGCCTCCTGTATGTGGCATGCTTGATCCCATCCCGAGGTGTCCTTGTGACTGTTGTCCGTGGCACTTGTCTGTGTCACTGTCGCCATGTCCCTCAAGAACTGTGAGTCCCGGGTTGGTGGGCACTTTGTCTGACTTCTCCTCCTTGCCCCCAGCACGTGCTTGTCACAAGTAGGTGCTCAGCCAATGACCTTAATGAATAAGTGGAACCCTACGAGGAGGGAAGGAGTAAAGAATAAAAAGGCCCTTGTTCCTTTAAATAGAGCAGAAATAAAGAAATAATGTGTTGTCAATTACTTTTATTTGTTGGTGGGGGGTGGTATGGTTTCTATTTTATTTTTTATTGACTCCCGCAGAGTAATCAGACTGGTAATTACAGTTCCGTCCCTGGTTTTCTCCTCCCTGACTCTGGCCTTGCGGAGAGGAACTATCTCATACGTAAGCAGGAGGAGAGTTGAGGGCTCTCAGGGGAGCAGGCTCATGTTGGGGTGTAGTGTTTAATCATCCTCACTGCTAACTAGATCAGGGAAGCAAGCTGATCTCAGCGCAGGGCTGCTGCGGTCTCCCACTACAAGCCGATGAGGCTGAGCCTTACCGGCTGCACCGTGTTCACACCTGTCACGCTCTGCCTACCCCCGTCCCCCCAGCCTCTGCCCTTGGACCTTCCCTGGAAGGAAGAACAGTGGCTAGTACCTCAAGATCAGCCCAGTTAGCCTCCACGTCCTTCTTGAGGGAATTTAGAAGAGCCACGTGCTTCCTGTATCTTCAACGTAGCAACAGAGGGTAGCAGTACAGATTGTGGGGGGCAGGTGTGGCATCCCTAGGTTGTTAGCCTCATCTGCTTTTCTGGTGCGAGCAAGCTAGGTCCCTAAATAGAGAGGCCGGGAGGAACTGGCTCTCAGCCCTGCCACCCTGTGGCCACCCTACAGCAATATCACCATGAGGCAAGGGGTCACTGATGGCCTTGGGACATGAGCTGCCACCCACCAGGGCAGGCAGGGGGCTGGGAGGCCAAACCCTGAGAAGGAGACTCCTGAGCCCTGAGATTCCTGGGTGTCTTTGTGTCCTCTGAGACCCAGGAACGGGGATGCTGAGTGATGCCCAGTGTCGGGGGTGGAGAGAGCAGCCTGCAGATCTGCAGGGATGGGTACCAGCGGGTCCTGCGTCTCTGTCTTCTCCTCCAGCCATTGGACAGAGATGGTCCTCCTGGTGCATCGCCTGACCCTCTTCCTCCTCCTCGGTCACCGTCATCATCGTTGTTGTCCTTGCCATCACCTTCATCACCATCACAGTGGTTCATTTCGTGTGTCAGCTTGTTTAGGCCATGGTGCCCAGAGATTTGGTCAAGCACCAGTCTAGACATTTTCAGATGAGAGTTCCATTTAAATCTGGAAACTCGGAGTAAAGCAGATCTCCTTCCACAGTGTGGTGGGCCTCATCCAATCAGCAGGAGGCCTTAAGGGAAAAAAGACTGACTTCCCCAAAGAAGAGGGATTCTGCCAGCGGATGGGGCTTCGGACTCGAGCTGAAACATGGGCTCTTCCAGCGGGGTCCAGCCTGCCAGCTGGTCCTGCACATTGTGGACTTGTCAGCCTCCACGGTCATGTGAGCCAAGGATTAAAATCTTCCTCTTTCTTCACACACACACACACACATACCCTACTGGTTGTTTCTCTGGAGAAGCCTGACTTAATCCAGCCTCACGACCATCATCATCACCATTGCCGTCCTGTGCACACCGGGCACTGTGTGAGGCGCTTCATAGCCTGGACCCTGTGACCCGCCCTCCCCCACGCCCCCAGAGACAGGTACTATTATTCTCCCCTTGCAGAAGAGGAAACCCAGCTTAGGGAGGTGAGGACTTGCCCAGGGTCCGTAGTAAGAGATGGTGGACTCAGAGGTGGGCCCAGGCCTCCACCTTCAACACGATGCTCTCCCTCCTCCAGGAAGGGCCCCCGCAGGACCTCCCTCTGGGGGTCTGCAGAGGTTGACCTCCCAACGGCCTCACCTCAGAAGGAGTGCTGGGGATGGGGACTCAGACTGTGGGTTCAGCCCAGTGCACCCTGCCTGGTAGAGCCCGAGACACGTTCCTCGGGGGTGAGGGAGGGTGAACGAGGCCCTGGGCACTGGGAGCACAGTTCAGTCTCTGCTTCCATCAGGATCTGGCCTCTGGCTTCACCTCCTGTTTCCTTTCCTGCCACCCCCGACCCGGTCTGACTCCTGCTGAGGCTCCCACCCCCACCTCCCCTCGACGTCCCCCTTGGACACTCCCCTGCAGTCACCCCCAGGGCCTTCTCCTCCAGTCACCCCAGACGACACTCCCATCCCAGACCCAGACCCGGGACTTCACCAGGGGCTTCCCGGAAGCCCAGCTCACCCCGCCCCTCAGTGGGAGCTTGGATGACAGCCCCCGCCTTGGGCTCTCCCAGCCCAGCACAGGTGGCCAGAGTGATGGGTGGGCCCCTTCTCCCACCCCATCAGGGGCAACGGCCCCATTAATAAAGGTCCTTGTTTGTGGCTGTAGAATGCTATACTCTCTTGCTTCTCCCCCGAATGGCTTCTACTACTCTAAGGAGATAAAAATGGACATGGCTGAGACAGGGCAGAGAAAAATCAATAAATAATGAAAGTGAACATGAGAGCAATCGTGTTGTCTCAATCACAGGAGTCAAGGAGGTGTCTGAGAGCTGGGATGGGCCGATGACCCACCTAAGGGCCTGGGGGCCTGGGGGAGATGTAGCCTTGGGGGTGTGTCGGGGGAGTGGGGATGTGTGTGCATGGGGGTGGGCTAGAGGTGGGGATGGGTTTGGGGATGTGTCAGGGTAGAGGGTGTGGGGGTAGGGGTGGGGTAGGGATGTGTGTGTGTGGGGCAGTGGGCTTAGGGGCTCCGCCCACTGCCCACTGGGTCCAGGGTCTCCTCAGGGGCCCCTCACAAGCCAAGGCACTGATGGAAGGAGCTGGATCAGAAGCCCCTGTGTCCTCCAGCACTGCTCTCCATGTGTTCATTCGTCTGCTCAGCAGGCATTTATTGAGTACCTACCAGATGCCAGGCCAGGAGAGCACAGTGGTTAAGAGTGTGAGCCCTGGGATCTGACTGCCTGGGTTCACATCCCATCTCTGCCATTTGCTAGCTGTGTGTCCCAGGGCAAGTGACTCAACCTCTCTGTTTTCAGTATTCTTATTTGCCAGAAAAAGGGATGTTAATATTAGTACTTATCTTAGAGAGGCGTGATAGGAATTGAGGGAGACGATTCATGCAGACTACTTAGGTTGATGTCTGCAGCTGGTAAGCGCTTGCCACATTCAGCAGTTTTTCCTATTGTACCAGGCCCTGCACTGAATAAGTGTCGGTCCCTCCCCTCATGGAGCATACCTATGAGGCAAAGACTGTCAATTCCTTTTCGATAATAAAGGAATTATGTTTCATAAAAGACTGCAGTTCAAAAAGTTCCAGCAACTTGTCCAAGGTCACCCAGCTAATCAGTGTCAAATTAAGGACTTGAATCCAGGTCTATCTGCATTGGTTAGGACTGTGTTTGCCTGCTAGTGACAGAGCATCTGGCAGAAAGTGTCTTGAAAAAAAAAGAGGTTTGTTTTTCTCACCTGAAAAGAGGTCCAGATCCCTCAACCCTGTGAGGTAGGTGCTGTCACTTTCCCCAGTATATGGACCAGGAAACTGAGGCACAAAGAGGTTAAGTCACCTTCCCAAGGTCACACACTGCTCAAAAGTCGTGGACCAAACTCCCCACACCCACAACTCCCTCCCCATAGCTACTGAAAAGGCCCTCTGTGGCAATCTAGCCCTTCCCTTATTTTGCAGAAGGGGAAACTAAGGCCCAGAGAGGGCAAGCAACACTTCAAAGGTCACACAGCACATTCCTGGCTGAGCTGGATTCTCCCCTAGTTTCTCTCCACCTGCAGGTCTCTCTGGCTACCTTCTCCTTAGGCATCAGGCAGGGAGGTGACCCAGAGAATGGAGGTGGCTGGACACAGGGAGGTCCAGGTAGCTCTGGAGTGCCCATGGGACCCTACGCTTCCTCCTTCTTCCCACCTCCACACCGCAGAGAAATACAGGCTTTGAAAATGAAAGTCGGCTTGAAGTAAATAGATTAGTAATGGTTTTGTGCTAATACTTTATTAATTATGTGTCCTAAATACATTAAAACATGGGGATTTAATACAGATTTATAGGGACAATTTAGATTTATATGACTAGTTATTATGTGTTAAGTACAGAAAATGCCAGTTGGTTCTCATTACACAACATTCTTGGAGGATAAAAAGGAACCTCTGTGAACTTTAGCTTCCCTGGCGTGGAAGTTAAGGACTGGCAGGGAACGTGGGGGTGGTAGTCCTCGTCTCACACGTGGGGTCTCCTCTTGGGGACAGTGGCATCATCTCCCCTGGATGGTTATTTAATCAGACACAGACATGGCTCCAGGAGGAGGCGCACTGAGTGATGGAGATGCCGCGGTCGTGTCCAGAGCAGCGTCAGGTGGCAGACGCTGTGGAAGTGCCCAGAATGGGAGTCTGGAGCCCTGGTTGGGTTCTCATCTGAGGCCTGGTGCTGCCTGGCCTGTTACCTGGGGGCACTCACCTCACCCCGTGCACTTTAGACTCTAGCCCTCAGAACCAGGAGGGGCAGGGCTGGTGGTCTGGACTCCCTGGGGGGGCGCCTGATATTTGATGAATCTGGTCCCGTGTGTGCAGAGGGATGACCGCTCAGTTCCTACCAGCTGATGGATGCCATGGCTGCGACTTTCCAATCCGTCTTGCTTGGTCACACACCCACGCTGCAGTTGTGGGAGCCCTGCTTTCATGATTCTGAAAGGGCCACAGCCCCTGGTGACCCTGTGGGCTCTGTGCCAGGGAGGCTTCCTTCCAAGTGGGGTCAGGCCCGAGCCGCGGGGCAGTCTGGACAGAAGAGAAATGAGAGCAGCAAGACTCAGGCCTATGCTGATGGAGCCCCAGGTCTGGGGGAACAGCGCCCAGGAGAGCTCTGAGCATGTCCAGAGCCACGACGATGCCTGGGAGCTAGTGGGAGGAGGCTGGAGGGTCATCTACTCAAACTCCCTTGATTTCCAGTGGGGGTTCTGCACAAGGTCACACAGCCTCTTGGTGCCAGGTGGGAGAGCAGGAACTGTCACCAACTGCCAGAGGAGTGACCCTCAGAACCACTTGAGGGTGTAGATTTGGCTCCTGCCAACATCTCCCTCTCCTAGTCCTTGGCCTCTTGGCACCTCACACCCAGCTCTCAGGCACTCCCTGGGGCTTCATCTCGTTGTACCAGATTATGCCAGGAATCCCATAAAGGCTGATGTAGGACAGCCATGTCCTGGAGTCCAAGAAGGAAGGCTCTTCCCAGGACTGTGGAATGCCACTTTGCCTGAATGGTTGGCAGGCCAGATGTGCCAGGGAATTGACAGCCTCTGGCAGCAGCTCTCAGCCAACGGTTCTCTGGGATTGGGGTGTAAATGCCCCAGCTCCCTCGCCCTTCAGGTGGGCTAATCCTTAGGCTGACTTGGACTGTCCACCAGGGTCCCCCTGGGGACTAACTTTGGGAGCCCACCGTGGCAGCTGGTTCGACTGTGCCCCCTTCTCTCCCTGTCTCACTTCCTTGCACCCCTAGCAGAGCTGCCTGCACCTCCCCAATAGATACTTGCTTCAGTATCCTTTTCTCAAGTTCTGCTTCTGGGGCAGCCCAGCCTAGGACAGTGAAAACCAGACAATGAACACAAGCACGTGATGGTAAGGGCTGCAGAGAACAACAAAGCAGGGCAAGGGCTGGAGGCGGGGCTGTATTTCAGATGGTGTGTTCAGGGCAGGCTCTCGGGGGACGTCATATTCTACTAGAGACGTACATAAAGGGAGAAACTGAGACAACGGAGATGCTGGGGC
The DNA here is from genome assembly GCF_048564905.1 of Vicugna pacos. NCBI lineage: Eukaryota > Metazoa > Chordata > Mammalia > Artiodactyla > Camelidae > Vicugna > Vicugna pacos. Next base: position 46,257,821 of record NC_132999.1, read on the forward strand.
AGGGTGCGGGGCACTCCAGGCTGAAGGAGAGCGAGGGGCAGGTGTGGTGTATTTGAAGGGCAGCAAAAAGCCCAGGGACAAGGGCAGGTGGGCAGGGGAGAGGCGGACAGCAGGAGCACAGTCCTGCAGGGCTCGTAGGTGGTGGCAGGGACCTGAGAGTCTAGTTCAGTTCTGTGGGACGTAAAGGACTCAGTGGCATCCTTGTCCAGAGGGAGACCTGCACACAGGAGGACAGGCCAACCCTTGCCGCTCCGTCTCTGCCTCTGTCCCTTGCCTGCATCCTCTGAACCTCGATTTCTTCTGCTGGGAAATGGAGGTAATGACACCCTACTGGCAGAGCTGCCGGGAGGGTGAGTGAGGGGCGTATCACAAACCCCAGCTTCCAGGCGGCACCCATAAGCACTGATTCCATAGGAACTGAGAGGTAACAGAAGGGTCAAAAGGGTCAGGTTCACCAGGCATCCATGTAAAGGTGATTCCCACAGCCCCAGGAAACATCACTTCCCACATACACCACAAGGGCTAAGAACACGGGATGGGGAGTCGGAGGGAAATGAGTGCAAATTCTACCTGCTCCTGGGACCACCCGCTTAGCTCCCCCGAGCCTGTTTCTCATTTGTAATATAGCATCATCACAGCTCCTCCTCGGAGGATTAAATGAGATCATGCACGAAAATGTAGGTACAGCTACTACTTAACATTTGCCATACGTAACTCTCGGAGGGCGAGGCTGGGTCAGCTGGGTTCACCCGTGCACCACCCCTCCTAGAGGAGCATTGCCTGGCCAAATCCACGTGTCCAGTGTTCTCAGTTCTCAGTCCGGCAGCCTCCTCTGGGCAAGAGCTGAGCTGTGTTGGTGGACACCTGTACTTCTGATTTCTAATCCTGTTTTTTCTGTGACCCCCTGTCGCCTCTCCAATCTGCTAGATGCGACCTATGAACCAATGTAGATCTTTACCTGTGGCCATCTGTCCACCCAGACAAACAGATATGCTGCTCCAAGTTCTGAACACAGGGAGAATTTTCCTTCCTTGCAATTTTTCAGGGGTACTCCTGAGTGGGGCTGAAACACTGCAGAAGTCCACTTCCGGATGATGCAGAATATCAGGTAGAATCAGCGAGCAATCGGGACTTAGTTGCTGTCTGTCATTTGACTGGTCATCAGGAGCCTTATGTGAGATCATCAGTGTGAGTGAAGGGAGCCACTAAAGGAGCAGGTGCTGGGAGAGTATGAACCGCTTGCACAGACAACTTACTTGTGCCTTTGAGATCTACCAGAGTATGAACTTGAACACACCATTTCCATTTGGTGACAAGTTATCGTCATGCAAGTCCAAATTTGTGGCTCAGTGGCTCAGATAACATCTGCTTCATGATGGGATGCAAGTCTCATGGTCACCTGATGCTCCATGGGAATATCTTTGGAAGGGTGCAAAGATTTACTCCAATACCCCGAGGGTCTGGGCTACTGGGACTTGTCGCTGGTTCTGTAGCTACTGCATCTGTCACCGATAATTTGGGGGTCGTTAGAGGCTCAATCCTGGGGCCCTAGTGGGAGGAAGAGCAGCCTGGTCTCTTGGGGGTTCATGGTTCTCAGAGTCCTCTGAGTTCTTATTCCACTTCTCAGAAGCCCTCTCCTTTTCAGTCAATGCCTTATTGATTTCACAAATGGGATTTGACAAGGCTGGGAGTCAAGTTCAACTTAGGTTGTCACTCTGCCATCGGCAGGACTGGCTTGCACTATGCCATGGATTAAATCTGGAGCTTGATTTTCAGCTGTGTCTTGCCTGTAGCTACAAGAAGTAAGACGTTTCTTTAGGGCCTTCCTAAATTTCTGGTTCTCTGAGGATACTTTGATCCGGACTTTAAAGAAGTCCCAAGCTTGTCATTTTCTTTCTGGAACAGTGAGAAGTAGCCATCACTCCCCAAACTTCTCGTCACTGGTACCAATGCTAATGCTGCGGTACAGCGGCCACTTGCTCTACTGAAGTCTTGCCTTCAATTGACATTATATCTCAGGCAAACCTAAGGTTTGTTTAGCAAAACAGAAACTCCAATACTAATCGCACGGAGAGGAGTGTCATTATAGACACTGGTCGTGGAAGAGTTGACAGTGTGAAGGCACAAAAAGGGATGGGAAGGGACCCAGGGCTTAGGAACTCAGAATCGGCTGCTGCCCAGGGCTGGAGGAACACTGGGAGAAGGACTGAGCGCTCCTGCTGCTGCCCCTGGGGGAGATGGGGCCACTGCGGCTGCTGCTGGCATCGTCAAAGTCCCTACTGCTGCCAGAGCCTCTGCCACTGCAGCTGCTGCGGCTGATGTGAGAGAAAGAGAGGTAAGCAGGTTCCCTGACCTCTGACACCCCAGTCTTCTGTTAGCACCTCCCGTTGTCCAAAGCTAACTGGGACTAGTGGTCCAGGGACCCTGGGAAATGCTACTTGCAGGGGTCAGCATCACAAAGATGGCGGTCATCAAGGGGAGAGCAAAGGGACAACTGGACCAATGACCAGCACAGTTGGGTCAGGACTTGACTTTTGTATCAAACAAATCAGTCTCAAATCAGCTCTGCTCTTTCCTAGTTGGGTGATACTGAGAGAGGCAGGTAAACTTTCTGAGACTCAGTTTCCCCACGAATAAAGCCAGAATCATTACTGATTGAGGATTGGATTAAGTAAGGTATGAAAGTGCCCATCACAGTGCCTGGCACCAGATACGCCCTTCCTGGGAGGTTCTTACTTCACCCTGAATTCATTTTCTGACCTTGAACAAGAGCCAGGCATTTCAGGGCTGTTTTCTCACCTGTAAAATGAAGGGGTTTGGACCGAGGCTCAGCTGTGATGGGCTGTGGAACATCCCTTAAATGAAAGCGGCAGGTTGGGACAGGAGGGAGGGAGGGGTGGAGAGGCTTTGAATGTGTCTGAGTGCTCTGAGCTGTGCGCTTCACTGGAAAATGTGCTGCAACGCTAGATAGCTCACTACAGCCGCCTTAATGCTCCCTGTATCTCCCTGCTAATGTTGCCCCCCGGCAACGCCACCCTGGCCTCTATTCTCTGTGATGAGCTCACTCTCAGCACTGCTTAGCCAACAAGAAATTGCCACAGGCAGCAGCCGGCTCTGTGCACCGTGGTCAGGTTGGGGATGGGAGGAAGAAAGGGAACTTCAAATTAAATCCATCATGAAGATTAGATCCAGGGCTGTCCAGGGGCCTGAGTGTCTGAGCTTTGAGAACTGTCCTGTTCTGGCTGGAATGATGGCTTGAAACCTTTTGGAACTCAGGTTTGTGGGGAGCTGGAGCTGTGACAGAACAGAGGTGGGGTCCGTGGGAAACACTGTAGCTTAGTGGTTGTCAGTGAAGGGCCTTCTGAGTCCCTGTTCTGCCACTTACTAGCCTTCCAGGGTTACTTAGATTCTTTAAGACAGAGTTTCCTCTTCTGTAAAGTAGGATGCAATCCTGTAATTGACTCATGCTGTCTTTTTTGCCTTGCTACCCCTCCCGTCTCCTCTCAGTGTCTAGCTCTTCTTCCTTTAGGAAACTAAGCCTCCTGCACTCCCCAGGCCAAGAGATCTAGATCAGGTTACTAATCACAGCTCCCACCCCATCTCCTATCCTTTGAGACAGCTAAAGGCCCAGCCAGACTAATTCCAGTATCCCGAACTCTAGAAATAGTGACTGGTCCCAGGAGTGGGCCTGTGACGCAAATCAGACCAATCAGAATCCTTGCCAGGATCTGATATCTGGCTACTGGGGCAGAGACTAGCTCTTTCTGCTGTATGGAGTCCCAGATGGAGTGATGCAAGCTTGGAGTTGCCAAAGGTTATGACTCCTCCCTCCTCTCCTTACCCTTCTCGTGAAGAATTCCAGCAGTAAAGGGAGAGAGGTCTATCCCAAGTTCCTCACAGACAGAGAGAAGTAAAATAAGGCAATGTTAAAAAGAAGTAGATCCAGTGTTCTTATTTGAGCCCCTGGATCCAGCCGTGCCTGAGGCAGGTCTATTTCTGCTCATCCCAGCTCTATGGGACACTGAACCCCCTCTGTGTTTGAGCACTTTGGATTTAGTCTCTCATAAAAGAGCGCTAACTAACAGACCTACTTATCTGGGGGGTTATTGGGTAAATGAGATAACTGAAGTAAAGGGGCTTAGAAGAGAGCTCGGTAACACTGGCTATTATAACCGCCCGGGTCACAGTCGTTCGTGTGTTTGTCTGGAGCTCCGGATTATGACTGCACTGACCATTTGTCAGCCTGTCTCCCTGGGTGTCCTGCTGCTCACTCGCATCATGCATCCTCATCAGAGCTATCCCAGCAGTTCCATCCCAAGGTGCAGGCACATGCACCCTGTCAAATCCTGGATGCTCTCAGGCTGGTGGCTGCAGTCGGTGCAGGGACCAGCTGGGGTCTCTTGACTCTCCTCCTGCCTCGAATGGAAGGGGCTCAGAAGGGCGAGTGGCCATGGTCCTTCATGACCAATTCACTTGTTCTACAGAAGGAGAAATGGAGGCCCAGAGAGGGCAAGGGTCTTGCCCAAGGTCACACAGTGAGGCAGGGGCACAGTCATCAATGTTCTTGGCTTTCTTGAAATTTCCTCCCCTTGCCCAAGTCAGAATTTATCAATCTCTCCACTTCTTCCTTCCTTCCTTCCTTCCTTCCTTCCTTCCTTCCTTCCTTCCTTCCTTCCTTCCTTCCTTCCTTCCATCCTTCCTTCCTTCCATTATAACTGAGCTTCAACTGAGGTGATGAAGACAGGAAAGCCTCATATCCTGGGGCTCCAGGCTGGTCCTCTGAGCCCTGCTGTCTTCTGTGCCTATGAGATACCATCTCACTGTCTAATCTGGGCTGTTTTGGGAGAGGCAGGTTTATCTCCTCCCCTGACTGGGAGCTCCTCTTGCCACACTCATGCCATCCATTTCTGCAACCCTAAGGCCCAGCTCAGCTGTCAGTCAGTGAGGGTGAACTGGGAACCCAAAAGGGAATAGATTTTGGAGGGGGCCATGGAACTTGGTGTCCAGAGGCTTGAGCCTCAGTTTCCCTACCTGCTAGATGGAAATAATAACCCTACCCCCAGGCATCATGAAATGAAATGTTGTTTATAACCCCCTGGGGCCCAGCGGGAGTCGCTGCATGTGCCGCTGCGGTACATGTCTCTCTGACTCTGGGTACCTGGGGCAGTTCTGTCCTCCTCCCTTGAGGGAGAGCAGCATGGGAGGGGCAGGGTCTGCTGGACCCAGCATTGACTCCTGTCTCAGGGCCTGGCACAAAATATTTCTGATTCTATTAATGGTGTTTCTTGGGGTGCATTTAGAGATTTTAGACTCTACATTTTGATGTCATTTTTGCAACAAGAACAAACCATTTTATAACAATGAAGTTATTTATTTGAAGTGACCAGAAAGGGGAAGCTGGAAGCTGTACAGATCCCTGTGACGCCTCCACACTCGTGGGCGGAATGTGGGTGAGGAATGGGTGAACCTGCCTTTGCGACCCTGTGGGAAACGGGGTCTCAGAGGTAGTTAAGGCTTAGCAGGTGGCAATGGTGCCATGGTGACGAGTGGGCTGGGAGCCTCTGACCTGCAGTCTGACCCCAAGTGAGTCCTGCCCACCCCAGCCTGTTTCCCCATCCTGTGCAGAGGGTGCTCTCCTGACCTCTAAGGACCTTTCCAGCCCCTGTGCAGGAGTCGTCAGAGCAGTGAAAGTATGTGGACACCACCAGGAGCCCTGGGGTTTCTTGTGATTGGAAACTAATGACTCTGATCCTGTTTATTGTGAGGAAGATGGAACAGACAAACGGCCTCGGAAAGTGCTTGGGGTGCTTCCAGGATGATTAAAACCCAGTGATGATGACTCACAATCAGAGTTTTCTGGGATGAGCAGGAAAATCAAGAGCCAGGTGCAGCTGCAGCCTGACTGGGAGGGGAGGGGGCACCCAGGGCAGCGAGGAGGGACCTGGCAGCTGGAGATGGTGCAGAGACCAGGCTGGGGCTGGGGCAGGAGCCCACTGCCCTTACTTGCAGATGTGACCTTGGGCCAGCCCCCCTGCCTCTCTGAGCCTCAATTTCCTCAGCTATGAAATGAAGGGGTTGAACAGATAATTCCTGTGGTCCTGTCCAATGCTGTGTTTATATCGAGTGGGGAATCTGGCAACAGGTGAAATTAGGGGGCAGAGGTTTCCATCATTTCTTGTGCTGATAATCCTGGTACGTTTCTCTGAATCCTTCAAACAAGGAAGGGGCTGTCACTGTCCCCTCTGCTGACGAGGACACAGAGGCTCTGCCCGGTGAGGCGCAAACCTCAAGTCCATGGCCACGAGTGGCCCGGCCATGGCGCTGCCCAGCCTCCCGCGGCCCTGCCTGTGCGCCCCTATCCCTGCAGCCATGTCCTCCCGCAAAGATGAAATGCCCGTCGTTAAGGGACCTTGTTTTCAGCAGAGCAAATGCAGAGCATTTGGAAAAGCAGTGAACCAGGCAAGGCTCGGCCACATGCAGCTTTATTGACGGCCCTTGCTTATGTACCAGGCCAGGCAGTCTGGTTACATGTGTTGGAATTTTGCTTGATATTGTTTGATGGTCCCTCTGCGAGGGGACAGATTGTCCTGACATATTGTTGGTGAGGGAGCGGAAGGAGAGAGAGAGAGAGAGCGAGTGAGCAAGAGAGATACAGGCAGAGAGAGACAGACAGAGAGAAGATACGCACTGACTTACATGGCAGGACCTGGTGAATACTGTAATGACACGACACTAGAATGTCTAAGGGATTTTGCAAGAACAAGATCTCTTAGATTCCTTACCAGCCTCAGAAATAGGAGGGCACACGCAGGTAGGGGGCTGGCAGAGCACCGAGGCTCCTGCAGAGCATCTGCGCAGGGGAACTTGTGGGAGCAGGTCTGCACTGACCAGTGACCCAGGTTGTCAGTCATGTGTGCAGAGGCAGAAGTAGGCAGAGGATGAAAGAATGGTTCTGCCCTTCTCTCCCACGTGAGGGGCTTTGAGATTGTCTTCAAATAGGAGGGGACAAATCCTGTTAACCTGTCAATGGGTGTGAGCGCCCTGCTTGCCTTGAGGTGTGAGGAATGGAACGGGGGTCTGAAGGCACCTCTCTGCCTATTCTCTGCCCTCAGAGATAACCTCTGGTTTACCGGACACCACCCAGCTCCTCCTTCCTGTGACCATCCAGGAAACGTGTGTGCTGCCTGTGCTGGCTCTGAGGTCCCAGCCCTGCAGGTGCTCAGGGAGCAGCAGGAGAAATGGACAAGCACAGAGCGGTGTGACGTGAGCCTTCCGGCCTGGCCAGATACTCCCGAGCAGGTGCTGTGCGCGAGCCCCGGCCTGCGTGCTCCCCATCCTGGGCTCACCCAGTCTGATCTCCACCCCAGGGCGACTATTTCTCCATCCCAGCAGTGGGAAACCGGGCTCAGGCAGGCTGTGTCTGGTCCAAAGCCCCACAGCCAGGAAAGGGCTTCCTTCCTTATATTTTGGTGCCCCCTCCAAAAGGCATAGCTTAAAAAACAACACCCAGAAAGATGTCAGAGCCCAGCGGGGATGGCTTGTCTGTGCTCCCTGCTGCACCAGTCAGGCTGACTCCAAAGCCTGGGCCTTTAACTGCTCTGCTCCATGACCTGTCTGGGTGGTGCTGAAAGCCAGGGGACCCCTTGATACAACACCAAATGGGCATCTGTGGCCTGGGCACTGATTTCCAAATGTGAAATGTGTCAGAGGAGGTGGCCTCTCAGACCAGGGGACCTGGAGCACAAGAAGATGGATGGGCCAGACGGGCCCTGCCCACGGCCTTGGGCAGAGCAAATGTGGGATAAAAGCCCCCACCCGCTCCACCCCAGTAAATAGGGTTTCTATAAGCACAGACAGGCCAGCTGCCTATTAACTGCCAGGAGCTACGTTTTTTTCTTTATGTCATAATAAATCTGGCTGCAGGAACCTGCCAAGGCAATTATTACTTCTCACCACCTCTCTGCCGGCCCCTGATCGGGACGTGTTATATATCCTGGGCACCCGGGAGATGGAGCTGTGACGCTGATGGGGGCTAAGGCCGTTGGCAAGGCCCTAACTGAGAGCGGGGCCTGGCTGCTCCCTGTTGCTGGGCTCCCGCTGACCTCCCCCCACTGACCTCTGCTGGACAGGGGCTTAACAGACACCGCCATGGCCGAGGGCCGTGCAGAAGTAACGGTGCCGTTAAATGGGCAGAACCTACCCCATGATGTGCTGGTGAGAGCAGGACTCTGGCGTCCAAGGCCCTTGTCTGAGGGCTTCCTCCTCGCAGGGGCACTGAGCCCGGCCCTGATCCTCAGTGAGCCTTGGAGGCCTCGTCCAAGAAATGGGAGAAGAAACACGGGCCGTGGGGCTCCCAGGGCAGCAGGAGGCTGGATGGTGTTGATGGGATTGGAGGGACCTATGGTTTCATCATGTTGAGGCCAAGCTCTGTCCTGTCGGTGGAGGCTGAGGGCTTTGGATGAGGTGACCTGGCACGCATGATGCAGGGCCCCAGCCCCGCTTCTAAGTGCTCTGTGTGGGTGGTCCTGTCAGCCTCCCAGGAAGCCCGTGAGGCAGGGACCCTCATCCTCCCCATTTTACAAGTGAGGAGATGGAGGCTCAGGGAGCTTCAGCGACGTGCCTCAGGTCACAGAGCCATAGGTGGGGGCTTCTAGAATGCCTCAGTGGAGGGGCAGAAATGAGAAAATCACACTTCATGGGGTCCAGCTGAGGAAAGGGGGAAGGAAATCCACTATGTGATGCTCAATAACATAGGCTCTCTAAGTTGTCATGAGTAAGTCTAGCTCATATATGGGGGAAAAGAGGCTCAGAGAGGTTGAGTCATTTGCTTGAGATTGCACAGCTTATAAGAGATAGAAGCAAGATACAAACTCACTCACGGCTTCTCTTCCTTGAAAGCTGTTCTGGGATTTAGCTATGGAAGGCCCACCGTCTGCTCTTTGGAGACTGGAGTCCCTGACTTCTACCCCCTCCATGGGACAGGTCATTGAGCGAGCAACAGGATGCCCATTGCTGGAACGCAGGACCACCCTAACCCGCTCAGCTTCTCCTGAAACTTCGGGGCTGTTGAGTTGAGAGGATTCCCCTGGACACTAAATCTAGCCCCAGACTGGGCCACATGCGAAAGAACAACACCCCCAAACCAAGCCGGTCAGTGTCTCCAGGCCAGCCCTGCTGACAGCTTCCCAACACGGCTGGCCTGGAGGTGGGGGTGGGGGCCACTCCTATGTGGTCCCAAGAGTGTTGGCTCTGGGAACAGACCTAGCTTGTCAGGGATCCCAATACTTCCGCAACCACCACTTATAAGCTCTGTGGCCTTGGACAAGTTGCTGACCTTCTCTGAGCTCAGCTTCCTCTGATAACTCCTGCCTTGCTGGGTTATGATGAGGATTAAGAAAATGGAAAATAAATGTCAATTACTCCCTCCTTTAATCATCTACAATTGCTTTCCTTCATAACCCTTATTACAATTGGGCCAGTACATATTTTTGTGTGATTCCCCGTTTATTGTCCGTCTTCTCCACTAGCAACTGCAAAACCCCTTGCTGGTGACACTGGGTCTAAATAAATACAGGAATGAATGTTGGGATATCTCACGAGGGCTCTTCCTAACCTTGTAACCACCCCAGGTTCTTCCTCTCTGCATTCTACCTGCTTTCTGCCTGCCCGAGAGGAACCCAAGTCCTGCAAAGGCCAAAGACGGGCCTGAGATCACCACCCCAGACCTGGGCTCCCAACCCGCCTGCTGTGCTCTTCGGGCCCCTCCTCTCCCCACGGATGAAGGTGGGTCCCTCCACCCTAGCCTTTTCTGCTCCTGCCTGTGAATACGGACACGTGTCCTGTACTCTGAGGTGCAGCTCAAGCCACCCAGTGGGGGCTCTGCTGTTTAAAAGGAAGAAACCTGGGCTGACCCCCACTGATATATCTCACGATTTGAGCCTTGTCCCCACACTATTACTCTCCCTCCCCCCACTACCAATGAACAGACTGAGGAGGGGCTTGACTGCCCAGGTCAGCTGCAGCTGGGAAGCAAATGGTTGAGTTTCGGGGTGATTCTTTTTCCTCTTCAGCCTAGAAGAGTGGCTGTACTAGAAGTCCTGTGTGAGCTGACATCTCCACCATGCAGTCCAGATGCTCAGTCTCTTCTTGCTGCTCTAGCATGAGGCCGAGGCCTCTGCAAGCCTCTTGGGGTAGACAGAGGAGCAGCAGCCGGTTCACATCAGCATCACACATGACCCTGACTTTGGGAGGTCAGCGCAGGAAGGTGCAGCTCCCACTCTGATTGGTCAATAGCCCCTTTGACACCTGTTCTGTGCCAGGCCTGTCCTGGGCTCTGGGGCTGCCGGGCTGGCTTGGACATCACCTCTGCCCTTGGGGAGCGCAGTTCGGGGGCTGGTGGATGGATCACAGACAGAGGCCCAAAGATGGGGTGTGACTGCAGTGAGATCCAAAGTCAGGCAGCGGGCAGGGTTAGGACAGAACCGAGCCATCTGACCAGGGCTTGCCGTCCGGGAGCCAGAGCAGGGCAAGGTCAGGGGATATTTTCTGGGGGAAAGATCTTGACTCACAAGTACTGAACATGGAGATGGAATTAAAAACAAAGGGGACTTGACCACCCCCACCCCATGCCAGGTCCAGACACCACTGGCTGCTCCTTTTCCAGCTCTATCCACTTCCGTCCTCCAGAAATGCCCTGTCCCTCTAGTTAGAAACTGTTCACTTAAAAGCAACAACAAACAGGCTAAACAATGTGGGAATTTGCTGGCTCAGAGAAATGAGACCTGCAGAGGTAGGTCCAGCCGGGCTCTGTTTCTCTGACATTCTCTCTTCCAGGGTTGCCTTCATCCCCGGCCTTCACGCCTTCACTCCATGGAGCCAGAGGGAAAGTGCAGGTCCCTTCCCCGAGCTCCCTCCAAGGAGACAGGGTATCCTTCCCCCAGAAACCCCGGCAAACATCTCACCTCTCACTGGCCTGAGCTGGGTCATGCACCCTTCCTTGAATCAATCACACTTCAGCAGGATGGGGTAGCTGATGGCTTAAGCCAATCAGGATCCACCTCAGGAGCGGAGGATTCATACCACATGACTGAGAGTGGGATGCGGCAGCGCCCCCAAAGAGATTCTAAGGGACTTGGTGGGAGGAGGTGAGGTGGAAGCTGGGGAGGCAGCAAAGACTGGGACAGACGCCACCACCTGAGATGGGCAGTGACCTGCTATAGATGGGAAGCCTTCGCTGCCGCTCCAGCCGCGTCTCTCACGTCCTGCCTTGTGTTCAAGGCTGCTGAGAGGCAAGAAGTCCCCCGTCCCCGACAATGGCTCATGACACGTTCATTCAGCCTGTCTGTGCCCCTCAGCTGGTTTCTCTATCCTCACCCCACCTCCCTTCACCCTTTAGATCGCAGCTCAAGCTTCACCTTTTGCAGCTATGAAATGAGTCACCTCTGCTGGGGGCTCCCACAGTACCTCCCTCCCACCACCACCATTTGCTGCACCTTTATGGTCAGATTTCCTGTTGTCCCCCACCCTGTCCACCTCCCTGCACCTAGAGCTTGCCAGTTCTTTGAAGGTATGTGCTGGGAAACAAGCTGCTGGGAAACAAGCTGCACTTAAATTTCTATGAGCTTAAAATATTATATTCATACTTGCTTGCTTAAAACACACATGCTTGCTTTGTTTTAATGTTTTACACAGTAGATGACCTATAGCACGTATTATGCTAAAGAAAATCTGGAAGGAGCCATCCTGAGATTGACCATAAGGGCACGAAGGAGGGCATGTGTTTCCTTAGGGTGAACAATCGATGGTCCTGGAAAGCCAGGTCAGCCATTAACAGAACTTTGTTCTGGCATGAAAGCATGGGGTTTGACCCAGGGGAAATATTTGCTACCTCGAGATGTCCCAGAGGCAATCACAGGGTAGACTCATAAATCTTATATACCCCGAGGAGGGTGATTGTTCCTGGAGGGGATAGGCTGGGAATTAATCAATCACTTAGCAAGCAAAACTTAGTGCTTATTGCTTGGAATATCTAAAGCCTCACCTCTTTGATCGCAGTTTTTTCTGAGCTGTATACTCCTAATAAACATGATGTCGACCAGGCTTTCTGCGCTCTCGATCCACGAGATCTTGAGTCCCCTGGTCACATCTTTGCTCTTTACTTTGTCTCTTTGTTTCTCAAATCTTGCATCGCCCGTCCTCAGACAAAGTCCCAAGCTGCGCTGGACGCAACAAGTGGCGCCCGAACAGGGACTTGAACTGAGGACGGCATTTCTGTAAAGTGGAAGTACAGCGCTGCAAGACCCCGAGAGGAGGGCGAGGCCTCGAAAACCCACTGCTGGTAAGGACTGTCTTGGGAAAATTTTCAGGGTTATAATGGGAAATCTAGCAATCTCTGGACAATATAAGCCATGTGTTTGTCTGTTGAGGCAGCTCCTCGTGGCAGGAGGAGCCTGGACTAGGGAAGGCCAGATACTAGAACTGTTAACGTTAATTGATAAACATTGTACCTGGTCTCCAGCATTAGGCACTTTAAGTTTACAAGACTGGGAAAGAGCAGGAGCAGAACTAAAGAAATTACATGCAAAAGGATTCAGATTCCGGTCACTGTCTCGCCTACATGGAGTCTCATAAAATCAGTTCTGGAGCCATTGCAGACAACTGAAGAATTTGATAATTCTAGTTCTGATGATGACCAAGAGACCCCTGATTATGCCCTACCTGATGGAAAGGGACAGCCATTAGCAGCCATGGCCATGCCTCAGGAGCCCGCTATGCCGTCAGCCCCCCAAAAATGGAGGAGGATATATGGCCACCTCCTCCTCCTACCTTTTCATTGCCAAAACAAACAACTCTCCCTCAGACTCTTATGAAAGACACTATACTTGTTAAAACTAGTTCTCTCCCCACAATACAGCAAGGAATTCTAGAAGCAAAACAACAGGGCGACATAGAGGCACTTAATGTGACTCTACCTGTCGTAGTGAGAGAACATTTGGATCCTGGAGTGGATCCAAATAACCCAAATGGCATTTATAAGGCTACTCATGAACCGTTCTACTTTAAAATGAAGAAAGAACTAAAACAAGCACTTCAAAATTAGGGGGTGAATTCCCCTTTTACTGTGGGGCTCCTACAAAGTATGGCTGAGGGATTACGGCTCGTTCCTACTGATCAGCAAACTTTGGCCAGGACTGTTTTGGCTCCTTCTGGATTTTTACAGTTCAGAACCTGGTGGCTTGACCATGCTGAAACTATGGCAAGGGATAACCAAGCTCGGAATATTCTGGTATCTTTTGACCAGCTAATGGGTCTCAGTGCCTGGGCACGAGTCCAAGATCAGCTTCCGATGGACGATCAGGCCATAGAGCAAGTGAGGCGATGCTGTTTGAGGGCTTGGGAAAGAATCGAATCCAATGGAAAGGCAGCTACATCATTTCAAAAAATAATACAGGGACCAAAGGAACCCTATCCTGAATTTATTGCGTGATTGTGAGAATCTATTAAAAGACAAGTAAAAATATTGAGGCTGCAGATACCACTCTCCAGCTACTTGCATATAAAAATGCCAATCCTGACTGTAAGAAGGCGATTGGGCCCTTTAAAAGGCAAGGCTTCCTTAAATGATTACATTAAATTATGCCAATGAGTAGGTACTGAGTCATTTAAAGCTAATATGATGGCTCAGGCTACGGCAAATTTAAAATTAAATAAAGGGTTTACGGGAAAATGCTTCAATTGTGGCCTCCCCCGGGAAAAGAAGCAATGTCAAAAGCCATTTAAAAGGAAGCCAATGAATAATGTTAAGCAAAAACAAGAAAGGCCAAGATTATACTGTAAAGCACAGGGAAATATACACAAGATCTTATGGTAGCTCACAGAGAAAAAAATGTGACAATGAATATATATATGTTCATGTATAACTGAAAAATTGTGCTCTACATTGGAATTTTACACAACATTGTAACATGATTATAAATCAATAAAAAATGTTAAAAAACAAAACAAACAAACAAACAAAAAAAGAAAGGCCACCTGGCCTTCGTTCTAAATGTGAAAAGGGTGATCACTGGGCCAATCAGTGTAGATCCCTTTTCATAAGAATGGCACTCCCTGCAGGGAAACTCCCAGAGGGGCCAGCTCCTAGCCCCTCAGAACAAGGGAGCAGATCCAGCCCAAGGGGCCATTCAGACTCAAAGAACCAACACCCCCCCTTACCACGCAGTGTCATGGAATTATCCACCGCAGCACGGGGCAGTGCAGCCTTAGATCTGCCTGCTAAATAGTCTATGATAATATCGCCAGGGGAAATGCCAGCCTTAATTAATACAGGGATATATGGGCCCTTGCCAGAAAAAAACTGTGGGATTGATATTAGGAGAATCTGGCCTTACTGCTCAAGGAATTCTGGTACATACTGGAATTATAGATGGCGATTATACAGGAGAAATTACGGTAATGTTATCTCCTGGTAAACCATGGGAAATAAATACAGGAGATCACATAGCACAGATTTTATTATTGCCTTATTTTCCAGTAAGGGCAAGAAAAGGTTTCAGCGGAGAAAAGGGAATCAGCAGATCAGGAACAGCCGGAGTTTTTGTAACAGAAAAAATATTAGAGTCCCAACCAGTATGTAATGTTAGAATTATGGGAAAATTATTTAAAGGATTAATAGATACAGGTGCAAATATTTCCATCATTAGTCGTCAGCACTGGCCCCCAAATTGGCCAACCCAGGATTCTGATGTTGATGTTATTGGTTTAGGAAGAGCTCAAGGCTTAAAGAAAAGCACTCAAATATATAAGTGTCAGGGACGCAACGGACACACTGCATATGTTCAGCCCTGTATTGCCGATCTGCCCATTAACTCATGGGGAAAGGACTTGTTACAGCAATGACAAGCAGAAATATATATCCCTGGGCCTGGTCAGTGTAGTGAACAAAGTAAGAATATGATGGCTCAGCAAGGGTATGAACAAGGCTTAGGGCCAGGAAAAGGAAGTCGAGGCATCATGCAGCCTATGGAGCCTCAGGAAAATGATGGAAGACTGCGTCTAGGGCACCACCCTTTATCATGATGGCCACTGTTGGTAAAACTGAGAATCCTCCCAAACCTTTAAAATGAAAATGGATTACAATAAGACCAGTTTGGGTTGAACAGTGGCCTTTAACAATAGAAAAATTAGAAGCTATCAAAGAGCTTATCCAAAAATAATTAGATAAAGGGCATATAGACAAGTCCAATAGCCCCTGAAATTCCCCAATTTTTCCCATAAAAAAGAAATCTGGAAAATAGAGGCTGCTTACAGATTTAAGAGCTATTAATACAATAATTCAGCCTATGGGCGCTTTACAACCAGGACTTCTGTCCCCTACAATAATTCCAAAGAATTGGCTGTTAATTATTATTGATTTAAAGGATTTTTTAATCTATTCCCCTACATGAGGCAGATAGAAAATATTGCCTTTTCAGTACCTTCTGTAAATAATAAAGAGCCTATGAAATGTTATCAATTGAAGGTTTTGCTTCAAGAAATGCTAAGTAGCCCAACAATATGTCAAGCCTTTGTGGGAAAGACTATAGAACCTGTCAGACAAAACTTTCCAACTTGCTATATTATTCACTACATGGATAACATTTTGTTGGCGGCTCCCAATCGAGAACGTCTCAGCAAGGCGTATTCGCACCTAGAATTATGCCTGGAGAGGACAGGCCTAAAAATAGCCCCTGAAAAGGTACAAACCATTTCCCCATTTAAGTACTTGAAAACTATAGTAAACAAAACAACAATGAGGCCACAGAGGGTAGAAGTAAGAAGAGATAAAAGTACTAATTTAAATAATTTATAAAAATTATTGGGAACTATAAATTGGCTATGACCAAAAATAGGAATTCCCACATATGCCTTATCTAACTTGTTTGCTTTGTAGAGAGGGGATTCAGATTTAAAAAGTCCTAAAAAACTGACTATGGAAGCTAAAAAGGAGTTACAATTAGTAGAAAATAGAATAGCTTCTTCAGTTTTGTCTCATGTTAACCCCGTATTATCTGTCTGCTTAATAATTATTCATTTGAAACATTCTCACACGGGATTACTCACTCAGGAGGATGCAATATTAGAACAGTTATTTTTGCCCAATTCGACAGTCAAATCCTTATCCCCTTATGTAGAAATGATTGCAACATTAATAGAAAAGGACAAAAAAGTTCCGCCGAGTTGTCTGACTATGATCCTTCTCATATATTAATTGATTTAACAAAAAAGGAGATTCAGACTTGCCTATGAAATGCCATCAGCTGGCAAACAGCATCAGCAGACTTTGTAGGTGTTATATAGATAATCATTACCCAGAAACCCAGTGTTACAATTCATTAAAAGAACTCAGTGGGTTCGCAATAAAATTACTCAAAAGGAGCCTGTTCTGTGTGTACCTATTATATTTACTGATGACACGACTCATGGGTATGCAAAATATACGGGATATAAAACAAAAAAAATTGAAACTCCAGGACTGTCAGCCCAACAGGCCAAATTAGTAGCTGTAATAACAGCTCTGAGAGATATAGCTGAAGCTAGTAACATTTTATCTGACTCAGTTTATGTAGTACAAGTTACTCAGGAGATGAAAACAGCCTTGATTAACACAGATTTACAAACTTTACTATATCAATTATTTAATGATTTACAGGAAGTAATTTGCCAAAAAAAAAAAATCCAAATTTTGTATAACCCATATTAGATCTCATACTGGCCTACCTGGGCCATTAGCAAAAGGAAATGATTTAACAGATAAATTATTGCTACCTGCATTTAAGAAAGCACGACATTTTCATGATGTGACTCGTGTCAATTCTAAAGGATTAAAAAACCATTTTCACATGACCCGGGAGCAAGCTAAAAATACTGTTAAAACTTGCCGCAGTTGTTAGGCACTAACTTCTCAAAATCGATCTTCTGCGGGAGTAGATCCCAGAGGACTAACTGTAAATAATATATGGCAAATGGATGTTACGCATATTCCCTCTTTTGGCAAATTATCTTTTGTTCACATTTCAGTTGATACTTAATCCCGTTTTCTTTGGGCCACTGCACAAACAGGTGAAACCTCACGTCATGTACAACAACATTTATATTTCCTGTTTTGTAGTTATGGGCCTTCCTAATACCATTAAAACTGATAATGGCCCTGCTTATACTAGTATATCTATGAAAAAAATTATTGAAACTTGGAGAATTCAACACCTAACGGAAATACCTTATAATCCACAAGGTCAATCTATGGTGGAAAGAGCAAATTGATATCTAAAACAAGTTTTAGAAAAACAAAAAGGGGAAACAAAAGGGGATGCATATACCAAACTGAATAGAGCCTTATTTACCATTAAATTTTTTAAATTTAAATGATGCTAACTTGACACCAGCAGAGAAACAGCATGAGAAACTTAAGGAACAAAAGGAAACACAGTTCCAACCATTAATATGGTGGCAAGATATCCCTTCCAATACTTGGGCTCCGGGGAAGTTGATAACATGGGGGTCGAGGGTATGCTTGTGTCTCTCCAGGAGAAGGCCTTGCCCCTGTTTGGGTACCCAGCCGACGGATCAAGCCAGAACATGAACGGAGACAAGAGGAAGTATTACACCGAACTGGAGCCCCCAGTGATGCAGATGGAAGGGCTGACTCTGAAGAGCACGCGACTGATAACTCCAACACAAAAAACAAAAAGGGCTGCCCTCCCCACATGGGGTCAGATTAAGGCTTTATGCCAGGAAGCAGAAAGGGTGGTGAAGAGTCAAGGCAGGCCTGTCACCACATCTAATTTGGTGGCAGCTACTTTCGCATTGCTTTCTGTCGCCATGAGCGTGACACCTTCAGCAGCTGGAGAACACCATACACATTGGGCTTATGCTACGACCTGTAGTTTGGGGAGAACCCTCTTTTCCTATTTATGTTAATGACTCTTCCTGGGTCCCAGGACCGGAAGATGGCAGGCTGCCTCTCCACCCATCTGAAGAAGGAGTGAAATATAACATGACTATGGGTTTTAAAGATAGGCTTTACCTGTATTGGAGCTGCCCCAGGCTGTTTAAAGTTAGGAATCCAGGCCTGGTTGTCCATGATCCCTAAGTATGCTAACTCTAGTAAAAAAAAAAAAAAAGCTCCATTTATAGTCTAGATTAAGTTTTATATGTGAAAGAAAAAATTCAACCAAATTAGATCCTCCTAATAGTCCGGTGTGCACTATGGATAAGGTTCAGTTTTCATCAAAGGAGATTATTCATTGGGATCACTGCAGGGGAATTAATTATGTGACTTTACTCAATGATTCCTATGCAATTGTAGTGGACTCGTCCCCCAAGGGGTACCCAGCCCAAAATTGTTCACATGCATCTTCCTTTTGTGATCCTAATAAGATCTTGAAATGGAGTATAAATGATAATATTCATAAAATAAACTCTCAATAATTTGGTGAGGAGGAGGAATGAGGCCCCCTTTTCCTCAGACTTTAGAAGGAGTTCCTCAAGAGAATATTTGAAAGATAGCGTTGCGCTTTAAAAAATTTTAAATTTGGAAGGGATCATATGTTCGTGATAATATTTATACCCTTAGTTATCAGACTTTTAATAATAGAACTTACTTTGTCCAGGCTTGCTTAAGAGATCCCTTTGTGTTTTTTAGAGGAACAGTAGCCATACATTATACCTCTCATGAATTAATTGGATCTGGGAAATTATATACATGTTTAAATTGAAACTTGTATGCTCCAATTATTGTTATTACATTCTTAGGAGAAGATTAGGGGTCTGGATTCCAGTGAGACAAAACAGACCCTGGGAAAACTCTTCAGACATGCACGTTCTATTAACTGTTTTGAATACTGTCCTTAAAAGAGCAAAAAGATGCATAGGCCTGTTGATAGCTGCCATCATGGGTCTGATAGCTGTGGCAACCACAGCATTGCATCAAAAGGTCCAGACTACTCATTTTGTACAAAAATGGTGTGAAAACCAAGCACATATTGATGAAGAAATAAATAAAAGGCTGGTGGACCTAGAGAGTGCTGTTTTAAATTTGGGTGAAGAAATTCAAAATTTGAGACTTCAATTACGTTTGATATGTGATTGGAATATCACCACTTTCTGTGAAAAACCCTATCGCTATAATCATACTGATGCCCCTTGGCCCATGATATTGCGCCATTTATGGGGCCACAATGATAATTTAACACTAGACATTCATCAGCTGCGGGCTAAGGTAATAGGAGTGCAACATGCCGCCTTAAAGTCACTTCCTGAAACGGAAACTATGAAAGGCATTCCCAATGGTCTAGAGGCCCTTAACCCATTAAACTAGATAAAAGGATGGGGACCAGGGATTTTAAGCTTTCTGGTGTTGATGAATATTTGTTTGATTGCATTATGTTTAGTCTTCCTATGTGTCCAGTAAGGATTCAATCGAAGGCTGAATGAGCATGCTGCTTTCTCCACGATGCTTCGCCTAGAAAAAAAAAAAGGGAGAAATGCTGGGAAACAAGCTGCTGGGAAACAAGCCACTGGAAAACAAGCCGCACCTAAATTTCCATGAGCTTAAAATACTTTATTCACGCTTGCTTGCTTAAAACACACATGCTTGCTTTGTTTTAATGTTTTACGCAGTTGATGACCTACAGCACGTATTATGCTGAAGAAAATCTGGGGTGAGCTATCCTGAGATTGACCGTAAGGGCACGAAGGAGGGCTTGTGTTTCCTTAGGGTAAACAATGGACGGTCCTGGAAAGCCAGGTCAGCCATTAACAGAACTTTGTTCTGGCATGAAAGCATGGGGTTTGACCCAGGGGAAATATTTGCTACCTCGAGATGTCCCAGAGGCAATCACAGGGTAGACTCATAAATCTTATATACCCCGAGGAGGGTGATTGTTCCTGGAAGGGATAGGCTGGGAATTAATCAATCACTTAGCAAGCAGAACTTAGTGCTTATCGCTTGAAATATCTAAAGCCCTTTGATTGCAGTTTTTTCTGAGCTGTATACTCCTAATAAATATGATGTTGACCAGGCTTTCGGCGCGCTCGATCCATGAGATCTTGATTCCCCTGGTCCCATTTTTGCTCTTTACTTTGTCTCTATTTCTCAAGTCTTGTGTCGCCCATCCTCAGACACAGTCCCAAGCTACGCCGGATGCAACAGGTATGGACGTGAACAAGCATTAATCTATTTCCAGCCTCTAGGTACTGCCTGGTTTAGAGCAAGAAGTCAAAAAAAAATAATGTTGAATTAATGAAAAATAAGTCTGTGTTGAAAAAACAACTTCTGTGAAGTTGTTTGCATTTTAACAAAGGACAAAGCCTCAAGCCTCAGGAATGAAGCTCCAAGGGTAGAATTTCAGGCACCAGTAAATTAGGGACAGATGCATCCTCTGTTGTTTAGTGCCTGGAGGAGGACGTGGCTGTCTCAGCAGGTGGAATTTTCCATTCATGGCTTTCCAGGGCAAAAACAGTCACATGGTCTTCTGAAAAACACAAGTGTGTCATGGAAACAAATGTGTTTCCCCTGACTTGCTGGTGGGAGGAAACTTCTCTTTAGTCTTGTCAGGTTTCCTTGTGCTGGTTCTGGTTGACAGAATGTTCTTTCCTCCCATCCTTTCCTCCCTGCCGTGTGGCGTTGCCCTGCTGACCTTTCCTCCACCCCAGCTTTCCGCCTCCACAGCTGCCCAACCCGCCGGTCAGCGCAGCTCTGGCGGGGGAGAGCCCAAAGTTTGCTGGGAGTTTGAGGAAGCTTTGTTTTGCAGCTCTGACGTTTCCACGTCAATCCCACTGACTGGGCTGCTTCTCCTAAGCTGACTTGAGGCCCCTCGTGATCACTCATTCCCTCGCAGTTCTTCTGGCCAAGCCCTTATTGTGCCACAGTTCCATGCACTGACAGCCTCTTTGACCTCCAGCTCAACCCAGCCTCCACTCTGCCCCAGCGTGGGCCTCAGCAGCACAAAACCGTGGGTCCCTCCTGCCGGAAACCCTTCTCAGGCTCTGTGATGACCTTGGATCACGATCCAAATTCTTTGGCCCTGCACGAGCCACACAGAGGCAGGGACATTAGCCAGGAACATACCAGGCAAAGACCTGCACCTGCTTTTGCACCCACCCTTCGATCTACCTGGATACCCTTCCCTCCTGTTGGCCTGGTGGGCTCTTACTCCTCCAGACCCAATGCCAGCACTTCCTTCTCTGTGAAGTCCTCCCCACTGAGCCTATTTCTGTCTCCACCCATGGTCCTTAATTACTGATCCCCTGGTCTGTCTCCCTAACTAAACCATGAGCACCTCTAGGTCAGAAGCCAAGTTTGATTTCCCATGTCCCCAGCCACAGCATATTATTGTCTGGCAGCAGAAGAGGA
This sequence comes from Vicugna pacos, assembly GCF_048564905.1. Lineage (NCBI taxonomy): Eukaryota > Metazoa > Chordata > Mammalia > Artiodactyla > Camelidae > Vicugna > Vicugna pacos. The sequence goes on from NC_132999.1 coordinate 46,279,215, forward strand.
GTCAGTGTGTGTTTGTGGAATGAATGAATGAATGAACGGACTTACTACTGTTAAGATAATGACAACAATTTCCAGAGCATATGCTACAGTGTTACATTAGGCAACTTGCCAGCACTTATCCACCATAGCTTCACATCCCCTTCTGAGTTCCCTGTGATTATTAGGTCCGTTTTAGAGAGGAGACACATTGGACTCAGAAATGTCAAGGATCCAGTTCAAGGTCACACCATGAGGGAATGAAGGGGCTAGAACCTGAACCCAGGGATCATCATTTACTGAGGATTTACTATGTACCAGGTACTGTCCTATGGTCTAGGGACAGAGTGGGGACCAGAACTGGCAAGTCTCTGCCTCCTGGAGCTCCCGTTGTAAGGGGTGGGGAGGGGACAAACAGTAAACAAAGATATATCTAAATAAATTTCAGGGCTGATGAGTGCCATACAGAAAAATAAAGCAGGTCAGGGGCAGAGAGTGATAGACCGGGATGGGAGATACTTTAGAGGACATCTGAACAGCAGCCTGAAAGAAGCCAAGGGACAAACTTGGTTACAGCAGAGGGAAGCATGTTCCCAGCAGAGGGAACAGCAAGTGCAAAGGCCCTGAGGCTGGAATGAGCTTAGGCTGTTTGGGCAGCAGCAGCAGCAGCAGCAGCAGCAGCAGCAGGTAAGTGTGGCTAGAGCTTGGTGAGTAGGGGAGTCAGAGGGGACAAGTTCAGAGGGACAAGTTCATTTGCGGCAAATGGGGAAGAGGCTTGTGCCCATCTGAGTGAGCCTGGAAGCTGTGGAGGGCCAGGAGTGGAGGGGATGCGATGTGCTTTACCTGTTTAAGGCTCCCCTCTGGCCTTTGGGAGAAGCTTGGTCATGGAGGTGGGCACTTGTGGAAGCTGGAGGCTGATGAAGAGCCTAGACTTAGTGGTTTCTGCTCACAGGCCCCGCCTCACTCCTCCAGGTCTGGGGACCTGCTCGATTCAGCTCCAGGATCCAGCCCTGCTCCTGAGTTCATCCTGTAGCGAGGCCTCTATACCCTCCCCACCTAAGTCTTGTGTCTCTCACCGTCTCGCTGTCCAGTCTGAGCTCTCTTTTCCTGTCACAGGTCACAAGTGCCCCAGGCTGCTCCAACACCTGGCTTTCTGGAAACTCGTATCTGCCTGTTGGCCTGAGAACCCCCATGTCTGGCAGCCAGATCTAGTCCCAGCCTCTACCCCAGCTTCTGTCCTAGCCAGGTGGGGGTGGGCTGGTCCCTAAGCAGCCTATGAGGGGTGGAAAGAATCACAGCGACCCTGTTTAAATCCTAGTGCTGTTACATACATGCTGTGTGATGTTAGGCAAGTGTCTAAACCTCTCTGGGCAGCAGTTTCCTTAACTGTAACTGAGCGATAATAATACCTCCTCCAAGAAGTGTCTTGAAGATGCAATACAACAGGCAAGGACACCCGCCCAGCAGCTTCTGGCTGCAGCAGACCTCACAGTCATTTCTGTTTCAATTCTCCCCACTTCCTTCCTTGAGTATAAGGAGAGGCTCCTTTCCCAAGGTCATACAAGACATCAGGGGATCCAGGTCTCTCACTGTCTCGAGGGATAGTGTTCTGGCAGCAACATACCGTCCTGTGCCTCAGTTTCCTTATCCATAAAATGGAGACAATAATTGTGTCCATCTCAAGTTGCCAATGTGGGGAACTGAGTGGATCCGTACGGAACGCATAAGATGGTGCCTGGAATCCTGTCACCATCTGTGAGCTGTGGCTCTCATGTGGCTCTGCTCCCCTCGTCCTCTCCTCCATCCCCCCTCAGTCCCTGAATATCCCGGAGAGCTTAATGGTTTAGTGACTGACACTTTCCATCACTCTAAGCATTAAGGTCAACACCCAGGTTTTGCACGTAGGGAGACTAAGGTGGGAGGTGTCAAGCCCAAGGTCATATATGCAGCAGGCGGCAGAAGTGGGACTGGACGTTCTGCTCACGGACTACTTAGAGGCAGGTGATGCCAGGATCTGAGAATTGGGATTACTGTAATTATCATTGCTGTCACCTCTGTGTAGAGATGATAGCAGATCCGGCCAAGAGACGGCAGGAGAAGAGAAGTTCAAGGTCAGGGTGGGGCTGCTCGAGGCGGCTCCTCCCCAGGAGCGGAGAGGGATGTCCCCAGGCAGTATCTCACCCCTCACCGTGATGCTCCTCCCCTTTGCCAGTTTATTAAGCAGCTTGTCTCCAATCAGGCTCCACGCCTGGGGCAGCCTCTGTCACTCTGAGCCTCTGCTGAGTTGGGGGAATGTCCCAGATTCCCGCATCAGAATCACTGCATACCAAGCATGAAATGAAGGGGCCAGGAAGGGCCCTCACCCATACCCTCTCTTACAGTTCTCACAACGGCCCCATGAGTGTGGCAGTGCGAGGACAGCCCCATTGTACAGATGAAGAGATTGAGGCCCAGAGAGCTTGGGCTGCCTGACCCAAGTCCTGTAGAAAAGGGAGTCTCCCTGAGGACGGAGCCGAGACTCAGGGAGGGACAGCAGATCACCCGAGGCCACACAGCATTCCCTCCTGCCCAGTCCTACTCCCACCTCATCCAGTAGGGGCTGAGCCTCTGTCCCCCTGATCCTCAGGTCAGGGCTGGCTGTAGGCAAGGTGATGCTGAGTTTACTGGGGCTCTTTTAAAATGATAAATCAGATCATTTTGCCCCCTGACTAAAGGTCTGTGGTGGGTAAGGGGACTCTACCTTCAAAGATGAATTAGTCTCATTGACCTCACGGCCAACCAGATGCCAGCACTGGGGGCAGCTGCTGCCACAGTGTGACCCCCAGGTCTCTGGAAGAGGCTGATTCACACATGCTGCCGGGGGTCTCAGCACCTCCAGTCTTCACAAATCTGCTGTGGGATACACGGTGGTGCCCACTTTACACAGGAGCAAGCTGAGGCTCCCAGAGGTGAAGACATGTACCCAGGCTCCTACACCCTGGAAATAAAGGATCCACCCCTGGGGCCATTGACCTCAAAGCCCCCAGTCAGCAGCTCTGAGGTCTCATTTTGGGAAGGCAGCAAGATTGATGCACGTGTCTGCAGCCGGGTCCCGCTGTTCCCAGCTCTCTGACCCAAGCGGCAGGGCCAGCAAATGTTTTATTACTTAAATTAAATCCAATAATTATTACCCCTTTGGCTGGACATTGAGAAATTGTCTCAGCCACCAAGGTGCAAGGTGAAAGAGGATTTTCTGGAGAAGAGGAAAAAAAGATCCACGTGACAGTGGCTGGGGTGGACAGGGATGAGGAGAAAGACTTGTGGCTAAGGAGGCCGGCCAGGGGTTTGGGGCAGTGGGCTCCCAGCCCAGCAGTCCCATCACCAACCCCCATGAACCTCTCCCGGCCTGGCTCCCTCCTGGGTAAAATGGCTCTGGCCAAGCACAACCTTTGGGTGGCTCCACTCCTGGAATTTTTAGTGACACTGACTCTGCTGGACCCTCTTGCCTCCTCTGTCCTCCCAGCCTTTGCTCAGCTGGTGGCTCTGCTGGGAGCCTTATCCCCTCCAGTGGCCTGCATACCCCTGCTCATCCTCCTGACCCCAGCTGAGACACCACTTCCTCCAAGAAAGACCCTGTCCATCCCGCTCTGCCCACTGCCGGTGCCCTCTACCCGGAGGGTTGAATCTGTCCTGCTGAGAGCTGTCCCCACTCCCTAGGACAGAGCCTGGCCCTAGTAAGCACTTAAAAATGGATGATATTTATTTATTCACCAAGTCTGTATTGAGCACCTGTATGCCAGGCCCTATGTGGGTGCTGGTAGAGAAGGGCGAGCAGGACCTCTGGAGGCTCAGGAAACACATTCTTCCTCCTTAACCCCCAGGCTGTCTTGGCTTCGGGGTGTGACCTCCGCACACACCCCCACCCTACATCCCCTGGGCCCCATCTCTCTTTCCCCACAGTTCTGGCTGTGCGGCCCCCGGTCTGTAGGACCTCTAGAGACGGCCTGTCCCATGCAGGGGGTGGTCAGGGTTGAGGTGCCTGGATGCCGGATCTGGAGCTCAGAGGGGCAGCCAGGGCCTGGACAGAGGGACAGGAGCCGGCTGTTGATAGTGGGGGCGGGGCCGTGCAAAACAGACCCGAGTTTAATACACACAGGGTTTCCACAAACTGGACTCCAGCGGTGCAAGGCTGTGACCTTGGAGGAGCTTCCTGCTCCCGGGGAAGCTCCACCTTGCCCTTCCGGTCATCGCTTCCCTGCTGCTCCTTCAGATGCCCTTCTTCTCCAAGATGCTCTGGGCTCCCTACTTCCTGCCCAGAATGTCTTTCCTTCCTCCTGCCCCCCAGCCTAGGCCCCCCCAAACTGCACATTGCCTCCCCCTCCTCTGCTCCCGGGGTGAGAGAAAAGAAGACGGTGGGGGTGGGAGAGGAGAGCAAGGCAGGCGGAGTGTGCACCCTGCTCCTCACTGCCGGGCTGTGTGACCTTGAACGAGTCTCTTCCCTGAGTCTATTTCCTCCCCTGTGGGATGAGGGAGGTGACACCCACTGACCAGACTGTAAACATTAAGACTGTCCCGCTTAGGATGGTCTCATTCATTACCTGGGTGCCTACAATGTCTGGTACTATATGAACTCCTACGAGGCAAGTACTGTTCTTTGAGTTTCATCATTAATTCAGTGCATATTTATCACACGCTTCTTTCTGACAAGCAGGCTCCACCCCAGCCCTCTGGAAGCTCTCCGTGTTTGCCTCCCCACAGAACAGGACAACCTGACTACGACTAGGACCCCGCAGGCCAGGTCTCCACAAGGAACTGAATTTGAAGAGACAGTCCGGCAGCCGAAAATAATCTGAAGAGCAATTTCAATTTTTACTCCCATCTCTCAAGGAAAACCAAGGGAACGCAGTTTATGTCTCTGTATCCCATCCCCAACCCTCTGACATCCCCATTTCTCACCTGGGAGAGCTGCAGAGCCTGTCGCCAAGCCAGACCTCCCAGCCATCCCAGGTCCCATGCTGGCCCGACTTCCTCCTCTGCCTCCTCTGTTCACCAGCTCTGTACTCCCCGCCCCTCCTCCATCCACGTACCCCCACCCCTCCGCCATCCGCATTAGAGTGATTAACTTATCCTCCTGGATACTCTCCGCTTTCACTTCTGATTCTGCATCTCCCACGACTCTGGAACCATCCCACGAAGATAATGTTCTCCTTGAAGGGCGGGAGGAGGGGAGAAGCGAAGTGGACTGAGGTAACATTCTCTGGGGGCAGAGTGGAGGGGGTGGGTTGGATATGCGCATGATCACCAGCCTGGCCCTGCCACAGCAGGTTCTTGGTCAAGGACAAGATCGAGGTCCCACTGGCCCCAAGATGCAGTGATTCTATGGATTTTGAAATGTAGAACTTGGTGTTCCATCAAGGGACCAGGGATGGGGAGCTAGAAGCATCTGTCATGCTGTGGATCAGGAGGGACAGCTGGGACATAGAGAAGCTAGAAAAGTGGGAGGGGTCTCCCCTGCCCAGGCCACTCTGTTCAAGGCCTATGCTGGACCCTAAAGCTCGGGGTAGAGACAGGAGTGGCTAAGACCTCACTTCACTGAGAGGCCCAGCCTCTGACTCTGACCTTGGCACATGCGCTTGGCATCCTGCTGATTTCTGAAGAGGCCCTTGTCTGAGAGACAGAAATGGGGATGCATTTGCTGGCTTTATGACTTTGTGGGGCTCTCTGAGCCTCTATGTCATCCCCTGATTGTGAGGGATAAGTGAGACAGTGTGGGAAGAGAACGGAGCCTGTACACCCAGCTACCGGGCTCCTGCCACCCCTCCTGCAGGGCCCTGCTCTTCTCCAGCGCATGTCACTGAATGCTGGCACCCTGCTGGTCCGGCAGGCAGAGCAGGGAGCTGGCTGGGGTCAGGACTCTCCCACCTTGGCTCACTGGTGACAGTGCTCACTGTCTGACCTTAGCTTCGTCCCCTCTGACCCCAGGACCGAGTGTGTTGTTCACACACAGAAGATGCTCTAGGCTGTCCTGGACATTGGAGGGACCCCAGACAGGTCATCATTGGATGCTTATATATCCTCTGAAAATCTAAAAAATTATAACACATTAAATCAAAGAACGCTATCCTGCTACCTTGAGGAACAGGATTGTGTAACTACCTAGGAGCCAGATTTGATTTTAAGCTTCAAACGCTTCGAAGTTCCTCACTAGGATGTAACCGTAGCTGCCGAGAGAACCAGTCCTCGGTCCTGGGCCCCTCTGTCTTCCCATCCCAGATCCACCCAGCGCCCAGATCGAGGAGAGGCCTCATGCACACATGTGGATACATCCAAACACCTGCCACAACCTCTGCTGGCAGCTGTCCCTCGGGCTCAGGGACTCACACGGGCGCCCAGCCCACGCTCGGGAGCACGAACTCTGGAAGAGGGCCCCTTGAGCAGAAAAATTGTGGGGTTCTGGGTACCTGAACCGTGGTTTGGAAGGATGGGGCTCAGAGACTGGATGGGCACAGCTTTTTAGCTGTGCAGATTTCTCATCCTGGGGGACGAGGGCAGAAGGAGAGGACCCAGAGTGGGGCCTGAAAAGTGCAGGGCTGAGGGCAGGGGCCTCTTGCCCAGATCTGAGGGTGGTGTGAAGTCCAGCCCCATTCCCCGTGCCAGGCCATCTGCCCAAGAGGCTGGAGTAAGACGTTAGGGAGAGCGAGACCCTGTGCCCAGGTCACGGACAAAGGCTCAGAGATAGTACTAAACTTAGGGCCTGGAGCCCCAAGGACAGGAGGACAGACTCCTCCTGGTTGCCCCTGACTTCCCGGGAATGCCCTCTGTCTTGGACAATTCGAGACAGCTGGTCACCAGGCTGAGGACAGAGTTGGCCAGAAAAGGGGTCTAGGCTTAAGCAGTCGGAGTCAGGGAGGAACATCATGCCTTACCTGTGCAGGGGAGCAGGTCCAGGTGGACCCGTTTACCTGACTACCCTATGGGGCCCGGGCAGACCCAGCTCCCTTGAGTATCACAGCTTGAAACGGAAGCTTGGGCCTCAGTGAGGAGCAGGTACTTACAAATCTACAGTTCGTGCATTCAAAGCAAAACAACTCAGCCCGCCCTGCAGTGGCCCCATGGCTTACCCATTCACACTCACTGCAGGTAAGTAGATTTTGCAGAGCTGTGTCTTCTCAGGAGTGTGTGACTTCGGCGTTCACCTCCCTTAATGGATCTTCTATAGGAATGTACAAGAGATCCTTGCCTTTAAAAGAGAAGAAAGAAGAGAAGGTTATTAGCTAGTAGAGAGGAAACTCTGATTTTAACATAATGTAACTTAAAAGGAAGTGGTGCCTTTTGCCAGACAGCCCTCCATGAACCTCTTACCACGACCCGTTCATAAAAGCAGAAGGAAGGCACGCAGGGACACAGGTGTCCAGGCATTAGCCAGGTGGAGGAGATGAGCGGGCTCACTGAGGCTTTTGAGGTAAATGGAGAGTTTTCATCAGCACAGAGAATCCATTTCTGTGGACTGAGGTCAGGCCAGACCCACCTGTCAAAGCTGGACCGAGAGACAGGAGACTGGGGAGGGCAGGAGAGGGACAGCCATGATCCCCCGTGGGATTGTGGAAAAACACCTGGAGCAGATGGCCCCTGTGGGAACAGCACCCCTCCTGTGGGTCCGGGGCTTCACCGTCTAAAAGTCCCCTGCAGAGTCCCCAGCTCGGGGAGACACCGGCTGCTTTGGATGGAGGGTGACTTCGGTGTGGTCCCAGTGCCTCCCCGTGACGAGGGAGGATCATCTCACTGAGTCTTCACCTGGACTTGAAGGGAGGCGCTATCATTACCCCCATTTTGCAGATGAGGAAACTGATGCTCAGAGAAGGGGAGGGGCTTGCCCAGGGTCTCACAGCCAGGAGGCAGGGGAGCCAGACACAAGTCCCAGAAGCGTGAGGGCGGAGCCATGTCCCTGGCTAGGGTATCCTGGGGCCTGGGTGGGAGTGGAGGGAGCCTATCTGTCAGGGACCATCTACCTGCCAGGCTCTGCTGGGGCTGCTGCGTATTTCAGGGTCTGTTACTCTGCCCTGCAGTCCTGGGGGTGTTATTACCCCCATTTCCCTGCCCAGAGCAGCAAGAGGCCCAAACAAGCGTGTGTGCAGCAGGGCGCAATCCTGACATTCCGCACCCAAGAGCTCGTCCCTTGCGAGGAGAGTGGTCCCCGGGATGCAGCGCTCACCTGGCACCCCACATCTCCTCTCTCCCGTGACCCACCCAGCCCTGGGCACCTCCTCCGGGGCTGCTGCCCAGCCCTCCTCCTCTGCCTCACAGCCGCCTGCTGACCCTGCCATGTCACTCACTGCCTGGTCTGAGAGGGACCCTGCTTCCGGGAGAGGGAGAGGGGCCGCACATCCCTTCCAGGCAGCCCGAGCCTTTAACAGGGGCCTCCCGGGGAGGGCAAACCCAGCGGGAGTGTCCAGACACCGCCTCTTAAGAGTGAGACCTGGGCTTCGTGTTCTCAGAGGTGTGATGCTCTGGTTGGGACGGAGCTGGTGGAGAAAGAGTCCTTCTCTGGGCTGGGGGTCCCTGACTTGCTGTGTGAGCTGGGACAGGCCCCTCCTTTCTCTTGACTTGGGTGTGTCTGCCTTGAAGGTTATGGGGCTGGGTTATTTGCAGGAACCCTCCCAGCCCCAATTCCCAATGAGTCCCTGACCTTTGACAAGAGGTTGACATTTCTGCAATCCAGGGACGGCCATGACTCCAGGAAGGTCAGGGGGCCCACGACTGCCTGAGGGAACTAACATCCGGTTCCCCCGCCCTTGAGCTGCCAGCACTGAGTCCCATCCCCTCAAAGCGGCAGCAGATCCCAGCCCCACTTCACAGTCATACCCCTGAGTCTTCATCTAAACCCATCAGCCCCACCACCTCTTCTTCCTGAAGCTCCCGTTGGGCTCACAGCCTCCCTTGAACCTGAGCCTGGTCCGGCCTCCCAGCGCCAGCAGCCGTCCTGTCGCTGGCTGTGACTCCGCTCTTCCTCTGCACTCCGACCTAGGCCCCAAGAGCCCACACAGCAGCCGTCGCCCCAGCCCAGGCATAGGCCGCCCAGGAGGACCCAGCTGTTGCCACTGCAGACTGCACGGCAAAGGCAGCGAACAGCGGAGCTCTTCCTGGAAGGCCTGGCGTCTGCAGGGGGTTTGCTCCCCGCCACTCCTCTCCCCCCACCCCTGCCCCCGCCGTCAGGGGCCAGGACACCTGCACGTGGATCCTTCCTTCCCGGTGAACAGAAGCCCGGGTCCCAGGCAGACGTGCTCAGGCTTTGGCTGCATTTAAATTGCTCTTCCACAGTCAGTTCCTCCCTTTCTTTGCGGGGGCTCCTGGCTCTCTCTCTAATGCCTCCTTTTGTGTTGCTGCAAATTGTTTTCGCTTCCAGCAAAGTAGGTCTCGGGCTCTGCAGAACGTCCAAACTCCTGGGTCCTGGAGGAAGACGTTCCACCTGCTTTCCCTCCCTCTCGGCCAGGCACCAAGTCCTGTCTGAGCCACAAAGGAATGACACCTTGGAGGTGACACAAAGGTCTCTCCCTATGGCCATAAATGCCACTGCCCACGAGGTCCGTGAACCAGCGCAGTGGGCTCCTCTCCCCACATTCACAGATGAACACGTGCTCCACGTTGATCCGGGAAGGAGCCATGTGATCCTTACGGTAATGACACGGATGGTAACTCGTGATCATGGAGCCCCTCCTGTGCGCTGGGCGCTGAGCAGGGTTCTTTCCAGGCACCGCCTCTCATTTCTCCCCGGAAGTCTAGAAGTGGGGTGCTACAACTGTCCTCATCCCTCAGGTGGAGACACTGAGGCTTAGAGAAGTAGTAAACTCACCCTGGCTAATGCGGCCTGTAAGCAGCAGGGAGCGTCACACCCTTGCCTGGGCGGGTTGATGCCTCAGCCCCAACGTGTACCAGGGCCCCCCCCACCAGCAAGTCTTGCCATGGCTCCGAGGACACTGTCCTTATCTCTCTGATGACACCAATCCCTGTGAGTGCTACTGAAGAGCCTTCCGGCGTGCAGGGTGCACATGCCCCTGTGTGTTCCAACAACACCCTCCCCGTGGACCTAGCTAATCCTGGTCCCCAAGGACTCCGGATCCAGCCTGGCAGGACAGCCTTCAGATTCAGTGATGGACGCACGTGCAAGTACACCCGATTACACCCTCCACCTGTGCTCCCTCCCAGGCCGGGGGTCTGATGGCCAAGTGCTCATTCACAGACAGGGCCCCGAGTGCCCACGCCTCCATCGGGGGGGGGGATCGCGGGCACTAGAAGACCCTCTCCTTCCTCCCCTTGATCTCATCTGCCTGTTCACACACCCCCTCACGCCCACCACCCAGCCAGGGGAGCCGGCCGTCCTCAGCGACGGAGGAGGCAAACAGACAGAGATGGTCGTTCTGGCTTCATCAGCTCCCGCGTGGGGTGTCGGGGTGGGAATTACGTGCTCCCAGCGCTTCATCACCTCGGTTACTGTCTTATCTTTCTTTATTCGTTCTGGCAAATTAATTAGCACTGTCTTCCCGGTGCCGTTCTCTGGGAGGAATTAAACTGCAGCGGCAGAGAGAGAACTGGCCGTGGTGGGCGTGTTTGATACATCTTCCAGCTCGGCTCCCTGCATCCGAAAGGCCCACTGCCCTGGCAAGTGCCAGAATGTGGTTTGGGGCACTCAAGATTGGACATTCACCTCTTCTCTTTTTGCTTAATCTCAGAAGAGGAGAGGAGTCAGCCACTCTCCCTCCAATTCTGCTTCCTCAGCTGCGGGCGCACTAGGGAGATGGAGGCTCAATTATCCCCATTTCACAGAGGTGGACGTTGAGGCTTTGAGAGGTCAGATGGCGCCACAGTCAAACAGCCAGCGAGGGGCATATGCGCTGGGCTGCCTGCCTCCCACATTAGGGGTCCCTGGGCTGCATCTTGCCCACCATGGGTGCTCAGCAGAGGCTTGCTGGGGGGTCATGCCCACCTCCAGTCCTTGTGGCCCAGAAACCAGCAGAGAGAACCAAGTGACCCTGAGGCCTGGGCTGGGGGAGCAAATGCTGGGCAGGTCTCTGTCCTTCCATCTGGTCCATCAGTGAGTCTAGTTCAAGGTGAAGACGGGAGTGGAAAGCTCAACGCAGATGATGCCATGATACCAATTTGTTGTTAGAGCTCAGGGCGGGAGGAGAGTACGTCTGGGCAGCTGGACCTGGGAGGGTCAAGGTCTCCATTCCGGCCAACATTTCAGGCCCCTGTGAACCAAGTCAGGAGGTGGTGGAGGAAAGGGGAGTGAGGGCTGGGAAGGAGAGGGGGTGAGCTCCGAGCATCTGGTGCTCCGGGTGTCTCTGGTTCCCGCCTCCCTCCAGCTCCCTCCCCTCCAGCTTTCTCCCCTGGCCTCTCCCCATCACTCTCTCTCTCTCTGTGAGTGAATTAATCTCTCCCTATCTCTTTTTCTGTCTTGCTATCTGTGTCCTTTTTCCTTCTGTGCCCCCACACTCATTTTTTCTCTCCGCCTGTCTGAATTGTATCTCTCCCCTCCATCTCTGTCTGGATGTGTGCGCTGGGGCCGCGGTGGGGGGGGGGGTCTGAGTACATTTCTCTTTCTCTTTATGCCTGTGTCACACTCTCATTTTTAAACCTGCTCCCAAAGGCTCTCTCTCTTCCTCTCTGTGTGTGTTTGCATGCAGTCTGTATCTTTCTCTTTTTATGTGTTTTCTACCTTTACCTCCCTCTAGGTGTCTCTGTTTCTTCCTTCCTTCCTCCCTCCCTTCCTTCCTACCTTCCTCCCTCCCTTCCTCTCTCTCTCTCTCTTTCTTTCTCTCTCTCTCTCTTTCTTTCTTTCTCTCTCTCTCTTTCTTTCTTTCTCTGTCCCTTTCTTTCTTTCTTTCTTTCTTTCTTTCTTTCTTTCTTTCTTTCTTTCTTTCTTTCTTTCTTTCTTTCTTTCTTTCTTTCTTTCTTTCTTTCTTTCTTTCTTTCTTTCTTTCTTTCTTTCTTTCTTTCTTTCTTTCTTTCTTTCTTTCTTTCTTCTCTCTCTCTCTCCCCCTTGCACTCCCTCCCTCCCTTCCTTCCTCCCTTCTCTGTGTAAATCTCTTTCCTTTATCTCTCTCCACTCCTTTCTCTGCACTGGTTCCCTCTCTCTCTCCCTCATCTCTCTTTGTACTTGCTCCCTCTTTCCAAGTGTCTGTGTCTGTTTGTCTCTCTCTGCCCATGTCTCTCTTTCTTTCAAGGGAGGATCAATTACAATTTGGGGCAGGCAGGCCACCCTCAGCTGATACTTAGGGAAGGGACACTTTGCAAACCCAAGTGGGGCTCCTGAATCACCTTGCCCAGGTGTAGCAGGAAGAACACATGTCTGATCTTCTCCACTTCCTATGTGACCTTGGGCAAGTCATTCAGCCTCTCTGACTCTCAGTTTCCTCATTGGTAAAATGGGGCTGCTGTGGAACTGGAGGCCAGCACACAGGGTTGGCACAACAGATAGAGGAGGAGTCAAGGCTTAAAGGCTGCCCCCCTGTGGCCTCAGGCCCATAGGTGGACAGAGGAGATGCTGGTGGTGATGAAGGAGCCACGGAGGCTTCCTGGAGGTGATGCTGAGATAGGCTGTGGGGCACAGACAGCGGGCGCTGTTGGGGGGAGGGCAGCAGGAGGTTGATGCTGGTGTCCTCCTGGCCTGGCTCTGGGCCTCTTCCTCCCCCTACCCTCCAGTACTTCCAGCCCTCTCCCCAGGGAAGGCTACCTCTGGGGGCTTTATGCAGGTGGAGAGCCAGGGACCAGGCCTCAGGGCTGGCAGAGTGACCAAACCCCTTGGATCCAACTTGTCAGGAAGGAATCAGTCCTGGTGCTGGGAAGCAGGGCTGGGGTCACCATCCTGCCCCCGCCCAGCATGTAGGGCTGGGACAGATGGCACCACCTCTCAGGCAGACATGCTCACTCACTTCTCAGGTGTTTACTGAGCCCTGATATGTGCAGAGCTGGTGACGCATCAGGGGAGCTCTGTTAAGAGGGGAGACAGAGGCGATTCAACACCCCCAGGGCATGTGGGTGACTGCACACGGTGACGAAGGAACACAGGTTGTGATGAGGTCATAGAACCGGATGGGTGGGAAAGAGCTGACCTGCCAGAAGGGTGGGCGAGAGCCTCCAAGCCTGGAGGACAGCCTCTGTGAAAACTGATGGTGTGAATTTACTCTGATTGGAGATTCAAGAGAAGGAAGTCCTGGGACGGCTATGCAAGTGGGGCGAGGGCAGAAGGAGTGCCTAACCCAGAGGGCGCAGGGCAGGGCCAAAAGGACTTCAGTGAACCAGGTCTGACTTTCTGGAGGAGGAGGCACTCAAGCTGAGTCTTGCCGTTGGGGTGGGATATGGAGATGTGGAGATAAGCACAAGGGCAAGCTCAGCCCCAGGGACAGTCTGAGCAAAGGGCTGGCAGTGGGGCACCTCTGTCAGGGATCCTGAGGACAAGCTTGGTTCGCCTGGCACACTGGTCACCAGAAGGGAAGTGGTGGAAACCGCGGCAGCAGCGCAGGCGGTGGCTGGTGGGGACAAGAGGCAGAGCCTTGAGTGCCAGGTTACGACCTCACAGTGGGGGTCTTGTAGTGGAGAAGGTGAGCAGTGAGCCAGATGGATGGGGACAGGCAGGGTGGCGGGACACTTCAGGCAGGGGACGGGGGAGGCAAGGACAGAGTTGAGAGGGAGCCTGCACCAGGGTGAAGGGGTGAACGTGGAGGAGGGGCAGGGACTACAACTACTACTATTACTGCTACTGCTGCTAACATCAGACACCAGTATTAAGCGCTTACAAAGTATCCAACACTAAGGCTACAGTTTCCTATTTAATCCTCACAACCTTCCATGGGATTGGTACAAATGGTCACCCATTTTACAGACATGTAACTGAGGCTCAAAGATACCAAGGAAAGCAATGGACACTGTGATGCACCCCCAGACTCTGCTCCAGGAATGGGCGCCTGCCCCCAGCTGCTGGCAGGGCTGTGGGAAGTGGCCCTGGGCTGGGATCCCCATGGAAGGCTGCCAAGCTGAAGGAACTGTCCAGCCTGAGGTCTCACCCACTCACTGCGGCAGCATGTGCCTGGGGTGACCACCCCTCAGCTGGCCTGCAGCTCCCCAGGCCACCTGCCTGAAGTGGGATTTGGTAGGACATTGCTTGGCCAGGAAATTGATGCCAAATTTGCCTGGCAGAGCCGGGGCTCTCAGGGAGGAGCAGACAAGGAAGCCCTGCTTCCTGGACACCAGGGCACTACCCAGGAGGAGAGGCTTCGGACCAGCTCCTCATTCTTCAGAGGAGGGGACAGGGCCTGGAGGTGTGGTTATTGGGCCACAGCCGGTCGGAGCTGGGGAGTCAGGGACCAGTGGGGGCTGAGCGTCTACTGTGGGGCAGGCATCTTGCACCAATGACGGTTCAGTCGTCTGTAAGGTAAGAAGCATCAAGCCTCCACTTCTCAGGGCTCAGAGAGGTGAAGACCTAGCCTGTGGACAAGGCAGGTGTGGCAGGGCTGGGGCCTGAGCTGGTGTTCTGTCCCCAGCACCCTGGCTTGAAGGGACCCTGATAACAGAGTATCCAGGACCCAGCCATCAGCAGACCCTGATTTAGACGAGGCTCCAGCTCTTAAAGACTGTGTGGCTTTGATCAGGTTGCTTAACCTCTCTGAACCTGTGAATTGTGGATATCAAGCTGCATCTCTCTGGGTGGTTGTGAGAATTAGATGAGCCACGTTCTTACACAGCAGGCACTCCAGGGGTACTCGGATCTTTGCAAGGCCCCTGCCGGCCTCCGGGGCTCTCGGCTCCCTGCCCAGGGCCCTACTGCCCAGAGGCCTTTTCAGGGCACAATGTGATTCCAGGTCTGACATCAGCAGCAGTGTGTCTTTGCTTTTGAAAAGCTCCATTTGGATGTGGGGGTTATGGGTGCTGAGGAGCCTGGGGAACATAGCGAAGGCTGAGCTGACCCAGGGCCCCCTCAGTGCAGCTGAGATCCAGAGGGGCCAGTGCAGGGCAGGGCCTGAAAACCTGGGCTTTCCTTCCTGCTCCCTCTTTCCTGGCTCCTGCCTTTTCTGGGTCTCAATTTCCCTCATCTGTATGATGGGAGCGGGGGTGTTTGGACCAGATGATTTTAATCCTCCTCCTCCTCCTACTGCTGTGGCCAGAAATCTATCTATTCTGTGTCTCTGTTTTCCCTTGTTGATTCACTTTCTGTCTCCCTCTGAGTTTCAGAATCTCTTTCTCTGATCTGTATGTGTGTGTGTGTGTGTGTGTGTGTGTGTGTGTGTGTGTGTATGTCTTCCTCTTACACACACACACACACCAGCCTCTAGCGCTGCCCCAGCTCCTCCCCACTGTCTCAGAGGTGTGCCCGTGTCTGGGCAGCAGCTCCAGCAGGCTGGGCTCCATGTGTCTGTCCAGGGCTGGCCCAGGGACAGAGGAAATGAGCAGCAGCCCCTCAGTCAGAGGAAGAGGAGCAGAGAGCCACCCCGGACCTGGGAGGGTAGCTCAGGCTTGTGGGCATTTAATCTTGGATGTTCTGTGGCTCCTTCCACAGCCTCCTTCCTCCAGGTTTGTCCCCAGCAAGCGCCTTTACCAGATCCTTGCCCACAGGTCCAGAAGTGGGGGGTCTGGCGGGTAGGGTGGGCAGGGGAGGTTCTTGGCAGGGGCTTTGCCCTCTCCTGACACCCTTCTGCTTCCCCGCCTGCCCCGGGACTTTCCCTGGAGAGGACCGTCAGGCCCTCTGGGTCTAAAACTTCCCACTATTAGAACAAGGACAGTGGTGGTCCCCCCTTCTTGGTTGGGGACGATAGATGAGGGTCCCCACATTGCACCAAGCACAGGCCGGCCGGGACTGGTGGCTGCTGTAAAGGAAGGAGCAGGGCCCAGCATGGCGCCTGGAGCATAGCGGGTACGCAGTACATAGCGCGGTGAACCGATGGATGCACCTCTAATCACATTCCGATATTCGCTGGACCATTTGAAACACTGTCATGCCTCCGTAATAATCTACAGTTCAGTGCAGCACAATCTTGGCTGCATCTGAACCCTCCTGGCTAGGCCATGCGGCAGAGGGCTGAGAAGAAAAAGGGAGGGGGAGGGAGGAATACAGTCAGCTTTGTCCAGAGCCCCAGGCCCCTGCTGGATGCCAGGAGGGAGGTCCCTGAGAGGTCGAGTCTGTCTTGGGCCAGCCATGCGATTTTGAGAACTCAGTCTGTCTTCTCCCTGAGGCCTCTGGCCCATCCACCGCCACCTTCCTGGTCCCCCAGCCCTGAGACAGAGCCTGCACCCTGGACAGGCACTCCCAGCCTCTCCTCCACACAGCCTGGCCAGCCTTCTCTTCTCTGCCTTGTCCGTACCTGCCCCTGAACCTACCAGTCTCTGCCTGTGCCCACCTCTCTGGTCTCACGCATCTGTCAGGGCCCACCTTGATCTCCCACCTTCTCCAGGAAGCCCCCTGCTCCGTTAGTCTCATCCACATATGCGCCTTCACAGTCAGAGAGAGTCAGGGGTGGGGGTTCTGAGAGGTCGGCCCAAGGGGCAGGTGGAGTCTTCCAGACCATGTTCGCCAGGTTCAAGTGCAGGCTTTCCCCGTCCCCACTGTGTGCTCTGCAGCGGGATCTCCTCCTCGCTGGGCCTGTTTTCTCATCAGCAGAGCAGGGACGATGGTGGGCCCTCCCTGGGCTACCAGGAGGGTTCAGTGAAATCAGACAAGGCAACCTACCAGCACACAGTAGGCCCTCAGTCTGGTTTGTCCACCTACTTCCAACTCAGTCTGGATGAGGAAACAGCAGGCAGAAAGGAATTCCCATGAAGAGAGAGCCTGTCTTCTGTGATTCTTTCATCACAACTCTACTGGCTCCAGAGCAAGCTGGACCTACTGGGTGCAGGGCCCTGGGAAAGCTTCACTCTAGATTAGAGCACACAGTAGGAGCTCACAAAGGCCCATTGTTACCCCTACGCTAGAATAATAACACGTACCAGCCCTGTATTGAGTACTGGGTTAACTATTTCTCTGGGTTGCGCAGTTACTTAATCTCTCTGAGCCTCAGTTTCCCCATGTGTGCATTGAGATCGTGACACTCGTCTCATGACCCTGCTCAGAGCAGGGGAGGAGACTGTGGTTTGCATGTGACAAGCCCTGGACCCACAGCAGGTCCCACTGGCAGCTCTGTTCCTTCCCTGGCTCTGCCTGCCCCTCTGCCAAGCTCAGAGCAGGGCTTTTCCCCGCCTGCTGGGCCCCTCCGCCCTCGGCGCTGAGATGTCATTCCCTGCCCAGCGTGCTCTGGGCCCAGCTCAGATGTAGCTTCCTCCATGAAGCCTGCCTGGATCCCAAACAGATGAGCTCTTGCCTGGCTCTTAAATACCGTCCAGACCCTCCTTCAGCCTGAATCTGCCTCCAGGAATGACCGTGATGACAACTGTCAAAATCATAAGGAAAATAACAGGTCACCTGTGCAGAACCGTCACTGTGGGGCACCACGATCTGTGCCCACCTGTCTCCTCTCGTTCGGTCCTCACCATATACAACTATCACGCTCCCTGTTTCAGAACTGATGCGATCCAGGCTCAGAGAGGTTGTTGCTACTGCCCGAGGTCACACAGCTGGGAGGTGGCTCAGCAGGGGGTAGAGGGAGGTGGCCTGCTCCCCTCCCTCCCATCCCTGCTCTGGGAGATCCTGGAGAACAGAGCCCATGGCCTCCCACTTCTGACCAGCACCAGCACCAGTGAGGCTGCTGAGGCCCAGTGCAGGGCCTGGGGGATGGAAGATGGTGGACTCCACGGAGCAGGCTTGAGGAGACCAGATTCTGGTCAGATTCAGCTCCACTTTTCTGGGTGACTCTGGGCAGGCTGTCTTCCCTCTCTAGGCCTCAGTTTCCCCACCTGTAAAATGGAGACATCAGAGTCCAAGATAAGTTCATTAGTTTTCCAGGCGAATTCCATGATTTCTGATCCTCATGCTGGCAGAAGGTACCCAGGTGCTTCCCCTCCCCCTGGCCTAATTCTCCTAAGCTTCTAACAGCAAGTCAATGAGCCTAGTTCCCTGCCCCCAGCACATTCTGCCCCGACCCTCAGGCGGTGTGTTCTGTGCCTCTGGGACCCTCAGTCTGGGGCTGGCTTACCCCTGGGGGTCTGCACTGCACCAGCAGGTCCATGAAACTATAGAAGCAGCTGCACTTTTTTTTTTTGGTCTCAGGTGGCAAGAAATGTAAACCTTATTTTTGGATTAGAATCAAGACAGAAATTACACAGAGTAGATTGCAAAAGTCACATGAATTTTGAAGGTAAACACAAAACTTCAAGGGTTCTTCCCCAGGAAAAGTTAAGAAGCACGGGAGGAGAAAAGCTCTTTGGAAGCACAGGGATCTGGGCTCATCCCCATCGCTGTCCCTTAGCAGCAGTGCAAGCTTGGGCAACTTGAGTTGCCTCCGTGGGCCTTAGTTTCTTCATCTGTTAAATGGGCAGAGTTGTTCTGGATGAACAGGAACTGGGGCCCAGCTTCCCTTGGCATGTAGACTTAGACATCACCTCTCCCATAAGTATCTTGTTTCATTATTCAAATCCCTTGGATTAAAAGAGGAGAGGAGAATTTATTTCTGGAGGCAGGTGCCTGCGGATAAAGGTGTAAGCGATGATGAGGGGGAGATGCCTGCATCATGCTAGTTCTCTTCCCAGCCTCGGGGACAGGTTTCCAGTTCCATGGGGAGACCGGTGAAGGTCAGAGCGTGTCTGTGTTCACGACATGCTGTGTGAGGCTCAGCTCCTGAGCAGTGAAGTTCAGGGACCCAGGTAGCATCCAGAGACAAGAGACGGGGCATTCTCCCCAGAGCAGGCCGCCAGCCCAGCACCTCCTGGGCCCTTGGGGGCTACTGCCTATTGGAGCAGGGAGAGACCCGAGCCCTCAGCAGAGGCGCAGGCTCCTGGAGACACTAGCACTGCTGCAGAGGTGGGAGGCCCCACTGCAGGGTGAGCAGCCCATGAGAAGGGCAGGTGGATGCTGAGGGCAGAGGGAGCCCTGAGCACACGCCCCGCCCACCACGGGTGCTCAGAGATCACTGGGAAGACCCAAGAAGGAAGTGAGGTTCTATGTCCTCTGGTGGGTGGAGGGCTGTTGCCTGACGTTAATGTGGCCCCTTTATTTCTTGCTGGTGGGGAAGTCTAGGGCATCCTGGTTGCCAGGAGAATAACCTGCCCTGCCCGGAGCAGCAGGTTCCGAGGGGCGGGGTGTGCTGAGGATGCCAGCAGGTGCTTCTAGAAGAAGGACTCTGCTGTGAAATTTGCATGGGTAACTGCATTTGTGTTTTGTTTTTGCTTTTGTTTTTTCTCTGTAACGACCTCAAAATCTCAGGGGCTGATAGCAGCAAACATTTATTTCTCATTCATGAGTCTGTGGGCTGCTTGGGGCAGGGGTTCTGTTTCAGGTCTTGGGTGAGCTCCAGGGCTGCTCCTCGGGCTGCTCCTGGAGCCAGGGGACCCCTGTTCTTCTCAGGGACCATGGCTGAAATGCAAGGAGGGTGAGCTCATGACCAAGTTATGCCTTTTAAGGCCTCAGTTCAGGACTAGCAATTGTCACTTCCGCTATGTTTCATTGGCCAATGTGAGTTCATGGCCACATCCAGCATCAGAGGGACTGGGAACTGTGCTTTGCCCGAGCCAGGGTCACGCAGCAGAAGGAGGGAGGGAGGTATCGGGAGCAATCCCAGCTGCCGCCTCAATGCTACAGACTCAGGTGCCTCGTGCAGAACCAAGGAGCACCCAGGCCTCCCGTGTCTCCCGTGGGGTCCCCAGGTCCTCCTGACACTTTGCCCTCAGTATTAGGTAAACTGGCTTGAGCCCCAGGCCGGCCACTGTGGGATGTTGGATCTCCCAGGGCTCAGGGCCCTGTGATCCTGCGCCCTCTGGTTTCCTGATTCTGCTCAATGGGGCCCCTCTCCTCCCTGCACTGTTCCCCCTCCACCCCACCCCACACTGAGCTCAGGGCCCAGGCGGGAGTTCTCCAAACCCTCCCTCCCGCCTGGCGAAACAACAGGCCATCGATTTTGGGTTTCTATTTCCGATACGACAAAACACTGTGGAAGATGTATGATTGCTATTCTTACAGTGGTTGTTTTGCCTCAAACGTGATGAAATTCTTTCCCCCACCTGTCTGGGTGATCCAAAGAGAGCGCTGCAAAGATTCATCTCCCGCCTGCCCTCCTGCTGGAGGTGCCCCGGGGGCAGCGTGCAGTGTTTTTTTCCATCCTGCTGCACGGATTAGCACATGAAAGGTGCACTTGGCCCAGGAAGTGATCTTTCCTGGAACATCTATTACCTATCCTCTGACAGGGGCTGGTGTGCGAAAAGCCCTTCAGGATTCAGGGTGCTTGGGAGGATTAAATAAAGGAAATTGTACCAGGGCCCCTGTGCACTGATAAGAAGTGAGTTGGTGTTCGTTCTCCTTTCTTTAGAGGACACCCCACCTTAGATGACCCTGTAATGACTGTCCAGGCCAGGACATTTCAGAGAGCAAGGGGACACAGCTATGAATCATGTCCAGACAACAGGCATAAAGTGGGACTGTCCCAGGCCAGGTGGGACTTGTGTCTGCTCTAACCCACCATCCCACCCTGGACTTTATCATGGACTCTGTTTCCTCCAGTGTCTCCCTCCCACCTCCAGGAGGATGGGGCAGGGACAGGTAGGAAGGCCCCAGGCCCACCTGCAGTGCACAAGGCTGCCTTTTGGCCCTGGAGGGTGAGGCCCCTGGGTGGGCAGGGGCAGTGGAAACCAGCCGGGACTCAGATTCTGACAGACCATCCAGCCTTACGCCTCTCCAGGTAAATCTGCATTCAGGGCTGGACCCCAGGCATACACCTTCTGGGCTCCAGCCTGCCACCCTTCCACCATGGGCTGATCCTGAAAGCTATTTTTTTTGGCCCTTTGTGTCAGAACTAGAAAAGCCCCAGGGAGAGGTCTGTGCCCCAAGGTGCGCCATCAGCAGAGCCTCCAGCCCTGCCCCCATGCCCAGCCGCTGGCTCCTCCATGCCTCTGCAGACAGGGGGCCTGATTTCCTTGGATGACCTGGGATGAGGGTGGGCAGCCCTCAGTTAGACCTTGGTTGGATCGTGGCTCTGCCCCTGTGTGACTTAGCACAGGTCACCCCACCTCCCGGAGCCTCAGTTCCCTCATCTGCGGAGTGTTATGAGAATCTAGTGGGTCCCTTGAACCCAGAGTCTCATTTCTCTCCCACAAGGTCAATCCCACCAGTCTCTAAGCAAACATTTTCACTCACATGCATGCACACACCACACACATACACACATAAATGCACACACATGCACACGCCAGGCACGTACGCACACACCCACAGAATGCACCTAGAACACATCCCCTCTTCTCCTTGGTTCCCAAACCCTTCCCAATCCTTCCAAATCCTTCAAGGGCCCAGCTCATGCTCCTTCTCCAGGATGTCTCTTCAAGACTAGCTAGAGCATCGGCTTTTCTGGATGATACCACCCCCCGCCCATTTAGGGTGAGGGGGGGCTGACACCTCCCCTTTCTGTGCTCCCGAGGCTTGAATGGGCCTCCATGACCCACGTGTCACCTTATCCACTCATTAGTTATATTTATGTATTATAACTTATCCAGGTGTACAAGAAATAGGGAATAAGCCCTTACAACAGGCCAGTGCTGTACTAGGTCACGGGAGGTCAACGTGAACGAGATTCGATTCCTACCCTCAGCAGCTCTGGGACTAGAAGGAGAGACATCAGTTTCTCCTTGGTGTTGGATCCTGGGCTGTAACAGAAAGTTGATCTCACAGCACCTGGAGGCCTCCCCTCACTGGCACTGTTTCCAGCAATTTCCAGGCTGGAGTCCTAGGGAGGTGGTGGAGGCAAGTCCACCTCTTTCTCTCCCTGGGAGCGCAAATCAGGACTCACCCACCTGCTGCTCTGGGGGATGATTACCTGTCAAGGTTCATTTGAGCCCCTGGCCTCCCGGAGAATCTCCCACCCGCCGCAGGACATCTGGATGGCTGCCGAGGAGCTGCTCCCCGGGGGTTAGGGGAGCGAAATGACTTTTCCCCCACCTCCTTGCTTCATGTAGCGGGTGGGCACTGTGACATCTCAGGCCTGCCAGACCTGATAACGGAACTGTCATGGTCGGACTAGTCACGGGAGGTGAGCAGTGAAGATTCCAGGAAATCGTGGAAACTGTCTGCCACACAGGCCATCTCAAATTAGATTGGCTCGCTGAGCGATTTCAGATCCTGTAAATTGCATCTGGAGGTCTTCTTCCCCTGACCTGCAGCAGGCCCGTCACTGTGCTGCTCTGCCTCCAACTCCTACAGCTTTCCCTAAGCCCATCACGGTTAGAAACAGCAGGTCTGGCCTTGAACCCCTGGGTGGTAACTGACCAGCATGTGACTGACTGCCCCTGATGGTGGTGTGGGAAAATGGGGGTAATTGTTTTAATTGGGTCCATTTCTACCGTAAGAAACAGACATTCACACTGGCTTAAGTTTAACGCTCGGAAATTTATAGGCTCATGTAACAGAGAAGTTCAAGGGGATTCAGGCACAGCTGGATCCAGGTACTTAAATGAAGTTGTCAGGCATCCATTACACCCCATCTCTTGGCTCTGCTTTCCTCTGAGTGGGCCTCCTCTTGAAGGCCCCCAGGAGCTTCAGCAGAAAAAAAGCACTTTGGAGAGTCATGTGTCCACTCCTGAACCAACTACTGTGGCCTGGTTCCCATGCTGGCCATGACTCTGCACATTTGCATGTGCTGTTCCTTCTACCTAGAGCGCCTCTTTCTCCTTCCTCTTTTGATGTGCATCTCTGAGTCACCAACACTGAATTCAGCCCCCCTCCTCATGGATGCTTGTCCCACCCCATTCCCCAGTCTGCTTCAGGCTTCCCCGCTCTGAGTCTGCATTGCATTTAGTCTCCATGTGTATCATATGATCATCGTGGGTTTCTGTGCTGAATTTCATTTCACTGTGAATATAATGAAATTCGAAATAGGGGCCCAGTGTTGCCCACTACCAGCCCCTCAGCACTAAGCACAGACTCTGGTACACAGTTGGTGCTCAGTAAGTGTTTGCTGAAGGAAGGAATGGTGAGTGGTGAGTGGGGAAGTTCTGGCGCATGTTCAGAAGGCAGAGGATTAAACTGGGCAGTGGTGGGGGGATGGGGCTGACATAAGACACATCCCACCAGAATGGTGTGGTCATCCCTGCCACTCCCTCCCTCTGTGTGCTTAGGATCTGCTCCAGGAATCTGAGGTGGCCCCACCTCGCTCAGCCTTGAATTCTCAGTCACCCACATGCCATCCACACTTAAGTAGTCAATGAGATGTCAGCCTCAAAACTGGGCTATAATTTCCTTTTGAATCTGGGAGGGGAAAACAGATCCACTCACTCCTCACAATGAAGAGAGCTCTGGCAAGGACAAAAATCTCTTCTGGGCACTTGTGTTACCGATCAGGTTTCTTGGCCTCCTTAATCAATAGAAATTGATAAGAGGCCAGATGAGAAATTCAGGCAAGGCTTTACTGGGACATGGGCTGCAGCACGAGGGAGCAAAAACAAGTAACTGGTTCTCCCCTCCTTGGGGAGGGGTGCGAGCTGGGCCCTTAAATGGGACGAGGGTCGGGGCAGGCCCCGGGGTGGGGCTGGAGAGGTGGCTTAGGCGGTCTGCCCACCCTCTCCGTGGTGCTGTGTGCCGGGATCATGGACAGTAAGTGCCCTGCTTTTGCTCCCAACACCTCAGAAGTGGTAGGCAGCTGGGCTTTTGGTCTTTTTGTATCTTGTTGTTCATAATTTGCGCATGCACACAGTTATTTCTAGTCCCTTATAGTTTCTTTGCATTCTGTTGTTCCGTCCCGGTGCAAGCACAGCAGCCCAGGGTTCTAGGTCCCAGGTCCCAAGTCCTAGCCTGTCTCACTTGGAGGAGCTCACGTTTTCGCTGAGCAGCCCTAGAGAACGGGTGGCCAGAGCCCTGCTTCCTCGACCTGCTCCTCACTTACGGCTGTGTGATCTTAGGCTGGGCATGGCCCCCTCTGGAGATCAGTTTACCCTCCTGACAAATGGGGGTGACAACCTGCTGTATTCGTTCCCATGAGCTGCTGTATCAAAGTGTCACAAACTGAGCGACTTAAAACAACTGAAACTTATTGTCTCACAGTTCTGAAAGCTAGAGGTCCCAAATCAAGGTGTCAGCAGAGCCGTGCTCCCTCCGAAGCCCCTGGGGAGGAGTCATCCTTGCTCTTCCAGCTTCCAGAGCCCTGGGCCTTCCTTGGCTTGTAGACTCATCACTCCGGTCTCTGCCTCCACCTTTACGTGGTGTCTCCCTGTGCATCTCTGTGTCCTAATTCTCCTCTTCTTGCAAGAACACGGGACCTGTTGGATTACGGCTCATCCTAATGACCTCATCTTAATCTGATTATATCTGCAAAGCCCCCATTTCCAAGTAAGCCTCATTCACAGGTACTGGGGTTAGGGCTTCACTCTATCTTTATGAGGGACACAATTAAATCCATGACACCACTTAAGTGGATTTTTTGAAGTAATTAGGAAATGAAAGTGGGAGCATCTCAGGAGCGTGGGTCATTGTTAAGATGAAGAGCCTGGACTGCCTACTGTTCCGGGTCCCTGCTGGGCCCATGACTCTATGCCCTTTGAGTCCCTGGTTCCTCAGCCTCCTGGGAAGGTGGTCCTGGTCACTCAGACATGTTAACACCCCTCGGGTGAGGAGATGTGATGAACTGGCCACGTCTCCTGGTTTGCCTGCTGTCACATTTAATGCAGGCTCCAAGCCTGGCCACTCAGTTACTGTCATGGAACATTCCAGAGCCAGCACCTGGATCCTTCTCACTAATGAGGCTTTTCTCAGAGATGCAGCCCTCACCTCAGTCAGGTTTCTCTTTGCCCATCTTGTCATATCCAGGAGAAAGGTGGTGTTTGAGTCGTCTGTCAGCCAGAGGAAAAGTGAAGCCTTGCTGAGGTGATGTCCTCCAGGGACTTTCTTGCTGGTGTGGCTCTTTCTGAGGGAATCTTAACCGTGGTCATCCTGTGGTAACTTTCCCATCCATGTGGCTGGGTGTGGCATGACCTGCAGTAGCTTCCTGACTCATAGATTAAAGAAATGCCTTGAAGAATTCCTTGAGAGATGAAGTCAAGTCAACCTATGAGATGAAAACTATAAGCAGTTTACTATATGGGTAATTTTGTGCAAAAAACTTTGCATAATCCTCCATGGAGTTTGTGCTCAAGACAGGAGACACCCAATATTCCTGTGTTTCCCAGCATCTCTTGCCATGAGGTTGTCATCATGTGACTCATTCTGGCCGGTGGACTGAGAGCAGAAGTAACACACTCATTTCTGGTCTGAGGCGGTTAAGAGTGGGCATTATGCCTCTGTTCCTCTCTTCCTCTGCTGTGGTGACCACAGGGCTCCAGATGGAGACACAGACCTTATCTACCTTGTCCATTTCTGGTCCCAGTACATAGAAAAATAGGAGGCACGTAGAAGGTATTCAATAAATATAGGATGCTTGAGCAGATGAATGAATGCACGAAATAATGACGTTTCTACATACATTTCCAGTGTTTCTTCATTAAGCAACTGAAAAAAAAGCCTTCATCCAGGTGTAGCGTGAAGACATTTTCTGACTTCCTCTGTCTTGCCTGGTTCAAGTTCACCAACACTTTCCTGGAAAGCCCCACCATCCTTGCTCACACTCTTGTGTCTCCTGACTTTGCTTCTTTAGGACAAAAGCCTTTTTCACATTTTCAGAGAATTCTCCTCCAGTGAGCTTTCACAAAGGCAAAGTTTTTAATTCCAATGAGGTCAACCTAATCATTTTTTCTTTTTATGATTCGTATGTTTGGTGTCAAGACTAAGAACTTTTTGCTTAGCCTCAGGTTATGAAGATATCCTCCTATATTTTCTTCTTAAAGTTTCATGTTTTGCATCTATGTATATGATCCTTTTTGAGTTCCGTATAAGTGTGTCAAGGTTAGTTCTGTTGTTTATGGATGTGCAATTGCTGCAGCTCTGTTTGTTGAGTAGGCTAGCCCTCCTCCGTTGAATTGCTTTTGCATTTTGTCAAAAACCAATTGAGCGTATTTGTGTGGGTTTATTTCAGAGTTCTTTCTTTTGTTCCATTCATCTATGTGTCTATCCTTCTACCAAAACCTCAGAGTCTTGATTAATGTAGCTATATACTATCCCTTAACATCACATACAGCGATTCCTCCCATTTTCTTCCCTGCCAAGACTATTTTAGCTGTCCTAGAGTCTCTGTTTTTCCATATGAATTTTAGAATAAGCTTGTCTATGTTTATTAAAAAAAAACTCGCTGGGGTTTTAATAATTGTGTTAAACCTGTGTATCAGTTTGGTGAGAATTGACATATTTACTAGGTTGGGCATTCAAATCCATGAGCACAGTCTGTTTCTCCATTTGTTTATTTAGGTCTTTTACACTTACTTTCATGTATAATTTACAATTTTCAGCATATAGGTTCTGTACATGTTTTGTTTAGTGTATAGCTAAATGTTTCATTTTCTTTGATACAATTGTAAATAGTACTGTGTTTTTAATTTTGGTGTCTGTGTGTTTTGTTAACTTATAGAAATATAATTGGTTTTTGTGCATTGATTTTGTATCCCAAAACCTGAACACACTTAGTTCTGGAAGATATTTTGCAGATTCCTTGAAATTTTCTACACAGATAACCCATTGTCTGCAAAAGGGATCATTTTATATCTTCTTTTCCAAATGATATGCCTTTTATTTCTTTTTCTTACCTTATTGCAGTGGCTATGAATTCCAATACTACATTAAATAAGAGAGATAAGAGCAGATATCCTTGCTTTGTTTCTAATCTTGGGCAGAAAACATTCAGAATTTCACCTCTAAGTAAGTTAGATGTAGGTTTTGTATAGATGTTCTTTATTTTCTTGAAGATATTGCATAAAATTGGTACTTGTTCCTTTTTAAAAATTTCATAGAACTCTCCAGTGAAATCTCTTGGGCCTGAAGAATTCTTTTTCAGGATTTTTTTTTTTATAAATTATGAATTTAATTTGTTTGATGGCTATAGATTTATCCAGGTTATTTATTTCCTCTTGCTTTAGCTCTGATAGTTTGGAGTTTTTAAGGAATTGATCCAATTCTTCTATCTTATGAGTATGAACTTGTTTATCTGGTGCCTCATGGTTCCCATTGGTCACTGCTGGTCTCTCCCCCTATTGGTGCCACCCACCCACCTGGTGTCTCTGGGTCAGGGAGGAGAGTCTTGGTCCTCAGGAACAGACAGGCTTGACATGAGATTTGGACTCACTGGGATATTGAGAATCTCTGAAAAGCTCTGATATAAGAGAGGCTGCCACGTGGATGCTCCACCATCAGTGTTGATCCACTTCTCTTCCCTTTCCTTCTTCTGAATGATTTGAAGGGCTCAGCTCTTCTGACACTCAGATTAGGTCCCCAGAGGCTTCAGAGCACTTTTTTTGAACTATCAGCACGACCCTTCTATTACTTCTGCTGAAGAACAGTGTAGTGGCTGACAGAGTGGTCTCCAGGACCTGTGGACCCAGGTTCAAATCCCAGTTCCACCGCTTAATGGCTGTGTGGCCTTTGGTAATTTACCTAACCTCCCTGTGCCTCCATGTCCACACCTGCTAACAGAGAAGATGGTGACCCCTTCCTCCTAGGCTTCTTATTGAATGAGTTCACATAGGCAAGGTGCTTAGGACCATGCCTAGTGCACAGCAGATGTTCTGTAAATATTAGGGAGAAGCAATGCTTTGCTCACCTCAGGAACCTGTCGGACTCTTTGGTCTGACTTCATGGTCCATCATGTGGCTCCTGCAGACTCTTCAACTGCATTCCTTTTACTTTCACAAATTACTCTTGACCCTGCAGCTGCCCTCTGGTTCCTGAAACACCTGGTCTCACTGTCACCTCTGACTTGAATGGTTTCTCCCACGTCCTCTTGAAGACTGACTTCAAAGAGCCAGCTTCCCAGGAAGCATCCCTTTCCCAGCTCGCCCCCTCCCCTCACATGAGTTATGTGTCCCCATTCTGTGCTCCCAGAGCCTTTATTCACATCCTTGTCACGGTGGTAAAATTAACACACTCAACACTATTTATTGAGCATCTACTTTGTGCTGGGCTCTGTGCTGGGGCTGGAATTACAGTGGTGAGAACGCGTGTCGTGGTTCTTGCCTTTGAGGAGTGATGTTCTAGAAACAGAGCTCTCAGGTCAGCTGCTTTGTCAGTGGTGACCTAAGCTCTCAGCCCTTAGGATAATAATAATGGGGCTTAGGGGACCTGATAGAAGTGTCTGCGTTCCTGATTCTGAACCCACCAGAAGATCCAGGGCATGGCAGATGGAGTAGGGGCCTCCTGCTTATCACAGATAAAGCTGTTGCCGGAGGATGGGGTTCAGGCCTGTGAGCATGGAGACCCTAACTGTGAACCTCAGAATTAGGCAGCGGTGACTGCCCCTTATCAGAGGCAACACTGGACTCCCACAGGCTGCCCCGAGGTCAGGGTGCTGGGGGCCATTGCTCTAAAACCGCTGGCAATGGGAGAGCAGGGCAGACAGCAAGGTCCCCGAGGGCAATCAGGCTCCCAAAAAGAGAGAGGATGGGGCCTGGTGAGGGGGCCTGCTTCTCCTCAAAGCCCCCCAGCTCTGTGGGACGGGGGAGGCCAGGGTGTCTGGGGGATATCCCTTCCCGAGGAAACCTCCTCCCAGCTCTAAATAACAAAACAATAGTGTGGCCTCTCCCTGGCTTTGCTCTGTGCTAAGCAGCTTGGCAGGGTGGTCATCATCTTAGGGAGGAGGAAATGGGAGAAGAGAGGCTTAGAAATATCAACCCACTCTTCTAAACCCCTGGGAAGTGGGAATCGGGCAATGGACCCAGGTGTGACCCACAAGCCCATGCTCTTTACCACACCCTACAGGGACCACGCCAGGCCCTGGACCCTGCTGGCCTTGCTTCTGACCGCCTGGGACAGCTCACTTGATGCCCAGCAGCTCCGACATCAGAAAGTGCTCTTCCTTTGATTTCCAGCCTACCTGCTGGAAGATTCTACCAACTGGTCCTTGTTTTGCCCTCTGGAACTGCACGGTGAGTTTAATCTCCTCGGCTACGGGAGAATAAATTTAATAAACTCCATTAAACTGTGTAATCTCATAGACAGGGTGCAGAATTTCTGTGCTTCAGACGTTTTTTCCCATAATTACTAGCACCGTGGAAACTGCAGGGATTAGAGACTCGACTGGAGACGGGGACAGATTGTGTCACCAAGAAAGTACAAATGAACCGAAACTCCTGCACAATAAGGCAGGCTGGGATTTGCATTAAATTAAGAGGCAGGTCCAGGCCCATTAACTCCATGGGGACCAACAGTGACCTTCTAGGGTTTGTTTAGGAAATGGGGAAGGTGGAGTGGGGGAGGGGGGCGGAATGGTTATTTAGTGGCAGCTCTTCCTTAACAAAATGATTTGTTAAAAAGTCAGAGATCTAGGCTGGTCCCATTTTCCAGGAGGGACAACGTTCCTTTACCACAGTCAGCCCTCCCCTGACCTCCCACCCCAAGGGAGCTGGGGACCTGCCTCAGGACACGCAGCTGGTCCACGGGACACCTGGGACTAGAACATGGGCTTCTGATACCCCATCCAGTGACTGTCCCAACGCATCTATGAAGCCTGGTTCCCCTCAACTTTGGTGATGAAACCAAAGTGACCACCAGACGGTCATCAGGTGATCAAGAAACACCCACGCTGGTGAAGGAACCGCCTCTCTTCAGTAGAATCCAATTGTTAAACATCTGCTCTGTGCCATGTGCTGGGTCAGGAGTTTTCTCATGGCATCCCCTCGTGTGATACCAATCACCTCTACTTTATCGATGGGAAAACTGAGGCTCAGGGTGACAAAATGGGGAGAGGATGAGGCACCAGTGACATCTGCACAAACTGGGATGATGGAGGGGAAGAGGAGCTTCTCCCTCCTTCCCCGTCCAGGTCCACCTCTGCCACCACCGTCCTAACCACCCACGCCCCACGATGGAGGAGACGTTGTTAATCAGGTTCACTATCAGGGTCTGAGTCACGGAGTGAGCATGGTCGCTGGCCTCAGGGACACGCATCCCCTCCCCCACGACCTTCTCTTGCACTTCCTGTCCCTGCCCGTGATGCATTATGAGTGGAGAGGGACCGTCACTCGGGCAGGGGTGGGAGCCCTCAAGTCAAGATGCAGAGCAGAGGGTAACATTCTAACGAGAAACTGGTCTCTTTGGTGGAAGTGGCGATACGTACTGTCAACGATGCCACCACGATGGCCTTGGTGTGAGGAGAACTTAGAAGCAGTGCTCAGAGCCCATGACCTTGGTAGGTGGGCAGCTGTCCCTGCGCTCCCTTCTCTCCTGGCTGGAGGGGCTGGGGGTCGCCAAGGCAAAGAGACCCTGCGAGGGCCCCTCCCGCTGGTGGGCAACCCCCCAGCACCCCCTTGTCTCCTCTCCTCTCCGGGTTGGGGCTCTGGACGCACAGAGCTCAGCGTGAACCCGGAGGAGCCATGGGGAGGGAACGGCGGCTCCACTTTGCTTTCCCTTCTGCTGCCTCAGCCACCTTGTCCTCGTCTGCACATCAGGCCAGCGCCCCGGGCTCCTAATTTCAAAAGGCCTTTTGAATTTTCTAGGTCATAGTTTTGTTGCTTTTGGCCAAAGTCCACTTCAGAATTTACAGAGCGAAGAGTAGGTACAACATGATCTGTGGAGTAAGTTACGGGGCTCAGGACGGAGTGCGTGGGGCTGACTCAGGCCTCTGTCTGGACCCACATCCACTGGCTCTTCCCCGCAGACGCATGGCGTCAGGTGGGCCGTGCTTTCTGCCTCCCAGGTGAGCACGCAGAGCCCGCCTGAGGGTCTCCTGGTGGCCCCGGGGCCCGGGTAGAGTGGGAGGTGCTGCCTGTGGGCGGGGGGCTTGGGGTGCACCGCCTGCTTCGCCCGGCGTGGCCACGTGCTTTGTGGCTGGAACCAGACCCCTCTGGGCCTCAGTGTCCCCATCCAGGACATGGAGGAGTAACACACCTGGTGTGGCTGGGGTGAGGGTTCAGTGAGCGGATGCAGATGAGGTCTGTGTGCCTGGCGCACGTCAGTTTCCAGGGACCTGGAACTCAGGGGTTCTGGAATCTTCCATCAGCCGCTGATCTGGTGATGGAAAGTCAGGAAGCAAATATCGGCAGTAATTTTGTCTCTCACTGAACTATGAACCTGGAGCCTGAGGTGAGGTCCAGGAACTGTACTGGGAGAAAGTGGAGCCGCTGGCTCTGGCCCTGACTGACCCGGGCTCCCTCGGGTCTGTGGGGATGTGGGCCCAGTGGCCGGGTCGAGGCCTGGCGTGGACAGAGGGGAATGTGGATGCAGCGGTGAATCCCTGCTGGGTGGGCTGAGCCACAAACACTGAGGGCTTCCAGGTTTCTCCCTGGGGCCCCCAGACTCTAAAGCTGAGGCCCGAGGACAGGGGCTCCCAGTCCAGCCCCTCTGTCTCACTGGGGACCTGGTGTGAGCAAGTTAGCGAGGCCCTCCCCTCACAGGAACCCCCAGAGGCTACACCCATCTGTGCCCTCAGCCCGGGTTTGAGTCCAGGAAGAGGAACTGAGTAGGTGAGACCTGAGACGAGGGTGGAGACTGGACAAGTCACCCTAGTTCCGAGTCTCACCTGACACCCCTTAGAAGGGTAGTGGCGGTTCAGGCTGCTGTAAGGCTGGCGTGGGGGCAGCGTGGGGAGGGGTCAGCTGGTCCTGGCATCGACAGGGAGGGCCCGGGAAAAGGTGGGAAAGGAGTGAACTAACCGGGACGGTGGTTCCCAGAGGTTGGAGCCTGGTAGACTCACCAGGGAGGGGGTTAAATGCAGATTCCCTGGCCCCACCACATCCCAGAGGTTCTGAGTCCTGGGTCTGGGGAGGTCCTGGTGGAATCTGCATGTTAACAAGCCCCTCCCCCACTCAGGAGGCTGCCAACCACACTTTGGGGGCCCTGAAGTGGCTTCTTGGAGTTGGACTGGAATTGGAGGACATTGAGTGGGTCAGGGATTCGGCAGGTGATGAGTGAAGGTGGCAGGGCAGAGGTGACCCAGGGCAAATCACTGTCCCTCTGAACCTCAGTTTCCTGATCTGAGAAATCATGGGCAATGCTAACCCTCCCTAAGTGTGTTGAGGGGGAACATGTGGATTAAATGAATGTAGACCAGTCACCCTTAGACCCACCCCAGGGTCGGTACTGGATAAATGGTAGCTCTTCCTTGCCCTCTGTAAATGTCCTCCCTGTTCCCTGGGCACAGCCCCCTGCCCTGCAGCCCACCCCAGGGACAACATGGCATTGTCTAGCTCTGGCACCTCTGAAACCCTCCAGGATGGGAGCAAGTAGGGCCAAGTGCCAGCCAGTCCCTCCCGTACAGACGGTATCCTGGAAAATACACCCCATTTCTGGTGATCCAAATGAGAAGCATATTGCTTGGGAAGTGCTGTTCAAACAGAATCACCCGAACCTTTTATCATCAGAGCTGGCGTCTCACTGCGGACATCTGGCGAAGGTGTCAATTGCCATAATTAATTAGACCTTCCCCAGATTCCTGGCACCACAGTCTGTCAGCAGGAGCCACCTGCCTCTGCAGCAAGGATGGGGGATGGGGAGGGATTGACCCTGTGCCTGGGTTCACCCCCCACCTGTGAGAGCTCAGGGTGCTCTGCAGCTCCTGGCAACCTCGGGGGCAGGGGCAGCTCCATCCAGGGGGGGCAGTGCTCACCCCACACCCTCCTTGATGGCTTCTGAGACCTTAGAACAGGGAGTGAATGGGAAGCACTTGTGCATTCAGACAATAAAAATCAAAGTGTGACAGTAAAAGTGATAGTGATCTCACAGCTCTTGTGTGCTGAGCACCTACTACGGGTCCATTTCTCTGGCTTCTGCTGCACCCCGTGTTTAGAGCAGTGCCGGGCTCATCAAAGGATGAATGGATGGGAGGACAGGTGGATGGATGAGTGAGTGAATTAACCAAAAATTATGAAATAAAGGAACTGGGATATGAATTCATGTCTCCTCTCTACTGACTTTGCCAGAGAACAGCTCTTCTGCAGGAATCTTCTGCAATCTTGGTTGCTTCACAGGCGTCAGATACAGGGTGCAGCTGGGGCCTGGGGACCAGCTGCTCAATCCAAGGAGTCCCCTGATGTGTCAGAGAGAGTCTGCAGATAACTCCACTGTCTTTACAAAATAACACCCTGGCCCTTCTGTTAATAACATCGTGCTGAGTGGCTCTGAAGAGCAGGAAGGAGCAAGTACTTTACATGCCCTAGGAAGACAGGCTAGACAGACCAGATTCAGGTGCCTGGATGACGAGGCTGCCAGTTTGGAGCAGAAACCAGAGCAAGAGAAGGTTCTGCAGTGTGTTCAGACTGCAGTGCAAGCCGCTGGGCTGTGAGGGACTCTGACCCAGCAGATCTAATGGCACTGGAAGTGTCTGTGGCCAAGAGGGTGAGGTATGGAGCCTCTGGGAGGCACAGACGGTGGGATTTTGGAGCCGGTCTCTGCTCTCTTCTGCAGCGGACTGCACTCCTTTTGAGAAATGGCTCCTGGCTGTCTCCTGGACTTTGGTAGAAACTAAACATCTAACCAGGGGATATCAGGTGACCCCACAGCCTGAGCTTCTGATCACGACGTTGGTATTTTCTAGCCATAAGGTTGGGAGCACATCATCTATCGAACTGAAGAAGTGTATAAGATGCTCTCAGGCATGTCTGGAAGGTGCAAGCAAATTCCATGGGCAGGCGGCTCAGGCTCTTTCAAAGCCAACTCCTGCTGCGTTGCTTCCTCCCCTCAGCCCCTGTAGACGGCCACTTGGGGCGTTCTTTATGGCCAGCTGACTGAAGAAGAGAGAACTTGACCTTGATTTATAGGTGTGTCTGCACAGTATGCTGGTACCACCCAAAAATACACAGCTGCCTCACGCAGGGGTGACCTGAAGGACAGTGGTGGACAGAGATCCTCCTAGAGGGCAGAATTTTGAGAAGCACATTTGGAAATCCGCCATGTCTAGAGTAAGAGAAGAGCCGTAGATTCACATACATGGCCAGTGGTTTGGCAGACGGTCAGGGTCTTGGAAGAAACAGGATTGAAGACCAGGGATGAGGAAATCTGGGGGAGAGGTTTGTGCCTGGACCTCTCAGGTGGTTACAGTTGGTGAAGATGTCTGTGTCCCGTGCACATGTCTACCAAAGGGAAGCCACTGTGGATGAGATCCCAGATAATCAGGTGGAGAAAATGACACTTTCCACATGGCCTCTTTCCCCACGGCCACATCAGTGCTTGCTCAGTGGGCACGTGAACTGAGTGGCCGTGGTGTTGGGGCTGGAGGCTATGCACGGGCTCATTAGCTGCGGATGTTTCTCATCAAAGCAGCCCTGGCTAAGGCTGCTGATGGTACTGAACGTGGGTCTAACTGCTCGCTGCTCAAAAAATCAATACTCAAGAGAGACAGATGTTGGTGGAAAGGAAAGTTGCTTTTAATCAGAATGCCAGCATTCCGGGGAGATGGTGGACTTTGTGTCTGCAAAAACAAAAACAAAACAAAAAACAAACAACCCTGAAGATTCCTCTCGGCCATGGAAGTTTGAAAGGGAAAGGGGGAAGGAATTTCAGCTTATCACTGAGATGGGAGGGTCAGAGTCATCCCCACCCCCACTGCATGCAGGGTGGTCGACTTCTCAGTGATCATTTCTTTAGATGCTCTCTTGTTCACACAGTTTGTTCACAAGGTGACTGAAGGGGAAGCTAGGGGAGGAGATCTGGTCATCTATTAATTCCTTATTCTTCATGCCTTCTCCTTTGATCTATGGAGAAAACCAACAGGTTAGGCAAGATATTGTGTGATCAAAAGATTTGATAAGAGTGCTTGGGCCAGAGATGAGTAGAGTGTGGGGGTGCCTGATTTAAAAGTTAGTTACAATGTAGCTCTGCTAAAGTGACAAGGAAAAAGGGGTTTCCTGCTAAGGGCAGTTTCCTGCAAAGAGCTGCTTACAAATCCTCCCCTGTCAGATATCATTCCATTTGTATGGGATTATGGGCGAAGGTCTGCCTTCTGTAACTGTTTCATGCTGAGAAAGGGGGTTGAAGTCTTAGAGTGAAATAGAGGAATATGGGGTTGAAGCATCTCTTTGCTGACAGTTTTAGTTCCTTGCTTACATATATGGGCAGAACAAGCTACGATTATTTTGATGTGCACAAAGATATAGATTATTATGAGCAATAGTGTTAATCCCATTCTCTTAAGGTCAGTTCTTAGAACTGTGCTAGCTGCAGATTCATTCTGCTCAGGATGGAGCAGCGTCTGTCATGGCTGCAGTCTGGTCATCATGCAGTTAGCTTTCTCCCTCCGGTGGCACTTACTGTGTCTGTAAAACACAGAAATGTGCAATAGACAGTGAGTCTGTGAGTCTATTGTCCGCATCATCAACTGCCGGAGCCTGCGCTTTTGTGACCCTGAGAGGCCAGCTTGTCTACAAACACGAGGCAGGGGACACAGAGGGGCTTCTGCATTTGCGGGGAGCCCATAGGGTTCTGCTTGGTTCCACTGATGAGAGCCTAACCCACCAACAACAGAGACCAACACAGAGGCCTCAACATGGCACCCCTTCCCAGCAGGACCTGTCAGCCGCCTGGTGCAGGTTGCCTGCATTGGACCTCTTCCTCGTGGAGGGGGCAGAGTCATCCTCATTGGAATAGACACATGTTCTGGATACGGATTTACCTTCGTTGCCCATGATTCCTCTTCCAGCATCATCATCATCCGTGAACTCCTAGAACGCCTCATCCACCATCATGGCACTCCCTGCAGCACTGCTTCTGATCAGGGAGCTCACATCAAGCACGGGAAGCACATAGCCATCGGCTTGTGTCTTACCCCACACCTGGAAGTGGCTGAACTAGCTGAAAGGTGGAGTCAATCAGGAGACAGTACCCTGAGAAGGCAGGGTTCGCTCTTACAGGATGCAGAGTGTTTTGAAACCAAGATCATTATCTGGTGCTGGTCCTGGCAGCCAGGATACGTGAGTTCAGGAGACAAGAGGTGGAGGTGGGAGTGGCTTCTGTTACTATTACATCTAATAAGTCAGAGTTTGTTCCCATCTTGGCAACTTCGCATCCTGCTGGCTTGGAGAGCTTACTTCCTTAGGGAATAAGGCTTCCACCAGGGGATGCAACAATGGTTCCACTGAACTGGAAGATGATAACTGCCACCTGGCCATTTTGGACTTACGCTGTTGAGCCAACAGTCAAGAAAGAGGCTAATCGACTGTCTAGAATGATTGATCTCGATAGCCAAAGGGAAACTGGGTTGCTGCTACACATGGGGGGAGGAGGGGAAGGAGAACTCTGGGTCAAGGGATTCTGCAAGGTGCCCCTTAATGCCTTCCTGTCCCATAGTGAAGATTAATGGGAAACCACAGTAACCCCCCTCCCACCCCCGCCAGGATGATGGAGGACTCAGATTCTTCAGTAATGAAGGTTTGGTCACTCCAACAGGTAAAGAGCTTCAACCATCGAGCATTTGGCAGAGCGGATTGAGTAGGGGCTACAGAATGAGTGAAGAAAGAAGGAAGCCATAGCTACCAGTTATGACCTCATGGTCAGTTGGGAAAATGAGCATTGTAGTAGCTTTACATATTTGCAATTTGCTTACTACATGTCCGTGTTTCTTTATGGGTGCTAGCCACTTCCTTCTCTCTCCTTTTTCTCATCTTTATTTTACATACAAGGGGTTGAAAATTAATTTAGCAATTTAGTCTTTGATACAGAACAGTCAGTGAAGTGTGTCTGAATCACAGGAGTAAGTTAGAGTTAGCAATGGATGCAATGAGTCTTGGAACCATGGGTCTCCTCGTTTTGGAGAAAAATCTTGTTCACTTGTAAGACTCACAGCTGCTTCTTATTGGGTGGGAATACAGAGCCCTCTCTTGCTGTTGAATGGGAATTCAAAGATGTGTACGGGGATGGAGGGAGAGAAATAGCTCAGTGGTAGAGTGTGTGCTTAGCACATGTACAAGATTCAGTGTTTGATCCCAAGTACCTCCATTAAAAAAAAGATATGTACAAATATACTTCTGGAAGATGAGTATTTGAAGATGTGGACCATGCTGTCCAGAGTTTTTGCGTCTCTGCTCCAATTTAATCTTTGTTGTCTGGTTTGTAGGAATGGAAATGGGCATCACTGGAAAGATTGTCCCTTTTCCACTTGGCATGATGTTAAATTTTGTCAGCAGGGGGCAGTGGAGAGACATTGCAGGAGAAGGGCATTTCTCCCACCCCAGTTCTGGTGCACACCCTGGCTCAGCAGGCTACTGCAAAGGCACTGGCCTCCCCAGCGCCCAGGTCCTGCAGGGCACATAGATGTTTTAGCAACAAGCAGTCCTTGACACATGTGGCTTCTCTAGCACTCACTCGCTGCTGCACAAGCTTCCCCGGAACCCTGCTCCAGCAGCATGGGGGTGGGGCTGGGGGGTGGAGGGGTTGGGGCTGGGGGGCAGGTGGGGGTGGCAGCTGCTCCTGGGCTCCACCCTGTAGTGCACCGTAGTCAGCAGCACCCAGCGGCCAGAGGTTTCCCCCAGCAACCTACAAGGTGATTTCAGAGCAGATGCAGCCAGAGTCATCTGCCTAGAAACAGCTTTCCTTGGCATCCTAAAAAGTAGATTTCTGGCAAGTTCTGGAGGGCAAATTCTAGCAAGTTCTACCTGTGAGGCATCACAGGGACTTCTCTGCCCCTCAGCAAGCCACACTTATGCCCTCTCCTTCAGAGTCTGGACCTCAGCCCCGGGGCCTCTTCCTAGAGATAGTGGCTGGCCCTTACGTTTATTTGCATTTCCAAATTCTATAGCTTTCTTTCCGATTCTTACTAGCTAATCCCTTGTTACTCTGCTCCACAGTTGCATTTAATATGCTTTGTGTTAAACTTTCCTGTCCACATTCCTGTGTGGTTTTTGTCTCCCGGAGGGCCCCTCACTGATGCCCTCAGGCTGGTGGACAGGCAGCGCACCTTACAGGGTAGCCAGACGGCAGGGGAGAGCAGGGACTTTGAAATCCAGCAACCGGTGTTCCAATTGCTCACAGAGCTGGGGAGGAGGAAGAATGCAGTGTGAACCAGAGGACTGGTGGTGGGTCCCAGCTTCACCACCAAACAGCTGCGTGGCCCTGAGCCTGTCACCTCCCCCAGGATCTCTCCTTCATTAGTAAACAGGAGCCCACTCCCTGGCTGCTTTGAAGGTGAAGGGAGGCGAGGGATGCAGCGGAGCTTTGAACCAGGGCTCAGGGCTCAGGGCTCCAGCGGGGGAGGGGCTCACTGTGACTCTCCCCTGTGCACACCCGCCACCCATCTGCCAGCAGCCCTCTCCCCTCTGTGGGGCTTAATCACGGGACAGCCAACCAGGCAGTTCTGGAATCTCGAGAGTTGGGCTAATAATTCCTTCTGGGGCAGCCGGTCTCAGCAGCGCCAGATGTGGGCAAATGGGGTGGGAGAGGCAGTGCCAGCAGGAGCCAGGAGTCAGGTCTGCCCGCCAGGGGGCAGGGCAGGGGCACAGATCCTCTGAGAGACTCGGTTTCCCTGAGAGTTCTCGCTTTACCCCTCTCTCACAAGTCTTTGTTGAGCCCCTGTCACATGATGGGCACCTGCGGGGGGCTGGGGTCTTGTGGAGAGTGAAACAGACATGGCATGGATGTCCTGGAGATCAGAAACAAGCCAAAAGGACAGACATGGATTTTTAAAAATTATTTTTGAAGTATAGTCAATTTACAATGTTGTGTCAATTTCTGGTGTACAGCATCATAGTTCAGCCGTATGTATACATACATATATTTGTTTTCATATTTTTTTCATTATAGGTTATACAAGATATTGAATATAATTCTCTGTGCTGTACAGTATAAACATGTTTATCTATTTTATATACAGTAGCTAATATCTGCAAATCTGGAACTGCCAGATTGATAACCATTCACAACAGAATTGCCCATGGGGACAGTGCAGTGGGGTATTGGAGGCGCTGCAGTGGGAGTGAACTTGGATGAGCCCTTTCTCTCTCTGCACCTCAGTTTCCTCATCTGTAGAATGAGGCCCACCATGCATCCATCCCAAGGGGACGGTGTGAGGGTGAAATACAGTCTTACCTGTAAAGCGCTCAGCAGGTGCCCGGCACACAGTAGGTGCCCAGCACTGGTTATTATTATGATTATCATTTTCAATTTCTTCCTCAGAAGCACTTACATCGGTGGGAACTAATCACCACTGATTTGGTGGGTGACCTGGGCAAGCCGCTCTCCTCTCTGTCCTGTTTCCCTAGCTGAGCACGGAGCGGGGGTGGGGGGGCTCAGACACAGGGTCAGGCTCCATGTCAATGGCGGGGCCCAGGGCTTTGCCCCCAGCCCAGGACTCCCACAGGAGGATGACATCATAGCAGCCACTGACCAGAAGTCACTGGGCTGAGCAGGAGGGGCGGGGGTGGGGAGTGTTCCTGTCTTCTCTGGAAGCTCTCATTGTCTGAGGGCTGAAACCAGCTAGGGAACCACATCCCCCTCCTTGTCCTTCCAGCTACCCTGCCGCTGCAGTCTCTTTTCAACCCACTGCCAGGCTCTGGCTATGCCGGCTGCACCCTCAGCCTGGCCGCAGGGAGTGATTCCAGATGAAAGTCTCAGGGTAGGCTGGAGAGGCCCTTGGACCATTCAGGTGATCCCCCATTTCACAGAGGAGGAAACTGAGGGCAGGGTCTGGCTCTGCTCATCATGGTGTCCTAGCTCCATTCAGGAAGCATGGCACAAAGTAGGTACTCAATAAAAATATGTAGGATAAGTTGGTGAATTAATGAATCACAGAGAGGAGACCTGCCCCGCTGCCAAGGGACAGAGCTTGGCTGGGAACTGAGACTTTCCCCCTGACCCCTCAGGCATCACCAATACTCTGACATCGGCACTGCCCCTGACAGTGTGCAAATCCTTTAGGGTCATTGCATTGTTTTTATTCTTCATTTTGTCTCAACTCTCAGAACAAGCATCACTGAGCCCATTTTACACACGAGGAAAGGGAGGCTCGGAGAGAGGAAGGGACTGACCCACTCGGGGCAGCTGTGGGCTGGGAAGGAGCCTCTGAGAGGTGCACCCTCAAGCCTAGGGTGACCTAGGGGCCAGCTGCCTCCCAATTCCCACCCACCGGGCAGGGAGAGGGTGGGGCCGGTTCCTGCAGGAGCCCCTGCTGCTTTCCAGGCTGCTGCACAGAAGCGGGCTCTGACTCTTGCAGGAGGCCTCCCTCAATCCCCAGCTCCAGCTTTTCTCCTCACTGCCCACGCTGCCTGCTGTGTGTGTGTGTGTGTGTGTGTGTGTGTGTGTTTGTGTGCGCGCAAGCGCCTTGCGCACGAGTGTGTGTATCCAGAGAGATGCAGCAGCAGGCATCTGGTCACACGAGCTGCCACACTGGAGGGAGGCAGTTCTCGGAGGTGTGGGAAGGACATTTAGCGGGGGGTGGAGTAGGGGCTTCATGCGCCTGCATGCAGGGGCAGAAACCCATTCCTTGAAACAGGGTTGAGTCCTCAGGCCTCCTGTGAGAGACTGAGGGGAGGCAACGGAAGGAGCAGGAACTCGGAGGGAGGGAGGACAGGAAGACACACACCCCCGCACACATACACAGGAGTAAGCCGCAGGGAGCGCTGACTGGCTGCCTCCTCCAGGAAGCCCCTCCTGACCTCAACTTGGGCTGGGCTCCTGTAGCCTTCACTCTGCCTCTCCCTTCCGACACTGTCTGGAGCTCACCTGGAGTTCCCAGCTGGCTGCCTGGCTGTGCCTGGGTCTGCTCCCCTGCCTGGAGGCGAGGCAGTATGGAATGTCCACCTCTCTCACAGTGGATGGGATTTTGAGCGAGCACCAATGAAGGGGTAGTCTGTTCACAGAGCAGGAGGAAGAGGCTCAGAGAGTCTGAGTGACCTGCCCAAGGTCACACAGTGTCAAGAGCAGAATCAGAATTCAACCCAGGTTGGACTGACCCTAAGGTCTGGGCTCTGATATATTCATAGTAACATCCATTGAATTGAACCACTAAATTAACCACCTTCAAAAGGGAAAGGGCTTCCTCCCTAGGTGGCTGGGAAGGGGCCATCCAGAAACAGGTGGGCTTCTTAGAACCCCAGCTTATCAATCCTGTCTTCGGTGCCAGAGAACTCCTAGAGTCCCGCTAGCATGTCCACTTCATCACTCCAGCTCCAGGGCCCAGCTCAGCCTGGCACATGGCAGGCACGTGAGGGGTTTGTTATTCTTTCACTCACTCATTCATTCATTCATTCATTCCAAAGTCTGCAGTGAGCACCCACTGTATTCAGACCACATTCTAAAGGCTGCAGCATAAAGCCAATCAGATAAAGTCCTCCCCTTGATAATTCTCTTAAACAAGCCCACAAATTAGTATGTAATTATAACCCGTGTTAAGTGCTCTGAAGGAGAGGAAATAGATTTGAGAGAGAATCTTAGGAGGGAGAAACTCATTTAGAATGGGGGACAGTGATCGAATAAGGTTCTCTGAGGAGGAAGGCTTAAACAGAAAATCTTGAAGCATGAGAAGGAATCCAGCCAGCCAGGAAAGGGGGTCAGGGGCTGCTGGGAGCCAGTCACCCTGGTCCTTGGGGCTGTGAAGGGCAGGGACCTGATCTGAGAGCAGAGGGAAGCGCTGAAGGGTCTCCAACCAGGAAATGATGGGGCGATGTTTACACTGTGGGAGGGTTGACTTCAGATGGAGGGGGAATGGGTGGAAGCAGGCGTGGAAGTGGGGAGACCAGTGAGGAGGCCGTGGGAGTCACACAGGTGGGAAGACTGGGCTGAGGTTGGGGTTGGGAAGTGGAGAAGAGGGGAGACATGTCAAATGCAGTTGTTTGCTGGATTGATATGAGTGGCCACAGGAGGATGGGGGACGATGGTTATGGGCGAGGGGATGGCAAGCTACTCCCATCCCTCCAGGACCCCTATCAGCCCAGGTTCTGGAATTATGGGGGCCCCACCCTCTTGTCTGCAGGATCCCCGGCCCCATATGCCACCTGGAAAATGCCAATACTTCCCACATTGTATCCTCTCTTGGCCATGGAGTGCTCACCCCTGGAAGGGGTAGATGGGGGTCAGGAAGGTGGGAGGATGAGGGGCTGGCATCCCTGACTCTGCCCTGATGGGGAGGTGACCTTGGGCAAGACTCTTCTCCCAGACCCCCCAAAGGAGAATGGCCAGCCGCCAGAGGGCAAAGGGGTCTGGGTCAGGTGACCCCAGGGAGACTCCAAGCCGGCTTCCAGGGAGGCCCCCAGAGCATCCCCTCCCAGTGGGGCCTCGGCGAGGTGTGAAGGGTTAATGCCCGAGATGCCCTGATAGTGCTGCTGGGGCCTGTCTGCCCCTCCTCACCTGTGATTAATTCAGTTTGGTAAAGCGGCATTTATTCTGGAAATTTAATCGTCATTTCTGATGGTAAAGGAATTGAAAAATAAATTGAAAGTGTCAGACGATGCATTAGGGTGGGTAATGGAGTGAAGCGGGGGCCGCCCACCTGGCCTCCCCATTGGGCGATTTATGGGCCCAAGAAATTAGCCAAGTTTCTGTTTCCACAATTGCAGGATCAAGAACCAAGGGTGATAGGGGGAGAGGGGTGGGGGGAAAAGGATGGGGAGGCGAGAGAGAGGAGAGAGCCTAGCCTGTAGGTGGGGGTAGCATTAGTGTCACCCAGCCCAGATCAGAGAGGGACAGGGGCCTATCCTGGGTAACACAGGATGCTGGGGGCACAGTGAGGCTGGAGTCCAGGCTCCCTCCTCCCACCGCCAGGCCAGGAGAGGATAATGATGGGGGTCTGGCCTCTTGGAGAGAGGTGCTCTCAGTGGCTCTGAACTAGGGCCCCACTCATCTTTGGAGGGTGGCCTCCACCTCCCCACAGCTGCCCCTCTGCCTCGGGATGGGGGATGCCCACCTATGAGAGGGCACACCTCACGGATGTTCTCTGTTGGGGCAGCGTGAGCTCATGTCTGTGTGAGTTTACTGGGACCGGGAGGGCCAGGACTCCCCCAGCTGACTGCAGGTTTCTAAAGGCAGGACTGTTTTCTCCAGCTAACTAGTGTCTCCTTAGAACACACCCAGACACCTCCAGGAGACTGAGGACTCCTTGGGCTGGCCCGTGGACGAGCTCCTCAGCCCTCCCTACGTGTTGGCTGGAACCCAGGGTGGGCACAGTCTGTGGAAGTCCCCGTAGTCAGGTCAGCCGTGTGCCGGCCTGGGAGACTTCCAGGCGAGGAAAGACCGTTGCAAGGGCACATCTGTGCCAGGAGGACCAGGATCCAAGGGATTCCGAGAAGACAGGCTCCCACAGTGTCCTCCCACCTGGGAGGACAAGGTGGGGACAGGGCCAGTCCCCGACCCTGTCTAAACCCCGTCTCCCGCAACAACGTAAGACAAGGAGAGCCCAGCACCGGAGGCAGGAGCTCTGGATTCCAGCCCAGCTCACTCATTCACTCATTCATTCATTCACCAAGTGTTTCTGGAGCACTTGCTCTGTGCGTGGCACCATGCAGGGCACTGGGGATGCAGCAGCACAGAGCAGACAAGGTCCCTGCCCCACGGAGCTTGCAACCCCGTGGGCAGCGGCGGGGACTGTTAATAAATACACCAATGAACAAACAAGCAAGAACGTTTCCTAGAGCATTAAATGCCATGATGGAAATAAAGCAGGATGACGTGGTGCAGAGTGCCCGGGGTGGGGGGTCTTTTCTCCAGCGGGTCTGGGGAGGCTTTAAGACTTCAGGCTGAGATCCACAGATCTCAGGGTGTCCCAGACGTCGAGGATGGTGAATACGAAGACCTCGGCCCCATCTAGGAGTCCTCTGAAGGCTGGGGTGGCCGAGCAGTGGTACCCGAGGGACTGCGGGGCAGGATGTGGCTGTGGGAGTGGCTGGAGACAGCTGTCATTTCATGCACAAGCCCATGGCTATGGTGAGGACTCTGAAGTTTGTTCTGGGAGCAGCAGAAGCCCCTGGAGAGTTTAAGCAGGAGAGTGACACAGCCGTGTATGTTTTTATAAGGCCGTACTTGCTGCTGTGGGTAGAGGAGGGCGGAGGGGCAGGAAGGAGCAGGGGCATCCCACAGCCTGTGAACCACTCCTGGAGGATG
Organism: Vicugna pacos; assembly: GCF_048564905.1. Taxonomy (NCBI): domain Eukaryota; kingdom Metazoa; phylum Chordata; class Mammalia; order Artiodactyla; family Camelidae; genus Vicugna; species Vicugna pacos. Next base: position 46,323,376 of record NC_132999.1, read on the forward strand.
GGTAGGTCTCTGTGGAGGGCCGCGTACCAGAGGCCCAACAGCAGGGCCCTGCTGCCTGAAACTCAGGGCCTGAGTCCTCACCAGCCACCATCACTCCTTGCCACCCGTGTGGTCGCCACGCCGTCCCCTACCCTGCCACTCTTGGGTGGACGGATACTAACTAACCCTCCCTGGGCCTCACCCCACACTGCCCTGAGTGCACGGTGCATAGCACTTCCTTCTCCCAGCTAACAGTCTTGTGCTGGAGGAACAGTCATTGCGTAATTCGCTGGGGAGGAAAAAAGGCTCGGAGAAGGAAATAAACAACCAGGAAGCGGGGGCCCTGCGGGGCCTCCAGGGCCCCGGCCATCACTCCTAGGGGCAGATCTGTACATGTACCCTGCCACCCCTTCCCCAGTATCCTCACTCTGTCACCTGTAATCCGTCCCCACCTCCCGTGCCCTGCCCCCAATGAGGGGCTGCCTGCCTCCTGCTCCACTTCTCCCCGACTCCTGCACGTGTACACACACCACTGTCACACACAAACTCATGCAGCCTCATGTGCTCCTCCCCCCAGGTAAGTGTCTGCATCCACATTTGCCCCACAGCCTCCTTCTGGCAGGAAGGTCCCCATGGGTAACTCTTGTTTCCGGGTGTGCTATGAAATTCACCATCAGATTTAAAGCTGAGAGAAGAGATGGGCAATGAGGAGCCAAATCTCATTTTAATTATCTGTGACAGGTCCCAATTTCTCAGGTGATAATTATAATAATTAAAAATTCTGTTATCAGTTCTGGTGGGGGAAGTCACTGCCTGTGCAGCCGGCTTCGGGGCCATGAGCAGGCAGGGTGGTCTGATAACAAGACACAGCTCCCAACCTCCCCTCTCCAACCCTGGGACCTGACGTCCTGCATTAGGACGTGACCTCTCTGTGTGTCACCCATGCACTCTGTGTCACCTCAGCTCTTGGCCACTTGTAGACCTTCTGAAGCCACCCAGCAACCCACAATGGTGGAAGCTGGTCTCCACTGCCCACCTCCATGTCCTCAGTGGCCTGGCACACAGGAGGCTCCCAAGAAATGTCTAAGGACTGCAGGGATGTGTAAATAATCAGGACAAATCCATGAGGTAGGCATTCTCATTCTCATTTAACAAGCGGGGAGCTTGAGGCTCAGAGAGGTGAAGGGACTTGCCCAAAGTCACACAGCTGGTGGGGACAGGGATGAGGAAAGGGAGGGTCAGTGGTGGGGCTGGGGGAGAAGCATGGATCCTGAGGAGAGACAGAGAGATGGCCAGAGCTGTCATGCATTTAGGCAATAAATGACATGTTTTACAAGTTTCCAGCCATTCCTGGGGAAAATCAAGCCAGCACATGTGAGGCCCCAGTGATGGCAGCCTTGGGGGAGAAAGGAGGGATTAGAGAGGAGGGAGGGAGCAGCCTCATTTGCCTAAAGACCCCACCTTGTCCAATCAGCTGGGCTCTCAGGAGCAGGGCCGGGCCAATCACAAGGAGGCTGGGAGCAGAGGCAGGTGGAGCAGAGCCAGACCCCACCCAGGTCAGTGGCCAAGCCCTGCAGGCTGTTCAGGATGGACCCTCCCCACTGGGTTTTCCCTCCTTAACATCCTTGAGTTCACCCAACAGCCCCACATCCAGGGCAGGAATAATACCTCCACTTTGCAAATGAGACAACTGAGGCCCAGAGAGGCCATGTGACTTGTCAAAGTCACACAGCCAGTCAGCAGCACCAGAACTGACCCAGGCCCTGACTCCCAGCCCAGGGCACTGAGTCCTGCCCCTCTGGCTTCCTCCTGCTGCCCTGGCCCAGAGCCCTGCTGGGCACCCTACCCTGGGCCTGTCCTCTGCGACCGACCACCAGCTCCTCTTCCCCACCAAACACCCCACCCAGGGCTCATCTCAGAGCTGCTGTCTGCTCCCAAGCCACTTCTCCATCCCTGAGCCCCAGACCTTTTGCTCCAGCTTCCCCCATACACCCCGACACCACAGTCAGGGACCCATAGAATGTCTGGGCAGGGGCCCTAGGAGGGCCTTGTGCCCCCCTGGGAGCTCAGGTGGGAGCAGTGGTCCCTCAGCACCACTCTGTGCCCCTCCCCTCCATGGAGCCCCCCAGGGCCTGACTTGGGGTGCTGCTCTTCCCCCAGCATCCGTCCCCCTGCTTCCTGCCTCATTTATCCCCCAGCAGATTCTGCAAATCAGGGCTAAGATTTGATTTGCAAACTTCCTGGGGAAGGAGGGCGGCGTCTGCACCTGCAGTGACTGAGAGGCCCGGTGATTTACTCTGCCGGGAAATGCTTGCTTCTCTAGAGGGATCATCTTGGCCCCTCCTGGTTGAAGACAGATTAACTGAGGCTTCCTTTTCCCAGGGAGCCTCCTGGTGGTTTTGGGTGGGGGGCAACAGAGGTGGACCCCCATGTTGTGAAGGGCAAACCTAGACAGTGTGGTTGGAAAAAAGATGGACTTCGGGGTGACCCAGGACCTGGGTTTCAATTCCTTCCCTGTCACGGCCAAGCTATGTGACCTTGGGAAGTTCAGTTAATCTCTCTGGGCCTCAATTTCTTCATCTTCAAAATGAATTTAATTGTACAATGGAGTTGGTGACAACATCTGACCCCCAGGGTGATGAGGCTTAGATGGGGGGGTGTGTATAAAGGCCTGACACATAGTAGGTGCTCAGGAAAGTTGAATTCTCCCCTCTAGCCCATTTGAGGCCCCCCTTTCCCTGCCAGATCACCTCCTCTGGGTAGCCTTACCCAAGCTTTCCTCTAGGTGCCCCCTGCACCTGTCTCTGTCCTCGGGGAGAGCAGACCTTGTCAGTCTCACAGGTTCCACATCCCTGTGGCTCAGGAGAGAGAAGGATGAGGTCCCATAAGCAGGACGGGTCCAGCTGCCAGGACACCAGGTACAGACGGTTCACATGCCCGGAAGGTTGTCAGCAGTGTGGCCGCTTCCCTGCTAATGAGTTAACACATCCTGTCTGGAAAGGGCCCTTGGCAGAGTAAGGAGTAAGGGGCCTCTGGGGCCCAAAGTTCTGCTGTGACCCAAGGGGTCAGCAGAATTCTTTAACTTGTCTGATGTCTAATAAGACGAGGAGGGACAGGCGAGGGCGCTGGCCTAGTTAACTCAGATGACCCAGGTCTGGGGCCTGGCCACCACGGGGATGTGAAAGAGAGGTGTTGTGTCTTAGTTGAGGGAGTCCTGCCAGCTCCAGTTTCTCCTGAAGGCATCTCCAGCACCCTCAAATCTGATCAGAAACTAAAAAAACAAAACAAAAAAACCCCACCCTACTCCATTCTCAAAGTGCAATGCAAGGCAGAGGGGCTCTGTAGTAATACCTGTCAGACCCCAGAGGACCACCAAGACCTGTGGCTGGCCCTTGAGAAATCCTGGCAACCCCTCTGTCCCCCCAGACTCAATCTTCTCACCTGTGAAGTGGGAGTGGTTCCAGGAGGGGTGGAGTTGGGTCAGGTGTGGACTTGGGAGCCCAGCTGATGGATTCAATACCTACCTGGCTTGTAACCAGGATTAAGGAAGTGACCTAATGTTTCTGTGCCTCAGTTTTTCTCATCTGTGAAATGGGGTAATAATAGTACTTCCTTCATAGGGTCATTGTGAGGATTAAAGGAATTCATCCAAGTAAACTGCTAAACTCAAAGCCCAACACACAGTAGGTACTCAGGAGATGGCAGCTGCTGTTTTTATGTCACTGCCCCAACCACTACTATTAGTTCCCAAAGACGGAAGAAATGCACAATGGACAGAGGGTACCAGGAAGGCAGAAATGCTTCTCAGTGATTCTCTCTGTCTTTGTATTCACAGTAGCACACATACAATAAAGTGGAGCTTCATTATTGCCAATTAGTCCATCTACAGACAGTGCTGGATACACAGGTAAATTCCGGGGCCCCTGTGATGAGCATCCCCAGGAGTTCTGGAAGCCCAGGTTGGGAACCTTGGCCATAGCTCCAGTCAAAGCCAGCGGGGACTCCTGACATTCACAGTTATGGTGGAAGCACAGTAACAGCCCAGCCTCACACCTGCTCTCCTGCCCCAGCCGGAGCCAGGGCCAGAGCCAGGGCAGCCTGGGACCTTCCCACTTCCCCAGATGGGGTCCTCCACTCACCCCTCCAACCCCAGGCACTCAAATGCATGGTTCTCTTTCTTCTCATTGAATACATAATCGCCTCTCAGAATGGGCTGAGATGACTGCTGTAATAAAACTGCTCCATTACATCCCTCTACCAGGAGCCGTTGAATGAACACATGCTGGTGCTCTGTGGCTTTTTTGAACTAAATGCAAAGGAAATACATTCCACGGTATTGTTTAATTAGCTTTGGAGGGTGGAGCGGGCTGGGAAGAGAGGGTGATATTGAGGGATAGAGGCAAAGAAAGAGGAGAGGATGAGGGAGATGGGTTAGCAGAGGAGCAGAGAGGATGTGGAGGGGAGACAGAAGGGGAGAGGGTGAGGGAAGGATGGAAGGAGTGAGCGAGGAAGGGGGGAAGAGGAGAAATGGGGCCTTTTTTTATGTACCTGGCTCTCCTAAGCCCACTTGAAGGGAGGGCGGGGTTGGGCAGCCTCATTCCTCCCATTTGAAAAGTAAGGACACCAGGTCCTGCTCTGTGCACCCTTGGTGCTGAGGATACCACGATGGATAAGGCAGACAGCATCCTGCCTCTGTGGGGTTCACAGTAGAGTGCAGAAGGCAGGCCTTGAACAACTATTCCACTCAGATCAGTGTGTGCACATGTGTGACTTTGCATATGCATAAGAGTGTGTGTGTGCATGAGTGTGTATGAATTAAGATGTGAGACTGCAGGAGTGCAGGCATGTGAATGTGGGTATGAGCAGATGTGTTTGTGTGAGGGCATGTACATGTACACAGTGTGCATTTGCTGTGTGGGAGTACACCTGTGTGTGTGTATCAGTATGTGAGGATATTATGTGAGTGCATGCTTGTGCAAGCATATGTGTGTGAATGCATGGATGAGTGTGTGTGAATGAATATATGAGAATTTTTATTTGAGCCCCTGTGTGTGCAGATGTGGGAGTGAACATGTGTATGATTGTGTGTGTTTCTGTGAGTGCAAAAAACAAATGTGTATTTGAGTGTGTGCGTGCATGTGTACATGTGACATTGTGTAACAGTGTGAGTATGTGCATGTGAGAGGGTTATGTGAATGTGTGGATGCATTTATGAGCATGTGTTAGTGTGTGTTTACATAAGTGTACATGTGCATGTGTGTATAAAGTCATGATTACCCATGTAACTATGTTTAGAAAAAGAGTAGTAGTCCAGTGGTTTAGGGAAAAGTGTGGGCTGAAATGGGACTACTGGACTGGGAAATCAGCTCTGTTACATCCTGACTGTGTGCCCTTGGGCAAGTTGCTTAACCTCTCTGGATTTCAATTTTCTCAACTATAAAATTGAAATCAAGAAATATCTGCCTTCTAGGGATGTTAGGAGGGTTACATTCACTAATATATCTAAAGCACTTAGTATATATTTAGACTTAGTACTTAGTTAGCTCTGCATTTTAGCTGTGAGACTAATAAAAGTCAAAAAGCAAGGGAAAAGGATTGGTGAGTCCTGGCATATCAGGGGTCAGGGGAGTCTTCTCTGAAAGAAGTACCTCTCATGCTGAGATCAAGAATAAGTCAAAATGAATATGTGGCTTCTACTCAGTCCCTATCCTGCATCCATCCCTCTCCTTTCATAAGACCACTTCAATTTCCATTTGAATGCAACTCCCTGATCACTCTTAGTCCATCCAGGTGGGCTGACCCATCCTGACTCCTGCCACCCTGGCTGGCCATTCAGTGAACTTCACCCTCTGGTTATAGTAATTATTTCAGGAGTGGGCAGATGACTCAATCCAGGCCAGTGAGAATCATACCAGAGACCATCCTAAAACTATGGGGAATGAGGGGTGAGTTGCCAGTGTGACAGAAGCCCGGCACTAGCAGCATCCCTTCCCCCCCTAGAGGGAAGAGAGTGACTGAGTGCTGCCAATACAGAGGAGATGAGAAGACTGTGTTCTGAAATGATAGCATTTGAATTCCTGGATCCAGCTATGCCTGAAGCTATTGACTTCTGAATTTTTCATGTGAATAAACCAGTGGATCCTCCTTTTAATTTCATTTGTTTAAACTGGTTTTGGTTGTTTTTGTCACTTTAGTTGTAAGACCCTGAATGATATTGCACATTCCTGGAGAAGGGCACAGATAGGAAGGCTCTGGGGAGGGAAAGACTGTGGTTCAGTCAAGAAGCTACAACAGTGCCAGCACTGAAGCAACAGAAAATGTGGTGGGTGCCTGAGTGTCAGGGCTCAGAGGAGCCAAAAGCCTCAGCATATTGGGCAAGCGGGGGTGCATAGTGTAAGAGCTAGAAGGCTTGACGTGCTCAATGCATTCATTTCGACCACTCTTTAGAGTTGGGGTCCTCTCCCAGCCTGCCCCCAGTGTCCCCCTCACTTCTCATTTAACCCCTGTGCCTGACTCAGTCCATTCCTAAGTCCTGAATCCAGAACAGATAGGGTTTATAGGGGCCATAAATGCCACCTAGTCCCATATCTTTTTTATTTTATTATTTTGCTTTATGACTTTATTTTACCAAGTGATATATTAATATGTTCTCTTGGTAAAAAGATACTATCTAATAATGTTGAAAAAGCAAATAGCTTCATTTTGCAGGGTGGGAATGGAGGCCAAGTAGGTTATACAGCTCACCTAAAGTCATATAACAAGTTTATCAAACATCCGGCGTCATGGAAGCCTTCTGAATCCTTTCCATCTTATGTAAGAAAAAACTAACTTTTTAGCACTTACCAGGTGCCAGCCACTATTTCAAGCTCCTTACTTTCCTTATTTCTATTCAGTCCTCACTGCAATGCTATGAGGCAGCTACCATTAATTTTCCTAATTTGACAGACAAGACAGCCATGGCACAGAGGTTAAGGAAGTTGTTGACTTCCCCAAGGTCACACAGCTTATGTGCTGCAGCCAAGATTTGAACTCAGGAAATCTGGTTCCAGAGTTCATGCCCTCACTTCTGGCAATAATGTAGCATTTGGAAGAGTAAATTTTTAAAAATAATCAGATCATTCTACCGAAAAGACAGAGAGAAATGAGTGGCCCCAGGATGCTGAAGAGGAAGGCCCTTTAGCTGCACCAGAACTCTCCGTGGTGCTGAAAATCAATTGTCTGCTACACTAGCTAGTCTGGGATGTTGCTTTTCCCCCATCCATTTCCTAGGCTGAGTTTCCCAGCCCAGCTCCTCATAACTTAGTCCATAGATAATCTTATTTCCATCCCACCTGGGAAAACCTGATTGAGGCTGCAAGTTGTGAAACTACTACAACTCTCCATCTACACACATACACACACATACATCTTGTAGTAACCTCTCTTTACAGAATCTTGCTTCTCTTTAGGAACGGGTTAGTTAGACTAGAATACAAGGAAGCCTTACTGAGTCCAAAAGTACCTTTTGTAATCATCAGACCCAACCCTTCTGTCTTTTTTGTTTGTTGCATTATAACTTGCATATGATGCAAATGCACAAATCTTAAGACTACATTTAGTAGATTGTAAAAATAACTACAGACTCTTTCCTCCCTGTATCCACACTCTTGTGATGCAGCATTTCAGATTCCCCCAACAAGAATGAAAATCTATTTCTTCATCTCTTCAGTCTTCATTGGACAATGGACTTGCTTTGGCCAGTGGGAACACAAGCAAGCAGTAAGCAAACAGAAGCTGAAAACTGCTTCCATATAGGGGCGTTCCTTCTCTTGCTGCAATTGAAGATGTGGAAATGAGCCTAAGCTAGCATGATGGAGGGTGAGAACCCAGATAGAGGAGAAAGGAGGAGCCTCTGCTGATATCTTGCTACCTACTAGATGTGTGAGTAAAGCCATCCTAAATCATTCAGCTGCAATTTGCAATACTAACCAACCACAGATTCATAATAGTCAGCATCAGAGAGAAGCTGAGCTAGCCTTGACCTGATCAATTGCACAGACAACCAAAAGAATTGTGAGCTAAATTAATATTTGTGATTTGCCTCCAAATTTGTAGCTTATTGAATAGCAAAAGCTGGTAGTGATATCTCTACAAATTTTTACAAATGTGTACGCCTATGTAACCACCACCCAGACCAAAATGTAGCACATTTATAGGACCCAAGAAAGTTTCTTTCTCCCTCTTTCTAGTTAACTTCCCAACCCTGAAAGATAACCCTTATCCTGACTTTCTATACTATAAATTAGTTCATATTAATGGAATCATAAAGTGTTTTTTTGTCTGATTTTTTTGGTGACCATAACTGGGATATGCATACATGTTTTGTGTGCATTAGTAGTTTGTTCATTTTTTTAAAAAAATGCTGTGTAGCTTCACTTTTGTTAGTCTATCACAATTTATTTATCATTTTCTCATAGATTTTGGGTTGTTCCCTTTATTGACTGTTATCAATAAAGCTTTTATGCACACTTACATGTGAGTGATTTGTAGCTATATGCACTAAATTCCCTTGGGTACATTTTGTTATGAGTTGAATTGTGTCCCTCCTTCCCCAAATTTGTGTGTTGAAGCCCTAACCCCCAGCACCTCAGAATGTGATTGCATTTGGAGACAGGATCTTTAAAGACATAATTAGGCTGAACTGAGTTCACAAGGGTGGGCCGTAAGCCAACATGACTTGTGTCTCTGTAAGAAGGGAAGAGTAGGACAGACAAACATTGGGGAAAGACCACGTGAAGACACCAGGAGAAGACGGCCACTTACAAGCCAAGGAGAGAGGGGCCTTGAAGAAATCAACCCTGTTGAATCTTGATCTCAGGCTTTTAGCCCCCAGAACTGTGAGAAAATAAATTTCTATGGTTCAAGCCACCCCGCCTGGCAGCTCCAGCAAAGGAATATGGCCCTTAATGTATGTTACAACCAACTAAGTGCTGGGTGCTGGGCTAAGAGCTTTATACGTTCCACTGGATTTTCACAAAACCCCATGAGATCCCACTAAGATTTCCATTTACAGATGAGAAAACTGAGGCTCCAAGAGGTTTAATAAGTTGCCAGGGTTGTATAGTCAGAGTTATTAGACTTCTGAGTGATTAACTTGTTACAACTCAACACTAACCACACAATCCTTTGTGTGATTGTTCAAAGTTGGTCCTATCATTACACGGTAAGCCCCACGAGGGTGGGGACTAGATCCATATTGTACATGTGGTACCCTAGTGCCCATCACAGCAATTACCGTGACAGCTGACTTGAATTCCTGGGGTCTCAACCCCTCCCACCTCTCGCCACCTCCTGTGATTCCAGGGCTCTGTGATGGAGGGTGGGGAAGGGGGCTGCCAGGCAGGCTGCCTGCCTCTCTGCAGACAATTTGGGGAAGATAGTTTCCAGAAAAAGCAGCTGTGATTAACTCAAATGAACTGTAAAATTGTTTTTGGTTTAAAGGCTTTGCTTACTGAGGTATCGAGTGGTGGGAGGGGAGGGTGTGAGAAGGAGGGCCCCAGCAGCCAGCAGGGGCGGCCACCTCCCACTCTTCGGGCAAGCAGACTCTGGCCAAGTGTTTGCCTGGTCCTACCCTAGGTTCTGGGCATCAGAAACAGCTGAGGCCCAGGGTGACCGCAGGGAGCTCACAGCCTAGACCTGATGAGGAGATGGGGAAACTGACAATTTTAGAACAATTGGGCAAATGCTTGTAGAGGGGAAACAGGAGAGTACAGAGGAGGGGACCTTAATCTGGGACAGTGTGGGTGTGGTGGGGACAGCTGACATCATACAAATGACCTGGGTACAAATCCCAGCTCCACCACTTCCTAACCTAGTGACTTTGGCCAGGTGCTTTGTGTCTCTAAACCTCAGTTTCCTCTTCTGTAAAATGGGAATAATAGTGATTCCCCACAGGGTAGTTGTTTTATTATATGAGATAATCATGCAATGCCCACGGCCTGGAGCATACACACAAGTTCAGTACACACCAGCTATGAGTGTTGCTCACTGAGCAAAGCTGTGAAGAAAGCTGGTGTCAGGCTTGGTGAGGCCTGGAAAGGGTGTTCCTAGAAGACGAACCAGCACATGCAAAGGCCTGCACACAGCTAGGTCTGTGGGGTCAGAATCGGAGTGGAGGGTGGTGAGAGATGGGGCTGGGGAGGTCGGAGTTGCCAGCTTATAAGAGCCTTGCATTCCATGCGGATTGTTGGTATTTTCGTCCTCAGAGCAGTGGGAGCCATGGAAGGTCTTTAAGAGGCAGCATGGCGTGTTCACTTAAGCTGTAGATCACGCACTGGAGTGGGGAGGGGTGCTGGGTGCAGGGCAGCAGGGCAGCTGTACAGCATCTGGGGAGAGAAGATGGTGCCCTGGACTAGGTGGGGACAGTGTGGACAGGAGACATAAGAAGGGAGAGACAGTGGGGAAGGCAGGGCAGGGAGAACACCTAGGTGGGGCTGCAAGGAGGCAGCAGCCGAGGACGGCCCAGCTTTCCAGATCCAGCAATGCAAGGGGCGGGGATGCTAAGCCATGTCCAGGACCGTGGAAGGAGCAGTGTCTGGGGCCAGGGACTCTCTGCCATGGGCCCCCGCAGGTGGCAGTGCCCATCCTGGGCTGTAGGAGGACTGGGCTAACCAGACCCTTCAGCCACCCTCTGCCCTAGTATGGCTGGCCCTGGTCCAGAACTACCTGGACCCCATTCCTCCAGCTGGAGCCTCCCTGACCCCAGCAGCTGGTGTGGCCCAGCCTGGCCTGCAGGCCACCCTCTGTGGGAGCTCAGCCATGTGACCCCGCACCTTAACCCCAGCTGCTGTGGTAGGTGACCTTGAGCAAGTCCTGCGGTGCCTCTTTCCTCCTTGTCACACCTCTCAGTAATGCAGGGAGAGCCCCGTCACCTCCTGGCAGAGAAGGGGTGCAGGAGGGTGAACCCCCAGTACAGTCAGGACTTGAACCTAGGGCCACAGAGACTCAAACTAGGAGAGAGGTGGGGACAGGGGTAGATAGACACTGAAAAGGACTCAGTGGCAGAGCCAGCGACAAGGAGAGAGGAGCAGAGGGAGGGGAGGCTTGAGCGAGGCCTGGAACAAGGGCCTCCCGGCCCCCCTCACCAGGCCGGACTTTTTGGGGGTCAGAGAGTCACCAGGCCTCAAACAGCACCTCCTTCTCTGTAGTTCATATTCTTGGAGAAAAGAAATCACTTTCCATCCAATTAATCTAATTAGACATAATCAAGTTGTGGAGATCTGTGCAGCAGGGTGAGTGATTAGGAAAAATTACCTCCCTGCAAAGAGTTTAGATTTAATTTTTGTTTCATAATCTAAAGACCAAATAGAAATAACTGAGTTCCTTTACTGCCCCTGGCCAAGAACTGGAAAATCTCTGGGGTGGGGACGTCAGCTCAGAGAGAGGGTCAAACTTCAGCCAGGATGGGCTGGGAGTGGGGCAGGGCACGATGGACCAGCTGAGCTGGGCACCCACACCATCCACCCTCACCCTCAAGGACAGCCACGGTCCCACCTCAGGCCCCTCTCACACAGCAGGTCACACTCATACACACCCACACCCTGGGACAAATGGACTTCCACATGTGCGCCTGAGACTTAGACACACAACTTAAGACCATCACATACACCCAGAGGCGCGCGCGCACACACACACACACACAGGCAGAGGCCCTGGTAAGTCCTAGGTTAGTCCCAGCTCTGCCACTAACTGTGCGACCACCAGGCTCCTTCCCGGAGCCCCGGTTTCCCATCTGCAGCAGGTGAGCCTTAGGCTTCCTTGCTTGAGTCTCGCTACTGATAGCTCAGGATTTGATATTGTCTGTCTGTCTGTCTCTCTCTCTCTCCTCTCTCTCTCAGCCTCTTCTTTCAAATGGAAGCTGACCGAGACTATGAAGCCTGGGAGGAGGTGCCCAGGGGCTTTGTAAGGTGCCACTCATCACTAGGTGAGGCCTCCAACAGCAAAGCCAGGACTCACCCCCGCCACTCCGCAGGGCCCCCGAGCCCCGGTCCAGGACACGAAAGCATCGCTGCCCGCCGTGCAGGCACACGTCTGTGACACACAGAAGAAACACCCCTCTCACACTGGGTCACATCGTTACCAGCTCCCAGGGTGGGAGTTCCCACCCGGCACCTGTCCCGGGCCAGGACCAGCAGTGCCACCTGCTCCTTGAACATTTCTCTGAGGATCAGCTGGAGAGGGAGCAGCCCGGGAAGGCAAGAGAAAAGAGTGCCTGGAGCCAGAAGCCTGAAGATGATTCATTTATGCCCCGAGGCTTCTCAGCTGGAGCGGGGCCCTGGGGACAGTTTGGGGTTAGGGATAGACAGAGTCCAGGGGTGGAGGCACAGCCTGGAGCTGGTGAACATTTCACTGAGGAGTGACAGGGCACTGGGTGTCACTGAGGGGTGATGTAAGGGTCCTGCCTTGCTGCCTCCTGTCCCACCCCTCTCTCTGCACAGCTGTGGCCGCCTGAGCCCCACTTGTGTGACCAGAAGGCTCCAGGCCATGGGACCAGTCCTGAGCCAGCTGAGGGGGTTTAAGGAGTTCTGGGGGCAGGTAAGGCGGGCAGAGTGGATTTGGAGTCTGGCCTGGTTTTGAATCCCCACCACTGACTCACTGCGGGAACTGAGCACACTCCACGTTCATCCTCATCTCTAGACCTTGGGTTCCTCATCTTTCAACAGGATGAGGGGCTAGTAGGGACCTCACACGGGCTCCCACTGAGCACGGTAAGGACATCTGCAGGAGCTCAGTGGATGTTCCCATCCCCTCAGTGGCCCCCGCATTGCCTGGCTCCAAGTCAGTACCCAGCAAATATCTATTAACCTGGTGAGATAATGAAATGAGCTGATGTCTGTGTCTGGGCCTCATGGCACCAAAATCTAAACCTGTGCTAGGAAATTGAACAACCAGAGAACCAGCTGGGCGGAAGCATCGGGGGTTTGGCTGTTAGACATTAAGGAGGACTTCCTGGAGGAGGCAGGCCTTGGACCAGGTGGGACTTGGATAGGGAAGGGAAGGTATGCTAGGAAGGGGAGACTGCAGGTGTAGAAGCAGGAGGTGGGATGGGGAGGGTCAAGGTGAGACCTCTCTCTCCTGTGTGTTCCTGCCAATGGTGTGATGGGTAAGAGTTTGGGTTTGGAATCAGACAGACCTAGATATAACTTGCTTTTGGGGTGATGTTGGACAAGTCCCTCCAGCACCTGGGGCCTCAGAGTTGTCAGCTGTGAAGTGGGAGTGACAATACCCCTCCTCATGGGGTTGTTGGGAGGCTTGCGTGGGGTGTTGTGTTGTGCGTGCACGCATGTGTAGAGGGTCCTGGCACAGTGCTGGGCTCCCAGGGGGCTCTCGGTCACAGGAGCTTTTCCCCTCTGTCAGCTCATCCAAGTCACCTGCTGTCCCCAGAGGTGGCCTCCCTACCTGATCACATGTGACCCCAGTAGGGGGCAGGCTTCAGTGCAGGGACCCAGGGGACCAAGGACACATCACACTTCTCAGGGAAGACCACCAGACTCTACTTGCCATGAAACACAGACCCTAGAACCTCAGAGCTGGGAGGCCCCTCCGCCGGCCCCTCTGCCCTGTAGGAACCCAGCACAGAGAGGTTAAGGGAGTGGCTCAAAGTCACTCAGCCCCCAAAGTGCTATCCCCCTCCCCTGCCAGTGCTCTGCTCGCTAAGCAGCCTGGGGAGGGGCCCCTGTCTACAGACACCTAAACTGAGTGACTCAGGTGTCAAGGATTCCTCTTCTCCCTTCATCCTCCCTCCACCCTCACAACCACTGGCTCACTGGGCTGAGAAGAGCCTGGAAAGGGGACCCAGGGGCTCCCAGGGAGTCAAGGCCAGTGATCTGTAGACCAGTGTGGCTGAGGCCTGGGCCTGTGCTGGGAAGGGGAGGGTTAAGCCTTGAGCAGATTTTCCTGGTTAGTGTTTAAGTTGCAGTTTCTAAAGGCCACCAGGAGCTCCATAGAGCAAACATTTTCTCTCTTAATGACACTGCAGCAGATTAAGGAGGGGCCTATCTCCCAGAGAGCATGAAAGAGAGGCCATCCATTACCCCGCATGGTCTGGCCCGGCAGCCGGAATAACTTTCCCAGAGACATGCCTGAGTGATGGAGGGATTCTTGCAGCCTTGCTGTCAGCAAACCTGGCCAGGGCTCTGGGGGAGTGGGTGGATGCCCAGATACCAGGCTGAGAGGACACTCACACAGGCTAGGTTTAGTCAGCATGAGAAAGATCTCGTGGTCCCAGTGGACCACAAACTGACGGTCATTCACTGCTACAGGCTACCTTACCCTTAAAGTTGGCTCAGATGGGGACCTGTGTCTGCTTTTGATTCACAGCAAGGGAGCCTTGTGAAGACCCAGCAGTGATAACCCTACATGAGACTAATCCCAAATCTTTCCTGCTCAGTTTGGGCTTGCAGTTCAAAGACAAGTGGTACCCAGAATAGGCACTTGACTTGTGGTTAGAAGATGTGGGTTCAATTCTGCCTCTGTGACCTTAAGTTACTTTCCTAACAATGACCACAAACATCACTGAGAATTTACTGTGTTCCCAGCTCGTACCAGATCCTTTCCATCTGCCCTTTGCTTTCATCCTCTCTGAAAGGTAGATGTCTATCCTCTTTTTATATGCAAGAGGATTGAGGCTCAAAAGACAGGTCAAGTTCATCCAGCAGCAGAGCTGAGATTCCAACCCAGATGTGTCTGCTCGTGTTCCTTTCACTGTACATGCCCTCTGAGCCTCAGTTTCCTTGTCTGTAAAATGGGAATGACAGTACACACTTTGTACAGCTCACAGAGTAGGTGGATAGCACCTGTGAAGTAGAGGATGGGAAATGTGCTGTGTGTACAGGGGAGGTGATAGACACATGTGTGCACACGGGTGAGCACACACACACACACACGATTGTCCACCAGGGGACACCAGTCAGTCCCTATCCAGAGATGAGAAGTTACATAAGAAGCTTTTTGAGAATGATCTTTATTTCTTTATCTATCCAGCTTTGATGAAGTTAGCATCTAAAAGGCCCTGATACCCAGCTTGTGAATGTATAAATTCACAGTATATTTTAAAAAAAATCCTAAAGTGCTCATATCTTTGAGGCAACAATTCTGCCATCAGGAAACATAATCAGAGCTGAGCACACAAGCTCACATACAGGGACGTTTACTACTGAGTTTCTGATAGCAGCCAATGTCTAGAAACAGATTGTCCAACAGAGGAATAGTTATGTGAGATAGTGTATGTCCATGTGATGGAATATTACACAGCCAACAAAAGTCATCGTTGTGAAGCACATTGCATGAGCTGGGGATGAGAGAGCAGAGCCAACACCTGCATGTACCGCGTGATCCCAAGAAGGCATCTCTCTGAGTAAGGTGATGGGTAGTTTCTATTTCTGCTGCTTATTTTCCTGCATGGAAATCTACCTATTTTTAAAACAAATGAATAACATGTACTCCACATCCCCCTACTTCTAGAAGGAGGACTGTGGAGGATAATTTAAGCTTTGCTCTGTGCCTTGAGCCATCATCATCACCTCTGACACCTTCTAACTCTAGGGTGTCCCCCAAGATCTCACCCTGCACTCAGGGCCCAGCCTACTCTCTCCTGGAGTTCTCTCATCAACATTTCAGTGTTTTCCAGGCTCCTGGGCCCCACATATTTCTTCTTGCTGGCATCAGTGTTTCTGTCACCACTAACATCCCAATATCCCGTCTCTAACCTGCCGTGGGTGGCGAATCACATCAGCAGGCATGTTAGAACCACGTCTTCAAAAGTCCCTGAGTGAGGACACAAAGGGAGTGCCTCTGTTTAAAAATACAAAAAGTTTGTGCGTTCAGACATGGCTCATGTAACTCGCATTTTGGTAATTCTAGGATTTTTTGAATTTTCTTGCATTCCACATAGCTGAAGCTGCCAAATGCTTGATTCCTGGATAAGTGAGGGGTGGCTGAATATGGATACGCAGCTGTACTGCATTTTTACATATTTGCTTATTCAATCAGCCAATATTTATTTGGAGCCCTACTCCGTGCCAGGAACAATTCTAGATCCCGGAGATGTAGCAGTGGAAAGGACAGGCCTCGGGGGAAGACAAAAGATAGGTAAACGGATGAAATTACGCGTTTCAGAGAGGGATGGTAACAATAAAGGAACTAAAACAAAGTAATACGGCAGGAAAGGACCAGCGTGAGTTGAGGGCAGTCAGGTTGCAGAAAGGCCGTCTCCTGCATGGGCATCATTAGCCTGCGCTGTGGCAGGCTCCATGCCGGGAGGGGAAGCTGGGTGCAGTCACACCGGCACAGGCTCCGGGTGCAGCACAGTTGGGTCCACTCCCTCTTGGTGCAGCCATCCTGGTGGAGAGAAAGCCTTCCCTTCTCTGGTGTTTCAACAAAAGCCCCAGAGCTGATGCTCATTTGCTCTGATTGGTCCATCGTGGGTCACATGAGCTCCCCTAAACTAATCACTGGCCTGGGGCTGCAGCTTGCTATCGGCTAGGCTTGGCCACGTTGCCCACTCTAGAAGCCACGGAAAGAGGTAGCTACCTTTGGGCCATTTGCTCTGAGGGTAGGGGAGGGTAGCTCCCAATAGAAAATTGGTGCACTGTGACAGAAGACTTACTCAAGATCACAGATGCACAATTTTTCTGTTTCTTTCTGATCATCATAATTTCCCTTCATCCAATCATTCCACTAGTATACAGAGTGCAAATACTTCTCCCACATAAAAGAGACGAAAACCTTGAACCCTTCATTCTTCCCCATTCATTCCCTTTGTTCTCCAACTCTCTTTAACTTGACTGAGTTCAAGAATGGGTTTCCACACTCTTTCATGTAAGCAGCTCTTATGGTCCCCAGTGATCCCCTTGCTGGATCCAGCAGACAAGTCTCAATCCTCATTGTGCACACGTGATCATTCCTGCCTCCTTGCTGCCCAGGACACCATATCGTTTCAGTTCTCTTCCTACCTTGCTGGCCTCGAC
This sequence comes from Vicugna pacos, assembly GCF_048564905.1. NCBI lineage: Eukaryota > Metazoa > Chordata > Mammalia > Artiodactyla > Camelidae > Vicugna > Vicugna pacos. Next base: position 46,340,361 of record NC_132999.1, read on the forward strand.
TCCTGTCTCTTCTGCAGATTCCTCCCCTTCTCCCAGTCTCTAAGTGTTGAGAGAGGGGTTGAGGGTGGGTTTTAAAATGATCCAAGAAATTTCAGCAGTCTGAACACTCATAACCCTCTCCTCCTGCTCTCAGCTTGATGCTTCTGCTCTGGCCACACTGTACTTCTTACCATCCCTCCAACAGCCAGGCATGATCCTGCCTCAGGGCCTTTGCACTTGCTAATCCTTCTGACCAAATATTCTTCCCCAAATATCTGTGTGATTCACCCATTTCAGTCTTTTTTCACAATGTCAACTTTCCTGGCCTTACTATTTAAAACAATGGCCTCTTCCCTACACAAAATATTAAAAAATTTTTCTTTGGTTCCTTTTGAGCTTTTCAGCTGACCTCATGGTCTGCTACAATCAGCAACATGATGAGTGGTAAATTTTTCTCTCCTGGCAACTTTATCCTATTGTGGCATATTTTATTAAATATTTTGTCAGGAAGTCCACTTCTATACCTCTTTTTGAACTATATTTAATGTTTTTAAAGATAATATATTTATAGAAACAAAAGAAAGATAAAAAGAAACATTCTTAAAAACATCACTGCAGTCCCCTCATTCCTGGATTCCATCTACCTGTCCATACTTTTTATCCTCCATTGCTCTTATCACCATCTTTCCACACTGTGTATTTTCTAGCACCTGCCCCTCCACTGAATATAAGAGCAGAGATATTCTCTCTCTGTTCATTGCTGACTTCCAGCACCTAGGACAGCGCTCAGTACATAGTAGGTGCTCAGTAATATCAGTTGAATGAATGTATGCATGTCCCCAATAGTTATATTCTTTTATAAGGAGCTAGAAACACAGAGCTGAGAAGGACTCAGACCTATAAGCAGGCCTGATTCCAAAAGTGGTGGCCTGAGGATGGAAGAGGCTGGGTGTTAAGACCAGAAGATGGTAAGAGACTGACATTGTGGGGAGAGGCCCAAAAGAGAGAGATGGGAGCAGCACTGCATTCTGGTGCAAGGCTTGTTCTGTAGGCAGCAGCACCTGGGTGACCTTATGGAGGGAGAAGGGAGGGAAGGGACTCCCACGTGGGGAGCACCTGCTGTGTGCCCCCACCACCCTATGAGGTAGCCCTTCTCCAGCTGAGTGAATAAAGGCTCAGAGAGAGAAAGCGACATAAGGGTCAGACAGCCTCTTGGTTCTACCCTCACACTGACTTGCTTTCACTTTGTCTTGATTCAGAAAGGTTTAAGATGGTTATCAAATTTCTATATTAAGCTTATGAAGTTGATCCTAGAAGGTAGCTTTGTTTTGAACCAATGATAAACTCTAGACAAAATGTTATTAAAAATGCAAGGACCACTTTTTGAAGGAAATAAAGAGCCACCAAAACTTGGCAGAAACTGGAGGGGCTATGACACTTACTAGCAGTGAAGCATGCTGGGTTAGATCCATGGTAAGATTTTTTTCCCCTGTGGGTACTCAACCTTCCATAAAAGAAAGTTGAGTGGGAGAAGATATTTAAAATGATATGTCTGACAGAGTCATTATCCAAAATACATAAAGAATGCATATAATTTAAAAGCAAAGAAACAATCAGATTTAGAAATGGGCAGAGAATCTGAATAGACATTTTTTCCAAAGAAGACATACAGATGGCCAACAGGTTTGTGAAAAACTGTTCAACATCACTAACTATCAGGCAAATGTAAATCAAAACCACCATGAGTTATCACTTCACACCTGTTAGAATGGCCATTATCAAAAAGATAAGAAACAATAAATATTGAGGATGTGGGGAAAAGGGAACTGTCATTCACTAATTGGTGAATTGGTGCAGCCACTATGGAAAATGTATGGAGATTCTTCAAAAAGTTAAGAATAGAACTATCATATGATCCAGAAATTCCCCTTCTGGGTATTTATCTTAAGAATATGACACTAAGTCAAAATGATATATGCACCCATATGTTTACTGCAGTTTTATTTACAATCACCAGAATATGGTAACAGTCTAAGTGTCCATCACTGGATGAATGGATAAAGAAGATGTGGAATATACACAACAGAATACTACTTACTTAGCCATAAAAAAGAATAAAGTCCTGCCATTTGTGAAAACATGGATGGACCTTGACGATATTATGCTAAGTGAAATGAACCAGATGGAGAAAAACAAATACCATATGAGTTCACTCATAGGTGGAGTCTAAAATGACAAAATGAATGAACAAACAAAATTAAACAAACTCAGAGATGAGATTAATGATTATCAGAGGGGAAAGGGTTTGGGTTTGGGTGAAATGAGTGAAAGGGGTCAACTATATGATGGTGGATGGTGCTCAATTTGTGGTGGAGATCACCTTGTGGTGTATAGAAGTCAAATTATAATGCTGTAGGCTTGCAACTTATATAATAAAAATATTGAATTAACAAATTGTCGAGAAGATGCAAATCTCTTGCGCAGAAGAATTCCATGTAATTTATGTAGTACCCTCCAACCTCAAGGAGGTGGAGCAAAACATTGTGCCCCTCCTTAAGTGTGGGCTGCTCATAGCGACTTCGTTCCCAAGAGTAAAGCATGGAAAGGGCAGGGGGACTAACTTTATAGCTGAGAAATCTGATCAACACTGCCTCAGCCAGGTGATGAAGGCCAATGGGAACAATTGTAAGTCATGTTGATATCTGTACCCTTAATATGATGAGTGGGATCTTACCTCTGTGGTCTTTCTCCTACAAATCTATATCCCTCAATCCAATCACAAGAAAAACATCGAATTCTAATAGAAGGCCATCCAAAAATATACTTGATCAGTACTCCTCAAAATTGCCAAGTTCATCAAAAACAAGGGAGGTCAGAGAAACTGTCATAGCCAAGAGGAGTCTAAGGAGACATGACAGCTAAATGTAATGGGATCCTGGAACAGAAAAAAAACATCAGGTAAAAACTAAGGAAATCTGAATAGGCTCTGGACTTTAGTTAGTGATTATGCACCAATATTAGCTCATTATTATAATAAGTGTTCTAGACTAATATAAAATATTAACCATAGGGAAAGTTGTGTGTGTGAAAAATATTGAAAACAAACGGACCCAGCGAGCTGTGAGATGGATGAAAGAATGGAAGAGAAAATCAAACGTTTGAGAAAATATTAAAAAAAACAATTTCAAAAGTTGATAAAAATAACCCTTGAGATTGGGAAGCTCAGTGAATCCCAAGTAGGATAATTGCACAGTCGTAGTTAGTCATAGTCAAACTGCTGCAATTCCAAGATTAGGAAAAGATCATGAAGATAGTCAGAGGAGAGGAAACATATTAATACCGAGGAACAAGAATAATAACAAAAATTAATTTTATTTCAGATAAATGGAGGCCTCAAGACAATTTAACATCTTTAAAGTTCTGGAAGGAAAAAAAACCTTTTAATCTCGCATTTTTTTTTTTATCCAGCAAAAACTCAGAAAAAACATAAGATGAATTCAAGACATATTCAGATAAATGAAGATGATAATATTTGTTGTTAGCAGAGCCACACAGCAAAATATCCTAAATGAAGTTCTTTAGTCTAAAGGGAAATAATATCAGATGAAATTTTAGATCTACTTAAAATAGGGAAAAGCACTGGAAATGGTAAATATGAAAACATATTTCTCTTCAGTTCTGTAAGTTAGTAAATGGTTTAAAGAATAAATAATAGCAATGGATTGTGGAGTTTACAACATAGGGAGAAATAAAATATATGACAATAATAGCCAATGAATTAGAATGAGTGTAAATAGAATTGCATTGTCATAAGGTTCTCATATAAACAAAGGAGGATAGTATTAAATCAGACTGAGGGAAGTTAAGGATGCAAACTGACCCACTGAACTGGCAGGTGTGAGTGAAACTTCAGTGAGTCCCAGGGGAAAAGAATGTATGGTAGCCATCAGACCAAATACTACGAATAACACAAGGAAGCATAATTAAAACACCCAATAAAGGAGATAAATAAGAATATCAAAAATACTCAGTTAACCCAAAAGACAGGAAAGGAGAAACAGAATCCAAGAACAAAAGGGTCTAACACAAAACAAACAAAAAAGGTGATAAAGTCAACACAGTCACAATACTTGAAATAAAAGTCAGAGATTCTCAGATTAGTTTAAAAAGCAAGACCCAGCTATGTGAGGAATACAAAACACACAGTCTAAATGTGAAGACACTGTCAGGTTGATAGCCAAACAGATGGAAAAAGATATGTTAAGCACAACAAAGCTTGTGTGGCTATAATAACATTGAAGAAAGTAGACAACAGAACGTATAAGAGACAAAGAAGATCCATATCCGAAGATTTCAATTTGTCAAGAAGAAATGCACAGTGGACTGAACTGTGTTCTCCCCCAAATATATCTGTTGAAACCCTAGCCCCTGATGTGACTACATTGGAGATAGGGCCTGAAGGGAGGTAATTAAAGTTAAATGAGTTCTAAAGAGTGGGGCCCTAATTCAATAGGATTAGTGTCTTGTAAGAAGAGGCACCAGAGAGTTCATTCTCTTTCTCCACCACGTGAGGACATAGTAAGGAGAGGGTGATCTGCAAGCAAGGGAGATGGCCCTCACCAGGAACCAAATTCTCTGGCACCTTGATCTAGGTCTTCCCAGTTTTCTGTTGTCTAAGCCATTCTGTATTTTGTCATAGCAATTTGAACTGACTAAGACAATATGAAAAAAATGAAAGAACATATAAATTATCAGTATCAGGAGTGGTAGAGGAGATACCACTACATATTACACAGACATCAAAATGATAATAAGGGAATAGTATGAATAACTTTATGTCAATATATTCAAGAACTTAGAAAAACTCAAAAAATGTCTTGAGATATAAAACTTACCAAGAGTAACAGAAGAAGACATAGAAATGCTGAATAGCCCTGTATCTACTATTTAACTTGAATTCGTAAGTAAAACCCTTTTCCTCAAAGGAAGCTCCTGGCCCAATGGTCAAGTCTATTATGACACAAATAATACTAATTGTCCACAAATTCTTTCAGATAATAGAAGAGGATGGGACATTTCACAATTCATTTGGAGACCAGCATAACCCCACCATCAAATTCCAATGAGGACATTAAAAGAAAGAAAATTAACTCAAGCACATGAATGCAAAGCCACTAAAAAATATTAACACATAAAATCCAGAAATACATATTTTTATATCAAGGAACAAGTAGAATTTATTACAAGAATGCAAGATTGGCTCAACATCTGAAAATTTGTCAAAGTTAATTCACCACATTAGCATAACAAAGGAGAAAAGTCATATGATCATCTCAATAAATGCCAAGAAACTAAAAAAGTCAACACCCATTCATAATAAATACTCTCAGCAAACTAGAAATAGAAGGAAATTTCCTTAATCTTATAAATCTTATAAGAATCTTTTATCTTCTTTGCAAGATATACAGCTGACATCATATAGTGAGGTATAGTAGTGAAAGGCTGAATGCATTCTCCTTATCAGGAACAAGTCACAATGTATATTATTATCACTTCAATGCAACATTGTATTGGAGGTTCTGGTTAGTAATAAGGCAAGAAAAAGAAATAAAAACCTTGAAGTTTGGAAAGGATGAATTAAAACTCTTATTATTTGTAGATGATGCACATGTTTTATAGAAAATCTTAAGGAAGCAACAAAAGAAACTACTAGTGAATTTAACAAATAGCAGGATGGAACTATAAGTAAAATCATAAAACTATAAGTGAATTTAAGTTGCAGGTATGAAAGTATTGAAATCAATTGTTTTCTCCATGTCAGAGGCTGGCAAACTGTGGCCTGGGACCCAAATCTGGCCTGCCACCTGTTTTTTTTAATTTTTTAGCCTATGAGCTAAGAATATTTTAAAATTTAAAAAAAATAGTTGGAAATCATCCAAAAAATAAAAATATTTTGTGACATGTAGAATTATACAAAATCAAATTTCAGTGTTCTTAAGTAAATTTGTGTTGCAACACAGCCAAAGCTCATTTGTTTACATTATTGTCAATGGCTGCTAACATGCTACAATGGCAGAGTTAGGTAGTTGTAACAGTGTATGGTCTGTAAAATACTTACTCCTTGGCCCTTTACAGAAAGAGTTTGCTGAATCTTGCTCTATACTCAAACCAAACATTTGTTTAAGAAGTTAAAATACAATACAGTTTGATTCAATGACATCAAACACACAATATTTAAGGTTTTTTTTTTTAATGTGCAAGACCTCTATACTGAAAGCTAGAAATTATTTCACAGGGAAATGAAGGAAGACAAATAAACAGAAAGATATATCTTGTTCATGGATTAGAAAATAATATTGTTAAGATGTCAGTTACCGTCAAGTTGAAATTTAGATTTAACACACACACACTCACAATCAGGTTTGTTCGTTTTGTGTGTGTGTGTGTGTGTGTGTGTGAGTGTGTGTGTGTCTGGTAGAAATTAACAAGCTATTTCTAAAATCATGCACAAATACATTAAAACTAGACTAGCCAAAATAATCGTTAAAAAGAATTTGAAGGACAAACAATATTTGATTGCAAAACTATGAAGCTACAATAATCAAGACAAAGCAAGAATAGAAATGGATCAATGAAATAGAATAGAGACCTAAAATAAACCCACACTCATATACGTTGTCTAAGTCTAAGAGATATTTCAGTGGGAGAAAGGACTGTCTTTTCAACAAATGGAGCTATAACAACTGTATCTATATGGAAAAGTGATTATCCTAGACCCTTAACTTACACCTCATATAGAAATGAATTTGAGATGAAATAAAGGTGTAAATGTAAAAACTGAAAAAAAAAACAAAAAAAATAGGAGAAAAATTTTAGGAAAATAATTTTGTGACCTTGGATGTAGACCAAAATTTCTTAAGACAAACACAAAAATACTATTCATAATAGCCATAAAAATGGTAAATTGAAATTCATCAGCATAAGACCCTTTGGCTTTCAAAATATATCATTATGAATTAAAAAAATGCAAACTGCAGATTAGTAAAAATCATCACGATACCTATGTCTGACAAAGGACTTATACTCAGAATATGTCAAGAACTTACATAAATCAATCATGAAAAGGAAAACTCAATAAAAGATGGACAAAATACTTAAACATACACTTCACATTAGAGGAGATACTGGTGGACAAAATACACATGAAAAATGCTCAGCATTACTAGTTATTGGGGATCTTCACGATGGGTAAACTTTAAAGGGCTGACAGTATCAAGTATTGCTGAGTAATGCGAAACAAACTGAAATGCTACACATTTCTGGAGGGAATGCAAAACAATACTGTCACAAGAATGAACAGGGCTTATCAGTTTGTTAAAATGTAAAATATACACCCACTCTACGTCCTTAAATACCCAGAAGTAGTGTATAAGCATTTTGGTAGCAACTTTATTCATAATAGGCCCGAACTGGAATTAACTCAGTTGTTGAACAATAGGCTAAAGGATAAACAAATTGTGGTATATCCACATAGAGGACTAACACTGAGCAATAAACAAGAATAACCTGCTGATCAACACAAACGTAGATTAATCTCAAAAACATGTTCAGCGAAAGACCCTAGATAATTTCCATGGGATTCCTTTCAGTGGAAATTCTAGAGCATGCAAAGTTAATCTACATAGCAGAAATGGGCTGGGAGGGGATTGACTGGAATTGAACACAAGAGATATTACTGGGGTAATGAAAATGGGGTATCTTAATGGGATGTTGGTTAGATGCATGTATGCAAAATTTCTGTATACACACACGCACACAAACACACACGCGCACACACACACACATTAGGGAAAGGGGCACCATTCACTTGCTGATCAACGTAGCTTGTGTCCACTTCTCTCTCCTGCCCACACCCGTACCGCCCTCCCTGAGTATCTCTCAGATTCTCCACTCCATCCATCCTGCGGCTATTGCTCTGGAGGGATCAGTGCTCTCTGAGATTGGTTTCCTCCAAGAGTGCAGGTGGATTTGTGGGAGGCGGTCCCAGAAGGCGCAGTGAGGAGGGGGGCGGGGCAGGAGGGAGAAAAGCCTCAAAGGCTGAATCAGAGAGCAGGGGGAGCAGTCATTGCACCGGGAGCCGCCCAACACGTGTGCAGGGGAGAAAGCAGAGCTGGCCCAGGGGACACAAGGTGGAGTAGCCAGAGTTTCTGCCCCAGCTGTCATCCCGCATTTGGGGGACTACCTTAGATTCCTCCCATTTCTCCTCTGTCTTTCCCCTCCCAAACATCCCCCGTTCCCCTCCCATCCATCCCCCAGGGCAATTAGAGTGCCTCTCAACCTGTAACTCCTGCCTGAATCTCTTCAACTACTCCTTTTGGCTTTTGGGAAAAGAACCAAAATCCTTACCCCTGCCTCAGGGATTGGACCTGGTCATGCCCCTTGCCCACCTGCCCAGCAGCCAACAGGGAGACTTTCAGCTCCACAGACACCCAGGACATTCAGTAAACCAGTATTCAGTAAACCAGACAGCACTGCCCTCCTCCCTCCCTCTCCCAGTCTGCTGGAACTCCTGGCTGGGCACTGGTGCATTTCCAGAGCTCCAGGGCACTGAGGCTCCCAGCTGGGACTAACACCTTCCAAAGAAATGACCTGACGCTGTTTACCCAGCTGTGCTGTTATTATCGGCTCAGTTAACTGTTAACTGCCAAATCCTATCTCAGCTCTAACCAGCAAAGCAACCTCAACTTCATGCTAATGCCTAATTTGCTGCAAATTAAACTTAATGGGACTAGAATAATTATGTTGACTTTTTAAAGTACTTAAACATAAACACATGTTTAGATATTTTAGAACATAAACTTTTCCCATTATTTTCCAAGGGAGACAGAGAGAGGAAGCTGAGGCAGGAGATTCAGAGGGATGATGCTGAAAGAGGTGGGCGGGAGGCCTCAGAAACCCATTTGAGGATGTGTTCAGACCCTTTGTTGGGAGTGGTCAGCCTTCTATGAGGGCAACTTCACAATACATACCCAAAGTCTTAAAAATGTCCATACCCTTTGCCTGGTGAGACCAGAAATGTCATAAGGAAGTAGTCAGAGATGGAAACAAAGACCAATGTGCAGGACCAGTCATCCCAGCAACCTTTGTAATGGCCAAATTTAGACGGAAACCATCCAACCGCTTCCCAGTGGGGAATTAGCTACATCAGCTATGGAATAGCCCACGTACTGGCCTATTCTGTGGCTGTTAGAAATGAGACCTTCCAAAATTAATTCATGTTGGGAAAATGCTTATACAAATAAAGGCAGGAAACAAAAACAGCATATAAAACTGGACGTAAAGTAAACTCCGAATTTCGCTAATATAAGCAAAAGAAAAAAAAGAAACAAACAAACCACACCCAGAAGAATGCATGCAAAAGTACCCACCAATGTTATCTCTGAGTGGGAGAATAAAAGTGATTTTTACTTTTAAAATTTTTTATGTCTGAAAATTCTCTGCAAGGAGCATGTATTGCTAAAATATTACTTTTAACTTGTTTTAAAACGGAGGTAGGTGTGCACGGGTCTCTACAGCCCACTTCCCACAAGGAGACTTCCTAGATTTGGCTCTGGGGCTAAGGTTCTAATCTTGGAATCTCTAAGTCCTTATTTAAATCTTAAAATTGCTGGGTGGGACCTAGGCTGCAGGCTGTCACTCAGAATCTTGTTTCCTCTTCTTTAGCAGCGGAATGCCAGTGCTGCTGGGAGTGGATAGGTGTCCTGCTTATAAGCTATATTTACTAGTTCCCACTCTTCCCCTTTCAGATGGGGATGGCCAGTGGAATATGAACGGAGGTGTTAGGTGTGACTTCTAAGAAAGCTGTTTGACGGGAGCTTAGCATCTAGAGAAACCCTCTTTGCTCCTTTGTCCTCTCCCTTCCTTTGTTTTGTGTATGGAATGCTACGGTAATTTCTGGAGCTCCAGCAGCCTTTGTATGGCCAATAGGCAACATTTGGTATGAGGTCATGCACTGGGAAAGCAAAGACAAAGAAGACAAAGAAGGAGACTGGGACATTGACAAAATACATGGGGTTAACAAAGCATACCGGAAATTCCTACATCCCAAATTCTCTTAAACAAGAGAAAGATAATAACCTTCAATTTGTTTAAACCACTATTATTCTGATCTTTGTTACCAGAAGCTGAATGCAATTCCTAAAAGATACACTGGGGGACAGTCAAGGATGGCAGAGAAATGGCAAGAATCTAGCTAGTCCGCAGAAATCTCAATGAAATTGTTAAGAAGATAGCAACTTTGCTTAGAGGAAGGGACAACAGGCTAGGGCTAAGATGAATTGAGCAGTGAAATTTGTAAATAGAAATACATATAGAATACTACCTAGTGGGATCAAGCTGGCCTTGGTTACCAGACTGAGTGCCTGTAAATGCGGATCAACCTCACTTAGTAAGAAGAGGTTTTTATTGTCAGGATAATGAGGCCAAGAGGGTTTGTGCTGATTACTTGTGAGAACATTAATCAATAGATAAAGTATAGTGAAGTAAAGAGTTAAACTGGAAGTCGAGAGACCTGGACTTTTCTTGTGACCTTAAGAAAGTCATCCTCCCTTTCTGGAGTGTTTCTTATCTTTTAATGGGAAGGGATGGTTGGACCAGAGCATCTAAGGTGTTTCAAGACTCCAAGAATCTCAGGATCTCTGACCATAATCTGGGCTGGATGATTATAACGTGGAAGAGTGGGATATGTCAACAGAAGTGAGAGTCTTTGCCCCTCCCTATACAGACCCCCACCCCCACTCACCTTCAGCCTCCTCTCTGGTTCCCAGAGCTGCTCAGAATGTGAAAGGCACAGGGTCAAGAACAAATTGGGTCAGGGCTCCCTGGACAAGAAGCTGAGCCTGATGGTGTTCCTACTGCTCCTTCTGGGCTAATGAATTCCCAGGGAGGATGTCAATAAAAAGTGTGATAATATCAATAGACAGACATTGTCCTGCCTGACAGTGATAAGCCACCTTCTAGAGCCTTTTCTTATCAAATTTTAGAATTGGAAGATACCTCAGTGGTCTCTTGGTCCATCCCCTTCCTTGATGCTTCTTTAACAACCACCACCAAGCCACAAGATAGCACCATCATCACTGACAACATCATCACCTTCATCACCAAAACAATCATCATTACCACCCCCATCATCACCATCACCATCATTTCCATCATCATCATCACTATCATCATCATCAGTATCATCACTATCATTGCTATCACTGATATTTACTGAGCACCTCTTTAATGACAGGCACAGTACCAGGTACTTTATGTACCTGATTGCACTAGTATTTCATGGCAATCCAATTAGGTTGGAATTTAGAGATGAGGAAACCAAGCTCAGAAAGGTGAAGTGCCTAAGATAACACAGATAATAAGCAGAGGATGGAGGATTTGGATTCATATCTATCTCATCTCTGTCCCTTGTACCTTGCAGCCCTGAGCACTGATCTCTGCTATACACCTCCAGTGGTAGAGAGGTCACTGTCCTGTCCCCAACTGGAAGGATCCTCCATCTTGAGTCAGCATCTGTTATCAAAGGGAAGTCAGCTGGATAAAGAAGATGTGGGGTGTGTGTGTGTGTGTGTATGTGTGTATGTATATATATACATACAATGGAATATTACCCAGCTATAAAAAAGAATGAAATAATGCCATTTGCAGCAACATGGATGGACCTAGAGATTATCATGTTAAGTGAGGTAAGCCACACAAAGACAAATATCATACGATACCATTTATATGCAGAATCTTAAAAAAAAGATGCAAATTCTATTCACAGATCAAAAACAGACCCAGATGTAGAAAACAAATTATGATTACCAAAGGGGAAATGGCGGGGGAAGGAGTTTGGGATTGACAGATATACACATTACTATATATAAAGTAGATAAACAACAAGGACCTACTATATAACACTGGGGACTATATTCAGTTTCTTATAATAACATATAATGAAAGAATCTGAGAAGAAAATATGTATATGCATATGTATAACTGAATCTAACATTGTAAATCAACTACATTTCAGTGGAAAAAAAAAGTGAAGTTGGCTTTCCTGTGACCTCACCCATTGGTCCTGGTTCTGACTTTCTGGGCTATGCAGAAAGGGTCCGACCTCTGGTTCATGTGACAACCCTTCCAATGTCTGAGGACAGCTTTCATGCTCACTTTCACCTCTTCTTTTTAGGATAAAGACCTGATTCCTTCAATACCTCGGTGGGTGACCCCCTTCTCACCCTCCTGTGTCTCCATCCCCTCTTGGTCTACCTGGACTCATGTGGCCTCTTCTCCCTGGTCACCCCTCCTCCACTCTTGCTGCCTATTCTTCTTCTCCACCCAGAAGGCAAAGTGATCTTTTTAGGATAATCAGATCAGGTCACTCTCATATTCAAAAACCCTGCAATGAATTTCTTCAACTTTTAAAATAAAATCCAAAGTCTACCATGGCCTAAAGACCCTAAATCATCTTCCTCCTGCTGACCCCTCACACCTCACCTCTTACCCACTGCTGCTTTGCTCTGGTCACATGAGCCTCTCTGCTGTTCCTTGAGGACATCATGCTCATTCCTGTCTCAGGGCCTTTGCATCTGCTGCTCTTTATGACCAGAACATTCTTTTGACCATTGTTGGAAGGTTTCACTCCTTCATTTATTCAGGTCTCTGTTCAACTGCCATCTCCTCAGAGAAGTCTTCTCTGACTACCCTCTCTAATACAGCCCTCTCATCCCTAGTCCCTTTCTAGTCCCTATTTTTTCCATAGAACGTATCACTTCCGGAGATATACTTATTTAATAACTTTCTTCCCTACTGGAATGCAAATTCCATGAGAGCAAGGATGCTGTCAACTTTCTTCACCTTTCTGTCTTCAGGGTCTAGAAGGGGGCTCAGAACATAATAGGGTCCTTATTAAACCGTTGAATGAATGAATGAATGAACAAAAGAATGAATCCATGTGATCTGGTTCCCATGCCCTTTTCAGCCTGGAAGCCTTGCTTTTAAATAAGGTTCAGCTTATCCATGACCATCTACATTTGTTGCTCAGAATGGCAGCAACATCTGAGCCTCCCAGCTGAACAGGACTCTCACCTCCCTTTTGCTAGACTTCATACCTCTACTAACATGGTCTAAAAGATAGAAGATGTGTGCATAAGAATGTTTGCTTTGGAATCAGAGAGACTGAAGTGCACATTTCACCTCTGCCATTTATTCTGCATCATTCAGCTTTTCTAAGCTTCAATTTCCTCTTGTGTAAAATGATGTTAATAATACCAACCTTGCAAGCTTCTTGTGAAGATAGAGATAACGTGAGTACATAGCGTAGAATAAGCATTCAGTAAATGTTCAGCAGCAAAGCTCATTTTATCTATTGATAAAAGTATTTTCATTGTTACCAATATTATTATTGCTGCTCTTATTAAGCTACCAGGTTTGGGGCCCCCCCATCTCATCAGAAGAGCCTTGGTTGGGACTGGACTGGACTGGGGGTGGGGGAGGACTGAAGGGACAGGTGACATGAGACATGCCACCTCATGGGTTCACACTGAGCTCCCTGTCAGCTCCCATCAAGGCCTGTCTCTCTCCTCTGTGCTGGAGCCATTGATTTGTTTTCCTCATCTCAGCTCAGAACTTCACGATGCATGCTAAACTCACATTTACATATGGAATCCCTCCCTGTGAGTCTCCCTCAGCGGCTCTAGCCTGTGGGATTTTCTCCTGACTCTGGTTTGGCCATCCAAAGAGCTTTCTCTTCTTCCAAGAACCTGTCATCTGAAATCTGAAGTGGACTTGTCGCTAATAATGCTGAGAGTCCCTGTCTCCCCCTGGGCCCCCCACCCCCACCATGTGGACTGCAGCCCACCCAGGGCTGCTGGCAGGAACTGTAGCTGACATTCTGTAGAGGCTCTCCCAGAACCTGAAGAGAGCCCCGCCCAGAGGACTCATTCAGGATTGTGGGCTGGTGGGAGGTGGTGGCATCAATGAGAGGAGCTGGGGGCGGTCAAAAGAGCAGAGAATGCAAGTCTGGCCAAGGATGAGCCCCCATCATCCCAGCATGTGTCACCAGCACCATGCAGACCTGGGCCAAATTCCAGCTCTGCCATTTACAACCAGCTGATGACTTAGGAAGGGTCCCCTCCCCTCTCTAAGACTCAGTCTCCTCATCTGTCCGATGGAGATGGTGCCTCCCACCCCAGATGATCCTGTGGGCGATGAAGGAGACAGTGCATATGGATGTTCTGTGGAGGGGCTGGCAAAGTCACCATCTGCAAGGCAGGTGATGTCACAGGCGAGGTCTGGGGGCACTTGAGGTCACACTGCCTGGTGGAGCAGTGGGTAAGAATGTGGGCTATGGAGTAGACCCGGGTTCAAATCCTGGCTCTGCTACCTCCGGCTGTGTGATAGGCAAACAGCTCACCCTCTCTGAGCCTCTGGTTCCCACTCTGTGCCATCATCTCCTGTCAGAGTGTTGCTGAGAGCATCACTTACGGTACCAACATGCTGGTCCTGGTGGAGGCTCCATCACTGTCAGCTGCCCCTTTCACCCCCTTCCCAGTGAGGGTCCCACCTGGGAACACATCTCTGATGGGGCAACCTGGGCTGGGAGGCCCGAGGGCAGAGGAGGCAGTGGGGACATGCCCAGGTGCACACGTGTGCATGGAGCCCCAGGGGTGTCCACCTTCCTGACGGACAGGTGGCTGCTTCGGGTGCCCACTGGGGCTGACTAGCAGACAGACGTCCCCAGGCCTGGTCACAGACATTAAACTCTGCGGTGCCGGACAGGGATTTGCTCCTGGGCAGGAAGGACACGCTGACTTGGTGGAAAAAGTGCTGGGCAGCCCTCCCCCTCTTTCCAGTTTTGTACATCTTCTCTACAGAGGTCATGGTCCCCATCACCCTGCCCCAAGCCACCCAGAACGTAGGCGGCCCAGGACTCACTCAGCACCTCCAGGATGACCTGCACACTCAGCAATTTCCTACGTGGGGACAGATCTGCATCAGGCTCTCTGCACTCTCACCTAGCTCATGTCTGTGACGCATGCCTCAGCCATCATGAGAGGCTTAGAGATCAGCCAGATGGCGAAGGAGTAGCCTGAGGCCTGGCCGGGGGGTTCAGACTGTTGAATAAATTCTTACTTCAGCTTAAGTGATGTAGGCTCCTTAGATAGTTTAGAACAGATCATATCCTCCAGCCAAAGGAGACGAGAGGCAGAGATTCAGCCAGTGTGACTAGAATCAGAACATCACAGAGCCAGAAGATCCACACTAACCAATTTCATACTTGGAAATTAACACTCATAAACAGGAAATGTCTCGCCCAAGGCCACACAGAAGTCTGTGACAGAGCCAGGAGTAACTGGTGTCCCTACTACCCAGCCACACCTCCTCCAGCTCCAACCCCTGAGGAAGACTGGGGCGGGAATGTGCTGGGCTCAGGCCACTGGATGACCATCCCCTGCAGAGGCATGTCCCATCTCTGCCTCGTGTTTGTAAATGGAGCTGCTTCAACCCACCTGGCACCTCGTGAGGGACTTAATCGCTATCTCATCTGATCCTAAAACATTGCCCCCATTTTACAGATGGCAAACTGAGGCCCAGAGAGGGCAGCTGACTTGCCCAGGGTATTGCAGCTGTTGGGGATCTGTCTGCCTGACACCAAAGCTTGAGCCTCCCCACTGCCCTGAGAAGAGCTCAACCCAGATCCCGGCCTAAGAGGGGTGAGAGGCAGCTCTGGTCCTCAGAGGTCTCAGGATCAAGCCCCCTGTCCAAGTACGTGCATCTGGGAATGTCTGGGGACTGCTGGGTGTCCTCTCTGTCCTCCCTGACTCGGCTGGTGGGGTGATCTGTTCCCCAGTAGCATCAGAGCATCAGAGCCAGTGCTCCCTCTTAGGTGTTACCCTTGGCCCGTGTGGGGATCTGGGTGGTGGAGTTCAGACAGAGCTGTCTCCAGGATCAGGCCCAGCAGAGCCTGGGGTAGATTCAGGGCTTTGGGCTGAGGAAGCCCAGAATAAAGGGAGGGGGCTAGGATTTAAGACCTAATGTCAGGATCCAGGGGAGCTTGTCCTGAGGTGACTGAATGGGAGCCTTACTAGGACCCCGCCCTACCCTGGCCATGGCTTGGGGGCTCAGGAGCCATTTAGAAGCTCCTCTTCCAGCCCCCAGCCCAGGAGGCTTTGCCTCCTTCACTTCTTTGCAAGCAGAGCAGGCGGCTGGCCTGGCTCTCTGGAGAGGCAGGTGGAAGAACAGAGTGGTTCCCCGAAGACGAAGACCTCCAACTGCTGTATCCAAGGGGCTTCCTCGTAGGAGCTGGAGGTGGGGGGAGGGAGGAGCATCCCCAGCCACTGAAGAGGGAGGAGAGGAGGTTACAGTGTTACAGTAGAGGTGAGACGGGCCCATCCATCACTGAAACTCAGTCTGGTGGGGTGTATGTGTGTGAGAGAGAGACAGAGAGACAGAGAGAGAGAGAACGTATGAATGGGGGTGCATTCTCCCCTTGGGGCATCTGGGTCTGCTGGGAGTTGGGGGTCCTGGAGAGGTGGCATGGGGTACTGGGAAGACCATTGGACTGAAACTTAGGAGATCTGTGGCCTCTCTCCCAGCCCACCTGTAGTCTCAGTGTGCCAACCTGCCTGGTGGGGGGCTAAGAGGATGCTCTCTGAGGGTCCTTTGAGTCTCTGAGCTGGGGAGGGCCACGCTGGAGCTCCCTAACCCATGGTGGGAATGGGCCAGTGGATGGAGAAGCCACTTGCCCCACCCTGGGGTCCTTGATCCCTGATCCCAGCCACGTGGGTCCTTGGCCCAGGAGCCAGGAGGCCCTGATTCTCAGATTATACTGAGCTGACCACAATGAGGGGCCAGCTGCAGACTGTTTGGAGTGATAAATTCTGCGGGGAGCTCCACCCCTGCCTGGGATGGGGAGTGGATTCAATGCCTGTCAGTGATCATGAGGTGCAGTGGGGGCAGGTCTCAGACACGTCTGTCTTCCGAGTTGAAAAGGACTAGAAAGATTCCTTTACTTACTCAAAAATATCGATTGGGTTGTTTCTAGGTTTCTGTTATTACAAACGAAGCTGCTGTGAACACTCTTGTTCAAGTCCCCAGTGCACACGTACGGGAGATTCTCTGGAGCGTGTTGTCTGGGTAGAATGGCTGAATCAGAAAGCACGTGCGTGTTCGACTTCACAAGACGGCGCCAAATTGATTTTCAAAGAGCGTGTGTTACTTCTGGTCCCCACAGTGGTCCAGAGAGTTCCCACTGTTCTCCATCTACACGGCAACTCCATTTCTGCCCAACCAGCAGGTGCAAGATGGCATCATCAATGTTCTGTAATTTGCATTTCTTTGATTACTAATGAGATATTGCACATTTTCAAATGATCATTAGCTGTTCAGGTTTCTCCTTGAAATACCTATTTATGTTTTTTTACCTAATTGTCTATTGGATTTTTTTTTTTTTTGCTTTCTTAGTCTTTATACACTTAGGTTGAATCATGTATTGCTTATAATGTCTGGTCCTATGCTGTGGCATATTTTTCCAGTTTATTTACAGTGACATCGGATGAACAGAAATCCCTTATTTAACCTGATTCAGATTTATCCATCATTTCCTTTATGTTAGGTACTGTTTTGTACTTTGGTAAATACCACCTTTTCTACCCAAACTAATAAAAAATAGTCTATATTTTCTTTTGAAAGCATAGAAATGAAAAACAAAAATTCAGGACAGTGGTTCCCTCTTTCAGGGTATAGGGGATGCAGTGGGGAGGGGACGTGGGAGGCTTCCACGTTCTTGATAACGTTCTAAATCTCAAACTGTAATTCACTGTGTTTACTGTGCACCGATGGTTCATAACATACACAGCTAGATGGACAGGTAGATAGAAGATGTGTAATACAGATTCCATCATACATACAGGAAATTACATCATAAAAAGACAAGATTTAATGAAGTAAGATATGAAAAGCTTCTGGCACAGAGCCCACTGCATACAAGTAATGCCAGCTAAGATTGCCCACGCTCTTCCTGGAGTCAGGCACGGCACCAAGGGATTGACATGCTCGATCTCACCGAGTTTTCACAGCAGCCCTGTGATATCTGCCCCATTTTATAGAGGAGGAAGCAGACACTCAAAGAGGGTAGGCGACTTGCTCCGGGTCACACAGCTAAAGGGATCTGAAAGGCAAGTCCAGGTTCGTATGACTCCAGATCAGTCCCTCTAGCCACTGATCCTGCCTGTCACAGCATGAGGCAGCTCTGATCCCCTCTGTTCGTACAGTATCACTCCCTCCTACCCCCAGCCCCACACACAGACTCTGGGGATCACCCTCACTGTGGCCCAGGACAGAGCCAGAGACCCAGGGAGATAAGAAGAAGCCTCTGTGGCTGTGACCTTGACCATGAACATAAGAGAAGGTGGAGCAGGGAGGGAGGTGAGGAGGGAGAAGAGAGGGGGCAAGGGAATTAGGAGGATACAGAGAAAGAGGCGGGGGCAGAGGAGGAGACACCAAAGGAACAATGACAAGGAGAGGGAGAGAGACAGGGAGGGGATGGGAGGTGGGGGGGAGGGACAGGTCAGATACCAGCAAGCCGCAGGGAGAGAGACAGAGGATGGCTAGTCAGGATGACTTAACAGTGGTGCCACAAATGGACAGTGGCCGAGAAGGAGGTCTCCAGTGGTTTGCCACAGGGCTCTGCTCCGGCCAGCCTCCCGTCAACTTGGAAGAAGAACCACAAACACCACCCACCCAGATCCACAAAGACAGGACCAGGAGGGACAGTTGCATGGCGGCCTCCACCTGACCCCAGGGTGAGATCAAGCAGATGTGGTGTAATAAGGATGCTCTAAAAAGTTCTGCATTTAGGTTCAGAATTAACTGAGAAGTCGAGGGGGAGGGAGAGCTGCTTTGTTAGCATTTCCTGTAAAAGCCTAGCTGGAGGCTCCACGTGAGTTGACGGGCGTGTGGTTGCTGGAAAAGCCAGTGTGACTGTGGATGACATCAATGTAAGTCTAAGGCCCAGTGAGGAGGTGACAGACCACTGTCCCCTGGGCTGGCCTGTTGCCACCTGAGCCTGCTGTGCAAGGAGGGAACAAGCACAGGGGCAGGGGAATGTTCTGGAAGGTTTGTAGAGTCAGAGAGCACCAGGCAGAACACAGAGCAGCATCAGCAGGCTGTGGAGTCAGACGGGGCCTGGGCTGTAACCCCAGCTCTGCAGGTCTCCATGCCACTTCTCAGGGTTGTTGTGAGGGTTCTGTGGGAAGGACTGAGCCCAGAGGAGCCACCCAGGAAACGGTGGATCTGAGGAGCTGGACCCCTGCTGGAGAAGGGCTGACCAGGGCTAGGAGCTGCCTGCACTGAGGGGAGGGCTGCCGGGGGTCTGTGCCCCACATGCACACGTGCACACAGCTGTGGACCCCAGCGCAGGACCTGGTGAGGACTTCCTGGATGTGGACTGCAGTCTGATGTCAGGAGGTCCTGAATAGCAGGAGTGGCTCAAGAACACAAGGGTTACCTCTGCGGACAAGAGGACAGGAGGCTCAGGAAGGTTAAGTGACTTGCCTGGGGTGACTGAGCAGAGTCTGAACCCGACTCTGATCACAAAGTTAGCGCTTGTGACCTTCATGCAGGAGGATGACACTGTCCACCTGGCAGAGAAGGCAGGGCATCTGGATGACCTCCACACTGGCCCCTGGTCATTTCTGACAATCTCCCTTGGGTATCCTTCTTCCACCAACATGGGCTTGAAACAGGGGAAACCTCTCTCTCCTGGTAACTTCACCTGTTAGTTACATTCAAATGCTGTGAACAGAATGCATCGATTTTTTGTATATATACACTTTTATTAAAGTATAGTCAGTTGACAATGTTGTGTCAATTTCTGGTCTACAGCAGAGTCTCAGTCATACATGAACATACATGATATATTCGTTTTCATGTTCTTTTTCACCATAAGTTGCTACAAGATATTGAATACAGTTCCCTGTGTTATAAGGTATGAACTTGTTGTTTATCTATTTTATATATATTAGTTAGTATCTGCAAATCTCAAACTCCCTGTTTATCCCTTCCCACTCCCTTCCCCACTGGTAACCATAAGTTTGTTTTCTATGTTTGTGAGTCTCTTTCTGTTTGTAAATAAGTTTGTCTTTTTTTTTTCTTCAGGTTCCACATATAAGTGATATCATATGGTATTTTTCTGGCTTACTTCACTTTGAATGCCGATCTCCAGGTCCATCCATGTTGCTGCAAATGGCATTATTTTATTCTTTTGTATGGCTGAGTAGTATTTAATTGTATAAATATACCACAACTTTTTTATCCAGTCATCTGTTGATGGACATTTAGGTTGTTTCCATGTCTTAGCTATTGTAAATATTGTAAATAGTGCTGCTATGAATATTGGGGTGCATGTGTCTTTTTGAATTAAGGTTCCCTCTGGATATATGCCCAGGAATGGGATTGCTGGATCATATGGTAAGTCTGTTTTTAGTTTTTTGAGGAATCTCCATATTGTTTTCCCTAATGGCTGCACCAAACTGCATTCCCAGCAACAGAGTAGGAGGGGTGCTTTTTCTCCACACCCTCTCTTGTATTTATCATTTGTGGATTTTTGAATGATGGCCATTCTGAGTAGTGTGAGATGATACCTCATTGTAGTTTTGATTTGCATTTCTCCAGTAATGAACAATATTGAGCATCTTTTCATGTGCCTATTGGCCATTTGTATGTCTCCATTGGAGAACTGCTTGTTTAGGTTTTCTGTCCATTTTTGGATTGGGTTGTTTTATTTTTTTCTTAATAAGTTGTATGAGCTGTTTCTATATATTGGAGATTAAGCCCTTGTCAGTCTCATCTTTTGCAAATATTTTCTCCCATTCAGTAGGTTGTCTTTTTGTTTTGTTTATGGTTTTCTTTGCTGTGCAAAACCTTATAAGTTTAATTAGGTCCCATTTGTTAATTTTTGCTTTTATTCTATTGCCTGGGTAGACTGCCGTAGGAGAACATTACTAAGATTTATGTCAGAGAATGTTTTGCCTGTGTTTTCTTCTAAGGGGTTTATATTGACTTGTCTTACATTTAAGTCTTTAAGCTGTTTTGAGTTTATTTTTGTGTATGGTATGAGGGAGTATTCTAACTTCATTGATTTTCATGCTGCTGTCCCATTTTCCCAACACCCTTTACTCCATTGCATGTTCTTGCCTCCTTTGTCAAAGATTGATTGACCAAAAATTTGTCGGATTATTTCTGGGCTCTCTATTCTGTTCCATTGATCCATATGTCTGTTTTTGTACCAATGCCATGCTGTCTTGATATCTGTAGCTCTGTAGTTTTGTCTGAAGTCTGCAAGGGTTATTCCCCCAGCTTCATTCTTTTTCTTCAGTATTGCTTTGCCAATTCTGGGTCTTCTGTGATTCCATATAAATTTTAGGATCATTTGTTCTAGTTCTGTGAAAAATGTCCTGGGTAATTTGATAGAGATTGCATAAATCTGTAGATTGTTTTGGGTAGTATGGCCATTTTAACAATATTAATTCTTCCAATCCAAGAACATGGTGTATCTTTCCATTTCTTTAAGTCATTTTAAATTTCCTTAGTCAATGTTTTGTAGTTCTCTGTGTATAAGTCTTTCACTTCCTTGGTCAGATTTATTCCTAAGTATTTAATTTTTTTTTTTGGATGCAATCACAAAAACTGCCAGAGCAGATAAAAGAATTTGGCAAGGTAGCAGGATACAAGGTTAATACACAGAAATCAGTTGCATTTCTTTACACTAACAATGAAATATCAGAAAAGGAAAGTAAAGAAACAATTCCTTTTAAAATTGCATCCAGAATGCATCTTGATCTGGTTAATCTGGACTCTCACAGCCACCCCATGAGGTAGGCAGGATGATCTTGATCCCATTATGCAGATTAGGAGACAGAAAGGTGGAGAGAAAGGGGTGGTGAAGTTAGGGACTGTCGTGGGCACCAGGGCAACATGCTTTTTTCCTGGGTGTTCCACCTGGAACTTCATGGCTTTCTCCTTTTGCCTACCACAAGAGGGCTGTCACTCCTGACCTGCGTATGCTTCACTGGGGAGAAGAGGGCTCCGTGGAGGATCTCAGCCCCAGCAGGAACAAGTCAACTCTCCTGGCCTCAATGTCCTCAAGTGGAAGATAAGGGTAATTACGCCCACTCCAGAAGGTTCCATGAGGATCAAATGGCTTCACGCATGTGAAGTCCAGGCACGATGCTGGGCCACAGGGGCCCTCAACAAACAGCCTTTCCCATAACCAGGAGGGACAGTAAGACCCTCTAATGTCCCCTGGGATCGGGGCATGGGTGTGTGCAGGATGGCGCGTGCATACTCACCCCTTGCCCTCCCCTCCTCTGCACATATGTACAAGTCATGAGTGACTTGTCCGCTGGGTTCCTGGGGCTCCTTCCACTTGAAGAAGAGCCATCCCCCAGCGGACTGAAGGTCAAGGACTGGGCCACGATCCTGCCCAGGCACTGCAAGGGAAAGGCAGCCTGGGGCAGCGGGAAAGCAGGCTTTGGAAACAGACACCGAGGTTCAAATTCTAGCCTTGCCGTTTTCCAGCTAGTATGATTGGACAACTCAGCCTCTCTGAGCCTTGGCTCCCTTGTCTGTGAAGTGGGGATGATATGAACCTTCCCTCATGGGGAGGGGGTGCAGAGCATCAAAAGGGGGTGAGGTGTCCTCAGTGTCCAGCATATAGCAGGTGTTCAGTGAGTCCCAGTTCAGTTCCTCTCCAGCTAGAGTGGAGGCTGGAGAAGGACTGGGGAGATGGGAGGAAGGGTCATGAAGGAGGTGGCACTGCCCAGCAGGGCATCCACCCTGGGGACAGGACAGGAGGAAAAGACAGGCCCTGCCTCCTCCCGGACCAGGAGTGCATCAGAGCCGCAGCAGAAGAGCAGACTCAGAGGGCATCTATGCAGTCCCCCTTGCTCTAGAAGCCTTTGAAATGAGGGCCCAGAGAGGGGGAGTGGTTTCCCCATGTCACACAGCAAAGGAGTGGCAGATCCAAGACTAGAACTCAGCCCGAGCTGGGTCTCAGTCTCATTGGCCTATTCCTCGTGGCCAGAAACCTGTCTCCTCCACACCATCAACTCTGCCTTCACTGATCCCATGGCTCCTGGGGGGAGGGGAGCGGGGGTCAGCTTCTGTGGAGTCATGGATACGCTCCTGTCAAGGTTGATCTTTTCCCTAGAGGACCCTAATTCCATCTCATTGTGGAAGGAGTGGGTCTGAGGGTAAGAAAGATGGAGTTGTGTGACTTTGGGCAAGTACCCTGACCTCTCTGTGCCTCTGTTTCTTTGTCTATAAAATGGGATAATAACAGTCCCTCCCTGGTAGGGATGTTGTGAGCCCCCAATCTGTCCTGCAGCTGTCTGACCTTGAGGAAGTCATTCCCCTCTCTGCGCCTTCAGCCACAGCCTAAAACGGGGACCATTGGAGTAACAGCACAGATGCACAGGTGGTGAAGATCAAATGGGATTGTCAGTGATTAAAAAAGAAAAAATGCCCAGGACTTCTGTGTACTGATTCGAATACACGGAACTCAGCAGAAAGTGCAGTGCAGATGGTTATTATTGCGGGGGTTTGCTGCTCCCCCTCCCCACCCCTCCAGTCTCTCCTCAGGGGTCTCCCAGCCCCTCTAGTTGCCTGCTAATGAGCCAGAGGCTTCAGTAATGAGGCTGCTTCACAATTTAATGCGCTGGAACAGCCTTGGAGAGAGAGGGGTCGGGGTGGGAGAGGAGGAGGGAGGGGGAGACTAGCTCTCCCACTGAATCCCCTCCAGTCTGCAGTGGTCACTAAGAGGAGGAGAGGGGCTCCCTGCTGCCCTTTGTGCAGGAGCCCACAGCAAGAAGGTGGCCACGGAAGTCGGAATCCCCTTCCGAGTGTGGAACAACTCACCTGTGGAATCAACTAGCCTTGGAAAGTGGAGGAGTCTGATTCCTGAGTTGACCATGTGCCAGGCCTTTACTGACAAGCCCAGTGGGTCTGTGTGCCTGGGATAATGAGGGCCAAGCCCTGTGCTCCTAGGGCTGCCCGTCTTCCCCTACCCTCTTCCAGGGGCCATGCAGTCTCAGGGATAGGCAGAGATCCTGGCCATGGGGCAACATCCAGCTTGGAGCTGGGCCAGGCCTGTCCTGAGTGCAGAGGGATGAGATGGGACCCAATAGAAGGGGCTGGAGTATGCATATTCCCATAATTCAGTCCCCTTGATGCTGATTGGGTCTTCCATGAGTCCATCACTGTGCAAGAAGCATGCGAGATTCTGATTGGCCAGGCCTGTGACTCAACCCACCTCTCTATGGTGGTGGGTGGAGTAACTTCTGCAGAACCTCAAGACTGGCATGGCTGAGCAGTGATTCCCCAAATAAAATGAAGATGGCTGTTACAGGTCCAGATGCTGGGTCCAGATGCTGGATGGGCAGAACCATTGGATGTCCACCATGGGAGGAGTCAAAGATGGGAGTAGTGGAATTTTGGCCCCACCCAAATGCCCATTACTAAGTCAGCACATCTGTCCTCCAGCTGCTATGGGTGTTGGCAGCAAACAGCTCACAGCCTGACCATTTTCAGAGCAGTGCCCTCTGCTGAAACGGGATGACTGCTGACTAGTGGGAATGCTTAGAATGTTACACTCCCGCTGGTGGGGGAGGGGGACTTGTAACTAATGACCCTCTGACACAGGTACAAAAGACCCGGCTCATTGCCCGAAGGGCACAGCCTTGTGGTCCCCTACACGCTCCAGGGCTCCCCGTGTCTCAGGCTGAGGCCAGACCCAGACCGGAGCTGAGACCACAGCCTTGCCGGGCTCCTCTCCCTCCCCCTCTTCCCTCTCCCGACACTTCCCTCCGAGAGAGGGCGCCTTCCATAGGTCACCTGCCCACAGGCCCCCATCTTACTCTGCTTCTAGGGAACCTGACCTCCATGGGGTCCCTGCCGGGCACAGCCTCACCCACACAGCGACTCTCTATGGACTACGTTCTTCCCTGTGAGGGGCTGAGTGTAAAAGGACCATCTTCTCAGACTCTGAGGAAGGCAGGGCCCAGCATTTTGGGGGCTTTCAAATGCAAACTCCTGCTGCTAATTCATCCAGACTCTCCCCACGTCTGCTCCAGATCCTCATGCAATCCACCCTATCTGTGTAATTCCCGTGTTCTGTTGGATCTCGGTTTGATTAACAGAAGGTTATAAACAAGTCCCAGAAAAAAGGGAAACCAGCATCTCCTCGGGGAAGCCACTGTCTATTGGCAGATGGCAAATTGCTCTGCAACCAGTATTTTTTGGTTTTTTATTTATGTATAGACAAACAGGACTAAATTAACTGAAATTTGTCTTTTCGTCCTCAGGTCTTGGATGACGGTGGGAGTCTCTGGCCCCGCAGTGAATTGGTTACCAGGTTTTCAATAAGGGATTTGTCTCTGCAATCACAGTCATTAATGGATTTACAAGGGAGGGAAGATGGGATGGTCCAGAGTCCCAGTAAGAGGACTGTTTTGCATTTCTCCTCTTTTAATTACATGATTGTCTACTGGACCATGCTCTGTGAAAAATGGAGAAAAAGTCCCAATTGCCCAAGCTGTTCCAGACATGAATACAGTTAATATGGGAGGGGAGGGGAACTGCTCAGGGGCTTCCCGCTGGCTCTCCCCGTCTTCAGAGCTGCCTGGTGGCCGGGACTCTGGGCCACCCCACCGGAGCCTGGCTGGTGTCAGGTGTGTTGGCCGGGGGAGGGGCCTCTCTGCTCCTGGGAACGCAGTCTCTGGGTGTTTGGGTCAGAGCAGCCTCGGTCCTCTACTGCGCTGTTCTTTCTTGGACACCTACCATGTGCTGTGAGTTTTACATGGGTTTTCTAAGTTAAACTTCACAGTGCTCATTTCACAGACCCATTTTATAGATGCGGGAACTAAGGCAGACAGATGTGTGCAGGGACTGGGCGAGCTGCAGGGAGGGCAGCGTTTGGCCATTTTATAGGTATTGAAAGAGGCTCAGACACATGAAGGATTTGCCCAAAGTACCTGAGTCAGGGCTGGAATTGGAAGCCAGGTCTGTGGCCTCTAAGGTTCTGTTCCTTCTCCACCCTCTCTTGCCATCTGGTGAATATGACTCAATTTCCCAATCTGTGAATTGGGCTCTGGAGACCAAGTAAGATGAGTTTGAAGGTCAGCTTGGACTTTTGTGTGCTATGTATTCTAAAGAAGGTAGGAGAACCTGGCATGGCAGGCGTGGAGGGGAACGTCAAGGACCAGGAAGGAGGGGTCTCTGGTCCCTGGCACTGGGAGGAGGGCGCAGACATGATTAGAGAGGGCTGGGTTCACAGGCAGACAGAATCACCCTGCCAAAGAGTCTGGAGGGGGTGGTGACTCCCTTCTCGAGCTGGGCCACCCTTTTGACCGTCACTCAGGAATGTCTGTATGAATGTCCCTGGTACCATCTCTGCCCTCCCTGGCCCCGAGCTGTCAGAGGGAGTGCTGTTGAGGGTGGGCTGGGGCTGAGCGGGCGGGCGCACCCCAAGGAAGGATCTTCTCTTCTCTGCTCTCTCTAGCCCCTGTTTGCAGGAGCAGCCTGGGCGGGGCGGGCAGGGGGGTGGGGAGCTCAAGCAGGGTGTCTGAGGGGCCCTAAAGAGTCCCTCAGGTACCCCAGAGAGAACATGGACATCATAACTGAGTCCCAGTGGTGTCCCCGACATGCTGTGTGACGTCAGACACGTGACTGTCCCTCTGGGTCTCAAGTGTGCTCACCCAGGAAATGGGGAGAACAGTTCCCACCTCCCTGGGCTGTGGAGATGGAAACAAGACCATGTATAAGTGCCGAACCCAGGGCGAGGGGCCTGAGGGCTCAAGAGGCATCGTCATGGGCGTTCGGGTCCAGGAGCCGCATCTCAGTCACAGGTCTCCCACCAGCGCTTCAAGGAGGAGCCGCATCTCCTCCAGATCAAGAATGGTCCTTTCCTCCCTCATTGAAAACCTGCTAACAGGTCAGGAAGTGTCCCCTCCCATCTCCCCCTCGGGTTCCAGGGCCTGAAGTGGCTCCTGTCCCCACTCTGTGAGGTGTGAGCGGCTGCCCTACTCAGTGGCAGGTGTGTGGTCTAGAGACCGTGTGAAGGTGGTGAGGGCAGGTGGCTGGGAGGAGGCACCGGCACCTCAGGCCGGGCTGGAGTGCCCGGGGGCGGGGGTACTCGGGAGAGATGGGGTCCTGATTATCGCTGAGTCACTGCGTGGTCAAGCTGGGTTTGTTTGTCCACGGAGCTGGGCTGGGCGCCTGGCTTGACGCTGGGTGCTGGGTTTGCAGACTTTGGGAAGGTGCAGGTTGGAGAAGACACTGAAAGTCATCCAGCTGCTCCGTAGCCAGGGGTCCCCTAGTGGGGGCACTGCTGCCCCAACCTCCCTACGGGGAGTCTCAGGCTCCCGCCTCCCCACGGGGAGTCTCAGGCCCCGGCCCAGGGATCCTAAGTCTTCAAATGAATGGGGACCCTGGAACCTGCATTTCAAGGGCTGGGTGGTCACCCTGCCTCTGTCCAGGCTTGGGTGGGAGACCGGCTCTGCCCGGCACGGGAGACGCTGGGTGAGTCCCTCCCCTTCTCTCAGGCTCCTCATCCCTCTGTGAGGGGTTAGCACTTCCTGCTTCCCCGGCTGCTTCTACTGAAAGCTTAGGGAGATGCTGCGGCAGCATCATCTAGACACTTTGCAGGCACAAGTAGGCACTTTGTCAGTGTGACCACCGAAACTCCAGCACCAGCATGTGCTAAGTAACTCAACAGTCATGATCGCTGACATACTGAGCGCCTCCCCCGCTGGGCATTGCATCTCTCATGACTTCGGGACACGGGCCCCAGTTTGGTCCATTTTACACAAGAGAACAGTGAGGCTCAGAGAGCAGGAGAGGCTTGCAGAGTAAGAAGAGAGGCTGGGCCCCTAAGACAGGCCTGTTTGTCCGGCACGGCCCACGTGCCTTTGCTCTGTTAGATGGAAAGCCAGTGTCCAGGCGCTGCCTGTGTCTGTGTGGTTGCCATAGCAGCCACCTCAGCCCCAGGGAGGGGAGGTGGAAAGTAGGGCAGAGCAGTAATGAGGAAGCGCATTCTGATCTTGTCCCCTGATGGGATCTGGCTTCACAAGGCTTCTTCCCACATCAGAGGCAGCCCAGTGTCTGGGCCCTGGATCAAAGGCCAGCCGTCTCTGAGCTCCAACACTGGGCCTGGCTCAGGCCTCAGAAGGTCCCCCTCGATCCTCCCACAGTGAGTCATGCTGTCGTGGACACCAGCCCCCGCCTGTTTCCTGTGGATGTCACTTGCTGTGTGGATTGGGAATGAAGAGAGGTACTAAAAAGGCTGATGCCCAGACAGCTTCTGCAGGGCCGCCTGAGACCCCACCTTGGGGCCCATGTGGCTTCCTTTCAAGTGGCAGGTCAAGGAGGACAAGGGGCTTTTCAGTTGGCAAACCCAGGTTTGGCTGTTTGAGTCCACATGGGGTTCTGGTCCCTGGCTCCACGCCTTTGATGGTCAAGTGGCAATTACAATGTCCTCGTCTAAGTGTGGGGGCAAAGATCCCCGAGGTGTTGCTCGTGAGGACTCAGAATGTGGCAGAGCTGTCACAAGTCCTGCCTCCCCCTCATGCTGTGTGACCTTGGGCACATGTTCAACCTCTCTGAGCTTCTATTTCTTCAATATATGATGATGAAACAAGAGGACAAGTCTGCTCAAACCTCGTCTTCTCAAGGAGGCTTCCCTGGCCACTAACCCTGACCCTTCTCTTCCCTCCCCCCAACATTCTATATAATTTGTACCTGAATTAATTATTAATTAAATTAATAACTGATTAATGCATAATGTTTACTGTTTATTATCTGACTGCCCCACTGGACTGTCAGCCCCTCTAGCACGAGAGCAGGGATGTTTGTTTTTCTGTACCCCAAGTACTAGAACATTCCCCTGCACACAGTGGACAAATGCTTGTTGAGTGAATATGTGTCCCCCAGGCAGGGCTGTTTTCCCTCTGGCTCCCTCTCCCTCTAATAACCTAATAGCCCAAACCTAATTATCTCCCCAAAGCCCCATCTCTAAATACCATCACAGTGGGGGTTAGGGCTTCAGCATAAGAATTTGGGAGGGGGGCACATTTTAGTCCATAGCAAAGAATAGCACAATTTCAGTGTTAAACATTCAAAAACTATAAGATTGAATAAAGACTTACAGTGCCCTGTCCCTTCCTTTAGTCACAATCTACTTCCTAGATGAAAGACTGGAAAATCAGCATCTTTGTCATGGTTTTGCTGTCTTGTGTTCTCCATGATAAGCCTTTTGGCTACATTAGCTCACTTAATCCTCACATCAACCCCATGGGGGTAGACTCCAGTGTTATTCTTGTTTTAAGCATGGGTAAACTGAGGCTCAGAGCTGTGGAGTGAACCACACAATACTCCACTGGTAACTCTCAGTAAGACTGAAACCCAGGTCTGTGGGTTTCAAAGCCCTACTCTTTCCACTCCGGCTTATGTTTTTCTATGCGTATTCTAGATTTCTTTCTTTTACAAGATCAGAATACGTGGTACACCCTAATTGGTAATTTGCTTTTCGTTTGAGAATATCTCCCCATGTAAATCTCGGTCTTTCACTGGCTGCCTGGTGTTCTGCTGTAACAGGCGCCGTCACTTACTTTAGTCAGTTCCCTCTAGATGTAGTTTTTGTATTTAGGTGGCCTTTTTTTTTTTGCCTTTACAAGCAACATTGCCTGGCATTTAATTTTCTCTCATTCATTTAAAATTATTTGTAATTATCCAAAGGCTTAATGCAGTCCCTCATATTATTGTATATTCAACCAGGTCACATAAAGAAAAAGTAGCTCTGTGCTCTGCCCTCCTCCAAAGCTCATGCCACCCTGTAGTAACCACCAACATGGGTGTGGTAAGGAGCCCTCAGAGACATTTGTCTATGTGTTTATATGCCACATATGCACAAGTATGCATAGTTAATTTTAAATAATGAAAAGGTATCTTATTATACGTATTTGTGCATCTAGCTTTTTAATCCTTTACCACTAGCATAGACATCTTTCTATGTCAGTACGTAGAGAGGGACCTCACTGGTTTTAATGAAGTAATTTATCTCAAACGGTTGGCTATTTCTCTTTTCTCCCTTCTCTCTCTCTCTCTCTCCCCCTCTTGCTTTCTCCATCCTCCTTTCCCCTATAATGGCTATTTAGGTTGTTTCCATTTTGTCCTCCACATAAACATCCTTATACTGCAATGAGCATCTTTGTGCATGCCTTACTGTGTTCACATGCAATTTTTGTCTCTAGTATCAAAAACTAGACATGGAATTGCTAGATTGAGGGTTTGCCAGGCCAGGTCTTGTCTGAGACCACAGGAGGCTGGGGAAGATCTGGGGTGTGGGTGTCAGGTGACTGTTTGCCGTTGGCAGCATGAGACGATGGGCAGGGTCTGTCTTTCCCCTAGTAGCCTGCGGTCTTCTGTCATGTTCTTGGACAGCTCCTGGGGGCATTGCCAGGGCCTGTGCTGTGGGCTTGTTTTTATACATGAGGTAGCGTAGATATAGGACAGGATGCTCCCTATCTGCTGTTAGGCTCCCTCCCTGGAATTTTCTCCTGGAACACTTGGGGGAAGTTTCCCTGTTGCTTTTGGGATCATGGGCTGGTGACAGCTTGGGACTACCTTTCTGCCTCATGGGGCATGCTCTGGGTGCAGTGGGAGAAATGGAGGCCACTTTGCAGAAAGAGGCAGAGACATACAGAGATGAAAGACGGTACAGAGGAGAGTTGGACAGCACGAGACCCTGACTCTGGCTATTCTTTCTTCAGTTCCCAGAGCTTCTGAGCCTCTTCTCCAGCCCCCGGGCAGACCATCCCCCTCCAGAGCCTCAGCCGCTGGACCGGGCCCTTTCGCTGCAGCCAGGAGTCTTGACAGACAGTGAGAGCAGGCTCATGAAGCCGTGAGGTCTCTGGATGGGCAAAGAGTGGATCCCCTTCGCTCACCCAAGGGTCTCCTCTGAGCTGATCCGACTTCCTGAATTCAGGGTCTCCTCCTCTGTCCCACCCTCCAGTCTGCACACTCCGTCCTCTAAAGCACAGGTCTGGCTTTGTCACACCCTTGTGTTCCTTGCTCTTAGGGTCAAGGTCATACTCTTTGGCTTGGTGTGTGAGGCCCTGGAAGGGCTGGCTTTTGAGCATCTCTTTCCTTACTCCCTATGCCTGCACACCTTGCACTCCAGCTGGACCAACTTCTATCTTTTCCACTGTAGTCATTCTCTCTCTCCTCCAAACCTCAGGACATGCTGTCTCCTCAGCTTGGATGCCTTTTTCCCTCTTTTTTACCTTGCCTCTACTCCCGATTTCTGGATGACTCATCATTCAGGTTTGGAATTAAGCACCGCTTCTTCCGAGAAGCTGCCTTGTTCCCTCTGCACTCAGCATCATACACAGCATAGCACCATCCAGTTGTGTGATGATCTATCTGGACCCTCCAGGAGGCTGGGGCCCTAGGAAGACAAGCTTTGTGTTCACCATGCACATCACTGTGCCTAATGCACCTGGCACAGGTGCAGCTTGCCCTGTGGTTACTCAGTGAATAAGCCAGGTCAATGGCTCACATTGAGTGAAACACCACGACCATGGAAACAAAGACAGACCTGGGACGAAACCTGATGCCAAACTGACTATAGCCTATAGTTCATTTTCGTCCAATGTCATCTCGGTCATTATTACCCATTTCTCTTGGGAAAAAGATAATGGGTGTGATGGTGTTTGGCAAATGCATTATGCAAATATTAGTCTTTAATGGAACACTGGGCCAGTGAAACTCCATGTGCACAAATTGTTCTGCCAAATCTGATCGTGTTCCTTTAAGATGAAAATGCAAACATCTCAGGCATAGGGCAGGGGAGAAGCAGAAACAAACTCTTAATGAAATGCTACAATATGCCAAGCTTCTATCAGGTAGATCCAAATATTAAGTTTCTACATAAAGAACTTTACAATTTTTGTTAGCTTTGTTATTGACCTCAGAAACTCTATAAACTTTTTCTTCTATTTGTAAATGGCATCTTTTCTCTGTGTATTGACTTTGAATCCAGCAAACATGTTAAATTCTCTTATCTTCCGTGGGCTCTTTTGGGTTTTCTAAAGAGGCAAACACAGCATATGCAAATATGACAGTTTTTCCTTTTTCTTTCCAATCTTTATACTTTTCATTTCCTTTTGTTGTTAAGTGCTCTAGAAAAGACCTCCTGTGTTGCATAGTAATGATCTTGGCTGCCATCCTGATCTTAGTTTTAAAGGGAAAGCTTTGAGCATTTCACCACAAAATACAATGTTTGCTGTAGGCTTTTTTGGATGGAAACTCTTCTGTTCCTTTCATTCCTAGTTTGCTCAGAGTTTTATCATGAATGGATGCCCGCATTTATCAAATGCTCTTTCTGCATCTATTTAGATGATCATACGTTTTTAAAAGCTTTCCTATTGTGATGAATTACATCAATTTATCAACTAACACTAAACTAACATCACATTCTTCGGAAAAGCCAAACTTGGTCACAATATATTATCTAATTTATTCATTGCTGGAATGTTCTTGCTAAGTTTTTAAAAGGTTTTTTGCATGTATATTTCTGAGGGAGTATGCTCCATGATTTCCCATTTTTGGTCTGACTTTGGATTCAAGGTTTTGTTAGTCTCATAAATGAAAGTATTAGCATAAGACTGGAATGATTTCTGTCTTAAATGTTGGGGAGAACTCACTTATAAAACGATGTGGATAAAGGGCTTTATTTGTGGAAAGATTTCTACTATTAATTCAATTTAATGGTTACAAAATTATGGAGAATTAAAAAAATTCACTCTGGGTCAGTTTTGGCAGTTATACTTTTTCTAGGAATATATTCTTATTTATCTAAAATTTCAAATTTATTATGAGTTGTTCATACAAATTTCTATGCATTATTTCTATAATTTCTGTGGTGATTTTCCTTTCCTGTTGCCTGTATAGTTTTTCTGTGCTCTCATTCTCTATTTTTGTTTAACTTTGCCAGAGTTTTCTCTGTTTCTAAGTTTTTTGTTTCAAAGAGCATATTTTTGGCTCTGTCGATCCTCTCTGCTATATGTGGAACTTAACCTCTCTTTGCTTCGGTTCCCTCATGTGACAATCTCTGGGAGATACAGTCACCTAGGTCAACATACCTGGAGAAATTCTAAATGAGAAGGTCTTGAGGTTGGTTGGAGGTTGGAGGCTGGCTGTGGCTGTCCACCAGGGCAGGGGTGGACGAGGGGCTGGGAAGGGCAGCTGTGCTCTCTGGTGGCGAGTGGAGGGAGGGAAGTTTTCAGTGGGTCACGTTCTTATGGGCTGAATGTTTGTGTTCTCCTCCTCTCCAAACTCATGTGTTGATGCCTGCTTCCCAGGGTGATGTGTTAGGAGGTGGGGACTTTGAGAGGTGATTAGGTGGTGAGAGTGAGACTCGTGAATGGAGTTAGTGTCTTTCTAAAAGAGACCCAGAGATATCTCTTGTCCCTTTTGCCATGTGAGCTCACAGCCAGAAGATGACTGTCTGTGAACCTGGAAGTGGGCTCTCATCAGATACCAAATCTGCTGGCACCTTGACGTTGAACTTCCCAGCCTCCTGAACTATGAGGAGTAAGCTTCTGTTGTTTATAAGCCACCCAGTCTATGGTACTTTCGTTACAGCATCCCCAGGTAGACGAAGACACATGTGGAGGTCACAGACTTTCACTGAGCCTTGAACAATCTCATTGGGGGCCCTTCATGGGGATGGGGGGAGGGTATCCCATCAGTGGGGTGGACTGAACAAGGAGGACCTTTGGGGTTGGGGTGGGGCACAAAAGATCAGCCAAAGAGAGCATGCTCTTTATCAGGGAACTTTGTAGGTCCAGTGAACACATCTGCTTATGCCACAGAAGAGAGCTGGCATGTGCATGCCCGTCCGTGACTAGGACCTCCACAGCTGGGGAAGGACCATGGACAGCACCAAGTGAAAAAGGCCTCCCATTTTCCTTGAAGGCTTCTCTTTATCTGCTAGGATCCTGGAGGCGAAGGAGGTGAGAGAGAGCAGACCATGCACCCCACCTCCTTCACCCGTTTCCAGCTGGAGTCGCTGAACCCTGGTGAGTCCTGAGCTGGGGAGGAGGGCCCGATTGGACCTTTCAATGCTGACAAGTGGGCAGGCCTTAATTCCACAAGATGCTGTTAACAGCTGAAGGTGAGTGCAAGGTTAAAGCAACTATGACGCCCCCTGGGGGTGAGTCAGGGGCTCAGGCAGAGCTTATTTGAAGACAGGACTGGGGGAATTGATGCCATTCCTGTTTGTGCCCCATCAGATTCTGTCCATTTAGTGAACTGGTAACATATTTGTGTATTTTTGAGGAAAAAAAAAAAGAAACCTGAGGAATCCCTTTCTAGAAGCTTTAGTCTCTAGGGTTATTTATAATAGCAAAAATTTGAGAACAACCCAATCATCCCAACACAAGGAGCTTGGTTAACCAAACATCACTTGGGGGAATGTTTCACTGTGAACAAAACAGCTGTGACATACGTTATGAGGCTGCACTCACGACAACATGGTGATTGCTTAAACCTGTAATGTTAAGTTAAAAGACAAAACCATAACCAAGAATACATTAGGATACTTAATTACACATACAGATCAATAATAATTACATCTAAAAAGCCAAAAAGAAAGAGTACAGGAAGCAGTGAAATGGAAATGTCAAAAATAGTTGGAGTGTTGAGAATATTCTTTTTTTGTTTTTCAGTTTTAACTATTTTTATCTTTTTATTGTTTAGAACAGTTTTAGATTTACTGAAAAATTGAGAAGATGTTATAGAGACTCATATATCCTGTACCCATTTCCCCCTACTATGAGCATCTTATATCACTTTGAGGTATTTGTTATAATTAATGAACCAATATTTATACAGTATTATCAACTAATGTTTACTTTATTCACATTTCCTTCCTTAGTTTTTACCTAAAGTCCTTCTTCTGATCCAGAATCCCATACAGGATGCCAAACTACGTTTAGTCATCATGCCCCCTTAGACTTAGCGGTGACATTTTCTCAGACTTCCCTGTTTTGAAGACCTTGACAATTTTGAGGAGTCCTGGTCAAATATATTTTTGGATGCCCCTTTATTGGAACTTGCCTGATGTTTTCCTCGTGATTAGACTGGGGTTATGAATTTGTGGAAGACAAACCCTCATATTCAGCATGTCTTACCAAGTTACATGTTGTCAACGAGATTCATCACTGTTGATGTTGACCTCGATCGCCTGGCTAAGGTGACCTTTGCCAGGCTTCACTGTGAAGTTACTCTTCCCCCACCCACATTTCCACACTGTACTCTTTGTAAGGAACTCATTGTGTGCAGCCCACACTTGTGTAGGAGCTATGCCAGCCCTCCAGGGGGGCAGAATATCTACGTAAGTTATTTGGAATTCTTCATGGGTGATTTGACTGTTCTCCCCTCTTTATTAACTTACTCAATCATGTATATCAGCCTGGACTCATGGATATGTACTGTATTCTTTGGGTTCTATTCCAGTACTACTTTATGTATTTTGTTGTTCAAATTGTTCCGACTTTGGCCATTGGGAACTCTGTTAGTTGGCTCCTGTGTCTCTTGGTCATACCTCCACCAATGTGGTTTTTTGTTGTTATTGTTCTAGTTTTGAGGGCTCTTTGTTACTTTCTGGTCCTACCATTTGCTTCAGAGTCATTTCGTATATTTCCTGCCCCAGTCTTAGAATCAGCCATTTCTTTAAGGAACCCTGGTTTCTTTCATTGGAGAATGAAATGAGAAACCAAGATCTGGCCATTAATTGTACTTGTTGTGACTAGGGTGTTATTTCTTTTAGGCCCTCTCAACTAACAGAGCAAGAGGATAGATGCGTGTATACTAAGTGATTTACATACACCTGTCCATACATATTTCTATACACAGCTGTCAGTATTGATATTAAGCTAGACTGAGTTCATGCTGATGTCTCCAACTCTAATCCACAACCCTATGAATCATTCAGCTTTCTTCACTTGCTTATATACAAAATCCCACTCTAACAGCAAGAAATTTGACTCCCACAGTTCCCCATCCATTTACTTAGTTGTTCGATTCCAGTGTTTACATGCATAGCAGTATCAGAATTGCCAATCAGTCCCCCTGTGGGAACCTTTACCCACTAGAGCACAGTTCTTATGTGCAGTTCCTCTTATCTTTAGTCTTACAGACTCCACTCATTTCCAAAGCTACTTAGTTCATCACTTTGCCCCTCTGCTCTCTTTATTAAAGTTGTTTCCTACATTTGAAATACAGCTGGCATTTCTTGTCATACTCTGCTTTCCATCCTGGGGTCCCTTGACCACCTACATGGTGTTTTAAAGATTCGCATACACTAAGACTTACACATTGTGCTGTAAAATTTATGGGTTCTGATAAGTGCACAGTGTCATGTATCCACCATTACAATATCATACGGGATAGTTTCAACACCCTAAAATATCCCCTGCCCTTCATCTGTCCAACGTGTGCAACCATTATATGGTCTTCTTACTGTCTTAATAGTTTTGTCTTTTCTAGAACATCATATAATTAGAATCACATTATATAGCCTTTTCAGACTGGCTTCTTCCACTTAGCAATATGCATTGAAGTCTCATCTGTCTCTTTTTATGGCTTGACAGCTCATTTCTTTTTATTACTGAATAATATTCCATTATATGGAGGTACTACATTTTGTTTACTCATGCGTCTATTTAAGGACACCTTGATTGTTTCTGGGTTTTAGTGATTGTGAATAAAGCTGCTATAAATAATCACGTGCAGATTTTTGTGTGAAGATAAATTTTCAGATCATTTAGGTGAATACCTTGGAGTGTGATTGCTGTATCATAAAGTTAAGACCATGTTTAGCTTTATAAGAAACTGCCAAACTGTCTTCCAAGGTGGCTGTGCCATTTTGTATTCCCACCAGCAATAAGTGAGCATTCCTGTTGCTCTGCATCCTTGCTAGCATTCGGTATGGTCAGCTTTTTGGATGTTAGCTCTTCTAGTATGTGTGTCTCACTCTTTAGCTAATCCTCACTCAACCTCCAGTTCCTCAGAATCACCATGCTGTGTTTCTACTGGTTTATGGCTCAAGCTGCTTCTGAGGAGAGTTTAATAAATGGGCTATTTACAAAGGAGAGGTCAGGGCACAGGGACACCACAAGGTCAGGCTGATGGTCCAGCTGCACTCACCACGAGCAGGGCGTGAGTAAGGCATGAGCTCCACCTTCCCCGACCTCTGTTAAGCTCTTGCTTTGGTAGGCCACGGTGGCACTTTGAGTTCCCATGAATTAGTGTCAATTCAGATTCAGTGTCTAGTCCCCTAAGTGAATTCCTTTCCCAGTGCACATTTATTCTAATAAATGGCTGCAAGTCCCTTTGGAGAAGGCTTGGGGGAAGATTGATGGCATGTGTCTGCACTGATGGTACAGAGCCCTTCTGTAAAGGCGCCAAGCATCTGTGCACCTGTATCTGTGGCTGATTTAGGTCCTGAAACTGAGTGAGGGGGTCATGACTTTTCACTGCGGTGGATAAAGTTAGGTTTATGGCTACTAGAAGTAGAATTTCGTTTTTCCAGGATTTTTGTTTATTTGTTTTTCAGTTAGACCAGGGACTACTCCAGTAGACTGCTCATCTATTTCTTTTCTAGGGAAGAAAGATCACTTTCCATGATCGCTTAGCCACCACCAGGGATCCCTGCAGGAGCGTGCGTTCTGATGACCAAAACCTCCCTACTACCCTTTTCAGTAGTTGCTCCCACCTTGATTTTTGGCCTCTGTTCCCCTAGTATCCCGTCATTCCCACTGAAGTTAATGAGCTCATCTGAATAGCAGCATTCACCCAAGGTTATATCTATCTTACAGAGGAGAGCAACCACAGGGAAGGGATGCACACTCCCATCACTAATCAATTTCTCAGTGCCCTTGTTCCTTCTGTGTGTTCTGACTCAAAATAGTTGGCGGTGGGTGTGCAGGTTGCACATGACAGGGCATGTCCAATATTCTTTATAAGCCTTCAGATCCCCCCTTCCATATCGTCCCTGGCATCCCTCCACGTCAAAGCTCTGGCGTCACAAATGCAGACCATCACCAAACACGACGTCCAGCTGACCAAGTAACCTCCTGGGCCACCTCCACCTGCACGAGCTCATAGAGTAAATCTGGTATCTTTAGTAAGTGCGCCCATATCGATGAACTGAGCCCAATCTTGTCTCCTTGGTCTACTCCCTGTAGAACCCACTCTTCCTACGTGTTCTCCAAGTCTGCTGCAATTTATGTTAGCAAAGTCTTGCTTTTTCTATGTGAGCTGTTTATTCCTGGGTCATAGTCTGTACTGTTGGTTTGGAGCATGCTGAGATTTGATCATAGCTATGGGTCTAATGGCAAAAGGGGATGGTTGTCATGGATCTTGAGGTAAGTGAATATCCCATTTAAAGACATCTGCCCCGAGTAAGTTTATCACAGGGTTTTCAAGAAGAGAATAGCTAGTGTCTTCAGGCACTAGAGGGAAAGCCACGTTCACTGTCAAGAAATGCTCAGAGTGACTCAGGAGTCAAGATTTTGGTTTCATTTAGGTCCAACCAGATGCTCCCATTCCAAGTTCAGGATCCCATTCTTTCACAAGAGAAGCAACTTCTCAAGGACCTAACTTGCACATGAGAAATTTGGCAAGACTGCAGATTCAATGGATGTTGGAATTCAGCAACCTGCATAATTAATTTTATATTGGGTTTTGGGGCACCATCAACACTGTGGCTGCAAGAGAGACGAGATTGGTTTAGGGCCCTCATAACCGAGAGTTAAAGGATAGAGCTTGTAATGTTAATTCTGCAGGTTCCAGGGCCCCGAGGAGGACCCACCACTGTCCCTGTCATCACCACCACTGCCGTAACAGTCAAGCGTTGTTGTCACTTGGGCTCCCACAGCGCCTGCTTCAGTGGGTACTCCATCACAGTCAACCACGGATGATGTCTTGATTAATTGCAATGCCACTAACCAATCCATTACTCACGGATTTCTAGCATCCCCTTTCCCACTGGCAAGGAGCTCAGCACTGTGTTCAAACCCAAGGGCACATCCAGACTCATGCCAAGATTCTCAGCCTCGTGGGCCTATCACCTGGGATCACACTTAGTACCAATTCTTCATCAGCCAGAGTCCAGGAAGGAGACAGAAACCACACTGAATTTGGACGGGGAAGGTTTCATATAAGTAATTATTAGCAATGACTAAGGAATGTTATCAGAAATAGAACTCTAAAAAAATGCAGGGATAGCAGGTGTAAAGAGCAACCACTACATCTAGGACTCCATGCAAGGAAGGAACAGATCTAGGAGAGCCCCACCCCCGCTTTACTACTACCACCGAGGCCTGGACCTAGTCAGAGAGAGCCCGCAGGAGCCCGCTGGATGGCGGGGGTGTTTCCTGGGGAGGTGTGCCACTGGGGCTTCCTGGGGTGAAGATAAAGCTGTCCACAGGGAATCTCCCCCAGGACCTTGCTGGCAGCTGCTGACCACTGGACACTCTGCAGTGCTGGCTTTTGCACCCTCAGGAACAGTCAGAGAAGAGCACGCCAGAACCAGGAGGAAAAGCCCCCTTTCTCCTCCTGGGTTCCCCATCAGCAATAACTGAGAAAGCTCAGCATCACACCAGCTGGCAAGGGAGACATGTTCCAGCATCACATGCAGGTCATGAAGGATTTGGAACTGAAAGGGAATACATTGATAAATGATACACTTAGGTACTTTATACCATTGTGGGACCTTGTGCAAGTCGTTCCCTTCTCTGAGTCTCAGTTTGCTCATCTCGAAAGAGGAAAAGTCTCCTCCTTCCTGCAGGGTTGCTGTGAGGACTGAGATAAGCATGTCCAAGGCCCTGTACACAGTTGGTGCTTAATAAGAAGGGAACCCTCCTTAATAAGAAGGGCCAATCAGCCCTACTTCACGTTCTGGGGTCTGGTCTCCGGACCTCTCCTCCAATGGTGGTCTTCCCTGCTCCTGTCAGGGCGCTCCCTGGGCTCTGGAGTCTTGAACCAGGAGCCGAAGAGAGAAAGGCAGCAGAGCACAGTCAGAGGGCCAGGAGACCTGGGTCCCGCTCCTCTTTCCTCTTTGCCATCTGCTCTGAATCCTTGGGCAAGTTACCTACTCTCTCTGAGCCTCAGTTTCCTCCTTCATCACCTGCCAGATCCCTCTCCCAGTCAACCTCGTAATAATTGACCCTGTCATTAGTCAGTTATGCTGGGAACAGCCCTGACCTGCCTCCCGAGAGAGCTGGAATCCAGCCCACCTCTGTCATGAGCCTGCTGTGTGTCCTTCGGCAGCTGTCTCTCCCTCTCAGGGCCTTGGGTTCCCTGTCTGTCCAATGAGGGGATTATACTCAGTGGTCTCCCAAGCGTCACCCCACCCCCATGCTCTCTGGCTCTGATTCTCTGATTCTCACTTGCTCATCTCAGCAAACAAACGCCACCCAGCGGTACCATCTCACTGCGGGGGAAGTCACTGCAGGCGTAGCAGCATTGAAAGGCTGGGCACATCCACAGTCCATGGTTAATTACACCAGCTTCTGTTTACCGCCTCCCCAATTCCCCAAGCAAACATCTCCATTACTGAGAGTAATTTACTGGCACCAGCTTCCACTGTGAGGAGTGGAAGCTTCGAGACATGCCCCCTCTCCAGCCCCCAAACCTGGGGTGAGTGTTTCAGGATGTTGGAGCTCCCAGAGCTGGCCCTTCCAATCACACACCCCAGCCTCTTCTGGGAATCTGCAGACTGCCACCTAAGTGTTAGA
The DNA here is from genome assembly GCF_048564905.1 of Vicugna pacos. Taxonomy (NCBI): domain Eukaryota; kingdom Metazoa; phylum Chordata; class Mammalia; order Artiodactyla; family Camelidae; genus Vicugna; species Vicugna pacos. Next base: position 46,381,244 of record NC_132999.1, read on the forward strand.
GCGTTAGCTTGGGAGCCCGGTGGACCTGGGTTTGGTCCAGCTCTGCCCCTTACTCCTTACTTGGCCTCAGGCACATGCCCCATGCACAGGAGAGCGCCGCATCTCCTGCCCCCACTGCCCGCAGCACCACACAGCTCTCCCAGCCACAGGGAAGAGGGGCTGGAAGTGAGCTCCACTTCCGGCCTCCCCACCTGGAGGAGATGCTGCGGTAAGCCCTCTGGCTTTGTAAAGTGATGGAACTTTGAAGCAAATTCCTGGGCTACTTCAGGACCTGGATGTTCCCTGGAGCAGGTGCTTGATGAGAGCTTGCTGAGGGAAGAGATGGGCCTGAGGTGAAACTCTGGGACCAGGCAACTGCCACCTGGTTTGGGGATTTTCTCTGGGCCTGGCCTCGGTGGGTCCCACGGCTCCCTTGACCCTGGATAGAACCTGGTCTGGGGAGATGAAGCCTTGGCCAGCCCAGCATGAGCCCAGAAGAGGCCTTTGATTCATGAACCTCTGGATTTAGGTGGATTTAGCAACTGGATTTCCAACTGATTTGCAGGGGAGGGAAGATGGATTTACAGTTCCTAAAACAGGCTTGTAGCCTTGCTGCAGATCTGCGCCAGGCAGCAGGCAGGAAGATATTGATGTGACCTGGGACCCTGGGAGGGAAAGATAAGGCCGTTCAGAAAAATCCATCCATGTGGGGTTCCTCATGGGACCTTTGAAGATGCGCCTCCTTCTTCTGATGCATGTACACAGCTCTGCAGATGCAAAGGGGAGAGTATGGAGAGGAAGGGGTCCTTTTCCCTCTCCGTCCCGCTCTCGGAGGCTTTGCAAAGGGGTTGAAGTCTGCAAAGTTCCCAGCAAAGTTCAGAACCTGGGGTCTCCAGAGCCCTGGGGGCTGGCTACCCAGCATGCCCTCCTGCTGGTCCCAACAGGCCTACTATCCCTGCAGGCCCCTCCCCTTGGCTAGGGCCTGTCAGTCATGCTGCAGCCTCAGAACAAGGAAGGGAGGAGGGAACTGTCCTCACTGTAGACTTGGAAACAGGGAGTCCTAGGTTTTAATTTTGGGGGATTCTTCTGCTTACTGGCTGTGGGACCTTGAGGAACTTCCATGCACACCCTGGGCCTCAGTTTCCTCGCCTGTGAAATGGGAGATGTGCCATCTTCCCTCCGAGGATGGCTGTGGGACGAGATGAGATGAGGTGTACGAGGAACAGCACAGCCCTCGACACATGGTGAATGGGATGTGGGTCCAGATGCTAGGGAACCGAGTTAAGGAGCTGACTCTGACAGCCATCGTCTATGTGACCCTGGGACACGTGACTTAACCTCTGTGAGCCTCAGTTTGCTCATCTGTAAAATGGGGAGGATGATAAAGAGCTCAGACGTGATGGAGGGACTTTTATACAGGCCGTGCGCTAGTCTACATGCTTTACCTATACAGACCTTAAAACAATCCTAAAAAGCACTGTTAACCCCAGTTAATAGGTGAGGAAACTGAGGCTGACATGGTAACAGCAAAGTGGTACGTGAACCCAGGTCTTTCTGACTCCAGAGCCCAAGTTCTTACCTGTGAGAAAGTGCCATCCCACATTCTTATGAAAAACTAGCACATGGTTCAGGACATACAGCTGTGTAGGCTGAGGTCAGAGTTGGAGTGACTAGGGCCTGGAGTAATCAGGGGAGACTTCCTGGAGGGGGTAGACTACACTTTGAGGGTGGAGAGGTGGGCAAGACTGACTGGCCTCCAGTCCAGAGAAGGTGTTGGGGAGACTGAGTGAGAGAGCACAGCGAGGGTGGGGCCTGGCAGAGGATCCAGCCCCAGCGCTCACTCAGGACACGGGTGAGGCCCTTAGGAATCACTTATATGGTTAGAAAATGCCCAGATCTGCCTCTGATGCTCCCTGAGTATCACGTGTCATCACATTAGCTGGTTTCTGTCTTTGTTAAGAAGTTGCATGTTTCCCCATAAATCAGTGCCATTGTTTTGTCAGTCCGGTGCCTCTGACCCTATAACCAGAGAACTGTGGCTTTTTTCCTCGGCATTTACTCAGTTCTACTGATGCTCTTCTTCGCTATTCAGATAGTAATTCTTTCCACGAGTGTCCATTGATTTCCATATTGAAAGATTTCTTGATGCCCTTTCTAACGAGAATCCTGTTTCACGTGTCCTCACATCAGAGTGAGAGCACTTAGACTTACTTTACTGTAAAAACGGTGCCAATAGCTCCCTGGGGACGGCTGTGCACCTTTCTCCTGGAGATGCTTATTTTATCTTTTTTAGATTGTCTTTTTGCCTTGTAGTAAAATTTATTGCTGATAGCCAGACGTGATGTGTCAGGTCAAAGGAACTCCAGTAAACTGGCATTTAATGGGAGGCGTTACGTTTATCTGGCTAGGAGTTGGGCTCTGTTTACATTTGCCATAGTTGCAGTATTAGAGGCTAAAATTTCCTCCAGTCTCCTTGTTTTTGTCTCCAAGAGGCTCCCTAAATAGGATCTGAGGCTTGCTGGCCTTTTAGCTCTGTTTTCATACAAGAGCCCTATTGAGGCAGCGGTGGGGCCGTGGTGGGGCGGCAGGAGGGGAAGCAGTCTGCAGCCCTGTGATTAGGTCTCAGTCTTCCAGTGCCTCTGAGCTGGTTATTTCCTTTCCCCCAGGTTGTTAGGCTCTGGTAACATAGTTTCCCTTGAAGCAGCCTTGTTAAGGAGAAAAGAGTGCTCAGCGCATATTTCAAAATGGTTATTTTTCCTCCCTGCGCTGGAAGCAAGAGGGGATTTTTCTCCTGTCTTCACATTGAGAACCTTACGGGGCTCCTGGAGGTAAAAGTCACAAAAATGTGGAGGTTCTCCTTAAGCCTTGGCTGCCTTGGAGTTTTTAACCCCTACGCGAGTCTACAGTGAGCCCCTAGCGGTTCATTATGTATAAAGTGCTCCTACAGTTGCTGGCTCCAGTTAAGGGCTTCAGTCCTCAGTAAACTGTAATTCTAGGGATCTGCTTCTTTCCAGGTTTCTGGGCACCTATTTGTCTGTGACCTCAATTTTCTCACGGATCTAAGAAGATGGTTGTTGATTTTCAGTTTGTTCAGCTTTTATTTTTTTAATTGTGAAAATGAAAATGATAAGCTCTTTACAGCATGTGTTTTGTTACGTGTATAACTAAACATTTCATTTCCATTTGGAGATTGTAAATGTCATTGTGTTTTAAATTTCAGATTCCGCATGTTCACTGTTAGTATATATAAATGCAGTTAACCTTTATGGGTTGATCTATTATCCTGTGATCTGCCTGAACTCAGTTCTAGGAAGGTCTTTGTTTTTGTTTGTTTTAGTAGATTCCTTGTGAAGAGACTCATATCATCTCCAAATAGAAACAGTTTCTTTTTTCCTTTCTTTCAAATCTGCGTGCCTCATATTTATTTTTCTTGCCTTATTGCAGTGGCTATATCATCCAGTAGTAGTAGCATGAATGATGAGAATGGATATCCTGCCTTGTTCCTGATCTAGGGGCAAGCAAAGCATTTAGCCTTTCGCCATAAAGTGTGATGTTAGCTGTGGCATGTTTATAGTTGCTCTTTATCAAGTTTATTCAGGAAGTTCCCTTCTATTTTCATTCTTTGAAGAATTTTTACCATGAATGAGTATTTGAATAATGCCAAAAGCTTCCTCTGTCAATTGATATGATTATGTGATTTTTTTCTTTAGCCTGTTAACATTATGTATTATATTGATAGATTTTTGAATGTTGAACCAGACTTACAAATCTGTAATAAATTTTGCTTGGTCATGTAATTATTTGTATGCATTTTTGGATTTGGTTTGCTAATATATAAATTTGAGGATTTGGGAGTCTAAGTTCATGAGAGATATTGGTCTGCTCTTTTTCTTTTTTTCTACTATCTTTGATTTGGTAACAGGCTATATTGGATTCATATAGTGCATTGGAAAGGGTTCCTTCCTCTTCTATTTTCTAGAAGAGATTGTGTAGAATTGGTATTAATTCTTTGAAATTTGAAGAATTCTCCAATAAAATCATATGAGCCTGGTGATTTCTTTAGGAGGAGCTTTTAAGTATTGTATGTTTCTTTAATGGTAATAGAGCTATTCTGATTATCTATTTATCTTGATTGAGTTTGGTAGTTTGGGGTTTTCAAGGAATTGATCCATAGCTTCTAAGTTGTCAAAATTATGAGGGTAAAGTTATTAATAATACCCTTAAATCTTTAAAATGCTGTAGATCTGTAGTGATTGCCTCTATTTCATTCCTAGAACTAGCATATTGTCTCATCTATCTTTGCATTTTTTTCAGTCTTGCTAAAGGTTTATCAATTTCATTAATTTTTTTGAAGAGCAGTTTTGTATTTCATTGATTTTTTCTATTGTTTTCCTATTTTCAAGTTCATCAGTTTCTGCTTTTATCTTTATAATTCTCTTCCTTCTGCTTGCTTTGAGTTTATTTTGCTGTTCTTTTTCTGATTTCTTCAGGTGACAGCTTAGATTCTTGGTTTGAGAACTTTCCTTATTTCAGATGTAAGCATTTAGTGCTATAAACTTTCCTCTCAGCACTGATTTAGCTGCATCCCATATATTTTGATATGTTGTGTTTTTGTTTTCATTTATTCTCTCTATTTTTTAAATTACCAGTGAGACTTCCTCTTTGGCCTATAGATCATTTAGAGGTATGCTGTTTAATTTCCATGTGTTTAGAGATTTTCCTGTTGTCTTTCTGTTATTGACTTCCAATTTGATTCCAATATAGTCAGAGAACACGCCCTATATTCTTTCAATTTTTAAAAATGTATTGAGTTTTGTTTTATCTTGACCCATCTGGTCAAGATATAGTCTGTCTTGGTGAATGCTTCTTGGGTACTTCAAGACTGTATTCTGATGTTGTTGTGTGGTGTGTTCTGTGTAGGTCAGTCACGTCCTGCTGGTTGATTGTATCATTTAGATCCTCCACAGTTTTGCTCTTTAATAACATTTCTTTTCTTGTTTATAACTTCTACTTCTTTGCTGAGATTTTCTATTTTTTCATTTGTTTCAAGAGAATTCATAATTGATTTTTTGTTTTGTGTTTGTTTTGTTTTAATGGAAGTACTGGGGATTGAACCCAGGACCTCATGCATGCTAAACATGAACTCTACCACAGAACTCTACCCACCCTACTCCCCTGTAATTGATTTTTGAAACTTTTTAAGTTGGCTGCTTTAAAATTAATGTCAGACAATTCCAGCATCTGATTCATCTTGGTGTTTAGCATCAGCTGAGTCTTTGCTCATTTAATTTGTATTTGTCTTGGTTCTTGGTATGGTGGATAATTTTCTATTATATCCTGAACATTTTGTCTGCTCCATTAGAAGAGTCTAAGCCCTATTTAAATCTTTTATTTTAACAGGCAGCCACCCTGTTTGGGTTTGGTACATGGGTTCCTGTCCTTCAATTATGGGCTATGGTGCCAGTGACAGTTTAGTTATCAGAGCCATTGTGGTCTGCTTGGTTTATCTGATGCTGCCTTGATTCTCACTGGCTCCTTCTGTGGCTGCCTGATGGGGTGTCAGGGGCTTCCCTAGGCCATTTGTGAGGGGCTGAGCTGTGGTGGAGTCCTTCTGCTGGTCCTTTCTGGCTGCCCTGGGGTCTCTGTTAGGAGAGTAGAGTCTTGGGCTCATCAGCATGCAGAGGCTTCCTGGACCGGTATATTTGTGACTGAGTCCCCCTGGTTCTGCTCACCCAGTCCAACCCTAGGATGAACATTACACTCTCAGCTATTTCAAATAATTCAGTGATGTTTGCAACAGATACCATCGCTCCATTTCTGAGAGCGTATCAGCATGTGCTAACCTCCATGGCTCAGGGAGGGACTGACGCAGGGGTGTCAAAGGACATGGTACTTGGCAGCAAGAAGCAGGGATTGTACATGCTGACATCTGAGCATGTCTAATTGGCCACTGTAAGATGCCTGGCTGTGCAAGTGTCAATAGGGTGGGTTTAATTACTTTAGTTACTTAACCTCTCTCAACCTCAATTAAGGGCTTTGGAGCTACTCTTACATGCAAATCCCTGCTCAGCTACTCATTAGTTGCTGGGATAGTCACATACCTTAGTGCTTCTGGGTCTCTGTTTCCTCATCTGTGCAACAGGAGTGAGGGAAGTCCCACCTCCCAGGCTCTTTAACATGAATCTGATGTAAAATGCTGAGTGCAGCAAGGGGCACCTGGTTGACCCCACTCAGTAACCGTCAGCTATTTTTGCCATGATCTGGTGGGTCCAGGCTAATGGATATGACTGTTTTAACAGTAATAATGAGACAATAATGATGCTTTTATTAGTACTAATAATGTTGTGTTTAGAAAACTGGCTCAGTCAAACCAGCCTGGATCTGAATTCTGACACCGGCATTTACTCACTGGATGGGACAGGGGGCAAGCTACTTAACTTCTCTAATCCTCAATTTCCTCATCTAGAAAGTGAGGACACTGAAAATGCCTAATTCATAGATCAGTCATGCAAAGGGCCGAGCATGGTGCTTAGAATGTGGTAAGTGCTCAATAATTGTTGGCTACAGTTTGTCAGGAAGGCAGAGATCTTTGTGTCTTGTTCATGGCTTGTTCATGTCTTGTTCATGGCTGTGTCCCCAGTGCCCGAAACAGTGGTGCTCTGTCCTGACATGGTGGGGCCACAGCCAGGCTGCCAGCCTGTCTGGTCCAAGGCTGCATCTGGTTCACGACTGTATCTCCAGAGCCTGCCTGGGAGTCTCACTCCTGCTCTGGGCATCTGAGGAGGCCTCATCACTGGCGCCAGAGTTTAAAAGGAGTCTGAGTCACCTCCCACTCTGTATTATTACTGAGATTGAGATTACTGGTCCCCCACTCTGTTTCTGTCTGTCTGTCTGTCTGTCTCTCTCTCTCTCTCTCTCTCTCTCACACACACACACACACACACACACACACTAGCAGCAGCAGCTGGACATTCCACTAACAGTCCTTCCCAAGCGCCTTGCATCCCTCATAATTTTATCGCCTTGAGGATGAGCAGAATCAGTGTCCAGGAATCTGGAGGATCTCCTTCCACCAAGGTCCTCCTTCTTTGATGCCTGAGATGCTTAGTGTCCACCTGTTAGAATGTGGAAGTTGCTGCCCTGGGCTACCAGGCACCTGCTCCTTCCCCCTCCTCAGCCAATCACTCTGCAGTGAGAGGGGATTTCAGGGTCCTTCCTGGGTGCAGTTTTGATGGGGGAAGGACAGACAGCACAAGGCTGGGATGCTGGGGGGAGACAGATAGTGCCAGAAGGGACAAGAGAAGGTGCTAACATCCACCTCTGTCCACCTGCCCTCAGCTTGTCATCCTGATTATTGGGTACCTCTGGTTCAGGTTTATCAGTGGGTCCTACTGGGGTGTATGAGTCAGCTAAGCCTGCCATGACAGAACACCAGACTCAGGGGCTTAGACAACAGAAATTTACTTTATTACAGTTCTGGAGGTTGGAAGCCCAAGATCAAGGTGCTGGTGGGGCCATTTCCCTTGAGGCCTCTCTCCCTGTGCTGCAGACGGCCGCCTTCTCTCTGGGTCCTCACACGGCCACTTCTCTGTGTGTGTGCATCCGTGGTGTCTCTTCTTCTTATAAGAATTCCAATCATATTGGATTTGGGCCCCACCCTTATGACCTCATATAACCTTAATTACCTCCCTAAATGTCCTATCTCTAAGTATAGCTAAATTGGGGGTTAAGGCTTCAACATGTGGACTGAACATGGAGGGGGGCACAATTCAGCCCGTGACAGGGGTCACAACCTCCAAGGAATGTCTATAGGGTCCCCTGAGCCCCACGAAGGATCCGGTGTGATTCTTTCTTGCTTTAACCTCTCCCCCCACCTCTGACTGCCTCTGAAGTTGTCTGGTCCAGGCCTCTCATTTCAGCTTTGGAGAATGAGGCTCAGAGAAATGCAGTGACCTGCCCCAGGTCACACAGCAAGTAGGGAGCAGCTCCAGGACAGCTGAGCCTCCTGATCTGGCCTGGGATTTTCCCTGATGCCAGTGGTCAGGACTGCAGGGCTGGTCGGCAGCTGGCACTGGGATCTGTGGCCTTGGGGACCTGGTGTCAGGGCTGAGAGGACCTTGGTGCCAAGTGACTGCTTTTGTCTCAGGTCTGGCTTTTATTCCTCTCTTAATGATTCCGATTTCAGGGTTTGGTTTTGTTTTGTTTTGTTTTGTTTTGTCTGTGTTTTTATTCTCTTGTCTTTCATTGTGCTTTCTCTCCGGGTAATCTGAAGCTTGCAGGCAGCTAAGTATGATGTGTACATTCCAATGAAATGCAATAAACTATAACTGAACACATTTCTTTCATGTCTGAGCAGTGGATTTAATCTCCCTGGCACATCCTATTTTCTCTTTGCTTCCTCTGATTTTTCTCTTGAGTATTTTTCTCCTCTTTCCAGAATCTCTGGGATTTGAACAGCCCTGTGGCTTCTGCTCATTGGAGAGACACGTTACAGCCTGAGTCTTCATGATTGACAGGTGATGATGCCGGAACAGCGAAGAGGGAACTGCCAGCATCCGCGTGGGCTTGGGAGGGCCACCAGCCCCAGACGGGGAGGGGAGAGGGGTCTCTGTCAATGATTAGTGTGGAGAGTGTCTGTGGGCAGGACTGAGGGGTCTCCCGTGGACACACTTGTCACTTAGGCAGGGGTCTCCCTGGGCAGACACGCTCATCCCTGCACACGCACTGGGAAAAGGCAGGTTCCTCTTTGTTGCTCTAGAACTGAGGCTGGATGTCTGTGGTCATGACTCTCAGCCAAAGCAGCATCATGGGTCCTCAGTGAGTGGAGGGATCGGCAGGGATGCCCTGGATGTTACCGTGAGTTGTGAACTCAGCTCAGGAGAAGAGTGCGAGGCATCAGGTGGAGCTGAGCAGGACCTTGCTGTGTGACCTTGGGTGGGTGACCCAACCCCCAAGCCTCAGTTTCCCTGTCTGTAATACAGGCGTATATCAGTGCACTCTACAAGGGGTTGTAGGCAGAATTAAATGAAATGGTGCTTGTAAAATGTAAGCACGGTGCCTGGTACCTGTGAGTTCTGAATAGAGGCTAGAAATATTCATCCATCCATTCATTCATTCACTTATTCATTCATTTATCCGTCCAGTCCACTTTGAGAACTACTGTGCACTGGGCTGTGTGCTGGGCATCAGGGAGAGGGGATAAAACCTCCCGTTGCCCCCAGTAGCTCACAGTCCAGTGGTGAGACTGCAACACACTCTGAGAGAGGGACAGAAGCTGGGTTTTCTGAGTACAAAGGAGGGACAAACACCAAAGAGGATCAGAGAAGGCCTCCTGGGGGAGGTGACACTTGAGGTTTGGGGGGAAGGTTGTGGTCACCAAGGCTACGCCTCTTTGGTCTTTCCCATCCACACCTTCCCGTCTCATCTCTTGTCTGCCCTTCTCCCCACCTTGGCCATTTCAGATTCTGAATATCAGCTCAGATCTAGATAGAGATTCCTTGGTTCCACCCTTCTGGAATAAGAGGAGAGGAGGCCCAGAGAAGGAGTGGGATTTCCCAAGGCCACACAGCCAAATCAGGCAGAGCTGGAGGTGGCTCCCAGAGCAGTGTTCCTTCCATGTGGTGCTGCCCTCTGCCCTTCTCTGGACATCACAGCCCGGGGCTGGGGCCTCTGCTCTCCAGGTCCTGCCTTGCAGACCTTGGGTGAAGGGCTTCATCACCCACTGAGTCAATAGTTAAAGAGACACTGTGGTTAAGGTGTAATTTTTTCAGATGGTTCAAAGATAAGTTGATAAATGGGTCTTGTCTTCTCCCAGGAGATTTTTAGGTTTCCTTTTTCTTTATTAGTTTTTCATATTTTATGACTGTTTCTCTAACACAGAGATTCCCCCTCTCTCGTAGCAGCTGGAGTCATCGGGGAGAACCGCTCCTGTGATGCTCCGGGCACCTCTCAGCATGTGGCCCTGGGCTGGCAGCACCCTGCAGGGCCGGTGCCTGGAGGCAGCTGCAGCTCAGGGCTCCTTGCCTTGCTCCTGCCTTCTGGTGCCCTGGGATTCTTGCCGCCCAGTCTGGGAGGTGGGGAGCTCCCTGTCGCTAGAGGGGTCTCCACAGCTGAACAACACCTGGCAGAGAATTGAGGCATCAAATGCTGGACCGAGGCTGTGGCTGAGACTCCATCTCTGCGCATCTCCCCCACCCCATCCTTCTTTTGACCCCAACACCAAAGTGGAGATGGAGGAGGGGGTGGGGGAAGAAGGAAGAGGAACTGAGAGTTACTGTGGGGGAGCGTAGCACTGGGTCTGGTGCTTCAGGGTCCGAATCACCACCTCCATCTCCAGCTCCTCCCCCACCCCCTCCTAGAGCTTAGGCTGTGTTTTCCTCATTTCACTGATGAGGAAACTGAGGCTCACAGAGGTTAAATGAGGCAGTAAGCAGTGGCGTTGCAATCTGCCTGGTTCTTTCCCCAAAGCCCGACTGTCCCCGAGAGAATAAAGGCTGCTCTGAAGTGAGTGCTCCCCTCCATCTCGTGCCAGGCTCTGAGTCAAACTCTTCCCTCTCCAGACCTCAGGTAAACCCGACAAGAGCTTACTTAGTGGAGACTGTTCTCTCCACTTTTCAGGTGACGAATGAGAAGCTCAGAGAGGTTAAGTTACTTGCCTGAGAACACACAGCTGGTGAGCCCAGGAGCTGAGATGTAATCCCGGCTCTGTCACCTATAGTCTGCGCCTGTAATCACTACCCCTCCCGGCAAAGTTCTTCTTGAGGTCCGACCTAGTTCCTCCACCCTGACCTTCAGACCAGCTACTGAAGGTCATGACCCCAGGATGCATTCCTGTATAAGACAGTGTATAAAATTCTCGAGGACAAGGAGTCCTTGCTTTCCGTACACCTCTTGTCTTCCTTAAGAATCGCTGCAAGCACGCACGAATGAACGCGTGCCCAGTTGCTCTGCAGCCAGGCAGGAGGTGATCAGGCGGGTGGGGTGTGGGCAGCTACTACGATGGGGGTCTACTTGAGGCAGATGAGGGCTTCCCCTTCGGTGGGGGGCCATCTAGCTGAGACCCCGTGGGCCCCTGAAAGAGGAATTCTGTCATCCAGTAGTTAATGCATCCCGGGGTCATGACCTTCAGTAGCTGGCGTGGAACTTAGCCTCTCCGAGCTTCCCTTTGGGCCTCAAAAGCTACTCAGGTTTGCAGAGACCCCTGAGAGAGGCAACCATCCCTGGGGGTCTCCCCCTGAGGCCTCTGTGAGCCGGTGCTCCCTCCCTGGGGGCAGGGTCCCAGGAGCAAGCTGTGGGTCCCGGGGGCGGGGTGCGGTGAGAGTGGAGGTAGCTGGGTTGGGGCAGGAGGGATAGAGGCACTGACAATACTAACCCTAACTACCGCCTACTGATCGTTTACCGCGTCCTGGGAGGCGGAGCCTTGTCCTAAGCTCCTCACGCGTCTTGAGCTGGTTCACGTGGCAGAGCGGGAGCTCGTGCTGTGACTATCTGTGCTGTTGAGATGAGGAACCTGAGGTGCGGGGAGGTTACGTGGCAGAGCCGGAACTTTAACCCAGAGTCTTAATGAAGATGCACCGAGGGAGTCCGGCTGGCTTGGCGCAGCCCTTGGTCTTCCCCGGCCCTCCCCGTGTAAGGGTGTAAGCTGACACCGCCTCTGAGTAACTGACAGGAGAGCCCCAGGTCACTCGGAGGGGACGGAGCTGTTCAAGGGTGTTGAAATTGATCTTGGTGCAGCTCATACCAGCCTACGCGCCAGGTACATAAACCACCTGTTTACAGGGGCTGTGTGTGGCCCGTGTGGTGCCCTCTGTCTTGGGGAGAGCCTGAAGCTGTATTTACCGGGGAAGGGGTGGTAAGTGTATAGACAGCGCCCACTCCCCGACCCCCGTGTCTAGGTGGTTGGTCCAGAACAGGCGGAGGCAGCAGTTCACTGTTCAGCCCCGAAGTCAGCCTCCTGCTCAGGGACAGCCAGGGGGTGTGCCAGGCCCTAGGCAGCCCTGCTGGGAAAGAAAATCCAGCCTATGCGACGCCCAAGCTGGTAAAGCCAAGATCGCGGGGCATCGGAGTCACACAGGTTTGGGGTTCAGTCTTACGTGGCCCCTCACTGGCTGTGTGGCTTGATGCCACTTCCTGTGAGTCTGTTTTCTCATTTATCATGGAAGACTGAGCAAGAGCTCTCCTGGATTGCTGAGCGCGGGTCCCAGAAACGACGCCCAGTTGTGGGGTGAGTGCGACATCTACGCATCCCCTGCGGGAGAAGGGGTGCGGGGGGCAGAGGGAGCCCGGCAGGGAGGAGGGGAGGGACTCACCTTCTTAAACCCTCTGGTGTCGGGAAGTGGGCACTGTGAAGACACACTCTCATTTAATCGTGTTCACTTTCAGGCTGATACTGTCATTGGCCCTACTCCACATGTGACTCTGAGCTCAGCCAGGTTAAGCCCAAAGTCCCAGAGCTGGTATCTGGTGGCAACCAGGAGAGGGACTCAAAGTCACCATCTTTCTTGAGTCTACGTGGATTGTTCCTGGTTCCTCCTGTGACACCCCCCTCCGCACCCCTGAGTGTTGATCCACGCAGTCATTACCTGGTGTGGTAATCTATGGCATAGCAAGTTAGCCCTAATGAGGATCAATAACTGACCTGGAGCAGAGTTTGTCAAGCGCAGCTCTGGTTTCCTCCTCAGCTTTCCTCTGGAACCTGGCGGTGCATCAGCAGAAGGGGACCAGGACCCCCTCCCAGCCCCTCAGAGGCCTGCTCTGGTGACCAGTGCGGCCCGGCCCTCCCCACTCCCTCCTGACCCCACCCCACGTCAGTTGTGGCCTTAGCTCTGGTCCTGTGAGTCCCCTGGGCCCTCAGGCTCCCAGACAACCCCTTCACCCTCCACTTCTTTCCCCACCTCCCCTCCCCCGGCCTCTGCCATGTTTACTCTTGGTCTTGTCCCAGTGGACACGTAGAAGCCCCCTGGGGTCCCCCTGCCTCCAGCCTCTCCTCTTCCAGTTCCTGCCCCTTACTGGGTCATCTCGGGGAGCGGGGACCTTGTGGAAAGAGAGACCTGTGCCTTTCCTTGAGTTGCCTCTCAACAGCCATGTGAACTAGAGTGAGAGTTTTTTTTGTTTGTTTTTTCCCCCTAATCCTTTTGAGCTTTGGTTTCCTTGTCTGTCAAGTGAGGGTCCTAATCCCCACCTCACTTCACAGGTGCTGCTAGAAAAGCCACTGAGAAATGGGTTAATGCGCTTGATGGGGGCCTGACGCGCAGCGTACGCTCAGTCAACGGTGTCTGGAGTGTGTGTTGTTTCTCTTTCCCCAGGAGAGTACTGGTACCCTAGTATTTGATGCTGTTTGGTACCGTCAAAAGTCCAGACTGGAGGCTGGCATGCTAATCCTTCTAGAGAGGTCTTTACAGCTTCATCTTCCTTAATTCCACCTGCCTCCCCGACTCCCTGAGCTGCAGGCTGTGTGGGACACTCACTCTAGCTGTCTCCTCTGAATGGAGTCTTCTCCCTCGCTAACCCTGGACCTGCACCCTTGACCGTGAGCCGGGGGCCGGATCCTGCTTTCCTTCTGGTCCCAGGTTCAATCACACCCCCTCCAGGAAGCCTTCCAGGATGTCCCAGCCAAGAGACCTTCTCCTCCCCTTGAAGCCTGTGCCCCCAGCATAGACATTCTCTGTGTTTAGGCAGCATTCTCTTTCCTAGCAAGGTGTGGGCCTGACGTCAACCTTCCCCAGAGCCACGGCTCCATCCAGGTGGACAGTGAGGTCCCCATAGCCTCCGGACACAGCTCAGGGCTGTGGTTCTGAGTATACTACACTGGGCCAGTCCTGTGCAGGCTCAGTGCCCACCCTTCTCCTCTCTGCCCTGCTCCCCTGCCACAGCCTGAGCTCCTCATATGCGCTCCCATGGATGTAACATATGCTTGGGATCCAGTATCTATGATTCCTGCAGTCTATGCTTCTCAGGGTCTCTGGGTCTAAAACATGCCCCTTCTGGGGTTTGCAGACCCCCTGATGCTCTGATTGTGGGAATTTGTGAGTCTGGGCTGCTCTAGTTCTGTGACTCAGGGAACCTGAGAGGGTGGGATGCTGAAGTCTACCCCCCATTTCTAAAGTATACCCTTTGGTGTGTCTGACATCCTGAGACTGAGTGTTGGCGACCAACTTGGCACCAGTCTGAGTCTGGACAGCCTGGGACACTGAATGGGCTTGACACTGGCCCCAGCACTCAGCAGTCGTGTGCACCTCAATGCTCTGGGTCTTGGTCTCCTCACTGATAACAGCAGGTGTCTGTGGCTCCATAACAGCATTCATGAGAAGCCTGCTTCGTGTCCTGGTTGCCGTGGGGGGCAATGGGAAGGGGGTAGCAGGGTCATGGGTGTGAGGTCCTGCACCCAGGATGCTAGCAGTGGTCCCTGCTCCAGAGCACAGCCTTGGGCTTAGCCAGGGCTCGAGGTGGGCCCAGGGAACAATTCCTCCCCTCTAGCTGGTACTTAGGTCTAGATCAACACTGTCCAATAGAAACATCACAGGGGTGATGCATGTAGTTGTATATTTCGGAGTAGTCATGTTAAAGTTAAGAAACAGGTGAAATTTAAAAATGTATTTTATTTAACTCAATATATCATTTCAGCCTATAATCAATGTTAAAATATTAATAGTGAGACATTGTACTTTCTTCTATACTAAGTCCTAAAATCTGCATGTCTGACACTAATAGTGCGTCTTAGTTCAGACCAGCCTCGTTTCAAGTGCTCAGCAGGGGCACGAGGCTGGGGCTGCCGCACTGGACAGCCCAGGGCTCGTGGCTCTGCCAAGGCTCCCCGGCTCCGTGGGCACCAGAGGGGCTGGTTTTCACTGACGGCAGAGGCGGGGCTGTGTGGGGTTCTCGTGTTTGTTTACCTGCACAGCACAGCGGTTATGAGCACACGCTCTGGAGTGACTGGGGCTTTGGTTCAGCTCTCTTCTCCGTCAGGTGACTTTGGACAAGTGACTTCACGGGGTGTTGGGAAGATTAAGTGAGATGATGCATGTGGAGCGCTCGGTGTGTGCTGTGTGTACCAGGAAGCGGCGGGTGCTCGTATAATGTTATTGGTTCCGTTACTCTGCCACCTCCCTGGGCACTGACTCAGCCCTGTAGCTGTGGCACCTGCACCTCCCAGACTCTTGACGTTGTCCTGTCAGCCAAACTGCTGGCCAGCAGCCCCCCGGGGCTTGGAGGTGGTCTCACTGCCTGGCAGGAGCTGGCATCACAGGCGTGCAGAGCACAGAGACTGCCTGGGCTGAGCAGACCGGCTCGTAGCCCCAGCCTGGCTCTAACTACTGCAGGAACTGATGGGAACACAGACTCCGCAGGCCTCTGCCTCTTGGCCTAGAAAATAGGAGGATAGGACTGATTGACCTTTGAAAGCCACTTCCAGAGCGAGAAGCTGGTGCACACGACAGCATTTATAGAGCACGTGGGCAGCCTCTGCAGAGAGCAGCCGTAGACCGAGCTAGCAGCGTAAAATGTCGTTGAGTCTTTACTCTGCTTTGGGTGACCAGCAACCACGTGTGAGCCTGGCTTCCTCCTCCGTAAAAGAGGCAGCAGTAATAACCGTGCTATTTGGATGCAGCCATTCCCAGGATGCCTTTGGGTGCTACCCGTCTGTCCACCCAGGATTATTTCCAAAGCCCCAACTCTCCTCTTGCCCCCATCTGGCCTCCCCCGGGACCACTGCCAGCTGAAGACCTACTGTGTGCTCTTACATCTGTGGGCTCATTGAACCTGCAGCTTCCCCCTGGAGGTGAATCTCTTCAGATCTGTCGTTTGCACCGATGAGGAACCCGAGGTTCAGAGTGGAGAGGGGGTGAGTGACCAACGCCAACCTGACTTGGTTGAGCGCTTGAGGGTTGTTGTGGGGCCCAAGTGAGATAACACAGGAAATGTGTCTGCTTGAAATATGACTTTGAAAAGAAAGGCCACTGGTCAGTGTGATAAAGGGAAACTGAGGCTCAGAGCATAGGAGTGGCTGGCCCTGAGAGGTCAGACCTCCCATTGCTGGCTTCCCCTGGGTGACCCTCAGGGCAGGAGGACAGACTCAGGAGCACCCATCCGCCTCCACCTCTGTCCCGCCTGCCCATCGACTCCCTTCCCCGTCACGGGCAATTTTCCAGGGGAAAAAAAATTGACTTCCCGGTTTTGCCACAAACTCACCTCTATTGAGTTAAGCAGTTAACAGAGCTCTCACGGTGGAATGTGTTTTGTTTAATACCTTGATCTCTCTTGTCTGCTAGAAAAATGAATTCTGTCAAATCTCTCGAAGCCAACTGTCAAATTAAGGCATTGGGGGTGGTGGGGAGACAGATCTCTTACTCTGACAGCAAAATTCATTTGATTTGATCCCTTAATCCAGTCTCCCTACAAAACCTGGAGCTGAAATTTTGCAAGCTCTTTGCCCTGAACAGTTTCTTTCTGCTCCTCCTTAATGCCTCCTCTCCTGGAGTCCAGTCCCCTTTCACCTTTAAAAATAACAACTAAGAACTGCAGCTGGGGTAATGATAACCATTGGGTTTCTGATGGCAATTTTTTAGAGAGAAAATGACAGTGCACAAAACTATCTCTCAGGGTCTATTTGGGGAGAGAGAGAGGTGCTGGCTGTGAAAGGCTCAAGGAGCCCCGGGAAAGACAGGAGCACATGGGATGGTCAGGATTCTGGACCTGAGGTCCCCGCCAGCAGGACGCAGAGGCAGAGGGATGTCTGGGAGGAAGATGCAGCCTCATTTCCCCTGACAAATCTTTTCCTCTAATCTCTGCTCTCCACCCTGCACCTCTTTCCTCCCTCAACTGTATCCACATACTAGAACCCAATCCTGCCCTTGGGCTCAGCAGTTTACAGTTTACAAAGCGTTTTCACATTTACTACAACTCTTTATTTACTCATTTTAATGATTGTTTGTTTATTAACTGTTCTCTCACTCATCACTTCCATCCTTCATGTTATTTATGCTGTGATAATTGGGAATCACCACAGGCCATAACCTGCATGACACCTGGGAGCTACAAAGACCTGCAAGACGGAACCTTCCCCTCCAGGATTCTAGGATCTGAGGTGGGTGACAGGTATGGACAAATGATTATGGCCTTGTGTACAGAAGAGTATGGTATGTAAATGCTGGGCATAGAGAAGGCATTTCTATTCGTTAACATGTGCGGGGCAGCATGTATCAGAAAACTCAAAAACAGAAGCCCAAACAACTGAAATGTGAAATGTTCTCACACAGCCAGATGTCTGAAGGGAGGTGGTTGCAGCCTCATCAGATGTTTAGAGATGTCAATAAAGACCCAGGCTTGTCCCTTCTCTCCTCTTTGCTATCCTTGTTTATGTTGGCTTTTTGTCATTAGCTTGTTGCCTCATGGTTGCAGGATGGCTGCTGCAGCTCCAAACATCACGTCTTATACTGCAGCATTCATCTTAAGAAGGGAGAGGAGTGAGGAAAAAAAATTCCTGGAAGCAGTCCTTCCATTAGCAGTTTTCCCCCTCAAACATCAATGGCCAGATCTGGGTCACATACCCACTCCCAAAATAATGTCTGGAAAAGACCTGGCTTCCCCTCTGGACTGGGGAGACCCATCAGGTCTGGGCCTATTACTGCAGAACAAATCCAGGGTTCTGTGAATGAAGGAAGGAGGAGTGGGCTGTTGGGCGGGCAGCCACAAGTGTCCACCACCTTCTCATCAGTGCTAGTGACTGAGTGTCCTGGGCTGTGTGGGGTCTCTCTGCCCCCAAGCCTGAGCCCTGGGGGAAGAAAGCCCTGCTCTGAGCCTCTGTCCCTTGCAGGCTGTGTGATCTGGGAAGTACGTGACCTCCCTGAGGCACAGCCTTCTTCCCTAGGAGAGGGGACATAACAGCACCTGCCATGTAGGGCGCTTGTGAAGGTGACGTGGGGTCGTGCGTGCAGGCGCCGGGCCCAAGGGGGTGTTAGCAGCTGGTGGCCATTGCAGCGATTAGCCCCATGTGTAAAATGGGCCTGTGTGCCTCCTCTGTCACAACCCTCGGGTGACGACAGCGGGAGCATCAGTTCACACAGGTGAACACTTTCTGCGGGTGCTGGGCGCCCTTCACCTGCCCTCACTCCCTGAGTCCTCACAGCCACCCCGTGAGGAGGGAGCTGTGCTCATTCCCACTTTATAGCTGAGGAAACTGAGGTTCAGGGGGTGACCCCCAGTCAAGTGAGGGCAGACGGGTCTCCGGATCCTCAGGTTCCAGCCACTGTGCTCTGACCCTCTGCAGGGCCCTGGGTGGAGCCACAGGCAGATGCTCAGGTAACCACTCCCCACTGACTGTCACCTGTCCAGGCTGGTGGCTGGGGCTGACCTCTCTCCTGACTCCACTCTCTTTCCCTTCCAGAGCTCCAGGACCCCAGGACCTGCCTGTGGTGCAGGGAGATTTGCCACCGTCCCCGCTGCCCTTCATCCTCTGATAAACAGTGTAATCAATGGTGTCATTTCTTTGGTCCTGAACTGGCAAATTCCATTTGGGGAGGAAATAATATACACTTTATATCCTTAACACAGAACATAGCATATGATAATGATGGATAATACACTCCATATTTATAGTTTTATTGAATTATGCAAAAACCACTTTGAATAATTATACATCTACAGCACATCACATTTAATAGCTGCACATGGGGCTCCTGGCCAGCACCATGATGCAAGCTTGGGCACCAAGTGTGAAATGAAATGGCAGTCCAGCCCTGCAGCACGGGGGTTTGGCTGTCCCTCCTGCCATCCCTCCACTCAGACGTATGCCCATCCCCACTGTTTCCAGTCTTCCTGGTCTTCCCAGCTCCCCAGAGAACTGGCCATGGGGATGGGTGCAGGAGAGTAATGGGGGAGTTGACTTCCTCATTTTACAGATGGGGAAACTGAGGCCCATTCACTCACCAATCTGTCACCCAACAGTCTCCTGAGTGCCTGCTTTGTGCCCGCCTCAGTTCTAGGCTGGGGATGAGCCCCATGGAGAGACCCAAAGCAGGTGGGGAGAGAGCATTTCTAATCTTCCAAGATGACAACATTTATTCTTCCACTTTGCTTTGATTCATCCTCTGATTCTAATATTCAGTGAGCGCAGCCTCTGGGACTGTGAAACACCCCACCTGGGGAACAGGCCGCCCCCCACCCTCAACCTGAGTCTCCCCCAGGCTCTGAGTCATCCCTTCCCCCTCTCAAATTCCGTCCAGACCATCCCAGGCCTCTCCCTCCTCCGGGCCCCAGACTCTGGGTTTCTGGCTGTCACAAAATGTGATCAGCTGTGACAATGACAATTAGAACAATTGTGCCAGGTGAGAAACTCCCAATAGATTTAGAACCCACAGTGAGTCACACCTCCAGACCCAAGATGGCCACCAGTCTCCACCCAGCAGGCAGCATGGCCACAGTGACCAAGTGACACTGCCCCTCATCGAGCAGTGCTGCCCACGACACCTGGATCCCTGCAAGTAGCCCACCCAGGCCCTGTGGGCTCCTACTTCCCCACTTCCCTACTCTGCACCCCCCTCCCCCTGCTCTCTCCCCTCCTTCTCTCAGGACCGCATCTCACCGCTGATCTCTGGGGCTCTCCTGGGGGTGCTGCTGCATCTGATCCCAGACCCTGACGGAGGAGGCGCCGTCCCTGTGAGCGGTCCTGAGCTCCAGACCCTGGTCAGACCACAGGCTTTGGCCAAACCTGGTTTCCAGTCTGGGTTCTGCCACTTCCTGGCTGTGAGACTTAGGGAAAGTTGTTTAACTTCTCTAAGCTCAGTGCCCACACATGTGTGTTGAAGATAAAAACATCTGCCTTATGTGGTGGGGACCAGACTTAAACGTGGTAACATGTGTGACGTGCTCAGTGATGGATTCTATTATTATTACTCTTAAGTTGTATCAAGCTCCTGGCACAGTCCAGGCAGACACTCAATAGAGCAGGAAGAGCAGGGACTGGGGAGCAGACTGCACAGGTTCAAGGTCCAGCTCTGCCATTTGTGAGCTGTGTGAATTTGGATGAGTTTCTAAACCTCTCTGTGCTACAGGATCTTCATCTGTAAAATGGGGGCATAGCAGCAGTGCCTCCTTCATGGGATTGTTGAAATGACTCCTAAACTAACGCAGGTGAAGTGCTGAGCACAGGCCTGCCACAGAGTTATCTTTTATTAGCCCAGGTCCTGAGGGAGTGATGGCGTTGAGGGGCCTGGAAAAATCCCCCTTCCTGCCACCACTGCACTCTTGAGATGAGAGAATGAGGTCAAGACACACTAAATTAAGTGTTTGAGAACAAGACAGTATATGACCGTGCTAAATTATTCAGAGCGGACAATTAGAGAACAAAACCATGTGTAATAAAGGGCTAATTGGGCGGGACAGACGCTCAGCGCACCAGGAGCTGGAGCTGCAGCCCGGGACGGGCATGGCCGCGCCGGCACTCTGGGTAACAACACCGACCTTTCCCCTTCATATAAGTGATGCTTACTTACTACGGCATTTGGAAAGTGCGACCATTAATATCAAAGAGTGTGTAAATCACTGACAGCTCACCTAACAAAGGCAGTAGCTTTTACTCTCCTCATTCTTTTTCCTACTTACATACAAGTACCCGTGCGTGACTGGGTCCACGTTGGTGTGACTGTCAGGGTATGTGAGGATATAGGACAAAAACCAACAACCTTGCCAACAACAGGTTACAACGGGCTCCTGTAAGGCGATGCTGGGTGAAACAGTATGAAGTTTTCAGAGCCAGTCGTGTTAATATTGATGGATAGAGCTCCCCAGCTTCTTTTGGCTTGACTCTCACATGACCCCACATCTGAGGTCTTCTCCCGCTCTCCAGTTTCTCACCCTGGTCCATCACCATCACGCCTGGACCTGCACAGCGGCCTCCTGCCTGGTCCCTGCCTCTGCCTTCGCCCCTCTCCCGTCACTCACCCCACAGAACCAGGTGACCCTCTGGGACAGGGTGGACCCGTCCCTGCTCTGCCCCACGCCCCAGGGCTCCTGCCTCACTGGGGCACAGTCCACACTGTCGGTGGCCCAGGGCCGTGCATGTCCCC
Source organism: Vicugna pacos (assembly GCF_048564905.1). Taxonomy (NCBI): domain Eukaryota; kingdom Metazoa; phylum Chordata; class Mammalia; order Artiodactyla; family Camelidae; genus Vicugna; species Vicugna pacos. The sequence goes on from NC_132999.1 coordinate 46,402,282, forward strand.
CATCCCGCAGCCCCTCCCCCTCACTGGCTCCCCTCCAGCCCTGCATCCTTCCTGGACCAGGAGCCCTGGGCCTGCTCCTCCTCACCGCCTGGCCTTGCCCTTCCCTCCAGGCGGAGCCTCTTCCCGTGTCTGCCCGGCTCCCTCCCTCCCCTCTTTTGGGTCTTTGCCCCAGTGTCACCTCCTCTGACAGGCCTTCCCTGACCCCCCTGTTTACAACTGTGACCCCAGCACCCGCCACCTCCTCCCCTGCTTCCTTGTCCTCCTGGCTCTCTCCCCGACCTCCCCACCGCGGTCCACCCTTAACGCCAGTGTCTCCTCTCTTGGAAACTGGGCTTCTCCCTGGGGCCGAGGCACGGCCTGCCCCCGGGGCTGTCGGTGGACACTTGCTGCAGAGCTGAGTGCCCGGAGCGCTGGCTCCGCTCCCGTGTCAGACGCTGTCCTAAAGGTGACACTGTCCCGTTACCTGTCACAGCAGCCCCAGGGCGCAGCTGCTGGCGACACCCCTATTCTCACAGGAGGTTGCAGGTGTGGCCTGGCTGGGAACCCCCCTGGCTTCACACAGCTGCCGAGGTCGCGGCCGGGGCTGGGCTCTGAGCTCCGGACACGGCTCCCATGCAGGTGTGATGCCGTTCCGGGACGTTCCAGAAAGAGCATGGATGTTGAGTAGTGTGTGAGGTGACCTCAGCACGCCACTGCCGGCGCTGAGGGTCTTGCTAATGTCCTGAAGAGGGAATGGATCCTCGGTGAAATTCCATCTGCATCCCTTCTTCCTGTTCTGAGCTCTGAGCTGCTCCGTATTGGGGTTGCACGGACACCCGGAGAACTGGATGGGCCCTGACAGCCCTCTGCCCCCGTCTTCCCCTCCCAGGTCGGCTCATCCACCCTCACGTCTGCCTCATCACCAGCCACCAGGGACCGCAGACCTCTGCGTCCTTATCCCAGGATGCAGCCATTGCTCCCTGGGGAAACCCGAAGCAGCATCCTTGCAGGAGCACAGGCAGCTGGAGGGATGGTGCTGTTGTCGGGGGAGCTCATCCACGTGAGCCTTCGTGTGAGCTGGGAAGGGGCGCCCCCTGCTGGTCCATTTATGAGAAGGCCGACTCCTTTCTCTTGGCAGATGTGAGTGGGGCACAGGCTGCATTTATAACAACTTTGTCTTTAAGACATACCTCTTGCCCAGCTCCATCCAACTGCCCCCCTGACCCCCTAGACCCTCCCACTCATCAGTGCACCCAAACCTGCATGGATCACCTGCCTCCAAAGTGTCCTTATCCTGGTTTCCCTCTCACCAGAGGTGCAGCCTCCGCCTGGTGGCTCTGACCACCTGGCAGGTGAGTGGCCTCCATGTCTTTCTCTGCTTCAACCCACTCAGTCCAAACTCCTTTCTCCTTCCCTGGTTCAGATCCTGACCTGGCTGGGGCCCCCTAAGTTCCATGAAACATTTCGTGGTTCTAGGACCCCCAGCCCATCTTACTTCTTTTTGCCTAAACTACACTGTTTTTCTGTTACTTGCAAAAAGTCCTGACTCAGACACCAAGGAAACCTGTTTATTTAAAAATCTGATTTAAAATAAGCACTCTTTTCAACAGTGAATGTCTCTTTTTCTCTCTGTTTCTTCTTCTCTCTGAGAGTCCACATCAAGCAACGTTGGAACATGGCTTTTAAAAACCTATGTGGAAATTAAACCCACAATCTGGGCACACACTTGTTTGACAAGTGATAATTAACTGCTGACAATATAATTTCAGCTTGGATGCAAATATGTTTTTCATGAAGAAGTAATCAAAGAGATCCTTGCACTGGGGAGTCCGGTCTCATCTGTGCAGCTCAGCCCCTCTGCCGATGGCTGCAGAGCTGGTGTGGAGGGTCCACTGCTCCCTGCCAGGGGGGATTTGGACCCCAGAAGTGACATTGGTATTTCACATCCCTGGGATTTCTGGGCCTTACAAACTCCAGGGCAATTCTCAGAAGGCAGCTCAGCCAGCCTCTCTCTCACTAACAGACCGTCCTCTCCTCCGGGTGTCCCCAGCTCCAAAGGTGCCTGGAACCAGAACAGGGACTTGGCACCAGCTGCAGCTTCAGGGAGGGAGGGGACACTCTCGTCTGTGCAGCCCCTGCCAGGCCTGGGGTCCCCCAGGGGTCCTGACCATCTCCCATCTGACAGAGGTGGAAACTGAGGCTCAGAAAGCTGGAGTCATTTGCTCAAGCCCACGCCGCTTGATCAGAGGCCAGATGGGGATGTGAATTCTGACCTGCCTGACCCGCCAAGTCTGTGCCCCCCTCACCCTACACCCAACTCCCCATCTCTAGTGAAAGAACTCAGCTGCTCTGTGCTTCAGTTTCCTCATCTGTAAAATGGGGAGAATGGTAGTGCTCTCCTTAGGAGGTCTTTTAGGATGAAATAAACTGATATATACACCACACACATCCGTGCACACAAATACACAGCACCTAGCTTAGTGCCTGGCACATAGTCAGCCCCCAGCCTGTGATAGCTAGAATGCTTAGTGATTATTATCAGTATTAATATTTGCTATAGGCTGAATGTGTTTCCCAAAATTCATATATTGAAACCGCACCAAATCCTCAATGTGTTGGTAACAGGAGTTAATAGTGAGGGTGGAGCTCTCAGGAGAGGGTTTAGTGACCTTGTAAAGGAGAACCCAGAGTGCCCCCAGCCCCATCCGCCACGTGAGGACCAAGAACCGGACACCCAGTCTGTCCGCATCTTGTTCTTGAACTTCTCAGGCTCCAGAATGATGAGAAATGAATGTCTGTCATTTATAAGCCACACAGTCTGTGCCATTCTGTTATAGCAGTCCCCAAGACTGAGACAATATTAATAATAGTAATATCAACAACATGCTGATATTATTAGGCAAACTTCTGTCCTGCAACCCCTGGCTCCGCCCCCTTTAGTCACCTCTAATAATCTCGAGCAGGGTACACAAAATTAAAACCATGATTAGACATATACTTTAGAGAAAATGCAGAGCACCAAGAAAAGAGAAAAATCTTAAAAAGTAGCCGGGGAGAAGACAGATGCTTCCCAGGGAACGAGAAAAGGCAGCAGAGTCTCCCCAGCAACCGCAGAGGACAGAGAGCCTGGGGATAAAATGTTTTTAGTGTCCAATGAAACAAGCAAAGTAAAATTCTAGCCCCAGCCTAAATTATCACTCAGAATGGAATGAGGAAGAAATACATTTTCAGGCAATGAGACACTCGCAAGCCCTTTTAAAAGAACTGATTTAAAAAAATCACTCAGGAAGGAGGCCATTGAGCCTAGAAAGAGAGGAGCAAGCCAGCAATAGAGAGCAGAAAAAAAAAAAAGGGTAAATTTGGGGCGGATCATAGTAAGTCAGTGTAGCCCCCCTGGCCATCCTGATCACAACCAGTGCGGGGACACCGAGGAGGCGGGGCCACGGGTCCAGAATGCACAACACTGAGGTGGAAAGGATGTCAGAGGAAACAAATTCTGGGTCTTTGTGCTGTTCAGAGTGAGGGGAGGGATATCGATCTACTTTAGACTGTGTTCAGTCAAGTGTGCTTATTATGATTTTTAAGGCCAAACAAATTAAAAAAGAGAATGGAATATGGAATTTTCAAACCAGTAGATGGGAAAGAGGAAATAAACAGAATCTGGTCAATATGAATGGGGAGGGGGAAGGAAATGAGCCAAACAGAGAGAGAGAGAGAAAGAAGAAAGAGAAAGAAAGAAAGAAAGAAAAAAAGAAAGAAAGAAAAAGAAAGAAAGAAAGAAAGAAAGAAAGAAAGAAAGAAAGAAAGAAAGAAAGAAAGAAAGAAAAGAAAGAAAAGAAAGAAAAGAAAGAAAAAGAAAAAGAAAGAAAGAAAGAAAGAAAAGAAAAGAAAGAAAAGAAAGAAAAAGAAAAAGAAAGAAAGAAAGAAAGAAAACAAAGAAAACAAAGGAAGAAAGGAAAGAAGGCAGGCAGGCAGGCAGGCAAAAGGAAACAGAAAAATCCTTGCAATTAAAAGCACAAAGTATAAGGTAGAATCCAGATTCTGCTTTTCACATCTGTGTCTGATTTGAGCAAGTGACTTAATGACATCACCTCCCTGACCTTGATTTCTTCATCTGCAAACCGGAGACCATAGCACACATTTGTTACCAATTATAACAGCAAGTTCATCTAAGCGCTGCCAGGAGAATTAATGCAGGGAGCCTCCTAGGAGAGGGAGCTGCTGTCACCGGCATCACAGTCCCTCTGTGCCAGGCGCTTCCCCTGTGTCCCCAGCGCCACCTCACTTCCCCTTGCAGCAGCCCCGCAGGCAGGCACCACCACCATCCCTCTGCTGATGAGGGAGCTTGCTGAGGCCCCGCAGCTGGGGAACGGCTGAGCCTGGACACACATGCGGTCCTCTGGCCGAAGCCACTTGCTGACTCTGGGACTGTGCCGCTGACGTCACCTCCCTGGGCCTCAGTTTCCTAGTCTGTGCATTGTGGGTGTGCAAGGCAGTCATAAGGCTGAGCGGGGACAAAGCCTGTGAACCATCGGCACATTCCCAGCACGAGTGACAGGTCAGTAAGTGCTGTGACTGCCTGCACTGTGCAGACAAAGGACCTGGGGCCAAGACAGGCCCAGAGCCCAGGCAAGACCCCCTATACAAGCTGACTAGGAGGATCAAGCCCCCGGCTGGACTGATGGAGTGGGAGGGGCCTGAGTGCCTGGTTCCACGAACTTACACCAGTGCTGGCCTGGGTGATGAGTGAGTGAGTAAATGAATGAATGAAGGGCCCTCGTTCCTCCTCCATGCACCCGTCATTCCCATAAGAGTGTTCTTAGCGCCCAGGAGCCTCCCCAGCCAAAAGCAGTTCTGAGAAGCCTCAGGGCAGCAGGACAGGGCAGGCCCTGCTTTAGGGCAGTCGAGGCTGCCTGACATCCTGCTTTATTTCTCTCCTCCGCACTGATCACCACCTGTCACCTGTCACGTCTTCACCCCTCTGATCTGGGTCGCCAGCCCAACGCCAGCTCCATGGAGCAGGGACTTTGTTTACTGCTGAGTCTCACATAGCAAGTGCTTAGGAAGTGACATCACTTGACCTTGAAGTGACATTCCCGAGCCTCGGTTTCCCTATCTGTCTGATGGGAGGATGATGCCCCTTTGCAGCTGTTGTGGGGACGCAGTGAGACTGTCCGTCCTGTCCTGAGTGCCGGCCACACAGGCAGGGGCGAGGGGCTGCCCTTCGCCTCTTTGCAACCAGGGACCTTGTGTAAGAAATGGGTTTTATGGACGTCACGGTGTGAGCCTTTTCCTTTTCCTTTTTCCCTTTGATGATAAAGCTTTCTGCTGTCAAGGCTTTATCAGAAGAATAAGAGATTATCAAACTGGCTAAGCAGCCCATCAAAGAAATTCCTAAAAGGACAAAGAGATAGCGAGCGTCTCTCCCAAGACCGCCTCTGCTTTATCTTCCTTCTTCATTTAGTCAATAACACTTACTACCATTTTTTGATGCTTGAAATATCCCAGAAACTGCCATTTTTCTCACATTCCTCCATTTAAAGCAGTAGTTCTCAAGCCTGGGGTTGATTTCTGCCCCTCAGGGGAAGTTAGGCAAAGTTTAGAGATTATTTTGGTTGTGACAACTTAGTGGGAGTAGGGTGGGGACGTGTGTTCCTGACTTGTGGACAGAAGAGGCCACATCTGCTGCTGAAATTCTACAGTGTACAGGAAAGGCCCCCAGAAAAAGAACGATCTGGCTACAAATGTTGAAAGTCCTGGAGTGGAGAAAACCGGATTGGAATCCATCCAGCAACCTTGTGAGAGTGATCATCTCCCACCTGAGAAATGAGGAGACGGGGTTCTGGAACATAAAGTGAAGCCCGCACGAGGATGTGGCTGAGGTTAAATGAAGTTAATAGAATGAGTCTCTAATCTAAAGGATTAGAGTCTTTATAGGAAGAGGAACCAGAGTGCTCTCCCCTAGAGGCAAACACAGAGGAAAGGCCACGTGGGGGCACAGCAACAAGGTGGCCACCTGTAAGCCAGGAAGAGGGCCCTCACCTGAAGTCCACCATGCTGACACCTCGATCTTGGACTTCCAGCCTCCAGAACTGTGAGAAAATAAATTTCTGTGGTTTAAACCACTCAGTCAGTGGTGTTTTGAGCTGCATAATCTCCCCTAACAGGAGTCAGTGCATCATGTGAAAAGGATGCTTTAAATGCCCGTGTTTAATTGGGTAGAAGGAAATTTGATCTCATTTCATAGGAGTCACTGCTGCCTGTTTCTCCTTTAATTTTTATAGTTTCTTCCTCGGTCTCCAGGGGCAATTTGTGATGATCAAGAACAGTTTGAGAAATGTAGCAAAGACAGGAGGAGTCCCAGCTGCCTGCCCAGCCGCCTGTGAGGTGTCCTGGAGGTGTCCTTGGCTTCCTGGAAAGGTGAGCAGGGACCCCATGATCCAGTTCCCGGGGCACCTGCCAGGGCTGCCCCAGCGAGGCCGGACCTGCCGCAGGAGAGCAGAGAGCGTGGATGAGTCCGGCCAGAATGGCCTCGCAGGCAGAGCTCATGGAGGTGACCCACCAAGATGGTCACTTGGTCTCTATGCTCAACATTTTTGGCTGAGATGGGAGACAGGTAATTCCTGGAACTGGTGAAGGTCCTATAGATGATGGACCCAAGGTGACTTGTTGTCATGGATTCCCTGGGCCCACCAGGGTCACCTCCAGGGTCCTGAACCCCTGGACGAGGGCACTGATCAACTCGGCTTCACAGAACTCCCTTCTGTGCTCTCCTCACTGGCTTGTCATTGTTAGCATGTTGGATGCAGTCCACCTTCCTCCCCATGGAGTTCAGGCTCTTGTGATCTGCTTGGTCTCCCTCTTAGGCTGGTCTGTCCCCCTGCCATGGGCAGTTCCATCAGGGCTGATTGGGGAGGGGGTTGGCTGTCACCCAAATGTCAGACGCAGACAAGGGGATAAGGGACCATCCAGCACACCTGCAGGCGGGACTTGTCAGATGGAGTTTCCAGCACCTTGGAGAGAGAGGAGGCAGTCTGAGTGAGCTGGACTGTTTAGCAAAGCAGACTTCTGGAAGCAGGAAGAAGTTCCAGAGTCACAGGTACAAATACACAGCGTTCAGTCCACAGGATGGACAGCAGGGATGGCATCGAGGTCATTGTCAAAGGGCCTGGGATCTCCATCCAGCTCCTCCAGGCACTCAGGGGGAACTCAGCAGGTCTCCGCCCCCATCCCTGTGCGGGGTCAGACCCACATGCTGACCTCTCATTCACTGCCAGGTCAGGATCAAGGTCAGTCTGGGGACCTGGAGATACATTAACTCCCTCACACTGTCGTCAGAGCAGAGCCCCGCGGCCCTGCATCACAGCCCGTTGATACTCTGCACAGTCGCACCAGTTTCCAGACATTCGGGCCCACCAGGTGTTGGGGGCAGGGCCCAGGGAGCAGAGGAGGGGCCAAGATATGCAGACACCAGTGGAGTCGTGGAAATGAGTGACACTCGGGAGAATGTCAGTGACGGGGCCACTGTGAGAAGCTCCGTGAGCACGTGCTGAGTGGCCGCCTGCTGATCAAACTTCATTGTTCTGAAAGGGACTGAAGCGGCTTCTCAGACCCACACTGCACAACAAAATGCATGTGTTCCTCCACCAGCCTCCACTGAGCACCTACTGTGTGCAAACACTGTGCTGGGAGCTGACCGCACACTGAGGATGAGATCAGCTCCACCCTCAGGCTGGTGGGGGAGACACAGAGACCCGGTTACCCCGTGATGAGGATGTAGCTGAGCTGTGGGGACACACTTGGTGATGACTAACTCTGACCCTGAGCTGGGTCTACAGTGAGAGCTCCCGGGTGACCTGAGGAGTTTGGGAATTTGAGACCATCTTCACTTCACAGGAGAGGAGCCCAGATGGGGGAGTAACTTGTCTGATGTCCTGGATCCAGGTTTTCCCAAACCTGAGCTCTGTTCCCAGCATCACCTGGCCGCAGGGTCTCATGGGACGATCATGGCGATGGCGCCAACCCCCTAACTCAATCCCAGGCCGCACAGCACACTTTCCCACGCAGGCAGTAATTACACCCCCTAGAGGTTAATTTGCAAGGAGACAGTGAAAATGTGTTATTTAAACAGCAATTATTAAAATCATGCTGGGGGTTTGCTGCATAATAGGTAATTATCTGTGACCTAATTGGGAAAACAATGCAGTCAATTCCGTTTAGCTCTTCCCTCTGAACCCAGAGCTAATCCCTCCAAGCAGCGTGCCTTCTGCTGAATAAGGTTCTTTTTGAATCTAAAATGAGGGCACCTTAGGCAGTTCTGTGGCCGAGATCTGCCAAGGCCTTGGCCTCCTGCCTGGGTGGAGACACTGCCCTTGGACTTCGGGGGTTTGCTACTCCCGGGCACACACGTGTTCAGGAGCCCACTCACACATGTTCGCCTCTTGAGCTTTTGCTCATTCATTTCTGGTTGCTTGCAGCCCTCTCTTCACAGACATTTAGGTGTTAATTTATTTTGCCTCCATCCCTGTTTTTCCAGATTTTTTTTTAACAGAAGTACTGGGGATTGAACCCAGAACCTCATGCTTACTAAGTATGCGTTCTACCACTGAGCGATACATGCTCCCCTCTCCGGCCTTTCAGCCCTTGTTTTGTTCATTCCTTCCTTCATTCTTTCTTTGTCCATCTCTGCACCCAGTACCTCCCACAGTCACCAGAGATTTCTTTGTTCTTTCCTCCTTTATTTCCCAGTTCATTCATTCACTCATTCCTGACTGTGCCCATCCATTCAGCACCTTGTGGATGCATTTACTCATCATTTCCTTGTTCATTTGTTCATGAGTTTATGCGTTTGTTTGTTCTTTCATTCATTCAACACTCATGCTCTGTCTGTTTGTACAGGCCCCTCCCCTGGGCTTTAGCGCAAGCTTTCCACCCCGCAGCCCTGCCCCAGTCTTCAGTTCTGGAGATACATCCTCGGACCCCGCTGGGTGGTGTCTGGCCTGGCCATCTTTCCCACCGTGTGGGTGGATGGGGCTTAGTCCTGCTGGAGAAACTCTGGGACCCAAGAGTGATCCCACCCGAGGGCTGAGGGAACTGGGGTTCCTCGTTGAGGGCTGTTGCCACGAGCGTTAACCCCCTGCCCCCTCTGGCCTGCCCCGAAGGAGACTGAAGTGGGCTTAGAAGGCTCCAGAGGGTCTTCAGGCAATGGAATATAGGAGCTGGGCTTTAGAATTCAGGCCTGCACCGAAAGAGTAGGGCCACGGGCTGTGGCTGGGCCATTGATGGTGTTTACAATAATCATAAACTGAGGGTAAGAAGGCAGACCTTAAAGACAGTGACTTGTAAACGGATGGAATTTTATGGTGACACTGAGCTTCCAAGCCTGGGTGACTCAGAAGGTTGTAGAATAAATCTCATTCACTGGGGACAAAGGTGAGGGGCAGCCTGGGGTGGAAAGATGATGAGCTAGGTTTTGTCCGTGTTGCGTTTCAGAGGCATTGAGTTTGAAATGATGAGAGGAGGTGACTGAGAGAAGTACAGAGAATAGGTTGAAAGGGCCCTGAGGTTAAGCAGGAAGATCTGGGGCGAGTCTCACCTCTGTGGCTCTCTCTGGGGCTGAGATCAGCAGAACCCACCTCTCACCGCATCCTTCTCTGCTCGAGGTGTAAGCAAGAGGCCGTCTGAACCATCAGTTGTCAATGACGTGTTCTGGTTTGAAATTGGTCTGAGGCTCCTAAAATAGCCAAGCTGAACTTCACTGCCTTGCTGAGCTGCTTCAGATCCTACTGAGCACCTAGATGGCAATGAGTTTGGGATGATGAGATCAGGCTGAAGTGGGACAACAAGGATGGAAGGATCTGGAAGAGACAAATGTACAAGTTGGCCCCGAGGTGGTGCGTGCCCCAACCCCATTCCTCCCTGGTATGGGGACCAGGGTCCACCTTCTCTAGGCAGGTGTGTGTCCCTCTCCCGGGGCCCCTGTTCTCAGGGCTGGAGGGATGTGGCAGCAATTTCCCTGGCATCTGACTGCTCAGGCGTCACCCTGACACCCTGTCAGCCGGGGGACCCCTGCTGAGACCTAGAGGAGAGTGAGAAACTCACTGGGCTCTCAGCCCCCAGCAGCTTTCTCCAACCAAGTTTCACTAGATAGGACTCATAGAGGGTGGTCCCACGGGACAATGTCCTTTCCTCAATTGGTCCTCCAGGGAAGGGGGCGGGGCCTCTGTGATTGGCCCCTAGGAGAGAGATGCCAGCTTTCCGTAAGCCCACACTGCAGTCACTCTCATTGTCAGCATTTGGGGACCCTCAGAAAGGTGCAGACCGGCCTCAGGGTCCTTTCGTGTTTTCAGGACTTCAGAGCCCAGGCACCTGCAGAACATGTGATCTGAAGGCCACACACCTACAACCCAGGTCTGGCTGGTGCCCTTGGGCTTGTCCTGTCACCTCTTTGAGTCTCTGGTTCCGCATTTTGAATTGATGGTGATGATATCCACCTCCTAGGATTATGGGGAGGATTAAAATCGACAACGAGTATAAGGATGCTTAGCTTACTCGGACCTTTCATTTATAGCCGAGTCATTCTCTCCCCAGGAAAGATAGGACAGTATTTTCCTGCACTTTTGTTCCTTAAATAATCCCAAACTCCTCAGGGTTACATTTCCCTCCACTGCCCCTGACATTTATTGCCCTTCAGTTATAACTAATTTAAAATTTAGGAGGGACCTTAGAGAAGGACTAGTCCAATTGGGGAAACTGAGGCATGGGGGCAGACAGTGGGTTCCAGGCGACCCAGCCAGCTGTGGCAGAGCCTGGCCCCCACTGGGAGGCTCAGTTCAGTGGCTCTGCCTCACGGGTGTCTGCCTCTCAGCTCCCTGGAGTCGCCTACAAGCTTGCCTTGGATTCTTTGCCAGTTTCTCTCACCAAGATCAAAAACTGACAGCCATGAAACCCGGCTTTCCACAGCTGGAGGCTAATTTGCCTTGGGGCCGCTTTTTTGTTTGTTTGTTTTCTTCTTAGAATTACCTCCACTGCTTAAAAGGCACATTAAAAAAAAAACCTAAAGTGGCTGTCAGTTTCACACCAAAAGCAAACACGTGACCCGGCCCCTGTGTGAATGCGGCATCACATCTAGTTAAAAGATCCATCAAATGAATGTGTTACAGGAAGAAAAGGTTTGATTTGGGAAATTTCAAGCTACCAAACACATATTTTTGCCTTCCAACCTTTTAAATATATAATTTTTAACTGAGAAAAAGAAAGTCGTTTTCAAAGGTTACCTTCCCCTTAAAAATATCCGAATGTGTGTAATTTAAGCTTGTGTTGAACGTGTGAAGTGTGAGCGTTTTATCACTTATATAACTTGCCCTCTTCTCTTGCTCCAACACAGGAGACTTTCTCCCTGCACAGCATCAGAGGCAATTTCTCTTTGTAGCCTGAGGGTCTGACCTTTCCATCCCCTTGGAGGGACTGAGTTCAGGTGAGCGCTGGCTGGCAGCTGTGAGAGTCCATTTCGGATTTCTTAGGAGTTTCCAGTACCGATCATCATGGCTTGGTCTCCTGAGGGTCTACTGTGTGCCAGGTGCTATGCTGGTGTATTTTAAATTCATCTCGAAGTCTCATGCTCTCATCTTGATTCAACCTACCATCATCACCCACACCCTGGATTATTCTGCCCAACCATTTCCCTGATTCCAAACTTGCCTCCTATGGTCTCTTCTCCACTGAGCAGCAGGAGAACCTTTAACAAGGCCAAGCAACCACCTCTCTCCTCTGCTCACACCCTCCATGGCTCCCATCTTTCTGGGATAAAGTCAGAGTCCTTCCCTGGCTCCCAAGACCCCTGTGACCATCCGCCCTCACTCTGCCCCAACCACACGGGTCTCCTTGCTGATCCTCGGGTGTACTGGACACACTTCTGCCTCCCATCTCTGCACTGTGGTCCCCAAAGCCTGGGGCACTCGCCCCAGGTCCCCTCATGGCTCACAACCTTACCTCCTTCTGTTCTGTGCTCATATGAGTCCTTCCCAGAAAGGCCCTTCCTGACCCACATGAAACTACACCTCAGCCTCCTGGCACTTCTCCCCCCTCCTCCGGCCTGGTTTAATCTCCTGATCACTTACCACTGCCTGTTCACCTTGTTTATTGAATACTTTCATCAAAAGGTGAGCTCCATATGGTAGTGACTTTGGTCTTTCTGTTCATGGCTAAATATCGAGCTGCTAGAACACTGACTAAGACATACATACTTATTGTGTGAATGAATAAAAGATTTGCACTTGATGTGCATGGAATCAAGAGCATACAGACAAGGACCAAGAAAACAGATAAAGAATACAATATTTCTGATAGTGATAGGTGTGGTGCTATGAAGAAAATAAAGCAGGACTGGCTAACTGCTTTAGGTTGGGATCCAGGAAAGCCTTCTGGAGGAGGTGGCATTTAAGCTGAGACCTGGATCTCACAGACCAGACAATAGGCTTTGGGTGGGATGACTTGCCTGAGACCTTGCAGGTGGCGATCCTAGTGGAGCAGGTTTGGAGGTCACAGGAAATGTGTGTCCAGGCTCCTGGGGACCTCTCCTGAATTCCCCCAAATGGACAGAGCCCTCAGTCCTGGAGTGCCCTGTGCTGACCTCACCCTAGCCTTTTGCCCACTGAGTTGTGGTTGTTACTCCAACTAGGTCCCTTCCCCATGGGAACCGAGAGTGTCATTCAGTGGGATCAACAGGGCCTCGTGCATCCCACATCCCCAGGGCCAACCACAGGGCCTGGCACACAGTGGGTGTCTCTGCAGGGGGGTTTTGAATGAATCTCAGGTGAAGCAGGTGAGGCTGTGTTGCAGGATGTAAGCTTCATGGACGATTAAGCTGTGAGAGTCCTAGAGAAAGCTGAGATCATTTTATCAAAATAGAGGACTTGAGACCCAGGGTAGGGTATGGTCTTGAGGTCACTCTGTGAAATAAATCATGTAAATGATATAAAAATAAGACTCTGCATTTGAAGTTAACACGTTTCCTCAACCTGAAAGGCCATGTGCATACTCTTAAAATGGGAGAGTCAGATCAGCTTCCAATTCATGACTTTTTCTGGGAACCTATCAAAGAGCTGAGGTCAGGGAGCAAACAAGCCGCCCCAGATCTGAAGAGACAGGCGCTGCAGGGAGAAAGCAGGTGGAGTCACCGCCCTTGCCTGGGGTAGGTGCAACCAGTCACAAGTAAGAAGTGTTGAGCTAGAATAATCAAGAAGTTGGTGAAGATTGAATGAGGCTGACTGGACAGTTTGAAGCCCACGGAACTTTGGGAGTCTGCGCCAACTTGCTGGCTCTCTCTGGGGATGCTCACAGAAAGGGTCAGATAGAGTCCTAAGCAAACGCCCATTGTGGCTTGGACAAGAATGGGTTGGAAAAAATTCTGCCCAGATCTTTCTCTTCGGTCTTTCCTATGAAACAAAAAACTTAATAAAAGTGGAAAATTGGGTGAGAACAGCTGCCCTTAAGGGGGAGGGGCAGGAATACTCACTGGGCCCAGAACTACCTGGGGGGAGGGGCAGGGAAATAAAAAGGCCTCACCCTGAAAAGCAAGGAAACAGGGTCTAAGACTGAGGCTTAATCAGAACAACAGAAAATACATCCCCAGATTTCCCTACTGCCAAGATAACAAGCTTACTTGACTAGTAAGACCTGAAAAATAAGGCAGAGGAGCAGAAGCAGAGAAGAGTGCTTAAAGAAACTCTCTCTGGGGCCCAATGCAAAGGGAAGGCCTAAAACACAGGTTCAAATAGACGTGGCTCTGGAAAACCATTCTCTACCCTAAACACAAGGTTGCAAAGCAGGAATTTGCAGCCTGTGGTGCACTGAGGGTAACCATGGCAACAGCAAATCTCTAACCCAGTCCAGCTCCTCCCTGGGTTAACTCAAATCCCATCACTAAAGGCCTAGCAGAAGGAAAAGTGTGCCCATTTTCAGGCATAAAAATAATTTTCCTCAGTCTCTTCTGTCTGAGCCAAGAAGTTCAGCTTTAAATAAAAAAATCATGAGGCATGTAAGATACAAAGTAATCATTGGAACCAGATGACACTGATGATAGGCCTGACAGGGAATTTTAAATAGCTGTGATTAATAAACGTGTTAATCATTTAAGGACAATAGGCAAGATCAGATGGGTAATTTCAGCAAAAACTATAAGAAAAAATCAAATGGAAGTGCTGGAAATAAAAAATACAGTAGCAGAAATGAAGAATGCCTCCCATAGGCTCCTTGGCAGACTTGGAACAGCTAAGGAAAGCATCAAGGAACATGAAGACAGGTCAGTAGAAATTACCCAACAGAAACACAAAGAGGAAAAGGAGTAGGAGGGAAAAACCAGAATATAATACCTAAGAGCATGGGACAGAATCAAACAGCCTAATATATATGTCATTGGAATTGCCGGAGGAAAAGAGAGAATGAGGCAGAAAAAGTATTCGAAGAAATAATCACGAAGAATTTCCTCAAACTAATGATAGACAAAACCCCCAGGTATCCAAGAAGTTCAGAGACCATTAAGCAGAATAAATGACACTCCACTCCGCCTCCCCCCACACACAATCTTAGGCATATATTATTGAAACAATTGGAGAAAAATTTGCAATCAGAACATCTTGAAGGCAGAGAAAAGAAAAGATATGCAGAGAGAAACAGAGAAAAGAATTACAGCAGGCTTCTAATCACAACCCATGCAAACCAGAAGATAATACAGTAACATTTTTGAAGTATTGAAAAGGAAAAACCCACCCTGTCAATCCAGAATTCTGTACCAGAATAAATATGTTTCAAAAATAAAGGAGAAAGAAAAACTTTATCAAACAAAAATTGACAAAATCCATTGTCAGATCTACTCTAAAAGAAATGCTAGAGAAAGTTCTTCAAACAGAAAGAACATGATATCAAATAAAATCTTGGATCTATACAGATAAAGAGTGCTCGCAATGTAATAAGTAAAAGTAAAATAAAATGCTTTTTTCCTTATTTTTAATTGCTCTTAAAGGTTAAATGACTCTTTAAGGCCAAAATATGTTTATAGAATTTGTAAAAATATAACGTCTGACCATAACAACACAAAGGATGGAAGGGAGAAATAAAATAATACTGTTTAAGTTCCTTATACTATACATGAAGAGGTGTCACATTATTTGAAGGTAGACTAATTAAGGACGTACATTGTAAATCCTAAAGAAACCACTAAAAGATAATATATAAATATGTAAAATGCATACTAAGCTAACAGATGAGCTAAAATGGAATAATAAATGATTAGCTCAAGAGAAAGCATAAAAAGAGGTAAAAAAGAACAGGTGGAATAAACATAAAAAAAACCTTTCCATTTGGAACATTCTCTGAATCTCAGGGCTGCTTTCTTGACTTGGAAGATTTTCCAGTGTTTCACGAGGCCCTTGATATAGAAGCTGTTAATAAAATCCCTTTAATTAGTTTGGTGTTGATCAACTTAGCCTTACTTGGGTTTTTCTTTTATTAAGTTGCTGCTACTGGAACAGAAAGGTAAAATGCTTAGAAGGCAATAATATATTAAGAGGTCATCATACTCATGATCGATTTGGCCCTTCTCCCTATAAGGGCCACATTTTGGGCTGTGGAGTTCATATATATTGTTGCCACATCTTTTTCCTCAAACTGGACATCCTAGAATCAGGATTTAGATTTGCAGTTCAGAGAGGGGAAGTAATCCAAGATCACATAGCAGATTCACTTCTAGTCACTTCTCACTTTAACTCTCCTGGGATTTATTAACCTATAAAGGTGGAGTGGACCTGCTAAAGTAGGTGATCTTTGAGGTTTCTCTGCCCTGTGTGAGTTTACTAGTCCTTGAGTCATAAAAGCCTAGGCACATAAACTAGGTGCAGGGTCAGAGGCTGTGTGGTTACTGTCCAAGGTGCTGAAGACCCAGGGGCAGGACCTACCCCAATGTATTTAAGGCCAAGGGGAAGAGGATATAACTGGCTTTGGAAAATACCTCCCTCCCTGCCAGAATCAACCTTCCTGCCATCCTCTCTACTGCCCCACCTTGTTCCTCCTAGAGTCTTGGAAACCACAGACGGCAGGCACCTTGGGAGACAGGACGGCTGCACAAAGATGTACAGGACTCTCTAAGTGACAGCTGGTGGTCTGATGAACTTGGTCCTTCCTGCTGAGGTCCTGAGGCCATATCCCGCCTAGGTCAGAGGTGGTGCAGCATCAAAGATACCAAAACTAAGTTGCCTCCTTTTAGATATGACGTCTCCATTTGAAGAATAGGGGGATAAATAATTAGGACGGCTTTCCAGTGTGGTGAAGAGAACTGGCAGATTTACTCACTTAATAGGTGCTGGATAAATTAGATAAAAAGCATCACTTAGGGGCCAGGGTAGTGTTTTTACACCAGATCCCATTAGGTGAGTGTCAGGACCCTAATATAGCAGGTATAGCCAGTAAGATGAAACAGCAGGAAGGGGGGTTGTGATGGATCTGAGACAGGAAGGCAGGAGAATTCCAGAGTTAAGATCCAGTTTGGAATCAGACAGAGTCATATAACAGACTGAAATCAATTAGGGAAAATAGATTTGAGGTAAAATTCCAGATGTTCCTAGTGATACCGCTTCTTCCAACTTTCAGTTCAGTTTAACACACTGTTCCTGAGTGTCCTCTGTGCTGCCCGCTTATATATGTGATTCCATTTAATTGTTTTACAAATCCTAAATACAACTAAGGATTTGAAACCTCAGAGGTATAGGGACTTACCCATAATCTCTCAGGTGGTGTGGTAGGCAGAATTCTAAGATAACCCCCAATGGCCCATATTTTTATATAATTATTTCTCCTTGTGTGTGGGCAGGTTGCGTAACTTGCTTTACCAACAGAATATAGTAAAGGTGAAGGGATTTTTCAAATATAGTTAAAGTCCCTAATCAGATGACTTTATTTCAGGAGAGGTTTAACTGTGTGGGCCAGGCCTAATCAGGTGAGTGCCTTCAAAGAAGGCATATAGGTCAGATGCTGACGCAGTAGAGGCTCCCTCTATTCATTGTTGGCTTTAAAGAAGTAAGCTGACATGCATTTTACAGCCACAAGGAATTAATCCTGCCAACAACTGGAAGGCACTTTGGAGCAGATCCTTCCCTAGTTGAGCCTACAAATGAAAACAAAGCCTGGAGGACACCTTGATTTCAGCCTTGTGAGACCCTGAGCAGAAAACCTGGCCAAGCTGTGCTCAGACTTTTGACCTAAGAGGGTTAGTAAGTAGGTATTGTTTTAAGCTCCTAAGTTTGTTGTATTTTGTTAGGCAGCAATGGAAAACTAATTCAACTGGAAAGTGGTAGAATGAGATGTGAAATCTGCCCTGCCTTCCTGTAAAGCCTACAGTCCATTGCAGACACCTCCACCGTCAACCCCACAGACATGCCATTGTTTCCAGTCAGGGCTGGACTTGTCCTCAGAGGGAATTTTGATTATGAGCAGGCCAGGCAAGAGTGAAAAGAGAGACAAGCACCTCTGACTGTCAGACAGAGGCAGGTACTGAGTTGGCATGTCCTGGCAGCTCATTCCAGGGAAGAAGGAAAGGCAGTGACTATAAGAATAGCTGGCAGTTACTCTAAGTGCCCATGGAGAGAGTGATGTGGGAGAAGCTACTGGTTAAATCGTCAAAGAAAATTGGCTCTTGGATCATCTTTGGCCCTGGGGCCGGGGTCAGGAACACTGGCTCCCTGGCTAGATGTGCCTGGGATATCGAGCATCTTTCCCTCTTAAGATCATGTGATTCTGTGAATAACAATAAGAGCTACCATCTGTTGAGTATTTCCTTCAGTCATTCAACAAACATTTAACAAGTGTCTACCAGGTGCAGGATGCTGGTGCTGTAAGAGTAGACCCCAGAAAGCTGTTGGATGACAGGGGCAGACCAGTTTGACTCCCAGTTATGTGGACACATATTTGTGGACTCACCACCATACGAGGGCTTCTTTTTTGTGCTCCGGATTCTCAGGCTCCTCGGTTTTAGACATTCTTTTGTCCCCTCAGCACACACTCCTCCTTGGCTTTCTCATATCCTTGGATCTTGGAGTCTGGGTGGGGAGGGAAACAAACAAGCAAGTGGAGGACAAATCACAGAACCAAATGAGGATTCTCTGCCTGCGTCTTCCCTTGGGAAAGGGGCAGCTTAACATGACTTAATCTAAGCACAGCCGGTATCTGTTGAAGAACAAGTTGGTTAGATTCATTTTCTCAACCAACTATTTCAAGGCTAGCATTAATCTATTCATCAGTTTAGTTCATCAGGAGAAAACATGCTTCTTCAGGAGTTTTCTAACTGAAGATAATGCCTCATTAAATTAAACATATTAACCTGAGAACAGTATTGATGTCAGCCAGACTAATGAATGTCATTATAGGAATGCACAGTAGTCCTCAGAGAGACCCCACCAGCCATTAGGAACTCTTCACAAATGCACTCAATTATTGTAGGATTTGGAATCATCAAAGAGAGCGGGTGGGAGAGGAGAAAAAAGACAGAAGGAAAGGGGATGATCCTGACACCATGGCTATCTCTGGGAATACTGCCCTGATTAACTCTGATATCTTTGATGCTTAAGAAAAGGCACATGGCCATCTTCATGTGATGTGATTTGCTGTTGATTCCAAGAAGAGAGAAGCTGTTTTTTTGTTTTCTTTTTGGCCTCCAAAATGTAAGGAGAGGTTACATTTAGGTATCAGAATCTCTGGATTCTAGTTCTTGTTCTGCCACACAGTAGGACTGGGAATAATTCTCAGATTTTCTCCATGCAACAGTGAACTAGTTTTTTCAAATCTACTGAGTCAAATACTGTGCTAAGTATTCTCTCATATGCTATTTTATGGAATCTTCATAGAAACTCTATTAGACACACATTTTTTGCTCCAGAATAATGGAAGAGAAAAACCAAGGCTCAGAAAAATGATCTAACTTGCTTTGCTAGATCTTTGGGACAGGCAGAGGCAGGCAATGAGGTCTTTCTCTGGGGAGACCATCACTGGAGAACTGCATCCACTTTTGCATGACAATGTAGAAGGGAGACTGAAAACCTGAGCTTGATCAGAGCAGCATGATGCAGATTGCCTAAGGAGGAAGGGCTGTTGAACCTTGGGAGGGAAAACCTTATACAGACAAAAGACATATTTCCAAATACAAATAGGGCTGCCATGTGGAAGACCAACTACATGCCCTCAATGTGGGCTGAAGGAAGAGATTTTCAACAGTCAGAGCTGTCCAGAGATGGAATGGGATACCTCAAGAGGCAATAAGTTTCCCATCCTTACAGGTGCACAAGTAACAATTAGATACTGTTGGTCAGAGGGCATATTATCAGTGCCCTGTCTGCTTCCAGAAAGGTCTCTAACGGATGAGAATCTCCTGACCTGCCTCCAGGCCCACAGAGGAGTGGAGAGTCGAGATGGCAGTTTAGTTTCTTCCCTCCCTACTGCCCAAGCACCTGGGGAATGACTGATGTTCACCTTGAAGGGGGCGGTGGAACAGGCAGGCTGTTCACCAGCATAGTTATGGCCTTTAGGGATTAGATACACCTTCCGGGCTGAGACTTCCGAGGCTGGCTTGTGGGATGATGAGTTCTCAATCATTGTCTTTGTACTTCACAATGAACCTGAACTTCAGTTCTGAAGACTTCAAAACCCAGGTGTGAATTCTGTGCCAGAGCCCCCTGCAGCGCAGCCCAGCCAGAGTTCTCATCTTCTGCTGGTCTGATTCTAAAGCCCTTTCCTGTAACAATAGGCTGCTGAGCACTTGGTAATGGTCAGATTTCTTGGAATTGATCTTCTCATATAGAACATACTTGGGAGAAATAAAATAACCATCAAAGAAACTGAAATGAATTACATTTTCACCAAGAGGAAAACAGCAATCCACCTGAAACAGGAACTACAAGGAAAATAAGAGTCTGTTGTGTACTGAGACCAAGAGGGTGAGGAGAGGGACCCCATGTCTCTGAATTCTTTGCATCTTGGATCACTTTCTCTGTTGTATGAGGCTGTACATCCCTGCTTCGTTTTGCACCCCAGCACTGCCCCCACAGGGAAGGGGGTGTCTGAGTCACTCTCCTACCCTCTCTGGGGGGTGATTGTTTTGTCTTAGAGAGGAGGAGGGGTCTCAATCTTTCCTCAACCTTTTCCCTCCACCCTGCCATCTTCTGTCTCCTCTCTCACAGTCCCATCAGCTGAGGAATGAGCCTCGGAGACACTGAGCAAAACAGGAGTGGAGCTTTTACCAAAGTGGGAGGCAGACAGGGGCTCCTGGGTAGCAGGCAAGGTTTCTGAAAGGGCCATAGTGATGTAATGAATGACCAGGTTGCAGAGCGAGGAGTAGATCTGGATGGCTTCAGCTGGCAACCAGGCCCAGGGTTCCCTTCTGACAGTGGGCTACACAGTGAATTCCAGAGCCTGGCAGGAGCTGGATGCAGGCTTCTCAAATACCTCCTGCTCTGGGTGGAGCTGACACAAGCCTGAGCCTGGACCAGAGAGAGAAGAAAGAGCCCCATTTATGGAACTTTTCCCAGAAGCCGGTTTGTTAAATCCATGATCCCACATAAACTCAATCTCACTTCAGGGAAGAGAGGTGTGGCTGTGCCAGTTTTCAGAGAAGGCAGCGGGAGGTGACCTCTGGAATGAGTGTAGAGGAGGAGGAGTGGCTGAGGAGGGGAGGCCGACATTCCAGGGCTTCTGGGACTTGGACTTGCCTGCCCTGGGGTCTCATGCAGGTGTGGTGCTGATCCAGGAGGGCTGAGTGGCAGAGGCTGTTGGAGCTCTCTTGTCCAGGCACTTAGTTAAGAAACATGTATTGAGGTCCTACTATGAGCTGAGTGCCAGGGAAATACGACCCCGACCTTGCTGAGCTTAAAAGAAATTGAATGTATAAAATTTCTAGTGTATAGATGGGAAAACTGAGTTCCAAAGAAGGTAAATATTATTCATTACTTACAGGTTAGGGAACTGGCATTCAGAGGGGGCGGATAAGTCTAGTAAGTGGCAAAGCCAGATGCAAAGTGAAGTGATCTGCCCTGGGCCTGCACACCTGCCCTGAGCTCTGCTGTCACAAGGGCAGCTGTGCACCCTACGGCCCACCCATGTGCTGCTCTAGGGAAACATTCAGTGAAATGAGGTTCTCCCTGGCCTCTTCCTTAGGGGTGGGCTGGGACAGCCCAGGCTGGGCTCAGTTTTCTGGGGCTGGCCTTATAGGTGGGGCCACAAAGCCAGGGCCAGGGGACAATTCTACTCAGAGATCCAGAGCAGGGCATGGTGCTTAAGCTGGAGGACTATTTCCAGGTACAGTCCAGAAGGAAGTCGGGCCTGGACACCTGAGCAGTGGGGAGACCAAATCTCTGATCAAGGCAGAGGGGCTGGAGATGGACCATCCAAGGGAAACAGGACCCAGGTTAGGCCCGGCAGCTCCAGGCAACATCCCAGGAGGGCCTCCCAAGAGATGTCCCAAAGCCCGGAAGTGTCCCCTGCTGCTCATCTCTGTAGCCCTGGCAGAGCCCAGACTGAGCTGGAGCTGGCTGCATCCCAAGGGCCACCTTGCTTGTGGATCACCATGGCCTTGGCCCAGACATTCTCTAGTTGTTGTTGCCATCTTATCACCTCTGTGATACCAGCCCAATGACGGGCACAATTTCCTGATGACCAGAATTTCAGGCCAAGTGTTTTATACAAAATCTTACTATGATGAAAGAGTGAAGTCCTCTCATACATATTGGATGGAAGTTTCTGGGAAGCTTTCCAGGAGGAGGTGAGCCTTGAGTCCACCTTTTATTTCAGGCTTGGAGAAGAAGATGGTGAAGAAAGGGAGTTCCAGACCATGGTGTGTCACATGCAAAATCTAAAATCTGTGCAGAAGGGAGGGAGGACACTACTCTCAAAAGGCCAAACTGTGGGATGGTCCAGGGTAGGATGTGAGAGTCCAGTCTGAGTGAAATATTCAGAAAGTACCCTCTTCCTCACTCTCAATCCATAAGTGAAGCTGCACCCATAGCTCAGGGGTGAGCCCTGGGACCTAAGCTTAAAGCAGTCCATGTGGCATGTTCCTCTGGTCTTGATAATTGGCACAGGGATGTGACTCAGCCAGAGCCAATTAGATGCAATGAGAACTTTGCTGAGGCTTCTGAAAAGGAACTCTTGCAGTTCTTTGCCACCAACTTGAACCCGGAAGTTTCTTGTCTAGAGCTGTTGCCAATACTTCACACATAACCTAAGAACGAGGCCTTGGTGACACCTCTGGGGGGCTCCATTAAGCCATGATGGGGATCATTCTTATCCCTGAACGTTTCCTTATGAGCAATGACTTCCTTTTTCGCTGACCATAGTTTGGATTGAGATTTCTGACAGTTGCAATAGAAAAGAATCGTAGCTGTTACACAAATCCATGCAAGAAATTCAAGTAGAAAGAAGGGTTATGATAAGGAGACCCAGTATTCCTTTGCACATCTTCTTTTTCCCCTCTTCAAACTGGCTTCTCTGCTCGATTCACCACAGCCACACAAAATCGTAGCCTCTATCTCTGGGCTGCAAGATTATCCAGGATGAATTTTCAGTTACTTGATTTTGTCCATCCTACACTAAAATTCTCAAGAAGAGAATCAGATTTGCCCAGTGAGTGAGGTGTCTGCACCTGTCGTATTAATAAGCAATAGGGGCGGGGCTTAGCAGGATTTTGGGCAGAGTAAGCGGTGATGTGCAGGAAGAATAACTGTCATTTCTAAGCAAGTTTGAATCACAGTTCCTGTTATCCAAATGAGGAAACTAATGCTCAAAGTAACCTGACTTGCCCAAGATCACACAGTTGGTAAATTACAAAATCCCCAGATTCACATCTTGTTTTGCTGCACTCCACACTCCATGGTATTTCCACACTTCCAGCCCCACAAGTTTCTCATTGGCTTCCTTCTATTTCCTCCTCCCATTTGCCCAATTCCTGCCCACTGACCAGGGCAAGAAGTACGAAAGCAGACTCCCCTGAGAAGAGAGGTGACAACCAGGGCTGCCATGAGGAGCGGATGCCTTTCTTGACCACCTGAGCACTGAGGGCATCTGTCGTTTCCCACCAGAAGCAGGCACAGCTTCTTTTCCAGAGACAGACCTGGCCGTCTGGAGGCTCCAATCCCACACTCAATTATTCAACACAAACAAGAGCTGAATTAACATCTCATGGCCACATTGCTTTTTACCCAAATAACTACCTGATTGTGAACACATTTGCCTGAGTCCAGCAGACCCACTGCTGAGATCTTCATCAGAAGTCTTTCAACCCCTAGAAATCAGTTCTGATAACAAGCCCTCTTGTGATTGCTGCAAAATCCAAAGTGGGGCAGGCCCCCTGCAGACACAGTGCTCCAGTGACTGTGGTTAAACAAGGACCTCTAGGGAGCAAGGCTGGGGCATTTGCTGGCCACGTGGTCCTGGCCTCCTGTTCCAGGAGATGATCAATGACATTTGCTCAGCAGGATTCATGGGATGATTCCAGGTAAACAGTGACCAAAAAGGGTTTAGAAAGGGGACTGCAGTACGGGCTGTAACTGGAGGTTGCTGAAAACCACATCTGCACAGACAAGGGTGGTGGGAGGGAGTGGGTGTATGTGCATCCCCTTCAGGATGTCTCAGTGTCAAGTGGGCGACCTTGGGGTGACCTTTCAGATCCTCAGTTTCCCCACCTGGGAAATAGAGCTCATGAACCCTCCTTCACAAGCAGTAGTGAAGGTCACAGGGGAGGGGCTGGGGAAAGCTCTCAGCATGATGCCTGGTACACAGTAGGTGCTCAGATAAGAAAGTGACCGTTGACTTGAGTTGGGTCCAAAGATGACTTGCTGAGCTGGATAGAGGGGGTGATGGGGAACCCTGGCTTCCAGCCCTCGCCTTTCCCATCCATTATCATCTGAGGAGGCTTTGGGTACCACTGGGCTGCAGGAGGGTGGGTCTACATCAGATAGACTGGATGTGGAGCAGTGAGGATCTGGACAAGTTCTCCCATCAAGATAGGCAGGAAGGCCCAGCCAGAGGGGATGGAAAACAAGACTCAGCATTTAGAAAGACTAAGGGCAGGTGAGAAATGGCTGGAAAGGTCAGTCCAGGCCTCCCAGCAACAGAACAGATGGAGACAGGCAGTAGGTGGGGAGGGGAGATCATGGCTAGGGGTGAAGAAGGAGAAGATCTGGGAAAAGAAGCAGTGCCTGAGCTCAGAGCTCAGCTCAGAACAAGGCCCCAGACCCTGGGCTGTTCTCAGGGCCCATCAGATCCCCATGACACTCGTTGTAGTAACTGCTATGAAGGAAGAGTGGAGAGGACTTGGGAATAACTGGGGATGCTCAGTGTGGTGAGGTCTCAGAGACACTTCCAGGCATGCTGTGAAGGCGCTGCCTAGGACTATAGACAATCACAAGGGAGAGAAGGAGAAAGAGATGGTGGGGTCTGGGCAGGACAGAGCTGACCTTTGGGGAACACCATGGTAGAGGTGAAGTCAGGATACTAGATTCTGGGCCTGACTCTGCTCTAGATCATTGTGTGAGCCAGAACAAGTCACTTGCCCTTTCTCAGCTTGCATATGCACATCTGTAAAATGAGAGGCATTAGCCATGGGGTCTCTAAGACTCCTCTCAGCTCAGAGGGTCACGCCTTGACAGTTTTGGGTTCTGTGTGATATCTCCATCCTATCTCCACATTCCAATTCTCTGCCTTAAGTCTGACCAGTGGTTCCCCAGCTCAAATCCACCTTCTGCCAGTGGAAGGCAAGTCAGCACCATCAAAGAGCCTTAAATGAATTGCACTGAGTCAGCAGCCCTCACGGTTGCTGCACAGTGTGGGTCTGGCAATGACAGGACTGCTCAGTTCATTAGAGTCCAGGGTAATGTGCCCTTGCCCTTGGAGATGCCATTATGGGCTGGTTTCTGTGGTTTCTTCTTTGGGAGGGAAGAAAATGGAAAGAAGGATAAGCAGGAGATGAACCTGACTCTCAGCCTTGGGGGAGAGGCTGACAGCAAAGTTTCGTGCTGAAATCTGGGCTTGGAGACTTAGATGCTGGAGGGGAGGCAGCCATTAAGCTGTGTGTTCCTGTGTCAGGAATCTCAGAGCAACCTGGCTTGAGCTCAGAAGAGTTTTACTGGGTTATACAAACAGAGAAGCTCAGAGACAGGGTAGCCTTCAGGGGCACCTTGACCCAGGGGCAAAAATGATACCATCAGGACCTGTTTCTTCTTTCTCCATCTTTTAGCATCTCTCTCCCATGCAAGACCACTGTCAGGTCCCTCTTCCTGGTGGCAGGGTGTTTTCTATCCAGACTGAGGTCCCATAAAGAAGAGAGGAATTCCTCGCAGCTGATCAAAAGTCCTGGGTCACTGGCTCTAAGAGACACACCTCAATCCCTGTACCCTCAGAAAGCACAGAAAGTTAGAGTGTGCTGACTGGCTTATGCTAATCAGGGTCCATCCCATGAGTGAGGTTAACCCCACTCAAGCCACAGGGACTGAAAGTGGGGGGGGGGTGCAGCTTTATCAGTAAAAAAACTAGGTCATAAAAACCCATAGATGCTCTCTAATGAGTTTGGGGTAGAGGGAAATAAAGCACATTAACAGAAACAAAATAAAGAGAGAAGAAAAACTCAAATAGTTATTTCTTATGGCTGATCTCATCTCATTTTCCCAATGGTCCGATGATACCAGAGCTACAATTATCCTAGATACAGAATCCTAGGCTTGTAGAGTTAGAAGAATCTTCGAAATCCTCTGTCCAACCCCCTTATTTTCACAGGCAATGCAACAGAGACCCAGAGGGCTTAAGTGACTATCTCAAGGTCACACAACTCAGGGGAAGATGTCAGAGTAGGAAGAATCAGAGACTCACCTCCTCACCTAGGTAAACATTGTATTGACAGAATCTGCCTAATGCAACTATTTTGGAAGCTTGCAATCTTTTACAAGGCTTGCAACTTCCCCCAGGACAAGTCTTGGCCAGTAAATCATTGTTGATTGTTAATTTTGGTTAATTTCAGCTCTTAGCTTAGTACATCTATCCATCCACCACTCCCCAGCCCAACATCAGGCAGCAGTGCAATGTTCTTGAAGCAGCTTGGACATAGCTTGTGGGAGCCAGAGTGAGCAACAGTACTCTGTCCTCCAAATATCAAGATCTGTGCTCTGATCATTAGTTGCTGCTTTTGATTGTGGAGGTGCAGACATGGAAGTGAGTAATCATTGTTGCAACTCTTACCATCATTGTTACAAGCCCCTCCTGCTACAGATGAAATGACTTCCGAGGGACTTAAAGGACTGGTGCATTTGCCCCTTAATTCTTTTCTTTTTCCTTCTTTAAGAGCCAGATATTTAAGGATGAGGACGTTCAAAAGCAGTGCAAAATATGGAAATTTAGAAAATCATTGTACATACCCAGGGGAAGATGCAAATTTAGACAAAGCTTGAAAAGACCTTAAGTTTACACCTCAGGCTGATCCCTGGCACAGAGGCAGCCTACAAAAATCAATCAATCAAACCAGCAAATGCTGCAGAAGTTAAGGAGAGGGGAGTGGTGCAGAATCTGATTTCTAGAGTTACCATACTATGAGATCCAAATGTCTAGTTTTCAACAGCAATAAAAATCACAAAGCATACCAAGAAAAAGTAAAGTATGGCCCATTCAAAGGAGAAAAATTAACAGAAGTTATTCTTGAGAAAGACCAGATGGCAGATTTACAAGACAAAGACTTTTAAACAACTGTCTTAGAGATAGTCAAATAACTATAGGCAAATGTGGGGACTGTCAAGAAAACTTTGTGACAGAATGGAAATATCAATAAAGAAGTAGAAAACATAAAAATAAATCAAAAAGAAATTCTGGAGCTGAAAAGTATAGTAACTGAAATGAAAATTTCACTAGAGGGATTCCAAAGCAAATGTGAACAGGTGTAAGAAAGAATCAGTGAATATGAAGACAGGAAAATGGGAATTATCAAGTCTGAGGAACAGAAAGGAAAAGATTTTGAAAAAGTGAACAGAGCCTCAGGGATCTGTGAGACACCATCAAGTGAACCAGAATAACAATATGGGAGTATGATTGTAACTTTGGTTTGTAACTTTACTTTTTGTTTTTGCATAATTTAAGAAATTAATGCATTAAAATCATTAATTTATGTTTTTGGACACACAATATATAAAGATATAATTCTGTGACATTAGTAACTGAGAGGGAATGGGATAAAACTGTAAGGAGCAGAGTTTTTCTATGTTTTTGAAATTAGCTGATATAAATTCAAATTAGAGTGTTATAAATTTAGGATGGTAACTGTAGTTCCCATAGTAACCATAAAGAAAATTACTATAGAATATACACAAAAGGAAATGAGAAGAATTAAAATATTTTGCTACAAAAAAATCAATTATACACAAAAGAAGACTGCAAAGTAGGAAATGAGGAACAATAAGGATAAGACCTAAAGAATATAAATAGCAAGAATTAAGTTCCTTCTTATCAGTAATTACTTTAAATGTAAATACATTAAATTTTTCAGTCAAAATATAGAGATTAGTAGAATAGATTAAAATACGTGAGCCACTATATACTATCTACAGGAGACATCTCAGATCCAAAGACGAAAATAGGTTGAAAGTGGAAAAATATATTCCAAGGAAAGAGTAAACCAGAAAAGAGCATCATGGTTATACTAGTAGCAGACTTTAAGACAAAACAGACTTTAAATCAAGGTTACATATCTCATTAGTGGGAGACCAGGTCTTCCTAGAGAGAATTTGTCCCAGCAGGCATCCACCTGCTCAGAGATGCCTCTGAATTACAGTGAACTCCCTTCAAGGTGAACCTCACTCTCGCTCAAACCAGGCAGAGAAACCAGTGTGCTCCAGGCCCTGGGCCAATCCTGCCCTGGACAAACGGAAAAGGGGGTCATTACCTCCCTGACCCCTTCCACCCTCTCCTCTGAGTGGGCAGATGCTGTTTCAGTCAATGAATCCAACTTGGGCTTGGCTGGAGACTCCTCTTTGAGGATCCTATGGCTCTTTACACTCCTAATTGCAGAGCTGACCTCAACTTCTGCCATCCAGCCCTGCCTGCTTGCTTGTCTGTAAACGCATAAAAGTTAACACAGAGAGTATAAGAGATGGTGAAGCTCTTCATGGTCATCTAGCCAAAACCCTGCATTTTATAAGGAAGAGACCGGGGCCCAAGAGAGGAAGGGCATTCTAAGGCAGGTAGAGTGATCCAGCTGGAAGGGCTACTGTCTCCCAATCTCTCTCCCACTGCCCCACTGGCCTTGCTGACTACATGAGCCCTGAGTTGTCATCCTCCTGGCCCCTGGCTGGGACGGTCATCCATCCTGAAGTCAATACTTACACACTGACAGCTCCTCCCTCTTGAAAAATGTCACCCTTTGCAAGGTGTATCCACTCTCCTATTTAAGCACAGAACAATAGAAAACCAGGCAGTGGTTAGGGCTTGTCCAATATTAGCTGACGACCAGAGATCAGGACCAGCTCCCAAGTTCACTGTGTCTTAGGACAGAAACTTTCAAAGAGTTTGTTACATTTTATCCTCCTCTGATCCCTGCGAGGCTGGCATTCCTGGGACTGTCGCCTAAGTTATAGGTGAGGAAATGAGACTGGAGGAGACCCAGGCCTCTGGGCTCCCTCACACAGTTGGTCAGTGGTGAAGAGGGGGTGGGCCAGGCTTCCTTGAGTCCAGTGTGGTGCCCTGTTACCCTGCACACTGCCACTCCTGAGAGGTAGGAATGTCTCCCTGAGAACAATGGGGACTGGACCAACAGGGGCGTACACATCAGAGGTCACTCTTTTCACCCAACAAGGCCTGTGGCAGGGCCCGGTGAAGGCCCAGCAGTTCCAAGACGCCATTGGCCCAGCCTTCTCCTCTATCTTCCCCCCATGACCTTGGCCCTGAGGTCACAGTGTGGCTGCTCCAATCGGACCTTGGGCCCCTTTCAGGCTGGGTAGCCAGTGGCCCACAGGAAGCCCATCAGTACCAGCTCTTCTGGGGGATTTCCCAGCATGCTCCACAGCAACCATTGCTCCCGTCTCATTGGTGGGAATGGTGCCATGTGACTGCCTGCAGAGGGGCGAGAAATGTAGTGTTTTCAAGTAGGGGAAATTGTTGTTTCAGACAAATGGGTTGTATTAGTAGGAAAGAAGAGGAAGGTGACTATCAGTGGGCAGCCTGCAGTCTTCCCCAACGTTTACAGTATCATTTTCATACATTACCTGCTTGGATCCGCACAAGCACATTTGTTGTGATCAGGCAGTGAGAGGCTGAGCCACTTGCCAGAGACCCAACAGGATAGTTTGAGGAACCAGGCTAGAATCCCCACTCCTTGTCCTGGAGCACCCACCCAACAGCTCCCCAGATCTGCACTCCTGCCCACACCCGTCCACCCCATTTGCTCTCTCCTCTCTCTCTGTCTAGTCTTCTGCCTCTCCAGCTCCCCAGACCAGCCCAGGTCACTGCATTCCTGCAACCCAGAGGTGAGAGCACAGTGGTTATGACTTACGTTTCTGATACATAGTGCTTTCAGGCTGATCTACTTTAAGCAAGTCTGCTATGAAAGTCCAAACTCAAATCAACCCCCTGGTGTTACACTCCCTCTCTCATATCCTGCTGGTGGGATGTTCACTGGGGTAACCTTGGCAGAGGACAGTTGAGCAGTGGTATATCAAAATTCAAAATGCACATAACCCTTTGTCTCAGCAATTTAACTTCTAGGAGTCAATCATTGTGAAACAGTCAAGTGTGTGTATTTATGTATGCAAAGATGTCCACATTATTTGTAAAAACATAATAGCAAAAATTTGAGATAATCTAATGTTCATTAATACATAAATGAAAGCATCTTTCTATTATTGAATATTAAGCAGCCATTAAAAAATGAGTGTGGTCCCTATGCACTAGCTCAGGAGGCTATCCATCATGTATTTTTGAATAAAAAACACTTTGATGAAAAAATATGAACACTTCGCTGCTACTTTGTATAAAAATTGTATGTGCACAAGTAAATATCTTGAAGGATGAACATTTGTTCTGGAAGACCGTGTGGAATCCTTTATGGATCTGAGACCTTCTGACAACATGAAGTATCTAAGGTCATTGACCACCGGATTACTTTCTCACCTGCTCAGGGACATCGCCCAGCATCCCTTTCCTCTCTCATGAATGTTATTTCTCCATGAGATCATTCCCATCAATGTACAACACTGCATTATTTTTCCAATTTCAAAACAACATTAAAAACAAAACTAACCTTTTTCTGCTACCATTGCTTCCTTTTATAGTAAAATGTCTCAAGAATCACTATACTTGTTATTTCCAATGTCTCTTCTCCTGTTTTCTCTCTGCTCAATCCGGATGTCACTCCCTGACACTCCAGCACACCTGTCTTGTCAAGGTTACCAATGATTTCAGTATTGGGTTAATGGTCAACTTCCAATGACACTTTACCTATGGGCATTTACCATAGTTGCTCACTTCTCTCTGAAATCCTCTCCTGGTTTTCTTCCTACCTTCGTGGCTGCTCCTCTTCAGTCTCCTTTGGCTCTTCAACCCATAAACCTTGTATTGTCCCTGAGCTTTGTTCCTCATTCTCTTTTCCTTGTCCTCTCTCACTCCCTTGGGAACCTCCCTAGACTCACCTCACTTTTACATGCAGTTCATATGCTGATGGCTCCTAAACTTACTCTCAACCAGATCTCTCCCTGTACTCCAGACTTGTACATCCACCATGATTTGGCAGCTCCACCTGGGTTACCAACAATCATCTGAAAATTCACATGTCCCAAACTGAAATCCCAGTCTCACATCCCCTCACTTTCCAAACTGCTACTCTCAGAGTCTCCCTCATTTCAGTTAAGGCAGCTCCATCCTCCCAGTTTTCAGGCCAGAAACCTGGAGTCACACTGGACCCCTCTCATTCTCTCAAACCCCATGTCACATCCATCAGCAAACCAGCTGGCTCTCCTTCAGAGCGTTTCTGGAACTCAACCACTTTTCATCATCTCCACAGCTACCTCCTTGTCACCTTCTCCATCCCAGTCACTGTCCACATTCTCCTGGATTGTTACAGCCGCCTCCTAACCCTACTCCCTGTTTCTTTCCTTTTCCTCTAAGAGACTATTCCTTGCAGAGCAGTGGAGTGATCTTTTTACATTTGTCAGATAATGTCTCTCTTCTGCTCAGAAACTTCCAATGCTCTCATTGGCCAGAGAAAAATCCAGAGCCCTTATGATAAACCATTGACCCTACATTTACTGAGCACCCCCATCCCAACTACCTCACTGACCTCACTCCTACCACTCTCCCCTAGTCCCTCCACTTGCTGCTTGTCCTTGAACGTGCCAGGTCTGCTTGTGCTCAGGGGCCTTGTACTTGCTGCTCCTCTGCCTGGGGTCCTCTTCCCAACATTCTCAGGGCTCAGTCCTCAGTCTAGAATGACCAAACCATGGACCATGGGTATGGCTCTTGTACAAAGTTCTGTAGCTCCTGAGAGTCTGCCCCAGAGGAAAGTCTATGTACCTACTTAGAGTAAAGAGAAGATGGATGGTAGCCAGATCCTTTCTAGAAGTTACTCTTTCTAGAAATCGTGTTTTCCCCCTTTTAATGTTTTAATTAAGAAATGAAAAGTTTTTAATGGTGTCTTGAATACAGTAAGAGAGTTGTGACTGGATATCACCAATGTCAAGAGAAGGATTAGAATCCAGTCCCTCCCAGAAGGGTCTTCATCTAGCAGACAGAGCCTCCACTGAAGGAGAACAGCCTCCCCACAGGTAACCACAAGATACAGTGCCCTGCATCAGCATGGGGTCCCAGACCACTCATAAAAGTGACAGCCCCTGCCTTTATGGATGAGGACAGCAGCAGGGGGCCCTGCATTGCCCACAGAACAGGGGGGCAGAGAAACCCTCTGGGCAGACTCTGTGTGTCCTGAAATTTCCTACTTGTAGTGATTAAAAAAATTGATCAAAGTCATATCTGTGGCTGAGCAGGGAGCCATCCCTCATCTAAGCAATTCCTAAGATACCTCCACATTTTAATAGTGAGTGTCTTAGATGAAAGGAAGTAGAGAGAGAATCAGGGAAAGCTTAACATTTTACATTTTTCTTCTTTGCTGTTGAGTTTTTTTCCCAGCAAATATATATTGCCTTAATAATGTGTGTGTGATTTATATACATGTGTGTGTATTAGCGTGTGCTTGTCTGTGAGTGTGTGTGTTTGTGTGTGTGTGTGTGTGTGTGTCCCAGCCTCAGGAGTGAAGGCTATTTACAAGAGAAAGGGATTCTGTGCTTTACTAAAGGATTTGCTGAAGGCATCTTTGAAGTGCTCTGCTCTCCAGGGACCTACAGAAAAGAATTTTGATTTATAAACACTTTCTTTTCATGCTCTGATGCAACCCTTAAATGGGTGTCCAATTTCTGTTTCAAGTTCCATCCAATTTAACCAGCAATTCTCCAAGTTACAGCTATGTGACGGGCACAGTGCTTGGCACAGTGGTGGAAGAAAGATGAAGAGGACCCATGTTCAAAGGAAACTGACACTATCAACTCTCATGGAAGAGACTGAAAGAACTTCTCAGAAGCTGTTGGTATGGGTGATTTAGCAAGACCCGCTGCACTGTCCATATATCCAGCCAGGAGCTCAGAGATGAAGAGGCATTTCAGGTCTCCCAGGGTGATGGAGCATCCTAAGGCTCTAATGCAGTCAGAGAGGGTGGAGATTACAGTGATGGGAGAACAGCCAATCTGCTTCCCCATTACCACCTTCACTGTGCAGAACCCACAAATGGAGCCCTGCAATATGATGAGTGACAGTTTCTGAAACTCTGATAAAAAGAAGTTAGAGGCAACTTGTGACAACACATCCCAGTTAGACCTAGAGTAGGCAGGGAAGGAGCACCTATGCCTTTTTGAATTCTCCATCCCCCTAGCCAGCCCTGTGGTTGACCTCACTCATAGGTCCCCTTCACACTGTCCATATATAACCTGCCTGTGCCCCTGATCCTGAGCAAGGGGGCAATCTGAAACCCTCAGACAGGAATGCAGTTATATTGAATTTTTATTTTATTGTTCCTACTTGAGATGAGGCTCTCTACTGATAAAATCTTTTTAAACAAGGATATATTTCTTTTGAAACCAGAAACCAAACCATGACAAACACAGAAGAAAAATGAAGATAATAGCACCCACCTTGTTGGGTCGCTCTGAGGATTAAATGAGATCATGCGATGCTCTTGGCACAGTGCCTGGCACATGAGGAGTGGTCAGACAGTGGAGATGCTGTGACCTCATTACTTTTGTGGCTGTGTGGTTGTGGATGTTGCTGTTGGACATCAAGGATTTTTGTTGTATGACATCTGTACCTTGGCTGAGTCATCAGTAAAGTCAGAACAACAAGCTCTTCCCAGCCTGAAAGCAGGCTTAATGCCATTTCCACTTTCTGTAATCTCTGTTGTTATGGCTGTGCTGGGCCGGCAGCCTTCGATGTTGATGGTACAGGAGGACAGGAGGATGAGTTGGAGTGCCCCATCCCTTTCTCTGTGATTCAGTACCTTCATTTGTTCATGCATTCAGGAAACACTTATTAGCCTTCTCCTTATTCCCATTCAACTGATGAGGAAACTGAGGCTTGCAACCCATATCATACCTGCAGCCTTAATCCCTCTCTGTGCAGGCAGTGGGCTCTCTGTTTGCCTTGACTGTGATATCAGGAGCTCCCAGATTTATGTGGGAAACCAAGATTCCTTGGTCTTGGACGTTTAGAAACAACTGGCTCACTCGAATGGGTCAATTTTGTTTCTGGATCATTGCCAGAAAATCTATATGTGATTGTGCCACCCAGTGGGGTGCTTACCTTGCCCTCTCAAGAAGTGGAAGAGAAGATCAGTAATCTTGACAAAATCTAAATAAAAGTGTCTCAAATAAACTGGAGGGGAGGGGATGTGTAAGTGGCTCTAGAGGAGGCCATAAATCTGAGGCTGATGAATTACCTGGCAGGTGCCTCTGCCACTGGCTTCCCGGCTCAGGACAGGAGTGGTGTAATTACATTTCTGGTGGTGGTTAACTAAAGTGAGCTAGTCCATTTATTTCATTTATTACTACTGAATTTCAGGACAGAGTTTGCTAAATCCTCCCTCCACTTCCTTACCTAAATATTAGATTTATTTGGTGAGGGCCAGAGTGTGCCCTGCAGTAAGAAGGACTCAGTCTCTGAGTCTGCCTTCCCAGAGGATTCTCTTGTGGGTGTGATGGGTGGTGGCAGACAGCCAGCTCTTCATAACGATCATCCCCATTAGTGGTACCATAAGTTTCCCTTCTTTCTCCTTCCCCTGCTCTGGATGGATGTGCCCCACTCAAGGCAGTGGGAATAAGCTGAGGCTTGATATGACTGAGGACTTTGGGAAGGATTATCTTGCACTAGACAGGGGATGGGAAGGGAAAAGGGCAGTTGGCCAGCAAGGCCATTTTCTTATGTCCAGCTTTAAACTCCTCTTCCCTGCATGTTCTGTTACAGTCAGGTTCCCAACAGGAACTGGCTGCAATCAACAAAGCCACAGATCCCAGGGTGTCCACAGATCCCCTGGCACTGCGGGGTCCAAGTTGCATATAAACATTAAATGACTTTTCTTCCAGGCATAGACTTCCCTGAGCCATTTCAGCATCCCTGACAAACAGACAAGTGCCTGGTTCTGGGTACTACTGAAAATCACATAAGACCCAACATAATGGTGGCTTATGCAAGGCAGAATTCTATTACTCCTGAACATAACAGCTCTAGCACTGGCTATTGAGGCCTCTCGAGGTGTCTCCACAGTCTTGGGGACTCAGACTGCTTCCATTTTTTGCTTGTCACTCCTAAGTTGTTGGCTCTATCAGTTTCGTAAAATATTGCACAATTCCATGTGCACATTCCCTCTAGTAGGAAGGGAGAACAAGAGGACATGGAAAGTACAACCTTTCCCTTTAAGGACGCAACCTGCAGGAAAAGAAATGCTGCATTCAGGACGAAGCTGCTCCACGTCAAAGATGCTAAGAGGAAACAAATATGCTGAGCTCTTTATCTGTAGTAAGTTTTGATATAAAAGATAGCAGTGATTCATGAGAGAATATTTACTTCCGGGTAGATATCCCACAAGGTCATCATGCGCATAAGTTCCCAAATATCAGTGTTAGTTAGTAAGGTTAATAATCTTGAATTTAGGTTATAATCTACTTTTTTTTCTGAAAAACAAAAGCAAATTCTGAGGGAATTCTCAATAATATTCTGTGGATGGAAACAATGTGTAAATTTTTAAAATCAAAATATCTTTTTAAAAAAGGAAGCAACCTGGGAATTGCACATGAATATTCACATGCTATTGGTAAAAATTAGTCACATGACTGCACCTTGTTGCAGGGGAGGCTGAGAAATGTATTTTTAAAAATTTTTGCAGCTGAAACTTGAGGTTCTATAACTAAAGAAGAAATAGAGAATATATGGGGGTGGGGTGAGTGGGGAAGGCTGGCTGGCCATATCAGGGATGTGTGTAAGAGGAATGTTTTTGGAAACTGGGGTGGAGCTAGAGTAGGGAGGGGAAAGGGACGGGCTCATTCTATCTTTTCTAACTTTCCTGCCTTCCTGGAGTCTTGTTTATCCTCCTTTGATCTTTCGCAACCTTAACTCTGGTATGTGGCTCTTTTCTTATCCTAACTTGGATCTTCTAAACTATCTCCTAGGTCAACTAATAGCTCTATGATTCACTAAACTAAGTGAGAGCACATAAAAATGTAGAGAATTTAGCTACTGAAACCTACTCTGTGCCAGACATGATTCCAGGTGTTGAGGATACAGCAGAGAGTGAACAGATGGGATTCCTTCCCTCTTGGAATGCAGATTACAGCGGGAGAAAATCAAGCCAATATAAGTCAAATTGCAGCTATGATTTCTGCTTATGGCCAAGAGGGAATAATCGCAGCTGGATTTATCCTTCTGCCCCAATTTAACAATTGGATAGAATATATAAAATAACAATTTTTCGGGCATTAGGCATTAAGCAAAGAAGACATAGTTATCTCTGAAAGATGGGAAATAAAAATGCTAGCCCCATAAATATTTCAGGGTAAAAATTTTTTTATTTCTTGTTTGCTTTTGAAACGTAGTCTTGAGGGTTTAGAATTTTAGGCTAAGAGGGTTTTTTTTTTCCCCTTAACATTTTAAGATGTTTCTCCACTGTTTTCTCACTTGAATTGTTTTTGAGGAGAAACCTGCTGTCATCCTTATTTTTATTCCTCTGTACATCATCTGTCTTTATTTTTCATCTGGCTACTTTTAAGGATTTCTCTCTTTTCTCTCTCTCTCTCTCTTTTTAAAAATTATTTGTCTTTATGAAGTATAGTCAGCTAAAATGTGTCAATTTCTGGTGTACATAAGACTTTATCATTAGCTTTGAGCACTTTGATTACGATGTGAGTTGGCGTAGGTATTTTTAATTTTTTATTTTTTTGGTACGTATGTGCATATTTCTGGGATTTGTAGAGCTACTTAGACTTGTGAGTTTATACTTTTCATCAACTTTGGAAAATTTTGCCCATTGTTTTTTTCAATTTTTTTCCCTGTCCTGAAAGAAACACCACAAGAAATGTTAAACGAAGCCTTTACACCACAAGAAATGTTAAACGAAGCCTTTAAGTCAGAAAAGAAATATTATTGGAGGAAAATATGAATCTCACAAAGGAAAGAAGCACACTGGAAGTAGTAGTTATACAGGGTAATATAAAATAGTTTCTGTTATTATTTAAATCTCTCAAAAAATCATTTACCACTTGAAGACTGATAACAACAATGTAGAGTTGTGTTTATAACATACATAAAAGTAAAATGTATGACCACAATAGCAAAAAGGCCTAGAGGGGAGAGAAGGAAGCATGCTATTACAGAGTTTTTATATTATATGTGAAGTGTTATACTATCACTTGAAAGTACATGGTGATAAGTTAAGTATATATAGTATAAATCCCAAAGCATTCACTAAAACATGTTATACGTAATAAACCAACAAAAATACATAATGAATTAAAAATACTCAATTATTCAAAAAGAAAGCAGAAAAAGAAGAAAAAGTGAACAAAGAACAGATGTGACAAATAGAAAACAAAGAGCAAGGTCATGCATAAAAACTAGCTGTATTAATAATCATGTTAAATGTAAATGGTTTAAACACCCACATTAAATGTGGAGATTGTCAGATTAGATAAAAAACCAAGACTGAATTACATGCTACTCACAGAAAAGTATTCCACTTTATTAAGACACAAATAGATTAAAAGTAAAAGAATGTCAAGTTAAGACTAATCAATAAAAAGCTGGAGTGACTCTATATTAGTGTCAAAGTAAATGTCAGAGCTAAGAATACTACCCAGGATAAAAAGAGTCATTTCATAGTGGTAAAGGGGTCAATTCATCAAGAGAAAATAAAGAGTTCTAAAGACTTATGCACCTGAAAGCAGAGTTTCAAAATAATGAAGCAAAAATATATAGAACTGCAAAGAGAAATAGGCAAATACATAATTACAGAGGCAGATTTCAATATTGCTCTCACAGTAATTGATAGAATAAGTAGACAGAATGTAAATAAGAATATAGAAGTTTTTACAACACTATCAAACAATGTGGTCTCATTGACATTTATAAAACTCTCTACTCAATAATAACAGGATACATATTATTTTCCACTACACATGGAACATTTACTAAGACAGATTACATAATCCAAGTCTCAGTAATTTAAAAGAATCCTAATTGTACAAAGTATATTGTCTGTTCATAATTTAAAAAAAATAGAGCTCAGTAGCAGAAAGACATTTGGAAAATCTCTCCAATATTTGGAAACTAAGTAATACACCTCCAAACCACTCATGTTTAAAGGCTGAATCAAAATAAAAAATATTTTGAATTGAATGAAAATGAAAACTTATATCAAAATTTATGACGTGCCACTAAAGCAGTACTTAGGAATTTATAGCACTAAACACCTATATTATAAACTGAGAAAGATCCAAAATCAATGACAGCAACTTTCACCTCAAGAAGTTGGAAAAACAAATTAAGCCCAAAATAAACAGAAGAAAGGAGATGATAAAAAATCAGATCAGAAATGAACGAAATAGAAAACATAAAAACAATGGAGAAATGGAAATAAAACCTGATTATTTGAGAAGACCAATAAGATAATTAATACATATTTGGAGTGATTGAAAAAAAAAGAGGGAAGATATAAATCACTAGTATTGTGAATGAGAGAAGGGACATCACCACCAATTCTACAGACATTTAAAGAATAATATATAAGGAAATCATATGAACAACTTTATGTAAATAAACTTGAAAACTTAAAAAGATAAATTCATTTAAAGAAACAAATTACCAAAGATCACCAAGAAGAAATTGATGGCCAAGATAGTTCTATGTCCATTAAAGAAACTGAATGATTGAACTTGCAGTTATAAACCTCCCATTAAGAAGTTTCAAGACCTGGGTGGCTTATCTGTAGAATTCCACCAAATATTTAAGGATGAAACAATACACAAAGTAATACACAATATCTTCCATACAACTGAAGAGAAAGGACTACTTCCTAACTCATTCTGTGAGCCTAGCATTACCCTGATATCAAAACTATGCAAAGACATTATGAGAAAAGAAAAAACTAGAGACCAGTACTCCTCATGAACATAGGTGTAAGGACTTTAAACAAAATTTTAGTAAATAGAATCCAAATATATATGACAAAAAGTATGTTATGGTCAAGTGTGGGTTTCTTTTTTCTCCTTTTTAGAATGCAAGACTTCACATTAAAAATCAATCAGTGTTGTTCATGATATTGAAGAACAACATGATCATTGCAATAGATGCAGTAAAATCATTTCACAAAATCCAAGATTCACTTGTGATAAATTAGGAATGGAAAGTGAACCTCTATCTTGATAAAGAGCATTTACAAAATATCTACTGCTAGCACCACACTTAATGATGAAAGACTGAAGGCTTTTCCCTTTGAGATAAGGAACAAGGTAAGGACTCATTGTCACTATTCCTGTTCAATAGTGTAGTGGAGGTTCTAGCCAACGCAACTGAGCAGGAAAAAGAAATGAAAGGCATCCACGTTATAAAGAAAGAAGTAAATCTGTCATTATTCACAGATGACATGATCATCTGTGTTAAACATTCTATGGCATCTATTAAAAAAACTAACTGAAAAGTGAATTTTTTTTAGCAAGATACAAAGTTAATATACAAAAATCAATTACATTTCTATATACTGGCAATGAAAAATTGGAAATTAAAATTAAAAAATCAGTATCATTTACAACAGCGGAAAAATATAAGGTCATTAAGGGATAAATCTGACAAAAGGTGTGCAGAACCTGTACACTGAAAATTATAAACCATTTCTGAAAAAAATTTAAAACAACCTAGATAGATGGAAAGATACACTGTGTTCATGGGTTGGAAGACCTATTATTGTTAAGATATTGATTCTCCTTAAGTTGACCTATAGATTCTACATAATTCGAATAATTCCAGTAGGGTTTTCAGAAATTGACAAGTTGATTTTAAAATGTATTTGAAAATGCAGAGTAGCCAAAACAGCATTAAAAAAGATCAAAGTTGGAACACTAACATTACACGACTTCAAGACTTAGAATAAAGCTCCAATAATGAAGGCAGCATTGTGTTGTGGTATTGGTATCAAGATAGACAAATAGATCAATGGAAGATCAGATGGAGAGTGTAGGGTGAGTGAGTAAGTGTGTGTGAACTACTTAGAACAGTGTCCAGTACATGGTAAACTCTACTATTCATAGCACTCATATAATTTACTCAAGTCCCCAACTAGAGTGCCAGCACTGACCTAATGTGCCTTTTGCACTAACTTCAGGACCTAAACAGGACAATGATCAGGAGTGGTAGTGTTGAGATGCTGGGGAAAAAAAAAAGAATTTCTATTTAACCTCTGTCCTAAACATAAACTGAGCCTCGTACCCACCTCTCCTTCCTCCTGACCTTAAATTGGTTAGAAGAAATTCAGGTCTAATCACAGGGAGAATATTATTACCCTGATACCAAAAGACATCACAAGAAAACAAAACTACATATATGTTTATATCATGCCGAGGTTCTTAACCTGCAGAACCTGAGATAAAAAAAAAGTGTGTTGTTTTAAGCTGCTAAGTTTTAGGATACAGGAAGAGTGTGCAGAGGCTCAACCTTGTCTGCTTCCTTCCTGAGGGAGGGAAGAGCTCACTGGCAAAAAAATGCCAGCCCAGGTGCACCAACGAGAAGGCCATCATCATCAATATTCCTCTTCCTTGCACCCATCTCTTATTCAACCAGTGCAAAGCCAAGAGGCCAAGGGGAGATTCATATGCATCCGTCATGCACCGCCCTCTCCTGCCCCACTACCCTGGCCCTCACTGGCTCCTACTCAGGTACCACATCCCTCCCAGCCTGCTCTCGTACTGCCAACAGCTTTTTCTCAGGCATAGCTCTGACCATGCCAGCTCCCCACTTAACAACACTCAAGAGCTCTTCAATTCCTCCTGAAGGAAGCCACAAAGCTTAGCAGGTGAGATTGCCCATGACCCACGGATAAAGGTGCAGGAGGATGGAGCGGTGCAGTAAACTCTGGAGCCAGGCTGTGGCCACCTAGATCTTGGCTCTGCCACCTACTGGGTTAGTCACCTAACCTCTCTGAACCTCAGTTTCCTCTTCTATAAAATGAGAATTATAATAGTATCTATATCATAGTGTTGTTGTGGAGATGAATGAGTTAGTGCATGTAAAATATTGAGAATGGTGCCTGGTATGTGGTAAGTTCTCAGTAATGTGCACATTCTTGTGATCCCTTAGGTTGAATGTTTGAGGGGGATTTGTCTGGATAGCACATTTTTCTTGCTGGGATCAGGCCCTCCTCCCACCCGTGCCTGCCCTACCCTTGACTGACCCACTCGGATAGTTTGCTTTTGCTGTCCCCTCTGCCTGGATGCTGTGTCCCCTAAACTCTTGGTCCACCCAAATGCTGCACTTCCCTCAATGCACCAGCACCCACAGGTCTTGGAAGCAGAGCACAGAGGAAGGAAATGGACTCTGGAGCTAGAGAGGTGTGGTTTCATCCCCGCTCCCCCTCTCACTTGCCATGTGATCTTAGACGTGTTATTCCACTGCTCCAAGTCTCAGTTCCTTCATGCTGCACATGCAGACAGTAACACCCACCCCACAGGCTTCTTAAGAGCATTGAATGTGATACTTCACGAGAAGTGCTTGGTGCACAGTGGGTGCCTAATCATTGCTGACTGACACAATCTATGCTGGGCTGACATAAGCCAGCCCAGCCCCCAGCACTTCACCTCCAGAAGGGCGGGCAAGATCCCTGGGGAAACCTTATCCACCAGTTTGCTCTGGGAAAAAGAACTGGAAACATTTCTGATTCTAAAGAGTAAATGTCAGAGGCTTGGAAAGGGATCTGAGGTTCTGAAAATAATCACTGGGTATGGAAAAAAGAAGAGGGAGGGAAAGGAGGGGTTGGGGTGGTGGATCAGGGTAAGAGACGGGATGAAGAGAGAGGGAGGGGAGAGAGGGGGGAGGGAGACACAGGCTCTGTGGGGACTGCAGGATCCCTCTTCTTCTTGAGATGAGAGACTCAGGCAGCCCCTGAGCATTCTCAGGGGGCACAGGAACCTGTCCTCCCCTGAGACTTGGGCCTGCTGAGCAGAGCCTGGGCAGGGAGACACCTTCAGAGCTCCAGGGACTCTCCATGCTGTGAACCTCCCTGGTCCTCCTTGCATCCTGGCTGGTCCCAGGGGCCCACCCATGGCAGCTCCTTGAAGTCCTTCCTCAGCACCAGTGTTTCCCACTGTTTCTCCAACCTGGCCCTCGTGACCTGGCTCCTAGGCCCCTTTCCACCCTGTTCCCTTCTCTGGATCCCCAGTGTCAGTGAGAATTGCCAGTTCCCTGTACAGCCTGGGAGCAGAAGCCCTCTTTGCTCTGGGCCTGGTCCCTCTCGCCTGAAGCTGAGGCTGACACTTGCCTGTCCCTGGGGTCTAGGTCCCTGGTGGGGCAGGGGCCCAGGGCCAACCTTTGCCCCCAGAGGTATCAGAAGACACTTGGGCATCAGGAGCCAGTGGAGGATGGCCCAGCTGTACATCAGCCAGAGGTTCGGATCACAGCTGGGCAGACAGTGGGCTCAGTGGGATGGCGCCACACAGAACTGGGAGGGATGGCTGCCCACATCATCCATCCATGTCGGTGATCATGCCTGAAGGATGCTCACCAGCCAGACCCAGTGACAGTGACCTTGGAGGGGCTGAGGAAGTAAAGGGGAAGCCCATTTATGGCCCAGAGGCCAAGCATAACGCAGACAGATCTGTGTCATGATGGGGGTGAGAGTGGGTATGCATTCTAGAGGCACTAGTGAGATGTCTACAGGTCAGAGGCATGTGGGTTTGAGACCTGGCTCTGCCACTAACTGGCTATGGGACTCTGGGTCGGTTACTACCTCCCTGAGCCTCGGTTTTCTCCTCTCTACAGTGGGGGTCTTGTTGGGAATTTCTGTTGCTGGGTGACCACCAAGATTAAGCATTTATATTTGTGTGCATGTATATGTATGTGTGTATCTGTATGTATATATGTGTGTGTATGTATGTGTATCTGTGTGTATGTTTCTGTGTATATATGTATACATATTTATATACATACACGTAACAATACATATATGTGTACATATATATTTGTGTGTATCCGTGTATGCATATGTGTACATGTGTGTATGTGTGTATGTATATGTGGCATATGTGTATATATGCGTGTGTGTATATGTGTACATATGGGAGGGCAGCACGCTTAGAGCTCCCTGGGAAGTATGGTGGACACGGTGTAGGGTGTGCTCACTCTCACTTTGCTGAAAGTGCGGCATTACTTACTGCTTCTATGATGACCCCCCTTTGATCCCAAATGACTAGCCCAAAGGTGAACCCCTCGTCATCTTCACAGCAGCATTTCGCCTTAGACACACCAAAAGGCCATGTGTCATTTGGATGAATTTTCACCTGCATGCTAAATGACAAGTCATTAGAAAATCTGTTGGGAGAAGTAGAGAAAGGGTACATATGAATCCTTGGAGAGAAGAGGAGGAGAGAGATGCTGTCTTGATTCCTTTGGCTTCCCATGCCTGGTACCCATGACGTCCAGTGGCATGCTGTTTCCATGATAGGCAGCAGCAAACATTATTAAATACTCCTTCATTGGAGTGGGATCTTGATACTAAAAGGGTCTTAACAAGGGTGGTAGCAGTGAGAAGGGAGAGACTAATTTCACCAGAGAGAGTGGGGTGGTAACGTCACAAGAGCTGTGACATTTGAGGGTGGGTTTTGAAGGGAGACTCACCAACAGCTGCCCATGAATCAGTGTAGATTGAGACCAAACTATTCTGTCCTTAGAAGGATACTTGTCATTGGATTTAGGGCCCACCCTGATCCAGGCTGATCTCATCTCAAGATCCTTATCTTAATTACATCAATGGAGACCCTTATTCTGAGGTACCAAGTAGGTACGTCTTTCGGGAATCCACTGCCAGGGTCCTCGCTGAGCTCCAGTTCTGCCTGGCCTTAGGCAAGTCAGTCACTTTCCCCCCCTGGGTCTCAGTTTTTCCCTAGGTCATCTCTAACACTGCTTACATCTAGAATGTTCCAACAGAGTGGAGGTCCCAGGAAATGATTCAGACCAAACTGTCTGTATTCAACAATGATGTTCCTGCTCTGTGCTGGTCTCAGTGCTGTATCCCAGGAGATGGGTGAGCTCCAGCCTCAGACCCCAGCCTCTAAGAACAGGGCTGGAGAGAAAGTAAACTTGAGGGGTGGCGACTGCAGCAGACCAGAGTGGGTGTTCCCTAGGGTTTGGGTCTGCTTCATTCATGCCACAACAGGGCCTGGCCCTGAGCAGGGACTGGATCATTCTTTCTTGATATATTTTGCAGCTGGTAAGAGCTATGAGGAGACATGCCCTGAATATTTGTCTCCAGAGCACAGAAGAGGAGCAGCTGGCTTTGTCTTGGAGGGTCCAGATGGCTTCCCATTGGAGAGGATGTTCAAGCCAAGGCCTGAAGGTTGAGTGACAGTGAACCCGGGGGTAGGTGGTGGGGAGCTAGGGTGCTGCTCCAGGTGCTCAAGGCAGGGGTAAGAGAGAGCTTTGTCTCCTCTAGGACAGACAAGTAGTACATAAAGGACAGCGTAGGAGGTCACACAACTTGCCCATGTCTTGTAGGTCCTGTACCTCATAACAGGTAGAGCCCAGGTGACCCCCTAGAAGTCCGACTCCAGAGCTGTTCTCATGACATCTCTCCACTCTGCCATTTGACACCATTATTGACAGTTAGATCACAGTTACTAGAGTATGTGTTACTATTCCCATTTTAAGATGAAAATGAGATATATTGATTTCCTATTCCAACTGTAACCAATTATCACAAATTTGATAGTTTAAAACAGCACAAAGTTATTGTTACAATTCTGGAAAGTGGAAGTCTGGGATCAGTCTCACTGAGC
Organism: Vicugna pacos; assembly: GCF_048564905.1. Lineage (NCBI taxonomy): Eukaryota > Metazoa > Chordata > Mammalia > Artiodactyla > Camelidae > Vicugna > Vicugna pacos. Next base: position 46,446,891 of record NC_132999.1, read on the forward strand.
TAAAGTCAAGGTGTCCATAGAGCTGGTCCTTTCTGGAAGCTCTGAGGGATAATCTGTTCCCTTGCCTTTTCCAGCTTCTAGAGGCTACCTGCATTCCTTGGCTCATGGCCCCTTCCTTGATCTTCAAAGCCAGCATCAAAGACTGTTCAGATTTTCTCTGACCTTGACCTCTGCTTATATTGTCATAGGTCCTTCTCTACCCTTATGTCCACTGTCTTCCCTGACTCTGACCCTCCTGTTTCCCTCTTACAAGCCCATTGTTCTTATATTAGACCCACGTGGATAATCCAGAATAATTTTCCCATCTCAAGATCCTGAGCTTAATTATACCTGCAAAGTCCTGTTTGCCATATGAGGTAACATAGTCACAGGTTCTAGAGATTAGGACATGGACAAACATCTTTGGGGGCCATCACTGAGTCTACTACATGAGGCTTCGAGATGGCTGAGATATGTGTCCCAAGATTCAGACCTATGATTAGTAAACAGGGCACTTGGTGCTAACCATTGTTCCCCAGTGTCTCCTTCCCTCGCTGCAGGGATATCCTGAGCTTCCCAGCAAATTGCAGCTCAGTTTCACACTCAGAGGGCAGCTCTGTGAGTTGAATCTCGCAGGGCAGTTGGCCTAATGGGCAGGTGTGACAGACATTGCAACAACCGTTGTATCTGAAGCAAATGATCCTGCAAAGCCAGCAGTTTATGGCTCGGAGAACTGGATGATGGGGTGCCACTCCTGTGCGACATCCCCTGTGGGCCATCCTCCCTTTCCCAGCCCCACAGGGACCAACTAAGCTGCAGAAGGACCAAGTGGATTCTCTGTGGATCTGGCCTCCACTGGGAGCAACCTTAAGTTTAGTGAAGGAAGAGAAAAAAATTCCAAGACTTTACTCTGCAGGGGCCGGAGCAGTGGATGCTCAGGTTGTACAGCTTTCAAAGTGCTCACTTGTGCTTGTGCCCCGCTGGACTCTCAACACCTCCCTGGGAAGTGGGGGCGATGTGGATGCTGCTTCCCCCTGGAAGATGTGGCTGTAGCATGATTGCTCACCATTCCCCGGCTACACCGCAGCTCCACAGGACTGCCTGAGAGCCTCCCATGGACATGACAGGGGGTATTGTGTAACTGGTTAAGGAGGAAAGATTTGGGATGCAGGGGCAAGGGCCTTGGGGAGGCCTCTCTGAACTGTCTCAGGAACATAGACCAAAGGGAGAGAAATAAAGAGAAACACCCAGCAGGTGCCACATGGAGAGTATAGCTCACCTGCCCAGGTGCCATAGACATCTCTGCCCAGCAGCCCCTGGTAGGGCCTGGGCCTCCTTCTAATCTGTGCACCTAGAGTGGAACAAGTCCTGGAAACAAGTAGGGGTCTGTAATGACCAAGGATTGAGTGAATGAATAGATGTACAGATGAATGAATGGATGGATGCATAGAAAGATGGATGAATGAATGGAGGGATGGATGAATGGATGGATAGACAGATGGATGGATAAATGGATGATGAATGGATGGATGGATGAACAGATAGATGGTTGGATGGATGAATGAATGGATCAATGAGTGAATGGATGAATGGATGGGTGGATGGATGGATGGATGGATGGATGGATGGATGGACAAGCACAGCAAGAAAGGGAGTGCAATATGGCACTTAGAGTCAGGACTGGAGAGCCTCTGTAGCCAGGCTTGGGTTTGAATCTTGGCTCTGCCAGTCATTAGCTGTATCCAGTTACTTAGCCTCCTCTGAGCCTCAGTTTCCTCAACTGTAAAATGGAAATGATAATAAAAGCATCTATCTCATAGGGCTGTTGTGAGAATCCCAGGAGACAATGGGTGAAGGTGCTTAGATCTAGACCTGGTGATCAATAAATCCTAGTTATTCTTAGGACGAGGGTAGTTTCTAGACTTCTGGAGTGCTTAAATATAGCAATTGACAACCTGCAGCAGAAAAGATGTCCCTCCCACTATCTAGCTTAAAGCCTTCACGCTACAGCTTGATCCTCATGCCTCTCCCTCACCAGCCACATTTGTCATCTCAGACCTTCTGAGTAGGCAAGTTCAGAACCGATTGAATGTGCAGCCAGATTACACTGATCAGTCAGTGCATCTGCAGCCCTGAAGTGACACCTGCCTCAAATCAATGATGGTTACAAAGTTGAGAGGGAGAACTATGATTTATTTTTTCTTTTTCCATGTCATATCCTTTCTGGAATAACCAACCATCTCTCTTGCAAGCAAATACCTCACCTCCTGCTGGCTGGCTCCTCAGGTCCTAGGAGGCTGGTGGGATCTGCTTTTAGTGGATCCCAGTGTCTGTCTTCATTTCCACACCTGGATGGAGCCCTAGGAGAGGCACTTCACAGAGGGGACTTCATCCTGCTCCCAGCAGCCCTAAGAGGTGTGGTTTCAGAGGGGTTGAGTCACTTATCCAAGAATGAACAGCCAGGAAGGGGCAGAGCCTCAATTTGAGCCTGAAACTCTGCACACAGCAGCAGACACCTGTTGAATTCTGTTACTGCTCTAAATGCTTGTATTCACTATGGTGACCGGTCATCTCCATTTACAGATGTTGAAACTGAGGCTCAGAGCGGTAGAATAACTGACCCCCAGTCACCCAGCAGTAAATGGATGTGCTGGTATTCAAAGTCAGGCAGTCTGGTTCTGGAACTCCTGCTCTAAACGCCTAAGCTTCCACTGCCTGGCAAGTCCCTGCTCTGCCTGCTCCCACACACCGTCCCGTGTTGTCCATCCCACCTACCTCCATCTGATGCTCAAATTGCCTCTCAGGAGCCTGTGCCTGACCCATCCTCAGCTGGTGTTCACCACTGTCCAGGACAGCTTTTCCTCCATAAGCTTGTCACTCACTCAGCGCAGTGCAGTGACTCACTGAAGCCATCCAGCTTAGAAATCTCCATGGTGGGACCTGAACCCGGGTCTACTGGCTCTAAAACAGATTGGTTCTCCTCTCCCAGAGCGATGAGAATGATGTCCCTCGAAACAATGAGAAAACCTGCCTAGAAGGTAGAGAAGCCAGGTGAGACGCTGAGATGACGGGAGGCAGGCAGTGAGTGTCACAGGCTACTGTTAGCCTGAAAAATGGGAAGAGTTTGAGACAGGGCCGTGTCCTGATCAGTGGATGGACTCAGAGGTCAGAGGGATGGACGGGCTGGCAGGTGCCCAGGCAAAAGTGATGAGGTGAGATGGAGGAGCCATGGAAAGACAGCACAGCCAGATGGATGAGGGGGAAGGGGAGAGGAGAGAGGAGGAGGAACTGACCAGGGAAGGATGAGCGCAGTCATTGGGACTTTGGTATCAGGCAGACCTTGGACTTGAAACTCAACTCTGCCGCTTTTCACATACTCTGCATTTGTTTAATCTGTCTGGGCTGCAGTCTCCTGTCTGTGAAGAGAAAAATCACACTTCCTAAGGTTGTTGTCAAACCACTCTCATGAAGTGTTTTGTACCTTTTTACATACATTTTTATTCTTTTACCAGAAATAATATATAATATTCAGTGCTTTAATTGATATGCCATATTGTAAGCCTTATTTTACATCTATTTTAACCCAAAATTAATTGTTAAAGATATATCCGTAATAATTAATGAATGGATGGATGGATGAGATAATTACAGAACAAAGCCTATGGTGGAAAAGCTTCCTTCAATCACTGGGGACAGGTTCAAGCACAGGCCAGGTCATCTTCTCATGGCTCCTCCATCCCCTGGGGCCTTCCCAGCTCTGCCTGGGGACCTGCCAGCCTCTCCCTCCCTCTGGCCTCTCGGAGTCTGTTTAGCCATCAGATGCAGTGCTTCCAGAAACCCTCTCCAGTTCTCAGGCTCACAGATGCCGGGAGGGGGGAAGTGGATGCTTCACCAAGGGTAACTAAGCAGAACAATAACAGTGCAACCTGGCAATTCCGCCACAGGTTGAGGATGGACATGCAGTCACACCCTGACTACTCCTCACCATGCTGCCAAAAATTAATCTTGCCTTTAAAGAGCTCCATTTCCCCAGCAGAGCCACTTTATTAGAGAAGACCCTTCTCCGCAAAGATAGAACGAGGAGACCAATAAAACTCCCCTGGTTTCAGCATTGCTTTGGAAATCGATGTGCTGTGATTGCAAATCCAGCATCTGTCGGCAGCCGCCTAATTTTAGCTGCATCTTTGCAGGCTTCTCACCAGGATTATCTGCCCCTTTGGATGGGCAGAGCGGTTCCCTGAGCATCATTGATCTTTTGACTAACATGTCCTAATGAAATACAAATCTGTCGTCACTTAAAAAGCCATCTGTCATGGCAGCGTAGAAGAAATGCTACCAGGAGAACAATAACCATGATTTCATTTTAAGACCCGGCCTTCCTCCCACTTTTCCTGCCAGAAAAAAAAAAAATCAATAACTTTTACTGTTTCATTTTGTCACAGAGCAATAGGGGGAAAGCCATCAATAAGGTGTTAAAGATATTTCCAATTATGTGTGAACTCCCTGTTATGAGGGAGTTAGCACCTATTTGCACAAGGGAAGTTATCCGAAGCTTATTCTGTGTTTCTGTCCTGGGGCACTCTGCCTGGGTAAATGGCTAAGGAGGTGAGGGGGTGCAGGGTTTGCAGAGGGCCTGGGGCCCCCGAATATGCAAGCACCACCGTTACAGAGCATCAGGCCATTCCTGGGTGGAATGGTCAGAATAAGTAAAGCTGATTATTGTCTTGCAGCCCAGAGCCCAGGCAGTGGGAATTCCCAGGAAAGGGAGGAGGGAAGGACCACTGCTTGCAGGGGGAGAGTGGGCGACGCTTGCTTTCCCGGCAGGACTGAGTCATCAAGTCTGACCCTCTGAGTGTCCAGCTGCCTCATCCTTAAGTGGGGCCTTTGAGACACAAGGGAAAACAGACTTGACCCAATATCACTCAGCAAGTTAATAGCAGAGAGGAAAGATGACGTCCCCACTGGTCAGCCCCATAGGGAAAAATGGCCTTCTGAGCGTGGAATATTGGGGATATAAATCTCTCCAGCCTGCATTTCACATCCCATAAAGTCTAGACCTAGGTTGGAGGATACTTTAGGTATATTTTTAAAAATCGGTTTTATTGGGCTGATGTAGATGTAACAAAAATTCAACAATTTTAACCATATAGTTCGATGAGTTTTGACATATGTACATAGTTTCTAAAGTACCTCCACAATCACAATGTTCACATTTCTATTAACCCTCAAATTCCCTCCTGTCCTTTGGCAGGCAGTTCCTTCACATAACCCATCACCTTGGTCAATTGATTCTCTCTCTGTCAGCATGGTTTTTCCTTTTCTAAAATTTTATGAAAATGAAATCATTGAGTATTCAGTCTTTTGTGTCTTTTTAAAAAATTCAGCACAATGACATTAAAATTCATCTGTGATGTTGTATATATCAGTTGTGCATATCTTTTTTGGAGTAGTATTCCATTGTATGGATATTCCACATTTTGTTTATCTATTCATCAGTTGATGAACATTCTTTCCCGTTTTGGGGGTATTATGAATAATGGGACTATAAATACCCTCATACAAGTCTTTGTGTGGATGTTTCTATTATATTCTCTGGTGAATATCTAGCAGTGGAATAAGTAGACAATACAGTAAGTGCATATTTAACTTTTTAAGACATTGCCAAACTAATTTCTAAAATGATACCATTCTGTATTCCCATCAGCAATGTATCAAAATTCCAGAGGTTCAACATCCTTGCTAGCACTTAGTATTGTCAGGCTTCTTAATTTTATTTTAGCCATCCTAGTGGGTATATGGTGCTTTTTCATTGTGGTTTTATTTGCATTTCCCCAATAACAATGATGTTGAGTATCTTTTCAAGGGCTTTTTTGCTGTTATATATTTTCTTTCATGAATCAGCTATTTGGATCTTCTGCCTATTTTATTATTGTCTTGTTGGTGCACTTTATATATTCTGGATGCATGTGAATTTTAAAATCAGATTGTCCATCTCAACAAAGTGTCAGTTGAGATTTTGACTGGGATCACATTGTATCTGTAGGTCAATTATGGGATAATTTACATGTTCAAATATTGAGTTTTCAGTTCCATGAACATGGGCTATTCTCCATGTATTTGGGCTTTTTTGAATTTTTGTCAGCAATTTAAAAAATAATTTCACATATTTTGCTAAATCTATCTCTTCATGTTACATTATATAATGGTATATAGTATATATTATGTTTTTAATGCTTTTATAAATGTTTTTTTAAACAATCTTAGCCTTTTAAATAGAATTTTTAGATCGTCCATTTAAGGGCATAATAAATATGTCTGGATTTAAATCCACCATATTGCTATTCATTTTTGTTTATTCCATCTGTCCATTGTATCCTTATCCTATTTATGCTGCATTTTCTTGAATTAATTAAATTTTTAATAAGTTCATTTTTAATCTCCTTTATTGGTTTATTAGCTATATTACTTTTATTTATTTGTATTTTCACTGGTTGCTTGATCATTTATAATGTACAACTTTAATTTATCAGTCTATCTGCAAATAATACTATACTAGTATAAGAACCACAATTTACCATCCAAGCCTTCTCCTGGAAACTACAAACCTTAAATAATCTCCAGAATTCTAAAACATCTACCATCTACCTGACAGATTCTGCCAGTTCAATTATTATCTAGGTGGGGGAAGAATTCTTGGTGCTTCCTACTCTGCCATCCTCCTGTGACTTACTGACCATTGTTTCTCAAAATATTTTTTTCTGTCCCTATCTCTCCCCCATATCCTCTTCTTCTGGAACTTCAGTTACAGATATGTAAGGTCATCTGACACCATTCCACATGTTACTGATATTTTATTCATTCTTTCATTCTTCAGGATTTTTTCTCTCTGCTTTATTTCAGATAATTTCTTTTGTTATGTCTCCAATTTCACCGACATTTTCTGTTTCAGGATCTAATCTGCTGTTAATCCTATCACCTGTAAGTTTTTTTTCATTTCTGAAATTGTATTTTTCAGCTATATATGTTTTATTTGAGTTTTTATAACTTAGCCTGCTTTTATTATCTTTTGCTTTCTTAAACATACAGAGCATATTTACAATAGCTGTTTTAACAGCCTTATTTACTATTTCCAGTGTATCTCTCATTTTAGGATTCCTTCCTATTGGTATTTTTGTTTATTTGTTTTGGTTTTTGGTGGTTATAGGTCACATTTTCTTGCTTCTTTGAAGGTCCTGTAATTTTTTGTTAGGCGTTGGACATTATTACTGTATGTTGTTGGTTGCTAGATTTGTCACATTTTTTTTTCAATAGTATCAGATTTTCTTCAGGGAAGCAGTTAAATTATTTTGAATCAGATGGATACATTTGAGACTTGTTTTTAAGTTTATTAGGGCAGATACAGAACAGAGTTTATTTTAGGTTTAATTAATACTACTTCTAATCCAATAGCCTTCTGAGGATTCTACCTGATGTTTTATTTATATTGAGGCCTTTCCACTCTAGCAGACAAGAAGAAAAACTACCCAGCCCTGTGTGAGCTTCAAGAATTTCTCTGTATTCCCTATTCTGGCAGTTCTTTCCCTGGCTCTGGGTACTTTCCTGTCACACATACCCAGATCATTACTCAGATAGAATCTTGACAGATCCCTCTGCATGTCTTTGGAAGTCCCTCTCTGTGCAAATCCCTCCCTCCCTCCTCTGTGCAGCTTGGGAAAACAGAAAATAGTCTGTTGTCCCAATTGTAGCCACGATGGCCCTCTCAAACTCTGGTCTCTTTCTCCTCAGATCATCAAATCTGCCTGGCTCTGTTTGAATTCTCACTCTGTTCTTTGCAGGCTGGAAGCCACCTCCAGGGAGTAAGCCCGGATAGTCATAGGACTCAATTAATTTGTTTCCTTTCTCCCTGTGATCACACTTTTGTGCAGCCAGTTATCTATAGACAGTTGTTTGACATGTTTTGTTCACTTTTTAGCTGCGTAAGGTGGGAGGTTCAGTTCCATTCCTGTTCCTTCATCATGGCTAGAAGCGAAAATCTCACTTATATAATTTTCCTATGGTTTTTATGTATATTTTTATGTCATTATTATTAAATTCATTTTTTTTCAAAACTGAATCTGACATAGAAACCCCAAATCTACAACTGACAGCCATAGAGCTTCTCAGAGTGAGTGTAAGGGAGCTCTGAGGCTGCCGGCATGCACACTTCCTTCACCCTGACTCTGACACCACTCCCCTGCAACCAAGGTACCTCAAAAGAGGCGTGTCAGTGAACACCTCTGGTTTCCAAGATACACTTAGCCCCTTTTTTAGCCTAATATTCAAAGGCCTTTGCTGCATGTCCCTTCTGACCACCCCCACCTCATCTCCTGTCCCTCCCCTTTACTCTCTTCAACCCCTTCACCGTCACCTGCCCTCCACTTGACGCTCCAGCCCCGTGGAGATTCTTGCTGTTCCCTTATGCACCTCCGTGCCTTTGCTTATGCTGTTCCTCCTACCTAGACTGCCTACACACACCCTGCGCCCACCTTCAGCCTTTCTGTAATAGGAAAGAACAAATCTGACTCCATATTGGATCTGTTCTTTTGACTTTAACCCTGTGCTCTGTTTCCTGTGCTGAGTCATGTTGATTCTGCACCTTTTGTAAAAGGATGTTGCCTATAGCCTGAAATATACAAGACAGCCCATTTTCAAGGCTCTGACCTTTAAGGGTATAACACTTTCCCATTCATATAAAGATAAAAAGTTGCAGAACAGAAAATAACATTTGTGTTGTTGGAGGTTTGCAGGAACATCATGACCTGACCGACCTGACCTCCGTGGACACCTGCAAGAACAAAGAATTCCAACACCAAGAAGTTTGTAACAACCAACCACACCCTCTCCCCTTTCTAGCACAAAAGGAGCCTGAATTCTGACTTGGGAGAAGATGGTTCTCCAGGACGTTAGTTTGCCATCTTCTCAGTCTGCCAACTTTCCAAATAAAGTCATTATTCCTTGCCCCAACACCTCATCTCTCGATTTATTGGCCTGTTGTGCAGCGAGCAGAATGCATTTGGACTCCGTAACATTTCCACAATGCTCAGCATCACATCTCACATGGGGCCAGTCCGTGAAGTAAGCACATATCACTAAAATTGGCAGTGTTGGGCAAAATTGCCTGCATTCTTTAAATCACTATTTCCTTCTTAAAAATCTTACTTTGTTGAACACATATAGCTGAAGTTATGGAAGTATCCTCTGTCTACACTGATTGCTAAGCTCTTCAGTGTCTCATTCAATTATTAAACTATAAAACTATTTGTGGCTTTAACACAAACCTGACACACAGTAGTTTGTCAATAAATATCTTCAGAATAAATGAAGAAAGGAGGACAGGAGTTCAGGAGGGAGGCATCATCCGAGCAGACAAAGCAGGCAAGAATAAGCATGTCTAGATGGGGAAGAGGGCAAAGTACGGAGCGGATTTAAGAGGGAGGGAGATGACAGGCACAGGAGAAACGGCCTAGATTAGCGTCTGAATCTCTGTATTCAGATTCTGACTGCCAGTTTTTGTGTGACTTTGGGCAAATTACTTAGGTTCTCCAGGCCTCTGTTTTCCATAAAATAGGGGTCAAAATGTCTACTTCACAGGGCTCTTGTGGAGTTGAAACAAAGTATGCATTAGGTCCTACAACATGAAATGATTGATATTTGACTATTTTTGACCTGTAAACGTTACAGAAGCCGAAGCCCTGTAGTAACAAAGATCCCAGGAGGCCCCGCCCCTCCCCAGCCCGGATGGGCCCCTCCAGGCAGGAGGTGCATCTTTGAATATGTAAGGCTTGTGGCTGATCTGCATCAGAAGCAAAAACGTCCACTGTCCCTGCTTTCAACTGTCCCCTGCTGGCCGGTTCAGAGCCTGGTGTCCTCTCAGGTGACACCAAAGAGCCTGTGGCCTGGGAAGCTCAGAGATTTATTAGATGTTGCCACAAGGCAGCTGTGGCTAGCACTGCAGATCAAGACTTCGGGTATTTCATGTTCTTTATTTTTCCAGACAATCAAAGACTTTTAACTGACTATTTGCTTCATACCAGGTGAATGTGGGAACCAGATTTCCGGAAGGCAGGACTTGGCAAGGGCCCTGGGGGACATGCAACTCTTTTTCCGTGTCTGGAGCTCCCAGGGCGCCTTTGAGGGGGTGGGGATGGGGAACAGGAGGGCAGGTGCCTGGAGGGAGGAGGGGGATGAGGTGTAGCTGCCTAGTGGTTCTGTTTACTCCCATTCGCTGCAGGTTAGCTTTAAATGGGATAAAATCATCCTTTAATCCCTTTTATCTCTGTTCAGTACTTCTAGAAAAGAGCTCCTTGACATTTTAAGTGAAAAAATATGTAAGAGTGAAAGGCTCATGATATTCAGTGGAAACTGTAGGGTGGAGAAACCGGAGAGTATTTACAGTATGTGCCTCCTTAATGCCTTGAATATGGAACCAGGTGAGGTGAGAAGAGGGTGCTGATGCCGACTCCCGTGGGGATGTGCGGCAGGGTCCCCACGGCATGTTCCTGTTCTGGGGGTAGGCAGGTAGTGGTGGGGGCTTGGCCCTTGTGTCCTCCTCACACCCGCCTCCCCTGACTGGCAGTGAGGCTAGCACGTCCCTAACCTCACCTCACCTCCCTCCCCTCCCCTCCCCTCCCTTACCTTACCTTCCTCACCTCACTTTACCTCCCCTCCCCTCCCTCAGCTCCCTCACCTCCTTCACCTCACTTCACTTTCCTTACCTCACCTCCCTCACCTTAGGAGGCAGCCTTGACTGCCTTTTCAGCCCCTGCTGCCTTTTGGTCCTCTTGTCATCCTTGCCCTGCCTGCAAAACAGGCCCCTTCAACCTGAATAATGCACCCCCTCCTTCCCCTTTATTCCCAGTGGGGCATCAATCCCCACCAGGCAGAGGGGGGCAGTTACAGGCCAGATGCTGGGCCAAGGTGGCAGGTGCTGAGCAAGGTGAGCAAGGTGCTTTGTACCTGCCGGGGCTGCTCCCCCGGGACAGGGCGGAGGCTGCCTGACCAGCTTCCTGCCTGAGGAGGCGCCCCCATCCCCCCACCCCCCTGAGGCACTGGGGCCCTGGAGAAGTGTCTTCAGCCCGACCCAGAGAGAGGGGGAATGCTTAGGGGCTTGAACCCTCTGATTCAGCAAGAAGCAAGTCGTGCCCATGATGTCATTGTCATGTATATAGTCCACAGGACATGTGCCAGTCCCTTTAAACACGTGGCGTCCTGTGGACCTTGGTCATTCCCCAAGGAGCATTTCCTGGAGGTGGACTTATGAAACCAAGCACTCCAGATGCATGTGCCAGGCTGTCCCACCATGACTCTGCGTGACCGTGGGCCAAAGATTCCATCTCTCTGACAATACGGGGAAACATCTAGGAAAACAGAAACCAGGGTCTCACCATCAGAGAAAGGAGTGAGCAACAGGAGGAAGGGAAAGCTAGAAGCAGCCCTGTTTACAAGACCCACTTTTCATCTCTGGAAAGTAGAGGTGGCCATAGCACTCGCCTCCTGGGGTTGCCGTGTCCACACACAAAACCACTCAATCGTTCATCATTATTACCACTTTATTGTTATTACTATGGCCCCCTGCAGTGTGAACGCGCTTCCTGAGTGGCAGAGCCCAAGGCCCCTCTGACTGTGACCTTCCTCTCCTACCACTAGGACCCCATATGAGCCTCTTCCTCCTGCTTTTATATCATCACTGAGGTCAGCCCTGGGGCTATGAATTTATGCCACTGCTAATCTTGCCGACACTTTCAAATTGTTCAGTGAAACGTTGTTCGCGGATGCATGAAAGCTAAAATTCATGCCTGATTCATGATAAGTTCTGAGTTACTGGGTTCTACTGTTCTTCCCATACCTATTTGCTCATTTAATAATGATATAAGTATTATAAACTATGCTAGGGGTTGCGGATAACTGACATTCATCCATTCATTCATCCAATGAACACTTACTAAGTGCCTACCACAAGCAGGGAACAAATGACCGCAGTGAGGTCAGGGAAACTGACGGTGAGGTGGGGGCTCATGTCAGGGAGGGCGTGGCCAGTGGAGGCTGTGATGGAAGGCTGATTTCAAACAGGGGGAAATGAGGACCAGGTTCTCACTTTTGGAAAAAGGAACGAGAGATATGGAAACAAGAAGACCAGACTCATCCCTGCTTACAAAATTCTGCAGTGCAGAATCAGGGGAAATTACTCAAATAATTGACTTTGTCGAAGAGGCACCAGGACTAAAAGTCAGAGACAAACTGTGGGAAGCACTACCTTGCTTGGCCTGCCCGCCGTGCCGACTCCGGACTGCTCTCTCACCTGGCTGCTGCCGGGCCCCAAGCAGCCCCTGTGGTGCAGCCTCCCGGTTTCTCACCGAGGGCTCTCCCAGTCCACAGAATTCTCCTCCTGTCCGGAGGGTACCACGGGGCCCTTGCACCTCACCTGGCCTCCTCATGTCTCTCCAGGAAACCCTGAGGCCTCCACCCTGGTGTCCTGAGGACCCTCCTCCTGTTATGGAGTCCAAGGTTCTACTGCTTGCCGTGCAAGTGACTTGTTCCCTTTCGTGGAGTTGCCCAAAGGATTTTTTTTTTAATTGAAGTACAGTCAGTTACAGTGTGTCAATTTCTGGTGAACAGCATAATGTTTTAGTGATACATATACATACATATATTCATTTTCATATTCTTTTTCATTATAGCTTACTATAAGATATCAAATACAGTTCCCTGTGCTATACAGAAGAACCTTGTTGTTCATCTATTTTATATAGAGTAGTTAAAAATCGCAAATATTTTCTAATTTTCAAATGACGTAAGCATCTCCCCCTACGTATAGCCGCTTTCCTAGCACTAATTACTGTGTCATCTATCTTTCCTCTCTTATTTGCAACTCCCTTCTGCCCCATATGGGGTTCCCGCACACATCCCTATCTGTTTCTGGTTCCTCCACTGGCCTCCTCACCATGCACTACACCAATGCTGCAAAGTCTGAACAGGAGAGCTTTATCATAAATCTTGGTGTTGGGGAGAGTGAGTGGTCCTTGTTCTTCGAAATTATTTCCCATATGAGCTTTTGAATCAGCCTATCATGTTTCACCTGAAGCTCTGCTGGGATTTTAATAATTGTAATTACGTTGCCTTCATAGATTAGCTTGGGGAGTAATTGACATCTTCAGACTATTGGTCCTTCCTATCTATAAGCATGCTCTATCTCTCCCTTTATTCAGCTTTTTCTTTTATGTCTTTCAATAAAGTTCTGTAATTTTCTCCTTAAAGGTCTTGCACGTAATTTACTAGATTTATTTCTTGGTACCTTCCGTGGTTTATTGGAACTTTGGGGTGAGGTGTGACTGCTGCTGGAACTCAGTCACTTACGAACGGCAGGATCCTAGTTAAGTCCCTTAAATGGTGCAGTTCTCAGCTTCCTCATAAATAAATATACCTCCATCGTAGAGTAGGCGTGTAGAGCAAATGAAACAAAGAGTGTGCTACCCTTAGAACATCGTAAATATCCAATAAATGTTAGCTCGTCCTGGAGTCAGTATATATTTGGAGGTGTGTTTGTGAATCTGTGTACTTGTACCCACGTGACTGTGCTTAGAATATGGTCCCCAGGCAGAAACAGATGTGACAGCTGCTGACCTACGCCTTCCTCCCTCCCAAGTAAAGAGCGTTCAAGAAAGCACTTTTAAAACACATGGTAAAACTAGAACATCTATTGAATCCCAAAGCAGGGCTAATTAAATTACACTACAAAATTATTCTAGTTAACTTACCAGAAAATCAACTAAAAAAGAAAATTATTGTAAAGATTTTTTTTCTGTTCAAAATTTAGTATGACTTATTACCATAATTTTTCTTCTAGACTTTTCCAGAGCAAAAATGCGTAACTAGCTTCATTTCTCTAAAAGTTTTATTTTTATAAAACAGTGCATGTTTTATCAGACACACTCAAACATTAGGGAAAAGTACAAAGAAGTAGAAATTTCTCCCAATTATACCAGTGAAGTAGAACCATGGTTAACATCTTGGTCAATATCTTTTTTATTTTTCTTGATACCAATAAATGGGCTTCTGGATCTGTGCCCACTTTTTGTTCTTCCTCTACAAGGTATTGTGGGTATACTTCCACTTTAATAGTTGCAAAATTACATCATTTTATATCATTGCATTATATTCCATTTTATAGATTTGCACTAATTTATCAAATCAATTCCCTCTTTACAGCTCTTTGATCTTATGAAATTAGCCACACTCCGATGAACCACTGCAGCACACTTTTTTTTTTTTTTTTGTGAGTTTGTGTGACCGCCTCCATCAATGCATTCCCTGGGAGTGAGATGATCAGGGTAAAATGTGTGCTCATTTTACATTTTGACACATACTGCCAAACTGCCTTCCTGTAAAGGTTGAATCAATCAGCACTGCTATCATTGGTGCGTGAGGTGCCCATTTTCCAATAAGCTATGCGGGTTTGTCAGCTTTCTTAATCTTCACCTATCTGGTGAGTGGAAAACAAACCTCTCTTCGTATATGCATTTCTTTCATCAGTAGAGAAGTTAGACATCTTTTCATCTGTTTATTGGCTATTTGAATCTTCCTTTATGGATTGCCTCTCTGGTAGTGAGCACGTTCATCTGGTTGTTTGATAAGCTCTTTGCGTCTTAACATTGTGTATAACATTGGGTAACCTCCCCTTGACTTTGGGCTTGGCCGTGGCACTTGCTTTGGTCAACAGGATGTTAACAGATGTGCCGCAGGCAGAGGTTTTAAAAGTGTGTGCCTGGGCTTGACCTCTTGTGTTCCCGTTGACCCCAAGAAAAGATGATGTCCTGTCTGACCCGCTGGTTGCAGAGGAATGAGAGACTCATGGAGCCAGCCTGGACCAAACCCACAGCCTGGAGCCAAGCCTAGCCCAGCCCAACCAAGATCGGCAGAGCCACAGCTGTCAAGCCACAGACACGGGCAAAAATAAATGATTATGGCTTTAAGCCACTGAGTTTGGGTTGGTGTGTCGTGCAGCAGCGTTATCGGATGGATGACTGACACATCCTGTCATTCTCTTGCTGTGTGATCTTGTGCCTGTCACGTTCTTCTCTGGGTTTCAGTTTCTTTAAAGGTGGCATGAAAGAGTTGATCACTGAGTGATTTCTCAGCTCTCTTCCAATACTAAGACTCTGGATTGCAAAACAGGGTTTGGGGGCGAGAGGGGAGGAGAGTGTTCCAGAATAAAATCCCAATGCACTGGTGCAAAGAAGGCTATGCAGGAAAGGCGATGTGAGGGGACAGGTTTATCTCACTGGAGCAGGTGGTCTGAGCAGGCAGGCGGGGGTGGCTTGGCCATCGGGGGCTGATGCAGGAATGTTTGGGTCTGGGCTGCCGGAGCTGCACCTGTCCGTCCTCCACTGCTTCTGAACCTCTGGTGGATTAGCTTCTGACCCACCGTGCTGCTGAAACTGCCTTCTCAGTTATGACTCTCATCAACAAATCCCCACTTTGGCCCATAGACTCCCAGAACGTGATGCCTCCTTCCCACCCTCTTTCCTGGCTTCTGTGCCTCCTGGTCTTCGGGCCCTCGCATCTCCATCTGCCCACTTGGTTTCTGTCTTCTTCTCTGAGTCTACTCTGAAGGTGTCCCTCAAGCTTCCTTCCTCAGCTTCTTCTTCTCAGCTTAGTAATGAGTGGACTTCAGGGATCTGGACCCCAAGTGAGGAACCTGGGTACATAGGTCAGGGTTCCAGGCAAAGCAGGCACAGGGCATGAGAAACAAGATCTTAATACTGCCGAAAAGCAAGTGACAGCTTGGCATGAACACTAAGGGACCCAGTGCTGGACTGAAAGAACTATTATGTGTTATAGCTCCACATCTACTCGCAGCTCCAGCGTGACCATTCCTACCTCATATATTCTGTACTCATGGCTGCAATAGATGGTCTGAGCAGGGGTGGCCAAACCTCTCAGGCCACCTTAAAGCAGAGGCGGGCAGTCTCCATCTCTCCTCTGTTCAGCACAGGATGGTCCTCAAATGCTCTTTTTTCAGTAGACTTATTCTTTCCTTTCCCTCTAGCATGAGTACCCTCTCACTGCTGGCCTCTCCCACTGTCCTGTGAATTCTTAGCACATCCTGGACCGCAGCCTATGGGGTGATGGATGCTCCGCTATTCATCTTGCAAGTAACCTTTGCCTTGGATTGTGATTTTGCTTGAAGAGTGTTCTTGCTGCTCTTCTAAGTCCCACCTGCCTGGGTTTGGAAATCATCCCTAGACAAGTCTTTGCACAGTCTTGTCCTCTCCAGACCCCTTGTAAAGAATCCTCATGATAAGACACCCAGGATTTATCATCACTGGTACTTTCCTTACAGGTGTGATGGAGTCAGCATGTTCAAGGAGAAGGAGAATGAAGTTGGAAGCAGACACACCTGGTTTTTGAGTTCTGGCTCTGTTATTTGCTGGTCATGAACAACTCACTCCCAACCCACTGATGACACACATGCACACACAACAATGCCCAGTGTCTAACACGTGACTCAGTGAATCATAGCCTACCTTCCAGAGGAACTTTTTTTAAGCATTTATTTTGTTTCTCTTGTTTTCATCACATCATCTGCTTTCTTGCCTGTAGCTGGCACAAAGGTAGCTGGGACTCTGAACTCCTGTGACAAAGCAGGTGCCCAGGAAATGTAGCCAGTTGTAGTGTAACATAATGGGGTTCTATGAAAAATGTGTGAGTGTGTTCTGTTCTTCGCAACATTAGGCATGTACCAGATTTCCTTTCTCTGTCCCCCATGTCCCTCACCCTCACTGTATCTGTTATTATGACTTTGCTCTCTTCCACTTTGACTTGAGTGATTTCTTGAAGCTGATTCTCCATTTCCCTGATAGAATCTCCAGTTATGATCTATCATCTTTGTGGTTGGTTTTTACATGACATTCATTTCTGCAATGTTTTCATTTCTTTCATGTCTCTCCTAAGAGGTAGACCAGATCATTTTTCTTCTCTTATTGTACAACTTCCATGGATAATTCTTCTTTGAATCTCATTCTTCTTTTCAGTTGTGTTTTGTACTTTGTCATCCTGTCCCCTGGATCTTGGGTAATTCCTCTTAGGAGGCAAGTTCTTCCATCTTTTACTCAAGTTCTTGTTTCCTCTTAATGAGGTGGGAAGCCTCATGAAAAAGACTGGCAGGACCTCCAGGCAAGGCCACTACTTTCCTGCCAGCGCCATCCAGGTCCCTGGCCCGTAGCATTATCTTGCTTTTTGCCTCTATAAAACGGCTTGCTTCTAGGAAAGCGGAACTTACCCCTAAGATTCTATTGGCTCCCTGAGCTCATGCCTGATTGGCCCAGTTCTATCACTCCTGATTGGTCCATTTCTAAAAAGCTCATTCCTGATTGGTCCACTTTGTTACACCTTATTTGCATATGATGTTGCAAAGTTTAGACTGGCAGCCTATGAAAGCCTATGTAAACCTACAAACGGGGTCCAGAGCTTGGCGTGTTAACTCCTCTGGGCCCACCGGCGTAATAAACCTGAGTTCTCCAACCCTCTCAGTGCTGCTTGTTCTCTCGTCAGGATCCAGGTTGCTGTCACAGCTGAGCTGTAACACACTTTGCTGCAACAAGGAGGAAAGTTCTTCCATCTTTTACTCAAGTTCTTGTTTCCTCTTGTTTGTAGGAAGGTACTTCCAGTGCATGTGTCTTGTGTTTCTCCTTGCTGGTCATTCCTCACCTTGAGTGGGGTAGTTATTTGGGGGGGGCGGTGCAGGTGGGGCAGTGAACTGGGTAGTCCTTAAATTCTATTTGGGTTCATGATCTCAGACATCTTCAGAGCAAAGACATTATACCCTTTGCCCTGGGAGAGCTATCTCCCTCCACTTTCAGGGTCAGCAGTTTGGTGTACTCTTGGCAAAGCTCGTTAGGTCTCTGTAAGCTGTGGCCCAGGTATCTCTGCCTCTTCCTCCTTCAGGCCTCTTTCCCTTGGGCGGTCATAGTCAGGGGGCTGGGGGTGGAGAATCTCAGTGGCTTGCCAGCTTGGTGCCTCCTCAGGTCATCACCCCTGCCAGGCTGAGTTAGAGAACTCAGTCTCTTGTGGCCTGCCCATAAACTCATCTGTCCTCTCTCCAATCATCAGGTCACTGTTTACCTTAGATTTCACCTCTCCAGCCCAGTAAACAAGTCCATCCTGACCACAGATTGGACCAAAAGCCTTACAGTTCTCCCTGACTCCTCACCCCCTACACCCAGACTACCAGCCAACTCTGTCGGGTCCTCTCTCGGCCAACAACAGATTGAGAGTCTGACCCCCCTCACCATCCACGCTGGGCCACCATCATTTCTCACCTGCATCATTGCAATGTCCTCCCACCTGTGCTTCCCCCTTCCCCTTGTGCTCCTCTGGACCCAGGAGGCAGACTGGGTCCACGAAACTGTGAGGTCCACGTGCTGCTGTGTCTCTTCATTGCCCTCAGCATAAAATCCAAAGGTCTTCAGTGGCCAGTGAGGCCCTCCTGGTCTGCACACCCCACTTACCTCTGAAACAATCCTCCACTGCTGTCCGCTTGTTTGCTCTGCCCCTGCCCTGTTGTTCCATTTGCCTGGAATGTACTTCCCCGTATCTGCCTGGCCAGCTTCCTCACCTCCTTCAGGTCTTCATCCAATGTCACTGTCAGTTTGCACTGTATTAGCTCGCTAAGACTGCAGATCAGTACCGTAGACGAGGTGGCCTAAACAACAGAAACATACTGTCTCACAGTTCCGGAGGCCAGACATCCAAGGTCAAGGTGTTGGCAGGGTTGGTTCCTTCTGAGGGCTGTGAGGGAGATGGCTGCCTCTCTCTCTTTCCTGGTGGTTTTCTGGCAATATTTGGTGTTCTTTGGACTGTAGACCCATCACCCTCATCTCTACCTACATCTTCACATATTATTGTCTGTGTGTGTCTGTATCAAAATTTTCCTTTGTATAAGGACACCAGTCACATTGGATTAAGGATCATTCTAATGACCTCATTTTAACTTAATTACCTATGTAAAGACTCATCTTTTAAAAAGGTCACATTCTGAGTACTGAGGGTTAGGACTGCAACATGAATGTGAACTTTGCGGGAGGACACAATTTAACCCTTAACAGCCACATTCTCAATGAGGCATAGAGATTGGGAAATTTCCTCCCAATTTAAAACTGCAGGACTTCTCCCGCCCCCTGCATCCTCAACCCCCCAACCCTGGGTTCTACTTGTATCATGGAAGATGGGAGTTTTTCCCTCCAAGATTTCATTCTTTTTTTTTTTTTTTTTTGCCATTTTCAGTGAGTTTCCATATTAATTGAGACTAAAACAAGCGTTACCCATGGCGCTCAGGACCTTGTTCCCCACCGAGAGCCCCTTCCATCTCTGATCCTGTGCCAGCTCCATCCCTGTGCTCCAGTCCCGGTCCGGGTGGCTGGGCTTCAGGTACCAGGGGGCCCAGGCTGCGGGGCCCAGTGGGGAAAACAGTGGCTCCGAAACTGGCAGAGACCACGCATGGGCTATGGTGACGCAAGCTCGGCCCCAGTGCAGTGACCCCTGTCCTCCCCTCAATCAAGTTCACGGAGCTCTTTTCCCTCCTTAATGTAACAGATTGGCCTAATGAAAATGCCTTTGCTCTCTGGCTCTGGAGTGAGAGGTGGAGGCTCTTCACAGCCAGCGAAACCATTTCCAAATCCCCTGGACTTCGCCTGTCAGTCTGCAGCTGGCAGAGCGACGACAGACTGCTGGGCATTACCATTGAGAGCCCTGGCCCCTGCGCACCGGCGGCACCTTCCCTCCCTCGCGGGCAGAGTGAGGTCTCTTCCCCCTCCCCCTCCCCCTTCCAGTCCCCAGTGAACCCATTAGGAGACCAACCTGTGCTCATCTGCTCAGCACCTCATCACATGTCCCGGGTCAGAATGGTGTCCTTGTTGGCCCCTCCATCTGTTCTCGCTGCGGTGGGGGGGGTGAGGCTCCAGGTCTGGGTGCGGGGCTGTGGTAGAGGGGGAAAGCGATCCTCCTAGGGCTCAGCCCCCAGAGAACGTGGGGAGGAAGAGAGAAATCAGGCAACAGATCTGATCCGGCCCATCCTTGAGGCCCCTCTTCCCGTTCCCCAAGTCAACACATCCCAAACAATCTCAGAACCTTTCTGCCTCCACCACTGCTTCCTTGGAGCCTGCACTCAGCCCCATAACAAGCTCCCTCCTCCCCACCTCCCCCAGCCACCCCAAGAGTCTGCTATTCTCCGCTCAGCAGCCCCACTGGTTAGACCATTTCCCTCCCCCTCGAGGACACTCCAGACAAAGGCAGATTTACCAAAGGCTAAAGAAACTTAAACTTCAGGGACCCTACTCTCCAAACCTCTCCCAAGACCCTGGTTGGGCCCTAAGCGATGTGGTTAATGCATTGTCAATTCTAAGATTAACCAAGATTAATTAAACTGCAAGGAAAACTTGCTAAGCCCTGAAATCTTACTGCTCAGATATCAAAGGAACTTGACAGGAGGTTTCCCAAATTTGACAACAGTCCTGAACATTTGCAGGACACGATCCTTGATGGATTGTGAAGGGGGAAAAAACCCTTCAACACTACTGATGTAGAAAATTGTGATGATCAGGCTCTGTGGCAGGAAAATTTGATTGAATTTTCTATTCTCTCCAAGGAAGATGCTATTACAAAATCATTGTCTTAGGAAGATGTGAACAGTGAGAAGGCAGCCCAAGTGATTCAGGGGAGAGAGAAAGCTGTAAGGGAGTGTCAGGATGCTAGGTAATAGAGTGAGATTTTCCTCAATTCTCGGATGTTTTTTGGTAGTTGCTTGCTTTTTGAAGTCTACAATTTACTGGAATTTTTTTCTCATTCTAAATAAATATTAAATTGCCTATCTAATTTTGATTCTGAACTCTATGTCCTTTTCTTAAAGAGAATGCCCCAAATGGTATAATTTTCAGACTCATGACAACTGGATCTGCTACTTTCCAGGTCTTCCTACTGCACTTGAAATAAAACAACCTCCCCCACAGCAGAGTCTGTAAGTCCTCACCCATCCGCCTTGCCCTCTGACCCTCACAGCCACCCCTCCCCTCCCAATGCTGATACTGCATTTGCTGTATCTCCTGCCTGGAACCTCTTCCCTGAATTTCCCTCTCTGGTCATTCAAGGCTTAGTGCAAGGCCACCTCCTCCGAGAAGGCCGCCAGGATAATCCTACCCCTTCCCGCCCTGCCCTAAGGCCTCCCCTGGTCACTGCCACCCCCTTTACTTAGCTTATTTATCTGAAAGTATCTTGTTCTCTCCTCAGTGCCTGTCCCCTTCCCCAATTCTGGGAGTAGGAAACCCAGGAACCCCAGGAGGGGCTCAGGAAGATCTCTTCAGTATCTACAACAGAGCCCAACATACAGTTAACACTGTGACTGAATAGACCATTGTTGGAATTGACATCTCCTTTCTGGACGGTGCGTTGACAGTACACCTTAAAAGTTTTCAAGTGTTCAAACCCATTAATCTCACTTATAGAAATTAATCTTAAAGGCATCATCAGGGAGGGACCCAGAAAGGAAAGTTAGCTGAGTGGTTAAGACCGTGGGTTTATAGTCAATTAGATCTGAGCTTTCGTCTTGGCTCCACCAGTTAAATAGCTGCTGTGTGACCCTGAGCAATTTCCATCGTCTCTGAGCCCTGGTTTTGTAATAGCACCTCCTGGAGATGGAAGCAGAGGGCTCACATGAGGTCGGCTTGAAAAGTGCTCAGCACAGAGCCAGGCATACGAAAAACACCCAACATACGTCAAATTTTACTGTGTTCCTGAACATTCACTCCAGTGTTGTTTGTAATGGGACAAAATCTGAAAGAGCCTAAATATGTAACCTTAGGGGATTGTCTAGGTAAGTTATGCCACATCTTTAAATTATTGTACATCTATGAAAAGCCCGTTTTCAAAGAACATTTACTCATGCAAATAAAAGCTCGCAAAATGTGATTACGTGAAAAGGCAGGATTCAAAACCAAATAAAGTGTAATAATACTGCTGTTCTACAAATGCACACCTGTGTTTGAGTGTGCAAATGGCTGTGTGTCCTGCAAGGAAATGCAGCAAAACCCTAAGAGGCCATCTGTGGTAATGGAATTATGGTAATCTTAATTTCTCCTTCATTTCTACTACAATTGTTAAAGAATTGCTTTTAAAATCAGTGGAGGAATAATGTTGTTTTTAAAGGGTACCTAGTATGTTCAGCCATCTCACAGTATGACCTGGCCAAAGCAATCATTTGTGGGTGGTAGATGATAGATTAAATCACCGGTCCCTGCTCTTCACCCTTCCCTATATCCATGCACTTGACCTGCACGTGACTGTGCAGAGCAGATGGAGTGAACCTCAGGGCCTCTTGACATTAGGTGTGGTCCGTGACTTCTTTTAGCCAGTGGAATGTGGGAAGAAGCGATAGTTGCAAGCTCTGTGTTGAGGCCTTAAGAAGCTTTGCACGTTCCACGTGCCTTCTTGTGCCTCTGCCATTGCCATGAGAATGAAGCAGACCTGCATCTAAAATCTGTAGCTTAGAACTGCCAGGCAACCTGCAAATGTGTGAAGAATACCTGCTTATTTTTGTGCATCACTCAGATTTTGTGGTTGTTTGCTATGCAGCGATAGTCAGCTGATGTGGTGCGATTGAAGTGTTTCACCTGTACTCAAATCCATCAAGAGGATGTCTTTGTCATTCAGGAATGTATAACTGGATCACAACGATAAGAAAGCTGTAATCTCAAACATTTTCAAATCAACAACTGATTCTCAGGGATCCCAAAGGCGAAAGAAATCTTGCCATTCCCCCGGTGATCTCAGCTCATTTTCAGACCCATTAGTGTCTAAGATTTAGAGTCACAAGTGGTGAGAAACTCTGTGTCTTTAGACATCGTCAAGTTTTAGGGACAACAAGATGTTAACCCTTATTTTAAGAATACTTTTTCCTCTTATGAAAATTATGTATGTTCATTATCTAATGCACACAGGCAAAAAGAAAAAGAGAAAAACTACCCATAACTACCACCAAAAATCAACTCTGTCAAATACTGGATATATGCACATACATGTTTATGTATGTTTATAATATTCTTGCAGAAAAGTGGAGTATGCTGTGCATTCCTTTCTATAATCGTCTGTTTACATTTGCTGTGTCATCAAAGTCTTCCCATGCCATTTTACATCTTCTGCATAATTTTTTTGAACTGTGGAATTGTTGCTGAGTTTTCTATTTGAATGGATGTACCATAAATAACTTTACCTAACTCCTGTGGTCCTGTATGTGAATTCTATCCAGTTTTCAGTTTTTATAAGCAGCTCTCTATGTGACAAGCTCCCCGTGGGTATCTCTGATTGTCTCTAAGGGTCAAATTCCTAGAGGCGGATTGGTGCTATGCGTATTTATGAAGCACACCATCTCTGAGCATCATTGTTCTCACCTGTTTGACCGGAGGGATTTAAAATCGGTGACGTGCATGATCGTCTTTCCTCTCGCAGATTTTGTGTTGTGCTGGAACAGCCCTGGTAAGGAGGTACCCTTTGAACTAACATCATCTAAAATATTGTAGCTTGGCTGTATTAAATCTTCCCAGCAGAGAAGCAGGACCTGGAGAGAAAAGGGACAGGCAGGTATGAGGGTATCAAGATCTCACTCAAATAACTCTCTGTGATCAGTCCTCTTAGTGCAGACTTACTGACAGATAAAGAAACTGACCGCAAGGGGGCCCTGAGGCCAGCTCTGCATCTGGACCAAGTTCACAGCCACACTCCGTGTAACATGCAGAAGGAAGAGCCTGAGGCCCTGTGCACACCTGGGAGCCTGGCCTCACTCCGCTGCTAACCTGCTGGGTCTCCTGGGACATGGTTTCACCTCTCCAGGTGTGGCAGAGACTGTCCAGCTGTTCACCAAATCTGTTCCTTCTTCTTCCTGGGCACACGGCAAGGCTACATCTCACAGCCTCCTCTGCAGGTGGGTGGGGCCCTGTGACCCCTGGACCTGACCTGTCAGACTCCAGCCTGCATGCTCTCCACCCCTCTGCTCACCTGGCGGGCATCAGGGGTCAGTAGGATCCTGGAGTGTCTGGTCCTCTGGAACCTTAAGCTGTGCATTGTGGGATGAGGATCCAGAAGACCTGAGTTTGAGACCCAGCTTATTCCTGGCTCTGGAAAAATGGAGGTAATAATCCCAAGGTCATGGTCCTATTGGAAGGGCAGATAGGTGACCTGTGCACCCATTGCCTTCCAGACAATAGAATGTCAGCAGGAGTGGCAGGTGTCTCGTCTACTTCAGGCCTTTGAGAACCTCCCATGAGCTCCCTACCTTTTTTGCCAGCTGGATCCTGGCAGAGGACCACCTGCCCTCTGTTCCTGCCCACATGGCAGCTTGCTTCATCAAAATGTGCAAACCAAGAAAGCAATAGAGAGTGTAGGCTAGCAAGACAGCCTCCCCCAGGGAGCCGTCCCAGACCCCGCGTCCTGCCATCCTGTGGCGCCCACCACTCAGGGACACCTGTTCCTGGTTTACGTACAACTTCTGTTGTATTGGGGCCATTACAGATTTTGGGGTTGGTTTGTTAGAGCAGCCTGTGTTATTGTGAGTGATACTCAGAATTCACTGAGCCTCTATTTTGTGCGGGACCCTGGTTAAGTTTCCTACGGGTCCCCGATGCCCGCCAGTGAGCAGAGAGGTGGAGAGCATGTGGGCTGGAGTCTGACCGGCCAGGTCCAGGCCTCCGCAGTGGGGGCCTCAGGTCAAGGCTTGGCTGACCTGCCTCTCAGTTTCCTCTTCTGTCCAGTGGGGCTGTAGTGAGAGGATCCACCACATGGGGTCGTTTGGGGGAGAAATGAGGTCCCAAATACAGGGCACTCGGCACTGAGTGGGGCTCTCAGCATCTGAGGATCTCATCCTTCCCTGAACAGGCCCCCCCCCCCCCGCCTGACCCTCCCCGGGAGCCTCCAGCCTCTGTTGCCTTTCCTGACTCATCGTTAAGTACAGGTTTTTCCTCACCTCCGCTGGAGCGCTCGGAAGCTCTGCTTTACTGGGGGAGCGGGGAAGACTTCCGCCGTGCGGCGTAGTTCTCAGGAAGCTCAGGTACCTCTCTATTATTTATCAGGCAGACTTTCTCCGTCAAAGGGCCTGAAATTCTGGAAAACCTTTCCCTCTGTCCCCTGCTAGGAGAGTCACAGGGTCTTACTAGTTTAATGAGCCCAGGAGAAAAATGAGGGTCTGTTGCTCCCCAAGGGGAGCCTGGCTGGGTTGATCTAAATAGATGGGGGAGGAAGCTGACCTGGTTTGGGGGTGGCCCGCTGGGCTGCTCCCCAGGGGGCTGGTCGAGGAGCGGCAGGAGGTCCGGGTGTAGCTGGCACTTCCTTTGGGCGGCAGAGCTGAGTGGAGAGGATGTTTGGAGGAGGGTGGAAGTCCCCGCCCTTGGCCTGTCCGTCTGTGTGACGTCCCCACTCGAGGGAGCCTTGGTGACTGAGACCTGGGTGTCTCCCACCAGCCCTGGTCTCTGACCTTTCTCCGACCCATCCTCCCAGGACTCGGCGGTCCAGTCAGCACACAGCTCTGCATTTGTGCAGAGAATTCTGAGCACAAAGCCCTCCCACCTGTGGATGGTTGGAGTGAGGACGGGAAGCCAAAAACGGGTGCAGCCAAATGGAGCGTCTGAATTTTCATTCAACTAAAGGTAGCTGGCTTTGCTGCATGTAGCATTTTAGAGCTGGAAGAGGCCTTAGAAATTGCAGGCCTAACGCCTTTGAAGACTGACTTGCTTTCTGCTTAAACAGTGGGTCTCCTTACCTTGGAGAGAGTCCTGTGACTTTAGCTCTGCTTGAGGCCGACGTTCCCGGCCTCCCATGGAAACCCCTCCACCACGACGCTGATTTTTCTGCCACGTGTGCCTGTCCAGCTCTCAGCCTTTCTGTCCATGGCTCTAATCTGGAAAGCCCTCACAGTCCCTGCCTGGTGAAAGGCTCAGCATGGGCCAGTGAATATAGTCAGCCGGCTGAGGTCTTCTCTGGTCCCACCAAGTGGCGCTGACGGCTCTGTCAGCAGCGGTCCCGAAGATGCCAACTCACCTCTCAGAGCCTTGGCCCAGGAGGCCCCTTACTCAGTGGGTCGTTTGCTCTGACAGGTGCATCAGTGTCTGATCCTCTTCATCTTTCAAGTCTCAGCTCAAAGGCCCCCTTCTCAGAGAGGCCGTCCTTGTCCTCAGGCCAAGGCTGTCACTGTCCCTCCTCCACCCCAGAGCCAGACTCTACAGCATCACTCTGCTTACCTTCTCCCCAGCACCTCTCCCCCGGGACGCTCGGGTTGATGACTGTTTACCTGTTCCTTCCTGTCTCCCCTCTCCAGACGTCAGCTCCCGGGGGCAGGGGCCTTATCTGTTCGCTTCTGCACCCCAACTCCTGAGCTGACCAGCACATAGTAGGGCCTCAAGAAGCCTAGTGGCATGACTGAACCTGACACTGGGCCTTTATCTGACCTCCCAGGTTCTCTCCTTGAGGACAGACCTGTGTCCTGAGTGTCCACAGCTCCCAATCAGCGCGACCCCCACCCCCTTGCCTCCGATTCTCCTGCGCAGCACGAGGGGCTCAGGGCCCACGGGCGTGACTTCTCTGGCCTCACCCCATCGTGTTTCATGGCTCCTCTCTGGGCTCCTAATAATGGCTGCATTTAGAGGATTTGGAGCAGGAGCGTTAAGGCCAGTCAAGTGGATAAATCACATCTTTTCAAATGGGCCAAACATGGATTTACACAATAGCCTGTGACAAATGCATCTTCAGGGGACGTTCTGGCAGGAAACATCCCCTCTTGCCAAAGGGTGCCTCGGCCCTGGGAGAAATAATGAGGGCGTTTTTAGGATTCTAATGATGCTTGTGGCTGACAGGCTGCGGAGCTGGAGCTGCCGCCTGCCCCATGCGCATGCGTGCACCCTGTGTGTCTATTCCTGGGTCTCCCAGGTGAGCGTCCTGCTCCCAGGGGAACCTGGCAGGTCCAGTGTCTGTCCCTGTGGTTCCTGCCTCCCTCCTGCTGAGCTCAGTGGGAAGAGGGCCTCCCTGGGAGCCCAGGGCCCAGAGACAGCAGGTCCTTACTCAGCGGTGGGTCTCTCCTCCCGCCTCCTGCTGTAAGAGCTCAGCAGAGAGGTTTTGGGGTCTCCTGAGGCCAAGGGTGCAGCGGTTAGCGCTCGGGCTATGAGGCTTTTGCTCCATAAAGAAATGAGGGCCCCATGCTGTCCAAGCTGAAAAGGGCCTTGGTGACCCAGTGCTTTCACTGTCCAGATGGGGTTGGAGGCAGATACGGGAATGTTGAAGGCAGAATGACTCTGAGGCTGGGACTGTCTGTGCCGAGCTCTCTGTGGTGGGGATGGGGCTCACCCCCGTGGGCTCCCTGCTGAGGGCCAGCACAGCACAGCACCTGACCTCCACGGGGGTCACCTCACTCAGGGCTCACACCAGCCCTGTGATGCAGGTGGTAGCCCATTTCCCAGATGGAGGAAAGTAAGGCTCACAGAGGTTAAGCAATTTGCCCAGCATCCTACAGCTAATCCTCCCACACAAAACTGGCCAGTCAAGAAAAGACCCCCGAACTTCCTGGCTTTGATACCAGGAAATGCTCCCCAACTCCATTCACCTCCTGACCCCAGGGCTAGAGGGAGGGGCACACAGGTCAGGACCAGGGACTTCCTCGTGAAGTCTTCCAGCTGCACCACTCGTGAGGAAGTGCACATCACTGCACAGCTGCAGACCCTCCCCACTCTACCTGCCTGTGCGGGTGCTGAAACAATTAGATAGAGAGAAAGGCAAGGGTTCTAGCTGCTATTTTAGTTTAATTTGGTACCTTGTAGACATACAGTATGCTCAGAATTGCAGGACTTTATTGGTTTCCTAAGTTCCCTGCTCAAGGCAGTTCTTGCCCAGGATTTAGAGTGGCTCCCAGCTCCCACTCGTGCCCCTGCCCCATTCCTCCCATTGGAATTCAAAGAAAACCCAAACTCTTGTCTTGGACTGGTCAGCCTCTCAGCCAGAAACAGAGGTAACTGAAGAGTTTGATGGAGGAACGTTCACTGAGGTGTGAGCTGGAGACAGGAAATCAACAGGGGGTGGTGAGGCACCTGGGGGTGAGCAACACTGGGGAGCTGTGTGCATCTTGGTCCTGATGGGGCCAAAGGAGGGGCAGTTGCCAGACTCCAGAGAGAGCTGCAGCCATGGGAGAGGAGCCGCCCAGTGGATCTGGGGCTGCAGGAGGGAGATGCAGCCACTGCCAACCGAGGCTCAGCCCGGGGAGCTGGGAACGGACACCTGGCCTCTCTCCTCCTGCCCCCGGTCTCCTCTGCTGCCTCCAGGACCCAAGTGAAACCAGGGGTCCAGGAGGGCACAGGGCCTTGTCAGGGCTGCCCCCGCTGGTCAGTCTCCTGGGCACAGAGCAGGGGAGATGGGTGAGAGTGGGTCTGGGAGCCCGTGGAGGTGGCAGCATATTTAATCCTCCCCTCATCCTGCGAGCAGGGAATCTAGACCCATTTTATAGACCAGGAGAGCGCGACTCTGGGAAATAAGGGTTCACAGCAGGGCAGTGGGGCTGAGCCCACCTGGTCTGCTCCAGATCCTTCACCTCATCCCCCTGATTCCCTCCTGGAAGAACCAGTGAGAATTTCAACTACAGGAAACAGGAGAGTGGTTCATAACAGCACCACCACCACCAACAAGGGTGAAGCAGCTGCTTATGTATTTCCCACCTGTGAACGAAAAACATGGCCAGCCATATCAGTAAACAAGGGATGCTGCGGCCATCAAGTCATCAGCCGCTACCGCCACCCCCGACAGTGAGCGGAGGGAACTCAGGATGCAGACAAGCAGGCAGCCCAGCCTCGGCTGCCACCCCCAGCTGTGCCCCCTGAGGGAACTCAGGATGTGGAGGAACAGGATGCCGGCCCTAGACAGCTATGTGCATGTCAAAGGAATGATTTCAATGAGCCCAGACTCTGGCACCTTCCCATACATAGAAAAGAACTAAAGTCCTTAACTTGAGATGTCTGGCTTTCTTTAATTAACAGTAATATTTTAACGTTCCGACTACCTACCTGGTCTTTGTTGCAAAAACTCCTCTATATCCTGGCTCCTCCCTTGCCTGGGCGAAACAGTCTCTTAGAGCCATCTGAGAAGCTGCCTCTGGGCTTAAGTCCTCAAAGTTTGTCCGGTAAAACAAAACTCTCAACTTCTAGGTCGTGCATTTTATTTCAGTCGACAAACCCAAAGTGAACTTGCAGGAGTGCACAGGTCACTCGGGGTCTGACTGGAAGCCGAGCCTCCCTCTGCTCTGCTGGTGGCTGGGTGCAGGGAGCACCCCGGGACGAAGAACCCCAGGCTCCTCAGAGCCTGCCAGGCAGGCAGGGGCCCCTGCAACTCCCAGGAAAGAAGCGGCCTCTGAGCAACGCAGCGAAGGGCCCACCTTGCAGAGCCCACGTGGCCCTGGCTCCTGGGCCCCGCGTTCCAGGGAGCTGCCCGGCGCCGACCCCTTGCCTTAGAGAGATTCTGCTGTAGCTGCCCCCGGGGCCTGGTGGACTCAGGGGAGAAGCTGAGCGCTAGTGTTGTTGGAAAGACTCACATAAGAGTTCTCATCCATGAATGTCTCTGGGGGTCCCTGGAGGTTCTCTGATGGGGAACTGAGCTCGGGCTGGAGAGGACTAAGCCGCCCGAGGCCCGGACACAGGGATTTCTGTCCCTCCCACTGCTGGGTGCCCTCGGAGGACCCCTCTCTGGTGAGCCCTGAGAGGCCCTCACCGGGTCCCCTCTTGGAGTCAGGCCCGAGTTAGGTTCGAGGGAGGGGAGAGAGCAGTAAGCAGTATGGTCCCTGCCTGGGGGGACTGAACAGAGATGTCACAGTGCTGCCGAGGGTGGGGCTTTACTTTGACTCTAGACTTAGTGACTCCCCCACTGTGAAAGCTGCCCCTCAGGCCTGGGGTGTCTTCATGCTCTGGGGACAGTGTTCACTATGATGGTCACTCCAACAGCCTAGACCTGGGGAAGAGGGGCAGGCGGGCTGCGGGCTGTGATCTCAAGGCCATTTGGGCAGAGAATTTCGGAATCTCAGAACGAGGTCTCAAAGGGGCCCACAGTCTCCCTTCCCTGGGCTGTGCAGGGTCCTTACCCTCTGGGCAGAGCTTGGAGAAGGAGGGGGATCCTCTAAAGCACAGGGGCCCCTCCTGACCTGGTTGAAGGGTGGTTCTGCCCCAAATGTTTGTGCCTGCCTTCCCTAATCTCTGCGCTATGCTTGCAGGCCTAAAGAAGCCCACCCCTGTGGGATTCCCCTGGCCAGAGCTGCCCCTCCTCCACCTTCTCCTCCCTCAGCTCAGCCCCACCAAGTGAGTCCACCTCCGGCGTCCAGCCCCGGCCGGCCTGCCCCAACCGCCCGTCCACACCTCTCTGCTCAGCCAGAGCGCGGCTGCTGGAACTTGATCAAATCCTCTAAAGATGAGTTTTCCCAGCGTGTCAACCCTTCATCTCTCAAGACGCTATTCCCTGAGCATTTTCTAGCAGAGAAAGGAGAAGGTTAAAAAAAAAAAATGAAGAAAAAAGAAAAACACTTAACGTTTCCTGAGATAAACAGCGAGTGTCTGAGAGGCTGATGTGTTAAAAGCACATCTTTGTCTGTTGTCTCCACTGCGAAGCTGCCTGATAGTTCAGGCTTCTCTCATCTTTCGTGAAGTGTCTCCATGCAGAGAGGGGGCTCCTTGCCCCACTTGATCCCCCTCCTGGAATACAAGTCGCAGGACCAGGCCCACCCTTCTGTCCGCAGGGCACAGGGACTCCACCCAGACCAAACCTGTAACATCTTCCAGGTTCTCCTTGATCCGGAGTTGGCTGATTTTGTAGAGATGTTCTCTCTGGTTGTAGAAGGAGCAGGGAGAGCAGGTTAAACAATGGTGAAGAATGGACCGTCTCACCCCAAGGCAGTCCCTCAGCCACCAGCTGGCCAGACTTCTCGGAGACCCCTCTTCCTTGCCCTGAGCATCTTTCTAGTATCACAGGGCGTGGTCACCTGGCTGATGCCAGCTCACCAGGCAAAGAGCCTCGGTGAGCACAGGAGGCCAGAGGTCGTGGGAGGTGCGGAGGAAGTCTTGGGATCTGGGGCTTTTGACCTAATACTGAGCCCTCATTGCATGATCGGGGGCGGGGGGGGGCACCTCCTGCCCTGAAATGCATAGCAGCAGAACTTGAGTCAGTCGTGGGGGCCGTGGTGGAAGGGACGCAACATAGACAGAGTGGTTAAGGGCCAGGCTCTTCATTCAAATTCTAGCTGAACCACTTCCTGGACAAGGCGCTTCCTCCCCGGGCCTCGGTTTCCTTGTCACAGACTAGGATAACCATGTGACGATGAGATGAGGTGATGCCTAGAAAAGGGCAACACAGAGCCTGAGGTGGAGCAGGCACTCATACACGTCAGCCCCCATCCTCTAGGATTTGTATCAGTATCCATCCAGCTGGGAGACACAAAGGGCTCTCCGGGTCCTGACCGAGATTCCAGGGAGTGTGGACCCCCAGCCCTGCCACCTCCATGTCCGTCAGCCCATCCTCGTCAGTGGCAGCCTCAGAGCCGGGCACCTCAACAAGCACCTCTTGCAGGCAGAGGAGCGTGCAAGATGAATGCAGGTGAGCTGGGGCCCAGCTCACAGGGGGTCACACTGAGCAGATGTGTTTCAGTGACAGCCCATGCAGTCGTCGCTGCAGAGTCCGCACAAGCTGCGCAGGGCTTGAGGTGGCACCACACCTCCTGCCAGGGGACCTGGGATGACTTCTGATTAACTGTCTCATCCTCCACAATGCTTGGAGGCGCAGATGGGAACCGGGAGCCTCTGTTCTTACTGGCCTGAATTCCATGAGTGACAAATCCTCCAAGCTCACCCAGCAATTTGCAGGTGGGGACATTGGGAGTCACAGGGTCAAGGTGACCCCTGGCTCAGAGAGAGCCAGCCATAGTACTGTGGCTTTCTACTCCCAGGCCAGGGCTCCTGCATTGCCCTCCTCTACAGGGAGCGACTCAAAGCTATCTTGCCCCCATACCACACCCCCAGCCCCACCCCCACCCCCACCGGGGAAAGATTCTCCTAAAGGACCCATGTGACAGTTCCTTAAAGCCTCGTTGTCTTCTGGGCCTTCCAGTCCCTTCCACTGAGTACCTCCCTTCAGTCCACACCAGGGCCTATGCCTCTGCAAAGCCCTTTTGGAGGTGGCTATGCAGGCATTCTGATGTCTCTTTCACTTTAAAAATGGCAGCAGGGAAAGGAGAAACCTGCCAATATTCACTTCCTAAACTGCTCCCGCCTGACACAGTCACAGTATATTTATGTGCGCTTGCCAGGGAAACTCCCCATGTGAATGACAGGAGTGCAGCTGACAGAGGTGATTTGCACTTAGATTATTCGCAAGTCTCCTCTCCATTGTGAGCCGTGGAGCTCAGAGTGAATCATAGGTGATGGAGAGAAAGGTGTGGTTTAAAGTTGAGTAATTCTTTCAAGTTTTACATTTTCCTGTTCCTTGGATGAAGTTTATGTCTAAGCTGGATCCTCTGCTTGAGCAGTTCACAGAAGGCTGCAATCCAGTTGTCAGCTGAGACTGGGATGTTATCTGAAGGCTCAGATGAGGAAGGCTCTGATATTCCCAAGCTCATGCGGCCATTAGTAGGACTGTTCTTTGAAGGCTGATGGACCCCGCAGGTCTGGGCTGCTGGTGGCTTGTTGTCAGTTCCTTGCCAAGAGGGCATTTCCTATACCAGCTTGCTTCGCCAAAGCATGCCAGCCAAGAAGACAATAGAAAGATCTGACCAGCAAGACGAAAACCACATTCTTTGTAACCAGATCACAGAAGTAACATCCCATCACCTTTGCTGTATTCTGTTGTTGGAAACAACTCATAGGTCCTGCCCAGCCTGCCATCCCAAGAGGCAGGGATCATTAGACCATCCTAGAAGGGTCCCCACTAGGGGGTAATTTGCTAAAGCTTTTAAGACAGTGACCCCTTGGTTCCCCACTGCATCCCATTTGACCTCTCCCTCATCCCTGCCCTTCATCACATTCATTCATTTACTCCATCATTTATTCAGCAAGTGTTTGCTAACACCTGCTCTGTGCCAGCCCTGGGATGGGCATTTGGAATGAGATATCTCAGCCCCAAGTAGCTCCCAGTCTGGTGCAGGGAGGTAGGAATTCATAAGAATGCCATCCCCCAGGCCACTCGGCCCTCTCTATCCACCGTGCACGACAAACAGCACCCTCAGCAGGATGCAAAAGTACATGACATCCTAATCTCTACACTGTCCCTCATTCCTCTGCTAGGCAGCTCCTCCTCTTCAGAGACAAGGCATTTGGAGGCCTCCCTCTCTTTCTCCCTACTCCCATCAAAACTTTCTTTAAGAACTACAGAAGAAAACCTGTTTATCCTGGGTCTTTGGTGCTGGGAACACAGGCAGATGGCACCAGAATTAGCAGCTCAGCAGACAAAGAAGGTTCCAAACACCATCAGCTCAAAACAGCCAGCACTTCTCCCCATCCTGCCAGGAGTAGGGTGCAGTGCTGAGAGCCCTAGCCAGAAGCCCAGAGAGAGGACTCGGGGGCCAGGGACTCAGGAAGAAGATAAAAGTGACAAGATTCATCCATTGCCACCACAGAAGGGCAGAGACAGATGCTTCCCACCAATTCACTCTCTCCTTCCACAGTACAGGGCTGGAGCTGAGGGCAGCTGCCCAGCCTGGAACGACATTTCTCAGCCCTCCCCATGCATCCAGATCCAGGTGGGGACAGATGGCACTTCTGGCCAAAGGAATGTGGGTGGAAATGATGTGGACTTCTCTGGGCTGAGCTGGTTAATCATCTGGTGACCTTCCCCTCACCACCCCCTTCCCTGGTGATCCCAGAGGCCACTTGTATAGATGACATCATCACAGATGGAAGGAGCCTGGACCCCTGCATCACTGCTTGGAGGAGGAGCCTTCCTGGAGGGGATCCTCAGACCAGCATCATCCACTTGGACTTCACGTGGGAGAGGAATCAGCTCTTCCAGGGTGCAGCCACCAGGATTTGAGGCTTATTTGTTACAACACCTCACCCGTACTTACTGATACAATCCAGTCCCACTCCTCACCCAATCCTTCATCCAGCAGGTACTCAACAGGCTCCTCTTGGTGCCAAGCTATGATGCACAGGCCCCTGACCTCAGGGAGCTCTTAAGTGTACTTGGGGAAATAGCCAAACAAAATGAGTAAGTGATAACAACAGCAAAAGACTGTGAAGGAAGGAAACACTGGGATAACACATCAAACGACAGATATGGGGAGGTGGCGGGGGACCCTGGGAGGGGGACTGGGAAGTGCCTGAGGGAGGGGGGAGCTCCTGGGTGGGAGGAGCTTCTTGCAGAAAGAACAACAGGTGCAGCCCCTCCCTGCTGGCCCTGTGCCCCCAGCTTTATGCAAAATACTTCCCTCCCTTCTCGCAACAACCCTGGGGGGAGGCGGTGCTCTTATTGCCCTGTTTTACAGGAAAGGGATTTATGGCCCCAGAGAGGTGGATTGAAGGAGGCAAGTTACACAGCCGAGATGCACGTTTGTTGTAGTTTTGTTCTGTTTTACAAGGAGATGTGCCTGTGAGAGCTGAAGTCATCCTGGCCAAGCTGGGCTCTCTGGGGAAAGGCAGGCTTCCTGCTGGCCTTTGACACCTGTCTCTCCCCGACCTGCAGGGCCAGGGCTTCTCACACTTAACTTGTGCCCACACACCACCTTGGACACTTATTTAAGTGTGGAGTCAGGCTCATTACAGGTCTGGGGTGTGGCCCCAAATTTCAACAACTCCCCATTGATGCCGTCGCTGCTGGTGGCCACTGTGAGCACCAAGGGTCTAGAGCAGAGAGCAGCTTAGATTTGGACCCAGCTGGTCTGACCTCACAGACCAGCACTCAAATCCCAGGCCAAGCGTTTGAACTACACAAGTCCAGAGAGGGGCAATCAAGGTGACTTCCTGGAAGAAGAGGGGCCTGATCTCAGAGCTGAGCCCAAGGTCAGGGAGGGTGTTGGAGAAGCAGCAAGAAAGGGAGGGTGAGAGTCTGGTCATCTAGGCCCTTTCAGGGTAGCAGACTGATGTTCAGAGTGACCTGTCCAAGGTCACACAGTTGGGTAGATCAGATATCCAAACCAGGCTCGGGTCAGGCACTCTGTTCCTTTCCAATAGGTTGAGCGGCTAGGATTCTCTCTGACCCATGGAATCTGGGTGTATATGGCACAGCATGAAACAGATTTCATGAGAAATGTTTTATTCCATAAAGTTCTTCCGTGGGCAAAGTCTGAAATGCTCTCAGATCCACCAGGAGCAGAGCAATTTGTTCCTGATCAAGCAAAATGTCATAGGTCACCAAGGGAACATTTTCATTGTTCGAGGCTTTCTGCTTCCTTCCTCTCTCACATCTTATGAGTTTCCAAGCTTCTCCTCTGCCTCCTGTTTTCATCTGTGCCTCTGCAGAAAGCTGCCCCACTTCTCACCCTCCCTTACTTTTCCTCCTTCCCTTCTTTCTTCCACGCAGTTATTCTGACCATGCTCTGTGCACCACAGTGTTCTAGGCTTCAAGGAAACAACAGTGGGTGAGATGCTCACAGCTCTGCCTTTCCCTGGGGCTCCCAACCTGGATAACAGAGGAGGCAATTGAGTGGACCCCTGCCCGCCCTCTGGGGACTTGCCTTTCACAGAATCTTCAGGGTGGAGAGTGGCACGTATGTCAGAAATGGCAATCCAGAGACACCCACAGGGTGCAGATGAAGCACAAGGTGGGAGGGGGCTGACTAACCCTGGGTATCAGGGAGGGCTTCCTGGAGGAGGAGACACTTGACCTGCGTGTTAGTATGAATGGGTGTGACTAGAAGGCAGTGCTAGGGCGGAGCATGTCATGAGGACCCTCTCCAAGGTTGCGGTTATTGAATGAATGAATGAATAAATATAATCAAGACCCTCCTTTGGCAGCAGAGTTGGGTCTGGTACCTCCAGGCCCTGTCAGAGCTGGATGAGCTGTGACACTTACACAGGGAAGGAGAGGGACACAGGCTTGGTGACTCTCAGTCCCCTAAGGCCTGGCTCTACCCTCCATCCTTTCACCAAACCTCTTTAATTGACTTGAGGTGATTGCCTTTCTCTTGCTTTTATCCCAATACGGAGGTCTTTTTTTTTTTTCTCTCCTGATAAGAGATCCAGCTGATTATCATGATTGCCCAGACGTTTCTTTTTTTCCCTCTTCTTGGATGTTTGTTTGTTTGTTTATATTGAAGTACAGTTTACAAGATTGTGTCAATTTCTAGTGTACACTTAATGTTTCAGTCATACATATACATATATATTCTTTTTCATTATAGGTTACTACAAGATATTGAATGCAGTTGTCTGTGCTAATAGTAGGACCTTCTTGTTTATCTATTATATATATATATTAGTCAGTATTTGCAAATCTCAAACTCCCATTTTATCCCTTCCCACCCCTTCCCTTTCTGATAACCATGAGTTTGTTTTCTATGTCTGTGAGTCTGTTTCTGTTTTGTAAATAAGTTCATTAGTGTCTCTCTCTTATTTTTTGATTCCACATAGAAGTGATATCATATGGTATTTTTCTTTCTCTTTCAGCTTCACTTAGAATGACGATCTCCAGGTCCAACCATGTTACTGCAAATGGCATGATTTTATTCTTTTTTATGGCTGAGTACTATTCCATTATATAAATATACCACAATTTCTTTATCTAGTCATCTGTTGATGGACATTTAGGTTGTTTCCATGTCTTGGCTATTGTACACAGTGCTGCTATGAACACTGGGCTGCATGTATCTTTCCGAATTAGAGTTCTCTCCAGATATATGCACTGGAGTGGGATTGCTGGATCATGCGGCAAGTTTATTTTTAGTTTTTTGAGAAGTCTCCGTGCTGTTTTCCATAATGGTTGCACCAAACTACATTCCCACCAACAGTGTAGGAGGGTTCCCTTTTCTCCACACCCTCTCCAGCATTTATCACTT
This sequence comes from Vicugna pacos, assembly GCF_048564905.1. Lineage (NCBI taxonomy): Eukaryota > Metazoa > Chordata > Mammalia > Artiodactyla > Camelidae > Vicugna > Vicugna pacos. The sequence goes on from NC_132999.1 coordinate 46,483,942, forward strand.
GTGGACTCTTGAATGATGGCCGTTCTGACTAGTGTGAGGTGATACTTTATTATAGTTTTGATTTCTATTTCTCTGATAATTAGTGATACTGAGCATTTTTTCATGTGTCTGTTGATCATTTGTATGTCTTCCTTGGAGAACTGCTTGTTTAGGTCTTCTGCCCATTTTTGGATTGGGTTGTTTGGGTTTTTTTTGTTTTTAAGTTATATGAGCTGTTTATGTATTCTAGAAGCTAAGCCCTTGTCAGTCTCATCTTTTGCAAATATTTTCTCCCATTCCATAGGCTGTCTTTTTGTTTTGTTTATGGTTTCCTTTTCTGTACAAAAGCTTATAAGTTTAATTAGGTCTCATTTGTTTATTTTTGCTTCTGTATCTATTGTCTGGGTAGACTGCCCTAGGGGAACATTGCTAAGATTTATGTCAGAGAATGTTTTGCCTGTGTTTTCTTCTAGGAGATTTATGGTGTTCTGTCTTATGTTTAAGTCTTTAAGCCATTTTGAGTTTATTTTTGTGTCTGGTGTGAGGGAGTATCCTAACTTCACTTTTTACATGCAGCTGGCCAGCTTTTCCCAGCACCACCTGCCGAAGAGATTGTCTTTTCTCCATTGTATGTTCTTGCCTCTTTTGTTGAAGATTAATTGATGGTAAGTCTGTGGGTTTATTTCTGGGCTCTCTATGCTGTTCCATTGATCCATATGTCTGTTTCTGTACCAATACCATGCTGTTTTGATTTCTGTAGATCTGTAGTATTGCCTGAAGTCTGGGAGAGTTATTCCTCCAGCTTCATTCTTTTTCTTCACCATTGCTTTGGCAATTCTGGGTCTTTTATGATTCCATATAAATTTTAGGATTACTTGTTCTAGTTCTGTAGAAAATGTCCTGGGTAATTTGATAGGGATTGCATTAAATTTGTAGATTGCTTTGGGTAGTATGGCCATTTTAACAATTTAATTCTTCCAATCCAAGAACATGGGATCTTTCCATTTCTTTAAATTATCTTTAATTTCCTTAGTCAATGTTTTGTAGTTCTCTGTGTATGTCTTTCACTTCCTTGGTTAGGTTTATTCTTAGTTTTTTCCCCCCATGCGATTTTAAAACGAATTGTTTCTTTACTTGGACAGATATTTCTGACAGGAGTGCCTCCCCCCACCCCGCCCCCCAAAAGCTTGCATTTCCCATCTCCTCTTTGGGAAGCCATCCTTCTCCTTCCCAGTGAGGTGAGTGCTCCGCCTTCGGATCAAACTATCCCCACACCTCCCTCCCTCACAACTAACCTTCCCGTGGCCTGAGGGCCAATCTGGAAGCAGATCTGATTACATCAAGCCTGTGCCCTGCCCTTTGCCCTCCGCTTACAACACTCCACTGGTCCCCTGCTGGTGGGATGAAGACCCAAATCCTAAAAGTGACATTTGAGGCTCTCCCGCAGTCCTGTTCCTGTCCCCACTCCAGGCTCCACCCACTTCCTGCCTTCCAACCACACAGGTCTTCTTCCTGGTTGCCAAGAGCCCTCTTGCTAAGCCCTTTGCACATGCTGTTGCCTGATCTGAAAGCTCTTCCTCAGCCCCAAGCTCACCTGATAACTGGTTTATTTTTCAGATCACAGGTAGAGGCTCGTCTCTGGGAAAACCTTTAAATCCCCCATTATTCACTCTCACAGGACCACAAGCCTCTCCTTTAGAGTGCCTGTAATTTTACACTTTTTTTGTGCGATTCTAGATTTGTCTCTGTCTCCCTTTCTAGACTGTGAGCTCCGCAGGACAGGGACCATGATGGTTTTGCTTACCTTTGATTCTCCTAACACAGTGGCTGTCACACAGTAGGTGCTCAACAAATGTGTTAAATAAACAAATGAATCTTATCGCTGCAGGTCTCAGAGTCCCCCAGGGGTGGGGAATATGTCTTTCTCACAGGGCAGGCGGAAGAGGTGTCAAGGGCACATGTTTAAGGAGGCGTTCTGTTATCCCCAAATGCCTTGTGCAAACTAGAGAAGCGTAGACAAGAGGGAAAAATGGGTTTGAGATTTAAAAGAATTGTTGACTCAGCTTCCCGGCCTGAGTCTGGAAAGCTCACCTGTGCAGAGAATGGATGCATCTTCCACTAATGCAGGCATCTGGCTCCCAAAATAGTCCCCAGAATACCCTGTGGCAGCTGAACTGATGTATGTTTTTATACCTGCGTAATGTTGTTTTACTTCTGCAGGCTCATTACAGGGAAACGGGCTTCAGAAGCAGAACAGGGAGGGGAAGGGATTATTTCTCTGATTGTGGGCATAGTTGGGGGATCCTTGCCTTTGCAGGATGTGCTCAATAGGGAATTTGCAAGGGAAATTGCAAGGGCCGTAGTCAATGCAGTTCTTAGACTGATGAGACACTTTGTGGGAATTGCGTCTGGTGGGGCTGATGGAACACGGTCTAACGGCCTCATCAGAGTGCTTGTGAGACCATTGTCCTCTCAGCACAGATGGGCAAGGACACTGCCATCCTCCCTCCCATTCAGAGGCACCTGGGACAGAAATCAGGTGAACAGAATGTTCACAGGAGCTCGTACTCCACCCTGCCCTCTGCACCCCTACCTGAGAGTCGCCTCTAGCCTGGCCTGGGATGCAGCTCCACCTGCTCTGGGGAGAGGCTCCCAGATACATGCTCAAGGAAGATTTTTTTTTTGACATTCATTATTGTTATCATTTTTTTTCCACTTAAGTATAGTTGATTTACAATGTGTTAGTTTTCAGGTGTACAGCAAGATTCAGTATGTATATATATATACATACTGAATATATATATATATATATATATTCTTTTTCAGATTCTTTTCCATTATAAGTTATTACAAGACATTGAATATGGTTTCCTGTGCTATATAGTCGGTCCTTCTTGTTTATCTATTTTATTTAATTTTTGTCTCTTTTTTAAATTAATGCATAGTCAGTTTACAATGTTGTGTCAATTTCTAGCATAATGTTTCAGTCATACGTACAAATACATGTATTTGCTTGAGGAGGATCTTGAAACTCCTCATGAAGAATTCCAGACTCAGAGGCGTAAAGACCTGGGAGCAGCAAACTGCGGGCTGCTCTCTGGGCAGGCTGCTTCACCTCACTTCATCTCCGTAAGGTCCCAATGAGCAGACACCGCTGGCAAACCTGACTGTTCATCCTGACTTTTAGTCCTTGAAGGGATGGTTGCAGTTAGGTGGTCTACAGCTGGGGGCGGGGGAGGGGAGGGTGAGGCTGAGGGAAGCAGAGAAGGAGAAATGGCCAGGTTCATTTATTTTTTCTCTCACTTACAAATATTTAGTTAGCATCTAGTGTACACCAGGCACTCTGTTTCCTGGTGGGAGCCACAGAACAGGGTTGGGTTGTGGATGACAGAAACACATCACAAACTAGTTGAGACATTAAATGAAATGCATCAGCTTCTGATACTGTAATGTGTAGGGGGACTGCTGGCTTCAGGGTTGCCTTGATCCAGGGGCTCAAGCAGTCCACCTGGTCTGTGCAGGCAGCAGTCTGGCACTTAGTGGACAGCAGGGAGCCAAGCAGACCAGAGCCTCTGCCTTCAGGGGGCTCACGTTGTCCCTGCCCTGTCCGTCCCTCTTTTCCTCTTTCACTCCATCTTTCGGTGACTTGTTCATTTTTATACAAGCTCCTTTCACCAGACGCCACCAGTAACTGCAGTCCGACATCTGATTGGTTCAGCAATCTTAAAGGAAAAGAAAGACCTATTTTTGCTATTTTCAGTCCAAGTCCAAAGGCAAACTCTGATTGGATTAACCTGCATCATGTGCCCATCTCTGAGCCAATCACTAAGTCCAGGGGAATGGAAGTCACTGATTGGCCAGTTTTGAGTCACATGTTCACCCTACCGCCATGGTGGGCTTAATGCTGCCCAAATACCCAGACAGTGTGGATGGTGGGTGAGGAGCATGGTTTCTAAAGGAAAATGAGAAGAACAATGGTGGTAAGTGGATTCTGAGCAGGATTATAAACAATCTCAAAATATGAGGTGAACCTAAATCCTGCCTCTTGCTTGGCCTCTGGGCTGGGATGACCAAACTCACCTGGGCTAATGTGGGTCACCTGAAGGAACCTCCACACTCAAGAGACAGTACACCTGCAACCTAGCCCTCCTTCCAGATTCCGACCACCTGGTTCAGGTGAGGACACTTGCCTTGGGTCCATCCCCACAGGCCTGGCCTCCTTCTAAGGGGGTGTGGGTGGGCAGAGCTGCAATGGCACCGGCTGTCTGTAGAGCACAGACCGAGTCAACCTGCCTCCCTGGCTGTGTGACTCTGAGAGAGTGCACCAACCTCTCTGAGCCGGTGTCCTCATCTCTAAAATGGGGATGATTAACCAACCTTGTAGCAAGGGTGGGTTGTTGAGGGTTAGTGACAACACCTATGAATCACCTGGCCTTGGGCTCATTCCATAGTAGGTACTAAAGGAGTAGAGTGTATACAGGAGGTGCTCATGGAATGACAGCCATTGATATGACCTCTAGTCTGGCACTTTGCAGGTGGGGTGGTGTCTGTTGCTGGCAGCCTGCCTCCTGTATCTGCCTGTGACCTCCGCAAGCGCAGAACATGACCGAGCTTCTCTCCGTGTCCAGAGATGTGCACGTGGCCCGGTGCTCTGTGGTGACATCTGCTGAGTCATTGGAAACTAATGTCCCGAAGGATGGAAGGAAGGGGAGGGCACTTTGTGCTCATTCTCCAGCAGCCACCGGGCCTTGAACCTCTCTCAAATGTCTGTTCCCAGCCACACACATCTCTACAGGACATAAATTCCTTGGCAGCAGAGGGGTTATTTAAAGTCTCCATTAAAACAGCTGGACCCTGATAGAAACAGAGCAGTTGTCACTGCTGGGGCCTGAGAGGTGCCTGAGCAGGGCAGGGACCCACAGGCAGAATTAATTCTAGGCCTTTCAGAGATGCCTTCTTTATAACTGTGTTCAGGGCAGAAAGATGCCAACTGAGATGACCTCAGTGGCATGAAGGGACAGCCTCGTGCTCCAGCAGTGGGGTCCTTGTGAATGACACTTCTGTCTTAGGGGTGTGGACAACCCTGTCCACTTTTTCCTTTAATCTCACTCTTAGAGGCTTGCCAAGAGCTGAGCTGGGAAGTGCAGGGATGTGAAGAGATGCTGTTTCAGCAAGAGCAAAAATAGACATTACTGGCAATCACTGGGTTGATCAGCCCAGCCACATGGACACCTACTGGTGCTGGGCCCTGGGCTGCTTCTTCACAGAGCACCGAGAAGAAGGCTGGCACGTAGTAGGCTCATGACAATTCTTAGCTGTTGTTATGATGATGATGGTGGTGGTGGTGGTGACACTCCCTCCCCAACTCCCATGTCCTCTCCTGTCATCAGGTGTCAGCCCCCTCCTGCTGGTCCATCTCCCCCAAGGCTCTGTCATCCAGGAGGGGATTCCCTCCTTCTCACTTGCTCAGTTTATCCTAAAATCTGCATCTGAGGGGAGGGCACCTATGTTTGCGTTTGGTCAGGGCTCCCTCCTGCTCAGCTCACGCTGGGAACTAGCACTCCCTGTGGCCAGGCCAGTGTGGACCCACATGAGGCTGTGTCTTTTGGATTCTGATCATGGTGGTCCCCGTTCATAAGCAGGCCAACGTTTGTTCCCCTTTGTCACCTCCTGAGGAGGGACCATCATGCTAGAATGAATGTCCTTTTCCCACGAAGATCTGAACAAGAGTTTCCCGCACAGAATCGTAGATTGTTGGGCCAGCAGAGACGGGAGGAACTAGGAGATCATTCAATCCAACCCATCCTCGGACAGTTGGGAAAACTGAGGCCCAGAGTGGGGACGTGACCTGCCCAGGGTCACTGATAGAACAGGGACATGGACCCGCTCTCCTGACCCATGGGTGGTGCTCCATCATCTCTGCCTTGGCCACATGGATCCCAGGCCTGGGGCTGGTGGGGCTGGAATCCCAAGCCTGGCACAGACAGGGGAGGGCAAGTCTGGGCAGGATGTGTGGACCCGGGTGGAGGAGGCGAAATTAAGCCCATGTAATAAACCCTCATGCTGGGGCCCTTGGGCTCCGGAGGGAACAGTGGCTGAGGGTCTCCCAGCCCTGACAGCCGGTGCACAGACCTGAACCTGCTGACATGGCAGCCTGGGATGAAATTGTCACAGGCTCTCAGTGAAATGAGAAAAATCAGGTCAAGGTCATTTGTTGGCATAAGGTTGCCAACTGTCCTTTTTAGAAAAGCCTTTTTTTTCTTTTATGATGAAATACTGCCATTCTTTTGGTTGAACTTTTCTTTTTTTGATGAAAGGACTGTGAGAGTAGATCTCAGTTGCTGCTTTGGAACTTTCTTTGCAACTACACGAGAGTTTCCACAGCTGCAGGACTCTCCTAGCATTTCACCTGCTGATGTGTTTTGTTTATAATGTTCTTCAACCTAAAAATAAGTCTTTGTTCTTGAGATCAATTACTGCCATCCAGAACTTGTGTTCCACAGAACCCAATTTGGGGAAGCTGGCATTTCAAAAGCAGCATGGATTGTCGATGAATTTCCCCAGAAAAGGCTGGGTTTCCCTGGAAGTCTGTGATCAGTGCTAGGAGGTGTGAGCGGGTATCTGCTCCATCCCACTTTTAGCGGATGGAGGGATCCCTAAATTAGGAAGCCCACCAAAGTGTGGATTCTTGCCACGGACTGTGAAAGAATTCGCACAGCAGAGGCAGAGGGACAGAGTGAACATCCGCTTTATTTCTCAGAAGGGAAAATGGAAGGAAAGTGCTCGAGCAGGGAGAAGGGAAGAAAAACACTTGAGCGAGGAAAAGGCACTCGAGTAGGGAGCTGTCAGCCAAGAGGAGCGGTAGGGGCAGCTCCGGCCCAGGTCGGGCACGTAGGTTTCTGTGAGAGGCGTCCACTGTCTCCTCCTTCCTGTTCTGATGGAGCCAATCAGTCCTTGTTTGAGTTCTTCAGTCCTTACATGGACTTTTCCGGCTGTTGTCATGGCAGCCATCAATTGTCATGGTGCTGGTGGGTGTGTCACTTCGCATGCTAATACATTACAATGAGTGTATAATGAGGCTCAAGGTCCACTGGAAGGCAAATCCTCCACCATCTTGGACTGAGTTCTTGTTTCTTCTCAGCAGCTGCCTCTTGAGACTTAGATAAGAGTAATTGGTTTCTATTTGAGGGAGGGGCAGGGGTGTGATCCAGGAGGCAACAGCCCTGATAACAAAAAGGAAAGTTGCATTTAACCAGAATGCCTGCAATCTGGTGGACTCAGCATCCCCCACAAAAAGCCATCTCCAAAGTTTCTGTTCAGCCAGGAAAATTTTAAAGGGCACTGAAGGCATAATTTCAGTTCATAGTTGAGCTAAGTGGTTGGAGTCATAGCCATCCCCCAGTGCCTGCAGGCTCGCCCTCACCCGCTGCTTGAGCCTGCTCTTCTACGACTCAGGGGGGCCTGGGAGACTTCAGCTTTCCTATAACAAGAGGGGGTTGGGGTTAGGGGTCCACAGGGTCCTGCTCCCTTTCACCACTGTCATGTTCGGGCATAAATCATCCAGCGAGAGGCACAGGGATGGAGCCCCGCTCCCTCATCCCGCTATGACATTGAAATCCCTGAGGGACATTCCAACACCCATGGAGAAAATCGTGGTCTAAGAGAATCTTGGGCTTGTCGTTTCACTCTTTAGAAGTTAGACGTTATCAGTCTCTCAGGAATGTTTCTTGTGTGTTACTGCATGGCAGGTCACGGGAGCAGAATCTGGTTACTGGGATTATCGGAAGGCGTGAATCTCACTGGTGTGTCTGGATCCCCGTCCGTGTGGAGATAATGAGGGGCCTCTGAGGCCTGTGTTTTGTGGTAGGTTTACTGATTATGTCATTGACAAGGAGGTTGGGCCTGAACGGGGCCTTCGAGGCCCGGCGTGGCAGTGGCCCCTCTCTGACTGCATCCTGGGCGCCATCCCCCTTGCTCTCCACCCCCCAGTCACCCAGGTCTCCCCATGGTTTCTCGCACAAGCCAGGCTCCGTCTCCTCTCCAGGCCTGTGCACAAGCCAGTAACTCTCTCATTTTTTCCTCTCTGTCTCTCCTCACAATTTATCAAGAAAAACCTTATCTTTTGTATCTCCACTGAAAAGCCACTTCCGTCCTTTGTCTCCTGTCCCCATATGGGACAGGAGCCCTTCCATTAAGTAATCCAGTCTGGGCTTGTTTGAAGTCTGTCTTCTTCCTAGATCCTAGACTACTAATTTCTCAAAGACAAAAACTGTTGCTGGTTCATTCACCAACGTATCCCTGTGTGAGCCCAGAGCCTAGTACATAGTAGATGTTCAACTAATTCTGTGTTGAATAAACAAAGAGCAGAGTGAGTAAGTGTATGAGTTACCTTTATTCATTCTGTCATTAATCTCTGGAGATGCACACCCCTGTATAGAGTCAACCTCCAAAGGATGCGTCCCCAAGCATGGGACCCTCTGCCTGCCCTCCTGTGTCCCCTCTGCCCACCCCCCCCCCGAGCCTTGTGGATGACATTGCAGCCCATCCTGGCCCAGCCTCAGCCATCACAGCCTCAGGACAAGGTGCTGGACGGGTTCCCTTTTGTGGCAGAAGCATGGGCTCTTCCTCCCCGCACCTCTGGGGCTTCCTCCACTGGGGACCTGGTCATTCATCCCCTGCTTCTCCCCACCTCCCACAGTGCCCATCGACAGAGAAAGGGGCTCCGCCCTGGATACACTTGGTGCAAGTCATTTGGGGGGACAGCCAGGAGGCAGCATGTGTGCTCACGTTAACTGAGCATTGAGTATGCGTCAGGCATTATTCTAAAACCATTAAAGGATTTTAAATAATTTAATCCTCTCAACAACTCTATGCGGTCTGTCTGGGTGATAATTTCCCCTCTGTAAGTGGAGAGCCTGAGGCACAGAGCGGTTAAGGAACCTGACCTGGGCTTCGGGGCCAGGCTTCTGACCCTGCATTTCAGGGCTGCTACGTGCTGCTTGGAACGGAGTCACCAGAGTCTGGGACAGATGACTCTTCTCTTGGGGAAAGAAAAGCTATTTCTGGGCCTTTTGGAATGCGTAGAGGCAGGACTCGGGACTTAGAATTTAGCGGCAGCAGCAGTTCTTAGCATCATCCTGAAGTCAGGAGCCCCTGGAATCGGGAGGTTTGAGGGAAAAAGGGTATCTGAGGGGCAGAGAGGGATCCAAGGAGTCTGAGGGCTTAACATCAGAGCAACAGGTTTGAGGCCAAAGAGAGGCTGGCTCGGGAGATTTGCGGGACCTGGGGGCAGGGCTGTCTGTCTCCCTCCTGTGCTGTGATTTCCCGCACTGTGCCCTCACCTTCTGCAGTGTCCGTGCAGGTAACGGCCTCCTCTTAGCAGTCCTTCAGGAAATGGAGGAGGCTGGCAGGTTTCCCAGGCTTGGGCGAAGTGGGGCAGAGAAAAGCCGGTGGCTGCAAGAGGCCAGGCAGGCAGGAGAGGGTGTGGAGGACCAAGGACTTGATCTGGACCTCAGAACAAGTGATGCCAAGAATCCTCAGGGCCACAAGGACGGGACTGTACATGCCTGGCTTGGGGTCCTGGCGGGGACAAGTCATTTGCATATTCAAGGAAAGGATGCTCTGGGAAGCACAGGCCGTGGGACATGGGAGTTATGCTCTGCATGTGCACTGCCTTCTTCCTTCCTCTCTCCTCCCACCATCGCTCCCTCAGCAGTCTCGTCTGGAGGAGCAGAAATTGACTCTCTGCAGTCGCGGCTCTTTCCATCCATCTCCACTGAGATGTTTGCCCGGTGAATGAAAACACTTGTTTTCATCAAAAACTTGGGAGCTTAAGTTGATGCTTCCATTTATCTCCCTTCTAGTGCCTCGCAGAGCCCCAAGGGGGCTGAGCTCAGCGGCTGGAAGAACCCAGCCCTTTGGGGGGCGATCTTGGATCAGAAAAATGACGCTGCACGAGGGATCTAATCTCCTTCCCACCTGCCATGTCTGTCCCAGACCACGACCATGATTTGCAGGAGGACATGCCCAGACTCAGGGTCATCTGGGGCAGGAAGATGGATTTGATGAGGCTTTCTTTGTTAATTTTTGGCAATTCCTTCATTTTTATGGAAGGGGTGGATCAGACTCTGACATGTTCTATCAGCGCTGGCCTTCTTGGCCAAGCTCTTTTCAATCAAGATTGTTGTGGCCAAAGAGGGAGTAATGTGTTTAAGAGTTTCACTCAGGACAAGCCACAGACTATGAGAAAGTATTTGCTGAACACGTATCTGATAAAGACCTGTATCCAAAACATATCTCAAACGCAATACTAACAAAACAAAGCATCCAATTTAGAAAGATCTTCTTTGAGCAGGTAGTATTGCAAAGAAGAGATGCGAGAGACAGTGAGCACATGAGAAGATCTTGACATGGTTAGCTATTAGAGAAATGAAAAATGAAATCACGGTGAGATCCCACTTCATCCCCACTAAGATAGAAAAATAACTGACAATACCAAGTGCTGGAGAGGATAAGGAGCAACTGGAACTCACCTGCACGGCTGGTGGGATGCAGAAGAATGTAGACACTTTGGAAAACAGTTGGACAGTTTCTTATAAAGTTGAACATATGACTTCACTTACATGTGGAATCTAAAAAAACCCAAAACAAATGAACAAATATAACAAAACAGAAACAGTTATAGATACAGAGAACAGACAGGTGTTTTGAGGACAAGAAATTGAGGGAGGAAAGAAGTAGGTGAGGGAGATTAAGAGTTACAAACTTCCAGTTACAAAATTAATGTCATGGGTATGAAATATACAGTGTGGGGAATATATTTAATAACTATGTAATATCTTTGTGCAGTGACATATAACTAGACTTCTCATGGTGATCTGTTTGAAATGTATAGAAACATGAATCACTATGATGTGTAACAGAAAGACATTTTGTTGCAGGTCAATTATACTTTAGAAACAAACAAACAAACCAACTTCTAGAAAAAGAGATCAGATTTATGGTTACCAGAGGCAGAGGATGAGAACTGGATGATGGCAGACAAAAGGTAGAAACTTCCAGTTATAAAATAAACAAATATTGGAGATGTAATGTACCACATGATAAATGTAATTAACAATGCTGCATGTTATATACGAAAAGTTATAAAGAGAGTAAATCCGGAGATCTCATCACAAGGAAAATTTTCTTCTGTTTCCTTAATTTTGTATCTACATGAGATGATGGATGTTCATTGAACTTCTTGTGATAATCACTTCATGATGAATGTAAATTAAATCATCAGGCTATGCACCTTTAATTTGTATAGTGCTATGTGTCCATTGTATCTCAATAAAACTGGAAGGGAAGAAAAAAGAGATCCCAGAGAGCTCCTTCCCCTTTCCGCCAGATGAGGACACAGCAATGAGAAGCCAGCATCTGTGAACCAGACACCAATCTGGGGGCCTCTTGATCTTGGACTTTCCAGTCTAGAACTGTGGGAAATAAACGCTCATTGTTTAAACCACCCATCTACAGTGTTTTTGTTTAGCAGCCCGAATGGATTAAGATAGGCATCTTTATTATCTTGATTGTGGTGGTGATTTCATGGGTATATACATAAGTCAAGCTCCTCAAACTTTAAATACGCACAGTTTATTGCATATCAATTGTACTGCAAAAAGTGGTTTAAAAAATTTTTTTAAAGGTGACTCCCTTGCAGTGTCTTGGGAACTTTGAAAGATGACTGTGCAACGCTCCATGGTTGAGTGTGTTGTTTGGCCCCAATTCCTCATTCCCTCTCTGCTTCAGCACCCTCTGCCATGTAACTTTGCAGTGCCCTTCCACTGGGGATGGGCACCTGTCCCATCCCTTGACAGAAAGCATATGGCTCCCCCATATGACTTGCTTTTGGCAATGGCATGTCAGCAGATGCAAAGCCACTGTGATACAGATTTAGGCTGTGCACTGAGGCTGCCTCTTGCGCCTCAATCACTGCCACGAGGACACGCCTGGACTGACCTTCTAGAAGATGAGAGATGCGTGGAGCAGAGCCAGGGCACTCTGGACACCTCGATCAAGGTCAGCCTACACTGATCAGCCCACAACCTTGGAACACCCCCCGTGCCATGGATATGAGTGAGTCCAGCCAAGACTAGCAGAGCTGCCCAGACAACCCACAGCAGATCCCAGGGAAGTAAGCAAAAATGTGCTCTGCTGTGAGCCAGTGAGGTTCTAGGATTTGCGTTAAGCAGTCTGACTGCAGCGATGGATGACTGATTCAAGCCTTAAAGGAAGAAACAGTCTGGGGTTATCTGGGAAAGCTTCCTGGAGGAGGTAAAGCAAGAGGGGTTTAATGGTAAACATGAACTGGCCAGAAGAATGACAAGGGGAGAGCTAAAGAGCAGAAATGTGCGAAAGTCTGTTGGCCTGGCAGAACTCAGTGCAAGGAATTGTGACAATGACTCAGTGAGGCTGGAGCCAAGGGTGGTACGAGACACGAAATGAGGTGGAGGGAGGGGTCAGCCTACAGCAGGAAGGGCTTGAATGCCAGGCTCAGGCATTTGTAGGGAATGGGGAGCCATGGCACGTCTTCAGTGAGATTATGATTTGAAAACAATCACGTGGCTAAGGTGGTGGGCAGAATAGAGCCAGCAAGATGGGAAGCTGGGGCCACTGTACAGATGAGCAGGTAAGCAAGGGTGGCCTGAACTTTGGCCGGGATGGAGACCCCCGGAGAGCCATTTAAGGGACAATGATCTCAGGGGGTGGCTAGTGCTTCCTGTACAGAGTTTTTCCCCGTCCCAGACTCACCTATGTTGCGCCACAGAACCGTTTGCCCAGGTCAAATTCACCTCTCCCTGTTGGCAATTAAGTTAAATTTTCCATCAATTTGTAATGGTTTGCTGATGGATAAGCACTGGGCAATAGCTTTTAAGGCTCCGGGGCAGGGGATGAAAGGAAGAGCTTCACGTGATACCTGCAAGGTGACTGTATCGATAAGATCTCTCGTTTACCTCCTCTGTTATTGTGAGTTAATTACACGGTACCAAAATGCATCCCTTGATAATCAACCCACGTTTAATTAACATTATGGATTGATTAAATGGGAATAATGTGCTTATGTGACATAAGGGAGGAGCCTTTGCAGGAAGGTGTAATTGGCATCGATGAGAGAAGTGGGGACTTTTACAGCTTCAGCTTTCCAACGGCTTCTCTGTTAACTCCCCCCAGATGAATTTTGCAGCCTGGAGAGGGGTTAAAAATTACCAGATGGCTACTTCTAGCTCTGTTGGTGGCTTCCGGCAGTTTGCAAAACCCGTCTGTGTTGCAGTTTACCCTTCTTTAAGATGGGGTGGTAATGTCTCCAGCGCAAGCTAGTCCTTTGCTTTAAGAATGTACTGCCCAGACCTGAAGTGAGTGGTCTCCTGGTCTGTCCTCATTACAGCCTGAAGCCTCTGCAGAAAAAGGGCCCTTCTCCATCCTTTGGGCAAAAACAGGGACTCTTGTCCCTCTTCTGGGCTTGTGTATCCCATGGCCAGTCTGCCTCGCGGTGAGAGCGGGAACAATGCCGATGTCAAAATCCCTTCCTGGAAGACTTAGGTCTTTGACACACAGAGCATCTCCAAAGATTCATCATCTTCTAATGTTTATTCTGAGGACCAGAGCATATGGGGCTAAAAATGCAGAATCAATTTACTGAGTCTAAGCCACAAAAAGCTGAAACCCCACTGTAAAATCCGAGATGCATTACGGGGCTGAATGAGGGACCCAGGAAGAGGGAAAACCTACTCCCCACTGATGGGAAGTCCTGACGGGTTTTTCTCCAGTGGCAAAGGGTCACTCTTGAGAATCTTAGCATCTTAGGATCCTGAAATCATCAAAACCTAGAATTTTATGTTACTGAATCTTAGAATCCTGACTTCCATAGAATTTTAAACTATTAACCTTAAACAGATATCAGAATCACAGGATTTTAGGATTTCAGGGACTTCAATCAGCATCTTGCCTAGACATCCAGCTAACATCTAAGACTTCCAGACAGAGGGGGCAGCAAGTGCAAATATCCTGAGGCAGAAACATGCTTGGTGTCTTTGAGGAACAGGAAGACCCTGTAAGACTTTGGGCACCTCAGGGATAAGGACACCCCACCCAGGGGTAAACAGCTCAAAGGCAGGTGCTGGGCACTCAGTGGATGCTTAATAAAAGTCTGAGTGTGTTCAGTTCAGGGCCCCACAGAGCCGGAGGGACCCTGACACTGGGCTTATAGGGAGAGAGAGCCAAGGGGTGAGGGGACTGATGAGAAGGGATGGAGGGGCAGGTAAAGGTCCTGGGTGTTCTCCTTGGAGAAGAGAGAAGAGAAGGGACTGTCAGGGGGAAGGAGTGGGTTGCACGTGGAGGCCCCCAGGTGTGGCCCCAGATCACAAGGAGGTGGCTGTGGCCGAGTGGACAGAACTCAAGTGCAGGCTCTGCCAGGGCCCCCCTGTGTAAACTTGGGCCACAGGGTCTCCAAGAGAGGAAAGAACGGCTTGATGAGGGGGCCTCTGGGGTGCTCAGGACTCGCTTCTGTAACTTGTAAACAAACTCGTGCGCACTGGTCGGTATACTACAGCAGCTTTTAAAGGACAGTGGTCACCTGGATGGGGGGTGGGGCGGGGATACGCCGAGGGTGAGTGGGGAGCCAGGTATAAAGGGGCCAAAAGAGGTGAGTGGAAGGTCACTCAGGGGTGGGTGCAGGTCTTTGCAGGATTCAGAGAATTCGAACAAATGTCCACTGCTGGCCGAGCACCTACTGTGTGCCGGGAGTTTATACACCGCCTTGTTCATCCACAAATTTTCATTGAGCACCTACTATGGGTCTGACCCCCTGCTGAGTGAATCATCAGATGTGGTCCCACCTCCGTGGGGCTCATGTTCAGGTGAAGAAGATGGGGCAAAAAAACCCTCAAACAACTAAGTAAAACCATGACCCAGCAAGGTGCGGGCCATGGAGAGCACTAACAGGGCCGGGGCAGAACTTTGCCTCCTCACTCAAGTCTAACAGAGTGTCCTGTATTTACAAGGAGGTCCTCATATGAGCCCATTTTACAGCCAGGAAAACTGAGGCCCAGAGGGGTGGGTAACTTGCTCGGGCCATGTGCCTGGAAAGTGGCAGGACCAGGATCTAAGCACGTGACTGGAACACACAACGAGCTGTGGCTTGTCCTCCCCACCTCCCCCTGTCCCTGAACAGGGGACTCTCAGTGGGAGAAGGGGACGCACTTGCACCACGGGGACCACAGAGCCGGCACTTCCCTGCGCAGGAGGGGCTGTTGGGTCAGAAGGACCTCAGTCCCAGTTCTGCCTCCTTCGCTTTTTTGCTCTGTGGCTCTGAATGTGCTTACTGATTTCCCTGCATCTCAGTTTCCTCCTCTGTGAAATGAGAATGATAACAAGAACCTTAAATGGCTGTTGTGAGGATCGAATGAGAAAAAGATACAAAGTCCCCAATGTAGGGCTGTGCACACAGTATTAAAAATGTTTCTAGGCACATAGTAGGTGTTTAAAATCTTGTTCCACTTATTTGCAGAAAAGCTTATTTTTCCTCTCTCTCATTGATTTCAGAAATTTTTTTCTTAACCACACATGCAAGTGCTGGGAAGAACACACTGCCCAGAAGCCGGCAGAGGTCAAGGCTTTAACCCCCTACTGTGTGGGCTCAGCCTGGCTGCTGGGCTTCTCTGAACCTCGGTCTCCTCATCCATAAAACTGAAGCATGCTGCTGCCTTGGAAGGCTGTTGTGAGGGTTAGAGGTGGTGTTGTTAAGTTGAGGGCCCGGTGTGGAGCTGGCGTAGAGTGGGCACTAAGGTCTCCATGCTGCTTCACTTGGAGAAAGGATGTCTGTTCTCTCTTTGATTTTTTCTGTCTTAAACATGCAGTGTGACAGGAAGGGCAGGGAGGCCAGAAGCCGGAGCAAACTGCCCCGGCCTCACTGTGCACCTTGGGTGAGTTACTACACCTCCCTGCCTCTTCTCTTCTTATCAATAAGACAGAGAAAATCACACTTACTCCTAAACTAGAACCATCAGCAGGACCTAGTGAACCACACAAGAGACCCCAGAAAAGAAGGCAGAATGAAGATTTCTCGGTCAAGCTGTGTGAGCGGCCAGATTGACACGCAGAGAAATAGCAGGCACACTTTAAGGATGCACTGAAGGCTGGAACACTTCATTCCTGGACATGTTTATGTAAAATTAATTGGATCACCTGTTCTCTGAATCATTTAATTGCAAAACCAATTAAGTTTATTTCAAATGCTCAGCTTGTGGCCCAGGGAAGGGAAGGCAGAACTCGGGTTGGCAGAAAGCCACCAAGACTCTGCCCTTTGTGGTGGCCGTGGTGGCCCCTCAGCAGTCCTGGCAGCCCCCACCTGCTGGCCGGGGAGACCCCATGGGACGCTGGGGCAGCCAGGGAGGTGGCCAAGGCTCTTGAGCAGGCAGGCCTGTGGGAATCCAGGGGTGGCAGCCTCCTAGCTTGTGAGCTGAGGGGCGTGGGTCAGATGTTCCCCCGTGGTGGCCAGAGTGGCCCAGCATCGATGCCCCTCCCCTCAAGCACCTTTCAGCATCTGCCTGTCTTTTTCCTCCATGATGACATGCCTGCCGTGTTTACTGCTGTGTGTCTGGGGCCTCGAAGAGGGCCTGGCACACAGTAGGTACTCAACAAGAATGAGTGAATCATTGAATGAACAAATTAATTTCATCACAGTGAAAGGAGGGATTTTCACAGCATCAAAGCTGTTCCTGGAGGGATGGGCAGACTCAGGAGGGAGGGTGTCTTAGGGCTCTTAGAGGGAGGAGACCTAGGCATTGGCTGGGGAGCTGATTTGCTCTGAAAACCCTTGGCCTGGCTCTGCATGTCTGATCTGCCCAGAGATTCTGGATTCCTCTCTCAGGCCAAGGCAGTGATTTGGTGTCAAACATGAGTTCAGCTCAGTTTTCTTAACTAGCTTGGGAGCAGCTTACTTCTTTGTGACTCAGTTTTCTCCTTTGTAAGTGAGACTAGTACAGTTGCCCTTCAGTATCCAAGGGGAATTGGTTCCAGGACACCCCCTCCCAGCACATACTAAAATCCATGGATGCTCAGGTTTTTATATAAAATAGCATATTATTTGCACATAATCTATGCACACCCTCCTGTATATCTTAAATCATCTCTAGATTACTTATAATACTTAATACAATGTGAATGCTATGTGAATACTTGTAAATACAATGCCAATACTATGTAAATAGTTGCTGGTGCACAGCCAATTCAAGTTTTGCTTTTTTGGAACCTTCTGGAATTAAAGAAAAATATTTTCGATCGGCACGTGGTTGGTTGAATCTGTGGATGCGGAACCTGCCAGATACGGAGGGCTGACTGTACTTCCTGAGTCACTAGAGCTGTGGAGAACGGGGAGAAAATACAACCTGTAAAGGAAAAATGCACACTCAGCCTCAGCTGACCTTCCCCCGCTTCCAGAGTCTGCGAACACACATGGCCCGGGCTGACAGCCCCAAGAAATGGGTCTGGCTGCACCAGATCCTGCTGGGTGAGAGGCCTGGGCAGCTGGTCTCTAGGAGGCAAACATCAGCACGGCCTGAATGAGAGCTTCCAGGTCTGAGCGCCCCCAGGAGGGAGGTGTGAACAACAGAGGGGTGGCAGTGAGGGGTGTGTGGACCGAGGAATGTCCATTTCCCTATTCCTTCTTCCCAGCAGCCTCACTTGTTTGCTCTGCTCGGGGCCGCTACACCACATTTGGGAGAACATCCCACTCCATCAACACCAGCAACCAAGGAGAGACTCACACGTTCGGTGGAGGGAGGGTAAAGCAGGCGGCTTCTTGTGATTCCCCTCAGGTGTGTGGATGTGCCCATGGAGAGCCTGCCCGCCCGCCTGCTGCTGAGTTCCTGCGAGGCCTGGGTTTGGCACAGGAGATGCAGGGAGCTTGAGGTGGTCTGGTGAGGGTGGGAGTGTCTGGCAGAAATCAATGCTCAGGGAAATAATTCAATACATCATCATGAATCAGGGAAGGAACTGCAGCTTCTGCATCCAAGGAACTCTTGAGTGATGGTTCCCGGATCCTCCTGTCCTGGTGTTTGTCTTTCTCTGAAGATGATGGATACAAAAGCAGTTCTCTTCCTCCCTCACCGCTCCATGTGCGTCCCTCCCGAAGCTGCGCGCTCGGTCGAAGAGGACGACCATCCCCGATAGAGGAGGACCGTTCTTCTCGGTCAAGGGTATACGAGTAGCTGCGCTCCCCTGCTAGAACCTCCAAACAAGCTCTCAAAAGCAGTTCTCATGAGCTCCTGGGGGTTACCAGGCAGCTCCCAACACCTGTCCCTACCGGGCTCCAACTGCTATGGCCTGCAAGGGAGACGCCTGGATAAACTCAGACTCTACAGAGATGCACTTGGCAGAGAGGAGTCAGTGGGGCTGCCCACAAGAGGGCCTAGGTAGATGGGGTCGCAGGAGAGCTCTGTGCATTATCCACACACAGCCCCAGAGCATCCTGGAAAGTGTCGAGGCTCCGGGCATGATGCTCCAAGCCTGAGGCTGGCCCTCCCCAGCCCCATCAGCAGTTCACTGTAGAAGGAGGAGTCTCGGGGGTAAAGTCTGTGCACCTGGTCCAAGCACCATCACCACTTCTCCTGAGCAGGTCCGTGAGTCATTGTGCAAATGGGGATGATAACGACACCAACTTCTGAAGGAAGGAGGGATCCATAACTACCAGAGCCTCCCTCCGTAAAGCTCTTGGGACCCCTTTCACAGCCTCCTCACACCCTGCCTCCAGCCTGGCAGCTACAAACAGTAGAGTATAGCCGGGGGGGGGGGGGGTTGGAGGCTGTCAGACTCGCGCTCAAGTCCTGTCTCAGCTGTGTGACCTTTGGCAAGTTATTTAACCTTCCTCTGCCTCATTTTCCTCATCTGCAAAATGAGGACTATAAGGGTTCCCACAAAACAGGATGGTTATGAGGTTTAAATAAGCTAATGGAAGCAAACAAGGGACATAGCAAGTGCTCAATAAATAGCAGCTTTCACCCTCACCGCTGTCAACACCACCACCACCATCATTATCATAATCATCACTACCACCCTCAACAGCACCACCATCATCATCATCATCATCCCCATCGTCAACACCACCATCATCATCATCACGTCATCACCCACCACCACCACCATCATCAACAATGCTGCCATCACCACCACCCTCAACAGCACCACCATTATCACCATCATCATCATCTCCATCATCAACACCACCATCGTCATCATCACATCATCACCCACCACCACCTCCATCATCATTAACGCTGCCGTCACCACCACCCTCAACAGCACCACCATTATCACCATCATCATCATCCCCATCATCAACACCACCATTATCGTCATCATCACCTTCTCTCTGCACATACTGAATTATTATGCAATTGGGACATGCTCTATATTAAATTCTCTTTCTTACCATTCTTTCATCAGCATTTTCCTACATCCCTGAGAATTCCTCAAAAGCATGATGTTAATAGCTTCGCAATTGTACCTCATTTAAATGCACCATAATTTACCTCACCACCCTCGCCTGCCAGACACTTGGAGGATTTTAGGCTTTTCTCTTAATGCACATCAGGCTGTGATGAATATTCTGCGCCCCGTGTACTGAGTCCCTGAATGTGTCCTCGGGACAGATTCCTGCTGCAGAATCATCACATCCGGAGCAGCTATGTCTCTCAGGCTCAGGGTCTTGATCACCCAGTCCCCTTCCTAAAAGCCATCCTGATGGACGCCCACCCCCTCCACCCAGCAATCCACAAGGGTGCCCGTCTCAGCACACACAACCCTGGTCTGTGGTGCCTCCCTCCCAGCTACATTCACGGGTGTTTGGGAGCCTCACAACAAGGACGGAAGCAGCCTGTGGCGGGCAGCTGGGGCCGAGTCAGAGGAGCTGGTCCCGCCCCATCTGGCCTCACCTGCCAGGTGCATGGCCCCGCCTCTCTCCTCTGGGTCTCCATTTACCTATCTGATGCAATAGCCCCCCAGTGTTCAGAACAGAGCCTGATGTCTATTTGGTGTCCAGTGACAAGTTTTTGAAGCCATGGGATAGGACATCCTCTCCTCAGGGTCCCCCTTGGAGTCCATGCGGGCTCCCGAGGTGACACTCCTGCTTGCTGGCTCTCCCCGGCAGGGCACAGTGTCAGGGTTTTGTGTGCCTTCGCTTGGTTCTGGAGACCCTGGTGGGGTGATGATGCCTCTTGACATGGCGTCACATACAAGTCCATCCCCATGGAACCCCTAGGAGACCCTCAATGTCCAAAGGCACGGGGGACCTGGTGAGGAATCTCAGGCCACGGGGGAGGCTGGGAAAGGGGAGAAAGAGAAGGTCGGGGGGCAGTGGTCAGCAGAGGAAGCACAGAGTCCTCAGTGGATGGGGCCAGTACCACTTATGTGGGTGAGGACAGCCTGGGGCAGAGAAGTAAGTGTTTTAGAGGAAGGAAATAGGGTTACAGTGTCCCATCAGAGCCACTGTGAAGCTTGTGGGGCAACTCGAGCTGGGAGCCTGGGACCTCCCCCTGCAGAGACACTCCCTCAGTTCTCCCACCTTGGGGGCCTCTCCACTGCTCTCCTCTTGCCTGCTCCTGTCTCCTCTGTGAGAGCCCTGTGGTGACAGGGCAGGGACTGGCCTGTGTCCCAGGTGCAGGGCAGGCACACAGTGGGGGGCCTTGGTGAATGAATGGGAGCAGGAATGACTTAATTTAAATTTAGGAGAGTGGTGAAGGATTTTTCTGGGATAGGAAACCCCAAGGAGGAGCGGGCTCAGGATCAGTGAAGAGCTCAGAGGCTCCTGGGCCAGACTGGCAGAAGAGAGACTGCTGCAGCCTTCTCTTCCCCTCCACCCTGACGGCCTCTGGTTCTGGCCTCACACCTTGCCTTGCTCTGCCCCTCTGGGAAATGGGGCAGATCTTCTTATCAGGGCACTAATCCCACTCATGAGGGCTCCATCCTCATGACTTACTGAACTCCCAATGGCCCCAGCTCCAAACATCATCACATCGGGGATTAGATTTCACCATATACATTTAGGGAGGAGGGAACATTCAGTCCGTAACAGTGACCGTTGTCATCACACAGATGCAAAGCTCAGAGAGGTGCAGGTCTCCCGAGAGACAAAGCCCTTGTCTGTGAGTGAGATGCCTGCCATTTTCTAGCATCACTTATTAGTGGAGATATGTTCTTGGTCCCCATCCCGGTCTCAAAGTCCTCCTCCTTCCCTTCTCATTTCTAATCATTCACTGAGCCTCTGCAGTAGACACTGGACTGGGCTGGGGTAGCTGGCGTGGGTGGAGGAGGAGCCATCTGCAGCCAGGGAGGGGGGCTGCACTGAGGAGGGAAGAGGGGACAAAAGAGGCCTCCAGATGCAGAAGTGGAAATGGAATCCATATGAACCCTCCCACCGGGCTGCCTCTAATGTGCCGTCACATCAAGCCTGTCTTCTTGACCCCCTCCAGTGATCAGCTCTGCAAACACTCACCTTGAGAATTCACCCTAGTGGGTGCAGGTTCTAGACCCTTTGATCTGCAGTGGGACCCGTGCAAGTGCTACCCCTCTGGGGGCTCAGTTTCTCCATCTGCACAGTAGGAGGTTGGGGCAGCTCAGGGGTTCTGATCCTTGGATGTGCACTAGAATGTCTTGGGGTGGGATGGAGAATTTAAAAATACAGACACCTGGACCTCATGCCCAGAGACTGACTCTGTCAGCCTGAGGCTATGTGCCATCCTGGTTACGAGCCAGGGATCTGGAGTCAGACAGACTAGGGTTAGGCTCCTCGGTCTGCCTCTCACTAGCTGTGTGGCTGTGGGCAAGTACCCACACCTCTCTGAGCTTCAAATCTGTGCAATGAGGAT
Source organism: Vicugna pacos (assembly GCF_048564905.1). NCBI lineage: Eukaryota > Metazoa > Chordata > Mammalia > Artiodactyla > Camelidae > Vicugna > Vicugna pacos. The sequence goes on from NC_132999.1 coordinate 46,505,823, forward strand.
GGTCACTATTATGCACTGAATGTTTGTGTCCTCCCCAAATTTTTATGTTGAAATCTAACCCTGAATGGAAGGTGGGGCCACTGGGAGGTAATTAGGTCATGAAGGGGGAGCCCTCGGGAATAGGATTAGTGCCCTCAGAGGAAGACCAGAGAGTTAGCGCTCTCTCTCTCTCCTCCATGTAAGGATACAAGAAGGCAGCCACCTGTGACCTGGAAGAGGGCTCTCACAAGAACCTGATCCTGCTGGCACCCTGACCTTGGACTTCAGTCTCCAGAACTGTGAGAAAAGAGTGTCTGATGTTCCTAAGCCACCCAGTCTATGCTTCTTTGTCATAGCAGCCTGAATGGACTAAAAGAGTAATGGGAGCTGGTACCCAGGTTGTGCGAGGAGACACTGGGGCAAAGAGTACAAAGTGCTCAGCCAGATCTGGGCACACAGTGAGGGCCGGACAGTGTCAGTGACTGGCACTGGGTCTCTGGTCATGTGGACTCAGTGGTGCCTCCAGCCCCATCTCCCGGCCCCGCCCTCCCACTCGCGGCTCTGCCGCATCCCCGCCCCGGGGGCCCGCAGCTGCTCTGCCTGTTCTTCCCTCCTGATCCATCTCCCTTTTCCGCTCCCACTTAACGAACGGCTTCACTTAAAAAGCCATCTGGGAGGATGGATGGCACAAGGCACACTTTGCAGAAGTTGTTTTCAGAGAAAGAGCTGAGAAAATAAAGGCACAGCACGCGATTCCAATCTTATTAGGCCCCGTGTCTCAGCCCCTCGGAGCAGAACTGGATTTGTGCGCTGCGACTCTCCTCCTCCGCTTCCCTCCACCCCTCCAACCACGCTGCCTTCCCAACGCTCCGGGCTCCGTCTCCATCTGTCTTTGAGACGTCCTGCTCCCGACATCTCTGGCTGATTCCCTCTCTCAGGGTAACCCCCTCTCTTTCACCAGGGAGGGGCTGCAGCTGGGGCTTTCCTGACCCGAGACTGCCCATCCTGTGTGACCGCCGTCCCACCTCGGGTAGCTGCTCCCTCTCCCAACAGGGGTCCCGGGTGAAGGTTTATCTTCTTCTGCGAGGTCTCCCAGGGCTGATTTAGGGACAAGGGGTGGATGCCCTGTGAAGGTGAGATATGTCCACAGTTGGGATGGATGGGCGGCCCGGGGAGGGGTAATGAGCTCCCCGTCATTGGAGGTGTGCACAGAGGACAGATGAGCACTCAGCAGAGAGGCCTCGTGGGAGGCAAACTAGCCAAGAGGCTGAGAGCATGGGCTTTAGGAGCCAAGAGATCTGGGCCGAGTTCAGACCCCATTGAATACAAGATGTCTGACCTTTGACAATGATTCACACTCACTGAGCCTGGGTTTCTTCATCTGAAAAATCAGGCAAAATACGTTTCCACGTCCCAGGGTTGTTATGGAGACAAAAGGACGTACTGCATGCAAAGTGCTGAACATGGAGTGCGTACCACCGTTACCAGGAGGGGGAACTGGGCAGGGTTTTGACATTCAAGCTATTTAAGATTCAAAATTTCTCTGAATTAAAAAACCCTAAGTCTCTGAGATTCTATGGTTCAATTGCCCTAAGATGAAAGGGCTTTATAAGATCCTAAGGCTTTAAGACAGTGTGGTGGTGGTATTTCTCTCGTCTAAGGCTCATAGGAATCTGAGGCTGTGTGGTTCCCAGATTCACTCTCCACCCCCAACAGCAGCGCCTGTCCCAGCCCTCCTCCCTCTTCCAGTCTTCCATCCTGACTCCCACCAGCCCTACGACATCTCTTCCTTCACACTTGCCCCAATCCAGCCATCTCTCCTGCACCTTTACCCCAGATACATCAGGTCCCTCAGTGCCAGCTCTATGTCCCAGGCTTCCCACCTCCACACCTGTTCCCCACCCACCACCCCCACCTTCCAGGCCAAAGTCAAAAGTCAGACTTGGTGGAGATCAACATTATACTCATCAGTGTGTCCAGAGCCCTTTGTCCAAAACCACTGTCACAGCAGGTGTCTCAGTGACTTCTGACTGCTGTGGGGAGGCGGCTTCTTTCCTCACCTTGTGCTAGACCCCCCTCAGGTGCCCCTCCAAGAGCCCTCCACAATCTCCCAGAGTGCTTCCTTCCCCTCCCACCCTCTTCTCACCTCTTCCGTCTCTTCTTGATCTTACACGTTGGGTACCTGCTCTAGAATGAATTGTGCCTCCGCCAGATTCATATGTTGAAGCCTTAACCCCCAAAGCAGTGGTCTCAGGAGGTGGGGCCTCTGGGAGGTGATTGGGTTTCGATGAGGTTATGAGGTGGCGCCCCCATGGTGGGCTTAGTGTCCTTATAAGAAGATGCCAGAGAGCTAGCGCTCTCTCTCCTCTGCCTGAGGACAAGTGAGAAGTCACTGTCTGCAGCCCGGGAGAGGGCTTTCCCCAGAACCCCACCACACTGGCACCCTGACTGCAGACTTGCAGCCCCCAGAACCATGAGGAAATTCATTTCTGGGGTTTCAGTCCCCCAAGTTGGTGGTGTTTTGTTACGGCAGCCCGAGCAGACTAAAACAGATTTTCATACTGAGAAGTGGTGCTGCTGTAACAAATAGCCCCAACTGTGGCTGCAGCTTGGGACCTGGGTGATGGGTAGAGTTTAGAAGAGTTTTAAGGGTATGCTAGAAATACGGATGTTAAGGGAGATTTCAGTGAGGTCTCAGAAGGAGAGAGGAGCATGTTACTGGAAACTGGAGCAAAAGCAAAGTGGAGGAGAGGAAGAACTTGGCTGAAGTGCGTTCTGGTGTTTGGTGGACGGTAGAGCTTGCAAGTCATGAAATCACGGATGCAGCTGAGGAGGTTTCTAAGCAAAGTGTTGAAGGAGCTGCTTGGTTTCTCCTGATTGCTTACAGCTCAATGAGAAAGGAGAGAGACGAACTGAAGAGGGAACTGTGAAGCAAAAAGGAGCCGGCACTTGAAGACTGGGAGAGTCCTCAGCCTACCCACACTGCAGAAAAAGGAGAGACTTGTTCTGAAGAGAACACTAAGCATGCAGCTGAACAGTTATTTAGCCATTTGCTAAGGAGCTCATGGCTGTGACTCACAGACTTAATCAGCCCTCTTTACGGAAGCCTGGCATAGAGGTGGGACCACACTGGTGAAGACACTGCCAGCTGCAGTAAAGCGGACAGAAAAGGTGAGATTCTTGGATTCTACAGAACTGGACCATAGAGCTACTCAGCTGTGAACCTAGGCTGTCTTTCAAGAGCAAGGACCCTGAAGGCGATTCATCAGGGCTGCCACTCTCAGCACAGCCAGAGCATGTGGGCCCAGGAGGCAAGGCTGTTTCCACCTAGGTTTGAAAGGGTGGGATGGGGTTCTCCCAGAGAGCCTAGGGCACCATGATGCCCTGCCCAGCAAAGGGGTGGGGCCGCCCTGCTGAGCCATCGGGGTGACACTGCCACCCACTGGGCCTGAAGGGCAGGGCATTGGACCAAAGAGGATTATTCTAGAGCCTTCAGAGCTCATGACATCTGCCTGGCTAGCTTTTGGACTGGTTAAGGTCTGTCACCCCATCTCCTCTCCTCTTTCTACCCTGTGGAATGGGGGCATCTAGCCCATACCTGTCTCGTCACCATATTTGGAAGCACCAGTCTCTTCGCACAGGATCACAGCTGGGGAGGAATGTTGCCTTGGGATGAATCATACCTTGAGTCTCAGCCACATGCGATTTAGGTGATATTCTGATGAGACTTTAGACTTTAGAGTTGATGCTGGAAGAAGAGTTTGGGGGCTGCTGCAATGGAATGAATGTATTTTGCACTCAAGAGTAACATGAATTTGGGAGGCTGTGTGTGGAATGCTACGGACTGAAGTGTGCCCCCTCCCCAAATTCATATGCTCCAATCTCTAACCCCCAGTATGACGGTATTTGGAGATGGGGCCTTTGGGAGGTAATTAGGGTTAGATGAGATCATGAGGGTGGGGCCTTTGGGATGGAAACAGTGCCCTTCTAAGAAGAGACCCCAGAGGTTTCTCTCTCCTCTCTACCTTACAACGACACAGCAAGTAGGCAGAGACCTGCAAGCCAGGAAGAGGGCTCTCATCAGAACCCCATGCTGGCACCCCGAACTCAGACTTCCCAGGCTCCAGAACTGAGAAAGTTGATTTCTGTCCCAGCTCCACTCAGGCCTTGGTCATCTCTGGCCAGACATCTCCCCAACTCCTGCCTGATCCCTAAGCCTCATCACCACAACTTCATTCCACTCTGTTTCCCTGAGATGAGAGTGGGGGAGCCCTGCCCAGGCCCCGTGCTTTGGGGACCATGTCCTTGCCTCTTCCAGCTGTGTCTCTCTCTTTGGAGACTAAGAGGACAAGGGACAAGCTCTGGTACTTCAACCCTGGAACTCCCTTCCTGATTGACCCCAATCTGCTTCCAGGGCCTATGTGGTCTTCTCCCCCGAGGGTGACCTGCATGGCCAGCATGCACACTCTTAGACCCTAAGGTGCTACTGTTGGTGGAGAGATGTGGACAGAGCTGGGCCTGCAGGCTGGGTGTCTGCACACTGTGAGACAGTGGAGCAGCTTAGCCAAGGGAAGGAAGGGAAGGGGCCAGCCCAGGCCAGGTCAGGGGTCAGGGGCCCAGCTGTCTCTGCTCCCCACATTCCAAAGGAGAACTCTGGAATTTGTCAAGCTACGAAGAAAAATTTACTTTGACAGATCGTTAGTTGCTTTATAACTTTAAGATATTTAATCCGCCTCATTATGAGCCTCACTGGTTCTCGACACTCCAGCCCTGGACAGTGATTGTCCCAAATACAGGCCGGTCACATTGACCCCCTGCCCAGTGCTCTTTGTGTCTCCCACTGGCCTTGGGATGGTGTCTTCCTCCAGTGGCGGCCCCAGCCATGTGGGAAGAGGTTCCAAGGACTGGGATTTCTTGTGCCATGAAGACCAACAGGACAGGTGCTCTGTGTCTACGGTGACAGACCTAGATTCCACCTGCCTGGGAGGAAGCAGGGGATGGCCGAGGCCCCAGAAGCCCTGGCCGGGGTTCGTGGAGAAGCATCTGCAGAAAGTTGGTGCTGATGCGGGGGTTGGGAGGGGGACTGTGAGGGCCCTGCACCCTCAGGGCCTCAGCTCTCCCACCCAGGAAAGAAGCAGGAATAGCCCAAGGCCTCCAGGGGCCTTTGCAAGCCCACAGTCCCAGGTGTCCCCTCCCCCACCCCCACAGCCTCAGGTTGCAGCCCCAGCAGCCACGGGGTCTCTGAGCCCAAAGGCACTGAGCTCAGCCTTTGCTCTTCTCACCTCTACTGGCAGGACCTGGGAGTCGGGGGTGGGGGGCAGATGAAGCTGTTCCAGAAGGAGCCTGGGTGACTGGTCCTGGGGTTCTGAGGTGGGAAAGGGTCCCTTCTACCTGCACAGTGGGAATGGTGAGGGAACTGAGACCGTGCCTGAGCTCAGCGGCCCTGCTCTGGAGGCTCTGTCTCAGGGCCTGCCTTCCCCAGCCATCTGTTTCCATGGCAACCAGAGCCCTCAGGCTGGAGCTGAGCCCCACCCCACCTTACCTTGCCCCTGGGAGGAAATGTGACCTTGTCATAGGCTAGCCAGGGGGAGGACATCACAGCTGGGCCTGGGCAGATGTTACCAGGCTATGAAACCCAACATCAAGTGATGAGGGGGTGTCTAGAATCCAGGTATCCTCTGTCTCCGCTTGTTTTTGATACAAATCAGGGAGGCTTTAGGACAGGGAGGCTAATGGTTGTTTTCTCTCTCAGCCTGTGAAGCTGGATGTTCTGTCCTCTTCCTAGTTGTCAGAGCAGGGCTCTGGGCAGGGCCAGCATCAGGTCTGTGCACAGGGGGCGCCCTGGAGGCTGGAGGGGCAGATGGAGCCCGGGGTGGGCCTCCCACGGGGAGCCTTGGCACCTGGGGTGGCAGATAGCGAAGACCTGGTCCTCCGTGGGCTCACCCCACTTCCGTCCTGGGCTGACCCTGCCCTGGTTCCAGCCCGCTGCATCCTACTGATCCCTCGAGGGGGCAGTGGGTCCCTGACAGGGTCCCAGGTAGGGCTTAGGAAGCAGGTAGGAAGCAGAAGACATGGGTTCGGATCCAGGTTCCAGTCCCAGGCTTTGCACAAGCCTCTTCCCTTCCCTCCAGCCTCAGTTTTCTCATCTGTAGAGTGGGGATGATGAGGCCAAACTCACAGGGTGGCCATGAGGCCTTGGTGGGTACAGGATAGCTCAGGGCACAGGGGCAGCATCATGGGGGACAGGACAGGGGCACAGTCAAGGAACAGGCTCTGGGGCCAGACCCTGGGTCCCACCCTGGCCTCACCTCTCAGTAGCTGAGGGGCTTCTGACCCCTGGTGCTATTCCTCCCTGCTGTGTGACCTCGAGCAGGTCACTCCCCCTCTCTGTTCCTTTTATCTGTGAACAAGATCAGTGATTTTTACCCACATCCTGGGGATGTGAAGACACAGGCAGGTAGAGTTCTGGGCTATGTTGTGTCTGAGCCCTGAAGGGGAGCCCTCCCCCAGAGCACACTCAAGACTGGGACAGTGATGGGAAGAGGAGGGTGTGGTTTAGGGAGGTCAGAGGGTTAAACGCACATTATGGAGACATCAGAAAATGCCCTGTGGAGTGCAGCCTCCCCACCGCCCACCCCATACCCTATCTGAGAGCCAAGCAGACACCAGACCCCTCTCCTGCGCCTGAGCCAGGGGTCCTGACCTGCTTTCAGTTCTTTGCAGAGAGAAACTCCGCCTTTGGGCTCCAGGCCTGGGAGACACGGCTCCTGCAGTGACTAAGGAGGAGAGTCAATGCATCTCAGGAGCAGCTGCCGCTGGTGGGGCCCCCACAATGCACCAGGCCTGTGCTAGGAGCTGTCCAGCATCACCCTCGGCATCTCAGCATCTCTGTGTGCATATGAGGGCCCAGGGCTCAGTGAGGCTGGAACTTCTCTCCAAGATGCACAGGAAGGGGCAGAGACAGGAAACACCTCATGTCTGCCCCAAAGCTCAGCCCTTGAGGACGAGCCTGTGCGCCCCACTCCCAGTGTTGGCCTGGCTCAGGCCCTGTCCTCCCCGATGCTGGCTTGGGCTAGGAACGTGCCCCCGCCTCTGGGCTGCCTGTCCCCGTGTGGACAGGCCCTTGTGGCCAGGCCAGCTCTCTGATGAGCGATGGCAGGACATCTATATTGAGGGTTGTTGACACAGGCAACTTTTAGCCTCAGAGCAGAGCCTCTCTGAAAGCTGAGAAAACACTTGATGGAAAATCAAAAAGACTGCAGCTTTGGGACCTGAAAAGTCAGCAGCAAGGGAGGTTGGGTCTTGTATCTGGCAGGAGGATGGGGCAGAGTAGGGAGAGGGAACAGGGCCAGTCTTTCCATTGACGGGTGTTAGGGGCTGGGGAAGGGGGGCCCTCAAACTAGGTAGGATTTGAAAACTGCCTGGGAGGTCCTTCCTGGCCCCCAAGGCCTCAAAGTTAGCAGTAATGGGGCAAGGCCACCAGCAGGGCTGTGGGACTCACACACCCTGAGCAGCAGACCTCTTCTGTTCCCACCTTTACCCACAACAAGCGACACTTCTGATGTCCCATCCCTCTGCGGAGATGCCCTCGGCTCTGCCCTTCATCATTCACTCTTCCCCTGCCTCTCCTTGCCCCAGTTCAGTCAGTGTCCTGCTCTATCCCCGGGACGTGCTGTGTGCGCCTGGACGCCTGATGGCCCCTCTGGCTCAACCGGTCTGACTCTGAGCTCCTCCATCCCCTCCAGTTTGCTCTGCCCTCCCAGTCAGGCCCCAGCAACAGAGATTGAGCCTTTGCCCTGCACACCCCAGTTCCTCACCCCCCCCAGCCGAGCAGGTACTGAGATCTCCTGGAGTCTTCATGTCCCATCCCCTCTGGCCTCTCCACTGCCGCTGCCTGGGTCCAGACCCGTCAGCTCACACTCGAGGGCGGCACATCCTCCTCTTTCCTCCCGGCCTCTAATCTCCTTCAGTGTGGACAGAAGCTCTTCCGAATTAAGACCCTGTAACTTCCCTCCTTCAATGCCTTGGATAATTCCTCTCCAGTCTGAGGATAATACCAATATTACACCAATAATACCAATGCTCTTTGGTATGCCTTCTAAGGCCGGTCATTCAGTCATTCAACAACTACTTATTTGTGGGGAGGGTGTAGCTCAGTGTTCGGGTGTGTGCTCAGCGTGCTTGAAGACCAGCCAGGAAGAACCTTCCCTCTCAGCCCGGCAGGGCCTCTAGGATGGGTAACTTTGTGTGTCAACTTGTCTGGGCTCAGGGATGCCCAGGAAGCAGGTAAAACATCACTTCTCGGTGTCTGGGAGGAGACTGGGAGTGGACTGAGAGGAGTAACTCACCCTCAGCAATGTGGGTGGAGCACTGAGGGCTCCAACAGAATAAACAGGCAGAGGAAGGGAAAACCCCACCTCTGCTGGAGCTGGGACTGCTCCACCCGGGCTGCTGGCTCTTGGGCCTTTGGACTCAAACCTGGACACCATCAGCCTCTGGTTTTCAGGTTTGGGCTGGAACTACACCACCGGCTTTCCTGGGCCTCCAGCTTGCAGACAGCAGCTCTTGGGACTTAGCCTCCATCACTGGGTGAACCGATCCCTCATAATAAATCTCTCTCTCTCTAGATCTTATTGGTTCTCTCTGGAGAACCCTGATGAATGCAGCCTCTTTGTTCTGGCCCCACTTCTGCCACCATCCTTACCTTACCGCCACCCCTCACCACACCCATCTCCACTTTCTCTCACTTCTCTGTGACCTGTGCTGTTCCTTCTTCAGAGATGCTTTTCCATGCACTCCTCTACACTTCTCATTCTACAGGCTTTCCCTGAAGCTCCTCCAGCCTCACCCACATGGGGCCACAGCTTTTCCTGTGTTCTCAGATCTCCCTCTCTCAGACGGGCTTTGGAATATTCTAGTCATTGTTATTCCTCAAGCATGCCTGGCACAGTCCTGCCACGGGGCCTTTGCACTTGCTATATCCTATTCTAGAAGCCTCAGACATTTACCTGACTCATATCCTCACTTCCTTAGGTCCCTGCTCAAATGTCACCTCCTCAGAGAGCTCCCCCACACCCTCCACCCCTCTCCATCCCTTCCACTGCTCTGACAGAAGGTCACAGACTCTCTCATTGGTTTATCATCCGTCTCCCCACCAGACAGTGGCTCCAAGGGGAGGTGATTTATTTTGTCTGCTATGTTCACAGCTGTATCCCCAGTGTCTAGAATGGTGCCTGCATGCAGGGGCTGATATATCTGTGGAATGAAAAATGAATAAATGAATGGTGTTGATCACACAGTGCTGGAAAAGCCTGTTTTTGCCCTGGACCCTTCTCACTCATCCAGCCACTCCGTGGGCTCAGCTAGGACAAGGTCTCAGCCTGGCCGCCTCTGTACTCCAGTATTGGCATGGGTCCAAGCACATTATAACACCTGCAAGTGTTTCCACCCGAGTGAGGGAGCTGATGGGTGGATAGACAGGGTGTCGCTGAGAGCCCAGGGTTTAAAAATAAACCTGCTCTCAGCTCTCCCCTGTGTCATCTGTAACTTCCCATCAAAGCCCTGGGCAGAGCAGATTCCAGTCACTCGAGAGGGATATTCAGGCTCAAGAAATAGAAAGCTTATAAATAAATACTTAAAAATAAAAAAAGCTTATAGAGAAATCAAATGAACCCAATGGACAGAGGCCCCTTCTTGCCAGGGAATGCAGACACAGTATAGGTGTGAGGAGTGAAGGATGGAGACCGGGAGGTTTGTGTCTCCGCTGAGCGGTACCTGGAGCAGCGGAGGGCAGGGGCCTGGGAAGACGGAGGATTGCGGCTGAGTCTGGGCCTCCCCTCCTCCCGCCCGGAGGGTATGACAAAACCCCGTCCCGGCCAGTGGCCAGAGCCTAGGCCTTGTCCTGCCATCGCGGGGTGGGGGAGGAGGAGGAAAACTCCCCTGGTGACGTCCCTCCAGCCAGGGCCCCACCACAGCCTCCCTGGGGGCCTCTCAGGGCAGCCGTGGGCTCTTCCTGTGGTGTGATCCTAGCCCGCAATTAGGGGTGGTCCTGTGGGGAGGAGGGGAGTGGTCTCCTTGCTCCTCTTGGTCTCCTCTCCCCACAGAGGCACACAGGGCTCTCCCTTGATGGAGTCCTCACTGTCTCCCTTGGTGCTCTCCCCTGCGCTCCTTTGGGACCCCCCTGCCTCCCACCCCTTTCTCTGTGAGGCAACTCAGGAACCACATACCCTACATGCCACACTGACTTCACCACCCCACCCTTTGCCCCCACCTTCTCCTTGTCCACCTTCTCACTCAGGAAACGGCAGCTCCATCCACCCAGCTCCTCAGCCAGAAACCTGGGTGTCTTCATGACAAATCCCTCACCACCACACCCACTGTCTCCAAGATGTGGTGTTTCACCCTTCAAAACACCCCCAGGACCTGCTCCCTGTTGTTCATTCCCTCAGCACCACTTTGGTCCAAGCTTCCCGACTCCTGCCTGGAACACCCTCTTTACCTCCTTTCCTGCCCCCCTGCTCCTACCTCCAAGAGGGAGCTGGAAGATGGTTTTAAATCCCAAAACTAATTGGGCCCCTCCCTTATTTAAAACCATTCAGTGCTGCTCAGGGAACCTTGAGTCATCCCAGCCCTGCTGGCCAAGGCAGTGCGCCCACAGTCCCTCCAGCGCTCCCTCCCGCCCCAGGGCTTCTGCACATGCTGTTTCTTCTCTGTAGATCGCTCTGCACTCACTCCTCAGGTAACCAGTTCCTTCAAGTCTCAACTTAAATATCAGCCCCTAAGACCCCCATCTGAGTTAGTCCCCCTTGTTATCCTCCCACCTGGCCTCCTGTACATGGCATGCTTGGCCCCATCCCGAGGTGTAGTTGTCAGTGTGACTTTTCCTCGAAGGGCCACGTTCCCCTCCTGACGGTGAGCCCCACCATCAGGTGCCTTGTCCCATGTGTTTCTTTGTCATCTCTGTACCCAACATGTGTCCGTCACACAGCAAGAGCTCAGCAAACAAACTGGATGAATACGTGGAACCCTAAGAATGGAAAGAGAATAAGGAATAAATAGCCTGTGTCCTTAAAAGAAAAGGAATAACTCAAAGTGCTGTTAAGTGTTGTGTGGGGGAGAAGGTGGACTTGTTTTTTTTTTTATTTTATTTTTTGTGACTCACACTGCTTAATCAGAGCTGGTAATTACAGCTCTTGTTTCTGGTTTGTGCCTCCTCGACTCGGCCCCGAGGGCAGGAACCATTTCATATTTAAGCAGTGTTAGTTCCGTGATGCTCTCAGGGGAGCGGGAGCACGTGCTAGAGTGTGGAGTGTAATTCTCAGTGATGATAATTAGATCAGGAAAGCAGCCTGGGCTCGGGGCAGGGCTGCTGGGGATGGAGGGAAAGGGTGTCTGTTTAACAAGCCAGAGAGGCCAGCCCCGCCTGCTGTACTGTCTCGCCACATCTCCCCAAGCGCTGGCCCCAGGGGAACTGAGGCCCCACCTCTGCCAGACCTCCCCTGGGAGACAGGACAGCAGCTGGTGTCGGGGGCAAAGGGGGTTTCTGCAACCCTCCCCCCACGTCCGGCTCCCGGGGCTTCCTGGATCCTCTCCGAGGTGGTGAATGGTACAGGAGGGACTGCGGTGAGCAGGCTGGGGTTTCTAAACAATTTCTCCTCCCACCTGCTAGAGATGGGATGGGATCCTTGAACACTCTTCTGATCACATCTGCTCATTTCTACCAGTATTCTCCACCCTTATCATCTACATACCAGACAGTTTCCATACAAGATCAAAAACCCTGATGGAAAGCTCCTCAGGCTATGTCATCAGACCCAGTTTGAGATGAGAAAACCGAGGCTTACGGAGACCAGGCCCTAGCCAAGTGAGATGGTGAGTGGGGGAGAGTACTTAACCGGAGAGGGCAATACGCCGTCGTGGTTAGAACACCAGCCTTGGCAGCTAACAGACCTAGGCTTGAGTCTTGGCTCTACTGTTTACCACTGGTACATTTTCTTAGCATCTCTGGGCATCAGTTTCCTTCCCTGTCCCACTCCCTTTGAGTCTCCCTAACAATGCCACCTGTTGGTGGTTAGACACTGTGTCTGTTTCACAGATGCAGAAACCAAGGCTCGGGGAGGGAAGAGCTTTGTCCATGTTTGTGCAGTGAAGACATGGTGCGGGAATCTGGCTTGGGTCTGTCTGGCGCTGTCCCCGACTCTGTCATCCTGCCCACGCTACGCCAGCTCAGTCTCAGGGAGGACTTTGCCACCTGGGGCTCCCTGGGACAGGAGGATTTGCTGGGGACAAAGCACACCCTCTTGTCAAGAGAGAGGGTCAGGTGGTCTGCACACGTGACCCTCAGTTGTGTCCTGCTGAACCTGGCCCAGCAGGGGTGGCGGCTCTACAGGGTGAGGGGTCTGGTCGTGGCCGTGCAGGAGCTCAGCATCTCCTCCCCTCAAGGAGGCCACATTGTGTAGGGGTGAATCACCAGGTTCTAGAACCCAGCTGCCCATATTGGAAATCTGGCTCTGCCATGTTCCAGCTGTGTGACTTCAGGTCAGTGACTTAACTTCTAAGACTTTGTAGCCTCATCTGTCAAATGGGCATAATACCAGATAGCATCTACATCACAGGGTCGTGGCACGTTGCACCTGGGGAACACTCAGTGCAACACCACTGACTACGATATTGGCCTAGCTTGGTTCTACATCCCTGATGGAGCGTGGATCCACTCCCCGTCCCCTTGGCTCCAATCTCAGTCCACACAGTGAGTTGTAAAGGAGGCAGCTCTGGGCTGGAGTCAGAGCTCCGAGCGCCCACCGTGGTTTCACTGAATCTTGCCGTGTGACCTCGGGCACGTTCCTCCCTCTCTGGTCCTGATTCTCCACTTTGCCAGGAAGAGACTGGGCTAGACTAGACAGATGACCATGGGGCTCCCTGCCACCTCAAAGACCTGGATATTCTGCCATCAGTCTGTACCCCAACCTGCAGAGCTCTTGGCTTTGGGAAAATGAAAGTGGCAGAAAAATCCATCCAAAGAAGAACAGAGAGGGAAGGGCATCTCTTTCACTGCAGCCACTGCTCTTTACCATTTCTTAAGCCCTTCCTCTGCACTGGGGCCGGACTCTACAGCATTTCCCCAGAACTTTACAGGCATTGCTTCACACAATTATTATCCCCATTTTACGTGCAGGGAAAGTGAGGCCTTGGGCCCAAGATCACCTCCTCCAGGAAGTGTTGTTAGTTCTAAAGTGTAAGTGTAGTTCTAAAGCCCATGCTCTGGCCTCCTCACCGTGGGCACGGTGCTAAGACAGAACCATGCGATTATCATTTCATGTAATTCCCAGGCGATCCCATTAGTACACGCCAGCATCCTCAGCCTCGTTTCACTGATGAGAGAACTAGGCTCAGAGAGGCCGCGCCGGGCCACAGCCAGTAAGGAGGGTGGCCAGATCCATCACGATGCCCCAGTGACCACTATCCACCACCCACTCCCCGGCTTCTCTGATCATCCCCTCTCTATCTCCCTCTCTCGGAGCTCTTCTGTCGCCTCTGTGGCTGATTCATCTCAGTCCACTCTGCTGAGTTTTTCTCCGTCTCATCTCCCCTTGGACCAGCCAACATGGGTCCATCATGATTGGTGCTCCTCAAAGATCTCTTCTCATTTTCATCACTGTCTATGTTCTCTCAGGACAGCCTCGTCCGTATGTGTGGCCTCGGCCACCACTGCCAGCGCCCAGGATCTCAAACCTCCATCTCCAGGGTGACAGATAGAGGTATGGGGCCAGCAGTGTCACTCCTAACTGCAAGGCCTGGCACAGGCTGCTTTGCCTCCCTGAGTCTCGGTTTTCTCACCTATAAAAGGGGGAAGCCACCTTTCTCACTTACAGGTCCTCTGTGATCGAATAAGGTCACAGACGTGGCTCTGATCAGTCAAAGCCCTACACACAGTAGGTGGTCCCCACACACAGTAGGGGGTCCCCACACACAGCAGTGGATCCCCACACACTATCTCTTCTTCCATGAGATTCCTCTGAGCCAACAGTCTTCACTGAACCTCCACCCAATCCCTCACTGGGTCCCCCAGAGGAAGGAAGGTGGCTTTTTTGAGGGGGGGTGGTCAGGGGAGACCTTCCTGAGGAGGTGACATTTGATCAGAAATGTGGATGAAGTCAGGAAGTAAAGCTCATGAATATCTATGGGAAGAGCCTTAACCGCTAGTGCAAAGGCCCTGTGGTAGGCGTGTGTTTGGAATGTTCCAGGGATGTCAAGAAGCCGGTGTGGCTGGGATGAAGCAAGCAACGAGAGCATCAGGTGAAATCCTGTCTGTTCTTGCCACAGGTTGGCTCTGCCGAAGGCACCTTCCTTCCTTCCCTCCCTCCTTAGCCTCCTCCTCCTCCTTCTTCTCTGTCTTTCTCCTTTCCTTCCTCTTTTCTGCCCTCCCTTCCTTCTTTCTTTCAACAAACAGTAACTAATTTTTCTCTGCGTACGCCCCTGGGCTTGAAGGCACAGCATGGAGAAATGTCAGGATGTGATAGCCAACCTCAGCGGTATCACAGATGAACGATGACCCCAGCATCACATCACTCACTCACTGTGTGACACTGCGCAGGGGCCCAAGGAGATGCCGGGTTCTGCCAGGATGGGGAGTGGAGTGAGAGGGGAGCGTTTTCTCCATCAGACTCTCTTCTGGGCAAAGTGCCAGGGCCTAAGAGCTCTTAAGGGCCTGTGAGAATGGTTAAGGCCCAGGAAAACAATTGATTTGGCTTCAAAATCAAAGAAAGGAAAGCTGCAAAGTTGCAATTGATAAATGTTGAATCAAAGGTCTACAAAGCATAACATTTTCAAGTGCTCACTTCTCACTCCAACTCAGCTCCTGCAAAGTTACATATAATTTGTATTTAGTGCGGGATGTGGGGGCAGTTTAAGATGTTTGAGCTGATGGGGGAAGGAGCTTCTAAAAGTGAGAGCATCTGGGGCCAGGAAGGTCTTATAAGAGCCATGCGTGTCTGTCGGGGGTGGGGGTGGGGTGCAGGGGCAGCAGAGACTTCACAGAGGAGGGGCATGTATCTGGAAGGATGAGGAGCCTTTAACTAGCAGAGAGAGGGCCTTCCTGGGCCAGGGCAGCAGCACGGCAGAGCCCGGTGTGCCAGCAGGAAGTGGGGTGGGGGCAGGGAGGAGGGGGGCTGGCGCACATGTGTTCTTTCACCCCTGAAACTTCTGCATCCTTGTACCTTCTTCCCCATCATTAAAACCCAGCTCTGCCTTCATCCTCACAGAGGCGGGCCCAGCATGGAGGCCCTGAGCTGGGCTGGGTCTTCCCAGCAACCCCTTAGACCTGGTCCTATGGACCCCATTTCTGTTCATGGGGCCTTCTCCCTGGTTTAGTCATGGGGAAGTGCAGATACGGAGAATAAAGGAGAGAAAAAATAACCCAGAAACACAATGCAGACCCCAAACTCCCTTCATTTCTGGAAATAAGCCCATTTTCTCTTCAGCCCAGTGTTTCAATGAAAACCTCCCTCATGTTCCTTTAAAGGAAAGTCATGCTGTTGTCAGCCCATTTGGGGATGACACCCATTCTCTGCCCAGCCACAGAGAGCCTCTAGGCTGCTGATGGGAGCCTGAAAACCTCTGTTTTCCCAGGGCTCTTAGGGGGAAAACCTGGGGATTCCGGGGCTGGATGTTCCACCCAGCAGGGTCCCAACGGTGCAGACCTGCCAATGCCACCACCAGCCACCAGGGGCAGCGGTCAGGCCCTGGTTCCTCTTTCCAGGAAATGCCAGAGCTTGCTGGGGTGGGGGTGGAAGTGAGGCAAACTTGGCGGGGGGCAGGGGGGTACCACTAGGGGAGGGGCCACCTCAGCCTGCCCCTCCAGCCCGCCTGCCCCCCAGTGAGGCAAGAGCCCATCATCAGTACATCCTGTCTTCCCCTGGCTCTTTGGATTTTCCTCCAAAATGCAGATTCTCTCTGACCTCTGAGGGAAAGCAGAATCTCAGAGCCCTTAGGGTGGGAGTTGGAGGGTGGGGTGGGCAGGGGGTGCTGTGAGCGTAGAGAAAGCGTATCCTGGAGACAGGATGCTCTGTCTCTGCTCTGTCATTGCTGAGCAACATTAGACAGGTTATTTAACCTCTCTGGGCCACTTTCCAACCTTGCCTACTTCATGGGCTGTCATAAAAGTGAACTCAGTCATTATACGTAGGGTTTGAGATAGCGCCAGACAGACAGCAAGCCCACAGTAGGTGTTAGCGACTATGAGAATGATAGTAAGAGTAGTTACAATTATTTGTGTTGTCATTATAATTTACATTGTGTCAGTAGTGCCTGCAGATGCAGGGCAAGCAGGAGGCCCTCAAAGGGTCTGGCCAGCTCTGGCCCCTCCCCCTAGGAAGACCCCCCGCTTTCCCCTCTCAGCACAGAACTCCTCTCCTCCCAAGTTTTTTGGCCTCCATGCCTTTGGACATGCTGTTCCCTATGCCTGGAATGCTCTTCCGTCATCTTTCCCTGGCAAACTCTTACTCTACCTGGATGAACCAGCTCAGACGCCACCTCCTCTGTGAAACCAGCTCAGAGCTCCCCTCCCTCACCCCTTCCAGAAGCCCCCTGGATTGCCAGCACCTTCTCTGGTCTCCCATAATAATCAATACTTTCCAGGTCATACCTCCAGTCACCCAGGACTAGCACCGTCCCTTACGTTCCAGGGCAGGGACTTCCTCCACTGTATTTCCATCTCTGTGTCCCTGGTCCCAGAACTCCACTTGGCACAGTGTAGGCGTCCATGAGTGATTACTGAACAAACAAATAAACAAGTACACTGTGCCAGGTTCTCCTGGGTCCTGAGTGACTCACCCCGACTCCCCCTGTCTGAGCCTCAGTTTCCTCCTCTGTAATATGGATGTGATAGCCCCTATGTGGCCCTCCCTCCCAGGAGAGCAAAGAACGCTGGCATCCCGAGGCTGGCGGCACTCTGGGGCAAGGGCTGTGAAAGGGAAGGAATTCTGCTACTAGTCTCATCAGTTCTGCCATCTGGTCTTTGGAGAGAAAATCTTGCCTGGTAATTAGGGTTGTTAGGGGAGACAGAGACAGGGCTCGTCGTATTGATGCCAGCATCGACCCAGAGCAGCTAGACCCGAGACTGCGGGCGGCAGAGGCGGGCACTGGGACAGGGCCAGGTGGGCAGGAACCTCCGCCTCATCTCCAGGCGGCAGCGGAAGACCAGCCTCTTCCTTCTGCGGTGGGAGACCTAGTGGCGGTCCCGGTTCTGGCCTGAAGGTGGCGCTGCAGGCTCTCTCAAGTGCACTGAGCCCGGCGCCTGGAGGTGGGGAGGGGCTGGAGAGAACCGAGCGGAGGGGATGGGGAGAGATGGAGGGGGATGAGGAGGACGGAGAAGAGGCGCGGCGGAGGAAGGAGGAAAGAGAGAGCGCGAGGAGTAAGGGGAATATAAGGACTGGAGGAGAGGACAGGGAGAGACAAGCAGGGAGATTAGAGCAGAGAGAAGAGAAAATGCTAGGGCGGGAAGGGGGATCTGGAGGGGGAAAAAGAGGGTTCTTCCCATCCAGGGGCTTGGAGGAGCTCGATCCTCTTGGAATCCTGCCTCCCCCAAAGTCTGCAGAGGGGTCACTTCCTCCCTTACTCCCTCCCCAGTTCCTGCGTGTCTCCCCGGGCTCTCAGGGTGAAGACCAGCCTGCATAGTCCAGCTGACCCCTGCCCTCTCTACCTTCCCACCCCGACTCTGCCCTCACACCCCAGGTCCTGGCCACGCAGCACTGCCTGCCACTTCCAAGGGTCCCAACTGTCTGTCTCTGTCAGACCTTTGCAGGTGCTGGGCTGCTGCCGCCAGTAATAACCTTCTCCCCTGTTTACCCCTCTTGCTGGCTCCCCCACTTCTCCTCTGGGTCACAGACGCCACCTCCTCCAAGAAGTCCTCTCTGACCCCCTGTCCTGGGTCAGGATTCTCGCCTGGGCTCCCCGTCCCACCCCGATCTCCCTGCATCTCAGCACTGACCACTCTGGGTTGTGACGGATTCACCTGTTTCCCCAGCCAGACTGGGAGCTCCCTGAGGGCAGGGACACGGCCTCGGGCCCCTCAGCGTCCCCATCGTGGCCAGTCCAGGGGCTGAACAGGCACAGGTGTGCAATAGACCCTGCCTGTGGGATGAATGATCTGATGAGGGGCTGAGTGTGGGAGAAAAGGAAGAGAGGCATGGAGTAGGAGGAAGAAAACAAAGCAGGATATGAGTTAGAAGAGAGAGAGCGCTGAGGAGGGCACCCCAGCCCCGGGCGTGAAGGATGCCTCGGGGGGGTCTCCCTCCTGAGGTCAGCTGGCCGCCTGGTTCTGGACCCTTCTGACCACCGGCAGTTCTTTCTTATTGTTGGGGTGCAGGTAACAGAACCCATTCAGCTGCAGGGGAAAGGGTCTCTCAGGAGCCCAAGACAAAGCAAGCAGCCAGAACAACTGAGGGACCTGCACCCGGACCAGGGCCCAGGCACCGGCCAGAAGGCGGCTCCCTCTCCCCTTCTCTCCACAGGACTTTTGTTCTCTATCCTCCTCAGTATCCAACACACTTGAACTTTATTCGCCATCAGCTCAAACAACCAGCAGACTCAACTAGCCTCTTTGAATCTCCACCTCAAATTTATAGGAGAGGTTTTGCTCAGGTGGGGTAGGTGTCCACCCGGATCCAGTCCCCATGGGGTTAGGGGGGCGAACAGGTCAGGGTCATGGAGCACAAACAGGGCTTCTGGGGGGCAGAGCAGTGCACACTGGGAAACGCGGGCGGGTAACGCCCACCCCCGGCATCCTCACCACATCCTCCCTCTGGTGTCATATGTGCGGAACCTGCTCTTTGCCAGACACTCTGAGAAGTCCATTCACATCTTGGTTAAACGTCACCCGGTCAACTCTTGTTTTCCCGTTTCACAGACCTGGGTGCTGTGGTTCACTTGGGTTCACTACCCTTGCTCTTTCCACCCCCCAAGCTCCCAGATTATGTTCGTTCCTCGGCCACCATCTCGTTAGGTTTCTTTGGTCCAGCCCTCTGTCTTCTCGGGGACTCAGTTTCCCCCTCTGTCAAGTGGGGAAGACAGAGGGAGCCACGAGGCCCTTTTTAGCCCTGACACTTGGGGGGTCCTTTTGTTCCACTTGGAGGCAGCCGGTGGCCTTGGAAATACTCGTGATCCTTGCCCTTCCCTCCCCGTGATTCGTTTGTTGTTCAGGACTCTTGGAGTAGCCCTGGGTAAATATTAATAATGCAGAGTTGCCTTCATGTCTGAGAAAGAGGATGAATCATTTCCTGCTTCCCCCGGGCTCAGGATTGTAGCTGAAAGTACACTGGATTTTTGGAGCAGCTGAAAAGGGACCTGGCTTGATGGGGTCTCATAGCTGGGGTTGAGCCATGACATAGCTGCTCCCCTGCTGCCTCGGGGCCTGAAACCTGCCGCCCCAGAGGCATGTCTGTACCAGAAGCCTCAGCGTCCCCGCCTGGTCCTGCCACATCCTTGCTGTGTGGCTCACTCTGCCTCTCCTGGATGTGTCCACCCAGTGGGGATGGAGGAGGCGGGGTGCAGAGAGCCTGGTTCTCACACCACTGAGCCCTCCTGGGGCTCACTTGCCCTGGGCCTGCACTGGTCACATGTGGATGCGCCTCTGTGTCCCCACCTCATGTACACTCCTCAAGGGCCGGGCCCCCAGGTTCCAGTCAGCACTCTCAGAGCTGGCTCAGTCCTGCTGCTTTTGAGAGCATCCATCCAGCTCATAGCAATCCCCTTCCCAGCCCTCTTCACCTACAAGGCGTTTCCCAGAAGCCACATTTGCACTGTTCGACCTGCCTTTGACTAGAGTGGGTGAGAGCAGGGTGGACAAGCAGCAAACTGATCCAAGTTGGATCAGATTCTCTCCACCAGAAATCTGGGGTGGGGACTGAAGGAATTGGGTTCCATCGGGGCTGTTCTCTTAAAGGGCAATGTTTGTGTTTAGGAGCTGTGGGGAACATCTCCTGTCTCAGTGGAACAGCAGGAAGAAGGTCCTGCCCCATACCCTGGGCCTGTCTCCTCCCAAGGTCGTGTGTCTCCGCATCCTTGGGTTCTATGATACATCCCATAATAGCCCTCTTGTCTGCTTAAGCCAGCGTAAGCCTACTGCATGCCACCAGAGTCCCGCTGATCCAGGCACATCCTGCGTGTGCCGGGTGGTGCTTGGCCATTTGACCCCATTCTGTCACTTGGTCCTCTTCTTCATCCGCCAGGTGGGCACTTCCAGCCTCCCACTTGGCAGGAAGCTGATTAGAGAGAGAGCTCAGACCCACCAGTCTAGAGTCCAGAGTGGAGTCTGATTTTCCCAAGTCTCTTCCCACCAGACCTTATACGATAAAAACGGGTTGGGAGCCATGGCCCCGGATGGACTTGCTGGGACCACTCCTTCCAGAACCCACCAGCTCAGGCGCCAGCAGAGCGCTCACCAGACTAGTGGGGAGCTGGGGGCTTGTGAGTCCCCGGGACAGCCCTGCAGTGACCAGTTCTGGAGCTGGGAGCTGGGCGAGCCGGGAGTGGGGGACACTCTGCCATCACTGTCTGAACGGGACGGGGCTCTTGCGGTTGGCTCTCTGCTCTGAGTCATTTGAATGGCCCGGGATAACTGAAATCGCAGCATCATCCATTAGTTTCAGGCCACAGAGGACTGCCTGGCGGCCGCAGCCCCTGCCCTGCGCAGTGACCTAACCTCCTGTTTCTGTCTCCCAGTTGGGCCAGTGGGTTACTTCCAGGGCCAGGACGCCCACTCAGACCTGACATCCCCTCTCCCTTGATTCTCTAGGCACTGAGAGTAATTGGCCACCTACTGCTGCCCCCAGGGAAGGTGACCCCAGCGCTGAAGAGAGAGCTATTTATGACAAGGGGCACAGGGGGCAGGGCTCCCCACAGCCTGGCCTGCTGACATCGTTAGACTGTGGGCAGTGTCCATCTCCTCATGTCCGAAGGCTGCCCTCAAAGTCAAGGACAGAAGCAACAGAGAACCCTGGAGGCCACCATCCCCAGCCGCTTCATTAAACTGCTGAGGGAACAATGCTCCAGAGATGATAGGCACCAGCCCGGGGTCACACAATGACGATATGTCCTAGACAGTGTGTCATTAAGTGAATAGAGATTCCATAGAAACCACAGGCCAGACACGACGTGGTGCCCTGGGATTCCAGGCTAATCAGGCAGACACGGTTTCCGTCCCCATGGAATTCACAGTCCAAGAGGGGAGAGAAGCCGCTAATTCTCTGTGAACCGTGGAGTGTGTACCACTGGGGCTGAGTCAGGGAGGATTACCCAAGAGAGAGAGGGAGAGACACAGACAGAGAGAGAGAATGGGAGAAGGATGGGTAGAGGAGTGAGCTAGGATATGCTGGTGTGTGCACACACCTGGGGCACAGGTGTTCCAGGCACAAGGATGTGGGGTGAGTGGCGTTTGGGGGCCTGCAGCAGAGAGGCAGAGCTGGGTTAGGAGGGACAGGACGGCAGTAGCCAGAGCACACAGGGCAGTGGGAGGAGCCTGACTCACTCAGGACTGTGACTCCAACTCCAGGCCCCGCCCCTTCTGGGTGTGGCTACTTCCTCAGGTGGGTCCTCCCTACACCTAAGAAAGCCAGCACAGGTTACACACTCAGGCAAGGAGAAAATAAGGAGAGAAATAAATGAGGTAGCGTGTGAGCAGTGGTTTGCCATTTGCCACTTGCCATTTGCAAAGCTCTCTTCACCCCGATTCCTTCACTTGGTCCTGAACACTGTCCCCACTGTGCAGATGAGGAAACTGAGGCTCAGTTCAGGTGCTAGCCTAAGACCTCCTAACTAGTGAGGGGAGAAAACAGATTTGAGTCTAATCCTGTCTAATTCCCAAACTGCATTCTCCCTATCCTTTGCTGGACTGTCAGACAGGATTTTAAGTAGGGTTCTCTAGGGAAGGTTTCTCCCAGGTCATGAGTTTTGATCTGATTTTGGAAAGCAGCAGGGAACAGGAATCAGATGGCGGGGAAAGTAGGGGAGAGGAGAGTCCAAGGGTAGAACCTGGGGCGGGGGAGGCTCTGCAGATGAAGCTTCAGTGAGAACCACAGTAGCTGCATTTTCTTGAGCATCTACTATGTGCCCGGACTTTGCTGGCACCTGAGATGTGTCATCTTGCTTACTCCATAGATGGCCTGTGACATGGACACTGCAGCTGGTCAGTGTTGGAGTGGGATCAGACCAGAGTTATCGGAACAGAACCCAAGAGCCCATTGCCACACCCCAGATGGAGCTTCTGCTGCCAAAATGTCTCCCTGGCTGTGTGACCCTTGACAAATTGCTTACCTTCTCTGTGCCTCTGTTTCTTCATCTGTAAAACATGGATGGTAATACCTAGGAAACACGAAGAAGACATTTTTGTTCATCAGAGTTCTTCTTAGGAAGAGTGTAAAAGACTCTGAAAAGAGAAATCCGTGTGGTAACAAAAGCCAACACCCTGAGGGTACAGAGCCAGCAGGTGCCAGGGCTTTCTGGAGGGAGAGAGCGAAAACAGTCTGCAGGAGACAGGGACGCCTGCCTTTTCTGGAGAAGGGGATTTTGGGGAAAGGGGAGAACATGCAGGGAGGCAGTGAGTCTGTGCCTCTCCCCTCTCCCCACAAATTTGCAATAAATCTAATAAATTCAGAAATGCTTGGTGTGGGTGGACATTTTAGAAACCAAAAATGGAGCTGAGCTTTGCAATCGAAATAATCCACAATGAAAGAGACCAGCTAGATTCCAAACGCAGAAGGGGTCCTGGGGCTCGGGACCCCCAGTGGCCACAGGCTGCCCCGGGCTCAAGCCAGTTACGTGTGATTCTTCCAGGGACAAGATCACCCTAGCTGGCACCTGGTGACCCTGACCTTGATAGTCATATCCACCTTCTTGTCCTGTCTCTAACCCCACTAACGTCAGGTTCCTGCTTCCTCTGTGAGCCTCCCTGGAGCCCATCCTCTGCTGCCAAGCATCTCCATTCTCACTCCCTCTATGCTGTCATCTTCATCAAGTTTACAAAGCAAGCTCTCACCTCCCACGTGAAAAGCCGAAGCAAAGCAAAGCTAACAAAGCAAAGCAAAGAGACAAGAAGCCCTCCTTTAACCCCAGCTCCTCCTTGTCCCCCTTGAGCAAGTTGCACAACTCTCTTCACCTCCTGCCCTGGCACCTTTCAGGCCTCACCTACAACTGCCTTCTGACTTGTCAAGGTCACCAATAACCTCCACGTTGCCACATCCTATGACTGCTTCTCTGCTGGAGATGGGTCACGCGAGGAACCGTGCTCCGTCCTTCTGGGAATGCTGTGACTCCTCGACCCTGCCTGCTTCCCTCCCATCTGCCTGGCTAGCCTGTCTCAGCTTCCTTTGCCGACCCCTCCCCTTCTGACCTTCAGGGCTCCGGTCAGGCTTCCCTGGTTGGGAGACGTGCTTGTTCCGGTGCGAGGCTCATCACTCGCAGTGGGTATTTTTAACAGCTTCCCTGAGATGTAATTGACATATGATAAACTAAACATATTAAAAGTGACATATTTAAAGATATAATTAAAGGGATAATTTGATAAGTTTTGACATACGTATACATTCATGAAGCCATCACTGCAATCAAGATGAGGAAAATACCCATCATCCCCCAAGTTTTCCGTGGGCTCCTTTGTCATCTGCCCTGAAAGTCCCTTCCCTCTCCCCAGGCAGTCACTGGTCTGCTTTCTGTCACTGTAGATCAGCTTTCATTTTCTAGCATATGTCAGTGGAATCAAACAGGATGCATGCTTTTCTGCTGGGTTTCTTTCATTTAGCAGAATTCTTTTCATATTCGTTCATTCATTCGTTCATTTGTGTGTGTGTGTGTGTGTGTGTGTCAAGAGTGTATTCATTTTTATGATGCAGTAGGACTCTATTGCAGGGATAAACAATGTGTCCATTTTCCTGTTGATGGGCTCTTGAACTGTTTCTACTTTGGAGATATGACAAACAAAGCTGTTAAGAACATTCTGGTAGAAGTCTTTACACAGACATATGTTTTCACTTCTCTTGAGTAAATACCTACGAGGAGAATGACTAGGTCTTATGATATGTGTTGTACTTAATAACAAACCACCTTTTTTCCAAAGTGACTGTAACGTGACATTACCACCAGAAGTGTATGAAAGGTCCATTTCCTCCACATCTTCACCAGCATTTGGTATGGTCAATCTTTCTATTTTTAGGTGAGAAGTGTTGGTTTCACTGTGGTCTTAATTTGCATTTCTCTAAGCACTAATGATACTGAGCATTTTTAAGTACTCACTTGCCATCTGTATACATTCTTTGGTGAAGCGTCTATTCAAATTTTGACCATGTCTTTGAGTTGTTTATTTTCTTTTTATTAAATTACCAAAGCTCTTGAACTATTCTGCATACAACTCCTTTATTATATTTGCAAATATTTTCTCCCAGTCTCTGGCTTGTCTTTTCATTCTCTTAACAGCTTTTCTTTGAAGAGCAGAAGCTTTAAATTTTTATTAAGTTCAACTTATCAATTTGTTCTTTTATGGATTTGGGGTTTTGGTGTCCAATCTGAGAAATCTTTGCCTAATTCCAGGTTACAAAGATTTTCGTCTGTGATTTCCTCTAAAAGTATAGAGTTCTAGGTTTTACGTTTAGGTTTATAACACATTTGAAGTTAAGTTTTGTATATGGATAAAATTTTGAAATTTTGCCTATAGACATCCAATTGTTCCAGCACCGTTTGTTGAAAATAACTATCTATTCTTTCCTTGATATATGCCTGCCTTTCCACTTTTGTCAAAAATCAGGTGTCCATAAATGTGTGACTTTGCTTCTAGACTCTATTCTGTTCCATTGACCTTTTTGTCCATCTTGAAGTAAATATCATACTACCTTTATTATTATAGCTTTATAATAAATCTTGAAATCATGTAATGTTAGTCCCCCATCTTTGCCCTTTTTCTTTAAACTCGTTTTGTCTATTCTAGGTCTTCTGAATTTCCATATGAATTTGAGTATCCGATTATAAACCTTTACAAAAGAAGATGCTGTTGATTGGGATTCCATTTAATCTAAAAACCAACATGGAGAGAATTAACATCTTAACATTATTGAGTCTTCTGAGCCATGAATGTAGTATAACTCTTTATTTCTTTCGTCTTCTTTAATTTCCCTCAGCAATGTTTTATAGTTTTCAGGATATAGTCTTACACATCTTCTGCCAGATCTATTCCTAAGTACCTTTTATTTTTGATGCTGTTATGACTGATACTGTTCCATTAATTTCAGTTTTGACTGTTCATCACTAGTATACAGAAATACAATGGATTTTTGTACCTCCTACAACTTTATTAAACATATTCACTATTTCTAATAGCTTTTTTTTGTGGATTCCATCAGATTTTCTATGCAGGTGATCACGTCACCTGCAAGAAAGGCAATTTTACTTATTTGTTATCAACCTGGGTGCTTTTTATTTCTTTTTCTTGTATGATTGCTCTGGCTGGAACTTCCAGTGCAATGTTGAGTACAGGTGGTGAGAATGGACATCCTTGTCTTTTGTCTTGATCATACTGGGAAAGCATTCAGTCTTTTCCCATAACGTACGATGTCAGATGTCACAGACACCCTTCATCAGGCTGAAGAAGATCTCTTCTACTCCTGGTTTACTGAGACTTTTCATCAGAAATTTATGTTGGATTTTGTCGAATGCTTTTTTGCATCTGTTGACTTGCTCATATAGTCTTTCCTTTTTAATTTGTTAGTATAATGGATTTTTTTAATTGGCTTTTGAATGTGAAACCAATCTTACATTTGTGGGATAACCCCCACTGGGACATGATGCATTAACTTTTTCATATACCATTGGATTTTATTTGCTAAAACAATATTTGGAATTTTTACATCTATGTTCTTAAGGGTTATTGGTCTATAGTTTTCCATTCTTGTAATATCTTTGCCAGGTATTGGTATCAGGATAATGCTGGCCTCATATAACAAGCTGAGGGGGTATTATTTCTGTAGAATTCATATTATTTCCTCCTTAAATGTTTGATAGAATTTACCAGAGGAGCTATCTGGTCCTGGAGTTTTCTTTATGGGAAGATTATATAAGTTCAAATCTAATTTATTGAAGAAATATAGGAATATTCACGATATCTATGCCTTGAGTGAGCTTTGGTAGCTTGAGTCTTTCAAAGAATTTGACCATTTCATCTAAGCTGTCAAATATATGGTCATAATGTTGTTATGAATATTTCCTTACTATCCTTTTAATATCTGTAGAATATATAGTGATGCTACCTCTCTCATTAATGATATTAGTAATTTGTGTCCTCTCTTTTTCCAGCTGCCCACTTTGGCTATGCATTTTTATTTGATTTCAAAGCATCTGCTTTCAGTTTCATGATTTTCTCTTTTTCTGTTTTCAATTCACCAACAGCAGCTCTCATCTTTCTTATCTCCTTTTTTCTGCTTACTTTGGATTTAATTCTCTATTCTTTTTCTAGTTTCTTCAGGTGGGATCTGATACTATTGATTTGAGACCCCTTTTCTTTTCTAATATAGGTATTTAGTGCTATGCATTTTCCCCTAATTACTGCTTTAGTCACATTCCATAAATTTTGATGTCATGTTTTCATTTTCATTTAGGTCAAAATAGCTTTTGGGGACCTTTCAGCTCCCATAGTCCCTGAGCCACTGTGGTCCATAAGGAGCTGAGAGTCACTGGCCATGAGAGAGTGACCAATCACGCACCTTCTAGTCAGTGAGTCTGCAGACCTCGTTTTCCTACCCATCACATGAGTAACTCCTGATGGTCCTTCCAGCTCCACTGGCCTCTGATTAAACTCAAAGTAATCCCCTTATTTCCTGAATGAAAACCCCCCTTCACTCAAGAGCTCGGTACCTCACAATGCAGTCAGGGCCAAGAGGTGTCTAGAACCCCTGCTCCTGGTGCAGGGGTTGCGCCAATAAATGGCCTTTTAATGCCCCAAATTACAGTTTACACAGTACAGTTATTGATCAGTTCTCTGGTTCAGGGCTAAGCTCCTCATATACAGTATCTCATTTAATCTTTGTAACAGCCCTGTGGAGTAGGTAGAGTTCCTGTGGCCATTACATAAATGCCCTGATCAAGGCTGAGTCATGGTCTCCTGCTCCAGGTTCCACCCAGAGGAGGTAGAAAAGTGTGGGCTCAAATCTGTCTGACCCAAGGCCTGCCCTCCCCTCAATCCCCTGTGCAGTTCATCTCTCCTCCCACTTCCCATGACTCAAGGCGTGCAGGCACAGTCTGGGGGATTTTGTTGCAGAGAAACAGAAGAGACAGATCAGGAGGAGAGGGAGCAAGCTACCCTCAAAAGGGCAGGAGGAAGAGCCTCTCTAATTATGAGACAGTCTCTTGACCTTTTCATGTTTGCTCGGCTAAGTCAAAAACTTTGGTGCATTGTCTTTAAGCATAAATGCAGATTAATGAGGAAAATCTGCTTTGCTAAGCTTGGAAAACATGGAGATCAAAATGAACATGGTATTAAGTCTGATAATGCCAACTCACAGGGCCAGAGACAGAACCAGAGCATGAGCCCTGTGTATGCGCCCAGTCGTGTCCTCAGATTCTGCTAAGGAGCAGAGGCCTCGTTACATTAAAAGTGAACCCCAGGAAAGGGACCTGGGGGACACGGACAGGAGTCTTCGAGCCCACCCTCCTGTCTAAAGACCAGACAACACACAACCTTGTACATCTCAGCAAAGTTTACGATACAGGTTTCCCGGGGCTGATCCTCTTGGGTCCTTTGGGCCCCTCAGAGACAGAGCAGAGCGGAACTCAAGTGGCTAACACGCTGGCAGCTGAGACTCAAAAGGGCAGAGTGGGGAACGGAGCAGGGGACTCCATCTCAGCTATGCAACCATGCAACTTCCCGTTTAAATCCCACCAGCTAGGAAACCTTGGCTGAGGCATTGCCTGTCTCTGAGCTTCAGTTTCCACACCTGTATAATGGGGCTCACCTCTCCTGCCGTGAAGGGTGATGGCGAGGATTAAGAGATCATGCATGTAAAGGGCTTGGCTTCTGGTTCTTCTCTTCAGTTATTCAATAAACATTTTTGGAGGCCAGTCACAGACTGAGCCCTGGGGAAACATCAGGCAGGAAGCAAAGGTGGAAGGCTACTGGCTATGGACTCACTGATATCCATGAATGTGGTTAAAGCTTGGTAAAATCACCTAGGAGTTAGTAGGTCAGCAGCCTGAAAACTGGGTGAGCAGGGTGTGAGCCTGACTCTGTTCCTGCCATGCTGTGCAACCTCAGGGATTTCACTCAGCCTCTCTGAGCTTCAAATTTCTTACCTGTGGAAAGGATGAGGGTCACAGCCTGAGAGGTCTGGGGTGTCTGAGGGTGGATACTGTTGTGTCCTTCAGAATCTATGGTGCTAGAGGCTTCAGTACCATGGTTCTATCAAGGCAGTTGGGGGCTATCAGAGGGCAGGAGCAGTGATGAGAATTCTGCCTAGAATGGACCCCACATCACCTCTTCCACTGGAGGTTCCCCTGCAGGGAAGGAGCTGGATTCCATGAGATAGAAAACCAGATGCATTCTTACAGAACTTGAAAGACCATCTGGATTCAAATCTAGGCTGTGTGACTTTAGGCAGGTCACTTTCCCTCTCTGAGCCTCAGTTTCCTCATCTGTAATATGGGAATAATTATACTCTATAGAGCTGATGAAATGTGTAAAATTCAGACTCTGGTCCACCCGAGGCCTTGGTTATGCATCTGTGTCCTTCCTTGAGACACCTAGGAGGGCCAGCTGTATCTCTATCCTTTAAGATCCCATCCTCAGGTACCCAGGGCAGCCTGGGGTTGTAGAGACCTTCCCAGGGAACTTTCTAATGTCTCACAGTGTGAAGAAACCTTCTCTTGACAACCTCTGTTATCATACCCTGTTGATAATTCTCACAGCCCAAGGGGCTCTGCCTGTCGCTGGGCCCTCAAGCAGTGGTCACATGGACACTCTGAGCTCCAGATGCTGGGTGCTTTGCTGGTCAGTTATGCCCCCAGCAGCTCTGCAAGGTTGGCCTGGCCCTCAAATTACAGATGGGAGACTGGGGACCAGAGACGATGACGAGCGCCAGGGTTGGGGCCACTCCTATCTGGGCTAAGAGCCAGTGTCCTCCCCATACCCACCATCATCCCACCCACTGCCTCTGGGCTCTGTCCCCGTGTGGATCACTGGTGTCACTGAGCACTGGCTCCAGGCACCCGTGGAAGTGCACTCTGTGGGCTGACCCTTCAGCCCTCCCTGCACCCCCTGGGTGGGGCCAGAAGGAGCTAGAGATGAGGGGGTCACCCTCACTGACCACCAGGTGCCACCTCGGCCACCTCGCTGTGGTGCGCGCGCTCCTAACCCTGAGCTTCAGTATCGCACCTGCTACATCTTCTGCCTGGGGCACCTCTACCCGCACTGTCTACCACACTGTCTCCACTGGGAAAAGTGCACTCTTGGTTCAAGGGCCAAATTAAGGACCACCTGCCCTGGGAAATCTTCCCTGATCTCCCCTCCAGGAGCTCCCATCTGGAGGGGAGTCCCTCTGTGAAAGCATTCATCTCCCTCATTCTTAGGGTGCGTCCACATGTCCTTCTCCAGACGGAGATCCCCAGATTGTGGTCCACAGTGGCATCAGCCAGCCCTTAAGGAGCGCCTGGATACTTAATAGAAACTTCACTGCCCGGGGATTGGTGCTGACTAGATACCCCTCACCTCAACAGTCTCTGGGAGCTTTCAGTTGAATCCCTTGACTCTGTGAAGGGGGAGCGTAAACCCCAAGCTGCCTCATAGCCAGGTGAGGTGGGGACAACTCTTCTCCCAAGATCCCTCCTAATGAAAACCGTATGAAAATTCCTTCTGCAAAGGCCCCTCGATGCCCTGACCCCCTGCTGCTCTCTGTCCCCCTCCGCTTGCCGTAGTTTCTTCACAGCCCTTCACCACCCGATGCTACATATTCAGATGTTTATTTGCTTGTTTTCTTTTCCCTGCGCTAGAATGTCAGGTCCACCGGAGCAGGAAATTGGGTTTATCCGGCCCACCGCGGATGCCCTTGGCCAGAAGAGTGCCTGCACACAGTCGGTGCTCAAGCATGGTGACGTGCTTGTTGAATGAAGGAGCGGGTAATGAATGGATAAGTAATGCCAGGGGTTCTGGAGTCAAGCCGATCTGAGTTCAAGCCCCAGCTCTGTGCCCAAGCTCCCAAGGGTCCCTGCACAGTGGGGCGTCTCCTCTGGGAGTCTTTGTCTTCTCACCTCTGTCGTGGAGACGTGGTGGCACTAGCATGAGACGAGGCTTCCGGAGAACTTAGCACAGCCCCCGGTGCAGAGTGGGCTCTCGGCAAACGTTCCCCCTCTAGCCAGCTGTCCTCACAGGCTTTGAGCTGGGGGGCTCGCAGCAGGCAGCTTCCCTCGAGCCTCCGTTTCCTTGTATGTAAAATGGAAATGATAACACCTCTCCTGGAAGGTGGCTGTGAAGACTCGGGAAGGGGATGATGATAGTCAAACTGACAACCAGCTTCCTTCGTGCTTTGCCTTAGCATCATGCAGTTAGTGTATTTCATCTTTATTTCAACCCTGGGATGTAGGGGCTCATAGTATCTGTTTTATGCGTGAGAAGCGGAGGCGCGTGGCAGGGAAGAAACTGGCCCTGGGTCACCAGAGAATAAGTGGTGTGCCCAGTGCACTGCAGGCACCCAGTAGGCCCTCACGTGTGTGAGTGTCTGCCCTTCTCATCTCAGCCCTCATCGGCAGATCCGCCAGGCTAATCTCTTAGCTGCCTTGTGCCGCTCTCCCTCCTTTGAGGCAGGTGATCTTTTTTCTCCAGTGTTAACACTTCAATCATTCCCTTGTTTTTGAAAAGAGGTGGGCACTTTGGCCAAAGAGGGGGTGCAGAAGGAGGAGACAGAAGAGCGGAGATTGCAGGTGATGGGAAAAGTGGGAATGATGTTTGGATCAATAACAGAGAAGCAGGAGGAGATCAAGCAGTGTGTTTTTCTGTATGTGTTTATTTATTGGAACACGAATGGATTTTCAAGTCTGGGCGAGACTTCTGGCAGAGTGAAATCAGGATGTGGCTTTGTGGCCATGACTGCACCACTGTGTGGAAGGAGGTGGGGAAGAGGTGCAGAGGATGCTCAGCCCCCATCAGTCCCCACAGGCCCCACTGAGCACACCCGGCAGCCCCCGGGGCAGGGCCAGGGGCTCTGCAGGAAATGGACGCTGACTGAGCATCTGATGAGCCCTGGGAGGTGGGCAGACAACAGAGAACAAGAGAGGCCAGCCATCCTATGAAGCGCGTCTGGGGGAAAGCGGAGGTGGCTACAGCAGAAGCTAGAGCTAGAACTGGTTCACTGACAGTCGCCACCCTCACGCATTATGCAAATGTCCCTGGGGTTGCTGGTCTCCTGGGGTAAGTTGTTCCACTGTCACTAATAAGAGAGAGTCACAAAGCAAGGAGGTCTGTACACGCCTTCATCTCCCGGACCTGTGTGTGTAGTTAGGGAAGAGCTTCGTCCAAGTGAGCGTCTCGCTGGGTAGGAAGCCGGGCAGCTCCAAGGCCCACAGTGTACAGGTGACCACTCCAGGGGCCAGGGCCGCCTTCCGGGGAAGGTGGGAGCAGGGGCAGTGAGAGAAAGCGGGGGGAACGAGGGTGGGAGTGGTGCTAAGGAGAGAAGGCCAGGGAGACCCTGATCTTATTCCACAAGCCAATCAGGACAGGCCATGTGTGGGTGAGAAAAGAGACAGACAGAGAAGATGCTTCCCCACACACGCATGCACAGTACGCACACATACACACGTATGCGTGTGCACACCCGGGGACACGTATGCACACACATACACCCTCGTGCACATGTCCACACACTTGTGCGCACACACAGGCACAGATGCATCCCATTCCTCTTTCTCCTGGGACGTGTCACAACCCAAGTCCACTTTTGCTTGCGTGACTGTTAGATTAGCCCGTTTCCCACTGCGGGACTGCGAGCTGCTTTGGGGAAGCAGGGATCGCTGCGGTGGGGGTCGCTCACCATCACCTTCTCAGCAGCAGGTGCAGTGCCCAGCCCAGGGCAGTTGCTCACTGAACAGGCATTTGTTAAATGAACCAATGAAAGAAGGGAGCAAACCGAGAGACAGGCGGCAAGGAGCCGACTTGGTCTGGGTGGTCAGCACGGTGCTGACAGCGCATTCAGGAGCGGGCTGTGCAGATGCACGTGGCTGGGGAATTTCTCAGTGACTTCCGGGAGGAGCCCTTCATCTCCCTCCTGGAGATCAAAGACTCTTCTTGACACTGAAGCGTCTCATTTGTTCTGCTTTTTAAACAAAAATCAGCACAGGATTTGGGCCCTGGAACTCGGAGAGTGGGGACTGGGAAGAGTCGTCGCCACACTGACGGGTGAACGCACTGGTTCTAGTCTTCTCAATGCCTCTCCTCACCACCGCCCCTCCGGCTTATATGGGGAGCCTCCATAGTCAGAAGGGTTTCCAGTGAGCCAAATAACAGTGGGCATTTCTGAGTGCTTATTGTATGCGCAAGGCCTCACCCAGCACCCCGCATATACTGACCTGTTTAACCTTCACATCAGCCCTTTCAAGGAAGCCCTATCCCTGTTCCAGATGGGGGCCTGCAGCACAGAGAGATGCGGCCACTTCCCCAGTGCGTCTCAGCTGCTGAGTGGTGGGTGGCCACGCCTTGGCCCCAGAGTGACTCCAGCCTGGTTTAAACAGCTTGCTATCTGAGAGACACTGGGTCTCGCTCCAAGTCTTGGATCTGGAAGTGGGGTGACAGGAGTGCCCCCGGAAGGACTGTTGTAAAGACTAAAAGAGACCATGAGGGCATTCAGCAGGTGCTCAATAAATGGCCCCCTTCTGCACCCAGGCCTCATGGCGACCCATGAGGATGACTGAGACCAGCCTGAGCCAGAGGGAACCTGAATATAGCTCTGCAAGGGGCTTGGATCATTGACTTCGAAAGTCCCATTCTTCAGATGAGGAAACTGAGGCCCTAAGAGGGAAGTGAGTGGTCTAGATAGCTGGGGTTGGGGTCATGCCTTCTCATTCATGGATCAATGTTCTTTCCTCACCCGTGGCTGTGGTGCAAACATTGCTTCTAAATTTTAAGATAATAGTAATTAATAAAAATAAAGGGATAAATGAGAAAGTAGCTCCCAGCTGACCTGCGGGACCAGGGCTGGTGCTCACCAGCTTGTCCTGAGATGAAGGCTGAGGGCAGGGCCTCCTGGTGGCCTTTCTACAGTGGAGCTGGGAGCGTGGCTCCCGCCTCAGGGCCCTTTAGTGGCTTCTCACAGCCAAGCGCGTGCCTCCCCTTGGCCTATCGGGCCCTTCCCGCATCACCTCCTGCCACGCCCACCCCTGAAGAGCCACACCCTTCTCTGAACCCGCTTCCCTCTTCCTCAGAGTTAGGTCAGTTCACTGAACATGTATTTCTGGAGCCCAGCCTCTCAGATGACCAATGCTCCAAAAACTCCCCTGCAGAAGGATTAATAGACCACATAATAATTGGCCAAAAACTGTTAACAGGTCCTTGGTGCATGTGTCGTGCTATTGGGTTTGTCCATCTAGTCAACAGCTATTCAGTGAGCGACTACTACGTGCCGGGCCAGTGTAGCATGGGGGGCAGGAGTGAAGCGGCCGCCATCTAGGGGCGAGAAAAGTCTGTTTCCCTGCCAAGGCTGAGACGGTGGTGGCAAGAGGCAGCAGAAAACAGCCAAGGGAGGGAAGGAAGATCGTGCTGGGACTGTCGGCCACTCTCTGGGGACCTGGGCTAACCCAGCAGAGCTGTCTGCTGCCTCACTGTCCCTCCGTCCCCAGCACTGCCGGAGCATCACGCTGGCCTTAGACATGGCCCTGCATTCTCCCCCAGAACCCTCCGCCTCTGCTCACCAGACCCAGACTCAGGACCCTCACCCAACCCAGAAAGGAGAGAGCCCCACTTTGAGCCCTCCCAGCTCAGCAGTCGTGGCGGGAGAGATGGGGAACCCGACTTCTGCCCCCCAAGAGGAGGATAGACTCATTAATATGAGTGGGACCTCTGGCTCTGATCGTAGGATTTTACATCCTGCTTCTCCCACCAAAGAGCAACTATTACTTTAAACAAATAAACGTGGACATGGCTCAAGCAAGCCGGAAAAATCAATAAGTAATAAAAGTTAACATATGAGCAAATACATAATTTCCATCACAGATCCTGAGAGGGTGTCCAAAAATCGGTCCAGTGATGCAACAGGGAGCTGTGAATCCTGGTAGGGGCAGGGCCTTGAGTGGCGGTGGGGTGGGGACAAGCTCAAGGAATCCACCCACATCATCCCTGACCCAGCATTTCCCTGAAATCTGCCACATCAGCAGGAGGAGCTGGAGGAAGAGCCCACGTGTCCTTGAGCAAGTCATGCTATGTGTCTGTTCATCTACCAAACAACTATTTACTGAGCACCTACTGTGTGCCAGGGCAGCGCAGCACAACGGAACCATGACCCATCTCTGCCATGGCTGTGTGTCCGAGGGCACGTTACTTAACCTCTCTGCACCTGGAGTTTTCTCACCCGTGGAGTTTGATAACAACAGCATACATCTCACAGTGCTGTGGTGAGGGTTGTGGTAGACAGTCCATGTGAAGAGAGTTCAGCAATTTCTGGAGCATGTAAGTTCTCGATAAATGTTAGCAATGTTAGTGTTGTATCAGTCCCAATGAATCAGACATTGTCCCTGCCTCATGGAACATACCTACAAGACAGGGTGTGTTAACTCCTTGTAATGATGAAGACACCGTGGTTCACAAGCTGAGTGATGCACCCAATCTCACCAAGCTAGTCCCCGACAGGACAGAATGGGTCTGGATCCATAACTACTGCATTTGGCTGCACGTAACGGAGATTCCCGAAACAGTAGCTTGAACAAGTGCAGGTTCAGTTTCTCACCTGAAGCGAGGCCCAGAGGTCAGCAGCTGGTGTTGGCCGCTGTGGGAGCACAAAGGAAGCCCCAGTCAGAGTGGGGCAGTCAGGCTAGGCCCACCGGGAGGGGACATTCCTGTGGAGACCTGAAGGCCCAGTGGGAGGTGGTCAGTGAAGGAGGAGAAGAGAGGAGAGTTTGTGCAAAGGCCCAGGGGAGAGCACATGATGGAGACGTGTTAGCAGGGTGGCAAGTGGGTCCATGTGGCCCAGGCAGGTGGGGGAGAGTGGGGGTTGACCAAAGATTGAGAAGAAGAGGGAAGCGGTGGGGGCTGCACCCTGAGGGATCCCCGCATGGAGGTATTTGGCCTTGACCCTGAGTATAGGGGGAGCCCTAGTGGACAGGAGGCCCTGAGAGAGTCGGCAGAATGTGCATTTTAGAAAGATGATAATGCTGCTGTTGGGATGGGGGGCTGGAGGAGGGAGAGGGGTGAGAGAGGAAGAGGGGTAGGCTGAGGGAGTGGGGGGAAGATGAGGGGAGGCGATGGGGAGGGTGAGGTGGGGGGAGGTGGGGCCTGGACCAGTTAGGATGCGTTTGTGCATCACGATTCCCTAGATGAAGGTAAGTAACAGGGCTTGAAGACAGGCCTCACCTGGGAGAGCACTGGGTGAGGCGGAGGAGAGGGGCTTGATCACTCAGATGGGGGTGAAGAGGGGCTGCTGGGTCTTGATGATCAGCTCTGCAGTCTGGATGGCACCTCGGACCGGGAGCAACACAGGAGACACATTTAGAGCCCTGTTACCTAACGCTGCTGGTCTAGAACGGCCCTGCCTGCTTCTTACTGGTCTCAGCGTGGCTTTTCCGTTCCGTTCAGTCAGCAGTGCCCTAATGTGGGAGCCACTGTAAAGCCTCCCCAGGTCCTCCGCCCCGGTCCTCCCAGGGGCCTCGTGGGATCCCAGGCTGCAGCGCCATCCCACAGTTTCAGACCGAGATGCGGATCAGACCTCATCTCCAGCCTCCTCTTGGAGTCAGGTCACAAGCAGGCTAAAGCCCTTTGGCTTTCCGTCCTCTCCAGAGGAAGGAAACTTCCCAGGCCCACTGCCAGGAGGCTTCCCGAGAGCCTCCTGGGGACAGGGTCCTCTGGGAGGGGTGGGGGCACAGGCCTGATTCCAAGAACGATTCTGGGCCCTTAGACCCAAGACCCTGCTCTCCTCTCCACCCGCTGATGACAGTCTTCCAAGCCTTCCTTTTGGCCGTAAGCTTTGAGGCAGGGGCTTTCTCAGGGGCTGCGTCCCACTCCCGATGTGCTCTTCCTTCTCCTTGACGCACAGAGAAGCTGACGCTCAGAGCCCAGGCCCTTGGGATGTTCAGAGAGGGGACACGGGTGACAATTCCGGGGGGAGGGAGTGTGGCCCGGGGAAATCCCAGTCACTAACTGTTAACATTTCGCCCTATTCCTCTCGTTTTTGTAACACAGCCTCCGAATCTTCTTATCGTAGTTTGACAACCATTCGAAAAGCTACCTGATGATGCAACCCTGGGAGAAAAACAACTGACATTTCCAGGGCTCTGACCTTAGCATATCACATTCATTACCTTGTCTCAGGCTCACCACACCCCGGGAGGGAGGCGCTGCTGCTGTCCCCGGTGTATGGAAAATGAAACTGAGGTCCGAAGAGGTTAAGTCACCTGCCCAGCGTCATAACCCTCAACTCCCTCCCCACAGCTGCTGAAAACGCCCCTCCTTATTATTATACAAGGGGCAGCTGACACCCAGAGAGGGCAAGCAACTTGCTCAAGCCACATTAGTGGCTGAGCCAGGCCTCCCAATTCTCCCCCAGGTTCTCTCTACCTTCAGGCCCCTCTGGCTACTTTCTTCTTGGGCACTGGCAGGGAAGTGACCCAGAGGATGGAGGAGACTGGATACACGGAGGTTCGGGTAGCTCTGGAGGGTGCTGTGAGGATGCCCATGGCAGCCAGCAAGCTGCCCAGGGACCCTGGGCTCCCTCCTTCCTCCCAACCCCAAGCTGCAGAGAAATACAGGCTTTGAAAATGAAAGCCAGCTTGAAGAAACAGATTAGTAGTAGTTTTGTGCTTATACCTTATTAATTAAGTGTCCAAAATACATTGAAACCTGGGCATTTAATTTAGATTTATAGGGATAATTTAAATTTATAAGACCAGCTATTATGTATTAAGTACAGAAAATGCCAATTGATTTTCACAGGCGATATTTACTGAAGTGTTAAAAAAGAAAAGTACGTAA
Organism: Vicugna pacos; assembly: GCF_048564905.1. Classification (NCBI taxonomy): domain Eukaryota; kingdom Metazoa; phylum Chordata; class Mammalia; order Artiodactyla; family Camelidae; genus Vicugna; species Vicugna pacos. The sequence continues at coordinate 46,542,991 of NC_132999.1, forward strand.
AATGTAATTACCCTTGTGGCGAGTGTAAGCGCCGGCAGGGAGTTTAGGGTGATGACGGGGGTGGGGACGTCTGCCTCACTTCAGGAGCTGTTCTCTTCTTTTCTGGTTGGCAATTTCATCCTCGCCTTGTTAGTCATTGAAATAGAAGTCAGCATCACATGCATAAGATACGCACATTATGCATCACGATGCAAGATGCTGCCCAGGCTGCTTCTACACCAGCTTCAGGGCTGATGGGTGGTGTGGGGTGAGGTGGCGTGGTGGACGCCAGGGTGGGAGTCAGGAGCCCCAGGTCCTCGTCACAGCAGGCATCGCCCACCCTGTGACCTTAGGGCGCTCACCTCACCTCTGTGCACCCGTCTCCAGGGCTCAGAATCAGAAGGGGCGGGGGCTGGTGGTCTGGATGCCCCAGGCAGCTCTGATGTCTGATGAACTTGAAGATTTGGTCCCACAGCTGGATGGAGCTTTGGATGCTGTGTCCGAATACCCCCATCTCTGTCTCTCTCTGTCTCCTCACATACCCTGCAGTCTTGGAAGCTTTACTTTCATGATTCTGAGGGGACCACATCTGCAAGGTGGCAGATGGGCCTGGTGATTGGCCAGCCTCCCTCTAGGTGGAGTCAGGCCAAACCATAGGGTGCTGTGCTAAAGCAGTGAGGAAGGTGGCCCCACGCAATACAGGTACCATGGCCCCTGAGGGCTGGGCCAGGGTTGGTCGTGCAGAAGCCACACCAGGAGGTTTAAACAGACAGTGTTAATAAAAGGAACCCATCATAAAAGCATTGGAAGGGCTGACAGAGCCAAAGGGAAGTGGAGATAAAACCAAAGCTTAGCTCCTGCCAGGGATTCTAGAGACACAGGGAGGGGTGGTGAAGCCAAGGTCCAGCACACTTGCTGTGATGCCGGTGGAGATGCTGGGGCCACCGTTCACCTCCACTGCCAGACCCACCAAGGTCCACTGGAGCCCACGCCCGCCCACTGCTGTGGCTGACAGAGCCCGTGACCGCTGCCGGGACCACCATGGGCCACTTCCTGCTCAGCGAATGCTCCTCGGTGAGCACCTGTGTGGGTCCTAATGTCCTCACACTGTCCGCTCTTCTGAGTGATCTAGCCACACACGTCTTCCCCAAACCTCCCTGTCACCGGTCCTGCCATCTGGTTCTCTCCAAGCTCCCACTCATTTAGCCATTGACTGTGAGTTGGGTAGATCTTTGCCTCTGGCCTTTTCTCCATCCCAGCTCAGTGGACGAAGATGTGCTGCGTGAAGGCCTGTCCCCTGGGAGGGCGTCCCTCGCTGCCTGTCTTCGGGGTCATCAGCATGGGGAACCACTTCGGCTGCTACCAGCACATCAGTTAGCTGGTGCAGTGCAGTGAGCTGTTCCGCCTCCACCAAAAAACAAACAAACAACAACCAAAAAGAAGATATGTTCACCCAGGACCTTAGAATGTGACCGTGTTTGGAAAAAGGGTCTTTGCAGATGTAATGAAGGTAAGCATCTTAAAGTGAAATAATCCTGGCTTAGGGTGGGCCCGAAATTCAATGACAAATGTCCTTAGACAGAAAAGGAGACACAGGGACACAGGGTACAGAAGGCCATGTGGAGGTGCGGAGGTGGGGGCGTCGGGGGGAGGCCAGGGAGGTTCTCCCCCAAACCTTCACAGAGAGCGTGGCCACCAAGGGTGTGGTAATTTGTTACAACAGCTGCAGGAAACAAACACGGCTGACAATGGGGAATGTCGCACATGGCCAGTGTGTGGGGCGAGCTGTCCCTGTAGCTGGAGAGGGTGCTGTGGGACTCTTGTCACCTGCTCATGTGATTTACCTGCGTCCAGGATGGGGTCAGGCCCAAGTTACACATTCCATTTTCACCAACCCAGTGCTGGATGGATGGTGCACAGGCCGATCCTATAACCCAGTGCCCGGGTAACAGCCAGGGCGAGGTGGACCACGGGGTTTGATAGTCACTTGGCGGCCCAGTGTGCAGCCTTCATCCCATTTCTACCAGGGCCTGGGGAAAAGCCAAGAGCTATTTTCAAATGTGGGAGAGTTACCTGTAGAAGAAGACATGGCTCTGTACTGAACACCTGGACAGCTGTGCTGTCAGTGTCCTATTGGGGCCTGATGCTGGCTCCAGAGCGTCCCTGCTTGCAGAGTAGAGGACCACTGGACGGCCTGGGTCCTAAGACTCACGTGTCAGGGCACCTGGCTCTGGAGACTGGAATGGCTGCCAGGCCTCTTCCGGCTCTCAGCCCCGCTCAGCTTTACAAGTTACTCAGAAAGTGGGTGGGGGCAGCACACGCACATGCCATGTAGGTGGTTTCCCAAGTTCAGAGAGCCCCCCGCCCCCCGCCAAGGGTCATACCTCACTCTTAGATTGTGCCTCTCAGTCCTAATCAACGCCTTCACCCTCGAGTGAGAGACAGTGAGCTAGTCAGTTCAATTTATGTTGTAGTTCTCCAACCCACAGACTACCTTTTAGATCTGACTTTCCTTTGCGTCTGCTTTACGGCTACAAAACAGAACAGCTTCCTTAGGGTGATCATAGGAGATCACTGGTTTTCTGGCCAGGCGGAGCACCGCGAGCCTCTCTGTCCTGGCGGTGAAGTCCTCGCTCAGGCTGCTCCGACCTCCTCCAGGCAGGCAGCCCAGCCTGAAGCCCACCAGTGCGGGCTGGTTTCCTGCTGTTGCTGCTGATACCAAATGCTGCATCACTCAGGGCTCATTTTGGGGGGGGGGGGGGGAAAGACAGAAATTCCACTAGGAACTGCAAACAGAGGGGGTTTAAAGCAGGGAGCTGATTATAAAGTGTTGAAAGGGCTGAAAGAGCGAAAAAGGAAGATGAGGGTACCTAGGGCTGGGGGAAAGAAAGGGAGGAGGAGGAATGCTACAAAGCTCAGGAGCACACTTCCCGCTGGCCCTGGGGGCCTGGCTGCCGCCACTGCACAGATGCCAGAGCCACCCAAGCTCTCTGCAGCTGCCAGTGGCCACTCCGAAGGGCAGAGGAGCTGGAAGCCCCCTGGTGCAGCCAGAACCTCTTCCAGAAGCAGGGAGAGGGATGCAAATAGCTTTTCCCCCTCCTACCTTTCCACCTATAACAGAGAAGGACACATCTGACTCCATATCGCATCTGTTTCTTTTACTTTAACCTCTGTGTTCTTCTGCTTTCGCTACAAGCAAATCACTAAAGGGGTATTGCCTATAAGCTTAAATTATACATGATGGCCCATCTCTGGGAACCCTGCCTCCCACGTAATGAGCATTAAGCTAAAATGCCTTTGTTTAGCTCCCAGGAAACATCTTGACGAGGCCCACCTAGGAATGACTGCAGGATGGAAAAAATTAACAAATGCCCCCTTAAGGCTGATGGGAAACAGGAAATGTATATGACTTCACTCCCTCCTTCCTTAGTATAAAAGAAGCCTGAATTCTAACCCAGTCAAGATGGGTCTTTGGGACACTAGTCCACCATCGTCTCGGTCTACTGGTTTTCCAAATCAAGTGGCTATTCCTTGCCCCACCACCTCATCTCTCAATTTATTGGCCTGTTGTGTGGTGAGCAGTATGAGCTTGACTCAGTGCCACATCCCCCACTAGCACCTTTCAATGTCCAAGCAGCCAAAGAGGTCTGGGAAATGGAGTTAGTCCGGCTCCAGCATCACACGGTGGTGTTCATGGAGGCTGGGCTTTGGTGCTGATCAAGACTGAAACTCAGCTCTGTGCCCCTGAGCAAGTCATTTAATCTCTCAGAACCTTACTTCACCCACAGGTAAAATGGGCCTAATGCCGCCCACCCCACAGGGTCGGCATATGAGGGCTAAGTAAGTCCATGCAGGTGTCTGGGTGGGAACCTGGCATGGGGAGGCCCTCACTCCACAGGGACTGACATTAGCATAGCAGACGCACCCCAGTTTACTCCTTGACCTTGAGCAAGTGCCTGGGCCTCCCTGGGCTCTGTTTTCTTATTTATTGAATGAATGGGGCTGGACCACAAGCTCCTCCCAGCCCCATGAGCTGCATGGCCATGAATCACTCCTTAAATGAGATGGACAGACCGGGACTGGCAGGAGGGATGGGGAGGGCACACTGGGGGAGGCGCTGGTGGAGCTGGAATGTTCTCAGCTGTGTGCTTCACTGGAGAATTTGCTCACAACTCAGACCGCTCACACACTTCAGCTGCCTTAACGCTCCCTGTGTCTCCCTGCTAGTGCTGCCCTCTGGCAACACCAACCTGGTCTCTACTCTCTCTTTGATGAGCTTACTCTCAGCACTGCTAAGTCAACAAGAACTTGCCAGGAGCAGCGTTTTCCTGCACCCTGTGGTCCGGAAGGAAAAGGAGCCTCCAATTAAATCCTTCATGAAGGTTAAATTTGTAAGCGCCGGGGCCTGTGAGGGCGCTGGGTGTCTGAGCTTTGAGGATCTCCCTGTTTGGACAGGAATTATGCATTTAGACCCGCTGGAACTCAGGTTCGGGAGTGCTGGAGATGCTGCAGGAGCCAGGGGCCATGGGAAGTGCTGTGGCTTTGTTGTTAAGAGCACTGGTGTCCAACAGAGAAGGGTTCGGGACCCTGCTCTGCCATCTGAGAACTTATGCCAATTAACTTAACTTCTCTAAGACTCAGTTTCTTCTTTTAAAGAAGGGAAATAGGAATATCTACTGTAAGCGGCAGATGTGCTGTTTTGGCCCAACCAGCATCCCTTCCCCTCTCTAATTTCAGCATTCTCATTTCATCACTTCCGCCACCTTCCTTCAGGAAACTAAGCCTCTGCACTCCCCAGACCCTGATATTCTGCAGGGTTATCAGTCAGTGACCTACCCCACCTGGCTCCTTAGAGACAGATACTAGCCTAGACTGAACCAATCATAGCACTTCATTCCCCCGGGAAATAGTGATTGGTCCAAAGAAGCATGTGACCAAAATCAGGCCTATCAGAATCATGGAGGGCTTTATACAAGGCAGTCCTTCCGGAGACACTAGGGGGATGATGTAAGCTTGGAGCTGCCAGTGGTTATGACTCTGCTCCCCACTCCTGTCTCCCACCTCATGAATAAGTCCATAGCAAAGAGAAAGGTGCTCCAGCAGGAGTCACTGTCTGTCCTACCGTGGGGATTATCACCTCAGCCGAGATGCCGGGGGAGTGTCTGCCTTCTCCCTCATGGCTGAGAGCTCCTCGGGGCAGGTGCAAGGTCTGATGGGTCCAGCACTTATGCCTTCCTCAGCGCCTGCAGAGAAAGTGCCCAGGAAATGTCAGATGAATGGCGGAGGGCGTGAGTGCAGGAGTGCGTGACCGCGTGTGTGCTGACCCAAGTCTTCTCCTTCTTCGTGTCCAGCATTGTGCTCCAGCCCCTCTTCCTTGGTGCCTCCTTAAACACCCCTGTGACCAGAGTTACCTGAGCATTTCTGTCCCCCCCCCCCAACATCCTCCTCTGGACTGGGAGTTCTACATTGATTCATATTTCAAATTTATTCATTTATCATACCACAAATATTTATTGAGTACTTCTTATAAAGCATCTGGAGGCACTGTTCTGGGCACTAGGAATACAAAAGTGAACAAGACAGACTCAATTCTGCCCTCGTAGCATTTACATTCTAATCGGGGAGACTGATGAAAAACAAAGAGCTGTGCCCTATAATGTCAGGTTCTGAAGCATGCTCTGTAAAGCACCATGCTGGGGGTGGGGCGAAGGAGGCAGCAGGTCCGGGGGAGCTGGTGAGTGAGGGAGTCCCCATCGTGGTCATCACCTGCTCAACACTATCACTGCCTGCTCCCTGCACAAGCCTTGGGCTCAGTGATGCTTGAAGGATGAGTGAAGTAAGAAGGTAAGGAGTGGAGTGTGGGCAGGTAGGCCAGTTGCTCTCCAAGACTTGGCCATGGGGAGCAGAGCTCCAAGGGAAGTGGAGGCAAGGACAGGGGAGCCTGGGAGACAGCAGAAGCCCAACTTCTACAGCTGGGACCCAGGTAGGGCAGCACCCTGGTACTGGGTGTGGAAGCAGGAGGCCAGTCTGTGTCACAGTCAGAGCCCAGGAAGTATCCCAGCTGGCAGCCAGGGGTGGCTCAGAATCCCTAGGGGTGGCTTTCTCAGGAACTGGCCTGGCCTCTGCCCCTGCCCCTTGGAGGCTCAAGAATTTCAGACACAGAGTTGACTCAAGAGGGAGCAGGAAGAAACACCCCAAACTTTCTCTACTCCCATTGTGCATCTGCTGGCAGGGCTCGGCTGAACCCAATAGAAGCCAGCTGGCCAGAGGCCCTGATATGGTCCACGTGGGTCAGCCTCACTGGTGCAGAGCTGGACAGAGGGGCCTGGAAGATGACAGATGTGTGGGAAAGAGGCAATGAAAGAGGCTCAGAAGAGTATTCCCCACAAAGCTCATGGTGTTACTTCAGAGGGCTCTTTAGAGTCTTTTAGTGTCATTATATTTTAGTATCAATGGAATTTTTCATGAAGAATGTGAATCATTTGTTTTATTAAGCTATTTTAAAGGCAGATCAGATGACTTCATGCTCAGGGGCAGAAACAAGGTGACCCTGATGACATCATGAATCCCTGTCCCTGGAAATTGGGTCTCAAGTTCACACTTGAGGCTCAGCAGGCACAAAGAGACAGCAGTGAAAAAATAGGGTCCAGGAGCCTAGAGATCTGAGTTCAGGTTCTGCCTCAGCTCCTCCCTGCAGGCTAAGCTCAGGCAAATCCCTCCCCTTCTGGGCCTCAGTTTCCCCGACCTGCACCAGGGACCCCCTAAGGGGCTTCCCAGCTCCCAAGGGCCAGGAGCCGTCTGAGAAGGAAGAAGTCACCCGCTTTGTAGGAGCTTGGTGTTCTTCGATTATGGGAGATGGATGACTCTGAACCAGTTTATATGGAGGGAAATAATCCAGACAAATGTCTCCTGGAAAGCACCTGGGAGCACTTCCAAAACGATTAAAATGCAATGATGAGCGCTCATCATTAACGTTGGCTGGGACGTGAGAGAACACCAGGGCCAGGTGTCGCACAGCAGTTTGGGAGGGGGAGGGATGAGTCCTTATCCGGGAGCAGCGGCGAGGAGGCTGGCAGCTGGAAGCAGGGAAGAAAGGCTAGGCTGGTGACTGGGTCACAATCCCAGATGTGCCTCTACTGCAGAGTGTGACTTTGAACAAGCACTTCTGCCTCTCAGGGCTGCAGTGTCCCCAGCTAGAAAAGGAAGACATGGAACAGATCGTCTCTGTGGCCCTGTTCAGCACTACATCCACGTTGATCGGGTAACCTGCCAGGAGGTGAAAGGCTGGAGAACATATGTTGTCAGGGTCTTTAGCGCTGGGGGCACGTTCCTTGTGAAGTTATGAGCACAGCTCCACAGGCTGAATTGAAGGCTGGCCCTACTCCTTATGGGCTCTGTCACTCCCAACAAGCCCCTTTTCCTTTTCTGTGCCTTGGTTTACTTCCCTAAAGATAGGGGATCATAGCAGTGATGATTTGGAATTTAAACCTACCATCTTCTTATTTGTTTTCTATTTGTTCTTTCTTTGTGTATCTTCTCCCTTTGCCTTCTTTTGGACAGACTATCATTTATGATTCTACTTTGTCTTCTGTGTTAGCTTGTTGGCTGTTTAATTCTGTTTTGTTATTTGAGTGGCTGCTTTAGGGTTTAAAGTATAGATCATGAACACAGTTTCATGATGTACCATTTCGCGTATAGTTTAAGAACCTTATAGAGGTAAGGCTTCTCTCTTACAGCTGTGCTATGGTTGTCATGCATTTTACTTGTACATATATTATAAACCCCACACCAACTGATTATTTTTATTTAAAGGGTCAATATTCTTACGTGTATGTGTGAATCAATAGCTGGTTTGTTTAAATAGCTGAGTAGTATTCCACTGAATGGATGCTCACCTGTTGAAAGACATCTTGGTATTTTCCAGGTTGGAGCTATTATGAATATAGCAGCTGTAAATATTTGTGGACAGGTTTTTGTGTGAACATAATTTTTCAATTCACTCATGTACATGTCTAGGAAGGGGATTTCTGGGTCATACAGAAAATGTTATCTGTATGATGATAACTTCCATTAGAGTTGGCCAATTTTGCTAAAATTTGACACAGAATGGAAGGATATCAAGATACACTTTCATACTGAATTTGATTTGTGATTTCACCATGTCTCTGTGCAAATTTTCAAGTGGCCACATATTTTGATGTGTAACTACATCTCTTAGTGAGTGAATGAATGATTAAGAATGGTGGCTATGGAAATGGAATTGGAGGAATCAACGTAAATAAGAGCTGAAATAGAAGTCTAAGGCTTGATGTGTCTGCTGAGGTAAGAATTGTAAAAGCAGGAGCGGGAAGAGTCCAAGATGTCCACGGTGGTACCATCTATGTGGTTACCTGACCAGAACTCTTTATTTCTTCACATGGATTTGAGTTACTGCCTCCTGTTCTTTTATTTTGGCCTGAAGGACTCCTTTTAGTTTTCCTTGTATGGCATATCTGCTGGGGACAAAATCTCTTAATTTGTGTTTATCTGGGAATATGAAGTTTCTCCTTCATTTCTGAAAGATAGTTTTTCTGGGTATAAAATTCTTAGTTAACATACTTTCCTTCAGCACTTTGTGTGTGTCATGCCATTGTCTTCCAGCATCGATAGTTTTTGATGAAAAGTAAGCTTGATGAAAACCCCTTGTGTATGATGTTTTGTTTCCCTTTTTGTCTTCAAGATTCTTTCTTCGTCTTTGCTTTGAGAGTTTGACTATGCCATATCTAGGTGTAGATGTCTTTGAACTTAACCTACTTGGAATTTGTTGGGCTTCTGTGGTGTGTAGATTGATGGTTTTCATCAAATTTAGGAAGTTTGAGTTATTACTTCTTTAAAAAATTTCCCCCTTATCTTTTTTCTTTCTTCTCTCTTTCTGTGACTCCCATTATCTATATATTGGTGTGTTTGATGGTGTCCCACAGATCTCTGATTATTTATGAATTTTCTTCATTCTTTTGTCTTGTCTGTTCCTCAGACTAGGGTCATCTCAATTGATGTATCTTTAAGTTCACCAATTCTTTCTTTTGTTAACTCAAATCTGCTGTGTATGAGCCATAATTTTTTTTTCTGGGCCTTAAAATTTAATGTTGAAAACTGGATATTTTAAACAGTATAATGTGACAACTTTGGAAATCAGAATCTGTCCTTCTCAGGGTTTGTTGTGCTGATGTTTGTTTTAGTAACTCTGTGTGTGTGTGTGTGTGTGTGTGTGTGTGTGTGTGTGTGTAAGTCCATTCTAAGTCATGTGTGGTCACTGAAGTCTCTGCTCAGACAACTTGATGGTCAGCTAATGATTGGATGTAGACCTAGAACCAGTGAGTTTCTCTGTCTTTCCTAGAGGGCTCTGTGTGAGGATTGGGGCACGACTTCAATCCTTAACCAGACTACACTCTGCCTTAGCATTCACAAGCCCCAGGTCAGGTCAGCCAAAGGTGAGCACTTAGGCCCTTCTCAGGTGTTTCCTGAGCATGTACACAGCCCTACTCATGCTTATGGCATCCTAGATTCCTGGGAATATTTTGGAGCTTTTCAAAGCCTGTGGGGACATCCCATTGCCCAGTTTTGTCTTTTAAGCTTTTGGTTAATCTATTGCTTACTCCAACTGTTGGCCTCTATCTCAGGCATTCATGAAATTAAACCATTGCCAGTAATTTTTTTGGACAAATACCCCCCACTCCTCCAAAAGCAAAAGGTTTTTTGCACTTGACAATCTCTGACTACAGTAAAATAAAGGTAGCCTTATAAGTGGGGTCTTCTAGGAAACTGCCAGACAAGTTAAATAATGATAGTTTTCTGTACATGTGACTTTGAAGATGATCCAACCTTGTTCTGCCCCCTTTCACGGTTGTCAGTCCGTTCTTCCCACCATGATTCTGGCGTGTTGGATTTCAAGGTCGCCATGGTGCTGGAGAGAGGCGGGGCTGGGACTACAGCAAGATAAAATGCCGGAAAGCCCACTGTTCTTACTGAGAGTCAACCTATCTTTTTTTTTTTTTTTCAATAAACGCACCTGCGATTTCTGCAAGCCTGGTTTGGTTAATTTTCACAGTTCCGAAAAAGTCGATTCGGAGAGTGTCTGTCATGTTACCCATTACTTTATGAAAGAGAGGATTTTCAGTGGTCCTTGCTATGCTAATTTCACTGATGCCACTGATTTACATTGCTTTAATTAGGAATTTGCTGTCATTCTTATCTTTGTTTCTCACATTCTTATTTTCGTTCCTCAGTGCATAATATGTAATTTGTTTTCTTTCTTGCTGTTTTTTACATTTTCTCTTTTTCACAGGTTTTGATCAATTTGATTGGGAAGTGCCTTGTCATACTTTTCTTCATGTTTCTTGTGCTTATAGTTTATTAAGCTTCTAGGATCTCTGGGTTAATAATTTTTGCCAAATTTGGGAAATTTTCAGCTGTAATTTCTCCAATTTTTTTTCCGTCTTTCCACCTTTCTTAGCCTTCCATATCACCAGTTACATATATTTTAGGCTCTTAAAGCATTTCCCACAGAGTGTTCTATTCATCGTTTTAAGTTATTTTTTTTTTCTTTTGGGTTTCCTTTTGGATGATTTCTATTGCTGAGTCTTCAAGCTCACTGATCTTTTCCTCTGCAATGTATAACCTGCCATCAATCCCATCAACTGCATTTTTTAAAAAGCCTTACATTTTTACTTTTCATATCTTGGCATTCTATTTGAATCTTTTATTTTACACCTCCCATGTTTCTACATATTATGCTAAATCATTCCTGTAGTTTTTTGAAATACAGTTGTAATAATTGTTCTGATGTTCTTGCCTGCTAATTCTGACATCTGTCAGTTTAGGTTGCTTGATTTTTCTCCTCATTACAGATCATATTGTCCTGCCTCTGCATTCCTGATAATTTGGGGTGAGAGGTGGGGGTATCAGACATTGTGAAGTTGACCTTGTCACATGCTGGATATTTTTGTTTTTCAGGAAATATTCATGAGCTTTGTTCTGCGATGTAGTTAAATTATTTAAAAACACTTATATCCCTTTGGTTGTTGCTTTGAAGACTTGTTAGGCTGGCCAGAGCAGCAATTAATCCAGGGCTAATTTCTCCCAATACTGAGGCACAATCCTTCTGAGTATTCTACTTGGTTCCTCATGAATTATGAAGTTTTCCAAGCTGGCTGGTTGGAACAGATATTATTCCCAGTCCTATGTGAGCATCAGGGATCATTTCCTATTCTAGTGTTTTTAGATGGTTTTTGCCCTGCACGCATGTGCTGATCATTTCTCAGCGGAAGCCTAGAGGAGTATGCTTCACAGATCTCTGGGGCTTTCTCTGTGCAGCACTCCTCTCTCCAGTCCTCTGTCTTGGGAGCTCTCCCCAGACCCACAGCTCCATCTCCTCAACACGAGAGTCCTCCAGGCTCCATCAGGATTCCCCTCCCCTGCAACATCTCTTGGAAACCCTCTCAAGACTGTAAGCTCGGAAACCACAGGACTCACTTCATTTGTTTCCCATCTCTCAAGAATTACGGTCTTTCATTGCATGATGTCAAATGTTTTGCAAACCATTGTTTTATATATTTTGTGTGGTTTTTCAGTTGTGTCAGGCAGGAGAAGAATTCACTTCCTGTTACTCCCTCTTGCATAGAAACAAACATCTAGGGAAAAGTGCACTTTCTCCATGCACTTGAGCTCTGAATCTTCCAAGCAAGGTAGATATTATTATTATTATTCCCACTTTGCAGATGTGGAAACTGAGGCTCAGCAAGTTTAAGTGATGCTAAGTTTCACAGCCAGTTTGTTTTAATTCTGAGTCACAAACCCAAGTCTATCTAAACCCTGAATCGTCCCTAACTGTGAATTTCCCTTCCCCCCTCACTCATGCCTCTACTCAAAGATAACACATGGCCAGTTACTTAAGGAACTATGTGTTTGATGGAGTGCTGTGCAGAGGTTTTGGACAAGCACTGAACAGTCCAGGCTTTTTTGACTGCCTTCTCCCAGCACAGAGACCGGAGGGCCAGAGCAACCTGTCCACGTGTGCTGAAACACTGCTTCTCAGTCCCTCTGTGAGGGGACCTTGCCCTGACACATCACGATGAGAGAGGAAAAGTACAAGTGAGAGTGAGTGAGAAGTGGGTTTGCACACGCTGACATTTCAGGGGCAGGATGGATGCTGAAAGGAGGTTTTTTGTGTGTGTGTGTGAAAAGAGAATGTCTATTAACTAGATCTTTAAGAGTTATTCTTGTTCTCACCCCAGCAGAGACAGGAGGGCACACGCAGGCATGGGGCCCACAGAGCACAGGGGCTCCTGCAATAAATGTGAGCAAGGGGACCCCATGGGGGCAGCAAGAATAATTGAGCTCAGGCGACACGTGTGAGCACAGAAAAACACTTGCTTCTGGGAGCTCACTGCCCTCACCCAGGGGAAGCTCTGGAGACCCCATGGGCCATGTCTCCACTAATAAGTGACCCAGAAAATAAGCCCAGCACAGAGGCTGGACTTGGACAGGAGCCAGGCAGCGGCCTCCCTCTCCTCTTCCATAACAGAGGTTCAGCACTGGTCTTCCATGGGGTGGGGAGAATTCTACTTGACGGCCACTAGGTGGCGACTTTTTGCCCTTTAGGTGTAAAGGATGGGGAGTAGGAAATCTGGGGCCACCTCTCTGCCCACCCTCTACCCTGAAAGACCCTCCTCTCTGGGTGGCATGACATGCCTGAAACCCCAGCTCCTCCTTTATGGGTCCATTCATGAAACATTGCTAATCCTGACTCCTCACAGGGACTGTCTGGGCTCCTGGGAAAAGGATGGTCTTTGTCTTTGTCTGGTCTTTGTCTTTTAGGGACCCTAGATCAACATAGGAGCAATCAGAGACAACCGCCCCCTGTGTGGCGAGGGTGTCCAAGCACCAGCCAACATCGGGGGGCACTTGCTGGGGACAGCATTTCCTGTCACCCTCCCAGCAGCTCAGGTGTGTCAGAGGATCCCTTATCCTCCTCTGTAATGCGAGGCTATCACCTTTATCTGTATGGTTAGGCTCTTTACCGTGTCCGTGCGTGAGAATGCCACGTACATGAGAATGGGTTCATGGATGACTTGGCCAACACAAAAGAAAAGAAACAGACTGCCTGGGACTGAGGGATATACGGTCCCTTCTGGCCCTGACTGTACCTTGATCTTTGATTCTGGACTTTCTAGGAGTGCACAGAGTGGGATCTGGGGATGCTGAGAAGTGAGGCTACTGGGTAAGACTATGGGGGATGCCCACTGTCAGAGGCAGAAGCTTCAAGAATATATTAAGTCTTTAGCCCCTACGTGGGTCCTCACCCAACTTCTGATAGGGCTCCCTGGCCCCTAGATCCTGATGCACACTCACCTTGCCTCCGTGCTTCAGACTCACAGATGTCATTTGCGGTCTTTGAATAGTCAGTGATTCTTTATCCTCAGGGTTTTCCCATAGGCTGTTCCCTTTGCCAAAAATGTGCTTTATCTTTCAGGACACTTTCAGTTTCAGGGACACAAATCTGATTCCAATAGATTTAAACAAAAGAGCAAAAATGAGGCATCTCCTGGCTCATTCATCTCAAAAGTCCAAGGGTTGATGGCTTCTGGCACAGCTGAATCCAGTGGCTCAAATGACATCCTTTTATAATCTCATCTTTTCATCTCTCCCCTCCTCCCCGCCTGCCCTCATCCTCTCCCCCTACCCACAACGTCTCTCCCTCTGCCTCTCTTTAAAGTCACCTCCTTCTTCCCCATCCCCAGCTAATTAAATGACATTGTGCTCTGGGTTTCATTTGCATTTGGCTCAGGGGCCATGGAGGGCCTGCAGCCTCGTGTTCATTAAACAGTTCTGTGTAGAAGGATGTAATGAAGCGGTTTTATTACAACCATCGTCTTGGCTCATCCTGGGAGGCGATTATGAATTCATTTGGAAGGAAGAGAACCACAAAGCTCAGTCGCCAGTGCCTGGGGTTGGAGGGGTGAGTGGGGGAGGGCTTCCTTCTGTCAGGGTCAGGAAATGGCTCTGGCTGGAAGGGGTAGGGTCGGAAGGGAAGAGAGCCGGGCCCAGGTGGCCCCTGGTACTGCAGATTATATATATTTGCAATTGGGGAAATAACAAACATGCTATGCAATTAAAACTCCACTTGTTTGTGCGGGTCTGGCCTGCCAGTCTCTATTTTTCAGACAATTTCTGCTTGACAGACAAGAGGACCCAGCACCTAGTGGGAGGGGACAGTCGTGAGCCCTCTCCCTGGATGCAAGGCTGCACTTGGCTGTCAGAGTCCAAGTTCCACGAAAACATGGGGCCGCCCAGGGACGGGTGGCCCCACAAGCCTCCACGGGATGCCCGCATGGCTGTGAGGGTGGGGCCTTCCCTGGGCAGAGAGAGGCCTCTTTGAGCTTTGTTAGTGCAGCTGAACCGAATTTGGGTCCACTCGCCCGTGCACTGTGAAGTCCGTCTACTGACACTGGGCTGTGGTGAAGGGAACTGCAGCGTTAAGCGCAGGCGCCAGGCAAGGAGTCAGGACAGCTAGTGCTCAAAAGGCCTGAACTCCCTGATGGCTTCCGGGGAAAGGTTTTTAAAGACAGAGTGAGGGAGAAGGTTGCAAGGTTCACGATCAGCTTGCGGACATTCTTCTGATTGGCTGGGGGGGGAGGACATTGGGAGTCAACATCATCAACCTTCTGTTTCCAACCGGTCTGGGGTCTCCGTGCTTGTGGGCAGCATTCGGTTCACTTCTTCCCTGCAGTGGGGGTGCAGTATCTGCAGAACAGCTCAAGGGACGTGGCTCAGAATATTGTCTATAGCCCTTGAGGAGGAACTAAAGGCCCTCGACTTTTCTTTGATGGCTAAACTGCTATTATTTTGTCTTGCTTGACTGTTTTCCTTTGTTCCTGCATTTCCTCACTTCTCTGATTAAATGTACTCTTTGGAACTCCAGGAAGCCTAGGAGACTAATGTTTTTCTACAGACAAGAGGCAGACGGAGGACAAGGGGGGATCTGTTCTCAGAAGGTTCCATAGGGTCCTGCTCAGTTACATCAGTAGGCACGAACCTGAGATGGCTCTGAGTCCCCTGAGTCACAGGTTTGGGGAAGATGTCCTTGTGTGTGTGTGTGTGTGTGTGTGAAAGAGAGAGACAGAGATAGTGGTAGTGGGTCAGGATTTGGAGCAGAAGGAGGGCAGGGCAGACCCCAGTGGAAACCATAAGACCTTGAACAGACCACAGGGAATGCAAAGGCTTGTGCTGGTCTGCAGGGGCCATTAAGGTAAGGCCTGCACAGTGACCATGGCAACAGCAAACAACCGGGGAGATGCTACCCTTGCTAAGGCTTTCTGTGAGTCTGGCTCTGTTCTAAGCACTTTATGTGAATTGTCTCATATAATCCTCACAACCACCTTGTGAAGGAGGAAATATTATTACCCCATTTTCCAGATGGAAATCCAGATGCATTGAGGCTAATGTGTCAAGGTCACAGAGCTGGTATGTGACCAAGAAAAGCTCTGAATCCTTGAAGCCTGGCTTCCAAATGCACATGTTTCTAAAAGTTGGTTCATGGAAATTTAGTAGGGTTGCATGTGTTTGTTGAAGACCTACTATGTGTTGGGCACTGTGCTGAGGCATTACTCCCAGTACTTAACTCATACAATCAAGTGAGAGGGATCACCACCCCCTCTTCACAGGTGAGAAAATCAAGGCTCAGGAGACAGACGGGCTGCTGGGATTTGCCAGGGCCAGCCCGGAACCTGGTGATCCTTCTGGGTCCTGGGGGTCCTGACTCCAGGGCCCCCTCCTCCAGACACTGGACCCTGCTGGCTGCCACGGTGCAGGGGCTGCTCTCAGACTCAGAGTCTCCAAGGGGGAGCTGGACACACCTTCCAGAGGCCGTGAATTCAAGCTAGGGTCTCTGGGTCCAGTGTGGCAGTTTCTTACTCCCTCCCCTGGGGGTCTCCCAAATCTAGATGGACCCAGGTCACCTGAACTAACTAGGCCTGTTCCTCTTCACTTTATTTAGAATCCAGACAGATTAAAGAGTTCTGCTGACCCCTTGGGTCACAGCAGAACTCTGGGCCCTAGTGGGCCCTCACTCTGCCAAGGGCCCTTTCCAGACAGGATGTGTTAACTCATTAGCAGGGAAGCGGCCGCACTGCTGACAACACCCGGGCGTGTGAACCGTCTGTGCCTGGTGTCCTGGCAGCTGGGCCCGTCCTGCCCATGAGACCCCATCCTTTCTTTCCTGAGCCACAGGGATGTGGAAACTGTGAGACTGACAGGGTCTGCTTTCCCCAAGGACAGAGGCAGATATAGGAGGGCACTTAGAGGAAATCTGGAGGGAGTTCCAGAGGAGGTGATCTGACAGGGAAAGGGGGACCTCAAATGGGCTAGAGGGGAGAATTCAAATTCCCCGAGCACCTACTATGTGTCAGGCCTTTATACACACCCTCTTGTCTAAGCCTCATCGACCTGGGGGTCAGATATTGTCACCAACTACATTGTGTGATCAAACCTATTTTTCAGATGAAGAAATTGAGGCCCAGAGAGATTAAAGAACCTGACCAAGATCACACAGCTTGGTCATGGTGGGCAGAGACTGAAACCCAGGCCCCTGGTGACCCCTAAGTCCATCTTCTTCCTCCCAACCACACTGTCTAGGTTTGCTCTTCACCTCATGGGGGTCCCCATGGCTTTTCCACCTCTGTTTCCCCCACAAAGCCACCAGGAGGCTCCTGTAAATCTGTCTTCAACCAGGAGGAGCTGAGATGATCCCTCTGGAAAAGAAACATTTCCCGGCAGAGTAAATCACCGGGCCTCTCAGTCACTGCAGGTGCAGACGCCGCCCTCCTTCCCCAGGAAGTTTGCAAATCAAACCTTAGCCCTGATTTGCAGAATCTGCTGGGGGATAAATGAGGCAGGAAGCAGGGGGACGGATGCTGGGGGGAGAGCAGCGCCCCAAGTCAGGCCCTGGGGGGCTCCATGGAGGGGAGGGGCACAGAGTGGTGCTGAGGGACCACTGCTCCCACCTGAGTCCCCAGGGGGGCACAAGGCCCTCCTAGGGCCCCTGCCCAGACATTCTGTGGGTCCCTGACCCTGGTGTCAGGGTGTATGGGGGAAGCTGGAGCAAAATGTCTGGGGCTCAGGGATGAAGAAGGGGCTTGGGAGCAGGCAGCAGCTCTGAGCTGAGCCCTGGGTGGGGTGTTTGGTGGGGAAGAGGGGCTGGTGGTCAGTCACAGAGGACAGGCCCAGGGTAGGGGTGCCCGGCAGGGCCCCCGGCCAGGGCAGCAGGAGGAAGCCAGAGGGGCAGGACTCAGTGCCCAGGGCTGGGAGTCAGGGCCTGGGTCAGTTCTGGTGCTGCTGACTGGCTGTGTGACCTTGACAAGTCACATGGCCTCTCTGGGCCTCAGCTGCCTCAACTGCAAAGTGGAGGTGATTATTCCTGCCCTGGATGTGGGGCTGTTGGGAGAACTCAAGGATGTTAAGGAGGGAAAACCCAGTGGGGAGAGTCCATCCTGAACAGCCTGCAGGGCTTGGCCACTGACCTGGGTGGGATCTGGCTCTGCTCCACCTCTGCCTCTGCTCCCAGTCTCCTTGTGAATGGCCAGGCCCTAGTGTCCCCGCCCCTGAGAGCCCAGCTGATTGGACAAGGTGGAGTCTTTAGGCAAATGAGGCTGTTCCCTCCCTCTCTCCCTCCCTCCTCCCCCCTTTTCCCACAAGGCCACCATCATGGGGCCTCACACATGCTGGCTTGATTTTCCCCAGGTATGGCTGGAGCCTTGTAAAATGCGTGATTTATTGTCTACATGCAGAGAGCCCTGGCCATCTCTCCCCAAGATCCATGCTGCTCCCCCAGCCCCACCACTGACACTTCCCTTTCTAATGCCTGTCCCCCTCACCAGCTGTGTGACTTTGAGCAAGTCTCTTCCCCTCTCTGAGCTTCAGGCACCTCCCCTGTTAAATGCAGATGAGAAGCCCTACCTCATGGATTTGTCCTGATTATTTACATATCCTTGTCATCCTTCAGCAAACATTTTCTGGGAGCCTCCTGTGTGCCAGGCCCTGGTGTGGACAATAAGGACATGGAGGTGGGCAGTGGAGGCCAGGTCTCTGCCCTCTCGAGCTTCCATTGTGGTGGGTTGTTGGGTGGCTGCAGCGAGGACCTGGCTGGGAAGGTGTTTGCAAATGGCCAAGAGCCGAGGCAATGCGGAGCGCATGGGTGACACACCCAGAGTCGGGGGGTGGGTCTTCCGCAGAGCCCAGGCCCAGGGGGCTGGAGAGCGAACACGTGACACCCCCTTGTCTTGGGACTCACCATAGGATCCTACTGGTTTTCAGTCCCCTCAACCCAATGAAGGTGACTTCTTCTCTGAGGACATCCAGCTTCATAAGAAGCATCAGTTCACAGGTGCAGGAAGAGCCCTGTTTGGTTCCTTTTGTCACCTTGGGCCAGGCAGGAGCTCTTAGGTGGTCCTTTGATTCCCTTCTCCAAGCTTCCCATCCACTCCCCCACCCCGACTCCCCCATCATTCCCAGCCCCAAAGCTTCCTGCAGATTTACTGGGAACTGGGGGAGAAAGGGAGTTATTTGGGTCTTGTTTTAGAGCCCCCATTAGCTCCCTCCCTTCCTGTCCTTCCTTCTAGGAACTCCCTCTCCACCACTGATAAGCGAATTTTAAACTGTTATAATTATTATCTGAAAAATTGGGGCCTGCCTCAGATAATTAAAATGAGATTCTGTTCTACTTCACCTGTCTCTCGCCTCACCTCTGAACGTGATGGGGAATTTCATAGCGCACCTGGCACAGGAGCTGTGAGAGGAGGCCCCCAGGGGAGCATCGTGTGGGAAGGTCATTGTGGATGGAGATGCATCTGGAGACTGCGGCCCATGTGTGTGCAGAGAGTGCACGAGTGTGTGTGAGTGTGCGAAAGTGTGCTTGGGCAAGGACAGGGTGACTGGGCAGACAGCACCTTGGCAGGGGCAGGGCACAGAAGTGGGACAGGGTGACAGATGATGGTGAGAGGGTACCTTGAGGTGTGGGTGATGGGGAGCAGGTGTAGGTCTGTCCTGGGGGTAACAGCCAGAGGTCCCTGGAGGCCTGGTCCCGCCACTTCCTGGTTGTTTATTTCCCCTCTCCAAGCCTCTCTCTCCTGCAAAATGGACATAGTGACCGTTCCTTCGTTGGTTGATATATTTATTAACAGTCTCCTCAACAAAGATGCAAGCTCCGTGGAGCAGGGACCATGTCTGTTTTGTGCCCTGCTGCATCCTCAGTGCCCTACATGGTGTCAGGCACATAGTAGGCACTCAAGAGACACTAGGTGAATGAATGAATAGATGGGTGAATGCATGGATGGATGATGAATGGGTGGATAAGCCCGACTCTCTCTGTCCCACAGTTATTAGCTGGGACTTCAAGAGGTTCAGGGGCTGGCCTTGGCCCTGCCGGGTCCTCCCCAGGCTGGAAGACACAACAGGGGGCCTGTCGTCATGATCTCTGGGCCCCTGGCACAGACATTCCTCTGTATCCAAGGGGTTTGAGGGTCACCTTTCTGCTCCTTCCTGCTTCTGGCCCAGCTCCTTGTCTTCCTCTCAGGGTCCTCCTGGACTGCACAGAGCTGGCTTGACGCATGGGATTTCCACAGGCTCCACCCACCCCAGACCCCAGTCTTACAAAGAATGAGGGAGGGTGTCCAATGGGGAAGGCTTGTTCAGAAAGCATCCCCTGAGGAGGGCACACAGATGTGCCCTTAGAAGCTCCAAGTAAGACAGCCTTCAAAGCTCCCGGACTCCCCAGTATGATATGGGAGACACTGTCTTGCTCTTAAGAACCCCTAGTCTGGACAGAAAAACAGACTGGCCTTTATAAACCACCAGTCTGATGGGAGAAACAGTCCTACCTTGGAAACATCTAGTCTAAAGGAGGAGTCCCGGTCCTCACTGAGGTCACAGACCCTCTAAGAGAGCCCGGGAACAGCTGAGGGAAGCCGGTGCCTGCAAACTCAGGTGACATGAGCTCACACTGTCCTGACAGAGACCATGGGTGAGGTGGCTCCTCTCAGATGGGAGCCCTCATCCTTGAACTCCGAGTAGGAGACAGAAGGGCAGCGTGAGGAAGGCAGGGGCTCCCTTCCAGAGGCACGGGTCCTTTTTCCATCTCCTGCCCTGGGAGGTGGAAGGCCTGGATCCCAGTCTCTGCTGCCAGAGACTTCCTGTGTCATCATGGACTAGTCCCTGTCCCTCTCTGGGCCCGTGTCGTCCTTGGCTGAGGGGCGGAGCCAGATGACTTGCAATGCCACCCCCTCCCCTCCCAAACTGGATCTCCTCCCTTCTCTCCTTGCCTGTGCCTCCCCCGCACTCAGGGATGTACCAGTAAATGCAGTAAATATTTCACAACTGGCTCTCCAGGAACAAGAGCCCTGGCTTGTGGTGTTGGCCAGTCCCCGTGGTGTGAATACTCTGGCCACGGTCAATTTCAAGCTGCCAATGAGATGTCACTGAATGGGATGTTTGGAAAAGACACAGCGTAACACATCATTAAACAGTGTTTCTGTACAATAGATGCAGCTAACCTCAACAGAATATACAATAGAACAATATTAAAAAGTAATTAGGGATTTACCGGTTTTGAGTGTTCGTTAACTTTGGTTTTAATATAATCTATTTCATTGTAAGGCAATACAGTTTAATACAGTTTAATTGTGTCTGTGTTTAACAACTGGCTGATGAAATTCCTGGCAATCTAACCATCAGCTCCGTGAGCTGGTTTGAGCCACTGACCCCACTCCTCCAGCCCCATCACCCCTGCTTCTAGATCCTACAATTATGGAAACAAAATTTTGCCTAATTTCACGGGCTTGGGAAAGAGTCCAATGTAGAGGCCCTGGAGGTCAGGCGGTCCCCACCTCACTTGATCATCCCTCCTAATGCAGTACTTTACACCTTCAGTTTACTTTTCAATGCCTTTATCATGAGAAATGATGATGATATCCCCTTACCAACTGAATCTTATCACAGAGTGGGTGGGCAGGGAGCTTCCCTGGGGCTTTATATGAGCATCAGCAGCAGTTACTCCTTCAGTCCTCACCGAGGCCACCACAGGAGGGACACTGGGCTCTGCAGGCCTCCCTGGAAGACCCTGTTTGGAACTTCAGTGGTGGTCACCTGATCCAGAACACTTGGCCCTCCTGCAGCCTCACTCTTGCTGTGGGAGGGGGGCAGATCTGAGAGGAGCTCTTTTCTCACCTGGCCTCATCCTTTCAGTCCTCCCAAACCGGCCTCTGAGGCTGCCTCTTTCAGGAAGCCCACCCTGATTCACACCTGAGCCTGCATCTCTGTCTTCAGCTTTTCTCCAGTGCTCTTGGGCTCTGTGGCCAGGCCCCAATCCTGCCTCCACCAACCCAGCAGTGGCTCCAGATGAGAGGCTTCCCCTCCCCAAGCCTCAGTTTCTTCATCTGACAAGTGGGCCTGACCATCCCTGCCTGACGCACCTCACAGGGTCTGAGTGAAGAACAAATGAAGGGCGGTTGGGTGAGAACCGCTCTGAGACGCCGGGAACCGTCTGAGGACCGTGGCTGCCGTGAGCGCTCATGTGGCTGATGGTCTTGCTCTGGCTGCTGGTCCTGGGGGCAGATGTGCCCCGTGGTCAAGGCTACGTGAGCCTCGGGTGGGTCTGATGTGTGTCCCAGCTGTGGCATGTGAGCTGTGAGGCCTTGGGTGACTCATGTTCCACACCTCTGGGGTCCTCACGGGTGCAGTGAGGAGAGCTTTTGACACCTCTCAAGGGAGGTGCGGGGGGGATGGGAGAAAATAGAAGGATGCAGCAGGGGTGGGGTTTAGGGTCCCAGGGTGAGTCCTGTGGCAGTTGTCCAGCATGGCATTGACAGAGCTGTGTGTGGCATGGTGCCTGTACAGTCAATGCCATCTCTCCCCTGTCCCCACAGTGGCCTCTCCCAGGTTCACCCTTCCTCCCCCACCCATGGCTGGGCATCACTGCCCACCCCCAGACTTCCTCTCAGCTTCTCTTCCTGGGCTAACATCTTCCTGTTTTTTTTTTTTTTTTTTTTTTGCAGAGCTCCCCCTCAATCTCCTTCACCTTTTGTCAAAACATCAGCTTTGATTTCTGACAGGCAGGATGCAATCTGGGGGGTGAGTGATAGCCACCAAATGCTGTCAGGGTGCTGTGGAGGCGGGAGCCAAGGTGTGGGGGTGTTGGAGGAGCAGGAGCACACGTGGAACAAGGAGGGGTCATTTGACGGGGCCATGTCTTCCCAGCCAACCGGGGACAGGGCCCTGGGCAGCCATCAGGGGGCCTCAGAGAGGCAAGCCCTCAGGTGATGGGTTATGTGACTGCCCTGCAGTCTGACAACACATTGGTCCCCCAAATCTGCCGCGGCCGTGATCCCAGTACCAGGGCCTATTTATTGAGCACTTACAGTGTGCCTTTACACACACATCCTCTAGTCATCCTGTCCTGACTCTGAGGGTCTACCAGGGACCAAGGTGCTAAAAAGTGAAGGGTCTCCTGAATGGGGAGGAGGCGCTGGAAGCATAAGAGAGACCGTGACCCTGTGTCCCCAGTCCCGGGGCTAGTTCCATGTCCTGTGTATGTTCATAGATGTGTGCTTGGAATATCAGTGAGGAATACCCATGAAGAACTCCTATGAGGAATAAACACCCCAGCTTCTGCACTCAGGTTTTCAGCATGGGTCCCTCACAGGATCCCTGGAAAAACTGAGCCCCAGTTACTCACTTCCTCACATCCAGGTGTAGGCCCTGTGAGCCTGCAGATGAGCAGGACTGGCTGTGGGCAGCAGAGCCAGAGTTCTGGGGAAACGCAGCAGAGAGTATCCCAGGGGGTGGCTGGAGGAAGGGCCAGGCAGCCAGCCAGCCAGCGTGCCCTCGAAGTTAGTGTGAAGGCACTAGTGGAGGTGGAAGTGGGCTGAGTCACTGGGGGCGGCTGAGTGTGCCCAGGGACATGGAGCAGAGGGGCTGGAGCTGCAGGGGCTGCCCAAGGACTGAGACCAACCTGGAGGATGTGTTGGTGAGAAAGCACAGCCTTTCCCCAGGCCTGTGAGGGGCTTCAAAGGGCAGAAAGCGCCCATCTGGGCACTGGACACTGACAATTGTGTAAAAGAGCAGTTTTCTTTCTTCACTTTGGCAACTAGGAAGCCCAAGGGCAGATCTGTGGCTGATCTCTAGCAATGGCACAGGAATGAATGGCATGCATCTCTGTGCCCTTAATTTCCATTATGATCTTTTTTTTCTTTGTCTATATATCTTTCCTCCCACTTTCAGTTGTTTATATTCTACTTTTGCCTTGTGTATACTTTTTGGAAGCTGCCTCACTACTTAGACAAAGTGGGGCATAAATAAACAGAATATAAACCTCATAAGTATGCAACTGTTAATACTTTTCTTTCTATCTTAATTAAAGAATAAGGATTTTTCTTTAAAAAATGGCAAATGCGCATTGGAAAAATTAATTCAAGAAATAAGAGACAAAACAAAAAAGAAGCTTAAATAAACAGTTCTGTTACCCAGAAATGTCTATGATAAACATTTGGTGGACAAATTCCAGGCATGTCTCCATGAAACATACACAGGATAAGACAGAAGAGAGACTGACAGGGGAAAAAATATGATATTAATAGGATCATATGTTTCCTCGAATTTAAGAGAAGAAATGGAAATTGTGGTAAAATTGAAGAAATTATGAACTGCAGATAAATTTTGCTTCATAAAAGATCTATTTTTCTATAGTGAAGAAGAAAAAAAAAAGGAAAAACATTGAGATGTTGCCATGATTTTAAAATAATTGCTGATTAAACTTTTATACCATATATGATACCTCCCTGGTAAGAAAGATGAGGAAATTAGCACACCTTTCATTCCACAACCTCCTGGTTTTGTCATATCGTGTCAAAATTATACTCGTTCGGGCTGTTTTGAAACAACATTGCTGTGACTGTTTAGATTGAGGCTTTGTTCTGCAAGTGTATAGATTTAATACTCATCTGAGCACCAATCCCCTCCTTCTTCTCTAGACCCCTACCACACACACACTCCTGGCCTTGCCTTGTCTGAGTTCTTTATTTTTTAAATGTATTTGCTAATGGTGTTTTTCAAGATAGACTCATAAACTTTCTTTTCTGAGTTCCTATACTTGAGATAGAGTATCTATTGCCTTATGATCTGGAAAAATCCACTTGGCAGGGTACAAAATCATGCAGTTTTAATTTCTTGCCCTCAGACCCTCGTAGATGCTGTTCCTCTGTCTTTTGGTGCTGCCATGGAGGAGTTTGCGCCAAACTGATTTCTCCCCATCATTCTGAGTTGGCCAATGAGACTGTTTTTGAATCTCAATTGTTTCATTCAGATATGTTTTGTTGCTCACATATTTTTATTATTAATTTTTTTTTCTGAATGATGTTCATTTTTGATCTGCAGATTCAGGTTTTTTGTTTTGCTTTGTTTTTTAACTTCTTACATTGGATTGTTTTCTTGCATTATTTCTTAGATTATGTTGTGCCATTTGCCTATATATTTGACAACCTTTGTCTTGCAAATACCATTTTCTTCCCAATTTTTGAAAAAAAAGTTCTTTTCTAATTAAATCTAGCTTGTTCACAAAATTTCTTACAGTATTATAATCATACTCATTCTATATTTCACTGTTTCTAAGGCAGATTTCATCACTCCTCTTTTCTTCCATTCCATTTCATACCTATGCAAGACAACTTGATTGAATCTTATGCTGCTATTTTATAAGATCTTACTTCAATCCGGTGAGTTTTTAAAAAGGAATATCATGTTGTCTGTCATTTCCTGATCCTACCAAAAACATTTTTTCTGTTGTCTTCCCATATTTCTTTGAGGAATTCCTCTTGTGGTATAATTTCCTCGTCAGATTTTGTTTATGTTCCTTTTCTCCCTTTTTGCAGCATTTGTGCATAGTTCCCATGTTGGTTACTTCTTAACTCATTTTTGGAGGGGACCAAGCTCTTTATGGGAGGGTAGCGTGCGAAAAGGTGGGAAAAATGGCCTTGGAGAGGCTGAGCTTCTATTTGGGTTTCTTGTCTTAGGATCTCTCTCCACGTCAGTTATTTCTTTTGCTGTATGAGTACAGCTCAGTGTTTGACATCTCAGTGGTCCATGTGACCCCTTCAAAGCTGTTTATGTCACAGTCCCTGGGGCTGGATGGCTCCTCACCTTCTCTTTCCCCTTCTTGCTTCTGGCAACTCCCTAGGGCCAGGAAGTAGCACATCATGGTGGCTTCTCCTTCAGATCAACTTCCCTGCTGACCTGCAGCACCCAACTCCTAGTGACTTCCATTCCCTGGAAGCCTGTCTGGGTCTCAAGAGTTAGGGGGTAAACCACTCAATTGTGCATATTTTATTTTAATGAAACTAGCTGCTGCTTAAGTCTAAGGATGCTCATGCAGGTTTTCGGTTTCTCCATTCATCCTGATAGATTTTACAATACTTGGCAGATAGGTTTCAGATTTCGTGGCTGGAGTTGTAGCCAGTTTCTGGTATCATTCATAATGAAGATACACCCCCTTTATTTTTTATTTTTGTTTTTGTTATTGTTTTAGGTTGTTTTTGAGAGAAGGGAGTGAAATATGTGTCTGCTCCCCCCTGTTCACCTAGGTATCAAGTGTTTTCCTCTTCCATTTTCTCTTTCAATCCCATTGCCAACCCAAGGAAGTGGCAAGGTGGTGTCCCCTTGGAGCTGAGTAGAGAACTGGGGGACTCAGAGCCTGAGAGCAGAATAGCACTGAACAGCCATCATAGGCAAGAGCAGGCAGCACTCACAGGTACCTCGTCCCCCTCCAGGAACACATCCTGACATGTGACCCAGGACTCTCCCATACACTGGCTTTAGGTACATGCAAGGCCTCTGCACTGCCATGGCAGACATCACTAATCCTTCACAGCACTCTTTCTTCCCGATCCTGAACTCAACCCCAAACTCCTTTTCAAGGCAACATACCAAGAAAACCCAACCAACTAGCATGGCTTATAAAATGAAATTTTTGTCTACCCAGGATTAGAGATTTTCCAGCTAAACTGAGTAATTATGGAGTCAGAGAGCCCTGCCTTTGAATTCCAGTTCTCTGAAAGCCTAGCAGGGCAGACGTGGGCAGGCAACTCTGCAACTCTGAATCTCGGCTTCCTCATGTGTTAAATAAGGATCATCTTAACTTGGTTGGGGATTACATGAGATAACATTGGTAAAGTTACTGTCCAAGCACATGGCACATAACAGATGTTCAATAGTAGTTTTAGAAAGAAATGAAAAAAAAGAGTTCTTCTCCTGTTTCAGCTTATGAACATGGAGGAAGAGAGGCAGATTTCATCCCACATGTAAGCTCTAGCATTGAACAGGATTGTGAGGTTGGGTCCAGACTCAGCAGACAGCTGCTGTAATTGATTAACAATGTCTGCCATGTAAATGTGATGAGGAGTTGAGATTTGTGAGCTTCAATGTGTCACCTGGGAAGTGAAGGAGAGGTTGGGAAGTTCAGGCCATGCTCTATCACCCATATTCCCCTGTTTCTTGTGGGCTACACAGATGCATGAAGAGAAAGCTTTGTTTTTACCGTCATGGTGTTCCCTGCTGCTCTGTTCATAGCCTGGTAATTTTCATGATCAAAGCTGAGAGAGAACTAAGACTAAGTGATGCAGTGAGAAGGTCACTGGGAGGTGTCAGAAAGCCTATATTCTAGTTCCAGGTTCCCATGGACCAGCTGCTTGTCTTTGAGCAAGCCTCCTCCTACTGGGGGTGAAGAGTAGAGGGCAACAGGTGATGGGAGTGGATAAATGTTATCCAACCTGGAAAATGAAACTGGCCTCAATGATCTTTAAGAATTCTTCCAGGACTGGCACTTAATACATTTGGGATTTTCTGATTTTTATTTATCAAATTGTAAATTTTTGTATGTATTTTACATTTTAATTGTGGTAAAATATATATATAACATAAAATGGAAGGACCTGGAGATTGTCATTGTAAGTGATGTAAGCCAGAAAGAGAAAGAAATATACCATATGATATCATTCATATGTGGAATCTAAAAAAAAGAAAAAAGAAGACACCAATGAACTCATCCATAATACAGAAAACAGACTTGCAGACATGGTAAACAATCTTATGGTTACTGAGGGAAAGGGGGTGAGAAGGGATAAATCTGGGAGTTTGAGATTTGCAAATATTAACTACTATATATAAAAATAGATAAAAAACAAATTTCTTCTGTATAGCATGAGGAACTATATTCAATTTCTTATAATTATCTTAAATAAAAAAAGAATATGAAAAAGAATATATGTATATATATGTATGACTGGGACATTATGCTGTACACCAGAAATTGACATACTATAATTGACTATACTTCAATTTTAAAAAGTGAAAAAATAAAACAAAATTTACCACTTTAACTATTTTTAAGTGTAAGATCAATGGCTCTAAATATATTCACATCACTACCATCTATCTCCAGAACTTCATCATTCCACACTGAAACTCTGTACCCATTGAACAATAACTCCATATTTTCCCCTCCCTCCAGTAACCACTATTCCACTTTCTGTTTCTTTGAATCTGACAATTTTAGGTACTTCATAAAAGTGGAATCAAAAAATATTTGTCCTTTGGTGTCTGGCTTATTTCATTTAGCATAATGTCTTCGCAGTTCATTCAGGTTGTAGCATATATCAGAATTTCACTACTTTTTAAGGCTGAATAATATTTCATTGTATGTATACACCACATTTAGTTTATCCATTCATCTGTCGATGAACATTTGAGCTATCTCCATCTTTTGGCTATTGTGAATAGTGCTGTTATGAATCTTGGTATAAAAATATCTATTCAGTACTTTGAGGTGTATACCCAGAAGTGGAATTGCTGGATTATATTCTATGTTTACTTTTTTCAAAGGACCACTGTACTGTTTTACACAGCAGATGCACCATTTCACATTCCCACCTGCAATGTCCAAGGGTTCCACCCTCACTAACACTTGTTATTTTCTATTGTTTTGATTATAGGCATCCTAATGAGTGTGGAGTGGTACCTTATGTGGTTTTGATTTGCATTCCCCTAATTTGTATTGTTTGTGAGCATCTTTTCACGAGCTTTTTGGACATTTGTGTATCTTTTCTGGATAAATGTCTATTCAAGTCCTTTGCCCATTTTTGAGTTTTTTTTTTCATTGAGCTTCAGGAGTTCTTTTTATAATCTGGATATTGATCCTTTATCAGATATATAATTTGTACATATTTTCCCATTCTGTGGGTTGCCTTATTACTTGGTTGATAATATCCTTTTATGCACAAAAGTTTTAAACATTTTTCTTGATGAACTCTATTTTTTTTCTTTTGTTGTTTGTGCTTTTAGTGTCATATCAAAGAAATCATTGCTAAGTCCAACATGAAGTTTTCAACTATGTTTTCTTCTAAAATTTTTATAGTTTTAGCTCTTACATTTATGTTGTTAATCCAACTTAGGTTAATTTTTGTATATATTGTAAGACAAGTGTCCCTCTTGCATTCTTTTGCATGTGGATATCTAGTTTTCCCAATACCATTAGTTAAAAAGATTGTTTATTCCTATTGAATGCTCTTAAAACTCCTGTTGAAAACCACTTACCACGTATCTGAGGCTTTATTTCTGGGCTCTGGGCTCTGGGCTCTGCTCAATTGGTATATATGTTTGTCTTTATGCCAGTACCACACTGTTTTGATTACTGTAGCTTTGTAAACATTTTGGAATCAGAAAGTGTAGGACCTCCAACTTTGTTCTTTTTCAAGATATTTTTGACTATTCAGGATCCCTTGAGATTCTATGTTAATTTCTAATAAAATGGATGTTTAGGGTAGCTTTTCTATTTCTGAAAATAACTCATTGGAATTGCATTGAATCTGTAGATTGCTTTGAGTAGCAGTGACATCTTAATATTAATATTAAGTTTATAATATTATCTTCAAATCCAAAAACATGAAATGTGTTCCCACTTATTTGCATCTTCTTTTATTTCTTTCAGCAATGTTTTGTAGTTTTTAGTGTACAAGTCCTTCACTTCATTGGTTAATCTGATTAGATTATAAATGGTTTGGTTGTAAATGGAATTGTTCTCTTAATTTCCTTTTCAGATTGCTCATTTTTAGTGTATAGAAATGCAGCTGATTCCATCTGTTGATTGTGTATCCTGCAACTTTATTGAATTTGTTTATTCTAACGTGTGTGTGTGTGTGTGCACGTGTGCACGTGTGTGTGTATATGATATTTAGGGTCCTCTACATATAAGATCATGTCATCTGTGAACAGAGTTAATATTACTTTTTTCTTTCCAATTTGGATGTACTTTCTTTCTTTTTCTTGCCTGATTGCTCCAACTAGAACTTTCAGTATGATGTTGAATAGAAGTGGTAAAAGTGGGTATCTTTTTCATTTCCCTGATCTTAGGTCTTAGCGGAAAAGCTTTTTCAGTATTTCACCGCTGAGTATGGTGTTAGTAATGAACTTGTTTTTTAAAGAAAGACCTCATATGTCCCTGATTCTGAGTTTCCTAAACAAAACCTAGGAGGTCTTTGTTGGTCCCCATGAATTTAACAGCCCTGGGCCTGCCTCCTAATTTAATGCAAATCCCAGCTGGCCTTATTGTGTAGGAATTTCAGTTCATTTGTACTTTCTTGGAGATACAATCCATCCTTATTTCCAGCCAAGGCTCTAATCTCTGCAATTTTCATGGTTCTAGTAATTATGGAAAAAAATCCGAAAGACAGGACATTTGCATCCTGTCTATGAGACTACACACCTTGCTGGAGTTTATTAAATTTATTTTGCAATGTCTGAGGAACTTAGACTCACTCTGCATGGCTCCAGAGCAAAAAACAAGAACCAGTTGCTAGAATCCTCCAGGAGGAAGATAGGAATTCAAGGGAAGAAGCGCTTAGTGACTGTCAGAGGAGGTCAGCACCCAGTGAGCCATCCCAAGAGGTCAAGGACAAGACCAGCAGGGTCCAGTGCCTGGTGTGGTCATTGAAGAGGGCAGTTGAGAGTAAGGACTATGGATCATACTTGGGTTCACTTTGCAGCTTCCCACTTTTCAGGGGTTCAGGCAAGTGGATTGATTTTTTTAAGCCTCTGGAGACAACCATGCCAAGCACAGAGCAATGCTTGGAGGTTATGCTGCTATTTCATTATGGAGAGTTGGGGAGGGGCTTCCTCCCACTCCTGGTTTCTTGCCTGGGCTACATGTCCATCAGTGGCTGGCTGTGGCCCTGCTCTGTATGTTCTTCAGTCAGGAAGCCAGGCTGATGAAGCAGCCACTGTCTGGAAAGTTTCCTCTCACTGTGGAAGAAGGAAAAATAACTCTGAGGTATGGGAGGAGAGAGGGGAGAGTGTCTCACGTTGGCATTTAAGTGTCCTGGCCAGAAGTGAAACATGCTGCTTTCACTCACAATGAGTGAGTCACAGCCAGTTACCTAATAAGCCCCGCCTAACCAGGAGGACCAGAAAGGGCAAGTCTTGAACTATTTGGTGAGCAGAACCAAGGACTCTCACACTGAGCACTCTTGTCTGCAGATGATGGAACTTTTCAGTGGGAACCTGGAGGAGAGCATGTTTGAGAGGAAAAGTTAAAAATAATAACAAAGATTTTCTACTCTAGGAGCTAGCAGGACAGCATGAGGAGCTCCAAAGACCCATTTTTCTGTGAAACTGGTCAAAAGATGCTAAACAAAAGAAAAGAAAAGAAAAGAAAACAACTGAAGTACTTAAAGCCTTTAGAAACAAAGCAAATGAAGAAGCATTTATTGAATAAATGCAATAAATGATGATAGGTCTTATCAGCTTTTAGTGTCTGTAAAGTTTAAGCTAAGATTCATGTCCTTACTACCCCCTCCCTGCACTGCATGACGGAAAGTGTGCTCAAGATTGATACAGCCGAGAATACAAGGCTCCCTCTCCCTGAAGCTTCCAGCCAGAGACCCATCTTCCCAAGATTAGCAAGACATCAGACTTTCTAACCCTGCCCCCAGCCACCTGTTGTCAAGGCTAAGTTCAGGGCAAGTGTGCTAAGAGGTGGAGGCTCCCTTCTGCCCACCCCCGACTCATGGGTGCTACCTTGAGTGCAGCATCACTGAGAATAATGAGACCCTCATTGTCCTTGCCCTGCATCATGGGATGAGAGTTTCTGACTGAGAGAAGCAAGCCCCCGAGACCTGGAGCTGCTATTGCCCCATCCATACTAAACACTCAGATACTGAAATGGGGCTGTCACTCAGAGAGAAGTATGTCATTGTCCCCAACCCAGAAACAGAGCTGAGGCTGAGAGATGACTTTGCTCACAGGGAGAAGCTAGGTATAGAATATAGAACACAAGTTACCCCTACCCCAAATGAACTGACTTTATTTGAAACAGAATATGGAGAAGTTCAAGTCTAAGGGAATTACCAAAATTAGTAGAAGTTATGGTAAAAGGCAACTGAGAAGAGACTGATAGATTCATTGGAGATATAGATTAAACTGGAGGCCAGCCGGCTATTTTCCCAGAGAGAACTAGGGAAACACAGGTGGGAAGAGCCCTCCTGGGATCAGAATAAATCTCAGATACTGACCCCTGGAACTAGCCCATCAAAGGAGCCCAAATTTGATTACATTTGTCTGCGAAGCAATTTATGCTCCAGAGCATTGTTAAAAACAACAGAGCAATTAGCCAACAGTTAGCAGGACTTAACTAGGGTATGGTCATCCCAGCACGACTGTGGGCATACCCACTTCTATTCAACATTGTACTGGAGGTTCTAGCCAGGATAATTAGGCAAGAAAAAGAAATGAAAGGCAATCATGTTGGAAAAGAAGAAGTTAAACTATTTTTAATAGCAGATAACACGATTTTGTGTATGATAAGTCCTAAGTCATCCACTAAATTTACTAGAACTAATAAAAAATTAAATCTACTAAAAATCTATTAGAACAACTAAGTTCAGCAAGATTGCAGGATACAAAATCAATATATAAAAATTAATTGTATTTCTGTACACTGGCAATGAACAATCCAAAATGGAATTAAGAAAACAATTACATTTTCAATAGCATCAAAGGAATAAAGTATTCAGGAATAGATTTGATGAAAGAAGTGCAAAACATATTCTGAAAACTACAAAACATGATTGAAACAAATTACAGATAATCTAAATAAATGGGAAAACATTCCATGTCCATGGATTGAAAGACTCAGTATTGTTAAGATGGCAATACCCCTAAATTGATCTGCAGATTCAATACAATCCCTATTAGCATCTCAGATGACTTCTTTGTAGAAATTGACAAGCTGGTACCAAAATACATGTGGCATTGCAACTGACCTGGAACAGCCAAAACAATTTTGGAAAAGAGAAACAAAGTAGTATAGCTCATATTTTTTTATTTCAAAACTTACTAGAATGAAACAGTAATAAAGGCACCATGGAACTGGCTTAAGGACAGACATATAATCAATGAAATATAATTGAGTGTCCAAAAATAAGCCCATGGTTCTGTGGTCAATTGATTTTCAACAAAGGTGACGAGACAAATCAATGGGAAAAGAATAGTCTTTTCAACAAATGGTGCTGCAACAACTGGATAACCACGTGCAAAGGAATAAAGTTGGACCTTTCCTTACATTATATGCAAAAATAACTCGAAACGGTTCAGGCATAAATGTAAGAGATGGACCTACAAAACTCTTAAAAGAGAACATAGGAATATACCTGCATGACCTCGGATTTGGCAACAGATTCCAAGATGAGGCATCTAAAGCATGAGTAAACAACAGCAACGAAAAGTAAACTGGACTTTCTCAAAATTAAAAACCATTGTTCTTCAGAGGCCACTGTCAGAGAAATGAAAAGGCATGCCAAAGATTGGAAAAATGTGTAAGGAAAGGTAGACTATGTTTTTAAAACTCTTACAACTCAGCCACAAGAAAGCCAACACTCCAATTGAAAACGGACAAATAATTTGAATATATATTTCTGCAACAAATGGCCAATAGGCGCATGAAAAAATGCTCCATATCGTTAGCTATCAGGTAAGTGCAAATCAAAACCACTTCATACCTACTAGAATAAAAGCCAGATAATACCAAGGGTTATGTGGAAAAATTGGAGCCCTTATACATTGCTCGTGGGAATGGAGAAAGTGTAGTCATTTGGAAAATAGTCTGGCACTGCCTCAAAATGTTAGACATAGAGTTATCACATGACCCATCAATTCCACTCCTCAGTATATACCTAAGAGAAATTAAAGTGCATGTCCACACAAAACTTGAGACACAATGTTTATAGCAGTATTATTCATACTAGCCAAAAAATGGAAACAACCCAAATATCTATCAACTGATAGATGGATAAAAAAAATGTAGTTTATCCATAGACTGGAATATTATTGGATCATAAAAAAGAATAAGTACCGATACATGTTATAACATGAATAAACTTAGAAAACATTATGCTAAGTGAACGAAGCCAGTCACAAAAGGCCATGTATTATATAATTTCATTAAATGAAATGTCCAGAAGATTGAAATCTACAGAAACATAAATTAGATGAGTGATTGCTTAGGGCTTGGGGGGATGGGGTAATAAAAGGGTAATAGCTAAACTGCATGGGGTTTGTTTATGAGGTGATAAAAGTGTTCTAAGATTGAATGTTGTCATGGTTTTACATGCCTGTGCTATACTAAATACCATTGAATTGTACACTTTAAATGGGTGATTTTTATAATATGTGAATTATATTTCAACAAAAGTCTTATAAAATATTAATAGCAATAATAGTTGCATTTAAGTTAAGACTTCTGAGATGGCAGAGTAAGGACCTCTAAAAATTCTGCTCCTCCTTAAAATCAACAAGAACAATGGTAAGTGGTCAACGTCAATTTTTCCAGAGACTCAGGTAATTAATTAAAGTTTTGCAACAATCCAAGGAGCATCTCTTCAAGAAAATCCCCTGAATCTCACTTTTAAAAGAAAGCTTTGTAGTATCTAAATTGCCCTGCTCCCAGCTTTATCTCCCCAACTCAGCAATAGACTTGAAAAGATGCAGCCTAGCAACCATAGTGGCTGTGAAAGCCAGCAGCATAGCAGCCCCTGGAGGAGCAGAGTAGCTTCGGTGCTCCTCTAAAAGGCCGAGAGAAATGTCACCATTTTACCTGTCTGGGAGATCACTGGATAAGCTATTCACAGGACTTATTATTATTTGACGTGACTTAGAGCTTGCTCACTGGGGAAAGTCCTATCCCTAGAGTGTTTGTCAAAAACAATCAGTGGCAATTGTTTAATAGTCCAGCTGCCTGAGATAATGATATCAGTTGAGACAACCAAGATGCTGGCCAAAAAGAAAAAAAAAAAAAAGAAAAGAAAAATGTTTAAAAGAAGGATCTGGGGAATTAAATATCCATGGATAGAGGGCTTTGAAAAACTCCTATATGTTCTTGGGGATCTAGAAATCCTTGTGCATATGCAGGGCTGAGCCTATACTCAGGAAAAACCTGTGAAGTCCCTAATCTCTCACTTCTGCTGACATTGAGACCCTGTGAAAACAGTTAATTATGGGGCTAGGAAGAATTGTAAACTTCTAGAGGATTGAGTATATGCCCAACAAACACACAGGCACCTTTGGCAAAGCATAAGTGACATATTGGCCCAAGGGACTTAAGGAAATCTCTTATCTAGTTATTTGCTGACCACTAAGTTATCTGAGCAGAGACTTCAATGGCCATACATAACAGGAAATACAGATTTTATTGAATTATTTCAGGAACTTCACTAGGCAAAGAAGCAGCAGCAGGAACAAAAGCAACAACAACAAAACCAGCAAAAACAACAAACTCTAAGGAAGGAAATGGGAATCTGTTTGTTGAGCTGCTCCATTAGATTATTTTAAGTGTCCATTTTTCAACAGAAAATTACAAGGCATGCAAAAGAAACAAAAACGTATGGCCCATACACAAGAAAAAAAGCAATCAATAGAAATTTTGCTTGAAGAAGTCCAGAGGAAGTCCTCGGACTTACTAGACAAAAACTTTAAATTAGCTATTATAAATATATTCAAATAACTAAAGGAAACCATGTCTGAAGAATATGTATACAGGTGATGTCTCACCGTGTAGTGACTACCAATAGAGGCAGAAACATTTTAAAAGAATCAAATAGAAATTCTGAAGTTGAAAACTACAATAACTATTGAAATAAAAATTCACTAGTGACTCAAGATTTGAGTTGGCAGAAAAAAATCAGTGACGTTAAAGAGAAGTCAATTCTGTTACCTAGCCTCCTAGTCTAGAAACAGATTAGAAAAGAGAATAAAGAAAAAAAAAAACAGAGCCATAGTGACCTATGGGACACTACCAAGCATACACATAATGGACTCCCAGAAGAAGAGAGAGAGAAAGAGTATTTGCAAAAGCAATGGCTGAAAATTCCCCAAATTTGATGGAAAACATTAATTTATGTATTCAGGAAGCTGATCAAACGCCAAGTAGGATAAAGTCAGAGATACACACTAGACACAATAGTCAAGTTATCAACAAGCCAAAGACAAAGAGAGTATCCTGAAAGCACCAAGAGAAAAATGTCCCATCACATATGAGGAATTGATGGAGAAGTTAAGAAATTAATAGATATGCAAAAAAAAAAAAAAAGAAGAAGAAAGAAAAGCCAGGAAAATCTGTCAGTACAAGAGCTGTCCTGCAAGGAATACTGAACACAGTGCTTCGGGTTGAGATGAAAGGACATTGGATAACAACTTTAATCCACGTGAAGAAATAAAGAGAATTGGTCCAGGTATCTATCTAGGTAAATATAAAAGGCAGTATAAACGCAATTTTTGTAATTATTTTCCTCTCAGACCTGATTTAACAAACAAGTGCAGAAAGCAATAATTATAAATCTGTGCTGATGAACTTATAATTTATAAAAATAATTTGCATCACAATAATAGCACAGGGGGAGGTAATAGGACTTTATTGGAGCAAAGTTTTTTTATACATTTGAAATTAAATTGGTATTAATTTGAACTAGATTGTCCTAAATTAATGTTAATGATAATCCCTGAGGCACTCACTTAGAAAATAATTGTAAAAGACAGTAAAAGAAACAACAAGGAAATTAAAATGACATCTGGGGGAGGGTAATACCTCAGTGGTAGAGCGTGGTGCGTTTAGCACGCACGAGGTCCTGGGTTCAATCCCCAGTACCTACATTAAAATTTTTTTTAAATTAAAAATAAAATAAAATGACATCACTGGCAGAGCTAGGATTTGATCTTGAGTCAGTGTGACTCTGGGCACGCCTGCTGTGTTACAGGCAACCCTGGTAATCACTGTCGCCCTCACACTCACATGCATCCCATGAGGTGGGTGGCATGGGGACCAAGGTCTCCGTTAGACGAATGGGAAAACGGAGACAAGGGAATGTGAGGACTTACCCATGGCACTGTGCTTGTTTGTGCCAGGGCTTGCTCCAAAACACAGGGCTCTAGATATTTTGAAACTTGTGAAATAAATTCAGAGCTGTGATCATGGCGCACTTCGTCCCTGATGCTAATTCTTTAGAGGGCTTGAGAACCACCTGGGAGAGGAGGGTGGACAAGTCTGTTCAAAATGCTGATCCCCAGGCCCCCGTGATTCTGACTCAGTGGGTACCCAATGGGGCTGGGGAATCTGTAATTCAAACAGGCACCGCCACTCACTCGTGCCCTCCTCTCCCCAGTCCCAGGTGATTCTGACGAGCTTGCCTGTGGAGCACACGTGCGGAAATCCTGGTTTGGGGATATTCCAGGCCCTGCTCTATGAACTTCATGTTCACTTCAGCCCAGCTTCTTAGCACACAGATTCTGGATCCTGCCGACCTGCATTGCAATTCAGGCTACAACACTTAATTAATTCAGGTTACAGCACTCAGAATAGTTCCTGGCTTAGCGTACGTGTTTGATCGTATAAGCTGTCTTTGTTATTATTTCTTACTTAGTAATTGCAAGAATCCTGAACCATAGCTATCCTCAGCCCCATTTCACTGGTAAGGAAAGGTAGGCACAGAGAGATAAGGGAATTTGTTTGAGGACACACAGCTAGTGAGTTGCAGAGCTGAGGCTCAAACTTCACTCCATGTGACCATAATGGCAGTGGCCCTAACCACTAGGCTGCCCTGCCCTCATGGCACATGCTTCAGACCCTGCCCTTTACACCAGCACCTGCGCGGTAGGACCACACAGGGCTACCAGGAGAGGTCACCCCGGCTGCTGGGCTTAGCTTCTGCCCCTTGAAGATGGGAGTAGAGCTGCTGGGGGCTGGGGGGAGAGGGTCTGGACCCCTGGCCTCATCATGCCCTCATGGACCCCTGTCAGATCATTGTCAAGACTTAGACAATGCTCACCAGAAAACAGGTGTCCTGCCAGGGGAGTCTAGGTTCAATTTGTTGATACTCATCCTGAGGGAGTTCAAACTGGCATCTCCCATGTTGGATGAGTAGGTGACAAGGTTGGGAAGGAGGTTTCAGTGGCAGAGTGCGTGCTCGGCATGCACAAGGTCTGGAGTCCAATACCCAGCACCTCCAGGAGTACCTCTATTTAAAAAATAATAAATAAGTAAATAAATAAACAAATCTAATTATCTCTGCCCCCCACCCCCCGCCCCTGCAAAAAGGTGACAGGTAACAGTGCAACCTCAGGATGACAGGCCTGGGTGCAAGCTCAGCTTTCATGTGTTTGAGACCCGGGCAGGCCTCAGCTTCCTTATCCGTTAAATCGGTATAAATGCAGAGCCCACTTCAGTGGGCTGTCACGGCAGGATAATACATCCTGCTTGTGTTACATATGTGCTGGTGCACGGTGCATGGGCTTGACAGCAGTTAGCAGCCGGAGAGAGCTGGCAATCATTCTCTACACACAGGTTTCTTCCTCGTCTTTGCACTGAAAACTTTTCTGAAGCCTAGAGTCACCCTAGCCCTCCCTGTCCCCAAAGTCCATCCTCTGGAAGCGTGTTGAACTTCCAGGACAGATGTGGAAGACAGGCCAGGGCCAGGTCCCAGCTTGAAGTCCTTGGAGGCTTCACCAGCCACCTGGATCCCCTGGGCCTGATCCAAACCCAGCTCCCTTCCGGGCCAGGGAAGGTGCACCTGCTCTGATAGGTGGGGCCCTGACTGCAAGGTTCCCCTGCTGGTGTGTGACTTTAGGGGACGTTTGTCAAATGCCACTGTAGAAGACAATGCTGGAGAGATAGCAGCCTGTCTCAGTCTGGGAGGAAAACTGAGGTTGCTGAGGTGAGTCAGCCTGGGGCTGGGATCTCTGTCTTCTGCCTGGAGACTATGTGTGGCTTTAGGCAACTTCTTCTCCTCTCCAAGCCTTGGATTCCTCATCTGTCAGCTGGGGTGTCACCACCTGCTCACAGAGTTGTTGAGAATATCATGGAAGAAGAGTGTGGGACAGGAGTATAGCCAAGAGGTCATTTATAGCAACAATGAGCATTTATTAAGTGCCAGGTGAAGCCTTTTTCAGTCACTGTCTCATCGCACCCCTTCGAGTAGGCACTATCATGACCTCCGCTAATAGATGAGGCAACAGGCTCAGAGAGGTTTAGTATCTTAGCCAAGGTCACACAGCTTGTCAGAGGAGAAACTGGCCTTGAACCTAGGACAATGGAACCCCACCCCAGACCCTCGCCCTGAGCAGGGCCTCTCAGGGAGTGCAGTGTCTTTCCTCCCTCAGCATGGCCTGGGCATCTGCACCCTAAGACCTCCCCACCCTCCCCTTTCCATTCCCCAAAGCCGCACACTGTGTGGGGGTCTATAGTAAGTGCTGAGCTCATCCTTAAGTGTAGAAGCGGGTTCTGCATCATGGGGGGCTGGACCAGAAGCAGCTTGCAGACCCCGTGACCCTGAGAAGGAAAGTCACTGAGCCTCTAAATGCGGGCAGCATGTGTTATTAAAGGTGATAAGTTAGAAGTTGGGAGGTTTATCCCCACAGGGCTTGGCGATCCCTTGTCCCTACTCTCTGCTGTTGCCTCCTTGACCCTCCCTGGTCAGTGACAGGGAAGCTCAGAGATTGACTGTACTCAGTAAGATGAGTGGCCAGTGTAAGGGGAAGTTCAGTTGGGTTGCCCTCCTGGAGGCTGGAGACAGCTCTGGCCGAGCCCAGGGAAGTCAGAGTTCAGCTCTTCACCATGTTCATCCTCAGATGGAGTCACCCACATCAGCGCTGGTCACCTGTGCATCCAAAGGCAGGGACTGGCTCCATCCCCCTGCCTGGCCAGTGCCCCAGGACCTCCCCGTCTTCCTTCATGGATTACAGTTGTCTTAAAAATCAAAAAGGAAGAGCTGATTTCAGAGTCATCATAGAGAGGGGAGGCAGAGGGGCTGGGAGCCAGTCTGGTCTGATGTGAAGCCAGGTTTTGAACCTGTGACCCCATGTGTGTCATTCCGATCTCTGAGCTTCAGTTTTCTTGGCTGTCCAAATGGGCCAAGACTCCCAACCCCTGGGCTGCGCTGACCATGTTTGGGCACTTTGGCTCTTAACATTGTGTGGTCAGTGACTTGCTCCTGTGGGTGGCCGTTTGCTGCCCTTTCTGGGAGTTCCCAAAGTCAAAGCCAAGTGGGGCTCTGTTTCTTGTGCCCTGAGCCCTGCAGTGGGAGGGTTTCATCCCCTAAAAGCTGTGAGATGGGAACCACCATCGACATTTCAATGGTAAGGATTTTAGCCTCAGGGGGATGGAGGATTTTTTTGAAAATAAAGATTCCCAGGCCACAGTCCCAGAAAGTTACATCCTGTGGTCCAGGAATCTGTATTTTAACACATCTCACAGATGAATTGCACTCAGTCTGGCAACCTCTGGAGTGGAGGGTCCTCCAATCAGAGAGCTATGAGATGCCTCAGAAACCAACCCAAGTTAAAAAAAATAAAAAGGTCCCTCCCCTCCAGCTGACCTGCTCTCCTTTCTCTACATCCTCCATGCTGCTGGGTTGGGAGCTGACCTGTGCCCCAGCATCATGTGTGAAGGCAGCCCTTATTTAAATTCTAGACGCATATCAGCTTTGGCCCACAATGGAAACACAGAAAGGAGCTCCTGTAGCTGGGGAAGCGTCACTGGACCTTCTGGGATAAGGAGGCCAGCGTCCAGCTCCCATTTCCTTAACCACATCCCAGAGGTCATGCTTGCTTGGCATTTTTCATGGTCATGGACCTTTAAGGCACCCAAAGCAGAGGTCCAAAATGTGCTAAATACCCCAGTTATGGCCAGTTCTCCATTTGCCACTGTTGTTTAATTCCGCTGGGAGGACAAGATTGGAAAAACAGTGCAGATTTAATTTGTCAGGATGAATAAAGATAAAACAAATAAGACAGTAACTGAGGTTAATGAAACTCCAGGAGGACATAGTCCACATTCCCTGAAACCTGGGCCTCCTTCCATCATGACAGCCTTCCCCGTGTTTGGAGATGATTAAGCCCAATCAGGTTATTGTCTTTTCTGTTGCCAGAGTGAGGCTGGCTTCCCCAGCTGGGCCGTGGGAGGGCACTGGAACTGGTTTGGACTGGTTCATGAGAGTCCATGGAGAGCCAAACGTTAAACAGTCAGGAACTTTGTGACCCAGTGTTAAACCATCCGTAGCTGGGATTGTTCGGTGGGAATATTTACGGCACAGAAATGAGCAAATCAAGACTTTCTTTTTCTTTCTTTCTTTTTTTTTTTTTGGAGGGGGATGCTGGGACCTCACTCTGTTAGAGTCTTTGTAAATGGCAAATCAGATTAAGAGGATGAAGAGGCAAAGCTCATGTCTCTCTGGGACCTACAGGACCCCACTGTTGGTGGGGAGGAGACCTGAAGACTATATTCATTACTAAGTGTTTCACCAACAGCACCTCTGGACTTGGAATGGGTCTCCTAGAAGAGGGTTTAGTGAAGATGGGTTCACTGCTGAGCCTGGTAACAAGCATCCCTGCCAGGCTAGATCCAGGATACCTGGGGACCAGGGTCAGCTGTGTGCAGGGGGAGGGCATCACCGCTGTACACAAGGGCATATACATCCATGAATATGTGAAGGCCTTTTGTCAATGTGCACAGGGATATGTGTTCATTCACGCAATGAAGAGTGTGTTTGTAGTGCCCACAGGGGGGTCCTCTTTGGTGTAGGTGCATCCATGTGACCCATGGTGTGGAGCACTCGAAGGTGCTCCAAATTGGTTCTACATGTAAGGAGCTTGGATGTCCGTCCTTGATCCCAACAAGTGAAAAGCTGATCAAATTGAAAAATCAACACCTTTCCTTGCGAGGGGAGGACATAAGGCACACCACTGCCCCCAAGATTGGAGAGACAGGGGAATACAAGGAGTCATGGCTTACCGGAGGAGAGACTCACTCACAAGTGGAAACCACCGCTGGAACCAGCACAAGGTAAGAAACTGTGAACTGTAATTAAAGAGTTGCTGGAGGCTGTGTCGATAAACCTGAGTTAAAAACTCCAGGGGACCCAATCATATGGCAGCTCTGCAATACTGTAAGATTTACCTTCAGGGGCTTGACCAGGCTCCTGCAGTAAATATCAGAGAAAAATATCCTCATGCTTCCAGCAGGGGAAAGGGAAAATGAACCATCTTGAAATACCCAGAGCAC
Organism: Vicugna pacos; assembly: GCF_048564905.1. Classification (NCBI taxonomy): domain Eukaryota; kingdom Metazoa; phylum Chordata; class Mammalia; order Artiodactyla; family Camelidae; genus Vicugna; species Vicugna pacos. The sequence continues at coordinate 46,584,641 of NC_132999.1, forward strand.
TCCCTTCTTCTTAACAAGGCCTGCCTTCTGGGGAAACTAGTTAACAAGATCCTGACCTGCAGGAGTATTATGAGAGCCTAACTGACCTGGGGAAGGAAAATTCTGTCTAGTCATTCTGCCCCTCTTGCCATTCTGTCCCACCTAAGAGGGGAGAAAAAGCTAAGAAACACTAGTGAAATTGATAGTCCAAAGGCACAGATTCACTAAGAAACTAATCATAGGACTGAAAAGCAGTACCCCCAGCCCCTACCAATGCACACAACCCATCACCGTATCACTAAAGGCCTATCATCAGCAGTTTCTTTCATTTAAAATATCATGCTTGGCTATCAAGAAAAAGTTACAAGGCCTATCAAAAGGTTAAAAAAAAAAACCCTCAAAACCCCACAATTTGAAGAGACAGAGCAAGTATCAGAAACATACATGGCAGGGATGTTGAAATTATCAGCCTGGGAATTTAAAAGAATTATGATGAATCTGCTAAAGGCTCTAAAGGATAAAGTGGACAGCATACAAGAACAGATGGGCAACGTGAGCAGAGATGGAAATCCTGAGACCGAACCAAAAAGAGTGGCTAAAGGTAAAAAACACTGTAACCGAAATGCAGAATGTCTTTGATGGGCTTATTAGCAGACTAGATGGATACAGATGAAGAAAGCATCTCTAAGACAGAGGATCTATTGATGGAATCCTCTAAAGCTAAGAAGGAAATAGAACAAAGACTCAAAAAAAAAAAACAAACCCAGAATATCCAAGGACTGTGGGACAACTACAAAAGGTGTCACATACATATACTGGGAGTATCAGAAGGGGAAGAAAGAAAGGAACAGAGGGAGTATCTAAAACAATAATGACTAAGGATTTCTCCAAATTAATGTTAGACACCGAACCACAGACCCAGGAAGTTCGGGGAACATCAGGCAGATAAGAGAACCCCCACTCCCCAAAATACTATACCTTCCCATGTCATCTTCTAACTACAGAAAATCAAAGATAAACAAAAAATCCTGAAAGAAGCTAGTAAGTGGGGGTGGGGGAAACCACTTTGCCTATAGAGGAGTCAAGGTAAGAATTTATCTGACTTCTTCTCAGAAACCAGGCAAGCAAGAAGACACTGGAGTCAAATACATAAAGCGCTGAGAGAGAGAAAAAAACACCAACCCAGAATTCTATACCCTGCAAAATTATCCTTCACAAGTGAGGAAATAAAGACTTTCTCAGATGAACAAAAATTGGGAGAATGCGTTGCCACTAGACCTGCCTTGCAAGAAATGTAAGAAGATGTTCTTTGGAGAGAGGGAAAATAATATGGGTCATAAACTCATATCTACATAAAGAAAGGAAAAGCCTCAAGGGACAAGTGAAGGTAGCATAAAACTTATATTTTTCTTACTTTTAATTGATCTAACAGATAGCAATTTGTTCATAATGATAATAGCAATGATGTATTAGATTGTGTACATTTATGTATGTATCTTATGTGTACAGTTGTCCTTTGTGGTGCCTGCAGGGGGTCGGTTCTAGGATCCATCGTGGATACTAAAGTCTGTGGATGCTCTAGTCCCATAGCTGGCCCTCCATATCCTCTACAGTTCTGCATCTGCAAATTCAACCAATCATGATTGTGTAAGCATGGCAGTATTTATTGAAAAAAGTCCACATATAAGTGGGTATGCATAGTTCGAACAAATTTGTGTTGTTCAGGGGTCAACTAAATATATATGTATGTATAAATGTTCGTGTAGGCCTATATGTAAGTGAAATGAATGACAGCAATTGTACAAGGGACAGGAGGAAGGAATCAGGGTTGTTTTGTAATTACAAGGTACTTGGGCTACCCCTGAAGTGGTATAGTGTCGTTTGAAAGTAGACTTGGACTAGTTGCAAGTGTATATTGCAAACTCTAGGGAAACCATTTACAAAAGTACAAAGAGAAGTATAGCTGACATGTGAATAAAGGACAGAAATGGAATCATGTAAAATGTTCAATTGAAAACACAAAAGGCAGAGAGAGTCCTTACGGATTTTTTCCAACTATACAACATTCTGACAAAAACTATAGAGACAATAAAAAGATCAGTAGTTGCCAGTGATTGAGGCAGGTTTAGAGATGAGAAGGCAGAGCACAGAGGATTTTTAGAGCAATGAAAAATACTCTATTATAATATAATGATGGCTATTACCCATTTGTCCAAATACACAAAATGTACAGGACCAAGAGTGAACTCTAGGGTAAACTATGCACCTTGGGTGATCATGGTGTCAATGTAGGTCCATTTGGTAACAAATGTACCATTCTGGCAAGTGATGCGGATAGTGCTGAGGCTGTGCATGTATGCAGGTGTGGGCTCTAACAGAAATCTCTGTACCTCCCTCCTAAGTTTTTCATAAGCCTAAAACTGCTCTTAAGAAAACAAAGTCTTGGGGAGGGTATACCTTAGTGGTAGAGCACGAGCTCAGCAGGCACGAGGTCCCGGGTTCAATCCCCAGTAGCTCCATTAAAATAAATAAATAAACCTAATTACCCACCCAGCCCCCAAAAAGAAAACAAAATCTTAAAAAAAAAAACAACAAATTTATTATCTTAGCATTCTGGAGATCGGAAGTCTAAGATGGGCCAGTAGAACTTGATTCCTTCTGGAGGGTCTAGGAGAACTCTCCTTTCCTTCCTTTTTTTGTTTCTTGTGTCTTTGCCTTTTCCATCTGCTACAGGCTACTCACTTTCCTTAGCTCATGTCCCTGAATCACTCAGTCTGATTCTGTCATCACATCTCCTCTGGCTCCTTACCTCTCTGTCTCACTTATAAGGACCCTTGTGATTATGTTGAACCCACCTTGAAAATCCAGAATAACTTCTCCATCCCAAGATCCCTAATTTAATGACACCTGCAAAGTCCCTTTTGACATGCAAGGCAATGTATTTACAGGTTCCAGGGATTAGAGTGTGGATATCTTTGGACAGCCCTTATTCTGCCTACTGCAGTCTTCCCCCCCTCCCCCGGCCCCCAGATATTCATGTCTATTCTGAATGCAAGACTCATTCACCCCATCCCAACATTCCCAAAAGTCTCAATCCGTTTATAGCATCAACTCAGAATGAAAAAAAAATCTCATCTAAATCCTATCAGTTCAAAAGCCTCAAATCTCAGGGTCTAAATTATCTAAATCAGTTATCCAGTGAGATTCTGGGTATGATACACCATGGAGCAAAATTCCTGTCCATCTGTGGACCTGCGAGACTGGAATTCTACACCTCAGTGTCGTCATCTGCAGAACAGGGATATTTGTATTTCCCACTTTGTATCAGAGTTCATCCAGAGAAGCAGACCCAGTAGCAAATTACATATAAGTGTGTATGTGTGCGTACTAAGGTATTTATTAGAGAGAATCCTCTTCTGCAGTAATGGTTCAGCTGACTAAGCAAGGCTGTCTCCATGTCTAATGCTGGAGCCCAAAGTGCGCAGGCAGGCAGTCAGGATGGGAAGATCACCAGCAGGATGGAAGCCCATGAGGATGGGCTGAAACCATGTCTATTCTTGTCAACTCTGATCGTGGTGACCAGTGTAGAAGCTGGGACCCTTTGTCATGGAGCTCAACACACACACACACACACACATCCCTGATCCAGGAGTGAGAGAAACTGAAGGGAGATATGGGGGGATGGACAGGGACTGCAGGCTCAACTCACTTCCATCTGATGATCAGCAGCAACATGTTTTCACTGCAGCATGGCTGCTGCCCCTGCTCTGCCGCCAGCTGGCAGGAGGGAACCTCCTTTGTGCCTTTCCTAACAGGAAATGTGGGTAGAAGGGAATTCTGGGAATGAAGCTGTGCCCAGGGTGGCATGTTAGAAAGCCATCACGCACCTCCTAGGGTTGTTGGAGGAAACAGATAGTGTCTGAGAAAAGCTCAGCTCAGTGAACTCCCCAGTGATGTCTGCGCTCACCCACCTTATTATGGGGTCACATCAAGGCTGTCACATGGCCTCACCCATCAGCTCACATGAGGAGCGTGTTTGTGGTGAGACACATTGATGATCATGGAGAGACAACTGTCTCTCACAGAAAACAGACGATTCCATCCTTGGAGTTCAGGACAACAGGGAAAGTCTCAGGTTGGAAGAGGCTGGAGGAGGGTGGAGAACCATCCTTCAGGGCTAGACAGTATGAACTTTCTGCAAAGTTAGACCTACTCTGCTGGGATCCGAGCAATGTGCAGAAATATGAAGGATACAAAGGGAGAGGGAACCCACAGGCCACACCCATAGGCCACAGAAATGAGGGGCTGGAAGCTGAAAAAGAGATGGGTGAGACTGGCCCGTGAGGAGCCATTGAAATGCAGCCACGGCAGGAACAGATCTGGGTTTCTATTCACTTGAAATGAATGATCCCTGATTCAGACCCGTTGCCAGGCTGAGAACTCGAGGGCTGAAACTTAAGTGTAGGCTCTGTTTTTAAAACTTTCTTTGTTGTGGAGTCTAAATGGGAGACAATGGAATTTTTCTATCAGGTCTTGTGTCAGGGCTGGATTTAGGGCTGGGGGTGGTATGTTCTTGGGTCCAAGTTGGGCAGGGAGAGGTCGTTGTCTTGGAATGAGGAGAAGGTGGAGCTGAGTCACCACCAAAGGTGGGAAGGGTTGGAGCTGGAAGGACCTACGCTATCAGGTTGGAGGAGGTGAAATGGGAGGTTGGATTGGAGGCTGAGATGCTTCAGGGAGGGGCCAATGGATCCAAGAAGGGTGGGGGAGGGCATCAGAGGATAATACTGTAAGTGGGAGGGCAGGTACAAAGTGCCACCTGTATAAGCGGACTGGGTGGTGGCAGTTCTGGGAGCTCAAAGGCACAGGAGCCCGGATCCAAGGGCTCCCTGACCTCCAGGTCCACTGCTATAATGAATTACCATAGACTGAATGGCTTATAAACAACATTTATTTCTTGCAGTTCTGCGGATGGGGAAGTGCAAGACCAAGGCACTGGCAAATCTGGTGTCTGGCGAGGACCCACTCCTGGTTCAGAGAAGATCCTTCTGGCCAAAAACCTCGCAATGCAGAAGGGGTGAGGGAGGTCTCTGGTTGCCTTCTATAAGGGCACTAATCCCATTCATCGGGCCCCACCCTAAGCACCTCCCAAAGGCCCCACCTCCTAATACCATCACCAGGGGTGCTAGGTTTCAGCATACGAATTTGAAGGGACACATTTAGTCTCTAGGAGGGATCATAGCACCTCCAGGACTGCAGTGGGGAGTAATACAACCTGAAATGTGCAACAGGCTCAGCCCAGAGCCTAGCATCCGGGAGGTTCCTGATAGAGCTCCCTCTCCACCCACCCCCAGTCAGGACGCTGCAGTCATGCTTCTGGGACTTGTGTCCAGCTCCCCTGCCTCCTGGCTGTGAGACCCTGGGCAAGCCCCTCCCCCTCTCTAAGCTTCAGTTTCCTCATCTGCAAGATGGGGATAATGACAGTGCCTCCCTTCAAGTCAAGATGAGGACTCAGTGAGATAATCCTCCCTTCTCATGGGCTGGCACTGGGACTGCACAGAAGTCACCCTCCATCCAAGGCAGCCGGTGTCTCCCTGAGCTGGGGGCTCTGCAGGGGCCTTTAGGATGGTGAAGCGCTGGACCCGCAGGAGCCGTGCTGTTCCCACAGGGGTCATCTGTTCCAGGTGTTTTTCCAGAATCCACAGGGGATCATGGCTGTCTCTCTCCTGTCCCCCAGCCATCTCCTGTCTCTAGGACCAGCTTTGACAGGGCGGGTCTGGCCTGAACTCAGTCTATGGAAATGGATTCTCTGTGTTCATGAAACTGTCCATTTACCTCAAGTGTCCCACTGAGATCCTTATTCTCCTCCACCTGGTTAATGACCAGAGCACAGCATTGTCGGGGGCAACTGCGAACAATTCAGCCTACTCACATCACCCCCCAGCCCCGCCGCCTTCCTCACCAGCAATTTGGGAAAATGTGTCCAATTATTGAATACAGTTCATGTATAAAGCAGAATTTCCACAGTATGAGCTATTTCTTTTTTTTTTTTACCCTTCCTTTTGTTTTCTTTTAAATGACAGTATCTCTTGCTCATTATTCTGTCTCATGAAAGATCTCGAAAAAGCGATGATTCTAGGAAATTCATGAACTCCTGGAAAGTCGCTGCTCCTAAAAATGTACTCATTTACAGCGTGAAATGTGGCTCTGCTTGTGTGTAAACCCAGGCCACTTCATGGGGCCATGGAGGTGGGGCTTCAATTGCTTTGCGGTCAAACTGTAATTACCTGCTTTTCATTGCTGCTCATGGCCTCAGTTTCAAGTTGAGAAATCAGAGAAAGTGATACAGTGAATGTGAGGCTCTCAATCCTGCCTGGGCTGTGCAATTCAGCCAGGTAAGGTCCCTCTCACCTGTATACCTCCCTTGAGCCCAGGCCTCTTCTCTGGCCAGCTCCACTTTTGGGCTCCAGGCCCTAACTTTACACCTTCGCCCGTGGCCTTGGCATGGGGTCTGTGAGCATGAGGTCTCTCTCCCCAGTGTCTTGCTCCAGCATCTTGGTTCCTTTCCACTGCAAAACCAGTCAGACAGCCCAGCAGGTGGAGCAGGGCTGGATTTCACACCATCCTCAGGCCTGTGCAAGAGGAGGCCATGCCATGGGTCCCCCACTGTAGAGGACCCTACTCTGCCCATGCCCTCCCGATGGCACAAGGAATCTCTGGAGCCAAAGAGGTGATGTGTCTACCTGGGGGCCGCCTGGCATCTCCACCATATATACAACTGTTTGGTAACTGGGGCCCCCAAAACCCCCACCCAAATGGTACAAAGCTCACATCCTGACCTATGGGTGCCTCTTCCCCCTGCCTGTCCTCCTGAGGATGGGCTACTGTGGGTGACCAAGCTCAGCCATCCATGGGGATGTTTCATTGCACCATGTGAAGAGGACAAGCTCTGCTCCAGGGCGCATTCAAAGCTGTTCCAGAGAAAAGCAGGGCCCTGTAAGGGGCTGTCTGAAGAAGGTGGCAGGTGCTTGTAGCTGGGTTTACGGGGCTCCATCCTCATCCCTCACTGTCTCATCTGCTCCTTACAGCCAGCATGCAAGAGGGCATGATCATCCTTCCCATTTGCAGGAGAAGGTGCCTGTCCCAGGTTACGTGGTCAGTGTAGGCGCCCCCATCCTCTGACTGTCAGACCAGGGCCCTTTCAGATATCAGCAGAGTGTCAAGACAAGTACCCAGAGCAGGGCCGAAGACTGGGGGTGGCAAAGGATGGGGTGAATGGGGCTAGATCAAGGTCTTGGTCACCCCAGATTCCTTATTAACTGGCACAGAGCCCAGCTCAGAGAGGGCATCACCTGACGTGTGTGGTAGGGGAGGTGAGGACCCAGCTGTGGGCCAGGGGTGTAGAAGGCTTACCTGTGGGTGACTCTGCCTGATCCCTCCACCTTCCCCACTTCTATCAGCCTAGGCTTCCCCACTCTGTTTCCTCTGCCTCCCAGCATTCAGGGCCTCCTCTCAGTCTCCCAGAATGCACCAGGTTCTCACCCACCGCAGGGCCTTTACACATGCCCTTCTCTCTGCCTAGATCACCCTCCTGGCCCCCTGGCTCTTCCTCCCCTTCCCTGAGCACATCAAGTCCATATTATTGTGTCTCTTTCAGAGCACCAAAGCCATCTCCCCCTGGCATCTATAGCTTTTAGCCTGGCATCTATGAGTTCATTTTCTGCCCTTCCTCATCATTCTTTGTGATACAGTTGTCTTACATATTACATTTACATACACTATAAATGCCACAATGCATTAGGATACATTTTTGCTTTAAACATTCTAATGTATTTTAAGAAAGTAAAATGAAAAAAAGTCTTTTATACTTACACATTTCTCATTTCTGCCATTCTTCAATATTTTCTTGAATATTTAAATTTCCATCTGGCACCACTTTCCTTCAGCTTAAAGAACTTTCTTTAGTATTTCTTATAGTTCAGTTCTGCTGGTAATAAATTCCTTTAGTCCCTTTTGGTCTGCAAATGTCTCTATTTCACTTTTGCTCATAAATGATATTTGTGCTAGATATAGAATTGTCAATTGACCATGCTTTAAAGATGTAATCCCATTGTCCCATGACCTCCATTGCTTCTCTTTAGAAATCGACAGTCAGTCAAATTGTTGTTTCTCTCTATGCAATGTGTCATTTTCCTTTAACTGCTTTCAAGTTTTTCTCAATTTTGGTTTTCGTTAATTTGACTATGATACACCTAGGTGTAATTTTCTTTGAATTCGTTCTGCATAAGGTTTGCTAAGCTTCATAAATCTATAAATATTTGTCTTTCATCAAATGTGAGGAATTTCCAACCAATATTTAATCAAATCGTTTCTTCTGCCTCTCAAACACAAGCACACACCCACATCCTTCTAGGGCTGCAGTTCCATGTATGTTAGATTTTACTTTTGCTATTATTCTACAGATCCTTGAGACTCTTTTCTGAAAAATTTTATTTCTGTATCCCTTAGACTGGAAATTTCTATTGCTGGATCTTCAGTTTCTTGCTTCTTTCTTCTGTCTTCAATTTTTTATTAACCCATCTACTGTTTTTTACTATTATATTTGTTTAGTTCTACAATTTCCACTAGGCTCATTTTTATGGTTTTATTTCACTCCTGGGATTTTTAAAATCTTTTCATTCATTATTTTGAGCATAATTTTTCTGTGCCATCTTGAGATTAATTATAATACCAGCTTTAAAATATGTGTATGATAATTCTAACATCTGGATCCTCCTGAGATTCTTCTCCACTGACTGCCCTTTTCCTGATTTTAGTTCGTATTTTTGTATTTCTAGTAACTTTGGATTTTTATCTTGGACGTTATTAAAGCTATTTGGTAGACATTTTGGACTCCTCCAGAAGAGGGCAGCTGGTGTCTGCTGGCTCTGGGGGCAGATGCAGCCAGGGCTGATGGGAGGTCTTTACTTAGTTTGGGGGCCTGTCCAGCAGCAGCGGCTCCCAGTAGGGCTCCCAGGTCCCACTACTTCCCAACTGCAGTGTGCTCCCAACATAGCAGCCAAGGAATCTTCTCAGAATATGTAAGTGGCCTTCCTCTGGCCCTCCTGCACCATTCTGTGGCTTCCCTTTTCTAAGGATGAAGAACTGACCCACTATGTTAGCCTGAAAGGACAACTTTCCTGGGATGGCACCTAACAGCTCCCCCTCCAACTTTCCAGATCATTCATTGGGCATCTTCATCCCCTGTGAGTAACACTCTTCGTCCTGCCACAGGCCTTTTCACAGGCAATTTCTGCTGCTTGTAGTGCTCCCTTGACCCCTACTTTCCCCAATAGACCCTCACCCTTTAACCCCAGCTCACTCATCTTCCCCTCAGGGATGTCCTCTCTAACCTTCTGGGATAAGGTCAAACCCCCTATCTATATGCCTTCATAGCACTCCACCCCTCCCCCTTATATTATTTATTACAGCTGGAAATTGACGTTAATCTATGATATTCTTTAGCGTTTGTTTGCCAAACTAGACTGCCAACTCCACGAGGTCAGAGACCATGGTGGTCTTGGCTTACACTGTAGTCCCTGGGGCCTGGCACAAAGTAAGAGCTTCATAAAAACTTGCCCCAAGTTTGTGTGGTTAGGAGCTTGGCCTTGGCAAACACACTGCAGATCTCAGTACTAGAACTCACTTCCCTTTAGGAATATGGTTTTGACCTTTGAGTGTGACCCAAATCTCTTAAGCCATCTTACCCACAGGGTGGAGAAAGCCTGCTTGAATATGAGATCAGTACAAAGGAAAGTAGGGACTGGAGACTGGAAGGATAAGATAGAGCCCCAGATCCAGCCACCAGTGAATTGAGTTCTGCCCCTATATTTTCTGGTTCCATGGGCCAATAAATATTAATCTCCTTTACCTTAAAATTTGTAATGTTATTTTTACAGAAAGAAATGGATGAGTTCATTACTTAAAGTTTCCAAGGTAACCAAAAGAAGAACTAAAAATATAATGTTGGCAGAAGGGGAGATGGGCTGGTAGAATGAGCTAAAGCCTCACTCATCCTAGCAGGAAGCCAGGAGATGGTGGTACAAACATATTATTTAGCTTTACGAGGAAACTGGTAAGAGAAACAGCTAAACAATTTAAAACTGATTACCTCTGACAAGCAGAACTAAAGGTGATAAGTTCAAGGGGCCACTAGTCTTCATTATCTGTCATTCTGTACTATTTTTTTCAACCATATGCTTGAAGCACTCTGCAAAATGAAATATACAAAAATAAGCTTGGCATACAATGTAACTGCAGCTCCTTAAGCTGACTTGGCTGAAAGAGCCCATTCATTTTTTTGTTGTTTTATAAAAATAAGCTCTCACACTTATATCTAAGAAAGTTAAACATTAGAGTTTATTTTGTTGAAGTGATTGTGTAATTAAGGCTTAAATTTAGAACCTGGGATAACTTTCCCTCTAGTGTTTAAAGGAAAATGACTTGGACAGAGGTGGACTCAAGTCATCAGAACCAGCCCAGGGAGGCTCTTCTTGCAGGAACCAGGTTGGGCAGCAGGAGGTGAGCTTGGCTGATGCAGGGATCACCCAAGACATCCATTGCCTGAGGGCTCCTCCTATGTCCCACATAGAGGTCCATCAGTGCCCAAGCCTGGGCAGCCTGAAACCTGCTGGTGAGAGTCTCAGGGGTGGAGGAGGCAGCAATGGCAGGCGAGATAGGTGGCCAAGTCCCTCGTTGCCCTGGGAAGTCTGTTCCCAGCAGCCTCTGGCAGGGTTCAGCCTCCTCCATCTTCCCTCCCCACTCCCTCCACACTGACCGTGGGGCAGCAACTCACGATGGAGCAGACATCCTGGGGCAACAGCAGGTAGTGAGAAGGAAGTGGGGACCACAGTCTTGGAGTAGATGATGGGCTGCACTCCTCCTTGCTTGTCCTGATTGCTTTCCTGGCTCAGAATAATCTTCCAAGTTCACCTTCCTTCTGACCTCCCCTCCCAAGCCAGACCCCCCACGAGTCTGACCCTTCTCTCTTCCTCTAGGGAGACAAAAAGATGAAGCTGAGGAACACCCCTGGGCCCCCTCAGCTCTGAGTTTCTGTGACTCTAGAATGGGCCATCCATGAGGATAGAGATGCTCAGCCTGTATCCCAGCCCAGCACCTGGCACAAGAAAGACATTCGGGAAATATGTATTGAATGAAGTAGTGAAATCTCATATTCCCTAATTCTAAGTGTCTAGGGCTGTGATGCTAGGATTGCATGGCTCTATGGTTCTAGAATTCTAAGTCGCTATTACATTTGACCAAGGATCTCAACCCTGAATGCCAACAGGGGCCAGTCGGGGAATGTGTGTGAGTGGAACATTCAGGTGCAGGAGCAAATTCACAGCTCCTCAAGCCCAGTGGAGCTCGTGCAGGCCCCACGGATCAGCACAGCTAGGCCTCTGCATGTAGCCTCGCTGACAGCTGGCCACCCTTGCTGGTAACCTGTCCATCGTTTGGGTATCTCAGCTCTGAAGCTTCTCCACTTCTCCACTCTGGGCCTTGCTTCCCTTCTGGAGTTTGGTTTTGCCCCTTTATTGGAACTGTCTTAGGCAGAACCTTTTATACTGAGGGGCAGAGTGCAGAGTTTGAGCAAAATGTATAACCATCTGTTAACCTATGTAACTGAAAATACAAAAGTGTGGAGCTGGCTTCAGGGATGGGTGGAGGCAGTAGCTCAAACCATCTCATCTCCTGGGTATTGACTCCCTTCCTCTCTTTTCTTTGCTCTGCTTCTCTCTGTGTTGACCCCCCTCTCAGGCAGGATTTTCTCCTTATTTTGAGGAAGACACAGCCACCCCAGGCCTCCATGGTCCTTATAGATTGTGATCATAGGGAAGGAGGGCCCATCTCCCTCCAAGTGTTCCCATGTAGAATCTCAGGGAAGACTCTGATTGGCTGAAGCTGGGTCATGTGCCCCAAGTGGGCAGGGCCAGCTACAGCACACAGAATTGTTTCCTCTTCGCAAAGAGGATTCTGTCACCTGGGCCTGTGGGGCTGGAGGTTGGGGTGCTGGGAATTCAAATGCTCAGATGTTGTCTACATGATATGGGAGAAATAAGGGTGTCCCTGGTGTGGCTGCATCTCCCCACCAAGTCACAGAAGGTGAGAGCAAGACCCCTGAGCTATGGCCCAGCTCTACTCTGCCCAAGTGCAGTGAGAGGACAGGGGCAGCCATCAAAGGGCTGGGAGACACCTGGCAGGGAAGCAGGAAAACACAGATTCTGCTTCATCAGTTCCTGAAACTCTTTGCATGGTGGTGGAAGAGAAGGAGGGACTGGAGGTCAGGACTGGAGGGACTGGAGGCCAGGACTGGACAGCCTGCCACAGTTTCCAGGGCCCCTGGAAGAGGTAAACACCCCAGGCCTTCTCCAGGGCTCCAGACCTCAGCTAGGCTGCCTCGTGGGCTGCAGATAGAATGAATAAACAATAGGATGGTGGATGCTTTGAATAACCTAGGGTTGAGGATGAAGATATTTATCACAGTCAACCAATCAGACAGCCTTCTGTTATTGCAGCTGGCAAGGCACAAGAGGAACCAATCAGCAGCTGCCTCCCATCAGCTGGACCAATCAGCGCTCAGCCCATCACATACTGAGCAATGATAAGTGTGCCTGTCAAGAGACAGGTGGGTAGAACTGGTGGTGGTCCAGGTTCTCCATGACTTCCAGGGGTTTCCTCACCTCTCCCCACCGGGGAACAGCCTCCTGACAAACTCAGGACAAAATGGCCTCCCGTGGGTTCCCCTAGCTCAAGGCACCCAGATGGGGCCCCGCCTGGCATCTCAGTGGCACTTTGATATATACTTGAGTCAGCAAGCTCGTCAGAGGTTTCAAAATGTTATGATCGGAAAAGAGAAGCGATGAGTGGAATCAGGTGGAGTTAAATATTTGTCAGACTCCCGCGTATGTCACCCCAGAGACATCCCGACCTTTTCCACAAGGTCACCAGTGGGTCACACGTGGGTGGGGGAAAGGATCCTGTCCCTCCGTGTAGGAGTCATTCAGGTGATCTGGGGGCATTTGGCTGTTTTTTTTATTTTAACAGCTTTATTGGACTAAAACTGTTGTACACGAATCTGCATGTATTGAAAGTATACAGTACAGCTTGAAGAGTTTTGGCAAATGTCTACGCCCATGAAACCATCACCACAGACAAGATAATGAACATATCTACCTATTTATCTCCCCAAATTTCCTTATGCCCGTTTGTCAGCCTCCCACTCCACCCTCCAGCAGCCACCAAACTGCTTTCTGTCATGATAGGCTAATGTGCATTTTCTAGAATCACATGTAGAATCCTAGAGTCACCCAGCATCATAATTTGGAAATCTATCCATGTTGGCGTGTGTGTGTGTGTCAATAGTTTGTTCTTTTATGGCTGATAGAACACGGATACAGCATAGATACACTTGAATTTGTTTATCCATTCACCTGTTGGCAGACATGTGGAGTTATTACAAGTAAAGGTGTAATGAACATTTGTGTACCCAACTTTGTATGAGCAAATGCTCTTTTCTCTCAGGTAAACGCTTAGGAAGGAAATGGCTGGATAACATGGCAGGTGTATGTCTGACTTTTAAGAAACTATCAAAATGCTTTCCAAAGTGAACAGTTTTACATCCCACCAGCAGGGTGTGAGAGAGCCAGTCCCTCCACATCCTTGCCAGAACATGGAATTGTTAGACCCCTTGGTTCTAGCTACTTTAGTGTGCTGACAGCTGTAATTTGTATTTTCCTAATGACCATTAGGGACGTGGAGAATCTTTTCCTGAACTTATTTGCTGCTCATATATCTCTTTAAATAAAATGTCTCTTCAACTCTTTTGCCCATTTTTGTAAGTTCAGATGTTTGCCTTTATATCATCAAGTTTTAAGAGTGCCTTGTATGTTCCAGATAAAACTCTTTTACAAGATACATGTTTTAGGTGCATTTTCTCAGCCTATAGTCCACCTTTTCATTTTTGAAAGTGTCTTTTGTAGGGTAACATTCTTAATTTTCGTGAAGTATAACTAATGGATTTTTTTCTTTTACAATTTGTGGCTTGATAAAGACCTTCAAATTTGTTCATTCATTCATTCACTCATTCATCAGGTATTTACTTAGTGCCCACAATGTGCTAGATGCAAAGAATACAAACAGGATGGTCCCGCTCCCCTGCTGTCCAGGAGAGAGGCAGGCATGACTAGATAATCAAACAAATGAATATATCATCTGAATATGGGTAGGAAGGGAAGGAATGGGACAACGTGAGGCAACAGAATAAGGGCTGTATTTGAGGGGGAACGGGGAAGGCCTCACTTAAGAAACTCAGTTTAAGCTGAGTCCAGGAGAGGTGAAAGGAAGGGGAAGAGGTTTCCTGGTGGCGGGAACTGCGCATGCAAAAGCCCTGAGGCAGGAAGGGGCTTGGGGCATCCCAGGAACAGAGGCCACCAGTATAATTAAGACGAGGCTGGAAACTGACAAGGACCAGGTCAGGCAGGCCCACACAGGAGGTGCCAAGATCTAGTGGCTTATCCCAGGGCAGTAGAGGCCATGGGAGAGGTTTAAGCAGGTGGGAGCATGGAGGGCGGGGGAGATGCTTAGATGAGGCTGGAGATTTGAGTAAGACTCTGGCTCAGTCCTTCTCAGCTGTGTGGCCTTGGGTGAGCCCCTGAACCCCTTCTGAGCCTCATCTCCTTTCTCAGGAAACAGGACTAAGACTCCTCACTCCTTAGGGATCCCCTGAGGGCCTGACGCACTCTTGTGTGGGGCTCAGTCCTCCGTGCTGTCATCTGTGTCATCACAAGTCCATCTCCCCCCTGGGGAGAGGGCATCACAACATCCCTGGGAGGCAGAAGGGCCGGGGTGTCACTTCCATTTTCCAGATGAGAGAACCGAGGTCCGGGGGGGAATGTGACTGGGCCAAGTGTGGCGGTTGGCGGTCAGCGCCCAGGACACAGAGGCTGAGGATGGTGGGTGGTCAGAGCTGGCACTCTCTGGAGCCCCACAGACATGGGTTCAAATCCCATCTCCTCGTCGCCTGGCCTGTTCAGGTGACCCAACCTCTCTGGGCTTCAGTCGCCTCTTCTGTGTAACGGGGCTGTCCTTTCACTGCCTCCCTCATGGGGTCGCTGTGAGAGCTGTAGGAGGTGGTGCAGGTGAGGGGCACCTCCATTTCATAAATAGTGACTGTGGTGCTGGAATCTGGGACTTTCCCCAGCCTGGCAGAGGCTCAGAGTGACCGAGGCCGCCTCATGTGTGAAGCCCAGGACTGAGGAAAAGCTCCCTAGTAAACTGGCAAAAAGGAAGAGCATCAGGGCGAAGGACCAGACACTGACAGCTCGCAGCTTAATAATGAATTGTTCTCACAGCTCCGGGGCGGGGTTTGGGAGGAGGAGCCGCCCTGTGCCTCCCCCGCTTCGTACTTCTCTCAGGGGGACCAGCTGCCATTTCTCCACCAAGACAACAATACCGACAATTACTGATAACCCTAAATCATCACCAACTGCCTGGGGGGATCCGACCCTCCACCAGGAAGGGAGGACCCTAGGGGAGGAATCTGCAGGTAGCACCTCCTCTCCCTCTTCTCTGTGACCGTGGGCTCGTCCCTCCCTGCCCTGGGCCCCAGATTCCCCATCTGCAAAGTGTGGTGTTGAGCTTGATTCTTACAGGAATGGAAAGTGTCACTCACTCTGAGCCATTAAGCTCTCCAGGACGGTCAGGGACTGAGGGGGGGTGGAGGGGAGGATGAGGGGAGCAGGGGCACACGAGAGCCACAGCTCACAGATGATTCCAGGGTGAAAGGCCCCATCCTAAGTGCTCTATACGGATCCACTCAGTGGCTCCTCACACCGGCAACCTGAGACAGACACGATTATTATCCCTATTTTGTGGATGAGGAAACTGAGGCACAGTGTGGTATATTGTGGCCAGAACACTGTCCATAGAGACAGTGATGCACCTGGACCACTTGATGTCCTCTATGACCTTAGGGGAAGAGCTTCATCTCATCTTCAAGGAAGGAGACGAAGAGACTGAAAACAGAAATGACTGTGAGGCCTGCTGCTGCCAGGAGCTGCTGGGCTGATGTCCTTACATGTGGTGTTGCATCTCCAGGACAACCCCTGGAGGAGATATTGTTATCTCCCTGTCACAGGCAAAGTAACTGCTGCCCAGAGAGGTTGAGATACTTGCCTAATGTCACACAGCACGTTTACAATAGTCAGGATTCAAACCCAGGTCCCTCTAATTCTCTCCACCTCTCACAGGCTGCTTTGGAGGCTGGCTCACCTGACCTGCTGCAATAAGGCTGAGCTGGGGGTGGGGCAGATCTGGCTGCCAGCCACCAAGTGCTCTTAGGCCAATAGGCAAAGGAGACCCAGGAAAAGGGGGTCAGGGCAACCTTAGGCTCCCTGTGGGCCGTGGCCAGAGGGTTCAGCTCAGTACTGGGCAGTGAGAGGGCAGGGGAGGCTCAGAGACTCAGGGGGAGGGCAGCTCAGAGAAAGGGTGGACACAGGGGTTGCCCGCAGGATGGGCTCAGGGATGGGGACCCTACTGGGAAGTGAGAATGCGAGACTAGGGAGGATGCTGAGCAGGGCCAGCAAGCAAAGGGCCCTAGCACCTGGGGCTGTGTAGCCCAGAGCTCCAGTCTCCCAGCCAGCCGCCAGCATCTGTTTGGCCTCACCTGCTTTGATGATGGTCCTCCCAGAGGCTAGAGGTGACCTTTGAACTCCCTTAGCTCCCAGCCCTCCGTGGCTCCCTGTTAACATTCAGAGGAAAAGCTGGAGCTCCAGGTATAACCCACAAGCTCCCCACCATGCGCCAATCTACCCCCAGACCACCCTGTGTATGACCTGGTCTCCCTCTGACTTGTCCACTCACTGCGCTCCAGCCACACTGACCTCCTGCTGTTTCTCAAAAAAGCTAAACCTGCTCTGGCCTCAGGGCCTTTGCACTTGCTCTTCCCTCTGCCAGGAACATGCTTCCTTCTGCTGTAACCAAGGTTCTTTCCTTCATTCAGATCTCTGCTCAGATGTCCCCTACAGTATCACCCATCCCAACCCGTCACTCTCTGCCCTCGACCCTACTTTATTTTTCCTTATGGCACTTATAGGCCCTGACGTTATTTACATATGTCTTTGTTTACTGTTTGCCCCTCCCCACCTTATACACTACAACAGGAGCTCCATGAGGGCAAGGACTTGGACTATTCTGTTCCCTGCTGTATCTTCAGACCACAGGACAGTGCCCAACACATAGTAGGTCCTCAGTAAATGAAGAAGTTAGAGCCAGACATCCTTGAGTTCAAATCCTGGCTTCTTTACTCTCTTGCAGTGTGACTCTGGACTGGATCCTTGACCACTCTGAGCCCAGGGTGTCTCATCTGTAAAATGGACCGAATAATCAAGTACCAACTCACAGAGGGGTTGTGGAGTTGTCAGAATTGACCCAGGCTGGGGTCAACTGTGGGGCCTGGTACGTTATAACACACACTCCAGAAATGAGATCTGTAGTTTCTGTTGCTGTTGTTCTGAGCAGTAAGGAAGGGGTTTGGATGCAGTGGTTTTATTTATTCCTTGATCCGTTCCCTCCATCAGCCCGTATCAGCACATCTGCTTTCTGACGCTGAGAACACAGTTGGGCCTAGGGAGGCTCACAGTTTAGTAGAGGGAAGACCAGGGGATCAGTAATGAGGGGCCGTGTATGGAGACAGACGCAGGCTTATTGGTGGAGACATAGGGTGGAGAAGGTTAGCTTTGCAGTAAGAATCACAGAGAAGGGTAGGTGGGGCTGGGTCGTGAGGAATGCGTAAGAGCCTGCCAGGCCGACAAGGAGGGAAAGGCATCCAGGCAGAGGGAAAGGTAAGTGCAAAAGCAGGGGCGGGTGCTTGCCCAGTGTGTCTGCCTCTGCGTGGCTGGTGCAGGGCCACAGAGTTTGGACCATGGCTCAAGGACATGATGGAGCCTGAGAAGGATTTCCAAAAAGAGGGACCCAGTCAACTCTTTGCTGTGAAGGACCCTTCTGGGGCAGAGCGGAAAGTGGGCTGGAAGGGATGTGCTTAAGGGCAGAGAGAGTGTCAGTGCATAAAGCATGAACAGGGCTTGGCCAGAGGACCAGGAGGTCAGTGGTGAGGACCGGCCCCAGGTCAGCTCAGAAGAAGCAGCCAGGCCAGCGGGCTTCACATGGAAGTGTCTGGGCTGCAGAAAGAAGCCCCTTCGGCTCCCAGATGACATCAAGCCCTCCCACCTGACCAGGGCTAGGAAGGCAGGTGGCTGTGAGGTCAGGGAGCTGAGATGACCCTACAGTCAGCCAGGGCATCACCCTCCCAACCCACAGGGAAGTCAGGGAGAAGTGCTTCACTGACTGAAGCCACCACACAGAAACCTGACAAGACTAGAGCAGTTTCCTCTTTCAGAAAGCCAAAGGGAGGCACATTTGTTTCCATGACACATTCCGATTATTCAAGAGACAATGTGATTGTTTTCCTAATTTCGTTCTGGAAAGCAATGAATGGAAGACTCCACTTGCTGTGACAGCCTCTTCCTCCCTCAGGCACTAAACAATAGAAGAAGCTTCCAGGCCTGCTTGCTGGTGCCTGAAATTCCACCGCTGGAGCGTTACTTCTTTGGCTTGCAGTTTTGGCCTTTGTAAAAATGCAAATGCATGCTCAGCGATGAGATACTCAACAAAAATAACTCTGCTCATTCAATCAACAAATATTTAGTGAGCGCCTTCTCTAAACCAGGCAGTGGCTAGAGGCTGGAAACAGAGAAATTAATTAAGACTGATCCATACTTTCAAGGAACTCAAAAGATGTGTGTGTGTGTGTGTGTGTGTGTGTGTGTGTGTTTGTCTACTGGGGGAGAACAGACACAGAAGCCCAACCATAACTGTGTTGCAAGGGATGTGACGGTGGTGGGTACGAGATGTCACGGGAACCCACAACAGGCATGAGCTAGTTATGCGTTGCTGAATGTCATGCTTGGGATCTAATATGTCATGAAAGAAGAGACTCCAGCTGGGGGCACAGCCAGGGTGAAGGAATGGTGTCATGAGCCAGTGTGGTGGGGGACAGGGGACTCCATGCCTCTCTGCAGCTTTGGACACAAGGCAGGACATGGGAGATGGGGCTGGAGCAGCAGGGACAGCTTCTCATCAACTGGATGTTACTACCTGGCTCAGGTGATAGCGTCTGTCACAGTCTTTGCTGCCTTGCCAGCTTCCATCTCCCCTTCCTACCTTAACCTCCCAAGGTCAAGGCCATGCGTGAGGCTCATGTAAACTGGCTGCTGTTCCTCTGTTCATCCCAAGAGCCATGTGGAGACCTCAACCCCGTGCTAGAGCAGCTGGAGGAGACTGAGCATCCAGGCCGCATGGTGGAGACATCAGCTCACACAGATCTTCTAGTACAGCTGCAATTAGACTGCAGGGCAAAAAGAATCATCCCCAAGCCATTTACTTTTCAGCTGCACCTGACCTGGGCAGTCAGTCTCTGGGACTTCCTCCTCAGTCTGCTTATTGGTGTATGTGTGTGTTGGGGGCAGGGGAGAGGACAATGGTAATTGGCCCCTGCCAGAGGACAGATTCAAAGGGGGAAGTGAATCAGTGGGAGTCAGCCCAGAGCCACTGCTCGGCTTTGCTTGGTGGTGTGGACCGCACCTCACTCGTCAATTTATCCATTAGTGTTTTTAATCCTGAGGTTTGCAGTTGCTATTTGGGGAAGTGGGTAACAAACAAGGAATTGCACAAAAGTAATATATGTTGTATTCTCTTATAAATTGTAATACAAGCCACGAAGGGGGGCAGGGTGAGGAGTCAATTGTAAATGATTAAAAGAAGTGTGGCAGAAGTGGCTGAGGATGGGGGGCGGAGTGGGGAGAGGTGACTGATACTTATCTTGGCAGATGTCTTAATCCTCTCAATAACTCAGTCTGTCAATAATCTACACATGTTGATTAAAAGGCAGAGATTGTCAGACTGGATGACAAAGACCCAACTACAAGCCATCTACACCAAAAATGCACTTCAAATATAAAGGCATACAGTTTAAAAGTAAAAGGTTGGAAAAAGATACACCCTGTAAGCATTAATCAGAAGAAAGCTAAAGTAGCTATCCTAGTATCAAAGTATACTTCAGAAAAAATACTATTACTGTGGGTAGAGCAGATAATTTCATATTGGCAAAGGAGTCAAATCATTGGAGGACATACCATCCTAAGTGTTTATGAAACCAACAGAATTTCAAAATATGTGAAACAAAAACTGATGGAAAAACAAGTGAGATGCATCCATTTAAAATTACAGTAAAAGATTTCAATTTCCCTCTTTCAAAACTGATAGTAAAGTATAGTAAAAACAGTAAGGATTTAGAAGATCTGAACAACATAATCAATCAACTTGACATAATCGACAATTACAGAATACTCCAAACAGCAGCAGAATACACATGCTTTTCAAATGCTCGTGGATCATTTGCCAAGACAGATCATAGTCTAGACCATAAAAAATGTCTCAATGAATTTAAAAGGATTCAAGCAATACAAGTATGTTCTCTGACTACAATATAGAATTGAATTAAAAATTAATAGCTGTGAAAGATCTCTGGAAAATCACCAATTATTTGGAAATGAAATAACATTTCTGAATAGCCCAAGGTCAAATAAAAAATTAAATGGGAATTAGAAAGCATTTTGAACTGAACGAAAATTAGAAGCCACATATCAAAATTTGTGAGATACCACTAAATCAGTACTTAGGATCTTCGTTGTAGCGCTAATGGCCTATAATGGAGAAAAGGAAAGACCTCAAGTCAATAATCTCAGATTCGATCTTATGAATTAGGGGGGAAAAAAGATCAGATGAAACCCAGAGTAAGCAGAAGAAAGGAAATGATTAAGATCAGAGTAGAAATCAATGAAATAAATAACAGAAAAATAAAAGAGGAAACAAATCAAACAAAAGCTGGTTCTTTGAAGAGAACAGAAAAACTGATAAAACTCTAGCCAGACTGTGTGGGAGAAAAAAAAAAAAGACACAAATTACAAACATTAGAAATGAGAGAGGTAACATCAGTGCAGATTCTGCAGATATTAAAAGGATAATAAGGGAATATTATGAACAACTTTATGCCAATAAATTTAACAGCTTAGAAGAAATGGGTGAATTACTTGAAAGATATAAACCACCAAACTCACTCAAGAAGAAATACATGACATGAATAGTTGTAAATCTATGAAACACATTATGAAGTTAAAATTTTTTTCCTAAAAGGAAACTCCAGGTCCAGACGGCTTCACTGTTGAATTCTTACTAATCATTTAAGGAAGAAATAGGACCAATTCTGTACAAAGATTTCCCCCTAAATGGAAGTGAGTGACTATTTCCCAACTCATTCTTTGTGGTCAGCATTTCTTTCACACCAAAACCTGATGAAGACATAACAAGAAAACTACAACAAATATTCATTATGAAATTAAATGTAAAATTTCTAAACAAAATTGTAATAGGTAAAATCCAGCAATATACGAAGAAGATAATGCCTTATGACTAAATGGAACTTATGTCAGGAATGAAGAGTTGGCTTAACATCTGAAAATCAATGTAATTCATCATATTCAGACAATAAATTACAATGAAAACTCAAAAAAACAAAAAACCCAAACAAACAAAAGAAAAACTATATGGTTATCTTAAATGATAGAGAAAAAAGCATTTGACAAAATCCAACATTCATTCCTGATAAAAATTCTCTGTGAACTAGGAGTAGAACTGACCTTCCTCAACCTAATAATGGGCATCTAAAAAACCCTATAAAAACACATTTTTGTGGTGAAAGACATTGTTTTACTCCTAAAATGGGGCATAAGATTTATGCTTACTCTTACCACTTCTATTCAATATTATACTAGAAATTCTGATCAGTGTAATCAGAAAAGAAAAAACTACAGTCACACAGTAAAAAAAGAAATAAAACTGTATATATTCACGTATAACATGATTTCTTATGTAGAAAATCTGGTGGAATTTGTAATACAAAAAAAAATTAGAGCTAATAAGTGAGTTTAGCAAGGTTGCAGGATATATGATCAATATGCAAATAACATGTGTAATTCTAAATGCTGGCAACAAATGATCACAAATAAAAATTAGAAAAACAATACAGCATGAAAATATGAGATTGTTAGGGATCTGATAAAAGATGTGCAATTCCTATACACTGAAAACACTGTAAGTTTCTCTCTAATTGTTCTGTAGATTCAATACAATCCCAATTAGAAACCCAGCAATCTTTTCTATAAATGTTCACAAACTGATACTAATATCCTTGAATACATGTAAAAGACCTAGAATACTCAAAACAACTTTTAGAAAGAACAACAAAGTTGGAGAACTAACAGTATCTGATTTCAAGGCCTATTATAAAGTTATGATAATCAAGACAGTGTGATATTGGTATAAAGAATGACATATAGATCGATGGAACAGAATAGAGTCCAGAAATAAACTCACGCATAAACAGATGCCTGATTTTTGACAATTCTGTTGAAAAGTAATAGTCTTTCTAACAAATGGTTGTGGGACAATTGGGTATCCATATGCAAAAAAAAAAAAAATAAATCCCTCTGATCCATACTAAATGTAAAACCTTAAACTATAAAGCTTCAGAAGAAAGCATAGGAGAAAAAATTATCATGTTGGCTTGGGCAAAGATTTCTCAGATATAACATCAAAAGCACAGCTCATAAAGAACAAACTGATAAGTCAGACTTCATCAAAATAAAAAATTCTTCTCTTTGAAAGACACGTTTAAAGAGAATGAAAAGATAAGCCACAGACTGGAGGAAAATATTTGCAAATCATATGTGTTCGCTAAAAGTCATGTATCCATAATATATCATGAACTGAAACCTCAGTGTAAGAAGACAAATAACCCAGATTTTAGGGAAAAAATTTGAACAAATACCTCATCGAAACAGGTAGCAAATAAGCACATGAACATAGGCCCAACAACAGTAGTCTTTAGGAAAATACATATTAAAACCACAGTGAAATATTGAAACTCACCTGTTAGAGTGGATAAGATTAAAAAGACAGATCATACCTTGCATTAAGCATTTTACGTGTAACCCTCCAGCAACCCACCAAGGAAGAGTCTTTTTTTATCCTCTTTTAACAAGTGAGCAAGTCCTACTCCTTATAATGCAAGACCTAGGAAGGCCTCAGTGTATCAACCAACTCAATCCCTACCCTGATCCACTTCCACTACCACCTCTATTTTTATTGATAAGGAACCTAAGGGTCCCTAAGTTGAAGTGGCTACCCGAACTCACAATTAGTGACTTTATTGAGTTCCTATGGTTTATCTCTACCTGGAGCTAACAATTTATGGAGTTGAGAGAGTTGGATCCCATTATGAAATGCTCCACCTGTTTATTTACTTGGTGTGAGATGAAGGTTGTACATACATATGTACATCTGTGTGTGTGTGTGGTCATGTGTGAATGTGGGAATACATGTCTTCACGTGGGTAATCACATCAATGTGCCTCTATTGGATGTTCTGGTGTATGTATATGTATACTTATATATCTACTACCTTCTCTTAATTTCACAGAAACTGCTCTGGGTCTTTTTTCAAAAGGCTTTTGGGCTTATGCGTGGCAAGTATGACTTACTCTACTTTTCAGCAGACCAGCTCAATCTTCCCATCTTCAGGTGGAGGGTGGATTGAGCTGTTTTTGCCCCTTTCCTCATTGGTGTAGCCACTGAAGAATGAAATCATGGTCCTTAGAAAGTAGAGTTGGCTGTCATTTTCACAGACAAAGCTGTGAGTTTGGATGGCTTAAAGATCATCATCTAAGTGAGATGTGACTTCAGAGGCATGAAGAAGTATCCTTCTTCTCCAAAGACACAAAGCTAAAAAAATAGTTAGATACATAAGTGCTACCAACCTAAAATACAGACCTGAAGTTCTCTTCTCCACCACCTCTCTGCCTGACTAACGCCTACTCACATCGGATTAAAGTTCATTCTCCCCAAGAAGACTTCTCTGATCCACATGTTCCCTTTCCAGTTTCCATGATCCCTTGTGCCTGTTCCAAGCCATCACATCTTACAATACTGGACAGAAAGAGGTAGAAAGAGATTGATGGGTAAGGGTCATGGGAGAACTTGCCATATCTTGTTTGGGGTAGGTAACCAATATCTGTATAGGTTTGTCAAAAGTCACTGATCTTATTTAAAATATGTCTTTTTTATTGTCTGTAAGTTATAATGTAAAAACTTATAGTCTAATGAAATTGACTAAAAATATTTACTCCTCTGTCCTCAGTAGTACTCAGTTCCTCTGTTCTCCATTCATCCCTCACAGGGTGGGGACAGAATAGGGAATTTATGATGAGAACTCACTTGTTGAAATGCTAATCCTGTTTCAGTACCACGGACAGAGGCCACCCCAATGAGGAAGGGGTGGAGGGTGTCCACATTGTTACAGGCCCAGGAAGACATGTGGGAAGTCCAGATCATGTTAGGTCATCTGGTCCAACTCTTTGCATCTACTCAATGTGTTATCTAGACGACTACATATTTACAAATGTCCAGAGAATGTCATCAAGCCATGGTGGGGAAAGCAACAAGGGAAGTTTAGAAAAATACAGGGCTAGTTCCCAGCTCCTACCACTTGCTCATGCCATGACCTTGGGAAAATCATCTACCTCATCTGGTCTCCAGTTTTTGTTTCTTTTTTTTTTTAACTTTAAAATGAGGGGCTGCTCCTTATGATTTCTAAGGGCACTTCTAGTAATGATCCCCATGATAAAATCCTGGCTTCTAGCTTTGCAAATCACAATTCCTGGTTATAGATCATATGTCATCATCATTGAAGGGAACCTTCCCTCATCCTGGATGTCCACACCCCTCTGCCCTGAGCCATTCTGGTACCCAGTCTTGTTAGGCAACGGAAGTCATGAACCGTCATGGACAAAGACTCAAAGATGGCCCATTTTGACAAGTGAATGGAATTTTGGTATCAGACAGAACTGAGATTGGGTCTGGGCTGCACTCCTCACCCTTTGTGGGATTTTAGAAACATCACTTCATTTTCTGAGCCTGACATGATATTGAGTATTTGCCTGACTCAGGCTGAGCCAATGAATTCTCCTCTCCCATCATTCTAATATTTGCACCCATTGTTTTGCAATTGTATACACGACAATGGTTCACTCATAATTCTCTACTTAAGTCTCTTCTTGATTGATCTACTAGATGAAATTTGCCTTCGACTTCTTATTATAATATTCATTATAGCCACCATTAGAACATGGATTCATAGCTGTACTTGCCACTAATATAATAGCCATTGGACTGATATGAATAATTCTTGCTGTCATTAACATAATCAAAAGTTGTTTACTGCACTCTTTCACTTGCATGGTCTGGATCTCTGTGCCTGTCCATGTTTCACTTGGTTTGGGTCAACCCATGTGCTCCTCTCCAAAAACACAGCCCTTTCTCCTCCAGTTGCCACAGTCAGTGGGATAAGCTCTGCATCCCTTCCTGAAAGAACACATCACTTTGTAGATTTGCAAGAGCTGCTGCTGATGCTCTTGTTGCCCTGCCAGAAGTGACCTGAGCCAGGTATGTGCTAAGGATTTTGCCAGAATCATCCCTATGAGAGAGGTGACACTCTCATTTCCCATTTTATAGATGTGGAAACTGAGGTTTAGAAAGGTTGAGTGAGTTTCCCTCAATCACTTAACTGATGAGTGATGGAGCCAGCATTTGATTTCAGATGTTTCTGATCCTAGAGCCCATAATTTTGGCATTTTGCATCACAGAAAGGAGCCTGTTCTGTCCCCACCCTGCCCCACTCCTCTGTATTCCTTCCCACCTCCTGCTCTTTGCCCACAGCCCAGAATGGACAAGTCTCCCTTGGATAGACATCCTAAAATCTGTGATTCCATCTCATTTGTTGTGACAGGGAAGATCTCCCTCTTTCTATAGGGAGCATTCCAGGGACCCCAAGGCACTGCAGCCCAGCCTGAGACCCTTCCTCTGGTTCTAGACTTTCCTGCCTGAGAGCTAACACATCGCTTTCCCCTTTGCTCCTGCCAGCAGCTTGGCTGTGTCCTTGACTCCACATCAAGCATCACTTTGCTGCAGATGTCTGAGGTATGGCATTCTGTCAGGGTTTATCCCACACAATTGGGCTAAGGAGTTTCTGGAGCTCATATAAACCTCAAGCATTTGGGGAAATAGAACATTATACCCACTTGAAAGACAGGAAACTGAGGCCAGAGTGGCAGATTCTTGAAAGTGAAAGAAACCTTAGAAATCATCAACCTCCTTGTGCAGATGAGAAAACAGACCAAGAAGGGAAGTGACTTGGCAAGATGGCCAGCACCAGAGCTCAGGGCCCCAGGATTCTCAGGCTCCCATCAGGAACACAGCCTGTGAGCAGGTCCGGGGTTTTGCTTGTCCATTCATTTGCCTTTTAAGTGTGATTTTCACTTAGCCTGCTCTGCAGAGAAACCACGGGTGGGACAGGAGTTGTCTGGATTCAGGCTCAGAGTCCCAGGCCTGTCATTGATTCTGTGTGTGTGGTCTCAAGTTTTCTCATCTGGAGAACGTTCTTTGTCTGGACCAGGGTGCTGAGTTTGAGTCCTCTGGGTATTCTGGATGTGCTTAGAGGCTCTTGCCAACCTGCCCCCTCCAAAGGACATCAAAGCCAGCTGTAGCTTTTGCAACTGAGCTGATCTCAGCTTGGCAGCAGCCTTTTCAGCTCCCCAACAATGATTTAATTCTTCCTACTGGAAACCCTGACCCATGAGTGAGGGCTCAATAAATTGATGTGTCGAAATTACCATTTCCTGAGGCATCTCTCATCAGCTGTGAACAGGCAGTTGTTCGAATGCTTTTGAATGAGCCCTGGAGTCCAGCTGGGACAAGTCTCTCTCTCCAGAGTGACATTTTCTGGGAGGTGGCATTGAATTATATCATATTATAAGAACATCTTACTCTGTTCTTTAACCTTATTTAACTAGAGTGAGAACTTCCCGCTGAGTCTGAGGACTTCTCCTAGTAGGAGGGTGTCCCGGTTTTTCGGACCTGATTGTGTTACAGACGGTGGAGTGAAGGTCTCAGGGGGTGGCAGGCTGCGTAGTCATCAGACCCTTGGATGTGGTGGAGAAGGCTGGCTTTGGCAGGGCCAGGCATGCTTGCATAGATGTCTGTAGTACACACCCAGCTCAGATGCCCTGGAAACACAATTGTATGTTCATTCATTCATATACTCACTAACGTTTACACTCACTCAAGAAATACGTATTGACCATCTCTTTATGGGGTGAGAGGGACATGCCCTCGGTCTTGCACAGGAGAGAGGCTCTGTCATGAGATGTGCCTTAATAGACATCAGGACACTTACTGCCCCTGGGGACGTGGAGGGAGGTAGACATCTGCCTTAGAGTGGGTGCCCCAAAGCAGACACAGGATAAGCACTTGGATTCTGGTGGTTGATTTGGGAGGTAATTTCAGAGAGCATAAGTGAGAGTACAAAGAATGAAGCAGAGAAGGGAGTGAAGCCAACAGAAGGAGCATCCATGAGTGGGTACCTCTAGTCCACTGGGGCTCGGTCCCTCTGGGGACCTCTGGGGAACCACGTCAAGACACCTAGGAACCATCCTCTTGGCTACAGGATAGGCTGGGGTCTTTATCCACTGACTCTCCTCCCCACCGTGCAAGGGGCGCTCCCGGGATATGCTAAGTCCCCTGCACCTGGACGTTGTGGAGCTGGAGAAAGCCCACAGGCAAAGAAGACGGGAGTAGCCACTTGAGGAAGAGGCCGTCAGTGTGCTGGGAGCTGCCCACTGCTGCAGGACAACTCAGGATGGGCCAAGGAGCCACGGGCTTAGATGGCAGCAGCAGGTGCTGCAGCGTTGTTCAAGAGGTGACATCTGAGGGGACCTTGGAGAAGGAGTAGGTGTTTTCAGTGTGTGTGAGGCATGGCGCACCAGGGCACCTGGAACAGTGCGGGACGGGGCAAGAGGTAGCATACTGTTTAAATACACTTGCTGCTGATGGGAAGGAGAGAAGCAGCTGGAGGGCCAGGAGAGCTCGAGAGGATCTGTTTTCAGGCCAAGGATGGGAGAGGTTTGGGCAGGCTGTGCATAGGGAAGGTTTGGGCCACTGAGGTGGAAGGTCTAAAGGAAAGAAAGAGAGGGGTGGGCAAGCAGGACACGGGAGAGCCAGGGTCCTTGTGGACACCTCTGCTGGGGGTGAGGCTGTTTAGAGAGGACCACAGAGATGGCCTTCCTCTGGACCGGAGCACCTCTGCCCTTGAGATGGGTGAGAGCAAGCAGATAAGGTAAAAGGGGGTGTGTTCCTCCACCTCTGTTTCCCCAGTGTTGGAGGAGGCAATGACCGGCAGCAGGTGAGGGGTCAGGGGTCTGGGATGGTCTTGGGTAAGGGGAGGGGGAGCAGAGCAGGAGGAACAGAAAACAATGCTCCTGGACCAGCTCCCTCTTCTCTTCCTCTTCCCCCTCCAGAGAGAGGGGGCAGGAGGAGGCAGGTTTAGATGCATTGTACTTTTCATGAAAAGGCTTTCTCAGCTCCTGGGATCCCGCCAGCTTGGGCCACCACCACCTCACGCACATTCATGACGCTGATTCATCTGGCAGTGCATTCTGCAGCCCTACTGTGTGCCAGTCCTCAACAATGTGCGGTTTTCTTAGGTTCCACGCTCATCCGGTAGGTGGAGAAAGCAGATGATGGATCACGGTGACCAGGGCTGGGGCTCGGCGGGGAAGGGATCCCACAAAGAGAGCATCCCCTGACTACAGACAGGAGAGCTCTGGTTTCCTGTCTCCTCTCCATCCCTTAGGCCACAGGGAGAAGGGAGGGCGAGGCTGGAACGGTTAGGGGGCCTACTCTCTGCCTCCCACTTTAGCTTTGCTCCTGGGCTAGTTCTTCCCCTCTCTGGGCCTCCATTAATCAGGAAGATAATAAGATCTGTCCTCCCAGGCTTACAGGGTCCTCACAGTGTCCCAGGAAGTACTGGACACTAATGGGCGGAGGGATCTTTGGAAGCGGAGAAGAGAAGCTCAGATGTTCATGGTTATTTATCGTGATTTCTCCACCTCCGTTTCTCCATCTGACATTGAGAAAGCCTGGAACCCGCACACCCGGGCTCCTGCCAAGCCATCACTTTGCAAATCACCCCGGAAGGAGCTGTTTGAACTGAAAGCAGAGGTTTTCAGTGCCTCTTTCTGGCCAGCCCTCAGAAAAATCCCTTATCTTTGCACAGAAACCAGATGGCTCTCATCATAGATCTGAAAAAGGAGGAGTTGATGAGAGAGGCTGGGATGAGAGGAGTCAGAGGGAGCTCGAAGGACGGAGATGGGAGGGAGCATCAGAAGAGACCATGCGACAGACAGCGCAGGGTGGGAGGACGGCTCTGTGGGAAAGAAGCTGGAGCAGTGGGGGTCTCTGACTTCCAGGGATCAGACACAAGCTGAGGCTCTGTGGCGGGGGGGGGGTACCCTGCCCCCAGCTCCCTGCCCCCAGCTCTCTTCAAACAGAAAATGCGGTTGAAGAATAAGCGCAGCCCAAAGTACAGCGATCACTTCCAAATGGGCAGAAAACATCATTTCTGGGAGGCTCCCCCTTCCCACCCCAGGAGAGAGCTGCTTAGAGCTTAGATGTGCTTCCTTGTCCTTGAGAAAAACATCTTGGCTCCTGGCTTCAGCTGACTCAGCCACCCCCACCAAGTGAGAACTCAGCAGACAAGGAAACACCCAGCAGTGCTCTCCGCAGACCTACTGTGTGCCAGCCCTGTGCCTGGGGAGGCAGCTGATGATGGAGCTCAGTGGTGGGAGTGGGTGGGGGAGGGGGACTGAGCTTGGCTAGCATGGAGGTGGGGATGGCAGCCTGGTTTAAGGTCCAGAGAGGGTTCAAGTGGCTGATGTGGTCAATTAGACTGGCTGGTGCTGCTGTGCATTTTCCAGGAGCCCTGGCTCAGCAATCCTACAGCGAGTCTGCACCCTGTATGTAGCAAGGAGGTAAGCCCAGCCAGCCCTGCAGCTTGTCACATAGCCATCCGGCCAAGCCCTGTCTAGAACAACTGGCCTCCAGACAGATTATGAAACATGAATGAGAGTACATTGTTGTATAAACACTGAGTTTGGGGTAGTTTGTTACACAGCAATGGCTGACTGATACAAGTGCCTAACATATATCAGGCATTGCGTTTAGCACAGGGGACAAGAAGGGGACAAGATTCACACAGTTCCACCCTCTTGGGGCTCATAGTCTGGTTGGGGAGGCAGTCAATGAATAAACCACCAATGAATAAGCCGTGAAACCTAAGATGAGGGAAATATACTGGGAAATGCCCCAGGGAGTGCGAGGAGGCCGACTCTGGGTGGTCAGGGAAATCCCCTGGAGGAGAGGATGAGTGTGCTGAGACTCGCCTGGTGAGAAGAAGCCAGGTGAAAAGCTGAGAAGAGCATTAGTGGTAGAAGCAACAGCAGGTGCCAAGGTCATGTGTCACAGGGACTCACGGCTGGAAACAAACAGACAAATGACAGTAAGGACAACAACAGTGAAAGCCAGTGTTTACCGAGCATGCGCTAGGGGCTGTTTTAAGCCCTTTACTAAAATGATCTCATTTAATTTTGACAACGTACCAAAGAAGAAGTAGGTGTGTTAGTTTGGAATTCTTTGGGTTGAGAATTACAGAGACCCAACTCAAACTGGCTTCACCAAATGGGAAATTGAGAGGCTCACAAAAGTGGGGAAATGAGAACAAATAGCTTTAGGCAGAACTTCAGGAACTTCAGTTAGGTCAGTGGAATCTCTCCTCTCTCCCTCTCTCTCTGTCTCTCTCTCTGTCTCTCTCTCTCCCCCCCCCCTCTCTCCACCCCCCCTCTTGGCCTCTGCTCATTTGACTTCTTTTTCTGTGGAGACATCTCTCTCCCTTTGTGGCTGAACCTCTTCAAGAGGGAGCAGAGAGAAGAGATGTGAGAATCATAACCATCGACAGCTCCAAGCTCACGTCGTCCCACGGGTGACTTTGGAGGGAAGAAAGCACACTCTCTCTCTGTGTCCACATACATAATCCCAGAAAGGAATCGGACCAGTCACCTGCTCACTCCTTGAAACTGTCATGTGATTGGTCCAGCCTGGGCTTCTTGCTCCATCTAAGTAGACAGAGTAAAGGCTGTGACTGGTAATCTTATCAGGATGGTGTGGTCTAGGCAGCAGTGATGAGAACTGCTCTAAATGCAGGGTGGAGGGGGAC
Source organism: Vicugna pacos (assembly GCF_048564905.1). Lineage (NCBI taxonomy): Eukaryota > Metazoa > Chordata > Mammalia > Artiodactyla > Camelidae > Vicugna > Vicugna pacos. The sequence goes on from NC_132999.1 coordinate 46,615,931, forward strand.
CAGTTATCAGAAGAAGAGAGGAAATCAGAGTAGACAGAAAAAGTAGATTTTATTATTCCAACTTGACAAACAAGGAAGCTGAGTCTCAGAGGATAAATGATGTTAGTCAGTAGGTGGCAAAGCAGAACCTCAAATCCATCTCTGCCTGACTCAAAAAGCCCCCAAATCTTAACCATCAGGCTCTTAACCTCTCAATCAGCCCCTAAACCTAAGCCCCAGTAGGACTCAGCTCATAATTCCAACCAGACAGGAAGACTCTCAAAGCTCAGATGCACAAGCCCCCGGAAGGCTCGAGAGTTTACAAACCTAAGCTTCACGATGGCTTTAATGTGAGGCTGCTTCGCTTTCCTTTCTCCAGGGTGTGAACACGCTGTACCAGGCTGTCTCTCGTTGTCTGAGCAGCACTGAGAGTGAGCGAATCAAAGAGGGTAGAGACCACGGTTGTTATTGCCAGCGGCGACATTAGCCAAGAGTTAGAAGATGCCTTAAGGGCACTTAAGTATGAGGTGTTAGTCATCTGAACTCGCTCTCTGGCAAAGCACGCAGCCCCAAACAGACACAACAGGAGCCCCTCTTCCCGCCCCTTGGTTCTTCCCCGGGCTGCTTCCCAGCAGCCACATCCTCTCTCTACCTCTCCTTCCAGGCCCAATCTGTTAAATTTCATTGATTTAAGGGGTGATTCATAGCCACACAGCTCATCAAACCTGGAAGGATCTTAGGGAGTCTCTGGTCCAACTTTGCTCACTTAACCACTGAGAAAACAGAGCCCTGGAGAGGCTGGGCACTGGTTCAAGGTCAGTGAGGCAAGGATGGGGCGTATTATACACCAGGCACGTCCACATAGCTTATTTCATCTCCACACGACAGCCCTGTGAAGTAAATGCCACTATCTCCCAGTTTACTCATGGGAAAACTGACTCTCAGAGAGGTTAAGTGCTTGCTCGTGGTCACACAGCTTGTAAGTAACAGAGTTGGTTTTCAAATTTATTTTTGTTATTAAAGTGCAAGCTGTGACCGCCTGCGCCCATCATGTGTCTATTTGGAGTTTCTCTTCTCTCCGTCCCTGCTCTCCTGTGTCCTCTGGACCTCTGCTACCTCTGTATGCCAGGTTCCCTTGTCACCTGGCTTGCAGTTACCTTTCACCAAAGGGAGGCTCTGGGGGAAAACTTGAAGGTGCATGGAGAGGGGTGCCTGGGGTGCTCTTTCTCTCTTTTTTCCTGACAGACTCAAAAGGAAGAATTTCCTGCTTCTCTGGTGCTGCTTTCCATGTGCACTGGCTTCTCCCCTTGCTGGGGGGCTCTGGCAGCTGTGGGGTCAGTGATTGTGACAGCAGCAGCAGCAGTAGTGGTGACACAGGACACCCTAGAGCCAGCAGGAGGAGTGATCCCGAGTTCTGCTAACAGCGCCTCGCTCCTAGGGTGGTAGAGGCTTCCTGAAGTCGGTAGTGGCTTCCTGAAGTTGCTGACCCCTTGTCATTTCACGGTCAACTTCCACTCCTGTAGCTCTTTTAACATAGTTGTAGGCACTCCCTTCAGCCAGATCTCCTAAGTTTGAAATTTCTCTGTGGTTTCCCTAAGTGAACCCTGAAGTTTCCGGCACTTGTGCCCAGGAGTGAATTGCAAGGAACAAATCATCAAGAAGGGGACTTGTGGGAAAAAAAAAAACAACTAAAAATAGAGCCACTATATGATCCAGCAATCCCACTCCTGGGCATATATTCAGAGAAAACTCTAATATATAAGAAGATACATGCACCCCAGTGTTCATAGCAGCACTATCTACAATAGCCAAGACAGGGAAGCAACTTAAATGTCTATCAACAGAGGACTGAATAAAGAAGATGTGGTACATATACACAGTGGAATATTACTCAGCCATAAAAAGGAATGAAAAATGCCATTTACAGCAACATGGATGGACTTAGAGATTATCATACTAAGTGAAGTAAGTCAGACAGAGAAAGACAAATATCATATGATATTAAAAAAGAAAAAGAATAGGACTTGGGTGTTGGCCGTCTGGTGAGGGGAGATGCCCTTAGTACCAGGGAAAAGTGGAATCCTGGGACTCCCTAGATGTAGTGACATCAAAATTGCTTAAATTATAAAAATTTATCAAAATTCTTTCAATTAGGTGGTTGCGTGGGATGCAGTGTCAATTGAAGGCAAAACTTTAGGTTGACCCAGTGGCTGCTTAATTTAACCATTACAGAAGTGTCAATAACTATTTGCAAGGATCGTGGGGTACAGTGATTACTTATGACTGATGCCCATGCTGAAGAGTTTACAGAAGAGAAACTCCCAGCTTTAAACTATCAGCTCAAAGCATGGTCACAAACTTGGGGACCTCCTCTGATGGCTCTGCAGGTATCTCTTATCTTTGGTCACTGCAGGACAGACACAGCTGAAAATCAGACCCTGAATTCACTCACGTCAGTTCCAGAATTACAATATGTGTTGAAGTCACCATGTTGCCAGTGCTCACATGTTAAGGCATTTTCTGGGAAAGAGAGAGACCCTGAGAATCATCAGGAGAGCTCAGGTGAATCTGAGCATCTCACTCCTCCACATCTCTCTGAGACCCCTTTGTCATCAAAAGCAGGCTTCCCTCCTCTGCCTGAGGAAACAAACCTTCAATTCTTGAACATTCTATGAGAATAAAAACACAGACGTGGTGATTCCAATCACAACCCCATTTGGCTGGCCTGATGGGCCTGTGCAGAAAGCAGTCATATCTTAGAAAATAATCATAAATTACCACAAAATGAATCAGGGAGTGAATCCAATGGCAGCAGCTCTACTTCTGGCATCATGGGAAAAGAACACTGTTTCAGACACTGAGGACTGTGGTTTCCAGGGGTTTGGGGAGAGGGAGGGATGAGTGGATGGAGCACAAGGGATTTTTAGAGCAGTGAGATTATTCTGTATGATACTATAGCGGTGGCCACATGTCATTATGCATTTGTCAAAGCCCATAGAATGTACATCAAGAGTGAATCCTAATGTAAACTATGGAATTTGGTTGATAATAATGCACCTATGCTGGTTCATTATTGTACCTCTTACCCAAATCTTGTCACCAGTACCTCCACCTTGTGATCTCCTTAATCCCCAGGTCACATTTTAGTCCCAGCCCGTGAGTCAAGGGAAACATTTGCCCCTGGCCATCTCTCCACTCAAGCCAAGTGAGCAAACAGGTGCTGCTTGAAGTTCTCTTCCCTGATGGAACATCCCTTCATTTCTGCCTTTCAGGGATGCTCCCCAGTGGGATACGCTGCTGCGTTCCCATTTCCACTTCCACTGGGGCCAGCACGTCATGAAGAACTATGTGTAAGCCAAACCCAGGTGTTTTCTGCTTCAGTCCCCTCATCTCGGGGAGCCTCCCGTGAGACCCTTCACGTGAGTTGGGGGAAACCAATGCAGCAGGAGCGTGCGTAGTAGGATGAGCGTCCTGCTTGTGTAACTTACCTGTGCCCTTGAACCTTTCTTGAGCTTAAACTTGCACAGACTACTTTCACTTTTACCAGCCTTCTGACTTGTTCATCAATTTTGTCAGAAGGGTGGAACCCTCCTACATGAGACGCGTAGAGCCCCCGTGCCCCTTACACCGTGGGAGGACGCAGAGAGAAGACAGCCTGTGTGAACCAGGAAGTGGTCCTCGGCAGGCACAGAACCTGCCAGTGCCTTGATCTCGGACTTCTCTCCTTCCACAACTGTAATAAATAAATTTCTGTTGATCACAAGCCACCCCATCTATGGTCATTTTGTTACAGAAGCCCAAAAGGATTAAGAGGCCATTTATGTGTGCTCATTCTTTTCGTCCGCTATTTTGTATTAGAATTGTTTATAAGGATTTAGATAATTGTAGTTTTGTTCAATGAACTGAATATCCAGGTGAGGCAGTGATAAAATTGAAAGAATTCTCATCATTCAGAGTTGAAGAAAGTGGCTGATGGAACTTAGCGTCTTCCCTCCCTGGGAAAGATGAAAGGATATGTTCGCTTACAAGAGGGTTAACCATACCAGGTGGAAACATAAGGCTGTACCAGTTATTCATGGCAGCTGTTGTTACTCATAAATATGAGTGGAGGGGTGAGCATGCATGCTGAGTGGTCAAGGGGTGACAGTACCCCTGTTTGCTGTCAGCATCAGTCCCAGTCTCCCCTCCTCTACTCTATGTTGTAGGGATGGAAACTACATTACCCAGCATCCTTTGCTAGCAGCCCTCCTGTTACATCCGGCCAATGGGAGGTATCAATGGTGAGGGGCTGACTGGAGGAGGAGGGAAGCCATTGTTCTTCCACTCTTTCTGGTCCTTCTCTGCAGCAGAGGGTGACTATAGGCTCAGCAGATGTGTTCCAGTTGATCCACAGTAAATTAATTATTCACCCAACAGATAAAGAATTGAATGGAATACAGTTTCTGCCCTTAAGGAGCTCACAATTTAGAGAAGGCTTAGAAAACCATGGTCCTCGAGACAGATCATGCCTGCCACAGCTTATAAGGGCTGCAAGTTAAGAGTAATTTTTAAATATGTAAATTATTAGCCAGAAAAAAATCAACAGAAGAAGATTTTGTAACCCATAAAAACTGTATGAAGTTTGTGTTTTAGAGTTCATAAATAGAGGGTTTTTTTTTTTTTTTTGGAACACGGTCAGGCTGGCAGAGATGAGAAGTTGCTACAGAGACAATATGGTTTAAAGCCTGAAATATTTACTGTCTGGCCCTTTACAGAAAACATTTGCCAATTCCTGACCGAGAGGATGAGACAGAGGGAAGCAGGGATGTGAGGCGAGAGCCCTAGGGGCGTGAACTGAGCCCTGCTGGAGGGTAGAGGAAAGGGAGACTGCTTCTGGCAGGAAGAGCTTCCAGGCAGAGGAAACAGCTCCTACAAAAGCCTAGAGCTATGAACCCCTCATGGCTTGTGTGGGATGGTTTGTAGATTACTGTGGGATAAGAGGTAAGGCAGAGAGGGGAGGAGGCTGGAAGGGTCAGAGCCAGACTGGGAAGGGCCTTCAGCACCCAAAGGCGGGGGTGAGACTCATGCTGGGGTGGCAGAGAGACATTGCAGGCTGTGGGGTCAGGGTCTTTGGGGAAGGTCACTCTGGGCACAGAATGAAGGGGTTACATGGGAGTGTGACAAGAAGCAGGAGACCAGTTAGGAAGGCAGCTGAGGGCACGAGGAAGAGCTTGAGTTGTCCATCTCTAATCTGCCTCTTTCTAGCTGTGTGACCTGGGACAGGCGCCTAACCTCTCTGAGTCTTCCTCATCAGTCTGGCTAGGATCGCAATACCCTCCTGTGAGAGCTGTCGGGAGGATTAGATGAGCTGATGTATTAAGGCATTTGGTTCTCAGTACATTTGGAGAGTGCTGCAGCCGTTCCTGTTAAAGTCACAGAAACAGCCTGTTGGGCCGACCTCCCACCCCAGCTCCCAGGTGTCCCCTGAGGCCCCACCTGCTGGGCTGCTCAAGACCATGAGTCCTGAGAAATGGACAGAGCAGGAGAGGTGGTTCCCAGAGTCCGAAGAAGGAAGGGTCAGGGCTGGTTTGCATGACTGCCCTGGGCCCCAGGAGAGACCCTGGGGAGGAAAGTTGCTGGTAGAGGTAAAACTTACACCCTCAGGCAGCAGAGCTGGCCAGAGACCCCAGCTTTCTCCACCTTTCACTATCAGGCTCTGGGACCTTGAGAGGGTTCTCCAACGTGGATGGCCACCAAAGCCTCTTTTCCTGGCACCTTCCAGGCATCCTTCAGAGCTCCCCAATCCAGCTCCTGGGAGCCAGGTGTCTTGTCTCACCAATGGGACCATGAATGCCCCCAGCCCACAGCCTGGCTTCTATGGCTCTCATTTCTTTTCCCTCCACGCTGCCCAGTGGCCTGGGCCTGACCCACGTAGAGGGAGGCCTGTCTGGCACAGTGCCCAGCAGGCCACCTGGCCACACAGTGTGGTCCTTCAGGTCCATAAAAGCCATGGTTCCAGGGCTGGGCGTGTAGGAAAGAGACACTGGGGTGGTCACCGCCATGGCCTCCAACAGCTGGTGGGAACTGAGTGACCACCCTCCATCTGAAGGTGAGACCACCTTTCCAAACCTCAGAGCTGGAAAGGACATTAAGCCACCCAGCCCCAGCCCACCCAGTTCATGGATCTATCCAAAGAAGTCAGTGTCCCAGCCAGGACCAGATCCTTGGGCTCAGGACTCTCCCTCCAGTGCTCCATCCATCATACTCCCTGCCCCCCATTTGTTATTTGCTCCCAGCTTGGTGTCGACGGCATCTTCCATCACAGGCAGGTATGTGTCTCAGTCATGGTGTGATGTCTGGCTCTTATTTAAATGAACAGCGTGGGGAGGACAAAATTACGACCCAGGAGAGATGAGAATGCCTTGTGAGCCGAGGTGTTTCTGCCCCACTCCTAGACTCCCCTGTCAGCTCTGAAGGCAAATTCAAGGACAATTAGATTTTACATATTTTCCTTTTTATACTTCAATAAATATTGCCCATGAAAACCAATTGGCATTTTCTGTACTTAATGCATAATAACTAGTCTTATAAATCTAAATGATCCCGATAAATCTAAATTAAAGGCCTAGGTTTAAATGGATTGAGGACATGTAATTAATAAAGTGCTAGTGCATCACCGTCACTAATCTGTTTACTTCAAGCTGAACTTTCATTTTCAAAGGGATTTTTCTTTGCCTGTGTGGGGACGGGAGGAGGGAGGGAGCCCAGGGGACCCCAGGCTGTTTCTGGGCTTCGGTGGCCATTGCTTGTCTCCTTTGTTAGGACAGCCTGCTGGGGCCTCCGGGTGGCCACCTGGGGATGAGAAGTGGCTGGATTGTACTCGGCTCCCGGCCCCCAGGCTTGACCTCGCTGTCCCCCCAGGCTGGAGATTGGTCATTATATCTTCACACCCACATTGAATGATAGCCAAATCTTCTCGCGTCAACCTCCCCTTATTTTTTTTTTTCTCCAAACACAGCCCCTCCTTCCATCGCAGCTGTTCCCATGAGAGTCCGGGGAAACACTGTGTCTGGTCTGAATTAATGCAACAGCCCCTGCCTTTCTGGGGTCCTGGCACCATCTCTCCGGCTCCAGCCCATGCTCCACGCAGCAGCAGCAGCAGCATCCTGATCTTGCTAAAATTCATATCCCGCAGCATCTCCCCAAGGCATCCTGTCCCCTAGAGCTCCCCATTGCATTCAAGGTCAAGGCCAAACTCCTCCAGTGGCTCCTGAGGTCCCTCAGGGTCCAGCCTCTGCTGCGTCTCCCATCTTCTGATTACTAAAGGGAAGCATTTGAACCTCCAGCCGTGGGGCGGGAAAGGAGCACTTGTTCACAAATGAGATGTGGTTCCAGTCTCTTCTCCGCAGTGAGCTGTATTCCCAGTCTGGGGACTCTCTTCTTTTCTGCAATGGGGACTTTGAGCTCAGCGATGCAGAGGTGCATCTCACTCTAGTACTAAGGCTCCTACCTGGTGCCAAGGAGACCTCATTATTTCCATGCACCACCATGAGGTCAGTGCTTGAAGGAGGATGGGCCCCACCATCTATTGAGCACCTGCTGTTTGCCAGGACCAGACCTAAGTGCTTACCAAATGCCTTCTCCTCCCTCAGTTTCCAGGCGAGTCCTGCCAGCACAGGTTCCTGCTACCCCATTTCTAGATGAGGGATGTGAGGCTTGGACAGAAACCCAGAGTCACCAGGCTGATGTTTAAACCAGGTTGGAGTCACTCTAGAGCCCAAGCTTCACCCACATTCACCAACTATGAGGCTTTGGGCAGTGGCCGCACCTCTGGGCCTCAGCTTCCCCATCTATAAAATGGGGATGCTACAATTGCACTTTCTTCCCTGGAAAGGCTGTTGTAAAGATTCAGATGGGTGAATAAGTGTGAGATCCAGGGCCTAGTGCTGGGCACACATCAAGTGCTCAACGAATGCTACCTACACTCATGCTCAGCTTGATTCGTGTAGCAGAGAGCGAAGCTGGGAGGATGAGTTCTCCTGGCTCCTCCCAGCTTGCTAACGACCCCTTCCATGTTCCAAACCCAGTGTTATTTGCTTTCACTAACGTGGAACACACGCAAGAAGCTTAAGCACAGATAGTGTGATTTCGGCAAGTGAGATGGGGACCTTTCTCCCTGGAGCCACTTCGAGAAATGTCTCAGCTGGTGAGTTTGCACAATTCACCCCTAAAACTGTTGTGGGCCCCAGTGTTGCCCTGCCTTGAGAAAGACCTCTCCTTGTTACCCAGCGCTCACTCTGTTCTCTGTTTGGTCCTTCATTTAACACACACCTGCTTTGCGCTGGGCATTGTGGGATGACAAGTAAGGGAAAAGTAACCCTGCATCCTGAATTCAATCTCTAGTCATGCAAACGCACATTGAGAACGTGACATTCCAGGGAGGAGGGGCCATGATGTTTTGGAGGGTAAAAGGTTTCTGTGATGGAATTCAGGCCAGTAGGTCAGGTTCCAGGCCTTTCCTACCTGCTCTCCCTCTTTGCAGGAGGGAGCAGACCCTGGCAGGCAGGTGAGAGGGAGAGCAAGAAGGTGGTTGATTTAGGAAAGATCTTGTCCCCGATGGAGAGGGGATGGGCTGACAGTCTAGAAATGCCCCGAATCTGTCACTACAGTCCCTCCTGCTCCACTCTCTACCTGGATCCTTCCGAAAGCCCTGGAGGATACCTGCAGATGAGGGCGGCTCTCTCTTCCTTGCGCCATCAGTAGCCTCCTGCCTTCCCCGGGGCAGGCTTGGCAAAAAGCCTGCAGACCTGAGAGGGAAGGCTGGGCTTCTGCCCCGCAGGGATAGGAGATGCGGGTAAGTGCTCAGCCATTCTACGCTGAGATGAGGCCAGCAGGATGTGGTTCCCTCATTCTTGTCACTGGGGGGCCCAGGTTGTTAGGAAGTTCTAATTAACATCCCTGAGATTTAAACTCTACACCCCAACACGAGTTCACTCCCCTGAGAGCGTTCTGGCTCAAATACTGATTAAATATGAAACGGTTCCATCTTCTGAGCTGAAGTCAGGGAGGCACCAGCCAGAGATGGAAGCTGTAATTACCAGCTGATTATGCAGTGTGAGTTATTAAAAGATAAAATAAAATGAAAACCAACATCCTTCAAATAAAAACAATTAACAACACTCACAGCTATTTCTGCTCTATTTAAAGGGACACAGGCTTCTTATTCCCCACTCCTTTCCCATTTTTATAGACCCAGTGTTCATCCAGGGCATTCTCTAAGCACTTGTAGATACTGGGGGCAGGGATGAGAAATAAACAAGTCAGGCCAGGTGCTGGCCTCTTGGGGCTCACAGTCCAGAGGAGTACATGTCCTTTCAGGGAAAAACCTTGACAGATATACAACTACACCTTCGGATGGGGCCAAGCATGCCATGTATAGGAGGCAATGTGGGAGGATAATGAGAGGGACTAACTCAGAAGAGGTCTTAGGAGCTGATATTTAAGTTGACCTTCAAAGGAGCCAGTTACCTTAAGGGGGGATGCAGAGTGATCTATGGAGTGAGAACAACATGTGCAAAGGCCCTGAGGTGGGAAGGAGTGTTGGAGGGACTGAGGAAGGGCACTGGGCCAGAGTGCAAGGAGGAGGAGGAAGAAGCAGCAGCCAGACCCTGAGGGACTCACTGCCTCGGCCAGCAGAGCTGGGATGACTCAAGTTTCCCTGAGCAGCACTGAATGGTTTTAAGTAAGGGAAGGACTCGATCAGTTTTGAGATTTAAGACCATCCTCTGGCTCCCCCATGGAGGCAGGAGCAGGGGGCCCAGTGAGGAGGTGAAGGGGTTGTCCAGGCAGAAGTCAGTGTGTTGCCAGTGAAAGTAACTGATGTTCCAGGTTCTTGTCCCGTCCCAGAAAGAATTCAGAGACAAGATGTAGTAGTTAAAAGAGTAAAGTGAGAATTTATTAAAGAATGGATAGTACGCTCTCAAAGGGAGAGCAGGCAGGCTCAGGTGAGCAGCTGCTCTGAGTTTCTTTGGCAAGTTAGTTACATAGGGTGTAAAAATGAATGGGCGGAATATTCATCAGGGAGGGAAGGGTTTGGGGCCATATTCCCTGATTATCATCCCAACTCCACCTTCCCGAAGGGAGGAGGGATTTTTGTCCTTATTTAGTCTGGATCGGAAGTGTCATGACATCAGTGCATGGTGGGTACTACTGATCTGCAAGGCTAATTTTATTGAAATGAGGGCATAATAAGCAAAAGGTAACTTTTGGACATTGGTGATTCCTGCCTTTTCTCACCTTTCTTTGTTGGCCTTCAGGTCACTCATCACCCCAAAAGATGTGACCACTCAACAGCCCAAAGTTTCCTGCTTTTGTTTTTCTACCCAGGAACCCCTGGTGCTTACATGATGTAGAGGTTCCTGCATTCGGCCTGTGCCCCTCCTTTTTGCCCAATTCCTGCCATTTGGTCTGTGTCCCCCTGTCTCTGCTCATATCTAGCTATCTGCCTGCTCTAACAAGTGGAGGCTTGGACCAGAGCGGTGCCAAGGGACCCGACAGCAGGGGACGGGTCCCGGGGGGTGTTTTGGAGGGTGAAACGCCCCACCTCGGGGGTGGGGGGTGGGTGTGGCGGGGAGGGCTTTGTTGTGAAGATATCCAGGTTTCTGGCTGAGGAGCTGGGTGGAGGGAGCTGCCACTTCCTGAGTGAGAAGATGGAGAGGCTGGGGGTGAGGCCCGCGTGGCGTGTGGGGTGTGTGACTCCCGAGATGCATTGCAGAGAAAGGGGAAGGAGGCAGCGGGGCATCCCTGCGGGTGAGGGCCCAGGGGAGAGCCCTGCCGGAGATGCCCTGAGGAGAGAGGGCAGAGCGGGGGAGAAGGGGCCAGGACAGAGACAGGAGACTGTCCTCCTCCTCTGTCATTCCCAGTTATAGACTCCCTTGGATGGGAAGACACCCCTGACCTGGAGGCAGGGTCCATTTGTAGAGTGTAGTGGGCACAGTGGGAGGCAGGGGCTGTGGCCCCAGTGTCTCCCCTTCTGCTCTGCTGGCCTCAGCTCCCAGAGAGAGTGCAGGCCTGGCACCCACGTGTTGGGGGGTCACGGACGCCTCCCTGCCCTTGCCCCCACTTTGGGGGTCTGTATAAGGAGCACCGAGGGGCCACGAGGATCCCTAAGCCTCCGATGATCCCACAGACGACCTTCTACTGCCGCCCACCCGCTCACTCCGCCCCAGGCTTCTCAGGGTGCCTTCCTCCTGCTCCCGTCCCCTCAGCCTCCGAGGCCGTCACAGCACAAATGGCTCTTACTTCCCACTGGTCCATCTTTCTCATTACAGCAAAGTACCTGCAGCAGTGTCAGAGACCAGGGCTTGTCTTTACATTTACCTTCTTAAAACAGCTTTACAGTTTATAAACACTCCCCTGACCCTCCCTCATGTCCCAGTGTGAAAGAAGCACAGATTCTCCCATACACTATAGACCATCGGGGGACCTTGGTGAGGTCTGGGCACCTCTAGCCCACCAGTGCCCACCCAGGAGGCACCCTGGAGTCACCTGGGGAGATCCTAGAACTGACCAGTGCCCCCACCAGGCTTTGATTAGTCTTGAGTGACAGAGGGACCTCCTCAGAGGACTGAAACACTGAGACACAAATGGGGACTACCAGTACCATCGCCCAGTCCCAGGAACGCCTGGATCCCACTTCACAGCTCACCCTCCTCTCCATCCTTCTCCTCTCTCGGGTCCTCACGGAGGGAGCTGAACCCAAGGGAGCAATTGCAGGTGGAAATCAAGGAGCAATCCCGCAGTGGCTTGATGCTATGTCAGCTTGGTTAATTAGGGACCACATTTCCCTGATTCTCTTCCCAGCGTGGTTCCAAGTCAGCACTGGTCACAAGAGACTCTACCTGCAGTTCAGGGGCAGGAGAGAGGTGGCAACTGTGCTTGACTCTCTGCGGGCTCATTGCGTGGGTGTGGGCCCCCCCAAATGCGCAATTCCTCCAGCTCCCCCTCAACCCCCTCTTGCGTCTTCCCAAGGCCTGGACCCAGTGCATTCAGGGCTCTGAGGTGGAAGGCGCCAGCTTCTCTGCACCTCGTCCAGCAGCAGCGAGGTAGGAGCAGATGGAGCTTCCAAGGTGTGGTTTGTGGTTCTGTTCCATACTTGAAGGGTCTGTTCATCCTCAAACCCATCCACAGTCAGCTTTCCTCCCTGACTTCCCATCCAGCTGACGCAGAGCAGCTTCAGGCTCTACCTTAGACAGAGAGGCAGCAAACGGCCTTCAAACGCTACTCTGCCAGCCCCACAACTGCAGGAGGGCTGGCCTCTCTGAAGACAAAAAACAACCAAAAATAAACAGAGCTCACCTTTTTCTCTAGCACGTAGAGCATTTCTGCTTCTGATTGGATCTTGACTGATACAAATCTTATCCCTAATGACACAAAAACCTGATATGCCTCCCCCGCCCCCCAAATTTGGGAGCCTCTGGTGGAGGGGGGACTGGAGATCCATGCTCCGGCCTCCTGTCCATCAATGGCCCACTTGCTTTTGGATTTGCTCCTTCCCTTTCCCTGCTCTGCCTCTCAGGGAGCAACACTTCCCAGGCCCCGTGCCCCTGGGCTCCTGATCTGTGGAGCTGTAGATGCAGGTGAAAGAGCGGAGGTGAGAGAGACGCCAGGGCATTTTGCTCTGCCTCTCTCTGCATCCAGTGCCTTGTCAGCAGCCGCCACCTCTCCCCTGTGATTCCGGCTCCCATCTTATGGCCCCTCACCCCGTGGTTCCAGGGCTCCGCGGGTGGGCCCCACCGCGGCTCTCCTCCCATCCATAGCCCCAGCTTCCGGGCTCTGGGAAGGCACCCCCGCCCCTCTGGCCTCTCAGTCCTAGGGTGCCAGCTGCTTCTGATTATTGCTGTGTTCGGTCTCCTCACCGCCTGCCTGGCTCCCTCTACCACCCGTGTCACCAGTTCCCTGCACTGAATTCTTCATCCGCATCCTTACAGGGGACCCTCTTGTCCCCACCCACCCCTTGTCCCCAAATCTGCCTCGGGAGACCCCTCAGAAGACAAAGCTTCACCTGGGATCCCTGTCAGGAGAGGGAGCAGCTACCTGAGGTGGGGCAGAGATCACACAGGACGGAGAGCCTCCGGTCAGGAGAGCCCCAGCTGCAGCCCCTCCCTAGTGAAAGGGGGGGTGGTTTATTCCGAGGGAGGGAATCAGCTGGAGACTTTGGGAGCCGGACCTCTCAAAGACAGATGGAGATGCAGCCCAGAACACCCCAGGGCGCTGGGGGTGAGGGACGGAGGATGCACAGAAACACAGTTCCCAACAGTCAGTCGTGGGGCCTGATAAGATTGGAATCGTAAATGCTGTGCCTTTAAATTCTTGGCTCTCCTCCCTGAAAACTTATTCTGCAAAGTGAGCCTTACACCATCCATCCTCCCAGATGGCTTTTTAAGTGACGCTGTTTGTTAAGTGGGAGAACAAAAAGGAGGGGTGGGAGGAGCGGGTGGAGTCCCTGCAGCCCCCAGACCCCGAGGGAGGAGACGCAGCAGAGCATTCTGCTGACTGGGAAGTGGGCTTTCCTGGCTGGAGCCCCCAGGCTCAGCCAGGCCCACAGTGGGCCAGAGTCCCCGTTATAACTGTCGAGGTTTTTTGAGTCTCATTGTCCCGATCTGGGTACTATTAAGTGTATTCACCCTCCAAATCCTTACAACAAACTTAAGATCCACCAATTTATTGATGGAGAAACTGAGGCCTGGAAGAGGCAGGAATTTGGACAAGGTCACACGGCAAGTCAGCAGATGAGGAAACGGCCCTTGCTCCTCTGTCCATGAGTGTGTGACGGATTCCACCCCCACCTCTGCATTTGTGGTCCCCTGTTTCCTTCCCCTCTCTTTCTCCCTCACTGAGACCGCCCAGCCCCTCCTGTCCAGCTGGGCCTTAAGAGGCTGCAGGAATCATTTTCTCTGTCAGTGGGTGACAGACTGCACCAGATGGGCCCTTGGTCGCTGATGCTCCTGCAGCTGGAGCTCTGAGAGGCACCTCTTCACACCTCAACAGTCCACCTGGCAGGCTGCGTACTTCCACTGCCTCCCGGGGAGGTTGGGGAAGCAGCACCTCCGTGGTTCCCAGCAGCCTCCCCTCCTGAAGGGAAACTCAGGAGAGGAAGGTTTATGGTGCAAAGCACAGCTCCTGTATTTGACCTCAAGGCATAACTGATGCTCACCACTCTCTGCCTCTGTGCTTTCTGAAGTCCCCTCCCTCCCAGCTATCACCTGGTTCCTGGTAGGATGGCAAACTTTACTCCTGGGGGTGGGGGATTACTGATTCCTGGCTAATTCTCCTCCAGCTAGGAGGAACTTTCACAGATTCAGTGGGGTTATCAGGGGTCCCCTGGGTTCCCCATGCCCTTCCCCTGCCTCACCTTCCCCTGCTGGTCAAAGACAATTGCCCCGGTTGCTATAGTGATTCCTCTTTTTGCCTGCTGGCTCCAGATGGCCAAGGCAGCAGCCGTAACTCACAGTTCAAGGGGATCCTGTGTGTGTCCTGGCAAGAGTGTGCTTTTTTGGGGACCAGGACCTCCACAGTTGCAGAGTCCAGAGTAGCAGTGCCAGAAACAAATATTGCTGTGTGTTCTGTGGATGTGAGCTGTTCTCTACCCTCTTCCCTGTCAGAGATGGAAGGGAACACACCCCCTAAATCCAGGCAACATACCATCCACTGGAGGCCTCTTTAATCTGTTCTAGCAATGACATCACATCCCGCATGTCACCTCCAGTCGGCCGGGCTACCTGGTTGAGCCTGGAGTAGTCTGAGGTCATTTCCCAGTGTCCATCTATTTCTGCAGGGGTCACACGTTCAGGACCAATGGAGACATGACAGGCACACTGTCCCTGCTTAATTTTTAATGATGGTACCCAACTTCACCATCCTCCACCCCCAGCCCAGATGTGATATCGTTTATATTAGTAATCTTGACTAGGGTGGGAGACAGTTTCAAAGATTGTATTTGGCCTTCTTCACTATAAGAGCTCTTACCGCACAGTCCAGGGAGATCCAAACGTGGGGTTATCCCAACTGTCAAGTGTATCAATTCCAATTACCACCTCTGGGTCTGGGGAAAGGGCCACTGGGTGGACTCACAGTCCCAGTGGGCTCACTGTGAGCCAGATTTTAGCCAGAACACCACTTAAAACCTGGTTCCCATGGGCCCCAACTCTAGCAAGTGGGTCAGGGAGACACTGAGTCTCCTGGTACCAGTGTCAACTCAGCCCTTATGCCTAACAGCCCTTAAATTGGTGATTTCCCACCCCCAGTGTACAGTTGCCTGATTATATAGCTGCCGTCCCTTTGGGGAACCATCATGGTATATACTTGCCATGATGTTGAAGGATCATTCCCTCTGGGGACCTGACCACCTCTTCCATCAGTGGGGTCCAGATCTGATATTGATTATTATGTTTAGTCGAGTGACTGCTGCAAGCTACCTCCTCCATCCTTGTCTTCTTTTTACACTTTTTATTTCATGACAATTATAGATCCACATGAAGTTGCAAAAATGGTCCTGTGAGGTTCCATGGAAACTTGTAGTTTCCCTCAATGGTTATATCTTCATAACCAGAGTGCAGTATCAAAATCAGGAAACTGACATGGGTGAAACCTACATGTACAGCTCTATGCCATTTTATCACAAATGTAGGCTTTTGAGCCCACACTACAGCTGAGATCAGAACCACTCCAACACGGCCAAGATCCCTCCTGCTACGCCTCTAGTCACAGCCACCCTCCTCTCTTCCTCTTAGTATTCCAAAATCTCTGGCAACTACTAATCTGTTCTCTAATTCTACAGTTTTGTCATTTTAAGAATGTTACGTAAGTGGAATCATATCACTTTGGGGATTGGCTTATTTTTTTGGTCACTGGACACAATACCTTTGAAACCTACCCAAGGTGTCACAAATATGTATCAATTGTTTGTTCCTTACATCACTGAGCGGCGTTGCACTGTATGGCTGTCCATTCTGGTCTGATATTGGCTATCAGCAGCCTGTTGGCCTCTCTCTCCACACCTTCCCATAGATCCAGCCCCCTTACAGCCCCTCTGACCTTAATGGTCACTTTGGTAGTTGCTGCCTCCTTGCTTCCAGGCCATACATGCCACCGGCTGGCCTCCTCATCCCCAGACGAGAGCAGAGCCACTGCTGGACGCGGGTTCCCCCTCCCCAGCATTCCTGATGACTTTGGTGAACGGTGCATCCTCCACCATGGGACACACTCCACGAGTGTGCCAGTCTGCCTGCTCCGCTCGGTTTCTTTGTTCGTTTTTCCACCAACCGCCTAAGCAGCTTAGGAGTCTTCCCATTGTTGAGAATTGGCCATCAGTTTTTCAATGCCATCCCTTGGGGTTGGTGCTAGGTTATTAAATCCCGTCCCTCCAAGTGTCCCCAAGTCAAGGAATTCTGTTCACTCAGCTGTGTGTTCTGGCCCCCTTGGTCAGCATCCCCTCCCCCTGGCTCCTGGGAGCACACATTGGGGCATGCTTCCCAGTCTTTTGGTGGATGGTTTCCTTCCTCCTTTACCAGGCCCAGCGACAAAGCGCTGGGATTGAAACCCTACAGCCTGGCAGCCCGGAGGAGGCGGCTCAGTTTCCGAGTGGGGGAGGGGCAGCTGTTACCCGAGGGGTGAGGCCTGAGCAGCACCTGTCTGGCTGTTCTTTGGGAAGGGTGGGCTGTCCCTGCAAGCCCTGAGGGTTTCCTGGGGGTTTCCTGAGGGTTGCAGAGTCCTTATCCTCAAGATGTCCTTGACCCATGTTTCAGAGTTCCAGGCTTTGCCAACCAAGGCCCCAACTTCTGCCTAACAGACCCGCCTTGGCAGAGCAATGCTGAAACATCTCTAAAACTCTCTGGCTCAGACAATCAGATCTTCTGCTGCAGGAGATAAAGGTCCCTGTGTGAGCAGTGGCAGGCAGGCCCCTTAGCTCTCAGGCTGAGGAGCCCTTGAGGACTTGTGAGGAGCCCCCAGCCTCCGCTGCCCACTCTTCCTGTGTGAATGCAGTTTATCAGCTCAGTTCTCGACAGAATGCAATTGACTGAGCTGCCTCGGCAGATGGTAGAGGAAGTGCCCCGCCAGGTCTGCTGCCTTTGCCTATTGCCTTTGCCCCTAATGTCCCCCTCCACGCACACACACACACACACACACACACACACACACACACACGCCTTCTGGATGCTGGCGTCCTCACACCTGCCACAGAGTGCTCCTTCCTGGGCCATTTCCCAGGGAACCACGGATAAAACCTTTAGCAATCAAGGCACCACTTTATGCCAAACACTGTCTGTGCCCAACTTTCCCTCCAGGATGGTGTCGTCTGCCCTGAGTGAGGTTGTGAACTAGACCCAAAGCCCTTCTGACCTGCTTCTGACCTCCCTTGGGCCAGTGACGTGTGTTAGTCTGAATTTTCCAAGAGGCATACATGGAGGTGGGATTACACATGCAAGAGATAAACTGTGGCGAAGCCCTGTGAGGGGCCCGTGCGGAGGGCGACGGGCACTGACACAGCCAGAAGACCGCAGTGTCTGGTCCTCGTGAAGGAGAGAGAGGCAAAGGGAGGCTGGTGGAGAGCCTCAGACTGTGGGGAGCAGCTGCAGAAAGTCCTCGCTTCATGGGGAGAGCAGTGTGAGCTCACCTTCATTTACCCAGCACCATTCTGGGCCGGCCCCTGTGGACCGCTCTTAGGGCTCCTTGTAAGATGGGTATGCTCACCTTCGTTTTACAGAAGAGGAAACCGATGTTCAGAGAGGTCACCAGTTCTCATAGGGTGGTGATCTGGGGCTGCAAGCCACTAGACCAAAGGCCATGCCCTGCCCATGGTGCCCATGGCCCTGGGAAACAGCTTGGACAGAGGCTCAGGCAGGTGAGCTGTCTGTAGCTCAGTGTGACCAGAGCTCAGGGTCGGGGTCTGGGAGCTGTGGGAGAGGACAGCTGGGGCCAGACCGTGATGGTCTTGGAATGCCAGGCCGTGGAGGTAGAGTCAGTCATGGAGGCCAAAGTCATAACGGGAGACTCTGGGCACGGCTGGTCTGTAAGCAAGCTGTGTTTGGCTCACTCAGGTTTTCTAGAAACCTTGATTTAATTACTAACGCTTAAAAGCTGCCAGATTTTACCTCATTCCCTGCTTCCTAGGGAAAATCGAAAGCTGTCACCTCTTTTGTCCTTATTTCCTGCAGCAGGAGGCCGCAACAAAGTGGCTGCCACCAAGTCAGACAGGACAGGTGCT
This sequence comes from Vicugna pacos, assembly GCF_048564905.1. Classification (NCBI taxonomy): domain Eukaryota; kingdom Metazoa; phylum Chordata; class Mammalia; order Artiodactyla; family Camelidae; genus Vicugna; species Vicugna pacos. The sequence continues at coordinate 46,634,154 of NC_132999.1, forward strand.
GTCCAGTTTTGCAAACACCTGCAGGGGGCCGATCACACACTCACGTCCCGCCGTGGCTGCTGTGAATGGTCAAGATAAGTGAGGGTCGCCTGCAGTGAGCACCCCAAATCTCACTGGTTCCATACTACAAATGCTCCACGGATCCAGCGGGCTCTCCAGGTCCAGCAAGCTCTCCAGGGCAGCCGTCTTCCATGCAGAGACTCGGCCATGCAGGCTGCCACCGCAACATGGCTCCAATATCAGAACCCAGGCCTTGGCGATGATGCCCACGGCAGGGAGAAAGAGAGATGGACCGTCTCCCTGGCAGCAAAATTCTCCAGCCTGGGATAGCCTCATGTCTCCTGCTTACAACCCACTGTAGAGAGCCAGTCATACGAGCCCAAATAATGGCAAGAGGCATCAAGACAGATTCCTCCTTCCCAGTAGGAGTGGAAACCCACGTGTGGGTGAGCAGAAGTCTCTGCCTCATGCCTGCCGGCTTTAGGGTTGTGACCTGGATAGAGGAGGCTGCATCTCAAACTCACTCCCACAGTGCTTCCATCAGCAG